>NC_065899.1:12500-5012500 GCF_905147045.1 Nymphalis io | reverse complement strand
AGACAATATTACCCTTCAATTAGAAACAAAACATAGAACCGAACGAATCTAATACCGAAATGCATTCTTAATCAAATAGAAGACATCGCAGTGTGGTCCATTCAGTAACATAAAGAGTTATACAACACGGTAAATTTTAAGCCCCAGTCGCACTATATTCTTGGATTCTTGAATAAAACATCCGACAGTGCAGTGTATACTTAGCGTTAGAAAGAGCGTTTATACGTCCACAAAGAGACCAATGATGGCTGAATACTTTTTCGTTATTTTCTTCGTGTTATAGTATGAAAAAAAAAACAAATTATGACAATAAAATCTACGTCGGAGATATTGTATTGCTCAAGTATATTTGCACACATGTATGCTTCCTCATAAGCCGATCTTGAATTCTACAAGAAGATAGTCCAGTCGAGGTATCAAGGCTTGAAGTCCTTTCCGATATTGCTGACTTCTAACCTCCGTCCGCTACTGAGAAATTCTGGAGAGAAAAAGCCAATAACTTTTATGGCCCCGATTCAGGGTTTGTACTCAGACCCTCTGGATAAACTAGCCGAAAGACTGACGAGTCAGCCTTTATTATCATAGTAAGATCATTTGAAATCAAATCTACTTAATGCGAGTTTCAATTTAATTTGAAATATGAATTTGGATGATAATATTTAATGGAAAGAGGATTGAGTTTTCCGCTAGCGGATTGGTTGAATCACTCTTAGCGTAGTCGAGAGATGAAATAGAAATTTGTACCACAATATTTGGTAAGACCTTAGTTCTTGTACTTTATTATTGTGCATATTTTTTTAATTGGATTACCGAATATTTTTCTTTCGGATCTATCGAATATTCAAAAAGTATGAGAATTACCGGTAAATTTAATGAATCGTTCTTTAGTATAACTTAAAAAAATAAGGACTCTAATTTATTTGATCGTAAAATTGAAAATTGGTGTTTATATAATAGAAACTAACTTTACGTAAATATCTATATTTGTAAATAAATACCAAAATGTGCTTTAAATTATACGATATGTTTTAGGAGAAGCGAATACTTAATCAATGAGGCGGCTTTGTTGTTTTGTCTATATTTTTTTGATTATAGAATGTAAAAGATATTGTTTACTTTTATGGAAGTATATTTTCTAGTAATAAAAAGTTATTTGTCTAAATTAAAATATACATAATCTTACAAACGCTTTAATTATTTACAAAAAAAATAGACATGTTCTATTAAAACGTTCAATTTTTGAAATGCAGAATTCTTCAGCAGAATTAAATTGACAATACTAATCAATATTTTATCGATAAATATCAATATCGATTTTTATTACCTACGCTCGAAATTATCGGGAAACGCAATTATATTATGCCTTTAAATGGTATTAGAAGTATATATTATTATTATTTTAAATAGTTTTGTTCATTTAATTTGCATTAATTGGCAAAAAAACACAATAACTTTCCACTAATGTTAACAATTGGATGTGTACAGTGTAATACATAATATTGCAAAATTGGTATTATAATAAAAAAATTGAAGTCAATTAAAATAACAAACAAATAAATCGTTCTGATTTGATGATTATTTAATAATTTAAATTAAAACAAACAATTAATATTTGGCTTCAAGAAATATTTTTGTTTATTATTTATCTATATCATTACCACATTTTTTTACGATAAGCATATAAAAAATAATATATTAATGGTTACAATGTTTATTTTGCATCTAATAAAAAAAATTAATAACGGAAACTTTGTTGAATACACATTTACTTTACGTTCCCAATTTGACTTTGTAATTCTAGTAGCACAGATGAAATGCATTATGCATTTGAAATTACTTTAACAAGCATAAACAATCTCTATTATTGGACGAATTTAATAATATTTAGATACCGTCCATTGAAAAACAGAAACGATGCTTAACAATTATGTCTAGTCCTCCTCATCGATTTCGATGACGGCGACCCTAGAAATTAATTGTTATTTCTAGCATGAGCCCTAATGTGGCTCGCTAGACCAAATTTGGTTTTAAAAACCCTACGACACGTGTTACAATACAATTGGTCCACAGAGTTGTATGTGTATGTGTAGGATGGCTTAGGTCTCTCTTTTCTTAACTGGCGCTTTTCGTCTAGTGCGTGAAGGCGGTTTTCCTCAAACGTTTTGATCTTTTTGTAGATGGTAGAGCGCCAAGATGCCCATTGGGAAGCTAGCTCCTCCCAACACTCTATGCCAAAGTCACAAGCTTTTAGATGTCTTTTAAACACGTCCTTGTATCTCAAATACTGACCACCATGCTTCCGTTTGCCTTTAGCTAACTCCAAATAAAATACAGCTTTAGGCAAACGACGATCGTCCATGCGGAGGACATGCTCACACCATCTGAGTTGACGTTGCATCAGAAGAGCTTCCATGCCGTAAATTCCAGAGCGACGCAGGACCTCTGAGTTAGGGACGTGATCCTGCCACTTGATACGTAAAATTGAACGTAGACACCTTAGGTGATGTGTCAAGTTTTTTGATGTCTGATTTGTAGATACACCATGTCTCTGAGCCATATAATAGAACAGGGATAGTTAGTGCCTTATAGACACTAATCTTTGTCTCTAATTTGAGGTCATGGGATTTCCACACACGATCAGTAAGTCTTCTGAAATTGGCGGCAGCGTAGGCAATGCGTGATGGGATTTCCGAAGCCAATGTGTTGTCAGATCGAATGTTGCTCCCAATAAAGTGAGTGACTTCCTCTAGTGGTTTCCCATCCAGATTTAGTGCCGTTGGATCCGCTTGGAAATATCTTGGTGGTTGTTTGATGATTTGTGTCTTAGTAGCACTTATAACCAGGCCAAACTGTTGACAGGATTGGTGGAGTACGTCAACATAGTTTTGGAGATGTTCCATGCTGTCAGACATAAGACATACGTCATCAGCGTAAAGTATCTCCAATATGGAGATCTTTTGGATCTTAGTCTTCGCCCGAAATCTTGAAATATCAAACACGCCTTTTTCTGTCCTGACATTAAGTTGAATTTGGTTTCTGCACCTCTTCAGCGCGTCTCTCATTACCACAGCAAAGTATATGGCGAAAAGTGTGACACATCCTTGCTTTACTCCGCTAGTTATTACAATATCCTCAGACAGTTCGTTTTCGTGCTGAACCTGGGCTTTCATGCCAACATGAAGTTGGTGAACCAAATTCACGAATTTATTCGGATACCCCAATTTTTGCAGAACAAGCCAAAGAGCCTCGCGTGGTACCCTATTAAATGCCTTCTCTAAATCAACAAAGCACATGAATAGGGGCTGTTGGTGTTCGAGACTTTTCTCCTGAAGTTGCCTTACAATTGAGATGGCGTCAACAGTTCCTCTACTGGGACGAAAGCCACATTGGCTTTCGGGAAGATGCTGTTCAGCCAACTCACTGAGACGGGAGTTTATGATGTGAGCAAGGATTTTGCCGGCACTGGAGAGGAGCGATATACCTCGGTAAGAGCTTCAATCGGAAACATCTCCCTTCCCTTTGTATAGCTTACAAATTATCGCATCCTTCCATTCTTGTGGAACCTCCTAACAATGTGTTTACCACTATACTTATAGACCTCAGCTGGTAGTTGGTCCATTCCTGGGCTTTTTGAATTTTTAAGATGCTTTACTGCTTTAACAAACTCTTCAAATGTCGGTGGATTGTCTAGGTATTCACTGGAAAATTCTCAAGTGAGTTTACATAGGACAGGTTAGCACTGAGTGTGGTAGGATTCAGAATATTATTAAAATGTTCGGTCCAACGTTTCAAGACAGAATTTTTATCCGTAACTCGATGCTGCCTATCCTTTGAATATATCGGAGCCGTTTTTCTGAGTTGCGGACCGTAAATCGCGTGTATGGCTTCGAAGAACTTTCCGGTGAGGTTCATATCGGCGTAGTGCTGAAGTTCAGCAGCTTTTTCCTTCCACCATTTGTCCTTAAGTTCGCGAACTCTCAATCTTAGTTTGTGTTGTGATTCCTTTTTGTTATATACATTCGCCAATTTTGAGTTCAGTATATGTCTGTGCTATTCTACGAGTAGTTTGATGTCATCATCAAATGCGTCGAACCAGTCCTGGTTTCTCTTTACTGGTTTACCGATGGTGTTTAGGATACAGCCATAAAGGTTTCTTGCAAAATATCTCCACTCATCCTCTATTGAGCAAAACTCAGTTTGAGGAGCACATGCAGCAAATTCTGAATCCACCTTATTACCTAACTCTGTTGAGTTTATGAGTTTCGAGAAGGCTAATTTTGATGGTACTTTGTGGGGTGTCAGTCGTGGAGCTTTAAGCACTTAGCGGATTTTCGATCTAATGAGTCTATGGTCAGTCCAGTCCGGCGCCACACGCATTGCTTTCGTTATGAGAACATCTCGTAGGTCTTTACGGCGGACAATGACATAGTCCAGAAGATGCCAGTGCTTGGATCTAGGGTGCATCCACGAGGTCTTAAATTTATCAGAAAGGCGAAAAAATGTGTTTATGATACTAAGATCTAGTTCGGCAACCAGCGACAATAAACGTGTACCGTTATCATTACAGCTCCCAATACCATGTTTGCCCAGGACACCAACCCAGAGATCGTGATCCGTCCCTACTCGGGCACTGAAGTCCCCGAGCAAAATGATCTTATCATGTCTTGGTGCAGCATCAAGAGCCAGACGAAGTTGTTAGTAAAACGCCTCTTTATCTTCATCCGGTGATGGCAAGGTGGGTGCATAGGCACTAAATAGATGGACATATTTGTTGCGTGCGACAGACAGTCATTGACAGCCTCAGGTAAGTCACTCAGATCTCTTGCCAATTTATTGCGTATAGCAAAACCTACAACATTACCCGCTCTCTCACCGTCAGGACGTCCGCTCCAGTAGTAAGTGTAGCCGCCGAGTGGTTCACATAGCTCACCGCACCCACACAGATGGGTTTCACTAATTGCAGCTATATCGATTTTGTAGCGAGCTAGTTCTCGCGCTATAAGAGCAGTTTTTCGCTCCGGGCATAAGTTATGGTCGTTATCCACTAAAGTTCTTACATTCCAGGTGGCAATGGAAAGTTGTTGAGTAATGAATGTAAAATGTTTGTTTCGCTTATTCTTTCTACCGCATTTATCGATGTCCAGGCGCCCACGGCTTAGCACCTAAATGATGGATGAGACGGACTATGTTTGGGCCACCTTTTTTAGAACCATCCTCTATGCAGAGGAAAGCAGAGCGATCCTTTGCTGGTGGTAGAGCTTTGTGCAAGCTCGTCTGGGTAGGTACCACCCACTCATCAGATATTCTACCGCAAAACAGCAGTACTTGGTATTGTTGTGTTCCGGTTTGAAGGGTGAGTGAGCCAGTGTAATTACAGGCACAAGGGACATAACATCTTAGTTCCCAAGGTTGGTGGCGCATTGGTGATGTAAGCGATGGTTAACATTTCTTACATTGCCAATGTCTAAGGGCGTTTGGTGACCACTTACCATCAGGTGGCCCAAAAAAAAAAAAACCTAAATAGGGCTGCTTTGTCACCAGCCGTGCTGCCGAACCCACAATCCCGCCTCTGTCGGTTCCGGGAGCGACCACTCTCGCCTGGCCGCCTACGTGCAGGGTTTCAACTAAAGCCTCGGTACATCGATACCGCGACCCCACTGCCTTCACCCCATCGCCGCAGGACTTTTTAAAATCAGATCCGGGAAGAATAATTAGGGTCATCTGCGCGTGAACTTTTTTATAGTGGATAAGTGGTTGCGCGGGTGCAGATCCACTTCACTCGTCCCTACACCTGTGCTCCGATGGTCCGGTAAACCGGAACGATCGGCAGTAGTCGGGATGCAGTGGAAAAGGCCATATGTCACTATATGGACTCTGACAAATGCCCTTCAGGTTTTCCACGTTACCTTTTTATTTTTCGGGAGCCACCGATAACTAACTCACAGATGTTCGTGAATTAGTCCCCTTCTTTATGTTTAGCCCACTAACGTGGTTGCCCGGGGTGTGGCCGCTGTGACTACTGCTTCTTGGAGTCACTAAAGAAGAGATCGTGGAGGTTAATAATAATTGCGAACACTCCACGACACCCATTACACAACAACAATTATGTATTTATGTACTGAAACACGTGAAACTATGATAAGTACAGTTACTTTAGAATTTCATTTAATTTGTATTGTGTAAAAAATACTTTGTTTCCAATAGGTAACAAAGTGTTACAACTTATATGGTAGTAGAAACAACATTGTTTGTTTAATTAAATTCGTTTTAAATGTGGGATTCGTAATGGACTCTGAGGTCAGTTTTATGGCTTTTACAAGCGATTTAATCACATTAGTTTATCATTTGAGAATATAGCTGTACATGAACACTAAAGTTATGTCTTAATTTCCTATTATTCAAACAACTACCGCCCCATTAAAATAATAATAGACCATTACATGCCATACATATTAAATATTTTGAGTTGCTAATGACAAATGGGTTAAGTGAAAAAAAATCGTAAATTTTATATTAATTCGGATAATTAAAAAAAACAGATAATTACGAGTGACGCTGAGAGCTATATACGTTAACGTGTATCAGCAGATCGCCAATGCTAGACGAATGAAAAGCACCCAATTGTCTTAATATTTCGACTCCTAAAATTACTATTAAAGATGAAATATACAAAGCAATGGCAAATGATCTATCATATTTAACTTATAGTGGAAACCGGTCATTATAGCCTTTTTTTATTATCCAATCCTTTGAAGGGTTCTTAAAAACTACGACAGTCACCGTAGCCAATTTTAAAAGAGTTGTTAAAGCTTATAAGAAAGTTACCATATTTGCATTTCTTACCTCGTTATTAAAATATTCTTCTTCAATTTAAAAGCGAATATATACAATATATACAAAGTATAAAATTAAGTACGTTTTATAATTATGAAGTGATTTTGTTAACGACAAACGCGATACAAGTATCAAATTCCTATTTCAAAATAATCCTTTCTATTTCAATTAGTTTTCGCCGTTTATTAATAATATCGAAGATCATAAGAATCAGCGAATGTTTATATAAGTTTTTACCGTTTAGTCTGTTTTTTTTTTATTTTTGACGTCATTCTTATTTATTTTAATAATAGCTTCGACTTTCCCGCTATATCCTTGCTTCAAGTGCCTTTATAGCAATGACTTAGAAATGTTATTATCTGATTTTTCTTAGAAGCATTTCACCTTTTGCTTGAACTATCAAAGGACTAATAAAGGCAGTCGGGTTTTTAAATGCAAGAGCAAAGAATTTTCAACTTCGCTTCACAAACTATTCAGTTTATAAGAGCTCTGTGTTGCATTAACTAGTTCTGAAAAGAAGACACCTTTGAACTATTGTTCAGAGATTGAAACTTGAAACCAAAACTGGCGTTGAGCAAAACAATATTCATATTATAAAGTATATTTGTTTGTTTTAATTATTCAATATTACACCTTACTTACATAAAAAAGGCAGACGTATTGAAGATCACAAATGCCATTGAGTATTTATATTTTCAATTTTTTTTTAATCTCAAATAAAATGTGGATATTTTATTTATACAATTTATAAAGTTACAAAATTATTTATATATACTAATTTTTTTACAAAAACTATTTAAGAAAAAGAGAACGATATCTACATGATAAGGATATTATTATATTCACATTAACATATTAATTAACTATAATAAATAGTATTTGCCAAAAATGTTACAATCTTTTCTTATATTTACGTTTATTGACATTTTGACAACTCACACAGGATAAGAAGGATATTAACTATTGTTTTTACTTAAATAGCAACGATAAAATTAACAGCCAAATTGAAATACTAGTATTTTTTTCACGTAATAATATAACATTCAATATTTTTAATTACTTTATAAAAGATTAGTCAGTAAAAACTTATTTTAACAAATATGTGTGGCTTCATGGTTGGACAATCCTCTTGTTCAAACATTGTGGACACTTAAATGCTGAGCAGTTCCTAGGCTGATATTGTGTCAGCGTTGATTTTGCCACCTAAACCCCACGCAGCGCCACATTGACACTTGTATTTCGCTCCCAGGCTTTATATTTTATGTTAAACGCCCCTTACAATTCACCTTAACATTGTAAAAATACATATATGTATCATAATGATGCGACATGTATTCGATCAAGAACCTTTACAAGACTATTTTATAGTAGAATTTCTTTCTTGCGTGTTTGCATATTGAAATCAAATTAAAAAATTGACACTGAATTTGGGTAAACTAATTTCTGATTTTAATTTTAACAATACTTTGAGCATAGCTCGCACTATGAAGAGCCAATTTGTCGTTTAGTTCAGTTACTTTTAACAATTCGGCACCGTAAGTAATGGCAGGTAAGGCGTCTTAATTAAAACCTTAATTTTCAAATATTGCAATGTTTACGCGATGACGATTTTCAAATAATAAAAAGAAATGTTAAAAGTGATAAGTACTTTTAACATTTCTACATTTTTTATATAATGAATACTTAGAAAGTTTTGTATTATATAAGGCTATTTAGTTTTACTTATTTTTATAGCAAACATATTCTGAATTTTTCGTAAAATTGCCAAGTTTTGTGGAGCTTATCCAACTTTGGTATTGTTAAGAAAGAATTAATAAACTTGAGCTATGAAAATTTCTGTCACCGCTTCGCCCGAGATTTCAATGAAGAGATAAAGACAGTACAGCAAGTTTTTTTCACAATAAAGGCAAATGGGAAACGTTGTAAACGGAAAATTTATATTTTCACAAATAACGAAGTTTGCGAGATACGATTTTTTTAGAACGGAATATGGCTCCATTATATACGCTTTTTGAATTTGTTATTGAGTTGAATTACTTCATTTTTTACTTTTATTATAATGCATTTGAAATAAACTCACTTTTCCGGTTTGAGTTTTGAAATAAATAAATTGATTGACATCCTTGTTTCTTTTTAATTTAATTTTTACTTTAATTAAATAATAATATTATAATTAATTTAAAGTGAAGTCGAGTCAAGCTTTGTTTCAGTTACTAATGTAAATAAAAACACAATTAACATATTGCATTTTTTAGTTTATATTCGTAATAAAAAACATGAGTTTGTTAGTGCGCAATACCAACGGGATTATATGTCTCTTGAATATAAAGTTTATGCATTTTGTGTGCTCACGTGATTTCAGAAATAGCTGCTCAGGGGATATCGGTAAGATTGTAATTTTAATAAACGACAACCATATAATCAGGATTAAAAATGTACTTGGTTAAAATAAGTTTAACAATTTCATTTAAAATTTTGGGTGCAGTCTGTTTATATTTATAATATTATTTCATTCTACTAAATTCTATTATTTAAATAAATAAATAAATTAAACTTAAATGGTCATTCAACCGTCTTTAATTACACTGAAGTTAACTGCCTCGTCAGTCAGTTTAGTGGCTAGCTTCTAACTGCAGATTCCAAGGTCTTGAGTTCAATCCCCGAGTCAATAGTTATAATGTATTTCTGTTAAGACATCCTCAGTAGCAGCAAGGCGATTAGAAGTGAGAAGGTAAGGACGCGGAAAGCACATAAAGTCGTTGGTACTGCGACTCAACTCTTTCAGGATATCAATTACACTGGCACTTCATCTTATAAGCCTGAATATAGTCTAACAAACGTAGAAGTTACGCTGTCGTTATCTACAATCATCTCTATTAATCAATTTTGAAACAATCGATCGAAAGTGAAGTGTTACATTTTAATTGTTTTATTTTACCAAAATTTATACTTAATAAAACAGAATGTATACTTGAATAAAGATAAACAATATTATATTTTCTATACTCACCTGTGAATCCAGTACTACATGAAAAATAAAGTTTGCTGAACATACAAAAATGTCTACAAACACAAATTATGGAATGACCATTCCTTTCTATAAAAAGAGATGAATTAAGTATTTTTCTTTAATTTACTACATCATGCGAAAGATCTATCAGAATAGAATTAGACTATTTGTACTCATGGCTATCAAACCAAATGTATATATGTTAGGTTTTCAATAAAATGAGGAAAGTAGGTAGGTATATCCTTAGTTGCAAGTTCACGTTAATCAAAATCAATCAATCAAATAATCGTTATTTGTTAGGCACTTTTAAATGGAAATTAAAAAACAGTCGATTCGGAAAAATACATATTTTTTATAATAATATTAATTATTTTAAATTCGATTATTTTAACTGTAAAAATTCATACTAATTCCACGCCTTGAAAAATACGTCTTTTCATTATTTCTTAAATTATGTTATTGTTAAAATATTGAATGTGACAATATTCAAAATAAAATTGGTTATTTATAATTGAATTAAAAAAATACATATTTATTAAAATATTGTAGAACTATTTTTTTTATATTAAATGTCCAATTAAAAATTTAAAGTGTTTTTATAAGGTCTTTAGAATTTATATTTCGATATATTCTGTTTATCATTGAAACAAGTATTTTTGGCTTTACTTAAATAATTTCTCAGTAATTTAACGCTTAAGGCCTTATCATAGCATTTAGTTCTTATGTTGAAAGACTATTCTAATGCTAAACATAAACTTTTATTATAATCTTAGTGATCGGTGTATTTAATTGATTTAGTAGTTTAAAAAATCGAGAGCTAGTATTATACAATATAAAAAGTTTACTCAGTGTGAATTAAATTTAATAACTCGTAAAAAGAGGCAAAATCTTCCAAAGTTCATTTTAATTTTTCTTCTAAACAGGAAATATCGCAGCCTGAATTTTTAATATTTACTTTAACTTCGTTAAAGTTAAACCCTTGGGTGAGACAAAATTTGTAATGGATGTAAGTTTTTTGCAATGTAAAGTGTCGTATGTTTTATGACATCTTATCTTTTGATTTTAGTTATTTTTTTACTCTTAACTAGATCATAATTTACAAATCAATTTTCAAGATAACAATTTCATATAAAACCGTTAGTAAAACTATATGTAATATGGTAGATAAAACCATCGAATAGCTAACAAGTTACAATATATGTCATATGCATATAGAGCTTTATCTTAAATAGTCTTGCAACTAAAGATACAAAGACCATTTCAATATATCGTGGTCTCAGTTAAATAGGAGCTGTATAAAAACTCTGTTTGATAGAACTAAGTGGATGCAGCAATGTAAGAAATATGTATGGGGTTGAGTGAATCTAACATGCTATGTGTTGTTCTCTTACTTTCGGACCGCGCTGTGAGACCTGGGAAATACAGAACTTGTTAGTAATGTACGCTGTGACTAAGAGTACCTAGAGAAAAAATATTAGTGACCTCATTAGTCGTACATGATTGTTGTAATGTAGAAAAATTACTTTGTATTAACTTAAATCATTGTTATATATAATCTAAGAGATGCATAAACATTTATATAATGTTCTTAGTATTATTTTCTATTGAAATGTATGTTTTATGATACATTGGTATATATAAAATTATTAATGATGATATATATAAAATTATTAAATATATAGTTAGATGAATTTCTATAAAGATTTAAAAAATATACTATAAAAGTAAGCGAGTCATATTTCTAAGGGAATAAGGATTACATTTATTAAGGTTACCTTATTACATTTGTTTTTCTATGTTATTATTCTTATCTTCTTCTTCCTGCAACTCTTTTAATACCTACCTTTTATTCCTACGTTAATACCTACATGCTTTACTTGACTCCAAACAGTGCTAATTGCTTGATAGGTTTTTATTGCAACATAAGAGTACAATATTTCATTAAAAGTAAATTAGCAACGCAATTTACAAACACTTCCACAATATGCTCCAATGTAAAAATTATGAAATATATCGTGTGTGCTATGACAAATCACGAACGATTTTACCCACGTTAAACGTTAACGCGGGGAAAACCACGCCGAACAGATAGTATCCTTAACTACTGATCCTAAGTGAAGTGTTAACATCGTTCTTTTATTTTTACATAAAATTTAAAACGAATATGTTATTTATTTTGATAAACAATAAACATTCCTCATCTGCGTGAAAAAGAAATAGACCTAAAATCATTTATTTTTTAATGACGTGATTATGAATTTAAAATAAATTTGTTTTCTGTATATACAAAGGTTTCCTGTATCTTCTACAGTATTGGCATCTTTCGCTTAAAGAACGCCCGAATTGACTTTCTCCATGACGTTATTGATATAAATAGCTACTTTTAAAAAATATATGTATGGTCGTTCTGGGTAATCGAGCGCAGTGGGTAAGTATGCGCACTGAACGTATCTCTATGTTTATTTTTTGCTAAATCCACCATGCGTTCACTTACCCCATAGGAATACGTAAATTATTGGACTTGCTGATTTTGTTTTTTTTTTCCAAACTAAAGTTTAATAAACACTTTTCGAAATAATACTTTTGTGTCCTTAATCACCAATATGTCCATACTAAAACTATAATCATCATAATGGTAAAAGTTTATATCAATCGCATAAGTAGTTGTTGCATGAATCCAGAAAAAAAGAATTAACCAAACTTAACTCATCATAATTTTAGTATGTTATCTTCTATGTAACTATATTATAAACTATTTATGTTTAATATAGAACGTATTAATGACAAACAGAAGAAAATGAGACTATAAATTATAGTTTATTACTGGTCATAAAATAAATAATAATTAAATAATATTAATAAATAAATAATAATGTTAATATTTCGTCTTATAGCTTTTATTAAAGTGAGTAGGCGAAGTGTTATATCCATAATAACTAAGAATTATCTTTAATAGACTTTGTGTATTCAATATTGAAACGATAACGGATGCTCATTTTTTTATGGACGATAACATGTGTAATAGCTTCACCTAAATTAAAATAGCCTTACCTAAATTAATAACCATTAAAATAATTAAGATACGTTTGTATAGTTAAGTGTACAATTATAAAATGACTATTTTTATTCCACAATTTTTTTTTCACTATTATGTTTAGAAAGATACGTAGTTAGTTTTGTATAATAATGTCTTTTATATGACTCAAAGTTCGTTAGTGAAGATAATATTAAAAAATACAGCAAGATAAACAAATAACAGTATTTTTCTTATCGCATTCAAAGCCAGCGCGAGCGGTACGCATGAATTTATTATTGCCTAGCACAATGAAAGAAATATTGATGAATACAAGTGCAATCAATCACTGCTGAGGACCATATCGTGTTTCATCAATATAGAGGGTACTTTTGCATCGTTAATCATTGCGTGTTGACCATACGAGAGCTGATCTCTTTCGAGAGCCATTAAAAACATATGCCTACACGTAAATGTAAACAATGGCAGTTATTTAAAAATTCAAAAAAAAATTGAATTCTCACAGGATTATGAATGCAGGAGCATATACAATAATTAAATTCACGTTAGGACTTTTATACATCTACACAAACGTACCTAGAATTTTGAAAGTTTCGTCAAACTCGTAATAAGTTCGCGTTTAGTTTAGTAGTCAGTTTTCTATCCAATGAAGCTCGATAGCTTTATGCGATATCAGCACGGTTACAAGTTTCATTATACGATAGCTGAATTCTAAATGATAACTTATTTAGTAATACAAATTATATAAAAAAAACCACAATTTTGTAGAATAAATGCTCTTACTAAGTCCAAATTACAAATTATTTTGTAGTCTACATTGATTTAAGATCCTTCTGTACATATACTTATACAAAGTAAAATAAAATAAACTAGAAAAAGACTGACAAGTCCAAACATTTTTTCTGGTTTGAGTAATTATTTCGATATTGCTGGTAGTGTGTGTACGTCTTATATAATGATGAAGACATGAGCCCGGGGAGATCTTTGAGGGCATATATTTTTTAACGTTATCAAAATTATGAGTTATGAATAGTATGTTTGGAAGTTCCGTCAAAATTATATCTCGAATAGTAATTCGTCTTTACTAATAAGCAGTAGTAATGTAATTTATATTAAAGCATATTATTATAAAACAGTATTTGTCTGTATTTAAATTTTTAATCTGAATAATACAGGCTTCATATGAAAGCCTGAAGCGACCGTGGCTTAATAAAAATATTTGTATTCGAAAATAGAAACATATTTGTATCTTGACATAAAACATTATTTTTCTATTTATGCGTAGACACAAAAAACGAATTATTTGTTATTAGTTTAGTCTTTTTTCAGGCAGCAATAGAGCAACTGACCTATCTAGTTTTTTTGGTAAAAACATACCTGATAGATATGATCTTGATAGTAGCTAAGGCACATCCTATATATATAGATTGATAAACATTTAATACCTAAAAAAAATTAATCATTGATTTTCTTGTGTTTTAAAAATATTAGTTAACCTATAATATTAAGATCTTAAAAAGTTTGTCGTCGTTAGCCAGTCGTTATCCACCACTAGGAAATAGGTTTATTCATTGGTGAGCATAGCATGCTGAGGGCCCTTGAGTTTTTTGTTCAGTCACTCAGTTAGCGTCCACTTTTCGGCATCTTGTGTCATGGCAGGTACCACGAATTAGTTAATAATTTCGCATAATTTTCATTTTCGAAGTATAAACATCCCGCCTAGGTCTTTTCGCCGTAGCATTGTTGATCTGAAATGTTTCTTCAAGTAGATTTTTGACAATCAATAAACAAGTGTAACGTTTCAATATTGAATAAAGATTTCGATTTTTGTAATAAAGTATAAGCATAAATTTAAAGAGCATATAAATAATTGAAAAAATAAACCCCGTATACCTTGCTACCTGTACCTTGCTAGGTTTAATGACACTATAATTATTAAGTTATATATGATACACAGCGCAGCGGGCGGGTTAGATAGGTACATATATCGTTTAAAAGACTACTATATTTTTACTAAGGTACCAGCCGATAAGAATTGAAACGGTAAACCTATAAAAAATAGCCTAAGCAAGCGTCGGACTGCAATGGACTACAAATACATTATATAAAAATAAATCAAGTATTTTATATAGGTAAGATGTGTGAACTCTAAGGTAATATAAAAGGTCCTTATAAAATATTTATGATGTGGGAATAACGTTCTTGAAATTGTATTCCTTTGATGGTCGGTTTTTCTCTGTATCTTCTATATTTGTAAGTCAAAATTTTTGATAAAAAATGATAAAAATATTTTATGTGCAATTTATTAAAAAAAAAATATGTTGAAAAATTTAGGATGTAAGAGTGAAGGTATAAAACGTCTTCACATTTATTCTGATACGAGTTTATAAGATAAATCATCTATATTTATGAGTGTGTAATCAACATAAGGAATAACATTTGTAATTTAGACATTTACCCTTTCTTGAAGGTTTCTATGTCATATCGATTCAGAAAAGTCGCCCTTAAGTGATTGTGCAGGAAATGACTTAAAAATCGCTTTGTTGTGGATTTCCAGACATCGAGGTGTTAAATATAATATCAATAATATATATCTTTGATGTTGATAGCCAAATAATTACAAGAGGATAACAAAATACCTTAAAGATTAAAAAGGTATTGAAATGCGTGCTGGCCATTTGGTAGTTACATAATTTAAAATCAACGTACAAAGTTTTATGTCTACTTTAATTGTGATAGCATTGAATGCTTAACTGATGACTCATGACTTTGGTGTAAAATATAAAAAAAAGCTTAGAAAATATAAAAAAAAAGTTTAAAAGTTTAGGGTTAAAGTTCTCCTTTGAAAAGAAGGTTTGTTTGGTGAGACAAAAAGGGCATTTTATATCTGCAACATGCAGGTATCCAACGTTTTCATTCACCGCCCAACCACGAGATGACTTATAAATCTCTCGTAATTAATAATAAATTACTTAAAATTAAAGTACACTGTAGTTATCTATGAAACAATTCTACTAATGTAAACGCTGCCTAAATGTTTATGTACTGAACAATTTATGTTCTATTTTATTGCTAGAATGGAACTTTCCTCCAATCTAAATATGGTCAGACCTTTGTGGTAGCAATAAAGCGAAATGCTAGGTTACTGAAATATGTTTTATCTGACCTTAATAAGACAGTTTATGAGGTTTCTTATCGGAGTGACAAAATAAAATGACTATAGTTTTTTCATTTTATGTAATGCAGTGTTATATATCTATGAAAATAATATGATACGATTATTATAAGTTAAATATTCTAAAGATTCTATACGCCTATAAATATTGGTGTAGTTTTTAAATTATTTAAATGCAAAAAAAAAAAAACATTTAAAAGTGTATTAATACTAATGGTTGTTGTTTTTTATTATATTTTAGAAGAATAATTATTTTAGAAAAGTTCATTAAAAATTGAATTGCCTCAACGGTAGCTACATAAAATATTTGACGCGTGAAATAGCGCAAAAGAACTTTTGGCGTTTATATTGCTTTATTTTTAGGTGTCATTTATATAAAATATGAATTTTATACGTTAATAGCATAATGCATTCAACAGCTTTTTATATTTAGCTTTAATCTTATGGTATAATTTTGTTAAAATAGGAAACATTTTGTATTTGATCTCATTGTAAAATGGCCATGGTAAAAAGACCAACAGGCGCTACGACATAGTATAAATTGAATTTCAAAAATTCTTACTAATAAAAACTATGTACGTAAGAACTTCTAAAATATACGGATTATGTTTAAATAAAAAAATCACTAAACTCAAAGAAAGCCTTAATTGTTTAACTATTGGTATACAGCCCGAACAGTGTTGTGAATGTTGCAGTTTTTAGCTAACTTATTTAGGCAATTTTAGTATTCACAAATTAGACCTTAGATCAAGAAACATATCGTCCTTTAGAAAAAGTGTTACTAAAAATAAAATTCTAAAACTAGTTTATTTTTCCATAAAAAAACCACTCTTGTGCAAATTGACGTAGTACTCGTGAAAGCTTCAATATCCGCCATCGTCATTACTTTGCATGCGGCGATCGCTTATTCCTACGGCAATTTAATATGTATGAAAATGTGTGCTATTTTCCTATACGCTATTTTGACTTCAATTCTACTACGCAAATATGAACGCACTCAATCACTTGCAAATGTATCGAAAAAACTTGCTTTAACATTTAAGGATAAACATAGGAGTGTAACAGAACTATGTCAATGTTACAATACCAAATAAAATCTACAATATATTTGATGTAATAATAATACATTTGGGGCCAAACGTGCAGTAGTCTAGAAAGAGACTACCACCACCCATGGACACCAGCAAACCCGGTGGGTTTACAGGCCTTTAAGGAATGAGTATGCCATATCGGTTCGGAAAAACCGTCGATGATAGCTCGTTCCACAGAGTATAATGTAATATGTACATTTATTATATTATTATTTTTTATGATATAACCGTTGAATGTTAAAATTTCATAGCAATATTCCACCCGAATTCTCGAATCAGTTGAGTCACTGAGTTTTTCATATTTTTTTAGTGTCCATTTTGTATCCATGGTCTCGAACAATTTCAGAATCAATGCTATTCACTACATCTCTTTTTTACCATTTAAAATTGAACGTAACGAATTGTTAAGGCTTCAGTATCTAGTCAAGCACAAATTGCTTAGTTATCACAATGCTCTTTATTTCAATTGACTTTAAAACGATAGTAGATTTCAATTAAAACACAATAAATACTTACTCATTATTTATTTAAAAGATAAGAATACCAATTTTGTAGAACTCATCGCTGATTTTGAAATCAAAATCATATTTTGCTTTCAATATTAAACGAGGAACGCAATATCAGCACGAATTCTATGGCTAGAAGCGAAATATGCTCGATGGAGAAAATTTCCATTTAAAGGGGAATGAAGAGTTCTTTAAAACTGATGACGTTGTAGTAGGATAGGGCCATCAACGGGCCTCATTTTAATATCGCGGGCCCTCTTAGCATCCTCTTAGCTTTGACACATTGTTAAGCGCCATGGTAATTGGCTGTTGGGATATTAATAATCTTATCTGGAGCTCGTAAACACTTATCGAGTCATTATCCGTTCGAGGAATAATAGAGATTTCTTGAATGAAATTTTAATTGCCTGACATTATTCGGAGGCACACTAATTAAGATTAAATTTTAAAGATGTAATCTTTATTATCATGAACAATCTTTATTGTATATATATATATATATATATAATTATATAGGTAACTATCAAAAGTTTTATTTACGTAGTTGTTCCTATTTACACTAGTTTTTTAACCGTTATTTATTTGTTTTATGGTGTGATCGATATAATAGAAAAAGAAAACTCATATTTAAACATAAATTTAGGCCGTGTATAAACTTTTTTTATTCTTCTGAATTAAATGTTACAATTCAACTGAATATATGTTGAAATTATAGTAAACATCGATATTATTATTTGCGAAGCCAACGAATGAATTCAGTACAAATATTTACTATTCACTGAAACGTAGTTCGTATTCCTTTGAGGCAGCTTTTGTTATGTTTCAGTCACTGGCACGAATAATTCGTATGGCTTGTCATATTGGTGATTCATTAAATATTTTCTAATATATTTAAAAAATATATAATTTATTCACGTCTACAAATGTACCATTAACAATTGTTAAAGTCCCGACGTTTCTAATAAGCAATTTTTAACTAGTATGGGGAATTAAACTATTTGACAATCTCAATATTCTTGCCATTATCAACCGTGAAGATCACCCGGCATGTGACGTAGTTTGAGCAGCGAGCTGCTCAACGTTTATTGAATTTTGTGGCGACGCAAGCGAGAGGCAGTCGTGACTACTATATTATATGAAATATCTGGGAATGTTCATTTCACTTAAACTACTACATATGACTATGAGGATTAATAATTTATTTATTTTAACTTGATTATTTAGTTTGTGACATGTGAGACTTATATCTGAGTGTACAAATTGTTTTCCCATTTTTGCGATTTCTATAGTTCAAAGTTATATAAATACTATATAATAATATTCATAAATATGCGCATTTGCTCATTTTACATTATATTGACTTACTTTACTTCAATATTAAATAAATATACTTTAATTAAGGAAGAATATTAGGATTAAATAACTCATAAAACATGAAAGAATGGACGATAGCGTAGAGGAAATTTGAACTTATATTATATTTATTAATTTTATTTATAAACTAACAAATAAAAAAACAAACTCACTTTAAAGTTAATAATATAAGTAAGGATTTGTTTTATGTAGAAGTAATAGTTTGTATGTGTAATTGTGTATTATTAGTGTATTACTACTACCACCTATACAGATTTCGTGTTAAAATAAACCTGTGAGATCGCCCTAAGTTATTTATAACAATAATTAGTATAATATACATTTGTTACATACTGTTATTGTCTTGTATATAAATTCATAAATTAAATAATTTCTACACTATGAAATCTCAAATTCAAATGTATACAATTTGTAGATATTAAACAGTTCAAAACACTTTTATTACACTATAAAAATGCAAACAACGCGTGTACAATTTATCTTCGTTTTTATCTATCTCTGTGACAAATTTCATGTCAATTAAGGATTTGATTTCCGAGATCTCTCAATAAAAGGAATGAATGCGAATGGACATTTTGCGCATCTCATTTATTATTTATATTTTACTGAGGTCAGTGATAATGTCCTTTGTGACCTTGTAGCTCTGATTTCATTTCATTTGTGAATTTGGATGATGTATATTTCATCTTAAAATACAGGACGTTCTGGGCTTTAAGCATTTTTCCTTTTAAAGAAAATAATTTTATTAAATAACTTTTAGAATCCATTCAATTTTCAAAGTGTAATGTGTCTACGTCAAAGCAGTGCGCCGCCGTTTAGAAAGCTAATAGAATACATAATACGGGTTTTCCTTTTTCCTCACAATGAGCTACTTGTTTTACGAAGTTACACTGCTTTTGTAATGTAATCAGCAGAGGAGAGGAGAGGTTATTTCCTGTTCAAATTTATATTTATTTTTATAGCAACGTTCGAATAGGCTAAGCCGCGAACCGAATATTTCAAAAAATGAAAACAATTGATTTCAATTCTTAATATAATGACTTAAGTTTTTAATTAATTATTTATTTCTAGAAGCAAGCATATGTGAATATTATGTACTATATTCGAAAGTGGTCATCATTCGCATAAGACATTGCTACTGTAAGGAATATAAGCCGCTTATGACACTGCCAATACGACATTTGTAATATGTCTGTAAATGACTGCTTGGCATGTCCTTTTCTCCGCGAGTTGGAAGATACTGATGTGGTAGGTTTTTATTTCTTGACAGTTTCTTTGCTATATTTTCCTATAGACGACGACGAACAAAAGATGGATTTTAACGCAAAAGGGCTCTACTACTGGTTATATCAGACTTAAAACAATAACAACGACTATAGAATGACGAACTGACAAAGATAAACTTTTAAGGTTGTATTTTGAAATTCGGTATTTTTAACTATATTTTATCAATTTTTATCGATGGACCTCTGCGTTTTACATTCGTAACACTCTTATATTATCTCTTAGATATTGCATTAAAATAAGTTAAATTAAGAAACACCTCTTAAATATCTACTGTAGTCACTTATTTACACAAAGGACTTATCTTATTATTTTACCCTATTCCACTATTATATGCTATGCTTTAAGCTAGTTTTGTCAGTTTTTTTATTTGTAAGGATAACACGAATGTTGTTCAGTTAAGATGTAGGGTTTTATCAATTGGCCCGTCTCGGCTCTTTCGTATAAGAATATAAGAATATATTAATTTTATTTTAATAAATTGAAAATGGAACTCAGAAGAAGCAAAATAAAAAAGTGTCAGTTGCTCGACAGGTAACTAATATTCGCATCGTCCGGGTTTTAATTGACTACAGTTTTGCGAAATGGAAATCTATGTTTTCCGTATTGCATCTAACGATATACGACCTTTAAAAAAACAACATACTTTTTTATCATGACTTCTTTACGTGTGATTTTTTGTTAATATTTTTATACCCATTTTTGTTCGCTGTTATGTTCATATATTAGGTAACATTATACTCAGATTATATTACAGATACAAGCTCTGATTGCTTTAATTACAATACAAACTGAAATGTTTCATATTTTTTATTGATAAACCGACTCACCAATATGTTGAATAATGTCTGTTATTCGTTAGAATCCACCTAAACAATTTATGATATATTTAAGCAACAATTGTATTACCTTGTATCTTATCATAAAAATTACCTTGTAATATCTTATGAGGAAAATCATTCTTAATTCACTTTCCAGTGTGGTAGATGAAATTAAGTTACGCAAACTTTTGCAACCAAGCATAAACTTGGACTAAAGCTGAAACAAAATTATACAGTTTTTTTTTTAATTTTACGCGGTATTGTTAAAATATACTTACATTAAGAATATTTTTTAATAATATTGATTTGAATTAAAATCGAATGGCTTAACGTTTAAATGTTTAAGAGGGTGATTGGTTAAATATAAATTGAATCCTCTTTTTTCGAATGTCAAGTCATAGCTGTCAGAAAGAGAGAAATCAATGTTTAATAATTAGATAAGCACCTGCTAAACGATTTTAAATAACGCCGTAAGTAAATTCATCCTAAAAGACGGATTTGTTATAAGTTAGTGCATGTTATACAATAATCTGTATATACCACCCGTTGTTAACTTACCTATCAATATACAATATTATATGTCATGCTAATGGCCACCTTATATATATATAACCTTTTTAACTAATAATTTGATTATAAACGTAAAATGTGAAATAAGATTTACATAATTAGTTTATCACAAACAATTTTTATCTTTCGATACTGACTGAAGCAAATACATTTAGTGTTTTAGAATGAAACCTTCATAATTTACGTGAAAATTTTGGTTAACCACATGTCAGTTCAGTTTTGTCTGTGTAATTAGTTTGGTGGGGAAGCGTTAGAATTTGCGGTTATATGCGGCCGTTTAAGTGGAAGGTGTTTAATGATAAATATATCGGATCAAGCATACGATTATAAATAATTATTATAGAATTTTATAATGTTATATATAATTAATTAAAATATATAAAATTATTATAAAATTTTCTATTGTTATTAAGTGTGTTTTCTTTGACTAGTATACTTTTTTGTAATCCCTACTTAATATTATCAATGCGAAAATGAGTTTGTTTGTTTGTTTCTTTGCTTGTTACGCTTTCTCATCTATTGTCAGGATTACAGAAGAGGACTTAATGAACGAACAGGCGTTTTCTAGTAGGCGGGAACTAGTTATTAATAAATTAAAATAATTTTATAACATATCATAATATATTATTAAAAAAAAAATAAGAAAGTATTCCTCAGGATATAATAAGAAAGTTTTGTATGTACACAATGTTAAATCAATTACTCGCTTGTGCTGCTCTGTGTTTGCTGAACAAAGTTTACGATTTCTCGAATCTCTCCCATTGTTTGTTTATTGTTAATTATTTAAAACTGTTCTACTTCGTCACATCGATTATTACAATTAATATATTTTCATACGGTTATAAATCCGCTTGAATAATTTTAATAATAGCTCACTTTAATTACAAAAGCCTTGAGAGCGCTTTACTGATACTTTTAGGTTATGGGATATTTAAATGACTTAAAATCCCTTTCACGACTTGACTGTATACTACTGTTACCAAAAATGTGTACTGTTTCAAAGAAAAAAATTTGAGCAACATTTTCAACGTAATTTATGTCTTCGTATAAAGGGGGGAGAGAAGGTTATACTATGCCTCTGATAACGTGTATGCAATCTTTATGAAATTTAAATTCGTTCGAAAATTCAAATTTAATAACAATCGGTTCAGTAGTTAAGACGCGAATGCGTATTAAACAAACAAACATAATTTCGCGTTTATAATTTTATTCGGTATAAAACTCGTAATATAATTTAGCATAAAAATAAATTTATATTGTGATCCAATATAAAATGTTTGATGTCTTCTGTTCCTAGCAGCTAATTTTTTTCTTTTTCTTTTGAACATGCGAGTGTCATATATATAAAACCTTAATTGTGTGGAATTTTGCATGATAAAAGCAAACTATTATGCTATATAGTAGTTACGGATATTTAAAAAGCATTTTTAATATTTTCATTTTGTAATAAAAACTCAACATAACTAGATTTAGTTTCACAATACTTTTTTTAATCTGAAAGTAATATAAACTTAAAAATCTGTATAAGATAGATTTGTGTAATTTTAAAAGCATCGCTACATTTAGCACCGTTTTACATAATTTATGTTTTGAAATTGGGTTAAAGGTATAATTTATTCACCCATCTCACACCCTCGGTATAACAGTCTCTTACAGTTGTTAAGTCACGTGACGCAGTTTCAAATTGCTTATTGAAATTCGTCTTAAGTTCTTGCATTTGTAGCGATTTTGCGAAGGGAGTTAAAGAAACGTATTACATATTTTAAATAGCATTTAAGGTATCACTAAAAGCACTTTAATTGTTTGTCTAAGGTAAAGGAGACTTTAAATATTTAGATTTAAGATAATGTAACCATTTGGATAGATTTTATTAAGTTTGGATCTTATTTCGAATACCATCAATGTCGTTTCGTATTAAGTGAGTGTAATATTGTCAACTACCTAATTAGGAGTAAAAGCCGATATGGCCCAGTGGTAAGAACGCGTGAATCTTAACCGATGATCGTGGGTTCAAACCCGGGCAAGCACCACTGAATTTTCATGTGCTTAATTTGTGATTATAATTCATCTCGTGCTTTACGGTGAAGGAAAACATCGTGAGGAAACCTGCATGTGTCTAATTTCACTGAAATTCTGCCACATGTGAATTCTACCAACCCGCATTGGAGCAGCGTGGTGGAATAAGCTCCAAACCTTCTCCTCAAAAAGAGGAGAGGAGGCCTTTAGCCCAGCAGTGGGACATTCACAGGCTGTTACGGTTACGGTTACGGTAATTAGGAGTTGTTATTACCAATTTCTTAATAGAAAAAACTATTCACTGACACGAAATTGAGCTTGCCGATAGACCATCTAGGCTAGATCAATAACCTACAAAAGAATAATTTCTTTCCAATTCCTCCCCCTAGGCGTTGTCCTCTTGTGAGGAAGGTGTTGGGTACTATATCGTAATATGTCGTTTTCTGTACCGCTAAAAATGTGTATGCAAAATTTCATAAAGATCGGTTAAGTAGTTAAAACGTGAAAACGTAACTGATTCACTTTGCCTTTTTAATATAAGTAAGGATTTGAAGGCAATGATGTTAAAAAAGATTGTTGGATTGTTCGATGTTCAAATATGCTAATAAAACCCTTCAGAAGTCAAATTTGTTCGAATGTAATTGAAGTACGGTTGTAAAGAAAAAAAAAAATAGAACGTGTAATAAGCGTTGGGTAGCTGACAATCGCTCCCAAGTGACCAATACTAGCGCCGTCCCGATTTTAATTGCCTTAGCTTTAAGAGATTTCGTACCTATACTATACATTGCATACCTACTGTTAATACTTCTCTATTTTGAACAAATTACTGTGCTATAATTGGATATAGACATTTATTTGATTACTTATCGAGAGCCTTTTTACGTCCCAAAATAAATTGAATCCATTCGGTTTCAATTTCCTAAGAGTTATCATTCATTTTCATTATTTTCTAATTTTTTGATTCTGAGAAACAAACAAGTAAACAAATAATGTCATGATTGTATAATTTGTCAAAATCATTGATACATTAAGTAAGTGTGTGCTGTGTGAATATTAGTTTGTCTGTCCTACTTTCACACCTCAATCGATCGTCGTTTAATTCGGAACAAGAATAGATTTAGGTAGAGATAATGCCCCCGATCATATAAATTATTCCAAATTACAATTGGTAGAAATAGGTTCATTTTATTTTATTTAAATGTGAAAAAGACTTTGTCGTGCCTATTTTTGTTCTTATTATAAAAGACAGAAAAAATCTAAGTTCTCGTTAAGGAAAATAGATGATTTTTTAAAGTGATTTTTCTATTACGAAATTATTGGGGTCATTGAATTCAGTCTTTCAGTAGTTAGTAAAGTTGTTCGTAATGTTTCAGATTTAGTTTTGATTCTGGAGAGAATGTTCTTCGTATAAGACTATTTCTAAAGCTTTCATTCATTTCATGTCTCAAGCTTCAGATAAATATTTTATGACACATATTTTTCAGTTATATTTAGCTTAAGCGTTAATCAAGTCATAAATACTTTTGAAATATGTTTTTCGTTGGTACCTAAAATATATGTTGTTTAATTTTGGATCATTGAACAGTTTGTTTTGTTTTGCTTAACGTAAAATAATAAATTTTAGAGAGTAACACAATTTTATACAATACGGCAACTACAGCGCTGTATCACTTAGTAACTTTGTGGCTTACATTTACTTAAGAGCTTCTTGTTTAAATCATCTCTCGGATAGTTTTTTAATTAAGTTTGGGGGAAGAAAATGATGAAGACGAAAGTCGTTAAGTTATTTTAAAGAAATTAATACATTAAAATTTACTAATCAAAATGTTGCGATTGTAATACGTTTATTTATTGTGCGATTTTATATGCCTATAAGTACTAAAACACCTAATTTTGCGATATTAAATTTTTAATTTTAAAATCACTGTAGACAAAAAATTAAACAGGTCAATTTTTATTACTTTAATAATATAATAAATAATTAATGTAGTATAAAAGTAAAATATAATTTGCATACGACACTTAAATATACAGTCAGACCGAATGAAATTGATAATGCAAAGTTTAATAGTCTATGAAAGTTATATGCATGAAAATTTAGGCTTAATAAATGTCCATTCAATTGTGTGTCGTGTAATTAGTGTACCCAAGCTTAATAAATTGTGGTTAGGGTGTGTAGAGATGTGAAAAATTAGATTTAAGATGAAGTTCTGTAAACACAATAACATTATATGATGTTTATTTACAATGATAAAACATTGTAAAAAAACATCAAATAATATTAATACTGCTCGCTAAAGAAATGTTTAAAGCTTAAATAAGAAAATTAATTTGTAAATAACAATAATAACTTTATAATAATAAATGAGCCGAGATGGCCCAGTGGTAAGAACGCGTGAATCTTAACCGATGATCGTGGGTTCAAACCCGGGCAAGCACCACTGAATTTTCATGTGCTTAATTTGTGATTATAATTCATCTCGTGCTTTACGGTGAAGGAAAACATCGTGAGGAAACCTGCATGTATCTAATTTCACTGAAATTCTGCCACATGTGTATTCCATCAATCCGCATTGGAGCAGCGTGGTGGAATAAGCTCCAAACCTTCTCCTCAAAAAAGAAGAGAGGAGGCCTTTAGCCCAGCAGTCGGACATTCACAAGCTGTTACGGTACGGTTACGGAAATAGCTTAGGGTAGTCACTATTAAGTCGCAGTCGTAGTCATTTATTTACTTTTTCGTAAAACCTCTTCAGATTACGAAAGGCGTAATCTGAAGAGGTTTTACGAAAAAGACATTCATTTAATTCAATCAATCCTATATTTTATTATATGACTGCCACAGTTCTGAATAATTGTATTCGTGGAGATTTGCTAAACTTACTTTTAGAAGTGTTGTCATAATATTTATTATATATATATAAATTGACGATCCGGTTGGCGTGGTTGGTAGATACTTGCCTTTCACGCCGAAGGTTGTGGGTTCGATTCCCACCCAGGACAGATATTTGTGAGCATGAACATGTCTGTTTGTCCCGAGTCTGGGTGTATTTATCTATATAAGTATGTGTTTACGAAAAGAAAAATATTATATGTAGTATATCAGTTGTCTGGTCTCCATAGTACAAGTTCTGTACAAGCTTAATTTGGGATCAGATGGCCGTGTGTGAAAAATGTCCCAGGATATTATTATTATATATATAAATAATTTAATCAACTTATAAAGTAAATACAATCAATGTTAAAGCTTTGTGAGGAAGCCAATGGGCTTGCAATGTCACAGGATGAAATATTATGCAATAAATATCACTATAGTGTAAGCTAGCTTAATATAAATCCATTCAATGTTTCTACGTGATACGTGCAGTCAACAGACGGACAATGTATCGTTGAAAAATTGCGTTTTACCACTTTGTTTCAGCTATTGTCTGGTAAATATTTAATAATATATACATTTAATGTCATTATATTTATATACTAGCTATTTCAAGTTTCAGTCTACGTCAATTTTTTTTCCTGCAAGTTCCGTAATTTATACATTATGAGTATGTAGGTTCGAGGTTACGTCGTTGTCAAATTTTATTAAAATCGGTTTAGTGGCTTAATCGTGATGAGGTAAAAGACAGACAGAGTTCCTTTTTATTTATGATATTAACCTGATAGTAAGGATATATTATGTGTATTGTTTCGAATTTAGTGTATTTCATATTGAACTCAAATTAATTAGCAATAATATCAAAATGTGATTTTAATGAAAAATGCAAGAATCAACTTTTATTTTGTGTTTATACAAAGATTGTATTAAAACTGTGCAATAGCTTTGACTTCCATTTCTAATGTAGATAGAGTTATAATCTTCAAAAATACAGTAGTTATAATTTACAGAAATAATCGGTTAGTCTTGTTAGTGTTGTTGTTGTTGTTTAAATCTAAACAATTACCATAAATGGATTTATAGTTATACCGATATAGTAGATTATTTCGTCAAAGTTTCTTCAAATCAATATTTTCAAATTTCATGTCAATAAAGTCCCGTTTGTTTCTAAACTAAAAACCATTTATTTATTAAAATATCCTTATCGCGATCTAAGTTTGCGTGACGCGTTTGTCACTTTAATGGTGGAACAAGTAATTATATTACCGCCGGAGCCGTCAGTAAGACGTCGGGTGATGACAGGGCTTTTTAAGGTGGGGCGAGTACAACGGCTCTTCCAAAACATCTGAATGATGCCTTCATTACAGTCGCTGACGTTTCACAATTACTCAATGGATTGTTCCGGCACTCCCATTATGGGGATAAGGGTCTATTACATATAGTTACGATGTCAAATTGTAATACAAAAAAAGTTATGAAAAATTAAAAAAATATTCGAACGATTATTTGATATAAGTAGGTAATCAACTAACAGCTTACAAATCAATGTCCAGATAAATTTTAGTTCGTAAGTGTACTCGTCAGCGCGTCAGATAATGGAGCCAATTACATGTGTTCAAAATCAAAGTGTTGATTTTTATATTACATTTAAAACATTAACATTCTTAGTAAGCATTTAATATAATTTATAATGTACGCAATAAGCAAATTAAAGTATATATATGTTTACGCTCGTCTGTTTACTGCTGGATCGTGAGTGTTCATGTTAGCGCTTTACAACTTTTAGCCGACTGTTATTGCTCTTGAAACTACGTACGTCTATTACGTACGTACTTTCGTGAGCTAAACACGTTGTTGCGATTTGAACTGCCCATGAACCACGTAAAATTTTAACATGTAAAACGAATACAATTGTGTAACTGAAGCAGTAACGTTCATAAGCTTTGATAGCCAAAATCGCACTTAGGATTCTTTAAAATCAAAATAAGTTGGATCAATCAGCTGTTTGTTAATAAATTAAAGTTTGTAAAATAAAACTAAATAGTAACACTAATAATCAATTTTGATATTTTTATTCAAATATTTTTTAAGTTTAAATCTTAAACCAATGTATGTACCTATTACAATAAATTTACTTTGTACACCATATGTATGTGTAAAGATTTGTAAATGCGTTCTGGTAATATTTAAATGTCGAAACTCTTTATCAAACAGCCTGTCCTATAGACGTTTTGCAATAATTAGTGAATTAGGTAATAGTCTACCACATCAAAATCATCTGCTACACTTATGTTACACTGATAATAATTACGAGTAGGTACAACTGTTGCAATTAGATCTCGTTAATCGTTTAGAGTTTTTATAACTATATTATGCCTAATAATATTTAAATATCAATCAAAATCAAAGGAATGCAAGATAGAAAGTAATGCAAACATTTTTAAATGTCTAAGCGTTAATAAAATACGAGCAATTAAATTTTATGGTACATTCAAAATATTTGTATAAATATTATTGTAATAATACATCAATAAATTGGTTTCTCATATATAATTTTTAACTACCAGAAAATTACACTTATAAGATACTTACAAGGTTCCTATTGTTTAAAAATGATGACTAAATTAATCACAAGGTCGTAATAGCAATTTAATTAAAAAGGTCATTACAGTCGTAAGCCCGCTATTATAATAAAAAAATTAAAATAAAAAATATGTACACGCACAAATATACTTGAAAATATGAACCAAATTAATCATTACTATCAGATTAAACTTTGCATGACACATTTAAAAAACCCAACGTGCTTACAAGTAAATTTAAAATTATGATTTTTTTTAACAAGGAATAAATTAAAAACATTTTTTGGGTTGACATCAAATTGTTCTATTGCGTGTTTTAGAAATTTTAAAGTTTTTAAGCAATGTTTTAAATTTTACTAAAATAAATTTGAACGTAATTAAAATCAGTAAGAGAGTTTTCTAGTTGACAAATATTCCTGTTAAATTAAAACGAATTCGTATGTCATTGTCTTCAAATAGATATTGAATAGGATTCAGGCATACAAGTTTACTCTACGAGCAACTAAACATTGCATTTCGGCAGAAGTTCTTGACTCTACGGATAAAAGCCTAATAGTGTTTCACGTAAGTTTGAAAGCGTTTTCAATGTTACCGAAACAAACAAACGCAACTTGTTTCACTCGCAAAACTCAATTTAAAAGCACTTACTCGCGATTTGCCTGAGCGCCGTCACAGCCGATCGTATAGTGTTGAGCGTACGACGTCTCAGGTTCTTTTTAAAGGAAAAGTTTTCCATGTCAATGTTCACTGACATTTTATTATATAAATCTGTAATGTACGCCCTGAATACCTTTGGTACGCGGAGCCGCGGATATACTGGTACATGCACATTACTATCAGCCCGTCCACATACGAGGAATAGGTGTAGTCATATCAAACAGAGAAATATGTGGAGATGAACCGCGGTATTTGAAATAATTTATTTATCGAGTGAAGAGTAAACTTAAGTACCTATTAAATGACAAGATAAAGATGAAGATTAAAACATTTTTTAAATAAAATATTTGCTTTTTCAATTTTATAAAAAGTAACTACATTCAATTTTGTGAAGATTGTTGCACATAAATGCACTATGCTAACTTTTTTTATTAATTAAAACTAGCTTGAATATTACTTTAACCATCATATATAATTAGAGTATCATATATAATTAGTTGCGATCAATAATAAAAAATAATTAATTGCGCAAAAAAAATATATAAATAGTTTATCGCAAACTCGAAGAATATTAATGATAAATAACGATTACGACTCTTTTCTACTAAATTCTGGTAATATATTAGCACTTGATGAATTTAAGGCCTATTTACATAAGGTCGGGTGTGATGCATTGTATACGTTTGCTAGAACGTACAGTAAACAGCGGGCTATTTTCGAACAGCTACTGGATTCAGGTTCATTAACAGAGAATGACCTCAATCGGCCTTAGAATATAACAATGGCGATTCTAATTCTGTTTTACGATTATTATTTCTACGTCGCCATACCAGAAGTTCTTTTGAAAGCGGCAAATAATTATGGAGTGCCGGTAATTATGCCGTGGAGTACCGGCTTAGAATAGTACTCCCCCAATCTCATCCCGTAGGTGTCGTAAGAGGCGACTGAGGTACGGGGAAAAGGGGGGATGGGCAGCAGCGTCCCCCCTCCCATAAACATCTTACCCCCTACTGCGCTCGCCAACATGCCTGCCCAGCGCGGCGAGTATGGGCAAACCCCTCCCTTAATGGCAGATGCGCCCAAAAAAAGGCCCCCAGTTACCGGCAAGCCCGCTAGGCCCGACCAAGGTAGCGGTCGCGGTATCGGCAGGGCAGGGGGTGCTAAGAATCACCGGTTCACGGCAGGCTACCGTATAAAACGACTGAAAATGGCAACGTATAATGGACGCTCGATGAGGCTGGACCATCACCTCGCCGAATTAGAAGTAGAGTTAAGTCATATAAACTGGCATATACTGGGGTTATCTGAAGTCCGAAGACAGGGGGAGGACACGATAACTCTAGAGTCCGGTAACTTACTCTACTTCCGCGAAGGTGATAACCTCTCCCAGGGTGGTGTCGGTTTTCTAGTCAAAAAGGATCTCATTAGCAGCATTGTGGAAATCAGTAGTGTGTCGAACCGGGTAGCGTACCTTGTCCTAAAACTTTCCGACAGGTACTCCCTGAAGGTTGTACAGGTATATGCGCCAACTTCGACATAATCTGATGATGTGGTCGAAGCGATGTACGAGGACATCGCAAAGGCCCTCAACGACACCTCGAGGGCCCACTACAATGTTGTTATGGGAGACTTTAATGCTAAAGTGGGAGTACAAGATAGCGGTGAATCGAAAGTCGGACCTTACGGCTTGGGCTGCAGAAATCACAGGGGGCAAATGCTGGTAAACTTTCTCGAAGCGCAGGGGCTTTTTTTGATGAATTCTTTCTTTCAAAAAAAGCCTCAGAGGAGGTGGACCTGGCGAAGCCCCGATAACGTGACAAGGAACGAGATAGACTTTATCATTTCGAATAAAAGGCACATATTTAGAGATGTTTCAGTGATCAACAGGTTTAATACCGGAAGTGATCACCGCTTGGTTCGAGGCACTCTAAATATCAACTTAAAAGCCGAAAGATCGAGAATGATGAGGTCTACTCTCCGACCTACCATGCTCCAAGCTGCTCAAGGCTCCGAAAAGTTCCAAATGGAACTTCAAAATCAATTCACCGCGTTGGAAACCATAAGCAGCATTGATGAGAGAACCGACACGCTGGTCAAAATACTGCAAAACACATCCCGCAAGTGTTTTCCGCCACAGAGAAGAGACAACGCACCAAAACTCTCTGCTGAGACACTCGAGCTCATGAGAAAACGACGAGAACTACCATCGTTTTTGTCAGATAAGGCCTTAAACCGAACAATAAAAACGCTGACGCGACGCGATCTCCGACGCTCCAATACCCGTGCCATCAAGGCTGCGATTGAGCAAAATCGGGGATCGAAAGTGTTCGCTCGCAAGTTTGGGAGGCCGCGTCTGACAAAACTTAAAACTGAAAATGGTGGGGTCGTTACCTCTAGGCCTGAGATTATCGGAGAAGTAGAGAGGTTTTATGGGCAGTTGTTCTCTTCAAGATCGGATAAACCCGTGGGAATCAGTATTGAAGACCAGCGTGCCCCTCTTATGCGCCATTACTCCGAGGAGCTCCCGGTCGTTGACCAAGGAGAGATTAGGGCGGCTCTAGAACAGCTTAAAAACAACAAAGCTCCGGGAGATGACGGAATCACAACAGAGTTGCTTAAGGCAGGCGGGACTCCGGTCCTGAAAGAGCTAGCAAGCCTCTTTAATTCCGTCATCCAACATGGCAAGACCCCGGAAACGTGGAGCGGGAGTGAGGTGGTACTGTTTTTCAAGAAAGGTGATAAAACCCTCTTGAAAAACTACAGACCAATCTCCCTCCTGAGTCACGTGTATAAGCTGTTCTCAAGAGTCGTCACGAACCGTCTCGCCAGACGACTTGACGAGTTCCAGCCCCCAGAGCAAGCCGGCTTTCGATCAGGCTACAGCACCGTGGACCACATCCATACTGTTCGGCAGATTGTGCAGAAGACCGAAGAGTACAATCAGCCGCTGTGTATGGCATTTGTGGACTACGAGAAAGCCTTCGACTCCATCGAAACCTGGGCAGTGCTCGACTCATTGCAGAGATGTCATATCGATTGGAGATATATCGAGGTACTGAGATGTCTGTACAACGCCGCTACAATGACTGTCCACATCCAGGACTGTAAGACGAAGGCGATCCAACTGCGCAGAGGGGTGAGACAGGGGGATGTAATATCCCCAAAACTGTTCACCAACGCGTTGGAAGACGTTTTCAAAACGCTGGATTGGACGAGGTATGGAGTCAATGTAAACGGCGAGTACATCTCACACCTTCGATTTGCCGACGATATCGTCATCATAGCAGAGTCGCTGGAACAACTCACCGAAATGCTGCGTAGCCTAGGCGAGTCTTCCCGGTGTGTCGGTCTCGGTATGAACTTGGACAAGACCAAGGTCATGTTCAATAGGCATGTCGTGCCGGGACCGATATACGTCGAGGGGAAACCTCTCGAAGTTGTTAGTGAATATACCTACCTAGGACAGATAATACAAGTCGGTAGGAACAACTTCGAGAAGGAAGCCGATCGAAGAATTCGCTTGGGATGGGCAGCGTTTGGCAACCTTCGTCAAGTCCTCAAGTCGTCTATACCGCAATGTTTGAAGACGAAAGTCTTCAACCAATGCGTCTTACCTGCCATGACATACGGTGCCGAAACGTGGACACTAACTGCGGGACTAGTCCACAAATTCAAAGTCGCTCAGCGTGCTATGGAGCGAGCTATGCTCGGAGTATCTTTGAAGGATAAGATCAGAAATGAGATTATCCGGAAAAGAACCGGAGTCACCGACATAGCTTGCAAAATTAGCAGGCTGAAGTGGCAGTGGGCTGGTCACGTATGTCGTAGGACCGATGGCCGTTGGAGCAGACGAGTCCTAGAGTGGAGACCGCGAATCGGCAAGCGCAGCGTAGGGCGCCCTCCAGCCAGGTGGACCGACGACCTTAAGAAGGTGGCGGGCACCAACTGGATGCGGAAGGCGGAGGACAGGGAGCTTTGGCGCACCTTGGGAGAGGCCTATGTTCAGCAGTGGACAACGATTGGCTGTTGATTGATTGATTGATTGAAATAATTATGAAAACGATCAAAATTATTATTGTGAATTTTACAATCTCCAACTTCAACCGATACTTTTTATATTAGTGCAGAATTTGAAAAATCGTGTTCGATTCTATATTTTTAAGGATATCTGGGTATATTACACGTAAATATACAATACTTGTATATGTATGTTCGTTAAAATGTTATCGTATCTTGAGGACAATTAATCGTGTTGTCAACTACCATTCATCCAATGCTTAATTGTATATTAAATACCTAATTAAGTTTTCGATTCGATTTAGCAGTAGCTACTGTTAATGAAATAAGTCATATGTTAAATATAGGATGAAGAATTTTAAAGTTGCATAAATCACCGTGTCTTTTTTTAATTACAATAAAATATATTATATCAGTAGGATTAATAAAAACGCTGATGAACCTATTAAATTACAAAACAATATTTGTACATTACATTGTCGTTACATGCACATCAGATAAAATTCGAGCATATGATAAGTATATTAAATAGAATTCAATGCGAAGAGTAACTTCGCTTAGCCGAATTACGTAGGAGGTATTATAATGCATTGGTATGAGAACTAATGCATGTGTACCCTTTATTTCCTCAGTCTAAGCCGATGCGGTGCCAAATTGACATAAAGGTGGATACTCGTAGCTCAGGCGCAGGACCAACGGTTTTACTGCTTTTCCAAGAAATGAGAATGTAATACTTAGAGATCGGTAGTCTTATTAGCTAGACAAAAATACCAGCCAAGGCATTTAAGAAGTATATAAAACAAGCTAATATTATTATATATTCCTAATTGTCGTTTTTCTTGTGAAATACATTATGTTAATTTCTAAGATCAACAATATTGTTTAAGCAAATCTGAACAATAAATCATTATAAAATGCAATACATTTTGCATTTATTAAATAAATTATTGTTGTACATACTAGTATGTATATAATCGATATTTAGGTACATCTTAAAAATATTAAACTTATATTAGCCTGATACGTCACTGAATGTCAATTCGTGATTTCCAAAACGGAAAGCAAATCATGACAAATTCTAATTAACTCAATGAATAATTGGAAATCATTAAACCACTTGTGACCGACTCGAGAGCAAGCGTCGTTAATAATTAATTATTCTTGTGTCGTAAACGAGCAATTTCAGATTTTGTACGTTTATTTAAAATGCAAAATGTGTTCCATAATGAGATAGGTAGAAAAGTATATATATTTAAGGTACATATATTTATATAGATTTTAAATGAGGAGTAGGAATGACAATTACAGAAGCTATTATATAATTATTAGAGAGAATACGTAATATGTTTGTATAAGTAATTTAGATAGAATATATAATTTACAGCTGAATTATAATTATGCTTCAAGTCTATACATATATTGTAATTTTACCACATACATATTATACAGTGTGTAAAAAAACCCTGTCCGACCCGAAATAGAAAGCATATAGGTTAGTTATAGACATTACTAAAAAAACGTAATAAAAATCCAATATTAATTAATATAAAAATGTTATTGTAATTTAAAATGCACATTTAAGTGCGCCAATTCCCAAACATCGAGTAATTTTTTTGAATTTGTGACCGGTGTCGACTTCTTTGGGTGCCTTTGAAACACTGCTGGCACGTGTAAGGACATGTCACACTAGGCTCATAGTCGACCAGTGCGGCAAATTGTCTGAAATAAAAAAGGCAGAAATCACCAAGCCCACACACAGTAAGCGGTTTAAGCCACTTGGAAATTAACAGGTAATCTATTTAGTTTTTTTTATTTATTAATTTATTCAGCGAAACATACATTAATTTTACACCTAGAAGTTGTAGTTATATATACTTATAAATGTAAAATTAATGTATGTTTCCCGGAAAAAGTTGCTTCGTTGGTTTGGTGGCTAGATGTAAGGCCCCAGACCCGGAGGTCCTGAGTTCAAATCCCAGGTGGGGCCAAGAAAAATATATCACTTACGATACCTAACAACCACTTCACGGTTCGGACAGGTTTTTTTTACACACGTATATATATATATATATATATATATATATATATATATATACATACGATAGTGATTATTGTATAAAATAATCTCTTAGATAACAGGCTATTCAATTATATATCTATTAAGAGCTAATTCTATTGACGTGCTGGTGAATGGAACCGAAACGTAGACACTAACTGCGATTCTAGTCTAGTCACCGGACATGGCAGACCTTTAGATTGGAGAACCCCTGATTGTACTAGAACCCCTATAGATTGGAGGCCTGTCTGTGTATTGTGATGTCCTGGAGTGAATTACGGTTAGCTGAATGACGATGTACAAAAACATAGACTTGCACAATTTATGTGTTAAATATTCATCTAAATTTCTATATTGATATTAAGATTAGTACATTTCTATTCTACTTTATAAATAGCTTTGTTTTTAGGCTGTCGGGCAGTGCTTTCTTTTAAATTGCCAATTGAAAATGACACTCAATCCTACCTATAAAAAACAAACGCATGTAAGTTGTTTCATATCAGAAATTACGTTAATATTATAAATACGATTAGAAAACGTTCTTTCTTGGACTGACGCATTAACTACTAATATTAATAACATGAACTTTTACTTTACGATAGCTTATAGTTTTTAGTTTGTCATTGCCGGTGTATCTCATATTTTACATAACATGGTATCCTGTTATATAAAATATGAGATACAACTAATTACGTCAATGGAGTTGAAGGAAAGTTGTTGTTCAGGGTGCTTTCTTGCCAAGTACTTGAAAACTATCACAGATACTCTTATACAGAAAAACTTTTCATTGAAGAGTAACTCTTCAATATATGGAATCATATAATGGAAAAGTACGAGAAAACTGTTTCGTATCTTTATGCAAACATCAGAATTTTAACTTTAAAAATCAATTATGTTTTTTTAAATAATCTCAATGATAATAAATATAATGAGCATTTTAATTACTCGATTTTTTGCGTAGGGTGTGCGATAAAATTAGTCAGACTAATTCTAGGCACTTCGCTAGTTCCACTTTGCTAGTAATGATAATTTAATTAAAGTGATGAACGCTATTCTAATAGATAATTAGAATAGTATTTAATTGATTATTTATCGTAGTAGTGACTGGAGTTAAGATGCAAACATAATATTGGTAACTTCCTAAAAATGCATCAATAAGAAGATAACAGGAAGTTTTTTTATATAACATTCTTGTAACTTATTTTCCAATACAATTTCAAGGTCAGTTGAAAAAAACGTTTAATCAAATAGTTACCCTTCAATATAAAATAATGTGTAAATAATTTAATTCATACCTTTTGCTTATATACACTTAACTGTTGTACATATCAATGAAAATATGAACCTTTTATTTTATCATAAATACAAACATGATTTTAGTAGCATCAAATATATTGGTTATATTAATTAGGTTTTATTTTTGTTATCTTGTTACAATTAATGATTGATTTATTATTACAATTTTTAAGAAATATTCCTAATATTATACGTACACAATTTGAATTAGTAGATTCAAGTATACGACACGAAATATATTAAGACTAACGATCGGAGGCAATTCAAAGACTTTTTTAAGCTTAGTATTTTGTTGTGTGTTTAGTTGTGTTACTTGGCAGTAAAGAAAAACATAAGGAGACCTGCATGTGTCGAATGAAAGCCACAGCCACATATAACACGTTTACAAGCTACCACTTAACAGTTACTATACTACATTTAATAGACAATTATGCACTGAATATAATAAACTAAAATAATTAAAAAAATATATCATCTGCAAGAAATATCTTTTATATTGCGTCTGTATTGGATGGCGAAAGTTTACGGTTTTGGAGTGGGTCAGACGACGTGACTTCCACCATCTGCTTTTATTGAAACATTTGACTTCGCCTAAAACCCGGTTTTATTGTTATAACGCTTTTTATGTTATTTGTTTGCGTGAAAGTATTGTCACGTAGGTAACATTTTCATATGCCTTGTGAATTTAATGTTTTAAAAGGCAATTAAATTTAAAATATTGACAATAACGATTTCACAATTTTTTATTTAAATCTGATGTATTTCTTTACAAACTGGTACTTTGGCAATGAATAAGAAATACGTAACGAACTTCATAACAATTACAGACATTAATAGAACGTTGTGTAGGATTTAAATATAGAATAATATGCATTAACAGGTGTCATGTAGCCAATTTTAATCCAAGTCTATACTCATTGAAAACTATTGAAATGTGATTTGAAACTGTTCACTGGCGAAACTTTGCCATAATCGATATCGGACGGAAATTTCATTAATTCCACAAAGTGTGGAGTTTGAGGTAAGTTCGATGGCACGTTTCGTTTGTGGTGGGCCTTATTTCGGCCTGTTTTAAATTGTTTTAGAACTGAGGAAGCTACAATTTAAGAATATATCCATGAAAACAAGATCAGTTTTAAGTTTTAAGAGATACGCTGATTTATGTAAATTGTAATCGAAAAGTATTTTAATATATATATGCTGTCGTGCTATAGGTCACAAAAATGACAGAATATCTTGTAAATCACGAAATTAATGTTTTACATTAAAAGCAGTTTAAAATAGTCTTTAATTTTGTAATAACGAGAAAGGTTTATTTATAGGTAGAAATATTTATTTGTATATGAAACTGGTATTGTTACAACAAACAAACTCTTAAACAACAATTGATAATATTATTTTTATTCCGCAAAATAAAGTGTAAGGTCAGGTTTTAGTACTTTATTTATAGGCAAGTAATAAAAAGCGCTGAAACTTACTCAAAACAATTTTAACCGTCGCCCTCGTACACGTCCAAATATAATGAAAGAACTGAACAAGACGCTCTCTGAATGAAATCTGTTTAGGTTCCAATTCGGTGTCTTCAAATCTTACTCTTTTCTTTACAGCCTTCTCTTTGTTACCCTTTTCTAACTTTTTGCTTTTAACTAAATTCGATTTGTGTATAGTCACTTCATTTAATATATCTAAAGTCGGTCGATAGATATTATCACTCAACAAATTTAATTTTGTGGCACTGTCCAACTTGTGATTAGTATTAGCTACATTTTTGAAAATTTCTTTTCCTTCTACATTTAGCGGTCTTGCTTGAACACTATGTGCTTGTTTATAGTTTTTAAACGCCGTGTTTATATTAGGATCGCGATAACATGGATTTATAACTATAATTAAACGTTGAATATGTCTTCGTGTGTACACAATACAATGCGGTACTGAGGGGTTTTCTGCTATAACGCCAATAATTTGCATCTCGAAGACGAGTCTAGACGACTTTTGGCTTTGTTTCAACTGTCGACTTTTAGGACGCTCTTAAATATGAACCAAATGAAGATATCAATAATAAATTAGTTGGTGTGTATGACAATATTCACGTTTCTAAATTATATGTATATATATGACTATTATATAGCAGAAAGAATTTATCATATAGATAAAATTAGAATCAGTTTTCGATTCTGATTTTGGGTATATTTCCAAAACTCTGTAGATTAATTAAGTACAACATGAATCTAGATTTATTTTGTTAATTACCCCAACCATGATGGTCGAGTTCAAAAATATTTATCTAAATCGTTGCAGTTCAGTGTACAGGATGATACGACAGCACTCTGTTTATTATCATCTCAAAGGTTGTTTGCAGATGTTTTCACAAAATAACAGGTTGGTTATGCTTTCAAGTAATATCATGGCTTAATTAACATTCTTGGTTGCCTTTATTGATTTTATTGATTCTTTTATTATTGTCAAAATTTGCAAATCACATTTAAATTAGTTTAAATTAAATTATATTTAAATTTAAAGTATATGTGATTAAATAAATGTGAATCGAAATTAATATGAAATAATAATATTTTTAAATAAGTGCATAAAATAAAAATAAATATTCTTCTAAAAAATTAATAAGATTTTTTATTACATTACAATTAAGACTTTCTCGCTATTGGCTCCTTAATAAAATAGTCATAACATTCAAAATTATGAGGTCTTTTAATGGGATATGGACGGGAATTTCTCTCATAACAAAATGTATTATTTTTACTCACATTAATGTTTATGGAGTATAACGAAATAATTGGTGCCAAATATATTAATACTCGTAACTCTCTGAGCCAAATTATTAAATATTCATATTTTGACATTTTTTATCACGAATTTCATAAAACATTTTTTTTAATATAAAATATATTAATTTTTTTTTAATATACTTTATATTAAAAAAATTTAAACCTTTATCATAAAGTCAGTCAGATTTATTTAATAAAAATAAATAAGTACAAAAATCTGTTTTAAAATTTGCAAAAATCAATCCTGGAAATAAATTTATGAATAAAATGCATAATTAGTATCCCTATAATATAATTTCGTGTAATATTTAAATTACAGTTTTAGTTTAAATACATATAATTTTTCATTATGGAAGAGATTTTTTACTCCTGAAATTCACTGATTGAATGTAAATTTATGAAAATGCTCTGTGGAATATTTTAACAACATATGATAGCAATATACTGTATGAGTAACATACGATAGATATTTTTTTGTGTTATAGTAAATTATATAAAATTACGATGCCGCTGCCGTCTGCTAAATTCATAGAAGTGTATCACGTAGTAGATGTTCATGAATAGTCCTAGAACATTTTGTTACTAAACTTTAAAAATAACTTTAAAAATTTTGTTTCATATATATGTTTCTTAATACTTTGGTTGTTGTTGTTGATATAGAATAGCTGTATAATTATATGCCTTTCTAAATTTTGTATAGTTTATATTCTTGTTTAAATTGAAAGTGAAACTAGTTGTACAGTGAAAAGGACATTGAATATTTGCTTTGCATTTATAACGTATACTGTAAACGTTGATAAAATAGAGGGAGTTGAAACATTTGAAAAAAATAAAATAGCTTTTAAAACGTGTCACAGCACTGAGTTAAAAAAAGAGAAATAAATGTGTAATGCTTAATGTTGAAAAATAAACTTACATACATTTATCTTATGAGTTAAATTATATAAGCGCATTGCAAAGGTATGCATAAGGTGTAAATAATATCTAAATTACCTAGAGCAAACTTGACGCCAGTCCACGCGGTGCGGAAATAGTGGAACAGGCGGCGGTAGAGCGGGCGGTGTCGTCGGCGGCGCACAGGCGCCTCCGCGTCGGGTGCGGGCGGCGCCTCCGCCTCGCCCGCACCCGCTCGGCCGTCCACCGACGACGCCGTGTTGCGGACCCAGCTTTGTGATCCGCTCCGCTAATGTGACCGCACCATTATAACCACAAGCTATTCGGATACATTGTTCGAGCGTCGAAACTTTTCATTGGCGTTACACTGTATTCGTTGTCCGTGTTCACACTTACACTGTTTCCATTTATATTCTTATAACTGTTTATAAACACTAATGTTTAAATAGTACACAATATTTTTTTTATATATTGGTAAAAAATGTAGTTTATCGCCACACAAATAATTATCGATTTAGGTAAATTTTAATTTGTAGAACAAAATTAAAATCTAGTTAATAGTTAGTTTGTTAGTTTAGAGTTAAGAATGGTACAGTTTCTAATTAAGCACGCGGTAAGCATCTGAAAAATATGCAGCTGTAAATCTGTGAACAAAGAAATGTTTTTGTTAGTTATGTAGAGACACACAAAAATATTTTAGGACATTGCATATAAGTAGAATACATGTTTAAGGTAAAGAATTTTAATATATTTTTAATTAAATCAAGGCGTTAGAAGTCATTAACAAAGTCAGGCGTATTCGCAAACTCATATAAATAAAGTAAGTAAAATCAAAGTCAATATATTAAAATAGTTTGAGTTAAAAGTTATTTAAACTAAAACTTCACTGTAGTTATGAATAAAGCCGTGGGCTTGAAACTTTACTTGTTTGTTTCAGATTTGCATTAGAATTGGATTTTAGTGTGGCGTGTGTAAATGAAAGAGCACGTACGTAATTCACTTATGGAAAGTATCACGTGACCGTTTCTAGACTCGTAATTATTGTCCAGTTTGCCGTGGAGTTAAGCACGTATGAAATAAATGTACTTGACTTTTATACCGGTACATAAAAGTCTATAAGTCTAAATAAACTTAAGTATTACGTACAGAAACGACAGGAAAATAGATTTTATAAAATATATCAAATTTTAGCCTGTAGTTCAGTACACACGCTCTGCGAATTAAATTTTAAATGTATTACAAAAAAATATGCTGCCTGTATTTACTTTTAACTTGGTCTCAAATGATATTGTAAACAATTAGGTTTTATGTTTGAAAAGATAGCTTGAATCTTAATCACTATAATTTGCTTTATATAAAATAATACAAGATTATCTATTCTACGAAAGCTTAATGAAGTTCTTAACTAAAAGCGAGATAAAATTCTTTTTCTCGTCAGTGAAGTAAATAAGTTTTGCAAAGAACTGTTTTTTATTACTTTTTATTAATCTACACCATAGTAGAACTTAAAATTATCTCACAGCATGGCCTCATAAAATCATAGCTACATATTGCGAAGTCACTCGACTAACCGAGCCTCCCAGCTTTATTTCTAAAGGACAATGGTTCTGTCGAGAGCGCCATACAAACTTGTACAATTTCGCAACTACGGAACCTACAAGGGATTTTAAGCCGTAAAGTTAATAGAGAAACCGTATGTTAGAAAGCATAAAATGGTTTGCAGGTCCATAAATTAGACCATGCATCACTGTCACCGTGGCGTGGTAGAAACGAAAGGATGCTTCGTAATAACCTGTGAAATGAACGTTTGATGACCACTTGCTTTGGAAAATATATAGAAGTTGCTGAGTTGGATGGCAGGAAATAATGACGCGATCGCAGTAGATTGGTGTGATTAAACTTTGTGATGAAATTTGAACAAAGTTTTCCTAATGTTAAATGTCGGTTTCAATCTAAGGGTCTTTAGTAATGAGTCTAAAAATAATCAAGCTATTATATAAAATTAGATTAAAAATATCTCAAAATTAATATAATTGTTTACCCTTGGTTATATATAGTGATATATATTTTTATTTTATTACATAAATCAAATTTTTTAAATATTTCTTGTTTTAAATGTATAATATACTTCTTTTTATTGAAAATGTAAATATGTCGTGTAAGCGTTTCGTCGAAACGTTTAAATTTAACATTTGCTTGTTTTACTAATATTTTGGCAGAAAATTGTTATGAAATCTCTTTAACCTGGTGACGTAGTGGAATCGAAAAATGCGAATGAATAAAAATGACAATATATTCTTACTTTTCTTTTTATGCCCTAATTACAAAATGTATATGGAAATACGAAGATTATGTATTTCATTGGCAGAGAGATATTTTTTTCGTATTATGACTATCTCATGGGTAATCTGGTTTTGACTACTTGTGAATATGATTGAATTATTAATATATTATGATATCTTCAGCATGAGACTCGCTATGTAAAGTAGACTGCAGTGTTATTTAAAAAGTATATGTTTATTGATATAAAGCAATAAGATATAATAATGATACTCAAAAATCAACGACGCTATAAATATATAATAGACCAATTACACCAGAAAGATGTAATGAAATAAATACAGTGTAATATAAACGTTTTGCTTAAAATTGAAAACTGCCTGAAAAGTGTACATGACGTTCCATTCCCAGCATCATCATCCATAATATAATGATTGGTATTGTTGATTTGTTTAAAAATATGAAAGTTTCTATACTAAATTAAAGAGAATTTTCTTTATTTTCTGAATCTTTGTTATAAAGTAAATTTGAAAAATGATTGCAATTAAGTCGTGTCAAATGATAATAAGTTAATGTTACGTATGTGTGTTTCTAGAATAATCAGTTCTTTTTTTTTTAAATACACATACACTACGAGATCTAATATTTATTGTGAAATAAATCCCTAAATTAAGCTTTAGAGACTAGGCGGTATTTTCCGAGTTTAGCTCTCTTCTTTTTTACCGTACTTTTTATTGAATAGGTAGGCGGACGTGCATTTGCGCCACCTGATGGTAAGTGGTCACCGACACCAATTGACATTGGCATTGTAAGAAATGTTGACCATCGCTTCATTGCCAATGCGCCACCAATCTTGGGAACTAAGATAAATTAGTGCACTCGAAAATTATAATATTTTTAGCTTTATTTTCAATGTTATTAATTATTATTATTTATTTATTTTTAAATCTTTTTTTATACAAATTTAGTTAGCAGTTTTTAGTATTTTAGTATTGTAAAAAGTATCGTTCAGGGTATAATCTGTTATAAGTAATAAAAAAAGGATATTGTACCTTAAAATGCATGTTGTGGCCGTCTTGAAGAGTCGCACACTTTATGTTAAGTCTGAATGTGTTTTTATTATTACATGTGTAAGTGTAGTGACTGCTGATGATCCTTAATAAAATAAATAAATAAATATCTGTTGTGCCTGTAATTAACAATGGCTCACTCATCTTTTAAACCAGAACACAACAATACCAAGTACTGCTGTTTTGCGGTATAATATCTGATTACTGTGGTTGGTACCTACCCTGACGATCTTACACAAAGCCCTACCAGTATTAACGACTTCATTATCCCAAAGTAAAAATATAAGTGTATAAAAAAACGATACCACCTTTTTGTTATTAATTCTATTGGTAAATACTAATTGTATATAATTTTATGTTTCAGTTTGTATTTTTTAAATTGCATAGTTAATAGCATTGTAGCTTGTGTACTTACTAATTTAAAAAAAAAAACAGATTTAATGAAGAAAAATTAAACAAAGTTAAGTCTGAATGCGACGTGTCAAATAAGCGATCGCCTGTTACGAGAATTAAGAGAGCACTTTAAAGATTACGTGCAAATCCGGGTTTTCAATAAAATAAAAGGTAAAAACCCGTTAATGTTTCACAGTAAGTTAGTGGGATTCCAACAAGGATCCGCTGACCTAAATAGTTACATGTAGCTTGAATAATGTTTGAAAACTTTTCAGTAAATTTTTAAAAGGTCGAATATTATTATAAAAAATAGAAAAGCACAGTACATGCTATTGAATCTTTTACTCAAATGAATTTAATTTAATTTAAATTTACACTCAACCTCGACGTTTATTAAAAAACTTATTTAGCCTAAATAGCAGTACGTTAAGGTCTTTGAAAATTTTGAGCGTATTTCAACACGCTGTTCCACTGTGGTGTTGCTAGAATTTGAGCTAACGATCTTCGTTTCTGTTCATATGTTTTATACAATAATAATAATAAATTTGTCAATTACAAAAGAATTTATATATTTTAATCAATATATCTCCAACATATTTTTTAAATATCCATAAAAAAAATATAAAAATGTTTTTCATAAAATTAATTTTTTAAAATATAGGTTACGAACACTGCATAGTTTGCACTTTCATCGTGCGGGTTAACGCAAACATTTCGGAAAGTTTTATTTCAACATAAAGTAAAGTAAGAAAACTATTTTAACTTTGTACGTACTTGATATATTTTTTAGGGACATGCTTATTTAATGTTTTTAACTCTTTATAAATGTGATGTAATGTCTATTTATAAAGATAAAAATTAAGTGTTTACTGTAAATAAATGTCTGTAAAAAAATTTTACTTGTCTGTCTAAACGGCAAAACGGTATGGAAGTTCAATGGCGTATATAAATTCACATTATAGCATTAAGTATTGCTGTATTGGACGGACTGTTGGACGGTCAGGTTAGGTATCTACTTAACTGGCAAAGAAATATTTAATGAATTTTCACGAAGTGTAAGTTTCACACCGATACTACGTTACGTCAGTAAAGGTTAATGATCCATGTTGAAATAATGTCTTTTGTTCTGTGACTCCGTTTCGTTTAAGTGAACGCTTCGATACTTTCACAATAAAGGCAACTTCAGTCGAAAATATTTGCAATAATATATAGCTTTAGGTTGTATAAAAAATATATATCAATAGTTTATTTTTATATTACTAATGGCTAAGGATTGGTTTTACCTCCTAAATAAAAAAAACAGCAGCTCTACTTCTACTTTACTTTATGATGGTTCTTTTAAAGAATCACAAAAGTATTTCAAGTAAATCTAAGATGGCAACCACAAAGAAAAACTTCTGAATGGATTTAAATAGCCCTCTTTATATTTTTTTCAAGCGATGAAATGAGTAGAACTAAGAAAGTAAAACCCATCTTTTTATTCTACCATTTTCTTTTCGACACTAACATAAAAGTATAAGATTTTACATTTTTACTCGTTTCTTCTTCATTGCACAACTATTTTATGTATCCTCCGTCTCGAGCGTATATCACAGAAAATTTACAAAGACTATAATTTTACGCTAAAATATTCACAGCATGATTTCGCGGCGTCCGTACAAAGTACCACTATAGCGCGCCTGTTGGTTACCAAAATGCAAGCAAATAGACACATTTCTTATGAAAAAATATTATTTTGAAAAAAAAAGTGCTTTAATATCCATTACAATAGTTTTACCCTAAATAATTAATATAAAACTTCCCTCGATTCGAAATCCTAACCAAATACTAGAACGAAACGACTACAAGCCTTCTATAAAAAGAAGTTAAATGTGTTTATTGTCTTTTATATGTACAGTTAATGAATAACAAGATTATTCCAGTTTCGATTAACATGTGTGTATATGTTTACCTAATCAGTATTAACACAAATGAGACACACATGTTCATATCAAGATATTTATTTGTCATTTCATCATCATCATCCGTAGCTTGACTTCACCCACTGCTCATTTGAAAGCTTATTTAATTGTTCATTCACCAATATATTTTTATAGTCTTGTTTATGTTTTCTTATTTATTATTTAAATTCTTGATATCATATTAATATTAGAATTGATGATAAAATAAAGGGTTATTAATTTAAATAAACACGTATTTAAAGAAAACTAACTACTATATATGTTTAAATCTTTTAAATATTTTTGCACCATGATAAATTAAAAAAAAATCTTTTGAATGATTTGATCTTTGCCTTTGAATAATCCCGAAAACGTGTATATATACTGTGAATATACATATTAATATATATATATATATATATATTTCAATGTGCTAAAATACAATGACACTTTGAACGAGTCAATTGGATGAAGTTGAATATATTTGAGTTAAGCACCCTTCCTTTCTGTACAATGTGAGACGGTCCTTCAGGAGCATTAATAACGATAACCTATTTATAACTTCAAAAGCGGCAAATTTTTATAAAGACATTTCATTAAAAAAATCTTAGTAATGAGCATTAAGTAATCTAGATTCTTGACTTACTGGCTTAGACAGTGCGTTATCAGCTAGTATTAATATTACATTAAGTTTATTATTTTTACGATACTATACCGTCCTTATTAAATGCTATATATTACATGCTGTATGCTATTATTAGCATTTTATAAATGATATTTTTTTTATTTAATACAAAATTACATAACTACGAATTTGTTCAAAAGTAAGTTACCTAAATAACTTCATATTAAGAGTTAATAACCAACATCAAAACCTTGGACTACAATCTCATTTGTAGCGAAATAAAGACTAATGACCAACTTGTCACAAACTTTTGTTTTGCAAATTTGTGACAAATCGAGTCGCGTCGTTCAACAATAAGCAAAAAAACAAAAAGTTTTAGATTTGATGTCAAGATAAAAACCAGTGAAACCTACCTGATAAAGTAGTTCTGGGTGATTCGGTAACTGTTTATAATGACAGTTTTTGTACTTGGCTAAAAAAATTTTTTTATTTTTCGACTATTTGAAATATTTAAGTTTTTGTATATCTTTTATAAATCTATTATAGGATGTTTAATGTATGTACGAGTTAGTGCTTTGCAATGACTCATGTCTTTCAGGTAGTACACACAGATTTTAGTTCTTAAATTATCAATCTTATAAGTTGCAAAATTCTAATGTAAAACAGACAAAGGAAAATACTTTATAAAGATATATTAGTCGATACCTAAGCCCGTTTTGAATAAATTGATATCATTATTCAATCCTCGAGCAAACGGATTAATGCTGTCAATATAACACGACACACATACGACGCTGACTTGTATTAAAATGAGTCTCTAATTTGTTTTAAGGTTTCTATTAAAAGTGCAAAATATATCGAAGTTCTAATATAACCGAAACAACAAAAGGGTAAGTGGTCGTAGGTACTAATATGTATAATGATTCGTAAGTAGGTGTTAAATAGATTTTTCAGTCACTTTATTCTGAATATAACACCCAGAGCTCAAGTGTTGAATTTGTCAATTAAGCATCAACTGCTAGAAAAACGAGTGTGAACAATAACCAAAAACACACAAGGGCCACACAGCAAAATAAATAAAAAAAATATTGCAGAAGCTGACGCATTTTTATGAGACACTCCAAGTATTGCTCAAGCGTTCAGCTACTTAAGCGATTTCTTGAACTTCCTTTTTTCGAAAAATGTTATTGTATTTAAAACTCCATCCTCGTAAGATACATACAGTTTGCCCAAGCTTTAAAACAAAATTATAAAATCATTCAATACATATGGACAATTTAGTAATTTAAACAATATTTTCAGTTTTTTAAGTAAGGAAGACCCCCTTTGCATTCTTAAATCGTTACGACGATGATTTGGTTATATGCCCATAATTCATTTACCACCAGGTAGTTACAGTTAATTCTATGAAATATGTTAAGGTTTTCAGAGATTTTCCAGCCCTATGGCAGTCTGATGGTTATAGCAATAGTACTTGGATATATATATATATATATATATATATATATATATATATTAACCTCCACGATATCTTCTTTAGTGGCTCCAAAAAGCTGTAGTCACAGCGGCCACACCCCGGGCAACCACGTTAGTGGGCTAAACCTAAAGAAGGGGACTAATTCACGAACATCTGTGAGTTAGTTATCGGTGGCTCCCGAAAAATAAAAAGGTAACGTGGAAAACCTGAAGGGCATTTGTCAGAGCCCATATAGTGACATATGGCCTTTCCACTGCATCCCGACTACTGCCGATCGTTCCGGTTTACCGGACCATCGGAACACAAGTGTAGGAACGAGTGAAGTGGATCTGCACCAGCGCAACCGCTTATCCACTATAAAAAAGTTCACGCGCAGATGACCCTAATTATTCTTCCCGGATCTGACTTGGATATATTAGTAACTTATTAGATAATAGGGCGTCTAATCCCATACTTGGGCACTGATATATATGTACATACAGATACATATTTTAACAAATAAATTGCATATTTAAATATACATTCATTAAAATAAATTGCTTTAACTTTAACAAAATATCAAATAAAACAAATCACAAAAAATAACTCACATTCCAAGTATTTGAAACTCATTTGGACTGGTATCTGAAAATAAAATATTTTTTTAATATTATTTTTCGATGTATACCATGTTGATGTTTCAATACGTGTTTATCCGTAACCGTTACAATACATAATTAATAGTTAATTATCATTATTAGTATTCTGTAGAATTTCCATTTCATTTTATTACAAAATAAAATTAATCATAATCACTATTATTTTTTATTACAAAATTAAATAAAATATTGTTAAAATGATTATTATTAATCTTAAATGGAAGAAAGTTACATTTTTCCATTGCTTTTCTTTATGTTGAATGTGGAAAAAAGTAATATACGACAGAAATGATAACAAGTTACAGCAAGCATCGCCCGCGGGCGTCGTCAAGGAAAGTACTTTGTACGGAATTGACAAATCACTTTAATTTAGAAAACAAATTCAAAATAATATAATATAATATATTTTTTGTAATATAAAATGATTTCAAATTATCATTCAAAATGAAATGGGATACAGATAATATTTAGTTTTTATTTTTATATCAGTGAAGATAAAATGAAATGAAAATGGATAACTTGACTTGATAAGTTCAAAATCGTCAATCAATGAATATTTCTGTTAACTAATAGACTTAAGATTTTTTTAAGAACCCTGGTTGATTCTGCATAGAAATGCCGAACCATAAGTCGGGCTTATGAACTTCAAGAAAAACCGTATTGATTCGGTTGCCCAATATTCAAGATCTATTTAAATATTTGTATTCTTCATCTGTGAAACATAATTGATGGTTCCTAATTAGTGTGTGTGACTCATATTTAAGAGGTACTAATGTACAATACATCTCTATTCAATAAAGTAGTCCATAAAAACCGTATTCACGTATTTACTCACACTTTTGATCAAGATTGGGAAATGTTTTCGTACACCAAGTGATGTCATTAAATACACAAACATATAAACCGACAGTAACTGAACATATGTAACTGATCAAACTTAACAACAAAGTACTAGACCTGGACTAATTTTTTTTGGTTATTCATGAGCCTAAGACTTTCGTTATGAAAAATTATAACTAATGCTTAGCTAGCTGATGCTACTGAAATTAAGAAACACAAAAAATTAATGACTATAATGGATTCAATTTAAACAACATGGTATTACATAAATTTCATAAAATTAAACAGCCTCGAAAAACGTCCGTGTGGTTTGAGTGTGTTAGTGTGCTTGTAATATGGAAACATAATTGAAGTAGACGAAGAAAACTCGTGTAGTCAATGTTGAAGGGTGCGTGGAGTTTAGTCAGGTCGTGACTACGACAGGTCACGACTCTGTCAAAACGTCAGGTAAAGTAATAAGAGGTATGATCGCAATTAAAACCCGAATGTGTAACACGCGAAAGCTTAAAGTCGAAAATTTGGATCTTATTTATCACTGTAATTGGATGGTAGGGTTCCGTATTTGTAAATTATAAACAAAAAATAACTGTATTATTTTATATTTATATTAATGATCATAATTGTATAATTACTTACAACATAATACTTATATCTCAGTTGTATCTCTATTTCCTTGTATGTTTGTTCGATTTAAAAGCACCGGTCACTGCTAGGCAATTAACACAGGAGTAGGTAATTTTACATAAAATATTGATTTATAAAATATATAATGTCAAGAAAAATTGATAGACCAAAAAAGATTGCGTCGAACTAACCAGAACATTTTAAAAAATTTACATTTAAAAATATACAGAGAACCACGGGCGTCACAAGGATGTATGTCAAGGGACTTTAGAAGCACTCGAGGCGCCGAGGCAGCGTCGAGTCGCCAATTATTCCTCGCACTCACAAGTTATTCGCTTCTCATGCTCGAATGTTTTAATCTTTTATAATTTATAACAGTTGAGTTTTTTATAAATATACAAAAACATGTATAATTATATAATTAAATTTTCGTATTCCGAGAAAAAATGTTGAATAATAAGAAATTATATCATCGATATCTTATTGCAAAACTTAAGAGTCAATTTTATATTCGGTAAATGATAATAGAATAGTGATGAATTGATATATTTAGTTTTATTTTGTAAGGAAATCTTTGAGTCATATTATGCGTTTTGAAGTAATGAACTGCATTATAAACCATAGTCTTTGAACAATAAAGATGATATGCTATCTCCGATACGACCATTTACTTTACATTTACCATAGAAATATTAATCAACTTCTTTATTACAATTACCGCCTATAAAAAATATTATTCATCATTTTATGAATTTTATTGTATAGTTTTATTGGATGATTAATGTCAGTTTTTTTCCTTTTTTTATTATTTTAGTCAAATTTAAAATAGTCCAAATAAAAAAATAATATAAAATTTTGTAATGATAAATACTACGTTACATCAAGTGAAGGTACCGTAAAAATATATAAAATATTGTAAAACATTCATCACATATACTAGTTTATTTTTATTATTTATTTATACAATATATTAAATATATAATATAATAATTTGTATAATATATTATACAAATTATTATATCAAACTTCTAATATTACAATTATATTTTATCGTTTATTTTATTGTTATTCAAATACAAACTTTGCCAACAAATATCAAGGTGACGCGGAAAATTACCTTCACATGAACACGTATATATTTCTAACAATATCTTCTAAATTATTGTTCTTGTAAGTTTAATGAAACTTTGCATGATTATTATAATGAACAGTGTTTATGTTTATTTCTGTAGGTAATTTTAGAAATTTATCGCATCCGAATTCAAATTAGTAAGGGGGAATTGTACTTATGATATTTTAGTAATAATAGCGATTGCCTTATATATACATAATTGACTTTTAATAAATAACTACCAATATTTTTTCAGTTACATGTGGCGCAGTGATAATTCTTATATAGTTAAATATAATAGCTATTGATATTAAATTGATAAGTAATTTTGATCAGTCCTCAGTAAAAAGAATCTTTTAAAATTATATAAAAAACGAAATTTATAGATTTAAGATCATACATCAAAATATATATATGCTCTGCTGTTATATCAAACATTCATTTTGCCCTAAGTGTATACAAAATGATTACTAAGGGCTTACTTATTGTATTATATTATTTGCTTACATAATTGTTTACCCTTACCTGCCCATAGCGTCATTTTTAGCCACTTATCTAAAACAGCTTTCAAAACAGAACACTGCAAATAAAAATATAAATACATGGTCTTGAGTAAAAATAATTAAGAGCTTTACGGGAAGACTAAAAGAGGCTTATTATTTCGACAATGTTATTTTTTATTGCGGACGTTGTAAAGGGATATTGTATGATAAGTGTAGCGATTGTCATGCGTTTTGGAACACTCATAATTATTATAAAATCCGATAAAACTACGGAAACAGGTAGTACATAATAAATGCTAGCAGTCAGGTATTAATATCATAACATAGAAGTTGTATCCGTGTCATACTGCATAGTTATCAGACAGCACACAATTAGATCGCCAGCCAGGGCTAATTCACAAGTAGGAGTCCATTTATTAACGACTAATTGGTTTCAGGAATGCAAATGAGACTCATTTTGCGATGCGGTCGCTTTTGCGCCACTATTATATAAAAGCTAAAGTTCGTACATAAATAAACCAAGAGTATTTCGATTCGATTTATATTCTATAAATAAAATATATATTAAATTTAGTATTCTTTGATTTTTAGAGCTGCAAAATTAAATTATATTGTAATTCTATATTATGTATCTTCTGTACTATTAAGAGTATCGAATTATTAGCTCGGTTTTTCTTAGAAAAACTTCATTCTTTCCAGGTGGTAGTTTTATGTTACGTTAATTATTTTAGTTGAATGACGATTCAAAAATAGGATTACAATTCTGTCCTGAATAAAGTTTATATACATACAATAATTAATATAACATTTACATATTATTTTATTGAAGCTTTAAACAAACTGCATTAATCTAGGTTATAATAGAAAGTTACCAACGAAAGTGTTATACACACATTTAGTTTGTAGTTTAAAAAGTTAAAATATATATTGATGTTTCAACACAATTTTCCTCTGGGAACCAAGTACTGGAAACGGGAAAAATCCTAAAAAGTTATACTATTTTGTTTTTTTAATTTTTTAATTTTTAAGTCATATATATTCCAATGAATACGATTTTTAAGTCAATTGCTTCAACTAATTAACAAGAATGAGTTTATTAGAACCAATTCTAGAATGCAAATGTGCGTCGTTATAGCTATGTGGTCGGCACTTGTATTAAATTAAATTGTTCTATCTTTTAGTACCAACATTATTTTAATTTATGCTGATACTAAACGAATTTACTAAATGTAGTTTTGTAAATATAAATTAAAGTATAAAATTAAAAATTAATCTTTAGATTATGGTGAAATAATATTGCTTGGTTTTCAATCTATTCCTGCCAATTCTACGATAGGTAATGACGAGTAACTGATAGGTAATGAAGAGATAAGTAATGTTTCGTAATTATCCTATAATCAACTCCAGCAGGAAGGCCGAGAAAAAAAGAAACTATGTAAATGCCTAAAGCTCGCTCAAAGCCCTTCCCCTAAGCAGCCTCAAGTGTGACCGCATGTTCCGCGCCAAAATTAGTTCCGTCAGCCATTTGCGGGCACATAAAAGGCCAAAGCAATAGGGCCCTCATGGCAGAGCTCCACATTAACCAACGCTGTTGCTAAAAGCAGCTACTTACTTTAGTTATAACTGCTTCGCATATGTAATAGTCACTTTTTCAGCCACCTTCACTCGCCAGACAGTTTTAAAATAATATTTTAATATTTACAGGTTTATAAAAAATGAGGATTCATCACCAAATTTCCTTTCAATTTAACTAAATTTAAGATACATTTAGTATACTTTTTTTAACGCTGGAAAAACGTGTTACGCGTTTCCCCCATGAGAACAGTGGGGGGGTATGAAGGGCTCACCGGTGTCCAAGGCGCCGAGTGCGCCCCGAACAACGGAATACCCACTAAAAAACTAGCGGTACCCTTTCCGTCTTAACGAGGAGCGCCACGGGATCGCTTTCGCATGCTACCGCGACGCTATAACAGCCTCTATTCTCTAGGGAGGGTTCGCAGGGTACTGTGACACCCCTTAGTACATTTAACATACCTGAAGCAAAACTATTGATACTAATACAGTATATAGGATACAGCCAAAAATATGGATAAAGCCAGCTTACAACTCTTGCTTATAAGTATATAACTCCACAAAATATTCTGTAAAGGGAAGTTACAATTTTAGAAACAACTGTATTTTTGTAATAATTTATATCGTTTTATAAAATTTAAAATGATTCCAATGGAATCTATATGATTCCAGATATAATCAGTACATAGAATATAATATAAATTTGGTGATATTCTGATGTCGTTGGTAGAAAGTGAAAACTTAAGTACTATGATTTAACAAAACTTCTTGAAAAGCTTATTTAGGACAACTAACACCAATGAAAATTTAAATTATTCTATGTAAATTATATATTATGACTGCCTCGTTGGTCTAGTGGCTAGATATAAGGCCGCAGACTCCGAGGTCCTGGGTTCAAATCCCAGTTTGGGTCAGTAAAAGTTATTAAGTTTTTTTGTCGAAAATTCTGACTGGAAGTTGGAAATATATACACTCCCGTGCCTCGGAAAGCACGTAAAGCCCGTTGGTCCGGTACCTAAGCTCTTTCCGGTTATTTCGGATTGCCGTCTCACCTGATTATTAGAGTTAAGGAATAGAGAGTGCACCTGTGTTTACGCTTACACTTGTGAATATGTCTTGTGCAGTTGGCTAGTCCCTCTTGAGATTGACCGCCGTGGACGAAATCAGTCCGGAGGATATTATTCTTTATATTCTATGCAAGACAGTTGAGCCATTTAAAAGTCAAAAGGGATTTTATATAAGGGATATTTTTCATGTAAAAAAACCTTCATAGTAGCTAGATAAAGGTGAAAATTTTGAACATGTGTTTTACTCAAAATAATGAAAACTGTAATAAAAAAATTTATATCTTAATTAGTCAAATGGGCAGCTGTTTTTGTCTTTGCATTTTGAAGTTTTTAATTTTCTCATACAAAGAACTTTTTAATATTCAATAGCAGCCGGTTTTTTGTTTTTACACTGACTGTCTACACATTTTGCTATTCCTAAACAGGAAAATAATAAATAAATATAAAACTGCATCGGTTTTTACTTTAGACATGAAAATATAGGTCTTTGATAACGTTTTCCTGTCTGATTGTTTTTTTTTATAGAATAGGAAGGCAGACGAGCATATAGGCCACCTGATGGTAAGTGGTCACCAAACGCCCTTAGACATTGGCATTGTAAGAAATGTCAACCATCGCTTATATAGCAAAAATGGCTGTAAATATATTTAATAAGTATTTATATTATGTAAATCAATGATTTTGATTATAATAAAATATAAAAAATTATTATCAATACTGATTCCTTGTTCTAAACTTATTACTATAAATAGGATTGTCTAAGATATTGTCTCTTTTAGCAGAGGGCCAAAGATATGTCTGATATCTTGTATAATATTATTATCGAAATATTCAGTTAGTAACAAGTTGATGTCAAACAAAGCATCACTCACGTAATCAAAAATTCACGTGAACAAATCAGAGTTGATGAGGCGCAGGTCATCGCATTATCATACACTTTACTCGCATGAGCAGTGAACACGCATAATAAATGTACGGTGTATGCCTGTTGCGGGTCGGATATAAAATCTGGGAAACGCAATAACATCGTGTTGAGTGTATTACACTTTTAGGGTAATGGAAATATTTATCATATTATGTTTTTAGGTTCGTTCGTTATCAAAGCTTATTTTATTAGTATTTATAAATACTTTTTTATATTCTTACTAACGGTTGGACTACGTGTAAACCTGATTTGAACGGTTCGACCACATTAGTCTATATATAGGCTCAAGCCACCTTAATTCCTAAGTTTGCCGCCGTAGTGATGCCAATTTAATAATTAAGTTTATTATTTTTTTGTACGTGTTCGTATTAAACGTCAATATCCTCGAAAACCTATTACGCTCTTAGTACCATTCTGCAGAACTGTTTTTGCACAAGATTCACTAATACCACGTTTATGTTAGCTATACAATGGGCTTAGTGGGTTGCTGGATTTAAATAATTATATAATAAAATATTTAAAAAATTATTTTATGCTAACACTTTCCGTAGTTATTAAAAATTATTACAATAGTATTGAAACGTCAATGTAAACTTGTATTATTTTGTAATGTAGCATCTAAGACGTTTCTTCCGTTCTCTTTGTTTTTTCTATCTATAAGTTTTTTTATATACCATTATAAATATCCTATACTTGTATTTTTTTTCTTTTTCTGTTATTGTTACTTATTAGACAAGCACTTGAATATTTTTATGAAATTGCACTCGACGCAATAACACTATGCATGCAGTGTTTGCTTTCAAATGGAGGTACACATAGAATGTTTCTAGATATCCGCTAGCAAACCTTTAATAAATAAATATAAGCATAAATATTTTCAATATCTGAGCCAAGAATGAAAGCGAAGTGTGACTTCATTCTGTATTGGGGGGAATTTTTTGAAGAACCGTCGCTATGATTTTTTACAAAGCGTACACCAGTTGCAATTCCGCTCCGCTGCGTCTCAAAGTTGTCGTGACAATAATATGATGAAATAACTCAGCGACGCGTCACTTTTGCGTGGAAATAAATAAAGAATGAACATAACGTAAATATTTGTCGTTTTATCGAAGCGTTAGCGTAATTTGGAGTAGACGAATTTAAGTGCATTTGAAGAGATGATATAAAACAAGAATATCTTATATGTATAAAAGAAAGCTGATTCAGCCTGTATAAAACGATATTTTCAAGACATTAACAATTTAAATAAAAAAAGTACAAAGAGATACTAAGAAAATAATAAGGAAATATATAATAAAATAATAGAAATAATAAGGAATAAAGGCATAAAGGTAATTGTTGTAATTAATCGAGAATATGATGAATTTTATAAAAAAAAAAAACAGAATATTTTTGTGACATTCTAGTAATTTATATTTCCATACACATAATATATATCGTCTTAGACACACTATAGCAGAATAACCAAGATGAACGATGCGGTACCTAAGAGAATACAGTAATATTTTATTCTAATAGAAAAACTGTAGGGATGTGAGAAGTATTTTTCATCGAGAGTGGGCAGATAGCGTTGTGCAAATAGAAATGCGGATTGTGCCATGTTAACGCCGCAGTGAAATATGAATAGGGCCTTAACGAATTGAGTTTATCGATAGATGGCGATTACGATAAATGAATCGAATTCGAATTAAGCTTTAGCGTGGCGTAAGTAGGCTAATGTCGACTAAAGCAATCGATATTTGTTTTATTACGGTTATCTTAATATCGCTCGAGATTGCTTAATTTCATAAAAGTTGTTAACATAGTATTCAAGTAAAACAACAACGTTCATTTTGTTAGTAAAACTTACAATATTTTTCAGTATAATAAAAAGCTACAAACTACAGGTTTTTAAAAGAGATTGTCCTGAAGTTGGCAACTTGTTATCTCGTAACAATATTTTTTGTTCAGTATAAGCGAATTACTCACTTCCCGACGTGTTGTTTATATTGGCCTACTTCACTCAAGATTACGAATTTAAAAATAGGGATATTATGATGACAGTCATTTAATAGCAAAAACTCTGGTATCGGGCAAATATAGTTTTGCAAATAAAGCTTTAGTGAAGTTCTATAAAAACACCTTATGAATATAACATTATATCAAAGCTTGCCTCTTTTATACATAATAATAATAATAATTTTATTTTTATTCCTTTTCAAAGAGAAACAATTAGATTTTTAATGATTTTATAATTTAAGAGATTTGGAAAAATAAATAATACAATACTAATACGTGTTTTTAGATATATATTTCTCATATTATTAATGAGAATGTATGCGTGTTTGCTTGTTGGTTATTTAACCGTTGGTCGGGTTCTAAGAGTTTCAAAATTTAGCATATCAAACTAAATCAAACCATAATAAACATAATTCTTAGGGAGAACACTTCAAGGGCACTTTTGAATGGACATTCTACGCGTTTAATTTTTTCGAAAAGAATTACTAAGAAAATTGTGTTACTCTTTATACGGGTTAATATTCTCTATTAAATATTGTAAATCCTGTTAAAAATCTTAATACTTTTTTTATATCTGTAACTACAATTGCTTCGAATCGAAGCAATTGTAGTTACAGATAGCCCTACTGGTGGTAGGGCTTTGTGCAAGCTCGTCTGGGTAGGTACCACCCACTCATCAGATATTCTACCGCAAAACAGCAATACTTGATATTGTTGTGTTCCGGTTTGAAGGGTGAGTGAGCCAGTGTAATTACAGGCACAAGGGACATAAAATCTTAGTTCCCAAGGTTGGTGGCGCATTGGCTATAAGCGATGGTTGACATTTCTTACAATGCCAATGTCTAAGGGCGTTTGGTGACCACTTACCATCAGGTGGCCCATATGCTCGTCCACCTTCCTATTCTATAAAAAAAAAAGAATATTTTTTAATGGTTATATTAAACATAATTTTAATTTTATTAATACTGTACTTTACTTCTTGTGTTTATATGTACCACAGTTGTTAGAGTTTGTATCGAAATAATTAATCCTCATCATCATCATCATCATCTACTCTTTTTTATCCACTGCTGGACATAAGTCTCTCCAATGACACGCCACTGAGCTCGATCTTCAGATTCAACTCTCAATTTCAATCCGCCAGCCATTTTGACGTATATCGTCACTCCACATAGCAGGAGAGCTATGTTTGCTAAGGCGTGGTTTCCACTCCAGACATAATATTTTTAATTATTTTCATATAAATATATATATATAATAAATATGGAAATAATTAAAACGAAAAACTAAAATTATAAATAGTTTAAAAACGTGTATTTTATAATATATGCTATATTACAGGAAACAATTTTAAATTCTGTATTTGTAACCCAAGTAATCGTAACCGTAGAATATATTTTTATATATTTATTTATTGCTTTTTGAAACACCATTAGCATATATACGACAAAAAATACGACAATAATACCACACCATGATAGGCATTTACAACAATTTACAAGTGCTGCAGAGTATGTCTTCCTGATGAGAATGATAAATGAAAATTCCATTGAATTTTCGAATCTAAAGTGATGTTTAAAAATACTGTACCTCCTTAGTTTTTAAATTAAGATCACCATTGTAAAAGAAAAGTAGATATACATTTTTGTTTTTGCTATCGCCTAACATAAATTTATTTATTTTTAAACAGTTTTGTATCAATTTGCTATGCTAATCTGCTTTTTTCTGTTAACTTTAATAAGTAAATATAGTTAGCAGGCAATACAATATTACGAATACATCTTGCATAGAAAAGAAGATCATTAAAGCATACAAAGATAAAATGGAACTTAATATTGATCCATGTGGAACACTTTCAGTACCCTTATTACTGATCCTGCTTTTATGCGATGAGGTCAAGAGGCTTAACACTGTAATGTTTAAGCATTTACAAAAGAATTTCTCTTATACAATCAGAAGCAAAAAAGGTAGGAATAATGAGCGGCCCCTAGTAAAATCGTATTGTTCACAATTGAAAACAACAATTGTCCTAAAAAGGATAAAAAATTCGTTGCTACATATTTCTTGAAAATTAAATCTATATGACGCATAACATAAATGATGTAAGTAATTAATTAAGCTGAAACACTACGTTTTTACTTTTTGTAATTTCACGATTTAAACACAATTGTGTTACATCTCATATATTATTTATCTCATGAAATAGAACTAGACTTGACTTATTATATTCAACTTATTACATTTATTTTACAATGGACGAAGTAGCTGGACAACAATAATAAAATAAATTTAAAAACATTAGTAAAATAGTTTAATACAATTATATTTTGTTTTGGGTTGTTTAACGAAAAGGTATTAGCAATATTTTTGTTGAAGGTATTAATAACATTTCTATTTCCAATGGCAAAGACTATGTTGAAGTTATTGATGTTGGTTACTTTCTAGAATATTTTGATAGTTTCAAACAGAAAATTTACCCTAAAAAATAAGTATGTTACTATCAAAATCAGTTATATTTATTAGATTTAATAAAAATATCTCTTTTGTTAAGAAGAATACGGGTTTATTCCCGTAGCTTTTATGTGTATGAAATATTGACACGCTACCAATGCAAAGTTATGATCATATTTCCACGTAAAGATTCAATGCGTTCTTCACATGCGTGGTTGGCTCTTTTCAAAGGCTAATATGCATGGTTTTTTAATCACTATATCACCGGATCAAAGCAGACAGTATGTTTTTTTGTTGAAATATCTTTTAAGTGTCTAGTTCAATGTTGTTTCGACAACGTTTTGCTAATTATATTAGAAATAACGAATCTCACACTAAAATGCTTAGTTTTATACGCATAAACTATCCATCAAATTGAGATTATATTAAGTATCTAGTTTTTAGAAAATACATAAGAAAGAAAGTAAGAAAATATTATTAACAAATGTTGTCGCCATTTTCGTCGTCGTTAAATCTGCCCGTTAGGGGGCGTCCTATGCTTATTTTTCAGCATGCTAACTTTGTGAGCGTTGTCGGTCTTCTTATGTTCATCAATATGAATCCATAATGAAATCCATAATGAAAATAGCAAAACGTCAATCCTTGGTCTTGCGAATGACACCGACGATAATGAATCACCACGTCTTCTATCAGCATTACATCACTGGTAGCATACATGGCTCGGATACTGTCGACTGCCGATACATTTTGACAATATATTTTGTATTTCTCGAATTCTGCCCTACTGAGTTACATTCATATGTAATGAATTGACAATTTCACAAAGTTAGATTAAGATTTTATGATGGAAGATAGATTACATATGGATCACTTGTCCTAAGTAAATATACTCCACAATTTCTAAAGCAGCACGTATTGTTGTGACATGGATATGACTTTTGTCCATAATCATCATTAGGTCATCTAGCATGGCTCTGAGAGTATACGGTCAAGATCATAATATCATTGGCAAGAGGACAGATTTTTGTATACTGTGGAGTATTCGCATTAACATTATAATGTTAACAACTATTGTAAGCAATTTTGAGGATATCAATTCCTCTTGCCTGAGACCTTGCTAGAATTGTATACACATTGCCAGCTTTATCGTATCTGTCTTTTGCTTCAACGATATATTTAACAAGGAAACAAGCTCAAACGGCTATAAAAACTTTTATAAATTATATAACACTCACTGATTTTATATACACAGAGAACCGAAATTTTGAACACGGAAAATTGAAATTGGAATTCAACGGGAAAATGTTGCTAGCATTTTGCTACCCTTCCGCGGCTATAGCTATTTTTAATTTTACCTTGCATGGTATAATTATTAATTAAAACTTAATTGAGCCTTCAATGTAAAACAAATAATATATTATACGTAAATAAATTATTACTATGAAACATATTAAAGACTTTCAGTAGACAGAGAAAAGTAAGCAATTCCGATGTTTATAAAATACTTCCATTTAAATTTACAGCCACAGGTAATGTGCAGTTAGTTATATTCCATATAAAACACGTACCTAAAACATGTTACTGGATACAAGAATATCTTTAAAATCGGCAGAAGTGAAGTGGTCGGTGCAAATGGACGTATCTAATCGTATATATTATAACTACTATAGTTTACAGCAACAATAATAATATATCTTAACATTAATCAATAATTATAAAAATAATTTTCAAGCGTGATACAGTTTGTCCTAGTTACGACGTGGACTAGAGGTTTTTTTTTTTTTTTATAGAATAGGAAGGTGGACGAGCATATGGGCCACCTGGTGGTAAGTGGTCACCAAACGCCCTTAGACATTGGCATTGTAAGAAATGTCAACCATCGCTTATAGCCAATGCGCCACCAACCTTGGGAACTAAGATTTTATGTCCCTTGTGCCTGTAATTACACTGGCTCACTCACCCTTCAAACCGGAACACAACAATATCAAGTATTGCTGTTTTGCGGTAGAGGTGGGTGGAGGTTCAATTTCATGCTATCCATAAGCAAAGATATAATATAATGTTTGTGTTTTTGGATGATGGTGTGAGTAAACTATGAATAACAGTGTCCGTAGTAAAAATATTTGATGCATCCAGGGGTGAGTGTATAAAGAGATTACGCAATATGAATTTCATAAAACGAGATGAGTCGCAGTGTTTTTCATTTCTTTTAACAATTAATATTTTAAATAATCCCAAGTAAATAATTTGTCCGTTTTATTAATTAATGTAGCTTGTTATTCTGTAAGCAACAAAATGAAATTATTTCAGGATATTTAAAGTCAACTCATGAGGTAAAAGATAAATATCCAATCATTTAGAAATATTCTGGAAATGTTCTCGCAGACGATGTCTAAAAGTTCACTTCTTTTAAGCCTTTTTTATATCTACAGGAACCTTGTATCAAAGCCTAGCTGCAAGAGCAGCAAAGAAATTTGAAAGAAAATCGTAGATGTAAATGGTAACCTTTACTTTGTTCTGTTTGATTGGTGCGTGATCTAGTGTAATTACTTTACGAGGAACATATCGTCTAAGGTCTCGTATTCCGCGTTGCACAAATGATGTACTTAGTATTTGCTATTGCAAACTACTACCAGTGACTATACGCCATGGTCTAACTACTTACAAGTAAGCGGCCTATTTGCCTGTCTCCGTTAAAATTAAAACTAAATACGTATTTTGTTTTCGGTTCATTCACATATATTTTTTAATTGTAAGTTATATTATTTATGTGTACTATTTTTATTACTATATGTAATACATGCTTATAGATTAGCTAATACTTGCATATACTTAAACAAATAAAGGGACAACAAGTACTCGCTAAGTGTAATGGCAATTTAACAACGACAATTTATATATAAGTAAGTTATCTTAACACGCAATAATGTTCTTTAATGTTAAGGAAATACAATTTAATTTATCTTATTGGAATTCCTTAGTGATATTTACATTTAAGCTTATTTAACGAGCTTTTAGAGATAACCGCCTTGAAACGTTTCCTTTGTCGTATTATTCATTGTTTTGTCTTAGAAACTGTAAATAAATCCGTTACTGTTATTTTTGCTTTTCAAATACTTCAGTAAATACTTATTCTTTTATTTAAATTTAAGATCAAAGCGTGATGTTTTTTGTGTAACTATTTTAAAAACTGAATATTTTTGCAAATCAGTAAAACTTTTATAATGAATCTAATTAGCTTTTTTTTATATAAATAAACTTTAAAAAATATACATATTTTAAAATATGTGGTTAATGTGTCATAAATATACATTTTGTTGTTTATTCCATTTCATTTTGAGTACACAAAATAAACAAAAAAATATATTATATAAATACAGTAAAAAAAATCACGTTTCAGTTATCGGTTCAATGTGAATCATAAGAGATCGTAAGGTGCTTCGTTCCTGGAACTGAGTTGGCTTTTTCAATCCACAAAATATTGACGTTACTCTAAATTGTCATCCCCGAAGGACTGAGTGCCGATGTCAAAGAAAAATAACGACGATCTCTTCGACAAATGTTTTATACGCTACAACTAAATTATAATATCTTATGTGCAAAAATTGAACTTAAAGTACATACATATAAATAATGATTATATAAACACTTTAAATTTAACATTTTGCTTCCTTTTAAGATAAATAAATGAGGATTTAGTCTATATATATTAATCAGGTCACGTTTTATTCAAGAGCACGGTGCTTATTCCTATTGCGTTTTGTTTTATTTTTAAATTGATTACAATTATTGTTTGATTTTTTAGATTTTAGTTGTAACACTTAAAACTTTTATTAGCTGTCTTTAGTCGTATCGGATTGCTGTTACATTGAATTGGCTTTATTACATATGCTATTTTGATTGATATTTAAATACATATCATGGGATAAAACCTTAACGCTTACATGTCAGGTAGTACTAATAATAATTAGTGAACCTTACCGTGGCATATAGTTAGATACAAGAAGATGTATCTTACCTTGCTGTAATGCGATAATCGTAGGTTTACTAGATTACTTTATTTTTACTTTACTTAGTATAAGATTTGATTGGATTTACATAAGCAATTTAAGCAAGCGGTAGAAAATAATAATTCCCACATCTTCCCTTTTACATTGTTTTCATTTTATAAATATATTTTAACGGTTCTTTGTTACGATAATACATTTTCACAGTCTTTGAACAGAAGTAATGAACATCGTTTGGTACAAATTTAGTATAATAATATATAATTTCTTACAAATACATTGTCAGCAATAATTGGATTTAAGCAAATAAAAACATAAGATGTGCACAATTGCATATTTATTCTTTAATAAAAAAAAATTTTTTAATAGGGATATTATTCATGTCGTAAATAATTTTCGGTGGAAGAGTCACAGAAATCTAATCAAGAAATTTTAAGCAATCTTATCATTCGAAAGTTTTCCTTCAAAGCGAGTTCTTAGTTAACTTAAAAGCTATTATCGGTTCGAATATCAGCAACATCATATAAATCAACCCAAATAATCTAATGACTCGATGAATGAATGAGGTGTCAAGCGGACTTTATCAGGCAAACAATAAATTGCTGACCGAAACCCGGTCAGGAAAATCGGCGGCCATTGTATTTAACGTTCATTCGATTACCATTCCATTCATTCGTCCATTCAGTCAAGTTTCTTGTGTGATTTGCGACTACATCTAGCCCATGTAGTCGACAGGTAGCAATTTTGCACACAGGAAAGTGCATTTCATTAAATTACTATATAATATTATAACAATGAATTTCAAAGTATTAGTAGGGAATGCATTTTTCTCTAGTTGTAATATATAAAGCCTATTTTAATAACGCAATTTTAAATAATGCAATGATATTTCGTAAAAGTTTAATCATAAGTTAAGCATGATGTCAATGATATGCTTTGATAGTCAGTCAAAATTAAACGTCGGTAGCGCAATGGTTTACGGGCAGCCTAGCGATTTATAGGTCGCAGATTCGATTCTGACCCTTTGGACTATTGTTCTCTCCAACAAAACAACAAAGGCTGTATGCTATATATATTATTAATATATTAATTAATTAATATCACGCAAATATTAATAAAATAATTAATAAAAGAATTACGTGATATGAGTTGGTAGTCGTAAAGCTCTTTAAGAAAAAAAAAACATAAATTTATTTTATTAAAATTCTTAAATTTATATATATATATATATATATATATATATATATATATATATATATATATATATATAACTATATATTTATATATATGTGTGAACTTATGAATGTATGTGAACTTTTATATAGTAACCTAGATTCTTTTTAAAGTGGAAAATTTATAAATTTCAACAAAATAAAAACCATTCCTAATAGAACACTGAGGTATGTGATGCAATTTGTATTCGTGAAAGCTCAGTTCACTATATTCCTTAAAAGTTATTTGAGAATATTACCATACTCTTTCACTGTAAAACCCTCTTAAATTATACAGGACATTAAATTAGCCATGGTTGTATATTTTGTGTTATATATCTTGCTAAAGTAAAAAACTTGTCTCAGACCATAATAATGGTCCTAATTTTTTTTTTTTACAGTTAATAGGCCAGCGTTTGACCGTTGACTTGCCTGATGTTAAGCATCGACACGGTCTAAGATGTAGCACGCTTGCCTATAAGAAACCTGTTTACTCTGGATTTGAAGACACCAACATTGTACCTATCAGGAAATACGGACTCAGGAAAACCATTCCATTGTTTCGCAATGAATGTAAACTCAAAGCGCTTCATACGTAGGCGGGGAAATTCCACTGTGTACCTATGGCGCTTTGGTCACGTTTGCCTGGCCGTTCGATAGTAAAAAGGGGCTGCAGGAATCAGTTCGTGTACTTCCTGAGCACATTCTCCGAAATGTATCCGATAGCAGACTGAGATTGATGCAACCACACGTTGATGTTCCAGACTTTGGAGCCTAGACTCGACCAATGCGTCATCAACCATTTGGGACGCCTCTCAATCAACTCTAGAGCCTGAAGGTGGTTCTTGGCAGAGCTATCCCAAAGGTGAGAGCAGTACTCCATACATGACCTCACTTGTGCTTTATATAAGTTGAGCAGTTGTTCTGGAGTAAAGTAACGTCTCACTTTGGAGAGGATACCAAGTTTTCGAGCGGGTATTTGGGACTCAATAAATGAGCTGAAATTTAGAGTCGATGTGAGAGTAATGCCAAGAAGGTCAAGATGGTCAGTTATAGGTACAGACACATTTCGGAAGGTGGGAGGTAGCTGGATTCCCTCTTTTTGGCGGAAAACAAACACGCCTGCATCTTAGATGCATTGAACATGACCAGATTGGCATCGCCCCAATCGGACACTGCCTTAAGGGTCACGCTCAGGCGCTTCATCATGGCCTAATGACCGATTTCGGCCACGATGGCATTGGCCGTCAACAACAACAAAATTGCTTAAGAGAGATCAGCCAACTGCGCAGGACATATCATAGTGCACAAGTGTGTGCGAAAATACAGGTGCACTCTCTATACCCTAACTCTCATAACCCGATGAGACCGCAATCTCGACCCGACCAAAATGACCCAATCTGGTATTTGAATCGAGGACCTCCAGGTCTGCGGCCTTACAAGTAGCCACTAAACGAGGCAGACAAACCATAAATGTCCTATTACTGGACAACGTAGGAGACGACTTTTTGAGAAGAAAACTTGTAGTTTATTTCATTACGCTGATCTGGAGCAGATTGCAGACTACCAAGCATAAAATGATTAACAAGCAAAAATTACTATAAATTAGCAAAATCGATGGTAGATTTCAACGTGCGATCTTCGGATAAGATTCACATATTCTATCCATTGGGACAAGTCCGTTCTTCTTAATCTTGTTTTTTTATTTCTTTCTGCATGTTTGTTTCTTTATTAATCGACTGACTGGCTGACGAAAGGACAGCCAGTGAATATCTATTTTTTATATTTCCTAAGGGAATACATTTTCAAAACCTCTTTTGATTATTTGTTTTATTTTTATTTTGATATTTTAAAATTTTATTTCTTGTTTGTTTTTACAGCCTATACACAAAAAATACAGTTTCAAAACTGTATAGACAAGCTGTGTCATGGAAGCAATGCAAAGGCCAAAGTAAACAATAGCAGCATTTATCGCAGTGACATGAAGCAATGTTGCAAATTATTTGTGTGCTGCGTAGTTTATTTTACTGAGGATCCTTCAATTCTATGATTATTTAAAAAAATGAAACGGCGTCAGGCTATATTTACAATTTAGATTTACTATTGGGAAATTAATAAAGATACAAATACGAAATGCAAATAACAAAAAACAGTTGCCTATATACCTTTGCCCATCGCATATTTATTTTCTGAGATATAATTGAGTTCTCGTAAAATTGTAGAAACATAATTATATAAGAATATCGACATAATACATTACGAATTTAGGTTAACTTTGTAAGTAAGCATCTAACTAAAACGCAATACTTGTTAGCTCTTGTACTGGTATCTCGTATCTCCTTTGGGGATTCAATGCATTTCGATAAGAGTATTTGCATTAAAAAGGAGAGGTACAATGCATACAGTTATACTACAATATATGTCTTTTGCAACCGTTTTACTTTATAACCTTCGTCGTCTTTAGAATCTGTATCGTGTTATATTGTTAATATAACTCGATAAAATAATGCTAAAAAAGAAAATGAATTGTAAGTAAAAAGTTATAAAAGGGTCAGCGGCATTATCGCTTAAGCAGTATTATTATTATTATTATTATAGTCTTGACACCTTGTAATATGCCAAGCTAAAATCAAATATCTACTTCCTGGTAATGCTATATAATCAGCGCACAATGACCACGAGGGCAAAAGTAGTCATCTCGAGCGTTCAAGCACAATGAGGGTCGCTATCTAATCCAACTGAGATATATCGTATAGATAAACGAAACATACCCATCCATTATAGTTCCAACTTTGTACATCGTTGAATGGAATTCGTTTGATAATTGTATATTGGAAGCTTTGCGGAGTAAAAGATTTAATGTGATTGCAATAATATATAAATCTATAAGAATGAAAATGTTAACTTAAAAAATGCGTGAAGGAGAGAATGTTTTTGATTGATAATGTATTGATAATCTTCAAAACGGTTAAAAAATCACAAATATCAAAGTGGTTTTTAAGTTAGCGACTATTATAGGTATTACTCCAAGGTTCCAAGGATAAGTCTTTATTTTTTCCAAATTGATTGTCTATCAAAAGTTATAATAGGTAACTTGTAGCTTACGTACACGTATTTGTTAAAAATCACTAAAACTATTTCCATGATGTTTTGAAATTTAACTGGGATAGGACAAAAAGAGTTATTTTGGTTACTGTAAAATTGTTAGTTTTAGATTTTTTTACTATAACATGTATAATAAAAAAATAACGCAGATAAAACTGCAGAGCATACCTAGTAATAATGTATAAAAAATATTTTATTTTTCTAAGTGTGGTTATAGGTTTTACAATTATCTTTGCACCAGATGTTATAATAACCTACATATTCGTTTTCGTGCTGATGTAGAACGGATGCCAGTCGTTTGTATTCCTGGAACGTGGGCAGATATTTAGTTAGTGACAATCATCTGACACGTCGGTAGACTGGAGATGAAAATTCATGCTTCCTGAATCGTAATTAACTTTTTAAGCCTGTATATACATTAGTGGGTTTCAAAAGTAAGAAAGAAATACGGGTAGAAATAGAAAATGACTCCTACGAGTAAAATTTAGGTCAACTGTTATAATTAAATATAAATATGTTGTATTTTACTTGAATTTTTATTTATTACACTTAAATAGAACAAAAATAACAGATGAAGGTTACTCTAATTGGTATCTATGAACCAGTGAAATACCCTAGACCAGATGTGAGATAGAATGATGCCCATTTCCGTACCATTGGTCTAGGTAGTACCGGCATAAAAATGCATACAAAAATTTGTGTTCGGACGTCCAATTACCAGATGTTTCGGATTTCAGAATTTGGAAAAATGGGCAAATGGTATTCTTTTTGAGGCCGGTCGATTAAACCAATGTTAATTCCTTGGTATTCACGTCGCAGTTCGAATGCAACTTGTCTTAACACGTTTGCTGTATATCATAATAATCCATATAAAATAAATTAACTAGACGAAAAAACTTAGCATACTAATTTAAACATCAGACGCATACATATACCTACATAAAATCGCACCAGGCACATACACGCACGAACGCACACACAAACATTATATTATTTGTACGCTCTTAGATTGTAAAATATACTAAACGTTTAATAATTATTAAACATTTTAGGTGCATAAAGTAAAAATTATAATTTTAAATGACTACTTTATATAAATGGTAATTGTAACGCTGTTGAATTACTTCGAATAAAATAAATAAATAAACTCAAGCTTGAGGTTCTATTAACAAAGTCCGCCTACACTTATAAAGAAACTGGACTTTGTTATAAATTATTTGCTTGTTATCCCCTGCACATTACCGTACAAACCAATATGGTAACATTACAATGCATTTAACTCGAAAAAACAATAATAATAATATTTAAAAAATAAGATGGATCATTTTTGTTAACGACTATAATTATATTATCATTGCTTTGTGTAAATACAATATTTATAGCTTATGAATCTATGACGTTACAATTTGTGTGAATTATATTAAAAAAAAAAATATGCTAAAAATACTCCGTAATAGAATGGTTCTCCCTAATTATTGTCGATTGATTTTTTCAAACAGACAAAAGTAGGTTGTTTTCTTGTGTAAAGGTAAAGTAGGTCGTCGGAGGGACTACTGTTGATTGATGACACGTGTCTCACAAAATAGCAAACAAATATTTAGAATATATTAGGGATATTTTTTCTTATACACTGTTTAAGATATATTTTAAGACTTGAGAATGGAAGGATATAATTTTTAGTATTTAACAAAACACAATCCTAAGATCAATCATAACATTAATATAAATATATATACAAGAAGCTTACAATAATGATAATTATTAATTAATTATAAAGTAAACCAGTTAATTGAAAAAAAACTGTAATAGGGACGCAGCCGTAATAGAGAATGTGAAAGGTCTTGCGCGTACTAGGGAGTGTGTTATAAGCACTGCATGTATGCGCCACCAAACCTTGGAAATTAAGATGTAACGTCCCTTGTGGCTGTAGATACGCTGGCTCACTCACACTACAAACCAGAACATAACAGTAGATAGTATTGCTGTTTAGCGGTAGAATATCTGATAAGTGCGTGGTAGCTACCACCAAGAAAATAACGATATGCTACGTATATTAACTCAAAGTAATTAATAATAAATATAATATTACAAAAATATTACAACCCGGCCTCTACTGGTGGCAGGAAGGCAGGTACATTTTTTGTCCAGAGGTTTGGAATTCTGAATTCAAAGGGAAAATGCTGCTAGCATTCTTGCTACCATTCGACGCGGTCACGATATATACAGTAACTATTTATAATTTTTATTTGTATAATAAGGCTTTAATGTAAATAGTTTAGTAATATAGTAATAATAAATTAGGTACAATAAAGTTTCATAATTTATTTATAACAATTATTATTTCTTTAAAAAGAACTCAGCCCGATATAAATATAATTAATAAATTTGAAGCTGTTACTTTGTTGTTAAAATATATAGTCAATAATTTTAAAGATTGTCAAGAACATGTGATCATAAATAATATTTAACACTTTGAATGGGCGATCCCATTTCTATGAAACAATGACAAAGCGTTTTATACTTTGAAGTTCACTAAAATGGGAGCTATAAATTGGGTTAAAAAGAGGGCGTTCTTTCATTGTTATTGTTCACATTTCATATAAAGTTTTTACTAACATTGATGTGTTAATAAAATATCTTCACATAACTTTCTAGCTATAAAAACGGTTCGGTTATAAATATTAGTTTAATAAACGCCACGTAAAAGTGAAAGTTTTATTAGTTTAATTTTTTTTAATTCGGCAATTATTCCTCGTCGCGGGTTCGAAAACAGAAACAAAAGCGTACAAAATTATATTACAATGTTTTGTTCGTATCCTACCAAAAACCTACATGACTACTTATTTGTACGAGTATTGAAACGAATGACAATTTTAAACGTATGGTTAGATTAACTTGATTGTGGTGTAATACGTAATTACGTAAAATCCAGTCTTTATATATCGGGTTGTCTATATTATAATATAAAGATATTTATGCATTGTATAAAAGTTTTAAATAAATAGACATAACTTGGACAAGAAATTATTTTAATTTTTAATTTCAACATTACTATTTTTTTATAAATAATGGTGAATAGATATTTTTTTCTGTCTGAATTATAATGATGAATGAATGAAAGAAAATTTAAATTATTGGACTGTGCCAGATAGTAACAAAAATATCGTACTTCTATGATTTTGACCACACGCTATACTAATTAAAATAAATACACATAAAAATACAATGAAAAGAATTTCATTTATATACATACCGGGGCCAACAAAATATTCCAAACATGGAAGTCGTTGAACTCCAATTATAATACGACGATACAAAATTCGTTGACCCGAATTCAATCCAATCCCCGGATCGATATATACCGTACTGATGAATGTCCAACTTACCGGACGAATCGAAATAAAAATCTCGATGTAACGTTTCCAACACGATGTTTATTACGTTTGGCACAACCCGTATTGTAAATAGTGACGTATAGCACAGTCGGTCATGAAATATTGGCTAATGAAATTTAATTGAGGTACATTTGTAGCGCGTCTTCAGAATACAAATGACGAAAATAATTGCAAGTCTAAAATTAAAAAAAAAAAAATTGTAAATGTTAGTTTTAATAAAGTTTGAAACATGAATATTTTAAACCTTATTTTTCTCGTACGTAGTTAGGACGGCAGCTAGTAATTAATTAAACATAAATATAATCATTTAATTTTAAAGAGGTATCAATCCGTGATGACAAAGTTGCCATATTGTTTTAAAAATAGAATAGGTTGATGGTGATCGTAATGAAATAATGATTGTTTTTCATCAAATATTGAGAGCAAAGATAACAAGATCGTAAATCGAGTATCTGCTAGCTTTACCGTACCATACACAATATAATTACCAATGATATACCAACAATCGCTTATTCATATTTGATGTTTAGATTGATTTATCAAGTGTGCGCCCTGATCACTAGTAAATTGATGACTCTCCGTTCCGAGTCGGTATGTTGTGCCCTCGTCAATGTTTCACGTACCGCGAAGCTAGTGAAAAGGTAAACTCATCCACACTTGCTCCGTAAATTGGCTAACTAACCAAAGCGCAGATTGGCACGGCTATATGTATAGCTTATTTTTTAGCGTTTCTGCTATAAAGCACAAAAATAAACCGAATATAAGCTGTAAGCGATTGCAAGTATAATACCAACTTTCTGGAAGCAAGTAAGCAACCGGGCCACCTAATGATGATTAGAAATGGATCATTCACCCATACACGTTGGCATTGCAAGAGATATAAGCTACTTTTTCACCATCAGTGACTCCATGACCATGGGATCTAAGATATTTTACACTCGTACTTTATTTTTTATAATTACATCTTGCAATCTTACTTTTTGGTATTGTTCAACATAAAGCCCCTATACACCTTTACAAAAAATTGAGCCGGTTAAAATAAACAAATAAACTGTATCCTACAAGAGCGTCATCGTATATGCCAATTGTGCCACCACATCAAAGAGTGAACTTTCGTGGTAGTTTTCGATGTGCAGCGACACACCTTTTAATCTCAATGACCTTGTACACGTTTCGTATCAAATACAAGTTATATTTATACAATTTGCAACTACAATTGTTATAAAAATTATTCATATATTTTTTTCTTTTTAATATTACTAATCGCTATTCCGTGTAATAACATTTAGAACTGTAATAAGTATTTAATGTATTTCTTTTTCTGTGTAATTTATTATTATAATTTATCAAATCCACAAAAGGTACCGTTGAAAATCAGCGTTGAGTTCTCCAATCCAATATATAGACTGATTGGTACACCTTTCCAGGACACATCACGGTTTCTGACATCGCAATAAGATAAGTTTGTGTTTAAAAATTATATGTTGTTTTTTTTGGAATTTTAATATATATAATTCTTTTTATTGTTTTCTTATAATCATTAGTTAATGTTAAATTTCTTTATGTTTATTTTTTTCTACTATTACATAGATTTTTCCATTAATTTATTGTTACATACCTATATTGTTATGCAGATGATAGTACAGTGCATGGGAGATACCACGGACGCTCTGCAAATTGAGGAAAGGCGAAAGGATCTCGTTATTGAACTCGATAGAAAATTAGAATTCATTGCCAAATGGGGTTCTGATAATCTTGTTGAGTTCAATGCCAAGAAAACACAGGTATGCGCTTTCACAGCGAAAAAAATCACAACTTTCCTCTCTTACTTCCCTCTATGGAGCTGCGGTGGAGATACAAAGCAAAATCACCGTGTTGGGGATAGACATTCGGTGCGACCGTAATCCCTTGGATTGAGGCTGTTATAAAAACAGCCACGGAAACTCGGACTTCTGAACAAGGTGCGGCGTTTTTTTACGCCATAGCAACTGTGCCTGTTATAAAAAAAAACACAGGTCTTTCTTTGAATATTGCTTACACCTTTGCGATGGCTCCACTAAGTGCCTACTGAAAACCTACTGAAGATCGGTTGCAGTGACGTGCGGTTCGCATTATTGGCGACTTAAAGGTCACTCTCAAGGTCAAAGGTCAAAGGTGTTCTCCTCCCCTTACAACCTTCAAACTAGGCGTGAAGGGGCATCTTGCAGGCCGGTGAACTAGGTGGAAAAGAGTAATTTGATTTCCTGGCAAATGTATAAAGAAAGCTGAAACTAAAATGCATATGTATTAAGATCCTACAGTAAGTTCGTTTTGGGGATTTTAGTCGCATTTCTTTCAAAATTTACAGAAACTTACTTACTACATGTTTACGTAAGTCATTAATTATTATGGCGTTAACATATTAGAGAAATAAAAGTAACTTTTTAATTTATTCTTTGTTATTTTATGTATGAATCCCCTGACCTTTTGTAAGACATCTGATAAGACTTAATAAATCTGCGTATTTTTGTTCGGAACCCAAAAGAAAATGAAAGTCGTATAAGTAATTACTCGATCATTTGATAAGGGATAATAAATGGATAAATTTTAAGAATGCTTAAATTCGTCAGTTACCCATTTTATACTTAAAGATTGTTATTTATAAATAATCGAGAAATAAATTTCTTAAAAAGAGCTATTTAACTATAAACGAATCTGTCAAGTAACATTTCGTCAATTCAACATTTATAAAAAACGCGGCTAGCTTATACTATTAACTAACATCAATCAAAATTATCGAGTTTTTCTAACGAATATTTATATGTGGCAGCCCATTATGCATGTCTGGGCTTACAACTACGTGTCTCTGATGGTAAGGCCTGACTCTGGCCCTTTACCGGTATTGTCAGATTTCTGTCAAGTCGCCGTTTCCAAGAATACTGATAGGAGTAAGTTAAGGCAATGCGCTTAGATATTTACTCAGTAGATATCAGAACATATGTGAAATGTTAAAATACAACTATATAAATATATTTTGTTCAAAATGAACATGGCTGCAGTTGAGCGCAGTGAATGATGTCACATTAAAATTTCTGTTTGTCGACTTTACACTTCGGCGCAATGTGCTATCCGTGGTTTGTTTATCAACAGGGCTTCCGTACAATTTGTATAAATTACGTATTTGGCACAATAACATTGCCAAAAAGCTTAAGTTATGATTTGCGGTGAGAAAAATTGTGATGTTAAATTATTTTTGTAAAACTTTTCATCGCGATATATATTCAAAAAACTTCCGTTTTGTTTATTTAACACAAAACAGATTAAACTTTATTCGTTGTTATTATTATTCTATATATATAATCGTCTTGTAAATTTACAAAGATGCCATAATAGTATTCGTTATTTATTCTGAATTATTGATTATTTTTTATTAAGAAATAAGTATATCACCCAAAAGAGAAAAAAAGTATTAAAGTATTTATGAAATTAGCGTATTCTTTATATATACTTTATTATACGACTATAAGGTTGCAGATTTCAGGTTAAAATATGCAGTCAATATGGCAAAAATTTTTGAGTTTTTCTATTAAAAAAAAGTCTCGTTAGGAATTCCGAAAGCTCGGATTTAGGAAGTTAGCAGCAGTATTGGAAGTGTTGACGATCCCATGTATCAGAACCATGTAAGGCCGTTGATCTTTGGCTTGATATCGTTACGTTCGTATTGGATTGCCGTTTAGTCGGATAACGAGAGTGCGTAATACGATTGTGTTTACGTACACATTTCTGCACTATAATATCTATAGCGCAGATGGCTAATTTTCGAGATTGGCCGCCGTGTCTGAATTAGTTTAAGAGGACAGTGTCACGATCCCTCCCTTGTCTGAGAAAAATAATCGGTCGTTGATCTTGCTTCTGATATCTTTACGATCGTATTGGCCGTTTAATCGAATTACAAAAGTGCTCATGATTGTGTTTATGCACACACTTCTGCACTATAAAATCAACAGCTACGAGGCTACGTGGCTACGAGATCGACTTTTCGAGATATCTTGCTGTGTCTAAATTCTGTTAAAAAAACGTTACTTTTTATGATTTGAAGTTTATACGTAAAAACAGTACATATCTTCTTTATAATAATATAAATATGTTACACAATTAAATTGTTACCTATATATTTCAAAGGTCTTACTCGTAGGAATCGTCATTAATTATTTGCTACATCAGTACATTTATCACACACGTCACATCCCTAAAATAATATCATTATGACCATTTACTTGAAAGACATATATATAATAATTTATGAGATCATTTGCCTTGAATAGGTAAAAGAAAAAGTTTTATTGTAGAAGGTAGTCGTAAAAGCAAAGTCACTTGTACTTATAATGTGAAGATTAATGAAGGGTTAGGCCTAAGAGCACATTGCTTTACTTTATGTGCTAGATTATATTCCTGATAATATGCCTGTCATTAATACACATGCAATAACGTAGCTGCGGTGACTAATAACATACAATCAAATTTAAAAGAAGTATAGTATAAATTATAGTAATTTATACGTTATAAATACTCGAGATGGCTCAGTGGCTACAACACGTAAATCTTAACTCAAGATTATGGGTTCAGCTCAGGCAAGCAAGTAAAAATTCATGACAAAGTCAATTCTGCTCGTTTGCAAAGTCTTGATGTTCGAAAGTGTCGTTATTCCCTCTTTAGAATGTATTAGCCCTTTAAAGCAACTATTTTATTTGGTATAAAAGATCTTTTAAAAATATGCATGTTATAAATTATAAATACAAATAGCTAGTATATAAAATATTTTATAATACTTAAGAAAAATAATATTATAAAATGAAAAAATCGTTAATCCGCTTTAGGCGTATGTCCCATAACTTTTCTTCAGATAAACGAAGCGATTTCCTTACAATGTTTATTTTACCTTTATCCTCAATATGAGATTTATATGTTTTGTACACGTAGTCATCTATAATACTTATATTCGTATTCTTCTGTCTACGTACATATATTAAAAGTACAGCAATAAAAGAAAACTTAAATGTATATAAAATATTATACTACCTTATATATATATATATATATATATATATATATATATATATATATATATATATAAATATATATATATAATATATATATAATATATATATATATATATATATATATATATAAGGTATATTATATATATATATATAAGGTACCTTATAGCTAGCTAACTAGCTAAATGTAAGGCATGCGGTATAACCTCTCTGTTATACCGCATGCCTTACATTTTTTTCCTTACACAATTTTCTTGTTATACCTCTAAAATGGTGCAGATTTTAAAGTGCTAACGACAATATTTAGTAACAAAAAATAGTCTTGTTAAAAATGTTTATTAATAATAAATAAAACTTACTTTTTATAAATTAACTAAATTAGACTTTCTTTTTAAACTTAAGAATAATGACTGTGACTTTTTTATACGATTAATGTGTAAATGGGATACGCTATTCCACTTTTCTGTAGATTTTTTAAAGGTCTATAAATATTACGAGTAAAGTTGTATCTATTATAAATAGTTGTCTTAGCTTGTATGTATTCAAGACTGACAGTTTTTTTTCAGACTACGTCGACAGGCAAGATTTGAGATATAAAATATATATAGCCTTGACCTGTCCTTTTTGTGTAAAAAACTTAAATAAAATTTACTTTTTCACTTTTGCATTTACACAGAAATTTTACCTGAAAATTAGAATTAATACTAAATATTTATTTTTATGTTAAAAGTAATACTAATGTTTTACGAGAGAACCATACGTAGTATATTTAAATTATATACCAATTGCAAGACAATACATTCTAAGTCAATCGAAATCATTAAAATTTTCAGTTATATACCAGGGTTTCTTGTTTAAAAAGTATTTCTTTGATAAGAAAACGTTATATATAAAAGTAACTAAAGAATGCATTTATTGTCTCAATAATTTTCACCAGCTTAACCGACGACAGTCTGCAATCAATCATGGAACTAGCCTAAATCCTTTAATTCTTTCGACTACTTTGCCGAGGACGTTAGAAACCAATAAATTCGGATTAGATTATTCTTTTTCGATTTACTGGATAAGTTTTCTATCTGTACAAAATTTATAGACGTCACTGACATACTTTAAGTTTGAAGTTTACGATTTATTGAGATACAAGGTAAACTCAGTTTCGATAAAATTTGTACACGAGTTTTGTAGGATAATATTTGTCATGTCAGGGTAATAGATTTCGTGGTGTAGGAAAAACCACGGAAATTTGATATGGAGTAGGATAAAATTATGTGATAAATATTGAAAAAAAAACACGTAACATCCTTTAAATATATTTAGGATATATTTATTTATAGCATAATAAATTCATTCTGTCTTATTTACTCTTATATGAAATCGTTTAATGAATATATATATATTACTAATTTGCGGATATAGAATATCTTATAATTTTTTAAATAACCTCATTATAATATTGTTAACGAAAAATATATTTTGCAGAGATAAGCTAAGAACTGCTAAGCTCTTTAAAACAATAGTTGGGATCTACAGTATGAAGTCGTAACCTTTGGATGATACAGGTATGCTGTACACTAGGCTATCTCGACTTAGAAAAAACTGAAAAGAGAATAAAAAATGAGAAATGTATAAAAAACGCGGGCCAACATGCGGGCATGCAGTGAACACATTTTTCATTTGTCGCGTTCTAGATTTTTGAGTGTCTTAACATCCATATGCACAATAATATGTTCTTACTACACGTAATAAAATGATAGTCTTCTCGGTCTTCGTGCGAGTGTATTATCATAAATTATTATTATTTTTCTAGTTTCCAGTCAGCTGTCATATCAACCATTTCATTTGACAATAGATAAGATGAAATAATCGAATATTTTCGTTTAATTTAATTTTATTATATATAATAATTTTATTTTATTTAATTAAAAAAAAATCAATTTTAATTTACTGATTTAAAGTGAACTTAGTAAAGAGATACAGTAATATCCAAGATTAATATCAATAACAGCTCGGAATTTTAATATATTTGCTATGAACCAAGTCGAGTTTCAATTTCCGTGTATACAATATTTTCTTGAAAATTTATTTTATGTCTCTATAAACAGGAACGTCTGGAGGATATATCTTCTAAAAAATGTTTATTAGAAAAATAGGGTCAGTTAATATATGATTATTCAAATCAATAACGCCAGAACGGTTGATTGGATCTGTATGAACTATCACATAAACCGTGTACTAGAAAATCATTTGAAATTATTTATACAAGTACCACATTTTTTGTTTACGCAAGACCTGATATCTACATAAGTGAATTTGCTTTCCACGTGAGCTGAATTACTCAATACTACCTTGTAACTTTTCCAAGGGCTGCTAACGAATATACTTTAGCAGCCCTTAGTCCTTTATTAGTTTTCGACGATTTGTTTTCAAGAATAAAAGTTTATATTATGTTGAGTAATTCTTTATATAGTCACGTTTTACGGTTGTCTTAAATTTACGGTTTTCTTTGTGGACGAACAATCGTTAAAGTTTTATAGGAAATATCTTCTCTTACGTATTGGTGCTCGAGTTCTTAGCAGTTGTATTAAAATTTTATTTATTTTTACAAGTACAAATAGTATATCTTTGAACGAATGATAGTTAGTGATAGTTTAAAGTCTAAATTTAGCAATAAAACATATACAAAACTTACAATTTAACGTAAATATAAAACTTACAATTTTTTTTATATATTAATCTGATGTTTGTACATTAAGGGAAATTGTCGTAATTATTATTTTTTTTTATATAGAATAGGAAGGCCGACGAGCATATGGGACACCTGATGGTAAGTGGTCACCAAACGCCCTTAGACATTGGCATTGTAAGAAATGTCAACCATTGCTTACATCACCAATGCGCCACCAACTGGCTCACTCACCCTTCAAACCGGAACACAACAATACCAAGAACACACAATTTTAATATAAGGTATCTTGGAAATGATATCGATCTACATGCAAACATTTAAATACCAAAAATCTATGCTATTATGACGTAAGAAATACCAATTTATAAAAATTAACTTGTATAAAACTTAAAATATAATTTGGATACAGGAATGGGTTATTTTATCAATCATCATTTTCTTTACCGTTTTTACGAGTATCTTTTAATTTTTTTAGTGGTAAGCAGACGAGCAAATGGGCAATCCCAAAGCACTTTAATTTGTTCAAAGTTAAATTGTCCACCCATCTCGACACTTACCTAAAACACCGACAGAATTTCGAAATCGAACTGGCATTTTACCACCATCGATATGTTCCGCAGGTGTATCATTATCCACGATAACATGCGAAAGCGATCCCGTGGCGCTCTTCGTTAAGACGGAAAGGGTACCGCTGGTCTTTTAGTGGGTATTCCAAAAAAAAGATGTATCATTATCACCGAGTAAGTGATCATCCTGCACATTGGCTTTGCAAGAAGCATTAACCGGGCCTTACTAAGTCAAAGTGAATAAGTAGAAAGAGATATGTGCCATATGCTTATGAGTTACTGACACTTCAAGCTGAAACACAACAATAAAATAAAGTATATAGTATTGCAAATAGTATAGTAAGTATTTGGCGGGAGAATAGTTGTAGATTGGGTAGTGTGTTGCTAAAATTAATGTAAGATTAAAATAAATTTATTTGAGTTTTTTTATGTAAGAGACAATGTGACATGTGACAATGTTTTTTTTTATTGTAGTTTACTTTTGTCATTTTGACAAACCACGTAACCTAAATAAAATGATTTCGATGTCTAGCCTTGTTACAAATTCGAATATTTTATTTTCAATCTCCAAAGATTTAGACTAATGAATTTCAAGGAGCAGGAAAATAAATAATATATTCTCGTAATAAAAAAAAGAGCAGGATGTTTTCACAAAACACTACTTACGCGTACTTTGAAAGTCTTATAATGAATTTAGGTCGATTCCTTTTTAATAAATGAGTCAAAGGACAGGCAAAATGATAGTCGTGATAATTAGGTTTTAATTTCTTTATGTTATATGACAAGAAATGAGTCAGCAACGATTTATTTTATATTATCTTTAAACTAACTAACTTAAAAACTGTTCATTCATTATATAATTCTGTCACTTGCGGATCCGCTAATCAACACTGGAGCAGCATCATTGATAAAAGTAGATATTACCTTAAAAATGGCCTTTGTCCAGCAGTTACACTTTTATAGGCTTTTTATAAGAAAAAATCCCGGTTCCGTAATAATTGTTTCACTAATGTTTGAATACTAGCTTAAATTTAAAAACTTTTCAGACCTTACATTTAAGAAAGTGTTTTTCATTTAATCGCAAAGAATTCAATTTCTTAACAAGTACTTAGTATGAAAAACTTAATCGCTTCTTTAATATTACTTGCGCTCTCTTTAGTAAATTCAAGATATTTTTTCACATCTTCTCTGATAGTAGCAAATTTAAATTCTTTATAAAGATAAAAAATCTCAAAGTCCATTCATTTTCGACCCTTACCCTAATTAACTTAATTTATAGTGCGAAATATTTTTCTTTATAAAAAATATTAAGCAATTAGTAACCTTATAATCGTGACACGCTCGTAACAGAATGATTGATTGAATTAAATGCGACATGGGAAATTTATAATATTGGGTTCTAACACGTCGATTTTACTCGATCAACTGTATTTTACAAAAAGATTTGAACCATCTGAAGACATTTAATTTAAAAGAAGTAATAATATTAATTTATTATTAGTAATAATATTAATAATATTAATTTAATAAAACTTTTTGGAAGTAACCTAAATTGTCCCACCACTTGTGTGTGTCCCACGACTTGACAACCATCTCCTCTAAAAAGAACATTTCGAGCTTATTCCACCATGCTGTTCGACTTCGGGTTGATATATGTGGTATTTTCATTTTATTTTATTTTATTTATGCAAGTTTATTCTGGACGTGCAGATTTTACACATTAACTGGATATAGTTCTTTTAAATCTAATATAATGCGCTGTTAAAAAAAAATGTTTCGTAGTCCTTTCGTCTCAACAGCGCCGCAGTAACTAATTTAAGAACCAAATGTTTGAAGTGTTGGTGACATGCTACAGGAGATGTTGTTTTGAGCATAAAGAAAATGTAGTAAGCGACATAAGCTTCTTTTGTTATAAAAATATTTTTTTTGTTTATTAAAGAGCCATCTCTCGATTATTTGTAAATTTAATTCATTCCCTTCATCCAGTTTTGTCTCAATAACCGATTGCATTACGAGTATAAATCAAAATCAGAGGACATATCATGTCTTTTTTCTACATATAATTTTATTGATTTTTGATCTAACATAATTCTTGAAAATAAAATGTAGTTATACATACCATATTTTATGTTTAACTTTGATCTGGATTTACCCATGCAATCCCATCCAATTAACAGTTCTGCAATTTTGCTTTCTCTTGTATACTAAATCCACGTCTAGTATACTAAATATATTTCGACTCTCATTTACTAATAAGGTTTGTCTATACAAGTTTAATTATTTTTTTAAATACTCTATATGTTCACTAGCGAAATCGTGTTTGATTAATACTTATTATATACGATACTTACTATCGTGTATAGACGCATTTTGAAGTTTTAGTATATATCGTGATAAAATTCAATAAGTCGACTGCTCACACCATCTTCCGCATTAGCAACACAATTTTTCAACGTTTATTTTTTAATTTTTTTACTAAAAACTAGTCCCTCATTTTGACTCTACGATCATGGTTACCAATGTTGAATCAATTTTAACTGAACCGCCAGTACGTATAAACTTAAATTTCTGAAGGAATGGATGTTAGCTGACTAAACTCGAACCGTGTTAACCCGCTATAACTAAATTTTGAAGATCCAATTTCGTATGTAATCTTATAAATTAATCGTGGCTTTTATTGAATCCGAATATAATATAATTATATAAAAAGTTTGTTGATAATAATGTGAAGGTATATTGCTAGCAAAACCCACAGCTTCGCTTGGAATTTTAGCTTGTGACGAAAATCCTTCAACATTTGCTATTTTAACGTACATAATACGTATTTGAATTATACATATAAATTAAGATTATGAGTATAATGTAGCATTAGTTGAAAAATCAAAAATGTTGGTTTAGTTTTGATAACTCACAGACAGCAACTTCAATTTTATTTATTTGTATAAATGTATAGATTAATATTTCATTAATTTCCACATAAATTTGCGACTGGTTACATTAATATCTAACTATTATATACATACATAGATGACGATGATTGAAGTAATTCCAATAATACTATAATCGATAACATTTCACATTTTTAAGCGTTATGGCTCAATTTCTGATATCAATCAGTCAGTCTTGAAAAAGAAGTTCACTTAAGATTATTTCTTTACATTGCTGTTTGGAAATATAACACGATTGCATTAGTAACATTAAATTTTCAATAAATTGCATAATACTGTGGGCTTCTGGAGTTTTAGTTTCAATAGAAAACCGCTTGCTGGAAGTTTCTTGTAGGTATTTTTTTAAAGGAAGTTTAAAATAATTGTTTATTCTTCTTAAACCTATTGAACAAAAACGGAACTAAAGCTTGAAACTAATATGGAGCTCGTGAGTTTAAGAACATATTCCGTTGGCTGGCGGTTGATTTTAAATGCATTTAGTATTATTTTTTAAGGAAAAAATTAATTAAAATATGTTATTACAGATCTGGCACTGATTATGATATGGGGTTCTGCTGAGACATTTATCTAATGTGTCCCACATTAGATAAATGTCTTGTTCAAATAAAATGTCCAACAAATAAAATAAATAATGAGAATGTAAATGCTACTCTACGTATTATATATCTTAGTAATACGTGTAAGAAACGTATTTATATGTTTAAAATTTACTTAATTTCAAGCGTAAAGGTAAGTTCTAATAATAGAATTCCATGGTTTTTGTATTCGCGTGCATTTGTGAAGAAAACTAGCTCGTAAATCAGTGCAAGCTAACCGTGAAACAGTAAACAAGCATAACTTATTGTGAGAAAACATTGAAAAAATTCTGCTTTCTATTTATGACTGTCCGTCATTTATTTTAATTAAATGCATTTACGTAGCTGTAACGTGATAGAAATTAATTTTGTTTATTTGGTTTTTGTCATTATTTATTCGAACTCCTTCGCAGAATTCAATTTAATTAGTTTTAATTATAATGAATAATATTTTGTCGTGTTCGTGATGTGATTTAAGAAAGACGTTATATTTAAATTAATTATATATGTATTAATAATGTACCGCATGTAATGTAAATATAGTCATTGAAAAAGTAACTATAAATTAAAATATGTTACCAATCACAGGAACAAGATGGTATCTTGTCTTTAATTCAATTGGCCTACTCACCCTTTCCACCGGAAATCGGCAATACAAATGATTGCTACTGAACCTGAACTATTTAGAATACGCATATTTCAATCATGCGATATATAGCAATTATTTTTGATCTTTCTTGAAAACACTTAGATCAAGTATGCCTTTACAAATTGTTATTTAATATAATTCTTCTTCTTTAATTTAAAGCAACATTAATGTACAATGACAAACGATAAGTGCTTGAAATAAGATTTTTTTTTAATAATTATTTTGTAAAAAATACTGTTTCATTTTTCTGATAAAATCTATTTCCTGACGAACAAAATTTTATATTGATGTTAATATTATTTCCTGCCATTTCTAACAATTTTAAATTGGAAGCAAACCCGATTTACCCACCGTTCTACATTTATTTTTTTATTTATACCCGTCATTTTTTCTTTTTATATTTTAAAATATGATAGATATATTATTCTTGTCTAATAACTAACAGAATATAGAATTTAAAAAATAAACACTTTTGCAAGCTAAAATTTAATGTATAGTACATTTTTTTTAAATTACTTTATTGGTGGAATTTTCATTTGTAGATGACATATGTAAATTCCGCCTTCTCACGGGTAATCTCAGCTCCGCAGCGTACGCGGTTAGAAAATTAAGACAACTTGACATTAATACTGCTCGATTAGTATATTATGTCTTATGATTTATTACTTTGTGGAAACACTTAAGATGTAGAAACTGAGAAATTCATTCTTCGAAATAAAGCTGTTCGGGCTTTTTGCAATATCTGAGCTCGAGAATCGATCGAGAAGAGAATATAGTAGTAATACAGTATATTTACAAAAATATTATGTATATCCAAAATAATATTAATAATAATGATGGAAACAGTGACAAACATTGTAGAAACATATTAAGTAAAGACAAACTTGTAAATGTATCATTTTAGTAAGATTATTATTTAGATGATAAAAAGCATAAAGTTAGTATTAGTTCATTTATATTCAGCATATATTATAATAATTTAATATTGTACAACATTTTTTTCTTGCTGGAATAACGCCTTTCTCACGTGAAATGGAGCTAGGGGGTTCCCGGAGTACAGATACCCTCCTAGCCTCGGTGACGCTTGCGTCTGGGGAGAAGGTTCATATAGTGTTGACGCCTTCACCCCGATCTCCTTCGACGAAACAGATAGCGGAGGCACGCTCCTGCTCTACATAAGGTGGCTGCGACATGACATTTTCTCAGAAAGATAGCATCTCCTTCCAGTAGCTTTCGCTACCGAGCTCGGCGTTTATCACGCTTAGTAGCAAAAAGGCTCAGCCCACAATGGCCGCCAAGAAATGGCTTTAGGGCCCCATACGGAACAGAGTGTGACGCATCGTATTTAATTAACATACTTTGTAACTGAATTGATGAAAAATAGTAACCACTGAGTTACATTCCTCTAGGTATATTCTATTTCCGAGTAGGCAACTTTGGCAACCATTTGGGAAAACACGCCTCCATACTTTGCCCATCCCTATCGTGGCAATACGTCGCTCGCTTCACGTCTCTTTTCCTTATTTTTCCAAATGGTAGCGCAAGTAAGAAATAACGGTCGTTCAGCGGTGCACACCCCCACCATACCCACGCTGTTTGAGGTCGAGTTCTCTAACATCCGAGGACTCCACGCTAACCTCAACGCTGTCCACGACCATCTCGAGACAGCACGGCCAGCAATGCTGTTTCTCACGGAGACGCAAATACTCCGCCCTGCCGACACCAGCTACCTTAACTATCCCGGCTACATGCTAGAAGAATCTTTTAAAGCGAAAGCCGGAGTATGCTTGTTCGTCAGGGCGGATGTTTGTTGTCACCGATTGCGCTGCTTGGAGGACCCCTCCTTCTCCATGTTGGTGGTACGTGTGGACCTGGTTCGTCAGAGTCGAGTCTACGTGTGCCTCTACAGATCCCACAATGGTGACTTGGAGACAAGCCGATTATTCGACCATCTTAGTCGGGTGGCAGATGCTGCGCAAGAGCAGTTTCCTAACGCGGAATTGGTGTTTTTGGGGGATTTTAATGCTCACCATGAATCATGGTTGAAATCCCTCAAAACTGACCATGCTGGAAGAACTGCTCATGCTTTTGCTCTCACACACGACTTGACCCAACTGGTTGATCAGCCCACCAGGATCCCAGACATTGATGGGCAAGCGCCTTCTCTACTGGATCTTCTGCTGACTTCTCACCCGGTGGAATATCAGGTTGTGGTTCAAGCTCCACTTGGTTCTTCGGATCACGGCCTTATATCTACCAAAGTGCCACAGGCCAAGCTGCCGCCATCAGCGGTATGCAAACGTCGCGTTTGGCACTATAAGTCGGCGGATTGGGACGGTATGCGCGATTACTATGCGTCAGTCCCTTGGAAGGAACGTTGCTTCAGTGGGAATGACCCGACAGCTAGTGCCGCTGCTGTTGCTGATGAGATCATGTTAGGAATGGAATACTACATTCCTAGCTCAGATCTCATCAATAGGGGTACGCGTAACCGTTGGTTCACTCGTGAATGTGCTGACGCTGTATCATCTAAGCAGGCGGCATATCGCGCGTGGATCAACGGCTGCATTAGCGGGGCATCTAACATTGACTTACTGAAAGCAAACTACAATAAAAATTCCAAGTCCTGTAGGAAGGCATACACGAGAGCGGATGCACAGCGCATTGTACAGATTGGTCATGACCTTATTTCGCATCCTAGGGGCTCCCGTAGCTTCTGGCGTCTGACCAAGTCTGTGCAAAACAATTTCTGCCAACCTTTGCTGCCACCGCTCAGAAATCCAGACGGATCGCTAGCTCACAGTCCGCAGGAGAAAAAGAGAGGAGGCAAAGAGTTTAGCCAGGAGGTCAAGCCGACCTCCTGGCTAAACTCTTTGCCGACAACTCTGTGATCGATGATTGTAGTGCGCAGCCATCAAAATCAGGCAACGTGATGTGCGTGCGGAGCTGCAATCACTTGATATACGGAAAGCTAGCGGTCCTGATGGAATATCAGCCATTGTGCTGAAGAAGTGCGCGGCGGAGCTGTCTCCTGTGTTAACGCGCCTGTTCCAACTTTCTCTCTCTTCGGGATGTGTGCCGGAGGCTTGGAGAAGAGCTAATGTGCAAGCGGTTCCCAAAAAAGGGGATCGGTCTGACCCGGTAAATTATCGACCAATAGCTATCACTTCAGTACTTTGTAAGGTGATGGAACGGATTCTAAACAACCAACTGATCCATTACCTAGAAGATCACTGTCTAATTAATGATCGTCAGTACGGGTTTCGACCAAAACGGTCCACAGGTGATCTTCTAGCGTACGTAACACACCTCTGGGGTGAAGCTATCGACAAGCATGGAGAATCGTTGGCTGTCAGCCTCGATATCTCCAAGGCTTTCGACAGGGTCTGGCACAGAAGTCTTCTCTCCAAGCTACCGGCATATGGTCTGCCTGCTCAGCTATGCACCTGGATTGCCAGCTTCCTACACAAGCGTAGCCTTCGTGTTTTTAGTAGATGGTTGCGCTTCACAATTCTATGTAGTGAATGCTGGGGTGCCCCAGGGATCTGTGGTATCTCCCACACTCTTTCTTTTGCATATTAATGATATGCTCTCCCTTGGGAACATACATTGCTATGCAGATGATAGTACAGTGCATGGTGGATACCACGGACTCGCAGTGGCTGGGCGGGCGGAAACTGAGGAGAGGAGGGAGAATCTTGTCATTGAACTCGATAGGACGTTAGAGCTCATTGCCAAATGGGGTTCTGATAATCTTGTTGAGTTTAATGCCAAGAAAACACAGGTATGCGCTCTCACAGCGAAAAAGTCACCATTTTACCCTCATCCCTCCCTCTGTGGCATACCGCTGATGATACAAAGCAAAATCGCCATGCTGGGGATGGACGTTCGCTGCGACCTTAGTCCAAGGGCATCGAGGCTATTATAAAAACAGCTTCACGAAAACTCGGAGTTCTGAACAAGGTGCGGCGTTTTTTCACGCCACAACAACTGTGCCTGTTATACAAAACACAGGTACGGTCTTGCGTTGAATATTGCTCGCACCTTTGGGATGGCTCCGCTAAGTACCTACTGATGGCCTTGGACCGGTTGCAGCGACGTGCAGTACGCATTATTGGCGACGTAAAGGTCACAAACACCCTTGAACCTTTACAATTGCGTCGCGAGATAGCAGCACTGAGCGCTTTCTATCGACTGTATCACGGCGAGTGCTCTGAGGAATTATTCTCTCTAATTCCTGCTTCCCCCTTCCTTTTTAAGTCAACGCGAGCTGGTTCTCGATGTCACCGCCTAACTGTGACATCAATTCCATCGCGCACAAAGAAATTTGGCAACTCCTTTCTTTGTCGCACTACCAAAAAATGGAATTCCTTACCAGCTCACGTGTTCCCCTCCTCTTACAACCCGGGTTCCTTCAAACGAGGCGTGAAGAGGCATCTTGCGGGCCGGCAAGGCGGTGACGGCTAGTACAGAACATTCTTCCCGACTGTACTGGCCGTCGTCGCGTTTGGACTCTACTACCACTTACCATCAGGTGGAGTAGAGTCATTTGCCATCCCGGACATATAAAAAAAAGGTGATTATTTTAAATTAACTATCAATTCTACTTGAAAAAGTTATATTTTGATTTAATTTATTATTGATAAATTTGAAATATCTAGAAAATATTTAAATATTATTATTATTCTTTGAGGCATATTTGTAATTTATTGTCAACGAATTGCGAGAGTCCATTTACGGATTTATTAAATAATGCCACTCCCAGACGTGCCCGAATAGGAAGGCGGGTCGTTTTAAGTATGACACAGGACCCGAGAATCGAATAAATTATAACAGCTGAAAGTATTATATAAATTTATGTTTTATTTAAATTTCATAAGACAGATAATTTAATTATTAAATCATCATACTTAATACTGTTATCAACAAAAAACTTAGTTTATCCGTATAAATTACGCAAATGTAAATTTATTACATAAACAATCAGTTCGGTACACATTTCTATAAAATAATGGGAACAGTTCACAGCTTAATCTGGCAAAGTTTTAAGTAGTCAGCTCTATTCACAGCTGCTAAACTGTATCTTCCTATGAATAGCGAAAAAAAATATCGATATATTGATATATTGCTTAATATATCGATATGAAATAAGAATTATCTAAAACGCGTTCAAAAACAATAACAATATTTTAAAAATTATACGTACAATAACATTACATCGATAGTTTCGGGAACCTCCAATTTCTATAATATTTTCTAGGAGAGGTACGGGCGACATTAATATTTTTATCTTATAAAAAAGCAGCAGGTTTAGATAAAAACTATCATCAAACTGCTTACATATTCGTAATTGAATTCGCTTTCGAACTATTTCATCATCACAAAACTTTCCTTATTCCATTTTTAAAGCTATAAACTACATAGTATTGTCAATCCCCTAGAACCGTCTTTATAGTTTTAGTAAAATGAACTGTAGATGTATGAGGTGAATGTAGTTTGGTATTGAATTTGATATATATTGTGTTTAGTTGATAAGCAATTTTGAAACAGAGAAGTTTTAAGGTCTAGTGTGTATGTCTAGGTCTTCATAACGAGATAAAAATGCCAGGAAGGGACAAAATTGTGAAATGATTGTCTTGTTATAGAGCCTGTAAATGTTCTACTTCTTGACAAAGACCTCCTCTTTCCTTAAAGAGAAGGTTGGAAGGTAGCTTGTTTCTTATTTTAGGTTGGTGGATACTCTTGGCAGAATTTCAGTGAAACACAAGCAGTTTTGCTCACGTTGTTTCTTCACAGCTAAGTATGAGACAAATTACGAACATCAAGCAAGCACATGGAAATTAAGTGGTGTTTGCCTGAGTTGAAGCCATTTTAACCGAAATTTGCGCGGTTAAAATTCACGCTTTTTAGTGACTGGTCATACGAAGATGTATTGAAATACATCGCCCTCGATGTGAAATTGAAAAGGAAAACCAGTGTAAAAATTGACTGACTTTTATTGTGTTATTCTTTTAATAATTTGCTAATGCAGTAGTAAGTATTAGTGACAAATCTGAAATGTCCTACTACTGGCCAACCACTCTGTTCCCTGCGGGATATGATAGATGTGATAAAATTTAATCCGAAATACTTGTATTTACTCACAATCTCCTTACACGACATAAATTATAAATACTTAATTAAATTTTCAGTGTAGCTCGTCCGAATTTAAGCTCCGATTAAGATCTTCTTATTCTATCCGATGGCCCGTAATAAATATAAATATCTTCACGAAGAGAATGACTTAACGCTAATATTGTTAATTGGCATTATATAAAGCAGACTAAGAAGTTCATCCCAAAATTGTGACTGAATGATTTTCATAAATGAAAATTTATTGGAATTGTGGACAGTTATATTAAAACTGGTTAGAATACAAGATTAGGTACTATATTGAGCTCGCATAATGAAGATTAACGAATACCGAAATTTGGAATGAATGAAATAATATCTGGTTGGCTGCTCCCACTGGGTAAATAGGCCACTAAACGATGCTTCATAAAAATACCTTTTAGAATAAAAAGCAATTTATCAGAGTGCACGCAAGCCTCAATGAAAATTTATATTCGTGAAAGTGTTTTAAATTTTTGCATTACCATACAATGTTCACGTTTTTAACGCGGAGCCTATTTTAAAACTATGAATGGTTGAATTCTCAATTTTTGGTTACGTTAAAATATTTAAAGATTTTTATTTGCAAATTGGGAATTTAAGTGTATTGTAAGTTTTTTTATACCAGAAAGGAATTTTAAAAAACGAGTTTGTGGACACCGCGATATTGCGCACGCTATAAAATCTGTTCCTTTAACTGTCAATGCACCGCACTAATGGGTTCTAAGATATTATCCTTTATACCATTACTTCGGCTCACTGACCATTTTAACCGGAAAACTATATAAAAAGTATTGCTTTTTGGGTGTAGAATAACTGTTAAGCGAAAAAATCCAACCCGATTTGAATATAGTACACATTCTTTGTTTAGTTTCAAAATATATTTAGGTTTATATTTGCGAAAGATATTAGTATAATTATGATATAAATTAAATTGATCAATATTAAAATACAGGCCATATTTTGAATGTGTAATTCACCATAAAGCGCCGCTCCTATTTTTTTTTTTTACATACGATGTTATGTAGAAAACGCTAGGAGCGCCGCTTCATCAACTATACTGGATGACGTAAGGAAACAGAATAAATATTACTAGAAATAATATAATAGAGTTGAATCCCTCGCTCGCTGTTGTTTGATGATGATGAATGTTATTTGTGAGGCACAAAAGCGTCGATTCTATGAAAAAACTTTCCTAGATAAGTTTTTGTCGGAATTGAATTGTCTATATCACAATTCGATGTTTGCTTTTCATCTTCTTTTATTTCAGTTTACATGTTATCTGAACTCATGGATTTTCAAACATTATTAATTCTGATTTATTTACAAAAAACTACGTATTTAATTTAAATTTAACAATACCATTAGATTTTCTATATTAATTTCATTTACCCGCTCTCACACACATACTAACTGAAATAACTTATATATTATTACTTACATAATATGTATTTTATATGAAAGCTCCCAAAGTTAATATTATGTGAGGATAGTATTATCACATTAAAGGCCCTATTATAATATTGTAAAGGCTAAAAGTCATACAAATTCACCTTTGTAGTACATTCAATGATGATAAGTACACAAGACATTAGTAAGACGTTCCTCACATTTCTGAATTTATGTAACTATATATAATTTTTCGTAAAATGCTGTGTCATTTATGCGGGTGTTAGTTAAGCTCTTTTATACATTCCCATTTGAACACTTTTATTTCCTAAGATATATTTTAATATTATATGTAGAAAGGCAGTCGGGCAAACGTAAGTTGTTACCGCCTCTCACTAAAATTGTCAGATTGACAAATATAAGTTACTGTTTACACCCACAATGCGTTGAAAAGCTTATCACTCATAATTCCCACAGGACTAACAATATACTATAGATTGTTTTGTATAATTGCTGAGCGACTTAGGCTGGCTTAAAATTGCTGAATGAAAAAATGAAAACAATAAACTAATATATATCTCAATTAATTTCAATAATAATATGAATATATACTTATAAATTTCATTCAAGAGTCGATTAGTTAAACAATGCTTTGTCTTCTTACGAATTCATAATGTCAGAAAGAGAGAAATCATCGTTTAACTTAAACTGTTAAATAACTTTTACAAGTAAGGTCGTTAATATATTAGGTGTTCAAAACGGTTACTTACATAAACATTGAACATATTAAAATTTTCATAACAGTAGCGTCGTATACCATTCGGGAGTTGCTGCTCAGTTTGAAACTTTTAATGATTCCCGCCGCAACTCAATGTCTATTCTCAACTCGTATCTTATTACAGAGTTTCGTTTACATCGTTGCTATTTATATAATCACTCTAACCGCCTTAACCTAACTTATTTGCGCAGTTATTTGTACAGTGAGATATGAACAAATATATTACAATCATCATCGACTTTTTCCAGTGCATTAAGCATATTTAACTTTTAAACAAACTATTCCAACTTGCAATTGCTAATGTCCACATAATATTAATATGTTATTACCGTATGGAATTGTATAGTTGTATATTAATATTTTGTTGAAATATTTTAGCAATTCCTTTATAAGTAAAGCATTTCATAACTTTTTATGTAAAAATATTGCCTATTTTAAGGTAATAAATATTAAGAATAGCCTGTTCGTAATTTTTTTATAAGATAATTCTTACCATAAATTTAAGTTATTCAACCTTATTTAGTTGATATTATAAGGTTAAAATACATATATCATTTAAATTAAGTCTATGACATACGACTATACTAAATCACTCGAAGTTTTAGGTTTTCATATGATGATATTAGCAAATTTTATTTTACAATATTACTATAAAAAACCACAAAAGCAATCAAGTGGATTTCCATACATTTTTCAATTTGCAATCATTATACATACATGTATTGCCATTACAGATTTCGGTCGTTTGGAAAATAATAGGCAAAGTAAGATTACTTTGTAAGTTACCCTATTATGGACTAGATAGTCCATAATAGGGCAACTTACTCTAGTGATGGCTCTTACACCGACCCAATTAATGAGTCACATTAATTAATAAAGAAGAAAAATGTAATAAGAGGAAAGTAAAGCCTATAATTACCACTGGGTACTTTTATCGTTCCTAGAACTTGCGGCACCTCATCTAATGTTATTAATATATGTTGAAGCCTGTCAGAACATTCTATCATATAAAGGTCACTTATCTGACAACAGGGGTAATTTCGTTCATTTCATTTTCAACAAACTTAATACTACATATATATTTTAGCTTATATGAGATATAAAGAAAATACAAAGAGGGTCTGCGAAAATACGAAAATAGTACTTTCGTATAGCTTTTAATTAAAATTCCCGGACGTTTGTAAGGATACGTAACTGTAGCTTAATTAATTAATAACAGTTTCGACATTATAAATTTACTTACAAGTACCATAATTCTTAGTATAAATACACAATACAAAAATGTTTTGAAATTTTATAAGTAAAGTAATAAAAACATAAAATTACCATAGCTTTCCTCATGAAAGTGTGAAAAAATACTTTGCGAACAGAAAATATAAATAATAATATAATATAAATGCGATTACAAATAAAGTCAAAACCTTTAATACAATCAGAGTATCTAATTATCTACTACTAGTAGATAACCTTTTTCGACTTAAGAGAGAGAAATCTTGTTCTAAGAAAACGATAAAGGAAAGACTCGTTCTGTTCCCTGAGGGGGTATAAAGTACTGAATTGGTTACTATGTGCGTTTACACTGCTTTAAAATATATTTGCTCTTGTGTGCACTTGTGAGAAATATTAGTCTCATAGAGGGCAATAAATTTTTATCGTCTGCTTTATAACTGGAGAAAGAGCCATGAAGATAACTGCATTCAAGAACATTCTAAGACCGTGGTAAATTATAGTATGCAAGTGAAGTTTTATGGAAGCTAATATAACTTTCAAACGTGAACGGATTATATAAAGAATATAAAATATCCTCATTTATTCATAAAAATCATATTGGAACATCATATATAAATAAATGAAATACTTGAACATACAATTTCTTTAAACGCAAATCTAAGTAAAATTTCTATATGTATTTAATGGACTAAGTTTCATATTACGTCACACTAGCCACGTACAGAGCTATATTAGTAATGTATGAATATTAAGCACATGACAGAGTAGTCAAAATCTTCATTCAAGTTTACTACGAACGAAAATCAATATGCTTTATTTAATTAGAACTACCTGAACCGCATAAGAATCTCTTTGTCATTTAATGCGTTAATAGTATTAAACAATAGCAAATCTTTGAACGGGTGTTATTAAGGTTTATAATATAAATTCCTTTCTAAATTTGAATGCCAATATTGTTTTGACATTATAAGACTAGCAAAGGAAGATACGACCCATGAACACAGGCATTAGATTATAATTAAACAGTTTGTGGATTTAATATCAAACACAGTTAATTAAAATATAATGCTGGTGATAAGGAGTTAAGTAATAATATTTTCATGTAATAATACAATGTACGACATACAATATTCTTTATTGTACATCAATAGAGTTAAGAAAAACAGTAATATAAATAAAACTAATGTTAAAGTTAAAGGACGAGATTAATAAACCGGAGTATACAGTCCGAATAATTTTAAAAATAATTGCTTTAAGTATATCTTTTACATATATAATACATATTCATATCAAAATCCGTAGTATTTGTATAATTAAAAGAATATTTGCATAATTAAAAATTTAGAGTAACATTCTGTAACTTAAGAGGCACCTTAGCTTCACCCGATTATTCTGTTAGATGTTTTGTATTTTCAGCTTGCAAAAATAAAGTTGTATAAGCAAAGAGTTGTGAGCTAGAGCTAATTAGTTTGAGGTTGTATTCTGCATGTTTTTTTTTATAAAATGTGTGTATATGTGTGCTTTTATGAATTATGTGACTTTTACGACGATGTTTTTATTGAAATGGTATATATATATTTCAATATTTGAAAATGAAGTGTATAAGCAAAGAGTTGTGAGCTAGAGCTAATTAATTTGAGGTTGTATTCTGCATGTTTTTTTTAAATAAAATGTGTGTATATATAAATAAATAAAAAGTGTCCTTTTATGAATTATGTGACTTTTATGTATATATATATGTTAAGAACAAAACATCGTCAACAGTTTCAATTACATATATATATATATATATATATATATATATATATATATATATACATAATTGCAACTGTCTCGTTGGTCTAGTGGTTAGATGTACTTATAAGTATAATTATATATATAAGCTGCGCTTTGCAGTTTTGCTTGCTTTAAATTTGATTCACTTGTGTGTAATTTTTTCGAAAGTAATGTTTCATTAGAAAGTATAAAAGCATTTTTGTAGAAAACGCTTCAATTTCATCTCTTGATTAAATAATGCAAGGGATTAATAAATTGTTAAATAAATTGAACTAAATTTCAGGAAATTTGAGAACATACGAGTATGTAAGTACGACATTGTAAGGTACTATGTAATGTAGTTACTATTTAATAAAGTTACTATTGAACCAGTGAATAATACAAAATAAATGCCTCGAACATAGAACCATTACCTTATCTTTAAAGTTGATTAAATGAGGAATTTATTATTCAACGATACAAGAGTAAATGTACTGCACTTCATAATAATTTAATAAGAGCTGCAATAATAATAGATTGTGCTACAAGAGAGACAGTATTAATTCCACGTACACTGCTTATACCGTTTGAGTCTGATTATGCATTTCAGCTTAGGAGAATGTAAAGACTGTAATTTTTACCGGCTGCTACTTACTTACTTTTACGTACATATCATAAATTTTATTAAAGATAATGACGGTAATAGGATGAGAATGATAATTTCATTTTATTTTATTAAATTAAAAGCGAATGGCATGCGTAATTTAAACCTGAATGCCATTATATAAGCGATTACTTGGTAATAAGCGTCTGTGCAGCATCTTGTAAGCTAGTGGTGTCGCTTACAGCTAACCGTTGAATACTAATGCGTTACAGCTGTCGCTAATAACCAGGGAGTATAATGGCCTGACGTATCACTTATTGATATGGGTCACATTTCAAGGGAAACAAAAATGAGAGCAATTAAATATTGTATAAAATAAATGTACGGCAATTACCATAACTATTGTTTGGGCTATCTCTACCAATGAATAATCAATATAAATTAGAAGCGAATGTTTCTTCTTTTCTATACAATTCATCCGATTGATTTGAAAGCTTGTATAGTTGTTGTTAACAATTGCGTAAAAGTTACTGGTAGAAGTAGAAATTTTAAGGCGTGTCAAGCATTAGCTTATTATAGTAACATTACAGAAACTATACTGATGCATTTAAGCTTACAATATAATTCTCAATGTATATAGATACTTTCGAAAGAATTGAGACTTCGTAGTTCTACCATTGCCATACCATACCATTTAGATTTAGCTATTTACTATTTTAAGATTCAGCTTATTGCTCAGTACAAGACATTTTAATTATATAGTCCTAAGTGAAATAAAACTGAAATACTAAGTCGAAATCCAAAGCATAAAGACTTTTTATTAAAATATAACGCTTCAAATTAATTTATTATTCATTTTGCTAGACTGTTAGTGAAGTTATCATGTCAAATAAATCGAACAAAATTGTTGGAAAGTGGAATAGTTAATAATTAAATCAGATAAAATTATAAATAAACATATAAAATATAAAAAATGGCGATGAAAAATTAGATAAATATCAATCGGTAAGTTATGATGACACGTGTTTAATCTAAACAACTTTAACTAGCTCTTGCATTAAGCTAACCGTGTAACATTTGTAGGCCGTTTCGTAATATGATCATGGTAATAATGCTTCATTTAAATTTAAGACAAATATATGTTATATATGTACGTTAAAATTACATTTAAGGCGGCAATTAGCTTCCACAATGTTCGTACAATGTCTTGCTACCCAACGCTTTTAATAACTAGTTTTATTCATAATACTATTTTCTTCTGCTGTTGATAAGAGATACGCTGTAACATTAGTGTTGTTCGCCTTTAGCTTTTAAACTCTAGTCTTATTGTACAAAATATTAGATTTATAATAAAAACAATTTTGTTTTTAAAAATAATTGAATACATTTTTTAAGAAAACTTTAGTTTCGACAATATTGTACCATATATATCTACAATATTATGTATAATTATTACGTAAATAAAATCAAATATGAATTTAGTATAAATAATATAATATAATTCTGAAATAAATAATCTGACAACAACAAAAGATATGTTTCCGCCCGGGATCGAACCGGGGGCCTTCTGCGTGTTAGGCAGATGTGATAACCGCTACACCACGGAAACTATAGGCAAGATATTGAAAAAATACAAGTGCTGTTTTTACAACAGCTACTATGTAGGTCACTTTTATTGCATAGATTAAAATAAAAATGTGTATTTAAATGATCGGAGTCCGTACTTTATAAATATTTATAACTTGTTAGCATAATTACACGCATGACGTATATTTTTATCTCAAACGTAATTCGTTAACAAGCGTATTTTAATAAAATACAATGTGATGTAAAAGACACCTGAGATAGTAATAATAAGTTAAAACAAATCATTTACAACGCTCTAGAAGTTGAAATCATTAAATTCTGTTAAAAAAAATAATTAATATAATGTTTGAATTGTTGAATCATTTTATGAGAAAAAAGAACTATTTCGATGTTGCAAAAACAACGTCGGTAAATTTAATTTAGTGAAAATGCTCTATTTTATGGATATATATTTTATTAAAGTTATGAAAAAACAGTGTATTCCGCTAGAGTTATTTGTGGCGTTGGTGCATAGTTTCCTGTTTGTACACTGTAGGATAAAAGGGGAAGCTTTATATAAGTTAAACGGATTATTATGAAGATTCATTCTTTTATTCTTATTTTGCCTTTTTACTGTTCACCAACGCGTTGGAAGACGTTTTCAAGACGCTGCATTGGACTGGGTATGGAGTCAATGTAAACGGCGAGTACATCTCACGCCTTCGATTTGCCGATGATATCGTCATCATAGCAAAGACGCTGGAACAGCTCACCGAAATGCTGCGTAGCCTAAGCGAGTCTTCCCGGCGTGTCGGTCTCGGTATGAACTTGGACAAGACCAAGGTCATGTTCAATAGGCATGTCGTGCCGGGACCGATATACGTCGAGGGGAAACCTCTCGAAGTTGTTAGTGAATATACCTACCTAGAACATATAATACAAGTCGGTAGGAACAACTTCGAGAAGGAAGCCGATCGAAGAATTTGCTTGGGATGGGCAGCATTCGGCAACTTTCGTCAAGTCCTCAAGTCGTCTATACCGCAATGTTTGAAGACGAAAGTCTTCAACCAATGCGTCTTACCTGCCATGACATACGGTGCCGAAACGTGGACACTAACTGCGGGACTAGTCCACAAATTCAAAGTCGCTCAGCGTGCTATGGAGCGAGCTATGCTCGGAGTATCTTTGAAGGATAAGATCAGAAATGAGATTATCCGGAAAAGAACCGGAGTCACCGACATAGCTTGCAAAATTAGCAGGCTGAAGTGGCAGTGGGCTGGTCACGTAGGTCGTAGGACCGATGGCTGTTGGAGCAGATGACTCCTAGAGTGGAGACCGCGGATTGGCAAGCGCAGCGTAGGGCGCCCTCCAGCCAGGTGGACCGATGACCTTAAGAAGGTTCCGGGCACCAACTGGATGCGGAAGGCGGAGAACAGGGAGCTTTGACACACCTTGGGAGAGGCCTATGTTCAGCAGTGGACAATGATTGGCTGTTGATTGATTGCCCATTTTAATTATTTAGAACTTAAATGTTTGTACTGTATATTTTGTAATAATATATTTCTAGCTATATACTTATTAACCAATATTTAAAAATTAATGAATTAAGAATAAAGATTAATAATAACAGACTAATGGGACATCCTTTGCTGGTCTTAGTCCCTTTGCGTTTGAGGAGAGAGTTTGAAGTTTATTTGCATAAAACAGATTTGTAACCGAGACAAGGTTGCCTCAAGCTGTTTTCCTTCAAAAGATGAATTATAAACCAAAATTAAGCACATGAAAATTCTTTAGTTACTCTGGTTTGAACCTGTAATCTTCTGTTAAAATTTGTGTGCTCCTACTACTTTTTTCACTCAGTGGAAACCTTCAGAAAGGGACCCAGCTCCCATGGGGGGGGGGGGGGGGACTGGGTTATGTGGGATTCTTACCCACTAAAACCACTGCGATGGCCGTCCTCGGCACGGATCGTAGAGGCTGCGGGATCGTGTTGATATAACGCATCCGCGGCCTCTCCAGTGCTTTGCTCCGCTCGTGGCTCAGCGGAGCTCTCCTCAGGAGGCAAAATTAATCCCCCCCGCACTCCTCACTAGTGTATACGGCAGCGTGAGGCCATCCCGGCTGTTGTCCTCCTCAGGGCCGTCTGAAATAAGACACGCGATGCCCCCGACTCACGTATCCACGGCCCCAGGGTTACGTCCTATCTTTGAAGGCCCAGGCATCGGGGCTGTGGGAGGGCCGAGACGACGCCGACGTCGTCTCCACTGAGCAGGATCAGCCCTTTCCCACCACCACCTTGCCACAGTGGTGGCACATCTCCGACGATTCGCATCCGATCTTACACAGGTATTATCCAAAACAACCGTGACCGGTCATTACCTGCGTAAGTCGGAAGGTGACTCATCGTTTTCATCTCATCCAGGATTCGAAGGCCGGTCTTCGCAGAGACGGTCGCGCCACGTCGCAAGAGTCCTGCAGTGTTCCCGCCGCTTTAATGCCTCGAGCGCACTCGGAGGGGACGCGGTTCCACTATTCTGACGGAGGATGCGGGTCTGGTGATAGACCCTCGCATCCATATCCGCCAGAATATCCAAGGATGTAAAGCACGCTAGGATGGTTGCCGCCTCGTAGGATATTGTGCGATATCCCCGCACTATCCGAATGGCCACTCTCCGCTGCGAACTTTGGTGTGCTCCTACTACTGGGCCATCTTGGGTCAGATAGTCGGGTCAACCACTTGTAACAAAGCTATAATAATACATTACAGACTTAAAACAAACAAAGTCAAAGTATTATTGAATTCATTTTAAGCAAAAACCTTCATGGAGAAATGTAGACAGACGTCTGCTTCAAGAGATAGCGTTAATAACAGTTATTTTGCTGAATTATTACTTTCGACTTTAGCGTTATTATGTTGGATTATATGTTTTTTTGCTCTTACTTTGAAAATGTAGATAAAATTAAGCTGACAGTTACGGTTTACAGATCTCTTTTGTTTTTGAAAACATCTAAAAATTTATTTTTTAATGATAATTAAAATAAATATGTACTTACACCACGTTTTTTTTTATTATTATTAAAATGTTTATAATATAATATATAAAACTGAGTAATTCTGATTATAAGGAAAGTATTTAAAGTTGCACTCTTAGATAAAATTTACCTACTTTTTTCTTTCATACTTATATAGTCAGGTAGAGATATTGGTTCCTTAAAAAATAATCTAAGGATGTAAATTTTTACATAAAATTCTACTTTACTGGTGGACCGTTAATCACAAAACCTAAGAAAGCACAAAAAGACAAATGGTTATGTCAAGAACAGTTAGATAGCGTCCACTAAACCCTACATTTTCACCTTGATATAAAAGGAATGGAAAACTAAATTGCTTCGCGTTTTTAGCAGTGAAGATAAACTGAAAACAAAAGATATTAACCGAGTTTGCAATAAGATTATATTTTCAAAAACTCATAAATTCATACACTTTCTAAATCGACTTGAAACAAATCGAGACAGAGAAGTTATAGTATTTTGTTTTTCTCTATGCATAGCGTAGATTATTCTCTCGCGTAGTCTAAACTATAATACAAAGATATTTGAAATTTGGAGGTTACTTACTTAAAAGGCGAACTGGGAAAGTAATTTACGAATTTTTGATTTTAAGGTTGTCATATAATAAGTGTTTCTAGAAAAATGTAGTTATTGTGAAAATAAAAAAAAACTTGTTCTTGTATTATAAATTAATGAATTGCAATTTAAAATATACGTTCTCTTTTTTTCTATTGTATTACTTATACTATTCTCTTTTTTGTGTTTCTATAAAGTATTTATAGTGTGATTTGTCTGAACAAGACATGGTGAGTATAGGACTTCAGAATTAATAGCATCAAGAGCTCAAAAGTATATGGATCACCGGAGGTTGATCGGATCAACCTTCGGTTGAACCTACAATTTTGTGCTTGTGCGACCCGGAGCTATAGTCATACTATTTCAAGCTTTGCTTCTAATTAAAGTAAATAGAAATATAACCATATTTGAGAGCAGGCATTGCTAGTATTATTTTATTTTAAAATTCTCTAAACACAGATTTATAAATATATTTACACTTTCATTTAATCAGAAACACATAAAAAATTATAAAGATAATTTTAGTATAGATCGTTGTAGTGGAATTTACGTCGTCTGCAATGTGACGTACCAGATTTATTCCAATAAACTTTTTTTTCTTTCTTTGTACTGAACACTGTATTTTTTTGAAGTATCGTTTTTACAATGAACATCATCATCATCATAGGAATAACAGTAGTACGTGCTCTAAGATACACGGGACTCTAAGCACTTTTACTTACACTGGAATGTTACTGAAATATTTGGCACAAAATGCTAGTAAATTATAATTTACTTATTAATGAAATGAAAATAATAATTTTAACATTTATGTTTGTAATAATAGCTGTTGTAAAATTTTATGTAATGCCGCTGGGCTAAAGCCCCTTCGCTTTAACTCAGCAGATCCTTCTGATAAGCTTAATCCTCCTTTTCCAATGCGGTTTTGTGTTTTTTTTTTATTTCGAAAATTTATATTAATCAAACAAATTTAAAAACAATATAATATATTTACAATTGTAAATTTAGATTAATCTAAATAAATAGCAATTAGCATCTTCATAATAAATTATATATATTATAAATCTAAATAAATCATTGATTTTATAAGATTTTTATAAAGCAAGTCTGTTGTAATATTTGTAACCCTAAAATCTAAAATATATTTACAAGTTCATACTTAAATAACAAAAGTATAATGACTTTTTCCGGCCGAGGGAAATTTTGTCACTACATTTTTAGACGTCAAGTTCGCAAAAGAGAGCTAAAAAAAAGTAAAGTAGCACCAACTCAATATGAAGGTAATTGAGGACAAATATGTGCGAAACTGAACCGCGTGTTATGATGGCAGCGGGCCAATAACGCCTAGTTGAGAATAAACTTCCCATACTTTGTGTCCAGGACATACCGAACAAGTGCTGGCAATACATATAATTTAGGTCTTAATTAGTATTCCTTCCTCTTGGTATCAAAAGATAACAAATAATGATTAACAAGCAATTTTTTTAATCCGTCGATTCAATAAAAGTGCCTGAAATTCTAGGCTAGGCTAGTTATTTCACGTATAGTAATATTACTTTAAAGTTTTTTTACGTCGTAGGTGATTGAGTATTTGAATTTATTTAATACTGCTGTTTATATTAATCACAAGCTGTACTATGTTATATAGCGTATTTTGCTAAATATTATTTTAATTTCAAAACAGTAACTAAAACGCATGTTTTTCTTTTACGGTTCTTAATTATTCAAATTTGTTTGTGGTTACCCTACTCGAGAGGCAACATGGAGGAAACCGGGCTTCGCAAACATAATATCCGATTTTGGGCTTTGTCGCGAACGCCGATCCCACATGTTAGCACGAAGGTTTACTCGTGCAATCATTATGTTGTAGAGTAATACAAGTTGCTGCAACATTTTAGGTATAGTTTAATAAATGTACTTTGAAGTTACGAATAGAATACCATGTTCGTATTAAAAATATATCATATAGGTCAACATAAAATAAAGTAAGCCGACTTTTGTTTACCAAAAAAAATAAAACATTAAATAATTTAAAATATAACTTCGTTTACGATTTTCTGTTTCGTGGTGTAAACAATAATACAAAAAACAAATATAAATCCATTTCAACTCTGTATTTGTTTGTACATAATAGACTCGGATATTTGCTCTGAAATGTAATTATATTCTTTATTGATTTATTGATCTGAAGATTCAAAAACTACTTACGTACTTGGTATAAGTACATTTTTTTCTTAAGGTTCCGTAATTAATTTTTTTTTTCATTTATTTTATGTAGGCATAAAAATAAATAAAATAAAAATAAATTTGAATAAAATTACAATTTCATTCGAATAAAGTTACAGGTATTATTTATTAAATTACAAAGGCTAGCTAAGCATCCTTTGCCCATCTTCAGCTATAAATTGCCATAAAATGTCAAATGGTAGCAGACTTAATACTCTCAGGGACACAGTTCACGCTGACGATTCTTTTCCCTCGTAAAAAACTGAACCCGTGTAGCTTATTTTTGTTAACCAATTTAGTAAAAACTATTACTTAACTTACTAATTTACGTACAAAGCAAAGATAATATATTTGAATCACTCTACGGCACAGAATGTTCTCATAGAGGTTAGAACGCGTGAATCTTAATCGATGATCTTAGCTTCAAACCCGGGTAAACACCAATGAATTTTCATGTGCTTAATTTGTGCTTATAATTCATCTCGTGCTTGACGGTGAAGGAAAACAACATGAGGAAACTTGCATATGTCTAATTTCATTGAAATTATGCCACATGTGTATTCTACCAACCCGCATTGGAGCAGCGTGGTGGAATAAGCTCCAAACATTCTCCTCAAAAGGGAGTGGAGGCCTTAGCCCAGTAGTGGGACATTAACAGGCTGTTACTGTCTGTACTGAAACTAATTTATACAATTGTATGTTTTCTTTAAAAAGCTTTTATAACGAAAAAATTATCTAGTGATATTTTGGAAAATTATCTTACTCGAATCACTTAAAGGTTAGTTTTATTTATTTCTTAGAATTGCGATAAAGATTGGATGTTGACTGCTACGAACAAATAATAGTCGAAAAGTAAATAATCTAATAAAATATTATTGTAATTATAAATGACCTGTTTCCAAACGTTCAAAGCCAACAATATTGATAACAGCCATAAACTATTCGAACAATCTGGTTCATTTTGTATTTCCTACGTTATTGATTTCCAATATATATTTCAAGCAAACGGTATTGGATGCGGTAATCTAATTACAAAAGCTATTATGTGTACAGAGAAAGGTTTAATTAAATTAAACAAGTCACAGAAGAGCCTTGTATATATTATGAGTGCATATTGTTTCAGACTAGCTGTTTCTTATGATCACGTCACAAGAAATAGCGGATTATTATATCATTTTGATCGAAGATTGCTATCACTATCTTCTCTTTGCTCAGTTGATTATATTGTGTTTAAGGTATTTTTTTTCGTTTTATATATAAAATAAAGGTTCTAATGTATAGTAGTATAGTAATATATAGTAACAGCCTGTTAATGTCCCACTGCTGGGCTAAGGCCTCCCCTCCCTTTTGAGAAGAAGGTTTGGAGCTTATTCCACCACTTTCTAATGTATGAATAATTCAAATAAATCTTCATGCCATAAACTGTAAATTCTTAGTGAATTGGTAGCAAAATAGTAGAGAATTTGAATAAAAATTTAATTAGCCATTAATAATCGCGTTTCAGATATAGTACTTAACCAATGACAGTTTATTGTCTAGACCTCACTAGACTAGACATGTCGACACAAAGGAACCAGTTCCTTTCTAATGTGATTGTACACTCCAGTAATTCTAGCCAAACGTAAGCCCCCACGTACTTAAGCATCTATGTATATTCAGTTTAAATGGTTATAGTCTTTATTAAAGGCCTTTAAATAAACTTATGTTATAAGATAACTGAGATCGTAAACGTTTCTTATTAAATTTTATTTAGTTTCATTCTCATTGAGATCTCGCAAGAGATACTGGATCTTATTGAAGATTCTTTTGTCTTTTGTCGTGGCTTAACGTTTTTCTTGATAAAACCGAGGCTCTACTATAATATTTTATCTTACTTTGTCTTATCGTTAATTGGATTTATATAAAATTAAAAGTATTACCATTTCGCAGGTATTTTTACTATTAAGGTGAACGATATTCTTGTTATTATTTTAAAAAAGAAATGTGCATGATAAATTTAAATCTAAGTATATAAAAGTAAAATCATGCTGCAACATTGCACTTGATGACTGGTTATCTTATTCTGTTATGTTTTTTATGACACTAGATAAATATTAATTTTTGATCGCACACCCATGATAAGCTTCATTTTTGTTTCAATTCAAGTACCAAATCGTGATATTCAAGCAGAAAATGATCAAACCTGTATTTAAAAAGGAAATATCACGTTAGAAATTTATTATATAAAAATTATTATGGAGCTCTTATACATTATAAGTGTACACTATCATTTTAAAGAGTATATTTTTTTAAATCAATATGTTGTTATCAAATTGTATTCATTAATGTATGTGGACCTTATTCAACTGCTTCCATTACATTTAAGTTAGTCGGAGACCTTCATTGAATATGTTACTTATTTATGAATACTTTAATATTAAACAATGGCTTTTCACTAGTTTTATTTTTATTCAAAAAATTAGTTGAAATACAATAAGTTTTAACAAACCTTGCTAACCTTAAAAGATCGAGTATTTTATATTATCTAATAATTCTGTGACTTACCCAAGTTATTACCACTTTTTATTCTAATAACAATTAACTTTTCTGGTATAAGCTCATTGTAACTTAGGTTAAAATTCATGTATTCCGTTCACTGAAAATTTTCAACTCTGGGAAGGATAATATTACTTGGAAATAATCAGTCTTCTCGAGTTGTAGAGTAAAATCAGTCTTCACGAAAGTTTCAGAGTTTCGTTTGTCAAAGTTTATATCTGCTTATAATATTGTGACGATTAAGTTTCTTTGCTTATAAGCAAGTCTGAGCAATATAGGTACAATTTCAACGTGCGACTTCGTCTTTTAAAACTTTCAAGTAGTACTTTGAGACGAAGGTTTTTCTTTAGTTAATATCTAATACTTTTTCAAAGTAAATTGATATTAGTTACGATATAAAATTATCCTAAAATAATTCAAATCTTTACGTATGGCATTATAATATTTTTAAGCATAATAATAAAACATTATATAAAACATCATTTCAAAACGATCGAATAGCCTCAGATATCGATTTCACTTGTATAAATTTCATCTCTTAATTAAGATATATCATAACATTACCAAATACGATAATCCACCATAACTCATAACGTAACGATAAATCAGAAAATATCTGCGTAAATGCATTACTACAACAATTAAGCAATTATTCAAATGGGGGTGGTGAAATGGGGATGATATGCAAATCACTGGATTCACCACGCTCTCGTTAATCATTGTTGTACTTGACGAAACATTGTTAATTGTATAATTTATATACATTATTATTTCATGAATTGTTTAGAAATAAAACTCTATGTAACTTTTATAATGTATGTTAAATAATTTGAATGATTATTATGTAAATAATTTAGAAATTACGAATCCCAAATTTAATAAAATTCGATTAAATAGCATATATCAATAATGACAATTGATAGATTTTTGATTATTATTTTTAATATTATTATTATTATTATATTCTTATTTTACATTTTCTCTCCTATGAGGTAACAAAAACCTAAACACACGGGCCGTAGCTAAGCGCGAGTAGGGGCTAGGTAATCATCATATAAACAGATGAGATGGATGAAGTCGTAAGAAACTTGTGAGTGAGGTGGCATGTGTTGAGGATGATTGCCTTTTGGAGTAAATGATGAGTATGTCGAGGAACCTGCAAAATATCAAGGCTACGTTTAAGGCTTTTAGGTATTACTCCAGTTGATGAAATGACAATGGGAACAATATGGATGATGTTTGCTTGCCAGTGACGCTTCAATTCAATTGCTAGATCTTGGTATTTACTGAGCTTTTCCGAAGTTGTCGACCGTATATTATGGGTGTTAGGAATAGCTATATCAATATTTTATAAAATTATGCTTATGTGTGAGATGTTGATGTATGATGGCGCTTACTTGGTCGTGTCGATGTTTCTAATCAGTTTACGCAAGGGCTCTACAGGCGGAAGTTGTGGCGGCAGATGTGTTGAATGTTTTCAGGATTAGAATGACAGTTTCGGTATGTATCTGAGTGGAAATTAAGTATGCGCATTATGTGTTTTTGGTAGTTCCGGGTGTCGATGACCTGGTCCTGAACCGCCAACATAAAGACTTCCATTTAAGGAAAGAGTTCACCACGCCTCAGCCATGCGTTTGACGCTGCTTTGTCAACATATGATTGCTGTAAGTCATGGCGATGTCTTCCATGAAGAGATTTCTGTTGCCATGAGGCATTTTTTTCATTAATGTCGGTAATACCTTCATTTCTTTGTAGGTTAAGGTTTGAGTGAGAGGTGAAGTGTTTGTCTGTTAGTGTTACTGTTTCATGCAGTGGAGAGTATTTCGAGCGTTGATGAAAACAGTGTCTAAGAGATGTGATTTGTTTGTTGTGTAGGTTGACTACATCTATTAAGCCTCCGCCTTCACCTCTGGGAAGGGTCACGCAAGATCTAGAGTAGTGTTTTCGGTGGGCAGTTAGAGAAGTGTTAATGATACGTCGAAGGTTGAGGAGTTCACATTGAGACCATTTAATTATACCAAAAGAATATGTATGTACCGAGGTTGCGTAATTATTTATTGCTTTAAACAAATTGCGGGAATTGAGTTGAGACCTGAATAGAGTATTTAAACGATGTCTGAATTTAGTTTTAGGGCTATCTTTTGCTCCTTTTTGAAGAATCTGTCAAGCTTAATCAAAACCTAAGTATTTTTAGGTAGTGTACGGTTCTAGAGGTTCAATAACCTCTCCTGATTCTAAGATGTAGCTATTTGGGATGATTTTTCCTTTCAAGAAAATAAATAAGTTGTGGATGAACTTTATAGTGTTGTAGTACGTAAAGAAGCCAACTATGTGGTACGGAGTTAAAATCTTTTCTATAATCTAAATTCTATATACATGTTCATGTAGGATTTTAGCAATACATCCTGTAAGTATTTTAAAAAGGGTTTGTAGGCAGGTAATTGAATGATATTTAGCTGGATTTTGATGGTCAGTGTCTTTCGGCCTGTGTGTGTGTCTGTCTTGAGGCCCTGTATGACGACGTTTGGCATTATTTTAGGTGTTTGAATAAAATCGTTGATGTAGTTGTGGAGTAATGTATGTAAATTTTTTGTACCAATTATTGTGTATACCGTCACTTACAGGTGCTTTCCAGTTGCACAAAGATGTCTAAATGTATATAATTGAAATTTATAGGCTTGATTGATTCAATTTCTTTCCGGTCTAGCCACGCAGTGTCTTTATTGTGATTTACTGGATCAGCCCATACCAGAAACTATGTATTGTGTTGGTAGGTGATGATCGTAAATATTGATTATCTGTGCGTGCAACACACGATTTACTAATTCAATTTTATGTGAATTACATCTTCTTAATGCCTCATAAGTCCTAAAAAGAGGAATTTATGTTATTTAACAAATAACTATGGATTTGAATTTGTAAAGGGGTAAATATATACAAATTAAATCTATTCTATTCTTTGTTTTGGATAAAACTTTCTAGACTAAAACAAAGTTATGTAGTTCATTTAGTATGTCGATAACCCAGTGCACAATATATAAAATTAAAAAAACAGTACGCTGTTTCAGACAACATATCGGGTTATAAATATTTGTAAGAAAAAAAATTACAATTGTTATCAAAATCTGAAAACACGATTGGATTTGAAGGAAATATATCAATTTGTCCCGGTTATTAATACTGATTCTAACATCCAAAGGAATCATCTCTATAGCCCTGAACCGGTCCGATGGGAGTTGTTTAGTGGACGACAACCTTCTATTCAATTAATCCATAAAGGCTTTGGACCTATGTTGTATTTATTTAAGTTACATAGCATTGATTTTATTTTTGTAATACTCATGTAATTTTGTAGATTTTTTTTAAATAACTGACATGAGTTGTTATTATTGTTTTTATTAACGCAGGAATATTGGGTCACCTGATGGTAAGTGGGCAATACCGCGCATAAATGGTATTAAGTGGTAAGAAATATTAATCATTCTTCACCATTATGGTAACTTAACTATAATAATAGTCATTATGAAAACATATCGTTAGTATCGTTTTCGGTATTTACATAAAAAAACTTAAAATTATTTTTAGGTTGGTTTTTTACAATATCATGTAAAATATTAGTTAGAATGTATCCCTTTCTATGAAATCGTAAAAAATAAATTAAATTATAAGTACAACGAAACAAAAAGCGACTTCGCAGATTGCTTTTTATGGATAAATAAAATCGGATAAATATCGTCCTGTATATTAGATTTCTGGCAATGTCCAGATCGATTCTTGAAAATTGAATTCAACCTTTTTTTTAATAAAAAAGAGATGTTAATGTTTAATAATAAATGAACTTTCTCTCTCTCACGTTTAATAGGAATTAAGTATTATTATAGTATATGCTATAGTATATGCTAAAGTGGGAGTACAAGATAGCGGTGAATCGAAAGTCGGACCTTACGGCTTGGGCTGCAGAAATCACAGGGGGCAAATGCTGGTAAACTTTCTCGAAGCGCAGGGGCTTTTTTTGATGAATTCTTTCTTTCAAAAGAAGCCTCAGAGGAGGTGGACCTGGCGAAGCCCCGATAACGTGACAAGGAACGAGATAGACTTTATCATTTCGAATAAAAGGCACATATTTAGAGATGTTTCAGTGATCAACAGGTTTAATACCGGAAGTGATCACCGCTTGGTTCGAGGCACTCTAAATATCAACTTAAAAGCCGAAAGGTCGAGAATGATGAGGTCTACTCTCCGACCTACCATGCTCCAAGCTGCTCAAGGCTCCGAAAAGTTCCAAATGGAACTTCAAAATCAATTCACCGCGTTGGAAACCATAAGCAGCATTGATGAGAGAACCGACACGCTGGTCAAAATACTGCAAAACACATCCCGCAAGTGTTTTCCGCCACCGAGAAGAGACAACGCACCAAAACTCTCTGCTGAGACACTCGAGCTCATGAGAAAACGACGAGAACTACCATCGTTTTTGTCAGATAAGGCCTTAAACCGAACAATAAAAACGCTGACGCGACGCGATCTCCGACGCTCCAATACCCGTGCCATCAAGGCTGCGATTGAGCAAAATCGGGGATCGAAAGTGTTCGCTCGCAAGTTTGGGAGGCCGCGTCTGACAAAACTTAAAACTGAAAATGGTGGGGTCGTTACCTCTAGGCCTGAGATTGTCGGAGAAGTAGAGAGGTTTTATGGGCAGTTGTTCTCTTCAAGATCGGATAAACCCGTGGGAATCAGTATTGATGACCAGCGCGCCCCTCTTATGCGCCATTACTCCGAGGAGCTCCCGGTCGTTGACCATGGAGAGATTAGGGCGGCTCTAGAACAGCTTAAAAACAACAAAGCTCCGGGAGATGACGGAATCACAACAGAGTTGCTTAAGGCAGGCGGGACTCCGGTCCTGAAAGAGTTAGCAAGCCTCTTTAATTCCGTCATCCAACATGGCAAGACCCCGGAAACGTGGAGCGGGAGTGAGGTGGTACTGTTTTTCAAGAAAGGTGATAAAACCCTCTTGAAAAACTACAGACCAATCTCCCTCCTGAGTCACGTGTATAAGCTGTTCTCAAGAGTCGTCACGAACCGTCTCGCCAGACGACTTGACGAGTTCCAGCCCCCAGAGCAAGCCGGCTTTCGATCAGGCTACAGCACCGTGGACCACATCCATACTGTTCGGCAGATTGTGCAGAAGACCGAAGAGTACAATCAGCCGCTGTGTATGGCATTCGTGGACTACGAGAAAGCCTTCGACTCCATCGAAACCTGGGCAGTGCTCGACTCATTGCAGAGATGTCATATCGATTGGAGATATATCAAGGTACTGAGATGTCTGTACAACGCCGCTACAATGACTGTCCACATCCAGGACTGTAAGACGAAGGCGATCCAACTGCGCAGAGGGGTGAGACAGGGGGATGTAATATCCCCGAAACTGTTCACCAACGCGTTGGAAGACGTTTTCAAAACGCTGGATTGGACTATGTATGGAGTCAATGTAAACGGCGAGTACATCTCACACCTTCGATTTGCCGACGATATCGTCATCATAGCAGAGTCGCTGGAACAACTCACCGAAATGCTGCATAGCCTAGGCGAGTCTTCCCGGTGTGTCGGTCTCGGTATGAACTTGGACAAGACCAAGGTCATGTTCAATAGGCATGTCGTGCCGGGACCGATATACGTCGAGGGGAAACCTCTCGAAGTTGTTAGTGAATATACCTACCTAGGACAGATAATACAAGTCGGTAGGAACAACTTCGAGAAGGAAGCCGATCGAAGAATTCGCTTGGGATGGGCAGCATTTGGCAACCTTCGTCAAGTCCTCAAGTCGTCTATACCGCAATGTTTGAAGACGAAAGTCTTCAACCAATGCGTCTTACCTGCCATGACATACGGTGCCGAAACGTGGACACTAACTGCGGGACTAGTCCACAAATTCAAAGTCGCTCAGCGTGCTATGGAGCGAGCTATGCTCGGAGTATCTTTGAAGGATAAGATCAGAAATGAGATTATCCGGAAAAGAACCGGAGTCACCGACATAGCTTGCAAAATTAGCAGGCTGAAGTGGCAGTGGGCTGGTCACGTATGTCGTAGGACCGATGGCCGTTGGAGCAGACGAGTCCTAGAGTGGAGACCGCGAATCGGCAAGCGCAGCGTAGGGCGCCCTCCAGCCAGGTGGACCAACGACCTTAAGAAGGTGGCGGGCACCAACTGGATGCGGAAGGCGGAGGACAGGGAGCTTTGGCGCACCTTGGGAGAGGCCTATGTTCAGCAGTGGACAACGATTGGCTGTTGATTGATTGAAGTATTATTAAACTACTGGTGGTAGGGCTTTGTGCAAGCCCGTCTGGGTAGGTACCACCCACTCATCAGATATTCTACCGCAAAACAGCAATACTTGATATTGTTGTGTTCCGGTTTGAAGGGTGAGTGAGCCAGTGTAATTACAGGCACAAGGGACATAAAATCTTAGTTCCCAAGGTTGGTGGCGCATTGGCTATAAGCGATGGTTGACATTTCTTACAATGCCAACGTCTAAGGGCGTTTGGTGACCACTTACCATCAGGTGGCCCAAATGCTCGTCCACCTTCCTATTCTATAAAAAAAAAAAAAAAATCAAATCGCACCCGCAAATTGTTGTACGGTTGATGAACGAAAGTCAAAATCGTATTCGTAATAATAAAAAATATTAGGTTCAATCTCCGGGTCATATAAGTTAAAAGATATTGGTTCTTTCCATTGAGAGTTTTTCAGTAGCAGTCTAGAGCTTGGAAATTGGCAGTGGCTTACACTTTCGTGCCTTGGAAAGCACTTAAGAAGGTGTTCCTACCCATGAATTCTCTCTGGTCGCATCAAATTATCGTTCAACTGGATTATGACAATGAGGAAATAGTTTGCAAAGTTGGCTTGTCTCCGTAGAGTCCTTGTCTGTCTAACGTAGCTGAAATCGGCCAGGAAAATATCATCAAAGATACCATTATTTTTTTATCCAGAAAAACGCGTAAATGCGTTATGATATCAGGGATGGTATGTGGGACTCGACGGCACTGAGGGCGCTAGAAAAGCGGTATCCACTTCGTCTCTTCGGAGGACGTCACTGGATCGCTTGCGCATACTACCTTGACGCCCCGTCCTATTTAAGGAAGCACTGACGGAGGCACTTTCCCGCTCCACTGTCACCAGACCTGCTGGTTGGGACCTCAGATTCTCCATCTTTACCGAATCAGGGCTTGTTGGGCGAGAATCCTGAGTCGCAGCACTTCCTCCAACCACTACCACTACCACTTGCGCCCGGTACCGGTACACTTCCGCGAGCACCTACACCTAAAGTTCCCAGGGTGGATCACCCGCGAGAAGCGTCGCCACCGTCCATGACACCTTATGATATCCGCGTATCAGCCTCACCACTATGACTCTCTGCGACCTTCGTCGGAGAGCCTTGTTCCGAGCAGTGAGAGCGAGCAGAGAAAGATGGGTGCACCATACAGTGCTAGTGCCATGATCTGCATAAAACCGGCGTAAAACGAAGTCACCGACACGGCACGAAATTTGGATGATTTTATAGATTTTATTGGTAATTCATTATTATTAGTTATTCTACCGCCACACAAACATCCATGCACTGTTTTTATTGTTAGGTATTATTAAAAATAAGAGACTAGAGAACAGAAACTAATTAGTAGTTAAAACATTATTTTGCACTATATGCAATATAGCAATGATCTGGCCTGTTTCTATGGGTGGATGATTTTATTTAAGCTTATTATTTTATAAGTAACAATTTGGAAGTGCATATTAAACTGGACCAAAGTATTAATCGTTTGTTCAATTCAATGGTTTTCATCATTCATATAAACAAAATTTACAAACATTCTGAACTGATTCAATGTCATTAAAAATATTTTAAAATTATATTTTTGTAGGCATGAGTTCATATTTATGATTTAGAATGAGAACCATATATGATAGATATTTTATTGTGACATTATTCAAAGCTACACGAAATGATATAGCTTTCGTGCAAATAGGCTGTACAGTTAGCACGTAGGTGTGTCACGATAGCAGATGTAAATGAGAGCGCCTTCCGAGTACATTACCTATTACAAAGCTTTGATACAGCCAGTTTAATGAACATTTAATGATATTGGGTGCCTACGTCTTTGTTCCTTAATATATTTTCTTAACTTTGAAACTCTTGTCTAATCTAGATATTTGAAATATGCTTTATAGTCCAAGATATTAGTCATGGTGTTATGGTGGTATCCATGACATTTTCAAATATGTTCCATGATTTGTAAATTATTTACATACAATATTTTTAATACACTCCTCATACATTTTTAACATATTTTTGTGAATATAACGCCTATAAGAAATGTCTATAGTGTAAAGATAGAATAGAGATATTGCGACGTGATATTTAAAGATTCAAGTTTTATTCATTAAGATTTAGTATAAGATAGAGATTTACTAAGTAATAAAAACGTGAAGGTCTGTTTTTGTTGTATTAAAGGTTATTCGGATTTAATGATTTATATAAAGAAGGGTATATGAAGTTAATAAAACACGCTTCAATAAATTAGTTAAAATTAAACAGTGTTTGTATTTTATCTATGTTATATGAACAATATTTTCATCAATTTATCGAACTCAAAAGTATTTCAATTTGAAATATGTATTCGCGATTCAGACAGATACATGATAAAATTATTAAATGCGTAGCAATACTGTGGATTTTATATAGCTGAGTGAATACAACGTAAAAGAGGTCTTAGGAAATTACTTTTATGGCTTTTCAAATGGAAATGGAATATATAAACTGTGACTGAAAGTGAAAATAATTAAACCTTTATGAAAAAACATATTTAAATTCTTTAAATTTTATAGCTTAGTTCCGTTGTCCAGAGGATATTGACGATCGTATGATTACTATGATATTGAATTTATAATTGCAATATTATATTTATTTTGATGTTATAGTCCTTTTATATTCAATAATTATTATAAAATTGTACACTTTAAACAATAATTTATTTATAAATGTAAATGAAAATAAAATATTCTCCGACACAAGCTAGCTGCTGGTGTCACTTAGTAAATTCCAGCACCCATCAGGAATTTCAAAAGATTAGGGGATATTTTTGAACGCAATATTTCATTTTCTCTTCAGTGATGGATTAGAGATAACGCTTCTTGCAAACTGTCCACAAATTGCTTTCGCCTTCTGCCCTCTTTATTTCGCCAACATGATTGAGGACTTTGCAACATTTATGACATCTCACGATAAATCTTTTAAATGTCTTTCTTTGGTTTCCATTAGATAATTGTGCATTGATGTATTTCTGGATCGAAAAGCAATTAAAAACTGTGATTTGCTTACATTTAATTACCATTAAAATCTAATTTGAGATAAATGTTACTTATTTAAATTTTATTACTAAAATAAGAATATTTCTTAGAATTTAAAGCTACATAACTATAATAATTTGATGAATATGAATAATAAATTCTTGTTATTCTTCGAAATTGAAGTAATCGATAAAACACAAAAAATAATATAATCTATTTAGTAAAATGAAGTAAAATTATGTCGGGACACCTTTACAGGTCTGTGTTAAAAGTTAAATAGTTTTGCCTTGAAGTTTTTGGGGGTAATAGAACGTTGTGATAACCGTAAAGAGAACAAAGCCGTTCCAATTCCACGCAGACGAAGCCGTAAGTATCAACTTATATACATATATGTATACAAGTTGATATAATATATTACTCACAATAGCCTTGATTACGTGTCAAAGTCTATTCATAGTAGCATATTTACTATAGTAATATACTTCAATAGCCATATATAATTCAATACATAATATATACAATCTGTAACGAGACCGTGTCAATATTATCTCCAGTATATAATTAATACATATTTGTAAAAAAACTCTTACTTAACACTTTACTTTGAGACTTATCAATTTGTAAATAAAATAAATGTCACAGTGAGCTTTATTAAGAAAGCTGAAGTATGAACAAAATAAACTGTAGTATAAAAGGATGAAATCGTACGAGATCACTAATTAAGTGAATAATGAGAAGTAATAAAGGCGGGGCATAAAGTCTGTAACGCTGACTGATGTTTGCTATATACATATTTATTAATTTTATTTATGTAAAAAAATGTGTAATTTATGACCAGTTCTTTAACGATACACCTACTTGCACATTGCACACGCTGAGTGATATAACATCTTAAATAATGCTGCTGACACATTGATGTATAGAGTGATTTGTATTTTTACAGTGTTTAGTATTTACGCAAAAGTCTTTCTTAAGTAAAATATAAATAAATAATACAAAGTTACATTACATTTATTGTATACTGATAACGAAACAATAAAAAAATACGAATAATAAAAAACTATGGATTACTAATAAGTACCTAATAGTATCAGGCCCGCTATTTGGCCAATGCAAATTACATCGACCAATTTCAGCACATGTAAAACTACCAAGTTCTCGTTCGAATATTGCGACCTTCAAAACTATGGACATTTTTTAAACTCTTCTGCTTGTGTTTTGTTATAAAAAATGTATTTATTATATTATATTGCACAGAGCTATACTGGTGGTAGAACTTTGTGCAAACTCGTCGGGGTAGGTACCACCCATTCGTCAGATATTCTACCGCTAAAGTAGTACTTAATAATACTTAGTAATTTCTTACAATGCCAATGTCTATGGGCGTTGGTGACCACTTACCATCAGGTGGCCCATATGCTCGTCCGTCTTCCTATTCTATAAAAAAATATGAATATTAATAATATGAATATTATTATTATTATTAATAATAATAATAATAATAATAATTTATTGCTTCAGATAGGTCGTACATTACAAAGTAACTCTTAAGAAAAACATACATATTTTTTATGAGATACAAATTATTCATACTGGACACATTTTTTCTAATTTACCACTCTTTTTCGTTGACGACCGTATCGCAATTGGTTGCAAGCTCAGCTATGTGCTGTGCTATGCCCAGCGCTGATTTTCAGCTTGCTCCTTCTATATTATGTTGATTTAGTTGAGAGCGCCGCACCGTTCCGTATCATATTAAAGTATAATGAAAATGATAAAACAAAAAATAAAAAAAAACAAAAACTGATATAAAAGCAAGTAAAAGAGAAACCGGTGACATAATTATATAGCACAAAAAGAAGTAAATAAGCAATTTCTCCAGATCAATAACTACATTTTAAAGCTGAACATTAATAGATCAACAAAAACTTAATACACGCATGCACATCTTCGCATCATAACAACCATAACTCTATGTGTACGTCATGGCTAGGACAATTGAAACTATGACTAAATAAAAATAAAGAGAAGTCTAAGTTTTTAGGATTCTATTCTTTCATATTTTGCTTCATTCGCATTAATTTGTAAAGTTGTTGTTACGTAGCCACTTCTACTTGTAGACGAAGGTAATATTCTTTAAGGCATTTTTTTAAAATTACAATTGAAAAATGACATTCACGTAAGGGAGGTGGTAGGTTATTCCAAATTTTTGCTGCAGCATATTTGAAAGAACCTTTAAATCCTACTGTCTTATGTTTAGGAATTAGTAGTTTAATCTTCTCATTTTCTCGGACACTCCTATCTTTTCTATTCTCTAGCCAGTCAAGCTTTTGATATAAGTAATTTGGCTTTTTGCTCCGTACAATTTTATGTAAAGATACTGCTAGATGAAGCTTCCTACGTGATTTCATGTTTAAAATATTGTGACAATTAATGAAAGGAGCTACATGTGATCTCTTAGGAACGTCAAAACAAAACCTAGTGCAAGCATTTTAAACTCTTTGTACAGCTTTTTCGGTCTTTTTCAATAATCTGGGACCATACACTGTGTCACAGTAATTAAAAATCGATAAAATAAGTGACTCAACCAGGGTAACTCTCACTTTCTCCGACATGAAAGGTCTCAAGCTATATAGAACTTTTAATTTATAAAAAGCATTTTTTATTTTCAGATTTAGATGTTCTATAAATCTGAGATTTTCGTCAACGTATAGACCTAGATTTTTTGCAACTTTTACTTGTTCTAAAGATTCATTGCCTATTTTGATCTGTAAGTTGTGTCCCTTAATGCATTCACGTTGATGTTTGCTGCCCAGTTCCATATATTTTGATTTATTCGCATTAAGAACTAAATTATTTTAACATGATAATTTGACTGTTAATTTTTTTTTCATGTATTCATTTAGGAAATCATACTACGACATATTGTATTAGTTCACATCGTATAAAATACAACAACGCTGAACGCATCGACCGTGAATTGAGAGTATATTTCTGAATTGTACAAATCTCCGTAAGGAGAAAGTTATGTGCGCCCTTCCTAGCGTAAAGTACGGTAGAACCGACAGGCTTTCAGAAAAGGTACGTACATACGTATGGACTAAAGGTTACGTATGGATTTGACATCACCGTGCTACAGCTAAACTAAATTTATTTGAAAGAGCTGTTTTTTTTTAAATTATTTTCATATTTTTTTACGTTACTCATGTTAGTCTTTAACAAGTTTTTAAAAGTCGTTAAGAATATAAAAGGCGTCATAAATTTAGGCTTTAAATTCTAAAGAGAACAATGTAGTTTCACTCGGAATTCTTATTGGTAAACTAAAAGCTATTTTATAAATATACTAAGAGTAGTTGGAAGGAATAAAAGTACAGAAAAAAGGATCCAGCAGATTATAAAAACTCTTATAAATGTCAAATTTCGAGTTAATTGGTAAGATGAAGTTTATTTCATGGTTCCTTAAGAAAATTAATATCTATCGGCATATTTCTACGTACTTGTTACCAATTTGCTTAAATTATTTTCCTAAAAAATAAATTAATAATAAATTCTAGGAAAGAGTAGAACTGAACATTGGTTAGAGCGGAAGTGTAAACTACATCAACATTTACTTGATTAAATTGTAACTGTTAGCCATTAAAATTCTTAACTTCATTAACGTGTGATCCATCTATGCCATGGTAGTAATCAAGCAAAAAGGTCAATCACGTTTTTGCTTTGAACTTTGTAATAAATGTCGGATGTAACACTATGTTTATAAAAATGATTAAATGTTCACCTTTATCTATTTAAATATATATATTTTTCAAATATTTCAAGAATTTATTTTGAAAAATCTCAGATACAAAAAAATTATGCGTCCCGGCTTCGAACGGGTAGATTGAGGAGGGTACATAAAATATATCGTAATACATATAAATCTATTACGGTTTACGCGGCGCAAGCCAGTAAAGCTCTTAGTCGGCGTGATCTTTTTCGACATCATCAACATTAATCGTTATATTTCGGCCAATTTACACGAAACCTTAAAGTGTTACACATTTAAGGCTTCTTCAAAAATCACTCTGTCTATTGGTAAAAATCGTATCAAAATCCCTTTAGTAGTTTTTGAGTTTATCGCGATCAAACAAACATACAGACTGACAGACGTAGCCGGGTTGTCTTTTATTTTACGAGTATGTAGTGATTTGCAACGTTCTATTAACATCAAGTCTAAAATAATAAATGCTCTTATATTCGAAGTTTTCATGAAATGAAATGCACGATTCTTTGAAATATCATGTAATAATATATATAAATATAGGTTGAACGAAAACCAGCAATTAACAACTTCAAAATTCAATTATAAAAGGAATGATGAAATGAAAACCATTAATATTATTTTATTGCAATTTCCAGGAATGTAGTCCTGGTAAGTCCGAGGACAGAATTAAAGCAATAAAGTGACCCGTTGAAACCGTTAAATAAATACAGTGAAATTAAAAACAAAACGACTTAATTACGAATATAATCTGTATAAATTGATTTGTAATGCTTATCAAGACAAATACTAAAAATCTACAGAGTCATTATAAAAGTAAAGTAGCAGCCTCATATATCAATATTAATGTCTCACCGCTGGGCAACTGCGTTCTTTCTTATGAGAAGAAGATTTGGTGATTATTCCTGCTTCAATGCTGATGGCAGATGCATAATTGGTAGTATTTACCCGACACTTACAGGCTTTTTCTCAATGTTTTCTTTAACCACCGAGCACGAGATGAATTATAAAGATAAATTAAGCACATACGTAGTCAAATCGATTCTTATCATATAGTAATAATAAGGTAGAAACTAAATATAAAAATAATGTTAAAAGATAAGAAAATGCCTTTAAAAACAATTTATGCAACAATTCGATATAGATTTGGTACGTGTATGTTTGTACTAAACCTAAAAAATAGCCTGAAAGGGATAAGCAAAAAAATAGTTTCTAGTCGATGTAAAGGGAAAACTATATATTTTAACAACGGATGAACGACAGTAATACGAATCAAAAGCAACAAAATGTCAAAACGAAAATACGAATTGACATAAAAGCTCTCCACCTAATCTTACCAGTTGAAGTCAAAACTTAAATAATAAATGGTCCGTAAGAAGGAAACTTCTCACAATAGAAAACTTTGTAATTTCAATGTGAAAAGTTTTAAGCCGTAATGAGATCCTCTTATTGCCTGTCAATGTGTTTCTAAGTGTAGTGATTTCTTAAAACTGCTAAAAGTTTAACAAATGGTTTTAATACTTTCTTCTATTATTGTAATGTGTCTTCTATATAGCCTAAATTATACAAAATAAAAAATAATTTCTATGAAATATTCAATTAATTTACATTAGGATGCTCTTAGAAAGTTGTTTTTGGTCAACTTTATTAAAAAACAACATAAGAAATACATTTGTAGGTTTCAAAAGCACACTAATCTTCTTATAGTAATGGATTTAAACCAGAAAGAAACTAAGGATATATTTTAACGATACAGATAGCCACATGTATATACTGACATAATCTCAAGGTTTAGCTGTAGAAACAAATTGATACAAATAGTGAATATACCTCGGGTACGCATAGTATCACTTCTGGCGTCGGTTGTGCTTCTGCACGTCATATCGAAGGTTCTGATAATCGCATAGATATGCAAATCGCTACCCGCAGCGTTTAGCGGTTACAGCTTTTGCCTAATGGATAAAATACTGCGTGCCCGCCCGAATATCCAAATACCACTACCCTAATGGTGACGAATACCGAATTTATCTGAAAGGATCTTGAAGGATATTGTGCGGTTCAGTAATAAACGTGAATGCCAACGGAGATCAATAGGAAGTTCGTTTACATAAATTATTTATATAATCAGACATTGGTAGGTTGATTATCGAAGCAATGTCATTATGAAATCATTAAAATTGATAAAACAGCATACACAATATTTAGTTATTCCATAATTTTATGAACTTTGTAAAATAAATTTCCTTATTTCTCAATTTTAATTTAAATATAGGGTTTTATTTAAATAACATTATTAATTTATGATTAAGTAGGATTAAAGGCGATTATTATTTATATTTCTGTAGAAATGTTGAAGAATATAAAAACATAACATTCTTTAAAATATATATAAGAATTATTACTGAAATTGTAAATAAAGCCATCGAGCTTGTTTATGTAGGTACCTTTCAAACAATATCGCAGTATATATCTCATAGGAAAACTCACCGGCGCTGGGACTCCATTAATACCGTTTTGCAAACACGGCTCACCACTGTAATAACAAATCCATTATATCACCATCAACCATGGCAGAGCATGATTAAGTACACAGTAATTAAAATAAATAGGATGAACATTTTTAGTCTCACAGAACACAAGTTAAAGCGAGTTCGCTTGTTACAGGCTATTTCGGTAGTTAGAGTGACGTGTGTCGCGGTCCGCTGACGGCACTACACTGAAAGGGATGCTGTTCGTTGCTACGATACACCCGTCTTCCACCCCTGTAGATTGGGCCGCCGCCCTAGACGAGCGCAACCTAGTAACTATTTATATATATATATATACTACAGCTTGTAATAGGTCCTCAGTTATATCCTTGTATTGTTGAAGTATAGGACATTTATTTTTACGGTTTTTTAATATGAAATAGTTAATTGACAAATTTAACGTTAAAAAGCTACTCATTAATGCTAGCCTTTTATTTTAATGTATAAATTATAATCTACGAAGAAGTTTCTAATAAACTCTTACGTAATAAATTTTAATTTTGTTCGAGAATTCAGTATTCAAAGTCTTAAGTTTGGGAACATTGTCTGTTATTACTTTGTTCCAAGGACACTGCGTAGAACACGAAACAATAGGTGTCATTCACTATTGTTACGTTTATCTTATCTATATTTTGTCTCTCGATCACTATTATAATACTGCCTCGAATTAACCTAACCAATTTCAAATATATTATCAAATTTGATAGTTTATTTTTGTCAATTTACTTACCCGATCACGTGCAGCATATCTACACACTCACTCACAGTCTATGCCAATAATACCTTGCTCAGGAAATGGCTTACCGTGCATTGAAGTTTGTCAAAATGCAATTTCAGTTTATGCTGAATAGAAACTTTGTATTATTCCGTATCTAATGACAACTACTTTTGGCAGACAATGACAGTTAATTACGCGTATGCGTTGTTGTAAATGTTATAGATAAAAAAATTTAAAAAAATTATGTGACAATAATAATTGTGTTTCCCTTTGATTTTATTTGAAATACATTAATAACATCTTAAGGTTGAATTTATAGGACACCATAATATTTGTACGTTGCGTAAAGCTTTTAAATGAGATTTTGATTGATCGCCGAGCGGTCGTGTTTTGATTTCGAACCGATATTTGCGTAGGACTTGGACTTGGACCCCTGTCACAGAAGTTACTTTATCAAACACAATGGATTAGACCAACAGTATCGATTCTCTTAAGCAATGTCTCAAAAATAGAACTTTGGATAATACACGACGTGACCTTCGACCATTAAAATAATATTTTCAAGTACTTACATAGCTTTTTGGGCAATTATTTACTTTCTAATTTCGACTTTATGTAACAAGTTTTTGTCAATGTTATTGTAGTTGTTCGGCTTTTAATTTATATTTTTATTGGTAAATTAAGTTTGATTTTGTGTTTTTAAGAAAATATGCGATATGTTTCTGCGTGTGTTTAAATGTGTGTATGGGTATATGTTGTATAATGATACAAATAACTCTATTGTTAAGAGTTTAATGTTATGAATAACTTATAAGATAATACGGATTAAAAGTATTAGCTTATCAAAAATTAAAGCATGTAAAAATACTGACATTAATCATCCTTAAGACCTAAGAAAATGTCGTCACCATTATACCTGCACTTCGCATTTGACCTTTAATTAGAAATACAAAAATAAGTGTTTTCTCGGATACTTTACTTTACTTTACTTGATACTTTATTGTACACTAATACTTTATTGTACAATAATACAAAAAAATACTAATATAAAAGAAATTATTGGTGATAAGGCATTTGAGACAAAAAGTGATCTTTTACAAGTTTTTTAAAAATATCTATGGATTTGGTCTCCCGAATATTTAAAGAAAGGTCGTTCCAGAGTTTAATAGCCTGCATTGTAAAAGAATTATTGTAAAAAGATGACTTATGTTTGGGCATCCTTGAAATCCATCTCTTCACAGAACGAAGTACTTCTCCAGGATTTCCTAAAAATAAAAATTTCTCCTTCAAGTAAGGGGGAGTAACAGGGTGAAACAACACGCAGTACAGAATAGACAGGATGTGCATATTCCGGCGAAGTCGAATGGGTAACCAATTGAGACGAGAATGAAATTGTAAAATGTGGTCATATTTGCGTAATCCAAATATAAACCTAATAAATGTATTTTGAAGTCTCTCAAGCTTATTTAATTGGTCTTCGGTTAAGTCAACAAAGCTTGCGTCAGCATAATATAGAATAGGAAGGAGTAGAGTCTGTGCGAGCATAATTTTGGTAGGAATTGGAAGAAAATGTCGAAGATGACGCAAAAACCTCAGCGCAACAAACACCTTCCTGCTGATTTCATTTACATGGCGAGTCCACCTAAGAGTATTATCAAGGAAAACACCGAAGTTTTTAACACAATCGCAATAAGGGATGACAATATTGTCAAATATTATTAATGGCAAGGAAGATCAGTCGACTTTCGATAATTGTTTCCATCTGCCAATAATTATGGCTTGAGATTTGCTAGGGTTAACATTAAGACTAAAAGATTTGCTCCACTCAAGAATGGTGTAGAGGTCGTTATTTATCCTTGCGATAGCCAACGGAAGATTCTCCAAAGTCGACTGGGTGTAAATCTGGACATCGTCTGCATACATGTGGTAGGGAGAAGGTAGGTTATGAGTAATCGAATTGATGAAAATATAAAAGAGTAATGGTGACAACACGCCGCCCTGCGGTACGCCAGCAGAAAAATCGCATCATAATGAGTAAGTATCATCAGTGCGAATACGCTGCCGACGACCACGAAGATAACTGTTAAACAAGTCAATGACTGCTGGGGATACGTTAAGAGAACGTAGCAGACTAAGTAGGACATCAAAATTAACACTATTAAAAGCATTGCTGAAATCCAACAAAGTCATAATGGTGAGTTGCTTACTGTCCATACCCCATCGAATGTCATATATGGTAACTTTTATAAGGGCAGAAACCGTACTATGTCCAGGGTGTCAGCCAGATTGGCAGGGATTGAGCAAATTGTTCTTGTTTAGGAAGAGATTTAACTGAAAGTGAATTAGTTTTTCAAGAACTTTCGAAAGGAAAGGTAAAATAGAGATAGGACGAAAATCAGAAAAGGAAACAGGATTATCTTTCTTTGGAAGAGGTATAAACATAGCGCTTTTCCAAGCTTCAGGAAATATACGGCATGAGACACATTCATTTAGAATATTTGTGATCACGGGAGCGATAATATCAAGAAGAGGAATGATCATAGTACGACTTACATTATCGCTGCCTATGGCATTTGATTAGACGGACAGTATGTTCTTCTTAACATCACACATAGTAAACTGACTTAACACGAACGGAGGAATTCAAGTCGTAGAAATATCACAGATGGAAAAATAAAAATATTTTATGTTAATGTTAATAAACGTGAAAAGTAATAATAGCTATTTTTTAATAATAACACACTTGTTATTTTTTTATTAATTGAAATTTATTAATATAATTATGATAATTAATATTAATAATGAATTTTATGTATTTTTAATTATACATAATAATTTATAGTATAATTTACCTTGTCTATGAGGGTTCCTATTTCGTAGTAGTTAAATAACATAAATTATTTTTATTTTTCCATCTGTGATATTATGCAAATATTCCACGTAGCTTTATAGACAATTAATAATTTATGTTGTGCCGGTGGTGAAGGAAAACATCGTAAAAAAACCTATTTATATCGAATTTGATTTTGAAATTCTACCACGTGTATCAGAAGCTAGCTATAAATAAGCTCCAAACCTTTTCCTCAAGAAGAGAGAAGGCCTTTGTCCAATACTGGGACATATTAACAGTTGTTACTAATAACCAAACTTATAATAAATATTATCTATACACTACAAAATCCTGTTGGTTTGTCTCAAAAACATGGATTCGTTTATTCACTATGCATTCAGATACACTTTTTCATGTAAAGCATGTGCCCACATTTGATGCTTGCCTTGTTAGGATTTACATAATTATGATAAACTATACGCCACCATTGTGAATAAGTCAAGAAAGCCCGCTTAGGTAGATAACATCCACTTATTACATACTACCAAACAGCAATATTTAATATTATTGTGTTCTGGTTTGAAGGGTGAGTGAGCCAATGTAATGATAGGCACAACAACTTAGTTCCTATGGTTGGTGACACCTTGACGATAAAAAGGATGATTCATATTTCTCATAGTGTCAATGTTTATGGGTGGTGGTGACCACTTACCGCCAGGTATCCTATTTGGTAGATTGCCTTCCTATTCGAAATTAAAAAAAAAACTTTGGGGTAGTGTTTCAGATGTAAAAATTGTATTCATGCAATAGACTTCCTCTGAGAAGTTTTTAACAAAAATGCTTATGTACTTACGGTAGTGTCAATATATTTATAATGATATCATATTCATCCAGAGTTATGCCGATTACTTTAATAAAAAAGGTAACAAGCATTGAATTTTGCTGAGAAGTAAAAATAAACTTATAACACCAATTTCCCGAGTCCGCAAAGTCAATACGTCCTTCCTGTGGCAAGGCATATATTTTAATAATAAAATCGTAATTTTATATTTACCAATTATATAACTAGAAGCTTATTTTTAATAATAACATGTATAAATAAGACATTATTCAATACTAGATCTATAACAGATTATATAAAAGCATGTATATGCATGCAAGCATGGAGCCGGTTGGCGTGGTTGGTAGAACACCTGCCTTTCACGCCGAAGGTTGTGAGTTCGATTCCCACAGACGACAGACATGAACATGCCTGTTTGTCCTGAGTCTGGGTGTAATTATCTATATAAGTATGTATTTACAAAAGAAAAGTAGTATATGTAGTATATCAGTTGTCTGGTTTCCATAGCACAAGCTTTGTACAAGCTTAATTTGGGATCAGATGGCCGTGTGTGAAAAATGTCCCAGGATAATAATATCCTGGTATATATATTCTGGTATATAATAATAATAATAATAATATTATTATTATTATGTATAATACTTGACATATCTATATGATAAATTTATATTGATGTACACTACATTTTTTCTTAGTTTGTATAGATATATAAGTAAATTGAAAGATTAATTACTGAGTTTCTTCTGTGTAGAATATATATTTTAAACCTGTGGTAGATTTACACTTAATATCTTGGAATATGAAGATGAAAAAGTGCTTGTAAGTTTATAACGTACGTGGTACACAGGCTGCGGTTCCGTAGAGTTCGTGTACGCTATGAGGCACACGAGCCCTGTGTTCCTTCACGGGACCACTTGTCAAAACAGTTAGTGTTTTCTTTGTAGACTTGTGACCAACGATTTAATAAATAGAAAAAGTCAAAAACATGTCATATCTTTTTTTAATTGTTGCTATAACAACACAAAACAAAATAACTTACGATTAGTAGAAAATAAAGTTTTATTGGTGAACTAGAAAAACAAACAATACAGAATGTTTTTTTGCTAATTTTACATTGAATTGATACACTTTTGGCTTTGGCCCGTGCGTATGAGAAAGTCCACCTTCATCATGGAGGTTTTGCTATCGTTCCACGCATCGTCTTCGGATGAAACGAAATCCTTTCTTGCCAAAAGACTCCAAAAAATGTAAGTACGTACGAGCGGCGTACTTGAACTTGAAGAATGCAATCTTTCTGATACTGGCCCTGGTAATCCTGATGGTTCTTTTAATTCTAATGACCTTGATGACCATTTATGTGATCGCGGTGTTCTGCCTAAAAGCTAAAAGAGCGTATTTTACTTAATTAGTGTGCAAGTTCGGGCTGTAACTGTATCTCGTCTTTACCATCTGAATCTTCTAAGATTCTTCTTATATCTTCGTCTATTATTGTTTTTGACATTTCAACACTTCACAAATTTCTAGAAAAAAAGAAATTTTTTGTGGGCCTAAAAATTGTCACTAACTATTGTGAGTCAAGTATAGTATACAATAATTATTATGGTTGAGGGTAGGGTGATACTTTTCTACCACAGAATGCATTATGTTGCCTAATTTATTATCTTTGCTCAATAAACTAAACGTACATATGTCTACTATTATACTCATGAGTACGTGGCACGCGGTAATTTTAATTCATAAATCCGTGTACCGCCCGATATACACGGGTATATCCAGGGTCAACGACATATATTTTGTTATTTTTATGCATCAGTCAATAAGTAGACATCGAATAATGGCCAAAAAATATGTAATCACACATGGACGTATAGCGTGTTTCGGATCGCTAGTATGGAGACTGTAAACGAGTTAAGTATATTTTCATATTCGATTATGGTCTTAATATTTTTATATAATAATAATGATAACAAAATTATATTATTATTATTATTATTATGTAAAACAAAATAGAAAATTTAATCTATAAAAATAAAGGTATAGAATATTAGAGCAACTGATAATTTAGTCCTTCAATTATAAATTATATTTGTGATAGTTTTCAAAATTAAGTTCTTAATTTATATTATAAACTATGTATAGATGTAAAATGGAAGCAAATCCCTTTACCTGGTATAATTTAATTTCTTAGCGACCAAAGGGGACTCTAGTCGCTGAATGTTTACTTTGATAAGTAAATAGCCGCGCCAAATCAGATTAGATGGCTTAATTAAAAATCCTAACTAAATATTGTTATCATTGTTAAATTTGAGTTAGTTAAACTCTATTTTTATATATTTATATAAACATAATTATAAATAATTTGGATACAGTACAATCAGGCGTAATAAATATTTATTAATGTTTTTTTTTGCTAGTATTTGTAATGTCAACAATGAATTTAAGTCAATTTTAATACAATAGACAACCATTTCAGTTTAATTTTAATTGTAAATTTAATAAGTCTGCACTTTTCTACAATTATTTGAAAATAATAGTCAACGTAAACATAATAAAAACATTTTGGCAGATTTGGTTATACACTATGGTGTAAATTTTACAATTGTTCAAATACAATCAATGTGCTTCATTTTCTCATACATACATCAACATCATACATCAACAGCCAATCATTGTCCACTGCTGAACATAGGCCTCTCCCAAGGTGCGCCAAAGCTCCCTGTGGTAACTGGGGGCCTTTTTTTGGGCGCATCTGCCATTGAGGAGGGTTTGCCCATACTCGCCGCGCTGGGCAGGCGTGTTGGCGAGCGCAGTAGTTCATTTTCTCAAACCACATAAATTAAATTGAAAAAAAAAACATGTTTGTAGTTTTTTGAACTATTGCGTATATAAGTTTCTAAATAATATTTTATATGTAGACAATTTTTATATAATTTTATTATTGTTTGTAATTTTACTGTATCTCTGCACTCTAATTAACGAATTTGAATGTTGTTTTTGGAAATGAGTAATGTATTTCGTTCCTCAAAGGTTTATTTTCATAAAACTGTACTTGTTCAACGGCAGGTTGCTATAAGCTTCGTTTCTGTTTATTGGGCTTGTTAGGAATTTTTAATAGTGAGAATTCCTTCATAAAATATATTTATAACCCGTGAGTTACGAGTTTTTACGATCATTTTTAATTTAAGCAGCTTTTAAATATAAAATATTATCTTTCACTTCTATCCTGTTGGATATCCTGTTGCCGAACGTCGGACCTTGAGACCACCACTAATTCCCAGGTCTTGGAGCTTCACTCCTTGCTCCGCCCTTTCACTCCGCCTCCGGCTGCAGCCGATATTATCACTGCAGTCGTGCGAGGAGCAGCCACCTTCGCTTTGGCCGACTGATGTGGCTTCAGCTTGGCCGGAGCCGCTAGAGCACTCTCGCCGACCGGAGGGGACGTCTTCTTTTTGCGTCCCCTCCGCACCACCGTGGATGTCGTCTCCTGAGCCGGTGGTGTCTCCTCAGTCGTAGGCGGCGCGATGCCGCTCGGCGGGCCGGCGATCGGAGCCGGCACTGCCGCCGTTGTTTTTACCCGCTTAGGTGCAGGCGCTGTCCGCGCTTGCGAAGACGGTGCCTTTTGTTGCACCGCCTCGTGTCCCCCTTTCGCCGCGGGGGAGGGATGGCGTTCCCTCGCAGGCGGGAGGCGCCCCTCAATGCTCGATAGCCGGGTGTTAAAAGACTATACTGCCGAGGCAATATAGGCTTTGAGCCCCTCCAGGGCCTGCGAGTCGAAAGCCGTGTTGGCCGATGCCTCGCTGACCGCCGTCACCGTGGTTCAACTTTCCGCGAACTCGCGGCAGTGAGCCTTGATTTCGTCTTTCAGGCTCACAATCTCCCTTCGGAGGCGGCCGTTGTCCGCTCGGAATCATTTTTTTGCCGCGGTGGTCGGCAGTGGGTCTCGCCGTTGATTCTAACTCCGATTCGGAGTCTCCGGAAGCCAGAGATGGTCTCACAGACGCATCCGATGCCGTCTCCATATCCGTTTTGGTCATATGGCTAGGTTCAAATGACACTAACCGCCGAGGTACTGTGGCTAGGATGGCTCTAAGACATCATTTCTGATCCTCAGAGCCGGGGCTATTTATTTTAGGAATAAAAATTTCTGTCCAATTTTTGACCTCTATGTTCTATATATACATATATTCACAAATTTTCAGTTTTTTGCAGATAACTCGCGAACGGAGAGGCCGATTCGCGAGCTTGAGGACTCGACGGGTGCAGAGCAGAAGGCTCCGCAAAGTCGCCGTAAAAGGTAAATAGATCAAAAAGAAAAAAAGTGCTAAAAATCAATAAAAACGAAAGAAATTAGCTAAAAAACAGGCAAAGACGGGTAATATAAAAAAAAGTAAACATGAACAAAATGTAGGGAATAACAAAATAGAATTATGTGATTTTTTTGTAGAATTTGACAATGACACTAAACGCAAGTAGACCGAAAAGTGTACCTCCTCATATGTAAGGACCTAATATTAATTTAAAATTGACATTGTTTTCTACAGGACAATACTTTTAACCACAGCAAACGAAAATACGATAATATGGTGAATATAATATAATCGTATCTTTAATTTATATTACCGTTTATGTATTGAATTCTTTTTAATCGATATACTATATTATAAAGCTGATTTTTTTTTTTTGATTTTTAGTATAGTATAGTACATTTACTAAAGAAGGTTGGTTATATACTATATGACATCTAGCTATGACCTAAAGGAGCGGAGCATAAATCATAAATGTAAGCTAATAAAGCAAACTATATAAATCAGGAGTTGGTGGTGGGGTTTTGCTCAAGCCCGTCTGGGTAGGTACCAAACACTAATCAAATATTCTAGCGCTAAACAGCAATACTTAATATTGTTGTGTTTCGGTTTGAAACCAGTGTAACTACAAGGCACAAGAGACATAACATCTTTCAAAATTCCCGAGGTTGGTGGTGGTAACGCTATTGGGTGGTGGTGATCACTTACCATCAGGGTGCCTATTTGCCCGTACACCTACCTATTTTATAAAAAAGGTTGATATAATTCAAATTCTAGTCGAATAAAACCACAGGTTTCAATTACTTAAAAGATAAACGTTATACATGCGATAGTCATTGTCTATTTATAATTACAAACATTTGAATAATTGCAAAGCATAATTATGTACGCATATTTTATACTCGTATTAAGATACCAAAAACATTATTGTTTTTTCCTATGAAGTTTAAAATTGATGAAACTGTAACAAATAATAGTTTATTTTACACTTTCATAAATAACCAACAATCATCAGCCTCATCAAACTATAAATATTTTCCTCAAAAAGACCTCGCCTGAGCCCAGCTGTTGCATATTTACATATTGCTACGTACTCTGTTTTATCATGCCTTGTAATTTATATCAATATATTTATTTACTAAACATATATCAGACACCTAAAATATTGTTTGCTGTAAATTTTTTATTGGTATATATATGCAAAACAGTTTAAAATTCTATGAATATAATGAGGAAATATAAAAATCAAAATTCTTACCACGACCTAGGTTAACGATATCGGCGTATTGCCAAGAATGAATATATAAAATTGCCTTAGCAAAACAATAAGAGAGCAAAATTTTGAAGGTTGTTTTCTAAATCCGATGTATTTAAAACCCGAGAATCGTAATCAGGATCAGGTAGATTAACTTAAAAGTTTCTCAAGTGTCGCCGAAGCGGTATAGTCGTTATCTAAGTTCACACGCTGACGACGGTGTTCTATTTTCATACCTGTCCTTAGAGGACGAAACTTAATGCATTAGAACTTAATTACTTCAAACTAATATATTTTTAAGCTATCTATCTATCTATCTCATTTTAAGTAATATTTGTAAGGTGTTGAATGTTGAATAAAGTTAATTCGTAAGTTATTTTCCATACGCGTGATATATTTTTTAAATATTCTATTGAATTTCAATAATTATCCATGAAAGTGTTTCAATAATAAAATTATGTTATAAATAAATTATGTTTGTTTTTTTTTTTATTTCTGCCATGTTATATAAAGCAACAAGTATAAATATGAAAATCCATCTGGATCTCTATTCGCTAATACTCAAAAAAACGCTGGTAACAACGTACACTTGCCAAATAATAAACTTATTTAGTTGGCTGACAACAATTGCCATAATAATACTGCATTTTGATTATTACGACATGTTAGGATGAAACCGCTTTCATAGCTCACATTCACGTACTTTTATTTTAATGAATATTTCATAGTAACTAAACTTAACAGTCGAAAGAAAACAAATATAAGTTATATTTCATTCATTCTTTTGTTGATGCTGAATCTTTTAAAAAGCTAATATTAAGAAGTGAAATTCTTATAACAAAACTACAAATTGATGGGACGTAGAAAACTGCGACGTGGTTTCGTGTGGGTCTTACTGTCACGCTTCAGGTGATATACATTCGACGATTGTCAACTGAACTGAATGTATTTTTAAAGTCGAAAAAAAGTATTTTTTTTGTATTTTAAATAAAAAATGTATGTTTTTGTATACCGTTACATTCATACAAAATTTCATTTACTACATACAAGTGGCGGGTGAGTGGCGTCAACGAGTGTATAAAATCACAATAATAGTCAATGCTAGTCAATTCGCAAGTTTTGCAATGCTTTGTGTGAACCTGTATATTTCTGCGGTGTGACGTCGCATTGTAGTTTTGTGTTGACTCTAAGATCAGATTTGAGTTTTTAATTTGGTCTGTTTTGCCCAGTCCAATAGCATATTGGAATGATCAGGATCCGGTAATGTATATTCGCTTCGAATAAACCCTAGGGGTTAGGGTAAGCTAGATTAACTGATATCATGTATCTTATTCAAGTGTGTGTTTTATAAATTTACTATATTATTTATTCTTTTTTACAAATATGTACAGAGCACAATTAGCCGAACACGTTGAATTAATTATATTTAATAAAAAAAAAACAACTAATAAAACATAATGTTAAATGTTAGCGATAATATACAAAGATATAATTCTTACACGAATATGGAATAATAAATAATAAGAATATATTTATAAACATATTTTATGAGAAAATGTTAAAGCAACATAAACTTAGTTACCACGAACGTATGCGAGCACATGGCAATATGCGTCATAATTTTAGATGTTATCGCTTAAGCAAATATTGTTTTTATATAAACCAGGGTTGAAACATACGCCCCTATTATAAAGGGTTAAGGGTTATCTCAATTGAAAAGTTAAGTTTGTGAATTCGTAACCATAGCAACAAGTGGCCCCCTCGCTACCCGCCCATCTCAGTTCATGTAAACTTGAGTTATTGCTTAGTTCGTATCGTATGAGAGGTTACTCGATCGTCTCGTATTAAATTCCATATTTTATGCCTTCGCTAAATGCGTTTGATGTCACTTTTAAGTATGGAAGCAGCTAGGTCTTACAACATTTATTTATATCGCTTCACAATTCAGAATTACAAAATAATACATTAAATTTTATACTAAAGTAGTAATACTTTATGTTATTGTTAAAGTAAATTGAATATTTTTTAAAAGTAACAAATAATTAAGTAGATATCATTATTATATAATTTATAAAGCTTATATGAAAAGTAATATTTAGCGGTACATAAGGTTTCTTCCTCGGGATTTGTGTGTACAGGCTTAATATTAATCAAGCGCTTATTGTGACAAAATTAAGAGATACGATGTTTCTGGAATGCTAGATGGATGATTCAGTACATAATGGTATTGCTGTCATATTTCAGCTAATCGAAAAGACCAGCAAAATACCCAATAACTATATTGGGTAGGCTCAGGGCCTCCTCCAACCGTATTTATCTAAAGATAAAATATATACTTAAAACTGTTTGATTTATATTTCCTTACATAAAGTATTTGTCTCACAATCATCCTAATACAATATTAAACACAATCTTAAATTAAAAGCTTTTACAGCGAGTGCTATTAACCAAAGCTAACATTAATGGTCTATAGTAATAGTTTTAAGTCCATTGTAATAGATAAAATATAATATAGAGTTAAAATAAAATGATAAGTATCAATAAAAATTATAATTCTAGCTTGGCTTATATGGCTTCCCGAGATGGCCCAGTGGTAAGAACGCGTGAATCTTAACCGATGATCGTGGGTTCAAACCCGGGCAAGCACCACTGAATTTTCATGTGCTTAATTTGTGATTATAATTCATCTCGTGCTTTACGGTGAAGGAAAACATCGTGAGGAAACCTGCATGTGTCTAATTTCACTGAAATTCTGCCACATGTGAATTCTACCAACCCGCATTGGAGCAGCGTGGTGGAATAAGCTCCAAACCTTCTCATCAAAAAGAGGAGAGGAGGCCTTTAGCCCAGCAGTGGGACATTCACAGGCTGTTACGGTTATATGGCTTCAATAGCTTTCAATATTTGCAAATGCATTTTTTAACTACACTCAGAAGATAATTTGAAGATAATTTAGAGAATAAATAACGAATATTCACATAAGGGATTCACTTGTTAAGGGATGGATGTTTTTTTTTCAACACCCATCATTACATCAAAAAATATTACTTCCAACGAACTTTAGTCAGCGTAGCGTATATTGTACACTGTTAGAGTTTTCATTAATTCAATTAAATCAAAATAAACTATGAACGAATAAACTTTTACGATTAAAATTAATAAATACTAAGCAAAATAATAAGCTACTTTTACAAAGCCACAATTAAGCAATTTTATAGGTCTCGCTATGTACATACATATATATACGTATAAGATTAATGACTCGAAGAAATTCATGCATTGTTATGGATGTGTTTATCTACTTTTATCTGTAACCATACATCAGTTGATACAAATCAAAATATTTTATTAAACATTTTCAATTATTATAATATTTTTTTTATCATTTCTTGTTTTATAAAATAAAAGAGTATTAAGATCTGTTTACATCAATGTATATCTTGACTCATATATTAAAGACCCACGGATACTCCCACGTTTCCTGCGGCCATTTATAGCGATCCCTTGCCATTTCAACCGGAATTCGCTACAGAATTCTTTATACACACGCTCACTTGACTACAGATGTATGGGGTACATGCTCAATGTTGAGATTTAGAAATATGTGACTAAAATTTTAATGTACCGGAATTTTTTTGATATAAAGACAGTATACGACAATTTTTTTATTAAAATACGGCGGGTAAATTAGCCACCTGTTGGTAAGCTGACGCCACTGCACATAGACATTGCCCATATACATTTATCAGACCATGCCTGTAAGGCTAACCATGAAAACTAAGACAAAAATATATATAAAAATAAAACTAAAAATATTTTTCACTTTAAGCACTCATTTTAGTTGTATATGTAAAATGACAAGATAATAGTTATTTTTTTCTGCCCTAATATTTTTATATAGAAAATGAACTTTACGTTGTCTCTAAAGTTTGTTTGGAATAAACTTTAGTAGAAAGTAGTAGTAAAATTGTGTTTTAAAATAAAAAAATATTAAGTAGTAGATGACCGACGCACAAGCGCTGTATTTTATAGCGAACCAGAAATATATAACTTAATTAATTAATAAAAACCATTACCAATCAAATCAACCTTGCTGAATATTTAGTCTTGTTCATTTGCATACCCCAGCGACGTTTTAAATATACATCGCCGAATTTTCATTCACTTTAATCAATCAAGAGGCTGTATGGAATTTTTTACTTTTTTAAAACGGCATATTGAATATTAAGATAATATTTCAACGTAAAAATATTTTTATGAATTTTCTATGAAGAAGAAAATGTAAAATTTGTTGTAAGTACTTGCGAGCTATTGTAAATTGGCAACAATGAAACTTATCGGTAAATTCTAATACTATTCACTTTTCTTATGCGACATTGAAAGTAATAATTTGAATAGAAATATTATTTCTATTATGTAATGTTTATTGTGGAAAAAACCTGGGTTTCGTAATGTGTTTTTAAAATAATTCATATTGAATAATTTACTTAAACAATGCTTAATAACAAAATTGAAATGAAAAAAAAACACTTTCAGACTACTAAATAATGACAGATAAACAAAATAACTTTGACAATACAATAAAATTTGGCTTAATCCAATATGGAGCTCGAAACCTGCAGTCTTCCAAGCTAACCACTAGATCAACGTAGGAAGAAATTTATGAATGAAATGTATTTGCTTAAAAATAGTGACAACACTTTGTAATAAGTATATTATTAAAATGTTATCCTATTCTTTAGCGTTAAGGTTATTATTAACCCTTCAAAAATTGTAACGTAACATTCTCTCAGAGTGAGATTAATTTTCCAACAGGTCTCCAGGATAAGGGTTAAGTTTTCTCTGAGGAAGCTTAATCTTAAACACATGAACCACCACACACTTATATGAATGTAAGTCTTCATACATTCTAGAAAAGCTAGATCTTTGCGATGTAATTTGGCACTTTTCGATTTCTTAGTTGTTGGGTGCATTTTAAAATATTACACCATACAAAGTGTGGTATTTGGATATTCAGAGACAAACAAAGCTATTCATTCAAATTTTATTTTACAGATACTACATTTATGTCTAAAGGTTGGCTACCTTTCAACATTTCTTATCATACATGATTGAATATGGTTGAATATTAAAGGATATAAAAATAAAAAGCCGAGAATCAGAATTAGAATAATATTTCAATAACGGAATTAATAAATATTTAAGTTTTTAGATAATACCTTACATACGTACATATTTTAAATATGGAATAAGCAACTGTCAGAAGAATAATGTTACAAAGTATTGTAGGGTACAAGATTTTTTTTAAAGGATTAATACGAGTCTCTTACCCACGTTGGGCTTACGATCTGTTTATTGTTCAGACGAGATTACAATTTAAAGAGAAAATTGTGATTACTCAATACTTTCTACACCCTTTAACCCTTTTATAAAAAATAAGTAAATAATCAGATTCAAAATAAGTGCAAGTGTATTCTAATAAAATTTGTTTAAAAAAATTGTTTTATGCACTATAACTTCAATCTAATATTTGTGCATTTAATATCCCTAATAACAATGTGCTTTTCCTAAAGTGGATTTTAATTTTTATCAATTATTATTTATTCATCATATTCCTCCTCGTCCGGAGCTAAAGTACTGGACGTATTGAACATAGTGCTCACAATTTTCTTGATCACTTTTGTGCCTTGTCTCAAAAGTGTCAACTTGAACTGCATAAGGACTATGAGGTATGTCGACATGAATGATATGTTCTGGAAAAACAAAATTATGTTGAATATAAAAACTAGATTCAATCACATGAATGTCAATTTATATGTTATATTAAGAAAGTGCATTTAGTCAACCATTGTTATTTTGATCTATTTTAATCATTCTAATTATTTTGATTATTAATTTTCAAATAAATCGTCAGTACTTCACTAATACCACGTACAAAACAATTTTAATATTTAATTGTAGAGTCTAAGTATTCCAAACAGCCTAACTATTTGGGATTCAAAATCATTTGAGGTTATGGAACATTTGTTAAATATATGTATATATCAGCAATTGCTGAATCCATAACTTTGCGTGAATTTTATAAAAGGTTTTAGCTACTCATTATTAGTATTATATTTTATAAATTTAAGACGGACATTTGAAAGAAAAAACCTAATAAAAAAATCTAACACTCATAGTTTTAAAGATGAAATACCGAAATAGTCTTATGTAGGTAAAAAAATTACCGCAGTGAACAATTCTCTGTTAATGTTAGTAAATCCATCAAGGTTCATAATAGGTGGATTCTTCGCGATAGCAACTAGAAACATCTCAACCTCGCGTTGCGTACTGCGATCGATAGCGCCCAGATTAACATTCAAAAGACGCATTTGAAATTCTAGACCGACCTGGAAATTAATTAATTAGTATTTTAATTATCATTGTAATTGTCAACAATTAAGTTTCAAATAATTTTCAAAAATTTAAACTTGAATTCTCGAAAGGCCATACTTATACTATATTATACTTTTAATTTTCAAAATACAATGCTTCTAGCATTACTCTCGCTAATTTATTGTGAATCTACTACTGGTTCGGAAAAAAACATTTAAGACAAGAAAGCGGAGAACCGGCTAAAGTAATTAAGCAAAATAAAATTCATAATTCATATAAAATATAGTATAAGCCGTATCAATTCAATTAAAATTTACGTAAAATTTATTTGACGTCCAGTATATACTTGAAACTCGTAATGTGAATAACGTATGCATTATAAAATATCAATTACAATAGTTCATTAATTTTATAACACACTAGTGTCGACACATATTTACATTATATAGTAGAATAGCTTTATCAAAGAAAACGACCTATAAATTGAAAATGATTACATGGACCTCACCTTCCTCGTAGCGTGATAAGCTTCATTACAAATGATGAAAAGCAGGGTCATACAATAGCCCACTATCACAAATAATCCCATTTCTTTGTAGCTTAGACCATGCTCCAGTATTTCAGAGAGGGAACCATACAAGGAAATTGTTGTAGTAAAAAATATTACCATGCAATATATACCGTACATATTTGAGTATGCTCTACCTGAAATTATTTTAATTAAAATTTCTTTTAAATATATTTAAAAAAGAAATTATTTTGTAATTATATTTAAAAGGTTCAAGGATAAAGACTTTCCACTTCAAAATTGATAGCGTATTTTTTTTGGTTTATATAATTAAATATTAATTAAAGAGGGTATTCCATACCTTGGCAGTGCGTATCAGAAACGAGGAAGCAAATCGTTTCGTACGTGTCTTAAATACGTCAACTACGTACGGATGTAGATCTTTTCGATGCCTCGGAGTTCTATGGTAAAATGGTGACGGGGGAACCAAATTAAATAGTTCCTGAGCACACTCTCCGAAATATATCTTGTAGAATACCGACAGACAGGAAATCTTACGACGATGTTCTAAAGTCTGGAGTTTTGTGACCTGGAGTGTCTGGTCGCCAATGAGCCTTCTAGCACGACGATCCACTGAATCCAAAACTTCAAGCTGGTACTTAGCAGAGCCGTCCCATAAATGGCTGCAGTACTCCATGCACGATCTGACTTGGGCTTGATATAGAGTCAGAAGCTGTTCCGGTGTGAAGTACTGCTTGACCTTATTGAGGATGCCAAGTTTTTTGCCAGCAGTTTTAGCTTTGGATTCAATGTATTGTCCAAAGTTGAGTTTGGATGTTAATGTAACTCCTAGAAGCTCTATACTGTCGGTGATGGGTACAGATACACCTCGGAAAGTTGGAGTCAGGTGGAATGGACTCCTCTTGGCGGTAAACAAACACGCTTGAGTCTTGGTAGGATTAAATTTGACGTGGTTATCATCGCCACAATTCGATACCTTTTCCAATGTCAAATTGATGTGTTCTACCAAGGCCTCCCTGTGCTCACGAGTTTCTGCTGCTTTAGCTCGGGGACCGGATATGTATCTCTTCGTTACAATGCTGTCATCTGCGTACCCAAAGATACCGGGTTTTAGCAGATCGTTTATATGCAGCAGGAAGAGTGTTGCGGAGAGAATTGATCCCTGAGGAACACCAACATTAATCGCCATTAGATCAGACGAGAAGTCATCTAGGACAACTCGAAATGATCGTCCACTCAGGAAATCTGATATCCAGTTGCAAAGGCCAACAGGTATCCCGTAGCTAGGAAGCTTGCTCAGAAGCCCCTTATGCCAGACCCGGTGGAAAGCCTTGGACACGTCAAGTGAAACGGCTAACGCTTCGCCGTACTTGTCCATGGCTTCGCCCCAGATGTGAGTAGTGTACACTAAGTGATCTCCTGTTGCTCAATTCCGCCGAAAGCCGCACTGCTGGTCCGATAGGAGATTGTTTTCTTCGAGGTACGCCTGGAGTTTGTTATTCAATACACGCTCCATACCTTTGCAAAGTATGGAGGTGATTGCTATGGGTCTGAAATTGGCCGGGTCGGCACGGCTATTCTTCTTAGGTACTGGTTGTACGTTTGCAATCTTCCAAGCCTTAGGGACTTGAGCGGATTTAAGATAGAGGCGGTACAAGCGTGTTAGAATAGGGGACAACTCAGGTGCACAATTCCTCAAGACTATTGCTAGATTCCCATCAGGGCCACTGGCCTTATTCACATTCAAGGTGCGCAGAATTTTTAGAACCTCTCTTTGGCGAATTCGTATCTCTGGCATGATTGAGTCGCAAGGTGGTATGTTTGGTGGTGAGGCACTTCCCGCATCGAGACGTGAATTTTCGGCAAACAGAGCCGCTAATAGGTTAGCCTTTTCTGTTGCCGTAAAGGCCAGGGATCCGTCAGGCTTCAGCATTGGAGATAGTGATGGACGACAGAAGTTCGTCTCAACCGACTTGGACAGGGACCAGAATGCTTTACTACCACGGGGATAGGAAGCTAATTTGGCTCCAAGGCGTCTAGTTCGGTTGAAACGAACCTTCTTGAGGACCTTCTTGTAGGACTTGTCAGCAGAGTTAAAGGCTCCCTTATTAGTTGCAATTTCCGGAGTTTTGGTGGTGCGGGCTACTGCCCACGCTACAAACGCTGCGTTTTTATGGGCGTCAGCTTCAGCGCACTCAGCGTTGTACCACCTAGGGATCTTGCCATCTAATGATACGACAGCATATGGAATAAAGAACTCCATAGCCTGACGTATCACTTCAGATATTGCTTGTTCGCAGCTCGACGGATCATTGGAAGACAAGCATATCTGCCGCCAAGGATAGCATGCAAAAAAGTGTCGCATCTTGTCCCAATCTGCCAACTTGTATCGCCACACCCATCTGGTTCCAGTGACACCAGAGTTCAAAGGGTGGAAGTTGTAGATCGACCTGATCACACAATGATCAAAAGTTCCCACGTCCACGTCCGGCACTCGAGTTGCTTCATGTACCAGCAGAGAGAGATCTAGCGATATTGCGCTTCTCTCCCGGCGTGGTTGGTGTTCTGGTATAGCCAATCTTGGTGGTGAGCATTAAAATCCCCCAGAAACACCATTTGAGCAGTCGGGTAACGACGCTGGACGGCATTAGCCGTCACGCTGAGATACTCAAACATCCGAGTTGTCTCCTGGTCACGACTGTGCGACCTATAGACGCAGGCGTATATAATCTGGTTTGGAGCAGATCATATGTATCCGATACGCACCACATTACCGAAAAATTGGGCACCTCCAAGTTTCGGAAACGCCGGCAGCAGATGTCATTACGAGCGTACATACAGACCCCAGCACGAGATTTGATGTTGTGTTCGAGTGAATATCCGGGATACTGTAAGTACGCTACATCTGCTGGACCGGTAATTTGTGTCTCCGTGAGAAAGAGCAAGTTTGGCTTGGCGGTTTCAAGGTGGTGGTGAACCGCAAAGAGATTTGAGTGCAAACCTCGTATATTTGAGAGATGCACTGAAAAAGAGAGGTGGTGCAGTCGCTGTAAATCTTTCTTCATTCTGTTTTTACAAGCCATTGCGTGTGGGTGTGAATAGGTATGGGGAAATGGAAGTTATATGAGGTGCCGCATTTTGGACATCGTGATTTTCACCACAGAGACGGAGATGGTAGACTCAACTGGAGACCGCGGGGACGCCCGATCCCCCCTGGGAATCGCCACACGACAAATCGCTATGGCGGTTCGGCTTTGTTCGCATGGTGGTAATACTAGCTACGGCCGGAGCCTCCCACCTAGAATATGTTGCTCAATTAGCCCCACCCAGGGGCCACGTGTAGGGTAATGAGGGATGAAACCTGACTTTGGACATGAGCAACTTTGACCCCCATTATTCATATTATACCATCAAACTGTTCGTATTGACTCGCCGCACAACATTAATATCACTCTAATATAATATACGCCCGCCGTCTTTCAAAGCAAATTATCTCTTTTCATCATCAGTAATATGTCATTTGAAAGTAAAAGACAAAGCATTGTGTAACTATAAAACGTTTATGTATTTGTGGGTGACATTTAACATGAAAATTAAATGGTTCCATATATGTAAAAAATAGGTATTTTAATTTTTATAACAGGAAAGATAAGTCTGGTATAAATATTTATTAATTTTTTAACAAAAGCTCGTCCTGTTATAAAATCCTTACACGAGTGCCTCTTTCAATTTACATATTTTTACTAGACTCGTTCTAATGTATTCGTCATACGAATATATCTCATTAAAGCTGTATTTTCTCAGTAAAGCTGATAAATTAGATTACAAATGTTTCGTGAAGCGTAATTTATTTGATTATTGCACACCTTGAACCTCCATGATGTGTTGTATTTTTCTATTATCAGTAGTAAATAAAAATCGTGTTTTACGTTGTAGAATTTAATTATTTGTTTTTTAATATTGTTACTATTGTTTGAAAATTTTATAAGGCCCAGTTTAAGAAGACCCAATGATTAGATTGCGGAATCTTGACTGGAGATTGTGGGTTCAAATCCGAGCGAGAACCTCTAAACTTTCATGTGATTCGTGCTCCGTAGTAAAAAAAACGTGAGGAAACTTGCATGTGAAAAACCTCCAAATTTCCTGTCAAAAGAAGAGGAGGCCTCAGCCCTGCAGTGGGATATATAATTACCTTTCTTTTCTTTTATTGATAGAAAAATACACGGTGAAAACGAAACACTACATATAAATGTGTATATTTAACTTTCATATATGTTTGATTAAAACAAATGTTTCTTACCCAACTGTTGCATCATATGCGATAAATCGACCCAAAGATGGCGAAACTGTGCTAATTTCAAAGCTGGATGTTCCGCTTCTAAAGCCTTGTGAAGGTTTGTCGCTAATCCTTTAGAAGCCGTTCCAAATGCATTGCAATTAATATACCTGTATAATAATCAAACAAAAGTATAAATCAAAAATGTTGTCGTCAATGTACACATAGCAGTTTTAAATCCGGGCAAGAAAAACTGATTTTATACATTAATTTGTATTTTTTTTTATGTAAAAGGGGGCAAACGGGCTTATGCTTACGTGATGGAAAGTAACTACCACCGCTCATGGACACCTGCAACATCGGAGGGCTTGCAGGTGCGTTACCGGCCTTAAGGGGATGAGTCAGCTCTTTTCTTGAAATTTTGGATCGGTTCGGAAAAGTCACCGATGAATTAGACAATATGAATGATAACATCATAAGAAAATCTGGATATAGCAGATAAAATTCTTTCCATTGCATATTATTGTAAATCTATCAACTTAAGTCCGATCAGAATAGTGGAGTAAGCTCCAATCATTCTTAACAAAATGGGAAACTGTCAGTCTGTTATCAAAGTTATTTTCACTGTATCTCAACGTTATAATATTATGTTATTATACAACAATGAAAAATAAATTATACCTACCATAATGAACAGAAGCCGTCCAGCATAGCAATGATGTGATAATATGCAAATGAGTGCCAGAGTTCAAAGTCATCTTGCAAATAGTTTTGCGAGAGAATAACAGCAAAACTGAGAGCCCACGAAAATATACACAGACCCCATGTTAGCGAATACAGATTTGGAAATACAATTGGTGTTCCAGTGATTTTGAGGTATTTCAGCTGAAAATAGGTGTAGCATTAAAAATTCTGTCGAATAAAAATTTCATAAAGACATCCAAACTCAATAACTGTTTACTGATCTGGCCCAGAATTTAAGCCTATAGTTTTTGCATCTGCTTTATCTTACACTGCTGTCAACGTTAATTATAATTATTACATAAATAAAAATCAAGTTCGATTTAATCACTGATGTATAATTATTAATAATATAATTCTTTATTTTTAAAATGAATAGTTATTCTTTTTTATATAATATATATGTCACCTGGTAATGTGTCCACATGTTTTTAAATATAGCGACTTCAGACCCGTGTCGCCAAGAAGCGATAGGTAACAAGAAGTGTGGGATAAGTATGCTGAGGAATATTATATTGTAAATAACCTCGTCGAAACGCTTGTTGGAGTTCTGTTGAAAGTTCGCAAGACGCTCGCTGCCGACTAAATGATATAACAGAATATGATTACATAGAAATACATATGAATTTTATGGCAATCTGAGATTGTTTATGATAATTACTTTTAAGAAGCCGAGATGGCCCTGTGGTAAGAACGCGTGAATCTTAACCGATGATCGTGGGTTCAAACCCGGGCAAGCACCACTGAATTTTCATGTGCTTAATTTGTGATTATAATTCATCTCGTGCTTTATGGTGAAGGAAAACATCGTGAGGAAACCTGCATGTGTCTAATTTCACTGAAATTCTGCCACATGTGAATTCTACCAACCCGCATTGGAGCAGCGTGGTGGAATAAGCTCCAAACCTTCTCCTCAAAAAGAGGAGAGGAGGCCTTTAGCCTAGCAGTGGGACATTCACAGGCTGTTACGGCAATTACTTTTAAAATATCGTATCATATATTGTATTAAAAAACTTATTTTTTTATTAAATGCTTTCAGTTTTGTTAATCAATACTTCCCACGAAATAGTTTACCTTTTACAACGATAATACTCTCAAGACTCCATACAAGATAAGCCCACAATGTTGCTTTGGAAATCCAGTTGTAGGTTGTACGTTTCGTCGTTTTTGTCTCTAAAATATTACATAATCATTTAAATAAATATCAAAATTATTTCTAGATATAAAAAATGTATTCTTTATATTTCCACACAATTTCATTGTGCTCCATAATTGTTTGGGCAATTTCGTTTCTTAAATGTAAAATAAACTAAGAGCAAAAACGTTTTGTAATTTTATTTTTTGTTATAACTTTTTAAAAATTATAAATGATGCAAAATATATTAGAACGAATTTATATATAACCAAACCGTGCGGACCGGTTGGCGTGGTTGGTAGATACTTGCCTTTCGAAGGTTGTGGGTTCGATTCCCACCCAGGACAGACAAGTGTGTGCATGAACATGTCTATTTGTTCTGAGTCTGGGTGTAATTATCTATATAAGTATTATTACATATAGTAGTATATCAGTTGTCTGGTTTCCATAGTACAAGAGCTCTGCTTAGTTTGGGATCTAATAGCCGTGTGCGAATAATGTACCAGTGTACCAGGATAAACCATGAACTGTACTAGAAATGTGTACAGAAATTGCATATTTATTTCTATATCTAAACAATTTACATAATTATAATAAATAAATATTACTAACGTCTATGCACTCTCATTATCGGCATGACGCCCATGATCTGAAAGAGAACCAGCAGGCTCTTTGTAGTGACGTAAAAGCTATCATGATAGTCAAGCAGCTCCCCATCTTTGTCTTCGATTTGTGGGCCATATATGTCCTTTTCTTGATAAGCTAAAATATGAAATGTTTTCGGCATTAATCATGGCATAAGCATTGATTAATAGGACAAAAAACAAGTTATTACAAGATTTTAGCTCAACTAAAAAATTATGCTTTTTTTAATTTTTTTGATATTCTAAGCTTTCACGCATCTTTTATCGGATTGAGGTAAACCGAACTGTTGTTGTTGACACTCGTAAAAAAGATTCTGTCGTAGTATTGTCATCGTACAATTTATAGATAACATGCGAATATTATCGATAGAGTGAGCCAGTGTAACTAGAGGCACAAAAGATATAACATTTTAGTTCCCAAGGTTGTTGGCACATTGGCGCATCCAAGGAATGAATGGTTTTTTACAGCGCCAATGTTTATGGGTGGTGGTGACCACTTCAGGTGGCATTAATAAAAGTTTTTATTATATTAATAAAAGTATAGTTAGAAGTGTTAGCTTGATAAAATAACTATTGAGCATTTTGTAAAGAATAGCCGTGCCCATTAAAATAAGTCTGCATTATGAAAAGAATTTAATAAGTTATAATTTATATTGTCATATTTACTACAAAACGTGATATTTGCTTGTTTATTTTTTATATTGTATATTTAAATATTTCGTACTTTTATTATTTAGTAGCTCTATTGTGACTACCGGTTCCGAAATATATTATATTATGATTAGTCAGTTGAGTACTGGATAGAAGCTCGCATTGTTTGGTTTATTAAAAAGAGGAACGGTAATTTTTGAGTTGTGAAACAAATTGTATTACCACTGTGGTTAATATTGAGTTATATTAAAATAATAAAACTGTTAAGACGGAGAAGAATGTTGGAATTTTAATACCTTCGAAATTAAGAACGTTTACAGAAAGTACTTACTTACTAAGAAGGGACTACTTAATTACATATGTATATTTTTGTTTGAGTTTTAGATATTATATTAATGTATTTTATTTTCTTATTTATTAAAACTACCATCTCTTGCCGTCAAAGCGCCGATAACAATAGGAACTTTATGCTATGTATCTTGTGTCTATAATAATTTTACCAAATTTTATGTATATTTTGACTCGATATGATTTGTGATGAAAGCCCACATACATAGCGCACTCGTGTTGAGTGTGGGACTTAAGTTAGTATAATTATCATTTTTTAAATTCTAAAAAATCTAATTAATATCAACGGCGAAAACTCTAAATGTTATTGACACTAAATGCGAAAAACATAAGTAAGTATACATTTTAATGATCCTTTTAATCATGCTGTCTATAAACATAAGCATTGAACATTGAAGAAAAGTTTTTACAATATTTGAAACAATAAAATCGAAACACTGTTATTGTAAGACAGTCAGCTTGTAATATAAATTATTAGATATTATGTGAATTATAATTATATAAATTAATAATAATATATATTTTTAATCTGGCAACAAGAACGAAGAAAGTAATATGGTAATGGGACATCGTGTAATAATGACAAAATCATGGTCGGCTGGACTTTTCAATGACCATTTGTAATAGAAATAGGATTTTCGCTTTTTATAATATTTCATGTTAAATTTCATCTAATCTGTGCCGATTACTATGTACATGTAATTAATTTTATTAATTATTTCATTATATGAGTGTATGAAATACATTTCTTATAAAAAGGAATAGCGAACAAATTTGCTGACATTGATACGGGTGCACTATAATTTACATGTGCAGTTTATGTAATTACTTAGAATTTGGCTTGATATTTTGCAATCTAAATCAATCTCGTCTCTAGTTTGAGATATGCATCAGAATATTAAGCAGGCTGTGCCATTAACATTACATAATGCCGAAAATATGGTAAAAAGAACGTTAAAAAAATCTACCTTTAATATCTTTTCCGTCGACCTTTTCAAACATGTTTCTTTTTCTCATTTCGCTATATTTTTTTAAATTATAAGATCTCTTGGTTGTTTCCATTTTTGTTTCTAAATTACAATTTATTCCTATTGTATTTTTTAATAAAGGTATCTTAGTATTGCCTTCAAGAGCAGGTCACGATATGAAAACTTCTGTAATAAAATACCATACAATCAATCATATTCCACCCTTCTCAGCTTACTTAGCAATGCGCACTTGTCAATGGAAATCCTTAGAGTCGATTGGCTGCATGTTGAATTGAAAATATTAAAAATTTAAATAATGTAAGTTAAGTAAAATAGTTCTAAGGTTATATATTATCATATATATATTGTTGGCTTGATGAAAAATAACTTGTTTTTATTTATAATTTATTGTATTTAATATTTTCTTACTTCCTACTATTAATTATTTTGGTTAAAGTTAATAGGTGCATATGATAGTCCAAAAGAAATATAGTAAAGTAAAAAGTTTTTAGTGCTAAAGTCGTCTCGAATCTCTTTATCCGTATTCAAGTGACGCCTTACCGTCGCTTCGTGACCATTAATTCATTTTTCATACTAATGGCGACTTTTGAAAACATTTAACAACCGGCTAAGTGAAATATTTGTTGACCAGTTGCACATTAATATTATAATGGTAAATTGTTGTTGCAATGATGTAAGTCAAAGGTTCTCTACGATAATCTATTATTACTTGTTCGCAGTAAATAAGTAATGCAGTTTGTGTTACATCGTAACGAAATGTTTTGAAAATGTAATTGTAGGTAAAAAAATTAAGTAAAAATAAAGATGACCAGTATGATAAGTGCAATATTGCATTAATCAGCTTTTTTGTTTTAAATGTATTTATGGCTGGAAATAATTAAGATCTTTCTTTTTAAGCAACTTAAACGATATTAATATGAAATGACAAATAAATAAAATATATTAAGATAATGTCTAAATATTCACTTTTTGAGAATAAAGATTCTCTAAATCTTAAACTTTGATGAATATTAATTCATTTAAGTTTTTGATATTTACGTAAAATTTTATTAAAATAGTAACCTTTCGACGATTTGTTTAAGCTTATTGCCGTATGTGTTAAGATTACTTTTAATACTAATAGGAATAAATTCATATATTCAATAAATTTCAGGTGTATAATATCTCGCTGTCGGGATTATTATAAAGGAAAAATCGTTCAGCGCATTTTGTTGTCGATATTGATTTGTCTGACAGAAATATTATATTTTTCCGGGCACAAACACGTTTTACGGTTGGTTGAAGTTTTTATTTATTGGAGTAGCAGCTTACGAAACCCACTTACTCGATTTCATTTAAACTTGTTTGGAAAAATTGACAAAAATACTGTATACCAGATACTCTTCACTTCAAATACATTGAGACGTAAACAAATGCAATGCATAGGTTGTTTTTATCGAAATGGATAAAATAGTATTTTCCTAAGATTTCAACACTTGACTTTATCTTCAAACATATTGTATGTCATCTTACATATACTTTATCCTAGCTTAGGATCTGGAATGGTTACGACAATAACAAATGTTCTTTACTGAGCTAGTTCTAGTCTTCTAGAATTTTTCTCTTCGCCTACTTTTGTCTTATCCATAATATATTTTTGTGGATTTATTTAACCATAACTTACTACGGGGGCACAATACGTTTGTCCATATTTTTTATAAACTCAACCAATGTTCCAAGTGTATATGAGTGGTTTAAAAAAATCATGATTCCTATTTTTGTTTCCCTGCTTTTGAGGTGTGTTGGCATTTTGCTTCGAACTGAAAATATAATTTACATCATCGTAATTGAATAATAAAAGTAATAGTGCTTAAATCTATACTTATAATAAAATTGTAACTGACCGATGTCTGTACATTAAAGATATTGGAAAAAAAACTAATATCTAAGTCTAAGTCTTTATTTAAGCAACAGAAGCCAAAATAACAGTTTTAAAAAAAATCTCAGTCTGCCCGTTTGTATGTCAGTAGCAGCATCACACCAAAACTACTGCTCGTAAATAAATGCAGTTTTCACCGATGTTTTGCTAGAGGTCTAACTTAAAGTATAGCTAAATTTTACCGCAGGAAAATATCTTATTCAGATTGTTTTTAATTTAATATTACCAAGAGCTCACATTATTTAACGAGCTTAATGCTTAATTAACAGATACATTAGTCGTAGTGTATAGTTATTAATTTAAAAAAAATCATAGATGGCGCTGTTTATATTTTAAAGGTTTGTTTACATCGATCTCAACCGATTACAACTACTCTCATATAACAAAACAATAATTAGCTTTGTTTCATTGAAACAAAAGTCGAAAAAAAAATGTAGCATAGAATCGAAGAGATTAGAATAGAAGGACACACAAAGTTAAACAGAAGTTTCAAATCAGAACAGGGCAAGCCCCATTGCTGGGTAGCTTTTCCTATAGCAAAATATAATTTTTTATCTATACTAATATTATAAAAAGTTATTACTTACACCGTTGGTTGCCTGGAAGAGATCGCTATTGTAGCGATAAGGTGGGCATAATTGTATGCTACTTTTATTAAGGCTGTATCTATGTTTTGTATTTTTCTCTTTGTGGTGTACAATAAAGTATAAAGTATATATATTTAATATAGTTATAAAGAGGTAAAATTTGATTTTTTGTATGATTGTTTGTGATGGATAAACTCAAAAACAATTAAGCCGATTTTAATCTGTTGAATTTTTGTCTGTTTGTCTGTTAGTTATGTGTTTGTGAGTGCTAATCTTAAAAACGGCTTAACTGATTTGTGTGCGGTTCTCACTTATGTATTGTGGCAAACTTCACTTAAATATAAAATATTAAACCGAACTTACGTTTTTATAAACATGTAATTTTTTATAGTTTGTACTTTTACAGTAATTTTTATAGTTTTGACATATTTCAACAGGTAATTGAGTAGGTTGTTTGAAAATACTCATACTTAAGTATTTGTTTTCGGTTTGTAAATAATTTTGTAAGTTAAATTTTATAGGTTAGATAGGTATTTCGTTCTGTCACGGCATATATTTTTTCTCATTGTTTTGGTTAATTTATACTTAGTCGGTTAGTTGATAATGTTTAACTTTAAAAGCTACAATTTCCTGTGACGGTATCGCTTGCAGCCACAATAAATAAAGCATAGGGAAAGACATTTAAGTATATAGGAATAGATTTAAGGACATGCTGTTTTTCTCATGTCCAATGGTTTGTTGCCATAACCAATAAATACATTAATCCCACGAAAATAAAACTAAAAATGTTGTATAAGCTGAAATATTATAAGTCAGCTCTTAGTAATTTTCTTTAAGTTATAGGTGAAAACGCGGGTACTAGTATTAAATGTAATTCAATGGTTAAAGTAATTTAACACAGTATTTTAAGGATTAATAAAAACATAATGATTGCTCATATATTCTATAATTATAATAAAATTGTAACAGACCGATATCTGTACTTTATAGATATTGGAAAAAAAAACTAATATGAGGGTCTTTATTAGAGCAACAAAAGCCAAAACAACTGTTTTTCGAATTTTTGAACATACATGTTTGTACCCGTATCACGCAAAAACTACTGCATTTTTTATTTTTTTTTATGGTATAGGTAGGCGGACGAGCATATGGGCCACCTGATGGTAAGCGGTCACCAATGCCCATAGACATTGACATTTAAAAAAATGTTAACCATCTCTTACATCGCCAATGCGCCACCAACCTTGGGAACTAAGATGTTATGTCCCTTGTGAAAGCATAAGTTGAAAAATTACAAATAAAAACATTGTACAAAAAGGCGATCCTGTTGATTTTCCTATCATCATCATCATATCAGCCGAAAGACGTCCACTGCTCGACAAAGGCCTCCCCCAAGGATTTCCACGTTGGCCGATCTTGCGCTGCCCGCATCCAACGGCTTCCCGCGACTCGTTCTAAGTCGTCGGTCCACCTTGTAGGAGGCCTGTCCACGCTGCGTCTTCCGGTTCGTGGTCGCCACTCGAGAACCTTTCTGCCCCAGCGGCCGTCGGTTCTGCGAGCAATGTGCCCCACCCACTGCCACTTCAATTTAGCAATTCTTCGGGCTATGTCGGTTACTTTGGTTCGCCTGTTAAATTTTCCTATAGCATAATATAATTATTTTACAAGCTATTATTTCACTTGCAATGTACGTTTGTTCGAGTGAAATATTGCAAATCAGTTTTGAAGCCGATATCTTCAACCGATTGAGCTGAACAATGTATGGTTAGCTAAATTACATCATTCTAAATCCAACATGGCGGAACACTTAAGATAGTGGACTAGTTATTTTTAATGCACTCCTACAATATGGGTATCATTACTGAAAATTACTCGAAAAATAAAGTGACGTCACTCTAAATCTAATATGGTGGAATTCTAAAGATGGCGGACTAAATTTTTTATGCTTTCCTACAATGTGGGTATCAAATGAAACGATTTGCTAAGAATAAAATGCGAGTTAAGTTCCGTTGCTCCAATCCTTCTGAAATTTTGGTGTACTGGGGTTTTTGGATTATGATATTGAAGTCGAATTATTCGAGTCTGTAGCATCGGTTGGTTAACTTTGACTTGTGTAATTTGATAGGCGTTAACAGCAATTAACATGAAAACATCATACAACAAAAACAGACATAAACCTGTCCAGCGATAAATAAAAACCTTTTAGATTTACCTGTGTAAATAAAAACAAGTAAATTAAATAAACAATAATTTTCAAACTAAGTAAATTCAAGTACTTATATCTCGTGATAAACTTATTTTATTCTTTTTAGCTCATTTAAATAAAAGCTGATTTTTAAGAAATTTTTTTTTTACTTTTAATTTATTTTTTAAAGATAACATTCGTATTGTAACCTCAAAGATATTACTTTTCTGAACATATTTTCAGATAGCACAATACTAATAATTGTATTTTTATTTTTTCATATTTCAGTAAAATAGCAATACAATAATTCAAGCATTAAATGGGCTGTATTAAATACTTAAAATTTATAATGTATTCCCAAAAACATTCTAACCTATCGACGGCTTCTGCTCAAGCTGAAAACTGTCTATAGTTCATTAAATCTCTTGACGAATTCTGAACGAGAACAGCATTAGCTGATGACCACAACCGTCACGAAATTTCATGGTCTCTAAAATCAAGTCAAGCACTTCTTGCTTGCTAACTATACTTTATATTCTTGAATTGTTATAAAACATTTCCCACAGGTGTTGCCAGCCATACATCACAACACTTAAACCGCTTACAGAATCATGTTTCAGAATCCTCTTTTAACATGAGAAGGAATTATTTTTAGGTTTAACCAAAAAGTTACATGTTTGAGATTCTTCGCTTTCATTTGTTTGGTTTCATTTATATTATTTTTATATATTTTTTCTATGATATCTTATTTAAGTATATTGTACAAATCAATGAATAAATTAATGATTATTTTTTATCATCCGTAATAATAAATGTTAGTGAATATTATATTGTTATGTATGTATATTCTCATTTATCCAAACATGCTAAGATTTGGCTAAGCTAAGTATTCAATATTAATTAATAAAGGAGAATTTTTCTTGGTTAATGGTAGCCACACACTATAGATAAACGAGAACTTGCATAAGTTTAGACTTGCACAAGTACACAGCACCTCATGCTCATACATAATTTTTATCAAAAAACTTGTCCAACGTATAACAACATATTTAATTTTCGATTTTGTAGCTTGCAAAATTTAGTTTGCCCTAAGCTTAGTTATTGGAATCATGTCGCATTCGATGTTCTACGTGTAACCTAGTCACTTGTTCGTACCTACGAGACAATTTAATAAGAAAATTATAAATATTTATAGAAATTAAAAACACATTACTGTCAAAGAAATTATATAATTCGAAGGCAATTAATCCATCTATGCTTACTACCAGAGGGACAATTTTACAAATTGTTAACATGCCCAAGTTTATTGTAACTTGTGTGGCTACCGTTCATTCAAACAATCCCAAGTTACGTAATTGCATCAAACGTCATCCGCAAAGTTATTACCGTTCCCTCGACTCAAACAATTTTGCAGCGGATTCCGTAAGACAGGCGCTAGGCGTTCCCAACTAGGTTACTTATCGTGAAGCTGATGGCATAAGGCCTCCTATGAATGGGCTGACTATTTTGGTAATTTAATCACAGTGGTATAACAACTATCAATATTTTTTGATAGACAAATATTTTCAATATTATTCTCGAACTTAAAATCACGTGAAACATTTACAACGACTAAATACTTATCATTATTTATTTTTAAGAGACCTAACATACAGACATTTTTATAAAATACAAAATTAAAATAAAACGAACAAAATACACATTACAAATTTAAAGCAGAAACACGCCGTCTAAAAGATTGTCCTGTGGCATTGTACCCAAGACGCTGGCACTGTTGCCTCTCTGCACCGCTAGACTCAGCCTTTGGGCTAAATAAGCGCCAGCTCTTGGGTCACCAGAAGTGTGGACCAGTTTCTTAGAAATATCTTTTATGATTCTTTTTGTATCGGACGACCATGGACCCAATGATTCAAAACCCAGCCCCGATAAAAAAAAAACATAATCGTTGCATAAAAGTGAATATTTGCGGCGCTTGAGTATTTGAGCAGCTTCAGCGGCTGCACTGGTCTTACGAGACGTATTCTTGATATGAGATACTGAAAGCGTATCTACGCAAGTTGCATTTCACACAAGAACACCTCCCATCGACCATGGCACTAATGTCGCTCCATCGGGTCTTTTGCCATCATTTCTGCATAAACCATCCGGTTCCAAAGTAGCAGGAATCGATGCTGTGGCAAAAGCCCGACGAAGTATGTCATTAAGAGATCCATGGCGATATGCACGGCCAGCGCTTTTGCGGCAGCTAAGTCCATGGCGTCCGAAATGGTCCACCTGGGTACCACAGGGACATGTATGAAGCTCGCACACCTTTAAGCCTAAGCGAAGGCATACGGCGATGCGTATCGTTGCCCGATCAAGTACTGTCCCTAGATTTTTAGAAGGGAGAGCCTGAAGCCAGTAGCCTTACTCTCTTTCAGATACAGCTAGCAGTCTTGCACGGTCTGTATCTGAAGTACACTGGGATAGGAGCAGATTGTGTGTAAGTTTAATGCGGGGTGAATCCCAGTGCTTCTGACAAGTTATATCTGAGGGAAATACTTCATCAGGGCAAGAAACACTCCAAGCTGTCTTAGCCTCAGCAAGATCCTTCACTACAATATCAGTCGAACTTGGAAAGCTTAATATCCGACTGACGAGAGAGATAGAACCATTAGCAGAGGCCAAGAAAGCTGGGAGCGCCAGAGATGACGTAGGCCGTATACCTAAGCCACCATATTTGACTGGAAGAGTTGCTTGTATCCAATAACGTGTATCGAATTGTAAATTTAGAATTTTGGCTACGGTGTCTTTAAGTAAGGCATCAATAGCGGCTGTAATAGAAGGAAATTTCCAAAAGGGGCTGCTGCGTAATAAATAAATAAACTTTGGGGCAAATAAACATGTCCGAAGAATGAAAATGGCTATGTGTGGCATAATGTCTAATAAACACTTCGAAATGAGGTTAAACTTTTCTAATTTTAAATTTATTAAGGGAAGAAATGCATCATCAAATATAGAGCGCCTAGTAAAGTTAAAGAATGCTTGGGCACCGTAATAATATTAGGGATTAAAAGGTTTAAATCACTTAAAATTTTGTTTTTCTTTTCTTGTGAAAGAGATATAGGTTCTGAAAAATATACTTCACATTTACTGCAATTTAAATTAAGCCCTATGCTTTCAATTTTTTTCAAAATGTCTTTTAAGTGGCTAAATTAGTAAAATAAGATATCATTTTAAATTTGTATATGTGAATTAAAACATAATTCTGAAAAGAGTTATTTAGAACCAGTGTTGTAAAATATATTACTGCATTGGTATTTGGTAATAGATAGTTTACCTTGTGTGTTAATTCCAATGACCTGATTTATTTAATACTCATTATTTTAGTAGAAGAAGACGAGGAAATCGTTCCTAGATGTTGCGTAATCCTTTATCCGTAACGTTAAAAACCCTATGACTGTGTTTACTGTGTAAATCTTATACGTTAATTTCTTTGTGAAAAGTCAACCCAGAGCACAGTAGTATAAAGTATTTAAATTTTGCAGTTGATTAATAAGTAATGAGTGTCATAAACATAGCCAAAACAAAGTCATAAAACCGTGAACGTGATAATAGCGGAAGCCGTTTTTCCTTTATATAAAATACTTACAGCAAACTTAAAAAAATATCTTTATATACAATAGAACTGTGATAAAAATGTAACTAGATTTATATGTTTTATTAAAAACAAATTCATTTGCATCGTTTATGGGCTGCTTTAAGGTACACGTTGGCTTGTAATTATAAATTATACTTCAGAAACAGAGTTTGGGCTGTGTCGCTGTCGCGATTATATCATTCATGTCTAGATTATTCTGAGCTGAAATAAAATAAATTTTCCATCTTAGCAGAGACCATATAATTTTTATCAAAAAAATATGTTACATATTTTTTCAACAAGACGTTTTGTTTTGTTACACTATAAAAATATTTTTGTGGTTCTTCTGTCATAAATTCTCATTGACAGAAATGTTGAAGTTTGGAAACACTGCCTGTATTAACAGTCCCGTCCCTGGAAAAGGATAACAATTCGATTTATATAATTTATAACAATTAATCTATCACCAAAACAATATTTTGAATTCAAATGTGATAATACTATTTGATAAACTACATAAAAAAGGTTGGATGGACTTTTGCATTATTCATAAAGATTTTATGTGGCCCCAATATCAAAACGACTTAAACGAACCGAGAATATGCTTACTAGAAAAATAGTGAGGTTTTCTAACGTTAAGAAAAATATTGGCGAGATTGTTTAGTCAGTTTTATATTGTATAACTAAAAATTGAAGAGCTTTAAATATAAATAGTTTTTAAGAATATTTTAAAGATTAAACAGCAAAGCATCTTTAAAAGTAAATTAATTGCTTTGTCATGGATTATAGCGATTAAAATACAATTAAGAAATTCGAAAATTTAAAATATTTTAAAGCTGACAGTTTTGTTGTTAGTTTTTGCACAAATGTCGGTCCATATCAACTAACGAGATGAATATGAAAAACAAACATGAATTTAAAATATTCTTCATAACAGGAATTAATTTGATACAAGCTCATGCAACTATAAATGAAAATATGACTTCATCCGTTACAATTAAAGCTTTGTTGGATGAACAATAATTAATTGCTGCGTATGATTGAAAAGGCCAAATTTCATGAAATTTGTTAATGCAAATGGATAATATTATCCACCATTTAACATAACAAAATTTTCAATTCTATAATTAATTAGACATTTATAAATAAATAAATTAATTAATAAAAACAAATATGAGAATAAATTGTAATTTTTTTTTTTTATAGAATAGGAAGGTGGACGAGCATATGGGCAACCTGATGGTAAGTGGTCACCAAACGCCCTTAGACATTGGCATTCTAAGAAATGTCAACCATCGCTTATAGCCAATGCGCCACCAACCTTGGGAACTAAGATTTTATGTCCCTTGTGCCTGTAATTACACTGGCTCACTCACCCTTCAAACCGGAACACAACAATATCAAGTATTGCTGTTTTGCGGTAGAATATCTGATGAGTGGGTGGTACCTACCCAGACGAGCTTGCACAAAGCCCTACCACCAGTAATTAATAATTATGCAATATTTTATTTTCTTACATGGCAACTATACTAAAATAGAACGTAATAAACCAATTCGTTCATACTAGAATATTCCATTTAAAAGTTTTAACATTCTTAACAAAAGAAAATTTATTAGATTCATATTAGTTAGTGTTTTGAGTACAATAAATTTAAAATTGTGGTTTAATCTTAAATAATTATATGATGCGACGTTCATATCGTAAAATCCTGTTAGTACAGTTTAGCTTCACGATATTTGTAATTGACTTTTATATCTATACAATTTTACAAACTTACGCACTTTAAATCACTTTTACGAAAGTGATTATATAAAGAAATAGTATAGTAAAAAAAGCTAACTTTTTTCCGGAAAAATGCATGGATTATTTAGGATCTGAAATTATAACAAATAACATTGATTGCTGAGCAAATTTTGATGAATTTTCGCATAAAGGTATAACGATTACATTTTAAGCGGATATTCATTAGATATTCATTATATACAATTTAGATTTTGGAATCAATGAAACAGAAAGACAGCTCAATATAATAGTTTTTTAATTGTCTCTTTATAGTAAACCTAGGGGTGTAGTGGAGTGTTCGCAATTATTATTAACCTCCACGATCTCTTCTTTAGTGGCTCCAAGAAGCTGTAATCACAGCGGCCACACCCCGGGCAACCACGTTAGTGGGCTAAACCTAAAGAAGGGGACTAATTCACGAATATCTGTGAGTTAGTTATCGGTGGCTCCCGAAAAATAAAAAGGTAACGTGGAAAACCTGAAGGGCATTTGTCAGAGTCCATATAGTGACATATGGCCTTTCCACTGCATCCCGACTACTGCCGATCGTTCCGGTTTACCGGACCATCGGAGCACAGATGTAGGGACGAGTGAAGTGGATCTGCACCCGCGCAACCGCTTATCCACTATAAAAAAGTTCACGCGCAGATGACCCTAATTATTCTTCCCGGATCTGATTTTAAAAGTCCTGCGGCGATGGGGTGAAGGCAGTGGGGTCAAGGTATCGATGTACCGAGGCTTTAGTTGACACCCTGCACGTAGGCGGCCAGGCGAGAGTGGTCGCTCCCGGAACCGACAGATGGCGGGGTTCTGGGTTCGGCAGCACGGCTGGTGACAAAGCAGCCCTATTTAGGATCGCTCTGCTTTCCTCTGCATAGAGGAAGGGTCTAGAAAAGGTGGCCCAAACATAGTCCGTCTCATCCATCATCTAGGTGCTAAGCCGTGGGCGCCTGGACATCGATAAATGCGGTAGAAAGAATAAGCGAAACAAACATTTTACATTCATTACTCAACAACTTTCCATTGCTACCTGGAATGTAAGAACTTTAGTGGATAACGACCATAACTTATGCCCGGAGCGAAAAACTGCTCTTATAGCGCGAGAACTAGCTCGCTACAAAATCGATATAGCTGCAATTAGTGAAACCCATCTGTGTGGTTGCGGTGAGCTATGTGAACCACTCGGCGGCTACACTTACTACTGGAGCGGTCGTCCTGACGGTGAGAGAGCGGGTAATGGTGTAGGTTTTGCTATACGAAATAAATTGGCAAGAGATCTGAGTGACTTACCTGAGGCTGTCAATGACCGTCTCATGACTCTACGTATACCAATCGCACGCAACAAATATGTCCATCTATTTAGTGCCTATGCACCCACCTTGCCATCACCGGATGAAGATAAAGAGGCGTTTTACCAACAACTTCGTCTGGCTCTTGATGCTGTACCAAGATATGATAAGATCATTTTGCTCGGGGACTTCAATGCCCGAGTAGGGACGGATCACGATCTCTGGGTTGGTGTCCTGGGCAAACATGGTATTGGGAGCTGTAATGATAACGGTACACGTTTATTGTCGCTGTGTGCCGAACTTGATCTTAGTATCACAAACACTTTTTTTCGCCTTTCTGATAAATTTAAGACCTCGTGGATGCACCCTAGATCCAAACACTGGCATCTTCTGGACTATGTCATTGTCCGCCGTAAAGACCTACGGGATGTTCTCATAACGACAGCAATGCGTGGGGCGCTGGACTGGACTGACCATAGACTCATTAGATCGAAAATTCGCTTAGTGCTTAAAGCTCCACGACGGACACCCCACAAAGTACCATCAAAATTAGCCTTCTCGAAACTCATAAACTCAACAGAGTTAGGTAATAGGGTGGATTCAGAATTTGCTGTATGTGCTCCTCAAACTGAGTTTTGCTCAATAGAGGATGAGTGGAGATATTTTGCAAGAAACCTTCATGGCTGTATCCTAAACATCATCGGTAAACCAGTAAAGAGAAACCAGGACTGGTTCGACGCATTTGATGATGACATCAAACTACTCGTAGAAGAGCACAGACATATACTGAACTCAAAATTGGCGAATGTACATAACAAAAAGGAATCACAAACTAAGATTGAGAGTTCGCGAACTTAAGGACAAATGGTGGAAGGAAAAAGCTGCTGACTTCAGCACTACGCCGATATGAACCTCACCGGAAAGTTCTTCGAAGCCATACACGCGATTTACGGCCCGCGGCTCAGAAAAACGGCTCCGATATATTCAAAGGATAGGCAGCATCGAGTTACGGATAAAAATTCTGTCTTGAAACGTTGGGCCGAACATTTTAATGATGTTCTGAATCCTACCACACTCAGTGCTAACCTGTCCTATGTAAACTCACTTGAGGATTTTCCAGTCAGTGAATACCTAGACAATCCACCGACATTTGAAGAGTTTGTGAAAGCAGTAAAGCGTCTCAAAAATTCAAAAAGCCCAGGAATGGACCAATTACCAGCTGAGGTCTATAAGTATAGTTGTAAACACATTGTTAGCAGGCTTTACCATCTTATCCTTAACGTGTGGGAAACTGAAGAGGTTCCACAAGAATGGAAGGATGCGATAATTTGTAAGCTATACAAAGGGAAGGGAGATGTTTCCGATTGTAGCTCTTACCGAGGTATATCGCTCCTCTCCAGTGCCGGCAAAATCCTTGCTCACATCATAAACTCCCGTCTCAGTGAGTTGGCTGAACAGCATCTTCCCGAAAGCCAATGTGACTTTCGTCCCAGTAGAGGAACTGTTGACGCCATCTCAATTGTAAGGCAACTTCAGGAGAAAAGTCTCGGATTTAGAGAAGGCACTTGATAGGGTACCACGCGAGGCTCTTTGGCTTGTTCTGCAAAAATTGGGGTATCCGAAGAAATTCGTGAATTTGGTTCGCCAACTTCATGTTGGCATGAAAGCCCAGGTTCAGCACGAAAACGAATTGTCTGAGGATATTGTAATAACTAGCGGAGTAAAGCAAGGATGTGTCATGGCACCCACACTTTTCGCCATATACTTTGCTGTGGTAATGAGAGACGCGCTGAAGAGGTGCAGAAACCAAATTCAACTTAATGTCAGGACAGAAAAGGGCGTGTTTGATATTTCAAGATTTCGGGCGAAGACTAAGATCCAAAAGATCTCCATATTGGAGATACTTTACGCTGATAACGTATGTCTCATGTCCGACAGCATGGAACATCTCCAAAACTATGTTGACGTACTCCACCAATCTTGTCAACGGTTTGGCCTGGTTATAAGTGCTACTAAGACACAAATCATCAAACAACCACCAAGATATTTCCAAGCGGATCCAACGGCACTAAATCTGGATGGGAAACCACTAGAGGAAGTCACTCACTTTAAATATCTTGGGAGCAACATTCGATCTGACAACACATTGGCTTCGGAAATCCCATCACGCATTGCCTAAGCTGCTGCCAATTTCGGAAGACTTACTGATCGTGTGTGGAAATCCCATGACCTCAAATTAGAGACAAAGATTAGTCTATAAGGCACTAATTATCCCTGTTTTATTATATGGCTCAGAGACATGGTGTATCTACAAATCAGACACCAAAAAACTTGACACATATCACCTAAGGTGTCTACGTTCAATTTTACGTATCAAGTGGCAGGATCACATCCCTAACTCAGAGGTCCTGCGTCGCTCTGGAATTTATGGCATGGAAGCTCTTCTGATGCAACGTCAACTCAGATGGTGTGGGCATATCCTACGCATGGACGATCGTCGTTTGCCTAAAGCTGTATTTTATTCGGAGTTAGCTAAAGGCAAACGGAAGCATGGTGGTCAGTATTTGCGATACAAGGACGTGTTTAAAAGACATCTAAAAGCTTGTAACATTGGCATAGAGTGTTGGGAGGAGCTCGCTTCCCAAAGGACATCTTGGCGCTCTACCATCTACAAAAAGATCAAAACGTTTGAGGAAAACCGTCTTCACGCACTAGACGAAAAGCGCAAGTTAAGAAAAGAGAGACCTAAGCCATCCTACACATACACATACAACTCTGTGGGCCAATTGTATTGTAACACGTGTCGTAGGGTTTTTAAAACCAATTTTGATCTAGCGAGCCATATTAGGGCTCATGCTAGAAATAACAATTAATTTTTAGGGTCGCCGTCATCGAAATCGATGAGGAGGACTATATATATATATATATATATATATATACTACTATACTATACTAGTAAACCTAAAGAGGTTATAATGATATTTGCGAAATGTGAAGCTCCACTAGGATTGAATCTTACCTAAAATTTTCAATCAACCTCCGTATTTGAATATGTTGCTTGTGCTATATGTGTGACTGTGTGAGTGTTAACTATATGACTGAGAACGCACCATTATTAAAAAGTATAATTTAAATCTAATTTAATTTTTACAATTTTAAAAGTTGATATTTTTTCTGTATTATATATAAATCTAGTATGAACTGGTTTTAAAATATTAAAAACCGAGATGACAATAGCTTAAAAAAAGCATAGGTATAAATTGGTATACTGGTTTGGTAAAGAATAATAATATTTTTTATCTTTGAATGAATTCCTATAAGCCCATTTAAATATATTTGATAATTATCAAATTCTTTGTCACGCCTAGCGAAATTTGTGGGTTAACTATGTAATATGTGTTAACTGAAGCCAAGGCACCTAACAACAAGATTATTAAAAAAAGAGAATTGACCTCTACGGAGAAATATTGAGATTTTATTAAATATAAACTTCCGAAAATCAACTAAATTACAAAAATTAAAATCTGGGTTTTTTAAAGTTTTTTAAACATCCTGATGAAGTAAAAGTAAATTTATTTCTGAAGGATAACTATGAAACAATACACCCAATTTGTTGGTAAGCCGAACGATATTCAGAACATAATTGCAGCATATCTAATTCTCTTAATCCGGCCCAAAAGGGATAATCTAGACACGAGTATCATAATACCGAACCAGACTTTATCCGAACTGCCACTTTGGAGCTATAATTTATAACTACAAACGTGTTTACAAAGCGTGTTAATTAGATATTAATTTAGTAATGAATTATTAATTGTGTAGGTATATAGTGTAGGTATTTATTTTAGTAATTGTATGTCAGAGTTAAATTATGTGCTTTAATAGTAATTTAATTGGCTACGTTAATATCACATAGTTAAATCAACAATTTGTTAAAAATTAAAAACAAAAGCTTGGGTTGTTTTTTACTCTAACCTGCAAGATAAATTGCAAATATTAATCAAGCAGCTTAACATTTTTAACAATATTTGTGGTATTAAATACCTCGTTACGATTAACTAACTGAAAGATCCGCGTATCTCTGAACTCAGTTGATCTTGGTTACAAATCATCTACAATTATGCTTAAAATGGATCTGTTCATGACTAAAGAGATGTCGTTTTATTCTAAGTAAATACATAACTCCTACAATTTTTAAAGATAGATGTGTGTATGTAATGTTCATATGATAATTTCGTTGTTTTTCGTCGTTTTCTTTTTGCATTATAAATTAACAATTTATGAATATCTCACAGATGGGTTTAAGGCCTTTTCTCTCGATACGGGCCTCCATTCTTAGGGAGGTTTCTTCCTTCAACACGTCCTTCCCGGTCTTCTTCAGCGGCGCGGGTCACCTTTCTCCGTGACATGACATCCTTGCCGAAAGAGACTATCTCCATACAGTACCATTTCGCTCAGCAGGGATAGGTCTCCGCCGGCTATTGCCGCCAAGGAATACATCTGGGATCCCCACGCGGCACGCTCCCTCAGGGTGTGATAAGCCGTGTCCAGTGGCGTACCACACTCGTAGATGCGCTTCAGAGAAGATGTATGGCCAAAAGAAATCGTTATAGAATATTTAGGAATATGTATGTACGTTATGAAAATCTTTCATAAATATAGTAGCAAAACAAATGCTAATTTAATAAACAAAATCTCAATTTTGTTATGAAATTAATTCTGAGGGAGAATCTCAATACCTCACAGAAGATCCGGTACATTTGTATAAATTCTTAATTAAAATACATAATATTAGTCAGCTATTTATAAAAGTTTTACGACACTCAGTTAAAACATGGAATAAGAAATATCTGAATATTAAAATAAAGCAATTTAATTTTATATACATTTCAAGAATCAAGTAACACAAACAACAAGAGCTTATATTACTGGTGGTAGGGCTTTGTGCAAGCTCGTCTGGGTAGGTACCACCCACTCATCAGATATTCTACCGCAAAACAGCAGTACTTGATATTGTTGTGTTCCGGTTTGAAGGGTGAGTGAGCCAGTGTAATTACAGGCACAAGGGACATAAAATCTTAGTTCCCAAGGTTGGTGGCGCATTGGCTATAAGCGATGGTTGACATTTCTTACAATGCCAATGTCTAAGGGCGTTTGGTGACCACTTACCATCAGGTGGCCAATATGCTCGTCCACCTTCCTATTCTATAAAAAAAAAAAAAAAAATATTGATGTTTAAGTTGTAAAGCTCAGAGTACTGTGACGATAGTACAGTGCATGGTGGATACCACGGACGCGCAATGGCTAGGCGAGCGGAAATTGAAGAGAGGCGGAAGGATCTTGTCATTGAACTCGATAGGACATTAGAACTCATCGCCAAATGGGGCTCTGATAATCTTGTTGAGTTTAATGCCAAGAAAACACAGGTATGCGCTCTCACTGCGAAAAAGTCAACATTTTCCCCTCTTCCCTCCCTCTGTGGTACTCCGCTGGTGATACAAAGCAAGATCGCCATGCTGGGGATTGACGTTCGCTGCGACCTTAGTCCAAGGGATTACATCGAGGCTGTTATAAAAACAGCTGCACGGAAACTCGGAGTTCTGAACAAGGTGCAGCGTTTTTTCACGCCACAACAACTATGCCTGTTATATAAAACACAGGTACGGTCTTGCGTGGAATATTGCTCGCACCTTTGGGATGGCTCCGTTAAGTACCTACTGGAGGCCTTGGATTGGTTGCAGCGACGTGCAGTCCGCATTATTGGCGACGTAAAGGTCACAAACACCCTTGAACCTTTACAATTGCGTCGAGAGATAGCAGCGCTGAGCGCTTTCTATCGACTGTATCGCGGCGAGTGCTCTGAGGAATTATTCTCTCTAATTCCTGCTTCTCCCTTCCTTCATAAATCTATGCGAGCTGGCTCTCGATGTCACCGCCTAACTGTGACATCGATTCCACCGCGCACAAAGAAATTTGGCAACTCCTTTCTTTGTCGCACTTCCAAATATGGAATTCCTTACCAGCTCACGTGTTCCCCTCCTCCTACAACCCGGGTTCCATCAAACGAGGCGTGAAGAGGCATCTTGCGGGCCGGCAAGGCGAAGGCGGCTAGTGCAGAACATTCTTCCCGTCTGTACTGGCCGTCGTCGCGTTTGGACTCGACTACCACTTACCATCAGATAGAGAGAATGTAAAAAAAAACGATATCGTTCGGAATATTATCGAAATCTGCATAAGATATAAGTATATTTCTCTATACTTGAAAATAGATTTTCATAAAAATCAATGCATTGATAGGTTTGTTATATGTTTTATGGACATAATTTATGACCCTATTTATTCTGAACATTAAAACATGACATGTAACATACTATCTAAAAATATATACTTATATCTACATCCCCTACAAACAAAGCCATTGACGGAACAGCTCCTTATTAAAATAAACAATCAGTTATAGAATCTAAGATATTTCTATGTAAGTAGAAGTGAAACAAAGAGTAAATAAGACTAACGGCGAATCAATAACGACGGACCAATAATGGATAAGTTCCGCTTGTTCGAGAAACTTGTAGAAGTTTTGTGTGCTTATTTTGATCAAAGTAATTGTTATTACAATATGATCACAGATTTGTAAAGTATATACGTACTCGCAAGTGATATTTATCTAAGAAGATTAAGATGTTTTCTTAGAAAAAGAGATTGCTAATTCTTAAATTGTTATTTAAAAATAAGTACTATAAGTCTTAGGTTATAGTGAGCCGAGATGGCCCACTGGTTAGAAAGCGTAAATCTTAATCGATGATCGCGAGTTCAAACACAAGGCAAGCACCACTGTATGTCTTTGTGCCTTATTTGTATTTATAATTCATCTCTTACTCGGCGGTGAAGGAAAGCGTCAACGTCTAATTTCACTGAATTCTGTCACATGTGTATTTTATACCAACTCGTATAGGAACAGCTTTGTGGAACAAGCTCCAAGCCTTCTTCTCACAGAGAGAGGAGGCCTAAGCCCATCAGTGGGCATACAATGATAGGTTGTTACGTTTACTTTTAATATAGTATTGTCATTTATTGTATTCTCAATGAGCATAACAAATGTGAGTACTTTTCCCTCTAAGATTAACATTTTAAACATTACTGAACGATTCAATTAGTATGTTTCTGGCACAGTGTGAGACTATTCTCTATCTGTAATGTGCTCTATAGCACATTACAGATTGAAATGAGTAAGATAATTTAAAGTGCATTCAACTAAGTAAACCTTTAATTGGTCGCGTGGAATTGATAGTAAAATAATAATAGACGAACATTTTTTAGGAAAAAACTTAAATAAGTTGTTTTAAATCTGAGGGAGTTGAAATTCTCATTCTACCCTCAGCTCTCAAAAGACAATTCCCAAATGACGCAGAATATTTAACTTTTGAAATCAGTTCTAGTTGTTCCAAAGGCCGTTGTCATCCTTGTGCGAAGTCTAATGATAGAAAAAAGTCCAGTCGGGTTACTTAAAAATTCAGCAGTTTTAGCAGTTATCAGCACTTTAAAACGACCAAAGTATTCACTCTCCCCCGTTTCTTTATTCTATTACCTCAATTTTAACACACCAGCTCCAATTTTCCTTTCTCAAAGCCTACCTTGTTACCAGGCAATCTTATTCTATTGGGCTAGATAAATAACCTTTATCATTCATATCAACTTTTATGAGTACACATACGGCATACCTACGGTAAATGGATTCTCATCCGAGTCCAAGAAGCAAGTGAGAAGAAGATATAAAATAGATAAAATTACACCGTAACGGTCTCCAATATATATTCATAACGAATGATAAACGATGAAACTATACTTGTTTGAGTAAATAATATGAATTGGTAAATTTATGTTTATAGTAGAAAAGTAATCCAAAATAATTAAAGACAATGAAGTAAGAAAAACTTGAGGTTTTATATTCTTAAATAAAAAAAAACTTTATATTAAAGTTTATTAGTAAATTAATTACCTCTGTTTATTACTCTTCCTTAAAGATTCAATGGGCTAATTTTGAGTAAGAAAGTTGTTTACGTTGACGAAAGTTTTGCTCCTAACAAAATTTTAAGATATAATTTTGTTCGAGTTTAATTTGCAGCTAATGAAATACTTATGTGGGATTTGTATCAAGAAACCATTAATGTCAATATTATTGTTTTCCATATGTTTAAAAGGAATGTGCTGACTGTCTATCAACGCGCAGTCCAAAAGCTGGAAACATAGATTGTTGACAAGATATTATGGGTAAAAGTAATAAAATTTACAATAAGCCAATTTTATCTGTTGCGTATTTTTTTAAATAGCAAAGCCGATTGATTAATATGCTCCCTGGTGTTAAGCGATGACCATCACCCATATATAGGTATTGCAAAAAATAATAACATGTGTTATCAACCATAGGAAAGATTATATTAAATTATTTGTGATTGCAATCACTCTGACTAATTCACTTTTTAATCAGAAAACAGTAATATAAAATAATTGCTTCCAGATCATTTTTTTAGTTAGATAATCATCATTTTACAAGAGTAAGTTAAATTTAAAGTTACCAGTTCTACTGAGGTTAATCGGCAAGAAGCTCAGTAGTTCTTCTTTTCCGTTTTCAAAATTATAGTTTCGTTAATAAAATAAATATGCTTTCTATTAATATAACATCATATAGCAACGACACACACACAAGGGCGTAGAGGGAAGTGGGGCGGCATGGAGCGTCGTGACATAGTCGTGCCACAGTCGAGTACAATATGAATTATAAAAACAGTATTCCACATACTAAGCAATGCTTGTCCGGGCTTGTCCACAATATTCGGTAAAGATTCACGTGTGCCAGCCACTTGGCCACGGGTTACTTTTATATCTTAAACACTGAATTTAAATAAAAATTAAAATATATTCATTACTATAATAATAAAAAGAAATGATAAGAAAACTTAACAGAATACAACGAATTTGTTACAATAAATCCGCAATCTTTGCGCGGATAGACACCGTAAAAGCTGATCGTAAAAGATATATTGTATTATAATTACTTATCATTTGCTTGCTCTACAGAAATCTGTTTGTACAGACCGGAAAATTTTTATTGAGAATCAGAAAACATAGCAACCCTTGCCATTTTCAATTCGTTTCAATGCCACGGGTTATAATCATTTTGCATCGTATTATGCTGTTAGTCTTTCAGCGCTCTGTTTTACTCATTTTAAGCGACTTTGTTTTCTTATTCTATATTCTATTATCCAATATAAAGTAAAGATATAGTGTAATATTGTATGAAAATTTTACCATAACAACGCAAATGTATGATGTATTAACCAATACATATTTATAGTATATTATAAGCGATAGTATCATATTATAAAAGTTATGAATTAGTTACAAACAATCATTAAAAAAGTTGTCTATAACGAAGTAATTGATTCAAATTCTTTAAAAAACTAAGGGTATTCAGGAAGTTGTAAGACAAATAAACATACTACCTATACAAACTTTTAAAATTTCATATAATTTATCGGTCTTTTTAGTATAAAAAAATGAGTTACTTTATTATTTTTATTTTTTACCACTTCCGCAACTTCCGAAGCCCACACCCACTGCGGGTGCGTGACACTCACACAACTGACGCTTGGTTTACTTATTAGTCATTCGAGATCTATTAAAAGTGATGGCAATCGATCAGCGTAAAAACACTACCTACCGGACCATGACGTATTTTCATCACACATATGCAGTTTTCCTTATGATGTTTACACAACACAAATTAAGTATATGAAAATTCAGTGTAAAGATTTTTTTAGCAAACACATACTTTTTTTGAAAGAGACAATATTAATTTAACCTGCATATTTGATTTTACCTGTTTACTGTAAATTTATTAAATGCTTTATTCCACCTTGGTTGTTTCTGTTGCTTGTTATAAATATCCTCTCTTGTTGGTCTACTGGTGAACTTATAATGCTTCAGACATCCAAGGGTCTAGGTTAAATACCCTGGTCGTGCTGCTAAAAATATACATTTAATTTCTGTCAATAAAGTTTGAGAAGAAGGCTGGACTTTGGAAGTTGGCGTAATCTAGATACAATAATTGGATTACGCGAATAAAGGAAGAGAGGTTTGTGCATTCACTTTTGTTCTATAATAAGTCCTGTGTCATTTTTTTGTCTTTCTTGAGAATATATATTATCATCATCACCAAATGTAACCGATCGCTATATGTACATGAAAGATATTTAAGTAAAAGAAGGGGTCCTAGAGACCTAGCTAACTTAGGTTGTCAGCTCAAGTATTTTCATTTCTATAAAATAATTTCACCACGGCTGTAGATAAAAATATAGGAATAAAAGAGATCTTTAACTCTAAAGAAAAATATAAAAATTTAAACAATTTCAATACACAAACAAAACCTTTCACTTAGACTCTTCAAATTGCAGCGACAACGATAAATCAATATTCTTGAAATTAAATTTACAAGCCATCACTTTAAATGAACTAATTCAAATTTATTTGAAATGTCAAATATTTGTTATTAATTATAAAACTTTTATGAAACCGAGTTAAAAATTTCATTAAAACTTCAAATAATACCTAAGTGGAATGTACCGTTTATACGCCCGGCTTAATTAATATTTACCAGAATTACTGATAACGTTACATATAATACAAGGTCCTGTAGACATTGCAGAAAATATAAATAATGAGTAATTAATTTCTGATTTTTTTACTTGTATTATTTAATGTTTTTATATTCTAATAATATTTATTTAAGCAGAATGTTTATGCGTGTTCACTTTTTTTCTTAACTACGAGATGGATTTGAACGCAGTTCCCATAATTTAGGATTGGGTTAAAAATAATACAAAATTCAAACAATACCTTTAGTTTGATAAGTTGGAGCTTTTGTGTTTATAGAAATTGCTATTTACACTTACATCCGCATTTTTAGAGATATTTAAAGACGACTTCTCGATATGTTTTATTTTACGAAAGTATGAAATAATTTATAACATTTATATTAAATTGAAAAATTCTTCGAGTATTTGACATATTTCAATTTAATACACGTTATGATATTGTTTAAATTTACTTTTGATATTTTAATTTATATACTGTTACATATATCTAAAGGTATATTGTATATGTATGTATATATAGGTTGCCCTAAAATGTTAACATCACGCTCTTAGTAATATCAATCTATGAATTATTAATCAATTAGTCGACCCATCATTATTTTATATTTAAGTAAATGTATTTTTTATTTAAATTATACATTATGTCAGATTTTAATGTTAACTAAAATACATATATAAAATTGTGATACTGAAATTCATTTTCCAATTTTTATCAAGTTTGAGAATTTTTTTTTTTGTATAATATTTCTAGCTTTTAATATTTTTAAGTGTTTTGGTTAAGTTTTATCTAGTAATGCTAGCACCCAATCAGTAACAGCCTGTTAATGTTCCACTGCTGGGCTAAGGCCTCCTCTCCCTTTTGAGGAGAAGGTTTGGAGGCGTGGTTCCACCACGCTAGTCCAATGCGGATTGGTAGAATACACATGTGGCATAATTTCAATGAAATTAGACACATGCAGGTTTCCTCACGATGTTTTTCTTCACCGTCAAGCACGAGATGAATTATACACACAAATTAAGCACATGAAAATTCAGTGGTGCTTGCCCGGGTTTGAACCCACGATCATTGCTTAAGATTTACGCCTTGTAACCACTAAGCATCTCACGCAATCATCTGGTACAAATTTCCGATCTATTATGCTAGCTATCTAGCATCTTCCTATCTCTTATAATAGCTATTTAATTTTGCGAATGAATTAGGGAAACGTCCCTTTCGCAACATTTACGAATAAATTTTCTTTATCTATCAAATTGCATTAGCATTTTGAAATTGGGTGATGTCGTAAGGAAAATAAAATACGTATTATTTATAAATATAACAATTTATTAACAATTAGAACATATAGAACTTTTTTTTGCTTGCTGCTTGCAAATTGCTTTCAGTAAAAAAAATAAACAAATACATATTTGAAACAGAAAGTATTCTTACAGGTGAATTTGAATATAACCAGCTATTTTTCAGATCTACAATAAAAATAGGGGAGAACGCGGTCGGGCTTGAATTTAATATCGCTGAATAACACGAACTGCAGCAACGCTTTAATGCATTTTCTCATATTCTCAAGCATCCACTTATGCCACGGACCGACTTACCGCGTTTTGCTTTCGGAAATATGAAAAATTGGAAATTGGCTTAAAGATTATTTTAACATGAATTGGTTGCAGGTGGGCTTACGAATTGGATATTTGCTCTGTAAACCAATATTTAGAGAGTAATGGTCTTATTGGAGTGGTGGAGAAGGTATAACTTAACAGATTATACGCATGTATAGACAAGCCGTGATGGCCCAGTGGTAAGAACGCTTGAATCTTAACCGATGATCGTGGGTTCAAAACCGGGTGAGCTCCACTAAATTTTCATTTGCTTAATTTGTGTTTATGATTCATCTCATGCTTGACGGTTAAGAAAAACATCGTGAAGAAACCTACATGTGTCTAATTTCACTGAAATTCTGCCACATGTGTATTCCATCAACCCGCATTGGAATAAGCTCCAAAACTTCTCTTCAAAAAGGGAGAGGAGGCCTTAGCCTAGCAGTGGGACATTCACAGACTGCTACTGTACTACAAGCCATAACACAATTATCTAGCTTTTCAATTTTGGAGTACGATTGCGTCAATAGAAGGCCGAACTTAAAGTTACTGCTTAAGGTTTATAGTTTACGTGGCTTAATTGATTTCAACCCATCCAATTGTGTACATCCAGCTGTGGTCTGAGTGCCTACAAAGTATCTTATGCTTAGTGGTAAAAATTTTCATCGGACTTTCATTTTTTTAATTTACAGCTAACTAAATGAATATATCATTAATCTTGATTTATTCGGAAGAATAAATATAGCATAGCGTTGTATTTGAAATTGTCCTTGAATAATTCCAATTGCAATTTATGACTTGACTTTGTTTAACAATATGTTGAGAAATTTCAAGCAAATATTGATTTGAATATTTTTTTAATAAAATATTAGAAATAATAACAATAGCAGATTGTTTTCATAAAAAAGCGACAATGATTGTATACAGAGGACATGTAAATCATAAACTTATAACACTAAATTTTTGACTTCGCAAAGTCAATCATCGCAACTGGTGCAAGGAATTAGTTTCTACAGTAAAATTACAGTTTTATTTTTTATTTTTAAAAACGTAAATCTTATGTTAAAAACGTTAATAAGTGCTAAACAAATGGTAAAACAGCGTGGAGTTAGTATTCGTTGCAGGATGTAAATGTAAATTGACGACAGATACACTGATCTGGTGCTAAGTTGGAATAGATAATATTAACAAATAGTTGTAGATAGCAATCCATTTTATGCAACAATAAGTATCCCTGAACTCTATAATATGATATACAAGTGACCTGTTAAGACTTGGCAAAATACCAAATGCTCTCACTTACAACGTGATTATCTTGGAACAAATGCTGGGCAATTTGTCTCGCAGCGCAAATATCGGCTAAGTTGGGTTAAGCCATGTGTATAAATTGGCTTAAATCACGTACGATACTCCTTGGCTTTTGGGATTCACTTTACAAAATAGATTAGCTTAGCTCTGCGAAATGCTAAGTTGAGTTAAAGTAGCCTCAAGGAGATTAAGCTTTTGTTCTTGATACATGAATTAAAATTAAGATATTTGCTTTTATATTTGCTCTATTAATAATTTATAATATTAAAATTTAGTTCAACTCATACAAAAATTGATAATCAAATAAATCAATATAATTCTGGTGAATATTTTATTTTTCAAGCCGCTTGCTTGTATATCTGCAATATTTGTATTTGTATCTCATTTAGGAATAGCAGGGCTGCCGGGGACAAGGGGCTGTGGTTTAGTTGCGCGAATCATGAGGGGATTTGCCATAATCGCCATACTTGGCAAACGGGTTGGCGATCGCAGTAAGTTAGTCATAGTACTCAGAGAGACGCTGCTGCCCGTTCTCTGGTGTATATTCCCTCGGGTCGACTTCTACGCCCCCCACGGGATGAGATGGGGTGGTGATATTCGTCGCCGTCACTTTTCCAGTGATGACTTATGGATCAGAGACGTGGTCGCTCACAATGGGCCTCATAAGAAGGCTCAAGGTCACTCAAAGGGCAATGGAGAGGGCTATGCTCGGAGTTTCTCTGCGAGATCGAATCAGAAATGATGAAATCCGCAGGCGAACCAAAGTAACCGACATAGCCCGAAGAATTGCTAAATTGAAGTGGCAGTGGGCGGGGCACATTGCTCGCAGAACCGACGGCCGCTGGGGCAGAAAGGTTCTCGAGTGGCGACCACGAACCGGAAGACGCAGCGTGGGTGGGCCCCCTACAAGGTGGACCGACGACTTAGAACGAGTCGCGGGAAGCCGTTGGATGCGGGCAGCGCAAGATCAGCCAACGTGGAAATCCTTGGGGGAGGCTTTTGTCCAGCAGTGGACGTCTTTCGGCTGATATGATGTATCTCATTTTAAAAACAATTATTTTAATCTGAAATCAGTTATATAAAAGTAGGACATCTATAAAAACAACAATAGACGCCATATTATAAGCTATTTTATCACAATATTATGTGGATAGAAAATATCGTTGAGCAATATATGACGTAAACATCAATATCAAATGGGCAAATTATAACATTTTTTATATTCGGATGTAAAAAATTCTAAATCTTTTAATAGAAACAAGAATTCTAGTGAAAATTTACGATGGATCGTGTTATATATATTTTTTAAATTATAATATTAATGTAAACACTTTTACTTATAATGATATGTACTATACCAACATAAAAAAATATTACCTCATTTAATTATTAATCCTCTATAACTATATACAATAAATACATCAGTAAATGGATTATTGTCTAAAGGCATTAGTAGTGTAAGCCGAGATGACCTAGTGGTTAGAACGCTTGAATCTTAACCGATGATCGTGGGTTCAAAACCGAATAAGTGCCAAACCTTTTCCTCAAAATTGAGAGGAGGCCTTAGCTCAGCAGTAGGACATTAACAGGCTGTTACTTTTAGTAGTATAAGATGTGTAAGCCAATTCAGACGTTAAGTTCCTTGTACCTATAATTGTAATGACGAACTTATACACTAATATTATAAATAATAGAAAACTTTAGTATAAGAATATCTGAAGGGTATGTAGTTGGCAAACGGGTTTGTTTACTTCCCGAAAGTTCTAGCAGAAGTTTAAATTTAATAAGGCAAATGGTATTTTATCGTGACGTTTTTTTCAGTCGAGCGAGGTTCTAGGTGGCTGTTTATTAAATTTAACAAGATTCAAAATGTCACGTCATTACAATAAATAAGCATTGCTAAATTATTCTAAAAATATACTATCTATGTTTCTATAAAGTGACATTCATAAAAACGGTTAAGAGAAAATAAGAACGCGTTTGTATAAGGAGCAACTAACTTGCTTCAAATAAGGTATACTCTTACTGATTTATCTTTGAATCCGCATAATTTTTGTTTATATAAAATAAAATAGTATAGTTTTAAATAATTCTTCCAGAGTCCTTCAACTTTCAAGTAGTGAGTTATACACTAATGCTACTAAAACACGACATAATAAAAATAGTATGTAGTATTTATATACAACTACTGCCTATAAAAATCAATTTGACATCTTACATTACTAAATATGTGTCTTCTTAGTTTCATTCGGAGTCGGTGTCAGTAAAACAATTCCTACCACACCTTATACCTGAAATACCTTCGACCCGATTAGGCTATAGCTTATGTCTAAAAAGCGGATATGCATACCTAAAGCCATATATATACATTCGAAAAACGTAACTCCCATTCTGGGGCAGCTGGGTAAAAATATACTTACTTGGTCCGCGTTTTATTCGCAAGAAATCTGTAGGATATATAATATAGTTCTAGAATATTTCCTATGAAATATATATGCTATATAATGGTCATAATCATGGCAAGTTTCATTATTAAAAAGATAATTTATTTTTGTGTTATGTGAACCCATAGTAGATATTGCAAAATATTGTAATTGTTCATTCTGATCGAAAAATCCGATTAACTATATTTGACGTCTCGAACCAGCCCCGTTCCTATTTTATTATACGTACATGTTTTATGAATCTGCTTGTTAGGCATTGCTAATTTTCCCTTTGAACCGACAGCGCGCATCGCCAGTAATTGGAGTGGTTGCGGCAATAAACTGTTCGGGTAGGTTCAAGACCTTCCAAATCATTGATTATTATTTAGTTTATTGGTTTTTATTAAATTAGTGGTATATTTTTTATTATTAGTTTAAAATCCATTAAATTTATTTATGTATTTTAAAATTTTAATAAGGCAGAAGTGAATAGCATCAGTTTTAGCATATTAGAGCAATTCTGCAATCGAACCTAATGATTTATTTGTAAAATGAGCATGTTTCTACAGCGCTATCTCTACATGAATAGAAATCTGTAACGTAAAATCTAAAATTTTTCGACTTTGAGTTTTCCTATAAAAACTAAGTATCGTAAAGTACTTTAGGTACCTTTATCATCAAATCTTAAAAGCTATATTATATTATTATACTAGCGCACAACAGCAATTTATCTACCAAAGTAAACACACGGTGGCCAGATTCATCCCGTCGCCAAGAAATTCAATTATACCAGGTAACTCGAGTACATGTCCTTGCTTCGCTATATCTTGGCTCACATGAAATATGTACAGAATATTCTACTGTTTCGCCTGATAATAAGGGCGATAATAGAATGCCTCATACAAAACGATTTGACAAACTAATATCTGTCGTTATTTGTGCTAGAACATTGAAACTTCCTCGGTTGATGCCACACTTAAGATAGAAGAAAGATTATTCATTTGACTCGATCTTAATATTTTTAACCTTAATTTATACAAAATACTTTGAAAGACTTAAACCAAATACTGGGTAGGTAGCTTTGTGCAGTCCATCCGGGTGGGTACTTGTCACTCGTCTACTACTACTCGTCACTGGGTATTACACAGTACAGTCATTCTACAGCTTATTATCAGTATCCTATGTTTCGATTCGCAATTCGGTGAATTTGCCAGTGTTATTACAGTCACACGGGACATAGTATCTTAGAGTTAGCAGCGCATTGATACGTCTTTTCCAATAAAAACTAACTATGATGGATCATACACTCATCTAACTTCAAAAAATAATCAAAGAGAGAACTTTTTACCTAACTACAGAGTAGTCGAATCTATTAAGATTGTGCTTTAAGACTGTAGTTGGGTTAAATCTCATTTGAAATATTCAAATGCATGATAGATGAAAAAAGAAGAAAAAGTAAATATTTTCTGCAATATTTTCAAATAATTTTAATTCGTATAAACATCCAAATTTTTATGAAATATGTGATGTCTCTAATTAATTATATAATATATATATTTGCTAAATACACAGGAACTATATTCGATTTTGTTATTATTAGGTTATAAATATTGTATGAAGTATTTGTTTCAAAGTTTTTAAAATGTTGATAATCTCTTTAACGACAAACCGTTACATGTCTTGGCTTTTAAGTTGACACACAACTCAAAGTACGAACGTAAGCTATAAACAAAAGTCGAGTATTCTTATTGTTCACAGTCATGCACTTAAAAGTTTCTCGACCAATACGTAGTTTTAAATGTTTGGAAATATGTTTCGTTTTAAAATTAACAATTAATTTAATTAAGGTGATAGTTATTAAGCTTTGTTACCAAAATGAGGTTATATATATTGTATTAATTTGTATGCAACTAAATAAATCGCAATGTAAAATCTAGGTAGCCGATTATAATTTACTATTAAACTCTGTAGCAAGTTAGATATATATTTCATACACCAACATACAAAATATACTAATTGCACATCAAAATATGAACCCTAAAAAAATCATCACATTATATTTTACGCGAAAAATAAAACTAAATGACCAATAATTTGTATCTGAGCACAAACTTTTTTTTTATTTTATAGAATAGGAAAGCGGAGGAGCATATGGGCCACCTGATGGTAAGTGGTCACCAACGCCCTTAGACATTGTAAGAAATGTTAACCATCGCTTATATCACCAATGCGCCACCAACCTTGGGAACTAAGATGTTATGTCCCTTGTGCCTGTAATTACACTGGCTCAGTCACCCTTCAAACCGGAATACAACAATACCATACTGCTGTTTTGCGTTAGAACATCTGATGAGTGGATGGTACCTACCCAGACGAGCTTGCTCAAAACTCTACCATCAGTATTATATCAGTATACCACTTAATTACTTACCACTTAATTATTGTGGGGCTGGTTCCTAATAATAATAAACTATTGACTCACTGTTAAGCCTATTACGTTTGGTTCCCTCGTGCATGCAACCAGCGCACGCGTGCATTTTAAAAACGCGCCTCAATACCAACAAAATCAAAATTCAGATTTCATCCGCCCCTTAAACGATCCTCTCGACGCGCTTTCTTAATTATATGCTTTTCTTATCTACAACGACCGATATTATACTTGATATTATATTTGATATGGTATAGTTCTCTATACTTTAATAATATGATAATGAGCAAAATTTACAAAACTAGTTAGGCACTATCATAAAAGGCTTAAAAAATGAGTAAAAAGTATTTTTAATAAGGGACTGTTTTAATGAGTTTTAATAAATGACTTTATAGCGCCATCTATACGTGTACTACAAAACTATGTTAGATGGAGCGCATTCCTATCTATAATAACACTAAAACCGCTACTGAATTATTTAGAAAAGATATAGATGGCGCTTATCCACAAAACACGAATAAAATATTATAACGGATCTATTACAATATATTATAAATCTAATAAATATGTACATAGATTAATGTTATATTTTCTACGTTTTTGAAGTTGTTATAATAATATATAAATTGTTTTATTTTTTAATTATGAGCTTGTCGTTTCGCTACTAGCCGCTAGATGGCGTTTATATATTAACAAGTGAGTCATAGCTCCATATTATTCAACACGTCATAAAAATACTTGGGACACCTAGATATATTTTTTTCGCACGCATATTTTACAAATTATTCTGAGGAGAATGGTTCTTAAACTTAAATATGATGATTTATACAAAGCACTGTTATATTTTTATCCGTTGTCCTCGCGTTTTAATAGTGTCGCAGCTACTGATTTAAGAAACAAATTAAATTAATTAATTAGGTTTGACTAAATTATTATGAGGTGATTCCGTAGGGAGCTCCTCTTAGCATTAATGGACTATTAAAAGCAGGTACAATGATGAAGTGGTTAAATTCGTTTGTTATAGTGTGCATACATTCCAAGATTGAAATTGAAATAAGCATAAAGTCTGCCTAGTAAGTTACTAAAGGAACTTCAAATCCAGTCATGTAGAAATAATTCTTTGACTTCCATACTGAATGTATGACAATACAATACAGATAAAATGATAACAGTATTTAATCAAGACATACCTAAATTCTCACATATTTTGAGCGGTGTGTTTTTCGCTTCCAATAATTTCTTATTTTTATGTTTATATATATATATATATATATATATATATATATATATATATATATATATATATATATATATTTTTGTTCTTCTCATTGTTTTTTAACCAGATTATCATTTAGGACATTGAGAATTAATTTAATTAAATAGTTCTATATATGCCCAACCTCCTAAATACACAATACACATACACAACCTCTTTTACATATTACTATAACGCACAATTGTATATAAACGCAGGCATTTTCTATATGCTCTCATGTATAAATAAGTAAATGGGATAGCAATCCAATACCACCATGGAGATATTAAGCGGAGATCCAATGTGCTTTCCAGGGCATAAAACTATATTAAAACTGTCAGCTTCTTGACTTTGCGATGCCACTAAGAATTTTTTGACAAAATTAACGAATTTGAAGTAAGATATCCCAGAACTCTAGTACCTCCCTGGAATCCCAGTACCTCGGGTTCGGGCAGTAATATAACCTAGCTACTACACCAACGAGACAGAGTTTCATTTGTAAGTTATTTTAATTAATGGATTGATTGAATGGTATAAGTTTTTATTATCAAATCTTATTTTCAAATAGAAATTTTTTTTCGACTCCGTATTTTGCTACCAATTATCGAGTGTTAGTTAAAATTTAATATTATTACTAATATCTAAATATGCTTGCTTTATTTTTTCACGATATTATTAATGAGTTTCTATTTTGTTCTTGGATCTGTTCCTTTCATCTGTCGCCGCCATAGTTGCTGCAGTAACGCCTCCTCGCCCGCACCAATGCGCGTGCGCATATAATGACATGCAAAATTATCCCTCACAGCGGTCCGGCAAATTGCAGTTTAACCGTTGGTAAATAAGTATTGTATATAATATACTTTTCCCTATTTTAGCTTGCTTACTTTGCATGTTTGCATAACGCAAGTTTTATATAAGGATAGCTAAAGTTTTGTTTAATAATTAAAGAAATGTAGCCTAAACTAATTACATTTTATGTTTATTATCATAGTTTGTATTTTTTTCATCAAATTGTTATGTTTTAATAAGATTAAAGTGCTTACAGGAATACTAAAAATAAACTAATAACAACAAAGAAAGCTTTATAATTTTATTGAAATAGGTAAATCATATTATTTTTACGTAATTACAATTGTTCTTTCCTGCACTCCCTTAGGTTTGTTGGTAGAGAATGCTCTTATCACTAAACTTAGTATTAGAATAAGCAAAAGAAAATTATATACAAACTATATAGTCTTTAGGTACTTGCTAAAAGCTTAAAAAAATAGCAGTTAGTTTGAAAAACTCTATAATAACTAACAGCTTGAAATATTGAAAACGGCTCTTAGTTTATAGCTTTTTGAATTATAAATATTTTTTAGATTTTTTTGTGTATAATAAATTAGTATCATAAGAAAACGCATGCCGCACAATTTGATTAGTAACCTAGGTATTTATAAATGCTTTTATTTAAATTCTCCTGTTAGCGTGTGTTGTTCAAATCTCGCAACTTTAATTGTAACGTTATCCACCCAACTCATTCAACGGAAAATTTCATTCGCTTTATTAGTAGGTACCAGTGAATATACAATAGCCATTTAGGTCTGATTTCAACGTTTTATTAATTACTAAGCACAGATCGTGAATATACAATAGCCATTTAGGTCTGATTTCAACGTTTTATTAATTACTAAGCACAGATCGTGAATATACAATAGCCATTTAGGTCTGATTTCAACGTTTTATTAATTACTAAGCACAGATCGTGAATATACAATAGCCATTTAGGTCTGATTTCAACGTTTTATTAATTACTAAGCACAGATCGTGAATATACAATAGCCATTTAGGTCTGATTTCAACGTTTTATTAATTACTAAGCACAGATCTGCATTTAAACAATTTATTATATATCATTTCTTAACTAGGTACATACATAATACTTTATTTACAACAAGGAATACGAATACTTCATAAATTCTAAGCTCATTAGATATATAGCTTGCTCGCGGCAAATTGTTTCGTAATTTCGTCCTCAGATTACATAAATTATACGTATCGGCAGTCGGAATGTCATTTTGTAAATTACAAGACATTAATACAAGTTTGTCATAATTGGTCGTGTCACGCAGCGCCAAGAATGCTGGTTTGTCTGGTCTCCTGGTCATTAGGATCTTTAATATCTATTTAAGCAAGATTTTCTTTTTGTCAACATTTTTAAAGTATCAAGTTATTCATTTGTCTTTTTAAAGTTGAGAATGATCCTTTATCAGTTGTCCTCATGAAGTCACGAATGCTCGTTTTGTCTTATTTTTTGTGCTCTCTGTTCTAAAAGCATATCAAAGAAACCGATGACGGAAAAGAATAATGAACGAAATAATAAAATCAGTGAACATATTTTTTTTTATCTTTAACTCTAATAGAGAGTTAATTTTGTTCCTGGTACGATAAATATGTGTTCATTTATTTATTTAGGGGTTTTTAGCCGCAAATACGACGCTACATTCTTAAAAAAAAACAATACATTTTTAAGATATGAGAATATGTATACGATGTGTTTTGATTTGTAATATTATATTACAATCTACATTGATGTTTAAAAAAAATGTAAATAATAATAACGTTAATCGATCAACGTTCAAGCTACACAATCACGGAATAGTATTATAAATTACGGGCAACTTTATTTGGAAAATAAGATGTGATATATATTTATTTATTTTATTTTACTTAAATGACGTCAATATATAAATAAATATTACACATGTATGATGAGACACTAACTAAACTATTTGCCAGATTGACTTGATATTTGTCACATTTACTCCTTTCCCGACGTGGACGCTCACTAAGAACGGATTTTGCGCAAATCCTACCCAAAATAAATTTTTCTACTTATCTACCCGTGCGATTAGCTGGTGTACATATATAGTACTTGGAATAATAGTGCAAAAAACTTTATTAAAAGTATAAAAACTTGTCTTATTGTCTCCGCTGATTGCAGGAATTACATTTGCATTTGTAGCCCAGAGGAGTTGGATTTATTCAACTGGAAAATGCTGCTAGTATGCTGCCAACATTCCAGGCTGTCATGATGTACAGTAATTATTTTTAATTTATATTTGTTATAAGTACTAAAATCTTAATATAAATAATTCTTCTTAGTTAGTAACTTCATATAGTTCAGCTAACGTTCGAGTTCACCAATAGCTCCGAAACCTCTATAGAATACGATTATTAACGACGTCATCAAATAATATTCGATAGATTTCAATATAACAATTTAAAGAAACCACACATATACGTCTTTTTAACGCACACGCACATAATATCTCATTCATTTGAAGTCAATGACCGAGATCAGAAATAATTATATATATATGTAATAAAAAGAACTGTGTTCATACACAAAAATATTTTTTTATTAAAAAATCATCAGTGAGTATTACCTTAATCAATACTGTAGAGCAGTTTTTTAAAAAAAAAACCTCGAAACTTATACCACTGAATACAATAGTGAAATTTTAGAATGTGATAAGTGACATTGACTGAAATAATTATAACACTTAAAAGGATACTTGCATCAAAATAGCGTATGACAATTTTCGAATTTTCACAAGTGATATACGAAGTGTGTTCTTACAGACTAGCATTCATTTCAATAAGATAATATATTCTTCGTCTCGTATTACATGTATACAATTAGTGTATTTCTAAGGGTTATTTTACAATAATATATAAATTTTGTTAGAAAAATGAAAAGTTTTTGATAATACAGTAGAAACCCTAAATATCAAGGACACAAAGTCTCGGGCATCTAAAGTTGTATACAATAAATAATATTGTAAACAAAAAATAAATAAATCATTAATCAAAATGAACGTGACCTCTTGATTACACACTTTCACTGAACGTAACAACGGATCGACAGACAGGGCGACGCCAACAATTGAAAGTGAATTCCCTAGAAACAACTTTGATGAGGTTTTATTTAACGTTACTGTAGATAAAAGCAACTAAAGTTTTTTATCGATATACGTTGAATAGAAGAAATTCTTAAGATCCAATAACGAATAATTAATATTGTAATTAATATCCGTAGCTTAATTATCGAATTTGACACAATATGTTACACATTTATATATTTAGTTAAGAACATTATTATTATTATATAGCATAATAAAAAATACGTCGTAATAACTGGAGAGAAACTCTTAATCAATTCAGGTGCTACAACGCCATCTAGCAGACATTGTGAAAGATTATTTGATGCCTTTTAAGTGGTTTACTTACTATAACAAAAAAAAAAATACTAAAACTTTCAATCAAAATGCTTTCGATTTCGCTTATTAATGACAAAGTGAAGAAATTTTATGTTATGTTATGTGTTCGATTACTTTTATTCATTTGGTTACAAAATATTTAAAATTTTAACGACGATTCTTCTCCATTTCATTCTCCAAGTGATTGTCAACAACTTCAAAACAAAACAACAATCAAACATCACTATGAAGCTTTTTCTTCTGTATCTTTGTTCACGAGTACTGTAAGTGAACAATGCAATGTTTCTTTGGCATAATCATTGTATTATAGACATTGATTTGAAATATAATTTTCTTGCTCTTGCTTTCTATGCTAGCTTTAAAACTCTAAGCTAATTACGAGCAGTCTCCTGAATATCTATATTATTAGGATGAGTGCAGTAATATTTAAATGCTCAGATATGGCAATAAAAATTATTTGGTGGTGTTTTTTACAACATCCGTATCATTTCATTCCTTCCGTGCAGCAAACGATGTTTATTAAATTGATACAAGTCTAACATACAATTAAGGTCTTATTTTGTATCGATCTATTCGTGGTAACGATTACAATCTGACCTATATGCATACGAGTAGCTCGTTAATTACCGGTCGCTTTGCGTGAGTTCATATATTTTCCTACAAGCTGTGCCATCGACGTTCCATTTGAAAATAAGCTTTTGGCTATGCCTTTGGCAAATCTATTGTTTATCTTTATTGTAACTATTTAACTGACTATTTAATAAATGGGATATTTATGTTTGTTGTCGAAACTTTCCTTATCTTTATCTCTTATGTAGTTTATATATTGTACACATAATTACTTATACCTGTATGAATAAAACAAAAATGAAATCGTTACAAGAATTTTATAAAGACATAACATATACCCACAAATTTCTCATTCAAGCATTTTCAAAAAATTCAAAACAATCTTTCCAAATACGTTCGCAGGGTTATATATAAATGAATTATAATAAAATATTATCTAAAAATATAATTTTTTTAAATTTAATCTTATCGTTCGAATAGTTAGAATAGAATAGTAAACATTACATGATAAGGTTTAATCGATGGAGAGATATAAAAAATAATCAATGACTAGCTACGTATTTATATTACATATTGTATAATATCAAGGATTATTATAAATACGTGTGTACTGAATTCCTAAACGGCTGGAACGATATTGATGTTCTTTTTTTTGTGTGGGTTTGATTGGATTTTGATTAGACCCAGTAAGCGGCCATCCTTACACCCGTACGAAGTCAGGACGACAGCTAGTAATATTATAAAATACTTAATTTTAATATATCACATAATATGAATCCAATGAAATGGCACAAATATTATGATACACTACAATATGATACTAATGACGTATGCCGATAATGATGAGCCAAGCTAGTGGCGTTATTTGTAAAGGCAACGATACGCGATAATTAAATATGCAAGCAATATAAAAGACATATTGTTTGAACACTCTGTGTGTTTTTAAGCCGCAGTATAATTTCAGCCTTGCGTGCAACCTTGTATGGTCTCTGTTCGGTTTTTATCAGTGATTAAGCGACCGCTGTCTCTTGATACTTGTTTATTTTATTTCAACTAGCAACTTATTCCTTATTTACACATGTGTATTGTATTAGAAATTTTCATATTTCTAATACAATACATTGTATGTATTATGAATACTATCATTATCAAGGACACTGTTAAAAATAAAAACGTTAATTTAAGGTACGAAAGAATAAGCAAAAAATAGTGAGCTGTGTTGTAGATTAATTTAGATCCAGAACTTACCGCTTATAATAAGGCTCTTCTGCGGCGACCGCAGAGAGTCATAGCGGCGAGAGCGATACGAGGTTACCGTACGGTGTCGTGGACGGCGGTGACACGTCTCGCGAGCGATCCTCCCTGGGAACTCCAGGCGGAGGTGCTCGCGGAAGTGTACTGGTTTCGGGTGGAAACCAGGGTGAGTGGTGACCGTCGAGGACTAGCACAGGTGGGGCGAACCAGGGCTCTAGCCCAACAAGCCCTGATTCGCAGATGGGGGGAGTACCTGGTCTCCATCAGCAGGCCTGGCGACAGTGGAGGCAATCCACCCCACTCGAGTCGCTGGGTAGCAAAACGAAGCGGTGCACTCACGTATAGGCTGACGCAGGTGCTTACCGGACATGGCTGTTTTCGTAAGTTCCTGCAGGAAGTGTGGTGTGCCTCTCCCCCCGTAAGCGTTGCAAGGGCCAGTTGTATTCTCTGTATCTCGGGAACCCAACTAGGATTGAAGGCTCACATAGGCAGGCCAATCGTAGGGGCGTTACGGTAGCATGCGCTAGCGATCCCGTGACGCCCTCTGAGAGACGGTGAAGCTACCGCTGGTTTTTAGTGGGTACTCCCGTGCCTTCAGTGCTGGCGATCCAGAAGTTGCTTGGCGCAAAACTTTTTATGAATTACCGTAATATATTTTTAAATACTTTAATTAAACAAATTTTTTGGAGGTTAAGCAAATACAATGTTAAATTCTAAAGTTTACCTGTTATAAAATTCCGCGGAGATTTATCACAGACTTGGACATATTACATATGACATCTACATTATTATATAGCGTATATATGTTCATCCTTAAACCTTAGCAAAATGATGGAAAGTTGCCCTTAAGATTATTAGGTTAGGTGCAAGCCGGTCTGAGTAGGTATCATCTACTCATCAGATATTGTACCGTAAAACAGCAATACTTAGTATTATTGCGTTCTGGTTTTGAAGGGTAAGTGACCCAGTGTAACTACATGCACAAGAGACAACATCTTAGTTTCGGACGTTGGAGGCACATTGGAGATGTAAGGAATGCTTAAAATTTCTTACACTGCCGATGTCTATGGGCGGTGTCGGATCACTTAACATCAGGTGGCCATCAGGTTATATATAAAAATAAAAAAAGACTGAATCCAGGAAAAACAAACAAGTTCAAAACAAAACTTCACAAAACCGCTTCATTATATTATTATAACGGCTATAATCACTCAGAACAGTGCTCAGTAGAAAATTTATGAATGAATGTCGGTTGGTATTAACTAACAGTGTAATAGGTAATTAAAATTATTATCACCAATGATAACCTCTGGTAAAGTAATGGTCGTTTAGCTCAGAGCACGTAACATTATTTATGTATATTTGCACTAGAAATATATTTTTGTAAGTAAAAATAAAAATCATTTCTATTAAAGCTTAAAGGTAAAGCTGAAAATAGTAAATTGTTATATTATACTTTCTCAAAAATGTGCTTAAATAATATTACATTTTAACCGTATATAATGCATTTAAATATTACGTCATATTATGAATTTTTGTTACAATATTTAAATAGAATTAAGATAAAGATATTTTATATTTATTTATTTATATTATAGATTGTTTTTTTTAAGCTTTAACGTCATTTGACTCTTAATCAATTTTTTTTTTAATTTCCTGTTCAAAGGAAAATCGAACGAAAATTTTCCAAGAAGGCCTAAGAATAGATTTTCTAGGCCGCTCATCTCGCTACGATTTGATATTCTCATAATTAAACGTCTGGAGAGTTATTGGCATGCGTTCATGTACTGAGATAAAAATTTAATAATATTTTGATACGATTTAAATAATCAGCCAGGAAATTTGAAACGACTTGTTATTAAATTTAAAAGACCAACGAAACCAAATTTACATGTATTATACAGCAGGGTCGATAATTTATAAGATGTAAGCATGCAAGGGATTTGTTTTATTTTGATGGGAATGCTCTTATAAGTCCCGTTGCAGGAAGAAGATGGTTAATCAATACGCATACCATCTAAATTTAAAATAATAATTAGTGCAATATATTTTCTTGATGCATAAGCCTTACTGTATTTTTTTAAATAAAATAGTACATTGTATGGTTAAACAAAAATATCAGTATCAAGATTGATACAGCGTGCCACACCCATGTATTAGCGTACTCCGGCGACTAACATCTATGGTTTAGTATTAGTAGCGACTAGTAACTAGAAACAATATAGGCAGGTCGACGAAAATAAATAGTACGACTCAACGAATGTGGGCGCTCACCGGTAGTGCTGAGGCGAAAGTCTCGACCAACGCTTCGGCTTACGTAACTCTAAATAAATATAAAACATCTACCCATATTAAGACAGACAATTCGACCGGTTTCGGCGGTGCTATTTTTCGCGGGTACTATTATGTATCCAGCCATTCAGATAGTCGTGCGAGTATATAATAATTCCATCCTCTATGTTAGTGTAACTGCGATAACGACCGGCACACGACGTACTGTGCCTAACATTCGGAAGTCTGACGCTTAAGACGCTGTGATCTTCAAGTGCTTTGAGAATAACATTTGTTTTGAATGACACGTGGTTTTAAGTGCGGTGTTTTGGAATAAATTTTGAATGACGGTAAAAAAATTGGATTTACTTTATACAAACTTATTCTAGAATATTACTTAACAAATCCGAAATTAATGGACATATTATCAGATACGCTACACTGATAACGGAGTACGTGAAGATATTTCAGTGAAAGCAGGCGTTGCTGGTACGTTAACTATAATTCTAAGTATTAAGAATATATGACGGTCTTATATACGCCTAGCACAACTAAGTACTTCGTGATAACAATAATGATTTATAAAACGAGCTATCAAGTTTAAAACTATCATTATTGGTATTTGCATTATCGTATAGTCACGATTGTGATTAGATTATAAACCACTTATGGTACTCTTCATAGTTTTATTCAAAACTAATCAATTCTAATGAATCTGTTTCCACTGATACAAAATATATCTTACTAATAAATGATTGTATTTGAACATAATAAAACTGATCACTATAATGTTTTAGAATAATATATATTATTCAAAATATCAATAAAACTACTCTTTTTTTTTCTTTCTAAGCTTATGTCATATAACTATAAGCTTATGTCATATAATTATATATTATAAAAAAAACAATTTCAGTTTTCTAGGAATGTATTTTAAGTATTTAATATTTTGATTCTTTTGATGAACATATAATATTCAAATTCTACATTTGAAAGAATGCGGATGTTGCTATTATGGATTGTTATTAGTGTCAGAACAGATTGATGTTTATTTAAGTTCAAGTATGTGAGTAAGTATAGCTTATGAGTAAGGAATAATGAATATTAGGCCGTAAATATCTCAATGGGCAAATGCCTTCTATGTATTTAAGAAGTTTTGGTTTATTCAGGCAGCCGCTTTGCTAGTTGGCGGGATATATGCCGTATGTGTTCCTCACTATCCAGCACGAGGTGACTTATAAACATGAAATAAGAACATTTCACAAGTCAATGGTACTCGTCCGTCGTTTCGATTTAAACCGCACTCTCGGTTAAAGATAGGCGTACTCTATTCATTTAGCCATTTCGGTGTTCAACAAGTTTTAATTAAACTTGGAGTTTAACTAATTATATTAAGTAAAGCGTGGAGAAGAAATAAAATGTGAGTGGGTCCTATAAAGCCATTAAGATCCTCCTTAAAGGAGTAGCAAATTGTAATTGTTTTGATTTTAGCCTTCTTTAAACAAAAGATGTAGACAAAACATTGCTTACCTAGTCACCCCTTTAACAACATTTGAAGCCATAGTTTATTTAAGTGACAGACCGTAATTGTTCAATCGCTGGACAAATGTTAAAGAGAGTAAGCTTATTAGCAAATTGCTGCTCCAATACGCGTTGGTGCATATTCAAGTATGGCAGGTTTTTATCCGACACATGTAACCTGCATGCGTCACACAATTCTACCCTTCACCACAAGCATGAAATGAATTATAAAAACTGTGTGTTGACTGTCCGAATTTTAACGATGCATGTAATTTTTATTAATTTATTACAACATATTTTAACCACTGGGCCGTAGTGTCTCCTAAATATAACAATATATTAATTTCTTTATTATTATTTAAATCACTGAAACAATTTTAAGAAATGAGCTGTCATTACGATGATGTTATACTACATTGATACAGGCAATATAATGTCATTTAAAACACATTCGTTATCGTAGAATCTAGTTTGTATCATAATAAAAATAAGTTGATAATCGAACATATAATCACTAATGGAACAAGTAATTTGTATCTTCAATACATTATTTCAAATTGACATCCATAAAAATAAAATAGAATGCAGACTTTACACGCTTTTTACTAAAAAGCATTAACAATCAGACGTTGTTAAATTATATATTAAATAGTTACTAACAGCCTGTTAATGTCCCACTGCTGGGCTAAGGCCTCCTCTCCCTTTTGAGGAGAAGGTTTGGAGCTTATTCTACCACGCTGCTCCAATGCGGGTTGGTAGAATACACATGTGGCATAATTTCAATGAAATTAGACACATGCAGGTTTCCTCACGATGTTTTCCTTCACCGTCAAGCACGAGATGAATTATAATCACAAATTAAGCTCATGATAATTCAGTTGTGCTTGCCCGGGTTTGAACCCACGATCATCGGTTAAGATGCACGCGTTCTAACCACTAGGCCATCTCTGCTTTTTATATTAAATAATTATTTTATTTTGTTGTTGGGTTACTATTCTATTATTAAGTAAAATGAAACGCTTAACTAAATGAACTCCCGATCGATTTCTGCCAGACGCAGCATCAAAGGTTTCCGTTTCCGTAACGAGCTCTCCGATAAAATAGGAATATCCTTACTTCCAGCTTCCAAACTCCAGGCTGCTGCTGAAAATTTCCCCACAGAAAAACTTACTAACGTTTGAGCATAAACCCAGGACCTCGTATTTAGCAGTTGGTTTTAACAAAAGTAAATAACCAAAGCCTTTTGATTTGTAAATATTAGATACTAATAAGATCAATTTAATAAAAAAGAGCTAAAGTATTTTCTATGAATACTATTTTTTAAAAACATGTATAGGTATAATTCAATTATTTATTACAATTTCAAATATCCAATTATGTGTTCCGATAAATTGTAGGAGCACAATGTACGTCGCAATATTTAGTTAACAATTCAAATTAACACCAGACCAATTGACTTTAATTTAAATAGTTATTTTATATTCATGGAGAAGGTCATCAGCGTTTATGGATGTCTAGCAATATAAATTATAATTTTAATGATTTTATAAATTCGAATATTTAAAATACATCACCAATAAATGCTAATAATGATTATACCATTGTGTACAGCGGTTGCTATACACTATGTCTTTTTGTTTTAAAGGTCAAATTTCTAATGACAGAAAGAGATAAGTCTGTCTATTCACCCCGCTATACAACGTTTATTTTTAAGATATATTTAATATTTTACACTGAGATTTTCTTACAGAATAATATTCATTATTTATTTTTATATAACACGCACATTTTAGAACATTTTGTTTTGGAAGTGAATATTAAATTCTTCTATTCATTCATTTCGTAAAATTTATATATAAACTTAAATATATATAAACTTTTCGTGGCCAATTGTGTTTGAATTTGTGCTTAATTTTGTAGATAGTGTCAAAACATATTATATTGTATATATATTTAATTAGTTAAAAAAGAAATGACAGAAGGATGTAAATTAGGAAAATAAAACTTATTTAATTTGAAGCCCACTATATACTTTTGCTATTTTATAAATCCCTTATAAAATAACACACAATAAAAAATAAGTTTAAGTTAACTTACAAATGCTTGCTCCAATGTGGATTATTTCCTCACAATGTTTTACTTTACTGCCGCACAAATAAAGCCAAGAAAACTCGGCGGCGCTTAGCGGGTTTGAACCTGCAACCTTCGGTTAAGATTATGTTTTTACGCGGTGGTAGTCTCGGCACCTCAGTGTGTTCTTTTTTATATATTAAAAAAAACTATGCATGTGTATTCAATAAGTATAAGTTTTTGTTCGATTAAATAAATAACAAAATAACCGTCTGTCCAGTTTTTTTTTATTTTATTGCCAACAATTAATTTGATCTCATTATATATTATTATTATATAAGGATTGCGTGAAGAGAAACTTATATGAAAGAATCGATAATAATAACCAGACGAAGAATAACAAGTCCGCACCCACTCTATTATCTGCCAATTAAATGCATTTGTAATGTTTTCCAATAACTCGTCAGAATAAAATACGAAACGTGTTCCCAATTACGTTCTATGTCACAATAAAATAAAGTATTGCCGAAGTATAACTTTGAAATCAAATTGTTGTTTATTTCTCAAACATTTTTAATAATATTATTAGAGAACTTATATGTTAAGTAGCTACTCCGCGTCGTTTCACTCGCGTTAAACGTTACGACTCCGCCCCTGTGAGATGTAAAATTGATGTTATATCATTATACTCCAAATCTTTATTATTTATTAATGAATGGTATATAACGAAAAAACCAATTCTTAAATTGTAGTGGTAGATCATAGAGATGCCTGAGATTAACGCATTCAAAAAGATTTACAAACTCTTCAGCGTTTCATCAGTAGTAATAAATAAGGAAATGTGTTTTCTTGTAATGCCTCAATGAAAAACTAACATACATAAATCTTGTACCAGAAGGTGCAGCGCGTTTTGGAGGTTTTATTGTATAATATTATTACATAGGTAGTTGCGTTTCACATTTCACTCACTTTAAGCTCTTAGGGTAATTACTTGACAATTGTGAATATCATATTCTTGTATGTCATGTAATAATATAATTGTCAAAGTTTCAATAGACCTAAGTACAGACTTAGGTCTATAGAACTAATCAACTTGTCACACTCAGTGAAGAATAATATCAGATAAAATAGAAAAAATGATTCCTATGACTATAAAAATAGAGCACAGCTTTATTACAAGAGCACAGTTTGACGAGGCGGTCGGCGTGGTTGGTAGATATTTGCCTTTCACGCCGAAGGTTGTGGGTTCGATTCCCACCCAGGAAAGACCTTTGCGTGCATGAACATGTCTATTTGTCCTGAGTCTGGGTGTAATTATCTATATAAGTATGTATTTACAAAAAACAGTACTATATGTAATATATCAGTTGTCTGGTTTAAATAGCACAAGCTCTGCTTAATTTGGGATCAGATGGCCGTGTGTGAATAATGTCCCAGGATATTATTATTACCAGAGTCGCCTCCCTGTGAGATATTTGGAGACAAATGGTACAAAATAGTAAGTTAGTGGAAGTAATAGAAACCCAGAAAGAACCGATGCGCTAAACTCCGCGTAGAAACAATTAAACCTTGTAATATAAAAGGTTCAATACTTTCAATTCACTTTTTTTATTTGAAAAAAAGTTTTTCTTATTTGAGTTTAATGTGGATATATAATTATAAACATATACTTCTTACCGGTAGGTATATAATGAGTTTTTAAGGGTTTACTAGTAATGGACTTATTTACGTAATTTTTGAGCACAAGTTTTAATGACAACCAAAATTTTGAATAAACTTAAGATCAGTATTATGATTTGATAAAATTTGTAATAAATATAATATGAAAATGAATTAAATTATTTTTCCAAAAGTATAAAAACCAATAAAGTTGGTTAGAGCTATATTGAACCCAAAGTTATACTGATTGAGAAGCCCCTTCTTTTTGTAAGTTGAATAAAAATATACAAAAAAGTCAGACTAGTAACATATTGTCATAAAGTAAAGTAAATAACTTACTGCTGCGCTCAATTTGAGGATAAGGTTAAGAATTTATTCCACCACTGCTCCAATGCGGATTGATGTGCTAATATTTCATCCAATATATTACAGTACAGATTCCTCACGATATTTTCCTTCACTGCCGAGCACGAAATAGATTATAAACACAAAATAACCACGTGAAATATCAGTGGTGCTTGCCCAAATTTGAACCCAGAATCTTCGTTACGATTCAGGTGTTCTTGTTGACATGACATTCGTCATTAATGTATCAGAACTAGGTAAACTTTTGACTTTTAACAAACTATTAAAAGCATTACAATCCTAAGTACTAAAATATATTCTCATAATATTTCATAGTTTATGAATTATTGTAACGTGAACCATTTTAAAGCGTTCGACTAATGAAAATAGAATCAGAAATAATAGTATCGGTAGATTGAATTTGGCTTACACGGACTATTTACAAGTCATCTAATTTTGGACTTTCGATCTTTGAATTACATAAACCTAGCCGCTCATTCGATTATATTGATGTTTCATTCTTATTGTATAAGAATACACAATAAAGAAGTTAACTCTGATGTACCAGAGTTGAGTGTGTAAAATAAATAAGGGTCGTAATACACTATGCTATACTATAATTGATGGAAGGGCTTTCTGCAAGCCCATCTGAGTAAGTACCACCTATTCTCATCACTTATTATATCGCTAAACAGCACTACATAGTAGTGTTATATATATCTATCCAGCTTAAAAAGTGAGAGTAAACAAGTGCAAAATCAGGCGCAAGGGTCATGATATCTTAGTTCTTAAGTTAATAAGCGCATTAAAGATGTGTGGAATGTTAAATATTTCTTACGGCGCCAATGTTAATGCATTGTGGTGATCGCTCAGGGTCTAGCCCATTTTCTAGCCTACTTATTCTATTATAAATAAATTATTCATTCATCATCTCAATCATCAATCATTCTGCCGAGCTTCTTTATACCTAGATTGGTGGATAAAAAGAAGGAACAAATATGGCCCTGGCCCGAGTTTTCTTCGATGTTACCGCCGATGAATTGCCATTGGAGAGAATCGTTGTTGAGTTGTCACGCCTAAGACCTGCGAAAATTTCCGTGCTCTGTGTACTCGTGAAAAAGGTTTCGGTTACAAGGGCTCCACTTTCCACCGTGTCATCCCCAACTTTATGTTGCAAGAAAGTGACTTCACAAATCACAATGGTACTGGAGGAAAGTCTATCTACTGTGAGATGTTCGCTAATGAGAACTTCGTCCTGAAGCACACTGGCCCTGGAGTTCTCTCTATGGCTAATGCTGACCCCAATACCAATGGATCCCAATTCTTTATTACTACCGTGAAGACTGCTTGGTTGGATGGAAGACATGTCGTTTTTGGCAATGTTGTTGAAGGAATGGATGTTGTAAAGCAAGTTGAAGAAATGGGCTCCCAATCTGGCAAACCATCAATAAAGATTATCATTGCTGATTGTGGACAGCTTTCTTAAGATAATATTGTAATATTTGTACAATAAATGCGATATTTTAAGTTAAACATAATGTCCCCCCGAGTAATACCTTACCAGTCATAAGATTTAACAATATATTTGAAGTTTACTGAGGGTCATTCCAACGTTATATAAATTTATAACTGTTCTAAGTTACAAATTCATGCATTTATTTCTGTGCATTGTTTATTCATAATAAATTAACTTAAATTTAAAAAAAAAACTAGATTTTTAAAATTTGTGACTACTTCAAAATATGTATACAAATATATTATCGTGTATGTATAACATACATTCAAGCAATTACAGACTACCACATGTGGCTATTATCGCACACGCTCTCAATTTCCTAAAGATACATCGAAGACGTTTAATATAAACACTATTAAATATATCTTAATTTATAACGGCGATGGGTAGTGGCGGTGACTAAACTACGTGAATCTTAACCAAAGATTGTGGGTTCAAATCTGGGTAAACAGCACTAAATTTTCATATGCATAATTTGTGTATAATTTATTTCGTGTTCAGGTAGTTAAACATCGTCAGGAAACCTGTATGTGTTTCGTGAAAATGTTTGACATATGTGTCCACATGTAAAAGATATTTTGTATGAGCTATCTCCTCAAAGGCCTTAGCTCAGAATTAAGGTATTTACAGGCTGTTACTTTACTTTGTAAGGTGTTCTTTACTCGTCAGAAAAGTCAGTCAATTTTAAACAATGATTGACGAAAGATTGATGAATCGTACTAACTAAATGATTCATAGTGACTGTCAGTCATAGAAGCTTCATTGTTAAATTGATCTCTTGTAATTAATATCAAACACAAAGGGATCAATCAATTTACATGATGATACCAGTTTTATGTTTTTTCCTAGAAATGTTAAAGTGGCAAATATAAAAAAAAATGTAGCATTGCGATAATTATACTGACAGTGTTCGTCAATGTTTATGTATTTGATTTAAATAACAAAATAATTATATACTTGTTATTATATAAATAGGTAGGACAAGTTTATCCGTTCATGAAAATTTAGGTGTCGTGGAAAATCTTTTATCAAGGTTATAAAAATATTTATAGATTATATAATTATTACTCAGGGTAAAGCAAATTTAATGATTATTATATTTGTTTTGTATTTACGTAAAATTAAAATTGACATATAGGAGAAAGCTTGGAACGTATATCACTACTGTAACGTGGATTAGTTTATATACTTGTGGAAGAATTTCAACAGAAACTGGTATGATTAGATGTAACGGATTTTATTTATCTATATACTTAGCCAGTTGTTAATTAAAGAGTCAGGTATTGCTTGGCGTAACAATCATAGTAGCACATATAAAGCTATATATTTAAGTATAGTTAACTCAATGTAGCTCTAAGTAAATGACATATATAAATCAGCGCATGTGGCTCACCGGCTGTAATGACCAACAAACATATGACTGTTACCAATCGATTTCTGTACAATTATGTGCAAAAATATTACTTCAGTTTTCGTGTGTGTGCAGCCTGTCTTATGAATTGGCGAACAATGACTGTGTTGCTTGTCTTATTGTTATTACGCAATGATCGTTTATGACCTTAGTTTCATCAGCACTTATTGTTAAACCAACATCGAGTGCTCATTAAGGTTGAAGTACATTTGACAGTGACATTTCTAATATATATTCTATTCCTATACAGTTGTAGATTTTAAAATTATCATATCTTTATGATAACTTTTGTACCATTCATAGAGAAGGCTTTATATACCAGTAAAAACAGTAACAGTAACAACCTGTGAATGTCACGAGATGAATTACTATCACAGATTAAGCACATGAAATTCAGCGGTGCTATATACCAGTAGCTTATAATACGTTTTAACGCTACAATTGGTGTTTTAGCTTGAGCGGCTATGGAATGCCGTCTTTTTGGACTATGAGAGCAAATAGCGAGTGCATCTGTTTTTGCATACAGTAAACTTTAAGATTACCTATCATCATGAGGCGAATAACAGCTGCGCCGAACAATTCACAATAATTCATGGCGACCACGACAGCTCTGACAATAGTGTCACGACGAAGAGGAAGAAGAACTTGCACGCTTTTCTTTTTTATGTAATTTTATTTAAATAACGTAATATTTATTGTATTTGACAAAAATATAATGGAACTGTTAACTGTATACTGTCGCCGTGGAGTACCGGCTTAGAATAGTACTCCCCCAATCTCATCCCGTGGGTGTCGTAAGAGGTGACTGAGGGACGGGGAAAAGGGAGGATGGGTAGCAGTGTCCCCCCCCTCCCATAAAAATCTTACCCCCCTACTGCGCTCGCCAACATGCCTACCCAGCGCGGCGAGTATGGGCAAACCCTCCTAAATGACAGATGCGCCCAAAAAAAGGCCCCCAGTTACCGGCAAGGCGTAGGACAGGGAGCTTTGGCGCACCTTGGGAGAGACCTATGTTCAGCAGTGGCCAACGATTGGTTGTTGATTGATTGATTGATTGTTATTATTAAAATAGAATGCTGTATATTTTGTGTTATAATATTGTACATTGTGGTTATTTGCATTCCACACTCGAATCAGCACTTCTGACCAATTGCTACATCCTAAGTGACGGTGACAAGATAAGGCCAACAATTTAATTAATTTATTAAGATTTATGATAATCCTTAATATACTTATGATATACAGATGCCTTGTGATGTGAAGACGTAGATTCGATTTGATTTCCTAGGCATTATATATATAGGCATTTGTCACATAAGCAAACGCATAACTGGAGGGATAAATAAAAATATTAGTAATATATTGAAAACAGGATAGAGTTAATAGTTACGTAATAAAAGTTAAAGAAAGATTATGATTGTGTTGTTGTTTCTGGAATAAATTGGCTAACTTTTCTGAAATATATATTATGCGACTGCCTCGTTGGTCTTGTGGCTAGAGATAAGGCCGCAGATCCCGTGGCCGAAATCGGTCAGAATGACATCATCATCATCGTCACGATCATCGTATAATGGTTTTATACACAACTAGTAGCTGTAGCTTTGTTTGAGGAATATTAGTTTAACTTAAAAAACGCGATTCTTCGACGGTTGTATTTTAATTACTCTACGTTTGATCTTTCAGGCTATTCTGTCTTTAAACAAAGTAGTGTTAATCTTAAATTGATTAAGTGCTTAAATCGCAAGACTTTGCTGCACTGGCAAGATATTCCGTATATTCCATCTTTAGAAAACTATCGTTCGTTGATTCTTCTTATCTACTAAGTAACGTTATGTTTAGATTGTTATCACGCGCTGTCAATTCCTTTGCATACAACAACAACTAAAACCAAATATGTCCAGAACTCTTTAATTCTTTAAAATGTGTAACAAATATTTTCTTGATATTGATTTTGTACAAAACAATCCGTAAAAAAAGAAATAAGAAGTATTTAGAAAAGAAAAGAAATAAGACATATTTTTATTTATTAGTTTAAAAGATTTTTTATGTATGCGTGTGTTTTTTGCTCTCTTAATTGTCTCTTGTTTTGTCTATAATTTGAAACTTTATTGGTTTATGTATGTGTTATAGTCATGAATTTTCTGGTGCTATTATGCTGTTTGTTTCCTACATTTAATTAAATAAAAAAATCATATTATAAATTTTTAGATTTATTTGAGTTCAAATTTTATGCTATTGAAATACTTCCTATGTACCAATATGTGTTATGATTACGTGCGCATTATATTAATAACAATAAATATTCATACTATGTGCCGTAGTGCGCAGCTTTAATATGCGTGATAATAATGATAATAATGTGCGATGGTCAGTTAGAATGTACATTTAAATACTTTGATTTAGGTAACTATAGACCTACTAAAGGAAAATTTATTAATTAAAAGGAGTTATGGAAAAGTATATGTCTAAAGACTCGTGGATATGTGAGGCAAACAAGTTAACGGCAAAGGTCGTTGAACTCGCATTACGATTTACATATATTAATTAAGTGTTCGTGATACAAATAGTTATTTATAAAAATAAAAAGTATCAATAGAATACTTGTGACAGAAAATATTATTAGTTAGTAGAATAGTTGCCACAATTTGTGAAGCTATAAAAGATCGTGACATGAAAGGGCGTACCGGGAGATGGCGCATCTTGAGAGCCCTATATCCAGCAGTAACTTTTTGTTGGTGCTATATTAGTAATGTATAAAAAAATGAGCCTTTACCTTTAGATCTTTCAGCTTCTGTGAAAATCTATGTACAATACTAATATTTAGGTTAGCTTGGTTTAGTTTCATTACTCTAAATGGCTCTGTTTTTAATATTGTATGATCGAATAAGTCAGGTGTTTTTAATTTTAGAATAAGGCACACATGATGAGGTCGACATGTGCTTAAATAAACAAACGTGCTTTATGGCTAGAGAGCTGGCAAACAAATGGGTCATATGGTAGACGTTATAAATAGTGTTAATAGTGCCATAAGAATTATTAAGGACTACGTCTGTGACCCGGTGTGTGTCAAGCCCGGGCAAGCACCACTGAATTTTCATGTGCTTAATTTGTGTTTATAATTCATCTCGTGCTTGACGGTGAATGAAAACATCCTGAGAATCTTGCATGTGTCTAATTTCATTAAAATTATGCCACATGTGTATTCTACCAAGCCGCATTGGAGCAGCGTGGTGGAATAATCTCCAAGCCTTCTCCTCAAAAGGGAGAGGAGGCCTTAGCCCAGCAGTGGGACATTAACAGACTGTTACTACGTCTTTAACTATGTTAGCACTGCATTGTCAATTTACAGCGCTTTAAATTTGTAAAAAAAATGGATTACTATATTATTTTCTCATGTTTGCCTCTGACATTGGTGTTTTGAATACGATCGAAAACGGAGATGCCATCCTCTATATGTCCTATAACATTTATTGATAATCTGGAAACAAAACTGAAAGTATTCATATCCTGAAACTTTACTTGTAAGTTTCCATAATAAATATGATGAGCTAAGTAGAGCAGGGCATGAACCAAGGGCTGATTTTATTAATCAAATAAAATCTGATTAAATAATTTCCTTAAAGTTTGCAATCGTGTTTTTTAAAACTGCAATATGCTTAAAAACTAAACGAAGAGATTCGTCAAATATTAACATACAAAATAATTTCCGTATGTTAACAAAAGTTACCAAGATCGAACGCAAATATTTAAGATTACTAAAAATATTTTTATATAGCAAAACCTTTTAATGATAGTTACGATTGCTAAAACCAATTATAATTTAATCAAAATGAAACCACTTTCCTATAATAATAATTAATTATGACTATACTTCCATATTATCTTAATAGTAATTTATACTTTTTAGACATGAAAGTAATAACCAATATGAAATGTATATCCAATTGTATTATATTTATTTGAATCAAATTACATAATATCTACAATCACGTAAATGACACAGTCACAAATGATAGGGTTATAATATTATTTCTCAGATAAATAGCCTTTGTATCTTATAGTATGTGAAATTGACAAACGAATTTGTGCCGTTCAAATGTTCCGGGTCATTTCTGAACGGTGAGGGCCTTATTAGGCCCGGTGGTAGTCTTCGTTGTCGTTGTGGTATTTTTTGGGTGGCTGTCTTCTCCTGGGGGTAATGTCATAACCGGTGATTGTTCTCGTCCTATCGTCAGTCCTACAAATCGTCGTCGATGCCCGCGCCGGGGCTGATGGTCGGTGACAGTAGGAGCTCGCGAGGTAGAGGACGACTCTCAGGTGATCGTGCGTGCAGCGGTATCATTGCGATTACGATCCGATCGCTTGTCTCAACTATCGCCACTATTTTAGATAGTACAATGAATACAGTTTCGCTACTTACCGATAGATGTCGTTAGTAGATCTTATTGTATAAAGTTAGTCATTATTAAAACAAAAACTATTTTAGTAATTTGTAGAAAATATTTCGTTAGAAGAATTTTATGATAACATTTGTTAATATTAGGTTATAATACATTTAGTAAAAAAATGTTATATCTACTCGCTAATAGATGTCGCCATTAAGGCTAACTATATTTGTGCTTGTGTTTCGTGACAAAAGGTGTCGTTATAGTGCCATAGTACCTACTTTTAGAAAATTGGTTTTTCTTATCATTTATATCGTTATCGTTATATATCTAGAGATAGTTTTCGAACAAGCATAAAAATAACGTATAATTGGTGTTAAGAAACACCAATATTATTAGTTGTGGATGAAAACCAACTTATTTATTTTAAATTTTGTTATTGTTTTTGTTTAAATATGCGCAACTAAACAACTGCCTAATAAAAATATATAACGCAACTTAAAAAATATTCCATAGACGTAGTACAAATACATAACGGATTATTCAGATCAGCTTCCAAGTAAAAATTGCAACATTTTCAATGGAAGCAAATATCTGAAATCCCAATCACGAAATGTATACGTTATCATTGTAAAGGCTTGACGATTCTGTGAAAAGTGACGTTAGCGTACGACGTCACAGTACCGTCATGATCGTACGCGACACGCCGCTTCAAGGTCAATCGTCGGGGAAACGGAACGATTATAAAATAGTCGTAATATATTAAGCGTTACATAATATTTACATGTTTATATTTAGACATACTAATTATAATACACTAATTATGCATAAGAATAGATTTAATTAATTGATAATGTTAAATTATTTGTATGAAAGTTAACTTTAACACGGATCTAAGGAGGCGTGAGTCGTTTTTACGCAATTAATGACTTCATTTAGTGACGTTAGACAATACATCGTTTCTAAGATATTAATACTGGGATTTTACCAAATCTTATCTGTGGTTTGTGATAATCACGATTAAACTATTCTGACTTCGATTATAGATAATATAGGTCACGAATCATTTGTTACAATAAATATTTCCATTAGTTATAAAAATCTATGTCATAAATAAACATAATTATTGATCGTATGGCAGATATAATTACAGTTATAAATAGGTATCAATGACGGAAAAGCGGTCAACGCCCTAACGTCGAGGATAATACACTTAGCTTGTAGAAATAAACGTGTTTCCTTTGCAGTTTCTGTGTTTCCTTTAGTTGTGTTTATGTTTTTATTGATTACTATTTTATTTAATAATCGTAATATTTATTATTCTTGTACTGATTTATGTGAAAAAAATAATGTGTGATTATTTATAAAATATTATATGAAGATAAAAAGATCTAAATATTTTATAAAATTAAAAGATATATTCTTCATCTAAGGAACCAATTTTTGTTATACGATGCATCTTCATACGACATCATGCTTAACCTCATTGAGTCACACAAGATCCTGATGGTTGTAGAAAAAAATCCACACTGCAAATGTACATAAACTTTGCAAGCGGATCTGACGTATCACAAAGGAGGCCACGGATTTAACTTTTTGTTTCATTTTTCCATTCATTCATAATTTTTCCGCTAGAAAATTCATTTCGTCAATCGGTTTTCCCATTCACAGCGAGCGAAAACTAAATTATTCCATACAAACGGAATTGTATACAAACTATACGGATGTGCATTTCATTACTCACTGTCGATATACATAATATAATAAAACAGTTGTAAATTTTACCGTGGAATTTGTAAGATGATGATGAATATTATTTTCTATTTTTCCATAACCTAATAAATATAAAGTAACTAGTTAATCATTATGAATCATTATGAATGAAAAAGTTTTATAATAATGATTATTATTATAAAACTTTTTCATGAATTACATTAAAAGAAATCACTTTTTTTACGAACTTAATTATTTGACTTCGTATTAAAACTAATTTTATGCCACGGAGAGATTTATATAATGTGTGTACCTGATTTATACGTTTTTTTTTATATGTACATAAATGTAAACATTACATACCTATTATTAAAAGGAATAATATATTGTTCTAAGTTTCACTTTCAGTTTTATTTTATGATTTATTTATTATAAGAATGGAGACATGCAAATGGGTCACCTGATTCTGAAATATTTTTTTATCTTCATCCATAGATGTTGGTAACGTAGGTAAGTAAAATAAAGCATTTCCTTAAAAATTAAAGCGCCGGCAACCTCCGAAGTGAAATAACTGAATGGGTGCAGCCTGCATAGAGTTTGTCTCCACAGTTTAGTATTTAACAGACATACATTAACAATAACTTAAAAAATATTATTTTCCTGAAATAATTTTTTTTTTATATAAAATAGTTAGCGGACATATTTAAAACATTTTATATATATATATATTAGTTAATAAGAAAATATATCATAATTATATGCATGTGTATATATAATTTCGCCTGCTTAACTATGAAAGTAATAAAATAGAAGAATTGCGAGAGGTAATTGCAAATATTCGAATTTTTCATAGATAAAAATCCCCAATGTTCAAACACGGGATATTTCAATCTTACCTTAAATATATTCGTTTTAAAGAATAAAATAACTTAGTATACACATACCTATGTACTAGCAGTAGGCTGAAATAAAAGTAGGCAATAATATCAAGAGAAAATAGAGCAAAATATAAAACATATAAAACATGTGCCGCCAAATGTACAAAACTTTTTTTTTTTTTTAATTTGGATTCATGAATCTTAGGCTGGTCTGGGTGGTGTTCCACCAATTTGTCTATTATGGGGCCGTCTCTATTATGAATCGCCATTCTAAGGTTAAACTCCAGCATCTTTTTTGTAATTGCCATCTATGTCCTATTCAACGGTTAGTTTAATACGAGGTAGTATTACCCGACTTTCGTTTATCCAGTCCAAGCAGGACTGCATGTCACTTATTGTTATTAGTAGTTATTCATCTGAAAAAGAAAAAAAAAAAGAAAGAAACTTTACAACGGATTTTAAAATTAGAATTCGATTCATAATATTTCAATACATTATTGTAATTTCAGTGATTGCAGGTTTTTCCATTTGGAATTTAGTTTAGCGGATGCATTCAATTGCTATTCACTGACTCAGATCGATGACTTAATCATTGATATCCAGACCGGAATGGACCGCCGTGAATTTTGAAATTTCATGCCCACCATGAAACTTGACTATTCGATATATGTCATCTAACATTGGTAAATCCAAATCACATTATAGTTCTCAACATATAAAATAATTATCAAAAGTATTTCTATTATTATATAATTTTCACCGATTTTCCCTATCGAAATCTTGAAAGCCGGTATTTTTTTTTTTGAAAATTGTTAGGCAGATTGTTATCACGGCCCATAGTCAGCGTCAGCGTCAGTCAGATGCGCAGGCAACCTTGGAGATTGAGAAGTTATGTCTCTTGTGCAATTACACTGGCTCACTCAACCTTCAGACCGGAACGCAACAATACTAAGAATTGCAGTTCAACGGCTAAATATGTGATGAGAAGGTGGTACTTATCTAGACGGACTTGGAAAACAGCGTAAGAAAACTTGCATATGTCAATTGAAAATCTATTGCATTCGTAATAAGCTTAATAAGTTCAGCTCAAAAAGAAGAAGAAGCCTTAGCTCAGCAGTAGGACAAGTATAGGCTGTTACAATAGAGATCATTGCCTTTATATCAAATTTTATGACGATTAGTTCAACGGTTAATTTGTGATGTTGTAAAAAAACAGATATTAATGAAATATAAAGTGATAATTTAATTAGAATATCATATAAATATAAGATAAATACTCAAAATATAGTAACGTTAAGGTATATAGAGATGTTGATTACTAAGATTTTTTGATAGATATTTTTAACAAACAATAAAAGAGACGAAAAAGCCCAGTCATAGCCCAGAATACGTGAAACTTCGTGGACCTTAACCAAAGATAATTGAAATCACAGTAACATAATAATATCCTGGAACATTATTTACACATGGCCATCTGATCCCAAATTAAGCAGAGCTTGTACTGTGGAAACCAGACGACTGATATATTTCATATACAGCATTTATTTTGTAAATACATACTTATATAGATAATTACACCCAGACTCGGGACAAACAGACATGTTCATGCACACAAATATCTGTCCTAGGTGGGAATCGAATCCACAACATTCGGCGTGAAAGGCAAGTATCTACCAACCACGCCAACCGGCCCGTCAAGTCACGTTGTTTACGTGAAATTATAGTTTATTTCGTGAACATGTAGAATACAATGGCAATCCTGCATGTCAGATGAAATTCTTTCTTTTGTATATTATATATATTTAATCAATACTTTATTGCATAATACAAGTATCTAATTAAGTTTCTTTTATTCTAATTCTAGAATTTTCAACCAGTCAAGTCAAGTTGTAGGAAAGTGCAGGAAAAAACGTTTGTATAAAATAAACATAAGCATACTGGTGGTACTTTACTGGTGGTAGGGCTTTGTGCAAACCCGTCTGGGTAGGTACCACCCACTCATCAGATATTCTACCGCAAAACAGCAATACTTAATATTGTTGTGTTCCGGTTTGAAGGGTGAGTGAGCCAGTGTAATTACAGGCACAAGGGACATAAAATCTTAGTTCCCAAGGTTGGTGGCGCATTGGCTATAAGCGATGGTTGACATTTCTTACAATGCCAATGTCTAAGGGCGTTTGGTGACCACTTACCATCAGGTGGCCCATATGCACGTCCACTTTCCTATTCTATAAAAAAAAAAAATATAGTTGAAATCATATAATATAATAATATGAAACTAAATACTAGTTAAAAATAATTAAAATATGTATATTATGTACCTACTTGCAGTGAAACTGCATGGTTGGTATAAGTTTGTACCAAGTTAAAAGCGAGCATCAAAATGAGATATATCACCATTTATCGCGCGTTACCCGCCACTGTTGGTACGTGTATATCATGTTTTTGCTATTTTTATTGACAGCAACCGGTAGCATTGTATTTCAATAATTTCTATTAGTTATTCTTCCTTTCAGAAATAATACCTTATTTTTTTAATTTTAATTACCCTATTCCTCTTGATTCAACGGTATTAGCGAGACAGTGTTTAAGAGACATACATAATTTTATGTTTACAAATAATAATTATGTTTGAAGTGACCGCTTAAAATGCGAAAGCTTATTACGGAATAAGATTTAAAAAGTATACAAAACGAAAGAGATTAAAAAAACGCTAATTAAATGAAATGAAAAATAATAAAAAATGTTAGCCCTAAATTAAATGAAAATATAATTTACTTTATTTTTTGTAACCGCAATTCGAGTGTAAATAAAAAATATATAACAATTAGAATTAATTTAGTGATTTTAATTTCTATCGAGATTTTTTATTCATTTTTAATTTTGGTAAATGTCGATCTTTAAAATTATACTGTATTATGCATACAATATTTTATTTTTAATATTGAACTGGATTTAACCTTCAATAAGTAGTCAAAGAATATCAATTTTACTTCAACAAAAGAGGCGACCTTTGGTCCAGTATTATTTTAGTAGGTTCTATTAAAAAGGTGTTGAGGTTTCTATCTATCTACTACACATTTCTGTATTTAAAATCTATGAATTGAAAAAAATGTGTAACCTTTATTGATCCACCATACTTTTATACGAAAAATAATAACGATCCTGTTTTAAAATACATCAAAATAATTTAAACAAATAAAGGGCCTATGCCATTTTCATGGTCCATGATTATTAATAAGTATTCAATACTGCAATAAATTTATAAATAGCCTTATCTTAAGTGTACGAGTGCACGAGAGTGAACAATTACGGTGAAGTCATAACTATACTGAGGTGACAAATATTTGTGTAATCTGTGAGTAATAAGTTAAGAAACGCGATATAAGGTTTTTATTTGAGTATTCGTATTCGTGTGCTTTCGATCACGTTCTCATACGTTTTGTTAATTAAGTTACAAAACGGTAAAATCAGGTACGTGAAATTTACATAACATTTAATATTATTATCTTTTTATATATATAGTTAGTATACTACAGATATATTTTTTTTTAATTTATAAATGACAGAAAGTCGTATAAACCACATGACGATACATGTTTCATACCCATCGTCACCCTTGCCTATAGTCAATGGTAATTTAAAACATATCAACCATCTCATTAATCAGTAATGATCTAAAAATTGTGTACAGTACCATCTATCGTGTTGAGATTTCGCGATTTTCTTTTTTTGCACTAAGCAAACATATATTACAAATTTGCTAAAAAACAAACTAGTATTGTTGTCTCAATAATTTAGTATTATTATTATTTTGTTTCTAATAGGTAGACTGGTAAATGAACCAACTGATTGTAAGTGTTTGTTCTGTTGGTTAAATACCAACAGTAAATTGAACTAAACGTAAGCCAATATGTTCAAGAATTTATTAAAAATAGTTAAAATTGCGTACGCTTCTGACTAACAAATCCTAATTGTCTAAGCTTGGTACTTGGTACTAAAATTGAATACTGAAAGTAAGCAAATATTTTATTTCATAATTAAAATTTAAAATTTAAAAGTGCGTGAACATTAAAACATGATTTATGTTATGTATTCTTATGGTTTAAATATTCTGAATCGCGTCTATTCTATTCATCATATAAATTCATGCACTTTCCTCGTTAACTTTAGTGTTTCTGCTTAATTATTAAACGCATTGTCATTGTATTTGTACTAACATCAAGAACTTTATTAATAAAAAAAATATTTCCTTGTAATCATCAAACTTCACCACCATGACTAAATTTGTCCAAATAACTGTGTAGTTCCTGATAAAGATCCTACTAGAAAGAGGTTAACCTTACTCATATTGGGAATACCAAAGTTCAAACTTTTGAGAGTCAACTTCAACATAAGTCATTTTGTGATTTATTTTTGTGATGTTAACATTAGAGTAGTTAAGTCTACTTAACATTGGCAAAATAATCAGTGCCTTGTAGAAACAAATACGCCATTAAGCTAAGAATCCAACATTAGAGTAGTGGATATTAAAATTAACGTATTTTGATATTTGACAAGTTTATAATTACACCTTACACAATTGACTCCTCCCCCTCACTCACTATCACTATGCAAACAATGTTTCTTGTAATATACAAGAAACGTTTTCAAATTAAAATATTGATTCATAAAGCCTCTTCTCTCTTTGTAATCTTTAAACCGTTAATTTACAAATTTATTAGTCGTCAATTAATCTATTATTTAATTGTTTTTACCAAATATTGTCTTAAATATATATTATATATTACATTACATATTGAAAACAAAAAGGATTATCTATACAATCAGTTTCTATTTAATTTAAAAAAAATTGAAATATCACCATTTAATAGTGCAATACTCTGAGTTAATCACAGTTTATTTCTTTATTTTAGACGAATTATTACGTAATTGACCCTTGTTTTCATTTTTAAATTTATTAACAATTCGATCTTTAAAAATGTCGTTTTATGTATCATTAATTGTATTTTAATTACCGATAAAGAAGATTTGTTTGCTAAGTGTCGAAATAAAGAGTCTATGACAAATTTAATGATTATGGAAAAAAACATCACCAATTACAAGTGAACGGTGAAACGCTTTCATAAAATTTCATAAGAATGCCGTTAATTGTACTACTGCCATCTGCTGTTCCGTGATTCATATGTGAAAGTGACCTTCACATTAGCCAACAAAACAAATAATATTATAAAATCGACTATGACTCAGAGATTCCGATCTGATTCGGATGCTGTGGCCATGTTTCAAAATTTTGCTAACTGACTTCCGTAAGGTCAAGTTTGATTCATATTTTATATTGGTATATATATTTTGTTGTAATGTTTTTTTTTTTTTAAATATTGGAATAAGTTTAAATTAAAATATATTTTTATAAGCTTATTAAATTAGAGTAGTATTTAGGGCTTAGGGCTTGGAGTCGGCGGAGCAAGAAGTGAAGCTCCAAGACCTGGGAATAATTGGCGGCCTCAAATTCTGTCGCTCGGCGACCGGGGCCAGGGCTCAAAAGAATTTCAGCCTACCCTGGTTCCCGCTGACCCAAACGCGACGTCGCGTGCCTGGGGCAACCCCACCACGAACCCGCGAGGGAGGGTGATGGTAGTGATGAATGTGGTGAAGTTGATGATGATGTCCAGGTGATGCTGTTTATTACAGATAACAACTTTTTACTGCATCTTAGGGCATGAATACCTTTGGGTTTATATCGACTCTATATAATATTTACATTACATTTTTATCGAATAATCTCGTTTGCTTGACATTTTAATGTATTGTTATTACTGTCTAACTTCAAAAGTGGTAAATAAAGTAAAAAATGTTTGCGCTGTTTAGGAGAGTTGCAGCCAAGTTACCAGCTTAGCTTGTCTAGAAATGCGTGTCGTGGTAAATGTGTTTTGACGAAGTCTTATAGTGCATACTCTATTATGTTTTGGTCAGGAATAAATTTATTGGACCGCACGGACTTAGTCTTCATCGAATACAGCACATTAGACAACGGAAGTTCTAATTCTTCATGCACAATATGATATTAAATATTATATTATAATTATATTTTATATTTATAATATAATATTATAGTATACATACACAAACTCGCAACACGCTATCTGTTTACAATATTATTAAAGATGTAACCTATGACTAAAATGTGTCGTCAAGGTTGCATTCAAACATTTCTTTTGTCAGTGGGTATTTCGTTTTAATCAATATCGGAGTTCCATGGAACGGAAATATATGAGATAGTTAATTAAGATTTGGTCATGATGTCGTGAATCGTCACATATAAAGTAGGTTACTTTTCATAACATTGGTAAAAATTGCAGAATGTTAAGGTAGTTTAGTCATGGTATTGCAATTTGAAATCTGAGGATAGGATAAAGGCTGGAAATTTCCTAATGGCCACATAAGTATACAAATTTTTACCTTTAGAACTAAACTTTTTAGGTGATATAGCTGAAAAAACAAGAACCCTTGAAGTCTCTTTAATTCAAAGGAATTCGCGATTTTTTCATTTTTAACCTTTTGATTAGTTAGATTTTCAAGGGACTAAATATATTTTTTACTTTTTCATATTAAAATCAACACGTTGCATTAACTATATAGGCTAACTATATATCGTTATGATAGTCATCATAATTACATCTCATGATGAAAATATCGGAGAGAGTTTAAAAATATAAAAAGAAATCTACACCTCAAATCTAATCCGAACATGTACGAAGTTGTGAGAAATGCTCGCTATAGTAAATAAAAGTAATAGTAAGCACACGAATACCTGAACTTGTCCAATAAACTCAATAAGGTAAGTCGTTATTATCTAAGTAACTTGTTAGCAAATGAAAGTACAGCAAACCTTGCGGATTTGCGTTCCGGAACCGAAAGGAATCTTGTTGTCATTTGCGTCATTTCCGATTATTTCGCTTTAGGCTCGCATGTGCGTCAAATGTGTTTTAGATAACTTTACTTTTTATATGTATATATATATGAATTTTTTATATTTGTATATACTACTTCAAAATATATATTAAATTATGTTATAATTAAAAAAATATACCTTAAATTTCTATATAACTATTACTGTGATATATGTCCCAGTCTTGTCCTCTAAATATTTTCTAGGTTACGCACTATGATAAATGAAGCGCCCGTGGCATTGCGTTCTATAATAAAATCAAATGTTTGCGCCTGAGTCATCACACTTCATTATTTTGTTATAAAAGAACATCAGTTTCCTCAATTTTATTGGATTTTATGATTTCAATATTTAAACATATATCAATATCCTCCATTCAAGTTCAATGCTCTAACGACAAGATAGAATCAAGAAACAACCTCATTCAAGGTCTTCATTCATTCAGTTATACGTCATATTCATTGATGGTTGTACGAGTGTGTTCGTGACTGTACTGTATACATGCCGTTTGAAACGCAATGTGTACCGAAGCGGTCTTTTAATTGTGTGATATCAGTTGATACATTTACGCACACTAACGTAAATATAGCATTTATGTGTTCAGTCTTAGGAAATCGATAGAGGTCTTACGGAACAGTAATTTTACTTATGAAGATCTATTAATATAACGTTATAAAAATATTATCCATACAACGTTATACAATATATAACTTAACATTTATTTTTTTATAAACAATACAATGTTTATGACGTTTAAGTGCGTCACAGAAAATTACATGCGAAGTCGCGGGTAAAAGTTAGTAATTTGTATGCGTGTCCGTACGCGCATGCATATTTGTGACAGGACGCTCAACAATAGCCGGAATAGGAAGCGACAAGCAAAATGGCCGTGCAGACTGACTCCCCAGACAAGTTCCGTAACCAGGTTCTTGGCACGGGACTTACTTTTAGGGTTGCGTATTGAAAACTAGACTAAAACATGCCGTTATGCTTATTTACATAACATTCTGCGAAATAAAATAAACTGAGTATACAAGAAGACACACCTTAATTGATTTATTAAACGATAATTCGATTGACCGGCATACCGGTGCGAACTGGTATTATCTGTGAAAATATTGCAAATTTCCATTTAGGCATAATCATGAACAATGCTCCTGGCTTCACGCATAAACTGTTTCTGCCTTCATTGTTACAGATACGAGAGATAGGAAATCCTGGTTCATTTAGGTATTTACCGAGTTCAACTTACGTAGTCGTACAAATAATAAGAAATCTTAAAAAAATATTTTTATTTAGATAACTTACTTATATTTATTCATAACATATCAAAATGTTTATTTGCACTTTATAATGAAAAATGAAATAAAAAATATATTCACGTAATTATAATGCATCGATGGAGTGGAATGAATAAGAAACAGAATGACACATTTCAATGTATATCTGTCACACATAAAGAACTATTTTTTTATAGAATAGGAAGGCGGACGAGCATATGGGCCACCTGGTGGTAAGTGGTCACCAACGGCCATAGACATTGGCACTGTAAGAAATGTTAACCATCGCTTACATCACCAAGGCACCACCAAACTTGGGAACTATTATGTCCCTTGTGCCTGTAATTACACTGGCTCACTCACCCTTCAAACCCGAACACAACAATACCAAATACTGCTGTTTTGTTGTAAAAAATCTGATGAGTGGGTGCTTGCACAAAGCTCTACCACCAGTAACTAATTTATTTTTTCTTTGTAAGGATAATTGCATTTGCTTGTTATATATATACTATATAAGCTACGTAAGTCTGAAAAAACTTCTCTTCTTTTATTTTATTTCGTATGATGTTTAATATTTTATACAATTAGCAATAATATTCTTAACAAGGCATTTGTATTAAAAAAATAATGTTTACATCTATGTATATCACTTATATTTGCGTTTTTATTTTTTGCTAAATTTATTATTTTTAGCCACAATACGAACTTTTACTAAGCTAGAACCTACTTTTCACCTAAAACGTGTTCAGACTTGTTTTACCCTAACCTTTATTGAATACGTATCCCACTTTCGATCACACTTCAAAATGCAATTTGAAGAAGTTAAAACAATAAAGGATACATTATTTTTAATTAAAAATAGTACAAAATTATAAAATACACGCTGCATTTTATCGTTTTTTTTTTAATGACGTAATATTTTCGATGATATCTGTTTACAAAGATGTAGATGGGAATTTGTTAATTTATCTTTTATTGTTAATTATTTGAAGATAAATTATATTTATTTCAACTCATGCCTGATATGAATTTCATAACAAAAATACATTAGACTTTACGGACATATAAAGTATAACTACACTGTTTTCATATTTTTTCTTTAGTCATTAAACATCGATAATATCAACGATTGCTGTGCTACTATACTGTATGTGCAAAGTGACATTATAATAAGTAAATAATATTATGAAAATATTTTAAATATTTTAAGGGGCCTAAGCATTCAATATTGAAATAAAATGTAAGATGCATTTAGAACATACATGCATATAATTTATATTCGTGTATCATTTAAGATTTCGGTATATAATAATATGAATAGAAGTTATTGTTACGACCTTCTCATGTGTTCGTCATGATCTTGTCAGTGATATGACAGGTTATAATTTGAAATACTGACCAGTTTTTATAATTCGACCTACCTTTCTAATACATGCAATTCACGTCCTTAATAGTACATTGTCATAAGGAAAATTTTAGAAAATCGTTCAACAGAAGTAATTTTGTAAGGGCCTCTGTATGATGGTAATTCCTCCACAAATATCTAGGGCACGAATGGCTACCAGCCTCAGGCTTAAAAATCAAACCTAAATACCAAATTATTAAATGCAGCCTAATGATCGGTTAGGATGCAAAACGCAGCAATATTAAATTGTTTGTATGTGCTTGTGCGGCCCCTTTCTTTCATTATATTGAAAAATAAACTGTACTTATTTTAATATTTTTTTTCAGGTGCCCAGAATCTACTGCCAGCAACTTTTAAGGTATTTTTTTGATAACTCTTATTGTTTTATATTCCTTAACAAAAATAACAAACATTAATGGGATTTTATTAAATTATTAATTATAGTTTCTATATAATATAATTTTTTACATTACTTATCGTGTTTTATTTAATCTGTAATAATTTTATCAATGTTAATATTGACAGTTACGTATAGCTTTCATAATACATTGTGTAGATGTGAAAATTCGAATTGATTTTTGAAATATTTTTCGTGTATCTTTTTGAGGGAATTATTTATTTTCGTGGGTCATGATTAGGTATCATGTGGCATAAATTGTTAGAAATAAAAGTGCACGTTGGATTAATCCTTGGTAACACGAAAAACATACTAATAGGACTGTCAACATGTTAAACGAATGGTCGCTAACAGGAAAAATTGTTCATTTAAAGAAATTTCAGGTAAAAAATTAATTTTAATTGTTTTTATTTTAATATAAATCATGTAAAATTGAAACACCTTAACCAACACAAGTTTGTCTATAAAGGTGAAGTAAAACCATGTATCACGCACTACAAATTAGCGTTAGTTTTATTTAGGATATAAAACTTTTTTTATATAATAAAAACAATAAGCTATTTTAATTAGCGATATAGGAGTTATAAAAATGCCATAGAAATTAAAAATATTGTATTGTTTTATTGCGTTAATGAGAAAATTTATTATGAATATTATACTCATTTTAAATCTCAGCCAGTAGCTAATACTGATATTTAAAGTACTATTCCAGTGCCTTATTTTTGTCTTTGATATAGATTATATTAACAATAACAAGTAAAAATATTTTTTTTTCATATGTAATATATCGTATGTAGTAGGTACACGTAGTATTGATTTGTCTCTAGTTTTATGCCTTCGTATCGTAACACAGAGCTCTGGATGTCTACCTTTTGATTTACTATATTTTCAGACAAAATTCAGAAGCAGTGTAAGCCCGTCTGGGTAGGTCACACCCCCGTATCATTACTAATTAGCATTGTTGTGTTCCGTTTTGAATGGTGAGTGAGCCAGTGTAATTACACAAGGCACAATCGACATAACACCTTAGTTCCGAAAGTTGGTTTCACATTAAGGATGTAAAGGTTGAGTAATATTTCTTACAGTGCCAAAATCTATGTGCGGTGGTGACCACTTACAAGCCTACCTTAATTCAATAATAAAAAATAAAAAAACTATTCTACACCTTCAGATACAATCAAAACATATCGCACAATTATTTTTTAATATTTAAAGTACAAACTCATAAATTATAAAAAATAAAACCTTACATTACACTTTACGAGTACTTAGCTAATATTGTGTAGATAGATACTACATTATTTGTATTTTTATATTATTATATCTTAAATCAATTAATTAATAAAATTAAGGGTATGTAACATTGTTTACTGTCGTATTCACCGTTATATTAATTATTTTACTGCACATGTGCGCTACCTTGCGTTAAGAGTTTTCACACACGTTTTCTGTACCACAGACGATAAAGAATCGCAGAGGGTACAGCTTTTGTTTAAAGAGAAATTTAAGAGATATACCTCTTTCAAAGTACCATTACATTATTTGATCAGAATGGTTTTTATTATAATATATATTATTATGATCCCTCCATAATTGATCGAATCGTAAATTTATACTTTTTGAATATGATTAATCATTGTTGCTTATATATATTATTTAGTATCAATAATAAGTCCGTTATTAAGTATTCATGTATTTAAAATATGAATACCTTTACATGTAAGGTAATATTGTTGGGTAATTAATACTATTTAAAAAAAAATTGAATTGAAATTTTATTTCAACTTAAAATTGGTATAATGCTTGTAATGACATTTCTGTATCACTATCGCTTCGTTGATGATGAACAAATCTGGATCCTCAGCAAAAAGACGATCGCTTTGCTCTCAACTTTTTATAACGATAATGTCCTCCGATTTTAATTATTGTCGAGCTAATTACGACATAATTTTAAGAAGCAGTAATGTTTTAATTGTGCACCGTTCTCTTTATATTTTCTTGCCAATTAGTCGTAGTGTTTTAATTATTATATTACCTGTAGACAAATAAGGGACTGCCCAAAGTGCGCGCCCAAGTTACGAATTTTAGAACAATACGTTTAAAATCGCGTGATCAAAGCGCGATGGTGGTTTGTCTCGATTGCGTGAGTTTATGTAGCAAAGCGGTTTTCGAACGTGCAGCGATTTCGCACAGTTCAAAGTTTTAAATTCAAAAATGGTAAAGAAGAAAAAAGCTGAGAGGGCCAACCGCCGCGGTCTGCCCACCCAGTCGGTTGGCTATACGGCTCGCAATGCCTCACCGCTGCGGTCGTTGGCGAATACCGCCAATTCCTCCGCCATATCTTTCCCTAACCTGTACGTCTTATAATCCTTTCCGGAAACAATCAGAATTTAACTCTATCCCCATATTTATTGAATATATTGTCCCATACAACGATATATTGCTAATTTTCCGACAGAGATAATGATTAAATTGTTTCGGCATGTCAAATCAAACGAAATTATGCTGTTATATCTTGTTTAATAGCTGTACCTACTTTTACGTCTGTTTTGTACATACCTGTATATCCTCTCACATAAATTTCCTTTAAAATAAATTCTATAAAAACAATCTATTACTGCGGATATATTGCACTTTTTAAAGGGAGCGAAGTTATTACTATTAATATGCGTTAATAAATTTGAAATGGTATTACATATTATTTAAATTATAAATTGTAACAACATTTCTTTATTGTTTTAGTCAAAGCATTACTTAAACATGAATTTCAGCATTGTTCATTACGCTTCGCATGTAGATAGTTATATAATTGTTGATCTTTTCTATTTTACCTTATATGTGTACGGAGATGCCTATTTATCAAACTAAGATTTCTAATTAGGATCTACATTAGCTCTTTGCAACATAGTTGCCGGATGATCTTGAACGTGCATCTATGAGGAACTCGTCTAGATAGCTACATATTATCATTGGTTATCTAGTTATCTTGTCTCGGTGTATCGTCGATTAGAATTGATGTTTTTGTTGTGGCATTTGCGGGTAACATACGTAAGGATCTTATGCTGGTAGACGCTACGTTTGTTTGGCTATTTGCGTTGAACGAAGACAATAATATAAATAAATACATAATATTAGTCACTTATTAATTTTTATTGTTAAGAAAAAAACAATAAATTAACAAAAATAATTTAATTTAAAAATAGATAAGATGTGAAAACATACGGATTTATACTACTGAGAAAAGACAAACAAAAGACGGAATATTTTGCATTCATATATTTCTTCATATTACATTGACTTAATTGTTAATCAAGTAATTAGTCTTTCCCGGTATAGATCTCGATGTTGACATAGGGATCCTTGTGGGTAAGGAAATACGAACGTGCAGTATATGCTTTACTCTTGTATTATATATAAGTGCAGGTTGGCACAAGCTATTCTCCCTCTCTCATTAAAAAAATAATAATATACTAATTCATTAAAAATATAAACAGTAACAATTTCTAATCGAACAAATATTTATCGTAATAATAACAACTATTTAAAATATTTATGTGGTTCAAAATCTATAAAAGAATTAAATATAAATCCCTATCTTTCAACCTAGGATCCATTCATGCACTAGTTCACGTTCCTTTGTAATGCCACACGTAATTACACTTATGTAACTAAAACAGCTTTAGTCAATATTGTTTCCTTTTTTATCGGCATCATTAATGTAATAGCCACACTTTTATCTTGCTATCTGTAACAATCTCTTCCGTTTTTACTTTTTTATTGCAGAGCGATATTTGCACGTTTAATAAAAGTTTTTATATATTTTACCCTCTAAGATAGGTTAGTTACCATAATATGTCATTTTGAATATTCAATATTTTAGTAATTTTATAGAAACCTTAATCTTCTTATTTGATCATAATTTCGCTACGATCTGTTCGGTATAGAAAACAGCGCAGACTTAAAAAGAATCGCTTAAAGAAACTCAGCTATCTAACTTTCCTATTTATGAGTTTTTTAAGAAAAATAATTTCAATCATTTCTAAAAAAAAAATCTGACAATTAATAATATTAAAAAAAAATATGTATTCTGTATTAAATACATGGTTCACTCCACTATTATTTAAGAAGATACAATTAAATGTTCTACATCTTAAAGATATTACCTGTATTATAATATATCAATTTCCTCGAAGTAAAATGAATGGAGCATATTCATTACTCGTTCCAGTCTTAACTACGCGTAGGATTATTTTATAAGTAATTATTGTATGACGAATGTCATGGTCTTACAGGCTCGTTTTAGGTCAGACAATTACGTTGTAATATTCCACTGGGATCAACTAAGAGTCCGCCGCCCGACCTCTGATTCACCGTCACTGGTTAAAGTTCGCGTTAAAAACCTGTTTAACATAATTGTTAGACTTAGTAGTCATATCAAGGTAGCATACGCGTAAGTCGATTGAGCTGTTGATACTTAAAAAAACAGTGCGAATATCAACGACAATTATGTTGCCCTACAATAATCATACAATTTAGGTAAAGCTTTTCCAATTTTCAACAATATATGTCAATTGAATTATTAGATTATAATTGTATTTAGTAATAACTAGCACTAACTTTTATTGTTACTAATTTTAATGCTAATATTATTTGCAAATAGTACTTGCAATTGTACCCATTTTTTATATAAACACTTATTCTACCGGATAGGGGCGTATTGTTGACGCACAATTTATCAAACACAAAAATCCAATGATATATCTATTGACACCATTTCTAAACGAAATTTTACGGTCTCCACTTGTTAAAAATTTAATTGTTTTGCTTGCAAAGGAGCAACAATGTGCGCATCGGTTATAAAGCCGTCGGTAAACTAACTATAACAATACAACAGTGAAATATTTACAGCAGTCGCACGCTAGTTTTTGTGGAATAATTTTATGGACCTCCTCGGAGCGCTTCGAAATCTACTACCGTTAAAATAAAACAAAAGTCCCAAATAGACGTTTCAAAATATACACGATTGAAAACAATACATCAATTTATTACGTCGTATATAACCTAGTGAAAGTTAAGTCAGGTATTGTTTCAAATATTCATCTGTTAACGGTTAACAAAACGAAAACTTCGCGATGTAAAAAAGCCGCTCTCATACAGAAGTCGCCTATTATACTCGCCAATAAACTGTTTGCAAATTTAAACGGCCTTTTTATGGTTTTATATTTTACGACAACTGTGGAACAAACGAGTTTCTAATTTGGAAACTTGTTTTTGATTTTTGAATGCGATTCAAGCGTCGTCAAATTAACAGTTACATTATCTTCACAAAAGATAAATATAACACAACTCAAGGCTACAAATAATAATAATATTTTATTTTTATTATTTTCATACATTAACACTTAAATAAAGTGACTTATGTAAATATTGTTTATCATAATGTCACTATTGGCGTATATTCAATGTAGTAACTACAGTACAATATATAATAAAAGAAATTACACGCTTAATAAAAAATAATTTGAAATGAAATAATTTATCGTTCAAAGTGAGTGCGAGTCCTAATTTCAATCCGGCTTATTTTTTACGCTCGGCGGGCCACCGATAGAGGCATCATTGGACGAGATATTTTAATTGCAGTCACTCTGCTGATCCGGGTATAAACCCAGATGACCAAAAAACTAAAATATGTAACAATGGTCTAGTTTTTTTACAATAAACGTATTAAATTGTAATGGGTGCGATAAAATCAGGAACAACATGTAACTAGAAGCTACCGTGTTGTGTGATTTAAATTTTACTTTGACTAAAAATAACTTGTTTTATCTATATAATAATCATCATCATCCTTTTCTCGTCCACTGCTAGACATAGGTCTCTCCAAAGGCACGCCACTGTGCTCGATTTTCAGCTCTCAATCTCTATATCATCACTCCACCTAGCTGGAGGTCGTCCTACGCTACGTTTGCCAAGGCGTGGTCTCCACTCCAGAACACGTCTACTCCAACGTTCGTCGGTTCTGCGACATATGTGTCCAGCCCACTGCCACTTCAGCTTACTTATCCTTTGGGCTATGTCGATAACCTTGGTTCTCTGTCGGATCACCATATTTGGGATTCGATCCTTCAGAGAAACTCCGAGCATAGCCCTCTCCATAGCTCGCTGAGCGACCTTAAAATGGTGGACCAAACGCACTGTCAGTGTCCACGTCTCGTAGCTCATAACCGGTAAGACGCACTCGTTGAAGACTTTTGTCTTCAAGCATTGCGGTATTCGTGACGAAAAGACTTGACCGAGTTTTCTATACGCTGCCCAGCCCAGCTGTACTCTTCTTCGTGCTTCCCCCTCGAAGTTGTTTCGACCTAACTGCAAAGTTTGCCCAAGGTGCACATACTCCTGAACAACTTCGAGAGGAACTCCGTTAAGGGATATTGGTTCCGGACTGACTTGTTCATTGAACATTATCTTGGTTTTCTCCAAGTTCATCCGGAGACCAATTCGAGCAGAAGAATCAGCTAGGCTGCTCAGCATATATTGCATGTCCTAAACGGTTTCTGCCACGATTACGATATCGTCTGCAAATCTCCTTTTTTGAAGAATATTACGACAACGCTCTCGCCCCATGCCTTTGGAGTTCTCCCCGAAAATATGACAGAATTAAATATTCGTTGGGGCTGCACTAGTAAAGGTTTTTCAGCTGCCGTTAGTAACTCTGTCTATATCTGCCGTAATCGTTTGGCCAGATTTTAGAAACCTGTAGTGAACGACACCGGCGCTAGTCCACCAAACACTCGCAAGTAACTTTTTCTGAGTCAATTTTCGTTTAGGGCAGTATTTGGCTGAATCTCCAGGGTTCAGCCATTGCGACGAGCGCTTCCGATTATCGTAAAGTATCCACTTTTCATCACAAGTAATGATTCGATTAAAAATCCCTTCATTATTGTGTCGGTAAAAGTAACACAGCAGGCGACGCATGTTTGCAAGTTCGATTCACTCAATTCATGAGGTACCCATCGTTTAAGTTTTTTTATTTTCCCGATTTGCTTCAAGGGGATTAATACAGTTTTATCATTTACCCCGAAGCCTGCAGCTATTTCTGAAGTGCTTTGTGATGGATCCGCTTCCACAAAAGCCTTTAATTCTTCATTTTCCACTTTGGTCTCCGGCCGTCCACAGGGTTGGTTCTGAAGGTCGAAATTTCCAGAACGAAAACGTTGAAATCAAAAACGTACCGTGCTTTCTTTTGCGAAACCAGCGCCTTACACATCATTAATCCTTCGAGCTGTTTCTGCAGCACTGGTGCCACGGTAGAACTCGTACTCTTAAATATACCGATATTTCATGTTTTCCATTGTGCGGTAATAAGCGACGCCAAAGAAAAAATAATGAGGAAAAAACAAATGAATGACTTTTTTCAAAACTCAAGTGTACCAGCTAAATGAATTTATAAATTTGAATTTGGAATTCTCAACCAAAGATATTTCAGATCAAAGTGGTCAGTACGACAAAACGCTAATTTCATATGTAAGGAACTAATTAATATATGACCAATAAAAATTACGATTTAAATTATTTTTTAATACAAAAACTACTTTTTGTGACTTAAATATAAAAGTTAGACATATGCTGTCGTTGACTTATTTGTAGGAATTATTAAGCTCTACAATTTTTCTCTAGAACTCAATTATATATTTCTCATGGCCACAGGTGTAATATATAATAATGTAAGCAAAGAATGAAATGTGAGTTCAATTTTCCAATCTCAGTAGATGTGCGGACATGTTTTACAGAGAATGTCAATACATGTCGTATATAAAACGCGCCGTTACAAGGGAGAATAAAATGTCAATCGGAACAAATCAAAGCATGTTTCAGTGTTTCAAAAAGCGAGGATTTAACGTGGCGGCGAAACAATCGTCTCTCCGAAGGCTCCGCAACTAAAGCCGTCTCTACGCGAGCGACGATTTATCCCACCAGGCTGACCGTCCATGCAATCAGCGCATCGCAGCACTGATGTATCTAACTGACTTAAAGACTGATAAGGCAGCGTTCGTAATGAACGTTTTCGTTCGATCGTTTTTTCTCCGACTAACTTTGCATATCCGACTACCTCGAAAGTCTTTTCATTTTTCTTGTATTATATAGCCTATGACACTCACAAATAATGTGGCTTTCTACTGATAAAAGAATTTTCAAAATCAGTTCAGTATATCCAGAGATTAATTACCCTCTAAAACCTCACAAACTTTACCTCTTTATAATATAAGTATACAAAAAAAAAAACAAACTATATGTGATGTTAATTTTTATATATTCAAAATTCACAATAACAAACTCGATATGCACATTTATAATTTTCTTTACCTTGCACTTTAACAAAAACTTATTATAGTTATTGATTTGATGTCATTATGAAAATAAACAATAGCTTCTTCAGAGATTCTTAACTTTGCCTTTACAAAGGCACGGCGGGTATTATCCTCCTTTCGTCTAACAATTATTTCTTTAATAGTTTTATGACCAGCATGTCTTGAGCACTTGATTGTGTTAACACGAGTTTTTTTTGCAAAATGTTATATTGAGTCATCTTTTTAAGTTTACTAATTCGAACGTGTATTTTGTAAATCATACCAGACTTATTATAATATTCAGTTTGACAAACGACTGACTATTAAAAATCTACAAAAAATGTGAAACTTCTTGTGTTAAATGATAATTTTTCGTTGCTAATTATGTAGATAAAAATTATAATTATCTAAACTCATTTTGTAAGAGCTTTTAATTTGTGTAATGAAAATTACACTTCATTTATTTTGTTAATTACTTTTCAACTTTTGTTCTCACGTTTATTACTCATAGAACAGGCTTAATAAGGTAGACTGATAATAATTAAGTAATGAGTTACTTGTTGCAAATTTTAATATTTAAATCTTAGCATTCAAGGCTTTTGTTGTCAGACCCTTGTAATTGATTCTTAGTAAGTATTAATTATTTCTATGTAAGTAATTAGTTATCGCGTAGCAGTGACGATTTGTTTTATTTAAATAATACAATATGAATTCAGGCTGTTATCGTTAGGAATAGAATTACGTAGGCACGTTCAATAATATTTTAACTTAAATAGTTAAAATATGTAGCACATACTTGTTTTACTGTTTCATGAAAGTTTCTTAATGTAAAATAAAAAATTCAATGTTCGTCAGAATAAAAAAGCTATCTTCTCGCAGTTTGAACTAGTAAAGTAAGTGCGAGTATGTGATGAATAAAGTTAAACTACGCCTACTTTTTAAAATACCCACCACAAAATTTCTTGATTAAATGATTAAATTAAATTTATAAATAAATATGAAAAAATTATGGGGAATGGCATAAGCTCTAAACCTCATCAGAGAGACAGGAGGCCTAAGCCCAGCATCAGGATGTTCATAAGCTGATACCAATAAAATATTTTATTATTTAATTTTAGTCTACGGTATATTGAAGTAATCTTAACGAGATAAGTTCAAAATATAGTAATCAGTTTATTATAGCAGTTTTATTACGTTTAATGTATTTTTTAATAGTTGTAGGTAAGTACCTCTTTTATGTATGTCTTACTGGTTTCACCTGTGGCTTCGCCCACTCCCAAAAATTATACAAATTATACCTTTTTCAACCTTTGACAATGTGTTTGCAAAATTTCATGATGATCGTTTTAGTAAGGACGTTAAAGCGTAAAAACAAACTCGCTTTTGCATTTATAATATTGGTTAGGATTAGCCTAAAGGTTTACTGGTAGACAATTCTTTCAGGCATTTATTCTGCTTTATGTACTAAGTAACTATGTATTACGTATAAGTTATAATAAGAATAATTTAATCAATACTTTTTTATATAAATAAATAATATAATATATAATATTGAAATAATAATTAAAAAATAAAATAGTTCTTTTGTTAAACTTATAATGTATGACAAAAGCTGAAATAATAATTCAATGTCTCTGTTAATATTTAACCGTTTTTAATGGTTAAAAATTAATCTGCTTAATTGTTTTTATAGAACTTACCTTTGCTTAATAGCATTATGATCTTTGTATACTTTAAGGAGAAAGTCAATACAATAATTGATTATTGATTGATTTGTTTTTAAAGTCTATAAATTGATAGTTAAACCTTTCTTGTCGTTTCCAGTGTTTTTTTTTATTTACAGATAAGAACTTTCTCTTTATAAGACACAATACACACAATACAAGAAATACCAATATAAGTATACCAATACAAGCATATTTCTTTTAATATGTATATTTTTATTTAAGGTCAAATAATTAAATATGAATCCCATCTCTATGACATATAAAAACTATAACATACAAATGATGCAATACATCGCGGGAGTGGCAGAAAACACAGTCAATTGCTCATGTGATTGATACATATGACTAACCATAATCATTTAAAAATCAATTATCATCCTTAGTTTGCAAAAAGTGGCGGTTTTACACATAGTCTAATACTAATAAAGGAAATACAACAGTCCTGCCCTTTTTCGATAAAGATTACCTAGATATTATAAACAAACATATTAATTATAAAACTTTACTAGCTTTTAATTAATTATATACTTATTTATTTTATAAGTTATAACTTTTTTTATGTTTATGTTGTTGTTTGTTTTATATTTGAAAAAGTAATTTGATTGCAATTTTTTAAGGAAAATGCTTCTAAAATATTCAAATGACCATTTTAGATCATATTTAAATGACCACCGAATAATATAATCTTATAATATTGAATGAGCTATTTCGTATATACATATATAAATTTAATTTGTGTATCTCGGAAATGGTTTTAATTATTTTAGCATAAATTTTATATTTAGATAAAGTTTTGTTTTATAAATTTAATGACATAGGAGTTTTTTCTAAAAAAAAACGCGAGTTTACACCAAAAAGTATATTTTCCTTAGTTATAACTAATTTTTTATTGCTGGTCACCACCGTAGTTAATAATTACGGATATTTCACAAACAACATAATTTTTTAAACATCATAACATAATTTTCCCTCTCTCTCATAATCCGATGGGACAATAATCCGACATGGTCAGAAAGAGTTCAAGCGCAGGAGCACAAACGGTTTAACGTGCTTTTCGAGGCACGGAAACAGGCAGTAGGAAGTGTGTACCAGATTCAGAAAAATGCAAAAATATATTATCAACCCAACCTAAGGTTAAAACCTAGGATCTCGAGATTTGTAGCATTATATCTAGCCACTAGATGAAGCCGTCCAATTACCAAAAACATTACTTTTTTATTGGAATAGTTGATGCATACTTTTAATTGGCCTCGGAAATGTTTATAAGTTTTTATTGATTTTTGTTCTATTTATACGAAATTTTCTCGGGCTTTCGAAGATATGCTAATAATCGAAAAACTTAGCAATTAACGAAATGTAAATAACATGTTTTTCAAACTCACAATCTTTAAAGATTTCCAAGACTAAAATATATATTTTATTAGATGATATATAAAAGGCAGAGAAACTGGGTTAACCGATATGATCGACATTTACGTCACACATAGACATTTTTCTAGGTATAAACGCTATAAATGATACCATGTATTCATTTAACAAGGATTTTCTTATTTTAATTCTAAAAATAACTCGAACGTTATTTTAGATAACGGTAGTGCGCCTGAACAATTACGTATTGGAATTACCTTTTAAGTTAATGTCAATATTTTCTAAGTGAAGGAAGTTTGAAAAGTTCAAGTTAAGGATGGTGACGTCTTTTGTGACGTTTGTATTACGTCATATATCTTATACTATCAATATATAAGTATTTTAGTGATTGATTACTTAAATGGAATAAACTTATTACAAAGTGGGTTATTTCAGATTTTTTGTATTGAAAAAGCTTATATATTACTGTTATAATTATTATCAACATTCAGAAAATATTAGTGACCTCTTATCATTTCTGTTTATAAATGTATTAATAAATTCCTAATCCAATATATGAAAAAGAGTATAAAAAATACGGTTCATTTACTCTATTTTTGTTATATTGGAGATAGTTATTTCGGTGCTATCTCATCGTGTCAGTATATGATGTATTCTTAACATGGCGACAATTCTTATCGATGTTTAATCGTAATTATAATATCACACGCTTTGATAAGTGATTATTAAATCTAAAAAATTGCAGAAATAACCCAATAATTCTTAAATATTTAATCTAAATATACTGGATAATTTCCGAATTTTGAAGTACTTTTATACGTAACTTTAACTTGAAAGCTATAAATAATACTACTTTTATAAGCTTTACTTATATGCTCGTAGGTACATAGAGCTGAGTCGTTATAATCTTTAAATTATATTACCTTGCATGTTGCATTCTAACAAAGCGTCTGCACACTCGACGAATATCTTTAACGTGTGACTCGAAAGAATTTGATGAATCGATAATTATACGACGACGCCGTGCAGTCTGTAGTTTGTTACTTGTGAGACCTATAAGAATTTATCAAACTATCAACAGGAAACTCCCTGCTGATACAACACAGGTGTTCTGTGCCACGATGGACGTTCACAGAACTGAAATATGACGTAATTGGTCATCCGGCTACATCACGGCATAGTAAAGTAATCGCTAAAAAGCTGTCTCATGTTTTTAAGTGTCATGCGTAATCAGTTTATCATATCGTATTGTACCATTTAGGGTTTTTCTAAGGTGATGATTATTTATTTTATGACTCTGTATCTATATGATCTATACTAATATTGTAAATGCGAAAGTAACTCTGTCTGTCTATCTGTTACGCTTTCATTGCTAAACCATTGAGACGAGTGTAATGAAATTTGGTATGAAGCAATCTTGAAACTTTCTGAAGGGCTACATAATCCCCAACCGCCTTTTTTCATTACGCAATAAAAATAAGACTTCTATTTTCATTATAAGGCTAATTTTATTTCAGTCACCGTCATTTCTTTATACGACTATTTATTTGTATACCTACAAAGTAAGTAAAGCCTTTTGATAAATTTAATTTTCCTTAAAAATAGCATTATGTCTTAACAAGTATTGAGATATTAATCAAAGTTGATAGCATATCGTAACAATGACATATACCTCTTATATCCTTACAAACTACTATGAATGTTATATGTATTTAACCATAGAAGAGTATTTACACATAAATTAATATATTTAACCTTTTTTAATTTTGTTCTTACATCCATAATAGTTTTCTCAAACGTACAAAAATGTTTAAAATATTTTACCCATTACCCAAGTACTTTTCAAGATTTCAAATAAAACGAAACAGCCGGATATTTATGTAGTGTAAGACTTAACGTAAACAAAGTCGATCAGAGACCATGTCCCTTCTCTTTCATAATTAATACAAGTCTACGCATAAATTAATACTAATTGTATGTTGATATCATTGATAAGTAGTTTCTTTACTATATTGGTGCGAACTTGATGGAAATCCTGTTACGATTTTGAACGACTCATTTGGTTGTTATTTGAAAAGTACCTACGTCATGGTTTTTATATTGATATACTGATTTATTATGAATATGTAAAAAGTGCACAACGGTGTGGAAGGTTTAATTAATGGAAATGTTTTTATTTTATTTTTCCAGTAAAAACGTATTTTTTACATTAGACTGGATATGAATTCAATAGATTATTAATTTACTTTTGATGATTGTTTTACTTTTAAAATTAATTATATTTTTTTCATATTTCTCCTTATTTTATTACTCGTTTAATTGAAGAATTTTTAAAGGAATTAAAACTTTTTTAAATATCTTGCAATTTTCTTGTTATAAGTATACATTTATTTATAAAATATTTAATGTCTATGTACAAATTTCAATTAATTTTATTAAAAAAAATATTTAAAATCGAAAAATCATAGACAATAATCATACGCTTTCCTTTTAAATAATCAAACGCAAAATACAAATAGATTGAAATTAATAGATAGGTATGTAATTTATTAAGAAAGTAAATAAATATACCATATAATGGATCCGTCTGACTCAACTGAAATTCAGTGACTAACTTCGTTACGAGTTTGTTTAATGAGTCAAATTTGCTGCAATGTAATAACTGGATGAAGTTTAAAGATTGAAAATTGGCTTTTGGATACAAAAAAATATTAAAATGTTTACAAAAGAGCTAATAGTTATTAACCAGATTAATATATATTATTTTCTCTATTTTTAAGATTACAAAATGTAACGACGCTATTTTTCTATTAGCTGAAATTAATTTCAGAGTAAAATTTGTTAATATATTTAGATATAGCGTACGTTCGTTGCGATCTCCGCCAAAAAGTTTCACTGTAAGAAAATTCTCCAGTCTCAACCCTTGACTGCGCGGGCATAGTTGGACCCCAGTATACAGGTGCTTGCAACTGGGTGGGATCGAGACCCGCCCTCTATCTACCATTGGCCGCCGCGACACCGCACCTGAGTACCCTGCCGGCTATTCGTCGTCCCGCGCCCCACTGCCACTAACCACGTGCTCGGTGGACACTAGGCTTTATCTTACGCGCCGTCACACCAATTCATTTAGTTGCTCACCCGACACAACGCGTGCGACATCAGTTTTGGGGATGTCAATTGCGATTGGTTATGGATTTCACTAAGATCCCATACTTCGCGATGTTTAGACGGTCCGGTACTGTGATAGTTAGAGTCAAAATGGACGGGCCGGAATCTTTCTGCAAGCCCGAAGCTTGTCCCAGATCAGACTATCCTCAACCAGTGCACAGACCATCAGGCTGTGAAGAATGTTCTAGGACTAGATCAAATAGCCGAAATAGTGACTGTGATAGTGATTTAGTGGAAAGATGTGGACCTTACAGAGCGAGTTCAGCAAGAAGCAGTAAGCTTTTTTTCAAATACTTTAATTTTAAATATTCATATTCTAAAAAATAATTTTATGAATTTATTAATTGAATCAAAAACATTAAAATAAAAGGGACGAATTCAAATGTAGTTTTTGGTAACAATTTCTAGGAACATAAACGGCAAAACCATGTGATTACGATATTATAAGAAAAGTTATTCTCTTAATAAGTATCATATAATAATAATTAATAACTAATTCAGACACAGCTTATAACATAAATATTTGGCGAGATAGCCCGACGCACCTATTCTAATGTCCGTCTCATAGTCGTTACTACATATATGCAATAGAGCTTGCAATACCATTTTGCGTAAAAACAAGCTTCGCTCTTGTTATAAAATGTTAAACATGAAGATCAGAACTAAATAGTCAGGTTTAAAATGCAATTATACACGTGTACTGTTACCGCAATGACATATCTAACTAAATGTTTGTATCCTTTGAGAGTCGTACAGTTATGTTTGCGAGTCGAAGGGAGTAGTTTCGTAATCAATAGGTAGGCTTGCCTCTCTATATAGGGCCATGAAATGATTTAAATGTCGTGCCATTAAAATAAACATGTACTAGATCTGACTATAACTTGTCACCTTTATTTTATGTTATGAAAATTAATCATTATAAACTTAAATTTTTGTTTAATATTAAGTTTTTTTTCAGTAGCAATAGCATAAAAAACGCAATACATAGCTTCCGTTAACACTTTATAAGTTTTAAATTTTACTTGATGATGAAAATGAAACGAAAATTCAAGATTTATTATAATTAACCAATTCAATTCGTTTCTGTCCGTTATACATCTGGTACTTTTAAAAGTAAGAAATATAAAATTAATAAACGTTTTTACGCAAATATAATTGATGATATCTATATCTTATTTACTAGTTCATAAAAATGCAATTCAATAATGTATACATATTAATTGAATCGTTATGTAAAAAACCGAATAGTATTTTAGAAAATTACCAACAATTATAATTTGAAAGGTAAGTAAGATATATGCATCTACATACAATACAGGTTTAAGGGTAATTTGTAAATTCGTGTTGTAATGTGATTTTTTTGAGCAAAATGTTATGTCTGTAGGTTTTAAATAATAAACAAATCGCGTGAAAAATTTAATACCTAGAGATACGAAAAAACATACAATCAAAATTGTTCTAGCATTATCCCGGAAGTGTAGTCGATGCATTTCGTAACGATGCAGAAATTAGTGATATTGCAATTTACTTGTTTGTTAAATAAGGCAGTATCGTGACCGTTCCTTTTAAAAAACCCATTCTGCATCCGCTATTAAAGAAAAAAAATCTTAAAACCTACTTAGGTTTTGTCCCGCGTTTGTGGAATACTTTAAGTTTTTCATTTTAAGTTATTTATACATGTTCCCATAAACTATACATGCAATAAAAAGTTTAAATGTTACTCGCTATCTAAATGAAGTTATTAGAAGAAATCATATAAAAGTTTTAATTTCAAACAATTAATTAATCAAACTAAAATATAAGCTGACAAATCAATAGTCGTCGTCATTTGATATAATAATAAGGATAAATAAAAATATTTTTATAAGATAAAAATAAAATAATAGTCGAGAATAACTCATACTGAAATATTAATACTTATAACTTAATTCTTATGTTGTTCATTGTCTTTCGATTAGTAGATCTAGAGTATTGATAAGAATAGACGCTCTAGAATTATTAATAACTACCAAATTAAGAATTAATCGAAATCTAAACAATATTTAAATATATTACCGAATTAAAACGAGACAATAAAAGGAAAAATAATTTTATTATAATAATATTAATATTTGACGCGTTATTGTTTAGCTAAGCAAATAATTTTATTTTATGAAAAACTTTTCCATTTTGGTAATTAAAAAACAGAAACCAAAAATTACGCACTGTTCAGATCATAATTGTAATCTGCCACCCAGAAATCTTCAAGGCAAGTATCCAATTTTTATTTTCTTGTAAAAAAAGATAAGTACATCCCTTGAAGCAACACAATTCATGTATCTTCAGTTTAAAAAGTTATCAGTAAAATTATGTAATATCAGTGGTTATGTCATTAAATTTAATTCGAAGAAAATTTGCGCTTGTTTCGCTAATTTCACGAGGTCAATCGCCGATGGTACAGCGTTATTACCATTTAGAGTGATTTTCATTTAATGAAGTATATATCACCACACACTGTCAGGTAAGCGCCGCCACACGTATTACGAGTGATAATCGCCCTTATTATATGCAGTCAAATTTTACGACCATATCAATTGTCAACCGTTACACAAATTGAACAAAATACTTTATAAAATATTTACTATTCCTTAAATATTAATATTTTGCATTACTCAATAAAAACATATAAAAATAATTGTATGTGTGGTGCATATGCGACATTTTTTACAAGTACAAATATTTTTATAGATCTTTGAGTGAATGAGATCGTGAACGATAACGAGCCTGGTTTTGTAAAAGATACAAAAATCATCAATAATTTGACGCGCAACATTTTGTAACAAGCCGCGAAGATTGAACTCGCTGCGAAATTTTGACGCATTTATGTTCAGAATTTACATAATGATTGCGGTGGCGCCGACCGCGTCCAAACCGAACGGTGCAAACTTTTCTCGGTTTTCGAGCCAAAATTCTAGTTAGCGGGCGCGCGATTTCTTTTTAAAAAGGTTAACAAGGTGCTCTCGTTTGGGTCGTTTTTCGTGCCACGCAGCCTCCTTTTGTGTACGAGCGAGCTGTTAAAAAATAAACGAATTCTTTGTTTCTCGGGTAGTCGGTCCGACCTCCGACGCGGTCCCTACTTTTTTATGCCCCCTTATAACCTGTGTATTACCTACGTGTAGGTATCTACGGTTTTTATGGTCGCTCGGTCAGCTCTTCAATGGGCTAAGGAATTCGATCGAGTCTCCTCTTTGTCCATTTATAGTTTTTTATAGTTCGTAATTACAGATCCTTAAATGAGCGACTATTGAAAGTTTGTAATTTATTGACAATACAAAACCATTTTTGAGCCTAATTACAGTTTCAAAATTTCATTCTGTGCGGTCATTAGCTAATTAATGTCGCAAAGCAATCAACTTACGCCTCGCATTTACGTAAAGTTATTTAAATGACAGTAAAACTGTTTCATTAAATAAAATACATATATATATATATATATATATATATATATATATATATATATATATTAATGGACATGTATCCGTATCACACGGTGACTCTACATCTTTTTACGAGCTGACCTGTTATTTTTTTCTGGTTGAACTTTTGACGGCGGCGGCGGTCTCGCGGTTGCTTGCTTTTGACCGGCGCACTAATAAAATGTTATGATCGTGTGTTTAACGCGTGTTGTGTGTCGGACCTTCCTTTTGACATGATCGTTATTACCCAACTCCGCCTTTGCGGTCGCCTTTTGTGTTCCGACTATAACAACGTTGTTATTGTGTCAATTAGGTTGATGCCAATACAGCGTCTATAACTTAATCAGTGCTAGTAATTCGTGACATATATATAGCTGCAATAGAAATTCGTTTACGCGAATAGATTTAAATTTGTGAGCGTGATGGTTGATCATGCGGTCTCCTTCAATTGTGAAGGAGAGGCGTGATAATCGGGATCCTTTCACAGGGCTTAGTTAAATAATAAGCGGCAAGCACCCTATAACTATAATTTTCTTTTATTTGACCGCCGCGTTCGCCGCGGGCTAAATAACAAATCGCCACAAAACTGGCTAACAAGATGCAAGAATAAAAAAACACGCACACAATTTTACACGGACAACAACCGAGTTAAGCATGTTAAAAGTTGTACATGTATATACATACTTAATATGCATGTTACATATTTGACAACAGTAAAAAATATATATTTTTAGCGTAAATAATATCTTTAAATAGCTTAAATTTATTTTGAAATATTAAATAACTAGCCTGGTTTTCTTATTTTTTTGGATAAGCATAACATATTTATCGTTATATTTACCGCAACAAGGAAATATGCGAATCTTACATGTGCTATGTAAAGCATGTTACACACAAAAAAAAATCTTAACTCAGCCTACGATAGTGCGAGTACAAAATAGTGCAAAGATTTGTAACATTAGTCATAAGACTCGAGACATAACACACATGATTCACACATTGAGTCAAAACACTGAGAGCCATCAGTGAGTAACAACGAAATGCGTGTCGATTATCTAACTGATGCACTTACTTTAAGGTCAATAACTTGTAACGATTAACGAAATTTACTTACCAAGACCAAACATTAAAAATGTGTTAATTTGGTCCAAATTGCAAACTAAGACATGTACTTAGCTAACCTAACCTTAACAGTCAGCGAGATGGACATTGGCGGTAGAGATGTGCAACATTTTATCAATATCGGAAGAATGTCCGGTTGGCTGGCAGCCACCGTTAAATTGTACCGCATTAGTGATTCACACAAGTTCACCGGACAATTAGCAAAGGCTGTCCACCTCTGGGCCACGATGTATTTATTCATCGGATGTTCATCGATTACCATAATCGACAGCATCGTGCGTGCCGCATACGGAACAACGGACTCTAGCGTTTTCATTGACGAGATGCAACAGAAAGTAAATTGTTTAATATAAAATGTTTTACCTCAATCGCATTCATATATATAATAAAATATATGCAAGTATTTTGTAGCCGTAACATGCATATGCATACGTAAATATATGTAAACCTATCGTCATCTTATCAATACTACTAATAATACTCAAAAACACACCTTAATCAGATAAAATTAGCAAAACTGCAAAGTGTTATAGTTATTCTTTTGCTAATGCAAATTAATATGTCGTTTCAATTGCCTAAGCTTAGCTCTATTTCCAGGATACGTCAACGTCTGCGCAGCGGTGTGCTTGGTCCTACTTGTGGGCGGTCTCGCGCCTCAGTCAACAGCAGCACCGTACAAACGAACTATGGATAGACAGCGCCGCTCTGCGCAGGAGAACAGCCTTTGGGGAAACCCATGTGACTATGACTCTAATGTGAGTAGGAAATTTATTTATACGCTTAAAGCTATTTATTGCATTTATTTATTTAATTGCTAGACAATCCTACTTATAATATAAACGCGAAAGTTTGTAAGAATTAATGGAACTCTTACACTCAAAAATTAGTAAACGGTAAATTTTGAACGAAATTAAGAATAGAGATAGCTTATATACTGACTTAACACATATGCTACTAACACATCGCGGGCGTAGCTGCGGGCAGAAAATAGTTTAACAGAATAATATCTATAAGGTCTAATAATGTTTTTTTTTATTTTCAGTCTAAATCAGCAAAATATACCGCAAAACTTGCAAAAGATGTCGCATCACAAGCAAAAAACGCTTACGAGTCAACGGCAAAGTACAAAGATAAATTCGTAAGTAGTATTTTATATATAAAATAATCATTGTTCCCTTTCATTGATGGATCCAATGCAGTGACGAGACAATCGCAACGTAGTATTCGCGTTCGCATCGTTATGCCCGCCGCGTCGTTCTAAATGAACGGACGCGCGCTGCGGCCGACCAATACCAATAAAACTTTGAACTAAGGACATCGGCGCATACCTTGCCAGTTTAATATGATTTTATCAACCTATGAATGAAAGTGTCTGTAGTAGCTAGTCGACACCAAGATAAGATGAAGAGTCATGCCAGGCCGTAAATTTTTACTTTGTATATTTTAAAAAGATTCCCGTGAAATTTGTCCATTACCGATTCTTCGTATGCACCATTTTAACGTCATTTTCTCACCGCATCGGATGGCGTGGAAGAGAGATTGCATCGGCTCGGGCGCCGCCGGTTTCGCCTCTGTACGTCCGGCCGCGGCCGCTTCCTCCCTTTTAATTATAATTTCGCGCTGCTTTCATACGATGCCTCATCGATTCATCACTTTTTGACAATATATAAATCTTCAAATTGAAAGTATGTAGATGTATTATTAACATAAAAAATACCTATTCGTTGCCCACCGACGCGCGAATAATCACATTTACATTCAAAGGCCAAACGAAACTGAGTTACTAGAAACATTATAAGACAATCTGTTATTCTGCTCCTGAGAATATTATATTTCCGAATCGGAAGTAAGGTGGACCGATGAACGAGCAATAATGTGATGTTGTTGTCGCGCCACGAATCATTTATGGATGACCTTCTACTATCTTATTTATTTGTGGTATCGACCAAAACGGTAGTGGAATACATTTCGATTTCAATTTATAATCATAAAAATATGTTGAGTGTGAAGCAGTCAATGGAAATGGAACAATGAGTCGGTTTTGAATAAATTCATCCAGTAGTGGTGTGTGGCTTTGGTGTATGAAGTATGGTGGCATTTGTAATAGGCTCGCCGGTCGTAACGACGGCGACGTCCTGTCCGCTCACTGCTGCCTCCCCGTCGTAAAATGACATTATCGACGCACAGTAGCCGGAACGAAGTACAGGACGGTGCGCATACGTATCGAATACTGATTGCGCATTAATATTGCGCTACACACCTGCCCGATGATTTTTTTCTGTCTCTCTTCTTAATGTCGGTCATTCGTTACTAATGTATCATATTTATTGCGAGTTAGACAAAGCTTGAGCTCGATGAACTGCCATTGTTAAAGCTACAAGGACGTTTACTTGCTCCGTGTTTCGGTTCGGCATTTTTCCTTCGGAATGAATGATAATGAATGAATAAATAAAGAATAAACACCAAAAATGAAGTCAAATGAGTGGAATCTTGTAACATATAAAACGCAATATCCAAATTACTCGCGCTATCATATCTGTCGTCAACCCATTCCTCATAAATAACTGGCCGCGCTGTACTGAGAACGCAATAACAAATTCAACGAACCCTACCGGTACTGTGTGACTCCACACCGGCCACCGTGTGAATGTGCTACAAAATTCGTGCTTTTGGACCGTACCGGTGTCAAATTATCGCATCATATTTTGACTCTAAAACTGCTTAGATATCCATCAAAAATGTTCACATTCTTCACTTTATAAAAGCAATGTGTATCACGATAACCCGATCCTCAGGCAGGCTCAAGCATGTCCATGTGTGAAGCTTATCGTGTCGTAATGTTCAATATTATATAAACATTGAATTATACATCACATTTCATACAATATGTACATACTTAGTGCGATAGCGTTGTTCACACGGGCGACAGGCTGTCTGCGGCGGTGGATGCGTGTGAGAACGTGTGCTGTAAATATGTGTGCCGCGTATGTGTGGGTGCATGTTTATTTGATAAGCTTCCGATGTTTCGAGCTAGATATCCGGATGCTATGTCATCAAATTTCTAGTTGATGCCCACCCACGGTATGTCCGAATGCAGACGTAGCAATTTCAAAGATATGTCTCGACTATGGGAATATAACTTAACGACATTCTTTAGATTTATTTGTAGAATCACTATCATAATAAATAATTTTTTATTAAATATTTATTTTTATCAATTAATTAATCTATTTTAATACAAATGTAAAGGCTAAAAAAAACTTTGTGCATTGATCATACAGTTAACTTAATACGAAATTCATTTAAAGTCTTATCTATCTTTTATTTTTTATCTCTTTAAGAAATTTGTTTTATTTAAATTTTTCACATTCTAATTAAAACAAAATGTATGTAACGTCAAACATTTGCAATTAACTAAAAAATATGTATAAGCGAATAACGACGAGGTTTCGGATATGGAGCGCTGGACCGGACGAACACCTGCATTTTGTTATTATGAGCTTACACTAGTTCAATAACAAATTCCATTTCTACTCTACATCAATTTTGAAATTGACATTTATATAAAAAATATAATCAACTATTACAAACAAAAAAATATAACTTTTAGCGTTATGTGTTATGTTATTTTTATTTCCGTAGCAGTTTTTTTTAATCACTTTCCTGCTAAACATTGACTGTTGTAACGATAATTTGATTAATTCGTAAATCATTTAAATGTACATAAATAGAATCTACATTTAATATCACACGAACTAATTCAAATTTAATAATTCTACTGACTAATTACGATAAAAATCTCATTTTTATCTCCCCTTAAAATAGTTTTCAGTATTGGAAGATGCTCGTTAAATTCCTCATCGGTGTTTAGAAATTTTCAATTGAATTTTTATTTCATCAAAATATAGATAAGATTGTTGTACAATAGGGTTTTCGGAAGTTTGTCATGATTTAGAAATGTTTAATTAACTACATTGTTGTGCAACAATATTTCAACCAAATCAGCGCCTATTGGGAAGGACAACCAATTTCTATCAAATCGGTTGCATCTGCCGTCAATTGTTTGATTTGATGTCGCTTTTGCAACTTTATTGCGAAAACGTTAAGGTTAAAAATTCAATAATTAATCGTTAGTCACGTATGTTCTAGACATAGTGTCAAATTTTTATTTCGAAACGGTTTTGTTACGTGACATGTTGGTAGAAGCGGCGGTCAGACATCGCATTTCAATCTCATCTTTCACATGACCTTGACTAACCCATAAAATTGATAGCTAACATAACTACTACTGTTGCAGATAAACACATTGCTTCCTAATTCAAATTTACGTTATTAAATAATTTAAATTATAATAAAAAACGTACCTTTAAAATCGTGATGAATCAGAAGCAATAACGTTGTTTGCCATCAAGATGACCACTGCAAGTGTCTTCATTCCGAACTTATTTATACCGGCTGCAATAGAGGAAACAGCGACACATCTCATCTTCCGTTCAATCTTCTTTTTCCATGAAAGTTAATCAACGCTACGTACTAACTAGTACTTCTATTTTTATCGTTCAAAGAAATCAACGGGACCCGTAGCGTGACAAAGCTGATTCATACTTGTTGCAGAGACTATGGTTTTGAGCATCCATGGATAAATCGATTTTAAGAAATTTTAATTAGCTTTCTTATTCATAATGTAAAACTCTTTTATAAGCTGCTGCTCTTTCTTTTAAACATTTTGTTGATTCAGCGAATGCCGTCAGGGAAAATCTTTGCTAAAAAGGAATTGATTGTTATTTTGTTTCTTATAACTAAATTTTGACTTCTTTCCACAAACTAAATTAAACGAACGAATATACACATATATATATTAGATTGACAAATTGAGTAACAAGAGTTTTTCTGTTGTTACAGGCATTAAAGCTTCACAGTTACCCAAGTTTCGACGAGCTATTAACAGTTTGGAGCAGTGATGACTGGCTTCGGAATTTCACCTGGTTCCCTGAAGAAGGTCTACCCAAAGAGAAAGTGCTTTATCAAGCTATGCCTGCCGAATATATGGATAAACTGATAGTAAGTTATTTCGAATATTTAATGTTTCACTAAAGTCTTTAAAAAATATTTTAACTAACATTTCAAAGAGTTTATAAGGAAAGTAATGTTGTTATCTGAAACGCTTGTCTCGTTAAGATAATGACGGTTACTTAACAAAGTCGATCTGATTGTTTTATAATCGAAGGGCGGCGAATTCGCTGATGCCAAAAACGTGCATCCGTATAAGTTTTTCAATCGATTTCAAAGAATTGACATCGTCGGTGGCACTCATTGTTGTCAGCCGACTGTCGTTTACGTGAGAACACAATGGTTTTGCAATGTAGACGGTTTAATCTCATATGTAATCGATGAATTTGGACTGATATCGAGATTTGAGTAATGAGACTAATAAAACCAATCAACGAATATAAATACGTAATAATAATCGATCAATATTCCTTATTCATAAGGCAGTAAAGGCTGTTTTCCATTGAGTTTAATTTATCTTATACATACATATATTTGATATGAATTGAGACTGTTTGAGAACAGTATTCACAATATTCACTTATTTAATAGCCACACTTCTTTGTAATTGTAATTTAAGTATCTGTATAACATGTGCAGAGACCCTGAGATTCAATAAAGCCGAACCTATTAGGAATAGGGCATTTTCTGCTGATACGATCAGGCAGTTTAATAATAATGTTTTTTATTGTCCACAGAAAAAAATAGACAAAATTTTACCGTCGATGTTCAAAGGATTGAAAATGGTGGTTGCAGGATTGTACTCTATAACCAAGGAAGGTCTTAATGATGATATCTTCTCAGATGCGAGCATGAAACATAACATAACGGAGAGCATGCACAACGTGCGAGCTGTTCTTTGTTTGTTCGATGTAAGTGATTTGAAATACAATGCAAATTACATAAAATATATTCCTATATAGTTAGAAGTTTGATAAAAATAAATATATTTAGAAATGAATTGATCTGATATAAATGAATATATGAACAATGTCAATGGAATGATCTTGTTATTTAATTTATTTTACCTATGGTAGCGAAATAAAAAAAAAACAATATTACAAGTAAAATGTAAGTATTACAATTATACTAAATAACTATTAAAATTACATTTTCATCTTCTTTTCAGGAAATAATGAGATCGCGCAACTTAGAGATTATGCCCTTGCCGGATTCTGAAATCCCGGACATGAAGAATGTGGACAAACTCTCATACGCTTTACTGGTTTATCGAGACACTCTTAACTATTTGGAATACCTCGCCCAAGTGTTCCAGACGATGTACGATATGGACCCTGATAAAGCTGATTGAGGCCAGATACATCGGTTTTGTTAACTAAACTTGACTTCGCTGTAACTAGCGAGAAACTGCCCTATTTTAACCGAATTTTTGGGATATCTTTTTTTTGGGATTTAATTATTGATACTTTTATTTATGACTTATACGTAATGTATTTTACGTATATAACGATATTTGTTTGTCAGTAGGTACTTAACTATTTGGAGTACCTCACCCAAGTGTTCCAGACGATGTACGATATGGACCATGATAAAGCTGATTGAGGCCAGATACATCGGTTTTGTTAACTAAAATTGACTTCGCTGTTACTAGCGAGAAACTGCCCTATTTTAACCGAATTTTTGGGATATCTTTTTTTTGGGATTTAATTATTGGTACTTTTTTTAAGACCGTCTAGAAACATATGTATGTGGCTTTCTGACGATTTGTATTGTGATGATTTATGTGCTAAATCAGTATTTAATGTTGTGAGTAAAATATATTGATTAATGTGTTTTCGTGTAAGTTATTTTTGTCTCGAGACGGTCTTGTCTTACGCGTGTACTCGCCCTTATTCGTTGATCCAGTACAATGAATCTCGTAGTTCAATTGTTTGCACTTTTGGCTGTTGATAGTAGAAAATGTCTTTGCCATTACATTGCCATTTCGGTCTAGAGTGAATTAGTTCCTTTATATGTATATTTTGTAAATAGTGACGATTTTAATTATTTTTTTTATCACCAGCTTAACATTCGAAATTTTCCGATATCCTAGTCAAGATATTAACTTATTTATTTCTCGATTGTTCTTCTTAATTACTAACAATTTTCTACGGTATTATGAGACGATTAGTATTAAACCATTCCATCAAACTCTGTTGATGTTGATGTATTAGCAAATTATTTAGTTAATGTGTCAATGGCTTGTTCATAATTGACAATATCTCTTTGACTTGTGACTGCGGTCGTGGCTGCGATAATTAATTGTAATTATTACATTTTATGATCTAGTTTCATTACTTTAATTCGATACTTTGTTAACTATTTATATTCCTGTTACAGAGATACAATGATAAATGACTAGCTTTAATAGAGCAGTTAATTATATTACTGTAAAGTATCCACTGTATTTATGACTTAATCATTATTTGTATGATTCCAATGTGTTTATATATATGCAAACATTATTGCTATGTTTGTGATATTAAATTATTATTACAATTAATATTTTACTGTTTTATTTACCTTCAAACTAACGTTGAAGTCTATCGACTATTATTACAAATTACATTAAAATTATATGTTTATCATGTTCCTTAATCCTTAAAAAGAACCGTGTAAAAGTATATATTTTTTACTTTCAATATAATTTATAAATATTAAGATTTAGAAAAAAAAATTGCAACTATTTTGTTCATAGTAAAATTTAACTTTTATAATTTTGTTATATACACTGTCCTTATTAATTAGAAAAAGTTTTTTTGAAAACAGTGTAGTTTTCTAGAATTTATCCCCAATTTATAATGAAACAAACAAATTTTACCTTTTTATGATAGATATATTAAAGTAAGTGATAATTTCAACTTTGATAGAAATATTTATAAAATAAATAAACAAAACATATTTTATAATATGCGCGTGTGCATAAAAAGTAAAACTCAATATTTTATGATTTCTTGACAGAAAGGTTCTATTACAAATACTAATAAGTAAAATGACAGCCTGTAAATGTCCCACTACTGGACTGGCTCCCTGTCCTATTGAGGATAAGATTTGGAGGTTATCCACCACACTGGTTTCAACTCATGCGGGCAACTTAATGTGGTTATCCTTCACTATGTGGCATGACATGAATTATAAAAACAAATTAAGTACTTGATAATTCTAAATATTAACTTTAGTATATTTTCAAACTGTCATTAATACGAAACCAAATATTTTTGTTTTTACAAAAGTTCTCGTTCTTCATATTAAGTTCCCATGCGTCGAGACTGGAAACAATTTCACATCTTTACACAAACCATTCACAAGACGACACGTATTTGCATTGGTGACTTGTCGCCTAACGAATTAGAACTCAAACTGAAAATAATAAAAAGTAGCAAAGAATCCCTATTCAAAGGACTTTCAACAAATTTGAATCAAGGATTTAAGGTTTAAAATCGTATGTCTGAAAATAACGCTTCTGAAATAGTTCCGATCAAAAGTCGGCCGACTTGTTTATTTAATAAATTAGTAGTAGCAAGCTGTCCCCAGGAGTCCTGTAGGTGTTAAGTTTACTTAAGGATTAGAAATATCTATAAAAATCTTTGAGCTTGACCTCCTACCGCGACTTTTTTAAGTTTAAATTTCGTATTTATTAAATTATTTTTCATTTCAAATTATTTTAAACACAAGTATAGACGTTAAGGTCAAATGATTGCAAAAATATAATGCTAGCTTTGGTAGTATTATATGCGTTTGTGCATCGTTCATCCAATTGAGTTAAAAGCTTGTACCGTAGTAGTGAAGGTGTATGAATGTTTCTGAAATATTATCATCAATATAAAAAGTGACGCGTGAAACCTACCATATAATTAAATTGTTTTCGCGAGCATAGACAAACACGGGTGCAAGTCCATCATTAAGAAAAAAGGTTCATTTAAAGGAAAAAGTATATATATCCAATAGGTTTATTTTTGGACGCTTAAAAAGTGGCTCATATTATCCATCATACTATTTTAAAATATTTATATCAACTTATACATTTCATTTTAGACCGATAAAAAAACCAGAAATAGCCAAATATTAATAGAAATTCGTTTTATATTTTTTTGTTGTTACTAATATCTTACAAAACATTTTTTTCAAAAACATTTTTTTATAATTTTCAAATATTATGTTCCTTTTTTGATACGTGTCCTGTGTCCTGAAACTGTGACCTATAATAGTGTAAAAGTTTAAATCCGATAAAAACCAACCAAATTGATCTTTTTATGAACTTAAGCATAATTTAAATCTTAGAAAGAAGATTTTCAAAGGTTTTCTTTCTGTTATAAAAAAAATCGTTTCTCGTAATGAATTATTAAAATTGCCTATAATCGCTGATGATGATTTTGTCTACGTTTTTTAAATCTCCTAATAACACTTAATCACAATATAGAACAATAAGATCTAAGTTACATGTATATTTTTATACGTACGTAGACAAGAAAAACATTTTTAAGTTTTATTTTTTATAAAAAAATATGTTTCATAGTATCTTTTAGATAAACGCTAAATATCTAACACTGGGCACACTAAGTAGAATTAAATGTTAAGAGATGCACCTCGAGTTCGTTTTAGTTATTACAAGAAATTAAGTTTTATTACCCCCCTCTGGACCTTAAAGGCACAAAATATTTTCACATTCGTTTAACGATCCGTCGGCGGGTCACAATAACGTTTAGGGCGCACCGAACGCGCATGCGCTCTTTATCTTGCTCACGTTCCCTTGTTTTATTTATTAGAAAGATTTATTATTTACCGCAGGGCACACACACGATGTGTCACGAATCTGGGACGAAAAAACGAGGATATGGTAATGCGCGACCAGTCGCACGTGACAATCTCTTTTTTTTAATCGCTTATTCGATTGCTGGGATTTGACCAATTTCCTATATTTTTTGGCAGAGCATTACCATTGCATTATAAATTTATATTTGACACAAATAAAATACTAACTACATACAAAAAAAAATTATGGATACTGAAATAGTAAAATAAACTGTTTTCGAAAAACGTCGAAGCGCGTGATAATAATGAAATCGTTTAACATTTCATATCAAATAAAAAACGTTATTCGAACCTCCGGCTCTTTTTGATTTAAGTCATTGCTCTACTAATTGATATTTTTTTTAATGTACTCGTGTAAACCCAGTCAGAACTCGGGATATGCAAGTCATACTTACATATTGAAAGTGAACGGCTTAAATATTTTAACGTATGGGGAAGTCAATTCAATAACGTCACAACTAAGAAAACGGAATTATTTTTTTCGATTACATAACTTGAATTAACTAAACAAATTTAAAAAATTATTTAAAAAAAAACATAAAATCCCACGACACTTACGCACTGCTTAAAAAGGTAAATACGGTCGTGATTGAAATCATACTTGACCTGCGCAAAACCACACGTCTGCCGTGACCGAGTAGACAAACACACATACAAAAAGACATGAACAACACTCGTTGTTTGACATTATCTGTTGACTTTACCCACTAAGCAAATATAAGCAGCGACGTACAATAGCAAAGTTGAAGCTATATAAGGTAGTATTTTAAGAAAAAAAATTATGTACAAACTTTCGTGACAAATTGGATTACATATTGTATAAAAGGTCCTTCAGACCGATTTTCGCCACTGCGCAGCACATATTATAGTGCACAAGTGTGTGCGCAAAAGCAGGTGCACTCTCTATTCCCTAACTCTCATAAGCCGATGGGACGGCAATCCGACAGGACCGGAAAAAGTTCAGGCGCAGGACCAACGGCTTTACGTGCTTTCCGAGGCACGAGAGTGTATAGACTTACAACTTCCAGACCCAATAACTTTTTATTAGCCTGACCTGGGAATTGAACCCAGGACCTCCGGGTCAGCGGTCTTATGTCTAGCCACTAGTGAGTAGACTAACGAGGCAGTCATATATTATATTGTATATTACTACAATAGTATAATATTTTTAATTTCCTTTTTTAGGTTAAAAGTTAAAATATTCACAATTAAGTTACGTATATTTAACAGAGAATATAACATTTCCGGACAGTATTTGTTTTCATGTTAACTTTCGTATAAGTCGATAAATGGTATTTGTTTAAAACATTGCCAACCGTTAAACTAATACTTTTTTATTTTAATTTCTTAGTCATCAAAATATACATTAGTGTTGGGTAAAGATTTGTCCATAACAGGAGCGATAATCGTCATAAAAGTTGTTATTTGCAGTTTGTAGCTGGATTAATTTCTTTTTAGTATAGATTACACAAGGTATGTAAAGCCATGTCGGACAGCGGTAACATCACTCACAGTTGTCGCCACATTACCACCATTTATCATACCTAGGTCTATGTCTGGCTCTCTCTTCATTTAGCTTAACTATAGTTTTACTTTGTAGTAATTGCACCAAGCAAACACCGACGTTCCTTGTCATACAATTAAACAAATACCGCTGGTGTCAGCGCCTTTCTGTTTTTGCTAGCTCGATTACATTCCTTGCTCTTTACAACAATTTATTATTTTTAGAAATGTTACAACTACATATAGAGATTAGACTATACGATCAATTTATATGATAAAAGCATAAACCCGAATAAGACAAAAAACACGACAGGATAAGAAATTCTTCAGTTTTTAAATGTATTTAAAGTTAAAAAAAATATTTAACAGTACTTACCAAATATATGATTGCATAATAAGGAGTTTTTATTTTGTGAGTATTTTAATATAATAAAATGATCAGATATGTTATAATATGAACGGAAAACAATCTGCAAAATAACTTTTTTAATTTATTAAAACTTGACTGCTTGCTTAAACTTAAACGTTTGAAGTAGTACGTCTCCTAGTGAAATTTAATTTACTTTTGATACTTACTTAATATAGGTTAATTAGTTCAGTTGTTAATTTTTTTTTCTTTTGCATATCAATGATATGCTCTCTCTTGGGAACATACATTGGTATGCAGACGATAGTACAGTGTATGGTGGATACCACGGACGCGCAGTGGTTGGGCGGAAATTGAGGAGAGGCGGAAGGATCTTGTCATTGATCTCTATAGGACATTAGAGCTCATCGCCAAATGGGGCTCTGATAATCTTGTTGAGTTTAATGCCAAGAAAACACAGGTATGCGCTCTCACAGCGAAAAAGTCAGCATTTTCCCCTCTTCCCTCCCTCTGTGGTACTCCGCTGGTGATACAAAGCAAAATCGCCATGCTGGGGATTGACGTTCGCTGCGACCTTAGTCCAAGGGATTACATCGAGGCTGTTATAAAAACAGCTTCACGGAAACTCGGAGTTCTGAACAAGGTGCGGCGTTTTTTCACGCCACAAAACTGTGCTTGCTGTACAAAACACAGGTACGGTCTTGCGTGGAATATTGCTCGCACCTTTGGGATGGCTCCGCTAAGTACCTACTGGAGGCCTTGGACCGGTTGCAGCGACGTGCCGTATGCATTATTGGCGACGTAAAGGTCACAAACACCCTTGAACCTTTACAATTGCGTCGTGAGATAGCAGCACTGAGCGCTTTCTATCGTCTGTATCACGGCGAGTGCTCTGAGGAATTATTCTCTCTAATTCCTGCTTCCCCCTTCCTTCTTAAGTCCACGCGAGCTGGTTCTCGATGTCACCGCCTAACTGTGACATCAATTCCATCGCGAACAAAGAAATTTGGCAACTCCTTTCTTTGTCGCACTTCCAAAAAATGGAATTCCTTACCAGCTCACGTGTTCCCCTCCTCTTACAACTTACTTACCGGATTCCTTCAAACGAGGCGTGAAGAGGCATCTTGCGGGCCGGCAAAGCGGGGACGGCTAGTACAGAACATTCTTCCCGACTGTACTGGCCGTCGTCGCGTTTGGACTCTACTACCACTTACCATCAGGTGGAGTAGTCATTTGCCCTCCCGGCAAATATAAAAAAAAAAAAAATAATTGTCCTTGATAGATTATTGTGATCTATTAATTCATTTCAAATTTAATAAAATCTTGACATGAAGACAAGTAGTAGCACCAATTATTGTTTTTTCTCATAAGGTCACACACGATTTATAAACGCCACGTCCTTGATGTAGTGCATCATCTAAAAGTCACAAGAAGTCCCGTTTTCTTATGACATAAGACATTTTAGATTACATAAACAGCCACGCTCTTAAATCTATGACAGGAAGTTCGGCGCGTGCCTTTCTTCAGAGATTGCCAAGCGTTGGAACTATTTATAAATATTTAAAAAAATGTGAACTTTGTGTTAATTACTACTTGTGCAGATTTATAAGAGAATATTGATGGTTTTATTTTTTTATTCTACCAAGATTATTTTTGCAATAAGAATATAATGAAATAAATCCACCAATGTCACGCCATGCGATCTCTCCCGCTGTATAGTGGATAATTGCATACTCTAGAATGTAAGACCTTGTAGGTTTCAATGCGTTATTTTATGTAAAAAAGTTTTAATATTCGTTTTGTTAAAAAAACACAAGAAAATTACAATTTTTTTAATAAGTTTGTATGCTTAACAATCTATTAAAGATATATATAATATTATTTTATTTTGTAAGACTTTTGCAACTTTGAAATCTAAATAAAGAAAATTGACTCATATAATAATTACTCTAATTAGCTCCATTGAGGATATGGCTTCCATTTTTTATTTGTACTTTTGCATTGTTTTATAGATTTTTATTATTAAAATCACGACACACATATAATCTTCTAAATCTACAGATCCTATGTGCCATCAACTATGGGAACTAAAGTGTTATGTACCTTATTCGTATAATTACACTAACTCACTCGCCTTCAAAGCGCAATAAAAATAAAATATTGCTTTTTGACGGTAGAAAAATAAATAAGAGGTTGGTCTCCACCAAAACAGACAAATATATAATAGTAACACAAATATAAAACGATGAATTGAGGGTCTGATAATAATATCATACATAACTGCTTTTAAAATATTCTTATATCATTTTATTTAACAACAAAATTTATTAATATTTTGTATGTAATTAGAACAAACGTCATTTTCTAGACGTAAACTGAATGGAAATTTATTCCTACATATTATAAATTGTAACAAAATAAGACGGTATTAATAACAGCATGGAAATAAACAATAGCTTCAGTTTTTCCCCGTTCGTAACTTCTGAGTATGACGCAGTCGTTCCGGCTGATTGTTATCAGCAATTACCTTAATCAAATCCAGTAGAGTACTGCGGACAATAAACACCTGTTAAATTGTATTTTAATAAGGATTACTTTATTTTTTTTTTTACAAAATTATGATGACGCTCCAACATTGTATTACAGAAGAATCATTTTTAAAGTTAAAATCAATTATCAAATAAAATCTATGGTGCGGAATCGTCTTTAATCCAAACTATTTAATAACTATAATTTTGCTTAATGAATATCGTAACATATAACAAAATTTTACAGATTATACATTAGAATATATAAGTGTCGAGATGGCCCAGTGCATATCAATACTTGGATTTTAACTGAAGATTTCGGCGGTTCAAATCCGGGTAAGCGCCACTTAGTTATCGACAGTATGAAAACATCGTGAGGCAGATTATGTCTGGCTTATATCTTAAAGTAGATGATTATATAGATAACAAAAGCTAATTTAAATCGTAAGATAGGAAATACAAAAACATTACAAAAAATTGCACAAATCCAAAAAGGGGATTTCATATATTCATATTTTTCTGTTGTGTAAAAATGTACGGCGCATAATTATGTATCTAAATTTGTAGACCGTCTTCTATTCGTAGTTATATATCTAGAAATAAACAAATTAATTTGACACTGGGATATAAAATTTATTAACTAATTAAACTATAACTATTATATGTTAATCGACATAATGGAACAAGATAGGATGTTGAAGTTTGTAATTAACAAAACAAACAAATATCCTATAATTTGGCCAATAATCTGAATCGTAATCGTATTTGAAATCCTATCTATCCGATTATAACCTGTAACCTTCATTTATTACGTATGTTTATTGATTTAAGTAATTTTAAAAACTTTGCTAATATTCTCAATTTATAAATTTCTTGTTTTTAAGATAAAATTAAAACATGCATTTATTTTTTCAGTCTCGTAACCGGACACACCATATGGTACTTTGACATTTTTTTTTATAAAATATCAATAATAATCAATTAAATAAACAAAGATACTTAAACGTGCATAATATATTATTTAGGTCAAGCACCGGATACATATGCATTCTTAAGAGACCGATGAAGCCTTTCTCACGGCACCACGCGACCTGTGATGTCCTATGATTCACAATGCAGCGAAAAAAGTCATTTTAGTCATAATAAACAACCCTACAACATTGCATATGACCTAATAAACCTAATGGAAACGTAATCCAAGCTTTTACCAAATCTAAGCTTATTCCACCAAGCTACTCTAATGCGGATTGGTTGATTTTTTTTTATATAAGTGTTATATTAATTGTTAGTAATAATTTACGAAAATTTTGCGCTGGTAGAAATAAATGAAACAATGTTTATTTCAAACGTTTTTTTTAACTAAAGATATTTAATGAGTTATTTTTTTCTAAACTTAATACTTTTCATTATAGACATGAATAATATTGTTATAGTTCTATGTATCTCGGACATTTGCAATGGCTTGATTACTCTTGCTACTTCGTTACGCTCTTAGGGCTCAGTCTTCAATACTGAGTCACCGTACATTAACTCATGATTTTAAAAAGATTAAGGTATCGGGTGAGACGGACAAAGAGAAAAGATGTAAATTAAAACGTAACGGTATTATCAATCAAAACAATACGAGGTGTTTATTTCGATTGTGCTAATTTTTAAGTTCATTTTTAAACTGCAAATAACAAAATGGAATCTCAATAAAAATTTGAAGCACGTATTGGACACTTATATGAGTGGAATCCTATAACTATTATTTGCATTTTTTAACAGTTATTTTTTTCAGAGACAAAAAATATATGAAACAAGAAATAAAAGTTTTCGAAATTGTCGTTTTAATTGCGGTGTTTTGCAATTTTGTTTATATATATTTTTCATTTTATATTTGCTATTAACTTTATTTTAAATTAAATTCCTTGATGCCATTTGCTCGGGATGTCTTTTCCAATATGAAACGTTGTAGCATAGTTTATAGTTCATTTTTATATGTAACTTTATGAAAAATCTATAAAATGCGATTTATGTAATGCACTTTTTCTAAAGTAGTTAATGAAATAATGCGATAAACTTGATGTTGAATTTTTTTTAAATTGATATCCTTAAAAGTACGTCTGTACTTGTTTCGTGTGATTGCTAATTTACTAAGGATTCATTAATATATTCGTATATCAATAAAAAAATAAGCAATAAATTAAAAAAACTGCGTCATAAATAACAATAATAGGAAGTGCCACTCACAGATAAAGAGGTAATTAAACATTGAAATATATAAGGTATAGTTAGTTATATCATTCGGAATCTCTCACGTCAACGCTTCATTGAGAATCGAGTCACGTTGTGGCGCTTGCCGTGTCTTCCGATTGAGAACTTTCTTCCATTGATGTGTTATAAATATATTGCATTTGTATTGATAAATATTAAACATAATTAGAGTTAAGATATTTTTATAAGTATTATTTTACTTAATGTTAAATGCTTTTATAGGTCTTAATTAATGAAGCGATTATTATGTAGACTGCTTATACATGTTTTTAAAATAACTTTTACTGTTTATTTAGGTTTGATTAGTAAGGTGAGCGTGGCTATTACAAAATGTATAATTATACCAAGAGGAAAATCAACAACTTTTTGAAACTAATAAGGTAATAAAAGTGTTAGAAACCAATGACAATTACTTATTATGAGATTAATATGCATACCTTGAGATAAACATACCCTTTGACAATTTACTATTTTCTAATTGTTTTATATAAGTAACGGTCACAAATCAACCAGTTATTTTCTTTTGTAACTAAATTTAAAATAGTTGTTTTAGTAAGGAATTTTTGTTTTAGTAAGGAGTTTTATTAAGGAATTTGGTTTAATAGTTTTTAAACCAAATTCCTTATAATATGAATTATAAACTTCAACAGCACAAATTAGATATTTTAATAAAACGACCACGTCATGTTGTACACACGGATATAGCACTAAATGATAGCAGATATTAACAGTTACAACCCGGTGCAAAATTCAATTAAATTGTTATTCATGAAATTTGATTCGGACTAATGAGCCATCAAAAGCCCACTTTCGTGTCCCGGATTTCGATTGAAACTTTCAGCAAAAAGTTTCGTTCTCCGAATCGTCATTGACACTGTATAAGGATTTTGTTTCTTTTTTACTAACAGAACTTTGTTGACTATCTATTTCACAGTTTTTCTATGACTACACTTCATTTATAAATATATGACTGTACCGATTAGAGTACCGTTCCAAAACATCAACATTATCAATGTAAAAAAGAGAAATAAAAATCACACAGGCAAAGTAACATACTGATTTCGAACAAAAACAACATACATATATATACGTTTATATTTATATCAAATGAGTAAATTTAATTCATAAAATTAATGTAGATTTAACTGGTGGTAGAGCTTTGTGCAAGCTCGTCTGGGTAGGTACCACCCACTCATCACATATTCTACCGCAAAACAGCAGTACTTGGTATTGTTGTGTTCCGGTATGAAAGGTGAGTGAGCCAGTGTAATTACAGATACAAGGGACATAACATCTTAGGATGGTGGCGCATTGGTGATGGTTAACATTTCTTACAATGCCAATGTCTATGGGCGTTGGTGACCACTTACCACAAGGTGGCCCATATGCTCGTCCGCCTTCCTATTCTATAAAAAAAAAAACCTTAATGTAATTGCTTATTCGAATAAGTTTTCCTTAATAGTAAATTGAAATAGTTAATTAAGTAAGGATGTTTATATAAATTAATTTAAGAGTATATGAAATAAATAAAATACACGTACACATGTTGTCTCTTTTCATTGAAATGATTACAATCAGCATTCTTTGAATATTATGAATATATTTCAAGTACACATTATTATCATTTAATTTCTGAAAATGAAACTATAGGGAAAAAACTAAAAATTTATATTAAGTAAAATTTTGCCGTAAGTGAATTACTAGCAAATCGATGTCAATAACTTTTTCATTTTTAAATGCATTGACGGCAGCCGGATTTCCAAGACGCTATTTAAAACCTTCATTTACAAAATATATATCTTACATAAGTATTGTATTTGTCAAGGTCATCTGATCTCGAACGAAATGAAAGTGATTCATACATATCCGAGTTAACATAAAAACTAGGATGAGTAATTTTGTTATTACAGTGCAAATAGAAACATCGCGTGCTAATGCCGAAAGTAATATTTGCTATCTTTAGCTCAATTTTTGTAGACAAAAAGTCTTAGACTACATTGGCGAAGAATATATAAACTGTATTCCAGTTTTTCGTAAATGCAGGGCAGTAGGGCAATGAACTTATCACATCTAATGTTGCTGATAAATTATAAATTTAACTTAAATATGTCATAACCATCATTTTTATTATATATTTATTAACTATTTCAATTTACAGATAATAAAAATTGCGTATGTATAATTTAAGTTTTAAGTTGTGAAATGTCAAAAGGCATGTTAAAAAAAAGCATTTTTTATCAAAACAACTTGAATGGCAACCGCTAAGCTGATGAGAGCAAAACAGTATGAGATGTAATGATCATTATATGCCATGATTCATGGGGTAATACGCAACTGATTCATCGTATAAATATTCCGTATTATTTTCACCTCAAAATCACAACTATTTGTTGGAAAGGTAAAATAAACATAAAAATAGTAGTAATTTATATGAAACCCATTATAGTAATGGTATACATTTCTTATAAATAACGTGAATATCTATTCTATACTATACAAAACAAGTTTTACGTATGTATACCATCTTCTTGAATGATAAACTTTAATATATTAATTCTGCAAGAGGGAACATCTGTATAGTTTTATATCTTATGTTTTTACGTTATTTTATATACATATTTGTATATGTTTCATGAAATATAAATTCACTGTAACTGAATAAATGATATGATAAAAATAACAATTCACAATTAACGGTTAGTGATTGACAAAGTACAAACATATTTCAGGGCCACGTTGGCTTAGTAGCTAACTTATGAGGCTGCATATTCCGTGGTCATAACATACCGGATTGGGCATCAAAATTTATTAGGTTTCATGTGAAGAAATTCCAAGTAGTAGTCCAGTTACATGAATTTGGCAGTGCTAAATTTCCGTGCCTCAGATAGCACGTCAAACCATTGACCCCGCACCTGATATTTCTGCGTTCCAGTCGGTTTGCCATTCCATCGGACTATGAACGTGAGCGAATAGGAAGTGCATATTTATTTGTGCACAGACTTGTGCACTATAATACCTCTTGCGCATATCGCTGGTCTTTGAGACAAATCTCAAATTTGGAAACGGCGGCAAACCGCCGTGACCAAATTTCGGTTAGGGTGACATTATTATGAATAATATCTAGTAATGTATGTTCTAGTAGTTTGGTTAACAACTAGAACTAAATATAGACTGCCTTTTCGCATCATGTCAATATCATTGGTTTGTAAAAAAAAAAAAACAAAATTTCGAATTCAAGTAGAATAAAAGTGTTAAATATTTGATCGAAATTGATTTATTAAACTAATAAATGTAAACAGAAAGAAACAGCGTTTTAACCGTCATCAATTACAAGTGACAAATCTATTTTACGTCCTATTTGAACGGTTCGACTCTAAAAAATGTTTTATCGATAATAAATTAGCAACACTAATTGGGACACCGTTTGACATGATACCTTCTTTTTATCAGTCAACAACTCAACTCGAGCTTGTTCCGCTTAGTTCGAAATCACTTGTTTAAGATAAACGTCTAAAAAGGTGCGAGGTCTTTTTTTGACAGAAGCAAAAATTACTTTTTTTAAGTAGGAGATTAGTGGCTATTTCTTTAAACAAATATATTGTTCTTTTAAGCTTCAGCTGTAGATAAAATTTCTAAAGCGTCACGGATTGTCAAGTGAGGGACTTAGATAAATAAATTCCAAAGGACGAACGATATGTTCCCATAGTCCGAGTTTGTTTTTGACCGCGTTAATTGTTCCGTAATCTGTTATCGTGTGAATGTGTTTTACGACACCATGACACCATCTTGTTTTCTCTTACCGTGTTTACTTATAGTTTGCGGGACAAATTACAGATTTTGATGTTTTTTTAGGCTGCCGTGTCCTTTCTGCTTTTCACGTGTTGTGTTTACTGCCGCTCAACACGGTGGTCCAATTATCATGATATTTTAGGTGGTTATAAAGAACTTAAGGATGAGCTGAAGAAAAGTTTTTTTTTTCTAAATTATAATGATCATGAATTATATTATATTTATCAGTATTATGGATCTTTCATATTTTGTTTCTAATATTACTAATTTATGTTAAAAAAATTGTGTAATCATCAAGGATTATTTATTCGCCAATGCTTGACTTATTTACGATAGTTATAATGAAGCAAATAGTACCGAAAGTACGTGCGGCCGGAAGGTAAGATGATATTATAACTATGTGTTCTCATTGTGGGAGATAATTCCTGTCGACAATTTAATGATGTTAAAGATTAGTATCACATTACTACGAGTTTTGTATTTGTTTGAATATATATTACGATATAATAGTCACAGTTTATGTATTTGAACATTTTTCCTTCTGATTTCATAAAAGATCATTTATTAAATCAGGATTTAATAATGATCGTCATTTTTGATTTTTGAAATATGAATGGATTCACATTTAATATGTGAAATTATTATTAGCGATTTACAAGTGCTAAAAAACTTAAGAACGAATTCACTAAGTCTTGTCGGATCAAAAAGATGTAAATACAATATAACAAAGCATCCGTAGCATCGCATAACACATTCTCTATTCAAATTCTTCAAGAACATGTCGTGTAGGTCAAATAAAAGAAATTTGGTTCTTTAACAATAACATAATCGGAAGCGCCTGCGCCGGCGCCGACCGGGCGACTGCTTAGCACAATACCACGAGAAATCATTTAAATCGGTCAAGGGAATACCCTACTATTATTTAAAAGGACCTGTATATTGACTTATTTACACCACGTTTGAAAATATTTACTTAACTTAAGTATGTCACATGATATTATATTGAGCCTTCATTTTTACTTCTTATTATACTACTTTAATTGATTTTACTATTTTGTAATTAAATAAAGGAATAATTTAAATAACAAAATTTTTGATTTCACAAAGAGCTCTTTATTACCTCTTGCGTTACTTTTCTGTAAATTTAAAATATACTACAATATTTTACTTATCAATAAAAGTCGAGGATATTGAAGCATAAAAGAAAAAACAATAAACAATTTACTTTCACTCTTGTAATATCGATGCAATAATTTATTACATAAGTAACATCTGGATTGCTATTAATATATATATAACATATTTTGTACGCTACCATTTAATATAAGCACGCATACGAGGCATGCCTTTTAAGTTATGTCGTTTGAAGATAAAAACACAACTAGAACCTTATAGTAGTTTTTATTGTTTTTCAAAGTATTCACCACGTAGCTTAATACACTTTTCCATTCGCTCAAACCAGTTATTATAACATTTATTTCACTCTAAAGTGGGGGTGTTTAAAATGGCTGACTTGAAAGCGTCGACTGATTCTTCACCAGACTGGAACCTTTGACCACGAAGACTTTTCTTAATTTTAAGAAATGTAAAGAAATCGTTAGGGCTTAGGTCAGGACTGTATGGAGGATGGTCAAGAATTTCTACTTTTTCCTGCTACTTTTTACTATTTTCAAATACTCAATCGTTTGACGAGCGCTATGTGCAATACGATCTTCAAGTGCAATAGTCGTAACATGGCTGGTTTTTCCAACGAACGTGGCCACCATCTTTTTTGAAGTGCTTTGAGAACGAACAACTAGTCGGCTTTGGCTCGTCTTGAAAGACCCAGATTGTAGATTGTTGTTTGGAATCGGGTTCGTAGGCATAGATCCAAGATTCGTCACCACTTATAATATCGTAGACGTGATTTGACTCTTCTCGATTGAACCTTTGAAGAGTTTTCTTACACCATCTGACGCGGGCCGCCTTGTGATCGTTGGAAAGCAAATGCAGTATTCAACGGCGAACTAGCTTTCTTACACCAAGCGCTTCATGCAAGATCTTCTGAATGGTTGTCCCTGAGATGCCTAACAGAGCCTCCATCTCTCGATATGTCACATGACGATCTTCGAGAATTAGTTGTCTCACAGCAATGATGTTATCTTCAGTGAAGGCGGATTTTGGGCGTCCTTCGCGAGATTTGTCACTAACACTAGTATGTCCACGCTGGAATTCTAAATACCAGCGTTCGACAGTTCACAGACATGGAGGTTCATCACTGAACACAGATGTTAGCTCTTCAAAACACTGAAGCCGTGTCAGGCCTCTTCTAAAGTTGTAGAAAATTATTGCACGAACATTTTCCTTAGAAAGATTCATTTTCGTACGTAACCTGACAGATTCCAATCGACGCTGTAACTAAACAATAGCATTAATCCTAATACTTTCAACTGTTTTGAGATTCAAAATTTAAACACATTCGAATATAGAACAGTTCCAAATTCAAACTTGCCGGGAAATATGGAAACGACATAACTTAAAAGGCATGCCTTGTACAAACTATACGAGCGTTCCTGAAAATTTTTTACCTCTCTTAAGCATAATGGGTTTATGATTTCGAGACGGAACCCTGTTGAAAGATTTAAGTATATACAAACGTGTGAAATCGGGGTTGACATCACTAGGAAAAAATAAATAAATCATATTTACGATACTTTGAAAAATATTGCTGCAGTAGGTGTCGGTCAGAAAAGCGTTATCTTGAAATCAATAATAGAATGAAATATATTCTATGTAATTTTTTTTTTCAAAGATCTATACAGCAATTGGATACATTGCATAACCGGTGTTCAAATTTTTTTGGTGGTAATTATTGGGTGAGTACTATAAGGCAAGAGGCCCATAATATATTAAATCACATGGTTGACAGCGCATTGACGTACTGGTTTTTACTTGCAGTTTCAGTGTCTATGGCCGACGGAAACCACTCAATATAAGATACATAAGCATAAGGTACGTTTAGGTATACTTAGCAAAATAAAAAAATAAAAAATCATTATTTAGATTATATACTATCATTTTTAATAATAGTTACATTAGTACTAATTTAATCATTTTATTTGGTTAAATTGTAATTAATATGTTATTTACACACTTAATTAATTCTTTACAAATAGGCCATCAAAATGAAAATTGCAACACAACACGTCAGACGAACCGTTTCAGAATTAATTGGACATAATTAATAAAGCGTCTAAAACAAACTCCACCCAACTCCCAACAGATCCTGTGTGTTGAATAATTTTATTTGTTATACCCCAACTTTGCAAATATAAAAAATACATTAAAAGTAATAATACAACCTTAACACAGTAAGCTTAAAGTCGAAATTTGTAAAACTTTTGTCTTATGACTGCATAATGTACTTTATCGTAGTGTGTATCTAAGGCTTTTTTGTTACAACATTCCGGACAAAACGCGAGTTGTAAAGAGCACCCGACGATACCACCCATTCATAAGGACAGTGGTGACCTATTGAGAATGATCATTAATAAAATACTATTAAGGATATACCTTTACTTAAATAATTAACAATTATGTTTACTAGTATTTTTCAGGCATTTAATATATCATTAGTATATATTACAATTAATAGTATAGAAACATAGCATCTGTCATTACCATTTCTATATTGTTATTTAAAAATAAAACAATAATATTTTTTATGTAAAAAAGAACATTATTTTGCTTTACAATGTTAAAGACCTAATAAAATTAGTAAATTATATTTTAAGGATCATAAACTTAGATGTCACAATTAATTTTATGACCCCAAAAACATAAAATAGCTACAAAATCAGCAATTTAATTTATTTGTCACGATGTTAAATCATTTTAATTTATGCTAATCCACGTTATGATATCGCATGAGCCCACACGCGGTTTGAGACAGCCTCTTGTAAAATCGACTTTGGGATTGAGCGTTGCTTGTTTCTTTTGTTGGAGGCTTAGCCTTGGAGTCTGAATTTACGAGCACCTTCCACTAACATAATGAGCGTCAGCACTACTATTAACACCTTGAACTCAATGAAGATGTTCAGTGAACTCTTAAAAAAATATGCGAAAGACAATGAATGAGTTTCAATGCTAATACCCAAAAGGATTTTTGTTATAAGGTCAGAACTTTTATTATTTTATATAAATCTCCACGGATTTATATATTTGCAATTATTTGCAATTTGCAATTTGACGTATGATGGTATTTTTTAATTGACTATAATTTAAATTTATATGATGATTTCTGAGATTCTGTTTTATTTATTGAATTCTAGGTAAGTATGTGTAGAGTAATCATCTTGAAATCAATATAAATAATAATTATTTATGGTCAACCCAGTATTCACATGTGACTTTACGCACGTGATCAAATTAATTCTAGAGAATGGTTACCAATGGCATATTTCTCTTATTTATTTCAAGCGTAATTATCAGTGTATGATTGCAAAATGTTTTTTTAGTACGAATATAATAATATAAATACCGAGATGAAGCGTGTAATTAGCAAATAGCCAGTTTGGTTACCGATGTCGACCCAACGCCTCCCTTGACACCTTTTCAATAAATCCACTGTCAAAAAGTCGTTTATGATTTTTAAAAGATTTCAAACATCCGAACGTAAGAAAAAAAATAACAATTTATGAGCACTTCACCCCCGCTGTAACCATTCAAAGCCCAATAATTGTAGATTCTTTTACAGTAGTGTGCCGTTTATTTTGTATAGCCGATGAAGGCACCACAGGGGAAAAAAAAACGCATTCAACCAAAATCACAGGCGCCTTTAATCACCGCTATTGAGATCTATCGCGGGATCAAAGCACGCGCGGCCCCATGACGAAATCGCACCTCAAAATATTGTCATAAGGTCTAATTTAGTATTCGACACGGTCACGCTCACTCGTCTTTTTTGCGATCGAGCGGATGCTCGTGTCAAACGCTTTAGTATTTTGAGTTTGTTTTGAAAATTCTTTTATCTGATGCATTATTTGCTGTTTCCTTTGTTACGCTTGTTCATCTGCCTATATCTGGGGGCGATTTGTTGGTGCTGGGGGTTGCGAGTCGCCTTCGTGCAATAATTTAGATGTCAAATAGTGAAGTTTTTGTGGGTACAGCGGGCGAAGATCATTTCAGGGTTATTTATGACTTTGACAGCTTTTAGCGTGTTGTGTGAAGGAATCCGCGGCGGCTTTGAAGCCGGCCACCGAGACTCGTCGGTGGCATTTCCGTTCTTGTGCTACATGAGAGTTTTTGCAAGCGTCATGTAGCCAGTTCGAGCGATGCGTGAAGTTGCATGTTTTTATATAATCATCAAGTTACATGGTCATATTCTTGACATTACTGTCTATATTACTTAATGTTGAATGCTAGCTGGGAATTTTATTTTCCAACGCGTTTTATGAAGCTTATTTAATTTTTCATATACAAGAAAAATTATAAAATAATATCAATACAGGGACAATAGAATTACATATTAATATATTTTATTCCAATTAGTGTATACACATGATAAATAAACAGTCAGGAATATTTATCTATTGTGTATAACTTTTCAGTGAGTCAATAAATATATATTCCATATAATAAATTTTACAGAAATTTAATATAAATTTAATTCATATATTTAATCAATACAAATAAATCTTAATTGCTATTATATAATAAATATATTTAATATAATTAATTTAAAGTTCTACATTTATTAAAAATATTATAAAGGCTTAATGTCTACATATATATATATATATATATATATATAATATTCATATATTTTTTTAGGATATTTATATTAGCATATATAAGAGCAGTTAAATAAGATCGTTAATCATTATTATAAAATAGGCTTATAATTTTTAGGTATAAATATCAGTTTATAAGCTGTAGCATTTCCAAGCTAACTACAGCTCGTAGCGCGATCGTCTATAAACCGTTACGTTCGCTACTAAAGTAAAAGACATCAACGACTTATAATAAATGGAGAAGATTTCTAAGTAATACTAAGTTTAAACAAAACATCATCCAAAAATAAATAAAAAAACTTTTATAAAATGTTTATTTTCTTATACTTTAAGTAAAACCCGGTGAGCAAAAATATTATAGGTACATATATATATATATATATATATATATATATATTTCATTTCTGTTATTTTAATTTATTGTTAAATTTTTTATAATAAGTAATTAAATGAATGTATAAATGAAGCAAATAAGATTGTTTCAATAATTAAAATCTTTTAAAATATGCGTCAAAAGCTTATAAAAGTTTACATTATGCATAAGTATAGATCAGAAGTTTCAAAAGTAATAATTTAATCCAGTTATTTAATATATGTACTGTTATTGTGACATAAAATATATAAAAAATAAAGCTTGTTGCGCGAAACTCTAGTCTTAAAAAGTAACGATGAAAGGAAATGAAACTGCCGAAACACCTCATTATTTCTTGATCACGTGTAACTTGTGTCAGTTGAAAACGTTTATAATGATAAAAATAATGATAACAATTACCAAAATTATACGTCTAATTAACGTTAAGTAAGAAAGTAAGTGGATAACCGCAACAGAATTCGGAAGACGTTCATTGATTCGTTTCTTCTGCTGGCTAAAGGTTGTCGTCCATATAAAGATTTACTATCATCTGCACATATTCTGTTTCCAATTTGATTAGACACTGCATATTTTTGCTTAAGTAGTGATTTTAACAAAACTTAAACATGTTGACGTAATCGATATTACTCAACAGAGTAATTTGATATAAATTTTAACCCGCCCATTTAAATGGAATACATTTGTATATTTCTTATGTCATTCGGAGGTTGAAATACAAAAACAGACACATAAGTACAAGTAGACTACTACTATTAAACTCTTACTTAGTAAGTTTAGGTAGCGTTAAATACGTTTAAACCTTAACAGTAGGCTATTGTGCGCACACCTGTCTGCGCGTGCGCACCCAGCTGCTTCGCCATTTGCAATTGTTACAGGCGACGGGTTGTAACGAGATTAAATCAATGTCCTGTCAACATGTGCTGAATGTCGATTTGATAAAATTTATTTTTGATGTAGTTTTGTAAAGTGATCAATTTGAAGATTTTTAAATTTAAAGGAGTTTATTCTCACTGTTGTAAATTAAAACGTACCTAAGCTAATAGCTTTAGATTTCATAAAACACGCAATCAAATAAACCATTTATTAACAGATGTTTGATTAATAAAATAATATTAATTCGTGTCAATATGCTTAATCATTAAGGTTTTTGCATACTATACATATAAATACATACTTTCAGCTGAATCTATAGTCATATTTAAATATTATATATTTCATTTGTGACATAATAAAATATACTCATATATATAATACATTTTAGCAGTCATTCCGCATAGACAAGCAATCATTAAAATCTAAAACAGAGCGACACCTCTAAAATATCAAATTACTCTACCGATAAAAACCGTATCCAAATATTTAGTATAATAAAACCGATTTAAGCTTAATATATAGCACAATCAGAACACTCAATTTGTATTCACTCAGTATAAAGGTTATAAAAAGATTATGTTCTTCATTTTAACTTCTTTTGTGAGAAATTAAAGCATGCGTCCGCTTACAGCGACCCTCACGTAGAAACACGGTATAATCTGTGTTTTCAATAAATTATGAAGAAATCTTAAAAGCTTCATCATTTTTAATGGCTTAAAAAAATAATGTGAACATTCCGACTTTAAGCATATACGTCGAGCTTTTTGCAAATATCACTTGTAAATAAAAAAATTATAATTCAGATAGAAAATGATACATTAAAGAAATAAACTATATATTAACATATGAAAACGAGTCGTCATAAAAATCTAAAATCGATTTCGATCAAACATAAAAAATACATCAAAATCAATTTACGATTGCATCGAATAACTCTAGTCATAACAGAGACTGCCATTCGAACGCATCATAATCCTAACGCCACTTGTCAAAGTGGAGTCTTTATAATATTATGACAATAAAAAAGTATTCATTGAGACAATAGTGGAGTTAGGAGCACAATAAATTCTGACACGGTCCATTTATCACGCGCGATAATCATCGGGAGCGCTGCGGCTCGCACACGGGGCGAAATTCTTTTGAAGTTTATTCAACCAGTTATGTCAAATTTAGAACGATTTTAATGAACTCGACTTAACGATTTTGATCTTGAAAGTTTTGTATTGATTAAAGAGATTATTAATTATATATTGTTATAATTATATTATTATATATAAAAAATAAATTGTGTCATAATATTTAATTTCTTGTTTCTAATGTTTACTATTTTATGATCATTTAGATGTTGGAAGGGTGAAATTTGTTTGATGTTTGCCGTGAAATAGCTACTAACTGCAAACCCCTCCGTGTGAAACAAACAAGGGCAAACATATCAGCCACAATGTACGGCGAGCCAATCGCGTCAGAAGCAGCGGTTCCTTTCACGTCCCCTCGCACCAAACTCAGTTTAGCTTTACGCCCAATTATTCGATCTATTATCCCCATATAAACAACCTTATTTACGACACACACACTACTACATTTTATTGCCACTAAAATATGAAATTGCACATTAGTATACCTTTCACATCCAAGATTCTCATATCACTGAGGGACATAACTCCAGATTTAGTTTTAGCGGGTGTTTTGTGCCGAGATGCCTTGATGCGTTATTTTTATGGAAATATATATTACCACCACCAACTGGTATGGACGGTGCGGTTTATAGCTTTCGCCATTTTGTGACCAAAAGTCATGATAAATGCGCTGTAACTCTTAACATTAGACATTTATAGACATTTTAGAATATTATTTAGTTGAAAGTGTGATGAATAAAGTTAGTTTCATAAACTTCTCTTAAGTTTCAAATGTAAAATAGATATTATACATTTTAATATTTTACATTTGAAACTTAAGGATTAGAATTGGCCATATACTCTTTGACGTTAAATATGTGAAAATTAACTATCTAACACCACATATTATAAAATATAAATCAATAAGTACTTTTTTCTTTTTGTGGCACAACTTATTCAGCTTAAAGAAATAAATTATGTAAATAATACTGCCCTTACCCCTCTGTCAATCAGTACATATATATTACTTTTATCTAAACCATTTTTTCTCATATGTATAATTGTTGTATAATTATCAATATGTAAAAGTATTATATATATATATATAATACTTTTACATATATATATTTACATTTATATATATTTTATATATATATATGATACGTATTCGTATAATCGCACTAACTTTTCATACAGTTCCATCTTTTGTTTTTATAAAAATGCATACCTATATAAATGTGACGAAGAACAAAAATTCTTTATAATTAAAGTTGATAAAAAACAAATTCAAAATAAATTTGCTTAACATTTTATTTTACATTAAAAAAACTTTACTGTGAGCTAATTAACATTACATTTTAGCAAGACGAATTTCACAAATGAGCGACTCATTAACATAAAGACTTTTGTTGTCCGTTTACAGCTCGACCTCCTTTTGGTCCTAAGTACCTAGTAAAATTGCTCAGTCTTTATACATTTGTTTCATAATAAATTATATATTATATTATCGTGCGTTCAGTTACTTTTGCATATAAATTAAAAAAGCAACAACGTGATGTCAAAATTAATTTGTTGACGACATAAATTTTCTAGCTGTGACTAATAAAGCGTTCCGCTCTGGTTTAGTCGAGACACAATTACAAAGACAGCCTTTATAATTGCCGCTAATGTCTTAATTTCGGGAAAGGACCTTCACCGGCCGGCAAACATACCGCCCTCTGAAAGAATCCCACTGAGTGCACCCAGGTGCTAGGCAAGTTATCTGTCGCCTACAGTTGCAGTGTGCAATAAATTAGGTAATTACTTGACAACAAAACCGTGAGAGATCGCGCCGTGGGCGAGACCAAAACCCGGAGCCCAAATAGCCCCCCGCTGGCTCAGACCTCACCGAGCGGGCGAAGGTATATCGAACACTTCTGTCACATCAGACCGCCTTTGTTCATCCAAATTTGCTATCCCTTTTCGCCGGCTGAAAATGCACTCAAAAAAAGAGAGGAGCATTCGTCGGCGGAGCCTTTGGGCCGCGCTCATCATTTTTCACGTCTTATTCAATAACTCGCTGCGTAGTCGTGTAGATAGTGATCGAGTTTTGAAATATTTCGATGGGAGAGCGCTACATTCCCAAGGATATGGTGTTACTTCGCGTGCGGAATGTTGGACGTATATTGTTATTGGTATATACCGCACCGCACTGTGTGAGTGACTCGGTCCCTGTTGTCATGTGAAATTTCGGCAGACAAGCTCATCATTATAATGAGTTGAACAAAATTAACTGTTTTTTAAGGAGCTGTTAGTGTAGAAACATTTAATTATAAACAATAGGCAGTTAATATATCAATTAATTAACAACAAAATAATTCATAGAAAATTCAAATGTGTAAAAGTTTGTATTGTTCCACGTGTTGCACGATAGACCAACAACTCATTTCTTTACACATTTTGCAACTATTACAGAAGCCTAAAGCATACAATATTAAAAAAATAAAAATAATTAAATAAATCCACAATATAATTATTTCTTCTTTGCATTATTGAATTTTCTACTGTAGATAGTAGTAGAACGCTTAACTCAATTTAACTAAGCGCAAAAGCATTAGACCGGATATGACAGACCCAAAAAATTTAAGAAAAAAAAAATTTAAGACCTCAATGAATCACGTAATTCTTCATTTGCATCACTGCGCACATTATATACTGAACACAGAAGCGTCAAGGCGTTACAGGTCCTGTAATGTCATTTACTTGCACACGACTCGAAACCTTTGTGTATAACATAATAGCAGGCCACTACTTTGTTTGCTTCAACAATTGTAAAAATGATTATTTGCTGCAGTCGGCTACTTTAACGGATTAACGCTTTGTGGTTGATACATTCGGAAACAGTTTATTGAATATCAGGTACAGTTACATCCATTGAGAGTTTAGCAGAGATGCTAATCTGTAAAACAAAGTGGTTAGTTTTGCAAACTGACAGTTTTTGCTACATCTTATCTTGTGCGATCTTGTGGATTATGGCTTTGATGAACCGCACGAGTCTTGTTAACAGATTTGGTACTTTGTATTGTGAAATTTTAAAGATTACAGTTATCATAATCGAATGTTTAGTTTTTTTTATTAACAAAATTTTAAATGTTTTTATAAAGTTTTAAACTATTTTTTCCTGGGTAATATGATAAGGTCCAACATGCCGCATAAAAACATAAAATCGCTAATATTAATGAAACAATAACTGTATATGTTTCATGGCATCAATTTCTATTAAAGACACGTTTGAAGCTTATAATTCTATGAATTAAAAAAGTAGTTTAAAGTTGTATTAAAATTCTATATACTTTAATTGATGTTTTTTTTTATTTACACTGTCTTCTAAAGTGCATTAATTTCGTAATAATATACTTTACTTAACGTAATAATTAAGCCGAAATGGCCCAGTGGTAAGAACGCGTGAATCTTAACCGATGATCGTGGGTTCAAGCCCGGGCAAGCACCACTGAAATTTCATGTGCTTAATTTGTGATTATAATTCACCTCTATGCGGGCTTGATGTAAGGCCGCAGACGCGGAGGTCCTGGGTTTAATTTCCAGATCGGGTCAATAAAAAGTTATTGTGTTTTTCTGTCAGAAAATTCTCAGTAGCAGCGCGAAGTCTGGAAGTTGGAAGTGTTGTCCACACTCGTGCCTCGGAAAGCACGTAAAGCCGTTGGTCCTGCGCCTGAACTCTTTCCGGTCGTATCGGATTGCCGTCCCATCAGATTATGACAGTTATGGAATAGAGAGTGCACCTATGTTTGCACACACACTTGTGTGTGTCTCCTGCGTAGTTGGCTAATCTCTCTTAAGATTGGCCGCCGTGGCCGAAATCGGTCTGGAGGACATTATATTATTATTAAAAATATAAAATAAAGTTAACAATTATATCTGTTATTAAAAAAATATGCATGTCATGTAGATCGCGTATCTTTTTACCAGCAGCAGAGTGGCGATTCGCGTACAAAAAATCTGAACACAATCTATTACATTTTTTTGTATAGAATTTGATTCGATACAGCGTCAAAATGCTCGAACTATTTAACAATTGCGCTATATTTCTCAATTATATTTTTATTAATTTGCGCTTAAATCAACTATTTATAAATATCGTGCAATATTTCAAACAACAATTTTTTCATAATATTTTTAAGGAAAATGAAACGTAAAAATAATAAAAACAATGGTCACTAAGTTCATTCAACGGTGTAATTCATAAAACTTTATCAATGAACCTCTTCGCGGAACTCGACCACCGCTGAAAGAGAAAAACGCGAAAAAAGTTGTACAATATAAACGAACCGTTCCAAGGCGCCAATTTGATGAAATCCGCCTACATCCGGTGGCGCCTAGGAATTTAATATATACTTTAGCTTAATAATACTCCTGCTAACGAATGTTTTATAATCTCATGTTCGAGATGAAAGATACCGCGGTCAGTCGAACCGCTGTCGATGAGATAAGCCATAAATTTTGAATGTTTAACCTCTTGTTAAATATGCAAACGAATTAAATCTATAGATTTAAAAGTTTTCTAATAATGTTAAATATCAGTATGAAATATGAAATTTTGTAAATTGTGTAACGAAATAAATCAATTAATTTGAGAACACAAAAAGTGTTTTATTTTTTGCACCTAATCTACACTGTACATTTATTCTGTATAATTTAGGTATAGCCTTCCTGTCGAGCAGAGAGCTTAAGAAAACTGGAAGTTCAATTCATATTGATTTGAAAAATTAAAAGCATTATGTGCTCTCTGTATTATTTTAAAGGTTTGGATTAGGTTATATCCGTTCTAATGGCTACTCCTGCCATCTAGCGACGAATAGCAGAACTTATTTTTCAAATAAATAAATAAACAATTCCAAAATTATATTTTTGAGTAGGTATACTGCAAAGAACGTTGTTTAATTTTTTATGTGGTGTTTAATTAGTATAGCAATAACATATTTAAATAAATGTATGTACTTAAATCGTTATAGTTGTCATATTTTTCACATAGATGGCGCTATTTTATTAAGGTAAGACCAAAGTAAGTTACTTTTATCAAAGTTACTTTATTACCCGATGACCAAATGATTATTAGATTGTATCGTATCTATGTCGATTTATTTATTACTTTAAAATCGAACTTACATGTTATGTTTAGCTCTGTCAAGTAAACAAAAAAAAACTTAACAGATATTCCTAGTCAATATTTTTGCAATATTAAGAAATTTGTACATTTCGAATGCATAATCATATATATATATATGTCATGAACACGAAATATTTTACTAATCTATTAATCGTACTTAACTAAGCGAAACTTTACTAATTGACCATAGCATCGTGTTAACGGTCCGAAAACTCAATTTATTCACCTAACAAGAGAATCACGTCTGAAGATCGCTATCGAGCCACAAGTAAGGACCGCAGTGATATCCTGTCATTTCTACCATTTTAACTCTAAAAAAGAAATCAAATGGCGTGTTTATCTCCAATCGGCACCCTGTTACTCGTTCCATGTGAAGGTTAACACCGATTCATTAAAAAAGGACGCATGTAGACCCCCAAAAGACTGAAAAAAGACGAGAGAAGTCCAAAAAGATTACATTTTGGTAACCGAGCGGCGCCTAGCGGGTGCTGTGGCGGCGTCTGTGAATGCGAGGCTTTTTACACCTTACGATTTCATGAATAACATTTTTATGTATTTATTGTATACCTACAGAATTTTTCGCATTTTCATTGGTATCATTTTAAATATGAAATAGAATTTGCCTCCCTAAAATATCTTATATATATTAAATATCTATTTTACACGAAAGTTAAAGCATAGTAAATTGACATGTCATTCATTTCCCATAGAAACAACAATAAAAAGGGGTGAAAGTCGTTCTTACGGTCGTACTGTATAAATTTTTAGATGTTTTTACAGATATTCGTCGGACGGCGTGTAGTTTTGTTGATCGTGGGTGCTCGCGCGCACCTAATTTATACGCGTTGACTCCGACACGGTCCCCTATTGCATACACACATCTAAGATCTGGCATTGGTCGTTTACATATCACATTAATAGTTATTTTATATATTATCGAGTCTTATTCATTTCATTCATAACAGAATGTATGTATGTATGTATATATATTTGCTCAACTTAGTCGTTAATTACATAAAGGTTTTCCTTATGTAAACTTTTATAGGCTAAATTGTTATATTTAACGGCTTCGTTAGTCTAGTCGCTAGCATAAATATCTACAAAACTCGAGGTTTAAGACAACATTTTCTCACGCAGTGGAAGCCTTTGGCACGGATCGGAAAGGCTACGGGATCGTATCGATTAACGCATCCACGTGTCCTCCCGTTCTGGTTCGTGGTTCGCCCGTACTCCTTGCTAGTGCGTACGGCAGCACGAGGCCATCCCAGCTGCCGTCCTCCTCAGGACCGTCTGAAATAGGACACGCGAGACCCCCACTAATCCCACGACTACGCCCAATCTTTTAGGCCTCAGGCGTCGGGGCTATAAGTTCAAGACAGTACAACCGCTCGAACTTACAGGATTTAGGTTCTGGATGTAGGGCGGATGTAGGGTATGTTACCCGTGTCTTGGAAAGTACGTATATCGTTTTCTTCGGTCAAGTCGGGTTGCCATCGCATCGGATTATGTATGAGAAAATAGACAGTGCATCTGTGTTTGGGTAAATACTATTCACTATAACAATTTTGTCGCAGTTCACTAGCCTTAACTACGGACACGCCGTTGCCGAAATCAGTCATAACAATTGTTGTTCATAATTCATCTACTAAATATATAATCCTTTACGTTCTACTTAATATATATAGATAAGCTTTTTAAATATAAAACGAACATGAGGTTATTTTTAATTGTTATATGAAAATGTAAAAATAATGAATAAGAAATGTAATAATATAATGACTATTTAACAAACGCATGAATACGCCATTTGTAACAATGACCGATATTCAAAATATAGCTATCGAAGGTATTTTAATTTAATTCGGACCATGGAGTATTTAATCAGATCAATAAATGTAAACGTGACCAAACGCAGCGTGTTTACACGTAGCACCGCACCCACTTCAAAGCGAAAATATTTTCGTTAAGACCAAAGATTCTCAAACTTATAGATACCTCTTTAACGGATCTTCTTAGGATTTCTAAAAAAAATATACCATCAATACTATAAAACGGATATACATTTACAATTGACTGTGTGTGATAGGTTTTGAAATAGAATGTAATATACATATATATATAAATATTATAGTTTTGAAAACACTGATTTTGAAAAATTATGACAAGGATGCGGTCAGATGGAATGTTTAAGGGTGATAATAATCTGTCGTCGATGTATGAATGAACATTTGAGATTCTAGATACGTCATCACTTATAGATAGAAAAAAAGAGTTGAGTTTTTGGTAATTTTTTTGTGCACTGCAAATGCACTGTTCATATTTATCCGTAACGTCTCTTTGAACTATTCAAGATCAATTAAATTGTATATCATTCACTTGCCCTTATGCCATTTATTTGTGGTCGACGCATTGTGCACGGAATGCATTAATCGGACGGTTTGGCTGGCCCTTGATTAACATCAGTGTAATGGTTTTTGCTGGTGGTTTGATTCCCCGTCACCATGTGTAATGTTGCACGTAATACATCGATTGATTTCCGGTTTGTTAAGAAAATTCTTCACCTCTGCTGACGCCTACAGTTTGTAGTGGGGTGACTTTTTCTTCTCTTGCAGAAAGAAACAACGCTATCTTTATTTATTCCCTAAGGCATAACAACAATGAGTTCACAAACATTGTAAATAAAATTTAAAAAATGTAACTTATAATAGTATTACAAATTAAACGTTTGATTAATCTCACTTTGGTTATTTTTATGAAAACACAAGTTATAAACAATATGTCATCTCATTTGGAGTTAAAAAATGACACAGTTTTGATGGGTGTTATACAATAACATTGAAATGGTCGTGTAATTATTTCAGAGCGTCTTAAATACAACTCTAAAAGCGACATCATTAAAATTTATAAACATTTTTCAACATACATTACTTTTTTATTATCTGTCTTCAATTCTCACTTAAATCTCATATAAAATAATATAGGAAAACACGTCGTTCTCATTTTTTGTGACATCATTACACACATCAGCACGCATGAGCATATTGAATGCAGTTTAAAATGACTTTGCGCATCTTGTTTATCATTAGAATCAATTATTTCTCCATTTACGTCTCTGAATGTGTCGCCGAGTCCTCAATGCTGGCAATTTTGTTGAACATGATCGCTTTTTATGCAGTTTTAAGAGTGTGTTGCAATACAAAGACCAATTTAATCGCCCCTTTTGTATACCTTACTGCTGTGATAATAAAGGTTAACATAAAACAACAATGCGCTTCGAATCTTTACTGTATGTAACACGTTTAATTTTATGCATGCCATAATAATGAACAAGAAAAACTAAACTCTTATGCGTATTTTAAAGATTGGACAGTTATTTCGGGTCATTCAAAGAATTCGCTTGGACGATGTAACAAATATTTATATAGGATTTATGAATAGGTTCCGCAATTTGTTTGGTTGATTGTTCTTGAGATTGTGTCAATACTGAACTTTTGTTTCGACTAACAATTAATAAATACCAACTAAATAAAATTCTAATAAAATAACTTCATATCCGTGAAATTTTATCGGAATTTATGAATTGTAATGACTATACGTTCCATTGAAATAATTTTATGAATTTAATTCACGTAGTATAACAATAATCGTCATAATGCGTAACGTATATTTTTGAAATAATCCGATATCGTTTTAAATTTAATTAAGGTCTTGGCATGTATTATTATTTGCTTTTAATTTCTTTGCCTGTATTGCGGCCAAAAAACGTAATTATATATAATTACAAGTCTTATCCGTTTCCTTAAAATATTTAAAACGAACATTTGTATAAAGCGAGGATATTTTTTTATTTTTACAGATAATTCTAATTACATAATAACATAATTGTAAAAAATAAAAAAGACATGCAAATATATACATATCTAGTTAATAGGAAGGAATTCTATCTATCATTATTTTTTGTAGCGAAGTCTAGTGACCAGAGCGATATAAGAGATAAGAATGTGTTTTATGGTAATATTAAATAAAACTCTAAATAAAATTTAAAGTGAATGCCAAAATTGTAAATTAAAAAACTATTTACTCTTAAGCTAAATTGTTAAGATTAAATAATTATTATTACACTTCAGATTATATATGGATATATAATCACGGATAGTATTTGTGATGTTAAGTTTATTTGGCGGAAAAGAGTAAATACTGAAATTCTTTCTTCTGAGTTTAGATTATATAGAACTTGTCATAAACGTAGAAGTAATTTTAATAAGTTGAAGAGAGGTAGTATACAAAGCGTTATACATGAACACCGTTAGCAAAAAAGTAAATGATACGTGACGTAACAGATCTTATATAGCAGACAGTTTGAGATAAAAGAAACCCAGTATTGGTTAGTTAAGTTTGTTCATTGTGTAAGTATTTAGTGCACCAGTCCGATATTGCTCCATACGATTTATTTAGCCAATGACAAAAGAAGTGCCAATGAGATGGAAATAGCAAGTGTCGCCCACGTTCACAGTAAGGTGTGGGTAAAATTAGAGAGAATGCAACAATTAGGGCGATTACAGGCGTTATCTGCACATCCTGTCTGCAGGAGCGTAGGCGCAGCATGGCGTACACTGCCATCCACGTACTAGTGCAATGCATCGACCCTTACACTATGAAGAGTCATAAACAGATACTTTATCATAAATAAAATAAATTTGACATATAGAATAAAAGAATAACAGACTGAGGAATTAACGCACAGCCTAAATTACTGGGCTAGCACCATAATATATATATTAAAATTTAATGTATTATCATTAAATCTTAATAATTTAATTACTATATCAGTTTGAAATGATATACATTCGGTGTTCCTTGTTAAATAAAGTAGGCAGACGGGTCAGTGACTGAATTCGCAACGGCTAATACACGGCGAGTGCAAATGTGAAAGTGTGTAGGAATTAATTACTATTTACATACTTCGCAACGAGCAATAACAAAAATAATAAACAATGTCATTAGGTCGTGTGTGGGCAGGCTGTGATGTTCCTTTTTCTTTTATCTCTTTGACCTGTTAATTTATATAATTAATATGTATTTTGTTCATTATATTATTCGATAGAAAAAAAAGAGGTTATATATTAAAGCAATTAAATTATTATTATCAATTATACACATTTCGAGAATGGTGTTGAAGTTATCGTTACAATAGCAAGGTGTATTATTTTAGTAGAATTTACTGAATAGAAATATCATAACATCTTATAATATAATCATTAAGAATAAACATTCCGTTTAATAACAGGACAATCGTACTCATGTAATTTCACGCCACTTAAAATCGATAAAAATTAGATCATCATTAAAGATACAAATTGATTGATGACATAACACATCTACCTGACCTCTCATGAACTTATATATACTACTTAGCCTTGAATACAACACCGACAGCCTCCAACCAATACAAAAAAATATCCCTCAAATAATAACGCCACTTAATCTTTGATGTAAGCGCGCTCGCAAATCACAAATCCAGCGGAGATTAACATCCATTATTTTGCATATTATTGACATTTACTACCACACCGCTTTATTTATTTATGTCCAGAGTTATTTGGGAAGTATTTTTTGAAGTTGTCCACATAAAAATGTTGGTAGAAAACAAAACGAGTGTTAAATTTATGGCTGGGCCGATGTGTGTCAATGCGAAATTTATATTGTTAAGATCTGATTTAACTTCGGATGTTTTCCGTTTGAAATACGGTCTTTGTGATGAGCCCGATGGTTTCATATATGGATAATGAGATATGTTTGAGGATAAAGCATTAGATTGCAGATAAGCGGTGTTAATACAAAACGTATGCAAACAGCTTTGTTATTGTCGTTATTTGTTCTTACGTATTAGTATAACTATTTTTATTAAAAATATCTATGCTATCATTTTTTTCGGTATCACTCGGCAAAAGATATTATCGCAATATTATTATTTCTTGCTTACGGAGTCTATTAGTTTTAATAGTTTTCATTAAGAATCAAGAAAAAATAAGGTATAATACAAACCTTCTATCTTTCTAAAAAATTATGTTTACATATGCGCATATATGACTATAAATGATGGCTCATGTATCAGTTTGAGCACTTTTCAAGTAACCGACTATATATTAAAAATGTTTACCTTCTTATTGTTCATATGAAAATAATATAAAATACGACTATTATATGAGTATGATTCACAGAAAGTTTTTCTTTCTTAAGAATTTATTTATAATGGCTCAAACTTTTTATTGTTTAAAGAGAAAATTTCACATAATATGAGTTTTATTAATCCTAAAATATAAAATATACTCTACGAAGATATGGCATATTATGTATTATTAACAATAAACCCAGGTTTTGATGCTTTTACAGGCAAAAGTTAATGTAGAAAGTAAGAAACACTATAAATTAAATACTAATAAATAAATTAATTTTATTGATTGTTTTTTAATTGTCACGAATTTCTATAAAATATTAAACGTTTATTCATCACTAAAATTTGTATAAATGTATTTTTTTGCTTATCTACAAAAATTTATAGTAATTTTTTTCCTATTTGGCAAAGCGGTTTACCATTAGCGAGCTGATAAAATAAATATGGAGTAGTTTTAATGGATGAGTTTATATTAAAATTAAATTAATTTCCTCTAACTTACTTCCGAAATGGACAAACAAGTCTTAATTCAAGATTTAGCGGAGACTATAAAAGTTTCAATCAATTATTCATTAGTCGTAAAGGTTTAATGATTCTTTAAGAGGTGACCAAATTGGTTACATGATATCATCGTGAGTGGACAGTGAAAGTTCATTAGTAGCGGGTGACGCAAAGAATTAACAGAACTAATCTTTAGTTAATCCTATCAATGAGTAAATGAAAGTAAACGAACGAAAGAAGAAAAAAAAATGGCCTATTATAACTCAATCAATTGACAATTCTGTTGACGGATTGTCTTATAGCTTATTAGAGATACCGTTACGAACCAGCTATTCATATATCTTAGCAAGGATTGCTTAAACCTGTATGTGTCGAATGAAAATCTGCAACAGGTGTATCTGCAGAACAGTATAGGAGCTTAGGGGAATGAGCTCCAAACTTCCTCAAAGCCTTTTTAAACCTCAAAAGAAGGGTAGGCCTTAACCCCGCAATGGAACAATTATAGGTTGTTACTAATACCATTTTGTCATTCATTCTGATCTTTTATTTTTTATAAATATAATTGGTTGTGAAGTTAAATTAAAACACAGTGTTATTATACAAGGACTATTTTAATTATTCAATGGGACAAATCCTACATTCAAATAAACACCAGCAAGCAGTAACTTGTGGTCTTTTCTTAAATAACCTGCTCTCGTAAGAATTGTATTACTAATATGCACTGCTAATATCTATTTCTCAGTCGCTATTAATTCAAAATTTAAACAAAATATACCAACAGACAGCAAAGCAACAACAAGAAGAATAATAAAGTAAAAGCCTGCTAGTGTCTTACTGCTGGGCTTATTCCACCAAGCTGCTCCAATGCGGGTTGGTGGATACACTTGTGGCAGACTTTTATGGAAATTAGATATGAAATAAGTTTTCTCACGATGCTTATCTTCACCACCATTTTTGTAGTGCTTGCTTGCTTGTTGTGGTTTGAATCCGCAATCATCGGTTGCGATTCACGCGTTCAAACCAATCCATCTTGGCTCTTAGAAGAATAAATTCAAATAAAGTGAAGCCGCAAATTTAGCAGAGAAAATAAAAATTCTAGCAACGATTTAAAACTTTCATTATTTATTATGTATTCTATGTGCATAAAATACAACAACTTTTCTATTTTATTTCTTTATATGTGTAGCAAAGCACAAAAAATGACTGATCGTCTAATCTGCAATTGTGAGAGCTGAATTTAGGAACGGTCGTCAATAGATGATTTTAAATGAAATAAAACAAACCATGCAGTTAACATTATTAAGACTTTTTTGTATTGCTCAAACTTGATAATGTTTATACCAGTATCCATTAAACCGAAATGTTCTGGTTTATTCACGTAAAAAAAGGTCATAGACATGACTATTCTTGTTTGTTTATTTGGAGTAAACTAAATCAGTATTTATTGGAATATAATTTAAAATGTATATATACTTTAAATAAATAATTTACCAATATGACAAATAAAGTAGTCCCGATCGGTTTCGGCCACTGCGACCATATCTCAAAATATTATAGTGCCAAAAGCAAATATACGAGAATGAACCCTATTTTTCCCTACTATCGTAGTCCGATGATACGACGATAAACCCAACCGCAAATAAATCAGGTGCAAGATCAACGGCTTTCCGTAACATGGGGGTGGAATAGTGCGAACTTCCTAACTTCTGGCTACTGAGAATTTATTGATAGAAAAACTCAATGACTTCCAGCCCTTCAAACCGAATTTAGATATATACCAATGAGACAGTTTTCGTACACGATAAATATTACTATAACAGAGCTCGGAAAAGATTTACCTTAATTACAGTACTAGTAAAAGTACGACTCTTTAGTGAATTTATACAAATATGTATTCCGCTTATTGATATAGATGCTGAAAATGACGAAAATATATGACTTAGTTTTGACAACAAAATCACATTAATTGATAAAATTAATTTGCGTTCAATATCAATGACCTTAATGGTCCTATTTGTAGCATAGATAAAAACAGACAGCAAATGTTCTTGTAATATTTGATTTTTATGATTACAGGTTTATTGTTCGGGGTCGTCGAAATGTATAAATAAGCACTGAATAAGGTTTCCGCAACACCATCATGTCATTGACAGACATTAATCTGCCCTAAGTGACAAGTGAAAAATATTATGTACCGTTTCTTAAGCGAATTATATTAGACTATATAGTAAGCTAAGGGAACTATTTTTAAAAAAAAATCAATTTCGTCACTCTCTAGTTGCAGTATATTCCCTCTTATCTAAAGGGTAACGATGAGGTTGATAAATTTGTTAAGCCTATCTGTTTCAGATATTATCGCATGATAATATACGGAATGGCTATTAATAATAATAATATAGCCATTTAATCAGATCTTAAACCTAAATAACAATATTCTAACACATTAAACTTAGACTTACAAATCTAGTATTTGAAACTTGCTTATTTTCTGCAGATTTGTTTGCCTATTGGCAAAGGCCTCCTCCAACCTTTTCCATTCTTACCTTTCCTGGCCCACTCTGTTCCACGTACTTCATACACCACCTTTTTTGTGGTCTACCTTTCTTCCTTTTACCTTCTCTGGGGTACAATCTTGGAACTTTTTTACTCCATTTATGGCTATTAAAATGAAAGTATATAACTCGGAATGCTTAAAAATATGCTTTGCAATCTAGAAATATATGGAAGAAAGATCGACTGAAATGGGGATATGGTATAAAACTATTTAAAACCAGCGTTCAAATCGTCTATGTTTTGAAAATTGTTACTTAAAAAAGCTGTATATACATACATATAAGATATTCTATATCTGAATATATTTCATCACCGAAAAGTAAAGTCATCTAATATTTAATCCTGCATCAAAGTCGAAGACCTTACCTCATCCTAACGGAATGTATCAAAGAATAGAGTGAGATGCCGCAATTTCCAAATTAAATATGAATTTTAAATATACCGGTGTTTTCCAAAATCACTTAGCAGAACCGACCACGTTATCGGCAAAAACTGTTAATGACATTGTTTTAGCACATATTTGGATTCTCTAAAAATAGATAGCTAAACAATGTTATTCTTAGAGATATGTTGTAGTTATACTGTATAAGGTAAGGTAAATTGCAACAAAATAATGAGATTAAAATATTGTTTTCTATATAAAAGACAATCATTTTATAAATAATAAAAAAATTTATTAAAATAGTACATAACGGTAGATATTATTTTTATATAATTGATTTCGTACCGATAAGTTTGTGGAGACCCTAAGCCGTATCAGCATAATAATACACGGCATATAGCCATTACCGTGCCATAATATTATAAAAATGATCCGTGCCATATTTATACACATAATTAAGTAATAAGATTCTTTTAATAATTATATTGACTTCGTAGAAATTACTTGCAGAAATAAAATTAAAACTTATTATTCTATTGAGATGTTATTACAGTAAATAACTTAATAATTATGAAAAATATTCATTTTTTAAATATATTGGCATTTCATGAATAAAGGTAGTTTCAAAACGATTATATTCTTATAGGATAAAAAATATAGTAATTGCTTATAAATATGTTTTAAGTGAACAAATATTTCTGTTCTTATACGCCTCAATAAATATTATGTCACCAAAAATGTACTGACTATTTTATTTAATGAAAAAGCTTTATTACAAAAAAAAACTTAAATTATAATTAACAGAAAATATATAATAAGAATAAATGGAATATTTGTAGGAACTATAATACGTTTATGATAAAAAACCATATTATTTAGTGTCATTGTTGTTTGTATGTCTATTACAAGGCATGTAAATCCAGATATAATGAAATGTCACGATTTTGTACTTAAATCTAGATCTATAAAATCAAATACAAGTCTACAATAAATATCAAGGTCTATAAATTAAATAACATTGAAAGGTCAACATGAATCGCTTTGTAATGAAACCCAAACTCGTCTCCGTTAAGTCAGGGTATTCTATTCCTTTGAAAAACTCTGTCATCACAACGGAAAATATAATGCAAATATATGTAATTATGTAAGATGTTTTAAAGTGTAGTATTTACTACGAGTGTAAGTGAAGCTATTTACCACAATTGGTACGTTAGGCTCCGCCCACACGTGTCGTTCACTGTTTATTGGCTGCCGTATCCCGGGTTCCGTAATTGATTCCGTTATGAATGTTCGTATTGAGTTCATGGAGCTATTAAACACGGATGGTGTTTTGAAAACTGTTACAATAAAACTAGATTAATGAATGATTAGTAATATTTAAAGAACACTTTTGTTTTCAATTATGAACTTGTGTGATCTAATAAATATATATTGGATCTCAGTAAGCAGGTGGAAATTCGAACTTTTTATGTAAATAGTGACAAAATATAACATGTTCATTAAAATATTTCCATTAAACTCTTTCCTTAAAATAAAACAAAAATATCTAAGTACAGTTAACCAAACATATATATTTATATGCTTATGTTCGCAAAATTCACAGATACTAATATGAAGTATTTCAATATTAACTAAAACGATCCAGAAAAGAATGATTAACTAATAAAACATAACATGTTACTTTTTTTCCCAAGAACTGGATATCGTTTTATAATATCGAAGTCCACTTCATTAATCACGCTATATTGAGAGCAGGTCACCTAATCTCGCTTTATTCGCATCCTTTATCACGCCCATGCCTTTTGCCCTCCGACCCGTTACCTTTACCGTTAATTGCCGATATTTGAATGCAATAACGGTTGCATGACAGTTAAAAAATGACGCATCAGACACGTCATACGATGCATCGATACATCGTAGTCGAGTACATGGCTGACCATCTCGATTTATCGTGTTATTATCAAGCTGACAATATCGGGAATAATTTGCATAATTTGAGACTGGGCTCATTAAGGCGTGTTTTAAAATGTTTTAAATACAGTCGCCGAAAATGTTATATGAAATATATTTAACTGTTTAAGACTGACGGCTTATATTTAGAGACTAAACTAAAACTAGTGTAGCCTTTAAATATATTTACGGCGTAATAAATAACTTAATTTATTATTGAAATTAATATCACTAATTTTATTACGATATCTACCTTTTATGTGAAGAATGATCATAATACGCGCGCCATTTCAGGACTAATTTAATAATGGAATAATAATAATATTAACATGTTCAAAACTCGTTAAAATGATTATATCCTTATGAAATGATGATCGCGATACATCAGTTACCGTTACAACGTCAACGGTTACATCATCGCTAATCGAAAATTCACAACATGTTATCTTAAATTTCAAGTTTCACGAAATGAATCATGTCCATGGAAAAAAAGCACTGATATCGAACTTCAATTTCGTGCTCCCGTAAAAAGAAAGCACTTTTACTTTTTTCTTGTTTAAAATTTTCTCACGGCGGACACTGACTCATCTTATCCGCACCGTTCCGCGTGACGGGCCCCTCAATTATGACGTCATAATATCGATCCCGATGATAGAGATCCTTTTTTAAAATTCGTTTTTAATTTAGTGGCATAAAGGCAGTGTATCTTGTTAGCTCGGTTTGGCAAACATTAGGTCCATTTAGATTAAGCTGATAATGATTAACATTTAAACATTTTGTAGTGTTGAGATTTGCTGAGTTACGTTTATAATTTAAAGCGAATCGATTCTCACGACTGTTCGATCTTCTTTATTTAAAAATAAAACAATTAATTTTATCCATTTTTTAAAATGTCTCGAAAAATATTTAGAACATGTTTATTTGTAGATATCATGGATCTGTGCACTTTCACAGTTTCGAAGTTAAATGTATTTATATTAACTTATTTTATGCTTAGTACTCTTTAAATTGATTAGTATTATTAAAAATAATATTTGAAGTGAACGCGTGAGGTAGAGGCCTATCGTATTTTAGACGGCCCTAAGGAGGAAGGCAGCCGGGATGGCTTCGATTTGCTGTACGCACTAGCGAAGAGTGCGGGGGGGGGGGAAGATTACCTTCGTCCACCCGAAGAGATCACCGTCGAGCCACGACTGGAGCACAGCACGGGAGGGGCCACAGATGCGTTTTATCAACACGATCCCGCAGCCTCTCTGATCCGTACCGAATAAGACTATTTCTGTGGTTTTAGTATGCAAAAGCCCTACATAACCCGGTACCCCAAGGAGCCGCGTAAGTTTTTAATGGTTTCCACTGCGTGAAAAAAAATAATATAATTTTCAGCAAACTATTCGTGTTTATAACGATAAGGTTAAAATACAAAGTGCTGGGAAGATTTTATGTGCGGCGGAACTACGAGATATTTCTAGCTGCTTTATGCTTACACACAATGGCGTTAACCCGCACATCGTCTATTACGACCCGAGTGTCCAGAGTACAATCGCGAGGAGTTATAAATAAGTATAACTGTCCGATATAGCCGAGAAAACTCCATTTCGCTGAGCAACCGGCGCATAAAGTTTTGTACGACTCAATAAACATATTTTCAATTTTAGTGGCGACTGTCCTCTCGGCGAGATTGCATTGTACACTTTTATATATAAAATAATCATCTTTGTTAGTTCAGTAAGAAAACGTACTAGTTTACAGACTTAACTATTTCATATGATTGTTTATAACTAATTTATATATATATATTTTTAGTTTATTAACTTTCTGTCGTAACGACTGGACTGTTAGTTGTGAAAGTATACATTTATAAATAATACCTAACGATCAACCGAAGGTAATTAATCATAGAACTAAATAAACACCAATGAATATTATTGACATTAACAGTCAAAGGCATCATGTAACGACATTAGAGTTGTGAGACTTCATAACTTTAACATCCCACAGAGGTTTATGATTCCATCAATACCAATTTGCCTAATAAATCCTAAATATAGAAACAAGATAGCATGTCACTGTGCAAACATATTAACACACAAATGTATTGCTAACGACATATTATTTCACAAACCAAGCACCATGCACCCGAGTAGGCTCACACCGTTGATTTCGCAATTGCATTAAGTTATGGCGGTAAATCTCGTTGACACTTACTGACTTATGGCCTACACACTCTAAACATTATTAAAGAGGAAGCGCAATTAGACTTATACTGTCATCGTTCCTAAATATTTAACTAATAATATTGCAAAAATATCTAGTATTCTTTCATTTAAACCGTCACTAATGATATTATGAATAAATTGTAAGCAGCGTATCATGGATAAATGAAGTATATATTAATTAAAGTATGTGAAAACCATTACAATTTTATTACACAGTGTCTGTTTTTTATTTGTATATAAGTAGACATTACTTCCATTTTAAGAAAAACTTATGGCGTTTAATATTAAAAGTTATAAACATGAGTAGAATTGGATGATAATATGATTTGAACTTTATGAAATAATTTTTCGTCGTGAAATGTATACATGTGTACATATATTATTTGCTAAAAATTTTAATAAGGTAAATTAAGTTTGATTGAACGGTAATGTTACAGCAACCATTATTGATTAATTCATAACAATAATAATTTCAATCAATCAATCAACAGCCAATCGTTGTCCACTGCTGAACATAGGCCTCTCCCAAGGTGCGCCAAAGCTCCCTGTCCTCCGCCTTCCGCATTAAGTTGGTGCCCGCCACCTTTTTAAGGTCGTCGGTCCACCTGGCTGGAGGGCGCCCTACCCTACGATTAAAAATTTTGCGTTTTAAAAACTATCTTTATAAAAACTCCGTTCTGATTTCGGCCTTGGCAGCCATTCTTAAGAGAAAAGACTAGTTGTTAAAATGTGTGCGCAAAAACAGCATGCATAATCCGATAAGAAAGCAAATCCGACGCGACCAGAAATAATTCAGGCGCAGGACCAACAGTTTTACTCGCTTTCCTACATATCGGAGTGTCTCACTTCCAATTTCTAGTTTCCGGGATGCTACTGAGAATTTTTCGACGGAAAAACCCAGTATTTTTACTGACCGAACCGGGGTATCAACCCAAAACCACGGGATCTACATTGTAAATTTTAGTAATTACACTAACAAGACAGTCAAATTATAAACTAAAAAAGTAATTACTAAAGTCACTTATAAAAGCCATTATGAAAATAATAACTTATTTGTTTATGTGGAACAAAAATATAAATTGTTACTTTATGTATAGTGAATCATATTAATGACAACCAGATATATTGTTTTATAGCATAATTAATTAATTTAATAATAATACTTATAAAACACATTATTGTATCGCTTAAAACCTTTTAAAATATATGCACAAGTGTTGATTAATGCATAAACACTTTAACAAAAATAAAAAATAAGAGCCTGGAACCTTTCCACCGTTAGATAAAAGCCTTCAGTCTAGTTATTGAGAAGGATTCGAATCGCAATCATTCATTAGTAATTTAGTCAACGTATATTTAATTGTAACTGTGTGTATCTAAAGGTACGTTTATGCGAGCAATATCAGAAGTCGGAATAAATCCATCAAAAAGACTTCGTTGGTATTGACTATATCTCTAATTGATTCATATTACTCTCTATAACTACTATGAATACAGTATGAAAATTGCACGGCAATTTTTTATCCATGTCATATTAGTTGAACTATATCTCACTTTCCCAAGAAAACCTCACTCATCACGGACAACTATAGTTTAACCGAATTCCAAGTATATTACATCCAGTATTGCCGTCAATTAAGTTGCTTCATTCCGCTCTGTATGGTATGAATAAGGTATCTCTAGCAACGATTCTTACACGTTTTTATTGTAATTTATTTGTTAGGCGTTGTCCTGACTTCATAACTAACAAATATTATATGATTAAGCGAAATTGCCCGTAGACGCGTGCGTACCTTATAACTTTATTGTAATAAATACATGCAGATGTTAAGACCATTTTCTTTTATCCGACGAAAAATTGACGTTGTTTTAATGGTCTATTCTACATTAAAAATTGCACACGTAGCAAGTTTAACTAAGCCTTTTAGACGGTGTAGTTAAATAAATTTAACTTTCCTGTCAACCTAAAATTAAATTTGCGAACATATTTTTATATGCGGTGACAAATACATATAGGCATAATTTAATGCTTCCGTAAAAGGACCCATATGATAAGTTTCCTTCAAATTAATGTCACTGGAGCAAGCATAAATATGTCTCACAATACCTTATTTTAACTACGCCACAACTAGTGCATATAAATTTCATCTCAGATAATGTTACATTAGCGCATACATCGCCTATATCGCGACAGATTTTGTTACGGGCAGTTAAATTTTATTTCTTTATGATGTTTTATTATTTTATAAGCGATGCGAGCCTTTGTGTTCTTTGTTGCAAATGCTAGAGGTGGTCCTTGCCCGCGACCATTTTAATGCAAACATCGCGTAATAAAACGCATTAAATTGTTGTGTTGTGAATCGAACTTTGTTTACGACTCGCGCACAATAACGTTGTCAGTTTTTTCTGTTAGCCAGATAAATTACTTAGTCGTGTTCTTCCTGTAATAAAAACGTCTTGTCCTTAATGAATAGTTATTTGATGATATCGCATGATATGTGAATATTTGAAGTTGTAAGGTAATGCGCGGTGCAGACGGGCGACTGAGATTCATCGCAGTGCAACGTTCTGCGATACACGTGCAGAGATAGCGAGACGAGTCTCAAGATGTATGCATAGATTTAGGCCCTTTGTCTCGGACCACTATGAGAAAACTTCATATTAACAACGTATCCCTTCTGAGTTATGTTTGAAATCATAATTCATATCCGGATCAAAAATTTAGTTATAAGATTTTAGAAAATAAATACTATTATGAGAACTTTTATTACCTTGAAGAAATAAATTCAATTCAATTAAATTCAAACTGGTATTGAAAACCGTGCAATAAAGCAAAAAGAAAATAATTTCAATGTCTTCTAATATTTCGATATATTATTATTTAAAAAGTAACAAAAATTTCATTTATGAAATTGATTCCCTAACATGGCTTAAAGGCTCATTACATACTTAGTAATAAGTTTTCAAGCGATTAAAAGCCTAAATTGATCCTTTCCGAGTGTCGGTGTCTATGCATAAGTTGATTTAATGCATTCCGACACGAAATATTATCTTACAATATCCAAACGCTATTTAAATATACTTATAATAATTGTTTCTATGGTAAATAATTTATTATTGAATAAACTCATTAATTTCGTTATTTATTATTAGAAAGTTACATTTCTGTTTATACCTCCATGGGAAAAAGAGAACGAGCTTTTAAGGACCTTAAAATTGCTTATTAGTTTTAATAATTCCACACATTTGCATGTTACTTTACTCGCCAATATTAATGACTATTTAAAAATTAGACTAGTATATGACTGTAATATATGACTAGTATTTGCACTAATAATCAAAGTGTTCTAATTAGTTATAGGTTTCGTGATGATTTATTTTATCTCCTTTTATTTCTTTAAACTCATGAAAAATGATACACTCCTAACCTTATCTTTAAGAGAAGAGGTCTTTGTCCAGTTATAGGATATTTACTAGTTATATATATTTATATAGTTTTACTTTAAGGACTTCTTTTAGTAGAGCGGAAGGGCTATTGTGGAACACGTGGGTAGCATCCGCTGCCTACTCCTCTAAAATAAATTTTGCAATAAATTTAGAATGGCGTGAAATTAACGAGTAAATTCCATTGTATTGATTCATTAAACACCCTTTTATGAATTTATGGGACATATATTATGTTTGAATTTAAATTTATACCTAAAATATAATTTAACTACATAAACGTCTTATGAGTATCCTACATTTACTATATACTTATTTTGCAATATTTTTCAAGAAAATGAAACTATTGACAATAAAAAAAAATTAAGAGCCAGTAGTTTCAAATTAAAATAAGTGTATATTTCCAAACTAAAAATTATACGTTATAAATATAATGTTAAGAAATAAGTAAATAACATTATTGCGCGCGTTGAGCTCTCATAAACCGCAAACCGTTCGAAGTTCATACGGAGTTTAACGCGTATTATAAATTATATTGAGTAAACTTACCACAATAGCACATCCCACATACTAGACGGACATTACCTAGCAATAGAAACATTTAAAATAACTAACATTTTCACCATTTATCTATCATTCTAAACTCCATCTTATTACTTATACCTTAAAACTTGAATTTCACTACAATATCTTTTAAATGCTACATAATAGTATCTACAAGTTTTCTTCGAGGCTCTATAACTCATGGACGTCGCTCCTGCTATCGTGACAGTGTCCCAGTAGTGAGCAATTACATCGAGCAAAACCCACTAAAGCGTTGCCACCTGTTCTCACCATGATATTATTAATAATTTCCTTTAATATAATGCCTGCAACGCAATAACGTATTTAATTGGCAGGTCATACAGAATATTTTAGCCTGTATATTAAACACACACTTATATCAGAAGAAATTGAGTTTTAACAACTAAGAAATATAGTATATTATTAAAAAGTTATGAATGGTTAGTTCGATGTAGGATAGCGACCCACGCGCTTTCGTTCATAGAAAATCCATAGCTTTGTTTTGTAATGAAATTGTTAGTTTATTTCTTCAAATAAACGACGTCTATTTGTGAATGCAGTAGTTCGTCCAGATAAAGTTGAAATGAATGGGTGGTCTTTATAGTGTGTTTATTGGGTTTAATCAAGTATCGTATTATAAATGATATAACAATGGTTTTGTTTGAATTCTCTATTGGTAAAATATGAATACAACATAAAACACACACAAAATAATACTATTTATTCAAATAGCTCTTCGTAAAGTTCAGTGTAGGTATGTATATTGTACGCAGCCGGAATAAAAAAACTAAAAAATAAATAAATAGTTTAACTGCTTATATATCTGCTTATATATCGAGACAATAACATTTTATTTTTTTAACACGTCTGTTAGTTACTCATGCATGAGTCCGTATCGCGCAATATAAAGAAAAATCTTAAGTTTTATCGAGTCCTGAATATAACATATGATGCTTTATTTTAATTTATTTATTTCAAATATGCTGACAAGCAAAGGGTCTCATTACCAATCCCAAAAAAAATTCCTACCGCCACCTTTATGTCCTCGTAAAAACGCTGGCATACCCACCCATGAAACCAAAACTAATCAATACACAGTATTGATGTTTTGGGGTAGAATAAATTGTTTACCCACAAAAGTTTGAGATAAATTCTCCTATACCGGAAACTCAAAATATTATATTAATAGTTATGTAATTTATTCTTATGAAAATATTATTTGTCATTAGTATTACATAATGTAAACAATGTTCCTCGCTAAAACGTAAGACAATTGTCACTACGTTATTTATACCCTAAGTTGTATCGTATTTATGTGTACTTAAATACAAATTGCGTGGCTAATCTTTTAATATTTAGTACTAAATATTATTTGTGTTATTATTTATGATGTGAAGAGAATGATAAACTGTAGATCGACTAAATTTACGACTAAGAATGTAAAATATATAAACCACATTACTCATTACATTATTTTGTATTAGTTAAATATATAAAGATATTTGTTTAATTTTGTTATTTATATTTGCTTATGCTTGCTTAAATATTTCAAATTCATTGATATAATGTCAATTTTAAATCAATTAAATTCGCTTAATAAGAAAAAAACCTTCGTTCGGGTTATTGACTGCGCTCTTTTCTTCTAATTTAATTAACAATCTTAAGTTAAGCACAAGTACATAGAAAGCATAGGTATCGAGATTTTGTTCAAACAATTGCGTATACCACTTCATCCGTCCCGTTACGATAAGCCTACACGAATTAGAAGCCTTCACGGATGAACTTTGTTTACATTTTAAAAACAAAAGCTATGCACGCTATAACAAGTTTTAGAGGCTGCTTCGTTCTAGAGGCAAATCTACAAGTAATTTGTATAACAACTGATTCAATAATTTAAAAAAATTATAAATTTTTTTAGTTACATATTTTATGTTTATTTTTGTCTTTAAAATATTACAAACAGATATCATATTTCACAGGATATGTCACAGGATATGTAACAAAAATGAAAAAAAGCCAATGGGACCGGCAATATTCTTCAACAAGTAATAGCTTTCATATATTGCTGGATATTGATACAGAAACTCGTTGGCACTCATTTATTAGCACAAAGTTCTTCCATAATACTGCAACAGCGAACAAGAAATAAAGCTCATATCACATAATATATAACATAATAGATGCTTAAAAGAAGAAAGTAATATCACAGAGAACCAGTTTAATTTTACGCCTGGCTGAGAGACGAAGTACAACGTACCTTGCAAATGGTGCAAACTGAACAGACAAAGACACAGATCTCTGAATACTAATAATACTGGTTGATCTCTATAAGACTAGCTCTTAGGACTATACAATATTGGTTTTATTGTTTAGCCCTTAAAGACAAAAGGGGGCCGGGATTTTTCTTTGGACGTTTCTGCAAGCTCTTTGATGTTGCGAGTGTCTATGGGCGGTGGTTAGTCACTTTCCATTTTAAGAGACTGTGAAAGGTAGAAGATACAACCTCAACGAGGATGTGATAAGAGAAAGAGAGATGAAGGAAGTTAAAACTTGATTAGCAAGAAATAATGATTTCGTTTTAAGATGCCATGAATATAATAAGACATATATATATACATATAATACTAAAGAGCCGTGATGGCCCAGTAGTTAGAACATCTTAACCGAAGGTTTTATATAAAACACGGACAAATATTGCTTAAATTTCATTTGATCAAATTGAGCAACTTTATAATTTATCTCGTACTCTGCGTTATAGGAAAACAAACTTGCTTGTGTCGTATTAAAGTCTACCACATGTAGTCTACGAACACGGCTTGGAGCAGTGTGGTGGAATATGATTATGCCTAACCTTTTCCTCAAAACGACAGCGGCCTTAAACCTGATCTTAGTCCAGAAGTGGGACATGTTTTTATTATAGGTACTACATTATGTAATCCTATAAACATATTTTGAAAATAATACATGATTTTGGATAAAAGTCAAATAAATTCGACATAAAGGACCTCATTAGCATTATACATGAGAATTTTTGTACAGTTTTGGGGACGTATACATAACTTGTACTATGATAATTATTATGTACTATAATAATGATTATGAATATTCATTAACGATATTACTAGTTGCAATAACTAAAATAGACTCTACCGCACCGTGGTAAGTCAACGTGTGTAATTATTGAAAGCGGAAATTGTTAAATTAATAAATTGATTGATTTTATTAAAACGTTAATAAATTTGTTAATTAACTTATACATATAGTTTTTAAATATGTATCTTATCGTGTTTTTACATTAATTCGGCTTAATTTTAAGGATTTACAAAACCAAATCGTTCAACATAGGAAATGTAACGAATATAATGTGTCTAAGTAAGAATGATGTAATTATATATAACGTGGTAGAATATTTAATATGAAATTATAATGTTAATGATGTCGTTAATTGAAACATGGTTTATCTACAAAAAAATTAAAACATAACTGATTGGAACGTTTATAATTAATTTTATTGATATATTCTTAATTAAATACCATGGATGTTAATATGACGAGATATCACATAGGGTTAAAGTTTGAGCATTGTTACGTTGTTACAAAACGCAATTAGTAATGCAAATGTACATAATACACTTCCTTAAAATAATTTACCTATTAACTACCTAAGGCGGACTAAGATGGACTTCTTATAAGATTTATGTGGATTAATAGATTCACAATTAGAAAATGTTTAAGCTGCCAAATTAAAATAAGTTTTGCAATTATAGCAATATCTAAAAGTACAACTGTCTATTACTAAAAATAGTGGTTTTTAGTTATACTTGAAGTCATAATTTTATGTATTAATAATATTTAAAAAAAAAACTAAATAAGGATAAAAAGTTTCATTGATATTTATATTTTCATTAAAACAATAAAACAACTTTTATAGAACGTTTAACGTTTTGATCCAATCTTGTCATTCGTAGTTCTTTGAAGTTTATACAAAAGTATTTTAATGTTACATATTTCAAGGACAAGGAATAATTGATCGAACAATTTATTGTTGCCATTAATCGCAAAGGGTATATCAATAAAAAGCATAAAACACAATGGCGTATTAAGTGCGTATAAAGGATGCAATAACAGATAGATTCCTGTGTTTGCATTAATCCGAGGCAGCCAACAACACTACTTGTTGACGATAAATCATTTCGACACAATTAATGGTACATTGTCGCGAACACGCCCGCTCTTAATTACGAACTTGCAATAAGTGAGATAAGCCTAACTAGTCTGAGTAAAGCCTATTTGCGACATACGTATTGCAACACCAATTACGTCAATAATAACCAAATATTTACTAATATTACGAATACTACTTCCAGATTTTAGCGTCTCGTCTTTTACACGAATTACTTTTGTCTCATATATACGTTCTAGTTATCTACATATCTTATTACATTATAATAAATTGTATTCAGTCTTAATTAATCGTGCAACTCATAAAACTAAACATAACTCAAGCTTTATAGCGGCTTAAAACTGTTCCGAATTAAATTAGCTTCCGCTTGATTAAATTACTTAATATATGAATAATATTTATTTTTTTTCAAAAATAAGGATGATGTATAATCAATTTCATAAAAAAACAATAATGATACCTACACTCTTAGCGTATTTGAAAAGAGCCTTCAATACTTTTAATGGTCTCTTAAATTATAATTATTTCAACAATCATTATTGCGATGATAAATTTAAACCACGCAAAGTAATAAACGCCGTATGGCATAACGTGACATCATCAAATTTATTATTAATAATATAACTACAATAATTTAATAAACTAACATCAAGTTGAAACCTTTCTGTAGCTATTAATCTTCTAGTCAACGTTAATTGTGCTCATGATTTATATAGTTAAAAGGAAGCAAGGAATCTATTATGTATGTAATTTCGTGCCATTTACCTTCTTCCAACTACCCAAATTACGAATAGACAAGAGTAGGACAGAAATTTAAGTTACGAATTTTAGAATTCTAGCTTTCTATTACGACGCTAGAGTTATTTAGTTCAGCGATCCATTTATTACTCATACATAAATACATACCATCACTAACAAATAAACATGCATAAGAATAAAATATTCTAATATTTATATTTGATAATGTTATCTACTTTAGCTGTAGAAAGCTTTATCTAACAGCGTGAAGTATCCAACTTATATATTTATAAAACACATAATATGTGATATATTATATCATAAATAATATGTATTTATAAGTTATATAGAACCGAATATTTATACAATAGACTTAAATAACTAAACACAAATCAAAGTAACAAGTCATTATTACTGTACAAATCATGTCCGCTTGGAAAGGTGGCAAGAATTCTAGCAGTATTTTGCCGCCGAATTACAATTTTACGCATACTCTTATACCAGATACTATGGTTATTAAATATTATGACAAGTATATAAATATGCTACTAATATTTTAATATAAAAAATACTGGATCATGTATCCATAACGTAAACGAATAAAAACTTGATCTTGATGAAAAAATAAATACATTAAAAATCATAATAATATTTGCTTTATAACATAAAATGTTTTATAAATAAGCATATTGTGACGAATCAATGATAAGAAGCATTAAATCTTCAATAGGTATGAACAAAAGCTTGTCGCAGTATATAGAATTATCATCAGATTGTCCTCATTTATTATGCTAAGTTACCTCACAGTTGAAGGGCACATTTGAATTTCTATTCGCAATCGTATAGTAGATTCAAATATCGACAGGCGTGCTTGGCCAGTGACGTCAGCAATGATGCAATCTAATTCACATCAATCGTGCCCCGTCAGACGGATCAAGCTTAGAAATTATACTAAGCACGAGCCGAACCACGGCTATTGGTCCAACACCTTTTTAATAATAAAAAGTGTATTATAAAGAAATAATAAGCACATTTTTATTTTACTAGTGCATAGTAGTGTAATAAATGAGAACTTTAAAGACTGGCTGAAAGTAAATATATCATAGGTGTAAATATACATGGGTATGGTACAGTAATTTTTGAATTATATTGGATCCCTTTTTCGAGAACTACAAAAAAATGTACTACTGTTTTTGCTATAATCGTACGATATAATGTAGATAAGAAGTTGAGCCGGTGATGATATTTAATCCTGTCTATTTATTTGATTTATTAATTTACTTGATAAATAACCGATAAAGGACCCAAATGTGAAGAGTTTTTTTTCTTCTAAATAACATAACACGAGTTGACTAATTCAATTGTTATATTATGTAGAGCTTTAGACGAAACACGTCAGATTCGGTGATGATCAGACATCTTATCGGGAAATCTTTGACGTATAGGAAACGTCGTAAGAATAAAAACCGCTTAATGAGTTATAAGGAAAGACGCTATATTTGCGACAGACACGGCACATGGGAATTATTTTTGCATTCGTATGTAGATCATTATATAATGAACATTTACATGTAATTGGACTGTAATGAAATGTTATTAGAATTTTTCATATACTAAACCATACTAACATGGAACTGAGATGGCTCAGAGGCCAGAACTCGTAAATCTTAACCAAAGATTGCAGGTTCAAACCCTGACAAGCACCACTAAGTTTTCATATATCGTAGCTTTATTCATATTTATAATTCATCTAGGGTTCTGGTGCATCTGATGAAAGAAAAAATCATGAGGAAACTTGCACGTGTCTGATAGAAATGGATATTTACAGGTTTTAACATTCTTACAACTTTTAAACAATACGAAGTATGCCTAATAACTAACTGTATAACTAAGAATATGAAATCAAAATATAAAATTTGTAATTTCATTTATGCTGTAGCTTTTTACATAGTTTTTTTATTGTCATTGTAATATTTTAATCTTAACCATATAACAACCAATTAGTATATACAAATTATATATATAAGCCTCTAGCTTCACAAGCTTCAAATTATTCTAACTGTTCAATCGAGAGATAAGCGAGTTGTTTATTCACACTGACCTATTGCTTTAAACTTTATACTGACATTTCATTACTATACTGTAGATAATATTGGATTTCTACTTCTCCTTCGTGTATATCACTCGGCCTCCACAGAGCTAGCTCCACAGACTGTCTAATGAAGTAACTAGACTTATACTTGGCATAACTAATCAAGATACTTTATATCATACTGGTCTATGTATAACATATTTTTAACCTTTATTTTAATTAGAGCGTGTGAACCAGGAATTCAATAGCGAATTACAAGTTAACGATTTCCTAATTTATTTGATAAGCAAATTGTAATCCGGTCTATTTATTTGATTAAGTCATTTCGTTCCTCGCACCAAGTTTACACGGCTAGACGGGTCGTTTTAACGTGACAGCTTTTAACTCAAGCACAATGTCAATTCTAAAAAAAAAGAAAAAAATGCGAAAAATGTAAATAGTTTTTTCTAATATAGATTTTTTGTCTCAAATTAAAACACAATTAAGATGTAGCAGTCCTTATCAAAATTTTCAAATTCAAATATTTGAACAATGAATATCTTCATTTATTTTATTATTTTATAATAATTAAAACATAAAGCTTGCCAAGATTAAGATTATTAAAAAAAAGACATTTTATAACATAATTTTATAAAAACAGAAATAGGTGTTTATCCTTCAGCTTTGGTCAGTAAAAATTCATAAAATGCTTTATATGCATTAGAATATTATTGAATAGAAATAAATCTGAACAGTTATGCCATTTTCTGCATATTATGGGACATATGTGTTAATATTTCCTTTCAAATAACGCTGATAATATGCCGATTACTGCGTTTCAAAAGCAGATACATTACGTCCCAGTAAATTTTATTTAAGAAGTAAATATAAATCAAATATTTGTCATAATAAAGTCCCAAGGACCAAGACCGGTTCATATCGGCTTGCAGTAAACTCCTATATTATTGCAAATGCCATACCAATAGCTATATGTTCATAAATTATATTATATACTTTTTAAATTACCTGGTAATTCAAACGTTCATAACTATGGAAATTATATTTCTATCCCATCAAAGAAAACCATTGTATAGAGGAAGACTTGTTTTTACTAACAAACTTATGAGTACTGTTAGAAAGACGTAATGACAGATTTTATTTTAAAATAAGCGATAATAATTTGTTAAAATCAAGTTAATTAATTAAAGCTTACTACGAGCATAAAAAAAGGTTTTTATACTGTATCCCGATTTTAAATTAAATAAAATTTAATTTTTTTCCTTAATTTTGAAAACTTACAAATGCTAACCACACTATATTAAAAAATAACTCCGTATAAACATGCCTATAACATGCCTGCATAGCTGAACATTAAGGTTTTACTAAGGAAAGATCCACGCTTGATGCATGTGTGGCACTCTTAGCATATATACGGAGAATGGGAAGAGTCGCAGAATATAATCGGTGTGTAAGGCATTCGATTGTATTGAACACGATATTTTGCTTTGTATATTAGGTTACTGCGGCGTTAAAGGCATATATTTAGAACTCTTGAAATCTTATATCAGTCACAGAAAGCAAGTCCACAAGACTCGATTTTTCATTCATACATTGCATGATTCTGATGATGATGATGATGCATTCTTCTTTGGGGTAAAGCAGCTAACATTGAAGCTATTTTCATTCTTCAAAAAAAGGCTATATGAACTATTTATAATTTAATAACTAAAGCTTCCCTCAGAGATGTGCTTAGAAATATTGGTATAATGACAGTTGCATCACAGTATATTTATGCAAATATTTAATATATGTATAACAATATTAATCATTACAGGAAGAAAAATAACATACATCAATTTAACACAAGAAATAAAAATAAAATAATCATTCCAAGCTTTCGTCTTAATAAAGTTAATCAATTGTTTTTAGGGCTAAGTAGGGGTAGGCATTTTTAATAAAATTACGCAGTCTATACTAGAGTTGTCACAAAGCAGGCTTCAATTAGATATAAAAAATAATCTTATTAGTAAAGCTTAATACTCTGTTACTGAATATATGGTTACTGGGTCTCGTGCAGGAACTAAGTGTATGTACTTGATACAAATTTGTAAAAAAAAGAGTAATTATTGAGTCTCTTGCCGGGTTTTCTGGGTATAATCCACATTCCGAACCGGTGGCAGTGCTCGACGATTAGTAGTGACATAAGTACTTGTAAAAGTCTATTTGAATAAAATATATTTGATTTTGAACTAGAAGGTAAAATAATTGCAAATATTAAAGACATGACAAGATAAAATCAATTTGAAACTTAAAATGATTCATATTTCGTATTTTATATCGATTACGTTTTAATGTTTCTGCTACTTATTTTACTCAACACCACTTTACATTTGTATTTGACATAAGACTGTTGTAATTTTAATATTAACTCAATTATAAAATAAATTTATAGTTGTAAAATTAAAATGTCGTTTTTAATTAATAATAATAAATGTGTAATAAACGTAATATTGTACAAATTATGAACCGTTGATAGGTAACATGTGACCTCTTTACGAATAATAAGAGCCTATGAATAGGAACCTCATGTAATAGAATGTTAATCAAACCAAATTGAATTCAACAAAAACCGATAACATGGTCTCTGACTAGCGCTAATGATTGAATTACATGATTTTGTTTTGACGTCAACACATCACCAGACTAACAGGTGCCGTTTATACAACGTTTCAATATTCATATTTTAAGCTAGCGCATCGCCCGCGGGATGAATCGTTTTATTCATATTAATTTTTTTTTTATAATATTTATTCATTATAATAAAAAGGCCAAAGCATATTAATTTTGTAATATTTTAGGTGTGATAAGCGGTGGTGTGGATTATGAAACAAATAAAGTTCGTTATTTAATATATTAGTGCGTATATTATTATATTATTCTAGTAGTTAAGGAAAAATTCATGTACTGAATTATTGTAATGTCTCCTTATATTTATTAATTTTTAATAAATAAAAAATAAAATAAATTAATTATTATGAATATTTGGCTTTGGCATGACTTCTGCGGTACTCGAAATACGATTGACTGTTGGCCGTTGCTGTAAAGCCGGGAGCTTTGGCGCACTTGGCTGATGGTGATGTTAATCAGTTAACTTTTAATTTATGCCAACTTCATTTCATTTAAGATAGATTTTTCATTTTCCTTTCCAAGTTGTAATTTTTTTTTAACTTTTTTATATTTACATGTTTGCTTAATAAAATCGTGTATATAATATAATGATCTTGAATATGAACTAATAGTATTATATTTTTCAATGTTATTAACGTTTTGCGATTTCAAGTCGAATCTTATATAATTAAAACGATTATATTCGTAAATGTGAATATATAATTACGCTATACAATTTTTTTTGCAAGTACTTACTTGTGTAACAAGTTTCTATTTAATTTAAGATAAAGTTACTTTAGAATTCAATATTAATATATTCATATAATCATAAGTATAATTTGACTTAAGTGACAACCATGATGCACATCATTTTTATAGTGTACAACGCTATTCCGGCGCTAAACCAACAGCTTCACTTATTTTACAATTGATGAGAGTGTAAAAACTACCAAACAAACTAAAATAAATCTCAATAGAATAAACCAATAACTTTTATTTTACTGACTCGAACCGATAATTTAATCCTTAATAAACTATTGTTTTTTTGCGTAAAACTAACAACCTCGTTATAATAAATCTCTTTAACGGTATTCTGAAAATTATCAGATAATAACACGTTTCAAAAATGAAGATCTTCAAAGTGTAAATACATTTTATTTGTCTTAATTGGAATTGCACAAATACATTTCTAATAAATATAATCTTTTAAGTCTTATTAAATTAAGAGCGATCAAGTAGGATTGGATAGGATATGGATCATACTGCTAAGCAATATAGAAAAAAATACCTACAATATACCAAACAATCAACATATTACACAAATAAATACCTACAATATTATTAAGATAAATAGATAGTGGATATAATAGATAAATTTTGAAAAAATAGGAAATCAAACTAACTAGAAATCATATTCGAGTTACTATTCACTGATACGAGTACCTAAATTTATATTTTTTAACATGTCTGTGTGTCTTTAGAGGAGTGTGACCATTTGCATTTAGATAAGATTGTTTGTAAAAAACTTTGTACTTTGTATAATTTATTATAAGTAACATTACTACTACTACTACAATTTCCAAATCGAGTTGCTTTATTAATCCAGCTATTTGGTAGTCACGGACATATCTAGGTAAAATTTATAATTCCATTTTATACCATTTTCATAATACAATTTAAAATACAAATTGGAATCAATTTAAGTAACCCAAAAACATACTTCTTATTTGAAACATCATTTCCATTATCTCTCGTAAGAGATAATTTTAAAAATGAGATGCAACGTAATATCTCCATCGAGAAATGTTCACTTTTAAATAAATTAAGGACATTCATTTACAAGCGGCACGTTTCGTTAAGTATGCAGTGAGATCGAAGAGGCATTTAGAAACGCTAGTACGATATATCACAGCGGCCCTTTGAATAATAATTATATCACTCTATTATGACATTTATGTATCAGTAATAAAATTGATTTTAGGCTGGTGGAATTTTTATGAGTCGTGTTTCATATGTGTATAGTATGTACACAAGTACCAGCCTCACAATTTTACCCGAAGGCCACATTTTCCTTCGGTACCAACTACTAATTGACGACTCGTGTCGGAGAAGTAAGGGCCGAATGGTGATATATATAGAGCTGCCATCTTCACAAGAAATAATGTTACAAGTTATTGTTACAAGTTGTTTACTTTTTTTAAATAACCTTTTGAAAATTAATTTTCGTTTATATTGTATTATTATACTGAATTATATAATTATTTTAATGATAGTAATAATATTATTATTATTATCATAATTCAAACTATCTTACTTCTATTACTTACCCAGTTTTTAGAAATGAGAACACAAGTGAGATATTTGTATTTTAAGTAATTTCTTTATAAAAAAACTATTTTTTTATTTTAAAACGTTGTAACAACTCTAAAGAGCTACTTTGTATACGAAATCACAATATCCGCGAGTATACAAGAAATGCGAGTCGAAACGTAACTGACATGAGCGAGTAGAACCGCGTACCGACGTATAATTTGTCAGGCAATTTAAATAATATCCATAATCACATATCTATTAACGGCACAACGTGTTGATATTGAGCTAATGAGGTGCAGCTCTACTTGTTTGCTGGCGTTCCGTATACTCAAATGTATATTTTTATAAAGTATGTACTCTTGATAATGATATATGCTGTAGAACGGGTTGCGTGCGTAATTAGTTACGTTAATGTAAGTGGTACTGGAAGAAATAATGTACAAAAAATGTATTAAAATGCAATCTGTATCCTTAATTATTAGTCAATATTATGTTGTATTAAATGAGTACGTCTAATGTCAGTATTTTTTTTTAATTTAAAATATAATTACTCCTCTTAAAACAATTAAACAATAACAAAAGTTTTCAAAAACCATTCTTGACACGAAACATTATATAGTACTCATGTTCTAGTTGTAACCCTTCGCATAAGGTTAAATATAATTTTAATCATGTTTTTTAATAACTAATAAATAATATACTATTTCCCTCAACATAATCAACTTCAATGCCGTTTATAGAATCGTACCAGCCGTTCGAACGTCATTGAGTAACTAACTATCAAAACAAATTTTATATATAGTCTGTTTCAATTCGATGTTTTACAAAAATATTCAAACACAAAGCTAACCGGTTCAGAATGTAGATTATATCGTGAAAGACCGACAAAAACTCTGTACTTTTATAAAGATTACATTATATATGTATATGTTATATGAGCATTAATAATGTTCTCCAGACCGATTTCGGCCACGGCGGCCAATCTCAAGAGATATAAGCCAACTACGCAGGAGATATTTTAGTACACAAGTGTGTGCGCAAACACAGGTGCAATCTCTATTCCATAACTCTCATATTCTGATGGGACGGCAATCAGACTCAACCTGTAAGAGTTTAGGTGCAGGACCAACGGCTTTACGTGCATTCCGTGCACGGGAGTGTACACACTTCCAACTTCCAGACTCCGGGCTGCTAATGAGAATTTTCTGACAGAAAAGCCCTATAACTTTTTATTGGCCCGACTTGGGAATTGAACCCAGGACCTCCGAGTCTGCGGCCTTACATCAAGACACTAGACCAACGAGGCAGTTATATTTTTAATACATACATTTTATTTAAAATTTTGAAATTATTCAATAAAATTGCAAATCATACTTACTGATTGTTTTATTTATTTCATACAAATACTATTATCATTATATATTCGCTAACAATGGTATAAATTTCACATATATCTAGAAACAAAGACAGTAAATAAATAATTTTCTAATAACTAGTATTATGTTATATTCCGGCAACGCGGTGTTTATGTCGATGTCGATTCATAATTGACTTGTCGTGTTGAATTACCATTTATTAGCAGTTACGATAGACTGTGTCTTATTATCGACAGCTCTATACTTACTCTCGACGCACCTGGCTGTCACTAGTCAGTAACGAGATTTAATCATTCGTCCATTTTGTCGTCAATATTGACATGCTCACATCATATATTATATTAAATAAATCTATCGAAAGCGATATTATTATAATTATGTTTTGGTATCTTCAAACGGGTTTACTGATTTTTATAAATCTAGGTACCTCCTATAGGCGGTTTTTTAGGGTCTATAAAAATACTTTGGTTAAGATAATTTTGGAGCATTTTATGTATCTAGAAGATACTAACAATATTTTTAATGAGTATTTTGAAATAAATAATAATAATAAGTAATAATATGTTTATTTTAATAAAATCATTGAAAAATCATTAACAGTCAATCCCGTGTTTGTGACACCTCATTTGAGAAAATTAGTAAAAATGTAAGTCATAGCTTACATATCTGTATTAACAAAAAAATAAAGAAAAATACATAACTATATTATGTGTATTCATGAACGAAAATCAGGGTTAACTATATATACAAATCATCATCAATATCAAATATCAAAACAGAAACAATAGAAGAAGGATATCCACCAGTAGTTACCTAATTGCTAATCAATTAAGCGTTTAAACGGAATATAAATACATAAGACAGTCGAATCGGCTTCTGACTAATAGATCCGGTAGAGCAACCGTGTCAGGTCGTCAACCCACAAACTAATATCGAAAGCCTTGCAAAAGTTAACGAGTCAATATCAATAAAAATATTCACACGTTGGTCTATTTAGAACGTTATCTTGCAATTTTTGATCACAGACATTACAATTTTAATGAATAAAAATTACTAATTACTTACTTACTAATTAAATTACTATCCGTTTTGTCTTTCGCCGTTCACTGCGATATGATTTCTAATTTTGTGACAAATTTAAAAAAATAATATATACTTATTTTTATATTTTATTCGAATTCAAACTCATCAAAATATATAATAATATAATATTTAAATAATTTGTATTACACGATTACAGGATGGATTTATTCAGCTGTAAAAAATTAAAAAGAAAGTTCCCCTCAGTATACTTGGAAACGGAATCTATTCTATATTGATTTTCACAAGTTTTTATAAAAAATAGTGCCTCATTGGGTTTTATTTCAAGAAATTATCTGAAGTTTGAAACTGAGCAGTGATACACTGCGCCGACTCGGAATCATTTCTTTTTTATGTTAGGTAATAAAAAAGTTTAAAAAATCAATCAATCAGTCGCAATCCACCGCTGCCCAAAGTACACCAAAACTCCCGGTATTTCGCATTCAACGTCCTACCGAGTCCAGCTACTTTCTTTCGATCCACAGTCAACACTCTAAAATTCGTTTGTTCCAATGGGCATCGGTTCTTCGACATATGTGAATAGCCAACTGCCACTTCGTCTGCTAATCATGCAAGCTATGTCAATAACTCCTTATCCGGTTCTTTACCGGATAACCTTATTTCTGATTTTATCCTTCACAAATAAAACGACCTTGAATTAATAAAATATTGATTTTAAATTTATAACCTACATATAGCCAAGTATCGATAAGACAACGTATTAAGACTGTCAAACTAATCTTATAATATACCTAGATTGCCGCGAAGGGGACAGTACCGTTAACGAAAAGTAAACAACTATAAATAGTTTGCATATCTCTGATTAGATAAGGTGGAAACGTCAATTGCTGTACCGACAAAAAAACCGCCGTAGCGAAAATAGACTGGAGTCATTCATGGATTTCCCCTCAATTATTGCAATTGTGACGGCTTAATCTAATTGTTTATTTATAGTACGTTTAATTGAGTCGTAATGTTTTTGTTGTATACGGATATCCGGTATCTTTTAAGTGTGATTTGATGTTTATTCTTCTGTTTTATTTGTTATCAATGAAGAGATATATTTAAAAATATTGTTCTAATAGTATTACTTTTTTATAGTATAGGTAGGCGTTAACACCAACGTCCATATACATTGGCATTATAAGAAATGTTAACCATCACTTACATGAACTAAGATATTATCTCCCTTGTGCCTGTAATTAAACTCACCTTTCAAACCGGAACACGACAATACCAAATACTGGTTGGTTAAATGGGAAAAATTTACAGCGGTCGAGGCGAGGGTCGATTTTTATTTAGTTGAATACAGTTATATCCTCAATACACTTTTGTTGAAGAACCACAAACAAAACAAAATAAAATAATTAAAATACTTTTTCGATATCCATCCCTGACATCAACAACTACACTTTTCAAGGAAACAAACATTATGAACCTACGACAACTTTATGTATATAATTCTTGTATTCTTATTAGAAAAATTATTAATAAATCGATACATTCAGATTAGACGTTCATAAAACAAAGCAGTAAACGTAGCATCCGTATACCAAGCTTAAAATTAGAACCAAATTTGCAAAAAAAAATATTACTTTCGATGGAGCACAACTTTATAACAAATTACCATCTTATATAAAAAATGTAAACTCAGTTACCGGGTTTAAGTCTCAACTCTCAAAATACATTTTAGAGAATACCCACTTTTATAGCGATTAAAATATATACAACGATTTAATTATATTTTATTCCGTTAACTAAGTACCTACTTATAAGGCGAATATTTTTTGTTACTTCATTTATCATGCTGTTCTCATGTAAGTGAATCTGTCTTTTTGAGAATAAATTCTTTAAATCTATTTATTTTCACAAGATTCGTATTCCTTGTTTTATCAAACTATATCCAATACACATAATCTTTCTATCAATAAAATTTACATATTACAAGAACAGAATGCAGTACTTTATTCATTATTTAATATTTTAACCAGCCTTAGTCCCATAGCGTTAATTATTAAAAACATACATAATAATTAATCACATTACTATGAAAATTTATAAATAACCGATCTTCTGGTATGACAAACAGCTTCATGACGTCATAATTGGACCAGCCATATTTCATTTAAATAGGTACCAACTTAAAACTTCTTCCGGGTTACATTTAAATATTATCCATGTATTTTATTACGAACAAATATTATTATGTTGCTTGTCGTAATTTGTGTTGTTCAATTTGTTTTTTCTTACTTGAATTAAGACAGCTTACTGCATTAACACTATTATCAACTCATTGTAGTTACGTCACCCACCATCTTGTGGTTTTTCTATTTAAATAATATTTTTTGAACATTATTTGAGTCATTGCCTCATCCTAGGAAACAAATAGATAGTTCATTTTGCAATTATTAACGAAATACATATAACTAATGCATTTAAATTTAGGCAAAAGTTTTATAAGGACATAGTTTTTATACATCATATAGTCTATTTCCGATTTAATACTATTTCAGATTTATTACTAGTGGTAGGGCTTTGTGCAATCCGTCTGGGCAAGTATTATCCACTCATCAGATATTCAACCGCAAAACAGCAGTACTTGTTATTGTTGTGTTCCGGTTTGAAGGGGAGTGAGCCAGTGTAATTACAGGCACAAGGGACATAATATCTTAGTTTCCAAGGTTGGTGGCGCATTAACGATTAAGCGATGGTTAACATTTCTTACAATGCCAATGTCTATGGGCGTTGGTGACCACTTACCATCAGGTGGTCCATATGCTCGTCCGCCAACCTATACTATAAAAAAAATAAAAAAAATAACTTCTGAGCTGTCGCTATTTTTTAATATAATAATGTATACATATCATGTATATATAAAAGCCGAGATGGCCCAGTGGTAAGAACGCGTGAATCTTAACCGATGATCGTGGGTTCAAACCCGGGCAAGCACCACTGAATTTTCATGTGCTTAATTTGTGATTATAATTCATCTCGTGCTTTACGGTGAAGGAAAACATCGTGAGGAAACCTGCATGTGTCTAATTTCACTGAAATTCTGCCACATGTGTATTCCACCAACCCGCATTGGAGCAGCGTGGTGGAATAAGCTCCAAACCTTCTCCTCAAAATGAGGAGAGGAGGCCTTTAGCCCAGCAGTGGGACATTCACAGGCTGTTTCGGTTCTTTTTTTTTTTTTTTATAGAATAGGAAGGCGGACGAGCATATGGGCCACCTGATGGTAAGTGGTCACCAACGCTCTTAGACATTAGCATTGTAAGAAATGTCAACCATCACTTACATATCCAATGCGCCACCAACCTTGGGAACCAAGATTTCATGTCCCTTGTGCCTGTAATTACACTGGCTCACTCACCCTTCAAACCGGAACACAACAATATCAAGTTTTTCTGTTTTGCGGTTGAATATCTGATGAGTGGGTGGTACCTACCCAGACGAGCTTGCACAAAGCCCTACCACCAGTAGAATTTTTTCGGTTCGGAATGTATACAATAATTTAGGCACTATACGAAATTATCATGAGTAACATCGATATGAAAAAATTATTGGAACTGTACGAACTGTCTATTACGTTTGGCTTGCTTCCTTTTCGATAATATATCTTTATGTCCTACTTGAGTCATAATTAACTTTATAATATCTGTTTGTGTCGATAATTCAAATAATGTTTTGTTTAATAGCAAACTAATAATGTCATTTACAATAAAGTTTAATTTATAACCAAATAACAATAACTCTATACTTAATTTAATTATTCACTGACTAATCCGACGTCACAAAATTAATAGTTCGCGTCTTAGTGCGACTAAAATAAAAGCACGTAATTTCAAGCTGCAAGTATAATGAATAGCCATTTCAAGCGCTTGCAACAGTACGAGTTACCAGATTTTACAAATTACTGGACAGTGTGTACACTCCGGTCATCCTACTCAATAACTGGCTGTAAAATAAAACGATTGTATCACTTCGTCAGAGCTAAAACTATTTCTGATAATCTGATATTAACAAAAATATGTATCGGACCGCCAAAAAACACAATTCTTTTTCTTAACGAGTAGTTTTAACATTTAAAACCGACATTTAGATAAAAAACGAATAAAATCTATAAAAAAAGTTAATTACAAAATATAGATTTGCAAGTCTATGTACTGATAAAATAAATTAAAAACCCGAATAAGAAATAATTTTCGCATACAAATAAAAACACTAGCAACAGGTTTGACAATATTATTGCTTCCGAACGTAATATTAGGATGCTTTATATATTTCATAGACTAAGATACGATAATGATATTTTATGAATCTACCTACAAAGACCAAATAAACAAATACATTATTTTTATTATCATTTGCTTACTGTCATCTGCTTTTAACTAATAAATGTGTGATTTTTGTTACAATGCGAATACAATCAATATGAGAGGTCCCTCCTAGAACAAAATGCGGTGTCGCGTTCACTTCGAGTAAAAGACAAACATCGCCTTCTCTAGTCTTAACTATTTTTTTTATGAATCTCTAGAATTTCAACACATACCTTCGCGTTAAAGTTAAGTTTACAAACAAAAGGAATTATAAGAAATTAATTGCTTGGCTTCTGTTATTAGTGCAAAGAAAGTAATGTGTAAAATATGGTAGTATTAATTAAAATAGCTATTAAAAAATTAAAAAAAAAATTAACAATTATTAAATTGTTTATTTCCTTAAGTAGCACATACGTTAAAATATATTCAGATAGAAGGCCCTTTTAAGTTTTAAAATTAACCCTTACTAAATAATAAAATAACATCTTACCATAAACTATTCTTAATAATAAAGATACACAAAAAAGGGGTAGGAATAAAAAACAAATGCCTATTTAAAAGACAAAGTTAAAGTTATATATATTTGATAATTTAAATTCTAAGTTATGGTTGAATACTAAACAATTCAACAGCTACAACATAATATCTAAGTAATCTTCGAAACTTCCTATAAGGCAATATTGATAAGCTACGAAAGCAAGTACACAAAACCGTACTGTTCGTTATCATTACCACCTATTCAACGGAATCTATTAATAGTAATGAGCTGTTGCCATTAGTAATCCCGTTGCAGAGCAAGCTATTGTACTAATAAATTTTAACTTAGACTATATTTAGTACAAACAATTTCTCTCAATGCAGAAAGAGAGCTATGAAAATTAAAAAGTGTTCTAATCAAAAATTAAATTAATAAATAAATATTTTTATAAATCTTTTTTCATACTAATATTATTAAATATACAGCTTGCTGTGATTATCCCTATAACTATGCTTAAATATAATAATTTATCTATATAAATTTAGCAACTTGAAATAATATTACTATAACAATATATCAAATGATAATAACAATATTTGATTATTTAATTATCGTGATTGTTGACAGGATTTATTTATTACAATCTTGTTGATAAATGTTTCACAGATTATATTTCACTATCGTAGATAAAAAATTAAAATTATATCATGTTAAATTATGTCCCCCTTACTGATTTAGGAGAAGTGTAGAAGTACTGGGCTTGCTATATTGTAGTGCACAAGTGTGTGTGCAAATACAGTTGGGAGTCCTACTCACATACTCCAATGCGATGACAATGCGGTACGAAAGTTAAGTGAAGATACTGTCACTTTCAAACTCCGGGATGCTGTTAAGAGTTTTGTGACAAAAAAGCAATATTTTTTATTGGTCGGGACTGGAGGATCGGTAGCATTACAACCTATAAATAAGCCAAATGAGGCCGCAATCGTCACAATTATAAGCAAATAAAATATATACCTACCACAACTAAAGCTCTAACCATGGCGGTTTCGACCGCGAAAAGTTATAAAAAAATACAATTTTTAGCGCGACAAGTTTTACTACTCTCAAAAACATATCATATTTTCTTAATTGTGCATATTATTACAAAAAGAAGGTCCCCATCAAATTCCTAATTGATATCTTTTTCAAATAACTTAAGCTGTGTAAGGCAGTAAGGATATCGCTTAAAGAATGTATGTAATTTGCTTGCCCACACTATAAACCTACTTTTTGACGTCTTTAAAAAAATGTCTATATTTTATGCATTTTTAATGGAAAAATGCATAAAATATAGACATTTTTTTATATATATATATATATATATATATATATATATATATATATATATATATATACTTAATCGTATTTAATGAAATATTAATAAGGTGTTCATTTTGTAAACAGGATGTATGAAACGAAAGAAACATTGACGAACGTACCTACATGCATCATATGTATTTGTTCTTAAAAGGTATCTTTGAGACACTAGCATGACGTACGCTGACAATCATAAGCGATACCTACATCAAATTATTGTATATCTAAATCATAGCTCTTAGGTTACACAACACAGTTATACTACAGTTACATAACAGCATATTATTAACTATATTATTTAGAACTTACTATAACTACATAATAGTTACAGTAACCATTATTAAGTTTATAAAGAAATCATTCAATCTCTAGATTAATTTATTTGTCTTGCAGCTTAAGTCCTTATCAAAACAAAGAACATATTAATTTTTAACGTCTTGTGATAATAAATACTACCCACTATTTTGTAACGTGGACTAGTCTTAGATATTTGTGTAAATTCGTGAATAAAAGAGACTAAGATACACGACCCCAGATATTTATTTATACGTGATTGCTTAAAAAATATCATGGATTAAAATCCTTGTTTTACCTGTGTATTATTTAGTAAATTAATCATTTTATTTTATTATATTACTCAATATATACACGTTTATATCAATACTTCGTTTCATGTTCAATTTGAAAATATATAATCCTTTCTCTTTCTCTTTCTATGTACCCACATTATTACCTTCATCGGTCCTGCGCTCGCTTTAAGCCTCATTCTGTATTATAGTATGTATTTTTGCAAAACATCAGGGCTTTTGGGAGGTAGGGTATTTATATCTTCGAATGAAACAACTCGTATAATAATGATCGAACTTCACTTGAGAAGTTCGTTTGATCGTATATAATAGGATTATAATAGAATGATAGATAAACAAATTATATATTTAGTTCACAATGAATTGACCACAGTCACGGAAGAGTTCTTTATATTTGTTCCGAGTCAACATATGGCTGTTATAAAACACGTCCGTTTACACTATTTTACTAAAATTATATGTAAATACAAAATATACGACATTCTTGAATTCATACAAATATGACACAATAATAGAATAAAATGACACATTCAAATCATACACATACATTAATACATGTACATTGAAAATAGCCATACATTTATAAGCCATCATGATAAAAGAATAAATGTAAAAAAAAAAATAGATGTATATAAAAATTGGACGATTTTGATTAAGAGATTATCACAAGAGAAACTCTGCGAGTAGTAGTGTAGTGTAGTGTAGGACTTGTGATTTAGTTTCAATAGCAGCGAAATTCTTTAAACGTTTTTAAATAACTTCCACACTTTCGTGAATCATCGTCATTGCGCGATGGTTGTCGGTATCGATAAAGATTTTTTAAGTCGTCATCTTTTTAAAAATATTTTTAATAACTCGGCTTACTTACAGTTCAATACTATACAAACGTAGAAAGAAAGAAACATAGTATGTTTTCTTTACTATTATCATACTAATATTATATAATATTATAATATAATAGAGATAAGTTTTGGCGTTTTTTTGGATTCAAGATAAAATTTCCAATCGGATTGATACAGAACTTTTTCAGGGTGGAAATATTGTCACTGAACACCTAAACGGTGAGACCAATTTTGTTTTTTTTTTTTTATAGAATAGGAAGTTGGACGAGCATATGGGCCACCTGATGGTAAGTGGTCACCAAACGCCCTTAGACATTGGCATTGTAAGAAATTTCAACCATCGCTAATAGCCAATGCGCCACCAACCTTGGGAACTAAGAATTTATGTCCCTTGTGCCTGTAATTACACTGGCTCACTCACCCTTCAAACCGGAACACAACAATATCAAGTATTGCTATTTGATAATTATTTTCCGTATAAAAAATACGATTCTTATTTCACCATTCACCGATAGATATGTATGTATATGTGTGTTATAAGTACATATTTAATTAGTTCAATATTATGCTATAGCGTTTATGTTTGAAAATTTTTGAACTTATTACGTCAACATATTTTTAAGCATTTTTTTATTAAATTATCGTAATTAGCGTTTACAATGCGTAATTTTTTTATAATATAGGAATCCTTTTTATAATTCCCTTCAATGAAACATCTAAGTACATATCTACCACATGTACCTAGATATTTTGTATCAATAGTTTTACTTTAATCAGTTTTAATATAGTGTATTAAAGGTGAGTCTGAAGTTTATATTTTATAATATATATAATCATATTATCCCTTTATTGTAAATAGCTTTATCAATCTAAATACACATACTTATAATATAAATGAAAAGTAACTCCGTTGGTGTGTCGGTCTGTTACACTTTCTCGGTTAAACCATTAGACTGATTTTGATGAAAGTTGGTATGAAACAAGCTTGAACCCTAAATAATTACTTTAAAATATAATTCAAATTATTATATTCAACGTATAATCTACTAATATACTTTACATACACATACATTTATATATCTTTATTCAAAGTAAAAACTACCAAAGGATCCTGACTCCGCGTCAGACACTCATCCTGGTTTTCTTTTGTCAAATTTTGTAATCGGTCACAATTTTTAATATTATGAAGAAATTGCCAGGAGGCGATCGTTACATTCTCAAGGTTTTCTACGAACTCACTAAATATTTCTACAATATGTATCATCCTAGAAAATATAACTTGATGTCTCCTTGATATATAATGTCGTTGAGAACTGTCATAGTAATTTTAAAAAGAACCGTTAACTACCCGATGTTTTGTTTCTTAAGGTAATGATTTGCACAAATGATCTTCAGTTTTTACACAGATGCGAATTGCTTATTTTTTGCGAGCATTCCTTCCAGCTTGTTTTTATTGAAACTGGCATATCCTAATTGGATTATTAAATATTAATTACTGGTCAATCAAAAGACAATAATCATAAGAATTCGATTGGTCGTATGACAAGTTTTTTTTTATTTGTCAATGCTAAATCTTGAGTAGTGTTAATAATGTTATGATAAACGATAAAAAATATGCACAAAATATTTTAGTATATTTTTAATCAAGCTGATGCTCATCTGTACTTATATTTTTATATATTTGAGTTACCTTTACTTAAAGCTATCATTTATTTACAAATGTTTAACTTTATGTGAATTTTATTTATCATATTTGTAATTTACATTGATGTAATTTCTGGTGTCTTTCGACTATTTATACTTTGGGGAAGAGGACTGGCCAGTGCATGATTTTAATTTCGTTTGATGGTTATTAATTTTATTTTATACGTGTAATAACGGAGAAAGAATACAATACACTGTCTCTCTCTCTCCCATGTCATAAAGAGGCTGTTGAGGGATATGTGAGCTACCATCTGCTCCTCTGGCGGTAGGGTATTAATCATCTGCCTGGCTTGTTACCACCGTACGCAAGGTGAAAATCTCGTGAAGTTGTTGCTTGCAGCCGCGTTTCAAGGTCAGTCAGCATAAAACCATACGATATGTGTTGGTCAAGTGGAAGTTGCTGTTGAACCAATGCCGGGGAAAATTGTATTGACCCGCCGGACAGGGAGACCCCAAGAAATAGCTGTTCCGCTGGCTACCCCCAGTACAGTATAAGGGCTCAAGCCTGCCTAATCAGCTCGTAAGGCTGCCCTACCATACCACGCATAATCTCAGTGTGGACCGTCGTGCCGGTTGGTGATCGTAAGGTCCCGGTGGCCTCTTTCGGGGGTGTTCGGGGGCCCTTCCGTCCGGCGGATCAGTGTATTTTACATTTACGCAGCTGCTTGGGGAAACGCGCCTCCACACTTCGACCATCCCTGCTGTGACAAAGCGTCTCTCGCTTCACATCTTTTTTTATATCATATACCAATACCAGTTACCTTAATTATCCCGGCTATGCTTGAAGAATCCTTCAAAGTGAAAACCGGAAGGTGCTTGTTCGTCAGGACGAATGTTTGTTGTCACCTACTGCAGTGCTTGGAGAACCTCTTCTGCTCTATGTTGGTGGTAAGTGTGGACCTAATTCGTCAGAGTCGAGTCTATGTGTGCCTCTACAAAACCCATAATGGTGACTTGAAGACAAGCAGACTCTTTGACCATCTTAGCCGGGTGGCAGATGCTGCGTAAGAGCATTTTCTGACGCGGAATTAGTGATTTTAGGGGACTTTAATTCTCACCATGAATTATGGTTGACCTCCTTTAAAACTGATCATGCTGTAAGGACTGCTCATGATTTCGTTCTCACACGTGACTTGACCCAATTGGTTGATCAGCCCACCAGGATTCCAGATATTGACGAGCAAGCGCCTTCTCCACTGAACTTTCTGCTGACTACTCCCACCTAGTAGAATATCAGATTGAGGTTCTGGCACCACTTGGTTCTTCGGATCACAGCCTGATATCTACCAAAGTACTACAGGCCAAGCTGTCGCCATCAGCGGTAAGCAAACGTCGCGTTTGGTACTATCGATATACGGTCCACAGATGATCGTTTAGCGTACGTAACGCATCTCTGAGGTGAAGCTATCGAAAAGCAAGGGGAATTGTTGGCTATCAGCCTTGATATCCCCAAGGCTTTCGACAGAGGATGCCTCTTTTCAAGCTGCTGGCATACGATCTGAATGCTCAGCTCTGCACCTGGATAGCCAGCTTCCTACATAAGCGTAGCCTTCCTGCTTCTCCTCTTTTTCACAAGTCTACGCGTGCTGACTCCCGATATCATCAACTAACTGTGACATCAATTCCATCGCACATTAAGAAGTTTAGCAACTCTTCTCTTTGTCACACCTCCAAAAAAATTAATTCTTTACCAGCCCACGTGTTCCCCTCCTCTTATAACTTGGGTTCCTTCAAACGAGGCGCAATAAGACACCTTGTGGTCTGGCACGGCGGCGTCGCGTTTGAACTTTACTACTATTTACCAACAGTTGGAGTGGAATCACAACAACAATAAAAAATAATACACACTTTTTATTTTACATAACACAGTTGTATATTTTCCTAGATCAACCACAAAATAAATAAACTTTTTAATAAACTAAGTATTATTATTGATCAGCAATGATTATGAAATAGTTGGGTATTTTAATAGCACATCTAACACTGACCGCAAGTCCACAATATAACTACTGTATGTTAGTTTACATTTACTATTGACGTCACAACAGAACTGACATAATACGACATACTCGTAAGTGTGTGTTTCCTCAATTTCCATTTGATAAGAATAATATACAATCGAGTAAGTAACTGAAAGGATGACATTATTTGGTTTAAGATACGTCATTACGATTAGCCTTTATTTACCAAAGGATTACGTATTTCTTATCTGTGTTGTCTTTTAGTGATTTGTGTCAATCATTACCTAAAATAGAAATGGCTCAGACGTTGTCAATATACACCACACGTCAACTTTGAGTAATATTTAAAATTGCTTTATTCTATACCAAATCGCATATATTATGTTGACAAAATATTAATTTAAACTTTTCTTGTAGAAACTCGTCCTCACGAACATAAATAAATATAAACAGTATTTATAATTTGCATTAAGAAATTTGACAATGTATAACACTAAAAAGTAATAAAACGATCATATATTTTCTTAATAAAACCTAAAACAATGACAGATGAATAGTAATAAATAATACAAACAAAGAAATTAAAGCAATGGTTCATTTATAAAAATAAATATATTGCAACTGAAGATTTTTATCTTTTTAGAAAAATAGTTTTGTAAATTAACATAAACACATTTTCTCAACTAATCATAAAAATTTAGTCCTAAATATCAAAACAGTGCTCATTTATTAGTTTCCTGGAAAACATCGCAAAAAGTACCGGTTGCATGTTTGCCGCAGATTGAGTTCGCACCTCACGCATGCGTCAAAGTGCTTGCTATGACGCAATAAAGCAATGGCTGGCGAAGTGTCCGCGTACGTTTGCGCCAAATTGCTTGAATGATAGATATGGGGGCTGGCTACTGAGAAATAACAATTTGGCCTCTTTAAATACCATACTATGTAAGGTTTTAGAACCAGCTGTATTTTTATCCTTTTTTAATGTATATTTTTTATTAAATTAGGCCTAATGAATAAGAACTAAAGAAAAATTCTTATTTGAAGACCTACTTGTATTTATGGTTTTATAAAATACATGAAAACTTAATCATTTATACAACTTTTCACCAAACAGTTATGTTATTTAATTACAACTTATTACGTCGACATCCTTGGAGAGAAAATCTTCGCTCCGAGCGTTTCAGATAAATGGTAAGAAAACATGACTGATAATACCAACGACTTTCTTGAACAACATGTCAACCTATTATATTAATCTGTAGATCTCTAAAATTTAAAGATAAATAATCAATTCTACGAAAGAATACCAATCCCCAAACATCAATGATCGACCGCAAAATAACGAAATATTTATAATAATATTAAGATATATTCGCGCCATATTAAAAATGATTTCACGTTCTAATATAATTTAACCTTTTATTATTCATAATAAAAAATAAATTCATTTCATAATAAAAAATTCTGTCTTTGCAAAACTTAAAGCATACTCGTATATTGCTAGATATTTGAAAGAAGCGTTATGCGCACGCTAAGAGATCGAGAGGTCTTAATTAAATAATTTTATTAATGGGTAATTGCAAGTTTCGTATTTTATGAACTAACTAGGAAAGTTGCGCAGGAATTATTTTAGTGCCTATATATACACTAATAAACACACACACTAAAATTGTACGGCAGCCTTATACCACCAACTTCTTGAGTTCTGGTTTATACGAAAATTTACATAAAATCCCAATCAAAACTTTTATTGTCCTGGAATTTGAATCGGAGACCTTATGATTTATAGCAGTATTAGCTAGTTATAAGAACAGCGACACAGTTATCTACCTTACAGATATAAAGCGACAAGACGATTGCTTCAAGATATGTTAACAATTTAAATTTTAAAATTGACAATGATTTTCAATTTATTAGAAAACAAATATTAAAAATGTAACTAATTTTTAAAAGACAATTTAAGAATAAAAATCTGCTTTAGGTAAAATTAAAAATATATTTCCTCTTAACTTAAACGCCTACCTAACTGCTCTGCTGTAAAGATAAGAAGACGTGATGTGTCATAAGCTAGAAGGAACTCGAGTATTTTACTACCTTGGTGAATTTTACAGGTTACGCAATGCAAGTTGTGGCGGCATCGAGATAGCATCAAATATGTGTGGGCTGAGTGCAGCTGTCTACACTTACGGACTCGTGCAAATATTTAATATTTTTTTATAATAATTCATATTCATTTAATTTTACCTCATTTGTTTCTTCCAGGTTTATCAGTAGAAATATCTATTATAATATAATTAAACCTGATTCCATAAATCATTTTTGTTTTTATAAAAGTAATAATAAAAAAATAAATAAAACAATAGTAATATATTCGATGTTTATGTCTGTAATTTATTTGCATAAGCTAATTTATACATTTCTTTAGAAAATTTATTAAAACAAAACAAAAACGACGATGACCTTTAATAATTTATTTTAAAGGCTACAAGACTTTTGTCCATCAGTCATAGATTTCCATTAATTGTTTTGCAAACGTAAGCGTTAATTCCGACGGCTGTTTATGTCCAATATGTGTTACAGTAACTGTTTTAGTACGTTATATGAGTAGAATGAGTATCAATCTTACTGAAAATTATAAAGTGTTACTAAGTTTTTTATGTTTGTATATTTTTACAACAGTGAACATAATAAATAGCTGGGTGCGTTCTGAGTAGGTATAAGGTAATATTCACACGTAAAATAATACCAATACTAAACTAAAATTAACATTTTTTTACTACAGCTACGTTTTAAACGAACAATTCTATAACAAAAAATAGCATTCGATTTTTATTAAAACTGTATCTTTAAACCATAGTTATATCTATGAATTTGAGAAATAAATTAAGTAAAATAACAAAAATATTATCAGAAACATTTTTTCAAAATTAAACATTCAATTTGTAAAATAAATAATTAGATTGGCGTGGAAACTTAACTAAAGAAATTTGTATTTCTATCGAATCTACGCCACTGCTTATACTATATGCAACTACCTTTAAAGTGTAGGCGTTCTATCACGCGCTCAGAACTTTCTCACAGCAGCTACGATTTGTTGCCGTCGAGGGAGACGATATTTCTTCCTAAAATACAACTAGAAATTCATCGAATCTATTGAAATAATATTTAACAAATTGCAAAGGGAACCGTTTTCAATGCAATTTATTGTGTACTTCGTAATCATACCTACAATTTAATTTAAAGCAAAAATTTATAAAATAAAACTCCTCTTTACTCCTAAAATAAAAATAAACAACTAAATATGTGGTATGCATATTAACTATACATAACAAGAATATTAATTTCACGCTTATGACGTCTGTCGTCTAAATATAAAGCTAAAACCTTCTAAACGCGCTGCATCTTCTTATATAAGTTCAATATATATTGGCTTAGTAGTTTTTTAATGTGTCATTACAAAACACAACGTCTACTAATTTATTAGTATAGCAAACTAACATGAAATGAAATATGACAAATAAAAACACATTACACATATCGAGAACATTTACGAAACGACATAAAAATTTAATCTGTGTACTTTAGTAATAGTCGTAAATGACAAAGATATATAAAGTTATTAGACATCACGCGCTTTAGTCAGCCGACGTTATGAACTAAGCACGCCACCAGTTTGCATTGAAAGCTCACGATTTGAATGAGCATTTCAGTATATGGATTAATAAAGTGAATGATTTATTGACGACATGTATATTAACATTTCTATTCCTTGCTTAGTTGTTAAGACTTGTTTTTAAAGTATAATGTATAAATTCAAAACTGTATCGAAGTGTTAAAGCTTAATATATTATTTTGTTATATATAATATCGCTTTATAAAAAGACTTAGTCGAACTTACAAGTGCGTAGATTATCTATATACTAGCGGCTTAACCACGGCTTTGGCCACGTCAAAATCAAAATTTCATTTAAACGGGATAAAAAGGCCAAAATATGATAATTATGTCATATTTATTTCTTGTGATAAAACTTAAAGAAGTAACAAATAATCACAACACACTCGACCTTTCGTATTTATGATACGAGTCTTGTTATGGTTTTGATAACTAGCAAATAACCGTATATAACTTTAAAAGGGACAGTTATTTTTGAAATCACAGACAGATACTTCAATTTTATTTTATTGTACAGATGTGTTGAAGCATGGAGAAGTAACAAATATTCAGAACACACAACCTGTTGAATTCAAAATATGAGTGTGATTATTATTATTCTGGTAATTAAAAAAAAATGGATTTACTGAATTATTATTAGGTGTAGTATTTTCATTTGATAGGAAAGATATCATTGGCATTACTTACACGTGAACATTCTACATATAGCCTAGCAGCAAATACATAATAGAAAAAAAAATTACAATCCTTTTGATCTAATAAAACTATAAATAAAGTTAAAACTAAGCCTAATATAATAGGTATCTCGCAAATAGCCATATTAACTTTAAAATAGGCAGTTATTTTGAAAAAACACTTCAAATTTATTTATTTGTATAGATTCTAAAATACTCAGATTAAACAAAACTATTTAACTTACTGAAAACATTATTTATAATATGACGCGTATCTTATCGTTATCCGTTTTCCATTTATATTTTTATATATTATTTATATTTAATAATCCTAGCACCTCTTTGTAAATGACTCGCGGTTTTTGGGACTAAAATTACTACGTTACTCGCAGAGCTTACTCTGTCCTCACTTAAATCAATGCCGGTCATGTTCAATGACTTATTGATTGTCATGGCGAAGCACACATTAAGAGGGAACTATATTCTTTGAAATTCGAAAGAATATTCTAATGGATGGTATTCTTGGAATGAAAACCTACTTAAGCCTACTTGTGGGTCATGTTGAGCTAAAGCTTCGAGACTACTAAATAAGTGGTCCTGACCTTGCACTTTGAAAGTGTGCATAAGTCCATCTTCTATAATTTGTTTGGCTTCAAAAGAAGTAATGCAAACATTCATTATACTGTTGTTAGAAATACTTATTTATGCACTTGTTGAAATTTCTTAAGGACGTTTGTAAAGAACATAAAGATATTCTAGTAAATATGAAATGATATTAATTGTAAATGGTGTACACTGTAAACAAATTGTAAGAGTTTTTATATAACTGAAGTGCTTTGTTACAAAATATTTAACTTTTAAATATTTATTTATATTTTAACATCTTTAAGAAAATATGCATTATAACAAAGTATGATTGTGAATTACATAATTGGATTTGAAATTTTAAAATTATATTTTTGAAAGTTGGAAAATAAAATTAGTTAAAAAGAAGAATATAGAAAATATCAATATTAAAAAAAAGTAAGATGATTGATGTAAAGATGAATCATTTGTTGTTGGGAAGTCTCACATGGTCACAATATGTGATGAGAGGTGAGGTCCTAACCTTATGATTGTGGATCGACTTATATGTCGTGGTTGGGAAGTCTCACACGGTCACAATATATGATGAGGGGTGAGGTGCAAACCTTTGTAGTCAATGCTCGCATAATCATTAATGAGGGGTGTGGTGCCAACTTATAAATAGTGGAGGACGAGTAAGTTTGAGGACAAACTTAATAGTCAGAATGGCCGAATGTTAGAAATACTTATTTATGCACTTAACTTAATATGTTTAATAATTGCATATTTTTATTTGATTTAATAAAAATATAATCGGTTTCAGAACGTCATTGGTATTGTTTGGTAAAAAAAGTTAAAAAAAATAGTTTTCCTGCGCATATATAAAAAAGGGGGAACTGAACGATTGTCATCTAATTAACAATATATGATATTTTGTTTTAATTAAATTTAAAATATCTCATAAGTTATTATATTAAAGATATTAAAATTAACAAATAATAAAATTTATTACTTCTACTGCTGGTGTATTTATTACTATGTAATACAGTCCATGAAAGGTTTGTATTCAAGATGCTGGCCCATGATCAAGCTATCAAGCGGTCCAGGTAAAATCAAAAAAGCTGTAAGCTGCACTTTAGCAGCAATACTTCGCTTTGGAATCGAAATTTTGTATAAAGAAACGTATTTCTTGCACCTCCCTAGGAGATATTTATCTTGAGACATTGCGTATTTGCATTTCATTATTTCCACCCAGATGTATGTATGTATAGGAAGTTTTTTAACGAATATTTCCAAACTAACATTCTAACCTTTCACAAGAAAATAATAAAACTTTGAAATACATGTTTATCAATTTATTCAAGAAAGACAAACAGTAAATTTCAAGTAGATCTGACCATTTATTTATACTAATGTTTTCATCCCTTTTCTCTCGTTTTGGGGTTGAATTTCTAAAAATGGCGAAATAAGTATATATTTATTTTTGCTTAGTAGCTTCAATATTAAATTTCATTCTTCTTACTTAAAAAATGACAGACTCCCCATATAAACTTTCAACCCCTATTTCACCCTTTCGCATAGTACATTTTAAAAAACACTGAATTACAAATTAATTTATTTTTAACCAGAAGCTCGAATATAAAATTTCACGATTCTAACTTTGAAAATGACGGATTTCCATTATTTCATTCATTTTTTTTTCATCCCTTAATTTACCTCTTTAGTTCTGGTATTTCCAAAAATCCTTTCTTAGTGCGTGCTTTCATCATAAAATGTATTAACTGTCGAAATTTTAAGTTTCTAACCCTGTTAGGTTTAGGCTCTGCGTTGATGAGTCGGTAAGGATAAGTCATTATATATATAGAATATAGATTAGCCCTTTTATATAATAATTAGCCCTTTTATAAAATCCTGTTTTAAAAATATAACTATGAATTATATATACCTATGATACTAATTAATTTAGTATTAGTTTATTAGTAATAGTATATCAAATACGTAAAATAACTGTGGTTTGCCGCTTATGACAATTACTCGATATAATTTCTTAGTACGGCGTAATTAGATAGAATGATCCAGAAAAAACGTTGCCTTTTCCGTATTACAGATAATTCTCGAGGGCTATTCTTGTATTTCATTAAATATATGTTCTTTATTTAAACGTGATTGTTGTTTATATCGAAATAAACATATTTAGCTAGAAATGTTTAATTGTGTTATGAAAACAAAAATAAGATTTTTTTAGATAATTAGGTTTTATATTATATAAATGTTATAAGAACGTAATTTTGTTCCTCGGTATGATTTTAAATTATGTTATATTTATTTAATTTTATTATAGAATAGGTAGGCGGACGAGCATATGGGCCACCCGATGGTATGTGGTCACTAACGCCCATAGACTTGGCATTTCAAGAAATGTTAACCATCGCTTACAACGCCAATACGCCACCAACCTTGAGAACTAAGGTGTTACGTCCCTTGTGTTTTATAATTATCTATTATATATTAATTAATTTTTTAATTATTTATTAAGTACGCTGGCTCACTTAACATTCAAACTTACTTGATATGGTTGTGTTCCTACACAACCATATCAAGTACTGCGTTTTGGCGGTAGAATATCTGATGAGGTAGCTAACCAGATGAGCTTGCACAGAACCCTACCACCAGTAAGTATACACATCATATTAAAGATTTATTCTTACTCTTATATTCGACATGGTTACATTGAATTTTTTTTAATTCGTTATGGCGTTTATATGCCCTAATCTTAAAATGTTCTGCCAATATCACAAATGATATCAATAGTAATAATAGTCCTACAGACCGATTTCGGCCACGGCAGCCCATCTTGAGAGAGATTAGGCAACTGCGTAGGATATATAGTGCACTAATGTGTGCACAAACACAGATGCACTCTCTGTTACCTAACTCTCATAATCCGATCGGGCTGCAATTTAACACGACCAAGAGTTAAGGCACAAGACCCACGGTTTTACGTGCTTTCTGAGGCACGGAAGTGTACACAATTCCAACTTCAAGACTCCGGGATGCTTTTGAAAAAATTTCGACAGAAAAACTCAACAAACAATAACTTTTTATTGGCCCGTCCTGGGATTTGAACCCAGGACCTCCGGGTCTGCGCCCTTATATATAGACTTAGACCCGCGAAACAGTTGAAATGATACCATAAAGAGCTTATAGCAATTTTTTCAACGATTCATACAATTTAATTTAAAATAACTAATCGTAGCTTGTAAAATTCTAAGTGTCATAAGTATCCTCCTATTGCAAAAATAATAAATTCAGTTTGATTGGATCTCATCGTACTTCGTCTTTCATATTTATCATAGGTATTAGTATAGAATGAAAAATTCTTATGACATTTATATAATTGATTGAAATTCTAACTATTTATACTTCGGAGTTGGTCATAATCGTGATAAAAGCTACATACGTTTGCTCAATGACGTCGTTTCATTTCACGGGAAAACAATGTAATCCGCTGCGAAGAATTCTAAAGCAAACAAACTGCTTAAATATTCGTCTGTAATTCCAAATTATTTCTTTGTGTCATTTGTATTTGAATCATTTGGTCGCGTTGCTTCCGTTACAAACTCTTGACAAGTGTTTATTTTCGCCCAGAGGATCATAATTGCGATACAACGGGAAAACGGTACTAGGATTCTTGCCACCAATCCACGCGATCAACATATGTATAGTAGCTATTCTTAATTTCGATTTGAATATACTGTTTTAAGTCGACAATGGAAATTATAAATAAATCCTTATATAAATAAAATTAGTACAATCATGAATTCTAACCTTTATATTATATTTAATTAAACAGGTACTACTACATTGTTTATCGAATAATTATGTATAATGATTTATTAGATAATCGCTTAGAGTAAACCATAGTTTGAAAATTGACAAACTGATTGTACGAGTTTGTATGCTCAAATATCAGAGACTTATAAATATATTCACATATAAAATTTATACTTATAAAATACGTTATTTCGTTTTAGCTTGAAATGCCATAAAGTGTTGTTTAATGTAAACGTTTTCGATTTTATAGTTTTAATCTTTTAAACAAATTATATGTTTATTTTCCTTATTTAGAAATTAGAAATATTACGAGGGCCGGCTTACGTTTAGGTTGATATGTGAAATCATCATCAATAATATTGATACCATTAACTATTATTAAGAATTTCAATCGTAGCTTATTGTAAAATAGGAAGGCGGACGGGGAAATAGGCCACCTGATAGAAAAGGTCACCATCGCTCATACAAATTGGCACTATATTAACTATTCGCAAATATTAACCATCCAAATCTGATTATGCTTAATTTTTCCTTAAACTAGCGATAAAGGCATAATGAGCGGACAGCAGACTTTTATATAAAACAGGCTGATTTCTAATCATGATATTGTTTATTTTATTAAATTTTAAAAACAACTTCAATATATTGAAGTAAATATAAAATAACACGTTATCGTAGTATGATAGCGTATAACTATCGATTAGCGTATAAACAAATTTAATAGTAACCCGTTTTTTCTATATTTAATATTATACTTTGGCTGCAACTGCCATCAAAAGAATTTACATTATGAGTCATCGACTATTATAGTCTAATAAAGACTATTAAAGTCCTAATTAGAACCAAAATACTTAAGTTTTGCTTTTATATATGGTAGTATTTTTTTATATTTATTATTTTGTTAAATCCGCAGCAAAGATTTTAATATATGATAAGATTAAAAGCAATAACTGCTTATATGCTTATTGCTGCTCAGAGTTATAGTCCATTCATCATACGAACAAATCGAAAGGTCCAGCTTCCCTTCATTCATACGCAGGAATATTCACTTTGTGAAACGAACAATCGAGCATATAATGCGGACAGCAATGAAAATAAATAGAATTCTCAAGCACCCTGCCAGACTGTAGCCACTATTTTATTTAAAATTAACTTATAGAAGTCAATTCTACACATTGCTCAAGTTTTACATTATAATTATGTATATTGAAAACAAATGTACCTCCTTATATTATCAAAAAAAGTTCGAAGTTTAAGCCTTTTAAATGGATCTTAGTGCTACCGATTAGATTAGTAGTATACCGTCCTTTGCCAGTCTTGTTGGATTTATTAGTGTTGAAAACTTATTAAATTACCAGCAAACCAGAAGAAAGGCAAGTGTCTACCAACCACGCCAACCGACCCGTCAAAATTTTAAATTTCAAACAATTTTGAATTGAAGTAGATACATTTACTTCAATAAAAAATAGGTTTACATCAACAGTTTCGAGCATGTTTTGCTGTATTTTCATAACCGTCTATTAAAAGAGACAGCCCCGCGCAGAGGTATGTAGTGAAGCAAGTTCATTGTTTGTGCTTAGCATATAATATATACATTGATTGATAACGAGAATGACATAAATTAAATAATAGATTGTTTGAAGTGGCGGATTATTTGAGTGCAAAATATTTCACCAACAATTTTTGTTTGAGTAAAGTAAAACATAAGAGGATCTGTTGAAGACTGTGATCTGTGTTAGTTGTTACGCTACAAATAATATTTTTAAGACAAAGTATTTTAAGCACGATGACACTAACATTTTCGACATATTTGGTGTATACAAGTAATATTTAACCACGACACTTGCTAAACCTGTAACTAGGACTTATTTGTTCTTTAGTCTAGACTTATATCCGATAACTCTCCTTTATTTTACTTCCTGAGGATTTTATTATTTTTTGCATTTTAAAATGTCTGTATTATAGATCAATGTTTTACTTAATAAACATAATATATTTATAAAATAGAAACAAAATATATTGCCGAAGACAATTCTTTCTTAAAACTCACTAATCTATAATGTCCTACATATATATAATAATGACGAAAAATATAAATTTACATCACAGCCATGTCTTAACTTAACAGAATTAGGTTAAAGTAAAGTAGGTCTTTGTGCAAGCTCCTCGAGGTAGGTACCACCCACTCATCAGATATTCTACCGCGAAACAGCAGTAGTTAGTATTGTTGTGTTCCGGTTTGAAGTCAAGCCAGTGTAATTACAGGCACAAGGGACATAACATCTTAGTTCCAAAGGTTGGTGGTGCATTGGCAATGTAAGCGATGGTTAACATTTCTTACAATGCCAATGTCTATGGGCGTTGGTAACCACTTCCAATCAGGTATGCTCGTCCGCCTACCTACAGTATAAAAAAGTAAAGTTTTTATTAAAACTTTATAAATATACACGTTTATTTATTAGTGAAACGTAAAATAAAATTTTGACAAAGCTTAAAAAGAAGCATAGCAAGTATGTAAATACTGTAACTGTACAAATGATATAACCATGATTGGCGGCGCATTGATAGTTTTTGAAAAAAGATTAGGTTCATTATGTCTAAGGGTGCTAAAATTTTATTAATTTAATAAACTACATTTCTTGACTTCGTTTTCTACCAATGACTTATTAATATATGAATGTAATTTTTTACATATATACTTGGTATTAGCGCTTTGTGCAATAATACTATAAAATATACAATAACTACTTTATATTGACCATGATCTAATGGTATATAAAACAATATTGTATATAGACAATCAAAACGCTAAAGTTATATAGTGTGGCAGAGGTCTCCGCAGACATTTTGGAGATCTACAAATATACACTGCTACATTTTGTGGTGACATTGTTCACTTGTAAAGCGCTGGACATACAACGTTCGTGAACTATGCATGCATTCGATTAATTTGAAACATTGTACAGTAATTGTTGTTAGCATTGCTTGAAGCTTTCTGGCTACTATCAACATACGGTATACAGCGTAAGAACCGTTCGGATAATTGTTAACAAAACAAAATAAAAAGTTTCGGTATAAGATTTACCTTGGATTAATAAAATATCAATTTCTTGACTCTAATAATAAGAGTTTCTTGTTGCGGGTCATGTCGCGTTCGTTATCCTAATTCAGTCGACGTGTCGATGGTCTTGCACAGGCTGTGGTCACGAGCTGACAATCAAAACTGATTAAAGGTAAGGTCAGGACTGATAAAGTGTGAAATAAGGGCAAAGAGATGATCTATAAAAATAGAAAATGTATTGCAATACTTGTGTATATTGTAATTAAATATAGTAGATATTACTACTAGTAGATAAAAAGTAATTTATTTTTACATACAATAAACTAAAAAACGTATTATTTTTATAATATAATTTGTTTACATCAATCATTCTATATTTAAAAATAAGTACTAATTTATTTAAACTCTAATAAATAAACAAATGTGAAAGCTACAAACATTACACATCAAATAATAATATGCCTAGTCACATCTGACAATCTTGTATACAACTTTACTGCAATAATATGTATTAGTTAGTTATGTTAATATGTAATCTACATAATAACATGTCAATTTAAGTTTATATTCCAATAAGAATGCAGTATAAACGTGTAACATGCATAATTAGTTGCCGGGACATCCTTTTTACGGAACCTATAAACAGTCCCGTTTAACTTAGCGTTAAATAATTAGCTCTATTACATATAAACGTCAGTACAATTTACGTAAAATAACCGGTTATAAAACATGAGCGTAATATAGGTCGTACGTGCAGTACTTTATAAAGATTTATATCTAAATTCGATGAGACATATTGCAAACATATTTTTATACGTATGATCCGAAAATATAGCGATATTCTATGTTTTACACCATGTTATAAATATACTTAAAGGTTTTATTTTGACAACAATCTGATTAATAATATTTAGAATGTAAATCAGGCATACATAACGTACTTAACTTGAAAGTACTTCAACGAAAAAAATCATATGTACTACTGCGACTATTAGTAACTACGTTAACAAAATCCAATATTATTAAAATATAATATATACAGATCTTTCCTCAATGAAAGACTAGTAAAATTCTTGGAACATACTTGACGCAAATTAAAATGATCGTGACGTTTTTAGGCGAGTATATCTAAGATATGTATATAATTATAAATATTAGTTTATTACCAGTATAATAACTTTTTGATTACCTTATCGAAACTTGCATTTATACGTTTTATCATAAATGTCATTAATTAATTTTTTTTTATTTTTTAATAATTATTCAAATGTCGGTTTTATTGACAAATACACTTGAAAATTGTATAATAATAAAAAAATACTGCATCGAATTTTCAAACATCTTCTGTAGCTGTTACCTTTATGGTATTAAGCGTAGGATGAAATTAGTTTGGAATTTAATAGTAATATTTGTAGGACGAAAGAAAAAATCATAGCAATGTACATACATATAAGGTAAGTTCCAGAAGTCCACGAAATTAAGGTGCTTGAAACAAAATATAATAATAAATAAATAAAACCTCAACATCAATATAATTACGCTCTATTTCAAAAAACTATAAACTATCCAGTTATCAATTTTGTTTTGTTTTCCTCAAAATTAATCTAAATAGCCGCGTTTACTTTATTGTCGTCTGAAAATTCATTCCCTTAACTCTTTTTAAGACGTCTCACTGTCTCGCAAAGCAGAACTTTTAGATAATTTTGAAATCTTTCCGGTCGTGACTAATTGCCGTCCCATCGGATTTTGAGAGTTAGGAAACAGACAGTACACCTATGTTTGCGCACACACTTGTGCACTATAATATGTCCTACGCAGTTGGCAAACCTCTCTTGAGATTGACCGTCGTGGCCGAAAACGGTCTGGAGGACTATTATTACTTATAAAAACATAGATTTGACAAATAGGAATTTCAAAACGTCATTGTAATCGAAATAGTCAAAATATGATATTTTAAAATGTTTATCCAAATATCAAACAAAAACTTATACATATTTCATTATTTTACGTTTTCTTCATGATTAACTTCACCTGTCGCAATATACCCATTTTTGGTACCATCAACTTACTCATAGAGAGCAGTGGGCGTCAGTGTTTTTTAACACGTCATAGAATTATCTGCGTGCGACAAGGTCGATTGAAATATTTTGCTGATGATTTTATTACTCATTATTATAAGAAAGCTAAGATGAACGCTTAAATATAATATTAATAATATAACATTATTCCGTCGAAGTCATGTCGCCGCCTACGTAAGCATGGGACTGGAAACAACAATTCGACGCGGCTTAAACTAATGATTAAATCTTTCTCTTAACATCTGTTTTCTGTAAATTAAGAAGGCTGAAATTATTCAATAAAATAATCATCATTTACAATATATTTCTAAATGTTGTCACTATCTGCGCTGTGCTTAAGACAGGTGCTGTGCTTTTTTAACTTTAATATTATTTACTGTATTCTAATACTACTTAAAAACAATAAAGTAATTTATAATACAATATTGTATCAACATCTATTAAATACTTTTTTGATATGCACCGACGCCACTTTTATATAGGAATTGTCATTTAAAACATAGGAATAATATGATTCATGAAGCAAATATTATTAGTGACTAGCGGACTCGCTCGACCTCGGACCTTGTGAAGTCAACTAATATACTTATGTAATATTTTAGCAGCCGTGACTAACAACCGTTAGCGTTATGTTAATCAGTAAAAGTTATTTTTTACGTCAATCTCACGTGAAAATAGTTAGAAGGGGAATTGAATCATATCCCTATAAATATGACATCTTACTACATAAAAAATGTATACGCCTCATTCGTAATATACTATTACCAAATATGGTCCATACTGACTCACAAAAAAAAACTATATAAAGATCCAACAGCACTAATCCGAATTTCCCAATAAAAAGTTAAACACTTATTAGCGACTTTATTTGCCCGTTTTAATTGGACTATCAACACGATTGTTCAATTAATTCTTTATTCTTCAGCACTAAATTCAACGGATGCAACAAATCGGATTTCTATTTACGGTGCAAAATAAATTTTAATTTACTTAGTATACGAAATTTATATTTTTGAAAACAATTTTCCGGTTCGTTTTTTAACATAATAAATGCTGTTATTTTTATGTTTAAATATTAATTAAGTGACTGTTGCATTAGTAAGCGCATTAATTGGAGTTTACAGTAACGGCAAATATTGCTTATGCGCCTTGACTTATGCTTATACGATAGTTGTTATAATCATATTGTATTTTATAATTTTTATAATTTCTACTTAAAACAAAAACATCAATTATTAAAATATATAGATATATTAATATTTAATTTGATAATAGTAATTAGCAGATAAACGTATCAGAACATTTGTTTACGTTTCATTATTTAAGTGAATGTTACAGAATGATGGACTGGTAAATGGACCTCCTGATAGTAAGTGGAGAAGAACACCGCCCATTGAGTCCTTGGCCCTACAAGAAATTTTAATCATTCCTCACATCGCTAATCCGCCACCAACCTTTGGAACTAGTATGTCATATCCTATATATATGTCTATAGTTACACTGGCTAAGTATTGTTATTTGGTGGTAGAATATGTGATGAGAGGGTGGTACCTAACCAGGTACTCACTATTTGACATCACTGTTTTTTGCACTGTGTCAAGTATCAATATGACAATTTATTTTACTGAATTATTAATCAAATATATAAAATAAAATATTTTTTCTTCCACTACAATGTTCGTATACAACCCCTCATATGTAAAAATAAATAAAAATGACTGGACATGGGTGGACTGTGGTTCGTGAAAGTATGTCTGATTGATTGATAGATAGGTATTGCAGGCAACGCGCTAACGCATAAATGGACTAAACGTGTGTAACCCTTATAGACAGCTTAATAAAACGTATTTACTTGAGTTTATGCATAAGTCTATTATAATTGAGATCATTGAACATAAGAGGTTACGTTTTCTGCGATAACTAGGTTATAAGTCTTTGAATGACGTAATAACAGGATTGTATTTAATATTCTTGATTTAATTTTAACGTTATTAAATCACTAATATTAAAAATACAAGGAAATATAAAAAAATGATCAAACATTTAAACTTTACCCAAATTAGTAAAACTTGAAGGTGTACGCAATTCATACAATTTACTCAAGCAGACTTATCGTCAAAACCACTTATTAGAACGCAACAAGATTAAAATAATTACTGCTTGTACCCTCGTTCCAAATACACCCCTGTGCAGTTTGTCATCAAATAACATAACTGTACTATATACAACAATAATTGATTTAATAGTTTACGGAGAATTTTGAACCCTCTATAATGTCGTCACGTCAATTCTTACTCCTTTTAATTTTTATTTCAATAAAGCATATGAGCTGTTTTGATTGTCCTCACGTTGTATCTTGTTGAATCTAAGACACGAATAAACTAAGGGCACAGCTTATAGTGTATAATAAATTAGAAAACTTTTCCTATTATGTCAGATTAATAATAAAAAAAATCATAAAGAAACAATCTACAACTTAACTCATAAACATACTCTACTTAATAAATGTTTGTGCAGAAAATGGCTTATCGCTCTCATGATGGTCAATCGCTCTAACTTTTTTGACAATCGATCAAACTTTCCTTATGAATAAAATAAAACTAAAACTTAATTAATTACATGTTGTTAGATACATTCAAATTACATTATCCTTATCCTAAAACCTACGTGCCAATAAATTAAGATGTAGCTTTCACCCCGCCGACACAGGAAACCGCTCAAATAGATGACACTTATCTCACATACAATATATAATTTATCATAAGCAAAGTTGATTTTAGGCGTTACACTTACCCAGTAAAGGAGAGAGCAGACTGTGGCCTTGATCAAGTTTCACACAACATGAATATGTCTATTCGTGTCATTTTTTTCGGTTGATATGCAAATATAGGTACCGCAAAGAGTACATCGACCTTGCGCGTTAAGTCGCCCACAGGCTGTATGAATCAAAGCGTCTATGATATCTAGCGTAACAAATATCAGTAGAGTAGCTCCTAGTGACCTAGTGATTTCCATAAAGCGCGTGGGCGGGCTATGTATTGACGGTATGAAGTGGGTTCAATTTTATACAGGTGACAAGGGTCGAATCGTCAAAATTTACGTTTCAATGATGCGCAAATTTGACACTTTAATCATTTCCATCCATTGCATATCTAATTGGTTATTCGCTGCATAATTGCCATGACATATTCATTTGTATTGTTCGCATGATGATCGTTTTATTACATTTAACCTATATGAACCCAATGTGTTTTGGAAGGAATGCGAATACATTTTAGTGGTTAAAGTTTCGAAATCAATTACATTTAAACATAAATCAATACTATACTACAATACTTATATCTAATAATTTTTTTGCAAATTTTTAGCGAGATCTATAAAAATTATTACACCGAAGTGTATTAAAAGTGAAATAATAATATTAAGTTCTAAGTGCATTACTTGCAGATGTTTACTGAAACATTTAAAGATGCCGTTCATAGAATCTAAACGTAAATAACGGTTTACGGACCGCCTAACGATGTAGAAGTTACAGGTTCGATCCACATTCCTTGAGCTATTATCATCCCCCTCTAACACAAGCTGTACGCTTTATTGGAGGGGTAAATAGGAACATTAGTAATTCCTTAAAAAAGGGTATTGCTAAACATCAAACTTTGTTTTTTTTTTATGATCAACAATAAATAAAATATTTCTTCATAATTTCTATTAATTTTTAAATATATTTTAAAAACTTTATAAAAATATATTTTAAAAAAGACATTTTTTTTTCAGTTAAGTATAATTTTACGATAAGCTTAATTACGAAACATCATTTAACACCACCGAGAGTGCTGTACACCTTAAGTGATGTAACTCGTGTAAAACCATGTACTTGTCATGGTCGCTTAAAGCTCGTATTCTATCATCAATGCTATTCTTACTTCAATAAAATAAAAACGAACTAAATACTTATTGCTTACATAACTTCATGAATACAAATTATTTAAAAATTTTAGTCACTCTTTTTTTTCAGTTTGCTTGTTTTATATTATAAATAAAATAAATATCTGCTTATTTAAATCATTACAATTTCAACTAAGTAGTCTTAACAAATAAGGTAAACAAAATTAAGTGCATAAATAAAAAAATAGCCAAAAATCAAACCTACCAGTTTCTAACCTAACAGGAAGATAAACCATTTATGTTAAATATAATAATGTCCTCCAGACCGATTTCGGCCACGGCGGCCAATCTCAAGAGAGATTAGCCAACTACGCAGGAGATATTATAGTGCACAAGTGTGTGCGCATACACAGGTGCACTCTCTTTTCCTTAACTCTCATAATCCGATGGGACGGCAATCCGACACGACCGGAAAGAGTTCAGGCGCAGGACCAACGGCTTTACGTGCTTTCCGAGGCACGGGAGTGTTCACACTTCCAACTTCCAGACTCCGGGCTGCCACTGAGAATTTTCTGACAGAAAAACCCAATAACTTTCATTGGCCCGACCTGGAAATTGAACCCAGGACCTCCGGGTCTGCGGCCCTAGACCAACGAGGCAGTCAATGTCAAATATATTGGTTAAATTTTCTGTCTAAGTAAATATATGCGTTTGTGCGTGTGTAATTGTGCATTTTATTTTACGTAAATGTGTGTGTATTTTATTATACGTACATTTTTTAAAGTTTAATGAAAGGTAACTTTCATTATCTGGACATGAAAATAACATGAACATTAGATTATACTTTTTGCTGAATCGACGAGAAACTCCAATAATTAAGTTCTAGTTCGTATTAGGGCATGACTAAAGTATATATATATATATATATGTTTTCAAATACAAATAAATATCCTTAATCAGAATAACATCAGTGATGTTTGCTGGTATACAACATGGTTGACAGCTTATTGTCCTGTATGAGGAATGGCATGAATGGATGTGAGCACTTCCCATCAGGTGGTCCATTAGCCTGACAACCTTACCTACAGGTAAATATTTAATTTGTAGTATTTATTAAAAACTTTTATTAAACGGTATGCTTCCTAAATTAGAAAAGTCACACAATCTTCTCTAACATTAAAGCCTTAAAATAAACATTTGGATGTTTATTAGAGATAGAATATAATTTCGCATTATTGACTTTTGTTAATTATAGTATTAATCGTAAATAATTCGCTCCGTTACTTCTGAATCGTAAGTTCAATCAAATATAATTTTATTTATATGTTGTATTATATCTACACATTTATTACTTAATTTCATACAAATATTACTCATTAGTTCTTTTTAACTTTTGTCAATGTTATAGAATATTCATGAAAGCTTTGTACGGACATTTTTAGAATATTAAACAAAGCAACAAATTAAAGTTTAAGAAAATAAAGTGAAGCGTCCGTTGCCACATATTAGTACGGTACAGATGGAAAGGTCTCTTGGTTAAAATAACAAACATTCACTGTAATCTTAATTATACCCAGGCAAAACCGAGATTGGTCACTAATATCGTATGAATGATATATATTATTATAGTTTACGAAAACAGCGCGTGGACTAATGATTTTATCTTTGGATGTCATGACTTTCATCTCAGAAAGTTATTTGCAGATTTTAACAAAAACTTGTTTTAGTGGAAGTGTAAATATCGTTATTACTGTTACTTAATCAGTAACAGTTTAACTCTGTTTTTCATTTCGATTTGGGATTTAACTAAAATTTGTAAAACGTAAAACTAACTAAAATTTGTAGCAGGTAATTAAATATTATTAATATAATTACATGTCTGTTATGGCAATCATAACAAGTCTCAAAAATCTTCGGTAAGGCACGTATTGTTTTGTTTAAAGTTCAATAACCTATTCATATTAAATTAATTTTTAAAAGTGATCTAAGACAATGATTCATTGCCTTGTTACAATTACCTATTCTATTACTAATTATTATTTTTATACATATTTAAAAATTTACACCTTTAACATTTTGCAATTTTAAAACGAATTATTTTTAAAAGAAATGCAGTCACATTTGTATCCGATCATTCATTTAAAGTAATTTGTATTGCTTGTATTAGTTTTCAAAACTTTCAAAAGTGATTATAATTCATGTGTTTAGTAAATTAGCTACACTTGATATTGCTACTGATGGTAATCAGTGTTTAAAGCACAGTATAAGAGAAAGAAATACAACAGAAATAATAACAATAATTTAAATAGACTAGCTTTTTTCTTAAATTTCATATAAATATCTCTAAAATTTGTTTGATACAAAATTCTATACAATTGTGTACATAATAATAATATTATAATAAAAATTACAAAAACAAATCTTTAGAAATGTATTTGTAGTAAAGCTATTACTTGTTATCAAGATATCATTTAAACTTTGAAGAATAATTATACAGCTTGAGCTACTTACTTAATAAAAAGACATTTTCTAACTACCTCAGAAAGCAAAACCGTGAATTATTCTGTCATCATCGGGAATTTCTGTCTATAAACATGCCTTAATGAATATGTAATTTACGTCTCGTCTTATGATGGGTTACGTTCATAAACGGAGTGTAACTAATTTGTGTGATGGCTACACCGCCCTACGCCCACAGCGCGCGAACCTCACGGAACAATACCGCCTAGACTTTATGGACTCGAGTCTAAATGTTCCTAATGAAAATGAACTACGAAATTCCATGCCATAAAGAGTTAGTATGACAATCGAAAGTATGTTAGACAATATTGTTATAGCAAAATGAAGTAAGTATAAAATTATATTTAACAGTTTACCGCTATCTTATGACATATATACTTACAATAAGAAAATTGCGTTGATAAAATTGTTATTTACAAATATTTTTATTATTTTCTTGTCGTAATCTTGCGACGTGAACTGCACTGCACTTACAAAGAATAAGTAAAATATACTTATCTAAGAATGCTGGTTCCAAATAGTTTTTATGTGCTTTATTTATTTTATCATAATTAAATTGTTAATTATATCACCTCGTGCTTGGCTTGATGAAATAAGTTTTATATAACCAGTGAACTGAGCATTCAAAAAGATTTTAAGTATACGATAAAATTTCCGCTTAAAGTCTTCTTCATTAGATTTTTATGATATTTTATATTTTTATAGATATAAAGAAGATATAAAGTTAAAACTCAGTCAAGTAATATTAAAAAACACTATTCACCGGTAAAAAGTAAAGAAATAATGAAGAGACATGGCGTTGTTTTAAAACAATACACTGTTTATTTAATTAAAACTTAAGGTCAAGTGCCCTTCTTATCTATATTTTGTTTATATTGCTCAGATTATATTACACTGAAAGGAATCATTCGTAACGGATATGATTGTTTAAACAATCTTGATATAACAGAATGGTTAAGTCACAAGTACGTACGTTACAATGTATGTCGACGATTCTATAATACAATTTTTTAAAAAGAGTTATACCTTATTAATATTATTAAATAACTGGGTGGATTCTAATGAAATTTGACATAGAATTCGATTCAATTGTGTCGTGAAATAGAACAGAATATTTTGTATTTTTTTCTTTAAATAATTCTTAATAAAATTAATTTTCTCTCAGTAAAAAGATCAAAACAGCTATTTAAAATTAATTATGTCACAGAAATGGGATTTGTTCACACAAATTGACACTTTTATTCTTGAAAATTTGGTACTTATCCGGGCTTGAACTCATCATCGGTATCGACTCATCGAACGAATCATCGGTAAAGATTCACTGATGGCCGTGATGGCACTCGCTGCTCTTGTCTGCAAGTGATTGGGGCAAACCAGAACGATAACCAAGAAAGTACAGAAAGGTGCATAGTTGCCTAGAATCACCGCTGTACAACTGAAAAGACAATTACGGTATTGTATTGCGCACTGTATGTTCCCATTCGTGCACTTCGGTATGCCAAGACGAATTCTTCTTAGAAAAATCGCCCTTAAAAGGAACATTGGTTCTTGTTCCGATTTAAAGATGCGAATGGCTTCATATTGATGTTGATGAAGATGATGTCCTTTTGACTATTTCTGCTACGGCGGCCAACTTTGATCAATACTAGCCAACTTATTTTTATAAAATAGGTAAGCGGACGGACCAACGGGTCACTCGATGGTAAGTGACATGTTAGCCCATAAACGTTGGCCCCGTTAGAAATTTTAACAATTTCTTACATTGCCAATATGTTACCAATTTTAGGAACTAATATGTGAACTCATCCTTTAAACTGGAACACAACAATATTAAGTATTACTGTTAAGCTATAGAATATGTGATAAGTCGTTGGTATCTACCCAGACGGACTTCCCGTACTCCCATAATCCGATGGGATAGCACAATTTCTAGACCAACGAGTGAGTTAATTAAATAATTAAATATTAGTATACACTAAGCTAGTTTCCGTCCACGGCTTTGTATGTAAGTGCATGGTACCCTATTTTATTTTCTGGACCCCTGACACTGACTGAACGCGTATACAAAATTGCATGATAATCGGCTGAATCGTACGATAACATATGAAAGCGTAACAAACAAACTAATTTTGCGTTTATTGTATTAGTTAGGATAACTTATATTTAAACAGTATAAAAACGTAAACTAACATTGAGTTTTATTTCATTCTAAATAATGCTCACAGGACTGGTTACTTGGTTAGTGCAGCGGGCATCGCAATTTGCTCCTGCGCTATTTGTCGCAGGTTCATATTTTTATAGGCCACGATATTATGCTGAGTGTGTTTCCGGACTTAATGGCGCTGTTGAGTGCGAAGCGTATATTTATTTATTGATTTAACGGTTTCCGCACGATATAGATAACTGTTGATATAAATAGACATTATACTTGGTCTCGGTATTAAAGTCTTAAACTATAAATAATATTTTATAAAAAATATATATTAACAGTTGCCGGTATTATATATTCAGAAGGTATATAAATAGCTTCATTACAATTACACACATTCTATGTGTGTAATGGACATTATTAGTTTACGAATTTACTAAGTGATAGTAACCTACATAGATCAAGAACTACGTAAGTTCCACTGATAGCACTCGACAATGAAACGAAAAGGAAACTTACTCACAATCTATCTGATTACAATAATATCGTGATGTGGCGATGGAATTCGAATCGAAGTGCAATTTCGCATAATATGTAGGAAACAGGAAATACAGGACAAGTGAGTATGGACAGTCATTAGCTGTCTTGTCGTGTGAAATTAGACTTTTTGCCGTATTCATGGAGAGATTTATGTAAGCAATGATACTTGAGTGATTTTCAAATGTTACTTTCGTTACGATTTCATTTATATCACTTTTTTTACGAGTGTTATAATTCGCATTTCTAGAATGTACGCGATGTGATATAACTCAAAGAGGTTGAATAAGACTAGTTTAGCTTGTATTCAGTAATCGAGTCAAATGGAATATATACATATATAAAATCAAATAAGCTGAAGAGTATGAATGGGACAATCTATGGAGCTACTAACTAATAGGGCTTAAAATTTATTTTTACATATGACCTAACATGATTCTATGGCCCGTGGGGGACCTTAGGTTTCAATTTATTATCCTAAGTTGTAAAAAGAAATGATATTTTAAGTTGTTATAAAATATTTTATGTTGTTATAAATAAATTTCAGGACTGACCATTGAACTTGGCACCCATTTAGATCTCACTTCTTTTATCGTTGAAGTCAACAACTAAGGCATATATCATAATATTGAACTTGGCTCTCATTTCACATTAATTTTTGTGATGGCATATCGTTACTTTTTGTACAGATTGTTTAATTGCATCGTTACTCACCCCGCTGCTCCACGGCCTCCGCACCATGCGCCGTGGTCCGAAATACCTATTATTGTGCACTAAATATTGAATTTATAATTGATACTTAATCCCAGATAATTCCGTAATAAATACGAACATCAACTGTACTCTTAGTTATAAGTACTACAACTGATATGTTTGGATTTAAAAAAATAAGGGTTATAAATTCACGTGAAGACCTTAAAACCCACAGAAAGACCATGATGTCATCAATTTTCATTGCTGATTCTTACATTACAGGCAGTATAAGTAAATGTTCCTAATATAATCAATTAATTGAAAAATTATAATAAAATTATTTAAAGAAATTTATTTATCGTATTTACCCAATTACCTATCTGGATACCAAATTTGAACTTTCTTGGTCATCTGGAACTGGTTTAGAGTTTTGATCTATAGGTCAGTCAGTGATAAAAATGACGTGTTTTTGACGTTAATATCTAAATAGCCGTTTGAGGTGTGTTTATGAAATTTTGACATGTTTATGTGAAATATTTTTTGAGTTATGAGTGGGTCAAAAGTGGCTCCAAATGGTTCGTGTAATATTACACACGATGCTGCTCGTCAGTTCTGTTAGCTTGAATTTGGCTTGACACGCTACCGCGTGTCTAGATAACAAGTGAATTGTTTCAATTGGCAAATATTAGCAAAATCCATAGTTTTAAGGCAGAGGTTCATTAATATATTACAAGGTATCCCCTAATAATCTTTATAAAAAATAAAATTCGTCATTTTCAATCTAATTACGAATTATATAAAACTGCACTATTTCTTATTATAATTAATATAGACCACAGAAGTCTTTATGGTTGATTTTACTACACATTTTATTTTAGCTTAACTTGTACGGTTACTAAACGGCATGTAAATAAATCTAGGAAATCGATTTTTACTAGTGTGACCGTCGTATCGATTTTAAACTTTACCAGTATATTTAATTCGGATGACAATAAAACAATTTCTTGTCATCAAACTAATCTGATGGTAGCTGAGCTGTAGAGTGGATAGTGGAACTCTTCAACAACTATTTGTAAATGATTCAAGTTTGGGCTTTTTTAATTTGTTTTAACGAGTCCAGGTATACATTACACAAAAACGAGTTAACTGTTCTTTTTTTAATAATTTATATATTTGAAAAACATCTTACCTTAATAGTATACAGCTTTTTGACTTAAACAAATTACATTAAATTAAATGATTGGTAAATAAATCTCTCTTGTGGAAAACTATTTATTTTCCAAAAATAAATTCTTAATATAATAAATATTATGTTATCCTATTATTTTATATTAAAACGTAAATTACAATACATACATATTTAAAACTGTATATTACTAACTATTATATTAGGTAACAGCACTCATTTATTTACTCCCAAAACATTTGGTTCTTATGGTTGAGGCCGGAAATACCGGGGCAAAATATATAAGATCATGAAATAAAGTCATAGTATCAACTTTGTAACGGCTCCTTTTCCTTTACACTTAGAAGCTACAAGACCGAATTCATACATATACTAATTTTCTTTTGTAAATATATACTTATATAGATAATTAAATATAAATAATAATGCAGTGGCGCGAATAAGGTACTGCGACTTCCAATTCTAAAATGAGTTACTGCTTTAAAACTTAGTATAACTTAGTAAAATATTTCAAACATTAACGATGGTTGAAGTTAATTTCCTCATGCATATTTCCTCTCATTTGCAATAATCACACGACATGTTAGGACTATAATTGTCACGGCACGGTTATCCCAGATTGTTTTACTCATAAAATGTTTCAATGTTCCATTAGGTAAATTATGTGAAAATAATGCCTTTTTTCTATAATAGTAAATTCACATTGACTAGAATATTTGTAAACGTATAAACTTATATTATATTATCCATTTTACTAAGCGATAAATAAAATTACACAAATGTGTTTGCCTTACATTACCTATATGAGATATTTAATTATGTTATCGCGGAATTTCTTGTAGGCATTTACAATACAAAGTTTGAATTTTTTTACAACCTTATTTATAACCTAATTACGACTTATGGCGTTTAAATTATTTATAAAGATCTAATCATTCTTAATTCTTTTATCAAAATTGATTCACGGATTTAACAAAATAAATGTTATCCACATAAATATAACGTACAATCATATTCAAAATGATAACTATTTAAAATTAATAAGTTACGTGAAAACACAAAATAATTCTAAATTAACTTTATAACTGTATCGATTGTATGTGCATAGTCCTTAATAATCAGTATCCGATTAAGATGCGCCTAAGCAAGGCCGGCGGCAAGCGTGGGAGCGTGCGATGCACCGTATTCAAATCGCTTCCATTCGCGCGAATAAAAAAATACATTTATAGAAAACTTTCCAGTTTTTCCGGTAACTTAATCACTGATACTTGCACGATTTGTTCCGAACACAGTTTTTATTGTGTTGCAATTGATACAAATTAAATGTTTATATTCAAATCACTCTTTGTTTCAATTGTTGTAAAATGTTTTGTCACTGTTTCATCAGGTAATGTCGTTTTATCGGACAAGTGTACGTTAATTGTATAATAAACTGGATTTATAATTACTTCTTAATTAAATGTTGTTAGTATTTTATAATAATAAGAAACAGTACTAATACTAAGTATAATGTATCTCTTAAAAATACTTTTATAACTATTTTTTTAAGAATTTTTATATAATAAGTTCAATTTAATATGACATAAAAACATAAATCTAGTGTTAAATCATGTCTCCGAACATTCATAAATATTCTAAAATATATCTATAGATATATAAAATATAATATATATATATATATATATTAAGAAATAATTTAGAATGTATCTATGCGCGGTTCCAGCCAAGAGAATGATTCAAAATTCATAACGTTTGTATGACCCCGGCCTCACATTCAAACCTTTTCAAGACATATTTTTTTAAGCAACTTTCTGCATCATTTTCTTATATTAAACCCTATTATTCTATTTGGACTTATATGACTAACAACATATAACCTAATTTGGTGTGGCCAAATCTTGTCTTAAGTTTACTCGGTCTGGTGTACGAGACTGTTACGGCATTTCCTCTAACGTTTCGTACCTGAGAGTTTGAACGTTCCACGAACATGCCTATATCACGAAATTAGTCATCGCCATCATTGAACGATCAAGTCAAATCATAAATCAAATATGGATACGAATTTTTAGCCGTCAGTCGAAACAATCTTTTACGTTTTATTATAGACTACAAATTCGTTTGTTAAGGAAAAACGTTCACACTTACTTTATTTCGGAACAATTTCATCTATATCACAGGTCATCTGTCTTGTTACAGGTACTATTTTATGTAGTTTCAGATTAATTTGGAAAATAAATTATAAAAATAGTTTTTCGAGTATTGTGTATGAAATTGTTACGCTACGCGTCGTAGCTTCAGTTTTCCATCCGATTAATTTTCTCCAAACATCGCACGTAGTTTTACGATGCGTGATAGTTGTAATGACATAAGCTTAAGAGCTCAAGACAATCGGATATGAGAGCAATAATGCAGAATGCGGATTTGCATAGACAATGAGTCGACACCGACAATGGGTTTTCACCGGATCATGTAAAACGATGTTCGCTGAAATCTCACGATGGATTTCGAAATAGGTTATATGCATCTGGTTACGTAATACCCTTGACAATTTAGAATCCCCTGCCCGGATAATAAAAGTTGGCATTAAATAGCTTACATTTAAATATATAATCTTCGTACTTTAAGTTTGAAATTTGCTATAAATATACATATACAATTTATTTTAATAGTGACATTTTTGGCTTTTACAGCTGGTAAAAGCTAAAAATTATTAAAAAACCTTTTTTTTCCGAAACACTTGTCTACTTAATTATTTTTTTACATATACGTGGGTACTATAAATTAGGTGAATATACAGTTATCTATATTTAATACAAGATTTAAGCTCAAACATATAAAAATAGAAATTTATGCAGACTCTCATTGCACTAAATCTGCTTAACAGCTTAAGCGGAAACACTAGCTGTATGTAATAGGCGAAGGGCTTATATTGAGCGACCAATCAAGCGAGACTATTTCGGGATTAAATTGAGAGGCGGACTCCCTTGGAGGCGGGAAGAAGGATGCAACACCCCCGCTGAAATTGCAAATGGGCTAACTTGCTGAATTCTATTTTTAATTTGAGCGACCTTTTCGCCACTATGGCGCGATGTTGCTATTCATCAAACGCTAACTGCACATTTACAGCATGCGAAAGAAAAGGATAAAAAATAATATATTTATATTTTAAAAATAATCTATTCCGGCATTGGCCATGTTCTGCAAAACGTCTTGCCTAGTGTTTCTACTAAGTATCCTTGTTTTATTTTGAACATCGTTTGAAGTTCTTCAACACATCGTTTAATCTATAACACCTGTAATTTTTATTCAATCTATTTTGATCTGTATTGCATGTAGTGAGGAGCTAGTTTTGAATGTTTCAGTCCAAGAATTTGTGTTGCTCTACTAATGGTTCGATCCAGAATACTATACTTCGTTAAACAGTTTAAGCCATGACCTTCAACAAATGATTTTATTTATATAATAAAGATTTTAATGCATTTTAAGTGCATAAAGTCTTAAGTGATATTACATAATATCAAAATTGTTTACAGTAGAATTATATCACAACTTAATTTATCCTTGTTATAAATTGTAAAATATTAAAATAGAGGAACTGTTAAATGTAGCACTTATTTTAAAAAAAAAAAACTTTAGAAACTTTAAATATAGGCATGTTTTATTCATTCATATATATTACACATTGACTTTTATTTCTTATACACATTTTCACAAAATTATTTTAGGAAACCAAATTGATTTTTTCATTTTTGGCGTTATATCGAATTTGCATAAAATTTAATTAGATCTATAAATACTTGCTCGATAGACAGTGATAAAATGGATTTTCACACCAGTCCAGGATCCGGCTAAGGAACACATGCTATTTATTTGAACAAGACATTGCGTAAGAGCATGTGCTCGTTTACGTCCTGATCGCGCGCGTCGTCCAATCTGTGACGTAATGGCGGGCCCTCCTGCAAACAATCGGTTTTTTGCACCCTTTATCACGGGAGCGCCGACCAACTACATAAAAGCCGTGGAAATCCGTTCAGGACACACATTACACGTAACGCGGCCAACTGAACATAACCGCCAGCGAGCCCTAAACGCGATCCGAACGCGGTAGCCGCCAGTACATTTTTTAAATTAGACTAAGATAACTTATTTATTTTTTAAAATACTTATGTGATAGTGATATTTTTACATAATTGTGAAATTAGTGATATCGACCCGTGTCGTTTATACCAAAGATTTATGATATTATCTGTGATAACAAAAAAACAACAATGAACGATAGTTGCACCTGTTGCAGTGGATGTTCCTCGTGGCAATCGCCTGCATCTTATAAAAACAGTAAGTTTCATTATTTACATTAGTATTACTTAAACTAATAATTTTCGTAATAGCTACTACTAAACGTAAATAAAGAGGAAATATATGCTTGGATAATAATATTTATTGTCAAAGCAATGACTTAATATAATGCATCATAGCAACTGATAGCACTTTTAAGTATTAATCTCGATGACCTAATTTCTGGCTTGATTTGAATTGTCAATTTAGTTTCGCCTCGTTGTCGTACTGAATATATGGTTCACAAAACATTTTTTATATAATAATACAAGTTTTGCATATATTTCCCCATTGTAATGCTAAGTTTAGCTTAACCCTACACCATCAAATGTAACCTTAATTTCTTGCACACCGCAAACTTTGTTTAATGTACACAGCCCGCGATTATCTTTGCTAAACTACTGGTAGACAGTAACATTTTCTTACACGTATGTTGACAGTTATATAGTCTGTGCCATTGAGGGTAAAATGTAAGTTAGAATTGTGCGCGGCTCAGCCATGATTTATATTGTGGCGGGAACAACAATAGTAAGGCGAAAGGCACGGAAGCCGTGTTTGGTTTACGGTAAACCTAAATTAACTGAAACTATGTTGGTAATGCTATTTGATTTGACGAAGACTTTAAAGGCACTAACTTATGTGTAATTTGAATATAGAAAGTTTTATGAATAACGTAAAAACAAAGAACTTCAATTTATTTAAACTATTATAACTTACAACGAAATAATAATATAGTATATGTATAATATGATTAAACACTCAACATAAATTCCATCAGACATGAGTAACAGAAATTGGCCGGAGACTCGACACCGCTCTTGTAGGCTTTCAGACGCTTTTCAGTGACGTGTCTGCGAAAATTTGGGAAATCCGTGACTCATTACTAAGACAATCGCCGGAACAGTTTTTATAACTCAACATACGTCAATCATTTAAAAGTAAAAGTATAAACCCAACCTATTCTCTAGAAATTGACGATATCAAGCGAGTATCGTACAAACAAAGATATCTATATCTTAAAAGTTGGAAATACTCGATATTCAATACACGTATTCGTTTTTCAATAAAAGCATTCGTGTCTCGCAATTAACCATTATTACTTTAAGAGAGTCCTCGACTTCTATATTTAAGGCTCCGAAGCAAAAACGAAATTAGTTTGAGCAATCTCCAGAGCACAATTGCCGACCGGAAAAGCCTCTACTTAAGCTAATTACAAACTCATTTTCACATAAAAACAACTAATTGACGAAAGCTGTGTCATCATGTCATAAGAAGGAATCACGTTGGGAATCTCCTACACGAACTGAACAAAAAGTGATTTAATTCACTCATTATTAATCAATTTGTCAGTATAATTTATCTGATTATAAATTGCGTGTCTCATTACGCCTTCTGAATAGCGTTAATGTTCCGATACTACCAGCACAAAAAAAAAGCGAAACAATTGGATAAAAACTATGACTCGTGTGCCACATTGAACTACATTTCTCCCAGACGTCGAAATACAAAGACATAACTTACGGGAAGTGTTATTAATCATGAATATAATCCTCTATTGACACTATCAATAAGCGGTCGAGTACAATGGCATCGCCTTGTTAACCACGAGACAAAAAAACGTGTCAATGTAAATACTTGAGGTGCTCACTCAAACGTTTACACCACAAACCACAGTTGAGCATAATATGGTGTGTAATATGGTTTTAGAAACAACCAGTAAATCTATAAGATTTTTTAAACAGATATGCCTGTGTCGCGTACCAGTTGTAGCTCATGAGCACACTGTGTTAATCTTCGTTGCTACGTAGGTGAATCTGTACGACTATCTGTGTCAGACTCAAACGTCTTTCCCATACATTATTTTATTTTTTTTACTTAGTTTGCCTTTAAGTTTAGTCCTTGGGTTCTTTTTCGCGTCGTGTTTGCTGTTTGTTCACGAAGACAGACATCGTTAAAAAGAAAACGAAAGTTACTTTTATTGTATACCTTTAAGCTAAATATTTGTTTTATAATAATTTGAAAAGGGTATTTAAGAGTTCCTGTGCTTACATAAATCACATACTTCCCTTCAATGAGATCATTGATTACAACTGTCATCGGCGTGCAATAGATATTACGATAAACTCATAAGACGTAACAGTTACTATAAATAAGCCGAATGATTTATCAGAATATGTTAATCAAATTATTTATAGAACTGTTTGGTTACTGGTGATAGCGACTAATCCCTTTAATATATAATTAGGTACAATATATGTATATCAAATTTTACAAATCAATTGCCAAATTACACAATTGTGAAACACTCACTTTGCAATTAGCGTGTTATCGCGATTGTATTTAACGATTATATTAATATTGGTGTCCAACACGTGCTTACTAGTTGCGATCATGTACCGTCGCGACGAACGCCCGATAAAAGTCACTTTAGGATAGACTCATCGATGAATCACCGCGACGTCTAACCGAATAATTGTTCACTTGCACAAGATGTAGAAAGCGAATGGAATGGAGACGTAATATTATGTGAAACTTTTTATAATGAATTCGAGAGAAATTGATATGTTTGGAATTAGATAGAAATCTATCTGTTTTTTTACTATTTTAATAATTTATAGTTTAGATTTAATAAGCACAGAAGCAAAAAATAAAGTTCATAAAAATATCATGTAAGCTTTATAGTTATGTTCCCCCATTAAAACTATATAAAATTTACTATGCCTTATTTTATATCTTTTATTGATTATCACTTTCACTTTTATCAGTTTAAACAACTTCGCAATATATTACAGAAATTGCTTATTATAATGACGCAATATTTCGCCAAATGATAAAAGATAATTAAATCAAATCTCAGATTTACAATATTTATTAAAATAAAATATAATTCAATAGTTTTAAATTAAAGTACTCAATGATGTCTCCGTGAGGGTCGAAGTTCGCTTTCCGGCGAGCGTAAGGGTTTTCGCATAGTTTGACCGGCTATTTCATGTACCGTGCCGCATTTTGGTGCTCATTCAACGTGCGTCGACTGCTCGCGCGCCGGTCTCGCACACGCTCCTCGCGGTGACACTTACAAGCCTTCGTAACCCAGTGCGAATAAACTTTGTATATCGTGACTCCAGAATAAAACCCTGCAAATTGTGACAGTGCGTCCTACGTGTTTTCATACAAGTGTTACCATTCAGTTCGACATTTATTTGATTTTTCAAACGTTTATAAAATCGGGAATTAGATTGCCAAATGAATATGGACTTGCGCGAAGGAGCCACATCAATGCGTTGTTCATGGATGTCTTTTTAAATGGTGTGTGATGTTCAACTGTTTTTAATTAACGTTTGTGTTATTAAATTAATAAACAACGGTTAACCATTTGCGGTACCGGTGCGATGCCATGTTAAGCGTAAGAGTTTGAGCCATGAAGGTAGATGGAAATATACTTTTTACAATGAACAATTAAAATATAATGCATATAAATGACATAATCATCAGCAAAAAAATCTTATAAGAATAAATTGTCAATTTTTTTGTAATTTATTATTTATTTTAATAACAATAAATATAAGATATTCCGCATTAGCGTTAAAATTGTAATCAATTAAATAAAAAAATGAAATACTATCTACTTTAAAACGTGATGTTAAAATGATATTCACTTAAAGCTTACACCAAAAACGCTGTCAAAACATCAAACATAATTAAATGTTATTCTTAAAATCAGCGCGCTAATTCGTTTCATGAACTTTTTTGGAATCAAACAATACGAATCGAGAAAGACTTTGATATAGCCTAGCCAGCGAATCGTGTGGGAATGTTCAACATAATGTCGGCTCTCAATCAAAGGGATTCACTGAAACTCATCCGATGACATCCGATACTACCCGCAGTACCTTCCCAAACTCGATTGATTACCTCACAAACTTTTTTGGACGCTGCTAATTATTTTATTCGATTAGACTCGGTTTTTCATTGGTCTTTTATATTGTTTTTATACAGATCAACATAATTACTCTTATAAAATTAATATTTACTTTAATATTGGTTTTAAGTTATTCCGTAATCAGTTTTACATGGAACGATAAATAGCTGGGAAATCCCATAGCGAATAATATAGCCTACAGTACTTGGTTTTCGTGGTAAAATACGTAAGCATTGTTTGATCTCGACAATGCATCCAATATAGATATTTAAGTCAGTGATCACAAACAATGGTAACAGAATAAATAACGTCCAACATAAAAACTTTGTCACTTAGCAGCTTACCAACATTTCATACGATTTCAATTTTTATCTGTACAAGTAAGGCCGTATTAACTTAACATACATTGAATTGTCAACGACATGGATTGACCTAATGATTCACTGACCATAAACCTCGGCTTATCCTCGTTTGACGTAACATAGGTAATTGTATTTCCTGTAATAAATATTGTTTATTTTATTATAACATTTAATACTAAATCATATTTTCTGAATTAAGTAGATCAATTTCTAATTATTTTCTTATTTATCATAATTGTCAATCAAAAGTGAAATAATATATATATGTATATATATATATATATATAATGAGGAGACATATAATTGTACAGTGTAAAAGGATAACTTTCTACGTTTTAGCACTTGTGGCGGACAAAGAACATCGTTGCTAAGTCGGTGGTGTTTCTCTTTTAAAAGTTGGACATCGTCGCTGTACAGAATTGCGACTCTGTCTGAACATAAAATATGTTTTATGGCTCAGGCGCAAACATCAAACCTTCAATAACTGAGAAACGATAAATTGAAGTGGAAACATATATGATTTCTGCACAATAGTGACTTGAAGATTTGATGACCATAAAACCATACTCAAAATTCACGTTTTTCAACTACAAAAAACTGGTCCACTCAAGGCGGATTTGATCAAAAAAATCACGTGCGGAACCCAACCCGAGGCTAATGGTCGTCGGGAAAGTAGTCTGAAGATGAAGATTGTACAAGCTTTATGAACCTAATATGAACATCGTAGAAGTGCGTTTACTGCGTTTAATCATGAAGCTTATTATTTTTTATGTGACTCCTCTAATGTATCCAACCCGTGTATCGGAATGCAATGTCGCTTGTGTGAACTTTACAAATTATAATTAATATCCGTCTTATATTATGCATAAATAATACTTTAACATAGTTAGTCACACTGACCAAAGTCATTAAATGCGTATATTTTTGTTTCAGGTTTTTTCAAAAGGCTTTTGGTAGCTGTATCAGTATTCATAATAATTACCATGTGTCTAACGCCAGTAGAGGCTCGTTCAGTGGAGCACAGGAGAAGACACCAAAGACGACCGGACATGGCCCAACTCACCAAAGACGAGACAATGAAACGGCCGAAAAATCCTAGTACTGAACAATTCAAGAATGCTACAAGAAAGATTAAGCATAAATTACGCAATACAAAAAGATTCTTCGATCAAGATCGGAAAATCTTAAATGAGACGCGAGAGTACAGGGATGGAATGCCCAGTTGGTTGCCGGCGGTCAACTTCGTCGACATCCACTTTCACGATTACAGAACATCGCGAAAAGTCGGAAAATCTATCACAGAACGAAAGGTAAATGTAGCAATCAACTTATTAATATGAGATCGATTTAATTCTAAACTATCAGTTTATAAACGATCGTTAGATTGTTTTCGTGCTGACTGATCATTTCGGTTGACTTGTGATTTGAAGGCGCCTTTAATATTTGATGTTGGCTTAAACAGTCTGACAGTGTAATTACTGTAGCCGATCATTTCGCGTCTCGAGGGTGTGGTGGTCCAGCCCATCACTTTTTTTGTTACCCGTTCAGTGTTTTTACGTTATTTTAATTTATTTTTGCTTTATTTAAGACAAAGAATCCCCGTGTACATTAGCCGTGCTCGAGGCTCACCGTTGCAACTTAAATGAGGTTTCATCGAGCCAAATTACATGTGGCCAGCCTTTGTACCCTGTTTATTTACTTCACATTGTACTTAAGGGCAATAACTAAAACCCTTAATTTCCGCGCCGCATTTTGTTTGCAAATTGTTTGGTTTTAAGCATTTTGTATACCGTTATTAATATCCCGTTCGATCAATATCACTCCATTAGACCAGTTGAAATATAATTTGCATGAACCAATCTATGTATGGAAATTTGTATCTATTCTTAAAATGTAACTAAGTAAGTGCAACCCTTAAAGAAAAATAATTATGCGTTAATCACTGCAGAGCCATAAGCACTAAATATTATCTCAAATAAGTGTCCAGTCGCTTTGTAAATATTAATAAGAAAAAGAATAAGTTGAAAAAGTTGAGGCGAGTCCGGCTTTTGTTTAGTCGCTGTGGGAGCGAAGCAAACCAAGGGTCCAGTTAAATGTTTCGAGGAAATTTGCATAGATGGACACCGACAGATTCCGTTGTGCGCACGCGATCTTAAATGAACGGTTAAGCCGCATTCAGTTGGCCAAATGGCTTCACGAGTTATTATTTGCAAAATCGAACACTCATAATATTATGAAACATTTTTATAAATATACGCTTCTAATAGAATTCTATTATCTATATGTCAAACATATTTATCGTCAAATAGTATTAGAAATAATAACAGCGATTCGACATTGTTTGCGTATACTTAACATTTAATGGCGTTAATTCGATCGTTTCAACGTGAGATTATACAAACCACCTCCGCTCTCAAAATACAAAATCCATAAGTGCTTTGTAACGGATCTTTCAAAGCTTTTATTATTTGCCGAACACACATCTGGACCGCGAGACTTTCCATTACGTATTCATATTGGACAGTCACTAATTAGTACACAAAGTCGAGGGCGAACCGAGACAATATATATGTAAACATTGGCTTTCCGATGTCCTTTCAGTGGGGGCGAGAGGGCCCTCCGCCTCGCACGCCGGCGACAAAATTATTTTCTAACACGCGAGTGTAGAGTCGCTCGGTATCCATGTCAATGAATATTAAATATTTCTTGTGTATGTTTCGACAGTTCGTCAATGCATGCCCACTTAAGAAATTCAAATATTTAACTTTGGGCAAAGGAAAGCGTTAGAATTCAAGTGATCTCAGCTTCGCTCGGCCTTAGTTGACTTACGAACAATTTAAAAATTAAATACTGCTTAAATGAGATGTTAAAACAGTGAGCCCTACTAAAGTATTGTATGGATGTACATCGCTTAAATATTTGTTTTCAATATTTTATTTATATTATAATAAGGGCTTTAAAATTCTATTTAATTAATGCTACTTATAAAACTAACGACTATTTTTAAAATATTAGAACCCATTCATTAATTATGTTATGTAATTTTTACGTGTATGTAACATATAGAATATTTGTTTAAACTATTAACAGTTTCATTCAGCGTTAAAAAGACTTAACAGTCTGAAAAAAACTTTAGGAAAGACATTCCACAGGTGTTACCTCGAGACGCTTTCACGCTGACAAGCGCTTAAGCGATCGCTCCGTAGTGTTAGTGTTTGTTCAGTATTTACGATTTAACAAAACAACACGAAATGTTAAAAACACATTATTTGTCCGAGTGAGACGAATTCGAACTTACGATTCCGGTGCACTGCGTTTGTCTCCAACACGTTCCTCAGGTTAGACTTGGCTCTTTAAGGCTGAAGTACGGCTTATTGTCGGGGTCTTAGCTTTAATACCGCGCCATATTTGCACACAGACCCTGGTGCTTTTATTATCGTCGTTCACCGTCGCTCCCTTACAATGGATTGGATGCAATGCTCTAAGCGAAGTGATTTTACGACGCCTTAGAGTGTTTACGGTTGATTTTAGAGCCAATTGTTTAATGGATTAGTGAACTTTATCTCCATATTGACGCAGCAACTGCGTCTACTTATTTCTCTATTTGCATAATTTTGCGAGAAAACCTTTCAAATGTTAAAGTTATTCTTTGTTTATTTATTGAACGTTATATTCAATTTAGCCGTTTTATTTGATTATAAACAAAACATTTACTTTTAACACACGGATGAAAAGCAAATATTTTATATATTATACCTACAAAACAATGTAACAGTCCACTTGACAATTTTGAAGTAAAGGAAGGATACAACAATAGTAATTATAGTTGAGGACGATTGCCTTACGTCACAATCGTACTACTCGACGTGAGTCAGGTTCATTCATGATTATTTCAGGGGAATTAGCCAGATATGATTTACGTTATTCGTTTATACGAGTGGCGCCTCACCATTCCCGGAATATGAATGAGTTAACTATCATTCATTCAAAGCAAGCGTTTAGTGTTTTCCTGAAGCATTATTCAAACGTATTACTCAATTTTCAGTCGATGACCTAATCTCTCAATAAGGTAAACTATTTGCAATAAACGTTTACCAAATCCAAATTACAGGAATTATATCTTAAAGCGGAAAAAAAATACATTTTTCTTAACAACAATTTAATTGACGATCATTGGAACTAGGTTTTTTTTGCATTATATTAATTGGTCGGTGATATTTTTCTATTGCATACTTACACTAACGCGGCGCTATGTTTACAATTTGTTATATAACGTTTATATTGTTATTTTGTACTTTAAATTTAATACACATAGAAAGCTATAAAAGACTAAATAGAATAGCATTAAATACATTTATAATGATTAATTCTAATAATTAATTGTAATATTAATTCGATTTAGAAAAGTTAGCTTTATATAAAAAGGTTAAATGATAATATATTACGTAAATAAACAGTTGACTCACATAAGCTTAAAATAAATATTGTATTACAGTAAAAAAACAATAACATTGAATGATAGTTGTGCAGCTTAAGGCAAACCGGCCCCTCTAGTATTTACTTGAAATATATCCATCATTATAAAGCAATGTCTACTGATTGTATTGTCGTAGGTTGAAAACCTTTTTGTATCACGTAGACAGTTAAAATAAAACATAAATGTTTTAAAAATCAACTCATGAGTATAGCACATACAAAATATATTAAAAAGGCGTATTTATTTTTTATGGCCGCTTATTAGATTTGTCCTTTTAGTTTTATTGTTAAAATGCTTCTCCTTAATATCAATCCATTAATTGAACGATAACTATCGTATTCATGTTTTATAATAAAATTGTTTGCTGTTCTGTTGTTTGCTTATTAAAACTTAGATTGCAACAAAGGCTTGTTATTAGTGGTATACTAATAAATATTTTCAATTTACTTCCTTATCTATAAATCATGTGAAATACTATATAATTGCGTCATCCAACTGCCATTTGTACATAAAGTTCAATTAAATTGAATTTATATGAAGGGTTTATATCGAAATGTCAAAATCACAATAACATTACTTTTTCTATTTATATACATCTAATATTAGTTAGTCGTTGAAACCAAACTATACCATTTCTCCTTAAAATAGTTTTCTTAGAACCATTTATTATATAACCAATGATATAATAAGTATAAATGGATTTATTGGAATCGAATAAACACTGAGAATTGTGTGATAATAGAAACGGCACTATCGATTATCATAATTTTAATATGTACATTTGAAATGAAAAGTCATTTCTCTTAGTTCATTTTGTATGCACCTTCTATATAGTAACGAGTTATCTTCAACCGCGACGCAATATAACATGGTTCCTCAATAATGTCACAAGAATAGTTATACAAGTTATACAATCACAAATACTGATAGATTATACAGCCTCGACACGAATTGGCCGCGTTGCAAACTATTCGCAATATAAATACTTTATTAATTCTAACTTGAATATCTTCACGCCGTCAGTCAGCATGAATAACGCCCATGATAATGACTATACATGCTAATTTTTGTTTCTCTTTGTTATAGTTCACGTACTTAATGCCGAAACTCTACAAAACTCTGAAGGAATACGAAGTTATCTTCAAACTCCTACTGAATGTGCAACTAGATTTATCAGACGATCCTTTCACGAACTACATCGTCGTTCGACAGAAACTGCTCACTGACACGTTGGACAAGTTGTACAGCACCATTGCGGAAATACAAGAAAATATGATCGCCGTCAATATGCCGATACCGCCCTTTGACAAGAACCGCATGAAACTCGACGCGTTGGATAAGAAAGTTGACGCAACACAGTGCCTTAAGAATGACTACATAGCATTTAGAGGATACGGAAACTTATTAAACAACTGGTATTCCGAATTCAGGTGTCCGATGAATAAGAAGAGCGATAGAAAATGTGCAGTTTTCCACGCAAAGATGAATGAGAAATTAGGCAACAAACGGTTCAAAAACAATCGAAATGTTTAATGCGTTGGTTACTTAATTTATTCCGTGTCTGTATGTTGCTTTTGTACTTATTTATTGTTAGGATAGTTATTTGCTCTCTAACATGAGACGTTGGATTATGAATTTCTTGACGAAACGTAACGTTGATTAAGTAATGGGTACTTTCTCTGTGATATCTAGTATTCTGTAGTTGGTAAATATTAATTTATTGAAAGTATTTAATAAGTTCCTCTGCACCACTTCGTGTACTTAAGTTCTTTGTTTGTTTCCTTGTAAATATCTCTACGATCTTACTTATTATTTATTTTGACTATTCATATATTTATTCCGATTGCTTTGTGATCTGTATTAAAATGAAATTTTAATTTTCTTAATCTCAGTAAGTATTACTAGTGGGCAATTAATTGCCTTTTTAGAAAAGAAAGACTTTTAGCATATTTATGTAAGGTGCTTATTTATATAATTTAGATTAGAATGGAAATTGTGACGTTAGTTTGTAGCGAACGAACTGATACCATGTTAATGTCGTCGACATTGTGTACATAGCTTTACATTATTCGTAATTTGTTAATGCAAATGAAAATTAATTGAAAATTAAGCAATAAAATATTTTTTAAACAAGTTTACTGTTTTTGTCATTTACATTTAACTGTACCTATCTAATAAATCATATCGATATGTAGAAATTTAAACGACTAAGTTACCTAAATAAAATAAAATAAAAAAAACACTTTGAGGTGAACAAAACTAGTCTATCAATTAAAACTAGACTAAAAACATACTTTATTGTTATTAACCTCTTTATATTTTTTTTCTAAAGTCCTTTTATTATCGAGTTGCTAATGTCTTCTTGAACAATTTACTAATAAAATTCATCAATAATTGTTTTGTTTACCTTTAATTTTAAATTAATTTATAACCTCTCAAGAACTTTCGATACATTAAAATAAATAATAGTAATAAAAATTACAAGTGACATTTAAATGTAATTCCAATAAATAATTATGAATATGTATGTAACCACGGATATAACTTGTACATTAATATAAGTAGTGCCATCTAGTGTCAAATAGTAAAACTATGAAGTTTGGATCAAAGCTAATTGCTATTCAGTTTTGCTAGTGAACACTAGATGTCACATAAAAGTGAGATTTGTTATAAAATAAATGACTTTTGTAAGCTATGGACTAATAGATGGCGTTACTTATAATTATTTATTAATTAATTCGAATTCAATGTCAATATTATAACTACAATTTGTTTACATGCTAATAATTAAGAGTATTAGAAATACAAAATCATGACGATGTTTACGGAATCATTGACATTGGTACTAGCATACCCCTTGCAGATTGGCAAGTGAAAAGTTTAAAAAAAACATTTCTAGCTCGACATGTTGGTCAATTATTTAAAACGTATACGTTGAGGAGAACGAGATCTATGTCTATACTTATATTATAAATATGAAAGAAAGTCTGTCTGTCTATTACGCTTTCACGGATAGAATATAAATTTGGTATGAAGCAAGTTTAAACGCCATTATTTATATTACAATTACATTATTATTATACATATTATATTATTTGTGTGGGTATTATAAATATAATGACACTGATCGATTTGTTTGAGGTTGAAAAATCCTTTCTTAACGTCAGCATATCAAAACTCATATCTTGTCTCTTTGTCTTATACTTTAGGCAAAGCATTAATACTCAGCCAGAATGTAACGCAAACTTTGCAATTTATAACTATATTATAGTAATTAATTTTATAATTTGAGCATGACAAAAATAAAACAATATGTATTTTAAAATAATTATTATTTTCTGTTATATATAAGTATAGGTACCTAAGGTACCTATATCAAACAAATAATATTTCAATACATTATCGTAAAATAGTTCAGTAAGAAACGAATACCAGGATAATTGTACTATAAATTATATTACTTTAATAATAGGAAATTGGCTAATTGAACGTACAACTTACTTTGCCACACCTTTGACTGCTTTCCGATTTCGTGGACCTGAATCCAACATGTTATATTCTTAGCTACCCACACATTCAACTGTTTATATAAATAATAATAGAACAATATTACTAAAAACGCGTAAATTCACAGTAACAATTTGACGAGCATCAACTTTTTCCAGTCCGTCAATAGACATTGGTACCATAAGAATTATTATCCATTCCTTACATCGCCAATGTGCCACCAACCTTGGGAATTAGGATTTTATGTCACTTGTGTCTGTAGATAATAAGTATTTGAGAAAATAATATTTGAGAGCACTTGCTCTATAGGTACTTACCTATTTATATACTATAACACTATAGTATATAAGTACCTTTTCTCAAATATGTATTATAATACATAATATTTTAAAAGGGCATGAGTTTTCGCGTCAGGGAGTTTAAAATATGGAAACGCATATGCGGTACTAAATATATAATACGTTAGCAAAGATGAGAGCAACAGCAAATAAAGCCATGGATATTATTCCCTATTCAAAAGAATTCTATATAAACTTAAAAAGCAAAACTTCATCTAAACACAAATTTGAATCAGATAAATTCGTTTCCGAGGTAGACACACGAAATAAATTTAGATATATATGAGCAAAATCTGTATATAGAATAGACTATGATTTATTGTACACCAAAAAGAGTTACAGAGACACAGAGTCATCACAAAAAAACAATACATAGATTAATGGTACAAACAAGTTACATGCATATTTTACGAGTATTTAAAAATATATTTCAAACCAAAAAAAGAATAAACTATAAAAAAAACTATCTAAATTGTTTTTCGTCTTCTTCGATGTTATAAATTTAAATTACATTCAAAAGAAAAATAATATGTATATCTTTTTGACGGCGTGCTTTTGTTATATATTTGTAATGTGTATTTTGTTATTTTTTTTGTAATTTATATATCATACAAATGACTGTACATAGTTTTACAAAACTATGTTTATCAAAACTATATATATATAGTTTTGATTGTTTATATATATATATATATATATATTTATATATATATTTATATATATATTTATATATATATTTATATATATATATATATATATATATATATATATATAAATGATGTTGTGAAATAATATAAAGATATATTACAAAAGATAAATTATAGGCACGGACAATAGGCATGTGGATACTTGTATATTTATGAAAAACCATTTTTTTTAATATTACACGTAAAGACCGTAATATTCTACTCTATACTTAATGGAAGTCGAAGTAAGTTATATATAGAATACTAAACTTATAAATATTACGTATCCTTGAATAAACGTGTACCTAATGAATATTTACATAACACATTCACAAATGACAATATTTAAAACAACAACCATGATGACCAGTACTCCCTTTCTCTTTAAAGTAGCCTCAAAAACCAATATCATCCTGGTGAATAAAAATAGAAAAATCTATATTCCGTTTAACAATAAGAAACAATGTAAATCGGATCGTCTGGCCTTCATAGTTCACGAGTTGTATTTCGTCAAACGGCTTCCGTCGACAATGACTGTGATGCAAGTCGTGCACCAACGCCGACTAACTTCATTGTTGTTAATTACAAATTAGGTATAATTTTTTGTGCTAAAAGGATCTAAAACTTTTGATGTAAAATTAACAAATAGGAATCTATTGCGGTATAATAATGTATTATAAATGCCGTATCGTTTGATTTACTTCGAAGTATTATGACTTGATTTCTCTTTGCATTACCAAAGAGATCATAAAAATCTTAAATTAGAATTTTGTTGTTATGCTTAACGCACCAATTGTCGAAGTTCATATAATGTATATATATGCATTGTATATTAAGCATTATTTTGAACAATCTGAATAATATCGTTGAGTTACGGTTCGTAATGTATGAAAATTCTAAAATGTGAATCAGTTTGATAATGATTTTCTTCAATCCCCCATTACGCTTTAAAAAAAAAACATTTTTTTTTTAATGGAACTATGAGGATTTGGTTTGATATGCGTTAACTTGAAAAATTGGATCTATTTGTTTTATTTTTTTAAGCGAAATAGGTACTTTACTAATGATATAAATAAATTAAATAGTTAAATTTTAAAAAATCATCGGCTATTTATTTTTAAACAAAATTCTTTGTGTTATTTATATACCATAAGTATTAAATTAGTTGTACTCTTGATCAAGGGTTTAATTTATATTATAATAAACATACTACAATGCCATAGACATTAGTATCAATAACAAAAGCATTCTACACACATTGTTTACTAGAATTACTTCACAAAATTTTTATTCATCGACCAGTTACCCATGAAAATCGGGTTAATGACGTTTCTTTCTGAGTTTCTTGTGTACGCTCCGTTAACAACCTAATGTCTCGGCTTAAGAGCGATAGATACCGAATAACGATTAAAATGGCTAAGCGTCCTTGATTATTGAAATTTCATAGTTTTCTAATCGGATTGGTAATAAATGGCCAATTTGTTAAATCATAAACCTAATGCAATCAAACAAGAAAACGTTAAAATAAATTATTTGAATAAAGTGACTTAAGAGACATATTTCACTAAAGCATAGAGACTAATAAAAACCATTAATGCACATTATCATTATCACCATATCTATGTAATTTACTGGTGGTAGAGCTTTGTGCAAGCTCGTCTGGGTAGGTACCACCAACTCATCAGATATTCTACCGCAAAACAGCAGTACTTGGTATTGTTGTGTTCCGGTTTGAAGGGTGAGTGAGCCAGTGTAATTACAGGCACAAGAGACATAACATCTTAGTTCCCAAGGTTGGTTGCGCATTGGTGATGTAAGCGATGGTTAACATTTCTTACAATGCCAATGTCTATGGGCGTTGGTGACCACTTACCATCAGGTGGCCCAAATGCTTGTCCGCTTTCCCCTTCTATAAAAAAAATTTAATGATTTGATTTGTAATTTCATTCTTTTCTTCGAAAACAGAGGTAGTTTATAGTTTGAAGCCTATTTCTGTAAGTGTGGCTTTTTATATCTCGCAAACCGATAGACAGATTTCAATGCGTTTTATTTAAATTAAATCAAATAACTGTGCCTAAAATACACATTTTGTTATTTTATTAAAATAAAAACGTACGTAATGTATAAAGTATGTATAACAGTTAAAATAATTTCGGTGTAAAACATAATTCCAAAGCATGAAGTTATATATTTATTATGATTTTTGTGAGAGCAATTTATAAAAACGACCTTGTTCTATCTAAAACGTCTTTCTTATATTTCACATACTACGTAAACGTATTAACATATCTCATTAAATAATCAATTCTTTTATGTATGCTTATATGTGCAAGTTTTATTTTGACTAGTTTTTATCCAGTAGTCGAGATTCAACCATAATCAATTACAATTGACAGCAAAAAGGAAAAAAAAATGTCACTTCTGAAGTGACATTTTTCTTAGTACATATTTATTTAGTAATTTTTTGTATTTTTAAGATCCAACTTAAAAAATAATATAACTTTTATAAGTTACACGAAACGCAATTGAATTAATATTGCTCTTACAATTATGCGTTTCATTAAAAATATTGCTTATTTTAAATAAATAATATTAGTAATTTAATTAAACGGAGAGTTGAGAAAATTAAAAAAAAAATACTTATATGTATGTATACATACAAGATAACTTAGACTGATGATAACAAGTCAACAACAAGTCCTAATATTAACTTATATATAAGTCAATATGTAAAGTAAATAGGTTTCAAAATTATTATCACTATGTTCTGATCGTCTTTGTAATACCAGTAAATTGTACATGACACAATGGAGATAAGTCTCGTGTTGTAAAGAAATAATATTCGAAGATTAAGCGCCCTATTGTACCATTGTAAATAATGGTCATCACAGACATATCAAGTATCTCAACTTGATATTGTGGATTAGCAGATTCAATAATATTCACCAAAACACTATTTGAAATAAGTTATTGATGATTTGTAATTTGTTTCAGCTTATTTTTTTTTTCTGTACCTATAAGATAATTTTATTGTATTTTAAAAGTTCCACTATGCTAAGTTTTACGTCTATTATATTTAACATGTCATGTCATCGTTTATATTTAGCGTGTCACAAATAATATAATAATTATGTAATTTATGTTTTTTATTTTAAAAACGTCCAAAATAATTATCTTTTTTAGGAATTTGTAATTGAATAGATAATAATATTATTATTATTAAATCTTTCTTTAGAAAATTATTGGGAATATTATTAAAATTAAAACGATAAAAATTGTTATTAATTTATTCAATATCGGGACGCCGAAATGCAACAAAGTATACTGAGGACAAAGCGTAAGAACACGCGCATGCGGGCGCAGACGATTGCGCATGCGCACAGCTGATAGAAAGTCTACCAGTTTTGTTCGGTTGACTTCAGTTGTTGACAGTACGTAGAAGGCAGTTAACGCCCCGACGCAAATGTAACCGGCCGCAAGCGGAAAATAGTTGCGTCTTATCGTGATATCAATAAAAATAAACAAAAAAACTTGTATACTCAAAAATGGGTGTCTGTGTAAGGATTGCTGTCCTGTTTCTTTTGGTTTCTGCAACTTATGCTGTTCCTGCAAGAGACTTGAATCGGGCTCCAAGGATCGATGGTACGTTTGATTCCTTAAAAAAATCCAATCCCATACATAATAATATTTTTATATATATTTAATTGGTTGAATTAAAAAACTGTTAATTATTAACTGACTATTAATAATTAATATTAAATATATATTAATATATAAAATTAAATTAGTATTATTTTTTCTCTCAATCATTCATAAAAAAAACACGAGCGAAAGTAGAATTGCTGAATTCCGTAATTACTAAAACGAATCGCAATGATTAATAACTATTAATTACAATTAACATAACATTACACATCGTACATTATAAATAAATGGACCGTGATATGAACTTGAACTGGTATTCTTTAAAAAGAAAGGAAAACTTGGATGATTGCAAAAAAAAAAATGTTGCAAGAGAGTTCCCAGTTCGAAACGGTTGCGATAAAAGTTTACGGATAATTTCAAATGAAACAGTCAACGCTATGATTGATAATGACTTATTTATACGCTTCAATTCAAAGCTTGCAGAAATAAACTGCACGAAATTGACTATTTCCGAGTAATCATGGTCAAAAAGTCCTACCTACTGAAATTTACAAAATACAAAAGTCTAATATTAAAGTGTTACAAGCGATGTGTTACAACCGAAGAATAAATGGTACAAGTAGAAAAAAATAGAGATTCTAATACTACTAATAAGGCCAGTTGTGTGGATTCATACAACTTATCTGTTAATATATAGTTGATTTCTAATTGGTGTAGTTTTTTTATATTATATTTTATGGTATATACTATTTTTGTTTAACGCGTAGTTAAACTTGCTATTTTGTCTCTTAGGTATCCTCTCCCTGAACAAAGTTTGTTCATTTCGAATAAATAAAGCTAAAATATAACTCAACGCTTCATAGATCTCCTTAAAGCCGATTTTCTCCATCCAAGGTTTTAATCCAAAATTGCCTAATTGCTCCAACCGTAGACCTCAACAATAGAAGCCAAGGTTCACGCTAATGCTCAGAACTGGTTAGTTTTTCAATAGCATTGTTTAAATTGTCATTTTAGAACGGAAATATTCACATCCGAGGAACTTTAAGTGCATATATTTTTACATTTTTCATACTTTATGTCAAGTAAAGCTAATATTATAAATATATCACAGGTAATATTATAAATTTATATATATATCACAGGCCTAAAAAAATAGTAGGTTCATGCTTTGGAAACGCTTAGATTTTTGAAAAACTTATCTGTGAATGCTTTTATTTTATTTTGTTTGTATAAAATTATATCATCACTCTGGTCGGTATCATTCCTACCATGCCTACCTTATCATAATCTATCCGCTTCAGAAGGGGGGGGGGCTCAAATGTAAAAATGCCTAGGGGCCTTGGATATCTAAGTACAGGGCTGACTCTAGTTCAACACCGTTTCAAGTTTTTGAAAACAAAATAATCGATTAAGAAATATGTAATAGAATATGAACTAAAACTATATAAGTTTCTCCAATTAAATTTGTCGAACGAGCATACAATAATAAAAGACTAGCGTGTGCAGAGCTTTACTCTTGAGCAATCTACGTGAGAAATTTCACGGGTTAACCTCTCTGACTTTTGTTGTCTTTAAATTTATTACAATCCATTTTCACTTCCCAGCGTCGGTATGACCATAGTTTAAATCTTTGATTACGTGAACTATACAATATTTATCGCATTCGCTTTTAAAGGATTTTGTATTGCTATTAAAAATTACGTAAATGTCATCAATTTCTCTTTAAGTCCGTCGCTCGTAATTCTTTCATGAATAATATTAATTGAAACAGGTTAAAATTAAAATGGTACATCCTATCAATTTATTAAATAAAAAATATGGTCAACGATTTTGAATTATTCATTGCAAGATAAGAATCGTAATTGTGGAATAAATTATTTTCTCCATTTATGCCTTCTGGCAATGTTCTCAAACAATCGTTTCTATCATTATTACTTTGTGCTCTGTTTTTTTAATGAATTACAGAAATAGAAATATTTAAAAACTGATTTGCATCGTATCAAACTTTGTTCCTTTATTGTTTGACCTTAATGCTGACTTACACGAGGATAAAGATTTATAACATTGGAGGCATATTTCAAACCGCAATATTTTAAAAATCAAGTCATACAAAACACATTATCTTATTTCGTCTCAGTTCAATACCCTCAGGAACTTGCTACAAATATTGACAATTCGTCTTCGATTTTTATGATCTTTGCTGCATGAAATTTTTAATACGCGGTTCAAATTGTAATAAAATGTGATAAAAAATAACGAATCAATTTTAACCTCCAAAAATTTATGTATATTTCTTAAATTAAAGTTAATTGTTTTCCATATTAAGTTGTAAATTTAAGTTTAAAAATCAATACAATAATAATGAAATAAATCATATTAATACTTAAGACACATAACTGAATCCATTTTAACATTACGAATATTTTCTATTTTCCGCACCTTTAATGCCTAATATAAATATTATTAATGCACTAAAAAGTATGAATTTAAATAGTTGAATCATTTCGTATCGGTTATTGCAGCTAAGCTTGAATTTAACCTATAGTCTTTAATTAATATAAATTATTAGTTACTTTCTAAAAATAAAAACTACATTTTATAGGCGGTAGGGCTTTTTGTGGGCCCGTATATCTCGGTACCACCCACTTACCGCTTACCACCAAATACCAATATATTGTATTGCTGTGTTCTGGATTAAGTGAATGAGTAAGTTTAATTACAGGCACAGGGGAAAAATAAATTAGATCCCCCGTTAGGTGGTGCATTGACAATGTAAAATTAGTTTATAATTCTTACTTCTTAATTATAACGCCAGTGTATATGTTGAGGTTATGACCTCTCAGGTGACCCATTTGCTCAGCTACGTTATAATAATGAATTAAAAATCTATTTATATAAATATGTATCACACTTAGACTACAACGTATTAAAGACAAAAAGGGAATAGACATCATTTCAACTTTAAAAAAGGATCGAGGCCCGTCATTTATAAGAAAACGTTCAAACAAAATCCTAGAGTTATATTATTATTATATTCAATGAATCATAAATTTGTTACAGGTGATTTGTTTACATAATGAAACGATAATATCAAAATTCAAGTTAACGATACGGCACGTATTTTATCGATATTGTCAGTGCTTATTATTGTAATATCAATGAGGTGATTGCTAATAAAAATATTTCGTTAATTAGTTCTTGTAATACCTCTTTCGTAAAATCCTTATTGAAAATATGGTTCGTTAAAGAATAATGCTGTATATGACTTCTCCTTTTTTAGTTTAATCCAAAGGGTTAATATAAATATCTATAATAAGTCTTTATTTTTGTTGTTTGACGTGATATTATATTCCCCAACAGAGACAATTTACATAATTCCTATTTATATATGTACATATATATCATATTTGTAACGCGGTCATTATAAAAATATATATTTTGATTTTAGAAAGAATTATTTGAAATTGCGATTTTGATTATTTTAAATTGTATTTTTGACTTTCATGCGTATCTGAGAAATAAAACGTTTTACATCGAGCTAATTTTTAATTATTAAATACTACAATATATAAAGTTGAAGGTTTCATTTCTTTCATTGGAAATAAAAATAACATTATAAAATTAATTTAAAAAATCATTACCAGATTTCATTTTTGATTATCAACATATACGTTATAATCTGTTACGTCATTTTCGTAACGTCATTACGTTGCACAAATGTAATAAATATTTTTTTTATTAAAGCTAATCAAAGTTATTACGTGTGTAATAAGGAAATGTGTCTAATGATACTTTTTTTTTTTCGAAACAAGTATTGATTTGGACACTGAAGACATGTTATGACAACTGGTAAGCAAACCCACTCTTCCGCGATATCCGTATCTTCCATGAATTCTATATATTTTTGTTTAAGTATCATTTATTATTTTTACAAAAAATTAAGCAAATAATTCTATTTAATTTCATATACCAAAGCTTGCAAGAAACAAGGCTGATCGAGAACATTTTAACATTAAATGATTTAATTTATCCTATATATATTATACCTTTTTTGTTTATCATTAAATGTATATACGATTATAAATTGTAGAACTGTTTTTAAGTGGTAAAATGTGGTTTAATGAAAGCACGTGCCGCGTGTCAAAGCTATAAACTATAAAGCAGCCAGTAGCTTATTAATGTAAGAATGTACATTTTTAATTAGATATCATACTTTAATAGACATTAAAAAGGTTTCATAATATCTAAAAACAATCTTAAAGTAGGTAATCTTAAGCTATTAACATTCCTTTAAAATAAAATATTCTGTGACATTGATGTTGTCAACTTCATTGCTTTAAACACCACATAAAACTTGGATGTTTTTATTGTGCATTTTAAATGAAAGATAAGTCAACGAACTGCAACGTAAACAAAGCCTTAAATACTTAACAATGCAATAAAAACATATATTTAAAATGCAATTCATTGAATTTTAAAACGGATATATAACATATGTTGCAATATTATTAAGTGTTCTTTATGATAACGATCCCTTTTTTTTGAAACGTCAAATAATAGGTACATTTGGTTTTAGTTAGTATACTATTTTACCTCCACGATTTCTTTCAAAATAAAACCAAGTATGAGACCTAAATTGTAACTTCTGTCGTCCCTAAAATTCAAAGAAAATAAATAGGCTGTGGTTCCGACTTTTCATCGGGTACTTGGGACCCAATAAATTAAGTCTTAATTGTTTTATATGAATAGAACGAAAAATTAAGGATACCGATGTATTCGTTTTTTTTTTTTTTTTCAATTAATCGATTTCAAGTTCTAATAAGTATGAATATGTTACATCTTCAAACTGTTATATAATAAAACAAACTAAATCTATGTACATATTAAAACTGTCACAATGAGATTACTAACTTATAACTATTTTATAATTTTACTAATTCGTTTTTGCTTAGAAATTTGAAAAGCAACCAAATAAAACTTACGTTTTATATTTTATATATTTATATAAATAAGCCTTTGTTATAATATAAAAATTAAGTAGTAAGTTCGATACACTCGTAAAATATTTCAAATTTCTTAATATTTAAAATAAAACGCTCTCCTCAATAAATATACAGTTTACATTGCAACAATTTATAATGTCGTATAATGAGATGCAAAATTTTTTTTATTTAAGACGAAAATATCTCACAAAATGCAATACTGACCACTTGAAAACAGCAACAATGCTTTTTTAAAAACAATTTTCAAAATATTTTCATATATTCGATTAAGGACATATTAACTGTCCCTGAATGTTGCACTTACTCGGTAAATTAATGTTAAAGTTACAAGCTTAAAATTTTCCCTAGAAATTACATTTGTCTGTTTATCACAAAAAAAAAAAATGAATTAAGCCAAACCTGACGCAAGCCTATATAGCCGAGATGGCCCAATGATTTCACGCGTTCTAACAACGCGTGAATCTTAACCGATCTGATTGAACTGAACTGATCTGATTGAATCTGACCGAACGTGGGTTCAAGCCCAGGTAAGTAGCACTGAATTTACACATGTTTAATTTATGTTTAGAACTTATCTCGTGCTTGACGGTGAAGGACAACATCGTGAGAAAACTTGCATGTGTCTAATTTCATTGAAATTCTTTTATGTGTGGAATACACATGAAGAACCATCACGCATTGGAGCAGCATGGTGAAATAAGGTCCATACCTTTTCTTAAAAAATAAAAGGAGAGGAGGCCTTAGCTCAACAGTGGGACATTCACAGACTGTTACTGCTGTTACTGACGCAAGCGTCCGTGTGGAGCGTGCACTACACCAATGGTGACTGTTTTAGGAACAACATTAATGTTTACATTTACTTTCATTAATTGTTGAAAGGGACAGTTTAACGTGTGGCTTTTTAGACAGCTAGTGTTGGGTCCGAATAAAACAATATCGATGATCTTTTTTAAGGGTTAAGTTCGATTTAGTTTAATACTTCTGAACTAGCAAATAAGTAAAGTGAAAGCAGAAAACTTGAAAGTGACTTGTTTTCTACTTCGTCATATTTTTTTTGTGAATGTAGGTGTTGTCTAGTTTATTTAGTCTATTAAAGTATAGTCAACAAGTAATATATTTTTTTATCTGATACTACAATTACAATAGAACGTGGTGAAATAATTCAATTTGTAATTGTTTACATCGATGTTTAATTAAACCGGAATTAATAACATCGTTATCATTAACGCCTTGTCTTTATCCTATTTATTAGGGGTCGGCGCAAAAAATATGTGTTCTTGTTGTGACTTTTTCGCAAATACTGATGCTATTATCACAAAAAAAAACCGACTACGACAGTCGACTTTTACGATACTGGTAGGTTCCCAAGGAGCGGCTCTATTTAAACATCCGCCAGACATCGTAGGCCGAACAGAAATATAGTACTTTGACACAAAACGTTTGAAGTTAAAGATCCCTCTAATGTATAAGATCAACATTATATTATTGATATAAATTAATTAAATTAACTTCAATGAGGTTCTTGTAAAATGCTTGGCAAGCTTCTGTGTCTGTTAAAAACAGTCCTACAAATTCTTAATAGGCCATCCTTACCATCTTATTAGGCTTAATATCAATTTCAATTGAAGCACTCTTGTACTCGTAATTATTGTAAATGTTTTTAACAAATTAAATTATATTCTATTAATTTTGTTGCTTACAACGAATGAATAACAAGATTTTCTGACGATTGCTAAGATTTATTGTCAACAATCACAGCAAACTCGAGAGCAATCATCTCAAATGTCATCAAAGGGGCCATGTCGGAACGAATGAAGGAATGAATAGGATAACCGCCATCTTGCAACATCAACAATGCACTCTATTGCTGGAGTTTCACAACATCGTTCAAAATATGCGTTCGCAAGGTTGTATGTTCCAATATAAGTAAATTGGTCGCTTATTCGATTACGCAGCGAATTCATGAAAATTAACATTGACAATTGGAAAAATTGCTCTATTTATTGTCATTTCATGGCTATTAATTCTATTCTATGTGTACTGATTCGTGCGTCAATAAAATGAAAATCATGATATTAAAGAAAAGTTTTAACTGCTACTTAAAAATTCATATAGATTTACGTTTTCATTGACATTTAAATATAATATTTATAATAATAAGCCAATTTATAAAAGGACAAATATATGCTTTAAAAACCGTTTAAAAACAATTAAATCAACAATTGTATTGTTATTAATATTTTGAAATATACATGAAACTGCAATAAGGAATTCAAACCTGATTGGAATAAAGATCACTTATTTATGCCATTATATGTTACATTTGTAAAGAACTAGGTATCTATATCTTTATTTTGAAATATTTTTAAAACATATTCCTTTTGTTTACTTGAATTAAATATCGTGTAAAAAGTTTTGTTCCAATTTTGATGCTCGACGACGAAGAAATTAATTTATTCTGAACAAAAAACAGTCCAATTTAATTTTAGATTTATAAGTAAAGTGTTTATTTGTTAAAATTAAATAAATAACGAAACAAAAAAATTGTTATAAGTCCAGAAATAACGTGTTTATAGTATTTCATTTAATTATAAACAAATGATCAAGGTTTCTAATTGTTTTAAGCAGATTGTGTAATTAAAAAAGAGAAATGACGCATTATTGATAATTATGTATTACCAAGATAAACTTTTGTAAGACCTCTAATCGAAGCATTGTGTGTTGTATGCGCAGATAAAAAATATAATTACAATACATTAGTCATCATGACGTAATTCTTTTCGAAATAAGTTAGGGGAGAAAGTGCTAATTTAACACCAAAAAATTTATGTGGCCACGATTTCATTATGGATTTTTTAACAGCCGATATACCATCTCGGTGTACCATATTTGTCAACACAATGGCTTATTCAAAACAAAATTAATTCGATATTCTTATTTACGTGGCTATAAATTTTAAACTTCAAATAAAATAATTAAAGCGTCATGATATAATAACCGCATAAAAAACAGTCAGTTTTTATGAGCTGTGTCATCAAAGTAATTTGGTATGCCATATTCATACTGTATAAAATTGAATGTGCAGTTATCGTTCATCGTTTAAGTCAATGTTCAATGCAAAATACTTCCTTTATGTAATTCTTTGACAAAAAATATTTTTAATATTCATCAACATTTCATAATCATTAATATGAGTTCGTATTCTTTAACATATATTAAGGTTGTATTCTCACATTTTTTTAATTGATGTCTATCCGACTTTGAGATGCGACCTACATGTGCTTCTGACAGATGCGACTCCATAGATATTGCTTTGTGTGGTATCAGCCATACATTGCCAAACACTGTCAATAATGGCATTTAAATATTTATGTTCCTTAAATTATAATAAACTTGCCATTAAAAACAAGAAAATTAAACGTCTCAGTTTTGATCTTATATACGGATGTAGGTAATAGAGAAACAAAGAAAAATGTTGAAATAATAAAGACAATTTTGAGTAAAAAAGTAAAGTATAATTAAGTCCGATACTTCTTTCATAGCTAATAATAGCTTTATTTCGCCACTAGCCGCCGTCACTACAAGCAACTTCGCTTCAAAGAAAAATCGTGACCGTAAGGTTTTGAACGCAACACGATTACTATGATTTGGTAAATCCTCATTATAGAGCTTGATGTGTAATCAAAATGTTCAATTTCGTCTAGCATTGAATTGTCTTAAACATTGTCATTGACGGTCACGTAAGGCCTTCAATCATAGTTTATTTTGGATGCAAGAATATTAATTATATTCCATAAAAAAAATCGTCTAAAAATAGAGATACGGATTTAAGTCACTTTAATATGCTTGTAATCAAGATCGCATGTGTTCATTAGAAGAAAATATTTTATTAAATGTACATTCTTATTCAAACAAATTAAAGTCAAGAAAAAAAAACAAACACCGATTACACCTTATAATTATACCTTGTTTTATAATGTAACTTCTGTTCTGTACTACTGATGGGCGTTCCCCTGTATCTTCAGTCTCTACATGTGTATTGTATATGAGAGTTTTAATACGGCATTATTTTAATTTCTGTAGCGTGCGCTACAATGTACCAACTTTAAATTAAAGTTTATGCAATAATATATTTATTAATAGAAATTATTAACACATTTTGATATTTCCCAAATGGTATTGCGATCTCGATATTTTGATTAACAAAAACTATTCATTACACCGAAAATAATCTTATTCCAATAGTTCAATTTCAATATATATTATACAAAAATAATGATATAAAGTAATTCAAAATAACCGATAAATATCTGCATGATCAATTAAAATATGACAATATAAATACACAAAAAACTAATAAATTTTAGGGCAGATATATCATTTGTTATATATTGTAACTGAAACCATATGGGTTAAGATATATTTAAGCAATTCCTGTATTATTTTTAGGGCAGATATATCATTTGTTATTTGTTAACTAATAAATTGTAGGGCAGATATATCATTTGTTATAGGTTGTAACTGAAACCATATGGGTTAAGATATATTTAAGCAATGCCTGTATTAATTTTTTGTCGATGAATAAACATATTATTAAAATAGACACAACAAATATAATAATCGAGCCGAGTGGCATTGTGTCGACAACGCCCCTCAGCAAACCTTTGCAACATGGTCCGCGCAACAATTGCGGCACGAGCATTATTGTAATTATATTAAACGCTTCAGCATATTTACAAAATAATTTTTACTATAGAAAAATTAAGAAATGTTTTGTCGAATATGTGAAAGCTGAAAACGAATATATGTATATATTTATTTTTTAAGGGTAACATAGCTTTTTTGTAATTATAAGTCTATTAAAATAATAAATAAGCAATAACTATTTGAGTTTCCACAAATTATTATTAAAACATTTGGCCATTAAAAGTTTACAGCACGATGCATAATAATTGAGGTAGTTACTACAATGACTACAAACGGGTTTACATGTTAATTCTCACTTAAATGAATTCAATGTATTACTTCGAAAAAAAAATCATAAAAAAATGAAACAATAGTTTTTTTCTTCCAATCAAACTTTGACAACAGAATATAATACTATTAAAAACGTACATTAAATCGATTCATTACTTTATTTATAACTTATCTACAAAATTATATGTTACGTAATTACATTATTTATATCTGATAAACTATTATCATATACTACAAATAATTCTTCTAATTAAAAATAAAACGGAAGAACAACAGTAAGCTGTATATAGCTTATAAACAGCTGACTGTTGAGCAAAACGAACATGTGTAACTTAGTAATTCATAAATATTCTGGTAAAAATAACCATGTAATGGCTCGAAGAATTTGATATTTTCCTTTATGGTAAAAAATCATTAGCCAGGTATTTTATTTTCCTTTTAACTATATGTACATACTAGGCTAAGTTGTGATATTTGGAACCAGCAAATCACGTAAGTACAAGCTCCATTGAGTTTTCATATTTGATCTAGTGTTGTACTTGCACTGTAAATAAAAAAGTCGAAGCAATGTGGAAAAAACTGCCGAACCACGTTGGAATGGCGTGGTGGTCTTATACATATATATATATATATATATGCCCAGTAGCGGCCGGCACCTATATGTATAATAAACTATATTAATAGTCTCTATTGAAAACTTTAATTACATGTAAGTGCATTTGTAATGTTAACTTTACGAACATAACAAACACTTTAAGCTTTTAATTCTTAAAATAAGTTAATGTTTAGTATTATTCATTTCAAAACGCATGATAACGTACGTTTAAAGCACATTATTTATTGTATTTCAACATTGTATAAATTATTATTTATTTTACTTAATAAAACGAGGTCAAAGGATGAATTTCAAGTATTTACTTTAGAATATACAATAATAACCTTCAATACCTTTATTGATTGTTTCAATTTGGTAAGTTTGGTTTATTATTATATTTTTAATATGCAGTACAACGTATACGAGGTAACTTAACAAATCTTATTGAATAAAAAATAACTGAATACGGTTCACCAATAACAGGATTACGACTTCGGCACCGGATACGGCTATTATTAAAACCGCTTAATTGTAGAATATTCAGCCGAGGATTACACAGTACTAATATAAGGACAAATAAACTAAATACCAATTGACTTATGTGCTTATTTTTTATAGCTAGATATTCGTACAGTCTCGAGTTTTGAAAGCCCAATTTTTCACTACTTATTAATTATTAGTTTCTTAAAATGTATTTGAGTTCAGATTTCAATTTAAATGTTTGTTTATTTTTTTTTGTTTTGCTGAATATTCACTTTGGGTTAAACCTATATTTGGTCCATCGGTAGTACTTCGTCCAGTATATTAAAATAACATTCCGAGAGATTAAATTTATTTACCATTTCACCGAGACCCGGGATTAATCCAAAACTCGTAAATTCTACGTAATAATTTAAACTTCTGCCACATATGTATATACGATTTTATATTCAAGTATTCCGTTTGATGTTTACCGACGAATTTCAAATTTGCTCTTACAAAATAGCTCTACTGATCTAAAAACGCCTATAAATCATTCAATCATTAAACAACTCTTGCGTTGTCTTCACAATTCAATTCGACAGTTGCCGGACCGCATCAGAGACTATCATTTGACCCCCTGAACCAATCAGTAAACCTAAACCGAGCAATAAATAAATATTATATAACTCGTGTAACACTTTATTATGTAATATCCTACTCTAGATACCCACCCTCATTGCTTTTTATACAAACTAAATTTTAATAAAAAATTATACCTATAAAGTTGAAAATTACACTTAATACTATTCAAACCTGAGGTTGAAAAGCAAATAATTGTTCCGTATATAATGATTAAACACATAATTGGTTAGAAAATATAGAAATTAAAATTATAGATATAGAGTATGTGACATAAGGCACTCGATCACACAATCAAACAACCATCCAGCTCACAAAACGCCTACACAAACGTACCAGTAGATGTAAGAACGTTCGTTGTGCCTCTATACCTAAGTGAAGTGAGTACGTGGATCCGTGACGTCATATTCTGTTGTGGGACTATAAGGTGCCAAGTAGCAGTCATTTTTATAAATGAAAGCAAAAAGGCGCCAACTGAATTGAGAATTGGCATTCTATAAAAAGGTGATTATCAAATCATTAATCACACGTTGCCGGGTGATTATTGCTTACTAATGTGTTATGCTTCATTTTAAAATATCAATAGTAAATCTTATTGTGTAGTTTACGTTACGATAATTTATATAAACATATTAATTTTTCAACTATACTTTGCCAACACATTTAAAAATTCGATGTAGGTAACTATTTATGAAAATTGTAGTATATTATGATTTGTACTTTGTAAACATTCATAAAACATAAAAAAAAAAACATTGATCACGAATATTTCTTTAAAAATTGAATACACAATAGACGCCGACCTTGGTCCAATGGCATTTACCCTTGTGTCAATCACCCGATACATCCCGTAAGGCAACATTAACATAACATAATATATTATGTAGTTCAATTTTAATACTTACGAAATGAACATTACGATTCATTATTTAATGCATATGTTAAAAATATTAGGCAAGACTGTTCGAGCATATCACTTTCACTGAATACCGATATAACAAATTTTGATTGAATAAATCCAATGTTCTGATGTTTTGGCATTTAGGACGATTGAAGTAGGTCAAGATTAAATAAGCAAGTCTTATCATCGACCTTTAATTTAGTGGCTGTCGATGCACACGATTTTGAAAGATTACCAGTAAGGTACCAAAGCCTTGAATCTTCCATATTAATTAGAAAAAATAGATGGATTTGTTTTAAATAATTTATCCGTCACAGTTGAAATGGTCCAGTGAATAGAGCACAAAATGAGAATTCGGCGAACATCACTGAATTTTTAATGTGACAAATAAAGATTTGTAATTTATTTACATAACGTTTTAATAATACACACTATATTCTTATTAATTACCATCGAAATTGTGTTCAGATAAAGCATTTATTTTTTTAGTATTCCAAAGTTATAACAAAATTGAAGAAACGTAATATGATGAACTTTGTTACAATAAATAGAGCATATATAATTGAATAACTCGGCTTCTAAATAAACATACATAAGTTGACGAAGACAACTGAAATGTATTCGGTATATCATAATAATTAATGAGATTTATACTATAGCGAAACTCGCCAACAAATAGACAAAAAATGTAAAAATTAAAACAAGTTTTATTTCATTACAATTCACTGCATTATTTTAATTGAATGATCTTTATGAAAACAAGAAAATTTAGAAAGGTGGGTTAAAAATTTTGTCGCTAAATTGGTCATAACTAATTGTGATAAGGGCTTAAGTATGGTTTTTCTGGATGCCTAACCAAATTATTATAATAATAAAACCGAATCCGTTATCGTTAATAATTATAAAATACCATCATAATCTCATCGAAGGATTGACGAGAAGTTCAATTTTATATCTAAACTAGTAGTTGCCCGCGGCTTTGCTCACGCTTAAGTATGTAAAGGATAACAGATTTTTTGGAAGTCGGTTATTTTAAAGTAAGAAGCATGAAATGACATTCTGATAAAAAAGTATAGGATTTTATTTTATTTTAAGACTTAATGATTATTCTTTTAATAATCATCAGTGCTCTTACTGTGAAATTCTGTAGTTTCACTTAATATATTTTACAAAGGCTTCAAGAAAAAAATACTTTATACACGTCTTCCAATATACGATTCCCTCTTAGGGGCTAGATTTTTAAAAAGGTTGAAATACATATTTATGCCTCTAACTTTGAAAATGACAGGTTTCCATACAATCGTTCATCCCTTATTTTATTCGTTTAGGGGAGGAATTTCCAGAAATCCTTCCTTAGTAGATGTTTACATCATAAAATGTATCAACTGCCAAAATTTTAAGTTTATAACATCTGTGGTTTAGGCTCTGCGTTGATGAATCAGTCAGGAAAAGTCATTATATGTATAAATAAAAACAAAAATACGTATGTTTTTATAACTTTTGATAGACTCAACCGATTTTAAAGAAATAAAGACTAAACGGAATCATAAAATGCTCCTTATTATAATTCACTTTTTGGCCGTTTCAAAGATTAGCCTGGACAGACAGACTGACGAAATTTTAACAAATTACTGTTTTGGTATTGATAAACCGCAAATAGCCATATTATCTTTAAATTATGTAAACAAACAAATAGAACACAAAAAAAAACAATCTTTAAATTAACATATAAATACAAATTTTAATTCTATGCAAAAGAAATATTTAAAATAACAAAAGAAAAAAAATTATTCACTAAAAAGGCGTAACAAAATGTTTCATGCTTTCCCATTAATTTCTGGAAAAAGCGATTTCTTGCACGTAGTAAAATAGTATGAAAAAAATCTTAAGCCACAGCGAAACCGTAGCTTAGGCGAAAGTGAAACTTGGAATATATAATGGGTATTGGACACGAAACGATGTCGCGAGTTACATAATCGAATATATCGGATCAACACATCCGAGATGCATGGTCTACACGAATCGAATCGTTATTCTGGGAAATCGTTTGTAATTCTTAATGTGCACGTCACTACGTGCTGCACTTTATTGAGTGACATGTGGAAATTTTATGCACCCATTTAAAGATATATTCTATTCGAATATTGCTTCATATGGAATAATGATCTCACTGTAATGGTTATAGGCAAGTGTTACACAAATTGTCATACACTTCACAATTTATATTGAGCTCTTCGAAATGAGACTTTCATAACTGTTGTATGATTTCACGAGTAAGATAAATGATATATAGTTATAGTTTAGTTCAGAACTTCAAGGTTTAAATTATAAAATTTCACAATTTTTATCAATTGTAATATCAGTATGAAATATTTATAGGTTCATCGTATTAACTTTAACTATCTAAACACAATGGTTAAATACAATATTGTATTTAATAATAATAATAATATAATAATATCCTGGGACATTATTCACACATGACCGTCTGATCCCAAACTAAGCAGAGCTTGTACTATGGAAACCAGATAACTGATATACTACATATACTACTTTTCTTTTGTAAATACATACTTATATAGATAATTACACCCAGACTCAGGACAAATAGACATGTTCATGCACACAAATATCTGTCCCGGGTGGGAATCGAACCCACAACTTTCGGTGTAAAAGGCAAGTATCTACCAACCACGCCAACCGGCTGGTCAATCAAAATAATTCATATATGCTATTAAACACATATACTTAAAATAAATTCCTCAGTATAGTACCTCCACTTAACTGCGTTTTTTGCTATTTATATCAAATTGAGGTATATTTACAATGTATCACGATCGACATTGACGTAACCGTGACAAATCTCATCAATCAGGCTCATTCAGGTCGTCGATACACTCGATGCTTCGTTAATTTAACGCACCGAATCATTCAACATAGGAATAATCATATAGACAAGTAATAAGATAATGTTATAAATATAATAGAAATCAAGACTTTATTAATATAATACATATTAATTAACGTTGATACAATTTAAAATGCAAAGAACCATAAATCGTTGGACTTGACAAATTATGGTACATTGACCTCTTAAATAGGTTTTTCAAAGTAGTGAAAATGTGTATACAATACAAAGCAGCTTTATATTTAATATAAGTGCTTGTTGTACCTTTATACTTTAATAAAGTATATTTTGATTTTAATATCAAATGGAATAAATATATTGTTACCGGTTCGCCCATACTGGTCGCGGAGGTCATTTCAAATGTTCAATCAAATCTAGATATCGTAAAATTTAAATCAGACCAATAATAATTAGTACTTGTCATATAAAATCTGACTTATATAAATAATAATAAGGCCCTGTAAATACTAGGAAGAAATTACGTTGGTACCTAAAATTATGTATATCCGCTAGCGGGCAACTTTACACATAATAATAATAATAATAATATTTAATTTCAAATAAGAGATTTTTCCGATTGTAGCCGCCGATTGTATGACCAAATAACACAAGTTTAATTGCTTCTCAATATATTAGTTAGGATAAGCTCCAAACCTTCTCCTCAAAAAGGGAGAGGACGCCTTAGACCAGCAGTGGGACATTTACAGGTTGTTACTGTACTGTACTTTATATTAGTAGGTATTACTTATTAGTAGCATAGGTATACCTATTACACGGTTATTGATTCAATGTCCCATTGATAACTCTCGTTTTCTAATATTACAATTAATGGCTAGATCTTTAAATATAAAAAGACATTTTGGCCAAGTATTATCGTTGAGGCAGCTCTACTAGAGTTAGATGTGTATTATTAAATATTTTTGGCGCAACTAGTACAATATAATTTTAAAATTATAACCACCAATGTACTATTAAATAACAGCAGGATACTACTAGCACCGTTTTATGTCAGACTGTAAAATTTGACACACAAATATACCGATATAAAGATTTTTCAATCACGCAATAAAAATAATATCCGGTGAATGATATATATTTTTTATTGAATTTAATTGAAATTGTTACAACCCTAACAATTTTACATAAATCATATTTTATAGTAGATAAATGTAGATTTATAATTATTGCTAATGACCTCTACATAAACAAAATACGTGTTACACGAAAATATGCTAAACTGATAGTTAACAATTAAAATTAATTTCATACTATGCTTTGTTTCATAGATATAATTAATGATGTCTACTAATTAGGCAAGGCAGTGCACCTTTACGCACGGAGGTTTCTCAGCCTTCTGGAATATTTTGTTATTATTCTTACCTGCCACTTGATTACGAAAGAATAAGCGGAAATTGTGTCCTACTTAAATCCGCTTTTGATAAGCCCATCTTTTGTTAATAAAACAAACAGATAAATCTAGTTCACCTTTTGTAAAGCGAATACCTATAGCATTAATCTTGATTGCACTTCAAGGTTTGCAACTATCTCCTTTATTGGCTTACATAATATAATTGCTTTTTCACACAGCTATATAACTGATTCTTCCTACTTCTTGTGCGCTCGCATTTCCTCTTTTCCCCTATACGTTAAATTTAACTCAGCTTAGAACTACACTTTCACACGAACGTTGATGCATACTGATTTTATTCTAAATGAAATTATATTTTTGGTTTGGTATGGTTAAGTAAATTTATATTCAATTTCAACTTTTATTGATACCTTAATCAAATATACAAAAATTACTTTTTTTTTAATGTTTTGATTATTACATAAAGTTTTAAGTTTATACTTATACGTCCCTTGAGGTTGTGTTTTTAAATACAACCGTACAAATTGTTGAGATGCTAATTGCTGATGCGCTTACTCAAAAAAAACCCTTAGTTGACTGTTACGACAACTGCAGGTTCAGATAGGTTTTATCGGCTATTCTGTAAGAACTCACTTCGCAACTCACGAATTTCGCTATCCTTGAATGTTTTAAATTTCATAATTATTATGGTTAAGTTGTCGAACATGAGCTTTGTTCGACTTTGCTCTAAAAGAATAAATTCTGTTCTACTACGAGGTGGATATACGTTGTTGACCATACCCAATTGAACGTTACCATTACATATGCCCCGCGCAGATCTCACACTCCCTTTGTTTAGGAAATGTCACAGGTCTGCTCAACACAACGCCTCGTCCCGCACTACAAAATGCTATTAATCATGAAAATTATCACATTAAAAAAAAACAATATCGACTCCCGAGAAGAGAAGCTTATAATGCAACTCAAATAACCGCACTTTACGTATCGGAATAAGTTATATAAGAGACTAGTTACATTAAACTATAAAATACTCGTATTCAGTAATGAATTATTATATTTACGTTTTATTACTGAATATTTTAATGTAACGAGTCACCTAATGTTAATTTAATTAATTATTAGGATATTTTTACACCTCAGATTCTTCCTCTGACAGGTCTTGCAGCCGATTTCAATAAATATTTGCATCGTTTAACGCTAAATCATTAAGCATTGATATGTAAACAACATTTGCTAAGAAACTAATTATCTTAAGATAAACCATACTTTGTTATATAAAAACTACTTTTCCATAATATATATATTTTTTTTCACTTTTTAAGAAAATCAATGCTACATTATAATATTTTTATTCAAAGTTAACTATATCAATGACTAAAAAAAACGTGTAAGAAGCAATAAAATCCGTTATTCATTATGAATTTCAGTGTATTTTGTGAATAAAAAAAAACATTTTAGTTAAATAATAAAATATTTATTAAAACTGTTAGTTCTGTAGAATGTAGATCACAAATATAATATTGTTTATTATTTGAATAATTGTTGTTGTTAAGCAGTCGTTTCATCCTTCATTGAAAATTCGTGCTTCAATCTTTAGACTGTCAGTCACGTTTTAAATATATTTGGTTAATAAATTTTAATTTTGTCAGAATATAAGCAATGTGTTATTACGACGGGATTTTGGATGTTTGTGTTTTTTATATATAAACGTAATAAAGAAATACTTTTTGGTTATTAAAATAACTTATATAATCGTTTGTGCTCACTACTTTAACGTTTTATTATATTCAAACAATCTCTTCTGAATGCGCAATTTATAAAAATAAATTTACCATTCTATTATCGGATCATGTATATATCTTAAATAAAGATAACAATTATAAAATAAGTTACGTAATGAAGCGAGATGAATGGATAAAGGTAACTGGTAATCAAACGTTTATGACTAAGAAGTTTTGTTTGGAAGTGTTAAAGTATTAAATGTTGTGTATTTATTCATTTTCAACTATTGATAAAATCGAAATAAAGTAATTTTTAAATGTTATAATATATTTAATAAGATATCAATCTCGATATGACAAAAGAGTGAGAGGAGTTATCTTGATTTAACTGGAAAAATATGAAATAACCATTTATTTTATCTATATTTTAGACTAAAATATGTAATCAGTTACATTCTTTACTATTCAATAATTCTATTCTACCCACAAATTATGACTTGCATTTTTTATACATAATTGAATTACGTGTATAGACTTCAATGTGTCAATCAAATGAATACTTTTAATAATAATATAATATAAAATAATATTAATAAAATTATTAGTAATTCCAAAACAGTTATATTTTTTATTTATGTATGTTACTGTCAAACGACTGTTTTGTATTTACGTGTTACTATATAAGGGGGAGTAAGCTAATGCTTGTCATCAAATACAGACATAAAGAACAAAACATGTTTGTCACTTAAGTGACAGAGCATTGGTAGTATAATATTGACCTAATGCCTCTTACAATGCTAACATTTGCGTCTGCCTTATCGTATATTTAACGACGATAATTTGAATGTTCATTTCGTAGTTTGATTTTGTAGAGAAACTTAAATAAGAGCCGAATGGCCCGATCAGTGAATCTTAACCGGAGACTGTGTGTGTGATTCGAACCCAGGCAAACACCTTTGAATTTTTCATGAACTCGTCCTCGGTGGTGACAGATTTTTATCCAACTTAGGCCATTTACACAACAAATATTTCCTTAGTGATATATTATAGAGATATATTATAATACTAAATTGTGTTCACCCGGATTTGAACCCACAAACTTCTATTAAAATTTGAACGTTCTAGCCACTGGTCACATTTTACGTAATTTAATGTAAAATATTTTACAGAAGTACAAGGTGAATTAAAACTACAGGTTTAATGTGAGTAAGAAGGCGATAAAAAGAAACACAGACATCAAGGATATTAGTAACGATAACCGCTTCAGAGATTTCGTTTTATAATAAAAAAATGCTTAAGGCTAAATTATTATTTATGAACAATTATTTAAGGCCAATGGTATTTTTATTACAAAATATTTAGTACGTATATATTTATATACACCCATAAACATAATATAAACAAATGAATTTATAATAAAATGCGCCGAAACTAGAAAGGGAACTAAGCAACTGAAGAACTTACTAGGTTGAAACCAACAGAAAATTAAACTGTGGGAACTTTCAAGTATTGCAGCCATTCAAATAATTATTTCAATTTTGATTCACAAATAACTTAATGTTGTTTTTACACCGTTTGTTCTGTGTTGTTACTTCATACAGCTTTCTTTACGTTTTTTTATATATAAAGTATGTGACCATTGTATTAAGTCATCAAGTTTATTTTGAGTTTAATGTAGATTAATATAGGTAGTGATTATATATATTTTAATACAATTCAATCCATACTCTTGCTCTTGAAATCATTTTTTTCAATGATTATGACAGTGACAGGACAGATAAATTATTAATTACATAACCTTTACGCATTAGGTTTAATATAATATTCACAATTCGAAAGCTTCTTAGCTTGACAAAGAGATAATGCGATTTCCGCGGGACATCGTGACAATGGAGTGACGAAATCGGAGTGCTTAATTATCTCATTTTTGCAATTTCTTTCTTTGACAGCTTTAAATATTCAAATAATCTTGACCTGATTTTTTCTTCTAATTAGTATATTTACATTTTAATATAGGAAATTTATTCGTTATATTATTATATAATTTAATCGATATAATTATCAGTATCATTAAAAAAAAATAACCTGTTTGCAATTGAAAGTTGCATAATATTATATCAACATTCTGCAAATATCATTTACTCTTCAGTTGAGTAGATAAATTAATGGAAAGAACACATGAATCGTCCAAATCTCTTCATGAAGATACCAATGTGTTAAGCAATAATAGACGTAATCTATCACTTAATAGTTCAACGATATTAGTAAAAATAGTAATGCGAAGTCGCAGGTTTAACCCTCATTTTTTTTTCGCTGTGACATCAAAACACATTTATGTGTTTCCCCCACATGAAGTGACCACTAAAAAACCAGCGGTACCCACTCCGTCTTGTCGGGGGACGTCACAGGATCGCTTGCGCATACTACCGTGCCACAGGTTTAACCCCCAAGCAAAAGCTACATCGTTATATATACTATAAAAAAGGTTATATTTTTTTGATTAAGAAACAAAAAGAGTTTTGTAGTTTTTTACTAACGTTGCGTTACGTGCGTAGTATATCAAAAGGCCATAAGAATCAATACTATCCGAAAAACTTACCATAACGCAATATGACACATTCAACCACAACCATATTTTATATTCTTCCGGTTTACCGTAAATATCTAAGTTTAAGAATATGCGTTATTTAAATTAATTAGTTATATAATAAAACACAAGCCGTGGGAACTGTAAACGAACTAATCTTATAATATTGTCGTATGAAGGTTGTTAGAGTAATAAGTGTTTTTTTTTTAAGAATAGTTTATCAACAGACAATTATAAGTACCAATATGACAGACATATGTTATTTTATCAAAGAATATTAAATAAAAAAGTATTTAATCTGAGTAGATATATACTTAACGGAAAATATTTTTAAGCCGTCTATTTGCAAATAAAATTTACATTAATAAGCAAAGTAGGTCAATGTGCTAAAATACCGTCCATGTTTACAAACGAGTGCAATAAACTCTATAGTGCCAATGATCTCTAATAAAGCAATCATACTGAAATCTGACTCATTGTTTGTTAAGGAAATATTGCATAAAGTATTGATGGCTTCAAGTACCTAGCTGTATACAAAACCGCTTAACCTCAAATGTGTTACGCGTGATTAAATTATAGATTAACTATTCTTCTTAAAAATAATTTGATACGAATACAAAAATATTCTTTTACTAGCTACCCGTCTCGGCCATAAAGTGACTAATATATAACTTTATTGGTTTACGCGGCAAACACCAGTAAAGGTCGTAGTTAGCATGATTTTTACAGATATCTTCAACAATAATCGTTTATCGTGTTCAGACAAATACACAGAGAGATACTTTGTTTTATAATAAGTATTGATTGAATACATATATTATACCCGCATGTGTGAATTAAATCTTAAATCTTAAAAAATAGTTCATCATAATATTGATCAATACCGCATCTTACGGTACTTATCTACTTACGAACATAAAATTCCAACACATTATATTAAAATACTGTTAGTCACCATTGTGCTAGACTTTGATGAATGAGTTACTGATACGATGACTATCAAAAGTGTATCGAAAGTATGGCGTTAAGTAAAAGAAACCGTTATATATCGCCTCCATTCACAATATACGTAACACAGTAAAGAATGTTTGACAGATTATTATAATTACAATTTATATTATTTTAATATTTTTATCCAATCTCCAAATGTAGTAAAAATGTTTGTTACTTGTGGAAATAATAATAGTTTACAGCAACACTGAAACCGTGTTTACATATCTAAAATTATATTTCTCAATGTAACCGCAGATGTCTTTATTAGCGCGTGTCCTTTAAAACGTTCCCATTCCCACTACTGTACATCTCTGTACTGCCATTGTTCTCCGCGGTCAAGGCCACGTGCGCGCTTTTACTTATTTATTATCTGTGCGATTTATTAGATCTACGGAATGCACGCCATTCTAAGCACCAACGCTTTCTAACACATTCCATTTTAATAGTATTCTTTAAATAAATTATTTATTAATTTTATAAATTACAAATGACTTATAGCTTGTTGTATAAAACAGCTTATAAACAAAAAAAATATATTTTTAGACAACATTAGGAATTTTGCGAAACGATTTAGTTGTCACATCAATTATTATAATAAAAATCTAGTTGATTCTCTCTCTATTAAATAATTAAATTTTTCCAATCCAAATTAAAACGTTTATTTACGATTTTTTGCATGAGTGTAAATATGTTACAATGGAATGTTACCAAGTAGGAAACTGAATAATTGAATATAACTTATTAGTCAGATTTGTATGCCGTGTTGTTTAATATTAATTTATTGTTTTTAACCAAGTGAGGCAAGTTCGTGGCCACGGAAATACTATAGTTACATAGTCATGCAAATTACAAAAACAAAGTTATTTGTATAGACACCCAATGTATGTATTTCATTTACATAAGTAGAAATGTGCTGTAACTTAGTCATCCTATGAGTTACCCCTTAAATATATTTTTTGATTGAATATTTTGACAATGTTCTTTTTTGTTCTTTTCTCTTTTATGCCTCGTTTTTAACATAAGATTTCACATTCAAATATGACGAAATTATGTTAGAATTTCAGTTTTTATCAAGAAACCCAATAAATGACCATTGTAATCTATCCGATCTCATATTTCATGTAGTCAATATACTTAATACAAATTTTATTTGAAAGAAAAATGCAACAATAACAATTTTTCACAGAAACGGTCGTAAATCGAGACATTTATTACTTGATTCTGCTTGTACACGCATCTTGATAACGCACATTTCATTTAGATAAAAACGTTTTTATCAAATTCAAAAATAGTTTACATTAAATTATTATTTTACATACACCACCTACCTCATATCCTATGAATAATTCCTTACGCCATTGGTTGCCCGGAAGAGATTGCTATGTAGCGATAAGGTCGCCAAAGTTTTATGCCACTCATAAATAGGTTGTATCCATGTTTTGTAATTTTTTTAATCTTTGTGGTGTACAATAAAGTATAAAGCTAAGTATATTTGAACGTTAAGTTAAAATTTGGTAATCGCGTATGTAACCCGTTACAACTATATTTTAATGAGAATCAACAATTAAATCTTTCCATCGAAACACTGTTTTGCACTTTCCTTTTCAATAGACACAGGTTAACTGTTAAAATGCTAGGCATTATAAACAAAACAACTTTCTGCAACAAACAAAGTTTATTGAATGTAATCCGTGTTTGACATGGACATGACATGACGTGTGACAAACATTACGTGGAATAGTCGTCAAATAATGCGCCTTATCATCATTCACATTTTTCCATTTATATTCACCTTTCCTTAAAAAAGTTTGTAAGCTCCTAGATAGATTACTACTTATTTGTTAAAGTAGCATTTTTTCATACAATTTAACATTTACATATAGTTGCATAATACCTTAATAGCAGATACCCCATGTTCCTAGGCTTTATACCCTGAGCAAATATGATAGACCAACATAGCTGACTTTTTAATGAAATAACACTAAATATATACGTATAATCATATATTTTAAAAAGTATCTCAAAAAGATCAAGCACATGTAAAAGCATAAATATAAATTAAATTAAAAATCGAGTTACTGACGTTACCAATAAAAGCATTAAGAACTTATTTAGTAACAACGTATAGAATATTTACTTCAAGTTTTTTATGTTCAAACATATTCTTAGAAAATAAAATATCGTGATATCATAGAATAAATATTTTAAAATTATATTTTCTGGTCATCGCAAGTTTGTTTTGAGGTTCAAAAGCACAGCACGGAATAATTATATTAACCGTTGGCTACATTTTAAATACGCCATTATATGAAATTGTTCCATTTATCATTACGAAATTAGCATTATATAATAAATCATCTAAAATATTATATTTATCTGTATATAAAATTATTGCCATTTAGGGAATATACATTTAATTGTATGTAATACATAGTTATTATGTAATATTATTTGAGAAAAAGATTAACAACTGATTTCCTTACCGATTATTTACGGTACATTACGAATATTGTCTTTTAAAATAAATTATTCAAGAACTATTATGAGAGCTCTTTTTAAAGTTGGTGAATATATTTTGTTTTTATATGGCTTCTGCTAAAATTTTAAATATGTTATTACATTTTTTTTTCAACAAATAACCATCATATGGCGTGATTGTAAATAAATCGTTTAACCGCAATCCGCTCCAGTAATTAAATAGAAAGTGATTGAATAATTAGTTCAAGGTTACAGACGCAAAAAGTTTAAGTATATGCATTCTTTGGCGAAGTAAAACATGTTGGTAATTAAAATTATTTAGAAAAGTCACATCCGGTTGAAAATGTTTTATAAAAAGGATGTGCAGCTTAGTTTTCAGGACGTGATTAATAATTTCTTATTCTTCTATAAATAGAAAATCGTGAAAATAATGGCTAAAGCACGCACAAACGTACATAATGATGACAAAATTGTCGTGCGATTTATTTATGAGCCCTCATGTTGACTACAACCGATATATCAGAACTCGTATTACGTTTTTCCTCACGAATACACTTTCAAGACTGAGCAATACAAGAATATACAATTATACATCAAAAATACTGCATTCACCAGTACGATTACTCGTTCAAATTACATATATGTAAATGTAAATTAATTACAAATAAAACACATTTACGAAATTAGGAAAGAATGTTGTACAAAATTTAATTTCAAAACTTTTATGTACACACATTTATTTTTTTATTCATGGTCAAGTCATAAAAAAACTTAGAAAACGTTTCTAATAAATTGTTATAATGTAAAAGTTTCTTTATATACCTACATTTTGCAGGGCCAAAAGCATAATAGCTAACATTTAACATTCAAATTTTCAGCTCAAGGATAGAGCCGAGACAATAAGATACATAATTAAATATGAATGAAGACGCATGATTATATACTTTATGTCAATTAGCGTTATCCACATAGTTAACGTCGCCATTACATTAAAGATGTTATTTATATTACGAAGATGCAACCTAATGATGTCGCGCTTGACTCCACTCCACTCATTATTATTATTATTATTCTTTGTGCCTGTAGTATGAATATGCTTCCGGACCCATGACACAAAATTTACCTACTTCAGCGAGACGTGAATTGTTAAATACTATTTTAATATTTTATAAAGGTCAAAATATATAAAGAAAATAAAGGTGTTGTATTATATAATCAAATTACAGAATTACTAAGTTATTGTTACAACTTACATACATGTAACGCTAGCCCAAGCCGATTTTGTAAAGAATTAAATCATGTTTAAAATTTAATGATACTATATTATAGCCTTTTTGAATAAAAATATCCCGTAAGAGGTTTAAATTATGGTTGAATGTTTGTAAGGTTTATTATTTTCGATTTTAAAATATGAGAATCACAATTTAGGGGTATGTTTATAAGTGATGGCTATTGTTGTAAATGTTTGAAAGATTCGCAAATTAAAAAAAAACCTATGACTTGGCAGATGAATATTATATAATTTCAATAATTATTCATTGTCGAATTATAACTCCATTTATTTACGATTAACTGTTGCAACTTAATAGAAATTAAAGGTTGTTCGTAGACATATGCCACACATTCATTAATTATTTCACAACAAATGAGCATTGTTCCGTGCATAAGTGTGTTCTGGTTTTAAGTTTAAGCGAGTCAGACACGAATAATATAAAAAGTTAAATCGCAGAATTGCCTGTAGTATAGGAGGATAATGAATTTACAAAACTAATGTCTGAACACTTTACTTACAATCAGGTAATCTAATTGATTAAATTTAAATTATTATATTACACGGACGTTCGAGCACCTGTAAATTAGTTTTACGACAGAAAAAAAAAAAAAACAAAAAAAAATGTAAGACTTTAATTGTTTATCACTATACTATATAAAATAACATTCAAATAACCATATGACAGAACTATGCAAGTAAGAATGAGCTATTAAATAAATATTGTTTTACTATAAATCAAAAAGATAAAATATTATAATGCTGATGGAACCTTAATTAGTATCAAAATTTCTATTCAACCAATAAATCCTGCTAGAATTCATTCCACAAGGTCACTTATTTAGACAATAACTATTTTTAATTTTGTATATACTTATATATGTCCTTAATGTGAATAGAGGTTTTATTTTAATTAATAAATAAAAACTATAATCTAATAGGAACTCCTCGAATATTTTATAGCCGTATTGTTCAGTACATACTAAGCAAAATAGTAAACCAACCTTGATCAAATGTAGAAACGGTTTTTAAGTATTCATAAAATAATTAACCTTATTCAGTGTTTATTCATTTATGAAAATCCGAGGTGAAGCCGATTGTAATTATTAGCATCCTTCGTGTACTGGTTTCAAGAGGCAGTTGAAAGTGTTTTTCTTAACATTGAAGATAAGTGTTTTAGTAAAATATTATAAATTAAATGTAATATAAAAAAATGAATTATTTTTATCATAAACTATCGCAACAAATAGTAGAGTTACCATATAATGTTACATAGTGTACGCACTTATGTACAAGCAACTAGCAAAACTTTGAAAAAAAAATCAAACCAAATTAATGACGATGAACGCTTTCTGTAGACTATGCAATACTTTTTCAATGAAAATAAGCTAATAAATATTTTTATAAGCAGAATAAACGATATACGCATCGCCTTAATCTAATTATATAAATTACGACCTTTTAACTCAACATGGTACTCTTAAGAATTCGTACCTCCTGTACGAATTATATACGAATAAACGGTGGAGTGGTAAACCGTGATCGTCGAGACATTCAGATATCTGACCTATTGTATTGTATTGTATCTTATATTACAGCGCTTCTAGCTGCTGGATATTTCCGACTTATTACATTTTGCACTTTAATAAAATATATTAAACAGATTTTTAAACATTACGCTTTTTATCAGTATCAGGCAAAAATTATTATACAACGTGATATATATATCGTATACTACTTAAATGTTTACAAAAATTAAAGCTTTGAATAAAATAAAAATCATGAAATTATAATTTATTGTATTGAACAAACCTTTAAACGTATATAATAATATTTTTTCCAGTCAATACAGTGGTCTTCGAAGTATTCGTTTTTAAGGGTTGCTCAAAGCGCTTTAATGTAAAAAAATGATTACATATTGATACGAAATAGTATAGATTAAATGGTTTTGCAATGTCTCACGCTGTTATTCAGATTTTTGTAAATTAATAATAAATATATGCATAAGATATGAAATAAAATCGATTACAATTTCTTAGTTTTATTTTTATCGTAATATTGACGTGTATTTCAATTAATAGAAAATTTAAGTGAAAGCTAATGTGTAACAAAATTATTTGTGGTATACTTCATTAATACCTATATTTTTAAGTTACTGCTTAAACGATTCGTATTATTTTTAACGAACGCCTTTTATCATTGATTTTAGAGCCAGAACAGATTGCATTAATTTATTTTAAATCTATTTTTTCTCGAGATACAAAGTAACATATTAAAATACATTTATTTATAACTAGGAAAATGTTTATTTAATAAAAACATTTAAAATTACGTATTCACTTATCTTATTTTCGAAACGCATATTCAATTATATCTTTATAACATTAAAATAAATCTTATTGTTAACACGATTTCCATTATATTCATAATAACAAATTAATCTTTAAAATTCTCACGGCAATTAAGTAATTGACTACGACAATATTATACAACATATTCACAGAGCATTATGAAAGGTCCCTACCATGGTAAGATAAGGTAACGAGGTAAAGAGTAACCATGATTGGAACAGATTTCTTACCTTTCAAATAATAATTTTATTACAAAAGTAACACTCACTTATATTCTATATTTACGTAGATGTTTATAAATTTCAAAAGTAATTATAATTTTCACATAGCATCATATCACACGATCTATCGAAACAATTTATAAATGTTAATTTTTTTTATGATTTTGATGTTGAAATCTAGATAACGTTATAAAATGGAAAACATCAACAATCTTGAAATAACACGCGATGTCATAATATCCTAATATCAAATTACTTTAATATTATTTTAATTATATTACCGAACGATTTCCCCGTCATCGCTTGTTTGCCAAGAAAATGGAACAAACATTTTAACAGTTGCTTGTTTATCCTCAAATTAATGGTAAAACTCAATTAACTGTTATTCTAGTAAAAATAATTTGTTTGGTTGAAGAAAGAATATTTGTAATTACAGGAACAAATCGTCAACTCTCTTCCAACAAGTAATTAAAAATTTAAGCAAGTATATAAATATATTAATGAATTATTATTTTTTCAATTGTCAAACTTTACTACACCTTTACTACAAGATCTTGATAAAACCTGATATGATCGCCGGTTGGCCTACTGATTTATAAAAGTTCTTTCATTTCCTAATATTATATTAACATTTTTTTTCATTTCTTAATCGTGTGAAGCTATGGGTTTTCGATTAGTGATTTAACAATATTGACAAAACTCTTTTATCGCAATGATTTCCTTCAAATGTCGCTTTGTGTAGTGACTAACTAACATTGTTTTCATGCGAGAATTATTACTCAAAATATCTCTGTATACTAAACTCTAAGTAACCTGTTGAAATGTGATTATTATCAGAATGTTCTCGTTTGCTTGGTCCATCAAAGCATGAAGTTGGTGTTGAAAAATTGTTTCGAAGCAATTCACGATAGCCTTGATTGATTTCTTAAGAGAGTACAAAACAATGCTCTCGAGGCGATGAAAATACAAAACATCTTTCACTTACATTAAATGTAAAATCATATTTTTTTCTAAACATCAGACTGATTTATACTACATTTGGACTTTTTATTTAATTTTAATCCATATAAAATAAATATTAATTTGTGATAGTATTCATATAATAACTTTATCATGACTTATGTATATTTAATACTTATTGCCTTATTAAGAAAATGACCTTATAAAGACATAAATAATAATCACTATTAATGCATTCAGTATTTAAAATAATAACGCAATTGTCGTTTGACTGCTACTAATAATGCGTAAATTACATGCGTGATTAATAAAAAATATGCATCTTTACATGTGTTGCATAAAAACTTTAATGTGTTGAGTTCCGTGCGACTCCTTTTCTTATGTAGCATTTGGTTATGAGAAAATAAAATAACATCAATAAGTTATTTGAATACGCCAATAAATTGCAAACACCAATTATCCAATATCAGTTAGGTTGATTCGATAGATGTCCAAGGAATGACTCTATTTAGTGATTAAGAAATAAAATGAGAATGTGTGAATGCCGTTGATAATATAAATTGAACGTAAAGTTTTCTTTATTCAACCAAGTTGATATTGGAGCCGAGAATGGCCAGTGATTAAAACATATGAATATTCATCTATTAATACTGGTTCAAATGACTCAAGCACCACTAAATTTTTAATTTTTCATTCACGTGATAATTATTAATCATCATTAATCTCGTATTAATAGTAATTAATCTCGTACTCTGCGCTGAAGGAAAACATCGTATGCAAGTTGCATGTGTCGAATGTAAATTTGCCACATGCTCCAAACTGCATTGGAGCAACGTGGTAGAATAAGCTCCAAACCTTGTACATGTATATATATATATATTCGCCGGGAGGGCAAATGACTCTACTCCACCTGATGGTAAGTGGTAGTAGAGTCGAAACGCGACGACGACCAGTACAGACGGGAAAAACGTTCTTCACTAGCCGCCTTCGCCTTGCCGGCCCGCAAGATGCCTCTTCACGCCTCGTTTGAAGTAACCCGGGTTGTAAGAGGAAAATATGAAAACCGAGTGTATGTATTTAAAATATTGGGCTTTGCACAGAATTTTGAAAATAGTCGAGAAAAATGTTGCTGCGTGCTTAACGCAGGAATTTACTTTCCTGTGGCCATATTTTAAAAAATCGTAACCATTATGAAAATTTTAATATTTAAAATCATTCGTTTTATCATGAAATGTAATATTCTCAGATCTTGTGAAAGTCCTATTATAAATGCGAAAATATATTATGAACACACATAAATTTAAAATTGTACAATGAAAGATTTTCAATAGCTGTCTGCTTGCCTTAATCACAATACAATATATATTTGCATATAATATATGTAAGTGGGAAAGTTTTACAATGTAAAAAGTGACATAGGAAGTGTTGGAGATCTTTTTTACTTCAATTGTATAATACATACAAGCACGTTTAATTAAATTTCATTAATTAATACACTTCTTGTGTGACGTCTCTTTAATTTTTTTTTTTTGATCTACTAAACTTTAAAAACAAGTTAAACAACTGAGCGCTTGACATTACAGAATAATTATATTATCTACTAATATAATAGTTTTTGTAAAACTATAGTGGAATTTTGATGGGATTCGTTTATCACATATTCTACCGCCAGCAGTACCTACATAGTAATTTTGTGCTTAAAGGGCGAGTGAGTACCCAACTATAATATCTAAAATGTTATTATACTGGCTTACTCGTACTTCTCTTAAAAATAAGAAAAATAAAATTAAAAAATTAAAAATTAGATTAAAAAAAATCAAATTGTAACATTTAAGGACTATTACTTTACTTTAGCTTACTAATTATTTAAACCGAATCATAATACAAGTTTCCTATCTTGTCTAGCCAAATAAACTAGACTGCTTTTCTTAAAACACCGTCACCAATATAGTCCTCTTTACTTCTCTACACACATCTGCACACCTTAATCTCAAAAGCTTATGGTGTGTTTTACAGATGCTTCAAGGTTCTCGGCTGATGTTGTATAATAGTTAAATGTGTTCTCTATATCGTAACTCATTTTTTCTATCTCTTTGATGGATATACCAATACCAAGGTTTCTTTAATTTATTTTTTTAAATACCAGAAGTACACAAACAAAGTCATGATGCTATTATGAAGGCTCATTATTTTAATCATCTTATTCACTAATAAAGAATAATAATATACGAATAATAAAATAATAATAGTAATATTTCTGGTAATTCATATTATAATAAGCATTTATTGTACAAGTTTCATCTCTTCCTGTGAATATAATGTATTATATTTATGTATGAAGTAAAACATTATTACAATTGTAAATACAAAAAGTGCAAATGTATTCTTAGTTTTATAGATACCTAAATCCAATGCAAACAGTCTGCTATAATCATCGTAATATCAGGAGGAAACGATACGGAACTAACATAACAAGCCTATCTGATGTCTTTTAAATTTATTCGATCATATTTTCAGAAGCTTATTCATAATGAATTAAAAAGCGTGTAATAAATCTCTTAAAGTTATCATATATCTTACTTTAGTAACATTATATTCGTTCAGTATGAAGTAAAAGATTGTAAGTAACAAGAAACAATTTAATTTATTGGCAGAAATTGCCTCGAAATCTGCAGCTGAAAAGATGATCCAAACAAAACCAACGAGGCCGTTGTCTATATAAAGAGTGAATTAGAAAATGTAACCAAACGACTTTTCCTCGAACTACTTATCAAAAAGTTATAACAAAGATATGCAAACAATTGAATAAATTAATAAAGTTGTAGCTACACTCGGGTAGATTTATTCGATAAATGGAAAAACGTGTGAGATACTTCCTAGTTTCCGTGAGAGGAACTCCTAAAATAGAAACTCAGTTGTAAAGTCTACACTCTATGTTATCATTTCGGATCGCTTTACAGAATAATCAAGTATATCTTTAATCTAAACTTTATCTAATTGTTTCTTCATATTTTATTTGGCCGAACTGTCGTGAAAACTGGTACGTGTGGTTTTTCATTATTATTTTAAATATATTTTGCTCAGTAATTTCAAAAGCTAAGATAAAAAAAATTAATTTGTTTTTAAAGACATGAACCGAGGCTTTGTAGATATTATCCGTTAATGGTTTGTAAAGGTAACGGTGAGTTTAATTTAATTGTAGGCTCAAGAGATATAACAAATTCTATCTCGTGATTGGCTCACTATATTCACCACAAATATATTATTAAAATACAGCAGACACACAAATTAAAAAAAAAAATAAGCCGAAATCCTCCATCTTGTTAAAGTCAGCCAAAAAGAAAAAGTAATTTTTTTATTGTAGGAAAGTAATAACAGTATATTCAAAATAATACAGGATATTTAAAATTCAAAAAAGGGAATAAGATAATAATTTGAAATTCTCTATTGTATATCGCATATATTATCCTGTAGTCCTTGTACCGTTCTTGCACAATTAAAAATAAAAGTTGTATTTTATTTTTTATCTAGATTCCTGCATATTATTACGTAAATTCCGTAAAGCGCTAAAAACAATATAATTATAGATGCCTAAGGCTGTCTTGTTTCATTTAAAACAAGTTTTTGAATAATATAAAACAAGTTTTAGGTTCTAGGCAACGATTCATTTTGTAATGTAACCTACAAAATGTAATCTAGGCTATTTGTACCGGTGTCACGGAAATAGTTATGCGGTCAGTTTCAAGGATAACATAGCGGGGTGTACACAAATATTTGGATAATTCAAAACATACACTAATTTATTTATTGTAAGACTAGTTCACATATGAAAATTTGAATATGTTAATATTTTTTCAAAATATTCGAAGGTTGGATTTTGCTTAATAGGTCGTGGCTATCGCTTATGCGGTAACAACAACATAAGGAGTCAAAACCAAATGTCATCTCTTATATTCGGATTAACCATTGTAAAATAAGGCAGCCCTTCTGCATCTTTCAAAACAAAAGATGTAAAAGTAATCCAGTATGTGTAAATAATGATTATAGTTTTTATATATTTCGTCTATCAGAATAATACGACGATAATTTTCATCATATACGTTTTTACTATATAACTATGCACAAGTATATAGAATGTTTCTTCCGCAAATCAACTACATATATATGCGGAAACAGAATTGCAAGGAAAGACATATAATAAACAACTGATGACTGGGACAGTTATTAAGATATCTGTAACAACATTTTCATATATATCATAAAATTTACCGTAAAAGGGAGGTTAATATATTTTAATTACTATATCGTAGATTCCATAATTTACTGGTTGTTAATTATTATAAAATTATGTCACGGTATTGAGATTAACACGTTTTTTCTTTATATAATAATATGTTTTATATCCTGGTTATTGTTGTCACAAAGTACTAAATATTTATTTATTTCAATTATATTTTTAATTTTTCTTTAATATTAATATAATAAAATAAATAATAATACTAGTTTTGATACATAAATGTATATTTTTTAGCTTAGCGAGATTTAATAATTATATTTTGTCAAATATCGAAATTTAATATACGCAAAAATTACTGAATGATTTGTATGCAATTTGGAATGGAGATAATTTATATCCTGATTTAACGCATATGCTACTGACACATATACCCCTTTACACGCGGGCGTAGCCGCCGGCGGGAAGCTATTAAATTCATAATAATCTGGTGGTAGAGCTTTATGCAAGCACGTCTGGGTAGGTACCACCCACTCATCAGATATTCTACCACAAAATAGCAATACTTGGTATTGTTGTGTTCCGGTTTGAATGGTTAGTGAGCCAGTGTAATAGGCACAAGGGACATAACATCTTACTTCCCAAGGTTGGTGGCGCATTGGTGATGAAAGCGATGGTTAACATTTCTTATAATGCCAATGTCTATGGGCGTTGGTGACCACTTACCATCAGGTGGCCCATATGCTCGTCCGCCTACCTATTCTATAAGAAAACAGCGCAAATTATTTACGACTTCAATTTAAAAATAAAAAGAACTGTAAGCTTAATTTTTGCTAATAATCACTAATAATATAAAGTTTTTTTCTTTAATCGAATTAATCTCAGGATATACCGTCTGAATTTAAAAAATATTAATGCGTTACATAGACTAAATAATATTACGATATCAATGAGGGCGAGGCAGTAATGCTTAACGCGGGTGAAAATGCGCGGAACAGATAATATATTATTAGTTCATATATAAGTAAATATTTAACATTTAACAGAACTCTCACAGTCACGTTTTGACAGGCTAAGAATTTCTCTTTTAGTAGCCATAACGGCCATTAAAATTATCTGTCAAATTCGTATAAAGCATTTAAAGGTTATTGCTTTAAATACTTGATATTTAATGTAATTATACACCTACGGTGAAGAAAGGAGAAATTTTTATGTAACGACTATTACGATCGTTTAACCTGTCTAATTACGATGAACTTTCGCTTAACGTTTAAAAATGAAATGTTATTTGTTTACGTTGGTTATATTTATTTAAGTAAAATGTAAAATTATGACAAGTCACAAAACATGTATTAATTATATATATACATACATATAATTATATATATATACCTTATTATATTTTCTTAATACAAAACCTAAACTATAAATCAAAAACTATAAAAAAAAATTGCGCCGAGCTTAAAACTAAAGGTTAGTTATATGAAATTTAATGAAAAGTCGTTATGTGAACAAAACTTTACTAAATGATTTTTTAGTAGTTGATAATAATTAAAGTAGGTTAAAATTAAACAATATGGAAGAGTGAAAATAAAATTTGTAAGAGTTTTTGCATACACTCAAACGGCGTAACATTAGCAATTATAAAAGCAATAAAAACGTAAGTAAGTATTTCGGCACCGACTTAAAAAAGCAATTTTTAAATAATAAATAATTTTATTTAAGCGTATACACGTAATATATCAAACTTTCATCACAATCCGCTACTTTCTATGAATAATGCAGTCTAATCTATCTGAGAGGTGTTAATAGGAAATATACAATGCAATGTATGAGCTAGTTTACTAATGACGAAATGTAGACATCACGTATACTCATTTAAAATTGTAATGGTTGTCCATAAGCAACGTGTTTTGTTAAAAGAAGGCGTTCTTGTATTACCATCACGATATGTCACAGCGCTTTGTCTCTTTACCAATGTTTGTTCATTCAAAATTTACTCAATTATATATGTATATACTGTTTTGTACGTGAGTACATTTTTGACAATCAACAAGTAAGTGTTATTATATATTAGATCATAGAAAGCGTTGAAACAGCCTTCTTTACTGAAATTAAAACACATTGTAAAGAATTGCTGGCAACGGTTATTATAAACTTAGTAACTCACTATTCATGGATAGTACTCCTCGAAAGTGCAACGATCGCCTTAAGTCTATTTTTTCATTATATTGAAAATAGTAAGCAATTAAAATATTATTTTAGTTGAGAAATAAACTAATCTACGTTAAAATTGAAATGAAAAGGTACATTATAAAAATAAAGACATATCAGTTAGAAATACTGTGATGAAATGCTTTTAATTTTTAAATTTGATATTTGGCCTGGTTCTTTTAATTCATTTATCTTAAAACAAAAATTCAATTATAAATCGCTCTTTCCATAAACTAATATATGCGTATAAGCCAACTTATTACCTCATATGATGAACTTTTCTTAGAGACCATAATGAGATAACAAATTAGACCAATTATTCATATTATGTAACTGGAATGCTCATTTATTCAACTAAGCGAGTTAAGCTTTCGTAAATAGAGAAATATTACAGCTAGTTTTCTTTAAACCTAACCGTCATTGTAGGTTTAATGTATATTATTTTTTTATAAGTAAATGCGATTGTATGCTTTCGTAGTAAGCAATAAAGTCTAAAAAAAAATTTCGGATTTGGTTAACTTGTAGGTATGTCAGACGTATATCGTCTTTGGAATTTGTTACCGTAGGCGCAGATGAGGATTTGATTGAGGTGCTTACCTGTTCGATTGATGAAGCGCTTAACAATACTTCCTCTAACTCACGTCCTATTCTATGCTATTGGAACCACACGGCTTACATATAATTTTATCGCTATTATTTTTTATTTTAGAATTAACCGATTATTTTAATTTTAGAATTAATCGATTAGCGTATTTTGATATGATATTATTGATACATTCTTATATAACTCACAGAAATTGCAGTTCTTTAGATACTGGTATTAAGTTAATATCCTTTGAATTCTTATACAGTATGATCCACGATGCGAATACTTGAACCTTGGGCCTCTCTAATATCAACAGTGTTTTATACAAATATTAAAGTCGTGACAACATTTATCATTTGTTATTTACAGTTCCTTATTTGTAACAATTATGGATCCTAAGTTTTGACTAATATACAGAGTAATTTACGTCACTTAAAATACAGATTTTCACTCTTTATGTCTATAGGTTTCCCCCGCTGCATTGCCACAGTACGTGACCACATGGATCGATTGTAATATTTGTGAAAGTGTACCAACTTTAAAAAACTTATCTTGGATTTAGAACTACACTACGAACAAATTGTCTTAGTGTACAATAGCGAAGAGTATAAATATTGTATGAATATTTTAATTTAATAAAATGTATGTTTTATATATGTATCAAATATAATACAAGTAATATATTATGGAAGTACAATTCTAGGTTTCTGATACGCACTGCTAGAGTTTGGAACACACTACTAACGTCTATGTTTCCTGCCTAAGTACAAAAAAAATGAATAGACTTAGGTTATTCTGACATAAAATACTCAGTAGCAGACTGGAGTCTGAAAGTTAGAAGTGTATATACACCCGTGCCTCGGAAAGCACGTAAAGCCGTTGGTCCTGCGCCTGAACTCTTTCCGGTCGGATTGCCGATCAATCGGATTATGAGAGCTAGGGAATAGAGAGTGCACCTGTGTTTGCGCATACACTTGTGCACTATAATAGTCCGGCGCAGTTGGCTAATCTCTCTTGAGATTTACCGCCGAAATCGGTCTGGAGGACCTTATTGGGTAACCGCGCCCAAACTCGAACCTCATCATTGTATTTAGATACGATTGTGGTTAAGTCAAGGAATCAATTTAATATTATGTTGTTTTTTATATAATTCATATTTTAGTTCCGAAATAGTAAAGAAACATACATATATCTAAATGTATTTTTCCCATCTTTGAACTTTAAGGTTATTTGATTAATGTTGTCGTTTAATAAATCTCAAAAGAGCATCAGTAGTGATTGCAAATAATTCGCATTTAGTGTCGTTTTCAATTACGTTATTAGCCAATAATATGTTACTTTACCTAATAAAAACATGTTATAATATTATAATTAATTATTAATTTTTGACATTTCGCGGGCAAGCGTGGTTCTTTGATCAAAGAAGTCATATTTCACCGATACTATTTGTGATTAGTTTTTTTTTTTATAATCTAAAGTATCAATTGAATTTTATTGTTATAGGTAACAAGTAATTGAATGAGTAAGCATTAACCATTTCCTATGTTGAAATGAGTAATAAAATAATAAGCATTGATGAATTAGTTTCTATTGCGCTTGAATTTACGTTAACATGTTTATTAAAAATTTGTTCGATACGTCGCTTGAACCATTAAAATCAATGGTTATTAAGAAATATAATTAACGAAAGCCAATAAATAAATTTGGAGTAAAATAAATAAAAACATATATTTACGATATACCAACATATATACAACGACATAGCAACGATGAATATAACATACGCGCTTTACACACACTATGGTAGTATATGCATGTTTCACATTGGAAACAATAAAAATAAACAACTCATTAAAAAAATGAAAACTAATATATTGGAATTAGTAATACAGACTTCGCCAGATCTACACGTATACTCACTCACATAACGACAGTAACTCGATTATGTGTTATGTAAGTACGCTTACTGACGCGTAAAACTATGTAACGGTGATCATCCATTCAGCTTTACTTCTCTAACTGTTAAACTAAAACCGTTTAGATGTAATTAAATGATATAAAATTTCTATCATTACGTTACGTATTAGTAATAGTAATAATATTATAATTTTATTGAAACATAAAAAAAAGAAAGTTTAGTAAAATAAGATCCCGTAAATACCTCGCATAGGATAGGAAACCTCTTCTCTTAAGAAGAAACATGTGACATAATTTCCAATTGGTAGATGCATCCCGTTTTCCTCATGCGTGTTCTTTCAGCGCCGAGCATGAAATGAATTAAGCCCATAATATCTTAATAACATCCTGACTTAAAACATCGATTAAATTGATTCAATCTTTTATAATAAACGTCGTTGCGATGCTGTCTACACACACACACATATACATATGTGTATTTACTTTTAAGCGGTTTCCAGTAGTGTATTCATAAAGCGATCGCTTAATCAATGTGTGATTATATATTAAATCTATATTATTTGTACTGTGATCTTAATATAAGCGTTTTTTATCTGCAACAGAATCTGTGTCTTATTTATAAAACGTAAATCAATCATGACTGTCTGGTAACATAAACCATTTTTTTTTTTATCTTTCAAATCACTTCCTTAACGAAATTATTTAGATAGAATTAAATAAAGCATACGTCACGATCGTCATTGTAAAAAACAAATGCTTTTAGTATCTAAATTCTCATGTTCCGGGTGCTACTATTATATAAATATGTAATAATAATAATAATTATTATTATTATTATTATATTAAATAATAACTGTGTATGTTTTAAAATTTATTATTTTTATCATACAGTACATAAAATGCAACAGATAGAAAATATGTATAGTGGTAAATATAATTACAATAATTATCAATAATTTTCTATTACATATTTTTTACTAGTCGGCTCTCAAAACATTTTATAATTTAATTATATTATAGGTACGATTTTCGCTTAATTGAAAATCAATATATTTTCAAAAAATAGCGTAATTCTATATGACGGTATTAACCAATCCATTCATGATTAAATTAACATTTAACAAAGTAATGAACCAACAACGTTTAAGATTAACTCAAGTTTTTTTATAGCCAGTTATGTTATCTTCATATCTGTGCTATGGTGAAAGCTCAAGTGCTCAATAACATATAACACAAGTAGGAACCATTACGTTGACAATTGTACGTCTACGAAATCGATGTCACGCTCCAGATTTCGTCAATAGGCATATTTTGAAGATGAACCGTTGAGTAATCGTTACTTACTAAATTATTCGAATAACAGCAAATAGTATTAAATTTATTATTAATATTCGAACAATCATATAGTGTTTCTTATAATAACATAAAATTATAATCGATTTAAAATGCACTTATGTTGCATAAGATCTAATTATTTTTAATCGAAATCACTTACTCATTTAATTCCGGTTATGCAATATTATTTTATATTGTATATTTTTAATTACTGTATGCAGTAAAAAAGCTAAGTATAATTATTTATCGCTTTTTGTTCTTAAGATTATTTAAGTATGGGTTGTCGATCTAGCGGATGCGACAAGATAACAATTTACCATTATTAAGTACAATACCTGCTGTTGTGCCCGAGGCAGTCAGGAAAACAGCGCAATTCCGTAAAAGGAAGCGATTAATTCGAAACTAACTTCTGTACACAGTATTTACAGTAATAGCCTGTTAATGTCCCACTGCTGAGATAAGGCCTCCTCTCCTTTTTTGAGGAGAAGGTTATTCCACCACGCATCTCCAATGCGAGTTGGTGGAATAGACATGGCAGATCTTACTGAAGTTAGACACATGCAGGTTTTCTTACGATGTTTTCCTTCACCGTCAAGAACGAGATGAATTATAAACACACATATAAGCGCATGAAAATTGGGTCATTTCGGCTCATACAATATTTTCAATTTACTAAATTTTATTTAATGTGTGTAGATTTTTAAACCTAAAAAATAATAGTTTTTCTAAATATGTGTTTTTTAATAAATCTCTCTCTTAATTTTAAAAATCCAATCATAAGCACTAATTTTTTCTTCATAATTGTCAAGTTCCGTCTAAAAAAACTATAACTTAGTTATTTTGCTATTTCCATTGTTTAAATTAAGACTTTAAAATTAGAACAATGAAATAAACACATAAATTAAAAATATAGTATTTTAGAGACCTAATTTAATTTTTTTTTCTTCGTTTCTTAAATAGCTTCTGACTATATTTTCGTTTTGCTATTTCAAATTTAATTCAGGGTTATCAGAAGTGTCATCAAGAACAAGAACCAAAGGAGCAGAAAAGAAAATAACGTTACGGCGAATTTCGATTTAATTTATGTAACTTGGCTTTTATTGTCCATGGTTATTTTTGTGCCACTTATTACATCAAAATAGTAAATCACATACCGTCTATTTCATAATGTATCATATTCTACTTTTTCCATTCTATTTCCGAAATTTTAAACGAGTTAATCTCCAACGATATTTATAGCTACATGACAATACGAGATATTGCTTAAAATCATAATAAATACTTTTAAGAATACTCATTTATAAAACAAACGTATACAAAAATAAACGATTACGCAACAATCACATAACTATCTTTACTGAGCTAGTTTTTTTAGAACTGGGTCATTTAACAACGTGTATGGTCAATATCTAGCTTTCCCTTATAAAACTATCCGAAACATTAACATGAATATAATATATTTTGCTTAGATACTTTTTTTTTGCTAATAGTAGCGTAATTTTAATATTGAAAAGAAAACAAATCACTTCTTGAATGATAAACGATTTACAAACTTAAACAACATAATAACATTTAAAAATGGAATATTGCTCTTATACAGTGATTAATATCGATTTATAAAGCAAACCATATTTTTTGTGAATATTTTGTTTAAATGTTAAAGCTAAGGTATAGCTTTATACAAACGTTCACAATGTATACACAAAATCCTTAATAAATCTTTATAATTTTAATTTAAGAAATACAATGGATGATTTTCAAATAATTATGCTGGACATTTAAAGATCATGAATTGAAGATTCCTTCATTAAAATAGTCGACCTTTCTCAGAAGGGATAAAGTAATTGAATATTTTACAAATAGACGGAATGATGGATTGACGGATCGAACATGATGCAAACTTCCTTCGTGCAGGGAGAGCATAATTATAGTTGTTACATGATTTTCCTTTGATATAATTGAGCGCAGATTTTGTACATTGTAATTCATTTTAACCCGATTTTCGTCAATTCACAATGTATTATAAATTACAAAAGAATTAAGACATACTAAAAAATATTTAATTATAACCAAGACAGCTTTTAATCAAATATGTAATAGATTTATAATGTTTACTAAAGCACTTTCGAGCTTAAAGTACTCTCAAGCGGTTACTTCCTATAAAACTCTTATATTCAAACATAACCTAGCCCGAGTGAAACATAGTTTATTGTCAAGTTAATTTACGAAACGAAACTCGATCTCTATAACTAAAATTTTCCATTTATGAAATAACAATTTTCATAATAATAATACAATTATTTCGACAAATACGAGTATACTACGAGATGACCCCGTCCGATTAGCCACAAAAACAATTCATTGGATACGTGACCAAAATTTTATAATTGAATAATGTGGTCACGTATTTCAAATATGTTATTTATCATCATTATTTCCAGCTAACCCGAGCTTTCTCCTGATCTATGACACAATTTCATAATATGTTGTTTTTGAAAGAAAAATGTAAATTTTTAAAGCGATTATGATAGCAGGTCAGAGGTGATAGGTGAGACAAGAATAATCGTCGCCAATATTTTTATAAATAATTCATTAAAACATAAATAAAAGTTTCTTTTTGTAAGTGTTCTCAATCGAATAACATAATGTCACTACCGTTTGGAGACTTTTGACCTCGTTTTTTATAACAATAAAAACTTTCGTTGATTCTGATCTTTTGTATACATGCTGGAAATCATTAAGTTGTAAAAAAAACCGCGTGTCGCGTTAATTTATTGTTAAAGCAAGCCAAAGAAAATTACTCCAACTTTTTTTCTATTGTATTATTTTCTTATGTCATTGAAAATTCCATCGCCTAAAATGTAGTTAGATATGATATAATTCTTACGTTTTCTGCGCAAATCCGAGATCAGACAGCGAGTGTGACAAGTCAACACGCACGTAACACAGGACGTAACACTGTAAAGAATTTTGATCACATAATTTTATAACTTACGAAAGTGTATTTCTATTAGTAAAACCCTATATCTAATCTCCTAATGTATATATGTTATTGAAATTATAAAGCTGAAAAGTTAATACGGTTGATTTCGCTAGTCTCAGGAACTACTTGTAAGTACACATGCGATTTGCGTTAGAAAGTCCCTCTATTGAAGAAGAATATAAAACCTTACGCTACGACCCTAATGTACGCAATAGTAAACTGCGGCGACAGCTATAAGTATATAGGTACGAGTACATATATATTATAAAGTATACTTATATATAATACATATTTATCTTTATTAGATCGACTTGAAAAATATAATATATGACTTAAAATTTTGACAAATAAACCTAAATATTCTTTAAACTCCTTTGGAAATATCGATAATTTGCCAACAGTGTTTCAATAATCATTTCGCATTTTAAGCAATTGCATATTATAATAAATTTTAATTTAAATGGATTCTTTTATAATTCTAATATATTCATTTGTCAACTGAACATAAATGTTCAGCTTATATTTTTAGATATTTTTCGTATATCTTAATAAATGATCAAGCTGTTAAAGATAAGTTAATGTTAATGATAAATTAATAAAATCGAAAGTATTTTATAAAGTAAATTAGAAGAATTGCTGTAAATAATTTGAATATTTAAATGTATGCATTATTGTTATTATGTTTATATGCGTTATTGAATAACAAAGTGTAATAACTATGTTTTGACGACAGTCTATTTCTTCCGTTATTTTCAAAGCAAATATAAAACAGTTTAAAGAAATTGAAAATTATTATTTTTTATTTTATTTATACATAAAGAAAATGAACAATATTTGTAAATGTATCGATATTTGTTCATTTGGAATATTTCGGAAACATACATGTATAAATATAAACATACATATACAATATATTAATCAAATACAATACCTTAATATAAATAATTATAAGTTAAATAAAATAATAACCCTCACAATAATCGCTTATTAATTTTTTATCCATATATTAAGCTAGTTAGTTAAAACCACAAAATCATGACAGTATTTCCAAACGAGACATCGAGAATACGGAAATTATCTCGAGTCAGCTTTCCTCTATTACCTCACAGCACATTACTTATTCGAACAGGAAGAATGTACTTTATACAAGTCCATACGCACTACAGATCATTAAGTAGCAAACATTCGTCACTATACACATGTCATTACAAGACAATTTCAATGTTGTTCATGTTTCACATCACTTTTACGCCTACGTACCGTAAAACTTCATTTACAAGTATAATCGACACAATAAGGCCTGCTGCATAATTCATACATAGGAAAATGCAATCGCCGACGTCTTGCAATGTGTTTGTTATTTTCGGCTACAGTTTTGTTTTAATAGTTTAATATAGTCTGGCATAATACTATGTCTACTCCTTAAATTATGAATAGTTGATTATATAAATAAATAATCTGCGCTTCGGTGTTATTATTTTATATTATAACTTTAATGTCTATTTTTTTATTTACGTAATTAGTTTTATGACAAACATTCGAAATCAATAAGAGATATTCTAAATATTTACAAAATAATATTGCAATTAATACAATACAAAAAATAATTGACGATATTTGTTACAGACGAAATAGGAGATCTCAAGGCTGAATCTTCAGAAATCATATCAGAAGCAGTAGCTCCGCCGCCTAACTTATACAAACAAGTTGAACCAGATTTATTAGCAGCTGCTGACCAAGCAGAACACTCAATTGAAGTCGTCGGTGACTCACAAACATTCTTTCCTTCATTCGCTAACTTATTTGAACCAAGACAACAAAATAACTTTAGATTGGGTTTCGGAAGCCAAGAAGCTGCCTACAGTCAACGACCCAATTCATATAGGTCACTGTTAAATTATCCTCTATTCGGAGGATATAAACCCTTGGAAGGCTTTGGAAAGAGTACGCCGGCTTCTGAGCCTGTAGTTGACGCTAGCACTAGTATTCTAGGCTCTGGGAATTTTGGTATCATTAGAGGAGGAACTTTCTTTGCACAAAACGATGAAGATGCTGAGTACAATGATAATTTCAGTTCTTATTATAATAATGGACATGGAAAGCCATCCCTTAACGTCGGTTACATAGCAAATCCACGTCCCAATTATAAGCAAGACCAATTTGCTAATTTCAGAGATTTTGCCGATATTAATGCCCCTTCTAGTTCAGCATATTCACATTATGTAGTCGTATATGCGAACAGAAACGCCACGATAGACGAAATAAGTGAAGAAACGAAAAATGTCTTAACAAAACCTAAAAATATCATTGAAACTCTAGAACAGCTCGACACTCCTAGTCCGCCGAAGAAAAAATCAAAAGGAAAGGATAAATTAGAAGCAACTAAACAAAAGATGCTACACAAAAAGGAACAGTGGAAGAAAGGTAATTCGAAATACATTAGCCAAAAACATGACCCAGAAGAACCTTTATTAGCTCTAAGTTAAATCTAGTTTTTATATAAAAAAAAGACTTACGTTGTACACGTGTTCATAGTGATAAGCATAGGAAAGAAGTATACAATTTTTGTCACTTCAAAGATGTGATAAATGGCTCACTGTCTAAATTAATAATATAAGCGTATATAGTGTGCGTGCTGTGAAGAGTTTGAATTTATGGTATTGAATGTCTGCTATTGTGTGAAAACTGATTAATAAATTAATTTCTTAAATATATTAGTTGTTTTAATTTACACCCTCATAATTTTTGTATAATTTAAATATAATAAATACCTTTAATACAATGTATTTTTTTATGTGAATACACTTTTTTTTTAATTTGAAAGAGGTAAACAGACTTGCAAGTGGGCCACCTGATGATAACTGAAAGAAACATTAACATCAATGCGCCACCAACCTTGGGATCTAAGAAGTTATATACCTTGCGCCTTTATTTACGCAAACTCACCCCTTAAACTGGAACACAACAATACCAAGTAATGCTCTTTGACAATAAAATATCTGATTAGTGGGTAGCTATTCAGACAAGCTTACACAAAGTCCTATCACTAAGTGAAAACAACAGTTGAAAGAAGAACTTAAATATATACAATAAAAGTAGTAACAGCCTGTGAATGTCCCACTGCTGGTCTAAGGCCAGGTCCTTTCCTCTTTTGAGATGAAGATTTGGAGCTTATTCTACCACGCTGCTCCAATGCAGGTTCGTGCAATACAAAAAAGGTAATTATTGCTTATTAATAGAATTATTTCTGTATTACGATTCATTGACAACTTCCGGTGGTCATCAGTGGACTTCTTCATCAGTTTCACTTCAAGTTAAAGATAGTTTCTGAATGCAAATGCTTCACTGATTGATGAGAATACCAAAAATTTAAGTTATTTTTTTTTAAGTTGCTTAATAATACTTTTCAAAGAGTATTTACAATCATTAAGTTTTAGTTAGTTATTAGTTTTGGATAAGTATAATATATATATATATTTTTTTTGTTTTAGTTTAGTTTGCCATCTAGTGACGAGTAGTTAAACTAAACAACACCTTCGCTCTTGTACTGCCATCTAGAAATATTATTTAAAAATATTTAAAATAATATGCGATAATTTAAAATATATTTATACTTATTATTATGTAACATCTAGATAGTTAAGATTGATATTAAGTATTTCTTTCTATAAATTACTCAGAAAATTGCTGAGTCGTAATTGATTCGTATTTCTCGTCTATGATATGTTTTTTATCTGTATCATTTCTATGAAGTTGTTTTTACTTTTTAATCTATGCTCATTGCTCTATAAAAAAAAGCTCTGTTAGTTTGAGAAGAGTGTGGTTAAAATTCCCATATTTTAATTATGTACACATTTTTTCTTTATATATCTTATAAAACATATTTAAGTAAATGTTAAATTCAATTAAATCGTCTATTAGTTGTAAGCATAAATATAATCAAGTTATATTAAATAGTTTCACTTTGTGGTCAATATGTTCTCTGGAAAAGATGCCGCAAATTCAGCATATCCCACACAGTGGGCTTTGAATCCAACTGCTTATCAAAATATAGATTCAAGTCAAGTAGACTGGGCTGCTTTAGCGCAACAATGGATTGCTATGAAGGAGGCTGCGGCCATTGTGGGTGCACCACCGCCAAAAGTCGACGCAGAAGAAGGAGAAGCACCCATGGAAGTTGAAAATCCAGACATCAATTGTGAAGCCCCTGTAACACCAGGCTCTGATTGGAATGCTTCATCTAATTCATGGGGAAGTTCTTGGAATCAATGGGGTAAGTCACTTTAAAGGCTTTTATAACCTTTAAATCAATAAAGCTCGTCTGGGTAGGTACCACCTACTCATCAGATATTCTACCGTAAAACAGCAGTACTTACAGTATTGTTGTGTTCCAGCTTGAAGGGTGAGTGAGCCAGTGTTATCACAGGTACAAGGGAAATAACATCTTAGTTTCCAAGGTTGGTGGCGCATTGGCGATGTAAGCTATGTTTAACATTTCTTTCAATGCTAATGTCTATGGGCGTTGGTGACCACTTACCATTAGGTGGCCCATATGCTCGTCCGCCTACCTATTCAATAAAAAATAAAAAAATTTGTCTCAATTATCATCATATAATCATATAAGAATCATGTAAAATAATAAGATTTTATGGGAATATTTAAATACAAAAATGTGTTAAGACTTGCCTTAAAAATTGTTGTTGTTCATCTAAATTTCTGAATTAAATAATATATGTACACCATATACTAATATAATCATCATAGGTTGGGGGTGGTCAGGTTCAGGGCCAGTTGACCCCAAGATGACATCTGATCCATCGATGACAATTCCACCAATGATGGATGGATATTCTGACACTACAAGTACTACTCCTGGGTAAGAAAATGTTGCAATATGCTTGAATAATACATAACAAAATGACTATTATTATGTGGCAAACACTGTATGTATATATTTCATCAAAGCATGTGACAAGCCATGTAAAACAATGTTAATCTTAGAAGTTACTAAAAATTTTCTTGATGTGACCCCAACTTGAAGACAATTGAGTAGAGCTATTTTAATACTATTAAAATATTATTATTATATATTTATAATATTGTGTGTATTACACAATATGCTTTTTTATCCATCTTTTGTGCATACTGTCCCAAAAATCTTTTACATGGCACTGCTACAGTAACTTATACTTTTAATGAATAGACTAATATATATATATTGTAAAAATATAAAACTTAAAGTAACAGCCTGTTAATGTCCCACTGCTGGGCTAAGGCCTCCTCTCCCTTTTGAGGAGAAGGTTTGGAGCTTATTCCACCACACTGCTCCAATGCGGGTTGGTAGAATACACATGTGGCCGAATTTCAATGAAATTAGATACATGCAGGTTTCCTCACGATGTTTTCCTTCACCGTTAAGCACGAGATGAATTATAAACACAAATTAAGCACATGAAAATTCAGTGGTGCTTGCACGGATTTGAACCCACAATCATCGGTTAAGATTCACGCGGTCTTACCACTAGGCCATCTCGACTTTAAACTTAAAAGAATTCAAAAATGTCCTTGTCACAGATTTCCAATGTTTTTAATTAGATTCACTGAATAATACATTCTAAATTTCATATTAAAGTTTTTATTCTGCATTTCACTTTTAAACTGCGAATATCAAAAATATCCTAGACTATTCTAACGGCAGATTAATTTTTAGTAACTAATTTAAGTGTAGCATAAAACTGTCATAATTATATGTATATTTTAGATGTAGCCTACATTATTTTGGGTGCACTAAGTACTTTGAATATATTGAATTTTTCAGTAATTTTGAAAACATGCATCAATTAGTATATCAATAACTAATAATTGATTGAAGCCAAATTTTAGTAAGAATGTAGGACTGAGCCATATATAAATTGAATTTTGACTGTCTGCCAACAAATCTTAATCTATTGGTATTAGGAATCATGAAAATCAAAATATACTTTATTTAAGAAGGCTCTTAATTACTTTTTGAATCATAACTTTGTAATGCTAACACACCTGTTTAGTATAGAGTTCTATATGTCTGTACTAAAACATCTTATCACACATCTTTTTCTTCATGTCAGTGTGTATACAGTATTTTTTATTAGTGGGAGGGACATTATACTTAAAATAAATATTGTATTTTTTTATTTGAATATTGTATTTAAAATATTGAATAAATTTAAGTTTTAATGTTTTTACATTCCCCTTTTTTTTAAAACATAAATGTTACCTTACCTAGATACAAGGATACCTTGTTAAATAGAACAGCTACTGTTCTATTTGCTGTTATACACATAAAAACATTTAATTAAATAATTTGGAGTTCTACATATCATACATCACTATCAAACAATATATTCTTGTATCTGTTATAATTATCGTCTTGTCAAAATAAATAAAATATATATGTAAATAAAAACTGAGAAAGTATTTCCTATATGGGTGATGTAAATACCAGGCAGATAAAATAAAAAAACAGTAAGTCTGTAAAGAGAGTATCAAGTTATCTTCTACATAATAAATTTAAATTATCCTGTTTACCTTCCTAAACTATTCTACTGATTTTTATGTAACCTTTATGTATATATACAACAAATATCAAGTTTTTTTTTTGTATGTCACACAGGTAAATACCTGTGTGATCCGTGATGTGACTATGTAATGTTTTATATATGTAATATATAAAAAAGAATGCAAGTGTTCAAATGCAAACCCTCACATATATACAACTTTACACTTCAATGTACACATTGCAACCTATATTTGTTAGTTCTAAGCAAATCTATTGAATAGATTTAAAATAAACACATCATTATCATTAGCAAGGCTTTCAAAAGATTTCCATGAATTAATTTTATTATCTGCTGATAAATATCTATTATTGTACCAAATTTTTTTCTTAATATTAATAATATTTTTAACCTATGTTTTTATTCTTGTGATATCTGTTTGTATTTCTAATATTTACTAATGTTTTAAGCTACATGAAGTAGAATATAAAATACAGTATATTACAATACAATACAGAATCATAAAATACATTATTTTAAAATATTTTTCAGATATACTACTGGTACTGTAACCACTCCTACCTTTCAACATGGATACTGGACTGCACCCCAATCAGAAAACTCATCCAATAATAGAAGTGAGAGTAGGAGTCGAGATAGAAGATCCAAAAGCAAAAACAGAGATAGTAAAACCCCTAGAAATAGATCACACAGGTAAAAAAAAAAATATTTTTAAATGATATTAATAATGAATAAAAAGTTCAGCTTGCTAAATAAAAATTTTAAACAATTTATGTGTATTTCACTAAGAGAATTGATGTTTATTAGATAGTAACCAAGAATCTCTTTTTTTATAATTTACATTAAGTCCAGAAAAAAAATAATCTAAAGCAAAGCAAATATATATATATAAAGTATATCTATTACCGTAACAGCATGTGAATGTCCCACTGCTGGGCTAAAGGCCTCCTCTCTTTTTGAGGAGAAGGTATTGGAGCTTATTCCACCACACTGCTCCAATGCGGGTTGGTGGAATACACATGTGGCAGATTTCAGTGACATTAGACAAATGCAGGTTTCCGCACGATGTTTTCCTTCACCGTAAAGCACGAGATGAATTATAATCTAGTATATCTATTAACTACAGGTAAAAAGGTACTAAAGGTACTACATGTATAACTCATGCCATATAGTAGCTACCAAATGTTCCAATTGAAAAATCTAATATTAGGATTTCTGTAGTGTTTTCAAATTCAATGTTATAATTCTTGTATCATTACATTTTTCAGGGATAAACCTCCTTTAATACCACCAGTCATTGAACCTATAATCATGCCAACGCCTGCTGCTGCATCCACCATTGATGCTGCTAAGAGGCGGCAGCTTCCTGCTTGGATAAGAGAAGGTAAACATTATTGATATAAATTAAATTATATTGTTAGATTACCTACCAAGGCAATTTTTCTTTTTTTATTATTTCTAATCTTTGTACTTATGTTTATTGATATCAGTATTTTGTTTTACAAACAATTCATAGAAACTTTGTATGTACTGTTTATTTTTGTCGTGAAAGTTCTTTGTGGCAAGTCCATCTGGGCACCACTTAGTATGCCAATAAAAGCATTTAAGACATTGGTTTTTGCTGTCCTATTGGAATATATTGGTTTCATATCTGATTTATAATATATAACATGAATCATGTCAATTCCTACTATTATGGACTACCTACTGACTGACTGATTGACTGCTTATAGATAGGACATAAATAGTCTTACAAATATTTAAATCATGTTAGTTTGAATATACCTATTATACATATTAATAATTAATAATCAAACTTACATAATTAAAATATTGGTTTAAATTAAATTTGTATTAGAGGATTATGTTATGGAATAGTGCAATACATTATTAAATTTTAGTTAATTTATGAGTATGTTTATATGCTCCACTCTTCATCCATAATTTCATTTTATTTAGGTCTAGAAAAAATGGAACGTGAGAAGCAGAAGGCGATAGAACGTGAACAAGAAAAAAAGGCTCAAGAAGAGGCAGAGATTGAGAAGAAGAGGTTGGAAGAGGAAGAATTGGAAAGAATAAAATCAGAAGCCGGCAGTCAACCTGTACTTCCAGCTAAGAGCAAATTCGTAAGTTCTATAATAATTTATACATGAAATTAGTCTATCATTTACACGTTAAATGCGTCTTCTAACTGAACACCAACGACAGTAAATAAACTGTTATCGTCTTAGGAGTCGGAGTCCGAAGGCTCGCCGTCGGAGAGCGAGCGCGCCGCGTCGCCGCTGGGCCGCAAGTCGCGCGACGAGCTGCTGCAGGAGGTGGTGAGTCATCTGCTCTACTCGCTTGTACCGCCGCTCCTTAGGAGTCGGAACGGGAGGGCGAGTGGCTTTTATAAATATTACAATAGATGTAATGAAAGAACACACTAATATGTTTTAAATAACTTGACTTTATAAGCCTTTATATATTTATTATAAAATAAAACGACTTCAAACACTTAAAATAAAGATTTCATTTTTAGGAAATTATTTAATGTTTTCAAAGTACCCTACTTTTTATAATACCCTAACTTTTAATTATTTATGTAAAAAATAACTAAAAACTTGTTTTAATAATAATATAAGTATTTAAAACCATTTAAAGATAAAATGTAAATTTAATATTTTAGATTGAAAAATAAACATTTCAATAAAAAGATATACATTGTTAACAGATGTTAGCCGTACGTCGTTCACTAACAGAAATTCTGCTGGAAGTGACCGACCAGGAGATACATACGGTGAGCCAGGAAGAACTGGCGCGGTATACTGCCGCTCAAGGTATTTCCACTCATATAGGCTTATACCAAACGCCCCGAGCGCCAAGACTTTGCTATACAAGAAACGTTCGCCTGACTCTTACCGCGATGTAATATAGTGTGCCCCATGCCATAAGTGTCGCGAACCGGACCGTGCTGTGTATCGTGTATTATAATGCCTAATGAAGTTTAATTTCAGATGTCGCCCGTTGATCGAATACATGTAGTGTGTTATTAATGTTGGTTTTATTTATATGGTAAAAGCTTCGCGCCTCAACGCTATGAAGGCGAGCAAGTCCAAGGCGCTGGCGTCCATCGCCAGCGGACTCGGTGAGTGTCCCTCTCGCTCTCGCTCCATCTCGCTGTCCCTCTCGCTCTTGCGAGTGTTCTATGTCACGCACACGCACACATACACACGTATGCACACGACTAGAGCTTCTATAGGTTTCCGACTAGCTTAGGTTTAGCGATTGAATAACTTAGCGAATTTAGATAACAAATAAGAATAATAAATTAATGTAAATACAAAGTTTATATATAGAAATAAAAAGTTGTTCATATAGAGATATCACAATGTTTTACTATATACAACATATGTGACTGCATAATAATATGATAAAAATTACTGATAAGAACATCTCCACAACACTTGATCTCACAATAAAGCAGATAACACAAAAAATATTATTATAAGAAAAACTTTTAAAGAAACAATTACCATTAAATAATTTACAATGTTCCAACAAACGTAAATATATTATAGTTAGTACTTTTAAGTGTCTCATAATTTATAAATACAATTTTAATTACTTACGGAAACATTAGTCACATCCACTAACTGATAGCAATTTCAAATATAATACTATGACATAGAATATATTGCAATATGACAGCAACAAGAGTGGATCTATAAACCGATTTTATAAATGATTTTTACATGTCATTGTTGCAAAAATGTATATGGTGGTATTACTAGATATAAAAAACCAATATACTCAGTTAAAAAAAAAAAACACCACATACATTTAATATAACTTTTTTTCAGCATTTTGTCATCTTTATTATTTAGTATTCGCTATTGGTTATTAACTACATTAATGGAAAACGATAGGTAAGATTGCATTTATAATAAGATATAATAAAATATATAATTTTCTGAAAACTATGATTGTAAATAGATTATTAATTGTATTTACTTAATTGGGCTCTTAAATAATTGTTAAAAAAAAAATACACGTAACCTTGAACTTTTTATATACAACAAATATTTATGTAAAAAAAAAAATATATATATGTTAAACTTATCTAATATTAATAGAATATATTATTATACTTGCTTAGTATAGTATTACTTTTAATACCGATGCGTAAATTGTCGTCATAGATTATAAGAAAATAGGCTGATCTTTCATCAATGTTGTACTATAAATAACGAAAAACTACGAAAAATATGTTGTACTACACAGACACTATTTGTTATTAGAATGAAAGCAAAATGTCTTCACTTAAAAGTATACGTAAATGTTGTTAAAATAAAAGACAATCGAGTCCACGGTGTGTGTGTCCGTGTGTGTTATCGGTGTGGGTGTCGCAGGGCTCGGCGCGTACGAGAGCAGCGACGACAGCGCCGACGACGAACACCACGACACCTCCGACGTGCAACTGCAGGTACGTCACGGACACATTACAGCTCCATCGTCTTCACTTGCCTTATCAGTGTATAAACTGCGTATGAATCTGCAATGCTTGTTCTCGTGGATTAAGTTTTCTCTACCATACAGATGATTGAAATGTTACAAGCTCGATTGCAAAAAAAATCTTACTGTCACTAGTAAGAATCCACAGGTCATGGGCGGGCTTAATTGTAATTGCTCTGACTCAAATTATCACTCGGCTCAAACGCACCACCAAATTATTACTTTTTTGTTTTTACTGATATTGATCACGTATTTAATTGCACAATTGGTATAAAGTAATAATCCCTATTCACCCAGCTTTAACTATTTCTAACAACCTTAAAGCACACTATAAAAATCAATGATCAGTACTGACTTAGTAAATATTTTCACTCATTAGACTAATAAAACTTTCGTTGAAGTTAATGAAGAAAATATCTAAATCTAACTGTTTATATGTATTTGTGCAAAATATCTCTTAAAACATTTTTTTATTAATAATAATATTTATAATTGATCTCGTGCGGGGTAGAGGAAGACGTCGCGGATGAAGGATGGAGAGAAGGACTATTCAAATTTCAATCTAAGAACCGTTTCAGTTTCTCTAAACAATGTTTGCACAAAAAAAGTTCCTTTCTTTTAAGCTATTACGAGTAAAACGGAATTATGTTCATTCTATCTGTTCATTTTACCACGTAATCATTTACGACAAAAAATTGAAAATAAACAGCTTTCGTCAATCCGTAAACATGGGTCCACATCCTAACTCTTTTTAAGAATTAAGTTTAATTGGTTGAACATTTGCGTCATATTGTGTAATTATCCCAGATAGCTTAAATCATTTAAAAATGCCGCTTTTAAATTAGACCTTCATCATAACAAATATCATTGCAAAAGGTATTTATTTTTTTATTATTTTAAATTTTATTGAGTAGATTATTTTTTAAATCTCTTATGGCGTGATTTTAAATGTCAGTGAAATAAAAGAAATTGTTTCTAGCTCATCTCTATAAAGGTATATTGATAATATTAAAACGTATCATATTTTCACAAAGATGTTTTAGACAATCGCCCGGCGGTAGGCCGCATAATAGATATCAGTAAGAATATCTAGTCTTCGAATGAAACAAATAATTTATGAAATAATAAATTAAAATCAGTAACTTATTTTGTGAACCGCTAAGCCGGCTATATTAAATATAACCGGCTTGCTATTATAAAAAACTTTACTATGTTTTTCAGTTCAGGTAATTCCGGTTTCGATAAAACTATATGTGTGACCACATCCGATTACAAGGGGCCTAAATAGTTATATAAACTTTATATAATTTATTTCTTATACATATAATTAAAATATACCGACATTTTTGCCTTATAACATTTTATTCCATTTTTATTTAATTAGATTAATCGGTATTATATATATACCAGTTTTACTGTGAATTTTGGCTATTAACAGCTTTTAATAAAAAAAAAAACGTTCAAGATTTGCCAGCATGTACACTAAAGCAATAAACCTTTAAAAATATATATGTATTTATAGTACCTACATTGTTACGTTTGAGCCAGTCCCCATATGAAAACATATCTTGCTTTGGCTAACATCTTCATTGATTTCACATGGTACCATTATATCAGAAGATTTATTACAATCGGTTCACATTACTATGATATTCACACAGACAAGTGACAAATCCATAAGATCTTCCATATTCCATTCATTTGGAACAATCATATTGTTATAACTGGAACGGAATAAAAGAAAAGATCATCTCAAAACAAACGAATTAATAACTTCCTTATTTTAGTAGCCGACTAAAAATACAGAAATACTTATATAATACTACAAAAGTTTAAGAAAGAAAATAAGATTTAAGTTTCTTTACTTTCACGTGTAACTAATATTATTTAAAAGTTTCTAAATACGTTTTACTTAAATGTAATAAAATTGTGTAGGCAATGTGGACGTAAAAATATTAACTTCAACGTATGTATCATTAGTCGATCCTAGATGAAGCAGAATTAATGATATTCAACGAGATAATTACAAAAAAACGAATACCGACCTCAAGATTTGCAAATAAAAATATACTTTTTGTTAGGTTCAACAAACCTTTATGAAGACATTTAAAAATGCACAAAATTTTAATATTTTAATTTAAGTACTCAAGTCAAGTTACAAGTTTGAATCTTCATTACGATACGATTAAATTGTAGGTTACTTATCGGAATATAGGCTCTCCCCAGATGAACATATAACAGTAAAAATAAAAAAACTTGTATATAATAACTTAGTTCTTTATAATATCTGTTATTATCTGATTTCTTAATATTATATACATCACATATACGTGTCTGTCTGATTTTATTATATTCCTAATTGAATTACCTTAAGCCGCAAGAAGAGGATGTGTTGATTGTCATACTTTCTACCAAAAAATCAATATCATAGTGGTTATACCAAGGTAAACATCATATTGTTGTTAATATATTTTGACGCAACTGTAAGTTTCAATTTTTTTTTTAAAACATCCCTAATCTCGAGTTCCAAGTTTATAAATATTCCGAGCAGCACTTCTGTTTAGAATGAACAAAGTTTCAATATCTGTAGCTTTACCCTAAAGTTATATCGTGCGACATAATACTATGAAAATAACCAAAATGTACTAATCAAGCCGAATCAGCATAAGTTAGAATGGCTAACCTACCATATCGCATATCTAAAGACCAGCTATCTTGTTGAGGATGATAAATGGTAATTCTACTTAAGTTTCAAATCATCATTCAATCAAAATTAATTAATATTAGCTTAAGAATAGCTACAACACATAAGCAAAACTTTTTAGTTCTAAATAAGCGCTATAATCAAACATGGGGAGACGGCTCAAATTAGATCGTTTTTTACAGGAAACAAGCGACAAATAGATTGATATTACTAAAAAAATAAATGGGACCCTTGGAATCTAAACTATTAATTGAAAAAAGATCATTTAGTAGTTGCTAAGCAAACTAAAATCGTATATACGCCTTAGTAGCTATTGCTTATATTATGTTCTCGTGTTCTTTGTTTTGCTAATTGGAGCGACACAATTTATTAAACAAAACGTAATAAAATTATACCAGGAAATCATAAGGCGCAAACGACAGGACTTTGAGCGTACATCGCGAGAAATAGAAGCCGAGGTGCGTCGTGCCGAATTAAAGGAGACCGGCGAAGGAACCACCACCCCACCCAATGCTACACCGGAGAGACCGAAGCGATCGCGTGAGTCGAAGTAGAAAATATTTTAAAACATTTGGAAAGTAAAATATCCAAATATCTTTTCACATTATCAAATCCAAATATCTTTTCAAATTATCACTGGTGGTAGGGCTTTGTGCAAGCTCGTCTGGGTAGGTACCACCCACTCATCAGATATTCTACAGCAAAACAGCAATACTTGATATTGTTGTGTTCCGGTTTGAAGGGTGAGTGAGCCAGTGTAATTACAGGCACAAGGGACATAAAATATTAGTTCCCAAGGTTGGTGGCGCATTGGATATGTAAGCGATGGTTGACATTTCTTACAATGCCAATGTCTAAGAGCGTTGGTGACCACTTACCATCAGGTGGCCCATATGCTCGTCCGCCTTCCTTTTCTATAAAAAAAAAAAAAATATCTGAAATAAAAAGTGTGTCTAAATACCCCAATCAAATTAGGAATACAATTTTATGATTGACTAATCGTATTTGACTAAGTGAATGATTAAAAAGTAACCTTTAATGCTAGTCGATTAACAAAGCTTTATGTTAATTTCGTATATAACTTTTTTGCTAATCTTAATTTTTTTCATTTATGTTAAAGTAGCGATAAAAATTTACAATTTAAATTTAATTTGTTTCGTAAATATATTAACATAATTATCATTATATACCGTCTAAAATCTACCATGCATTAAATTAGTTAATTAATTGTTTATTTAATTTAGGATCTTCTGCGACGCCACCGCCCATTGACAGCGAAACGCCTGAGAAAAAGATTGAACGTCGACCTTCTAAAGATAAAAGAATAAATAATAAAACCTCTGATAAAATCGAGAATAGAAAATTAGATACAATTCAAGAAGAAAAACCAAAGAAGTCCAATAAATATGAAAATACCCCAAGCCCACAAAAATCTAATAAAGCAAGTAAAGATGGGACAAATTCGAGTTCTAGTGTTTCTGATGACGATTCCGCTACTTCTAATAAGTCATCGTCAGAAAGTGGACACGAATCTAAAATTGAAAATAATCGGACCAAAAAACGTAAACGTAGAAGCACCAGTTCTAGTGAGTCCCATAAAAAATCTAAAAAACATGCAAAAGACAAAACAACCAAATCAAGTGAGAAGTCCTACACAAAATCCAAGCATCAACCCGAGCACGAAAGGAGCGAAAAAACAAAATCTAAGAAGAGAGAAGATTACTACGATAAACATAAGTCTAGGAGTAGGGACTACGAGAAGTCGCACAAAGACAAATATAGGGATGATTCGGACGAAGACAGGCCAAGAAAACGCTCCAAGCGTTCTCGTTCCATTAGTTACGAATCGCGTTCCGGTCGACGAAAAAGTAGAGATCGCTCCGAAGATAGATCACGTAGGCGGGATAAGAGATCTTACGATAGGGATAGTTCGAAGAGGGATAGGTCTTACGATAGGTCCGGTCGAGACTACGACAAGTACGATAGGTATGAACGCTCTAGGGACGACCGCCATGACAGCTACTCCCGCCATCGCCGGTGAACAGCAGGTTACAAATGACACAGGTGGTATTTTTTACTTACATTTCTAAAAGTTGTGTGTACCTTTCGTGAAAACATCCATTATTATCGTATTATATTAAAATATTCTTACCTTCTTAATAAATATTCCTAATCTTCGATTTCCAGTGAAATTAAATTAATATGAATTGATTACGTTTTTTTAATACTGTGTACCATCCTGTAATCTAGTATATACTTTAAAACGAAATAGTTAATCCGATAGTATCAAACAATATATTTAAAATGTTTAAGGCTGTGATAAATTATTTTTAACTTTTCTTGCAGGTTCTGGTGGCCCGTAAGAATTTGCTTCCGGTGTAAATAGTTTTTTTGTGTATTATATTTTATTTGCTTTAGAATGTAATAATACAAATAAATTTTACTATTTGAAAGAATTTTTTGTATAATTTCTATAATCATATTTTTTCAAAATTGATAAAATTTCTTTATAAGTATAAAGAAATATAATATAATATATAAATGTAATTAAATAAAAAAAAACCATTGTAATCTGATTTTAAAGGTATCATAACTTACAGATAATAAAAAATTATTCCTCAAAAACAGATTAACACAATTTAAAATTGAAATTCGAAAGAATTGTGAAAAGGCAACCTGAATAGAATTTTTCAAAAATAAAATGCAAAAATTAAGCATATAACTTATGTATTCATTTTTAAAAATATATCTACAAGTATTCTTAGATTATTCAATAAATAGATTATAAACATGAGTGGTTGAACTGCAAATATTTAAATAATATATAAACTAAAGAAAGAACATTAAGTTTATATGTATACAACATTATTGAAGTAACACCAATATTTGAAAATCAGAAGCTCATTTTCTTAATAAAATTTTACATCTCATGAATCTAACAGATGATCACAATTTAATTTTTTCTATGACTTAGCCTAATATTAAGAATAATTATTTACCAAACCTCTGATCACATTTATTATATTTATAAAGAGCACCTAGATAACAGTTTATATTAATATTATGATGTACATCAACCTGAATAAATTCAGTCAGTCTAATTTGCCATGGCAAAAGACCGAAGGTACAACACAATGGTCCTGTATATATGACCAAATCTGGATCTGGGATAGCAGGATTTAATTTCATAATAGCTTCACCAAACTCTTGTGCGGTAAACTCTTTAGACTTTCTATCACATTGTAAGTCCCCTTTGGCGATAAGTTTAATGCACTTAGCTATTCTAGGTTTTCCATCACTGTATGAAAATATATTTACGAAAACAGTATTTGCTTGTAAACCATTGGTATAACCATTTAAATCTGGTTTATTAGACCATTTGATGCAGCCTGGAATGCCTTTCTTGTTTCTCTCTATTTCATAAAATAGCTCTTCCTCTAGTTTCTTCAAGGAGCCTGTATAATGAAAATTAATATATGTACATATATGAATCAGATGTGGTTTTAAAGAGTAGGAGAATTATTGATTTAAAAACATGAATGATAAAAAAATATATGGGACAACATTTATCATAGTTGCATCATACTAACTAAACGGAGAGGCTGGAAATAAATCATTTTATTGTAAATTAGTATTTACCTGTTACATCATAGAAGCTTACAAAGGGTACTCCAGCCACTAGGTTCCAAATGACCAGCTGAGCTAACTCACTGATGGTGTGAACATTGCTATCTGCCAACACTACTAAATGTTTTAATCTGTTTTTCATTTTTGGCACATTTTCCAATAACATTAAAACATCCCTTTTTGTCACCTGTTCCTTGGAAATTTTACAATTTTTAACACATAATCGGCGAGATACATTCTGAACAGCAACAAGTATCTGCACTACCAAATGTACGAGAAAGTACAGCAATTGTCGGAGCAGCTTTGACAACATGATCGATGATTAATAATATTATATTTGCTTTCGTATTTTAACATATTATTTTACTAGTAACTATACGTATCATTTTTTGACAGATTTTATTCACAAAACGTGATCCAAATCATTTCTGATTTCATCGGCCCGCAACTATCAACCGCTTTTATTTAGAACCAATCACGAGCTTATATGTGTAAAAACAGCAACACCAACATTCCCATAAAATACGTTCGGGAAAAAATATACCTATACGATTTTAGAATACTACTATTACGCAATGTTTGTAAAAAAACCATAACAAAAAAAAAAAAAATACAATTGAATTGAGAGTAAGAAAAAAAAGGTTTTTAAAGCAATCTAAGAAGATCCATGAAATTATGCTATTTTTTCATACAAATAATTATTAGTTTTAATTCAGTTGCTAGAAAACAAAAAGTAAACTAGTTGTATCAATAACTTTTGCACTAAGTAGAGAAAGATTTATTTAAGTATTGGATAGATTTTAAGAAGATGTATGTAATAGTAGATCAATGAAACTATTAAAAAAAGTTGCAAGGTGTATATTTATACTATATTGTGAAATGAGGATAAAAATTATATTTAGGTTATTTGTTTTATTTTTTAACATGAAATAATAAAATTAACAGTAATTAAAGTCATCATTCAGTCAAGTTGAGCAGTAGTTTATTTTACATTTTTTTGGTACAGCTATTCGAACTAACGATGATATCCGTTTCCTATCGGCCATGATTGTTTCTTTCAATTGTCAGACATAGCTGATAGGTTAGTACATTTGTGTGTTTTTTATTAATTAATCGGTAATATGAGCAATTTTATTATTTAAATAATTATTTGATTAAACATTAATTTGTATTACATCACATTTGTAAATGTAAGACCTTCGGAAAACTATGTTCCTTCTTTAATGTGTGTCTCTTGAGTGTGGCCACGCCGTAACAAGATGTTCATTGTGTTTTTTCAGAGACCTCAAAATGCAATTGCACATCAGAGGACAGTCTACGCACATTCTCGATGTCGATGGAGAAGAATCCATTGGCCAGATTAAGGTAAATTTGAAGTGTTATGATTTTGAAGGCCGAAAGATTTTTTTTAGTTGTCGTATAACCTCAACGATAGTAGTAACATTACAATTTACTCAAAAAATTCTTTGAAGCTGCAGTCATTTTAGTGACCTAAATGTGACTGATATTCTTACTGTTTTATTGATATTAATATCAGAAATAAAGTTGTTTCTAATTCTACTCAATATACGTGTTATTTATAAATGAATATTATCTCTTAATAGGATTGAGTTATAGATTTAGTGCTATTTTATGACGTACATAACCAATGATATAATTTAATATTTAATGATAATCAATATGCCGATATCATCTATAATTACTTAGTATTACAATAAAAGCAATTTAATTACCAGTGATTTTTGTTTTCTCTGGGCACTGTTTCTAGACTATTATTTGCAAATAACCAATTTGTTCATGTTTAACTCGCTACTCTTTATTTAAAGGAGCGCCTCCGTGCCCTTTCTGACATTGGCAATGATGAATTAACACTGTCGGTATGTGGAGCACCTCTTGAGGATGGACTTCTCGTATCTGAGCTAGCTTCAACAGAATTGGACCTTACTATGCCATTACTTGGTGGTAAAGTACACGGTTCTCTCGCTCGTGCCGGTGAGTTTTATATTAAATTACTAAAACTAGTATCAAATTTGCATTATAATAGTAGTGTCAGACTTTTTTATCAACTAAAACATTGAAATAATAATCAATTCATTGTACTTGATTATTAGTATAAATTTATTTTTGCATTATATAGAATGCTTATTTTGAAAATCATGTGAAAATTAAAACTAATACATAAATTGGTCAATTAATTATTTGTCCTAATATTGCTCTGCAGATGTGATGTAGCATTGTTTAAATAATATAATTGAATTGAAACAAACACACCAAGCTTGTGTATGACATTAGTGAAGTAATGTTGTATACAACAAAAATGAATAATTGCATTTTTAGTAGATTTATATAAAATAATTTAAATTACCTTTTTATTTTAGGTAAGGTAAAGGGACAAACACCAAAAGTTGAAAAGCAGCAAAAGAAGAAGAAGAAGACTGGCCGTGCCAAGCGCAGGATCCAATACAACAGAAGGTAAGTTTCAATCATAAGTTAATAAACAAAAGTTATTGCTAAGAATTAATAAACTTTTGTACATGTTTACTAAAATGATAAAGTAGATAGTATCTCTTTGGAAAAATGTAATTCTTTTATATTTGAAGAATTAATAAATAATTAATTTTGTTTTAATTGCTTAATTAAACCTATTGCAATTTTCTTTCTAGATTTGTCAATGTTGTCCAGACCTTTGGCCGTCGCCGTGGACCCAACTCTAACTCTTAGACATATGTATTGTAAATAACATGCTGCAAATATAACATCTGATTTGTCCAAAACTTGCATTTTTTTACTTTTAGAACTAAGGAGTTAACATTTTATTCTTATATCTTATATATCTTAAAAAGTTGTGTAGTATTATGTTTGGCTGGGTGATTTAAAAAGAAGAGAATTATGTATAATAAGTATATTATATAATCCATTAAGTTTTTGAATAATAAAATATAGATATACATTTACCTTTGACATGGGCAACAGATCAGTTGTAAGTGGTAAACAGATGACAATAGGGTCCATTTCCTTTGCAATTTCATGCAAGATGTTTAAGTTCAGGGGATATGGAACCATTGCTTTGCCATTTTAGATTTTATTAAAGACTTAATTTCAGTGAAACGAATTAACAATTATTTTTTTTAAGGATCGATAACATTGATTTACAATGACCCGAGAACGTCACTATTCAGCACAGTAATAAAGTATGACATTTGTTTTGCGTAAATTAAATGTACATTCGCCGTCGCAAAATATGGTACCTACTTCAAGTAGGCACCATATTTTGCATGGTACCTACTTCAGTAATCAGTTGGCGTTATTTCAATGACTTCTGTCACAGGACTGAATACTGATGATATATTGTACAATCAATAAAAACAATCATTGATGATATTTAATGACTTAGTATATCTACAATTTTATATTTTATAAAAGAGATAATAAGAGGACAGAAACGAATGAATAAATAAATCAGTAAATACTATTATTTACATAAAAATTTGGTCGAAAAGTTTTTGGTCGATCAAATAAAATTAAAATTCCTTTTAGCAATTTTAAGTAAGTTTTATGAACATATTTTTAATTAATTAGGCATTATCTCGAAATTTTTCTGGAATCACATTATTTGTGGTTGATCTTTGGTAATGTATCATATGAATGTGTATTTTTAGTAGAAATAATAGTGTTTTTAAATTATAGGAGTTCATGGCACAGATGACAAATAACCGAACCGCAAACCGCACCGATCAACTCTATATAGGAAGAAATCTAATTGATATCGTTTTAATTAATCTAATTGAGTTATGCATTATTGTAACGTCTATGCTTTTAAAGATCCCACTAGGGATTAGACATGTTATTACTTTACCAGGTTTTAAAACTTGATTTTTACTTACATTGTTTTTATGAATGCATACTATACCGACTATGCAACAGTTTAGCTACAAAACAAGACGTCTGAAGAAAATCAAGGTATTTAAGAATATTAGTCGCTTTTAACTGTATTTTTAGAAACGAATTCTGAGATAGGTATATTTAAGTCAAAGAGAATTATTTAGTTTTTGGTTTCCTAATTCAGTAATAAAATAAGAATATAATACTTATTAATTTCTTTCTCGGGAAACTACATCTACTTACCTCTTACTATTACCTCAACTATATATTAGAGTAGACATACTCCGTATTGGTATTCTCTTTACTAATTAAGAGGATAATGAATATATTTAATTTTGTTGCATTTAATAAAATTGTTTTGTTATATGGTACGTATATATATATATATATATATATATATATATATATATATATATATATATAAAGGATAATAGGATAAAATAAAAAATCTGATTAACAACAAAAGTATCATATTTAATACGAATTTGCTGCGGACGTTATTACTACTTTCCAACGAGAAGACAAAGCCTGCTTGCATTATATTTTATAACAAAATCGAAAAATAAAGCAAGCAAGTTTAAATCTTAAATGATTGGCTTTGTGGCTTACATTTGTTCGCAGAATATTTTCGTCAGTCGTGAATCATAGTCATGATTTCAAATTAATAATAAAAAATATTTTTAATCTATAAATTATATCAACAGTTTTATCAAAAAAAAAAATCCATATATACAAATAACCATCAAGTAACAAACAAAAAAGGACCAGGTGTGACCAGAACTGTTAAAACTTCTAGAAAAAAAACTGTATGTAGGTATTAGTTCAACAAATTTGTATATATAGCTGCAAGCTATATATAGCAAAGGTTGACATAGAGATACATAGTTTAGTATGAAAAACTAAACATCTATGACTATGATTATCAATCTGCTATCTATATAAACCACAGCCAAAATCGTATAACGTATCACTTATTCTTTAAGTTTGGATTACATAGAAAAGGAAACTAACTTAAAAATAGTTTATAATGGGTTTTGGAACTTTATCGGCTTACTTCAAGTCTATTTAATTTCTTGATAGTAAAACATAAATGTCAATATCTAAAATACGGTAAGTATCACTTCATACAATAAGGCACAAACATTGATAACAATTAAATTATCTAACCTAAGAATAATATAATAAAATCACTCATTTTGCACACACATGCAAGACCTATAAATATTAACAAGTCTTATAATATGATGTACCGCTTCTACATGTAGCAGGGTACACTTATTGGATAAAGTATCGTGAAGTTAATGCTACGACCACATCTGTGTTTATCATCCCGAAACTTATTATGTACTTAATTTAGGTAGATGTAAAACGTTATTTTATTCTTATCACATCATTGTTATGAAATTTCGTCACGATCAACGCGGATGTGGTCGTGGTATAATGTATCACTACACAATGAAGTTAACGACGTTACAATTGAGTTGTATTGTAATTTAATAAGAAAATTGTTGGCATATCAGATAAGCGTAAGCTAAGTTTACACTTTTTATAAAGATATCTTGAAAATCAATCCCGTTTTGTTGGAAATACACTATATGTTTACTTTAATCAACACTACTAGCGACAGCTTTTTTTATATGTATTTTTTTAATTTTGTTTACAAATTTTTAACTTAAATGTGTAAACATAGCTTATATTATAACATCACGTAAAGCTATACGCTCTTAGTAAAGTTTAAGTTCCCTTTTCCCGCTCCAGTTACCATAATTATAAGCGTCAATTGATCGATTCTTTCAACCTTATGATGTAATGTGCAGTCAATAGGTACTAAGTACGTATGTTTTGGCATCAAGTCTACTCATTATCAAGGAAAACAAAGAAAAAACGCACTATATAATATTTCGAGTTTTGTACTTTAATAAGTTACCACTAAACTACTATTTTAAATGCATTTATTTGACTCGATAGTCATTGCAACAGTGATTACCCTTTCAGTTTGGCCAATGTTACTGAAAGTAATGTTTCTAACTAATAATGTTACGTTTATTTGAAATAAATATCAATTGCCTGTAACGTCGATTTAATAATATTTACAGTTACTACACATATGTATCACATATCAATTTATATCGTTATAAATAGCAAATTGTTTATGGCAAGTATGTGATGTTTGTAAGTACAGTGGATATGTGTTCAATTGTATTCCTATTTTTTAGCTTTAATTATAATATATTCAGAGAGCTCATTCATTAGGCAATACGATTTTTTCTGTAACTAATATACAGTAATAAGTACGGTTTATATAACAATATACAATTTTCTCAAAATTATACCTATATATTTAATGTTTTTAAAATTGTTCACAGGATGTAAACGTCCCATAAATATTAAAAAATACTTTAAACCCCATTCCTAGTTGTTTAAATCTCATTTAATAGTATTAACCGTTAATAGGAAGTCTAAAAGTGTGGAAAGTACAAGGCAGTGTTAAGTGTCACTAAAAATGTAAACATGATTAAAAAACACTGATTTTAAGCGTCCTAAAACGGACTATAGACAATAAAAACATATGTCAGATTTTTTCACAGTTTTTTATCGTAATATTCACTTGGTTCATATAAGCGAGGAGCTGAAAATGATCTTTTCATACTTTTGGTGTAGAAGCGAGTTTGTTTCTTGATTTCTCCCATCGACTGATATAGTCGACTGGATAACACATCACGGCAGAGAGGAGGAGGAAACCGCCGGATACATAGAAGGATATCTCGTAACTCTTTGTCATATCCATTAAGGCGCCTGAAAAAAAATTATTATGAGCTGCAAACTCAAACCAAAGAATAAAATAGACGAACACAGAATCAATTTTAGTTATAAGCGAGAAGTTCCTGAATCAATTTATCCTATCTAATCCGAGCAATATACTTTTTTTAAATAATCTGTTTTGTTTTTGCTAATAAAAACATTTTAATAATTAATACAAAAACACCTATTATAGTAGTTTTAGTAATTTAGAAATAGATAGAAACACCGTTCCGTTCAAGTTCCGTCATTTCTTCTTGACTATGTAACATTTACATAATCATTTGACTTCACGAGTTTTATTCTACAAGTTATATTCTATTTTTTCCATCTATTATATTTACCCGGTACTGTATACTTTTTTAATAATAGATTCAACAAATGTTGTGTATATCGTATATTTCCAAGTTTAAATACTTCTTTCAAGGTCAATTATTTGTTTTTTATTAATTAACGACTACAAAATCTGTTTATATTTAACTTTGCATGAAATTGATAATGGTGTTTGATTATATTAAGTTTCTATGTTTTTTTTTTTTATTTTTAAATGTATAGTCAAATTCAAAGTCATGAACTGAACATCAATAATAAAGAAAACGTTGTGGTAAGATTTAAAAATTCTATGTTGTGTGATACTAAAGCTACTTAAAATTATTATAAGTGTTATTATTATTGAGGTTTCAAGTATAACAAATAATATGAAATAAGGCACGAACCAAAACGTGAAAGCCGGTTTTAGTTGATTAATTTAGTTACGTTGTTGCTATTATTAATGCATAAAGAATAATTGTGATTGCGAATAAAACAACAGAAGACTTTAAAAAAAAATATTTTAGCTATGATAAAATGTAAGCCTTTATATGTATAAAAAAATATCTGAGGACGGATGTTACTGTCTCGTTTAAGGGGTTGCTACGAGAAGCCGTATTATAGAAACAATAGTCTCATTTAGTTTATAATATGTATTAGGTATTAATAAAGATAATAAATTTAAATTTTTATAATCATATATAATATATACGACGATGATATAACTGGTATTAATTGACATTTTAAATAAAATAATATGTATGATTACTAACCAGCGATCGGTGCACCCAAGAGCGCACCAAAGCCCTGGAACAGTAGGAACAACCCGAAGCAATTCGTCAGCTGTTCTAGTCCGATGTACTCCACGACAAGGATGGAACGAAGTGATGCGAAGCACGCTGTATATTAATTTTAAATCAATAATTTTATTTCAATTATGTAATATACATGTTTACTTAGGCTATTATCGTAACGAGTTTTTATAATATATATATTTTTTTAACTGTTTATGTTTAAGTATGTTTTACATTTATGTTTAAATGTAAATATAAATATACTAAGGTTTTTATTAAAGCTTATTTTATGAAACTACGATACTATTATAATTTGTTATTAAATTAATGATTTAATCGTTGCTCACCGATTGAAAGTCCAAAGATAGCACAATATGCGAACTGATAGACATCGTCATAGCAAAGTCCACTGATCATAGTTGCAATTCCGCCAGCAGAGAGGGCTATATTGTTTAACCACAAAGGAGATACTTTTGGTGTCGAAGAGACCAGTCCACATGCAATACGACCAATGATATTAGCAACGCCAATGGCAGACACTAACATTAGACTACTCGCTTTTCCAACCCCATTAAGTTCCGCTCTTTGTTTTACGTACATGTAAGGTACGAAGAAACCCAACATCGTAAAGAATCCACTGACAGCGAGAATCAAAAACGTCGGTGATCGGAAGAGACTGACATCTAATAGAGTAGCCAAAGCACGCCTCACAGCTTCGGGACAGAGTCGACATTTGCCTGAATGTTCTTCTTGTGCGTCTTCTTGTGTGGGAACATGGGTAACGTGTAGATGATAACCCAGAGAAGTTCGAGAAGTGTATTGAGGTACTCTTGCTAAACTGCCGCCGAAGAAAATGTCATCACGATAGAAAGGTCTTGCAACTAAGTCAATATGAGAACGACGAGATCTTGCATCTCTGGTGACTACTTTAACCGACTCAGGTATCAGAGGTTCAGCATTGTCGATATTACTGTTAGAATCTTCTTGTTCATCCTTTTCTGCAACTGGAACGGCAATAAAATGGAATGGTTTGTTGCCATGATTCTTCAATGTGCTTGCCGTTGCTGACGATCGTCTGCTGAGATGGGAGTTGCTTCCTCGAAATATTTCTTCAGCGGTTGGGTAGCGTGTATTGTTAGCGACGCCCATCCAAGTGTGCGGACTAACTTTGTTCGTGAATCTCATCTCTGGTGGCATCGAGATACCAGAATCGAGTTTATTGTGAAGTTTTAACATTGAGTTTAGCTTTTCGACTGCTTCCTCATGACGCCGTGAAGTATCTTCTTCCTGTTGATCGGCTAGTGTCACCCTTACTGGGTTGATCGGTCTGAATAGGGCTCCACAGACGAGACACAGCAAAACAAAACCTGGAATTAATAAACACAATTAGAATTAAAATATCTTGCTGTATAAAATACTATGTTAACTTATATGCTGTGTGTGTAATGTACTCGACATCTATTAAGGTTACAGCTTTTTTGTATTACTAATTTCGCTACTCTGAAAGAGCACAAAGCAAGTATGTCTAAAATATATTAAATATTTTTACATTAATGTCTATTATTTTTGAAACAAAAGCGAACTTGAAAATGTAAGTAAAAATGTTCGCCCACCTGCATGTATAAGAATGGTCATCCTCCAGCCAAGTCCGTGGATGAGCGTCTCGGTCAGTGGTGCGAACACGAAGGTGCCGACGCCAGAGCCGCACAGCGCGAGTCCTGTGGCCAGCGCGCGCCATCTCTCGAAGTAGAACCCGACCGTCAACACCGCGGGCATGTATATCATGCAGAACCCAAGTCCTTGGAACAAATATTATATTACTAGGTGTTGCCCACGGCTTTGCTCGCGCATAAGTATAAGTATAGGATAAATGATTGTTTGGAAGTCTGTGATTTTAAAGTAAGACGCATGACGTCATTCTGTTAAGAAAAAATATATTAAGGGATTTTTTTTAATTTTAATAATAATCGTCAGTAAGTCTACTGTGAATCCCTGTAGTTTCACTTAATGATAATTATAATATTAAATATTTCACTCAATGACAATTCACTTTATATGTGTGAGTTCAATGGGTTAAAGATAAAGTTATTTTATACATGACGTCCTATCTACTATTCTATTGCCTAAATACCCCGGTCATTTTTCCACAATAGTGGATATAGTTAATACTGGAAATAAGCAAGCGAACAAATATATAATTTTTATTCTATCAAACTCAAATAAAATAAAGCTATTCAACTCAGTGAAAACTTTATTTGTAATTAATAATCGAAGCACTTCTCATCATATATTAAGACATTTGAAATTCGTTATTTGTAATTTGAAACTGTCGATCTTATAATATAAATAATTATATTTTTTATGTTTTAGTAAGGTGATCTATTAAATAATAACCAACCTCCCACGATGCCATAAACGAGATAGAGATATTCAACGCTGGTGGCGAAATAGGACATAGCGAAGGCGGCACTCGATATCACGCTGCCGATTATTGTCACCACCCGGAAACCGTATCTGAAAGGTGATAACATTTATTTTGAATATCCTTAATAGGTACCACTGCACTGTTTGTGTATTTTATCCGTTACTTATAAAATAACGTTAATATTATTTCATTTATGGTTAATTAGGGATTTTAATTAATTAGTTAATTAGGACTATGTGCATTGACGACTAACAGTCATAATCTCATAAGTTCCTGAGACAAAAAAGGTAATACATGATGCACGAAGTATGCGTTTGCGTTCAATCGCATGTACTTTTACTTTAAACTTGGGAGTTTTGAGTTACATTTTTAACTTTAGTTAAAAAATATAATAAATAATGAATCACAATTACTATTTATAATGAATATGATTTTAATATACATGTATTTGTATATATTTAATAAAATCTACAAATACCTAATATTTGATATATCATATGCTGATTACGCCATCACATTTAAAAAAGAAAACAAATGTATCTTACTTGTTAGCTAACGCCGAAACAAACGGACCAGCTAACAGATAAAACCCAGCGAGTAAAGAATTAACGGGGGCCACTTGTCCACCGCTTGCCTGAGGAAGATAAAATTATTAATTAACAAAATGGAAAACACAAACATCATAAAAGAGTAAAGAAAAGGAAAAAAAATCACACAATTATAATTTATTTAAAAAGAGTGTAAGACTTCGCGTGGCTATTGTTGTATAGATCTTTTATTACTTTTTATTATTTGACTTTGTCACTAGACAGATAAAAAGTCACCTGCTGGGCTAAGGCCGATTGTCCCTACTTACGAGATGGTATTGAGCTTATTCCACCACGCTGCTCCGATGCGGATTGATGGAGACATATGTGGCAAATTTTGAGTGAAATTGGATTAGGTTTCTTACGTGTTTTCCTTCACCGCCAAGCGCGAGATGAATTATGACCGTAAATTAAGCTTATGAAAATTCAGTTGTGCTAGCCTGGGTTTGAAACAGCAATCAGATTCACGCTTTCTAGCCACTGGGCTATCTCGGCTCTACTGGTTTTTAATAATTAGTTTTAATAAATATCTCTTATTTTAAACTATTACTTTACTAGTTTTCTTTTATTAATATCAAATATTGTTGTGTATATGTACGCATGAAACCAAAAATTCTTGTTATTTCTATATATTTAATTAATTTCTTTTTTTCCTTTTACACAACAATCGAATAAACAATTTAAATAAGTTAATAAATTGTATAATTTTATGTACATGTAAGCACTGTTTCTTATTGGCTATTAAGAGAATAATTATTACAAATTTATGTTACAACGGCAGACCACAGGCAGTTTTATTTTTTAAATCGACGCTTGTGGTCCGCCATTCATGAATTAAAAAATTCTATCAAATGTCATCAGTTGTCAGTGTCAATCTTCAAAAAAATATTAATGGAAATAATTAATATTAGATAAGCAAACGATAGGGACGATATGACAATATACGGTAAATATAGTTTTTTTTACAAATATGTACAAATGGTCGCGCTGTCAATTGACATTGCAGCGCGACCATAGTGGCAGACGTGGACTTTTTTTAGGGTACTAATATCACTATTAGTGTCTGCGACATTTGCGAATCATATAGATATTTTGCTCGCTAGTTTCATAGCCAATAAACGAGTTATTAAAATATTTTAAGCATGCAATTCGCTTTTTTCTTTACGACATTATGCCATTAAAAGTGGTCTGTATAATTTCAATTTATGGAAACTTTGGTATGTTTAATGCTCGTTATATCGTTATGTTCTTTATGCAGTAAATTTGACGGAATAGATGTATCAATAAAAAAACCTACACGATCTTTACATAAAAATATTCTTTAAATCAGGAAGCAATACAGCATATTTTATGCTAATTATCTTTTGAATCTACACAACTAAATCGTGCAACGTGGAAGTGTAGCAACTTCCAAGTACGAATATGCGTATTTCCGTTTTCGATGCTCTCTCACTGACCCAGTGGCCTTGTTAGTTACAGTGACAACTGACAAGTTCGTTAACACATGTTGCATTTAATTATAGTTATAGGAATTAAACTCAAAACACGGAAGACGAATGTGCCGCCTCTTAGAAACGAGAACGCCTAATCGATATTTACTCGACCCGAATCAATCTATTTGCATAAACGTAAGCTTTAAAATCGATAAAAACATCTGTCAAATGTGTCGATACTTATCAGCAACAAACTAAACTGTATTAAGGCTAAAAATTGTGTTTTAAGAAAGAAACTAATATTAATAAAAGTAGCACGTTCTGAATTCTGTACCTACTGAAAGTTAAAAAGTTAAAGTTTATTCCGTTGTAACCTATATGATTCTAAAGGTCGTTTTTCTAATTTATTACAGAATAATGAAATAGTTTTTAAGTCACATCATTTATATGCTAAAACGGGATTAAAAAAACACAGGTCTTCATTGTGGGATTTTTTTTTGCTGAATGAAGCTAAAGTCGTAAAAATAAATTTTATAAAGCAATGGAATATGCCTTTTGTTCTTTTTAAAGTACAAGAGGTAAGAACATTTAGAGACCGCAGTGCTAGTGCGTGGTACCGTAATAAACTGGACGTCTAGACAAACTAATGTTTCATTCAATATTAAAGTTCCGTTCATGTGAAAGTTGCATGAATGATTCGTTCTATCGATACGAAGTAATTATTTAAAATATTTAAAAATATAACTTATTAAAATGTTAGGTTTAATAATACATATAAAAGTACGTGTATCTAACCTTTATTTTTGCTTTAAGAAACTTATATGTTGGTTATATTAGTAAATTATTATTGAAAAATAAATAAGCGAATTAAAACATAACAACAACATCATCATTATCATCATCATTTGCTCACATTTATTTCATTTGGTGTTGACGCAGACAGAGGTAGACTTACGATCAGCCGAATGTTTTTGCTGGTTGGCTGGTTTTCCCGCCATCGAGTGGTTAGGGCGCTTAAAGGCTCTATTGTATTATATCATTTTTACCTTTTATTTTATAAATAATTTATTTGCACATTGCAAGGATTTTGGGTAATAATAAGTTTACATTTATAAAATAAGAACAGAAATAGCACTTTTGAAATTCTACTCAGTTATACTTAGCATTTCTCCCAAGGCGTTTACAATTTACATGCAGCAGCACGACCAGATTTATTTTTAGTTTTATAGTTTACCGACGAGAAAGCGATAAATTTGAGTTACCTATACATGCTTAAATTTACTCGTAGTTTTTACACAGATTTTAATAAGATTTTCAACATATTCCGTTGCTATTTAGTTCGGTATTTACTTCAGGAATGCACGTGATTTCGCGGTAGGTCATTCGTTAGCTCTTAGTTTAACGGGACAAGCGCAGTCTTTGCCTTATAAATAAAACCCTTACTATTTCTACTCTTCTAGTATATTTTGCTTTTTGGTTCAAGCGATAACGAAGTATTAGGTTGTTACTATAGCTTATTAATTTTAGCACGCATTAACGAGTATTCAAATAATTTCAAACAAGTGAATGGTATCTCAGAAATATAAATTAATTTATGCTCTTAACATTAGTTAACGGAAAATTTTCGACAGACGTGTGCGAATACAATTGCTTTTTTTTTTTTAAATTAAATCGACTGTAGCGATATTGTCGAAACTTCCGCTCCACAATGACCATATGGTTTTATATTATAATTCCGTATGTATTTATTTTAAAATACCAGTTGTCTGCTGGTAGCAAATTGAATTCTTTTTATTCTTATAAAATGAAATGTATGATTTATTATTTATTTTTTTTAAATAAATCCGTTTTTTTTTAAAGAGTGGTTGACAAACTTGCATAAGATATAATTTTGTCTATAAAACCCAAACTTAATAATATTTATATTCACACATGAAATAAATAGACCTTGTTGCATTATTGTATTACGCTGAATTGTAAACAAAATATTTTGAATTTTTTGGTTGGTTTAATATTTAAAATATATAAGTGAATATTTTTTTATATATGCCGTATAAAAAATAACAAATCTAAGACCGATATATTTCACAAATACTAAATTCTACACAATCCTCCCACGTTGTATTTTATAGCACTATTTTTTGTTACTTGGCAATTATCCAGAGGTTACATATTTACTTTGGGATACTGTAAAAATGTTTGTTTTAATAAAATTATCGTCTATCTTTATAGAGGTCAGCGCAGTCAACTTCATAAGACCTTATGATACCTGAACGACATATCAGTTGGACTTGTTTTTAGTTTACAAAATGACAGGGCGTTATAATCGATTTAATTACTATAAAAGTCAATACCTGCTTCTACAATATGTATTGAATTTATTATAACTGTCGCGTCGTTAATATATGACCGAGGAATAAAAATATATACGAACAACATTTTTTTTTTTCTTACAAATAATCATATTTTTTTATGTTACTAAGAATTTGCTGTCTTATGCAATACGAGAGATATATTGACAATTGTAAATAAATGTAGTTATTGTAGTTTATTAAACTTTAATATTTACTTTCATTCGATACGAAAGCATCCTACTTATTCTTACTGGATCAGTGCAAATTGCAATCCGATTGAATCCAGTACCTCATACATATCAAAATTCACTTGAATCCACTTATATCGATACAAATCAAAAATGCAAGAATGGCGTCTCGAGGCCGGCACAGTACATTGCCCCCTCGTGGTTAGTTCTGTGCTTAATGTACTCGGGTTACTGCACTTTCGCCAATCGAAAGCTTTGCGCTTAAACAAACGTGACATTTAAATTAAAACAAAATAATCGTACATTTACTCGTACGGGTCAATACACAGAATATCGCGAAATCGTTACTCGTTCATATGATTATTTTTATTTTATAATTAGATAAATAATAAATTTCATCTTTATTAGTTATGTCGTGTTATACATATATATTAGATTTATTAATATATTTTTTTATCTAAGAGTCAGCCCTAGGAGAACGACCGCGGGATATTTCCACGCATTAAGGACAGAGGCTGTGTAAACTGTATAATTAATTGACCACCGTCGCCGACTCGCAGACAACCCGCAGGTTTCTTTGACGTCAACATTTAGACGACTTATTATAATATATTATAAGAGATTAGGTGTTTTGTTTTAGTTTAAATTAAATAGTCTTTTCGTTGATTGGATATGTACATAATTAGACATTTTATTATTGCAATAGAACGAAATATGTACCATCTACATTATACATCCTTCTCTGTTTATATTAACAACAAGAATTACAAGAGTGTATATTATATACTTTATTTCTGATTGAAATATATAAAGGTAATAGACGAATAACAAAAAATAAACTTAATGCGTAATGGCATTATAAAAATGTATTTATGTTACATACATACACAGTATACAACTTAAATATCCCCAAATAAAATATTTTAAAAATATTTCATGTACGGACATGACACCGTTATCGTTTATTTTTATTATCTATATGCTGATCAAAAAACTAAATTAGTCTGGGTTTTGGATGTTGAATTTTACATTCAATTCTGACTACCGTTTAATATCATAATTCATTCAAAAAACATCATTTAAGTGAAAAAATCGAACATAACATTAATACAAACAAATTTGAAACGCAGAAACATGAATGGGTGAATGAATGAGTTTCTTATAGCGCCGGCGTCGAGGCCTTGGCCTTAACATTATGGTAATCGCAACTCGACATTGTTGTGACGGTTGGTAATCAGAACGCTACTTACTTCAATTAAAAAACGCTACTTTTTGAATAATAGAATTTTATAAAACTACTTCTGGTCGTAGAATACAATATTTATGAACACCATATAATTGCTTATTAGACGTTATATAATTTAGTTTAGAAAATGTAAATGATATTAGAATTTTTTTAATAAAAAAACTTAGTATTTTTACAATATTTTTCAGCACACTCGAATATCAGCATTGAATTTAATTTAATTGAGGCAAAAAATAACTGGCAAATTAACAAAACAATTTTAGGTTACTTTTATAAATTGTGATTGATGCTGTAATTAAACTTTTTTAATAAGTGGAACAATGACCGAGACTTCAGTCACACTTTTGTAGATACTGTTTGTCAATTTACAGTCACTTGATAATTAGTACTCAAGCCCAATATGTCCTATATACTCTTTAGCAACCTTGGACAATTGCCACGATCAGTTTTTGTTTGACTAAAGACAAGACAAAAAATCTTTTTTATCATTAAGTGATATAAAATTCAAGTAACTTATAAGCTTAGTTCAATCATAACTTTTTTAATAAAATTTCAGTTGGAACTATGTATTTTTTTTAAATAATGGTTGCCCTACATATTTATTTCTCACCAGGCTATGGTGCAACTGAGGACGATAATTCACATACCCTGATAGTTAATAAATGTGTAGAATTACATACAAATATTAAAATAATTTTCACTATTTATGTAAATGTTACGCTCGGAACATTTTGTACTCGTCAACCGTCGCAAATAAATTGTCAGTTATATGTCGTTTTAAGACGGGGGCACGGTTGTGACGCGAGTCATCGAGTGAAGGCGTGGCTGTGTGTAGGTATTAAATATTAATCATGAGGTGACCCTCTTTAGATCTTTACAAAACCCAAATTATTTTATAGATCTACCAATTACATTTAAATAATATGTTAATTTTTTTTATGTACATTCAACGTCAGCACAGAATTGGTTTTTAAATCTGACATGAGTATTAGGATTCAATATAAATGTGACAAACCTACAGACACTATTATCAACAAAAGTGTTGAATGTAAATTTACGAGATGATTCAGAGTTCAGAAAGCATCACTTAGTTTACAATATTAGTTTTAGTGGAAGAACGAGACGAACTTCCACTAGTGAAATCATAAAGTCGCCATCTAAATTGTCAGTCATTTTTATTAACACGTACGAACTAAGTAATAGCAAAACATTGCGGTGCACCGTTCACGGAACCGTGCTGGTACGACGCCGCACCGTCTCCCGGCAGCGGCGCCGTGCCGTGCCATCTCTACGGTGGCCAGTGCCGCACCGTAGACATGAGTCCTACGCCCTTACTGATTTATAAAATTGATTAAATTTGGTAACTTACATTAAATTCTTTTTGAATAGGCTCCAGCAGCATCCCTCCAGAAAAAATTATTCCATCCACAAGAAAGTTGCACATGAATGATGCAGCTACTATGACCCAGCCCCAACCACCATCTGGTGGTACCACCTAAAATAGAAATAAAAAGTTTGAATAATTGATAAAAACTTTACGCTTGTTATGTAATAGATAAATACTAAACGGTGAAAAAATATATACCTCAAAATGCTTTTTAAAATGGCAAATATATAAATGTGATTAGGTCGTATTGGAAAAGTAATATCTTTCCTGCTGTATACAGCAATATTGATATAAAGCTGTGTTTATTTGTTTACAAATGACACAATTACATTATTTATGGACAAATATTCAACAACTATTAGTAAACAATAAACTATACCATAGGCTAGCCACCTTGTCATACCTTTATAGAAATACTAGTTGATATCTAATGTTAATGTGGCTTGCATTTAACGTAAATGTGATCCACCATTGAGTGGTCAACCCATCCTTCTATTCATCCTCATCACTCATTCATCCTAATATGTACTTATCTAATAAATTAAGTGGTTACAAAATATTTATTTACAGTTACATAATTTTTTATCGTTATCTGATAATAGTTAAAAAAACTATATTATTTGAATTTTCGCAATCCTAAGATTTTTTTATATTTTTTTTTACTAGCGTATTGAACCCAGGACTTCGGAATTTACCGCTTTAATATAAGCTGCTCACCAGACCGACGAGGCATTTAAACTTTAAAACACACAGGCTCGCTAATTTCAGACTTATGATACGTATAGCCAATCACTTAAATCCACTAGTAATTTAAAAACTCAAACTTTTTCTAGAATAATAATTACACCTAAATTTATTGCTTGTTTTAAATTACTGGCCAAATGTTAATAAAGTGTAATGATAACAAATGATAAATTCTAAAGAAAGCGATACATCACGCAGTATTCTTCGATCAGCGATCTCATGTCTCCGTCTCTGTACAATTTATTTTCAGACGATGTTACGAAATCTGGCATTCTGACGTAAAACTTTCTTTATTTATATATATTTTAGAGGAGTGCGACTGTGCTGTGTTGTATTCACTTTACATTAAATGTAATGTCAAAGAGAATATAAGCTTGATAAATGTATTGGAATCCTGGACATTGTGTAATATTCGAGCTTCAAACTTCATTTCAATGTGACATTTTCTTCGAGATTTTACTTTTCAATCTGTGGTATATTTATTTTTAAATGCTTTAATTTAATTTCGCTTATATTTATTTATTTGTAAAAAGAAAAAAGCCTATTTCGAAGTTATTATTATTATTTAAACATCTTATTAACTTCCTATACTGTGGAAAAATCTTTGATTTCTTAAAAGTATATGAGTAAACAATCACTTACTATATAAGCTGTTTTTATCTTCATTATAAATAAAAAGGTCATTTCAATAATTACTACTTTAAATGTAAACTGTATTATTAGTGCAGAAGAAAAAATCATTGATTTCATTATCATTGATCTTAAAAGTTAATTTGGTGATGTTAAAAATGATGGCGTGGCCTATGTGGATTACTCTGTGACATTGTCTGTCTGACTAGACTTCGATACACGATATGTTGTCTTTACTTCGCTAATAAGTTAACCTTATCAATCATAATGAAGGGTAGTAGAACCTCACTCGTTATTTCTAATGGGATATTGGAAAAACAATGTAAAAAATTATTTTTATTTCTTTAAATATAATAATTGGATGTATAGTAAAATTGTAAATAACATTATCAATAATGTTGGTTAAGGTTGCCTTTTTTGAGTATCACCAGTAGTTATTAGTTATTAAAACTAATTTCCAATGCTGTTAGCATTGAAAATTGTTATACGTAGGTAGACTCGTTGTCGTATAACTTCTTATTTTAAAATGTAATAAGGAAATATGTTCCAAATATTAACATAGCCCAGAGGCAAGCATCGACGGTAAACGATAGAGCTCTTCTAAAAATCTCCGTGTTTGTTCGCCACATTCTTTGTAGTGCCATTTTTAAGAATAGTGTTGTAGATTTATAATAATAGAAACAGAATAGTCATAGTAATTTCAGCAAATGCTAGAGTAATCGTAGCTAATAGGCAAGCATCAATCAACTTTTCAGTTATCTTACGTAATCGTCTGTTTCTTCTTAATTTTTTTTCTGCGGCTGTCATTGTAATGGATTTCTTTAAATGTAGCGGTGTTCGTATATCGATATGTAAAAATTTGTATATGCTGAAATTTATTTTTTTGTAAGTTGTATTTTATTATGTCATTTTCAAAATGTTTGTAGCTATTTAGGTGCACCACAAGTGCAGGCTTCTATACATTTTGTCTTCGTTTCGATTTTCTCTGTCTGTATTCTTGCAGATTTTTTACTGGAATCCGATGTATCAGAATCGATTTTTTCAAATTTCGAAATGACTACACAGATGTGATAGCAAACAATTAATACCGCTATAATATTTATGTAAGGTTTAAAAGCTATTATCATATCAAAATTAAAATGAATAAAAGAGGCATATTGTTAAGCCCCATTTCTTTAACTTAACCTTGGCCGTGTTGAATTTTCATTGTTTTGACGTTTACCATGACATTTCCTTATTGTGTTCTCTTTAATTATTCATATAATATGTGCCAGATATTTATACATTTATAAAAAAAATTAACTACTTATTATTTGTTTATACTGTAAATACTTTTTGGATAACACTATAAATGGATGACATTTTAATATAAAGTTTATATGAAAATATAAGCTAGATGAAACATACCAGCGCCGCTTCTGGCTCCGAGTCATCGCTAGGCGAGTCGCTTCTACCCAGACCGCTTTCGTCAGATGATGGCGTCTCGAACGGACGCTCATCTGTAGCTACTCGCTGGACCATAGTAAATCCTGGAATAAAAAATAAAAGTAATTTCTTAAGAAAATAAAATCATATTAAATAAGTAACTTCTCTTCATAGCGTTTATAAGCATACAATAAATAATTATTACATATTACATATATATATTACTTCATTTGTTTCTTACTCTGAATACCTACTTTCAATGATAATAGAGTTCAATGTCTTAAGTTGACACTTCATCTAATACGCATTAGGTTCGTTTAGACAAATAAGGCGAACTACGTACGTCTGTTATTTTAATTAATATTAAAAATAACAGTCATTAATATTTATTTTGTAAATAATATAAATTTTTGTCATAAATTTTGTATTGAATTTATTAATGTTATGTTAAAATATAAGTAGTTATTCACCAAAGACGTCCATATTGTTAAATTTAAATGAATATACGTTATAACATATATTAAAAAATATATAATAAGTTTAGAAAAATAAATAAAATAATTAGAAATTTAGTATGTAGTCGGATGAAAAGGTCGAATTTATACACTTGTCTAAACAAAAACGAAGTATACAATGTACTCGTTAAAACGTGACGCAACCGTTAACGTTTTTTCACGGACAAATAATTCATTATAATTGAAAAGCGAACTGAACTGCCCGAAACCGGATTGTTTGCGTCGATTTCATTTTAATGTTTAATAACGTAAACCTTTATTGCCGAAAGTTAAGCAACATTCCTTTATTATTGAGCCCAATATTTGTTTTATGATCAAAAATATTATTACTTATATTTTATTGGTAATTTTTTTTTTCGTTAACTATAAATAAGCATGGAATTTTTTTATTAGTATTTTTAGGTACATGATTAATACGTTTTTATTATATATGCTGACTAAATGACTGAAATGATTACAGTAAATTAGATTTTATCGTTAGCCGGTAATTCATTGTCTAAATATAACATGTAATAAGTATGACTGTTTAATATTTTTTACCAAATTAAATGAATATAGTATAATATATATGTAACACATTGGAGAAATGTTTGTTGTAACATGAATTTATAGTGAAATTGTGGTAAGTATGTCTCTCACCGCTTGAATACTTCCCCTGTTAAAAACAAAGTAATTTATTTCATCATGCTGTTTGAACACGGATTGGATATGCTTGTAGAATATACAACGCAGGCAGGTTTCCTGACTCTGAGTACCAGATGAATTATATTCCAAATTTTGTTAAAAATATATATTTTATTTGTTGTCGCTCATATGTAGGTAAGGCTATGTAATAAATGGAATTCTCCGCCCCTAGGAAATAAATCAAATGTCAATGTACATTGTATGTCGCGTGACCTGCACGATGCGACCACAGATAAATGTAAATTATGTATATTATTTTATGTGAAATGTGAACGAGATAATGTTAGCAGCGGTGACCTCGTGCAAACTTTACTCACTATTTCAATAAAAGTGTATAGATACTTCTTTATAATATACTTTTCTATAACAATAAAAAAATATGTGGCGAATTGCCAAGGCTATTTAGGTTTTCCTTGTTTTAACATTTTTTTATTTAATTATATTAATTTATAGAAATAAATAGTATATTCCTAGTAACTTTCTTTATTACCGATCATGAAATGTATTGTATTAATTCAAAGATTTTTTTATAATTTACCTTGATTCTATGTCTTAACAATTAAACTATTTTTATTAAATGACATTTAACAAATAAATTAAATGTAAAGTTATCATTGGTGTTTAGTACTAACGAAATCTACAAAACAAGGCAAGAATCAGTAGTTACTGTTTTTTATATATCATATCAGGTAAATGTGTTAATAATCATATACTTACAATTAAATTAATATATACGAATGAAAATCCACGTAAGCTATCTCACGCACGCATAGTACAAAGCTTTACAACTCAAGTCTATATGACTCCTATATGACTTTACAAATGTAAAGCGTGTCTATAAGTTTCTTGAAAATTATCGTGATTTTCATATATAAACAGAAAAGTCAAGCGAATAATGTGTTGATGAATTGACCTGATGGGTAATTTAGAGTAAACGTTTTTGTTTAATGTAAAATTTTAACTTTAATAACTGTATAATAATAAAATAAAATATATTCAAAAATATATAAACTATATGAAACATTTTTTTTAATATTGTCGTCTTATTGTTTTGTACAAGCATTTTGCATAAATAATGGAACTTGGAACGTAAAAATAATTTTATGTGATTTGTGACTCGAGTCAGCATATGGAATAATATTTCTCCCAAGAATTTTAACAGGTTCTTTAGGAATTCTAAAACCAATCTCCATATTCAAGTAAACGTGAATAAAATCGCACTTACATCACGTTTATAATACGTGTTTTAATTACACGTCAATAAAGACTAAAACTGCGTTTTATAAATTCTGTAAATTTTACATATTAAAATAAACCTCTATCTATTCTATGTCTATCTATCTACCAACTTGGTGGTGGGGCTTTGTGCACGTCCGTTTGGGTAGGGAACACCACTCATAACATATTTATATATATTATGTAAATATTTCTTACAATGCTAATGTGCGAATGCGCGTTGGTGACAACTCAGTTGCCCATTTGACAGTATACCTACTGATTTTAAATAAAAAGTAAATAAAAAAACTAAAGGTTTGTGTGATTGCTTTAACTTCAGATATTAAACATCTGATATGTAGATATCGTATCAAACTGAATATTTTTTCATACGAAGCTTAATTATCACACATTGTATACCTAAAACAGTCCTATCAACTTTTGAAAATTTTGGAAATATAGTAAGCGAGACAGTTTTTCAGAGGCTAGGTGTAGTAAAACAAACTTTATTCAGAATTGACATACATAAGAACTATTGTTGAATACAATACAACATGAATTAATTATTTAATATATAACACTATTTTATATTTATACCAGTTATATTTTATAACTGCATGTAATATACTATTTTAGTTTGCTTCACAGAGATCTATTTTCATCGTTTGACTGAATGTCAAATAGGTCATTGACGTATGAGTTATTATGATAGTACATTTTAATGTTTACGTATTTGCGAAGTAAATAGAATCGATAAGGAATTTAAATAAATCGTTAATGATATATGTAATATCAAAATATTTTTACTTTAATTTGCTTTTAACTTTACATTTAGACGTATTCATTTAATAGTACAACACTTAGTATTTTTGCGTTACGGTTTGAAGGGTGAGTGAGCCAGTGCTACTACAGGCACGAGGGACATAACATATTCGTTCCCATGTTTGGTGGCGCATTAGCGATGATAGGAATGGTTAATATGTATGTTGTTGGCGATGTATTTCTTACATCGCCAATGTTTATGGCAGGCAAGCATTCTACCACTGAACATTTCGGTGAAGGAAAACATCGTGAGGAAACCTGCATGTGTCTAATTTCATCGAAATTCTGCCACATGTGTATTCCACCAACCCGCATTGGAGCAGCGTGGTGGAATAAGCTCCAAACCTTCTCCTCAAAAAGGGAGAGGAGGCCTTAGCTCAGCAGTGGGACATTTACAGGCTGTTACTTTACTTTACTACTTTACAATGTCTATGGGCGGTGGTGACCACTTCACAACATGTGGCCAATTTGCTCGTCTGCCTACCTATAACATAAAAAATAAAAAGGTCCAATACGAACGCTTTGTTTTTAATATCGTTATCTATTCAAATACTAAGCCAAACATGTGTTTATATAAATAATTTTGACCCAAAAGTATAGAATTTATCAATAACTTAGTTAATAATATTTAGTGAATATTACCTCATCCATCAAGTTTTTCAGAAGTTAGACGATCTACCGACGCACCAACAACGGTATATATAAATATAAAATAAAATAAAAGCGATCATGAACACTGGTTTCGCCTTGACTGGTAATAAATAAGTATATTTAGAATCTTGAAATATCCCAATAGACAACCACGGTCAATAGACGTCGGCATATAAGGGACGTCTCACTTCAACCAACTTGAACTATAACGCCTTATTTGAGAAATTTACAGGTTATGTTGTCCTTAAATAGATAATATTTATGCTTGCAAACTGAGAGATTTATAAGTTAACTCTAGAAACAATTACATATTATGTTCTTACGAAGAAAGTCATGATTGAGCGTCATACATTTTAAAGGCATATCGCAATGAAATAAATCTCTAAAGAGAAATCATTGTGTCCCCGGTCCGTTGTTTGTAAATATTTATGATGTTTTTGATCGGGTAGGGTGTTTACCGCGCTTCGATAATCATAAGGTCAAACATAAGGAAAATTGTTCAAAGTAATTATTATACTACATATTATATGCATAAATATTTGTATATGTTTTTCAGAATTTTATAAAAGATGTAGGAAACGATATGTATTTTTTTTTTAGTATAGGAAAGTGGAAGAGCATATGGGCCACCTGATGGTAAGTGCTCACCAACGCCCATAGACATTGGGGTTGTAAGAAATGTTAACCCTCGCCCACATCGCCAATGCGCCACTAACCTTGGGAACTAATATGTCCCTTGTGCCTGTAATTACACTGGCTCACTCAACCTTCAAACCGGAACACAACAATACCAAGTACTGCTGTTTCGCGGTAGAATATCTGATGAGTGGGTGGTGGGTACCACCAGTGAAATTGTTTTGATAAATAATGTTAAGAAGTATTCGACATTCATATTATAGGTGAATATGTACAAATAAGTATACATTCATATTTGCAAACAAATTTTGAATTTTAAATAACTTATTTTGAGTGAACATTTTGTGATAGGTAAGAAACGAAGTTTTTATCTTTATTTTATCTTATCTTAACTTTCGAGCTTAAAGTCTTGGTATCTCAAAATTAACCATTTACGTATGATTGTCTTGAATATGGTACTGACCTCCCCAATCCCCAGTTACGTAATTTACTCGAATTTAATGAAAGTAATGAAAAGACAGAGCTAAGTGCTTTTGTATTTTGTAATTGAAATATGCGTTTTACTTAAGTTCGAATGCTAACAAAAGCTTAGAAGAAGTGTAAAAAAAGCAAATACTTTTTTTTATAAAAAATAATATTTGTAAACAAATAATTATATTTAATACAAAGTGTATAACTGTGTAGTAACTTTTTTACTATCTTATGCAATATCTATTATAAAACAAATATCGTATCATTTTTTATCATATAATAATTACTTAACCATGTTTGAATAAATATTTAGCACGACGTATGGGAATAAAGTCAACAATTAAATTATCAGATATGTATGATAAAAACCGGAATTGCAAACTTAAAAATATTAATCATTTATTAGTAAAATCTCTATAATCAAAATCTGAAATAGCTATCGATACGGACCGGCAGATAAAAGAGCGGTGATCTTAATATCAATATAAAGTACAACATTAAATTTATGTAGGTTAAATAATATAATTACCATTATGTCACAAATAATTTAATTATAATTACGTTTTTAAAAACCTGGGACAAATTCGTTAATCGCATTAATAAGGTTACAGTAAAATGAATAAAACAATGTTATGTTTATTTTAAATTAGCTAATTTTTGAAATTATGAAACCATGTTAAATATTAAAATATTTAATACATTTACCTTCTGATATACCTACCGTGTATTTTTTTAATATGCAGATCCGTAAACGAACCAAGCTTTAACGTAATATCTGGGAGTGACATAGTATTGTTATTTTTTCTATACATAGTTTACTTTTTTTTAATTAGCCGTAGGTATATTGTTAGATACAATCATAATATGTTTTCAGTTAAGGTTTCCGTAGCCTTGTCGTGCCCTTTTCTGGTCCCATTTACTAGATAGTATTCGTTGAATTTATTTATTTTAATGTTTCTGAAATAAGATGTAAATAACGAATATTTTCATTGATACAATATTTGATTATTAATTATATTTATATTACATAAAATTTATATTCAGTTACATTTTACACGAGAAACTTATCATGCTTAAACCAAATAAATTATATTAAAGTAACATAATATTTCCTTGAAAAATAATAACAGATAAGTAATAATTGTATATAGTAAGTAAATGTATATACATACCAAAAAATTAATTGATTATAAATAAATTTATAATCTGTGATTGGTCATCTAAAACTTTCTTAGATATATGTACCTATATAACCAGCATCAAGACAATTAGGTATTGAATAAATAATTCTAAAATCGTTTTCGGAGTCGACTGCATATGCAATTAACTGTTATTCGACTTTAAGAATAGCAACATATTGTTGCTATTACGTTGAATCATTTCCAAAATAGATAATTTTTTTTTTATATTCACGTGCACAATCAAACAAACTATTTGAGTGATAGCAAAAATGTAACTGTGTTAAATTATTCAAAAAGGATTGTGTTTATATCGTAATGTTATGTAAATTTTCAAGTTCTATGTCATTTAAACACTTGTATAGCAAGTTCAGGTTTTATTAATCAGGTGTTTGTTGCGAGTCTTTACAGTCTATATGTTTAGAAAAATATATAATAAATTGCGGGTAATTGATACTGTATTTGCAAACAAACAAATAAACAATAAAAAATAGACACAATAAACAATTTTAGAATTAAATTTGCGTATATAATATTATGAAATATATATTCATATAACTTTATTTACTTATTTAATCTTGTAAACTATCTATTGTTGTTGCTTATATTTATTTGGTTTATTTTTAGCTCATTATTAGAAAAAAAAATCAATTCAATTGTGGCACTGGAAATTAAAATGTTTATATTTTTATTGTGCTAAAATTGTACGTTAATAAGCTGTACTCTTTCACGAAAACCAAAGTAATCAGAATAATGTTATAAATATGCGAGCATAACTTTATCTGTTTGTTACTAACATAGATAAACAACTGTATGAAACGTGAAATAAAATTTAAGTTAGAAATTTGGACCTGGGCATATAAAAACGGGATCTACGGGCACGAATAACTGTGACGCGGATGGCGTTGCGGGGAGTTAATACAAACTAGCGAGCCAGTTAATACATATATACAATAAATGTAACGGAATTATTTGTCACATCAGGGTAGTAAAAGCCTGGAGACAACTTTAAATATTATAAATCAGATCATTGAATTTAAAAAAATAAATAAAAATTAAATATTATCGCTGATAATTATCAGATATATTAATAAAATATTTTTGTTTCAAGGAAATCGATTCACAAAAATAATTACGCTTTGTTATGTTAAAATTAATTTCGGACATAAATAATCATTTTTATTTTTTTACAGAATAGATAGGCGGACGAGCGTATACCTGATGGTAAATGGTCACCAACGCCAGACATGGGCAGTGTAAGAAATGTTAACCATCGCTTACATTTCCAATGCGTCACCAACCTTGGGAACTAAGATGTTATGTCCCTTGTGCCTGTAATTACACTGGCTCACTCACCCTTCAAACCGGAACACAACAATACCAAGTCCTGCTGTTTTGCGGTAGAATATCTGATGAGTGGGTGGTACCTACCGAGACGAGCTTGCACAAAGCCCTACTACCAGTAAATTTCTAACCATAACATAAAGAATGGAATGTATTTTATATGCAGTAAACTATAATTTTCTTATTTATATCATAAACACAAATGAAAGTCGTTCAATCCAATAAAATAAGCAGCATTTCATACTACAAATTCAAACTAAATTATAAATATTAGAATTTAGTATTATTGTTGTTAACTATTAATTAATAAAAAACCAATGCATAAATAATATATATAAAATAATAAGTTATATACACCTAACACGGTTGTGATAAAAGAACTATGTTATATATATATTTTTAGTAAGAAATATAAAAAGTTTGTCAGAAAAAATTCAGAAATATTTTATCATTATTAAAGCAATGTTTTCTTGTTCCTACGATGTAAAATAAGTTCTATTTTTGCGCTTATATTGCGAATTGCTAATTGCTAATACACATTAATTATTAAATAAAAAGTTAGTCGGTATCATGTAATTGTTATGGCCGTATTCTACATATATCTTAATAAGCAGTTTTGGATTCTACTCAAAACCTAATCGATACTAATATTATTAAAGCGAAAGCAACTCTGTCTGTTTGTTACGCTTTCAATGCTAAACCACTGAACCGATTTTGAAAACTATTTGGCATGAAGGCCATGAAATAAACCCAAGGACGGACATATTCTACTTTTTTTTACCTAATACTTGCCTCTCTCCCCCAAACACGCCAGCGAAGCCCCAGGCAAATACTAGTATTAAATATATAGCTTCGTTTGGTTTCTACTAAAATAATAGGATTATGAAGGTTGATGGTATATGTTGATGCATCTGTTTTATTTTTTCAAATAGTTAGGCAGACTGGCAAATGGGCCACCTGATGGTAAGTGATCATCATGACCCTTAGATATTGGCAATATAACTTAACCACCCCTTACATCGTCAATGTTCCACCAAACTTAGGAACTTAAGATGTTTCGTCTCTTGTGCCTGCAGTTACACTGTCTCACTCTTGTCACTTTTTGTTAACCACGTGCTTAAGTAAACATCTACGCAGGCGAAGCCGCTAGCTAGAAGCTAGTTCATAATAAATTAGTAAAAGTTTAATAATTGTAATATATGTATTGATGATGCACTAGGATTTATTGTGTTCTATGAACATATTTGAACAAAAACGTACCTTTAAGTTTCTAAAGGACTATTTGTAATCCAAGCTTCTCAGTAAAGTTTTTAAAAGCAATTATCATTTTTCTTCGTCTCGCATACCAGATTTCCGCTGTTTTATTTATAAATAGCTCAGAATTGCATGTAATGTGGACGAGGTGACTTTCCATGCGCTCTCTATACGAAAGCTTAAATATACTTAATGATGAACGTTTAAGTTACACGCTGTTGATACTTATATACTTTAGGTAATGTATTAGTAATAATCTCGTATATCAAAAATAAAAGGGAAAAAAAATAAATAAAAAAGAAATAAAAGGCAAATAATAATATTTAATGTAAACGTATTAATTTGTATAATCTTTAAATATACGTTTTGACGGTTAAAACGAAATAGGCAATAATTAGGTACGTGTATGGCTTATAAATATATAAATATTTTTAAGCCATACACGTACCTAATTTAACGAAACCTTAAAAATACATAAAAGTTTATGTTGATATAAATATGTAGGTACCTAAAGATATACCGAACTTACAGCTCGTATAATCTTATTTCTTGAAGTTGCTACAAAATTTTCCACCGTCAGTGACATTAAGTCACGTGTTCCAATGTATTCTTGTTTATATTTGTGTATGTAAACATAAATGTTTTATAGATACGACAAAAACTTTGCGCGCTGGAATTTTTGTTTTTACTTTTATTATACAGTTAAATTAGTAAATTTTTAATAATTGTTGAAATTAATGTCTCGTTAACTATTATTCAATTTAAAAAGATGAGTCTGAATTCTTGTGAAGTTGAAGGCTTTTATATTATGTTTCATTGCGCTGTACAGAATTGTTATATAAAAAAATGTATATGCCGACGTTATAAATGTATTTTTTATTTGTTCGGTGATATAAATTTTTTATACACTATGAACTTACAAAAATACATTTTTTTTCAGTGTTAATAGATCCCATTTAGTCAACAACTTTAATGAAACATTATTAATTTATTATTAATATACACGGATTCTTTCTTCTTAATTATTTCTTAAAGAAAAAAGTAGCAAAAAAAACGTATGAATTATTTTACCAGTTTGATTAACCATGATCATTTTTCTTCTATTTAAACTGTAAAACTGAAAAACTGTAAAAGCAAGTATGTGACATCGACTACTAATAACACCGATTTATTTGGCATCGAATTAAGATATAAAATATATTGCTTTGAGGAAACTTTCGGGCAACAAGTATCAAAATGTACCTCATTGAATAATAAAACAGCTTACTAATATTGTGATCGCATATGAGATTTCGAGTAATAGTATGTTGTTTTTAGTTTACGATCGCACAGTTAATAAAAATAAGTGAGTATTATAATATTTGTTTCGTTCAGTTCTCACTTCAACATTTTGAAGTGTGACCATAAAAAAAAATTACGTATTGTGTTTCTTGATTAAATATTTCCGTTAAAAGAGGCCTGACATTGAAAACACATGATTGCAATTTCATACTTCGTACAAATAAAACCTTAAACAATATTTAACGTTAGCAAATAGCGTGTTTTTGTAATACAAAAAAAAGCGTAACTAACAATCACAATAAACTGAACCATTAGTTATCTATTCGATGGTATAATGAATGCTTCATTCACACCTTTTGCAATCTTGGCGCCAAATGTGGGGCCGACTGTCCTTTTGAATCAAGCCGACGAAAACTTTTTAATCCCACGCTGAGCAAAGGGTCGTCACTTCCGAGAAAAAGCAAAACATATTTTAATTTTTTTTTAACATTTTTTTGAGGCTTATTTTAAAATATGTGGGAAATTCTGTTACTACATTCTTGTTAAAAATATGTAGATGCCTTATTTCACAAAACAAATTCCATTGTCCATTGGTCTTACAGACGTTTATTTTAATTTTAATTGAATTTTGATTAAACACAATTGTTAAATCAAAATTAAACGTGACTACATATTTATATAAGAAGACCCGATGGACCCGATGGTCACGTTTAAAAATACACATGCTATTTATAACATTGAGTTAAACTACAATAATTATTTAAGTCTAGACACATTCTTTCAGCATATTTGACTAACCTACTTTCATTAATAGAGGATAATAATATAATGTTAATACAGTTTGTTTTTTAAGCAAATGCAATAAAAATGACGAGATTTTGAATAATATTTATGTCGGGGTTTATGGAATGAGGTCGCATTACAATATGTGTTTAGAAGTAGTGAATATGCAGGTCCGATAACAAGTTCCCCATTAACTTCATAAACATTTAACTTATGTTTGATTATTTCACAATATAGTTATAACTCATTTTATTTATATATAAATTATGACTTATATTTAGGCAATATATACCTAACGATGTAGATTAATATTAGAAGAAATTTTAACGCATACATTTGATTCTCGATAATTAAGGCGTTACAGAGTATTGTTTAGAGTTAAGTTCGTAGTGGTAGAGTATCAATTTGGTATAAATGTTTCACTTAGTCTATAAGTCTTTGTGCCCTATTACTAATCCTTAATATTGTTGTGTTCCGGCACAAAGGACATAACATTTTAATTCCTAAGGTTGGTAGCACATCGGTGATGTAAGGAACAGTTAATATTTCTTACAGTGCCAATGTCTACGGGCGGTGGTGATCACTTACCATCGGGTGGTCCATCTGCCCGTCTACCAAAATATATTATAAACAAAAACTACAATAATTACAACGTTTTCAAAAATATATGACTAATATTGATTTTAAACTCTTTGAATGAAAATTTAAACAGCGTATTGAGTGGTCGAAAACTCTAAAGCTTACGACTAGAGTCGTTTAATATCTTAAATCCATCATCCCGTGACTAATGGAAGACTTAATAGTTTAAATACGTCAATACTCCGACCATTAGCCTTAAGACGGGATACACGTGCTAGTTGAAATACTCGTAGGTCTGACTGCACTAACATGTGCTTAAATCTTCTATAGTAGTTTTGTTAATAGAAGGCGTAAATACGGTTTGTGTACATTTAAGAAGTACCAACAAATAAGGCATTAGATAAATAAAATTTAAGTATGTAATATATTAAAAAAATATTAAGCACATATTAAAATGAATTATGCATAGGATTTTTGTTTGTATTTACGGATTAACTGGAATCGTGTAATGATAGTATACAATAGAAAAAAAATTTCAAGAACCCTTTTATATTCAGTTTAATAAATTTCACTTTACAAGTTATATTGTTTTTGCTATGTAATTGGAACACATTAGTTATTCAATCTATTCAATTCAATAAATCGACGAATAGTACGTCAATATTATCCAAAACAATGACTATATATTACTATTGTTGTTTGCGTAATCTGTCATATCATTAATAAGGAAAATAAATGTTTCGATGCTCGGCAAAGGACTCTTCTTAAGGAGAAATTTCGGACTGTATTCGATCAGGGTGCTTTGTCGATGTATAGGTACGTATGTAGTAAAATTTCATCCGATAAATTTTAATAATGTTTTCTTCAACGACCGATGCAAGAATGAGATGAAATATAAGCAAAAATTAAGCAGATGAAAACTTAGTGATGCTTATCCAGATTTGAATGAGCAATATTCGGTTAAGATCCAGGGGATTCTGGGTCCACGTGTTCAGCACGTGTCAGCTTGACTTTATTATTGATAACATATTTATATCCTACCAATATTTATTCAACTGTTTAATGGTATACTCAAACATAACTAACTAAATATTGAAACTAATAAATGTATTTTATTCAGATACTTTTTTTTAATAAGGTCCATTTTTTTCACAAGTCAAATTTTGGATAGGGAAAACAAACAAGGATAATATTAAAAGTCCTAAAATTCAAACAGATAACAATTATGTTTCCTCCTTCTAATGAATACAATCGTTAAATTTGGTCGTAATTAAAGTTAGGTATCTCTACCAATATATATATTTTATAAATATTTGCTTATATTTGGTCGCTTTTCGTTATGTACTTCGTTGTTTTTGATGCTACCTTTTTGATAAAGCGCTAAGTACAATTCGATGTAAGTGTTAAAGTCATTTTAAATATTTAGTTTAAGTAACCGCATAATTTTCGTAAATAATAATTATATAAAAAAATCAGAAAGGTCGTATAACACAATACGTAATATATTTAGTGTTCACGTTCACTGAGGAGAGAGAACTAGTTTTTTGTCTCAAGGCTTAATGTGTCCAACAGATGGTCTTAAAACCAATCAAGATACATATTAATCATTATTGAGACGTATGTACAATTCTTTTAATGTCATTGTTTAGAAAAATTTACTTTGGAACATCATACATTATTTGATAGTGATACAATTTCTGAAAGAGGGTTCGCCCTCTTTAGATGTTACATTTTATCGAGTTAGATGGTACATTTTATTTTTATTTCTGAAATTGTATCTTATTGAAATATAAGATATTTTGAGTATTTTTGTAGGAGTTGTAAACTTAACTGTAATAAACAAAAATTAACCTTTAAATCAAGATCAGAAAATATTTTAGCTTTAAGTAACATTGCCACCATAAGAAGTAATTATTATTCTTTACATCACCAATGCGCCACCAATTTTGAGAACTAAGATGTTCCTTGTGCTGTAGTTACACTAGCTCACTCGCCCTTCAAACCTACTACGTATTGCTGTTTGGCGCTTGAATATGTGATGAGTGGGTGGTGCCTACCCAGACTTGAACAAATCCATACCACTATGTAAATAATAATAATCGAAATAACGCATCACCGTAAGTCAGTTATATGTACCTAGAGCGAGTTTTTTAAACTTGTTAGATAGCGTTGAATGATAACAGTGTCGTCTAGTGAAAATGATCCTGTTGGTTGAATTCCATAAGAACACAATCAATACTACAAAATAAGTAAAAACTGTTAATAAAGGGGTTTTGTCTGTTGATGAATTAGCTTTTCAAAGATTATATAGAATAGCATGACAGTCAAATTTTTTTTTTCAATTATGAAATATTTTATGAATAAAAGAGTTCATGCAAATATCTAATATTTATTAAACTATCTATTTCTATATTTTTTTTGTGTTGGCAATGAATCAGTCGAGGGTAAGGTCAGATAAATTAATTTGAACACTCTTTCGCTAACTTTGAGTCACAATATTTTTACGCCAACCGATAGCGTTATCTCAATATTACATTAAGTTAAAATTTTAATGTCCATAAACGAGATCTTTCGAATTTTTACTGTAGGTATTATACATTTTTTTCTCACATACAGGCTACAGCGATAACTTGTAAATTTAATGGCTAACTATGGTGATTTAGTTTGAATTTATGAATTATTTACGAGTGAATAATAATGAATTTAAACTATAGTTTTATTTTGGACACATATTAGGAAGTGTAGGAATAATGAAATGTAGAATTTTGTTCAAATAGCTCTATTTTAACTTTGCTCAACTCTACAGGTTCACAATTTCAGCTTTATAAAAGCACTTCCGTATATTTTATATAGTAGAGATTGTAGAGTTTATTAATAATTATCAAATTTAAATTTAAATTTAAAAGTTCAATGTAAGTCACTTGTTACGTATATTACGATAAATTGCAAACCAAATGTAGATGTTGCTTATACATCTTGCGCGTTTAGAATATTTTGAAACACGAGAATGAAATTTAAAATATAGGTGTGAACGTCTCGTGCACCAAAAATAGTTGCGTCTGCGCATCCCGTGCCTTGACGGGGTTTAAAAATAAAACTGTGACTAGATGCCTTCAGATGTCACTCACCCGCAATGCACTCCTAGAGGATGACACTATTAAGTGCCAAATTCGCCAAATTCGTAAACCTTCACTAATACAAATTTCGAATTCTCCGTAATGCCGGCTTATTAGCATATGTGTAAACGCGTCGGTTTCACTCTCGCGTTTAAAGGCAACTTTTAACACGTAAGGATTTTAGAAATAAAGCCTAAATGTTTGTAAACACTTCTTAAAACTATAAAGATAAGATTATTTGAAGTTTATTTATTATCGTCATAAGTTTGTTTGTAAATGGTAGCGCGTGCCCTCGTCGCCGGTTGCGAGTGTACTGAGCGGCGCCTGTGTCCGACGACCATGTTTAAAAGCATGCCGTAGTTAGCTAGATAAAAAATATTTCTGTTTCGATTTCAACGTATTGTGTACGTAGAGGGCCAGGCTCGATGACGGCTATGATAGCGTTTAATACATAAGCACACTATCTTACGTAATCGATATCAATTTAGATTCATTTTCATCACGACTTGTAAGCGCGAACTCAAAAAAGGAGATAAGTCGTCCAGAAAGCTTAGAATGTGTTTATTTTCGCTTACCGTAACAGCCTGTGAATGTCCCACTTTTTTTTTTTTTTTTTTTTTTTTTTTTTTTTTTTTTTTTTTTTTTTTTTTTTTTTTTTTTTTTTTTTTTTTTTTTTTATAGAATAGGAAGGCGGACGAGCATATGGGCCACCTGATGGTAAGTGGTCACCAACGCTCTTAGACATTGGCATTGTAAGAAATGTCAACCATCGCTTACATATCCAATGCGCCACCAACCTTGGGAACTAAGATTTTATGTCCCTTGTGCCTGTAATTACACTGGCTCACTCACCCTTCAAACCGGAACACAACAATATCAAGTATTGCTGTTTTGCGGTAGAATATCTGATGAGTGGGTGGTACCTACCCAGACGAGCTTGCACAAAGCCCTACCACCAGTGACACTGCTGGGCTAAAGGCCTCCGCACCTCTTTTTGAGGAGAAGGCTTGGAGCTTATTCCACCACGCTGCTCCAATGCGGGTTGGTGGAAATATTTTCGCTTACTTAATAATTATACTGTAAATGAAATATCAAATGTAGTAAATAAGTTTTGTACTATAATGGATTAATTTACTAAATAGTTATATTTATTTGTGCTACAAAATAATAATAGTTTAGTTCTTGTTACATAAATTATATAAAACGGTTGTTCTGTCATATATATAACACATACTTTATGGATTAATACAGTAAGCTACATACTATATTGTTAAATAACAAAATCAATGGACAGTTTTAATTTAATTTGTTTTCAGTATTTATAAATTCAATATTATTTTTTGTTTTCCCTTAGAAAATATTTATTAATAAAACTGCAGATTATATTTTAATGTGTTATAGCATAACTGGTTAAATATAAATTCAAATTTAAAAATTTAAATAGGTGTATTGTTTTTTCAGGATAAAACCTATCTATGCTTTACTTTAAGTCCTTAATGTCTAACAAATTACAAAGAAGTATTTTAATAAGTATAAGTTAAAATAAATCATCTTTTCTCGATATAATTATTTAGCTAATACAAATAAAAACAAACAAAATGTATGTAAGTCATTCTATACATGAAATACAAACTCCGGTCGCCAATGTGTGGCATAATTATGAAACTTGTTTATCTGCATTTTTCACTGAACCCTCGTGGTTCTCAATTTGTGGTTGAGTGGTTCTGCATTTCAACCTTCAAATACACAATTTTTATTTGTGTATTCGTATACCTTAAAATACGATCAAAGTATTAATAAAGATTACTTTTAGTACTATTCATTTGTAATTATTACTGTATGTCATATTGGTAATCTTAAATAAATCAAACAATTTAATAACATAATGGTTATAAAAATGTTTGCGATTATTTGTGATTTTCATTTATAACATTAACCTTATTAACATCGTCTTACTAACATTTCAAACAACAACAAATATTTGTTCATATTGGATACTAACTGGAATAATAATAATGTTTAGTTTTTAAAAGGTTCATGAAAACATTCACAAGAAACATGAATTATAACCGAAACTGACCAGTGGTTATAACACCGGAATCACAATCTTCGGTAAAGATTCACGTCTAACCACTGGTCAGTGAACTCACTGGTACAAAACTAATTTTTATCTGTTTAATTTGTTTTTATAAATATTGATCTCGTGCTCGGTGGCGAAATAAAACATCGTACAGAAACCTACGTTTGTTAGATGAAAATCAGCCACATGCGTATCCACTAATCCACATTACCCGAATTGTTGGTATGGTGGTTTAACCAAGTGATTGGTGCACGGTGGAAACAGCTCCTTCTTGTTTCTCCGTGATCCTCCTCTCCGTTTGACCTTCTCGTCAAACAGAGAGGAGGACTTAGACATCAACTTCACTTTACTAATTTAATTACATTGTAAATAAATTTTAATAATACTTTGTTTTTTTGTTAAGAGAGATAAGAGCTACAGCTAATGTGACAGTTTTAATTTATTTAAGTATGTAGAGCATGAATGACAGTTGCTCAAACTACGATGCTAACGACCAATCATTACTAACTAATTACAACTGTTTTTCTTTTATTTGTAGACGGTCAGTGACCTAGTTTACATACAAAAATAGTCCAATTTGTTTAAAAAAAATAGTGAGCATTTATCTATATTATAGATAATTATCTTTAATAATAAACAAATCAATTAGAGTGCACAGCACTATGAGATGATTCTAAACATTATATATGCTATGAACTAATTTTGATTGAAGATAATGTAATTTAATGAAATGTTCTAACTATTTATGTATATATATTACGTATTTTATTATAGCTATCACGTAACCTAATGGAATGACGATTCGATATGACACTGAATAATTTCAGCCACAGGACCGGATTTATGTGCTTACCGAGATGTCTGGCTACTTAGATTTTTTTGACTTAAAAACTATAAGTAATAGTAAACTATATTAAATAATAGTCCGATCCGAAATTTGAACCCAAGACCTCGGGACCTGCAGCCTTATAGCTAGCAACTAGACTAGCGAGGCAGTTAACCTACAGCTCTAATATAAGGAAGATAATTCCAACATTAATTATATTTAAAAAAATATTGCTATGAACAAGCACATAAGCCTTAATTTAATTCAAAGTTAATACGTAACGGGTTTTCCAAAACGCTGTTAGTACGCAATTCCATTTATAAATACATTTAATCATCCAGGTTTTTATCGCTCACTTTATATAATATGTTTATGTCAGTGTAGAAAGATTTAATTGTTAGACATTTTAAACGTCAAATGCCGGATCTGAAGTGGAGAACTGAAGTGGAGAACTTCCTAATTTATATTAAACTATCTAATGCATCGCATGCGATGTAATGCCTCTTATAAGTTTCTAAATTTTTATCCCATAAATAGAACTTGCGCTAAAATTATTTCCGTGCTCAAATTCATACCAATTATCGTGATGAACTGATGACGATTGCTTGAACGGTACAGAAGTTGACGTGCTGCAATGCCATATAACGGCAAAATACAACAAAATCAATATTATAAATTTTTTTTCCATGAAATAATACAAATGCCAATATCCAACCCAACTCCCCCAACTCTCTTCAATTTAAGAATTTGCGATAAAAACTTGTATTATTATAACAAAAATGTTATTATTAAACAAATTCTTTATTTTTATTACACAAATTTATTTTACTGGTGTATGACATTATATTAGTTATCAGTTTTAACCCGGAAAGGTTCTTTACAAGGACATTTGACGAATACTTAGAAATTGTTTTTTTCCTCTACGCTAAATTGTTATATTATACCTAAGCAGTGACATTTTTGTTTTAAATTAAGTATATTATTTACATTTTTTTTTTATATTGCCGGGAGGGCAAATGACTCTACTCCACCTGATGGTAAGTGGTAGTAGAGTCCAAACGCGACGACGGCCAGTACAGACGGGAAAAACGTTCTGCACTTGCCGGCCTTGCCGGCCCGCAAGATGCCTCTTCACGCCTCGTTTGAAGGAACCCGGGTTGTAAGAGGAGGGGAACACGTGAGCTGGTAAGGTATAATAATATAATAATAGTTTCAAATCAGTTTATGAACTTGAAAGTAATGAGACAAGACTTTAAAGGCAAGATGTTGAAATTATTTTGATATTAAATTATATAAAATATTATTTATATTATAACATTATTAGTTTCTAAATCAATTGCTTAAAAGGACTTTCTCTAAATATTTCAAATAGTAGAAACATTTGTATACGAATATAATCTTATTGAATTGATGATTCGCTATTAGTCAAGAAGTCGGTCATAGTTAAAGCGCTTATTAAAATTTTTCGGCGTCTTATCTCACTGCACTAAATACCTATCATACTAGTGACATATATACCAGTATCAAAATTGTGTAAACAATTTTATCGTGTAAATACAGTCCGTTATACACGTGTAATACCTACTTTATGACAGTAGATGGACATTGCATCTCAGTTCTGACATTTTAAGCGTTAGCGATGAAAAAAATATTCTTTTATTAGTTTTTGTAAATACCATCGTTATTAATTTATTAAAACGTTGAAGTATTAAAGTAAATAACGTAAGCATATCTTTATTACCTAAGTGAAGTAAAAATTAAAAATGGCAGTACACTTTCGTAGAATTTCGTAAAAAAGAAGAAAAATATTATATCGACCACATTTATTTATTATTTAATATACGCGTTATTACTTAATATAGTAAATAAAATGATTTAATAAATAATAAGTCCTTCGCTTATTATATTATAATATGTGATATACCTAATTAATGATTTATAAAAGTGCTCATGACGTTAGAAGTGTTTCAAATGCGATTAACTACGTTAACTTAAAGCCTATGCATTGGGATTCACAAAAAATATCAAAAAAACTTTTCAGGCTAAAATTACAAGTATTTTTAAATATGTTTGTTATATTTATTGTTATAGTAATTTTAAAGTACGTAAAACGTATCTTCCACGACATAAAATAATAAAATTCTCTAGCGGGAAAATATAACTAACGGTAAAGGTTATAATTTTTGTATATATAAATTTTGAGTGAAGTTTGTTAAATTTTTTACGTGACAATCCTATAGAGCCGAAAACCGTTTTTGGATATATATTTTTTTAGTAGTTTTATTTTTAATTTTATTCATTATAAATATATACAATGTTGATTCATTTAAAGGACAAATAAATTGAGGCTCCACATATTATCGCAAAAATACAAACAGAAGCAGACGCCGACTATAATTATAAGCTAATTAAGCAATTCTAAGAATGTATATAAACCCAAAAAATAAATAATATCATATAAAAGTAATATAGGAAAAAAACACATTGAAAATGTATTATTAAACAGAACATTACAATAACTTATTATTTCTACATGTATTTTTAATCTTATTAAATGAAAGCAAAAACAAATCAATACCATTTAAAACTTTATTGTGAGTCATACAGAAACGGTACAGGAAGCTATTGCGTGCTTAGTGAGTCTTTATTTTAGGTAAGTAAAATTAAGTCTTTATTTATTCTTAATTACGAATAGGCATTGGCTATTTAAATACAACGCATTCAATTTGAAGTTCTTCCCCTTTAACCTAAAGAAAACCACATATTTATGAAATAAGAATCCGTGTGCAAAATGTTAGTAAATAATAACATGGTTGCGGGTAAATAACCAATTAAGTAAGCACTCTAAGAGACTTAGCGATGGCTGTAAATGTTTGAAAATATATTTTTCATTTTTATTTGGATTGTAAGTTCTTTGTTGACCACAAATAATGATGTTCGACTGATTTAACCCAATTCATTATTACTTCCTCTTTCGTTAAGATAATTTTATCTAATTTAAAGGTGAAAGCAATTATGTGATAATTGACGACATTCCCACACTATCTGTCAACCTCATCACGCATGCACTAAGGCCTCAGAGCTCGTGACTAGCAAGTGATCAGTATGCGATGGACATTATTACTTACAGTGCTATAACCATGAAACTCACAAACAACATAGCTACTATATATATGTTATATTTGTTTATAATAACAATTGTAGAAAGGTCATCGTTTTACATATTACGAATTGTGTAGTGGATTCGTCCGTGTCAAATGGTGAAAAAACCTGACTTCTATAGTTTTTTTGATAATCAATCAACTATTGATTGAAAATATGTAGTGTAGTGTATTAGTATGGCACTAAAGATTATGTTTAATGCGACGCTGTCATAAAATTAATTACTGAATGATTAATACAAAACGGAACTCATTAATGTTTAAATATAACGTGACATGAATATAATATTTATAGTGTCTATTAATATTCACCGATAGAATAGGTCAAAAATATGCTACTACTACTTTGAATACCATGTTTTTGGATTGATAATGTTTTCTTTGATTAAAATAATTTCAAACTAAAAAATTAAAACAAAAAAAATCCTGTCTTCTTTTTTAAAAAAAGGAGAATGAAGTTGAAACTTTTGACTGCTTTTCTCTTATAATTATTTTGTTTCTTAACTAGCTGTGACACGCGATTTTACCAAATTGAATTTAAATCAAAAATTATAAAACCTAACAATGCAAACAAAAACAAAACAAAGATACAAGAATCGTAAATTCCTTCATTTTTAAAGATATTTGTAACATTAGAAGTAAATTCTGGACAAATCAGCAGTTCAGCTTCTAGTTCAGTATCCTTACTTAATATTATTTGCTTTTTTGCCAAAGTTTCTTTGTTTGTTTGTGTTTGTTTGTTACGCTTTCACGAATTAACTACTCAACCGATCATCATAAAATTTTTTGATCATCATAAAATGAAACCCCTTTTATAAACCCCTGAAAGGTATATGAAAGGAAATAAGGTACTTAGCACCTGAAGCCTTCTCCCCTTACCACGCGGGTGAAGCTGTGGGCGAAAACTAGTTTATATTATAAAGCGCAAATACTTTAATTCAATGCAACAAAACTTTTTTTCATTCGAAATTCGTATTAATATTAATTCTCTTTATACAAGCGGAACTGCTATTATTTGGCACCAAAACAATGTCAAGGCACATAAGAAATCATTGGTATTCAAATATTAATTTACATTTGCTTGTCACTTTTTCCTTCCACGTTTACCTTAGATAACCAAGGAAAAAGTAGTATTTGTAAGGTTTTCTTATTATTTTGTTAATATAAAATAATGCAAAAATAAATAACAAAAAAATCTTAAATATTAATTTAGTATCCGAGGGACCGAGCATCGATAGTTAGATAGAGGTTTATTTATGGATTTTTTGTGAAAAATTGCTCTACTTAAATACAAATTTTGGGCCAAATCGTTAGAGTCGTTTCCAAGATAATACATATGTATATAAAGAAGTTGCTCATTTAATACATATAAAACCAGTCGAGTTTAAAAAAAAAATCTAAAGCCTGTTTTAGTTTTATTTTAAGTATTTTAACGGTATTATCAAAAATACATATAATATAGTAGTAACAGCCTGTTAATGTCCCACTGCTGGGCTAAGGCCTCCTCTCCCTTTTGAGGAGAAGGTTTGGAGCTTATTCTACCACGCTGCTCCAATGCGGGTTGGTAGAATACACATGTGGCATAATTTCAATGAAATTAGACACATGCAGGTTTCCTCACGATGTTTTCCTTCACCGTTAAGCACGAGATGAATTATAAACACAAATTAAGCACATGAATATTCAGTGGTGCTTGCCCGGGTTTGAACCCACGATCATCGGTTAAGATGCATGCGTTCTAACCACTAGGCCATCTCGGCTTTTTCATATAATATAATATGCTTTTAATATATTAATGAGTTTAATTACATTGGAAAATAACATCGTAAATTCGTAACCAATAAGTGCTATAGTTAAATTGTTTACAAATCGTTACCAATATTTTTCACTAACGATATCGAGATTATATTTAAATTCTAAAACATACATGAGCATAAAGTATTTCAGTGACGCATTAAAATTGACAAACAAAATATTAGCATTTTAGACGTTGCTTGATTTCGACACTGGTTTTCCTCATATTTAACTCGGTATTTCCCTAAGCTTACCATGGCTGTATCTAACGTTTAAATTATTCTTGTTATTCTATAATTATATGAACAAAATATAGTTTTTTTTTTATATCATATTCATTTGATATTGTTATTTTATCTATTTATTTTATAAAATAGAATAAGGTTTTATATAAGTCTCAATTTAATACAGTTGTTAAATATTTTTCGAATACGGAACGGGAAGAATAAAAGAAGAGAAAAAAGAAACAAAAAAATAGCGGCGATGTTTTAGTACGCTTTGATGATTAATAACAATAAATAAATTAAATAATATTTTGATTTATTATAATGAAGTATTTGTTGTGTGAATTTGCACAAAAAAGGCCTGCCTGATTTTAGGACTATTTATTTATATGAGTGACGAAGAATTATGTAAATTAATTATGCCAATTTGCGTGTATATTTATATATACCTACTAAAACAAGCAGAAGTAGTAACAGTTGCCTCTTTTTAAAATTCAATATACTACGATTGTGTTACGATAATACTATGAAAATAACTAAAATATTATAATTATCGAGTAGTATCGACTCTGTTGACAATTTTTTCTAACTGCGTATATAAATGAGTGGCTGAGTGTATATGTAAGGCATGAATAAGAATTCCACTTGTACTTTAATCTTAAATTAACTTTTAAAAATACTGTGAAGTAATTTAAACTACGTTATATATAGTTTAATTTGTTTTTGTTTTTAAAAATCCAATTCTGTTTAACTAATAATAAATTACTTAATCTTTTGGTCTATCTTTTGGTACTAATTCCTTCGGTCGTATTGGATTTGCCGTTCTATCGGATTATCAGGAAAAGGAATAGAGTGTGCACTTGTGTCTTTGCACAAACATGTGTTCTGTAATATGTCCAGGCAGCTAGTTTAGGAATTGATCAGGAATATATCTAACGTATATTGCGCCAAATATACTCTTTTATTTAATAAGTGGTAGGGGCTTTGTGCAAGCCCGTCTGGGTAGATCCCATCCACACATTAGATTTCTGCCGCTAAACAGCAATACTTCGTATTGTTGAATTCGGGTTAGTAGGATGAGTGAGCTAGTGTAACTACAGGCACAAGGGACATAACAACTTCGTTTCCAAGGTTGGTGGCGCATTGGCGATGTAAGGAATAGTTAATATGTATTTCTTTCATCGTCAATGTCAATGTTATGTGTGTAATAATTACTGAAATTACAAATAATAAACATTTTCTTTGAATAACTTAAAATAACTCTCTAAATATAGTGTTAAAAAAAGTTTATATATGTATAAGGATTACTTTTGAATCTGTTCCCATGAATGGTGTAGACTACGGTAATGATATTCTATTCGGCAGTTTTCAAGTTATTTTTGACTACATCTGCTTATAAGTTTGTTTTCTTTTGTTTTGTATTTAAATTTTATGTTTTAACGCAGAAAAAAGATTAAACCGATATGCATGTCTATAATTTTTTATACGAAATTAATCGACACCACTGATGCGCCACCGTTACCGTTGTACTTTTTGGTACTATAGCAGAAACTTTAACTTGATTGCCAACAACAGTACAAATTTTCAACTCAAAAGAAACCCTTATGAATAATAATACAAATCCTTGATATAAAAATAATATACTTTAAATTCAAACACAACTTGATTAAACTAATATTTTCTGCTTTGTTTGCTGCTCTTTGATTCCGGGCAGTTCTGGTTCTAGCTTTGTTTTAGCACAAGATTTAATCTCGTAAGGGTATAGGAAAAGGAAAAGAAACCATATATTTACATCCAATTAAATGCGCATCTACTTACCTATCAACATCACACACAACGAAGGCAGTTATTTTGTTACGAACCTTATGACATACAATTTTAATTTTAACAACTCTTTTAAAATTCAAAGTGGTTAGAACGCGTGAATCTTAGCCGATGAGCGTGGGTTTAAACCCGGGCAAGCACCACTGAATTTTCATGTGCTTAATTTGTGATTATAATTCATATCGTGCTTGACGGTAAAGGAAAACCTAGTGAGGAAACCTGCATGTGTTTAATTTCATTGAAATTATGTCACATGTGTATTCTACCAACCCGCATTGTAGCAGCGTGGTGGAATAAGCTATAAACCTTCTTCTCAAAAAGGGAGAGGAGGCCTTAGCCCAGCAGTGCGACATTAACAGGCTGATACTGTCGATGTACTGACATGGTTAATTTCGACTTACAATTAAATTTCTTTTTTAAATTTAACAATATTTCACGACATATTATAAATATTTGTAAAATATATATTTGTTCTTTTTATGTTCCATAGCTTTTGACAGTTGCTTACATTTGTTACATTTTTCTGGTCATATAAAAAAATAGTATAAGCAACAATGCTTTAATTTTGGTCAACTTCAACGATTATACGTTTTAATCTCGTAGGTTTATAAGGACATTAAATTATGTTTGTTCTAAATGGGTCACTTTCTATGGTACATTAATCACTATATAAAGATTCAAAAATTTAATGTACTTTAGCGTAAGTAATGGTACTTAATATTACATTCAATTTAATATTGACATTTGTATTATAATAGAAACAAGAATATCCTCTAGGTTGAAATCCGGACACGGCGGCCAATATCAAACACCTATACAAATGATCAGAGTTTGCTTTTTTTGCTTGAACGTATTATTGTCTACCACTAATAATGTCTTTAAAGAAAACTTTTTTTTCAATGACCTAACCAGCTAGGGGATTTTTAATTAGGCTTCAATTTCATTTCATTTTCAATTAGGCTTAAGGGGATCTTGAGATACGCTGACGTATATACTAAATCTAATAATATATACATATTTGTATTTTAAACTGATTTAAAGGTTTAAATTTATTTTTACTAAACATTATCACAGCGGAAGTCACATTGGTCTCAGTTTCAATTTATCACAATACCTACTATGAACTTATTATTATCGATACCGGAAATAGAACGATGGCAACCACTACTTAGTACAATATTATATTTTTATATAGTTATAGTAAATATAAATTAAAAAAAAAATGTTTTTTGTTCACTAAAGTTCTATACAACAAAATCTAAAAAAGATCTATATTTTTGAAATGTATTTAAGATTTATCAACCAACTAAGTAGGTAGATAAGTACAAAATAAGAATATATATGTAATGCTAGTATCCTTTGCGTTACCTCCTCCACTCATTACAAGATTTTCAAAGAGGCAATTGAGATTCAAAATAATGGTAACATATTACGCGTCTAATTTAATTGAGATGGCCCAGTGGTAAGAACGCGTGAATCTTAACCGATGATCGTGGGTTCAAACCCGGGCAAGCACCACTGAATTTTCATGTGCTTAATTTGTGATTATAACTCATCTCGTGCTTTACGGTGAAGGAAAACATCGTGAGGAAACCTGCATGTGTCTAATTTCACTGAAATTCTGCCACATGTGTATTCCACCAACCCGCATTGGAGCAGCGTGGTGGAATAAGCTCCAAACCTTCTCCTCAAAATGATGCCCACAATCATTGGTCAATTCACCATCCTTGGTGAATCCGTAATTACATTGGCTCACTCACCCTTCAAACCCAACATAATAAGTATTGCTGTTTGGCAAATATTCTATATATTTGATGAGTGGGTGGTACGTACCCAGACGGGCTTGCACAAAGGAGTGCCACCAAGTAAACATGTTTTTCTAAGCTTTATTTGTTAGTATGTGGTCAAATCTAGCAACTTAACTATATGCGTACATTGATATGGTGTCTATAGACAATACGGCCGTGGGCCGTGGAGTGACCGACGGAACTCCTTAACTATTCAATATGTCTCCTTCGATGTTGAGATCTTTTCTTTGTTTTAGTACGTGGCTTACATAAAAGGTTTTTTATTTTATTTTTAAGTGAATAACTGAACGATACAGACTCCATCGATCATATCAAAAACTTTTATAAATAACTAATGATGACGACCATGATTGGCGTCATTGTCCATAAATGACTGTAATGACAAAAATCCAAAGTTCTTAAAAATAACCTCTCATATGATTTAAAATTAAGTTTATCCGTACTGATATCATCTTAAATTATGCATGGTTATGAATTATTATTATTGACTTCGGCAAATATGTTTGATACAAACGTTTTATTGCTCATAACTTATATAACTATTATAATTCTGGATTGAATTATGACAGTCACTTAGAACAAAATCTGTAATATATTTAAGTAAGTAAGTAAGTTAGCACGTGTATATTTTACTAAAAACATGAATCCTATTTCCTTAAAAAGATAATAGTTTTGTTTAGTCTACCGAACAGAAGTGTTTTTTGTTCGTAGGTATACATTATTTACTTAGTTAAATAATTGAATGCATTGTGTTATTAATTAATAAATAATTGAATTAATTTTAAACCGAATAATTAACAAAGAATACTGACTAATGATTGTAATCAAGAACATCTCCTACTTATACAGAATGTCTAAGAAATACTTTAATTGAATCCGGCCTTAGTGGACTGATTGGCCGACACCTTGACCGTTTTACTCATTCTAACGTGAATTCTTCCGATCATTTTATTAATTGATTAATAATCAAAATGTATAATGCCAATGTGCATTACATTACATTATACATTTAATTGTGAAAACATATGATGCTTTCATATAGTTTTAGTTAATGAGCTTTCTTCAAACCTGTTATGGATATCATATCGTATGCCACTTTTATGTACATATACATATGAGTATTATTAAACATGTTATTTATAGTTAATTTTTTTTATAATCCTGTATTGGTAAAATAAAATGTTTTTTTTTTTTTTTTTTATAGAATAGGAAGGTGGACGAGCATATGGGCCACCTGATGGTAAGTGGTCACCAAACGCTCTTAGACATTGGCATTGTAAGAAATGTCAACCATCGCTTACAGCCAATGCGCCACCAACCTTGGGAACTAAGATTTTATGTCCCTTGTGCCTGTAATTACACTGGCTCACTCACCCTTCAAACCGGAACACAACAATATCAAGTATTGCTGTTTTGCGGTAGAATATCTGATGAGTGGGTGGTACCTACCCAGACGAGCTTGCACAAAGCCCTACCACCAGTGTTTTAATTTAGTCTTGCTTAATCCTTATCTGTAAGGTTGTTATTCCTAATTATTTTTATAACAATAAAAAATTAGTGTTTTTTACATAACTATAAAACATTTGATTATTTTATTTGAAGTATTTGAAATTTTATTCAAGTACATATATATTGCATCATATCATTAATCACATCCGATAAGACAATTTGTTTTCTTTTTTATTCCTTTGCTAAGTATGCAAGTCGTCACATGTTTTTAAATACGAGATGTTCAATGAAAGGCGTTTCCCATTTGTTTTGTAAAAAATATTCGTAATCGGGGGCGGTGTAGCGATACGCAAGCGACTTGGCATCGTGGATCGTGGCATTTTGTTTATTTATATACGACATGCTACGCTTGGTATGCATCTTCATTCTGTGTTGCAATAACGAGAAAAGGTTCAGACTTCAGTCATGTGTTGATAACTTTTAATGATGTTTAAATCTTTTGAAGGTTTTAATATACGCCTAAAAGATTATATTTATAACAAAATAAAAAAAGGATCGATATATTTTGTAGTGTGAGTTAATAAGTTTTCTAGTTATTTATATTGTCTACATACATATTTTTCTACATTTTTTGTACTTTTTTATTACAAGCGAAATGAAACTTATTTTTCGTGTACAGTGCTCTAAAAATAATACTATAAATATCTAAGACAACTTTCAATCACAACGGTTCTAGAAATAATAAATTTTTGGCTAAATAAAAAAAAAGCATTTAACATTATTTAATAATACCGTAATAAGACATCAAGCAATATATTTAAACAAAATATACATATATTAGATACAACCAAATAAATGAACCTTAACCTTGGATTTAAATTGAAATTATAATTTTAAATAAATTATTTACTAAACTCATGAAGTTTACTATTTTAGTCATTAGAGTAGTTATACTATCGACCTGACTATATTTATATTAAAATAATAAATGTAATGTTCTGCAACCGGAATTCCTCACATTTACCGAAAAAAATAATCTAATACCTATATTTTTTTCTCTAGTTTTTTATTACTATAAAATGTGATTTATGAAATAATTTTTGTTTACATGGCATGTAGAGAAGGGCTGCAATACTGTCTTACACAAAATATAGTTTTTACAAATATCAATAAATAAAAACAAAGCTTGTTGTTATTCTAGTTGTCGAAGGCATTAGGGTGACCAAGCCTAAAAATTATAAAATTAAGGAAAAAAACAATTATATAAAAAACAAAAAAAAATATTTAAAATATACGAAAAAAAGCATTCCTTTGTGGTATTGTACTGTATAAACGGAATTTAACCTAACTTTTTTGTTAAAGAAAAACATTTTAGTTGTTATCTATCTAGTAATTTTATTATTACCGGCGACTACGCTTGTAGCGAGGCGTTACGGCACAGCACCGCCATTGTTCCGTGTCGAGCAAGGCCGGCTGATGTAATTTTAGCGCCGCTTGCACCAGACACAACGGTCAACGACCTTGTATGCAGCCACGGACTATCGATAAGTGGAAAAGGGACGTACATCACTAGTGACCTCGTAAATTTACTTATAACCACATAACTGTACGACAACAAATTTTTAATGTCGTACATACTAAGAATTTATTTTCTTTTCGTTTATTTGAAATTATAGAATAATTAATACCTAGATGTCACCTATCGATGTTTTAAAACTATAAATATATGATTAGTATTATTAATACTTTTTATCGTTATTCATATTTTTACTAAATTTAACAATACGTAAAACGGGGTGGATAGAAATTGCGGGGTGAATAGAAAAAATATCAAGAAAGTTTTCAAGGTTAATATTTGACTATTTATCGATGAAGGATTTTGGTAGAATTTTAAATGATTACACATTAACAATTTTTCTTTGCGTCGGCAACATGTTTTAAGTATCAAAATTAACATTTAGCCTTCAAAATTTACTTCAAAGTTTACCCTCTGTAAACGCGCTTAATTTAACCGTCGCAACTCTTGATTTTAGGTGTGAAAAATTAGTGAATTGTGCTGTTCCGTGCGTTTATCTCATTACATGTGTGATAATTTATAAAAATTCAGTGAAGGTAAAGTAAAGTGAGAATCCGTTAATAAGCTTCAACAATTTGTTAAAATCACAGTATGGGTGAATTTATTGTATAAAAGGGGTTAATAGAATCTATTTAAGGGGGAATAGAATTGTAGAATGGGTCTAATAGAAACATAGTAGGGAATAATAGAAAAGCTTAATGAGTGAATAGCAACTAGTAGGGGGACCAATAGCAATAAATAAATAAATAGGGTTTTCAAAAACTGTTAATATAACTAAATGACTACTTTCATAGATTCTGCGTTAGTAAATAGTAAGTCCACAATATATGGGTAGTTTTTTTTTTATTGAATTGGTAGGCGGACGCGCATATGGGCCACATAAAAATAAAATTACAAGATTTGAATTTCAGTAAGAATTTTCAAACTTAAACAATTATAAACACGCAACCTTTCATTTTTACATGTTGGATAAAAGTACTTTCTGGTAACCCAAACAGTTTTTCCATTCACCCCTTAACGTGTTTCTATTAGCCGCATTCTTGGGTGAATAGAAATTGCAAATATTTTACAAATTTTCTGGAAAACTTATACTTATAGTAAAAAAAAATATCGTTATAGCTCTTTCAACATGGTACCGGAAATGATATAAAATCACCTGAGGTAAAAAAACCCGTTACTGTTAACAAATTCTTTGGTCAAAGTTGAAAATCATTGCTATATATATGCTAATACCGTATTTGACTTTTTATTACTTACTTTACTCGTATGAGACATACGAGTTTTACGTTTTGCTTCATCTTTTTCGAGTAATTCTTAACATTTTTTACGTTTAACAACGACTGTTATTTAAAAAATAAATTTTTAAAGGGCATATGTGGTATTTACTGGTGGTAGGACTTTCTGCAAGATATTCTACCGCAAAACAGCAGTACTTGGTATTGTTGTGTTAAGAGAGAGTGAGCCAGTGTAATTACAGGCACAAGGCACATAACATCTTAGTTTCCAAGGTTAGCACATTGGGGATGTAAGCAATGGTCTATTTTATTTTAAAATATCCGTTGCTTTAGTTTTGGCTCGAAAAGTTTTGCTTTGTTGTCTGTTCCTATGTGGGCTATTATAACCTGGCCTAGGTAACTGTGTTCAATTGCAAATTGAACATACATAATAATAATTTCAAGTTGTTCTTTACGTTCTTTTGCTAACTTGCTTGCCGTCTACTTGTTATGTAATAACACTGATTTCCAGATACAGAAGGATTTAATTCATCGGTAGTCTTAGTTTAGCTCATAAATGCAAAGTGAATAGTTTTTTTATACGCTTTGTACGTTTCATAAGGACCTAACTTTTTTGTTAAAGAAAAACATATACATATATATCAAATCGGTTGTAAAAAGTCCTGAAGAGAAGTTTTAAAGGTTAATTTTCTCCATTTGTTTTCAAAGTTTCTTGTTTATTCAGTCGAGTTTTATTCTAGCAAATACTTTTTTTATATGTGCCTTTAATAATAATTATTATTTATTCGTTGTGATGCTCTTAAATTATCTAATTGACACTTTTGTGTAATTGTTTTAATAAAGTGGACTTGGCTTGGTCTGAGGCGCATAAATTTGAATGATCACACAATTGCTCTTTTACCTATTACATACTCAGTCAAATATGAAGCAGATATCCTGCCTGTAACTCAAGTAAAGTTTATCATATTTTTTTTATGACAAAACCTACATCGCTTAGGCCAGCAATTTCTTAATTGTAGTAGAGTATGAAGTTTCTTTATCCTCTATGATCTTCCATTATTGTTCGTGTATTGATTGCTAGTGCTAGTGAGTTACAGAAGGCCATCTTGGTTAATTATTTAAAATCTTTAAAGGAAATAACTTTATACGCTTACCTAAAGTATGTACATAGCCAATTATTTTAATTACTAGTTTATTCATAAAAAATGCACACTTTTAATTACTCAAACAACATAAAATTTTATATCACAGTATATAATAATCGCTACTAATTGTCAAGCTAGTTACATTTTTTGTAAATATCTTATCTGCGCAGAAAATTCAATGTACAAGGCAACACAACCGGAAAAAACTAACTATGAAGTAACTTACTAAGCATTCCGAGAATAAACCGTCCTTAGTGTTTGTTAGAAATAATTGAAAGTGTTGAACTACTGACGTAATAAATTAACCTGTTACAGCAGACATTTGAACATTAATTTACTAAGGTCAATTGTAACCAAACAGTAAGCTTAGTAAACAAATCGAGACATTTAATAATTGATCGAAAGAATTCATTTAGAAAGTACAATATTTTTGAATTAAAATTACCTTTATTTTATTGAAAATCTCTAGGCTAACAAACTTTTATTTTAGAAACAAATACGCAAATATTATGTACTATGTACATATTATATACTTACTTTTATAATATATGTCTTATCATATAAATGTTCCACTGCTGGGCTAAAGCCTCTTCTCCCTTTTTGAGGAGAAGGTTTAGCGCTTATTCCACCACGCTGCTCCAATTCGGGTTGGTGGAATACACATGTAGCAGAATTTCAGTGAAATTAGACACTTGCAGGTTTCCTCACGATGTTTTCCTTCACCGAAAAGCACGAGATGAATTATAATTACAAATTAAGCACATGAAAAACTTCACTGGTGCTTGTCCGGGCTTGAATTCACGATCATCGGTTAAGATTCACGCGTTCTTACCACTGGGCAATCTCGGCTGGGCTTATATTATATATATTATATAACTGGAAATAGCCCTTCCGCATCCAAATGTGACCTTCTAGAGGTTATATGGCTGAATTCCACGCTGCATTTGCTGATGCGCAGTCTCTAGGTCTCGTTTACTTCAACATTTTATTCTAATAAACTGTCATAAAAACAATCGTTTTATAAAAATCTTACAGCTAGTTAAAAGTGATAGACATACACGTTATACATCCCCGGAAATAAGATTATTCTGACATGGGCCAAAATTAAAGTGTAACAAAACAAACAAACAAGAATGTTAGTGCATTCAGTATTTAAAAATACTGATTTTATACACTAAAAACACTATAATTGGTTTGCACCTTTTATTCCCTACCTTATAGTAAGTTTGCCTTGTCAGGCGTTAATATATAATTTTATTTACTGTTCTAATTATTTATGAGACTGTTATAATATAAGTTCTTGATAATTTATCAATGTCCTTGATAACTAAAAAGACTCGATAATATTAGTCGTTTGAATGAATTTAAGGCAAACGTACGATGCTCTCTTAGGCCTCATACAAAAACTTATTGGGGTTTGGGGTTTTCTGTTGAGAAAATTCTTTGTAGTAGCTCGAAGTTTGGTCGTTGGCTAAGTTTACATACTCGCGACTCGGATAGCACGTAAATATATGCATAATTTTTTAGGTTTAATTTTTTATAAATTTTGTAACTGGAATACTCATATCGAAGGATAGTATGATAGATTAAATAGATAAGTCTGTATACATAGTATGTACATACAACCAATGTCTTAGATAAAAAACCAACCTCAGTAGGTTCCGCTCTTATAGGAAACTTAGCAGATTGGGGTTTTCTACTCTAAAGGCCCTTTGTATTTGTATTGTATGTATTGTAGAGTAAAATAAATTCACCAGAGATTGGCTAGGCACTTGCAGTAGATATACTCTAAAGCTATAGTCCACTATTTAGATATTTGAAAGTGTTGCCGTTACCTTGCTTGTATATAAATCTATTAATTGTCTATATTTTTTAAAACAACCTACTAAAAAGTATTTACTGCAATAGTAAATAAACTAGAAACAAATTTAAGTTATGAGACCCTAGGCTAAAGCACACTGTAAGCTGTAAAGTGCATATTGTGGCCGTCCATATTTTTAAACACTTGCTTGATTCAATAAGAAGTTTACTTATAACAAGATTTATAGAATAGATAGCTTGACATACTCATGAATAAGTTAAATTTAAGATAGTGTCTACTTATGTAAAAAACAATAAATTTACTTTTTAATTTTAATTATAAATTTATGAATGTGATTATTACTGTAAGTGAGTAGGTTGTGGGATTTTGTGCAAGCCCGTCTGGGTAATTTGTCTGGAAAATTTATGTGAATATTTTGAAGGGTGAGTAAGTCAGTGTAATTACCGGCACAACACAAGGGACATAACAGTTTAGTTCTTAAAGCTAGTGGCGTATTGATGTAAGTGATGATTCATACAGTGTCAATGTCTATTGCAAAGGTAGCCCATTTGTAAGTTTGCCTAATGATTCAATCTATTTTGCTAATTGTGACAATGTCATTAAAGAGAAAATTGACGGTCACTTTCCAAACACTGTCACATAACATTTTCAAAACTTTAACACATCATTAAAACTTTATTATTTAAATTTGCAAATCTTACATGATCTGCATATCTGTAAAATAATAAGTCGTTTCTTATTATTACTAACCTTCAAGACTAATGGAGCGCTATTTCTCTGTAAATAATTGTTTCCTTGGCGGACAGTTTATTAATAATAAAATAATAATTCATCGTCGGTGGCAATGACATTGGCGAATGGTTGGTTCTTTGTTGGTTTACTTGAGAGACAACATTTACAGCCAATCGAATAGTAATAGTATTAATGCCTTATTTACATACTAAAAATTTGAAGTTTTTACGTAAATTATGAAATTTTACATTAAAAATTATCATCAACAAGTAATATGATATTGATAAAAATGATCTAAAATTGAACCATGTGAAACTTCTTAAATGAGACGTGTATAAGACTCATTTGAGCATTTGCTTTATTCTATTAGAACTTGCTGCGTTGTTTGACTGAAGCGTGGGTCAGTGAGATCGAGAGATTAACCTTTTAACAGAGTAATATCAAGCTTATATAAAAGTGTTACGTGTGCCGCACAATCAAATGAATTTCCACGTCACATGACTAATCTTATTGAAACCATATTGCGTTGACAATAAAGTATTGTCTTTTACCGAAATGGACAAGCAGTGATTTCAGATATTTTTGTCCAATATTTTACTCAAGAACGCGGCAGGCGGCTGACCTAAGAAGCATTGGCTTGATGCCGTGAGTGCTGACATGAAAGAAAACGATCTCAACAAGAAGGATGCTTCAAATCGGGCGAAGTGGAGGCATAGATGTAGGAAAGCGGACTCTGACTTAACTAGGCCAGGAAAACGCTAGGCAGACGAAGATTTTACTCAAGGACGGGAGAATCGAAATTTATAGGAGCACTTTTGGTACTTAAAAAGTGGTTCAATTAAATTCGACAATAACACTTTATTAATTAGGTAATTAATCAATGTTCAGACACCTGTCAAAAAATGAACATATAATATCCTTTGTAGGAATGCTAAATACTAGAACTTTTCAATTGTTTTACAATATCTACTAGTGACTAACTAAATTGAATGTCATATTTTGAAACATAGTTCTTTAAATTAGCCGCATCAAACAGTAATGTTTTATTGCGATTTTATTTCAATAGGATTATGCCAAAACTTTAAAAATATATATATATACATATACATACATCCAACTTTAAAAGTAGAATAAATGTATATCAATGTCGGTTAGTTATAGGCGCACTTTACATATGGATTTAATTTTTTTGTATTATTGTTTATTTATTTCAGCCATATGTAGCTGAATCTTATATAGAAATACCATATAAGACGCGAATTTAAGTATAAATATATTTTAAGATAGTAGCATGTATGTAAGAAATAAGACCTTTTAACGTTTCTTTGTAAGAGGCTTCATGAGTGGGATATAGCAACAAATACATACATCGACGCAAAAATAGTTATAAGCTATTCCACTCGAATAAGGAATAAAGGTAAATAAACCTTAGATTTGCATTTTCCATTCCATTTTCTAAAAGCCCTGCAACATTACGCACTACAATCAATTCTTGATGAGTATATCTTCTTTATTTATAATACAACACTATTTTACTTAATCAACCATCTCGACCAATTATATCGTGTCAATTCAATGTCAAAGTTTTTTATTTGTCTTTACATCTATGATTGGAATAGAATACAGAATATGTTATTTATATCTTACAGGTGTCACAGCCGTAAGCGTATTGATCCCGCACCGTTATCTTTAAATTATATAAAAAAACGACTATGAATGTACTATCCGGCAGGCGGCAATGCTTTTCTAAAATACTTATATAAATATTAATATTGGTTTATCTAACAAGTATTCTTAAAATGGTTAATCGATACTGTATAATATCGTAAAATAATATGTCGGATCAGATTTAAGTATGTTATAAGCAAGTATTTAATAATTAAAAATGAATCTTTTGACCTCAAAATTATTGTAACTATATTTGATTTTATAAAATGAATATAATCCTTATATTGCACGACTAAACCAATCATTTAGTAAGCAAATTCTACAGCAAAATGGATTAAGGAAAAAATTTTAACTTTGTTTTTTATGTGCGAGTTGTGTGAAAATGTATGAAAGTTAATTAGGCGCGGTTTTTCCAATAGCCTGGTATGTTAGTGCGGCGCCATACGCCAGACGAGTTCCTTATAACTATTGCCATGTATAGGTTACATTTGCTTCAGTGTCCGCCTCTTGCAATAGGGACAGAAAATCAATAAGTATTTAATTAATCATGTCATGACTACGCTTATGGTAGAATTTTAATAAATTAACATATCGCCATACACTGCAGAACTTATATTGATGGTTTTCGTTGATCACGTATATAATGTAGGCGTTTGCCTACATTAAAGACTTGGTTGGCTGGGTGGCTGTTCACAAAAAGTACGATTATTATTGATATTTACTGATTATTTTGCGCTTAATATATTTGATTATCTGTCTGACGCGGTTATGCTTTCTAAGTTTTCCTTTTAATTGTGCGTAGTGTACCCATAATCTATAATTCGTGCCTCTTTAATTTAAACAATTATTATTTGAACCTTTCAACTCGTTCGTCGACCTTGCACATTTCTTCAGCATCATCACTAACTGCAGTTTCTGTGAACCTTGTTGTAATTAAAGTGTCGTGCGAATAAAAAAAATATTGGGGTTCTTTGTCAACAATTGGATGTTGCAGTCCGAAGTTAAGAAGTTGGTGTGTTAAGTTTTTTCAGCGATTGTTGTAATACTTGCCTTGAAAATCATATAAAGCCATTGTCCTTGCACTTGATCTCCGGTTGATTTTCGTCCACATCGAATTATGCGAGTGAGGTAATAAAGAGTGGAATCTGTGGGTGGGCACGTATAGTACGTGCAGTTGGCTAGTATTTGAGCTTGGTCTCTACGGCCGCGGGTCAACTGAACCATACAAGTATTAGTCTCGCTTCAAGTATTATTCCAGTAGGCCTCAGCCTTTCCGTCCAGCTTCAAATCGCTTTAGAGTTTAGGCCGTCAACATTATTACAAAAAACACTGCGTAATAAATCGCATTTTCTTGACTTAAAATAAAGTTACTTGTTAGGTGTTTTATATTATAGCTTATTTCATTTTTTGTTGGCTATATGTACCTTTTTTATTTAATTTATCGCTGGAAAAACGCGTTACGCGTTTCCCCGATAGGAACAGTGGGGAAGTATGTGTATTCCCAGGGTACTGTGAACCCCCTTAGTCCCGGCGGCGCCTATTGTGGTGGGGGAAGAAGGTGCACATAGCGCCTCTTTCTTCTCCCCAGTCTTTTCCAGCGGAGCGGGTCTGCAGCGGCATCTTCTTCCTGCTCCTGCTCCGCGGTCTCCTTCTGTGACATTACACTATCACCGAAGCAGACCATCTCCGACCAACACTCCTCGCTTCCGAATATCGCGTTGATGATGCTCGGCAATGAGAGGTCTCCTCCGAAAACCACCGCCAGGGAATACCCCTGGGGCCCCCATGCGGCACACTCGGTCAGGGTGTGGTGCACCGTGCCGAATGGCGCACCACAATCGTGGCAGGAGGGTGACACCTCCCGCCGCGCTATCTCGTGCAGGTACTCACCGAAGCAGCCGTGTAAGCACCTGCTTCAGCCTGAGCGAGAGCGTGTCTCGTTTCCTTTTGACCCAGTGACTCAAGTGGGGACGTACCGCCTCCACTGTCGTCTGGCCCGCCGTGGGTGACCTCAGGTCCTCCTCCCATCGGGCGATCAGTGCCTGTTGGGCTAGAGCCCTGATCTTTCCGACCTCCGACGACCCTGGCCGGTCACCGTACAGTCATATCGGGGCACCGTACCATCGACCTCACTACACCAGCATAGCAATCCCGGTTCTTCTACGTTGGGTAAGAGGCGGCCTAAGGCAGCGGCAGCATTGTCAAGCTTCGGGCCGAGTTGCACGAAATACTGCCCGAAGCTCCATCGCTCTTCCAGGATCAGGCTGAGGTACTTCATGTGGGCCTGCACCTCGATCACTGTCCCGTGGACGGTGATACTCGCCTCTCGTAGGGGCCTTTCTGTGGACCGTGAAAGAGGAGGGCCTTCATTTTGGATATGGAGACCCTCAAGCCCAGTGCATTTCCATTCGGTCCACGGTGAGAGTCGTCCCGACCTCGGCCAGGCGGGCCGCCTCCCGAAAGTCCCGCCCCGTCGCGATGATGTGGGTATCGTCTGCGTAACACAACACCCTCTTACCGGGTAGGATTTTTTTTTATATGCGCCGGGAGGGCATAGGTGGTACGCCTCCAAAAGTCTCAAATAGTTCGGCACCCCATGGTATCGAAGTGCCTCCCTGATCGTCTCGAATGGGAAACTTTTAAAGACATTTGTCATGTCTTACGACACCGCCAGGACCGCTTTTCCCTGGGCCACCGCTTTCGTGGTCCGACTCTTCAGGGCGTTCAGGGCATCGACCGTCGAACGGCCCGCTCTGAACCCGAACTGACCCTCTGAGAGAATTGGCTATATGTACCTTAATCAAACGTTCGATTTGATTATTCTTAAAATATTATGTATATGAACAGCTAATAATAAAATTAATGAAATTAAAATAATCAATAATCATTATTCTCAGTAAAAGCACAAACCACTCTTATATACCACTGCATTAGTAACCAATTTGATTTTGACGAGGATATTAGGAAATTACAACATAATATTGAGTAAATCCTAGGTTGACGATACGAGGGACTAACGTCTAATATACAAAAGGCGTGTTTCTCATTATGTATTTACATACATTGGTATCTATTTAGATACCAATCGTTTAATATTGAATATAATTATATATTTGTTTTGCGCGTATTCATTTTATATGCTACAGCACTTAAGCGTACCAATACACGTTGTAGTATTTTTTCAAATTATTGATTTTTTCCAAAGATTATAAAACTGCTTAACAACGGTTAATTTTAACTTTATTTCCTATTAAATTAAAGTATATAATACCAGAATTAATATTTTTATCTATCTATAACGAATTGAAAAATGTAATATAATAAGAATAATACATATTTTTTTTCATTTCGTTATAAACTAACAATAAAGAACTGAATAGAAAATAATCCCCGATAGTTAAACTAATAAAGCTCCTAATTAAATATTTCACATATAAGTTATTAAAAAAATAGATAACCTGAATTTCTAACTCTGTTATATTATTATTATAATATAAAAATAAAACCACATTATAAATCATCATTATCATTTAATGAATCTGTTATTTACAAAACATTCGGTGGACAACATTAGCAACAGCTAGGACTTGTACATGTGCAAAGCGCTGAGCCATTCTCATACAAGCATTATTATATCAAAGCCGAACCAAGTTGTTTACATATGTATCCTGCGTTATGATTTATTCAAAAACTCACATTACAAATCATCAATAAAATTAAAAAAGTTTTAATTTGTTTCTACATCATGTAAAGTTCGTTTCTGAACTGATAAAATAAAATTGTAAATTGTTTTTTTTATTAATGTAATTCATTCAAGACGTAAATGTATACATCATAAGATCGCATAAAACAATACTTTGAGCCAATACTGAAAAGAATACAAAAAAAAATCAATATATCATGATTTTGAGCTAATTACGCTAACGGCGAAGCTAGCGAAATTTGATAACAAAATTGTATCATTTTATCGTTATTCATAATAATTATATATAATAACAATTATTTATAATTGGTGTTCAGAACGAAAGACTTCAATTCAATTAAATTCAATACATTTTAATTTATTTACTAATTTATATCCATACAGTTCCATCTCTAACAATTATGTATACTTATTTATAAAACGGCTCCTTCATTACTACCACTTTCCTAAATAGTTTGTCACTCTTAAAAACATAATAACACTTTTGGTTTTTTACATAAAGCTATAACAACAGTTAACGTTACTCAATAACTTTTTGAATATTTAATACAATTTATACAATTACATGATTCATTTTAAAACTTATTTTATTAAAAATTATTACATTCCATTAATTATCTACATAATATTACAGGCTCGTTATAAAAGAAATATATATTTTTCGTTCCATTAAGCTTTTTTATCACATAATTTGTTATCCTATATAAATCTAGTGCCTAGTTGGTTTCAGTAATTCTAATTAGACTTAAAAGCTAAATTATGCAAATATATTGACACAAAAATATATTTAACAAAATATATAAATATGTATATAGGTACTGGGTATAAGAAAATGGATAACAAATAATAATAAAAAAAATTAAAATTGTATATACAAATAAATGTATGTATTATATTTATAGAAGGTTGTTTCTGATACCCAGTACAAGGTTAGGTACACAATCCACTGAGGTGTGCCTTCAATGCCTTTTTACATTTGCCTGTAACGACGACGTACGATGTATGTATTGTATTATTTGATACAACTTTTTACATATTTTATTAAGTAAACTACAATTATTAGCAAGATTTTACATAATAGTCCATCTTATAAACTGGCAGATATACACTTAAAAGATATTTAAAGTTATTTAACACTGAATCATATTTGGTATCGAATGGTTATAGAAAATTGACTGCGTTGCATTCATTCATATATTTTATATATTTATGTATGTATAACTTATAGTTATAATGCGTGTATGTACATGAATTGTTCTTAGCAATGGCACACGATAAATTGAAAAATTCCTAATTCGTAATTGAGTAAAAACTTTAGGACGAATATCGTATTATATATTATATGTTAGAATACACGCAATAAAACACTATTTATATAATATGGCAATTGATTATACCTAGTTACCATTGACAGTGCATTTAGTTTTTGAGAGTGGCCAAGAAGCTCAGTTCCAAGTTACCTCTCTCGTTAGTAAGAAAGCCAAGCTCGAAGTTCAATAACCTAAGTATGATAATTATACGTACACATATACGCGATATATTTTCAAATAAGATTAATTGTGTGAGACTATGAGACATAGAAACAAACCAAAATTATAATTTTGTATGTTGACAATTTGATAGAAAAATAATAAAACAATGTTAACATTAACTCAACTCTCACAGCTCTATCGATGAGTGTTTACGTACTCGCCGACTGTCGTGGAAGTTGGAAGGATTGGCTGTAAACATGACATATCGGTAATGGCTCTTATGTATGTATATAGTTCGTCAACACTGTAAAATTCTGAGCACAGTTCGCTAAATAAAAAACTAAAAGAAGATATTATGAGCACTGCTTCGTAAAGCCCGTTTTTAATAGATTTTAAGTCTCCATTTTGATACTACAAGAATTGCTACACTTTTAAAGTTCAAGTCGAATACTATAGTTTAAATACTAATGCGCTCGTGAGCGTGAAACGTGAGCTAGACAAGTATTTTACGACACTAGAGGAAATATCGTTAGATTAGGAAACTTTAATTTAAGTATAAATTTAATTTTCCATCTATCTATGTTTATTTACAATAGTGCAATTACGTATAATATTTACAATGTAATAAACATTTCATATTATTTCTAATTTTACGATTTTTTTTTTTTATAATCATAATATTATAATACATGTGTGCAAAAAATTACCGATTATTGTCTAATCTCAAAGAAAACGAATATATTTCGACATTTTATCTTCTAAGTACCGACTATAAGTACTTTTGTTATTGCTGCTTGAGTACGGACCGCTTATATTATCTAACATCATATAATTTTTATTGTTTTCTATATTTTTATTACGAATGGAGACTCGCAAACTATTTATACTTCTACAATAGTTATAATTGCCTACCACTTCGACCTTTCATTGAAACGTTAGTTTATGTTGCGTATTTCGTAACGAACAAACCTATGTACATCTATTCCTTTCGCGAACAAGTTATCGTATACTTTAAACCTATATATATTAAGGAATATGTGCGATGTTAATAATATAAACATTATATGGCACATTTGATTTAGATCCTGAAGGGCATGATGATATTTTTATATGTTGATATAACGAAGACATAATATTACGAGATTTTGTAACTATAAATTTAATGAAATAAAAAAACATAAAATTGCTTAATGTACTTATTTTTTATAACATCGCACAACTATTTTTAAACAAAAACAGTGTTAAAAACTTAAATGTTTTGCCTTTATAATTAATTTTTATTTGTATTGTAGCGGAAACTAACGCCTGGCATTCACAACTTTTTCAAATTATAAACACTCAAAACGTATGATGAAATTTGTAAACTCTATTTCTAACACACTCTATTTTAACATTTAGTACCTTATACCTTAATACTTTATACTCTTTATTATACACTACATTGCTATATTTTATTGTATAATAATAGCCAATTTTTATCCTCTTCCCAGAAATAATACTTTTAAGACTAAACTGAATGTTTTTTGGTGTTAAATTATATCCTAATTTTAAACTTGTTTTTTTTTGAACATTTAAACGATTAATTATTTATAAATATTTAAATTTTATCAATGGCAGTCCAAATATTAATTTATTGTAATTTAAATTAAAAGAAATTCATAAACTGTCTTAAATATGAGATCGTATTTTATTTATTTCAAGACAATTTTGCGATTTCTTAAAACTTTTTTTGCTGGTATTTTTGTTAAGTATAGCAACATAATACTATAATTCAATTAACATTCCCAGCTTGTAAACTTAAAGACTTTGATAAGATTAAAGTGCCTACTTACAATAGACATTGCACCAAAGGTTAAATGATGCTTTATCTCAGTTTGTACACCAACTTAGTATTTATTATTTATTTAAAAACTTTTTGGCAACTGTGGTGAGAGGTTTTTGTCGTGTGTGACAAAAAGTTTATCTAAGTCCAGCGTTAATTGAGCTGTTTCGACAGCGACAATTCGATAAGGATTTCAACATCTAATAGTCATACAAATTATAAATAAAGAACGTTAGTTCAGCACACGTTTCGCTTTTGCTAGCTGTTTATTACTTTAAACTTTTTATCTCATAGATTTATATAAGAAGATCCCCTTTTGCGAACGCAAAAAAAATATAACATTGGGTAAATTTTTTATTTACTCCCTCCCTCTAGTTTCAGCAATCGATCGACAGAAACGAAATCGAATTAAATTTGAGTCGAGTTAAGGCCAGTTTTCTTTTAAATATACTTAGCTAAGGTATCGGACGTACATGTACGGAAGGTTATTACAAATTTACTATAACTGACATTAATAATTATCTACGCAAACTGTATAGAGTAAAATTTTGCATAGCAGAAGAACGAATGAGGTATACCGTAAGTACGGAATTAAATAATTTTAAATGTCGGGGTAGAGTTCCATTCGATAATTGAGAGACGTAGTCGTGGAGCGAGCTCACAGCACGCTCTCGCGCTGCGGCTGCGCGGGGGCGGGGGCGGGGGCGGAGGCGGTCGCGGGCGCGGAGGCGGGCGGCTCCTCGGGCGAGGCGGCGGTGCGTGTGATGGCGGGCGGGCGCGAGGCGAGGTGCGCGCCCATGGTGATGGGCGTGTCGTCGGGGTCCTCCTCCTCGCCCTCCTCCAGGTCCTCGTCGATGGGCGTCAGCACGTCCAACGGCTGCTGGATCTCCTCGGGTTTCCTGCGAGAACGTTGCGACGATTATTGTAGTTTGAACGCATTATTGGTGGTAATTTTTGTGCAAGCCCGTCTAAACAGCAATACTTAGTATTGTTGCGTTCCAGTTTAAAGAGTGAGTGAGCCAGTGTAACTACAAGCACTCGGGACATAACATCTTCGTTCCCAAGGTTAATGGCGCATTGGCGATGTGAGGAATGATTAATATTTCTTACACCGTCAATATCTATGGGCACTGGTGACCATTTAATATCAGGTGTCCCATTTGGCCATCCACCTCTACCGGCAAACACCTCATGAGACTAGCGCATATATGCCATGTGTTGGTCGTGGCAATTTTTTGTTTGTAGTCGTATGTATGTGACTTTTCGATTAAATTTATTAAGCACACGTTTTGGAGCAAAACCACATCTCCAATACTGCGACACACTGTCACGATTGACATGTATGTCGTCCGCTAGCGGGTAGCGCGGGTGGGGTAGCGAGTGTGGTGTGCGACGGTACCTGCGGAAGGCGGGCGCCGCGAAGGAGGTTAGCGTGGCGGCAAGGAAGAAGGCGGCGGCCATATAAAAGGAGGCGTCGTAGTTGTGCGTGGCGTCGTACACGGCGCCTGCCAGCGGGGAGCCCACGATGGCCGCCGCACCGCGGAACAGGATCAGCAGCCCGAACGCGTTCGTCAGCTTGTCTAGCCCCAGAAGATCCACCAGGATGATGGACGTCAGCGAGATGTAGCCCGCTGGAAATATGGAGCCGTGTATGATAATGATCATTTATAATAACTTTTTCGTACCAAAAATAAGGTTACAGACGCGATTTGAAGTTTGAAGAATGATGACTAATTTTTAATTAATTTATATGTAATATATATGATATGTGTAAAAATTATTATAACGGCGTAGTTCATAGTTGATATATTATGTCTGCTTATAAATAATTAGTAGGTGTATAATATTATTACATTTACCATCATATAATATACTCACAAATAGCTATTCCAAATGCGATCGCGACCGCCACATATGACGCGTATGAAGAACAGAATGGTGTTACCGCAACTGAAATCTGTTAAATTTGAAAATTAAAAGAGATTCTACGTACTTTAACTGTAAAGTAAAATATGTGGATGCCAGTTTTCTTTCTATTAAATAAAAAATATCCTTGATAGATATAATCCTAGTTCAATTCCTTTTACACGAAAGAGCAATGTAAAGATTATTTTGTGGTAACTGCTGTTTGTCTTGCTGACGGTATCTGTGAATGCCAATCGAACTGTATTCAAAATAAATAGTATCTGAAACCATTTTCCTTAAGGTAAAACCGTTACGTACTTGGCCAACTTAAAATATACAAACATTATTTATTATTATAATGAAGTAGAGATTATCGATACTCACGGTAGCAATAACTAAACATATGTTGTTAAGCAGCAGCGAGTCCATCCAAGGGAAATCGGCAACCCAACCACACGCGATACGACCGATGGTGTTGGTGATACCGATAATTGACAACAGGAACGACGCCTGCGATTGCTCCACACCCTGAAGACACATATGTACCATTAGGACAATTTTAATACAAACAAAAGATATTTTTTATAGAATAGGAAGGCGGGCGCCCATAGACATTGGCACTGTAAGAAATGTTAACCATCGCTTACATCACCAATGCGCCACCAATCTTGGGAACTAAGATGTTATGCCCCTTGTGCCTGTAATTACACTGGCTCACTCACCCTTCAAACCGGAACACAACAATACCAAGTACTGCTGTTTTGCGGTAGAATGTCTGATAAGTGGGTGGTACCTACCCAGACGACCTAGAACAAAGCTCTACCACCAGTAAAATATGCAGATGGATATGCATACACCTAAATATAGTATTATTATGCTAAATATTGTGTTTTGTTTAGTTGAAAAGTGAGAACCCGTCTGCTGGTCAAAGAACTCATGCCCTGTCCTGTATGGAAAATGTTTAAAAATTATGCTACCACGTTGGTCCATTGATGATATTGATGATGGTTTGATGATAATGATGATGGATTGCTTTCACACCATGGTGTACTTTATCTCTTGGCTCATGCAGCTTTCACAAAATGGTGTACTTTATAGACGAGCACGAGGAGAAACCGAAACACTAATAAAGAGTAAATCTACCAAAACACTAATAAGTTGTGACGAGCCGGTTGGCGTGGTTGGTGGATGGTTGCCTTTCACGCCGAAGGTCGTGGGTTCGATTACAATATATACAAATATTAGCGTGTGCGCGTGTGTGTGAGTGCTCACATTGAGGTGCGCGGCGTCAACGATGTAGACGAAGGGCACGTAGAGGCCGGCCATGCCGAACACGTTGGACACGCCGATGAGCATGAAGGCGGGGTCGCGCAGCAGGCTCACGTCCAGCATGGACGACAGCGCCGACTTGAACGAGCTGGGCAGCGACAGGCACGGGCACAGGTCGTACTCTGCAACGGCAGCCGGCCTTAGTCAGATACACTTAGCGCTTGAATATCTCTCGCTGGCAGTACTCACGTTCTTGTCTGTCCAAATCGCCGGTCTGTCTACTCTGCGGTAAACTCAGAACAGAGTTCCTGTAGCCCTGTAGGGACTTTTGACTTTGATACTGCGGCAGGTTGATGACTGATCCAGAATAGAAGATGTCTTTCCGCGAGAGAGGTCGGACCATTCTAGAAGGTTCTCGTGGGGCCGCTACCGATAGCTTGGAATTGTACACTCCGCTTTCCGCATCCATCTACGAAACAAAATATCTAATATAGTGTATAATATTATATATTTATTAAATGATTTTCTTTGAATTCTATGAATAACGTACGTCGTGGCGATGACTGCTAACCGAAGTTTTAGACGTGGCTTTGATTGCTGCTAAGGACGGTTTAAATCTGAAAATGATAATTATAAAACTATTAAACGTAATTTAATAAATATTTAAAGCTTAATATTCATTATAATTAATTAAATAAAGGAATTGAAATAATGAAAACACGTTGTCTATACATATAAATAAAATTGAAGTTTGCCTGTGATTTCAAAATAACTGCCTCTTTTAAAATTAATATGGCTATTTGCGATTAAGCAAAACCAACACCATTTAAAAAAAATGCCTGTCAGTTTGTCCAGGCCAATCTTTGAAACGGCTAAAAATTACAAATTAAATAACTGAATTATTATAAGAAGTATTTTAAGGTTCCGTTTAGTCTTTATTTCATCAAAATCGTTTGAGTCTATAAAAAGTTATAAAAACATACGGATTTTTGATGTTTAGATAACACTTGAAATTTTGACAGTTGATGCATTTTATGAAGTAAGCACCGACTAAGGAAGTATTTCTCGAAATTCCACCCTTAAAGGGTTAAAATAAGGGATGAACGGTTGTACGGAAACCCATCATTTTCAAAGTTAAAGGTATGAAATTTCATATACATATTTCTGGTTAGAAATAGATATGTATTTCTGCGTTTATGAAAATCTACCTCCTAAGAGGGTAAAATCCTAATAGGGGTTGAAAGTTTGTATGGGGACTCCTTCGTGTATTACTATAAGATATATTAAGTGAAACTACAGGAATAAGCAGTAAGTTCACTCATGATTATTATTAAAAGAATAATCATCAATCTAAAATTTTAAAAGAACCCTTGATATACTTTTTTCTAAACAGAATGACATTTCATGAGTCTTACTTTAAAATCATAAACTTCCCAACAATTATTTATCCTTTACTTATACATTAAGCGCGAAGGCAACAGCTAGTATATAACTATAATACATTAACATAATGTTGTATAATATTACAGATATTAACAATAATAAAGTAAGACTGAATGAAATAACATTATCAATAAAACATGTCCAAAAGAAATAGTGTTTTATTTTCTTAATCTGGAAACAAAAAATATATAAGAAGAATATTTTCTAGAATTGACATAGCAATCAATAAAAGAAAATATCATAAAGCGCCATTTTAAAATGTTTTCACGAAAACATATAAACATTAAGCCCAACATGCATAGCCATCTTATAAAGCCTTATACCATATTATCAGTAAAAAGAGAAATCCACTGAAACACGAAACCATGTATAAGAGATAAGCGGAATTCAAGCTGAATCATTTCTAGGTCATTCTAATATTGCGGTTTCACTAAAGTACATATTTCTTCTTTGGTGTAGACGCAGCATAAGCCTTACAACATAATACAAACAAAATATTTTCAATTTCACCACTATTGTTTTTAATAGAAATTGTTCAGATGTGTTCGACACATGAACAAAATTCTACTTAAATCTTCAGTTAAGACATTTATTTTTAAGCTGGCCTAGTCGTACTTGAACTTTATCGAAGGCTGACTTCTCCTTGTTTCGGTTCTTAAATTAATATAATTAAAAAAGAAACTAAATTTAAATATCAATAATGATTAAAATAGAATAATTGGAATTTTAGATAGACTATAAAAAGCGACAAATATGTCTAAGGAGCACGCGCAGCTAAACCACGCCCCCAAAACTAAGTTTTATTCGAGGTATATAAGATATATCATATTAGAGCCACATCAGCACTGAATTAAACAAAAACACCCCTTTTAGTTCGAGCTTACTACGTTTTCCCTATTGGTGAATGCTCATGCATGCTCACCGTAACCATTCCGATCCGCAACCCACCAAGCCTTCCCTCCGCCCGCGGTCCACCGTCACCGCCCAATGTAACTAAAGTCGTACCTATCTGCGGACTTGTCGCCCTTATCTGCGGGCTTATCGCTGGCTGACCTGTCGGCGGAGCTGTGCTTGCGCTGGCGGTCGAAGAAGGGCACGGAGCCGTTCTTGGGCAGGCCAGGCGCCTGCGCGCTGAAGGCGGGCGACGACACGTTGCGCGACATGGCCGCCTGCATCTGCGCAGACGCCGAGCCGTTCTCGCCCTGGAACGTTCGCACTATTTATTTATTTATTTTAGAACATTTGGGATACATACTAAATCAATTAGACAATTATTTAGACAATAACCAGCGTTAGTTACACGCTTCGCAATTAAAAGTGCCTCATAACCAAACTGATTCTTCACAGATTAAGTCTGCGTTTTGAAGTGACATAGGAAAAGTGTCAACATTTCTTGACATTAAGTGGAGACCGCGGATCGGCCAACGCAGCGTAGGGCGCCCTCCAGCCAGGTGGACCGATGACCTTAAGAAGGTGGCGGGTACCGACTGGATGCGGAAGGCGGAGGACCGGGAGCTTTGGCGCACCTTGGGAGTGGCCTATGTTTAGCAGTAGACTACGATTGGCTATTGTTTGATTGATTAATTGATTGAAAGCATGCCTACAGAACTCAAGCAAAAACAAAGAGGTATTAAAACTAGCAACAGATACGTTTTCAATTCCGAATACGAGCAACAGTTATTTCAACGTGTCATTGAGATTATTAATACAAATAAAATTATAAAGGTTGGTATTAATTTTCAAAGGTTTCCATAAATAAATAAACCCGTAATTCAGTATTTTATTGTTACCTTCTTTTTCTCGCCATTGTCATCTGTCACCCTAGATTCAGTTATGGTGGGGAGAGTGGGTACCGTAGGTACTCCTGGCATGTTGGGGATGGTGGGTACCCTCGCCAAAGCTTCTAAGTTTAGGGACGAATGTACACCAGGGTCTATGTTTAAGGGCGCCTGAAACGGTTGAATATTAATTAAATGAGAAGCCAAGTTTATATTGATAACATATCAGAAAACAAATTATGTTATTGTTATAAATTGTATTATTTCTATACATATAAAAATAAGAAGACAGTCAGGCAAGCTCGATAGTCGATTGATTAGCACTGTAAGAAATATTATCAGTTTCTTAAATTAATGCCATAGCCATAGCATAGAAATTAAGATGTTAAGGCTTCTTGTGTTTGTAATTACAGTCTTATTGTCCCTTCAAATATATATATCCCAAATACTGCTGTTTGTCGGTAAAGTTATTGATAAGTGTGATACCTACTCTAATAGCCCTGCATATAGCCCTGACACAAGTAAATTTATGAACTTTTTATTTAATCATACCTTTAATCTTTTCTCCATAGTACCATCAGGTAATTGTACCACGAAGTATGAGCCTCCAATTGAGCCTCTTTCCATTTGCAGTCTCTTCTCTTCTGCCATCCTTTGTAATAATGGCTTTTCACCAGATGTCTGAAAGATTAAACAAATATCTATGTTATTTTTATTCATTTGTATTGTGAATAAGTAACAACGCGCAAAAAACACTATGATATAATTTAGTTTAAAAAAATATATTTTCAGTTATTTTGGCATAGATTTATGAAAATTAAGCATCTTTTCAAAGATGAATGTTGCTTTTAATTAGTTTTCCACCTTTACCTCTCGGTTCATAAAAGCCTCGTATAATTACGTGAAATCAGCCATACAAAAGCCTATTCCTGCTAAACCTCTAATTAGACCAACTGAAATTCATGCTGAATCGAATGCAGCGATGAACGAATGCTAAATTAAAGCTTCTATTTTTAGTTTATGGTTTGTCATTCCTGACACTGCAGTGAATTCAAATGAAAATTCAGACCCAGGCGAACCAAGGTTTAATGCGAATATTTTTAATGTACTTATAATTTTATATATTATAGACTTATTTTCTATTGCAGCGAACATTTTTTATTTATTTAATGAGGATGTTTTTATGTGTTTTGATTCGTGTATGCAGATTCTTATTTGCAATCAATAGACTTTGTCACCTACAACAATGAAGCATGACATCAAGATCTTGTATAACTTTCGCATCTTGGCACATATGCCAATATTCAACAATACATACAGGTCTTGTATTTAAATTTTTAATTTCACTTATAATTCACAATTAGGTAACTATGTTTTATAAATTTACTATCCATTTGTATTGATATAGAAGTTTCGGGAACAAATATGTACATATCTTATATACTCGTATACATTAAATGCTTGTTTCTGTTCGTATTACATACTTTAACGCATTGTTCTTCCGATTGAGTTGAAATTTTGTAAAGTTGTTGGCATTATTGTAAAGGTTCCTTGTTCACATTACATGGTACAGTATTGCAATATTACAGATTTTTAAAATTATTATTTTATGGATATAGCAACATTATAAAGATTAAAAAGGTCTTAGTAGACCAACGGAATTTCCACAAATTATAAAATTAATGCATTCGAAAGATACAAGAATCAATTAACTTAAAGATTAGATTAAAAAATATTAAGCAAAGAATAAAACTAAAATATATTTAAGCTATAGATGTTAATATTTGCATAATCATTAAATATACATTTTTATGCAGTTACAAGTATTTACAATATACATTTGTCAGTGTAATGTATGGGACTTGTCAAAACAAACCAAATGAGGCCAACTTTATAGAGCTACTGAAATGTTCCTATAAGACTTCTAGCTCCATTGACAAATCGTCTAGAGTCTCGGTAGTAATAAACAATAATGTTATCATTCGAATTCCTTCTTGCAACGTTTCAAATAAAAACGATAATAAGAAAAAGGTTAATATTGACTTTCTAAATTTGTTTAAATACTGATAGTGTTAGTTACATACAAGATACAAAGTAGAACTAATTTAAAGCGTGTAATAATTAACTATCTTTCTTACATATGACACGACAAGCAGACTTATAAAAACATGAGTACGAAGTCCAGTGACAAATTGCTAAGTAGAAGTGAAAAGTCAATATAATTTAAATCAATAATATATTATCAACAAAATGAAAACAAAGTGTGTATACTTTGTTTAAAGAAATAGATTTATAAGCATTATTGAATCGACATTTTACAAGACAAGTTTGGGATGTAGATTCTACCCATCAGAACTGACAAGGACTTAGCAGTTACTCGTTTTGATCAAACACCAACAATTTTATTCTATACAATTCAATTTATATGGCCTCGGCCTATGAAAACCAGCGATTACTAACTCCAAGTTTATCATCTATATTATCTCGTACAGAACGCCTTTTTTGTTCATATTTTTACATTTCGACCATGATCACTCATACAAACATGACGTCACATATTGAGTTCTCTTCATTGCTTAAGTTTATTAACATATACATTTAATTTTTGTTAATTAAGAAGCGATTCACTATGATGTTGCATTAACGATTTTAAATTGAAAGAATCTTGTCTCTATTTGAATAAATTCTAACTTGACATCGACAAGGCGCACATGACAAGTAATCCTATTTATAATCTATTAGTAATTTTAAATGTATACTTACATCCTAGCCACGTGCACAAACATATAGACTATTTTTAAAACTTACGCAAGCGTATAAGCCCGTTAGGATTATGATTATATTTTGTTTATTTCAGTTAATAAAACATCAAAAGCAGCTAATTTTGTGCATATTATGAAAATCAATATTAGTTAGTTGAAATGAATAAAAAATAATTTTAATGTGTAGATTTTATCATTAACTAATTGCATAGCAACCCAATCAATTACTATTAAGCATGCGTGTGAGTGACAACTACTCGTAAATCACAGTAGTTTGCTAGATTTGATGACGTATATGGTTACTGCTCCGCTACTTAAGGGCGTAGCAAGAAGTTAAGCAATCGTATTGAATTAGCAATACTCGAGATTATCGCTTCCAAGCTGACAAATTATCTCAATTTAATAATTATTTTGTAATTGTATGCAGTAACTGTTCTATATATATCTGTGGGTACTTACTTTTGGATATACGAGTGGTCTCATCAGAGCTCCGAATACAGCACAGTTCAAAATTAATCCAGCAAGCAGCAGATTCGCATTCTGCCACGAACCGAATTCATTCAGCAGTATAGCAGCTAAAGGAGCAAAACTAAACGTTCCAACCCCTGAACCGCACACCGCTATACCCGTAGCTAAGGAGCGACGAGTTTCAAAGTAATAGCCTACCGCTACTACAGATGGTAGGTAGATCATACCGAAACCCATACCTGAAAGAAATAAATCTTGTTATTTTAAATAAATAATTGAAACAATTAGAAGAGACAATCAGCAGAGCCATCTTTTGTTAGTATTGACTTGGTTCTATAGACTTTTGATAAACTAGTCACATTAGCAACGCAATGAACAATCCACCCCAAGCCCAAGTGCCGATATGTTTGTGTGGGTAAATATAAAAGCATTTTAATTGTTGGTTTAAATCTGTCATCAGTATGTTTCAAGTGGCAATTGTTATTCGTCAACCCGAGCGTAGTGAAACAGCGTCGTATAAGCTTCGAATTCTTTTTAAAGAGTAGGCTGTTGTCGTGCATTGGAACATTGACGGGCATTAGTTTACTTTAAGCAACTACGATATCATAGTCGATAAGTTACATAATTCCATCAAGTTAAACGTAGTAAGTTAATTTTAATTTTGAAAAAACCTTTTAGTAAATTATATTTATAAATCAGACTAAACTAAGGAACAAGTAACTCTTCGTGTTTAATAAATATTCAATTATTATTTACAAATTCATTATAATTGATGCAGACTCATAGTGACTGACGGTATTAATTGATATTTTTTAAGTTAATCCTTTATATTTAAAATGTAATTTTCTGACAGTTAAATATTTAAAGTAATACGAAAAAATACTCGTCTACTGTTATTAAACTGAAGTAAGTAAGAAGTGAATAAATAGTATCCATAGTAGTCATTTCTGCATATTGTAACTATAGATACAATGTAAGAACAAAATTAATGTTTCTAAATGTCAGATCATTGTCACCCATTGACTCGGACAATATTTGTCATCGAGCAATTTGGGCAAATGTTCCGATAAAACAAATCTATGAAGTGACATCAGTTTTACCTATGTGAATAAAATATAATAAAAACAAATATTAACCATTTTTAATATATTCGTAAGCAAGAATATTCGTAGTCATATTTGAATAATTTATTTAATGAAATATTTGTTATTCTAATTTAAACATATGCATTCGTCCAAACAGCGAATATCTGGAGTACGATAACGTATGAGTCAGTGTTTGCGGCCCACAAATCGAAACCAAACAAAGGACTCGCGAGTGTTGCCGAGGGGTCATCAGCATTAATCTAATATGCGTCACTTTCCGGGAAGCAATACGAAAACACGTACTGTGTATGAAACCTGACCTGAAAACTCAATGTACTTTGTTTCAAGGAGTTTCGCTCGTGACTTTCGATTTCCATTTGTTTTATACCGCTATAAAGTAATTTTAATAAATAAGCTCTTTTGTTTTTAACTTCAATTTTCATCAATAACAGGAAGGGTTTTTAATATGAAGAGCATATCAATCCCGAAAGACTAAACTTTCTTTATAAATTTTATTTTGACAGCTGGGCTCAGTACGCAAATAATATTCAGATAAAGATGAAACAAAGATGAGTATTTTATATCATTTATATATTTCGATGAGTATTCTTATCTATTGCTCAATATCGCTACTGGAAAGTCACAAGTGCCTTTTTTATTGGCATAATATTGATGAAAAGTATTATAATATCATTGATCTTTGAAATGACATTGATGATGAGCTCACGATCGATATCATCGAGAATTAAAGCTAATATGATTAAATCGTACTTAAACAAACATACCAAGTTGATGCTTTAGTTTCGTACACGACAAATGTGTAAATCACGAACAGTTCCATAAATTAGGATACTAAATGTTTATATCAATATAACAAGTAACAAATTCAAGTGGAATACGTTATTGCAAATATGGTTATTATATCTTTTTAAATAAAAATACAGTAAACAACTAATAAATGGTGCCCTGTCGAGACGAGAATGATTTATAAACACAAATAAGCCAATGAAAACTCTTGCTTGCCAGATATAAACCCACGATCGTCAGTTAAGATCGCTCGGCTCTTGAAAGAGATTAAGTAGTTTTATTTTATGATCCTGGTATGTTTGAAAAATAATATCACAATTTTGTTATTGACGATGTATTAAATAGTACAATGTTTTAATCCAAAAGTCGTCTACGTACGACCGGATTTAGGTCACACCACACAATTTGCGCGTCAACATCGGCACGCTATAGTTTTGTACGGACAGTTCAACATGTATACCTATTTCAAATTTCAATTTATAAAACTAAATATACGCAAACAAACTGTTATATTAAAAACTACTAGGCCTACTTATCTATGTACATTTACATACATGTAAATTTGTTTAAAACAATACATTATATATATATATATATATATATATATATATATATATATATATATATATAATGTATATATTATACAAATATACTCAGTACATTGTATGTTGGATGCCAATGTGTTATTATATATCCACTGCCTCGTTGGTCTAGTCGCTAGATTTAGAATCCCACATAACCCAGTTCCTCCCCCCCATGGAAGCTAAGTACCTTTCTGAAGGTTTCCACTGCGTGAAAAAAAAATGTGGCTAGATTTAAGGCATAATAAAAACTATTGGGTTTTTCTGTCTAGGAAAGGACGTACATCCGTTGAGCGCCTGAACTATTTCCGGTCGTGTCGGATTGCCATCCCATCGGACTATGCGAGTAAGGGAAAGAGAGTGCACCTGTGATTGCGCACACACGTGTGCACTGTAATATGTCCTGTGCAGTTGGCTAACCTCTCTTGAGATTGGCCGCCATGGCCGAAATCGGTCTGGAGGACATTCCTATTATATTTTGTAGATTTTTTTTAATTATGAATTACAAATATTTTCCGTTCACCGCAGAAATTTAAAGGCAGGATTATTGTTTTTGTTTTCATAAAAACTTCTTGTAAAGCCTCATCTACGCGATAAGCTATGTAAAATATGTGGATATTTAGATTATATCCACAAATTTTTAAGTTCACGAATACTCTTGTTCGGAATACGTATATTTATATTTTCTTTAATCTATACATATAAATTAAAATGAAGTGTCTGTCTGTGATTTCAAAATAACTGCCCTTTTTAAAGTTAATATGTTTTGCGATTTAGTAAAACGAAAACAATCATTTTTTATTTTTGTCAGTCTGTCCGTTTGTTTATCCAGACTAACCTCGGAAACGGCTAAAAATTACAAATTAGTAGTATTTCGAGGTTTCGTTTAGTCTTTATTTCATCAAAATCGGTTGAGTCTATCAAAAGTTATAAAAACATATGTGTTTTTGTTGTTATATCTATGCACATACAAAAACTTTTCCTGAATGATTTATCAACGCAGAGCGTAAACTACAGGGGTTAGAAACTTGAAATTTTGTTGATACATTTTATGATGCTACCACAACTAAGGAAGGATTTCTAGAAATTCGATCCTTAAAGGGTTAAAATAAGGGATGAACGGTTGTATGGAAACCCGTAATTTTTGAAGTTAGAAGGCACGCAATTTCATATACAAGCTTCTTGTTATCAATAAATAAATATGTGTTTTTGAAAATTTACCCCCTAGGAAGGTAAAAGTTTGTATGGGGATTCCATCATTTTTGATGTTATAAGAATTATATTTAATATTAAAGCTTCTGATTAAAAATAAATGCATACATATTTCGACGTTATTAGAAATTCAACCCCAAACGGCAGAAATGGTGTTGAAACATTAATAAAAAATGAAAAAAATATATCTGGTAAAAATTTACTATTTGTGTTTCTTGAGTGAAGAGTTGAGTTACATGTATTTTAAAGTTTTTAGAAATTCCAACCAAACGAGTGGATTTTTTTTAGTTTTTTTTAATCGTTAGAACGGTCGTATGTGGGTGCAAATAACGAAATGCAAAATACACAATGTCTTATTATCAATAAAGAATACCATCCATGAGAATATATAATTTAAATTTGAACGTATATAGTTCCTTCTTAAAGTGTACTTCCCCATGACAATCAAAAGTCCTGCCTGTCGTTGAACATGGCCGGCACTGATTTTAGTGAGAACTGTTATCACACGGACAGCTTTTGTGTTGCATGCTCCAGAGTGAGCTTTGCGAGTAATTTTGGCCCCAAAAGAAAATAACTCAAACGTCGTTTTTTATGTGAATAATATGTTTGTATATAAATCGTAATACCAGAATCACTGACTCATATTGCAATTTATATTAATTTCGGAGTCAAGAGGTCCACCACCTTTGTTGCTTATGTAAAAACCCTAGATTTAAATAAAACTGCCAACTAAAATTTTGTACATGTTTTGGGTGTAAATAAAATTTATTATTATTATTTATGTTATATTATTATTTATCTTACATCGCCAATGTCTAAGGACGGTGAAATATTAATCATTCCTTACATCGCTAAAATTGCGCCACTAATCTTGGGAACGAATATGTTATGTCCTTTGTGCCTGTAGTTACATTGGCTTACTCATTCATTCTGCAAACCGGATCGCAACCATACGAAGTATTGCTTTTTAGCTGTAGAATATCATTTATAGGGTGGTACTACACCACGGTAGTATGCGCAAGCGATCCCGTGACGCCCCTCGAAATGGCGGTGTGGGTACCGCTGGTTTTTTAGTGGGTATACCGACGCATGCTCGGCGCCGGCGAGTTTCACATACCCACCACTTCAAGTGGGGGAAATGCGCAAACGCGTTTTTCCAGCGAAAAAAAAAGGGTGGTACTACACAGAAGAGCTTCAGGAACGGGCTTAATAGTGCACAAAGCCTAACACCGTTTACAAAGAGGTGCTTCGATTATTAATTATAAATAATAATAAAGTTTTTAGTGAGTTGAATAATTTTGTTTAACCTGAATTTGATAGAATTAAAAAAAATTGGTACGCTTGCTCACTTACAGTATTAACTATATCTAAAGGCGTGGTAGATGCCGGGGTATTTAAGCAACAGAATCGTGGATCGGAATATTAGTTAGGGATTCACATTAAGTTCACTAATGATTATTAAAAGAATAATCATCAATGTCATATTCTCGCAATGAATACAAGTCATCCACAGATGTTTGGTTAAATGCATGCAATTATGCGCAAAGCATCAGTAATTTTTATTAATAATAAAGAATATAAAATTCAATTAAAACAAAAAATAGTGACAAGGACGGTTTAAAAATCAGTTAAGGATTGTTATCAGATAACAGAGTATCACCATGCTCGGCAAGGCGCCGTATCGTCTACAATAACTGGCACTAGGCCAAGTTTCTGCTATGACCTTGGAACAAACGTTTAAGGACACAAAATTGGACTAGTCAAGTTTGGGGAACTATTAATTCGTCTTCAAGGTGCCCTCTTTATTCCACTGACTACATAAATTATCTATATATCTCGTCTGTTTTAAATTAACAATCGTATTATTTGGTTTTAAAAATCAGTTGTGCAGTAGCTAAGGTCATTAGGGTTAATCGATCTAAGAATTCCAGTAAATATTTGTTCATAGTTTATACTCAGAAAACCCAAAGTACAAAATGGCATGTGAATGCATTATTAACTGACAAAGGTAAGGGTAGGATTGGAAAACCCGTTGTTTTAAACTCATCGCTAATTCCCAAAGGGCTTATGAAAAGTCATACACGTAGTGTTTATATCGCTTTGTTTGCTGGTTGGCTGGCAAGTGTCCAATTTTCACACATCGGTCTGTTGCTACCAATTTCAGCGAATTAATAACATGAACTTTTAAACAATTCAATTAACGACTCGCTTTATTATACTTAGTATAATTTCAGTCAGCATCTGTGACTACAATTGCTGGTTTTAATTTTATATTTCGTCTGTTAAGTAGAAAATATTAATAGGTTTTTTAAATGTTTGTCACAAATAGTAAATAATGTAAAATAAAATTTTACTTATATATATATATATATATATATATATATATATATATATATATATATATATATATATATATATATACTATCATGAAGTCTCAATAATTAAATTATAAACTAAGATATACGAACAGTAGAACTTTTTCAAAATAAATTTTATTACTAAATTTAGTACTCTCAAAGCACTTAAAAAAGCTTTATTTGTTTTAATAACGCAGCCAAAAGCTTTCAGAAGGACGTCTCCGGCGTGTCGTCTACATATGTGCCAATGTGCCAAGGCCGTGGCAACAGACATTTATATAAACGATCACGTTTGCTCACACAAGCCCTTCTTCTATTTCTGAACACGAGTTTAAATCGTTTATGGATTCTATGCGCAGTTTGGATTTTATATCGACGAGCGGATTCAATTGAAATTCAATTGTAACAGATAGATGGACTACTCAATTATGTATCTAAGGTTCAGTTACAATGTTACCTAAACTAGTTCATTTACGACCGTTTCTAGAAAAGACTGTGGACTTTATTCGTATATATTTTTGGTAACATTCGTCATCATTTTTAAATCTGTCTTAACGTACCTCGATATTTTATTTTATTTCTTTAAATCTCGTCATCACCTCTGCCAGAGAAATATGTATGCAAAGTAACATATGTCACTTAGCAGCCACATCCAATTTAAAATGCAACTATTAGGAATTTAAGTAGGTATCAATAGCTGCGTGGAAGAGAAACTAACATACTACTGCATTTATAATATTCGTTGGATATCAAAGTTCCATTGAATAAGTCTACTGTCTGTTTCAAGTTACTTGTACTTATTTCATACATGCCGAGACAATACCGTATTATCGTATGTTGAACGCAGTATTGACAATTTCATGAGAAACAAAAAGACGTTCAATATGAGTAGTTATACAAGAAATCTATTTAGGAAGATTATCATAATATAAGTAACTGTTTGTCCTTCCCTTGACCATATATAATAACGTTTCCATTAAGTTTAGTACTTGAATATTTTATCGTCAGTTTTATGAATACTTAATCTGTTTACATAGCCCCTAAATTATTCAAGATTAAGGACCTGCTATTATGGAAACTTTATGAAGACTTCTAATGTATTATAATTTCTTTAGCTAAATTATCTGCGTGTCGTTATCTTCTCCGCCTACATGTTTCCTTTGTTATAAAACTGTCTGAAGTTTATTATGCGTGTACATTGTCCTTTAACAGTCCTCTAACGATATTTTAAGTAAAATATATCGTTTTAGCTAGAATTTATAATTTCATAAAATACTTAATTTATATTTAAATAAAAACATTATTCTATCAATATGAATGTTGTTTAATAAATAAATTGTATACTATTTGTATACTAATTGAATAATAAACATATATTATTTACATTATTATTATTTTTTTAAAGAGCCGATCTAACACGTACACGAGAATCTTATACGAAGATCGCGGGTTAGCCCCTGACATTCAACGTACTAAATTAAGGTTTAGCAAAAAGTAACGTTACAGTCTGTTAATGCCACACTGATTCGCTAAAGGCCTCCTCTCTCTAAAGATTGGAGCTTTTTCCACCACACTGCTCCAACGCGGGGCGGATACACATGTGGTAGAATAAGGTATATAAATTATAAAATTACATAGGAGAGTAGCAACAACATTTGTAAAATTTACCTCTGTATGTTACTTCTTTGTGTGCAGTAAAGTATATTGGTTTTGTATTATATAGTAATGTACTCACACAAGCTCTAATCCAAACATTATCTTTAAGATGAGACAATTACGCGGCAGTAAGACATATAAATGTTTATTTATACTTTAAATATAGTTTAAATATTGTTCTATAAATTAATTTTTAAAATATATCTCAATACCGCATGTGTTCTTTCATTTATTTATTTTGGAATGGATTGGCAAGGAATATATTTGGGAATTGTGTCAATAAAATAATGAAAATTTATGCAAGCATTTTGTGATATTTTGTTATGGACACGGAATGATAAGAAATGAAATCGTAATCCTACTTCATTTATGTTACTTAGCTAATTGTGACGCAAGAAAATTATTGAATCGATTTGAATAACTAAGTGAATATTATTATCTTTTCCATCATAATAGATAGATAATTAATATCACCATATAAACCTGACAGTTATTACAGAGCCAAGGTGACATAGAGCTGATTGCTGCATTGCGGTCATGTACTCAAATCTACATAATTCCCTATAAAGTAACTCTTTATTTTGTATTTACTTGTAAAGTCGAATATCTAAAGAAATGAGCAAAAATCGCATCTATTGACATTTTATTTATAACAAACATTGACATACTGGTGCCTTGGCATACATTACTGGTGGTAGAGCTTTGTGCAAGCTCGTCTGTGTAGGTACCACCCACTCATCGGATATTCTACCGCAAAACAGCAGTTCTTGGTATTGTTGTGTTCCGGTTTGAAGGGTGAGTGAGCCAGTGTAATTACAGGCACAAGGGACATAACATCTTAATTCCCAAGGTTGGTGGCGCATTGGTGATGTAAGCGATGGTTAACATTTCTTACAATGCCAACGTCTAAGGGCGTTTGGTGACCACTTACCATCAGGTGGCCCATATGCTCGTCCGCCTTCCTATTCCATATAAAAAAAAAATACAAAATCCGTTTTCCAAGTCTATGTATTATTTGTCATACAGCTAAAGCTATTAAATTTATCAATGATGACAGAATTATAAATATCTCAGATAATTCAGAGTTAATAGTGAGAAATGTCTAGTAAATAGAATTTTATTAATTTTTTTTATAAGGTCACCGTAACAGAGGGCTCGTTGAAGCCTACAAAGTATTCAAAGGAAAATTTGAAAGTAATTTTCTAATTGTTTAATTTATTTATCACAGCCGAAAACTTAATTACTTCGTCTTTGTTTAATGTTGAAAAGAAGAAGTCTTTCTTCTTTTAACTAAACTTTTAACTCAGTCGAGTTTCACTCGGTTTTACATTTTTCACTGTGTTTTTCTCAGGAATGACACTAAATTTAGATAAACTTTAAAATACAAACATTGATACAAAATTTGAGCCAAATCGTTAGTCGTTTTCAAGAAAAACATATTATATACGAGAACATGAAGTTCGCGCTTGTCACGTCTATAATCTAAATTTGAAAAACTGCGAAACGCAGCTACTTATATAATGATATTATACTATATACTACACCTAAGACACTAAAAAGTCTCGAAAAGTCTATTGGCTACTACCTCGTTGGTCTGGTGGCTAAATGTAAGACCGCAGACCCGGAGGTCCTGGGTTCAAATCCCAAGTCGGGCCAATAAAAAGTTATTGAGTTTTATTGTTAAGCATTGCAAAAAAACGTCACCTCATTTATTAGACTAGATAACACTACATAAAGACAATAAAATAAATTTGCATATAAAATAAAGCTTACCTCCGATAAGGCCGTATGTAATCATCATCATGGTGACGCTTTTGCTGAGTGTGGAAAGTACAAAGGCCGTCGCTGCCACTAACGAGCCGGCAACGCATACCGCTCGGCATCCGAATTTGTTGCATAGCGCCGATACCACCGGCCCTGAAATGTGGTACAGTTATTTAGTCATGAATGTCAGTAACTAATGTACGTATGACAGACACAATGTATATTTTAGTTAAACTTTATATTTCCAAATTTACAAATATTTCCTATCAACAACTCAATTTTTTTATACATCTTCGCTAGTTCCTGCCCGCGGCTTCGCCTGGGTGTAATAGGGGGAGGAGAGGGGCAAGTGTTAGGTATGTCCTTTTCTGTACCCCTGATAACGTGTATACAACATTTTTATCATTTTTATGTAACGAAAGTAATCTTAAAGTAGATAAACAAGTACAAATCTGAAATTATTACATAATACAATTGACAATCATGTAACAACCAAAAATTTACAATACACTCCCTTATTTTAGTACAATATCGTTATAAACTGTATTTTATTACAATGAAATGATCGGAGACATAAAATTCTTGTCTTTATAGCATGAGGTCAAAAGCTTACGTAATGCATTGGTAACGTTTTATTATGACACTTAATATGTTTATTTTGTATACAAATGAATTATTTTTATGGTATGTAAGATGATATCGAGGTGGACAGCCTTAGGCAAAATGTGTCAACCACCTACAAACATACGTACAGAACATTAGTGATAAGAATAAAAGCGGGAGCTATCGCGTTTACATACTTTACATGAAATTTCATGGAAATGTTTTGTGTTTTTAATATTTTGGATTAAGTTATAACTTTCCCCAATAATAAATATATCACAAACCTGTTTATCCTTTTTTTTTAAGGAATTTTAAATAATCATACATAACTGAATGTAAAAAAAATCGGATAGATTGTTTGCCGGTTTTTCCTAATTTCCAAATATAATATGCACTAATTGTAACTATTCTAAAACAGTTTTCCATCAACTTCTTAGCTCTGGACTTTAGTTATACATACTGACACGTACATATTTCGTTTATATAAATCAATCTTCACATTGTTACTGCGCTGATACATATACAACACATGTCCCATGCTTCCATGTTAATACAAATTGTTGATGTTTGAGGTCAGAATTGTAATAAATGAGTTTTACCTTTGAAGACATCCAGAATCAACCGTTAAAAATACTTATTATAAATTCAAATTAACGTGACATTTAATCTTTTCGTACATACAATTATATTGTGAACCTTAACGATGAAAAGCTATAGGTATTAAAAATATGTTTACTAAATGATCATCATTACCTGGCCGACCATGTACTAAAACCTAAATAACCAACGTAACATTTAAATACTTGCTATCCAGTTCAAGGAGTGAATTTTATTTAGCTAAATGAAATTATACGCTTAATTAGAACCTACATATTGATAAATTATAGCAGTTTTCCGAATGTACTTTTTTATATTTTTCTGTAATAACCATAAATCACAGTAATTTCTAGCCAAGTTTTTCTTTCTCACGATCAACCGTCTCTCTTAACTGGTTTACAATTATAAAGTAAAATTATTTATTAAAAATTAGAAGTAGCATTGAACTTGCTTATTGATTATTGAAAAACCAACAGACCTGAGAAGGCCCGGCCTGAAAGAATCTCTGAATATTGTATACCTAACTTAAATAGCTAAATGTAATTATGACATAAATATAATTGAAATTATACATCGTTGTTTTTATTATGAAATAGATTTTCGCTTCGTAGTCGGTTATTATTCGTGAATTCTATACAAATGAACGTTTGTTTATGTAAATAATGAATTATCTTATTAACTATGATGTGAAAATATTATTACTACTTCTCGTATTTATTGCGTCAATATGGGAGAAATAATATACTTTTTAATATTATTATTAATTATATAGAGTTGACAACACACACAATTTACTTTTAAACAAATAAACAAGTACTAAAATCAACATTTTATAATGTAGGTCGATGAGCACTTGAAATATGTATCAAAGAAGAAATGGTTTTAAGTATAAAATTCATATAGTATGTGAATTAAGAACGTTATAAGTGGGAGATGAGTAGGCGACAAATCAATAATCCAACACACAAAACTGGAAAGAGGTTTTTTGAAATTTTTACGTTACAGAAAAATTTACGGCCAAATATTGCATATAATCGAGGTTAAAAAACCTTATAGCAAACAAATATAAAGTGTAAATTACTGTGTGTGTTGCAAATCGTTTTTAAGTAGGTATATGATGGCCATGGAAATACGTTACTCATTGTGTTAATAAGCGTGGCTGATTGAATTGTGTTGAAAGCAATAATATAGACGCAATTACATAACAAATATCAACGGCGAAGTGTACTAACACTTATTTCGGTTAAATTTTAGAATACAGTGTCTAATAATAGTGTATTTAATTAAGTCCATGTTATAGCATGATTTAATAGACATATAATCTTCTAAAATTTAACCTAAACAGATGTCATATGATACACACCATATGTTCATTACTTACGAGATTGTAAACGAAAACTAACTCTTTATAATTATACCTTTGTCATTACATGTTTGAAATATTTCCGCAACTTTTACAATATACATTAATTGAAAAGTAAAATTGCAGGGCTGATAGATTAAGAGCATCGATTACAACTCGAACCAGGTCAATAACAAAAACAGATAAAAGAAAACAGAACACCTATCGTGATGATTGTGATAAAAGTATTGTTTCACAATACTTTGATAACTGAAATCAAGATTAAACGTTAAAAACACAGCGTAAAAAATATCATTATATAGATAAACTAATACAATGTTTTAATGTATCGAAGGAAAAGCTTAAATATATTATAATTCAATGAGGATGTGCTGCTAAAATTTTGCAAACATTTCATGAGTTCTATAGGAGCACTTTTAATTTTGATATGTAAATACTTAAGTCCTTCATATAAATAATTCTTTTGAAAATAGTCTTAAACTAAAAACCAGCCCCTGATTGATTACACTTTTCACTTTTTGAATCAACTTTTACCAGAACTCACATGTACATTTCTATGTAAGAAAATAGCATCGAAACATAGTTTATGTTACGTTATACAGTAAAGTTACAATATAATATTAATTACAACCATAATACCTGACGTATAATATTATTACATAACATGTAGTTACGCTTAATTGATTAGCCCTTGAAACAGGTACCACTATAGTCTAAAAAAAATATATATGTAGCAAACATATGTATCAAAATCCGCTTATTTTTTATCACGTAATTAAAAATATGATATGATAAATCATAGGTTATATTTTTTCGTGATTAAAATCAACGAGACTACTATATATCGTCATATTATTGTTGCCAAGTGATTTATCGCAAATATTGATAACATAATGCACTACATTTTTGTTAGGATTAAATTACATATCTGAATACGACAATAACATAGTTATCAATAAAATATGAGTCCAGTAAATCAAGCAAAAATATTAGTTACGTAATAATTCACGTGTATATGTAAATCGCTTCTAACTTCACATTATAAACTTCTAAGAATCTCAAGCAATTAATCTCGTACTATTAGCTACATACGTATAAAATCGGTAGTTTAATAGTGTACGATCAATACAGTCGCATAACGAACAACGTGACTAGAATTGATGGGAAATAGACAACCGGAATCAATTGATGAGTCTGGAAATTATGGTGATTGAATTATATCAGACGTTCATGAAACTGACAAAGACAGATATTATGAATACAAAATTTATCTTTTCTTCTCAAATGTCTCAAGTAAATAAAGTATGCATTAATAATATTTTATGAAGTAGAGTTCAAGACTAATCAACCAATCAAATTATACGTTGCGTAAGTGACTACGTCAGGTTTAGGTATCATATCTCTATATCTAAAGTTATAGCTACCTTCGTGATTAATGACACCAGTTAACCCACAGGTTTGTTTACTTATTATATATTATATTATAAAATATGTGTACATAGTTTACTATTGAATTAAAAAATATAATAAATGTAAACAATAAATTATTGTCTCATGAAATTTTATTTCTAGCCTAACATTAAAAACGTGATATGGAACTGTATATCTTCAAAAATTTTCTGTTTTTCTGGTACTGTACCACGATAATTAAACAACATTAAAAAAAATTTAATAGATAGATTTTTTTTAACTGGACGTAACTAATTACGTAAGATACTTACCGGCCGCTAAATATACTCCAGAAAGCAAGCTTCCAACCCACGCGACTGTGCCCTTGCCTTCTCCGAAGTACGTGACTAATTCAGGAAGAAATATTCCGAAGGTGTATGCAATGCCGTCTACCACGAGGTTACACATAAAGGAAGCAAACACAACCACCCAGCCATAGCCACCGTCCGGTGGTGGTGGTAGCTCTCCATAGTCGTACGCCTCGTCATCATCATCAGCCCCCTCTGCGGTTAACCGCGCCGCTTCTTCGCAAGATGTTTCGCTTTCCGTCTAAAACAATAAAAAAATTATATGAAATTTTAATTTCAATGTTGAAAAATTATTTAGAAAATTTAATTTTAATAAATACTAATTTCATTTCATTATAAAGTGTATATTAAAATTGAAGCAAATTCACGTTGAAAGTATGATGTAAGAATAAATATTCACGATGATAATAAAACATAATCAATCAAAGACAAGGTAAATCCTATTCTGGTATATTTCCATGCGAAAATTACAGACTAACCTCTAAAATTGAAGTAAAAAATGATAACGGTCTTACATACTTATATATTTCATTAATATTAATCAATTTATTTCAGCATTGTCTTTCAACCATATAACATTACGAGTTAAATATTTACAGCCGTCAATTTCGCGGTCATTGTCAAAGACTGCGTGTGGTTTGAATACCAGTTTCTAAGGTCGCGTTAAGCACGTGGTTTGTATGATAATTTTGCTTTGTGTTTACAGCTATTACAAATATATTTATTATCATTTTTCTGTGTTATGTACTCATAGGATGGAACCCTAAATGGTTACGGTGACATCACGCAAGACATTAGGATAGAAAACAAAGTATTAAAATTAAAATTTTTAGCTACTCGTCATCATCACCCTCTTCGCGTCCACTGTTGGACATAGGTTTCTACTTGTATTTGTACTAAATATGATATGAATTAATATAATATATTATTAATAAACTAAAACTATTTCGTCTATGATTATACTATATGATTGATCATCGTCACGAAGTTAAGTACGGACACTGTTAAAGTTCTTTATGGATACATGTAATATATGTAATATATTAGTATATATGTAATTAATATATATATATAAGCTAAATGTACGTAAGACATTTTCAGAATCGTTTTTTAATTTATTAATTATGTTATTAAATCTTATCTCTCCTTAAACTACTTTCAAGATAATATTAAGAAGCATGTTTAAGAAAATATATTGTTATTGATGTAACTTTTAAAGGAATAAAATAGTTTTGTTATGGAACTTATAATTTACGATCTTTATACGTTAGAAAAAAAATCTCTTTTTCTTAAATTTTTAAAGCATTATTTGTCATTGCGCTATTGAACATACTCTGATTTGAACATATCTGCTTTGTGGTTCCTACTTTAGAATCGTGACTTCAACGTCAGATTCACTTGGATGGATGGCTTGTGGTCTACTTCAAACCTGTGGTGTGTCAAACTATTACAATATAAACTAAACCTATCGGGAAGAGCAAACATCAGAAAATAATTATTAATAAAAGCTGCATTGCTATGATATAGCTAAGAAACTGCTGAACCGATTACAATAAACAAATATTCTTGATTTAGCCTAAATCTAACATATAACACACGTAACATATCAATATCATTATTATTTGAAACAACATACACTTCAAATGTCATGTTCAGGCATCTTAAGAACAAAGCATGGATATATAACAGATGTTTGTTTTAACACGCTAGATAACATCGCCGCTAGTAATGACCGACTTCAATGTAATAGAATTGGTATTGTTTATGTTACAACAATGTATCAGTCCTTTGTATAGCACAAGACGACAACGGTATGTCGCAATATAAGTATATCATCATTTTGTCGCAACATATATGCGAACTATTCGTGTCTATATGTGTTCGTGTTAATCTCGAAAAGTACTATTTGGTATTGGTATGATTTTTATAAATGAAATAATTTTAACGCCGAGACTGCACTTAAAATAATTTTAAATTTTAATATACTGTTATATGTTTTACTTATTGAATGAAATATAATACAAAATTAATAATGTATCATTTTGAATATTAATCTGAAGAGGTTGCGATATGTTTAGAAACATTCGAATTTATTCCGCACACGTTTAGTTTGACATGAATGTTTTGTACGGTAAACAAGTTAATAAAAGTGTACAAAATGTCGAAACGAAAATATTATACGTCAACAGCCGCTGGTAAGCTAAAGCTATTATTAGATTATGATAATGAAAACCCAAAAAAGTATCTTAAAGCTCTTTCACTCAAATATAAACTACATTAAAAGTTTTTTTTTTAATAAACAGATACCAAATAGCACAGTGGTGATAGTCATAGGTTCGATCATTATTCCTTCGGTTGCTTTAGTCAATAAATAAACAAAACATTCAAAAGTCGTTCACGAGTTATCTTAAACGTGAAACGATTTTCGAGTATTGGTTTAGTTCGAAATAATCAAATATAAGCTGAATATTGTAATCATAATATAGAAATCCCGATTTCGCACAGATTAAATACAATCAGTGTCAGACGAACAATATAAGTTTTATTTTATTTGTTATAGATTTGGCAAATTTTACTTTAAAATCTTCTTCAAACAGTGTTAAACAAAGACGCTTTAGCGTCCTTTTCTTTGTTCACTTATTGTATTCTACTTTAGATTTAAAAAACGGAAAAATATATACAATAATTTTGGTTCAATTTATTTGCTACATATTACTTACTAATTCTTATCAAAATAAATAAGGTTTTTTATAAATAAAAACTGCTTGCACTTTGTTATTTCGACCGATGTTTAAATAAAATATGTTTGAATAATATATATATATAGACTATAATATAGAGTTCTGAAAGTATAAGCGAATACAATATCAAAGATTCATATTAATCTGATAGTAATTCTTGCGTGAATGCGGAGAGAAACAAACAAATATTATCTCTGTATAATATTAGCTAGTATGATAAATTTTATATGTGCAAACTTTAATTTTGCTGTTATTTTAATGTGCCGTATTATAATTTAACCGACGGCCGCTGGGGCAGAAAGGTTCTCGAGTGGCGACCACGAACCGGAAGACGTAGCGTGGGCAGGCCCCCCCTACAAGGTGGACCGACGACTTAGAACGAGTCGAGGGAAGCCGTTGGATGCGGGCAGCGCAAGATCGGGCAACGTGGAAATCCTTGGGGGAGGCCTTTGTCCAGCAGTGGACATCTTTCGGCTGATGATGATGATGATGATGTATTATAATTTTATATAAATAAATAAACATTACTTTGATATAAAAAATATAAGGAAATTCAAATCATTTGCCGGTTGTTTGTTCGTCGCGTCATTCTAGAGGAAAATTTAGCGTGAGGAAGTATTTGCGAAGCAATTTACCTAATCCTACTTAGTTTGTCAACAATTATAATTTTAAACTAACAATTAAATATTTCACAATGAGTAAATTCGTCTAATAAAATTGTTATAAATAGATTTTGCTTAATAGTTCATTACAAACAAAGATGGCGAAGATTTATTTTAGATTTTTTATATTTAATAGCAATATGTATCGCAAATAAATATTGTTGCAGTGCAGTGTCGCGATGAAGTTTCTTCATATATCGACATAAAATTCAGTAAGCATCTCTAAAATTATTTTTAAAAACGGGATTAATCTGATATTAACACATTTCAATGTGTAAAAGTAATAAGTGCACAATCAACATATAAGCAATAACATTAACCTCTTATCTCATCAAAAATAATAATGTACATTAGTAGGCAGTTTTATGCTTACCTATTGATTTGAAAGTAATTTTGCGCAGTCACAAGTGCGCTCTTTATTATGTCATAGTCCGATACGACCGAAGAGAAATTAGACACAGGATAGGCTTTGCGTGATTTCCGAAGCACGGCAATGTAAACACTGCCAATATCATAATTACGGATTGGTAATGTGAGAATATATTAACAGAAAATCCCAATAACTTTAATAGGCCTGACTCGGGATTTAAACGCAGGCGCTCGAATTCCTTAACTTCATAAGCTAGATATAAATTTCCAGAGTTTAAGTTGATCTTTGTCGTTAAAGTGAATTATTTTAATATAGGCTATAAAACATACTTAGTAACAATGTACTGAATTAATACCGAGATAAGAGCGTTTATAAAAAGATTATACAAAAACACTGCTTGATTAAAGTTATCTACCCATCAGGATCCACCAGACAACACACGATTGTTAACGAAAACTTAGGTGGGCACTAGTTACCAGAACATTACATGAAGCAATGACGGTGACAGGTAATTCATTAGGAAATAATGAGATTTTGTGTTTAAAAATTTTTTTATAAAATAATTGGCCTGTACCATATCGATGCGTCCTCGACTTAGTTTGCATTCGTTAAACGTTTTATGTACAGAAACGGTTATGTTCACAATTTTATTATGTTGTAGATCAACCATCCATCTTTATGTTTCAGGATAAAGGCCAAGTTCTCTACCTTGCTATTGTTTACAAAGCGTGCCAGATATAGTGATTTATTTTCCTAACATCGCGTTGAATTATGTTCAACCACGCTCGGTACGGGGAAACCTGATATCATCGTATGTACGCGAATTAATTATATATAGTATATAATATCCGGATAAACAATAACTGCGACTATTAGATTACATACACGGCATTCCTTAAGGACAATAAAATAAAAAAAAACCGCAACATAGAAACACGTAAAGAGAATAAGCGAAGAATTTTTAAGATCAGAATTCAGAAGTCGAATTATTAAAAAACTTTATGCCATGATTCTGTAACAAAGCCCTTCCTTCATTCCAATGCTGAGAAACTTAGTAAAGGAAGCTGTAGCACTGGCCTTCAGAGCGTTTGAATTTTTCATAATGCAGTTACTTCGAATCGTCGCAATTGCTGAGAATGTATAGAATATAAAATATCTTCTGGTATTTTAATTACTAGTGGCGCCAATACTAGTGTTTTTTTCGTTCACCGATTCGCTTTAATGTAGTTAACGCATATAAACTTAGTATCTTTTTGTATATTTTTTCCAAGAAATGATGGTTGTTTTTTAAGTTCATTTCCTCAATATTTTTAAACAAGATCTTCCGATGCATGACGATGTTAAAATTAAAATAAACGAACAAAGAAACAGCATATAGTTTATTGAACCTTTGGCATCGGTTTGTCATGCAAAATTAAACAAAAAATACTTTGAACCATTACAAGAGACCGACTTATAATTTGGGTCAATTGAAATCGATGAATGAATATGTGTCAAATAATTTGGAAACGTCATCATATACTTCAAAGTATGTGGTATAGTATTTTAATTGGAAGACATATTTATCCATCCGTTCACATACAATAGTGATGAATGTGTTCTCGTCTTGCAGCGTATCGCACGTGATGTAGATTGCTATCAATTGATTAGTGCCGCCGCCACTCACTTCCTTCGAATCTAACATGTTACCTTCTTAGGATGCTTGTAATTATGTAACGGAAAATGGCTTTTAGTAGTAACTAATCTACCCAATACTCCTGACATACAAAACTGCGACAGGTTTTAGAGACCTAGTTTTCGATGCAATGGTTAGTTGATATTATATGAGCTATCTTGCAAGTCACTTATGGAAATTCTATTATCTATTATAATGTAGCTGTAATTGCGTTGTAGAAATTAATACGTACCATTGTAGTTAATACTTTCGACAGATTTAACAAAAAACACTCCACTCAAATTAGTTGCAAATTCAACTAGCAATGATAGCACTTGTATCAAGACCTATATAGAATTATTCGATAAATTATATCCTAATCAACACGACTTGATAAAAACCAACATGTATCGTACCTACTCGATTTTTATTGTAATATTTTAAAGTATTTTTATTACAGGATAACAATCTTTATACACTTCTGTCGCGAAACGCATGCTGATAATGAGTAAACTCCAATACGATAATACAAGATAATTACCGGCTAATGGTTTGGGGACTTATCTAAAGGGTTACAATTATAGAGTAGTTTAAATACAGTCATTTACAACATTAAAATTATTTTATAAGCTTTTATTTAAATTTACCTGTTAGTGAGTGTGTGATTATTACAATTGAAATTTCAACGTTGAATTTAAATATTGCCAAAATCATACTTTTGGTATTATTGTATAATAGATCTAAATTAAGTTTTTTTATTAATTATGTAGTCTATATTTGATTAATTCAAATATAATCTACCTAAACGTTTAAAAAAAAAACGATCTATTTTTAAAATCAGAATTAATTTTGTTGCCAAATTGATGAGTCTCATAACTTGAGCAATCCATTAAAAGATTTAAAGAAAAGTTGTACCAGTACCGTATTACCTACCTGTAATTAATCGGGATAATTACCGATCTATATTTTTTTCAGGTTTAGTGGCTTGATATTTCATGTAGGTATGGTTTCACATCAAACGATTTGAAATACTACCGCACATAGAAAAAAAAACTTGTAGAGTTAGATAGTGCTTCACATGTCCTCAAAAAATCACCTGGCAGGTTCATATAATATATCCGCGGGACTTGGTTTCGTTCATATTCCAAACAAAATTTCCCTGCAATTCATTGCACACTTGCAATCTTCATTCTGGCTCTGAGCCCGAAATTACACAATTGATTGCCGTTTCTATCCGGAATATAGAGTGAGTAGGAATTATTTTCATCTATTTATCAGTCGACACGAATGTAAAACCATTAATTATACGAATGTAATTATTACTATTCTTATTATTTTAAAATATTTTGATTCTGTTGCCTCACAACTGCTGCGCTAATTAAGTAACTACGGAAGATTTGTACAGATCTCAATATCAATGAATTATTGACCACACATAGATGGATTGAACAAAAAAAAAAGAGTCACTCTAATGTGTGTCACTTAATTAACATAAATGTACTAAATAACATTGTAAGTAATTAACCAGTTAACAACGGCTAGTAAAGCAAATTATAACGACCTACTTTTTTTTAGGTAACTCGTGTTAACGAATTTCTAATTTTCTATGATTACAGGGACGACGACCTTTTCACCATTATCATTCGCTGGCCAACACATTTGGGTTTCGGGGCAGTGTGTTTGATCTCCCATTCATCTCCTCTATTTACATGTTCCCCTCTTCCACAGTTAACAACCTTCACAATATCCATTCATCTTATTTTCATTCTTCCTTTTGGCTGATAATAATCTATATTTATACCTAACACAGTTCTTGTAAAATTCATCCGCATTACATCTACAATTTGTTTCCTATCAATATTTCTGTTAAGGAAGCTGCTAACAAACTATTATGCTGCTGAGCTGTATTCATTTGGTATTATATCCATTCTCACTACACATATCCATCTCAACATTCTCATCTTGGCAGAATGGAATCGCCTCTTATTCATAAACTTAGTACTTCGACCTTTCCATTCGATTCCTAAATCTTTCCGTTAAGTTTAAATAGAACTCGAGCTTCGCAAGTAATCCCTGCGACCTGAGATCAACACACTTATCGGGTAAGATGTAGCTCGTTTAAGTATTAAAATCACATTTTTAAGATTTTGACATAATCATCACACTTATTGGTAACAAGTAAAAGGCAATTTTGTCCGAAAAAAATTTTGTCGCGAAGTTTTAACACATAATTTTTTCTGTAAGTTTTACAGAAAAAATTATGTTCCTATAGCCGGAAATTGTAAATTTCAAATAGGTGTAATGTAGCGTATTTCCAAATAGGCACTGCAACGGATTTAAAAGATGAATATAATATGCTGCATAATTTTCTCTATATTATGTTCAAAATGTATGACGATAGTTTTAGGTTATAACCGCGATTTTCCTTTTTTGTAAATTGCCGCGAGTTCCATATAGAATGTGGTTGTATTTCAGGACCATAGGAACTCCAATCGAAAATATATAAAATTCATAATCTTTTATTGCTTTGATCTCTAGATCAAAGCAATAAAAGATTTGATTGTCAATGATTCGAATTCAGGCCCTCGGAATCTGCAGCTAGCCATAAACCACTAACGCCATACAGGTTTACTTTGATATTTTTTTAATAAAGTATAAAAAACAGTTTGATGGTAAAGTTAATAGGCTTTTGACAGCTTTCGTCAACAATGGCCCGCCCATTTTCTGTACGATACATTTTAGATTTTTTAAGGAGCAAAATGGGCTACTCATCTTAAGTCATCTTTACTTTTAAACACTTGCACTCCTGGAAGTATATACCTCTTTACAATGTCAATGTGCTGTTAACCACGAAATAAAAGATAAATATTCTTTGTATCTGTAAATACGATAGCACATACAGCATTTAAACCAGAACACAACAATACATGCTGTATTGATGTTTCGTGAGTAAATTGATGTGTCAGTGGCGTCTACCCAGGTGTTCTTGCACAAAACCCTAGAAGCAGGAAATTAAACTATCAAATTGATTTACCAGACATACGACATTAACATTAACAATTGAAAACAAAACGTAACTGGTTTTAGCTATGATTATTCATTTGCTATTATTATATTATAATTTTTTATTTCAATAAATAACAAACAACTCACATTTAATTCATTTAAATATCATACATAACGTTATTTCTGCATTGAGTCACAAAAAGAAAAATCTAGTCATTTTGCAATTAGGTATAGTGGTTTTTAAAATCTTAATAAACACTCAATTAGCTTAGATATCAGGACCAAAGTAAACACCAGGACAGTGCAATAACATTGTTATCAACTTGTACTACTATTTGCAACACTCGTGACATAATAAGATACAATCTATCAAATGTTTAGCAAATACAATCAAGCAACACACCTATATTATAACATTTTTTATAAAAGTATTAAGCCTTCATAGAGTTATTGGCCTTATTGGTTATTGGCCTTATTGCTTTTATGGCTAGAGCTAAAAAAAATCTTGATTGATGCTATAAAATAATAGGCCCTTGAAAATCAATCAACTTGCCTAGTAATTTGGAACAATGAAAGAATTGTCATTCAAGGTCAAATCCACTACACATATCATGCTTGTCATGAGTGAGAATTTTTAATGTTAGATGGTGGTTACATTGTATGTTTCCATATAGTGGAGTTAGTGATAAACAAAGAAACAGGTTGATTTTTAACACATAATGGTTCATTTTTGTAATAAGATAAGTCCAATGTAAACAGTAATAACAAAGAAACAGATAAATATCAAAAAACAAGCTTTTACTTGGTGGCAATTTTAAAGTTATAATATGCCATAATATTATCACAAGCAGCTAAAGAACATACAAAATTCAGCTTCCATGTTGAGTGGATCTAGTTTAAAATTCTATTGCAAGATTTAATCAATGCGTAGGTTACAATAAAAAAAAACCTAAAAATAAACATGTCTTAAACAATAGAGAATGTAGTACACATACTATACATACTATACAAATACTGTTTATTGTAGACCAATGAAACTTAAATATGGAATTCAAACTATCTTATCGCTAACCCAGCATCTTTTTCAGGCCTTAAGGATCAAGGCCGAGGAGAGGACAAAGAATAGTAGAGGTATATATGACATATATAAAAATATATGTATGTTTTTTAGACGTAGACACAATCTTTTGCATTTTTTCTATTTCATATAAGAAAAAATATTTTTTTTTTAATTTCTACAAACAACAAATATAGCTACTATATATAGTACCATACTACACTAAATAATAAATCACTAATATACATATAAAAATGATAAAATTTAAATTATAACAGCAATGACTGAGCACCTTTATCACTCTCTTAAAATATGCATTCACATGTATTCTAGTATTGAACAAAAAATCAAATTTGTTTAATAATAATTTCTTAGTAATATAGTTTTTTATAAGATGTTAAATTAAAATTAACAATAAACCATTATTAAAGGCCAGTAAGTAATAATATTTATGTCATCTTTAAAATCTTGACTTAACAAATTAAAATGTAAATGACAATTATTTAGAAAATATGCAAATATGAATGCAATGATCATATTACTCAATTTTTGTAAACAAATTTCATTTATTGAATTGTGTTTTTCTTCCGCTCAAATGACATATCAATCCACAAAATTAAGAATGTAGCATTAGGTTAGTAACAATAATTAGTTTACATTAATAATGACATCTAGCTAAAAACTAAATCAAAAAATTTTATAGGCACAAAACATATATTAAACCAATTATAAACAGGCAATATTTTGTTTATAAAATAAATGTGGTTTTGAAAATGAATGTGTCAATTGTAATTCATTATGATGATAAATTAGAACCCACAAAAGAGATTTATGTCAATCACTAGAACTCTTTGCTCTAATTGAAATTATTATTTTGATTAAACATAAATAAAGTTTTGGAATATAACCATCTCACCACAATGATAGTTATACATTTAATAAAAACATTTGTCATCACCAATTTGCATAATAACAAAACAAAGGAAGGATTTTTGGATTAGTGATTTAAATGTTTTGTTTTACGATTGTTGGTAAATTATTGAATCATGTGAAATGGTAAAACAGTATTTTAACTGTTACCCTTAATTAACAATTTCAAACAAAGCATTCAATGCAATCGAAAAACTGAACATTAAAACTTTTATAAAACAATGTAAACTCAAATTTTAACCTGTTAATATTAAATTGAAATATATTATTGCTTGTTCTTACCCTTGAAAATGTTCGTAGACGATTTATACGGGGATTTGAAGGAATATTATTAAGAGACACTTTAGACATCTTCGAATTTGTTAGTCTTCTCTATAACTGAATGAAAAATACTGCACTGCAGCAAACCGCTTCAATTTAAAAGGTTAATGTTTAATTCACTGTTCGAATTACAAACATCTGAACATCTAACACTGAAGTTTATTATTTTAATTTTGACAGCACTTATATCAATTGCACCACCCCATAACGTCAACCTTCAATTATAAATTACCAATTTTTATGGTATAATAGTAACACTCTCTGATCTAATTTTAACTATCGATATTACTAGTACATTGAAATAAAATACTCCACTTATAAGAATAGTTTGCGTAAAAGACTTGACAGACTATAAGCTCACGAGCGCTGTGATAACGTTTCGTTTTACATTTACACGCGGACCGCACGCATGACGCTAGTTATAAAGTACCATTCCTTGCGCCGTCAGGTCGACAACTGTCAAACCGATAAACACGTTACAACTGGCTTGCGCCAAGTGCGTAGTTAAGAATCAAAGGCGCGAAAATCTTACATTTCACAATTTTATTTTAAAAGAAAACAATAACTACAATTCAGAAGCAATCTTTATATAATTACAAATTACATAAATTACGAAGCTAATGCTAGCTATTGCTTTAGTTATTACAATATTTGCTTAATGATGAAGTCCTGGCAGCAAAATTTAAAGAATAAAATATAATTGAATGTATAGTTACTCCAAAACCTAAATTTTCTTTATGTATTAAAAATACATAAAAAATATAAAAAAGCTTAAAGTTCTGTTAAAACAAATATACCTATTTCTGATGTTTGAAGATGTAATCATTTTTTTGAATAATTTCTTAAATTAAATTTTGGTTGTTTTCATACCCCTCACAAGGCAGTGGCTTTACACCAGCGGTGGAATTTACCTTAATCACTTACCGGCTGTTTTTTGCACATACTTCATATTTCGAACCGTATAACAATATTGCATTTGACACGTAAAACTAATATTGCTAATGCTTTTTAAAAGGCGTTATAAAAATATGTATTAATATGTAGGTACCTTAAAAATATTACAACAAGATTTACATATATTTTCTAAATCTGTAAATACCCTTTTCAGAATATTATATAAATATTAGTTTATTTCTTACTAAGCTTCATAATGTATTATCTGTTTTAAAAATAGCTTACCAGTGAACGCTCTGTGGGATTTACATGGATGCGAGGTTCTTCTTCTTCATCGTCAGGTGAGCATTCAGCTCCGACGATCTGACCCATGTTTGATTACTTTTTAGTGTTGACGTAACGCGGCGCGTGGCCGCAAGGAGCCACCCCGCGTCCTTCGCGCGACTGATGCCGCGCCGTTGTGCCTGCTTACACGAGTCTTTCAGAAAGTAGGGATTAACCCTTATAACATCGATAAAATCCTTGAATATTATTATTTTTAATTAGCCTGGAAAAAGTACTAAGCACTGTTTACATGTTATAAATTTATACATTTTAGCAAAAAGTCCTACGTTGCGTTTGCTACTGCTTCCCTCAGTGACGCATGTTGTTTGATGCTTAATACTTAAGTGATGTTATGGATTTTATAATTAATATTTTTAATTACCGAAAGTTTTGAATGAGTATAATTAGCGTCGTGGTTAGGCTCGCCTTTGACAAGATTTGATTTTATGATTTGGCGTCCATTTTTTTTTGCTGTAAGAGAAACGACACAATATTTTTGAAAGTGTAATTAATTTAAGCACAAAAATAGTTCTAGCAATTATATACAAATGGAAACAATATGATATCTGCTTGTTTCACACTATGTCACATATTCTAAGCATTAGTATATTTCATTTGCATTAGCATAATTTTAGTTTTGTGCGCCTTGCCCCAGCAGCCTTAAGTCTTCGGACCTGCATATTGAACTCTTCTGAAGATTACGCTCCGGCAACCGCCCGCAAGGCTAGCACTTAGCTGTGAAGCTGAGATAAAATAAAAACCTAAAAAAAGTACTTAATGGAACAAAATTTATATAATGACATTTGTTTAATGATTAGATCTTTAATAATGATGTACTTAATACAATTAGTATCGTGTCAAGTATTATATATCCTTCTCAAAAAGAAAAGGAGGCCTTAGCCCAGCTGTGGAACATTTACAGCCTGTTACTTTACTTTTTACTTAAACATTTATATCCACTTAACGTACCGTTCTAATACGAGTACATCTCACACTTCATGTTTCTTTATATATTCTGCACAATTTAAAAAACTATTTTCTATTTTTTAATACTTCAAAGGTTTTATGCACTTTAATGGTAATAAATCCTATCGAATATCGACATGTTACAAGAACATGCCTAATATCAGATCGGTCGATACAGTGGGCGCAAGTCCGCGCTCAGCTGAGGCCTGGGCCTTTGCGGCTTGAAAGCTATTTAACGTGTCTCTATATACACTTTTTCGATTTCTAAATTACTTTCACTTATTTATGACAGTAAGTTCATGAAACAAAGTTTAGCTAAATAATCATGTTTTTAAGAATTTTATTAAACTTGTGTAACAGAATACAAGTAAGTATGGAAATGGTTATTTATGACAATCATTCGAGAACGGTAGCTTGGTTTGTTTTTTCTTCCGTAATTGTTGTTTTGCGGACTGCCGCCAACTTAAAAGAATGTTTTTAACAATCGGCGCAAAAAAAAGTTTACAATGTGAATCTGTACCTCACTGTGACATTGAAGCTTCGAAATGGATTAACCGATTTTCATTTATTTATTTTTTTAAAGTAATACAATTCTTAGCTATGATTTAAGAAAATCGGTTCAGCTTTTAAAGATCATCAGCTGTTTTCTAGATATTGAAAGGATATCAGCATCTTCTACTGGTCTGATCGATTCCAAAGTTGGAATCTTGTGACTGCACTGATATTACAATAACATGGTAACCCTGACCTGTTTCTGCAGAATCTGGAATCAGAAGGATACCCAACTGCTTACTAACGTAAAGCAGAGATATTGTATTTGAACTAATTGGAATGTTCTCAAAAAATAGGATATAGATTTTACTTTTAGAGGTTTCTAAGTCTTAAGTTAAATATTTAACTTAAGATTTATTGTATTGTACATAAATAAATCTTAGTAATTTTAAAAAGAACTACAGATAAATCATATTGCAGAAGTTTTTGCAAAACTTACTTAAACTCTTTAGACGAGAAGAACTGTGTAATCCTTGAAAACATACATATATCTGTAATCAAACTTTAAAGCTCAGCAATCAAGAAAGCAGTATTCACAGTCGAGACCTTGCGGATTGTTATACGAAAAAATTCATCATCTTAGAGTGTTCCAAGAGTTTTAGAGGGTATTTATTTCATGCAACCAGTGACCTGACTCTTTAATTACTAAGGCTAGGAATGGGCGCACGGTTCTTTCCAATTGATACATGCCACGATACCGAATGGGAAAAAACAAAACGTATTTTTATAAGGACTTAAAGCTTGATTCAACGTCACGAATTTAATACTCTAAATAATAATAAAAATAAATTGTATAAATTTAATTTAACACGGAGTTATTTTTAAAAATGTTCATTGTCATCATTTTTTTATTTCATTTCATTTGTATTAAATTGGTAAATATTTATAATAACATAATACGTTAAACTCAGATTTAAATTAGACTGCATCATTCTAGGCTGAATATGGTCAATGGAATCTATCAAAAAGAGAGACCAATGGAATTTCTAGCTGAGTGACTTTAGGAATAATTTTATAACTGGCCAAAAAATATTTTTGACGGTGAATTATATATAATCAACAAGCATGTGAATAATTTACTCGTCTTACTGTTTTTGAACGATAATCTAATTAATAATTTACAGCACATTAACCACTACAAAACATAAAAAAATAAAAATTTTATTTAAAAAAAGACTATCCTAAATGGTGTTTGACGAAAAAAATCAAACAACGCTTATTGTTTTAGAATTTGTTTTAAACATTTTCGCGTCCCCTGTTATACGACGCCTAGAGCGATCTTTGCTCTCGCTCTACCCCAGGGCTGACGCTACATTCAAATCGGTTTATACATAAATGCATACATGAACCCTGAACACATTACATTCCTTTTTGGGCAGTCTTGTAAAAATAATATAGGAACGTAGCATTAAAGCTGAGGAAAGTTGTATGTATACTGTATACACATGTACATTGTTTACTTTTCTTATGTTTATATATAAAAAACAATTAATAGTAATTGGTATAGCCAGTACCATTACTTCCCTTAATGGGATACGTAGGTAGTCCTAACAACAACGCCTTTAAAACTGAAAACTGTTAGCGTTATTTATTTAATTATTAATTTCGTAATGGAAATTCAATTAAAGTACTCGCAATGAAAAGTCAATACGTTAGTTGATAATCATTTAAGGTAGGTTAGACACCTACTTAAGTCATTATATAATTAAAAGTTAAGAGATAGTTGAAGACTAGTGCCCACAAAGGTCTGTTTACACATTGGTTTTATTGCTATAAAACTGATCTCCTGAAGAATAAACATGAATAACAGTGAAAATAAAGAAATTGATTCGATTCTATACATGCTAAAGCCCTTAATAGTGATTGAAAATTGGTTTGGAAAATTTAGATACCGAAAAGTAAATGGCCAAATAACAATATTAAGTAGACGAATGAAGTTGTACGGAATTTTTGTTGTGCTTCTTTTAATTATACCATATCTCGTATTCTTTATTAATGTTTTATTGAGCACCGATATGTCCATCACTCAGAATGTTGTAGATCTAGTGGACGAACTTGTGACTGTGATTATGATCGTGCAACATGTAATCTCAATGGCAATTTTTTTAAGTTATAGCAAAAATAATATACAGATTATCAAAGAAATTGCCCATATAGATGATATTTTAAGAAGAACAAACGATAAAGAGAGCTACAAAAAATCTCGAAAGCGACTCCAAATTCAAATATTTCTATTTTTGACGGTTTTGATACTGATGTGTAGCTATACCATGGTGAACCGAGAAGATCAACTGACAACTAAGATCTTAATAATAATTATTGATTTCGAAAGACATCTTGAGGTATTCGCCTTCTGTGTATTTATTACAGTTCTAATCGACAGACTAAGCACTATTAATAAATATCTAGATCAATACATTTTAAACAAAAATAATAAAACTTTTATAAATGTCATAACGAGACCAAAGAATATGAACATCCAAAAAAAAATCTCCTATATATATCAAACTTCACAGGATATTAAAATAAAATATCTAGCAGAAGCATATGATATAATAGGTGAAACTAATGTACTTATCAATAAAGTTTTCCAATTTCATGTTTTCAAAAGTCTTTCGTCAACGTTCATCTATATTATAATTATAATATGGACTTCGATTTATTATTTGCGTATATCAAATAATCCTGAATTTCGTCCTCGCATTATTTTATTTTGTATTTTAGAAATAATGTCTATCTGTATAATGTCGTATGTGTGTGAATCAATGCTTTTGAAACGCAACTCTATCAAAATTTTGTTAAATGAAATCATTATGGATTACGACCTTCCGACAACATTGAGAATTGAAGCTAAAGCTTTTACAGATCTGATACAAGTCTGGCCATTGCACATATTAGTATACGATATGTATTCTATAGATATAAAGCTCATTGTAAAGTTTATAAGTGTTTCAACTACATATCTAATAATTATAATTCAATTGTCTCACTTCATTTAAACAGCGATAGGTAAGATTTTAGCACTTTACGTATAACTTAGCTGAATATACAGCAATGTATTATGTATATAGTTTACTCTTCTTGTTTAATTTATATACTTAATATAAAATGATATTGGGATTAAAATAAATAGATTTTTTTAAATACTACTTATTTATTTTTTAAATTATTTATTACTATTTATATTATAATAGAATACACATTACATTTTGTTACATTAAAAGTAGAAGAAAAAATCCGAGAAGTTATTTGAGTAAAAGAGAAAGAGAGATATTTGATGAAACTAAAAATATTAATGATTAAAATATATACCATCATTAATATAATACTTACGTATGGTTGTCGTTTTTTTATAATGTTTCCATTTGCTTAAGTGCATGTACCTATCATTTTAATATCACTACTATAGGGGTAGTTAATAAAAGTAATGGATTACTGAGTATATATTTTAAATGTAATACCGATTAAAAAAATACAAAGCAAATGAAGCAGGAAATCCTTCTCCATTACGAGGGATATTGTTGCCAGTAGAAGACATTTGTAGCCTATAATTTTGTCTTTAAAAAATAAAAAAATGAATAAAAAGTTATCAATAAACATCGATTCAATGATGAAAAACAGCGATGAAATACAAATGATTGTTAATGTAATTAATCCATTGATAAAAATTGAAAATTGTTATGGTATATTTAGATTTCGTATAGTGAATGGTCAATTGAAAAACATGGCATCAACTATGAAGATTTACAGTATTCTTATGATATTCTTTATTGTTATTTCATATGGTGTTCTCCTTAGTGGCGTTGTGTTATCGAAAGATATTGAAGGAATTGATAAAATTATGAAAATAATGGATGAAATACCAGTTGTGGTTATGGTTCTTCAACATATAATTTTTATGGTTAACTTTTTTAACATAAGTGGGAGAAATATATGCTTCATGAAGGCAATTGCACGAATAGATTGTTATTTTAACTTGTCCAGAAACAAGGATTTCACCAAAAGATGTCGGAAGCAAGTTCATATATCTTTGGTTATATTTATAGTAATTTTTTTTATTACATGTATAGATGATTTCATAAGAGAAGACCAAATGATCTATTACAAATTACTGGTCACGTTTATTGATTTTGAACGTCATCTCGAAGCATTCGCTTTTTACGTGTTTATAAAAATAATATCTGATAGGCTAGATATCCTTAACAAATATTTAGCAAATTACAGCCATGTGAGGAGAGATTGTATTAATGTTAATAATACATACAAGGCAAATATTAAGAAGAATATTTTCATAGAAAGCATTTCTTCTAAAAATACTAAAATTAAAACGTTAGCAAATACGTATAATGTTATTAGTGAAGCTGTGTACATAATTAACCAAATTTTCGAAATTCAAATATTTTTGACCATAGTTTCCACATATATTTTTATCATTATTACATTATGGGAGGCCGTTTATTCATCGCATACCAAGAAAATAACGAGGTCGTTGTTAAGTACAATTTTACAATGTGCAGCCGAACTTATATCAATAGGGCTCATGTCCTACATTTGTGATAATATGATCTTAAAACGAAACTCAACTAGGATATTCGTCAATGAGCTGATAATGAATTACGACCTGCCTCAGACAATAAGATACCAAGCTAAATCTTTTATGGAATTGATAACAGTACGGCCCCTAGAAATAAATGCATTTGAAATGTTTACTTTAAATACAAAACTAATGCTTAAATTCGTAAGTGTTATAACAACATATCTAATAGTTATTTTACAAATATCAAACTTTTTGTAATTTTTTAAGTCACTTTTATAAATTATTTATATTTGAATATTTTTAATCAAAAATAATATATATGCATGAATTATATATTAAAATATATACGGAGTTACTGAATTTAAAGTCGGTTTAGTAGTTTTTGAGTTTATCCATTACAAACAAACATACCAAAAATCTATTTTTACCTCTTTATAATATTAGTAATATGCCCCTAGCTCTTTACTGTATGGTCAAATATATCTATTGGCGTAGGTTTATACCTTATTGATTGAAAAATGCAAATGATTAAAGCTTTATACCAGTACTTAGTCGGGGCAGGCAGCTTTATAATTTAATATTAATAATATATTACATTGTCATAAATAAACAATAATATTATTGACGCCTTTTATTTTCTAGTAATTATTTGTTCAACTTTATAATTATTTATATGCACGATTTCACGCATACATTACTATAACTTTTTTAAACGTAGGTATATTGTTTGATTCATCAACACATTTAATCATTTCAAACAAGTACAGTCGGCGGGGATTATTTACTCATTAGAATACTAGAATTACTAGACTACACAAACACTATTTCGTCGTATTATATTTATGGACAATTTTCGTCTTAATAAATAAAAATAAATGTTTACATGTTTGCCTTCCATGCTTTCCTAAATCGAGTGTTGTAAATCTGATTGTTGCGAAACTTTGGCGAGGTGTTCCGCATACGTCAGCAAAGTCCCGGGCCCAAAACAACAAACGTTTTAAATAACCCCTTATTCTACCCGTTCGAAGCCGGGCCAGATAGCTAGTATGTATAATAAAAACTGGTAAGGACCACTCTAACAATAAAAAAATATGTTACAATTGCCATTACTTTAATAAATTGTGTTTCTTCATTTCGTTACATTAATGAATATATTTTAATAAGTAATGATAACTACGTATTCGACAAAATTCATTCTGACAATTTTAATTTATTAAAAAAATCAGTTCAAATTACAAGTTGGCTATACAATTTTTGAAGACGATGTCGTCTCGTTATACAAGATTAAAGAAAGTATCTATACATAAATAAATTATGATGATAAATTAGACAATTGTACTAGACGAACGACTCAGGTATTTACTAGTTCCACAGTGTCTCGGATAGCACCTAGGTAACAACTGTCATTCCGCGGCATAGTTTGAAAAGTTTTATCAACCGTCCAACTATAAAAATCGCGATTAAAAAAATAATGAAATGCTAACTTCTCCTTCATCATAGAATTTTTTTCATTTCACCTAAGTATGTTAGAAGAGTTTCTAAGTGTAAGTGTGTATAAGAGATCAAAAATTAAAATTCAAAAACTGATGTCTTATATTAACATTTAATTTTAAAATATCGTCTTACGGTATAATACTACTTTGGGACTGTGCTGCCGCTATTCAAACGATATTTATTCTGCAGAAGAAGTATATAGTCTAAGAGATATGATTTATCCTAATCCTAATAATATTATAAACACGCAAGATTATGAGGATGGATGGACCTTTGTTACTCTCACGCAAAAAGTACTAAATGGATTTGGATGAAATTTGGAATTGAGATAGCTTTCAATTCAAAGTAATCACTATAATGTAATTCGATGAATTTTGAAAATCGAAATTTACGTTGGAAAAAATACTTACGATTTTGTGACAAATTATAAACGTTAATAAAAAAACATTAATTAATTACCTCTCGATTACATGAATTAAGGAAAATTTACATACGCATTTGATTTAGTGATAGCCCTCTATAAGTTCTACCGTGACACTTATATGTATATACAAACATATATACATCTAATGTACGTGCATCCAGATCATTCACGTCAAAGCCAATTATTCATTAAATTTCAATTCATTTAATTTTGTTCCAAAACTTTATCCTTATATGTTTTAATAGATTAAAAGTTTTAAAAACACTGAAGATGAAAACAAACACAAATCCATAATATTAACTTATCTTTAGCTTAAAATAAAAATATCATGCGAATTCTTACTACTTCTACTCATAGTCACTTATGTTACGATTTATATAAAGTGCGAAATTTGTATGATGACTATAAGAAATGTCGTTGATACACTCACAAAGTTAAGAATTAACTTAATGTCTATAGGAAACATGCCGTAAGCAAATATTTTCAATGGCCACACTTCGATTAATTCCATGAAAGCTTTGGCTTGCATTCTCATTGGCTTAGGTAACTCACATACATACATTTTCCTGACTTTTTTTGTATAAAAATAAATAAATTTCTATTAAGAATTGCTTGTATATATGAGATATATGTATGTATACTCGCGACAAAGTATACCAATGAACAAGATTTTTTCATGCTTAGGGTGATTTCAATGATCGACCCCAAGAAGACACATAATTTAATACCCCTGTTTTATATGAATATAAATATAAATAAAAACCTGTATTTATTTTTAAAAGAAGTTTCTCGGATTTGTCTTCCCATCGGAGCGAGCTATAATATGTCCTGCGCAGTTGGGTAGGCGTTTTTGAGATTAGCCGCCGTGGCCGAAATTGACCAGACGAATCATCATCATTATCGTATTTCTTTATTTTGATGCGCTGATAACGACGATGATGATGAGGACGAATTTGATGATTAAGGGTTGTAACGCTCTCGCTAATCTAAATAAACCCTAATACAACGATATGAAACTCTCAGTAATAAACAAGGGTTCCAAACCTAGAACTAATATGTGTTATGAGCTTCGATCACTAGTTCTTATTAGTGATGGAAGGTTATAAATGAGTAACTGGGTTTGTTTATTTGTTATGTTTTCACGTCTTAACTAGTCAACTCATCAAACCTGTATCTTTGCAGACATTTTCCCTCACAGTCGAACGAAGCTGCAGGCGGGAATCACTCTTAAAATAGAAAATAGAAATAAATTAACTAATTATATAGTATTTACATGATGGATGATATAACATTTGCTTGAATAAAATTTATTGAAATCGAATAATTCATTTAATAGTCATTTCACTATATCCAATACCTTTAAAAACTCGTTACAGTAATGGAAATTAATTTCAACTATCGATGTGATGTTGATTGAGACTTTTCTTTTTATACGATGTGAAGGCCAGCTGAGTAACAGTATAAAAAAATCAACAGAACGATGAGTAGAGATCGCAAAATAAAAACAAATTTGGATAGCAAGAATACAAATAACGATGTAATACAAATACTACTTCAATCCATTGATCCATTACTTAAGTTAGAAAAATGCTATGGGATATTCAGATTTCATTTAACTGACGGCCACCTGGAACCCATAACCAGAACGATGAAAGTTTATGGAATCTGTGTTATGTTTGCCTTCATTATACCATACTGCGTACTCTTTTTTCATTTTGTAACAAAAATAGCTGTTTTTGACACGGAAAAAATTGTGGATACACTAGAACATGTTCCCGTGTTGATAATTATCATGCAGTATTTTGTGTTTATGATTATATCGATGCAATTAAGTGATAAAAATATACTTCTCATAAAAAAACTTGCTCAAATCGATCGTATATTGAACGTATCGACAAATAAAGATTTTATCAAGAAACTCCGAAAAGAAATACAAATTTTGATATATATTTTTTTAATTAGTTACATGATTGCTGCTATTCCTGATTTGTTAGATATCTTCGATGATAGAAATTTTTATGACATAATTTCCATTGGAATTGATTTTCCACGTCATCTCGAATCATTGTCTTTTTACATATTCATCAAAATATTAACTATAAGGTTGAAGATTCTTAACAAGCATTTAATAGATTTAATTAAATTAGAAAATAAAAAAAACACGTTTTGTGTCATTGATAATAATATGTTGAATGAAGTTTTTAAAAACCATTCACACGATATAAGAGCTTCTAATATAAATAACAAAATAGTTCGTGTTGCTGAAGCTTATAAAATGATTGGTGAAGCTAGTAACTTGATCAATGAAATTTTCGAATTTCAGAACTTCATGTCCCTTATATCCACGTTTGTTTATACCATTATTACGATATGGAGTTCAATTTATTTCTACCGTACTTTGAAACAATTAAATTTATTAATAGCATTTACAGTACAGTGTGTGTACGAAATTGTTATAATAGGCCTAATGTCTTATATTTGTGATAAGATGATTACGAATCGCAACACCACTAAAATATTAGTAAACGAATTAGTTGTAGACTATGAGTTACCTAAGCCAATGAGAATACAAGCCAAAGCTTTTATGGAATTAATCGAAGTGTGGCCATTGAAAATATTTGCTTACGGCATGTTTCCTATAGACATTAAGTTAATTCTTAACTTTGTGAGTGTATCAACGACATTTCTTATAGTCATCATACAAATTTCGCACTTTATATAAATCGTAACATAAGTGACTATGAGTAGAAGTAGTAAGAATTCGCATGATATTTTTATTTTAAGCTAAAGATAAGTTAATATTATGGATTTGTGTTTGTTTTCATCTTCAGTGTTTTTAAAACTTTTAATCTATTAAAACATATAAGGAAAAAGCAGGTATTTTTATTTCATTAATGATATTTACAGTGTAAAACATTAATTTTGTTAAACATTAAAATTAATTTTTGTTTTGTATTTATTATATTAACACGACATTACTTACAACTTTATTTTCTTCAGAATTAATTAATCAAAGAGGAATATATAATTAGGATGTATAATAGACATAATATTAAATAAAAAATCCACGGCTGTACTAGCGTGTAATTCGGCCTGTGACGAAAATCCTTAAAAGTCTACAATTTTAACGTACATTTAATGCCTATTTGAATTATAGATGTAAAATATTTATATAATTAGGTAGTAAAAGTAGTATAAAATTTAAAAAATGGTTGTTTCGGTTTTTGTATCTCGCAAATAGCCATAATAACATTGAAAGCTCAGGCTGATGGCACTAAAAACCCTCTTTCGCAGGACAAAAATCGTGTTAATATTTATTCCGATACTTTAAAGTAAAATGCCATAGGACATGATACTATATTAATAACTAAATGTAACTAAAAATCTACTATCGTTTAGTACGTTACGTTACTCCGTTAAGAAATATAAAAAAATTTAATCGCATCGGTGAATTTATTTGTCAAATGAAGACCGCTACATATACCGGAAAACAAAACACATCACCTATATGACTTATCTTAATTACCTAAACAAGTTCTCATTTAATATCTAAGTTTTAAATGACGGCGAATTTGCTATCGGAAATTAAGAAATAGGTAGGTATATAATATTAACAACGTAACAAGGAATATATGTAAGTAGTTAAGTGGAAAAGTGTTATATTATGAATAAAGTTATATAAATCAGAAACTGTTTGTAGAAGAACTGCATAAGATAGCAGTGCTATAGCAAATCGCAAGAATATTTAAATTTAAGGGTTGCTTTTAATCTTTACTCTTTCTTCGATTGGAATATACTTTAATCATGATATTATATATGCAAAATACGGTAATATTTTAAATATATCGACTACTAAGCTAACAAAACAAACAACCTCTTTTTAAATAAAATATTTTAAATTTATTTGCAATTATCTTAGAGAATAAATATAAGTAGATCTAAATTAAAGTATACAAATTAAATGTTGTAACAAAATGGATAAACGCAAATGTAAATGTGTTTAATGACTGATCGAATTGATTGATTTGTTTAAGTGCTATTGTTTTTGTCCAGTATTTCTACAAACTCATTACAATAATGGAAATTAACTTTATTTATCTTTGAAAACATTGGACGACGCTTGAGCGGTTTTTTTCCAAGTGGAGCATACATATATATATAATAACTATAAATTGTGTATTCAGTTCAAATAAGCTACAGCGCGGTGAAGAAACTTTTTTAAAGAAAAACAAATATGGATAGCAAAAATACAAAAAACGATGAAGTACAAATCTTTGTTAAATCAATTGATCCTTTATTGAAATTGGAAAATTGTTTCGGCATATTTCGATTTCACTTAGTTGGAAACCACCTGACACCTATTAACAAAATGATGAAAATGTATGGAATATGTCTGATGTCTATTCTGATTATTCTATATAGCGTGTTCTCCATACAAGAGTGGTCAAATATAGAGACTTTTGACATGGAAGCAAACGTGGATATACTAGAAGAAATTCCGATGTTGATAATCGCACTTCAGTATGTTATATGTACTATTATGCTCTTACGATTAAGTGAAAAAAACATACTCCTTATTAAAACACTTGTCCAAATTGATTACTTATTGGAAGTATCGAAAAATAAAGAGTTAAATAAGAATTTTCGAAACAATCTAATACTATCGATATTTGTTTTTACTATTAGTTACTTGGTATTGCTAATTCCTAGCATACTAAAAGCTATAATTGTCGATGGTATTATTTTTGGTATAGTCATTATTAGTATTGATTATCCACGTCATCTCTTATTATTTACTTTCTACATTTTATTAAAAATACTGACTCTAAGATTGAACATCCTTAACCAATATCTAATCGACTTTATCAAATTAAAAAATCAAAATAATACAATTTTAGTTATTAATAATAGGAATAAATATTTTAATTATCGTAGCATAGGACGACCATCTACGGAAAATAACAATATAATTCGCCTTGCTGAAGCCTATAAAAGTATCGGTGAAGCGCATTCCTTTATCAATAAAATTTTCGAATTTCAAAACTTCCAGTTTCTTATATTCACTTTTACTTGTATTATAATTACACTATGGAGTTCAATATATTACTACCGTACTTTGAAACATTTAAATTCATTAATAGCATTTTCAGTGCAATGTTTGATCGAACTTTGTACAATAGGTTTAATGACCTACACTTGTGACAAGATGAGTTCGAAACGCACCACTACTAAAATATTGGTCAACGAGTTAATTATGGACTATAACTTGCCTAATACAATGAGAATTCAAGCTAAAGCTTTTATGGAAATAATCGAATTACGGCCATTGAAGATAATTGCTTACGATATGTTTCCTATAGATATTAAGTTACTGCTTAAGTTTGTGAGCATATCTACGACGTACCTTATAGTTATCATTCAAGTATCGCACTTTCTGTAGTTATTATAATATCGATTCATACACCGAATAAAATATTAATCTTTGGATTTATTATCGAAGATAAAGTATACGTAATACTATTAAGAAGCTGGAAATGGCCTTAAAATATCTTCTGTTACTATATATTTTTCTCAAATATTAGGCTTATTTTAAATGAGAATGGTCCAAACGTCTCGGAATATTCGAACTTATTTACTTTTTACTGAAAAATACTCATTTATATTATTTTTTTATACAAAACTTTTATCAAATATACATCAAGTCGTAAGAAATTTCCAAAAATATTCAAATCTTATTTTAATATAAAATTAAATAAGTGTATAAAATATTATTAATAATACATTTAACTTTTTGTGTCTATTAAAATAGTATTTGAAAATAATCTGGTTTTATTTAAATGACCTATAGAGTTACACATAATTTAATTACAATATTTTATCGTTATTTAGACTACAATTATATTTGTTTTTTTTTTCTAAATATATAAAAACTCTTTAGATAGTAAGAGAATTATAAAGTATTTTTATGAAATTGAAATCATAAATTATTTACTTTTATTATTTCATTCAGTATTACTTTTACTTTAACAGACTGATATAATATAATAGGCACGTATGCACATTTTTGAGTTAAAGCTTATGGAATTGATTAAAAATATCAATATTGCATAGCTTATTAGAAACTGTTGTATTTATTTTTCATTAAAGTGAAAGTCAGAGAATTTCAATAAAATTATTAAATATAATTGACAACAATTCAAATAAGATTTAGATTTTAGCATTTCGGCATACAATAAAAATGAACTAAATGTTAAATAATATCTAGAAGGACATTGAGAAACGTAAAAAATATAATGGCTCCTAATGTAATCCAAAACAAGTGTTTTTATTATTTTCAAAATATTTAATAAGTTCGATGCTATTTAATTAAAGTTATAAAATTAATATTCAAACGTAATTGGTTATATTTTAACATGTGAAAATATAATTTTATTTAACAGGGTTAATTCTATAACAACGTGAGCCTTAAAATGTCGTGAGGCTCACGTTATTAGGAGGTTATTTAATGGAACCGCATTGATTAGTTTTTTGAGGTTATCCATTATAGAATGTATACAAAATTCGATTATAGGGCTTCCAAACTCTTCTGCTACTATTTGCCAATTTTTGTTAATAAAATCCAGAACTGTTTTACCTGAAAATCAAAAACATATTTAAAAAAAAAATATCCAACAGGCTTACTTAAAAAGTATTACATTTTTTAAGAAATCTGATTTATGAATTTTAAATAAACAGATTTATAGAAAAATTGCCCTGCATTCTTCATAGCAAAACAGTTAAAATTACAAGCTAACCATCTTTTAATGTCGAAATCTAGGCATTTAAAAAGGACGTTTTTAAAACCTCAACCTCAACAAACTTTAAACTTAATTTTTCCTATACTTACTCATGTCAGGGTTTCCTTTAAAGAGGTTTGTCATGTTATAACTAACGCGACCTTCAAAGGAGTGTGTCGTTTTTAAATTTTTAATTTGCACGTAGTTTTTACCATCTGCTTTTGTCACAGATGACAAATGTAAGATGCAGTGTATCTTCAAACTTCCTGAAATATTGCACTAATTTATAAAACTAAAAATTATACGAGTATATTATTTATATGTTTTGTCAATTATTTTGTATCGCGCAGCCAATAATTTTGACAGTAGAATCGACAAGGGTGAAATATTTCAAAGATCATGTATGGCATAGTACCTCTTCAATTTTAATTTCCCTGCTTTTACAATTATACTTATAAAATGTACCACAATTTTCACATACTTAACAGATTTACAGCATGATATAAATAAATTAAATTAATAGTAAAGCTTTTACTTATATTACTTACTACATTTTATTGTCGACTGCCCTTCTCCATTAATGGGGAACGTGAAGAGTCTTCCTGAAGACCGATATTTTCCCTTACTTATCAGGTTGCATTCAAATTGCACATCGAATTTGTCTTTTTCCATTTGTCTGTAATAAGGTTTTATTAAGGAGTAAGTGAGGTTCTTCAAAATTAAGAAAATACAATATTCAATATTTCAAAGATTATTTTATTTATCGTTTTGATTTATTTCTAGACAAACGTGTTATCAGTGCCTTTGGTGTATTATTTATGTTATATGGATTTATTTTTGATGTGCCGGCATGTTTTTATTTCCAGACATCCTCACAATTATACGGTTCATTTATAAGATTAAAGGCAAAATGTAAATTTTTATTACTAAATATATTCACCAAACAAATTACTGTTTTTATAATTATAAAATTAGGTTAAATGAACAAGCAGTGAAAGCTTTACCATAGACAACTAACTTAAAACTTCTGTTAAGATTATTTAATTATATATTTTTACTAACCTTACATAATCAACTATGCATTTATGAAGACCTTTCGTATAGGCATCTTTGAACTCGATCGTAATGTCTCCAGAAAGCTTCAAAACTAAGCTGTCTACCTCAAAAGGATCTAACGACGTGATGTTTAATTCAGGAATTCCATGTATAAATTCGGGTAAAATAACTTGAAGTGATCGCTTTAAACATTCAGGTGAAGTGTCTAAGCAAGGTATTTTAAATCCTTCTGTTAAAAAAAAACAATAGAAATTAGCCTAACGTGTAGGTAAAAAACGCAAGATTTAAATATTGGGTCTGTAAATGAGCTAAAGAGTATTTAAAGTGAGACAGCTCGCCAGAAGGTAGGATGATAAAATTAATGCATATTTATTATTGCAAATAACCGTTATGTTTTAACCTTCAAAAATTGTTTTTAAGTGTGATGTACGCAAAATGATTTAGTTCACAAACAAAAGAGCTGAACTCAAATGATCAGATGTTCCACTTAAGCAGTAAATAATAAAAAATGGATACGTACGAAACTGTTTTTTATTATCAGCCTTTGCAATTGTTAAAATAAATGGCACTATAATAATAAACACTTGCATTTTGTCTTTTTATTATTAAATATTATTTTTAACACAATACACCTCGCAACCAACGAAACGTTAATACTATTTCTATAATTTAACAACACTGATATAATTTTAAACTATCTAATTACTTTTAGGAATTAAACGAAAGAAATAAAAATACAATTTAGTAATCGTTTCTAATTAATGATTTGTATGCAATGTTTCTCTAAGTATCTAAACATAATGACATCTTTAATTATAATTATAAGTAATAACTAATTAATAGCAATTTACAAAATATGGTTGGAGCATATTCACAGTTTATATAAATATTTTTCACAGTTTATTTAAATTGTTGACACATATATGTAACAGCAATCCTTATTGTAGTATTTGTTGTTTGATGATATCGTATCATTATAATTTGTTATTATTAAATAAACAAATTATTATGTTTTTTTAACTTCTTATGTAGATGATATCATCGTCTTCCCGATTATTAAATATTCTGTCTAAAACATCGTGTGGGACGGTAAAATCCTGGTCTGCTTGGTGTGCTGTGGTTGTTTTCAAAAATTCTTCATCGTCACCTGTATTTGAACTTGAAATTTCATTGAAACAGGGTGATCGTTTTAAAACGGCTACATCTGAAAATTTAATGTCTTATTGGAAATGTCAAATGTTAATAAAAAATAAACCACAGGCGAAGCCGCGCCTGAAAACCAGTGTTGTATATTTTTGAGATCGAGTCAACTTAAAAATATTTTCATCTGAATTTAACGGGATTAACTTACCGATTCCGCAATTTTTAGCACACTGTAGTTTAGCGATATTATAGTAGGTCTTTTGGTTGGTCCCACAAACTGGATCATATTCCGATGTTGTTGGGCATATTTGGAAACATAAGAGGAATTCTTTACTTAGTTCGTAAGGTTTTAATTGGCTCGTGGTAACAATTGGATCTGTTGTGGACTTAGATTGCTTTGGACACGGAGATTGTCGCTCCATTTGGACATCTGAAATATGATTTTATTATTAATTTTACATACCATACAAATCATAAACATGTTTGCGGTAATATTTAGAGGTTAAAATAACTTCAATAGGAATTAAATTTCATAGATTGTAGTTTTACTAGCGTAAAGGTAATTTTTTCCAATAATAACAGAAAACGTGACCATCTATTATTATAATTTGTTCTAACTATTAGAAATAAATAGTACAGATTTAAATAAGAGATAAATAGTGCGCATAAAGTATCGGTAGCATTAAGTATCGGTCGGTATATTTAGCATGGCTACATTTACGTTACTATATTATTACTCATATATTTATGAGTATGGCCCAGTAGTTAGAACACGTAAAATTTAATTTTCATAGGCTTAATTTATGCTTACATTTCATCTCGTTCTGATGACGATGATAGAAAACATCGAGAGGAACCATGGTGGAGTAAGTTCAAAAACCTTCTGCTCGAAAAGTAGAAGAATCCTAAGCCGGACATTTACAGGCTGTTACTCTTTTTTCGTTTTTCATATCTTTACGTAGACAAGAAAACTTATCACATCAACATTGCAATTTCTAAACGAACAAACTTCATCTACGAGTAGAACTTTATAGATTCCATTTTTTTAATATATGTAGGCAAAATAAAAGTCCCCCAGATAATAAGCGTAGTGTGCATAGACGTTGCACTCAAGAAATATGAGGCACCAAGGATAGGAACTAATTTGCCAATAATAACACAGTCTTACTAGATAGCTACAGAATATTGTGCAGAAATAAAATTAAAAAAAAATTAATTATTCTTACCCACACCACATACTTGAGCACAGAACAGTCTTCCGTAATTATAATATGTAATATTATCAGTACCACATACAGGGTTGTATTCTTGTGTTGTAGGACATAATAACAAACAAGATTTCAACGCCTCATTTTGTGTTACTATCGGTGGTTTTGTAGTCGTCTGTAACCATCCAGGACACGCTGACAATCGTTGAATTCGAACATCTAAAGATAAGAAAATATTTAGAATTATCATCCATAATAACATTATAAATGTGGTAAATATGTGTGGTAAAGTAACTTTTGAAAATGTACACATAGCATTAGTCACATTTTATTTTAATACACAATGCGATATACCTTACACAATAAATAAATAAACACAATACTTATAATTGATTTAATACAAAAAGTAACTATGTTGCTAGCAATGTATTAAAGAAAACATCTAACCATTAGAATATTTCAAAAAAGTTAAGTTCGAATATTAAAAAAATAAACATAAAATAGAAATTTTTAACTTGGTTACTTAGTAAACAATTAATCAATCACCATTATTAAATTGAATTTAACTCATTGTATTGGATGGATATTACATGGAGCATATCTTCCAACATTAGATCTATAAAAGTTTAGGTGAAATGACCTGCAATTTATGTATTACAACATTGATTTTTATCAACTTGTAAAAATATGATAATAGTAACTTCCCATGAATAAGGTTGTGAACTGTGTTGAAATCGTAGGTATATTTTTCGCCCATACCATTTCAACTAACAACTTATTAAATGATCTTTATTTTACTTATCCATTTTAATTTTTCTTCTAAATTTTCGACAACAACTTCGCCGCCTACTAAAAACGCCTTTTCTTTTTTTTTGCGAATCCTCTTGTATAGCCTTCTTGTCTTATAGGTATTTTAACGTGATTCATTCTAAAACATTAAAAATACTGTCAACTATTAAGTTATTAATATTTTCAACTTACCTACTCCACAATTCATGGCGCATTCTAAATGGTTCAAATTGATGTAAGTGACAGAGTTTGTACCGCAGACGGGATCGTAGTTTGTGTCCACATTATTACATGATTTCAAACATGTTTCAATATTATGTGGATTAGGCGAACTGTTAAAAAAATTGAATGAAAAGACTTGTATCCAACGTTAGGTTTATTTACAGACTTAAATAGAATATGCACAGTTTTCTGACTGAAGCCAAAAGTCCATGAAGTAGACTATATCTTAGTACCATAACTATTGCTTACAATATAAATATTACTAATAACCTTATAACCTACACTGGCGGCTCACTTGCAGAATGCACTAACACTTAGTATTAGGATGGTAATGCTATAGTCTAAGATACGTTATTAGAAATATATACCCTCATATGTTATTTGACGATGACAGAGCTTATATGTTAGATAATATTATGGACATTGTTAAATCGCAAATGGTTGTCTAGCCAAATTATTGGCCAAGACTGTTAATTAATATTAACTTTAATACACGTTTTTCGATCAATTTCCCGGATTTGTTATTGATGGAAATCGAACATTAGTCGAAAGAATTTTACACAAGGAATTCAAAAATATAGGTTTTCTTCTTTCTCTTCGATGAGGGTATATATATCTGATATCGTATCTCTTACTACTATGTTGGTTTTTATTTTTTATTTTACGGTACCAATACATTTTTTTTAATTAAAATACCGGTCCTCCTTGACATTTATATTAATATTACTTATTAAAAATGTTAATAAACGGCTTTTTTAGCAATTTAAATATATATAAATCATTTAATTACTCCAGTATTACAGAAAATGTATTATTTATTTTGATAAAGATCAAAATTGAGTGATCAATGACATTGCTAAAACTACTTTTATTATTATCTACTTATTAAAATTAAAATGATGAGTGTGACTTATCTATAAAATATATATTTATGCTTTCATGGACCTCTGTATATGCTTATTCAAAGTTTTCATCTATCTGTTATAGTTTTTCCCGTACCGACGACGAATTTCTTGTCTTTGACTTCGTTGCCATCATGAAATATATTTCAATAAATATATAACATATTAAAGTATTTAGTATATTACTGTTACTAGAGTTAGTACTGTTAATTAAGTTGCAGCCTATATCCCTATTAGAAATTTTATGTTATTCAAAGAAGAAAAAGTATAATTAAAAAAAGCAAAATTTTCTGTTATATAACATAACTCTTTATTATATTAGTGTCAGATACCTATATTCAATTTGCTTATAATCGATCAATAAGGTTAATATTTATTTAAAATAACCTTGAGTTGCCTAGACATGATATACTTAAATAAAATACTCTTACTTATTGCTTGGGGCATCGTCATCGTCGTCAGGAAAAAACACTTTATCTCGATAGTTTTCTTCCTCGTCATCAGAATATCTTTCATTATGATGTATAGGTTTCCAAGGGGCTTCCCCAGAATTAACTCTGTCTTGATTACAATCGTTTTTATCCAAGTTGATCACGTCGTTGTTTTTAGTTAAATAATTACCAAATACTATTTGATTGCCCAAATCTAAGAAAACTGTAAAGAGCATACACATTCAAAATTATATCAAAAAAATTTAATTAAAAAAAAACAGCATCAAATGTCGTGTCACACTAGATAACTGTTTTATTAATAAAATATATTTTGTTCGTTAACTCCTTTTTTTTAAATTAAACTTATTGGTTGTACGTAGCAATGATTATTTACTTTATTATTACTTTATTTATATTATGTTTTTATGGCAAAAAATAAATAATATAATATTTATAGTGAGAAATAATATGAGTCACAAGCTTACAAGATGCTCGAATTATTATTTTAATCAAGTGAGGCCCAAAAATTAATCAAGTGTCCAATACGTATACACAAATAAAGTTACTATAAAAGTAATGGTATCGAATTGGGAAAGAGACGTAATATTTGACAATATAAGAAAGCATGATCCGATTATAATAAATTAAGATGAAGAATTGTCACACAACGACGACGCCGATTACCATGTCGGAAGAATAGGAATAATAATTAAGTTTGTTATCCTTATAAGATAATTAAATAAGAGTAGGCAGTTTCGGAACAGTTACAGACAATTGTCAAAAAGTGAATAACCAATTGGTTAATGATATCGATCCCAAATTACCAAAATATTGCTATTACAATAAATGATACAAAATAAAGAAATATTAATTAAAAATATTGTTTCCGCAAATATTTTATTATATATGTACTTAATTAAAAATTGAACTTACTGAATACACAAAATAGATATTCCTTCATAATTTTCCGATATTAATAACACTTTTGATATTAATAAACACTAAGTATTCTTTACTCGACAAGCAGATATCTAATCCCTCGTAACTAGCGTTTAAAAGTGCCTCATAACAACGTGTGTGGACTTATGATATGCGTCTCTCGATTCACCGTAGAAAAACCCGTTTATGTCATATCTTTAGTCCGTTCTAACCGTGCCCTGCAAATTTAACAAAGGCTGATTCACAAAACCTTATAGTTTACGCTTAGAAGTTAACGCGGTATGGATAAATTTTTAGTATACATAAATGTATCGTATTCTATCAATGAATCTATTATTACTTTATCTTTTGCCTGAAGTGCCTGATATATTGAAGTACGTATATCTTACAATAATATAACAGTCTCTTCATGCAATTTTATCGAAAAGTTTTCCTGCGACGTGCCTTCACCACTAAACAAAAAACAAAGTACCTACTAAAAAGTGCTAGCCCGGATTTGATCTCGTGACCTTCGGGTAAAGTCTACAACTCACCTTAAGCAATGTCTATGCATATAGATAAACAACTAACCCCGAATAGGCACACAGCGAAATTTATTTTTTTTAGATTTATTTATTATATAGAAAGTGTATTCGAAATCTGCCTTTAATTAAAATTAAAATAAGCACTAATTTCAAGGAAATGTTGTTTCAAATTTATATCGTCAAAATTAATTTATATAAAATAAGTGTATCCATACTAATATTATAAATGAAAGCTCAAAGAAAGTCGTAGGCTCTTTTTTTAATTCACCCCTCGAGGCGGTACAACAGCGCGAAGGTTTTTGTTCGATTTCTTCAATTTCAAAGTTGAGAAAGTCGGTTTATTTGTAGGCTATTGAAAAAAATAACAAAAAGTCACGTTACAATTGGGCAAAACTTTGCCAATCGCTTCAATTTCGTGCAAAACCATCGAATTTCTATGGGTACTTTGATACTTAAATGAAAGTCGTACAATTAGTATACATACAATCGAGGTTAACATATTTCAAAATACTAAACAAACAAATGCAATAACAACCAACACGATAAATTCAAAAGTGAGTATGTTTGTTGATTACGCTTTCACGTCTTAACTACTACTGATCATTAAATTTTGCATATTGTCAAGGAAACAGAAAATGACACAGGGTACTTAGCACCTGCCGGTCCAACCCCCACACGCGTATGAAATCTTGGGCGGACACTAGTTTTTTTTTTTTTTATAGAATAGGAAGGTGGACGAGCATATGGGCCACCTGATGGTAAGTGGTTACCAAACGCCCTTAGACATTGGCATTGTAAGAAATGTCAACCATCGCTTATAGCTAATGCGCCACCAACCTTGGGAACTAAGATTTTATGTCCCTTGTGCCTGTAATTACACTGGCTCACTCACCCTTCAAACCGGAACACAACAATATCAAGTATTGCTGTTTTGCGGTAGAATATCTGATGAGTGGGTGGTACCTACCCAGACGGGCTTGCACAAAGCCCTACCACCAGTACTTCTCAATACTAAAAATATTGTTGATCGAAATATTGACCTATGTTAATTTTTTAAACAGCAAAGCGAAAGAAGTCAGTCAACAGCCTTATCATTTCTATATTTCAGAAATGATTTATTTGTTATGTTTGTATCATTCGCCGTTTATTCAATAAAATTTGTTTAACTTTGTAACGTAAAAAAAAAAACTGTAGGGAAATTGAGTCACTGGGTAATAAAATATTAATATCAAAGATGACACTTTAATGTTCATACTTAAGTATCAAGACAAAACTTTTTCCAATAAAAATCAGTAAATAAAACAACAGGTTTTTCCCTAGCAATACTTGCGAAATTATTGCAACACGAAGTCTATGATACTGGGTCGAGTTAAGTAAGTTCTATAAATATTTGCTTCGTCTATTTTTACAACATATTTACGTTATTAAATATAAAATCACGTAGTATCTTAGATGTATTTGGGTATATACACTGTACGATAAGCATAGCGCACACTTTAAGTCAGGGGTTTTCAAACTGCGATCAGCATTATTTACGCCTTATTCGAACTCATTGGTGAAGATGTTTTTGTTATGTTACCTTTCAGGCCATTTTTGATGATAACAGTTCAACCCTAACGCTAAATTGTTTTTTTTTTTTTGTATTTTTATCTCTACAGACGTTTTGCCCGTACCTCTGGTGTATCTTATCTTTAATTTATATTAATGTCGTTTTTATGTGCTTGAATTTTTATTAACAGACAACATCACAATCTACGTTTCAGGATTAAAAAAATGTCGATATATGGCACTCATTTGCAAAATAAATGTAACACTAAAATAGTCTACGTCTTGATTATAATGACTTTCTTATTACGTGTTCTAAGGTGACATGATTGCAACTAATCAATAAGGTTTTCAAAAGAATTTATATCCGCAATGCGTTATAGCAAAACAGGATTACGTAAGTGTGATTTTAAAAGTTTAAATAGTCCTCCGTTGATATTACTTACAAGTCACGTACATTTATATGTCACAGTCAACGTAGCTAATCCAATGTGTCACTCTAGACCAATCGATTGCTAACTACGAATCATATTACTAATTAATAACCGTTACGATACGTTCCCGGTACCTATTACAATCCGAATTCAACCGAATCGCAACTGGATCATTATATTAGTACAATAGAAAAACGGTTAAATGGAAACCATGAACCTACATTTTCAATCGATTGCGATAAAATGTCAATTTGCTAGTAAAATTGGTCCCCCGATCTGATTAAGTAAAGACCAATGAGCAAGTCGTTGTTATGAAAATCTCCTACAAGCTGTTCTCTTATATAATCTCTAATAAAACCTGGTACTGCGTTAACTAAATTATCACATTAATGTATGAAGCAAGGTCATCGTAAATATTGCCATTGAGCATTTAAAAAAAAAACAAATAAGATTGACGTGGTTAACCTACATACATTTTTTTTTAATTATTTTTTTTTACTTATTTAACCGGCATCGTTGTCGGTTACATGTTAAATCTTACTCTAACTTTGGCACTGTAGATTTTTGAAATTGAAATACAGGCTCACAATCTATTTCATAAGGAAACTACGTTTCTACAGAATTTAATATAATTAAAGTAGAAACGAGAAAATATTTACAAAAAGTCCTTGGATAACGTGATTCACATAAACAAAATTTTAAGATAGATATAGACTATTATAGTAATCATAGAATATTAAATCTTCACAAGTTTTATATATTTATATGTATCTCCTATTCCAAGATTGAATCAATTATTTGACTAGAATAATCAGTGTTCCGTCAAAGCAAACAATAGTCGTTATAGTTAGTCTGTGTAAGCATAAACATATTAATATGTAAATAATATTGAATATATAACAAGTCATACCAATTTAATTATTAGAGACTTAATAGGCAAATAACAATAACCGATATAATATGTATAACATGTTATACGATCCTTAGCTATACACATTGACTTGGTAGATTGTTATTTATAATACAGGATAAATATTTATTTAAAATTGTGTACATAAAAAAAGAAATAGATAATCTTTAATTTTAAATAAAATTATAATAACAGCGCCTTTAAACAAAAAAATAATTCTTTGGAGTTTTAATTGGTTTCCTTATTACTCATATCCAGTCAAAATCTAAAGTATAATTGCTAAAAATGCTACAAAAAACGACGTTCTTATATATGTATATAAACGTTGCTTAGCGACTGTTTACTTAAACATTGATATCTCTCTCTGTCGATCGTCGATTATCGATTTGTCATCCGAAAGAATAAGATACTGCATTGTTTAACTAATCACACGCTAAACAACGTTTATAAATAAGGTCTCATGCTGTTAAAATCAAATCAAATTTTAAGTATTATACATTTCATCTACTATATCTATTGTGTTCGTAGTTTTCATTTTATTATTAATTATATTTTCAATAAAAAAATTTGTCAGAAATCCTCTTTGACTACATAAAATACAAGTCAAGTTCATACGTTTCTTCGGTGTGCCATCAATTAAATCAGAGTTTTTCATAGATATTTATCCTCATGGTTTCCCATCAATAAGGCCACACTAGTAATTATCAATAACATTATACCAATAAATTTAATTTTATTTGCATTAATAAGGATTTTAAATAGTAGTAACATGGAAACATATTTATAATTTAAATAGGATTTATTATTTCTTTAAATATTTACTTAATGATTACAAAGTTATAGTCTAGGGAGCTGGAGTTGTTGGTGGACACCGCGATGATCTCAGCAAAGATACATCTGAAAAAAAAATTATGACAAATAAAAACATATACGATAACGAAACGAGAATCGTTGGTCTAGTTGCTAACTTATAAGGCGAAGACTAAGATGCTGTGTTCAAATGGTTATTGTTTCGAGCCACTAATAAAGCTATTGGTTATTTCTGTAGGGAAAATCTCAATATCTGCTCGTAGAATTTGGCAATGTTTAGACTTGCTAAGAAAAAACGCAAAGCCGTTAGTACGCCTGAACTCCTTCTGGTCGTGTCGTTTTTGCAGTCTCATGGTATTGAAAGAGAGAGGGCATGAGCATAAAAATGTGTAAAAACACACTTGTGTATAATAAAATTGTATACACTAATATTTAATACTTTAGTTCTCAAATGACACATGGTTATAAATGACTTCGAGTTTCTGTGTAAATTTTCCTTAAGTAGGCTATTAAAATACACTTAGTGATTTTATCTGTAAATATTAATTTATTCAATAGTTGCTTCAAAATGTAGTCTTCAATATATCTAAGTTTATAATTTTATTCAATAAATGATCACTAACGAAAAAGATTTATCTAAGGTAGCCTAGGTAAGGTATTAGTATTAGGTAGTATATATAAAGAAATATTTATAAAACCTGTGCCATTAAATAAATTAGTTTGGATAAATTTTAAGCCAACCTTGACAACCAACAACATAACCTTAATTTAAAACCGGAATTCACATTTAACACCGAACGACGACGATCGAACTACAAAAGACGAACACAGTAATCAAGTATTTTACGCTCTTATAATAATACAAATATTTATGTGATAACAGTTTTGATATTGTCATCAAAACTACTTGTTACACCGTTTTTAAAATGTTAGTATCGACATCTTCAACCTAGTTTCAATTTTATCAGAACTTAAGAAGTTGTTACAATTTGCGGACAAGGCACGTAAAGCGATTTTGTCCTCACTCTTCTTTACTTTAAAGAGACTATATTAATACACAAGATGTAGGCGTATGTCAAATATTTCAAGATTCGTAAATTGTCTATGATCTCATCCCAATATCTTTGATAAGAAGTCTGCCACGAAGCTACGTATGATTAAGGTTTAAGGTTTATTAGACAATTATCTCAGTGACAATTAATATGTAATAATGCATAGTTCAATGAACAAAGACTATAAACAAATAATAACAATAATACCCTGTAGTTTTTCGAATAAAAACCAATCTATCTGGTTTGCCATACATAAACTCTTAAAATTGCAAGCAACTGTATTTAATAATAATAATAATGTCCTCCAGACCGATTTCGGCCACGGCGGCCAATCTCAAGAGAGATTAGCCAATTGCGCAGGAGATATTATAGTGCACAAGTGTGTGCGCAAACACAGGTGCACCATTTATTCCCTCACTCTTATAATAAGTTGGGACGGCAATCCGACACGACCGGAAAGAGTTCAAACGCAGGACCAACGGCTTTACGTGCTTTCCGATGCATGGAAGTGTACACACTTCAAACTTCCAGATTCCGGGCTGCTACTGAGAATTTTCGACAGAAAAACTCAATAACTTTTTATTAGCCTGACCTACGATTTGAACCCAGGACCTCCGGTTCTACAATATACAGTATAATTGATTTAACAACATATAGCAGTCAGGTCAATGTGACATGTAATCGTTGAAAATTACGTACGTTAAAGAACTAAATAGCAGAGTATTAGATTTCAAATTTTAAAAATTCCTCAATACTTACTGACTCCACAAGCTTGGGCACAACTCAATCTACCAGGGTTGTCATAGGTAACGCTATTGGTGCCGCACACTGGATTGTATTCCGTTGTCACGGGGCAGGTTCGGATGCAAGCTTGTACATTGGCATCGTTAGCACTATAAAACATAATATTTTTTTATATTAATAATCCGGTAACCTGCGCAAACACAGGTAACAGCAGACATAGCCCAGTGATAAGAACACGTAAATCTTAACCGATGATCGTGGGTTCAAACCCGGGCAAGCACCACTGAACTTCCATGTATTTAATTTGTGATTATAATTCATCTCGTGCTTTACGGTGAAGGAAAACATCGTGAGGAAACCTGCATGTGTCTAATTTCACTGAAATTCTGCCACATGTAATTACAGCCACAAGGGACATAACATCTTAGTTCCCAAGGTTGGTGGCGCATTGGTGATGTAAGCGATGGTTAACATTTCTTACAATGCCAATGTCTAAGGGCGTTTGGTGACCACTTACCATCAGGTGGCCCATATGCTCGTCCGCCTTCCTATTCTATAAAAAAAAAACATGTGTATTCCACCAACCCGCGTTAGAGCAGTGTGGTGGAATAAGCTCTAAACCTTCTCCTCAAAAAGGTAGAGGAAACCTTAGCCCAGCAGAGGGACATTCACAGGCTGTTACGAGTACGATATTATATTATATTACACAATACTCACTATTGAAAATGGTATTCTCAGTACTATTCTCAATACTGAGCCGAGTTCACCATCAATTAGAATTGAAAAAAGTTTCATTATTAATATATTAGATTAAAAAATACCATTACTTTATTATAGTGAATAATTATTATAGTAAATGAATATTTAATTAATAAAGCAATTTGTTTATAACTTACGTATTTCCATTAGGGGTCGGTGGTGCTGCTGTTGTTGTTGTAGTTTGGCCTTGCCCCGGGTCAGATACCGGTCGTTGTGTTGGGAACGGGTTAGGTCTCCATGGTCGCTGAGGAAAACGAGGAAAATTCGGCCTATTCCACCCATATCTGTCTTCTAAATCCTCTTCATTTCCTTCATTTTGTCTCTTTTGTCTGTGGCTCATGGCGAGAGCTTCATTGCTTAATATTGCTGGTAAATAAAAAAATTGACATATAAAATAATAAACAATGTCAAAATTATCCAACAATAATTTTAATTAACTAAAAACAATGATTTTAATTAACTAAGATTATAACTACAAATGTTGTTTAAGAGATGATTACTTAAACAATGCTGTGTCTTTTTCTTTCGAATGTCAAATCAATGATGACAGAAAGAGAGAAATAAGACTAACTTTTCATCCACAACAACGTGTACAAGTAAAATCAATAAAAAAACCATTTCATGCGATAATTGTCTTCGTTTCTTCAATGTAAATATGAAAGGTTTTACCTATCAATCTTGTTTTATGACCTCTATATATAGAAGAAACCAGATAACTTTTTTATTCACATTATTTGGATTACTAGTTTTCATTCGTGTGTGACTGGTGTAAAGTAACAAAGTAACCTATATCATTCCTTGGGGCTTAATCTTGCTTCGACCCAAATCTCATCAAATTCGGTTCAGTGGTTTAGAGTTATTTTCGCATTTATAACCAATTTTATATATAGATGCATGGGCGATAGATTATATCGTTAAGCGCAAAACAGTGCCACTTGCATATTTACAAGCTGATAAAGCCTTAAAAACCGAATGTCAAATACACAGATACAGTATAATTAGCTTTGATTAAATACAAGGTGTATTAATTAGTATTAAGGGTCAATTAACTATTCCCATTAATATTAAGTAAAATAAAAGTTTATAATAAATTATATTAAACTTACCTAGAACTACAAAGATCCATAACTTTTGCATTTTTAAAGTTTTGTTTATTATTTTCTAAATATATACATATATGTTGTTACAGCGAGACGCTTAATGTGATACTGAAGACAACTCGCTCGGACCTTAGTTTATAAGTTGAGGCTTGTGTTGACGCGTCCAGTAACATCTGACCTATAATAGTGTCGTTTTATATTTTTATCGACAACCTGTTTCTCGCTAGGTTTTTCCTTAATTATATCTTGTTTGCAATATATTGTATGCAATATAAAAAAAAGATAAATATTTAATGTTTATCTTTTTTTTTGTATGAATTTATAAATTTATTTGAAATTATTATTGTTTCTCTATTATAATGGATCAAAAGGCTTCATTAAAACATAAAATTATTATTTTTTAGAAAACATTAATTACTAACTGTTTTTATTCTTACAGTATTTAAACTAATTAACCTTTACAAGTTACAAACATAAACAGTTTTCTTATTAATCTCATTACACATATAATTTTATCGACAAAAAAACATCACTAATTTAAGAAGTTACTTATAATATACACTATGAATTCCCCAACACTTAATTTCCCCCACGCACAGGGAAACGATATTGGTGTTTTTATTGACATTATTAATTACAAAGCTGGATTTTGTTAATTACATCAAGTCTTATATATCATGAAACATACATAATTGCTTAGGCTTTCGAAATGTCATTCTAGAGGAATTTCCATTGTTTAAGTTCGACAGATTATTGAATAACTGTTATAAATTGACACTGTACCCTAGTGTGGATAAGTTACGACAATGAATACTCGATCGCGCACCCTCTCCAATCCTTTTTTTTTCACGCAGTGGAAACCTTCAGAAAGGTACCCAGCTCCCATGGGGGGGAACTGGGTTATGTGGGATTCTTACCCACTAAAACCACTGCGATGGCCGTCCTCGGCACGGATCGGAGAAGCTACGGGATCGTGTTGATATAATGCATCCGCGGCCTCTCCCGTGCTTTGCTCCGCTCGTGGCTCGGCGGAGCTCTCCTCAGGGGGCAAAGGTAATACCTCCACGCCCCCGCACTCCTCGCTAGTGCATACGGCAGCGCGAGGCCATCCCGGCTGCCGTCCTCCTCTGGGCCATCTGAAATAAGACACGCGAGGCCCACACCTCACGCATCCACGGCCTCAGGGTTACGCCCTATCTTTTAAGCCCCGGGCGTCGGGGCTGTGGGACTGTTAAAATTAAAATTAAATAAATAAATACTACGTACACAAACATATTGTGTGCATATAAGATTACCAATTGAACCTGAAAATAAACTTGTCAAAATTTAAGTCAATGGAATTCGAATTTAGAACAACATAACTAAAATATTAATTTTTTCAAGCATCAAATATCTATATAACATAATATCATTCCCATTTATAATTTAGTGTTACACATATTATTATAGTTATAACAGTATTCTCAATTAGGTGATAAAGAAAAGGCTAATCATTTGTATAACATTGAGTTAAATTGCAAATATATTTGTTTGTTAATTACTTGAACTAAATATAATCTCAATTTGTATAGATCTAAAATACCACCAACAAAACATAATGAAATAATAATTGATATATGATGAATATGACATATTTATTTATATTATATCCTTTCTGAGCAATTTATAACATTTTTTCTTAAATTCTGCAGCTTTTATACAATCGATAGTATATAAACCGCCGCATTAAATACAGAACTTTGTAAATAATTATCGAATGATATACTGACTGAGTACTGCAAAAGGTAATGAGTTGTTTATTATGTTATTATCAGATGAGAGTTTGCAATTGAACATATTTTTTACTCTCAAGATAGCAATGCAAGAAATAGGATATATAAACGAAAGAACACGCTATAACCAACATATTTAAAATATAGATCTTAATAATAAAACACGTTAAAGTACTTCTGAATGGGAAGTAAACAACTTACAAAGAAGAATCATTACATCTTTAATAACTTACACCAACCCGAGTTAGAGCAGCATGGTGGAATAATCTCCAAATCGTTGCCTCGAGAGAAGAGGAGACCTTAGCCACTGTGATATTTATAGATTGGTAAGTTATTTAACATACATTAAGTAGTTATTAGCGTTGACGCATTCAGTTTGCCTTTTAGCTAGTTGTTACTTTATAACTAGGTAACACAATTGTTAAGCTTGTCCAATTATATGTTACTCATGCGTTTTATGAGCATTTTGATGATCGTCTTCTCATCTGAATGTGATTGATCTCAAACCAATGACGCATTGAATTTTGTTGTGTAAATTGATTCCCAAATCATGTCAAAACGCTTTTATAAATAAATAAATTTATAAAAGCGTTTTGTTTTGTTTTGACATTACAATTTTAAAGTTATAACGCTTATGTAGAAGTTCATACAAAATTTATGTAGAGGTTCTACATATATGATATAGAATGTAATTCGAGGCAAGGTTACTGACCGTATGTAAATGTCTGTCCGTTTTTCCTCATGATTCAAATAAACACTAAAAATATAACTGGTTCTAGGCATGTTAAAAAAATAAGAATGTGAATAAATTGTAAAGGTTTATTTTTTTATTGAATATTTTCAATATATTAGAGTGCACATCGCAATCCGGTATTATAGGTGTATAGGAGTTTAATATTAAAAATTATAAATAAGAAAAACAATGTCTCATAAAGAGGGAAAACGTTAATATCATCATGATACTTGTCACCTCACCTTATGAAAGATAAAATATTAAATTTAAAAAAAAAGTATTAACCATTACCACATTTACAATGAGTAATATTTGATTATCGAAGCATGGAAACTCCACAAGACTTTTTGTCATACAGTCACCAACCGTTGTAATAAGAATATTTCAACAGTTTTATTAGATACTACTTATAGAGGTTTTTCCCCTTTATTAATGAAAACACTATTTTCGCTATTATTTAAGAACTGCTGCTTCTGACGTGACTTCGATCACGTTTATATTGCATAATTATAGTTAAAACTCCTGATCTACTAGAAAAGATAATTTCATTGATGACTGATGAAAAGAATATGACTCTATACCATAATAAATTGATTATGACAACACTGTGCATGAATATTCTGAGTTCAATACAATCCACTTAATAGTGATGGCAAGATGGGTGTACAGACACATAAATAAAATGGTACCTTTTGTTTTTACTTTTTGTTGATAAGTTAAGATAAGTTGATAAGTTGATAATTTATTTCAGATACGGTAGGCCGTCGGTAGGAAGACCCGTGTCAAATCTGGTGTCTCCTAATCCGACATGATCAAATCAAAGTTGACAAAGGTCACGTTGACCTTTTGACTTCTGGCTTCTTGTTATTGTCAAGTTTTGCAACTCGTGATATCTCAGTTTTTTTGCAAATTTTAAGTAGTCTCACTCAATTAGTTATAAATAAAATACCATAAATTATTATTTATAATTAGTCATCTATAAACACATTTGAGTTATACGAATTCAATCGTATTTATAAAATTTAGGAGCAATATTTTTGAATTGACATGAAAAAAACTACAACGGTACGTAAGACTTGGTCTAAGTAAAAGAAACCTGTTTTTCCGTCTCATCAGGTTCAGATTGATCAGATTTTATATAAGTATATATATAATATATAAGTATATATATAAATATACCATCTTTAAAATATTAGGAATTCAGGTATAACGAGAGAGCTTGTTCTTTCAAAAGGAATTGTCCGAGAAGGAAGGACTTTCAATGGGGTGCACAAAGACGTCGGACACTACCCATAAGGCATCGGGCGAGGGAACTCCCGCATCTGATGACCCAACCAAAAAAATTTAATATTACTGTATCTATAAAAGTGCACGCGCTTATTCAATTTAATTAATAACTAACCTCAATTTTGCGTTTTAAGTTTTTTGGTTAAATGGTTTTATTAAAACTGTTGTGAGATTTAGAATCAATAATAAATAATTAACTATTTAACAAAAGCAGTTCTACCTTTTCATCTTAATTATTGATTATAATAAAAATAATAAATTGTATGTATTAATATTGTGCTCTTGTTTCATCTCATATTTGAACGTAAATATTTTGGTTTCCTAAATGTTTGCTGTGTACTATTATTTATTAATAAATAATCAAATATATACATTGCATCTATGCACTATAAGTTTCTAAGCTGTATAGCTCATTATTAAATGTATTTATAACTTTTTGTAATAATTTGTACCTACCTATAGCAACAACAGTGTCCTCAGCATGTTGATATTTACCAGAAATTGTAACAACAATCCGGAAATGAAAATTTACAAAAATATAACTGAATGTGCTTCCAGAGTTCGCTAGAACTGTGATATAAATGAATTCATGACGTCATAGGTTCAACGGGTCATGTAAATCACATCTTAACAAGCCAATTATTTTAAAATAAAAAAACTTTTTTTAAATTCTATAAAATTAAAAACGCCAAATTAAATAGTATTTCCTTCAGTTTGGAAGAAATTGAAAAAACAATAAAGCAATCATTTCCCTATCTCCCTATCTTTAATAAGTCTGCATTATCACTAATTATTTTAAAATAATTTGATGATTGAATTATTTTACTCATTATTAAATACTTATTATCGCATAATTAAGTTTGTAAGCAGCCCATAGCAGGTAACATTATATTTTTTTTAAAAATTAACATACTGCAAAAGATTACAACAAGCAACGTTCCATTTTATCTGTAGGAAAGAATGCTAGCTTTTATTTTAAAGGCGCTGCCTGCGGCCTGTTATCGCCCGTTCGTCCTCCGGGCGAGGCAGAGGTTATCGCTGCCACCACCACTATAACCCCCCCTCTTCCGTCCGCCCTGGACCACGCTCCCAATGCGTCTGATGCAGTAAACCGATAAATACATAACCATCAACATTGATTTCTAACCGAGAATACGAAATTTAAAAGTGTTCGACAAATAAATTCTAAACGTATATAATTATTGCAAGACAGTAGTTCATATCAAAGCTAGTGAAAATACGTGCGTGTGAAAGTTAATTGTATTGGACACAATCAGGTGGAAATGTTAAGCTGGCGGGTACTGTTGTGTGGACTTATCATCACAGGTTCGTAGCACACAACTGTTAATTCTTTATTAACTGCGTAAATATAATTAACAATATACAACTGCGTAAATGTTATTAACAGTGAACAACACTTTGTAAAATAACAACAAAGTAATAATAACCAGTTCTTATGTCAACATTAATAAGGAAAATCCATCGATAATTATTAACAGTATTTAGTAGCTTATTTAATTAATGCATTTCGAAATTCGATGAATGTTTTGATTACATTAATGAATTATGTTTAATTTATCTTCACATAGGTCATTCGATAGAAAACCCACGTTTCCGAACATAACACGTACAATAATTAAGTGGATATATTGTAAATACGATAATTTCAGTTGCTGTATATAAAGAAACATGACATACTGAATTCATTCGTTATATGAAATTTCCCTTATTTTTAGGAATTCGATTCTTAGGAAGGTTTCTTATAAATATGATAAATCTATTATGCTCGGTTAGCTTTGGGTAACTAATTGAATTAAAATAATATAAAACAGTACTATCAATCAATAAAAACAACAATTAATGTCTTAATTCTAGCAATAGAATGAAAGCTTGAAACTGTCAAGAAAAAAAATCAAATGCAGGTCGAATTCACACGTCGCAAAACGTCGCACGCTCAACACATGCCGTTCGCTAATTAATATGTAATTCATATGCAAACAAAGCTACTAAGTTCCACTAATATCAATCAGACTGATTGGCGACTTGATCTTTGGGTTATCAGCGTCCATTACAGGGCTTGTTTACACTGAACCAATATCACCTTTAAAGTTTAAACCACTACAGTAATATAAATACCTACTACTTAGTACTTACTAATAACTTCGTCCGGATGTTCGTATATTAAAAATCTATAGACTATTTTTTTTGTAAATATGTTTTATTATATAATATTACATACTTACTTTGAATGAGATGTCAACGCCGATTTTATTCGTGATTGATTTTCTTTTAAAAATTTTAAATAGAATATTGGTACACAAATTTCAATAGTAGCTTCCCACCGTAATGGTATACTTTGCTGATTATGTCATAAAAAATACAAATGAATGATATTTCAATACATTGTTACAGAATTGGTATAATATAAATAATAAGCACTAACCGTGGGAATCAGTTGATACTGAGTTCCTGTGTTGACTAAGTCGAGGAAGCGATAGGGACGAGGATGGCTTTTAGAGCTACCCACAATTTGCTGATAAATCGATTTATTTGTGCAATATCATACAATATGGACTTGAATGTAAAAACATAATTATATGGTCTAGACTCAATCGTTTAAGATTCGATTTTATATTAAAATTTTGTCCGTGGAAATAAACGTAGGCTACTTAATATTTGGTTTTTACGCGACGGGATAAATTATTTAATATTATTTTACTCTTACTTAATGTTTGAAAACTGATGATGTCCTCCTGATCGGTTTCGGTCACGGCGGTGAATCTCAGGAGAGATTAGACAACTATGCAGAACATATTATAGCACAAGTATCTGCGTAAACACAGATGCACTCTCTTTCCCCTTATTCTCGTAATCCCATGGTTAGGCAATCCGACCAGACTGGAAAGAGTTCAGGCACAGGACCAACGTCCAGGAGATTTACGTACTCTCCGTGGCACGGAAGTGTACGTACTTCCAACTTTCAGACTGCAATTCAAATAGATAAAACTATTCGAACTACAAATTTTGAGTAAAAATTTGATACAACATCTGTAGATAAAGCCTGTTCCTAAATGAGATCTTTAAAATCAAATTTACTTAAAAACGTAGTAGTTATTAAAATAAATGTAGTAGCATTGTTGAAACTGCACCGATAATACTGTTTTCAAGAACTTAAATATTATATCCATAGAGATCACAGGAAAAGTTTTGGAAAATAAACAATACTGATTAGATTAGCAAAGGTCATAATGATATGTCGCATAATAATCTGGGGCATTACACATATTAGCAAAACAATGGAATAAAACGGTACCAAAGCGTATCAATTTATATTTATTAACTAAGTATATTAATGTACCTACTACAGTAAAATAAATTCTATACTTTATCATATGTTTATATATTCGAATTTTTAAATGTCAGTGAAAAATATCATCATTGTATGAAGGAAGTAAAAGGATAGGTAAACTTTGGACATACGTTAATAAAATGAGTATTATCTCAATATCATTCTCATGTTCCATATATTAATAAAAGTAAAATACTTTACTAAGAAACGAGCCTGCAAATGACGCACTGGGGTAATAAGGTATCTCCTCTTAAAGAGAAGGTTTGGAGCTTATTTCACCATACTGCTCCAATGCAGGTTGGATACACATGCTGGTTTCCCTCGGAAAGTCAGTGGTATCCGTACAGTCTTAAGCTCGAAATTTCGTCATAATTCACGTGTCCTAACCACTGCCATAGCTCTTATGTTGTATTAATAGCTCTAGTATATTATTAATACGGCAATAGAAACAGTGAATATTATTAAAACAATTGAATTATCTTTTATCTTTTATAAAACTCAACGAATACTAACTCGATGCTTATTTTACAGAATTGCAATAATGTTTTTCACATAAAGTTGAATTTTAATATTTCACAAAGTTAAAAAGAGAAGGATGTTTTAACTTTGCGCAAATATAAATTAATAGTATTTGCCAGTACTTATGTTCTTTTAGAAAAACCGAGAGCTCAGAAATTAGGCAAATGACCTGAATAATTCATTTTCTCAATTTAAAAAAAAAATACATATTTTTTTAAGAAAAGGGTGGCGGACGAGCGCATAGGCCACCTGATAGTAAGTAAGACATTGGCATTGTAAGAAATGTTAACCAACGCTTACATCACCAATGCGCCACCAACCTTGGGAACTAAGATGTTATATCCTTTGTGCCTGTAATTACACTGGCTCGCTCACCCTTATAACCGGAAGACAACAATACCAAGTACTGCTGTTTTGCGGTAGAATATCTGATGATAGTGGTACCTACCCAGACAAGCTTGCACAATGCTCTACCTCCAGTAAGGAAGTGTCATCAAGAAATTGTACAATTCAAAAATATGTATAGAATAATAAAAATATGTATTGTAAAAATAGAAAAGAACCTAATATTGATCACTGTGAAATACCAATTATAACACAGAAATAGAAGACTTTTTGGATTTTTTTACTTACTCACAGACGTATCACATTAAGAAATATTAGTCATTCCTTATATTACCGATTGCGCCACCAACCTTGGGAATTAGAGTGTTATGCCCCTTGTGCTATAGTAACTATCTGGCTTACTCACACCGGAACACAAAATCACTAATTATCGCAGTTTGGCGGTAGAATGATACTATACATAAGTAAATAAGAATTGTAAAAATTAAGAAAAAATTGTACACATTCATGGCACCAATTCAGTTAGTAAGTTAGTAATATATCAGTAATTTTTATAATTATGAATATTGTGTGACGAATATTGTGTTTTCTTCCACATTCGTTAGAAATTTCAATCCTACCGTTTTAATTATTAAATTTTAGTAATGTTAATTACATATATTACTGGATGCTTTTGAATAATAACGAATATTATTATTTTTTTTTTGTTAATGATATTATTTTCAATATGTATTCGAAAATTACATTAACTAATGGTTACGAAATGAAAAATGAAGATGAAAAAAAATAGCCAAATTTTACCTAAAAATTGGCAAATTTCAACTACACATATTAGCTTAAAGTAGTAAACCAATTTTACGCTGATTTATTTTGCAGTATTACAGGAAACCCAATCGGCAAGTTTGCCGTTTCTACGGCCAGCACATATAGGAGAGACAAATAATGTAGAAAAGCTAGGCACAAAAATGCGTGTTCCGGCTGAGATGATCCGTGCTCGCGTGCGAGAGGGTGTACCGCCGCCGCTATGTGCTGGCAGATGTGTGTCGCCACCGGCTGGTCCTGTGTGTGCTTTCGATGCGACCGGAACCGCTAGGACTTTTGCAACTTTATGTGAACTGGAGGCTGTATCGTGTCGTGAAAGTAAATGTAAGTCAATCATAAAAAACAATTATTTACAAGAATAACTTTTACAATTATATATATATATATATATATGTATTATATTTCAGCTTTTGTGTTTTTATTTTAATAATAACAATACGTAAATTAAATACTGTCTAAATAAACATCAGTCGCGTTATAATAGGAAAATCACAAGACCGATAGCAAACGACCCAATAAATCGCTACTCCTACAATAATAAATAGCCTTTGTGACTTTCCAGAGCAAATTATTCATTTCATTGGCGTCCTTTAAGACAGATGTGAGATATTAAGGACTTTATTACTTGCTATTATTAGAAAATCTATGAATATTACAAATAGGATTTATTTATAAGTAATTGATTGCACTTCACGTTAAATATCTATAGCCTACAAATAAAGACTTGAAATATTTGAGAATAAAATATATTTTTTAAAACCATTCGACGTAGTCGTAGCATAGGTAGGATTATTTTGAACCCTTAATTAATTTGTTTGTAACCATTAGATTTGTGAATTCCTAAAATAACTTTATAGTTAAATATATAATAATCATAGCAGCAATTAAAAGGAATTTTGATAAATCTTTAAAACATAAGTTACTATACCTGTTTTAACCTTGGTTTTAATGACATAAATAAATAATCATTTTATAATGATTTTGATTTCAGACTATGCCATAACAAGTAATGGAGAGTGCTGACCAACGAAAGAAGAGCTTTTACTTATAAAATAATCTAAAATAAACTTAACAGAATAACGTAATCATACACTAAAATTATACATCTAACGATGTCTTAAAACCCTTTCCGTCACCAGTTCCAACTAAATCCTCAATTACCTTATTCTTCATACATGATGAAGAATAAGGTAACAAAAATGTACAAAACTCAGGTATAATAACCAGCATGTAAATTATCCATAGCTCATCGAATTACGTACGATTCGGTTGCACATTTATCCCACATAATATTTAAGTCAGTTTTTCTAAGCTTTCAATAATACTGCAATGTACTTGTTTTTCGGTTCCTAGTATTAAGCCATCGAGTAGCATAAGTTGTCTTTTTAATTTATTTTACAAAGTACGAAATGTCATGTCATCATTCAATGATGAATGCTGAAATCTTGATAAAATTCAATAAATTTGTCAAATAGTATTATTGTTTATTATTTCAATGTTTGTAAGTTGGATTCAATGACCCTTAATGAATGATATATATATATATATATATATATATATATATATATATATATATATATATATATATATATATATATATATATGATTTAAGATAAAAAATAATTAAAAATATATATTATTATAAAACTTGTATCGAGGAAACGACTGAATGCCTTTTGGTTTAGAAGACTGCAGACCCTGATTTCCTGGTTTCAAATACAAGTTTGGGCCAATAATACGTTACTGGGTTTATTCATCAAGAATTTTTCTCTGGAAGCCCGAAGTTTGAAAGTTGACAATATTAAAGTAAGTAAGCCATTGATCGGATTGGCATCCCAACGAATTGTGAGATTAAGGGAATATAAAGTGCACGTGTATTTGCGCACACACTAATATGTCCTGTGCAGATTCATGAATGGCCGGTGTGGTTGAAGTCGGTCATGTGGAAATCTTTTTTTTCGCTTATTTTGTAAAAAAATGCAGTGCTAATTATTATTTATTAAATACAATAAAACCAATCAAAGAATATATGGAAGCATAAACACATATATTTTTTCAAAATTCTAATTAAAAAGATTCAACGAAATCGCATTACATTGTTAATTTTTAAGGTCTAGATATTTTAGTTGTAAGCCTTAAACAATACAAATGTATATAAATAAATCAGTTAATTGTTTTTTTTATGTAAGATACATCAAGAATAAAATCATAATATTTTGGATTCAAGATTAAGAAAGACGAATTCCATCAGATCCAGCGCACGCCCCCTTACTTAATACTTGCAAGGCTGAAAAAGAAAATTCACATTATTATTACTTTTTAAGAAAGCAAATTGATAAATCTGATGGTGATCATTTTCGCTATTAAACTAGCAATGTATATAAGAAATAAGAACCAAATCTAACACGAATCACGTGATCTAAAATGTTATGTGCATTGTGAACATGTAAAATAACAATGATTCATTTAGCAAACCGGCATAAATGGCGGCTGCAACAATTGATGAATGGGTGGTACCTACCACTAACCAGACTTACCAACCCAAAGCTCGCCCCCGGTAGAATTCTTTAACAATAATTATTATAAAAAAAAATATAACATTTACATTTTCTTTCAATTTTCAAATCAATACTGACGATGACGAGCCGGTTGGCGTGGTTGGTAGAACACTTGCTTTTCACGCCGAAGGTTGTGGGTTCGATTCCCACCCAGGACAGACATTTGTGTGCATGAACATGTCTGTTTGTCCTGAGTCTGGGTGTAATTATCTATATAAGTATGTATTTACAAAAGAAAAGTAGTATATTTAGTATATCAGTTGTCTGGTTTCCATAGCACAAGCTTTGTACAAGCTTAATTTGGGATCAGATGGCCGTGTGTGAAAAATGTCCCAGGATATTATTAAATATTAAAATACTGAATACTATTTAATAATATATGCGTATTACTTATACGTATTTAATAATATACCCTATTCCAATCGGAGTGGGAGTAAAGGTAAACAAACCGTAGATTTACAAATAGCATGCAATTTTCTAATTGGTCTGCTATATTACGCACTATACAACAGTTTTTAATTAATTTACCTTTATTTATAATACAACACTACTCCACTTAACTAATTATAATCACATAAATTTTACTTTCGAAGTTCCGATTACAACTTGACGGATAATGAAAACGCCATTTTTTCACGAATCTATCGTGAATATCATAGATTATTCAAAATCTCGACCAATGATATCGCGTCAATTGATATCGGTGACCAATGATACCGGTTTCAAAGTTGTTTATTTGGGTTTACTCCTCTTTTGGTTGGACTAGGCTATAGGTAAATTGAGAGAGGACAATTAATTCACGATATTGTTTATTATTGCTTGAATCGTTATGATTTTTATTTTGAAAGTTATACAAAATTATTTCGAAGACCTTAATCTCTTTTGCTATGTTTTAAAATAAAACTAGTTCATTATACTAAATTGCTGCTTTGTTTATTATATTATCTAAAAGCATTATCTACAATGAAACTCATTACCGAAGGCAGTACGGAATGATGAAATCAGCAAGATGAATCACGATCCGGTTATGCGCAGGCGCAATAACAAAGCAATGGTCTGGATTCGAGTTTGCGTCACGACACACTCTGATGATTATGGAACTGATTCGCACCATTATGTTGTTCATAGAATGGAAATTACTTATTTTTGCAAGTAATGTTTTATTATGACAATTGTATCTATGATAAAACCAAACCTAGAATAATGTCTGAAAACCCGACGTTGGTATGTCGAAGAAACGTTTGTAAAGGAAAAGTTCAATTTTTAATATCTATTTTTGTGATATCAAAAACTTGTTCAATATCCAACTTTTTTAATACAGAACTCATGATTTGCTCATTGAGTATTCAATTTCAAAAAGGTTAATAATTTTAAGAAGATTGATAAGAAACGTGGTAACTGGTCAACATGAAATCGTAATACTCACTATCTTTATGTTCACAGTTGTGATTATTCATCACGCATTCGCTTCCAAAGGATTTTGGCTTCGTGTCTTTTTTTCCAGCACAAACTGGTTCAGATTTGACGGACGAGCAATCGTGCATACAAGCCTTCTTCCGGGCAGCCTCCGCCTTAAGTTGTTTTAAGTCGGGCTTGTCTGGCCGACAGGAAACAGCAACCAGCATCGCCGCTAGTAATGAAGAATAATAAAATAATTATATAACATTGATTCAAGGAAGGATAAATTCTAGCTTCAGTGATATTTACAACATATTTTTATTATTCTTCGACAAATAAATAGCTTTTAAGAATTTTATTCTTACACAATATTCTACGAATTATTTAAGGAGCAATTGCCTTGACTACTAAAACCTTATGAAGTATGATTATAATGTCCTCCTGACCGATTTCAACCGTGGCCGCCAATCTCAAGAGAGATTAGCCAACTGCAAGAATTTAGGCGCAGGACCAATAGCCTTACGTGCTTTCTCAAACACGAGCTTCTACATACTTCGCGCAGGACCAATAGCCTTACGTGCTTTCCCAAACACGAGCTTTTACATACTTTTAAATGCCAGACTCCAGGCCACAAATGTTTTCGAGCGAAAACCCAAAAATCTTTTATTAATCCGGTCTGGGGTTTGAACCCAGAACCTCGGGATCTGCAGCCTATCTATATATCTATCCAGTCACTAGGCCAACGAGGCAGCCATTAGTCTAGTGCTTAAACTACCACCGTTTCGGAACGTAAATTCTACCGAGAAGAAACGGCAAGGAAATCAGTAGTTACTAATCATATAAATACTAATACCATTAACATAGTGAAAATAATTTAATATGCGACTTTTAGCTGTTCAATGCCGTAAGTGCATAATGTCGTATGTAAAAAGTATAACCTTTGTTTATGACTGGATAGGTATATGAATATTTCCTCAATTATTTATTAATTCAATGGCTTGAAACTTGTGTCATAAGTACATTTCCGCCGCCGCCCGCCTTTGTACTTACGACCTTTTACACAAGAGAATCTTATTGCTGATATAAATAGTCAAATCCTTAGTGGGCAGATATAGGTATTACTGACCTTAACGAAGACAATTACGGTCATAAAATGTTTATAAGATAATCGCAGGAAGAAACATCGTTTTGGTCTGGTCACTACTAGTAAGGCCTAAACCTACTTACTACAAATGATGTCATGTCTTATTTTAAGTTTGAAAATAAAACAACGATTTTGAAGATTTATAAAAAGCATTTTTTTTGTTGCTCGTTACAAAAACTTTAATTGGATACAAAATATAAAACTAGTTCCGTAAACAATAGCTACAGAGTAATAAAAATATTTTATACAATATTTTTGGAAATGTTTAATTAATATAAAATATAAAAGATTTAAAACAAAATCTCCTTTTTACAAATTATAAAAAAACAACTTCGAAATATATCACATATTTTTGTTTTTAATTTATATTAATTGCAATACATTTTTTTACGATAGTCATTCTACATTATGCTAAAATATTCTGTAATATTCTAGACATAGTTATATTATACAACTACCGAAATATACACAAATAGTTTGCTCACCAAATAAAATCAAAGTTGCAGCTCTCATTTTTAGCACGGACTTCTGTACACTTAGCACGTTCGATGTCACCTCTCAACTGGTTTCGAAAAGGCCTGACCGCTGTTACTCTTTATGTCTTGCGCGGTGGGGAACGCTAAACACATACTTTAGATACTTATAGATGTATAATTGGTGCTCTCAATACATTGCTATTTTTACATAAGTGTAGAAAAAATAGCATTAAAATAATAAGTAATGGAAAGCCATCTGAATTTATAGCTATCTCAGTTTTTTTATCTAGAGGTCAATATATTCGTCGTGGACTAAAGCGATAATATTATTTTATGAAAAAAATACTTGCAATAATTTAGACCTGCTCATTAGTCAATTAATTTCGTTAAATTAAATGAAAAAAATTAAATTTAGAATTTCAATTAGCTGCTTGCTTAGATCATTATGGAGTTTTAATAATCTATGTATTTAAATGATGATTTTTAATTATTTCCTATAATAAATAATGTTTATGTAGTGATTATCGCATATTTACTATCTAAAAATACACATATATCTACAACAAAAACCGAACCGTCGGCAGTTAATATTTTGAAAGACTAATATAGATAATATGTATAACAATATTTACAATATATTAGGTTATAATATACAAATATTTTATATTTAAATTTTGTTGTGGAAGTTCTCACAACATTATTACTGATTTTCTTATCGAATTTTTATTCAGGAAAATTTGAATCATAAATTCTCTATTTACAACGTACCTACCTTATTAATAATTGAGTTAAAATAACGGAATTATGTTCTAAATTTAGCAACAGTAGAGAAAACTTTTCATTGAATATAAAAGTTAAAAAAAATCTGTCTGTAAAATCAGAAAAAATAAATAAACGTTTGGTGAAAAAATAGGTTTAAATAATATCTATTATCCAAGTGTACAGTAAAATTCGATTATGTTCACGTTACCGTTTCGTGGTCCTTTGATTTGCGAGAGACGAAACTATTAGTAATTGCATCAATAAATTAAATTTTACATAACAGCACCATCTGCCATGCAATAGCAAAACTAAAACATCTTAACATCAAAGAACTGTTTTTGTATTGACTTCCTAGATGGCGTTAAACCACTAATATTTAATTTTAGTTATAATAGCATTTATATAATAATATTTATTTACAATTAGAACTATATATTTATTCTAATCTATATTTATTTGTAGGATTTCATATTTATTTTGAAGTATTAATAAGTATAAGTGGGAATTAAATAATTTATTTGAAGTAAAATTTCTTTGCCTGTCAAAACGCTGTTGAATTACCTATAAATAAATTATTATTAAGCAGCTACGATATTTACATGCCTTATGTCCAATAGCTGCTTAAAGTATTATATCGGCACGACTATGAGAGGCCGTAAGAACTAAAAAGGCTAGATACTTTTAATTGTAATAGTAACAGTAAACGACGGACGTAATATCGTCATATGAAAATAGACTTCACACATCATATTATATAATGGCTAATAATTTAAAAGCAGCGTTTTATAAATATTCTAATATTATAAATGCGAAAGTCTGTAATGCTTTCATGTCTTAAATACTCAACCGATTATCATTCAATTTTACAAACTTTTATTTGTCAGGGAATGTTGAAATAAACATAATAATCTAACATCTGCACCCGCCCATGCAAGCGGTTGAAGCCCATGCGGAAACTTAGTACTTTAACAATGTAGATTTCAATGTATGTGTAATACTTCAAATGCTTCAAGATTTAATACCAATAAGAATAAAAAACAAATCATAATATAAACATCTTTTTTATTCCAACTTATAACCATACATAATATACACAGTACAAAAAAAACTTGTTTTCGCTTATTACAGCAATAAGGACAAAATAAAATTGCCACATATCTTGTTTAACTATTATTTTTATAACATACTAACCAAATTGAGAAAACTAATATAGGAGAAACTTATCTACACGCCGTGTTTTAATGTACAATGCTTCGAGCGAATACGTTTTTTTTATTTCAATACAATAACTTAAAAGTAAAAGACTTCTTAATATGTACTCGATGGAATTCGAATTAAAAATTTACACATTACATACATATCACTATAGCTACATTAAGCTGTTATAATAACCTGAAGAGTTTATTTGTATTTCGATTAAGGAACATAAAACATATCCACATCTCAACGATATCACCATTATCAGACTAATTTACATTGCACATGCTCCGATCGCGACCGTCGGACTAAATCACATTTCTTAAAGTACATTTACACACAAACTGGTACACGATCCACACCACGCTCAACAATGGCATCTTATACACGAAACGGCGCACAGCGCGTATCACACTCGCTCCCAATCTTACGTTAAATGCGGAACTTAGCGAATAATGTTACGTTCGAAGTTGAGATCAATTGCGAGGCCCACTCGACTTCACTTGGTTTCGGCGAGCGCCTCTTCCAGGCAGCAGAGAGAGTCCTTCACTGCGTGGTACACTATGTTCTTTATCTGTAGTTTGTCTTCCTTGTTCGCGTGCTGTCGAGAAAGCCGCCGGAACTGTTGAGCGAGCTCGAAACACCTCGAAACGTTCTCGGGTGATACGAAATCTTCGGCCACCTTGATGCAATCTAGGAGATTCCTGACTTGATGAGGCGCTCCGGCCGGAACAAAAACGGCATCGCCAGGACACTGCAGTATCGCGTAGCCTTCAACCCCGTATTCCCTGTACAGCCTCTCTCGCAGAGCCGCGTCCAAGTACCACGTTTGATCGTGGACAGGATCGTGCTGTGCGCGTGGCCTCGCTCCGCGCTCCAGCTCCGCTCTGACTAGGAAGTCGCGAATCTTATCCGCGTCTCTGGCGGCATAGATGTGCCAGAGGGCCGCCGGCGGCTTGACGCGCGCGCGGCGCCGCGACAGCACATCCACCCCCGCCTCCTCGGCCGCCCGCGCAGCCTCCCGCGCCCTCTCGGGGGCGTCCGCCGGGGCGCTGGCGTGGACCATCACGTTTACTGCGTCACTCACGTCCAGATGAAGATTCGTAGTACCGCCGGCTCCGCCGTAAGCCGTATACATTTTTGGTCCCAAATCTGGTCGAACGAAGCATTCGGGAAGTCGCGCAGCGAGATTTAGTTTGCCGTTGCGTGAGGTATATTCGCTCAGGGGCAAAACGCGCATGAGGTCATCGAACCGTGCCGGCAGAAGCTCGGCGAAGTCTTCACCTGGAGGCCAATCTTTTAGTTTTAGCACCATCGGAGCGCCGCGTTCATCCCTCAGCCGCTTGGCGGCTAAATCGAATCCGTCCCAGAATTTCCTCGCAGGCTGATTAGGCACCACTAGGCCGGAAGCGCAATTGACAAGGTCGACTCGTGTGTCACCGAAATCACGAGAAAAGCTTTCTGGAGTCCACAGGTCTTTGACAAGTAGACTCGATACATCTGAGACTAGAACTGGTTGGCCACGTTTCCACTGATCCTAAAACAATCAGTTATAGCTGTTTAATATAAGTTTTATTAAATTTTATATTTAACTATCTTGAATTTTGTTTTACATAGTTAGAGACCTAAACTTTCATATCCTTGCCATAAAATCAGACAAAGAACCACACAATTAGAAAAACTTTAATTTTAAGCAAAGGAGCGAAAACGATATTTAAAATTTTAATTATAGCAAATATTAAAACGAAACAGATATAAACGTTATTTGGTTAAAAAAGGTTTTGAAAAATTATAGTGTTAAAATAATAAAATTACCTGGAACGGTTTATAATTGCCAGCATGGGCGGGATCTGTAAGATGCAACAGTTTTCCATCACAGAGCCATGCATGTGGAACATCAGGGTACAGCAGCTTGGACTCCGTCATTGTCATTATGCGAATTGGCAGCTCTTCCCTTCCTCGACCGCTCCTGTCGTACCTCTTGACAACATTTGACAACGCAAAGGGTTTACCCTCTCCATCTTCATCTTTCTTTTCTTCAACGACACTAGATATCACGTCATCTAAGATATCATTCTTATTTTTCTTTTGTTTTTTCTTTGGCTGGGCTTCAGCACCTTCTGGCGCTGGTCGTATTAGCAGCTCTCGTAGGGTCGAAAAGTTTCCTCCTTCTTCCGAATCTGATGAACTTGTATCGGACTTTTCTTCCTTTGTTTCTGCCTTTACGGGTATGTCGGAGAGCCAGCTCACTATGGACGAACCCGTTTTGCCGTTTTCTGATTTCACTGGTGACGAACCATTCGTTGCAGAGTTTTCTTCCTTAACATCCTCTTTTTTCACAGTCTGTAAATAAATTGACATTGTGAAAAAATTTAAATTAAAGCAATTAGAAAAATTCTCATTAAGTTCTACTTCATTGTAATATTTTCATTATAAACAATTCTTTGCAATCTTTTATTAGATCTCAATTGCAATTCCAGCGTCTCTAGTCTTTTTTTTTGGAGGTCGATATTTATAAGTTCATGGACCTTTCTTTATTTAGAGGGACACTTTTACTTCAGGGTTTTCCATAGCTTACCTTTTGTAAGGCCTTCTGTAGCAGTAGTCTGGCGGCAGTCCGAAGCGCTTCGGGCGCGTCAGAAGCGTGTCCACAGGCGCAGGTCGGCAGCGCGAAGGCGGCCCGCGCGCGGTGCGCACGCGCAGCCGCCGCGCCCAGGGCGCCGCCCGCAGCGATCTGCGTCAGCAGCAGTCGCCGCGCGGGGTGCGCGCCACCGGACGTGCATGTCAACCATCTGAGGAAAATATCGTTTGTTATAATTTATGAATTTAGAGTGATGGATGATCGACTTTGACTGTATGAATGACGTGAATAAAAAGTATCGCGACCTACAAAATTTCGTTTCACATACATGACGTTGAAATTATAGTTATGTTTTTAATAAAATAAACGTAATGAAACTTCTATAATTTGAAAGATATAGTGAGTCATAAATATGTACGAACACAATTATCCGAAAAAAAAAAACATAAAAATACTACTGTAAATGTAATAATTTAAGCAAATTTGGACACTCACCCGAAAGAATCTCTTTCGCCGTTGGTATTGGTATTTACAGAATTATTTGAGTCGGTAGGAGAATTGCCTGATTCGCCTGACGTTCTTGACTGAAAAGATTATAAAAAATTAATGAGTGTTGATGTTATATATTAAAAGGAAATCAGTTACCGTTAGCGGGGTAATTGTTTATTATAAAAAAGTAGTAATTACCTTATAGCAATCCAGGCAAACGACGAATCCACATTTACCGCAAGTCCAATGGAAATTGAAGAGCGTGGTTTCACACACATCGCATATTTCACGCACACCTTGTACAACGCGCTTCCACGCTATTGTTTTGTCTGTAATCATATTATTATCTTAAGTCGTATTCGGAAATTATTTGTAGCAATGATTGATTTGGAATTGCTTTATTGCATCGGTACATATTAATAGGGCCCAAAGAAATAAAATTAATATTGTCTTCTTTATATAGTGAAATCAAAATGTAGACAAGGATGAAGGACAAATGAATTCTAGGATCAAAATTACCTTCATTTAGATGATGGGATTCCGCCTCTTTTTCTTGTTGTAGTAATTCACAAAATTGATCTCCAATTTCTCTTAACAGGAAACAACTCATTTCAATATCTAACTCGGCCGCATCAGCTGATGAAGATAACCATAATTTTTTGTCTTCCTACAAGAACCATAAAATTATTTTATTAATATTATTTATTGAGAATATAAGTATAACAAAATTAAGTTTTTATTTTATATAATAAAAATATAGTTTTATTTAAATTCTCACCTCTTCTGCATCTTTATATGGATCTGAGAATCCGGCTATAGCTAACTGCCTATTCTTGGCATACTTCAGTCTTCGAAAAGCGTAAAATCGGCAAAAGATGTTCGGCATGTCCTTATCCCGTTGCGCGGGGGACCAGCGACACTCACGACACTTGGCAAGCCGCGGCGCCACCTCGAAACACGGCCCGTTCTGTAGGAACGACTCCGAAGTTGACTTGGAGCGGGCGGCCGAGGGAGTTCGGCGCGGAGGGTCTTCCCGGCGTCTACCACCCCGCCCTCCACCACGTGACCTTCTTCCCCGCGCGCGTCCTCCACCACGTTTACTTGACGTACTTCCGCTACCACTACCACTACCTCCCGAATCAGAGTCTTTATCGTCACTTTCTTTATCACTCTCACTTCCACTTTCTGATGCTTTTTTCTTTTTTGATTCATCACTCGCTTTTTTCACCGTCCCCTTTTTCCGTTTCGCCTTAGGCGGTTTTCGCTTCGGCGGTGAAGTCGATTCACGTTCAGAACTTGTACTGTCTTCCTCCGCGTCATCAACGCGACCGTTTACTTCCTTTGGCTTCCTCGGTTTTGACGTTTTGCGTGCACCGCGCTGAATAGATTTTGCAGCAACTGGCACTACTATATTAGAACTTGAATCGTCCGGCTCAGACACACGAGTTATCGTCATCGGCAAAGTTATACAAGTTCCTCCACCTCCTGAGCAATCACCTTCACCGATGGGTGCTGTTTCATGTCTCTGCAACCATGCTTTTTTGCCTAAATGCCGAACCGGGGCTGAACCATCTCGGGGATTGGGGGAAGCCATTTTAGCAGGCGTTTCACTATCAGCTACTGTCATAACGGGTGGAGTAGCAGGAGGGGCAGGTGGTGAAGATGACGTTGATAACGCAGGCGTTATCGGTGGCGTCGAAGCGACTGGAGGCACTGGTGTCGCTGGGGCAGGACTAGCTGCAGGCGTAATTTGAGGTGCAGGTGAAGCACCTGCTGCTTTTTCTGGCGTCTCGATACTACCATCTGCTGAAGGAACTCTAACGTCACAAGGAGGACCCGGGGCCTGCGGCGCGGGTTCAGAGCCTAGCGGTGTTCGACCAACACTTGCAGCTGCAGCAATTAATGGTTCAGGCGCGGGGCTTTCTAAACGTTTACGCTTGACATCTGTCGTTTCGGCTGGATCAAAAGGACATCGTCTTCTCGGCGACAAACGGTCTGGATCCTCTCGTGAAACACCAAGATCTAGAGGTTGAGTTTGACACGGAGATGAATTACTAAGATCACCGTGCGCTCGCGGCGGCGGCCGAGGTTCAGGTGTGCGCGAATGTGCAACGGGCGGCGGTCGCGTTCGCGTCGCAGGCGAGTACGCGGAAGGTGGAGGATAGGGTACCGGTGGTGGTTCAGCTTTTGTTAGCTGCATAGGTGGTTCTACAGCCACTGTATAATGTGGAGAAGGAGAAGGTCCCGGTGAATTACTGCTTGGTTTTCCGTAAATATGAGGTGGTGCTGGACTCGATACCTTCGGTTTCACTGGTGGAGACTGGTAATAAGCAGCTGGCGATCTCTGCGGTTGGGGCTGGTAAAGCCTGCGACTCTTGTCTTGCGCCGGCAACGCTGCATGTGGTGAAGTCTGTAGCGCGGGATGGGGATGAGGCGGTGCGTGCGGCGATAGACCAGTTCGGTATGGCCGCGAAGGTAGGTAGTGGGGGGACGGTTCACTCCTCGGCTTGCTAGGATACGGATGCTTTTGCTCCAAATGTATTTGTTTGGCGTCGTGCTTGACTATCACAGAATTTTTCTCGGGGACAAGGGGAGGAGGAGCGGGCAAATGTTGATCTTTTAGTTTTTCGTACCTATATGGTGGATAGTTGTAGGGGGCGAAATTAGGTTCGCCCTTCGGAAGGACGGGATGTTGTGGTTGTTTATCGGATTTGGCGAGAGAGTGGCGAGGCGCGTGTTGGGAATGCGGCGCGTGCGGCGCATGGGACGCGTGGGATGCATGCGTCGCGTAATCTTGTTGCGACAAACGGTCGGGCGGATGTGCCGGTGGCGAATAGTACGCGCGCTCTGCCGTCCGCATTCGATCGTGTTCAGGTCCTGAGCCACCTCGGTTTGGTGCCAGACTGTTTAATAGTGACCATGACATACTACGTTCCCGCTACAAAAAAAGAGAATACTATTATCTCGAGTTCAATAATATCAGATATACACTACATTATATAAACCAATACAAAAAATCACATTTAAATAATATGAACCTTTTGATTTGCTAGCCTGAGAGATTCCTCAAAATGCCTCGAAACTAGTTTTGACGCAGCATTTTCTTGTTCTCTCCTCTCTTTCTCTTCCCTTTCTTGTTTTTCTCTTTCCCGTTCCCTCTCCATTCGTTCTCTTTCTTTTTCTTTCTGTTGCTTTTCCAGCATCTCCCGTTGCTCCTGATCCCTCCGTTCTCTGCGAAAGATAAAAAGTTTAGTAAAGACATGAAACAAAAGAAAACATAACATCTTATTATATAACATTTACAAATATAATGTTGATAGTTTCTTTAAGAAAGAAAAGTTAGAATATAAAGAATTAGGTCAAGGTCAAAAGTAATGCGCGATTAAGATACTTTTGTAATTATAAACAATTACAAAACTATGGAAATGAAACAAGCCCGATTGTTTGTTTTTATCCGTAAGAATATTTTCAATCACTTGGATGACAAATTATCGCTTGATAAGATAGATATAAAAGACGAGCGTGATATATGAAATTAAGATAAGACACGTCCTACACTAAAATGTTTTACAAAAAAAGCATATAAACAATTATTCAAATTAAATAGAACGGATTTATTACTTGCTAATAATCATCGTGTCCGAGTACACGACTATTTCAAATCTGACATACTTTATGAAATTGACAACTAACATAGAGTTACAGACAATATTTACTTTTTAGGTAAATAATTTTTCGACTTAAGTGGGATTTATTTAAAGTGCTATTAAACGAAATTTACTTACTGAATATTTAAAAAACGGATTTAATGAAATCAAATTAAAGTATCATTTTAAATAATACTGTAAAGCATTAAATGCTGCTTAAGAGTAGCAGTCAGTCTTTCGAATAATTTCCATCGCCATTTACACAAAACATACATTACACTCGATAGCACACACATATCGTATTAATTTATATGTGCTACATACCAAGATAATAAGTTAGCCCCAAAAGAAGAGAGAAAACTACTATTCTTATACGGTACATTTAAATTATTTATTTTATAATATATATAAACATACAAGTCGCCTATAAGAAAACATAATCATTAATATATTTTCAATAAAGAGTATACTTTAAAGAAGGTACATTAAATTATGAGTACAATTCAGAGAAGCATAAAATAAATATGTATATGGGACAAAATGACAATTAAAACGGTGTAATAAGTAAATCGATTTATGTGGGTCTTATGAATCAACTGTTATTAGTGACGTCTCATGATTCATTTGTTTACGTAGTAAATGCACATACAAACGAGTATTTTATTAATGTTTGTTAAGTAAATTCAATCATTGAATTAGCATTAGCAGATATTACGATTGTACCTAAAGCGTTCCCACAGCATATCAGAGTTGTTTATGATACAACAGAAGTGAGCATAAATATTTAGTACATACAGTAACAGTAACAGCCTGTTAATGTCCCACCGCTGGGCTAAGGCCTCCTCTCCCTTTTGAGGAGAAGGTTTGGAGCTTATTCCACCACGCTGCTCCAATGCGGGTTGGTAGAATACACATGTGGTAGGATTTCAATGAAATTAGACACATGCAGGTTTCCTCACGATGTTTTCCTTCACCGTCAAGCACGAGATGAATTATAAACACAAATTAAGCACATGAAAATTCAGTGGTGCTTGCCCGGGTTCGAACCCACGATCATCGGTTAAGATTCACGCGTTCGAACCACTGGGCCATCTCGGCTTAGTACATACATAATAAGAAAATGTTTTGAATTTGGTTTAACTTCGTTGATATTACTTGCGACATTGTTGACATCATTTATTTAAAGTCATATATTGAAATTTATAGGAAATTTCCTGACCAAGAATTTAATAAATAAATTTTACCTTACAACCTAATAAGACTTTTTTAATATCGATATTTAAGTAAATAATCAAAGAAATTCGAAGTATCTTCATAATATTGCTACGAATGCATCTTTACGCAAATATTCCTTAAACTTTACTATAAAAATCCTTTATGAGGGGTTATTTTAATGGTGCGAACAGAAACGATAAATAACGTCTGTCATTACGTGCACGACCAAACAAATTACGTAATAGTTTCCGCAATAATATCTACTCGTTATAACATGAAATATTTAACTATGGTAATTTGTAGGTTAAGTTTATATTTAATCATTAATTTGATGTCCATGGCAGATTAAAAAAATGAAAGTTGTAAATTTTTTTTTAAATTAGTTTTACCTTGACGGTTTGTAGAATTCCAAAGTCATAGACGTATGAATACATAAGTATTTAGAATATTCTTTTTAGACAACGTAACACTTGTAAAAATTCTGAAATCAAATCAATCTTTCTATTACTTTCAACCAATTGTATTAAAATTGCATTTTTATTTTATTTTATCATCATACTGTTTTACTATTTCGATAACAAGGTATGCAATGATTAAATAACAAATACATTGGACTTTATTCAACCTTTGAATCCTTGTTTTATTATGACCCGAACGAATGAGGAAACTGGCATATACATACAATAACAACCCAAAATTACATGTTAGACACAAAATAAAAATAAACAAGGTAAAAATAATATCAAATATTTATTTATAAACATGATTATATAATTTTTTATTTTTTAAGTAAACAAACAAGCAACTGTATTGTTATAATTTAGGAACTTTGTTTTGATTCATGGAAGTTACCTCTAAAGATTTAAGAGAACCAATGTTGGAAATATGAATACCTGTACCTGTTATATAATGGATTCTCGTTTCCTTATAAAATAATTTCAGTTAATAGATATATTTCATTTATCACTTGAAGTTTTTATTAAGTGACAAAATCATATTAATCAATTTACCAAGAATATTAAAATTTATTATAATATGTCCTCCAGATCGATTTCGGCCACGGCGGCCAATTTTAAGATAGATTAAACAACTACGCAGGAAATATTACAAGTTTTATATTAATTTTATATTAATTAATTTACATATTGTGTTTGTGCACAAGTGTGTGCGCAAACACAGGTGCAATCTGTATTCCCTAACTCTCATAATCCGATAGGACGGCAATCCGACACGACCGGAAAGAGTTCAGGCGCAAGACCAACGGCTTTACGTGCTTTCCGAGGCACGGGAGTGTACACACTTTTAACTTCCAGACTCCGGGCTCCTACTGAGAATTTTGTGACAGAAAAACCCAATAAATTTTATTAGGCCGTCCTTAGAGTTTTTATTTCTTACCCACGTTCGAAATAAACTACTATTATATACTAGATATATAATTTTAAAGATATTTTAATGAGCAAGTCTACCAGTTTACCAATCCAATTTGAATTTAAATTTTAGTACGACTAGGGCAATTAAATCGTTATTAAGTTTAAAGCGCGTATTGCTACATTCAATTTCTAATTTTAAAGTCAAATATTTGACCAATTTTTTAAGTTTACCATTTAAATTTAAACACAATTTAACATTGAATTCATTATATTTTTTTTATATTATATTTTTAGTAAATGTTTAAATTTATTACATTAGTTTTAATTATGAGTCATATAATACGTAATTCTATTATGTATATATAACAAATGTTGTTACGAAATAAATGATTACATTTAACAAAGTGTGGTCCAAGTATTAACAGTAATAAGAATTCATCAAGATAAACACAAAAAATAAAGTCCAATCAAAGATTTAATTTTATCTGAAAATAAAATCGATATCAGTGGACATTGACAAAAACCTCGTCGGTGTCGTTAACCTTGAACTACAAACAACTTTCCAGCTCTGACGTAATCAACCTCGAATTAATTCTAGTCTATATTTACTTACACGTTTAACACATTTCATACGATTTTTGCTTTATTTTTCCTCTAAAGATAAAGTATATACTTATTTTTTATAACTTTTAAAATAAACGTTTATCTTTAACTGATAAATGATAAAAATATACAAATATTTATTCAAAAATATAAAAGCCTTATTATTACCTCCTCCAGTAAAATGGTGGCGATCATAATTTTTTATTTTTTATTTAAAACACAATTACAAGAAAAATCTGTGAATTCGTATGATTTAATTTAACTGTAAACAATGATTATGCTTATTTCAACACGCTGAAATAGTAACATAATTCAAATAAAGAATAAGTAATATTTTGTAAACAGTTTGCAAGGAAACGGAAATTAATTGTTTTTATTTAAAATAACTATGTTAAAAAAATTAATAGTGTATCCTTCATACAAACGAAAAAAACCAAATATCTATAAATCATACCTTTTCTATGAATTTTAATAATAAATTATACTTAGCATGAATGAAGATTTTATTATTTTCCCACTGAAAGTTTTAAAAATCGTAATGTATTTATCGTTAGTTAAAGATAACACGTAATATTCTTGTGTATATAAATAAATTTCCTAATCTAATAAAATAGGTATCTTATAAATCTACCATATATCATATTTTTATCGGTCAATAACATATTATTTTTACTGCTATTAAAAATATGACTAACATATTTCGTCATATAATGAGCCTTTAATTTAATGAAAATTATGATTAAATGTAATAATCTTGAACAAATAATTAATAAGATTATATTAACCCAGAAAATTCTATGTGTGAAATGTGTACATGTAAATGTGTTGTACATGGTGCAAAATATATAAATAAAGATTCATTTGTCATTGTCATTTGTCAACAGTTTTTATTTCAAAGCAAAGTACAATCCGATATATTAGGAAGAGAAGGTCCCAGGAGTACCGTAACAAAGAATTTACAAAATAATATATTTATATATATATATATATTAATTATAAAAATGTTCTCACATATACAAATTGAAATAACAAGAAGTTTACTCCTATAGAATAAACGAGTATTTTTTTGTCTATTGTATGTAAATTAATAAGTTATTTGAATCGTTTCGCATAACAATAGGCTGCGGAAGTCATCCTTCCTCTGTGGTTACCAAGTTAGATTTAATTTGACTTTTAAACGCTCGCTACTTATTAAATTTGCATAAACAACGACGAAAAATGTTGTATTGTTGTCTCTCGGAGAAAGTTGCAATCAACCGTAATCCGTAATCCGTAACAGCCTGTGAATGTCCCACTGCTGGGCTAAAGGCCTCCTCTCCTCTTTTTGAGGAGAAGGTTTGCAATCAACGCTATTAAATAATTGTAAATAGCTTTATAAAAAAATGTACATCTTAAAAATTAATACTTCAAAAAAGAAACGTAATTTTTTTTCTTTGTTAAATTTCAAAAAAGTAAAAAGGCACCTGTAGACTAAATAAATGATAATAGAAAATAAGGTATAAATTTTAGGGAAATTATTGTCAAAGTACCTAACAACAGATACATTGAAAGAAATTTAATTCTATTTAATGTTAGAGCTTAAAAAATGAACAGTGAATTAGCAATAATTGTGTAAGAGTACAAACCGTAACAGTCTTTCATGTCTCTCTCTATCGTATGTGGCGGCCGCGATATAATCGTCCGCGATGGCATGGTGCAGCGGCGGATGTATCGGTGGTTGATATCGCTGCTTCCACAGCAGCTCGTTCGCATAGAGCGAGTGTGGCGGCGGCGGAGGCAGGTGCAACAGGGGCGGGGGTGGGCCGCCGCCGTAGCCGTGCGCCATGCCGCGCCACTCCTCCACCGAGCTGGCCGACCCGCCTGAGCGCACGCCGCTCACGCCGGAGTCGGACCGATCGTCCGCATCGCGCGCGCACACTATCACACAGTCGTCCTCCTCGGAGGCCACGGCGCTGCCAACACCATCCGCGCCCGCACTCACTTCACTCTTCACTTCACCACCACTGTTTGCGCACTCTTCGCCCTTCACCTCCTCTTTTACGCACTTGTTTTCGTCACTGATCTCCAACACATCACCACTTGCACTTACACTTTCTGCGACACCTGTAACAATAAAAAGGAAAAGTTAGTTGAATCTATATTATAAATTATCTATTATCACAGTTCAACATTATTTCAAAAATTAAATTGGTTAGCATCGATTGATACAAATAATACATATGATACAACTCTCATTTTAACATCGCGACTGATAAATGGTCAACGTCAGCAATTCGGCATGTTGATCCGAGCACGTTTGGACAGCGGCCAATATTAGCTCATTCACACTACGCCCACTCGTTTGCAAAAATGTGTCGTATTCTGAAACTGCCGGTTTAATATATCAAATAAAAATAACGACTGCAATAAAACAGCTGACCCGTAGGTACTTATTAAATTTAAAAACAACATTTAAATGTCAAGTACCTAACGATTGAAGTATGTATTTACATAGTTTTAAATTACAAATATCTCAATATACAAAATGACATCATGTTTTTATGGAATAACAATATATGAAGAGTCGTTATCACAGATTAATTATGAAACGTTCTCGATTGCATACCACTTTCTCAATGTCGGTTTCGTTCGACGTGACAAGCATTAGCTATCGAAGTCACGTTTCGGGCTACAAAGCCGGAAGAGAAAGATGACAATCAGGGAGACGTGTTTAGCACAGAGTAAAAATGTGTTACCGAAGTTATGCGTGTCAATGAATGACTGGCCGATCGCCAAAATATGGAGCCAAGTAACACATGACGCGATGAAGTTTGGCGAAAAACCAGAACAGGGGCAATGTGACAGAGTACGGACATCCTGACGCATTAAAAATTCCATTTGCTTGGTGTTAATTATTAACAAACTTACAAAACTATCATGCTTCAACAACGAGGCAAAATGTTCCAATAAATAAATTCTTCGAAAATTGATTGCGAAATAGGTGACCAACCAGAAAACGTTGTTTTCTTTCCTCTATTAATAATTGTAATTTAATAGAATTAATAAGCATATAAAATTACTATGTAATTTGTAAGATATATCTTAAGTAACAAGAATAAAAAAACACTATTAAAAAATTATATCATAACCAAATAAATTAAAAAATCCGTTGGCAATATAAAATTCGACCCGAAACCTACACAATAGGACATGCTTGCGTGTCAAACGAACGACAATGGAATTTTAATGAGAAGCTGTTAACGACGAAGCGCATTTACATAATCGCATACATAAATAATTATTACTAACAAACAAACGGAGAAAACGACCATCGATCTTGTTTGTGATGCTGGTAACCATTATCACGGGTGTATGGGTCAAAGCTCAAGATTTTACTTATACTTGTGTAAGCGTTGCGATGTTTTCGTACTTTCTTCAAACTATAATCCATTTACCACTGAATGAAGTGTTGTATCCCAGGTTTTTATTATATTGGCATAATTCTAAATGCAAATGGTCTATTTAAAATATTTGTTTTATATGATTTTTTTTATTAAGGGGCCAACAAAAAAAGTAATCTAGTTAACTTATACGAATGTTTTTAATACCGTGCCAATAAAATAAACTGTCTGACGTAATAAACAAGTATTACAATATAATAATAATAATTAAAGTATTACAATTGTTAAAATAACAGGAAATTGTTTACTTTTATCTTTCCAATGATAGAACACCAAATGCATACTATACTGCAAACGAATCTATATGCGAATGGCCGTAAACAAAAGCGACGAGACAATGCGACAGTGATCAGCGACTGGGTACAATGAGGTAACAAATAACTCTTGGGGAAGTGCAGCAACGTTCACCGCGTGACGGCAGCTGATTGACAAGACAAACGGTTAGGCGGGGCCCGGCGAGGACTTTTCATTAGATGGTATGAAACAAAAAGTTTACACTTAAGATTGCCGAGAGCTCTGAACAAGCAGTGGCCGTGATGAATTCTGACCGCCTTTGAATTAATGAGGGTAAAACTAGAGTGAAGACACGCTACTATTGCACGACTTACGAGCGCTTTACTAAAATGGCAATGTAAATATACGCAAATTCGTTATGATGGCAACTTATACTTAAAACGAATAATCTTACTGATGTTTAACAGATTATGTATTCATATCTGTTGCTATTTAAAACATAATCTTTTAATATTTCCTTATTGATAATCATTTGCATGTATTATAAATGAACACAAATAAAAATTGAGTAGCCTTAATTTAAATGGAAGGTTAAAAGGTCAAAATCAACTCGTATCTAAAAATACACACGCAATGTAATATAATTGCTCACAAATAACGACTACTTCGAGAGTTGAAACGATTAATCAATCACCTAGTTTTATAACAATGCAAAAAACCACGATAAACTTGATTAAATTAAAGGGAAAAATGAAATAATATAGATTACATAAATATTAAAAAGTCGAATATCATATAAGAATGTGACTTGAAAAGTTTTACATATTTTTTACATGGTTGAAATTTAATGAAATGCACATTGTTTTATCCGACAGTACAATTCAAATATTCGCTATGCGATATCGAAACGTGTTTGTTGACTCACGTAGAGATCTCGTTAAAACCACTAGAGCGTACAGCCACGCCGAGCGTGTAATGAACACTTCCACTCGGACAATAACCGCTACTTAATAGGATGTTTAATAGTGACCAAGCTTTCTCTGGAGCTGTAAAGCAATTATCTCGACATTACTCAGATTACGTAACTCGTCTCTATAATTTTAAATTGCTATTAAAATTGTATTACGAGGGTTAAATGATTAGCGTCATAACTTTTTAACTGAACAAGATTATATTAAAGTTTAAACATATGATTAATAATTGGATGAATTCAAAATACTAAGTTTCCATGTTTAATTTCCACCCTAAGCGTGTTTTTAACTTTACAAAAAGTGATCGTGATCGGCCAACGTATCGGGTATCGTGACTGGTATTGCACTACCTTGAAGGTATTATGGTTTCGTAGTTGCATCACGATTCCAAGACGACCGCATCGCATAAAGTAGGTAATTGCGCAATACATTACTGCATACATTTTGAATTCACAACCTTTTTTGGCGTCTTTAACATTCAAATTAATCGCTTGGTTGAAATAAAAATATATATTTTGTAACTTGTATATTTATATTAATGTAAGGACAGCTATTTGATTAATTATTGTTATACGTAAAAAAAATACAGAAGGATGCTCTAGATTGCATATTCCGTTTAGAGTTGTAATTAAAATTCTTTATAAGCATTTTAATTTGACACTGATTAATTTAACTTTAACTACACTATTTAACGGATCTAGCATGACTAGAATAGAAAATGACTTAATGTTATATATTAAAAAAAAACGCTTAAAACACTACTAATAAACAAGTTCGTATTGTCATAATTAATAAAGTATGTGCCTTTTAATGGAAATAATCAGCTAAATGATATACACTGGAGAACTAACTGCGTATTTACCTACCTACTTAAGAATTGAGTCACCACATTAAAGTAACGAACAAATCAGGTTAGATTTTATATAAGCATCTTATCTTTATCGTAAAACCCCAGTGGGCTAAGTAAAATAATTGAACCCGTATAATATTAAAATGTACTGTTTAAAACGAATTGATGAACATAGGCGAAAAGTGAAATCCTAATTACATCAACTAGCGATATTATGTCGCACAATGAATAATGATGTAGAATTAGAACAATATGGAGTGCGGGTCAGTAGAAAGCTTAATAAACAATCGTGATAAGAATTATGAGTCGATAGGCACGCTAGCCGCAAACAATGCAGTCGGTCGGAGCCAATTCGATAACCCTCGATTAAAGGTCAACTACTACACAACTTTACATTACGTCGCTTCAGATAATAGGTACTATATCAACGAAGGCATTAAGGTACTTTCTATACAGGTTAAGGTTTAACTATAATTATTATATACACGCGGATGATGAAATGACTTCGTTGAGGCTACTAAAAGTTTCAGTCTCAAAATTATTGACTATTTTTTTTAAATTTATTCCACGGACATTTTAGAATTAATACATTGTTTCGGTTCAGGTTGTAGACTTTTCGAGTGTTCATTTTAAATATTGTAATAAAAAACTATTAAATTTATATTTAAAAAAAAAAATAACTAATAATACTCACTAGACGAAAGTGGTATCAAAAACACTTAATGTTTCTTGAATAACTGAAATAGCTTCTTCCGCACTTAAACACAGTCGTGCAATTTCTCACAATTCTTAATAAAACGAGCCAATCACCATAGTTCAAAGTCACAATCACAAAAATATCCAGGCTATAACATGGATCCTCGACGACCGTTGAAAATTAAAAGCAATCCAATTAGTTGTGTCCTTGAAAGCGGTCAGGAAATCAAAGCAACCAGGCGTTAACCTGCACACACACAACTCCAGTCGGCTATGTATACGTATGTATTATATAAATGTACAAAGATCACGACTATGCTAAAATGATCTTTGTGAGCGCACTGTAATCAGACGTGCAAAAGCCTCGATAGCGCACAAAGAACTGAAACGCGGGGAAGTGGTAGTCGGCGGAGCGGGGGACGGGGAACAGACCGCGCCAGTCTCACGACGACGACGTAGCACAACGTAGCAACAAGTGAACGGCAATGCGGGTGTGAGGCGGGCAGGAGACGAGGGATGGAAATAGGGAGGCTCCCCTCGCTCAACACAGAGCGCACCTGACGGCAATGCATGTAGCACCCGTCGTATCCACTATCAAACTATAGGCTAGTTGTACCTACTATAACACAACAGGAAGGGCAGATGTCGATAATCACGATACGCGATATACGTTCTAAATTTACATAATTATAAGTACATAAATTAAGCAATTTATGGATATCGTTCAAAATCTAAAATGAAACTTGAAAAATTAATGTTTTTAGTTAGATATAGACGCAACTTATTAATCAATAATAATATCACTATTACGACACATAACGATCGAACCATCATTTTTTTATCTATAGTGTGATTATATTAATTCAATATTAAAAAAAATTGAAATTTCTGCAGAAAATTGATAAATATCACGAGTGAACGTGTATTATTTATTATTGGATTTTCGTAATTATAATAATTATCGTTTTTGGACAAATACTACCACTCCTTGTTTTATCTGTTTTATTAACTGATTTTTATCGATTAACGAATAAACGTATATGATATACATATTATTTAATCAAGGTTTTAAGTTGTGCAATAATGGTAAATAAATTGCATTCGTGACATTTCATATGAATAAAATAATTAATAAAAATTTGTGGTTTAACGAGTGAAAATATTGTTTAAAACCTAATTCCCCGAGTGCATTTGTTGGTTTTCATTTAGAATATATAAATTATATTGTTTATAGTTTATACATATGAAACTTGATAGGTAAAAATGAGTATTAATTACTTATTATTAGTAGGAAGACATTATACAAAATGTGCTAAGGATTTTGATGTTAATAGAGTTGCGTGGTAATCAAGCTAATAAGAATACCAGTCTATATTTAAGTCAGCACAATTTAGAACATAAACAAAATATCGATCGTTGACCAACATGCCATGCGTATTTAACAACTTGCTAACGATTTGGCACAGCCCCAGGAATTCCTTGAGTGTCATATACTTATATTACATTCAGCCATAATAATAATAAATGCAAGACCAACTATCTGCCCTGTTATGTTTTCAAGCTTGTTTTATTGTTCCACTTATTAGCCTTGAAGTGTTATTTAATCAATTCTTATTAATATAATTATATTATTCTCAATAATATTTTATAATACTAAGTATTAAAGTATATTTGTATATTGGCTGCGGCATACCGATAAACTTGCCTACGAAGTTTTTCTAAAAACATGCAAGGAGGTCGTGTATCTGTTTTGGCCTTGTGCTAATCGTGTTAGCGGTGACATGCGAATAACTAATGCTATGTGTAATTTGCACATACAATGCATCTGAAACCCGCTTTTTAAATAACTGCCTAAATTAACTGTATACGATATCGATTTTATTTTTCATGTCTCCTTGGTCACTGTTATATTGTACGTAATTTGATTAAGATAAAATAAGAAAAATAATCTTCGAGATTGTATTTGCTATCCGCGACTAAAGTTTACCGACTTTATCCGTGTGTGCTTTGCGATATTATATAACGCTTATTTTAATGCTAATTCCTAAAATAAGCGTTTATCGTACAATGTGTTTTATACATAGATATGTTAGATAATTTACACTAAGAATTCGAAGATAGGAAACGCAAACATGGCAGTCGATAACCTGGTTGCAGTACTGATAACAATCCCACTATATGCCTTGTTTGAACAATGTTTTATCTAAATAATGCTAATAACTGAGATATGACAATGAGCGTGAGCAAATGTTTTTATAGCCTTTTTTTGTCTACTCCAAGAACTGATCAAGGACACGCCAAAGCTGTGTTTTATTTATTAATTATATATATATATATATATATATATATATATATATATATATATATATATATATATAGTTAGGACAACGTGAAAGGGACAATATTATTAAAAATAATTATATGAATAGGTTTTAATGTAGAGAACTTGCAATTTCATGACAGCAGATACGCTGCTTGGAATATGTACAATGACTATAAAATTCCAACTTCACTTTAGACTTACTAACCCAGCAAAATACGCGATTGATCCATACAATGAGGTATTTTATTATTTCACGTTATCGATAGCTTACACAGCTGCGTACGGAGGCGTAGACGCTGATATTACGATTGAATTAATTTGACGACCCACAGCGTGATGCAATAACTATGAATCATGATGACATTTTATGGACGTTCCGCCGGCTCACGGAACGCGCGATATGGTAATAATAAACAAAACGATAAAAAAACTATTAGATATATAGTATAATACAGATTTGTAGGTCACTCCTTCATTCACAATTAATTTACTTATTTTTTTAGTATTCTAAATTTTTTTTATAATTTATATATTAACGTTGTAATTTAGCGTTGATTAAATTACAAATCAAAACAAACATGTAAGGAACTGCTGCACTTTACTTTTTATCCAGTCCTCAAAAACCGGAAATGACGGTAATAGTTTGTTGTTATTGGAACTGTAGGTTATCTAGGTAGTTACTACACAAATTAGGGTAGTACGAATCTAGTGGACGATCGATTGTCGAAAACCGCACGACGCAATAAATTGTTGTCTCATGGAGAGTAAACATTGGCGTTCGGCCGCATTCATGCATAATTGATGAGGGTTCGAAGTGAACGCGTGGATTCCAGGCGGTCACGACTGTGCTGAACCGCGCGCCCGCGCCTCCGGCAGCCATTTTGTGGAGCCTGTTCGGCCTGATCGTGCGTTTTGTGAATATTAATACTCTATGATGCACATTTCGTTACTTCGATAACACTAACCATATATATTATAATAAATAGATTTTATTTAGATCCGACTCGGTAACAATATACAATGCAAACGCGTTGCATGCTTCTAATAGCAAATGATCGTTATTAGTTTCTATTGTTACCGACTGAGTAAATAGAGCATGAGGCAGTGTAATAACATAATAAATTAAATAGTACAATACAGCGCGGCTCGCGGGGAACTCTCACGCACAACCATTGTGCGGTGTAATAATTGTTATCAAAAGTCTTTTTCTTTTAAAATGAGACTCATCATTAATAAAATGCTTCACACTAATTAGTATTATTAGCTTTAAGTTCTCTCAACCTTAAGAGTTTTATATTAAATAGAAAGACAAGAAGTACATTTATTTTATGAGTCAGCTATTATTTTAAATATATAAGTGACTACTGCTTTGTTACTGCTTTGTTACTTGTAAAATAAGAATTAACTGCTATTGTTCGTGAATGCAGATTTGCAAATGCAAAATGTGTGAGTATTATAATTTTTGAAATTATAAAGTAAAGTGAAACAACTGAATTCATACAATTCATGAAGTAATCACAGCTACATAACGACGAAGCGTATCATAGAGGTGTCTGTCGGCTCAATTTTACGTTGAGAAGTTGTGGTCGAGGCCTACGGAGCACTCATTACGGATGAAAGTCAACCGCTTGCCCTACCGATGGAAGCCTATGCGGAGAGTTGTAATAATATGAAATGAAATACCGCGCCCGTTCGTCTGCTCGTAACCGCAACTCGCCAAACGCTCTCACGTGCACTTACAATGCGTAACCATGAACTGCAAATTATCATGACTTGCCTGCACAACATCAAGCCTTGAGCAAACGCGATGTTTTCGTTTTCCATATAATGCAAGCATCGCATTCCTTACGTATGCACTAAATAATTAAAAGAAACAAATCTGAACCATCTGTTCATGAATGACTGATTTATTCATTGATATTTTCGTTTCTTAGCAAGACAGCTGAGCATTGCAGCCGCATTTCCTGGCGTCGAACGACCTATTGTTATAATTTGCACTTTTTTGCCGACATATCAAGAATAGCGTGTGCATTCGCATTTTATAAATGTACTCGCGTATGTAGTTTTTATACACTTAATATTTACTTACGTGTGGGAATCGAAAGTCAATGAATAGGCAGTCTCATCAAAGAACATTATGAGTCTCATTTTACTGTTTCTCATCAAAAAATTCTGCATACAGTGTCCCTTTCTATTGAAATAGAATATTTACTTTTTAGTATACAGCATTATGATTATATTATGTTAAATACTGGTTTGCTACGCCTTATATATTAATAGACACACTTCACCTATCCATTTATAGACTTAAGTAGAAACTATTTGCAAACATTTACATAATTATCCATTAATGCATTATTTTACCTCATTTAGATGAGTAAAAGAATTTAAAGTTATAATTATTATTATAATATTTCTTTGAATAAATAGAATACTAATGACAACTAATACATATATTTATATTGTTAACGAAATAAATATTTAATTTACATATAAAATAAAACATCGTTTCGGTTTCTAATTAATAAGGAAACATTGCGGAAAATAACTGAGATAATAAAGTCGTGATCGGGCACCGTAACTATTCTAGATTCTTTAACATTATATTGTGTCATTATGTATTACTTAACAAGATCGTTGCTTGATAAAAATGATTAGAGATATATTATAATATAGTTGTTAAAACTTTCAAATAACACTTTTAATAAAAACTTAAAATATAAGACTGAAATTAAAATTGAATAACCAGTTTACATAAAAAGTAAAGTATTCGCCCGTGAAGAATAAAAAATGATAAGAAAAACAATTAATAAGAAATTAGTAAAATATTCAATAACTTTCGAAATCCATGAGTATTTTACAAGTTTTACGACTCATTTTGCACGAAATTGAACTACTATTTAAAACTTATAATTTCGAGTAAATAACATTTCTCAAATGAAAACAACAAAAACAAACGAAACTTAACCTCCTTGTAATAAATATTATAATAATTTACCCATATTAAACCAAATATAATAACTGTGGTCTCTATATATCATCTGGACTACCCAAATCCCCCGTACTACTGAGGGGGTGTCCTCCCCGGCTTATTCAAAAGAGCCGCATTAAGCTCTCCCCATTAACAGCTAACTGCAGGTTATCAAAGGTTTTCCTTAGAAAACGCAGCCAACCCGCTGGCCGGTAATTTGGGCCCGAGCCAAGTAATGTTTCGACACGTTACGCTCACCCTTATCGGATATCCAGTGAAATGCATGTAACCATTTTAAAATACGGAGTGCCGCAGTCTTGCCTTTGCCAAACGACTACGTGAATTTAAGTATTACTGGACTATCTTTTCGACGAGTTGGCAAACATTGTAGAACATCAATACCTTTGTTTCGCCATTTGTTATCAAGCACAAAATACAGAATACTATAATATACTATTCTTATATGTAAAACAAACGTAACACACTTTCATTATGTAATATTTTTGGATTTATACAAGTTAAACTTTAATATTTTATCATTATAAAAAAGATACTAAGTACTGTTGTTGTTGTTTATTTTATTGAAGTAAAAAACTAATATTTTGTATTATAATAATTAGCGTATTTCTCTAGCTGTATATGAATACTTAAATATAAAATTTGATTTAGCTGTTAAAAAAACTGATGTAAAATATCTACTATTATATTCTTGAATCGATTAAAATCACAAACTCGTTTCACCCACAGTTACCAACACAAGATGTCAAGAAGTGATTTATAGTATAATTTGATTTGATTTTTTACGTACTTAAGAGATCATTGAACTGCGAAAAGGAGCAGAGTGAAAATGTCACAATTTACGACTCAAGGGCGCAGGGAGAATTCGTCCTTACTAACCCCTTGAGTGTTTACGTCGTCGCCCAAGAATCGGGGTAAAACCCCAGGAACAAGCTTTGATAAGATAATATTTTATTTATAATTATATTTCATTCATCGATAAAATATAGTATACGCTATGGGTGTTGTTTTGAATATTTTGTTAAGGTTTTTTATATTTTGTAAACTTACAAATATCTTCAAATAATTTTAGTATATCAAAGGCGATAAGAAGATTGAATCAGATATGTTATCATTAGCATTATAAATACAAGATAAACATGAATCTTTATCATATATTAAATAGTCCTGCCTTTGATCACCGCAGTGATGGCAGTCTAATCTAATAACGGTACGAGCTTCCGCTCTAAGGCAATTGCCATAGAGACGATAAGATCGTTCGCCCACCGACCTAAGCATCCCTTATTTTATTTATTCTCACAAGAGCTCGTCCTCTCAAACAGTTGATTTCTTTGATAGCACATTATTCTTATTTTTCGACACAAAATTAAGTGTTTTAAACTTTTATAATGTTCTTAACATTTGTCATTTACACGACATCTTTCATTCAGAATATCGCCATAGTTAGCTTCGGCAATTGCAATTACCAATATTTATTTATTTAACACTTGTATGATTAATTAGTTACAAATAATAAATTAAATGAAGTTCACTTAATAAATTTGCTGCTCGTCAAATTGCAATCAAAAAGAAATTAACACAGCGACTTTTAAGTGGGCTAAATCTGACGGGTCAGGGTACGATGACTAACATCATGTAAACATTTATTATTATACTATACTACAAGGTATATTGGTCTTTACTGTAATATAATAACGTCTCATTCTACATTATGGGTTTACAGGTGATATGCGAGAACGCCAGAGTCGTGTGTGGGTAGAGATTCCACGTCAACCCCTTCCCTTGTGGCGAGAGGGTACGCAATGTGAATGTTTGGGATTTCTTTACGTTTTCTCTTATTGTATTCAAGTAAATAAACCATTGTTCGATAGACGAGTGTTGTTAGAGTTAGAACCGAATCATATTTCAAGAATACTTTTTTCTTTTACAAATTAAAATTTCAGTACCTACCTACTAAAATGAAGTAAGCAGTACCAAGATAAAACATTTCGAATGAGGTACTTTGAGATAACCTTCCCCATGTATCGTCGACACTTGGATAACGTTACGTTTTGACACGAACGCATTCTTGCTATTATCGCGTATCGACCTACATACATATCAGGTTCCGATTTATAACAAGCGATGAAACAATCTGTGGCCTATGTTGTGCGTTTTTCCGTTAACTAATTTCTGGATGACTACCAATTTATTTTTGTAATGAAATGGAGTAGAGGACAGACAAAACCGTCTGTATTACGAAGTACATAAATAACAAAGTTTTAAATGCACACATTTGGGACTGGCAAATTGATTATTGACATATGATTTAAATTTTAGAGAAATATATATTATATAAATGAAAATCGTGAGTCAAAATGTGTTTCAATACACGATGATAATTGTAAATATAGTAGTATTTTGAATTATGTACTATGAGAATGCGAGTATGACATCATTCGAAATTCAAACATCTGATGCTCGTCACCGGACGCTACTAGAAATGTGACACGAGGCGTGGATTAAATACTACTAATGACTCATTAAATGTCTCGCCTAGCGACTACTTCAGCGCTAAAATAAATTCAATACGAACCGGTTAGTGAATTGCGCTGGTTAAATTCGATCGCAATACATTCAATTTAAATGCCAATTCGGTTAAAACGGCAAGGCCAGCGCTATCATGCGAAAATCGACAAGTTTTATGTGGGCCAGAACGACTGTAGTAAGGTAACATTCCTTTACATTTACAGTAGTGAGATTTACGATCGTGATAGTTTCGTTTTCACGTCTCAATGACTCCGGTATTCGCGCATTTCGTCCATTTTTGTTCTTAACGTATATTCCGTGACCAATCTAGAAAGATCTTTAATAGTTCAATAGGTAGCAATATTCTTATATTGTAATTGATGCGATGGAGGGTGAAGAAGAGCTCTAAGTAAAGCTGTCATTGACTTTTTATTAGCGTTAAGTCGCTGTGCGTGACATGATACCCGCGCTCTACTTATCCATAGAGAAGTTGCGCAACGAATGGGACCACATTACCTACGTATTCAATAGATACTGTCCGCCTTCACTTTCTTAACCTACATAGCTAATAAATAGATTAGCAACGGCAAAAATAACTACACAAGTGACAAACGAAATCAACTTTTTTTCGTAGAAAGCGAGTTCATTGCATTTGCATAATGAAGTTATCTTTTTTTTAGCCTTTTGCCGTCCACTAATGGATGAAAGCCTTTCCCATAGAACGCTAACCATCCCGATCTTGGGCAGTCCGTATCCATCTCGTACCTGCCACTTTTTTTAAATCGTCGGTCCACCTTACCACAAGGCGTCCTACATTACGTTTGCCTAAGCGTGGTCTCCACTCTGGCACGTGTGGCTCCATCGGCCATCAATGCGCCAAGGTATCATTATCTTTCTAAATTAAATAGATAGTTAATTTTTACCTCCCTCTAAATATTGATTATTTATATTTGTTTGCTATATGAAAGAGTGCTATTAGATTACTTTAAAAAATTCGATAACGAAAAGGTGAAGCTGATACTTGTACGGGAATAAACAAAGAGACACCGAAGGTTATAACATTAGGTAATTCGAAAACCTTGACATCATGCAAATTGATGTACAGGACATGATGCGTCGAGTGATATAAAATACTCAGCTTCTTGTCAACGTATGCGCGCACACACATACACACAATAACACAAAACGAATATCATTGTAAAATCTGTTGAAGATGCCGATTCTATATAATTTTTTCGAAACTTCTTGCATATAGAATTACCACTTTTGAGGACCACCATTATAAAGACAACATAATATTACCATTTTATATATCTAGTTCTATTTTATTTTGTCCTTCGTTAATAAAAACTTTTTTAACTGATTTAGATACCTATAACATAATTTATATTAAATATTTTATTGTTTTGTTACATCGCGATACTAAATATATTATTAAATACAGAATATATAAAAATAAAATTTTATTTTATTTGTTTTATGTATTACAAGGAAAATTGTTATTTAAATTATCTGGTTTTATCTCAATGCGAAATAAACATTAAACTTGCAAATTAATTTATTAACTGACTCACTGCCTATACTGAAAATGTAATAAATGTTGTACTTAATATATAATAATAAGTGGTCGTAAATTCTTTATTAACGATTACGATTATTTTTATTTACAATGTCCAAAACAGTAATCCCGTAATTTAAAACGAGTTAAGCGCATTAAATTAACTTTCTATACTTCGATAAATTTTGTTCAATTTGACTTAAATATTAAAACAAATTGAGTGACTATTAAAATCAAAATAACCGGTTTAGAAAAGCGTTTTAAATTTTAAAATTAAAAAACGGAAGACAAAGCAACGCATAATAAACATCTAATTAATCGAAAGTACTCTGTCGTAACACACTTAAAATTTTTCGAGATAACGTAATTTACATATTTACTTAACAAAAATAATAATCATATTATATGAATGGGTAAATAAACCGTTATTTTGCAGAAGTATATTTAATTACTAAACATTTATTCAAACGACAGGAAAACGATCGTAAATTCATATAAAACCGGAATCATTAAATTCTAGGATCGTGAGAATCGTTAATACTATTCACAAAATTTCCAAACATTAATTGCAAAGGAGTTCAATTGCTGTGTAGATGGTGTAACAGGTCCTAATGCACCCAATACATATCATTATGTTTACTTTACGATATCTTTCGTTGTAACAAGAAGACTTGTATAACTGGTTCCGATACAACAAGCTCAATTAACGTCCGGCAAAATAAATTGAAGTCGCCTCGCTATTTTACATTACCGTTTTTCAGAATACAGACAATTTTGTTATTAAAGTCATAAAATAAAATCATATATTCTAATACAAGTTTTTATTAAATTTTACCTTCTCAAAATAATCTTCAACCTTAATTTATCAAAAGTCAGACTTCGTTCGCTCAACGGTGGGCGTTCGTAACTCATACATAATTAAATACCGAGGTTCTTGACTCGGACTACTCAACAGTCGACAGCTATTGCATTACAACTTACGTACATGATATTTGAGATTTCAGCAAAAAAATATTGTTGTCTATTTAATGACAAAGATTGTCATCCGTCCACACAAAATACTTTAAACTAAACTAGCGTTATGTAAAAAAGTATCGAATCATTTATAATTAATGAAGATACCGAGATTATATTTGATATTTTACATTGAATATTCAAAACTATTATTTTATAAGTATAAAAAATATTATACTTTCAATGTACTAATGTACAGTACAGTAACAGCCTGTTAATATCCCACTACTGGGCTAAGGCCACCTCTCCCTTTTGAGCTTTCGGTTGTGGAGCTTATTCCACCACGCTGCTCCAATGCGGGTTGGTAGAATACACATGTGGCAGAATTTCAATGAAATTAGACACATGCAGTAATGTACTAATGATTTCATTGTTATTAATTTTATTACTTACGACATCACGTCATAACATCATCAAGAAACTTATTTGCGTCCGCCCGCGCTTGTATTTATTTGCCAAAAGCTATTAATTACGGCCGTAGAATAGAATATCTCGCCGGCTAATCCCCCGGAGACGGTTACGGTTACTGACAGCGCTGATTAATGCCTGCGGGAGTCTTTAAGCGCTTCTCATTGTACATACCTTCATATAAAACATCTACTGAAATAACCTTGATTTAGGTCATCTGATTTTAATTTTGTCATTTTAGCTTGATTTTGTATTCATTTTTTATATATGTATATATAGATTTATAGTCTCTCTTTTATTATGTTACTAAACAACTAGCTATAATTTACTTTAATTTGTGAGGAAAGCGAAAATTTTTACTTTTTCAAATCGATAGAATTGTCAGCATCGCATCGACAGTAATTAACGTAGTTTTCAATAACGGTGACCGGGGAAAAAGAAACATGATGCGCCCACATTGGAGAATTGGAATTGTTTTGTTGGACGATGCAGCCTGAGACGGCGTCGTTGTGGTGAGCGACAACGATGTGAGTGGAATATCAATTTGATCAACTGTTCATTTCTTCGAAACCATATGCGTGACTACTCGAGGACCGGTTTCATGGCACCAGAAACAATGTAAAAACGATTTACACTAAAATTTAAGTACAAACGTTACGGGGTCTATACTTTGTTATGTTGCAATAAAAACCGAGCTACGCAGTTAAAACAATATTTACTTAAATGTCACAGAAACATTGAGAGCTCGAAAGGAAAGTTGTTTAAGTATGTTGCAATTTAATATCTTTATATCGACAGTGGTTTAAGAGACATTTAAAATGTGAATGTATGAATTAGTCGATGTGCGTCGCTGCAACGAAATACAGTCGCAAGATCAAAATAGGTCACCCGGGAGGCCGATAAATAAAACGTTGTAGATATATATCTAGATTATAACTTTATGCAGACCGCTCCACATCCGCGTACATTCAATCGCCAGACTAAACGCAAATAACAAAACATTCCAACGGCTACACTCACCAGTTTTCATAATAAATAACATTATTTATAAATTGTGAACGCAAGGAATGGGATTCGTAGTAAAATATGTGTTACAATAACAATAAATTTAAGAAGTAATGCTTGGACAAAATAAACTTGTTCTGTTTAAGTATACAATATCATATCCTATATTAGTAACTTACTGAATTAAATTCTAGTAAAATATTAAAATAACGAAGGGCATTTAGAGGTGAATACATAAAATGTTTTTATAATCAAGTACCTACTAGCAGCACTACAAAGTAGACTAACTAACATAGGCCTTATTTTAATATAAGAAAAGCTGAACCAAATTTATAATCCGCATAACGCTAAACATTGACTTATTAATATTTCATACCTGTTTTTTCAAGTATCGTCTAACTAGAGATAATGTATTATAATTTATAAGCACGAATGTTTTTGCCGAGAAAACAATCGAGAATATTACGTAACGTCATCTTTTCGTGTTTTTCTCGTATCATTTTATCGACAATTGTGCAAATAGTGTTGCGCAATCAATCATGAAGTTTATTGGCGATAGTCAACGTCGAACGCCGGCAAGGTTAATAGAATACAGACGGTGCATATTGAAGAGCGTTACGCCACCAATAAAAATATACCCTGTTAACCGGGTTTCAATATTATTTTTCAAGGAATTTAAGAGCAAACAAAATACATAGGCATTTTGAAAACGTTTTAAGCAATAATTTTTAGAAAGGAGAGAAATTTGAGTCTTGACCAATAGCTAAAGCGTAAGTAAGTATTAAATAATGATAAATTATAATACCCAAGACAAAAACATTGTCAACGTATTCGATGACCGACGTTAATGTCTTCTTTTTAAGTTATACTCGTAAATTGTAAGAACATAAAAGACTTGTACGAGAATAAAATGATAAGTCGTATATTGAAAAGTATTCGAGAGGAGCGCGAGCCGTCGTCTACGCACACCAGTTGGCGCGAATTCAATTCCTGTTTGAAGTATTTTAGGAGCCGTGCACGCCGTTCCCGGTGCGCTGACTGCCTGTTTACAAATACTAGCGCGCACTCGATTCATTTCCACAGAATTTGTAAACACAATGCCAAAAGAGATTAGTTTTCTTGGTGTACGTAATGGTATTTTCGACACTGACCATAACATAAATATTAAAAAATATATATAGGTTTAGTATTAATTTGTTTTGCAAGTAACACTATATTTTCTATTTCAGTTTAGTTGAGTTTTAATAGTTAGAGGAAACGAACGTAATAGAATTGCGTTAATTACTGTAGAACTACTATTAAATTTATTTATATTACAGTTATGATGTAAAGATTGCCATCTTTCCATTTCAAACCTAAAACCCCATTCAGCAGTCAAGCTAGTATAAATAATTGATAAATCTTCTAAATATTAGATAATTAGTGCATTGAAAACTGGTAAAATAAATAATTTATTATTGATTTATATATAACAACTATTAAGTAAATTCGTGTTACAACTCGATCAGACGCTAAAATGAAGCAAAAAAGGAAATGAAAGCCATTATACAACTTTTACTAGTTTCTTTATTGCTTTGGCAAACGCGCTGGCAAAGAAACGCGCGATTTCGTTCGTCGAATTTGGCGTCTTATTCATTGGAGATTGGGAATAACGATCTACGGCAAGAAGTCAGACTAAAATGGAATGTATACACTCTATTTAAAGATGAAGCTTGCTTAATATAACCACACGTAGAATTTTTAAATATATGCCAAAAAAAATTACGAATCTTAAATATTTCGGCACTTTTGCGCGAAGCAAATGGTTATATTTCTTTTATAGTGCCCATTTTAAACGTCCGCTAAATCTTTAGGATATTGAACTTTAAGATTCAGTCATCGCAAAGGCAATAAGGCTTATTTATAGCTTTTTGCCTCCATAGTAATTACGAAACCAGACTTCAATGTGTTATTTTGTGCGCTTTTATAAGTATTTGCTATGAGCATTAAAACCATTTAACATTCTTAAAATAGCCTATTCAGTCAATCCCTTTGTGTAAATTGAGTAACAAAATAAGGAACAGCTGTGAGAATTAACCTTGAAAAGTAAGAACCTGTCCTGTTCCGTCGGATAATAATCAACCCTCCCATATAAACCACGAGGCGAAACACGTGTTCACACACGCAAAGTTGTATTTATATCTCAAGCTGTTCGAACTAAACTTAAACAAAACATTTAATCTTTAAATGTGATAGACATGATTTTGTTTTGTAATAGTTTCAAACAAATTGTAAAACAAAATAACTTTTCTAACGAAACAGGTCAAAAACAGAGCAAAGTGCCCCCTGAATCGACAAAAAGAGGTCACTGACTGCTCAACGGGGTGGCGTTGGCGAGGTGGGGATGGAGGGGCCGCAATAACACATATGAAAAAAGAACCCCGAACATCTGCCGCACATGTGCGTTCTGTTTCATACGATGGAATAATGCAAGCAACTACAGACCGACGTGGTCGAGCCTTTTTGTGCAGTAGCTTTTTTGTTGTCTTCGCGCTTTGTGATCGAGGTTTCGATACAATGCGTTTTTATAACAAAAGTTAATCAATACTTTTGTGACTTTTAAGATATTAATTTTTTTAATGATTAATTATTATCATTGTTACCTGAGTTTAATTTATGATAATGTGTTGATGCAGAACAAAGAACAGTTACAATAAAAAAATTAAAATATTACAAATATTAAATCGTAAGTCATATTTCATGTGGATCGCTTTATTGGATATTGCAAAACTATGTAGTTCCGACAAGATCAGAGCGAATTGGATCGACGCCAAACACTTTCTTCGCTGAGATGTAAAGGTCGTAGAAAAGTGGCACTCATATTTTATGTGCGTACAGTTGAAATAACTACTATGCTGTGTAAATCACAGTTTCGAGATGCGACTTACATCGGGTAAAAATAAATCCAAGAGTGAATAAAATACTTTACTTTGAGTCATCTTAGGTAGGTGGTAATGTCAGAGAAATACTTCTTTATTTCACTTAAATTGATGTTTTTGTTTGTTTATAATGCGAGCATGAAATATTATTTAGGTTTATTTAATTATTATAATACAAGATACGACAATTTTTGTTGTATCTTGTATTTTAAACGTAAGCATGCTTTTATTATTTATACGTGCAATAAAAGTCGGGAGTAAATTATAATAAGCAATTTAAAAACATCCTATGTCTTAAGTATAATGTGACGGTTCTCGCAAGCAGCGACATCAAACGATTCTATAATTACTGGCGCTGTCCCATCAAACATCAAGACGAATTATGTCGGTAAATAATCATATCTCTCGTCACGTTTCGATAATATGGCTCTGACGTAACAAAGTCATATGAGAGTATAACTATTGATACAACATTTTACACAAACATAAACTTGTAGTTATCGATTCCATTATATTTACGAGCACATCGTTCAACGAGTTCGTGTCGTCGCTAAAGTAAGAGAATAGATCGTGGCTCGACCTTTGATTCGTGAGTCCCCCGGGGCGAGATGATCTCGTCGAGGCTTACAAATGCTCCTATCGCCTTTCCCTGGAGGTACGTTATTTTATATAACTTTATACTATATATAATAAAATACATTTAACCCAATTAAGTATCATTATATTATGTATACGATGGAATTTTGGAAATTATATTCAATTAAAATTTTAGTTAATGTTCAACTACAAATAAATAACCGACCTAAACTAACATATGAGATGTATTTTGATATAAAATCCCTTATCTATGTTAAAGTTAAGACATCTTAGAAACTATTATCCGAAAATAATTAGTATAAATTGCTGCTTTTAAAGGTTGAGGTTATGTGAAAGTGATATTATTTCGAAACGATTATATTTTTTTGCGTTAAGCCCTAAAGTTTTGCTTGTATGGCACAATTAAAACTTTTTACATATTATGAAAATGAGATAACTACCTAGCAATGTTTGTGTCGTAAATAAGTCAATATCAAGAAAATGAGTATTACTTCACAGATATAACCCGTAACGATGGTGATTTCGCAGATGAATAGTGAGTGCGGGTGTGCGGAGGGAGGGAGCGGAATTGAGCGGATCCCGTTAGGAGAAAGTAGCCGCCTACACTCCGGCGCAGATCGTGACGACTGGACCAGCCGCCACCGCCATCTTGTTTTCAATTCGATTCGACTGTATCAAATCATTCCAATATTCCGACCGCACCACGAAATGCAAATTAAAATGCAAGAAATAATAATATCGTTTAAACACTTCGAATTTTTAAAGATAATATTAAACTTAGTATTTAATACTCACTGTTTCTCTTTTGCAATAAATTATTTAAACATCATTCAATCGTGTTTTAAAGAACACAAAAAATGTTTCAATCAAATAGAATTCTATTGTAGTGCAATTAACGCTATATAATACTATCCAACCCTGATTATAAAAAAAGAAATATAATATTGCGCAACATAATAGTCATGCAATAGGATTTAATTAAATAAAAATAAATTTGGCACAACATTTAAGCGTATAATAGTCTAATTAGCGGAATATCTTTTAGAAATCTAGCGTAAACAAACTGTACCACGTTTGAAAATAATGCATGCAAACATAATTAAATTTTATCCCATATTCCGTTAGCACAAAGCACTAAAGAGTCGTTATCTAAAAGAGATCAGCATTATAGCTCAGTGAACGAGTTCAGTGTTGGAGAGTAGTGTGAGCATCTTGGCAATTATTGCGCAAGCGGTAAGATAAAATGATGCTGGCGATAAAATAATGTTTCATAACTACACTAGGTAGATTGAGGAACTTGCTCGACCGGTCACCGCAGGTGCGCGGGCGTTCCTTTATGACACTGCGCTATTCTGACCCTGGACCACGTCAAAAAGCAGTTGAGAAAAGGAACTAGAATGTAATTATTTACTTTGTGCTTGTTAGGATTTGTTAGGTTAAATTATGTTCCTATTGAAAATGTTTTTTTTTGTACTTACCATATTATTATACAACATAATAAAGATAAACGATCACTTTAAAATGGATATAGTTGTTTTACCGATAAATATTTAACCTGTTTTATTAATTAATATATATATATTAGTTTGGAAAATGTAAATATCATATAAAATATTCCACAGAAACGCTAAATCTTGTTATAATAATATGATTGTGTATATTATATATGAATAGCAATTAATTAATGACGAGTCGGTTGGCGTGGTTGGTAGATACTTGCCTTTCACGGCGAAGGTTGTGGGTTCGATTTCCACTCAGGACAGACATTTGTGTGCATGAACATGTCTGTTTGTCCTGAGTCTGGGTGTAATTATCTATAGAAGTATGTATTTACAAAAGAAAAGTAGTATATGTAGTATTTCAGTTGTCTGATTTCCATAGTACAAGCTCTGCCTAATTTGGGATCAGGTGGCCGTGTGTGAATAGTGTCACAGGATATTATTTTTATAATTATGTACAAGGTAAATTGTAAGAGGTACGGGAATTCCAATCAGAGGTACGGTTTTAATTATGCGATTGATGGAAAATTCATATCAACGTACGTTATAATTTTATTACAATCTTGTCGAGAGTTCGTGATTTACGTCATCGACTCATATATAAATAACTCAATTGACACAAATACCCAAATGACGCGTGTTCGACGTACGTTTTTTTTAATAATAATTTATCTATCCATATTATACAGTTAATACTTAGATACAATGTAATTTATTCGTGTCCAATGTCAAAACGGACGCCGACCGCTTATCTCTGTGGCGACAATAATAAAGACTATTGTGCTAATAGTCTTTATTATCGTCGCGGTCCCGGGTTTAATTCTCAGTGTTAGGGTAATACTTCAAAATATTTTGGGCGATAAGATTCATAACATCTCATATGTATATAACATATAAATAAATATCTGATTCAAATCAAAGTTAATAAAATTATTCTTTTTTAACACATAACAATCATGGGTTTGTATAATGTATCTGAACATTTGCTGAATGTATACGATAAAGACAATTATACATACCAACACAGCACTAACGGTAACATTAGAAAAACGTTTAACACTTTATAAAAAAGTAAATGTACAAGTGAATCGACCCTTTAATGTCTTACAGTTGTCGTTATAGTAACAACAAACAACCATCAATAGATAACGTAGGAAACCGATTTGTATCTGAACAGGTCCCTTTATCACAGATAATAACAATAATATTAATAATTATATTAATATACAAAAAGAAAGCGATAACGTTCTTCGATCTTATCAATTTAATGACAACAATATGGCATTTTATCTTATTTATGAGGTATTCATGTATTAAATACTTTAGTGAGACCGTTTACCAGATGTCCTTACATACGACTAAAGGTTGTGTCCCGTTTGAAGTTTGTTTTTCCTGAAATCAAATTAACTATTTCATTTTAAATTTACAATTGCAATATGATACTGTTATTTTCATATAATCAATAAATATAATTTGCAAAATGATAATAGTTTATGACGGTTTTTAGATCCGGTTGGAGGGCGATGACCCTTCGATATGCGGGCTCATTAATGCAATAAAGACAACCGTCGGAGCTGAGCGCTGGCAGTGCGGGGGCCTGCCAATTATAACGGTACAGTCGCCGCCTCGGCTTACCTTGACTTAACTAGCTTTAAAAAAACTAAACACCGTTCACGTATATTTATTACGTTAACATACATTCACAATGTTATACTATAAATACTATTCTAAAGATAATTACAAATTCAATTCGATTGCAATAAACAATAAATTATATAAACGGTATTGAAATGCAACGACGGACAGGTAACTTTAATAATAACAGTAGTTTTTGAAAGGACGCGGCTCAGCAATATTATTTAAGTGTAACAGCCGAGCAATCAGAAAAAAAAACCAACACAAGAGGCTCAGGTGAGTTTCTCAACACTCATAAAAGATGTGTGGTATTATTATTGAGAAACGCCATTTAATTGTGTTGAATATAAAGAAAGATTGTATAATGCAAACGAAAACCGGTTTAGTTGAATGTTATGTCACGGAAAGTATTTATTGGTCGAGCGAATTAGCAACGGCGGCGGACTTTCACCGCGACTTTCTTGAGCTCGAGATAAGCTACAATATAATACTGCTCCGACTAGTTTAGCTGACCTCAGTCAGTCGCTTTAAGTATTGTTCACGAATTCTTTTGTGCTGACTGACAATAATAGTGCGTGTCATAAATTGAACATACATACATCAATGTCAATGTTGCGATAGAAAGTTTCGTCGGTTTATTCGTGAACGAGCAGTGCTTCTTGAACTTACTGTTAGTGCTATGGATGATAGATTACTCGATATGAATTCCGTGTTTGTTACATTTGTTTATTGCGAAATATTTTCACCTATGCTACGATTTACGTAATTTGTACACGGAAGTCGTTTAAAGTCGAATCCGTATACTGACTAATTAGTAACCACTTCGGACAGTCTATTGTTGCGCCATCCGATTGACGGCTGTTATCGCTCTTCAACATTACACAGTATAAATTAAAATCGTCGTGTCGTATTTCCATCTCCACTTCCATACTGCATCGATAAAACTATCCTGTCATATCGAACGAACGTGCCCGCAGTAATAAATACTTGTTTTAGATTAATCATATCCGTCCAGTCTGCGCTCACGCATAAATAAGCAGGTGTTCATAAACATAAATACATTCTATCGTAAAGTTGCGGCCATAACAAGCGTAATTGCTTCGACGCACGATCCCAAGTCAACTTAAATAACATGAACAAAAAATCGAAAGACCGGTTATACTCGCCATAAAATGGTTTCGGGGCGTTTCGTGCGATGAATATTCATTTAGTTATACATCTATATACATACGAACATGAGATTCGTGATGACGCATCCCAACCAAAGCCTGTTATCGCTTCGGTTAAGTTGGCCTTTTTCTCAAAGTTATTTTTAGCGTGGATCAATAGGCACTAGTCATATTGATTCGCAGAATGAATGGCAAATAACACGGCGACATACATGAGCTATTGAATATTTTATGTTATAATATTCAACGGAAATCAAATCTTTTTCCTATTTTATAGTCAATAAAATTGGCAAATTAAAATATGTCACCGTAATACGTTCGTTTATGTTTCATGCGTACAAGAATAATTAATTCAAATAAGTACAGAATTATGAAGATAAAAAAAATCCTAAATAAATTGAAAACGCTAAATAAAAACATTAAGACAAATAAAAGAAATATAATATTTGGTACCGTATATTTTAAAAAACAGATTTAACGAAAGTACGAAATGAATAAGAAAAGAAAACGAATAAAGATTTATGTAAAAACGCTTATCGAAAAAGATGTGACCCCGTTACTCGGACGCCTAATTGAAATTTAGATGTGGAAATAATAATAACAAATGTATTTGTCGTCCGCTATGACCTCTGATTTTTAAACCAGTCCAGTGTAAAGTATATGTTGCCCATACATACGCAGATGTCGCTTGGACAAACAAAGACTGATTTGAATGTGAAATTAGGGACGCTGATCTCGTTTTTTAGACATAAACACGTTTCAGACGCTCTCCCAAGAGTTAGTGTGTACGATGTCATTGTTATTTCCAAACTAGCAAATTTGTAACTAGTTTTATATAAATTAATTAATTTAAATTCATAAAAAATATACAAGATATTATGAAATAAAATGCAGATTAATTATTTATGTATAACCTTAAATACTATTAAATTCTTACTTTGCAAGACACTTTTTTACCTATAGAAACACGATTTTTATATCTAATTTTTATTACTTCTAGACGATTTAAACATTTTTAGTATTCTTTATTTTATTTATCTTTTATTATTAATAAAAAAATACTATCTGCATAATAAACTTAATTGAATATTCACTATCCTGTATATCAAAAGAGTGGGCGCACCCTTAGATACAACGTGACATTAAAAAATCATGAAACGTTGACGACAGTGGTACGCAGGGGATTTGGTATTAAAATCGTGTGAACGTGCAACATTCTTAATATATGCCAATTGAATTATGTATTCTATTCTAGAATGTGTAATATGCAAAGTGTTATATAAAGTTTACCTTTTTTAATCTCAACGGGTTCACGCTCTGGCGATAAACCTGAAACAAGATAGAGATTATTAATATTACGAAAATAAACTAGTACAAACCTTAAGAACATAAATTAAAACTAAACACAACTATAAGATGAAACGTCGAAAAATAGATGAAAAATTTCGATCTCAAAATAAACAGATGTTACTGAAACGTTTCGTCAAAGCAGAAGTTCAATATTTATTCACGGAATATTTATAAAGTTGCCAAGAATGACGGGCGCGGACCAGTTACAGTAACCTGTTTCGGCAAGTAAAAGGTATGAAAATAAACTACCTCTCTTTATTTACTTATGTTATTCGTTCATTTTACTTCGTACTTTTCTGATCATACTGGGGTTTTAATGAGAACTGCTTTTATTTTTCACGTTTGCGATATAAAATGGTAATAACGTCTATCTAAAATGTCCAACATACAGTACGTATGAAGATCTTAAATCATGGTTATAGTTCTACGTTAAAGCAAAGCAGGTGGTCGGAAAGGCTACACTTGCATGATATCTATTTCTGTCTCCCGCATCGATTGTCAACCATTTCGCAGCTGGCGGTAGGGTATTAACCTATAAAGCTAAGTGCATCAGGGAACTAATGACTCTGTTATACGCGCATTATTATTTATTCCGTATATTTCCTTGTCTTGAGTTAAAAAAAATCAAATGAAAATCTCTGTTTTATTACTGATTTCAATCCTGTACTGCGAAAGCAGGATTTCATATAAAATTATCTGATACACCTTAATTAATTTACGTTATAAATACAGTGAACAATAAATTTTCTGCAAACCGGTCATCAATTTCATCAGGTATACCTACTATTATTTCCAACGCACCCGTTGGACCGTTGCTACTCGATATGTTCTTTATCGCAATTAACCTTATTTCCCTTTCCATCGTATAAACCGTGACCAAATTTGGACCGGACTTGAGAGACATGCAATTAATTCATCGAAAAAACAGATATCCATAATTGAAGTGTAGGCGTAAATCGAGAAAACAGCTGGCTATTTATTGCTCGCATGACTTACTTGACATTTTATAGAAACCTGTTTATAAGTTATGCAATAGAAAACAGACACTTAATAATATGCAACGACTGCCGACTGCTTAGTACAATCACCTGCCAATCGATGTGAAATATGTCACATATTATCATTTTTACAAAGAATTTTATAGATTTATGTTAGAAGTGCGATTATTTTTTACTTTAATACTTGGGTGGGAAGTATATAAATATAATTATAATTAAATAAAACTATTTATTAAACATTATACGATTAAGTATTCATTGAAACGAGTTTCTAATATGGATATGTGCTTCTATTTAAAAAATAAAATATTATCATATAATATCAATTTAAATATAGTAATATGTGTATTTTATGTGTAAATATATGTAATTGCACTGTCAGTCGCGGCTTCGCCAGAGGAAAGGTAATGAAAATATATTAGTGGGCTTATCTCTTCTGAAAAAAGAATGGCAATTTGAACGGATTGCTTAAAATTGAAATTTCTTTAAGTCCTTTCTTAGAGCGCCCAGCTGAATTCGTAACAAATCTCCTTAAAATCTGTTCGTTGATCGTTAATAAATCACCTTTGCCTATTTAAGACACACACACTAAAACCTTTCAATTATGTATGCGTAAATTTTTATGGCTTGTTCCATATGCTATCATTACCTACTTTAAAATATAAAATAAAAATATTTCAAAACAGTTTCTATACTATGCTATTATTTTGTGGTTCCGACTAATAAACAGTCAGAATACTTGAGGGAGGCCAAAAAAACACGCTGTTTTTCCCTTAAAGGTACCGCGGGCGCCTTTCTTGATCGGTATGCGGCCTGACCACTCGCACAACTGGTTAGAACGTGAGAATGGAGCCCACAGCGTGCATTGCCCGATATACCCCCTGGGTGTTATGCTGAACTAATTTCACTCCGGCGAACTTAATAACAATAATCGTTCTATTCTGAAGTTAAGTTAATAAGAAAGGAAGTTTTAAATTTATTATTATTATTATTGTTTGTGTAAAAATTTAGAATAAGTAGTTAATATTGAAGTAAAACATATTTGAAAAGGTAAAATATGTTAGGTATGTTGCCTTTGAATGCTAAACGCTGTAATACACAACCACAAGAAAAGATATACATATATCCAATTTCCATATAAGTGATTACTATCCACAGTCAGTTGTGGCATTGTGTTATAAGTAGGCTATTTAACCCGTATTGAAACAATCGATTACATGAATTTTACTACATATTTTTTTAATTATATTTTCGAGAAGCGATAGAAACTAGCAAAGTTGGAAGCAATTTTAAATATTTCTTACTTGAGTTCTATTTTCATAAATAGACGTACATAAAATTATATTAAAACTATTTCAGAAATAATAAAATTTGTATTTCTCTACACGACGCACATTCTGAAATAATGCAAATCAAAAACAAGATACACATTAACTAAATCAATATGACAGAAATCCAAAATGAATACAGTGATGTACTAAACCAATTTATACATTAATTTCTACATACATCCAGATCTGTTTATCGTAAATTAAGCGGGCGATGATGAGTAGGTATTGAAAAACGAGTCTGCACTTGGCAAACCGCCTTGTTGTAAAACAGAGAAATATTAATTTAGAGAGGTCTGGTGCGGCTTGATACGAACTAAAAATAGCAATGTTTTCATAAACCCAATATGAGTTTACGCAGAGCTAGCATTCGCGGGAATGAGGTCAAACGAGTTGGCATACGTTCTCTCTGTCTTGGGGCGTTCTGTTGAAATACAGCAACATCAACAAATACATAGCTACCAGTTCAAAGAGTGACTCAGAGACAAAAGAAATGAAATAGTTAAACTGTCATAGTAATTTGTAGCTATTAGCGATAAATACTTTTATCGAAATATTTATAAATGTGTATACATTCAGGGCACCGATGATTGATTACGTGTTATTCAACATAACGTTCAATGAATAAATAATAGACATAGCCGATTTTTACAGCGTATCATACAAGTTATATAGTGGAATAAAATGAGTAGGCTATGCAATTTGTTATAAAATGGGATATTTTTTAATTTAAATATTGGAATGTCTTTAAATTATTTCAACTCTACAACGCATATTACATATACAGTTACACAACAGTTATCATTCACAAGTCAAAAATTCATACTTATATATATATATATATATATATTTATTTATTTATTTATTTATTTATTAGGGAAACATACAGCATATCGTATATTACAACTTAATATAATAATCATATTTTAACACTTATGCCAGTTAAGTTTCCACTACTGTTTTAACAGGGAAGTGGACTAATTTTGATGTTACATAAAATATAACTATTTATGACAAAGTAAAATTTTAACGTAAATATGGTTATGGTTAATTACTAATAAGTATTTTTCACAAGATTATAAAATTTACTTAAACTATTTTTAAACAGATCAATGTGGTTGTATTTTCTATTATGACTATTACAAGATCTTAGAATAAAAGAATTTTTGAAATAATTAGTTTTATAAATGGGTATTGAAAAAGTATCCTGAGAGCGAGCGTTAAAACGAGGACACTTAAATAAAATCTCACTGAGCAGATATGGAGAATCAATTAAATTATTTAATATTTTGTAAAGAAACATTTGGTCTCTTTGTTCTCTACGTTCTTCAAGTGGCATAAAAACAGAGTCAGGAAAAGTAAATTTGTATCGCAACCTCCTGATAAATTTGTTTTGTATATTTTCAATTAAGTTGACATATTTTGCATATTGTGGATTCCAAACAGTTGACGCATACTCTAAATGTGATCTAACGAAAGCATTGTACAAAATTACAAAGGTATGAATATTTTTAAAGTCTGCCCCTTGCCGAAAGATAAATCCAAGCATTTTATACGACTTCATCACTATTTCCTCAATATGCTTATCGAATATAAGTTTGTTGTCTAGTTGTACCCCAAGGTCTCTCACCTCCGTTACCCTTTTTAATTTAGTATTAAATATGGAATAGTCAAAAATTATTTGTTCTTTTTTTCTCGAAAATGTAATTACACAGCACTTGTCAACATTAAGCTGCAAATTATTAGCAATGCAATATTGTCCTAATTTATTTAAATCCTCTTGTAAATGAAAACAGTCTTGATTATTTTTTATTATCTTAAAAATTTTAGTGTCATCAGCGTATAATAAAACTTGAGAATTTTTGAAACAATTAGTTACGTCATTAATAAAAATGTTAAAAAGTAAAGGGCCAAGGTGAGAACCTTGTGGTACACCCGATGTTACAGGAATAAAACTAGACGTATATCCTTTAATAGCAACGGCTTGAGATCTTTCGCGGAGATAAGATGTAAGCCAACGTAGAAGGTCACCATGTATACCGATGTTGTTAAGTTTTTGTAATAACAAATTGTGCGATATCTTATCAAATGCTTTCGAGTAATCAGTGTATACGACATCTACCTGGAAACCAACTTCCATAGCACTCAATACTGTATGCAAGAACTCACACAGATTGGACTCAGTGGATCGCTTATTAATAAAACCATGTTGGTTACAGGTAAGTAGAGGCCTTAATAATGGAAATATCGTATCATAGACAATCTTTTCAAAAAGTTTTGGAATAACTGACAATTTAGAAATACCGCGATAGTTTTTTATATGGTTTTTATTTCCAGACTTATAAATCGGCGTAATTAAAGATTTTTTCCAAATAGTTGGTAATAATCCGTTGTCCAATGATTTTTTGAAAAGCATTGTTAAAGGCACACATAACACTTTACTGCAGTTTTTTAGGAAAATGGGATGTATTCCATCTGGACCATAACCCTTGGATGTATCTATGTTCGATAAATATCGTTCTACTTTTTTGTCAACAATCTCGATAGAGCTGATGATAGTCTGATTTGCGCTAGTAGAATAGTGATCCATTGTTTGATTTCCACTATTATCCTCAAAAACTGAATGAAAATAAGAATTAAACATATTTGCTATATCGTGTCCACTGTATCCAACTTGAGAGTTAAAATACATTACATTAGGTACAGATGTATGACCTTTTTTAGTCTTTATATAGGACCAAAACTGTTTTGAGCTAAAACGAATATTATTCTCTGCTCGTTCCAGAAACTCATTATAACACGTTCCTTCTAAGTTTTTTGATTGTAGTCGTAATTCAGAGAACTTGTTATAATCGTTTTGTTGGCCATAAATTTTCCATTTTTTGTGGAATTTTAATTTTTTATTAATTAATTTTATCAAGGGTCGCGTAAACCAGCGTGGATATTTATTGATCTCATTTATACACTTAGACGGGACAAATGTCTCTATAATGTGATTTACGATAAGATAGAACGTATCAACTGCCTGACTAATATCTTTGTTTTTAAATTCGTGTTGCCAGTTAACTTTAGCTAATTCAAAATTAATTTTATCATAATCAGCGCTGTGAAAGCGACGTACAACACGAATAGCTGGATTTAAATTTCGCTCAATGGTATTCATATCAACTTTAATACAAAGGGAAGGATGATGATCATCTTCAGGTTCTGATAAAGGGTCCACACGAGATATGTTACAATTCAGATTGGAAAGTACTAAGTCTAAGAGCCTGTTATTTAAGTTAAGAATATAATTTAATTGTTGTAATCCAGTAAAATTCATAAAAACAAATATTTGATGTACAAGGAGACATTCCGAGGGATTTAAAATATAAATTGAATTATTATTATTTAATGACCAAACAGCATCTCGTATATTAAAATCACCTGTAATAATTATATCATCTTGTGAATTTTCTATAATCAAATCAGATATAAATTCAAAAAAATTAAGCTGTGAATCCGTTTGAGAATTATTCTGTGGAAAGTAACAACAAAAAAGATGCAGAATTTTCCTAATAATACCGCGTTTAGTTATAATTTTTATATAAGTGACTTCAGCACTAGGAAAATTAGGCAACTGAACATTTCTCACATCAACATCAATTTCGCGACGGACCGCTATCAGAGTACCACCTCCCTTTGTCATTTCTAACTGCTCGTAATCACGGTCGTTACGATAAACATTATATCGAGCATCAAATAATTCACTGTCAAAGATTCCAGGTAAAAGCCAAGTTTCTGTTAGGCAAATAATGTCATAATCGCAATTAAGCACGTTTTTATAAAATTGATTAGTTTTAGTCCGTAAACCTCGGACGTTTTGATAAAAAATATTTAAGAACATGTTGAATACTTAAAACACAAATAATAATTGTATATATTACATATCTGTAATAAAAATTCCTTCATAGTTTCTATTTCTAATAAGTCATAAATAAATGATTCCCGCAATGAACGCTGCTCAGATAAAACGAATAAAATCATAAAAGAATATACAACACTAACAATAAAATAATAACTAAAAAAGTCATGAAAATGGACATTAACTAAAAAAGTAAATTCATGAAAAAATACTAACAAAATAAAATTAGACACTTGAAACTTATGTTTTAAATAAAACAATTTCGCACTTATACGATTTTTTTTAAACAATCTTCAGAAGTGATGTGCAGGACAGGCGAGCTTTCTGTGCGTCTAACCATAATCGTGCAGTTACGTACCCAACAAAACAAATAACCCTTTTCCTTTGACTTACGCTTTGCCTCATTGAATAAACTTTTATTGCGAGTAGAAAGGTGATCATTAACGTAAATTTGATTTTGCATTCCTGAAAATCCTATGTCGCAAGCTCTTATAGTTTTTAATTTTCGAAGCAATGACAAAAAATCGTCTTTTTTGTAACGAGCTTGCATTTTTAAAATAATTGGTTTAGGCCTGATGTCATTGGAATCATTCTTAGTCGCTACTCTTGTGATAAAGTCTATGTCAGTAACCGGGTTCAAAGGGAAATTGCACTTATCAGCGAGCACTTTTATTATCTGTATAAGGTTTTCGCCTTTCTTTTGGGGAACTCCACTAATTTGGATATTTGAACGTCGAACCCATTGTTCACTCTTGTAATGGCTATCTTTTAAATCTTTCATAGAATTCTTTAGCTCATTTAACTCCAATTCGATGTTATGTATTTTTGTAACTTCCTTGTCAAAATTATTAACTTGATCCATGACCATATCAATTGATGATTCAACGAGCTTAATTTTTTTTGTCCATTCGTTTACAGTTTCGGTAACTTTTTTAAACTCATTAGTTATAAAACTTTTAAATGATTCAATAGATGAATTTAAATGAGTGAAACGTTCATCAAAGTGGTCTATTATAGATTTAGTATTCAAGGTCGAATAGGGCTGTGCAAGATCTAAATTGGTTTCGTTGGCGACATTAGGTGTAATGGGACTTATATTATTATTTTTTTTGGTCTGTTTACAACTTGGACATTTCCATTTAGCTTTATTCATCGGTAGAATCTTTTTAAAATCTGCAAGCGAAATTCCCACGCAGCCATGATGATATATATTTAAGCAAGCAGTACATTTAATAGATTCTTCAACTTTCAATAAGCATAAGCAATGTTTACACTCCATTCTATTCACTTTTAAATAAATGTAGGTAAGCTTTAATGAGTTAACACAGCGTATTCAATTTACCTTGCTCTTCGATAATAGCTCGCGCCCAAAAAGTCGTAAGCGCCGCGTATATCGCGTACTTACGCGTTCTCTTCAAATAGTATGCACTTCAATGTAATTACTGTGATTGTTTTAGTATTTTAAATATTTTTATTATACTGTGTCTTTGTATATTATTAAAAACAAGCACAAATATACTTTAATACTTATTAAACAACATGAAATAAAAAGTCACTTCCAATAACACTTTTATAAGGAATTAGGGATTATTTTGTATAGCACAAACGATACAGCACCGTACGTCAACTCAACATTAGTATATACTAGAAATAATGTCAAAAACACCACGACATTAAATCGAATGTAAATATTTGTTATATATAAGGGTCGAACCTGTTTAAATATTCTGTAGCAAACAAATTTGACACTAAGCTGTACTAAATCTCGACGTAAACTGAACTATATATATATATATATATATATATATATATATATATATATATATATATATATATATATATAGCATAATGACGTTTACTATAAAAGTGATTACGTCCCATAATTATACCGAACATATGTCACACATGAATTTTATAGCTAGCTGGCTGGTGACTAGGTGATCATGAATTGAAATAAAGTCGCTTAACAGGATCTATGATTATTGTAATGAATCAATATTGTAATGGAAAAATCGACATATATTGTAATATTCAAACAGTTGATAACTAAACAAAATATTATTTATTTATTAACAACGAATTTAATTTAATTTAAAAAAGCCGAGATGGCCCTGTGGTAAGAACACGTGAATCTTAACCGATGATCGTGGGTTCAAACCCGGGCAAGTACCACTGAATTTTCATGTGCTTAATTTGTGATTATAATTTATCTCGTGCTTTACGGTGAAGGAAAACATCATGAGGAAACCTGCATGTGTCTAATTTCACTGAAGTTTTGCCACATGTGAATTCTACCAACCCGCATTGGAGCAGCGTGGTGGAATAAGCTCCAAACCTTCTCCTCAAAAAGAGGAGAGGAGGCCTTTAGCCCAGCAGTGGGACATTCACAGGCTGTTACGGTATTAACAACAAAATATTAAAGTTATTTATTCTTGACACCCATATGCCTTGTCAGCTTGTTTGAGTGCTGCTTGAACTAACAAACATAAACTCTAAACAAACTAACATATATAATTAAAACACACGTACCTCAAACCTAATAAAAACAAAAAAAAAGCAAAGTAAAACAAAATAATGTACAGATGCTTTATTTCGCTAAATAAAGCAAAACAAAGCTATTTTAATATTATACGCTTACAGATATACTTACAATATTAAATATTATTTAATATTATTGTCATCCTTACTACCCTGTTCTATCTACGATTAAGGAAAATCAAGCAGGCCTTGAATGTGTTAATGAGTAATAAAGAGTCGTTTATAAATATAGCCAACATAATTCTTCAATGTTTTTATGAAGTCTTATCTTATTGGGCATTGACAGACACAAAAAATATTTTAAGCAGCTTAGTAATATAAATAATAAACATTATTTGACGGTTAATTCTTAAATGAAACGCAACTAAATAATTTAAGAATTGTTTCGCTTTAAATATACCATTATATAGTTTTAATCTATGTATGTGTGTAGGGGCATTAGTAGCTATAGAATGTAATCAGATCAAGGTAGAAGAAATCCTAACAACGTAAGAACATAACTCTAGGTGAGTTGAATATAAATTATTTGCGTCAATCGGATATTATCATTCAATTCAGTCTGAGTCAAGTGCTAAACTTCATATTAAAATTGCAAATTTTCGACAATAAACTGACAAAATGATTTAAGAGATGGTGAATAAAGAGATGGTTATCTAACTGGTTATTTTTTAAAACGGTTATCTAATGAGATTGTAAATGTAAATGTAAGAAAATGTTGACACTTATACTGAATACATATGTAAGTAAATAACAAAAAAAAACCATGAACTTGAATGGTGTATTAAAAAATCTCTACATGTATCACAGGACTAATAAAGGTCGTTGCTAACCCACGCGAGCTCTATTCCCATGGCCGTCGGAAACAATAACAGATTTGCGAGTCTCGAGCGCATAAAGTGGAGAACAATCGGTCGAGTGGAAACCAGAGAACGATATAAATCAAACTAAGCATTGCGTGCACCGGCCGGCCATAGATCCTCGAGTTTCGTTTCTGCACGCCTTCCCGTCGCGCCGATTCTAATTACCAAGTACTTTCGCCAACCAACCGCTTGACGCCATCTTGCTATTTATACTGCAAAATGGCGGCGCTTACAGCAAGTGTTCCTTTTAGTTATTTTAAGAAATTAAAGTCGATGCATAGGAACTCTAAAATAAGTTAGTAAACTTTGACAAAGCGTTCAAATAAGTTAAATTTTAGTTGATTATTAGTATCGAACAAGGCCTCGCTGAATTTACATTGAATAGGAAGCCGTTAAGTTGCGATGTAAAGCAAGCTGAGCGGCAATGAAGGTCACCTTGGCCAACCGACCGTAGTATTTATCTTTATATCAAACCGACGTAAGTACGTAACTAACTAATAAATTTGTTGACTTTTGAAAATATATTTATTATATATATATATATATATATATATATATATATATATATAATCTATTATTAATTAAAAAGAACTGGTACATACAATAAGTGTTAATACATAACAAAACGTAAACTTGAAAGATTTATTTGAACTTGCCTTATTGCAGCCAAAATGTTGATAAAATTGTTAAATCAATATGTATTGTAATCTTCCGTCTATCTGATGTAACTAATGATAACAATCGCACAGCATATTATGACAATTGTATGCTTATAAAATTAAACTTATCAATGGCAAGTAGGTCAAACTAAGTAATTATAAAACAGTTGGAGTGTTTATTATCATATGTACAGTATTATTGTTTCCTTCAAATGTTGTTGTTATAACGATTTGTTATGACGTACTAGAAAATAAGGTATGTATACGAACATAAATATATAATGGTCAACGTCTCTTCGGTTTCCTGCTGTGGAGTTGGCAATTCGGTACAGGAAACCAAATTCAAAGACAATTTCTATGCAGAACTTGCAAAGGCGATCGTTTAGTATTCAGAGAGTTTTGCGGGCCAATGGCGGGTGACTATCAGCACCGTCCAGCGCCTCTTACATATGTATGAGCAAGTACTTGAACACAACACACGTTATTTAGCCGTGACACACATCCACACCAAAGATTCAATTAATTTTCTCTTCCACGTATTCGTATAATATTAAATTTAACTAAATCCAATTGAATCTTTATTAATATTATAAACAAAAAAAAACGAATATCGAGTCATAACTACTAATTGTTTTATATTACAATAGTAGAAAAATGGAATAAGAAGTAATGTTCTCAGAATTAATTTGATATCATTGTCATTTTCTTGAAGAACAATGTGAATTGTGGATTTGAATTGTGGAGCCCTGTGTGAGTTAAACTTATAAACAAATGCATCATATAATATTCAATTATATATTACGTAAAAAACATAAAAATTAGTCCAGTTTTTTAATAAATGAAATGAACGTAAAAATAAAAACATTTTGATCTGAAGCCAACAAGCTTTTGAAATCTGAAAAACAACAAACGTTATATTGTACGTGTCGTTTTCACACCTTTATATCTTAACATATGTTGCCTAATGATCCTTGTTATAAAATCGATAAAACTGTATATATACTGGTTATTATTAACGTTGGCATATTTGAAGGAAATAATTGAATAAGTGGAAGCAAAACCTTAAATTAATAAGATAGCGGTATCAAATTCTACAAGATGCGATCGACCAAATGGAATTAACAAAAAACGTAAATGCGAATTGCAATGCACAATAGAAAGAAACGAGAATGAAGCATGCGGAGTGGTGGTGCGCGACGTGGGAAAGCGAATGGCGGCATTGGCGGCCATCTTGGTATGGGTTCGTTCGGAAAACATCACGTGTCCACGCGTCCGCCTGGTAACAGAGTACAAACGCTAAACGGAGCGGAACAATTCATGCGCGCCACGTGCTTTTTTTGTTTGTGCAACATTCCTCTCACTCGCATGCTATTGATTGGCGCCCACCCTTTTGGCTAAAGATAAATTAGAGTGTTACTCTATAATTATATTTTCTTTTTATTATTTACACTGTAATGTCTATCATATACGCGTGTAGCATTTCTCACATTAATCGGAAAACTGTTCCAAAAAAAATATAACTATAAAAAATAGGAGAAGATTTGGTTAGTATAATGTATATAAAGATTAGAAAACATAAACTTAGATCAAATACAAGTAATTATGAATTCGTAGCGTGTATATTAACATTTTTCGTGACAATCGTTTCCTCGGCGACCCATCACGCCATGCGTGACTCAGTATTATACCGTTTTGTTATTATTACGATAAAGCGCTATTGCCAGCTCTCCCATAAGGCCACATTTTTTTGTGTCTCACTTAGTCCTGTTCACATTCAACACAAAATGATCTTCTCGTGATTGTGGAATTACATAAATCTATTTTTAGTCATTAGACCAAATAAACTTAATTAAAATAAAGATTACAGACTCTAAATGTATTAACATGATTATTACTCATAAGATTTTGTTTAATAATGATTAGTCATTTTTTTTATATTGTATTATGTTATATGTTATAATATTTAGTATTGTTATACGTATGTATTTTATATAGTAAGTATGTTGTATACACTATATAATTATCATATAAAAGAAACGAATACTTTGCTATTTAAATTTTTAAATTAAGAACGATTATTATTAATATCATTAATCGAATTAACTTTATACTTACTACTTGACTCCAATAACGTTTGTGATTTGAATGGTATCAAAATAAAAACAAGATACCTGACGACCACTCGTTGTGGTCGCGCAATTTGTGAAATTTTATGTAAAAAACATGCAAAAAAATTAGGCAGGTAATAAAAAAATAACGGAAAACGAATCTTGAGAGACGGAAATAGATAGATTTAATTGTGAGTTGTAAGAGGGAGATAGTTGTGAGCGCCATCTTGCTTGCTGCAACTCTTTAGTCACGCGCGGTAGAGCAGCGTTTCTATTTTTTGTGCGCTCTTGTTTGACCTCGTTGGTTTATCGTTATCAAACGACTCTAATAATAAATGGATTTCGCTTGTCGTGGATCGAGAGGCAAGCAGCGCAAGCTTCGCAATAACATTGATAACCTTCAAGCGAGGATCATCTAATTTATTTGCCTGTTAAACATAAATGACGGTTCTGCGATTACATGGTCATGATAGACGAAATCTGTCTCGTTTATGACTTCATTAAAAAAAAACCGAATTTATTAATCAATATAAAAAATAGTATTAAATTAAAATCGTATTTAGGATTGAACAATTTCTTTTCTTTATCCCTTTAAAACAGCCTCCATCTAAACTTCCTGCTTCAATGAAGCTTATAAATCGCAAAACTTGAAGTCAATTAACAAGCCAATAGTTTTGAACTCATGACAGCTGTAAATGAGCACAATTGGCTGCAAACAACTGCATTAATAAAGTACTATTAACAGTTATAATATTCTATAAATTTATTTAGGAAATTGTTCTAGTATCTCAACTAATATTAAGTATGTTACATTTTATTCTTCGCAATTTATAAAAGGCCCATTTAAAAATAGCGTATTTACAACTATAAATACTTTATACGTAGATGTGAAGTGTTCTTTTCTATAATTGTTTAAATTAAATTTCCAGAGCCGTTTAGAATTATCATGAAACTATCTTGTAGACAAGTCAAGGTCAACGCTAACACGAGCCGACAAAAACAAACGCTTGTGATCACGTTTAATCGGTCGTGACTTATTGTTAGTTGTTCTTTGTTGGAACAATTTAAAATTATACAAAACGTAAGTTATCGCGTTTGCGTTTCAATATCTAATCGCTTATTGTGTAAGTAATTAACTTACCTTAGACATGGTGGATTGTTTTGTATAAACTTTTATTGATAATTTATAACTAGACACATCCATGAGATGAGTTTGTATTCGATATTTATTAAAGAATAATCTCGATGTTTTCTATATATATATAAAAGGTAAATACCACTCATCACGAAATCTACTAAACTATCTGCCCGATTGATCATACGCAAATCCTATCCAAAATACATTTTTCTTCTTATCTATCCGTGCTAAGCCGGCACGATTAACTAGTTAATCATATAATCCAAAATATTTAAACTAACCGTATTTGTATTATAGTCTGCCTACAAACTTACAAACTACTATTACGAATATAGGAAACTAAAACTTTGAAAGTTATAACAAACTTAGTAATTTCGAAAACAAAACTTCAAGCAATGAATAAGAAGGCACTATAAATTAACTCGAGTAATGTAATACAAAGTTTATTCGCAGCCAGACAGCAATTACGACGGGAACTTTAAGCGGTATTCACGAACACCAAAGAGGAGGCGAGGCGCACCGTACCCTATTTCGGCTCCCATCTCTAACGCCTTCTAAAGGTTCGAGCTCGCAGCGGGGGGTAAAATTGACAAAGTTTCACCACCCTCGATTCTATCCGATTATTTCGACATCTTTAGAGCTGCTTAACTTTCTTTGACAGATTAAACTAAAGATTTTTTAGAGCATAAGTGATTAAATTGGTTTTCATAAAACTCTTTTTATATATAAATATGTTTATAGATTTTTATATACTGTGTAAATTCCATAAATACTTTTGCTATATTGTCGGCAAGCGTTTAATAGAAGTTGGATGGAGAATGGATCTCCAAATAAACACATTATACTAGAATGGAGAAGATCTCGTGAAGGAAAGTTTGAAGTCGGCTAGTTGCATTAAATTCTGAAGCTCAAAACTTTAGCAGAAACTTAGCATCTTCAAAACTGTAATATCTGGGAACTGATAATCTAGATAAAACTTTGCTTGTATGAAAATTTAGTACCTACTCATTATATTTTAAATAGTTTTACTTTAAATTATACAATCTTGCTAAACTTTGTTGTTTTTAAGCTAAATGTTTCCATAAAATAAACTATAAATATAAGTCTACCAGTTGTGTTTGTTCTAAATTAGGACAAAACTATATTTAACAACCAACGATGCTATGAAAGTCATCCAAACAAGTTTTAAGTATCGATTTGCAAAATTTAAAATAAAGTAAAAATATTTCGGTACATTCATAGAAAAATAACTCGCTTTCTATATAATTATCTTGTACTTGAAAACTTTATTTTTGTAGAGGAGTATTACAACAGAAAAGTTGTCGGATTTTATGTGCTTATCAACATTATGTTACATATAAATTAATACTATTCAGTTAAAGGCAATCTATTACTTAACTTAGTAAGTTAAGCTACCCTTATCCAAGTTAGTTTAGTAGGAGTAAAGAGCAGATTGGAATCGCTTCGACACAAAATCCATTAATACTAGAAGCCATCTAGGCTGATTGATTAATAATTCAAGTTTAGTAAATTGAACCTGTATTTTAATTAAGTCAAGAAAAAAATATATAATAAGATAATAAAACAGAACTAAATTATTATGAAATGAAATACATATGTATAAATTTTGTCTAGTTCTAATTTCAACTTAAGTTGTTTAGTATTCAACGTATATGTCAAGCTAGGAGTCTAAGCGTAAAACAATAACTGTAAATTAGCCTCAAAACTCATTAAAAGCCAGCAGGGGAGTTGAGGAGCGTCGGCATGGTAAATCGTGTTGTACGCATCTAACTTTAATTGGTCTCGTTGAATCGGCATTACTGTATTCGATTGGCATGCAAATGTAATTAAAAATACGTAAACCATTCAAAGTAAATCTATACTTAACGAAATGCAATGTTGAAAAAGTAATAAAAACATTTTTAGTAAACAATTTTTAGAAGAGTTTGAGAAAAATAAATAACATCTAAGGTTATAAAGCATTCGAATTTTAATAACAATAAATCATTATTAATTGTTTGATATAACATTTGACCAAATTACACTAGTAAAGGTCAATCTGAACGTTTGCTAAGAAGGGAAACCATCAATCAACATTTAGTTGATACAGCCACTTGGTACACGATTACCGCAAATTGACGTTGGCGCATTTCCAATTCTATTAAAGTAACTACCACAGACACTCCCGTGGAATGAATAAGAATAGGAATAGCGCAATTTTTTAATGACTTTTCTTTCTTTCCTTTCATGTTGGTAAGTTAGTTTTATCGTCAAAAGATTACTTTTATCTTTTTAAATTTAGCAACATTAATTAGTTTTGTATATATATATATATATATATACAAAACTGTATTAAATATGTCTACGTATACATTATATTTATTTTGTTCTATAGTTTTATCATCTTACTACGAATTTACACTTTAAATTTTTATAAGCTAATATAAACATTTACATTAAACACTCATAAATTTTGTTGCCCTTGAGATTGCGGCGTACACATTATCTTGATTGGACCGAAGCCAACTTATTTGTATAGGCACTTTGATTTCCTTATTAAAATTTTGTGAATTTATAATTGTTTGTGTTATGTATTAAAATTAAAAGAAAGAAAGACATTACCTAATATTTACTAAATACATAATTAAAACAAGAAAATTAATCCTATTTAAAAACTTTGTAACTTAAACCATTTAAAAGTTAGTTCTAATTTAAGATTAACTTTCAATAATGAAACACAATTTAATATTTCAACGAATAATACATTTATTTGTGAAAAATACTTTAAACTATAGGCAAAACATCCTACAAATGAATGTCATAATTTTTATTGCAATTGAAGCTTTGTTATCCCGATGGCGTAATTTACTTAACAGTTTATCGTTTTATGACTTCAGTATAATATATACTGAATTGCTCAACTCATTGTTTTTCATAAAAAAATTGACAAATGGCATCCATTATAGTTGTCACGTCTGGCGCTCCGCCACGGTCGACAGTCTCGCCTTGACCAAGTTCGACATACGAGATGTCCGGTTCGTCCGCGATTACACACCGTATACGCATGCGAATTGCCAAATTATAAACATACTATTATGATTTTAGTATCTCGAACTTTGAAATAACGCTAATATGTATACATTCGCGAAACAAAATCCGAAAACATTTATGATATTGTTTATTTAAACGAGGTGTTTTAATGAAAAACATTTTGTTTTTGTTGCATTCTGCTTTTTCATTGTAATGGAAATTCTGAGCCGTCAATCGCGAGAGCTTATAAATAAGAAGTTTTGAACCATTGAAGACATCACATCTGTTCCCTTTCCCACATTTAATATACCATTCTTGTATATGAAACAGGTAATATTGCAGCGATGCTACCATTTTTTTAAATTATTTTTCCGAATAACTTAGTACTTTAAATGTTGTGATTAAGATGGGTATGAACAAAGCAGTTATTAATTCGCTCACACGGTATTATACCGAATTTAATTGAAATTAATTATTTTTAGCTAAATGATAGAGCTTAGAACTTTATTAATATATTAACTTTTCTGCGTTGTGATTTTTTTAAATATGATGATGTCCTTTTTGGACAAGAAAGCTATCTTCAAGGAAGACTAGCTAGGGACATCATAGTGCAGAAGTGTTGTACATACACAAACGTGCTCTCTTTTACCTCACTTATAAACCAATGTGACGGAACTTCTTAACTTAGTTACTTTTTACTTGACATATAAAATCTCTATTTTTATTTGAATTAGGCCTCAACGAATGCTATAATAAATTTTGCAGTTTTACTTTATTTATGTAAAAATAATTTATTTAATATATTTAGTATGGCAAATTCTTAACTAGAATATTTTATCTCTGACCTAATTTTAAAAAGTATTATGTATATAAATGATAAGTCGTGTATAGAATGATAAACTTAGGCTGATAAGACTGTAATCATTGTTATATCACGAAAAACGCAGTAAGGATATATTCTGTATACCTACATAAATATGCTTGTATATAAGATTCTTCGAAATTTGTATTAAATGTTTTACTTTATAAAACTTTAATATGTTATAATGTATCTTAAATAATCTCATCTAAACATTTATCGTATGTTTACAGATTTAAAAAAAAGCCAAGCGTATGTGTAATTTTTTGTCGTTTACTACAAATTAAATAGAATTCAAATAAAATAATATTCAGTGCCAACATTATAATGGACCAATGAATTTTATTACACCGAACAACATCCTGGTTATATCTATTTCACTTTATTTTCCTCATTATTGGTACCATTTATTGGCGTCAAAATTGCCAACAACCTTATAAATATAATCTTCTTACAATTAATTTTATAATAACACAGATTTTATTCATGACGCAATTGAGGAAATATGTTAAATACAAAAGGAAACATAGAGAACGAGTAATACATTTAGACAGATTAAAACCAAGACGAGAGAAAGTCAACATTCTTTGAACAAGCTTAGTATCATAAATCCACAGATTATACGCAGTCACGTAAAGTTGGCACAGATAATAGCGCAAACAGTAATCAGGTCAGCGACTTCGCATTACGTATAAAACGAGCCTCATGGGAAATTAATTCTCAACGCGCAGCTTGTACCGTGGATGTGGATGACCTCGCTGTAAATACCAGGTTGTGCTCCTGCTATAAATCACAAAGATCGAGTGTGTAATGAACGCAATTATAGATTGAGGTATTAACTTTACAAAGTTACATGACTTTGTGTATAGCAGTAATAATATACTCAAAACCTTTCTCTAGCGCGTTAGTAGAATACATATAAAAATTGGCCAAAACATTGTGAAACATATTATATTATTGAATGCATCCATTATTTAGTACATAAATAATTTCAGAATACATTCAAGTATTCTTTAATAATAAATGTTACATTATAAATAACAAATTTTGGAAAAATGAAATTCAAAGCATGACAGAGTGCAAATATTACCACAAACAGGAAATGTAATACAACAGTACAAAGTGGAACTCGAAGGCAAACCAACGGAGCTTCAAAGCAAAGTTCTCTAGGGAAAGTGCGGAACCGTGTTGAAATACATATTGCACAAGACTGCAATGCAGTTATAAGCTTATCAGTGATTAATGTTCTTTGAGGTGAAGGTCACTTTAATAAAATATTATTCGTACTATTGAAAAATACCATACATTGTATACTTTGTTTTAAACATGCCAAGTTTTAAATTTCGTTTCGCGTGTAAGTGCGTACCTAATATATTAAGGCATTAATAACGAAGATTAATAGTTTTATATATCATATTTATAATATGAGTTTAATTAAGTTAATATATTATTCACCGTAAATGCTATTATTAATGTAAATAAATATCAAAATAGTTATGCATTATGGTTATCATTTTATAAAAGTATTATAACTATAGTTCGATATAAAATTATTCATGAATATAAAATATTCTGGTACGAATGTTTTTAAATTACACTTGAGAGATGAGACAAATCCAAATGAATAGTTATCTAACAATTGCCAACAGAGTAAATAACACGAACGTAGCGACAACTTTACTGCTAAATGATACGTTCGAAATTTTACCTCCCCGAAAATTGCTATAGACAAGACTAAAAAATACTTAACAACTTAAACCTATAACAGCAATTTGTCAGTGCAAGGATTGGCAAATACTTCATAAAATTACAATGTAAGTAAGTAACGGTTAGATGTACGTGAATCGTGACGTGAATCTATCGTAAAATATTAGAAACTCATATGCGATTTTTACTACGATTATATTTTAAAAGATACGAGCATTGCAATAGCGTAACACCTTAAATTAATTTTGAATATTTAACCTTCGAAAAATAGAATGTAACGTTTTTTTCTTTAAAAAAATATCTACGCAGCTCGTGCGCCATTGATCAAAAAAGTTTTTTTTTTTATATATTGGGACATTATTCACACACGGCCATCTGATCCCAAACTAAGCAGAGCTATGGAAACCAGACAACTGATATACTACATATTCTACTTTTCTTTTGTAAATACAGTATGTATTTACAAAAGAAAAGTATATAAATAATTACACCCAGACTCAGGACAAACTGGGTGGGAATCGAACCCACGACCTTCGGCGTGAAAGGCAGGTATCTATCAACCACGCCAACCGGCTCGTCAAAAATAATCAAAGTAATCAAATATTTAAATTTTACCTTTACAAATTGTTTCGTTGATTGTACCTGAAACAGCAATAAATACCAATAAGTATATATTATATAAAGCGAATTCAAATCTCGAAAAATTATATATAAACATCTAATAAAAAAAAATCTTATTACTTAAAACGAAATAAAAAAGGGGTTAGGAATTCCACACATTAATAACATTTTATAATTGTAGTCTTCTGATGTGTCTTAACAACGATCAGATATATTATGGATTTTATTTCTTTCAATTATATAGATACAAATTGAATCGTAAAGATTCAATTCTGCTTCTGTTTCGATATTGATACCAATATTTGAAATATTCCTCTAATTTATACGGGTAATAAATGATACTCGTCAACATTCATACAAAAGTAGTATAAATAAGTTTATTAACTCAAGCATTCTTGTTAAAATAATTAACACAGATACTGCATAATAGCAGTTGCAAAATATTAATAAACTTTGAAACTTAGTGTATAGATAATAAAATAAATTGATACTCGTAGCGGTTATCGCATAGGTTATTATACGAGGTTACAGGTTATCGTGTTCGACATTAAGTTTTAATGAACGTAAGCCAAATATACGTTTATTAAGATATTCTATAAGTAAGCATACTTGTTTATCGGAAGCTGTTTACATTAAGAGAAATGCATATTATACTTTGCGATATTTATCAAAATATTCAAGCACGGATTTAAAAATAAAAATATCGAAATAGTTTATCTAAAGGTTATATTATAAGTCTTACACATAATAAAACTGTGTGTAAAATTGTTTATCATTCATCCGCTATTTCCTTAATGTTCGCGCACACAGTTTAACAATTCAAAACATTTGTTTTTATACTTGCGTCATTTTAAGACAAGTCAGGTTTTTTTTCTTAAACACATTGCTGATGTAACAATAATAAAATCGCAACATAATAATGTAAATCATCTTAATAAATTGCATTGTCGAACACATATTTTCCATGTCATCCTGCCCATATTTTTACTCAATTCTATTGAAAAATAGTAAAATATACCTATATATATATATAAATAGCCGAGATGGCCTAGCGGTTAGAACGCATGAATCTTAACCGATGATCGTGGGTTCAAACCCGGGCAAGCACCACTGTATTTTCATGTGCTTAATTTGGGTTTATAATTCATCTCGTGCTTTACGGTGAAGGAAAACATCGTGAGGAAACCTGCATGTGTCTAATTTCATTGAAATTATGCCACATGTGTATTCTACCAACCCGCATTGGAGCAGCGTGGTGGAATAAGCTCCAAACCTTCTCCTCAAAAGGGATAGGAGGCCTTAGCCCAGCAGTGGGACATTAACGGGCTGTTACTGTTACTGATAAATATATAATTTATCGAATTTATCTATAAGTGCACTACTATCTGCTTTATCTTTTATCGTGTACATACGTGATAAGTCTTTTTCGAGATATCGTGCTAGTAATACACATTTAGTCTATTATTTTTACGTATAATTATAATATAAAGTAATACATACAGAAATATGAAAACCATAAAATAGATATAACATTTAAAAAGTGAATTTAATGCAAGTTAGTAATATAATCACTAAACGTCTCATGTCTGTTATATGTCTATCAGCAAACTAATGTGTTAACAGTAACACAACACGCGCCACGTCGCTCTGATAATGATGCTAACTATTGAGGTCACTGCGATAAATAAATCCATCCTTATTACACGTGAGATATTATGGAAATGTCAACGTACCCTCTTACAATTGATCTCGCAGTATCCTAAGATATTAGATTCCTTCCAATAAAGTATTTTTTTATTGAAAATAGTTTGCATTCAGAATTCATCTGTATTAAATGTTTAAATTATTATAAAAGAAATACACGAAGCTTCTTTGCGGCAAATTAAAAATTTACTCGCGATTTTATAAGAACATGTTATGGCGCATGAGAATAATTTATGCAGATTTAACATAATTGTCCGACTTTAAAAATACTGTTATAAGAAATATATTTTTAGCTGGAAATTTAACGTGTTATTATCTTTATAACCTTCGTTACCATTATAACTCTTATAAAATAATATTTACTAATTAAAATGTCGATGAGCTTTGAAACAGAAAAGCACTATCTACAGTTATGACGAAGCCAAAAAGTAGAATACATGATTGTCAGATGTGAATTAAAACGTAGTCTAAATTGAATTTACATTTTGACTTCAGCAATGTTACGAAAATTCGATCACATGAGTTGGACATGTAATTAATTACTGAACCTCGGCTGGAGGGGTGGAGTAAGCCGAAGGGAGTGGCTGACTGCCTATCATTAACTGTCGTGCGATTGAAGCGCTATTAAATATTCAAATTAGCGAAAGTTTCATTCAACCATCCATTGTCAACGTTCTTCACTTATAAAATCGATAAAATAAGTTGCGCGTAATTAATTTTAGTGTTTTACTTACATAATATTAGTTACGCGGTAAAATTTATAGTAATTTAATTAATAATAACGATAGCATCGGCACAATTTTGAAAAGGTTAAGCTTGCATTTTAAAACAAGATCATAAGATGAATATAACCTGTACAAATAATAATAAATTAGCATTTTTAACAGATTAAAAAAAATCCTTTCAAAAGAGGTCACATAGCGACTCAAAACGTAACAGAGTTATCTTTCAACGGCTCTTTAGTAAAAGTCGGTCATTCGACACCGCTGACGTTATAAAAGCAAGGTATATTAACATTCCTGAAGGGATGTCGCAGAAGTAAATTTTAAGCAAAACTTTAATAAGACGTATATATAATTATATTCATGAAAATTGAGCAATATGCTAATTATCTTCCGGGCGACCTCTAAATTATAAATTTTGTTTCTGTATTTTAAGTTTGTTACATAACTTACATTATTTGATATTTTATTGTCATTCATTATTCAGTAGCAGCTTTGAAATACATTTCCTTACACAAATGTATTACATTTTCATAATTGTACTTACTATGTACGCGTCGCACATTTATATATATTTATACATATTTTTACAATATAATAATTTAAATCATTATCATAAAGGCTAGTGATAACCCGTATTAATATTTCGGTTTATGAAGAATTAACATATTTATTACTTGTTACAAAACACGATAAAACCTTGTGAACGATAACCGGCTTCGTTAAGAGTGATGAATTCTAATACAAAATACGTTATTATAAAAGGAAAATGTAGAACCCGATCTATACAAAAATACCACACCATAATTAGCAAATATTATTGTTACTCTTAACAAAGGATTAGTAGTCTTCTATAACTATATGATGATGTCATATGAGCTGTTTATCTTTGTGAAAGTCGTTTACACTTCTAGCACATTTATAACTCTACCTACAGAGAGTAGGTATTGTCACTTCTGCTTATATTTCACAAATTCATTTGACTACTGTAATTATGTATGTAATAAATAAGTGCAGGATCAATGAGAAACTTCGTGTAAACGAGTTTTTATAAACCAGATAATAAAACTCGTTAATTATAACTTGAAATACGTCAACATTATATTATGATAATTTATGAAATGTGTATGTACTTCTTTTTTATTATAGCACAAACACGTTATGGAAATAATAGAAAGTTATATAAATTTGTAAATTGATAACAATGTTATATGTAAAAATATACGATAATATTTAATTAGATGTTAGCTAAAATTAAATATATATATATTTAATTTATAAAGTATTTTTTTCAATTATTCTATATGTAAAATAATATCAAATAACAGTGGATTTTCCTATTATAAGAATCGCCGGAAGAAAGAGCATTAAAAGTTTAACTTGTTTTTAGGAGTTCAAAGGAGTTTGCAGAAGGAGTTCTGGATAATATCTAACTAAAATACGCAAACCAAGATTTATATTCTCTTTCCTTTTAACTTACCTTAAGTAGAAAAAAGTTACTGTCACGAAGAAGCCGGTAAAGCCTTACTTATATGTTGCTTTTTTTAATTATTGGAAGAGTATTTAACTTATTCTGTAATAAAACGCCTCGGGCACAAAATACGTTCAATTTAAATATTTTTTGTAAATCCTTCAATCAAGGTCAATATGACATTTAACAAAAATACAACTACATTATTATATTAAGGTCATGAAAAAAACTTTTATACGTATTTAAAAAGTATAGAAATGTTGTAATTATTTTGATAAATATTATACAAGTGTTTGAACCATTAAATAAAGTGCAAGACGCTGTACTGCAATTGGTCACGAACTTACAATCATGCATTACGTCAAAATCCCACGCCCCATTGCTCCAAGCCGCATTACTGTTCTCTATAAATTAAAAGGAACTTATATAACAGTCTTCGTCATGCTATTTCTACGATTTCATCATACAGTATAAGATTGGGATAACCTTATCAAACAGGATCTCGAATCTGCTTCCATTGCCCTACGAAACGAATTGTTTACATTTTTTTTACAAAACAAAAAAATATATATACGCATACAGGTCATGTTTGGAAGGCAAAAAAAAAAGGTCATGAATGGATTACAAAAGAACTAAGGGCATTTTTTGCAACAAAAAATTTATGTTCTACGCTCGAAATGCTTTGTGAGTCGTAATTACAAGAAAGAATAACTTTGGGGATCTCTTTTGTTGGGAAGAGGGGAGTTTTTCTAAGCGGGTAACGACCGCAGCAGGTGGCACATAAGTATGCTGATAAATAAATTCAGACAAAAAGTGCAACAAAAACTGGTTAAGACGAGGCGAGGCCCGCCAATGTCAACTAAAGGTCGAACGAACGTCTACCTATAACAGCCGACATTTACGCACGTCCACTTTTATAGTCATAAAGAATAATATTATTGACTAATTAAATAATGAACGTTAAAATACATGTTTATTCATTGGTTTTGTTAAAAATAATACAGACCTTTTAATTATATTTATCCACAACCGTCTAAAGCATACAGTTAGCATAATTTGTACTGTTGATTGTTTATAATCTTAAACATAATGAAATTAATTCCCACTGCGAAACAATAATAATAAGCATAACTGGAAAGATATTGTACATCGCTATCATGTTCATAAATCCAATTTCACGCTACGTATGCAGGGAACACGTATTCTACTTGCAGCAGAGTTTAAAGGCCCCATCTTTGTATTCATCCGGCCGAGTCCATTAATATAATGAAGCTACAGTGCCAGCACATCACGTTTCTAGCCGTGAGCCACGTCCGCATGTGCCACAAAAGGAATGTTCACTATTATTATTACGGCTAAAAAAAGAGCTGACACTATATATTTTTTTCTTAATATCCAGGTAGCGCAACAAACCATCGAGCGGGGAAACCGGTCTAGCGTAAAAAATGCTCTTTGTAAAGGCAAAGACATAAATCATGCGGACTCACGATCACGACCGGTTCATCGCGGTATCGAGTTCGCACGGCTAATGAGACTTCAATCAAGGTCGAGTTGCACGTCGGTAAATAACAAACCGCTTTATAAACATTTCTTACTCATCTACAATTTGCTATTTGCATTCCTCTTCTTTTTATCTCCTTATTAAACTATTATTGCCTTTTCTTTAGTAACGAAATACATATACGAACTTAATCTAATAATTCCTTAAAACAACACTGGTGCACAAAGCACCGGACGGAATTTGCATATTTGGCACGCTATCATTTATATAGTCTGACATTTATGAATCCAGGAAAAATGCCGTAGTATTTATGTAGAAATTAGTTTTGAATATTATGAAAAAACTATTTAAAGAATTAGCTAATCCGTTTAGTCTAAGAACTACAAAGAAGGTCATTAACACTTTTCATGTCTGGATCGTTAAGAGGGTAATAATAAAAGCGATGAGAGCAGCTATTGTGCGAAGCTGAAAAACAAACATTTCTCATTAAGCGAGTAGCGCGAACCGAGCATTGTTCACCGAGAGGACATAACGGACCGTGTCGGATTTACGTCAAAGCGTCTCGACTGACAACCTCTGGAATGTCAAGCGATAGGTACCTATACTCTATAGTCAAACAGCCAACAATGCACAAAGTCACATCCTTGTTTACATAAACGGTATCCCTCTCAATTATCTTAAAATAGTAGATAATACAAATATTATTTAGTTTGAAATAACAGGTAATACAAATAAAAGGTATACATAGGTATTTCGTGTTGATTCAATAACTTTTTTAAAAAATATTAAAAAAGCGAAATATCATGACCAAAATTTCAATAATTGGCATTATCATGATTAGTTCAATTTATCTTCTAACGAATGAAACGGAACGTAAACGAATGGAATGGTTCTATAAGTTCAACGACCGACGGACCTCGGACCAATTCGCGACATGAGATTGAATAATAAGTTGATTGCGAGCACGACCCAAGGCCGGCAGCCATTACCGAGCGCCGCCATTTTGCACAACGTGCACCCACCATTTTTGATATTAACATTTACTCTATGACTATGACCTATTTTATTATTAGCTTATCTAATACAGTTTATTTTGTTGCTTTCTACCTCGAACTATAGTAATTAATAATGTAATTTAAATAAAATAAGTTATATCAAATGGACACGTACATTTGAAATGAAAAATACCTACATGACTAAATTCTAGTTTGAATTTGCATGTTTATTGCGTTAGTCGAGGCCAGAATGCGATATTTACATTTATTAGAAATGTTAGAACAGGAATGAATAATTATATTATTGCAGTCAACGTTCTTTAGACGAAAATATGTCGCCCATCGTGTTAATGTTGTTTATAAATTAACTTTTATTTATTAAACTATCCATTGAATTTATGAATAATTAATTTTTAGTATAAGTTTAATGTTTATATTCAATGTTTTAAAATAAGATAAACTTTATAAGCACTTTGTTTTTATCCAAATGCCAGGTGATTCTTTAGGACTACCATCCGACATACGAATAGTCCAAAGATATTATAACTATAACAAAATCCTCAAAAATTGTAGCATTGATTTTTTTATATACTGGCAAAGCTAAAAAGAGTATAAATATAAATTTATAATATCATTCTTACATATTTATAATTCTGGTTTGAAATATAAAACAACCAATTCAAACATTTAAACATGACTCGTATGAGGAGAGCGCTTAAATTATTATTAAAGACGTATTACGTAAGATCGTTGTCATTACGGAAATAAAAGCATGTTTCATAATTGTGATGTGATTGCAATTGTAGCAATTAAAATAAACGTTGAACGGATGTATCTTTGCTTCGTAGCGTTTTTAAGATATAAATCATTCATTGCGCTTAATTAAATAGATATAATTAATTTCAATTTCGAGATTGTTATTATTATTTTTCATCTATATTAATATTGCTTTATATAATTTTAGAAAATAGCATCAAATGTGTTCAGAATCTAAATAACCAAAATCTTATTTAGAAAAAGGATCATCGGCAACGACCACATTCGTTGCCTGGAATATTTACGTCCTTTAATTCAGGGTCAGACCCTCGACAGCTGAGTTATGAATCATTTGATGAATGAGAAATAATGAAAGAGACGGAACTCATGTATAAGCTCCGGTCTCCGTAGCAGGTGGCCTATAGTCTCAACTCCCTGTGATTAATGGACCAACGTAAATGTAAATTGGTTCTTCTATTTATTTTTGGTATATAACGAATACGGATAAAATAGTTCATAAATTCTTTTACTAGCCGTTACATGGATCTTGGTAGATATAACCGACGGCTATAAATATATATATCTGTGGATGATATATGGCCTAGAATCAATTATATATTTCGTAAATAAATTATATTTGTTTCGTTCTAATAATAGCTGAAGTTTTATCTAAAAATTTAAGATTATTGTTAATTAGTAATCGCACAAACATTCTCTACTTGTTATTAAATAAACTATCGATAATACATATTTAATATATAATTTATTATCTGATTATATTCAGACATTTATCTGGATTTAACCTTGAATTAGATCGAATATTTGGCATTGTTATAAAATATAACAATGATATGGCACTAAATATACCAAGACATTAATAATAATCATCGGGAACATGACGGCGACATGTTCTTTTAATTAAACGTTGATTAAATGTTTCATATAAATTTCATTAAGTTTATTTTTAGACAAGGACAAACAGATTAAAGTATTGCGTGTTAATAAACATTCAAGACTTCTTATTTATTACTTAGTGTCTCGCAAAATTGCTATTTGAATTATTGAAGACTAAATGGCGAGGCTATTGTCCTTATAACGATACCAATTCGTTATTTCGGTACGATTCAGTATTTTATTACATATACTAAGTGTTTCTTGAGTCTTCTTCGCGTTGAATTACAATAAACTAGATTGAACTGGTTTTAAATGGTAAGATGGAAAATAATATTTAGAATAGTTATCGTGGTCATGATTTTGATTTGAATTTTCTATAGGTTATATTTATTATAATATGAGTAGAGATACAGATGACTGGAAGAGAGAAATGTTTAAAGCCCTCCGGAAACAAGTAGATATGAGCTACAAATAGATATCATATTCTAAGATTTTTAATAAAATGTATTCTTATACAAGGACTGGGACTGGCGGTACTGGGAAGGGTGAGTGAGCCAGTGTAATTACAGGCACAAGGGACATAAAATCTTAGTTCCCAAGGTTGGTGGCGCATTGGATATGTCAGCGATGGTTGACATTTTTTACAATGCCAATGTCTAAGAGCGTTGGTGACCACTTACCATCAGGTGGCCCATATGCTCGTCCGCCTTCCTTTTCTATATATAAAAAAAAAGCGACATTTCTTACAATGCCAATGTCTATGGGCGTTTGTGACCATTTACCGACAGGCCCATATGCTTGTCCGCCTACTTATACTATAAAAAAAAAACAAATATCAATAATTTCTTAAAAAGTACTACGCTTGTTATTATAGTTCAACATAAATAAAATACATGTTTTTAATGTGACATGTTCATGAATATTTATTTTTAAATATTATAAAATACGTGATACCTGTTTAAATTTATGTCTGGTGAAATTAAAAAATTAAAAAAATATTTTGTAATATTTTTAAATGCAATTCCGGTAGTAGATAAGTTTTTAAAACTTTTTATTCACTTTATTATTCGAAAAACAATGTTTACTGAAATAAAATGTAAGGTTAACCACTACTATATATGATATCGAGGTTTATTAATTTATTTTTAAAATAAATTTAATATTTTAATGATAAAGTTTTTAAAAAGCAACTGTCATTTTAAACTTTTGTTTCTAAACATAAGAATATTGGGCTCTCCTCTTATATTTATTTTAATAATTGTGTTGCTAAGTATTGTTTAATCATGTCAACATTACAACAGTATATTCGTAGGTGCTGACATCATGTCATTCAAAGCTACAATCAATTAAATGCGTCCGCGCAGCAAGTTTGCGTAACCGGCGCCATCTTGCCCACTGATATCATGTATTCTTGATTGATCACAAATAATTATTTACATTCGATAAAAGGCAATAAAACGATAGTGTCTACTTAAAATATTTATTAACGATGCTGATATAACGGATACTGTGTGAAATGAATAAATATCTAAATAAGGCCATGCTATCCATAAATTAATTATCTTAATAACGGTTATAGAAAACTTATATCTTATTTTACTTTTTACTAACTAATAAAAAACCAACTTCATTCGTTATAATAAATTAAACTAGTAGAATAAAACAACGATCTGAACTCTCAGTATCATAAAAAGAGAACAAGTTCCAAGGAAAGGGTTGTGATAAATTCTTCTAAGAAACTTAAAAGATTCGACGGTAAAATTCCCTTTAAGGGGATCATGAATCTTGCCGTTTAGGGCGATTAGAAAGAGATGAATGTATGTGAGATTATCCAGATACGCCTGCATGCCTCACCCTACGAGAAAGGAGCGAGTTCTTGGACCGGTTTCCGTTGGACATGTGCTACAAAGGACAAATAAAAGTCATAACGGAGCTAGAGTAACCAACGCCATAATTGTTTGAATTATTCATTCGAGTTGCCCTGCGAAAATTCTTTGCATCTGTAATTCGTGATTTGAATAAACCGGCGAGCGTTAAACGAACGTAATGATCCCAAATCACGAATTCAGTGTCAAAACAATCCCTGATTTGATTTCTTATGCCAGCTGCCGATGTAACTCATGATTTTTCATGAGTCTCATTAACGAATAAGAATATTTTATATTTCGAAATAACTAAATTAATTTAGATACATCTGTTTCAACATTATAATGTAATTCAATAATGATGACGTTATATTAATATACCAATATATATTCAGATGGAACTTTTATTTAGTTTTATTGTAGAGTTTTTTGTTCTACATGACTATTGGAAGACGAATTTCTATTTAAATAGACGCGTAAATCATGCTGTCTTTGTCTGTTCAATAAATTTAAGAAAGGGCATGATAAGGCATATACACCAGGGGATATTACGGACGGTTGAGGTAATAGAGATCGAGTCAGTGATGTGTGTCTGAGATAAAATATACCTACTGCCTCACGTAACGGTAAACCGGGGTGAAAGTACACAACGGGCTAACGTATGCAGAATTGAGTATGTAAACAGTTTATAAGTAAAATACATACAGCTTAATATAACGCCAATAAATTGAACATTTTAGCATAAATATTTCATCGGAAATGTTTTTTATTAGACTACCAAGTAAGGAAGTTTCTACGTAATCTCAAGGTTAAATGAGGAGGTTTATTCATTAATTTATCAAGGTAATTTGTTTTTATGATAATATGGAAAAAATTATTGATGTCGTATAACAAGTTATTTAATGAATGGTCCAACAGATAAGTCTACTGTCATAGTTCATTCCAATGGCATGGGAGATATTAAGATCAACATACCTTTAATATACATATTCCATGCAATTTTTACAACGCGATACTAAGTTATGTACTATAAATAATCCTTAAGTTATTTAAGTAGGTTTCACACAGCAACATAAATTTACTTTAATTACTCTTCTAAACTTTCGATAACAATTTCGCCTGTCTTCGCCGCTATTTTAAGCGCATTTTTTGCTGAACTGACAATGCAATACACAGCACGGAAATTAATTGCAACTCTGCCAAGGATGTTCGAAAATGAGTGATGAACGAATGAAATGTAATTATTAAGAATTTATATCACGTTACTGTTATTTTTTATTAATTATTTTATTATTATAATGATACTTTATTATCGGAAAATAAAGTAGCGCTTTAAAGAGAACTCAAAGACACTAATTATGTACTATATGTAATGAATATGAAAATAACAAAATATTACATCATTAACTGTATAATTTATTCATCGAGGTTACTCTAATATGATAATTATTCAATACTTTTAACTAGTTAACTCAACTAAAGTCAATTCAAGGTCAAAGTTGTTTATTTATTTACCTCAGTACAGTACAGTAACAGCCTGTTAATGTCCCACTGCTGGGCTAAGGCCTCCTCTCCCTTTTGAGGAGAAGGTTTGGAGCTTATTCCACCACGCTGCTCCAATGCGGGTTGGTAGAATACACATGTGGCACGATTTCAATGAAATTAGACACATGCAGGTTTCCTCACGATGTTTTCCTTCACCGTCAAGCACGAGATGAATTATAAACACAAATTAAGCACATGAAAATTCAGTGGTGCTTGCCCGGCTTTGAACCCACGATCATCGGTTAAGATTCACGCGTTCGAACCACTGGGCCATCTCGGCTTTTATTTATTTACCTCCTCGATTGGAAATTGGTCTATACTAATTACTGGTATTAATAATACAGATAGTCTATTTTATATATATATATTTTGTGACCGGAAAACTTACTTCTTTTGATCGTATACAGGCATAAGTTATGGCTGAATTCGTTTAGTTTGATATATCATATCGAAACACATAGTCTGCGGAAACAGTAACTACAATACGGAACATAATTAAATCACGATACTAAATTATTACCCATAGGTAGTCTAAAAATAAATAAATATTATCGGCGTCTATAAATTCGCGTCGCGTTCATGGCCGCGATCCCAGCTGGCCATTGTTCTTTACATAACGACAACGTGACGAGCGCGACTTCACTTGTTTATTATGCTTTACACCAGCGCCCGCGCCCGCCGGAGCCTCGTCCGCGTTTCACGGTGTCGATTTCCCTGACTATTGTTTTTGTAATCTTGAAGCTAATCTATGCATGTACTTTATTCCCACTGTAATTACATTCTAGTCAGCGGTTCGCATTTAGCTTATCATTTTTTTTTCGTATTATTGTTTCATTTTAATAAAAACACAAACACTGCTGATCAACGTAATACTATATGGTCGATTGATTTCACAATTTTTCAATAAAAGCGATAATAAAACAATGACATTCTTTATTTTAAGGTCATTACTTACATGTATTCAATTTTAAGTATAGTGTAAATAATTGAGCAATGTAACGCAACTGTAGTTAATTTTACAAAAATTGTATATATTAACAAGTTTATTTTTTGTTTACAGTACTGTTTTCGATTTGATATATAAATTCAAAAATAAAATCTCCTTCGACCTCCGACCTTCGACGTAAAATATAGAATAAAAAATTTGAAAACCTTGTGAAACGAAACAAAGAATTTTATATTACGGTCGTAAATCATTTATAACGATCCATTTATAATAACGGGCCATTGTTGTCTATTGATGGGAAGGAAAATAAAGATGCTCATTTTACTCTATCTATTCCGCATCGCTCCGACTGTTTTCCGACAATTTGCAAGATCTAAATTTAGCAACACCAAACAATAGAATAGGATTAATGATGGCGAGTAATATACAAAAGCAAACAGAACCGTCAAAACAACGTGAAATATCCGTTACGAAAGTTCGTTTACGCGAAAAGTTAATAAAAGCATTATAAAGCCTCCCACAGACGAGCCGATAAGACCGGCGCAGTTAAGATGATTCACGCTCAACTTAGTCGTGTGTCACTGACCTTCACGTAATTGCGGCCGGATGTGCGCCTGCCATAACACCGTGTACTTAATCATGCCACGTTCCGTTTCACACAGCGCACCCAAACAAAGCTAGCTCGAATTGAGTCACTTGAAATTTTACCGTCCCCTTAAACTTCTATTCACCTCATTAGAATCAGGTGGGTTAAGAATGGGGTAAGCGCATTTCTGCACGATTTGTGTAGGCCACCCTACAAAACGTGCGCGACATGTCACTTCGAACCCCCACCACTCTTTTCAACCCTAGGGACGCTCTCCAGCCCGTGTCGGTCGGTATTCAAATTTAATATTGTTACTTTTATAAGACTACAAGGGCAGTGGAAACATTATGAGAAATATATAAAGTTTTAATTAAAGCTTTTATAACGAAACACCACTCTTAAAACGTAAAAAAGAAAAAAATCTGAATTGCTTATTGCTTTATTCTTTTTATGTTTGTGGACAAAGGTAAATATTCGTATTTAATTAAATAAATTGTACAATCACTAGAAATATAAGAGAATTTGCTTATAAATTGAGAACAAGAAAAGACAAGTGAACGAATAAAATATATTACTTAAATGATTATTTAATCGAAGATTTACATGAATTAACAATATCATTCAAGTTTAGTACTATATATTCTAAATAACGAAACTATTAAGATTTCTCTTTATTAAACATTAGCAAAATTTGAGAGTTACGCAACCGAGTAAGCTATCTGCATACTTGTATACATTAAAGGCTGAAAGGCGATACGCCGGTGCATTTAACGGTAAATATGTAAAATTATGCAAACGGCGCGCCGAAGCAGGCATGTGCACGCAAAATTTGTACCCGGGACCAGAATGCAGATTGCTTAGTTAACGAATAACACAATCACATCTAATACATTTATCGCTATGGAAAAAACTTAAATTAACAAAAAGATTAAGGTTGAATTAATTATGATTTATGAGTGTTTAAGAGAATACGAATTATACTATATAATATGTATATATAACTAATACTAAGTAAGTATAAGTAATGATTAAGAAATTAGATTATTATTTTTGAAATGAAGGTCAATAACAATATTTATAAATAGAAGTTAGTAATCCATATTTTATTTGACTTATAAGATATGGTAATGATGACCTTAAAGTCGCATAACTTATCAACGATATAAACACGCAGAGTCACGATCCTAATATAAAATGTATTCATTTTTATATCAAATAAAATGCTTAACAGAACAAGGGCACAAGAACAACTTGAGATCGTATCATAAACCAGTTTTGTTATTATGTTATTAGTCATTTTAACCTTAAATGAATATCGTCATATTTAATTAAAGTTATATAACTATTGATGAGGAAAACTACTTTAAGAAACATAGAGATATGGAATATTTTTATTACGTAATGCCCATTTAAAAAAAATATAGCAATCACATTTATATAAATAACAATTAAAAATATGCGCCTTACACGTGTTTTCAATTAAAAGCGAAGATTATTCAATTTCTTCTTGTACAAAACATATTCGTGTAAAGGTTTAATACCAACATCATACATAGAACCTATTTCAAATTCACAAGTAAAGTTCTAAAGTACTATCTACATTGCAAGGTCATTGGTTAAAACAAATTAAGGTATTTCAATAAGTATAAGAAATAATAAACTATTGTTGCAAAATGAAAAACAAGATAACAACGTCGACCATAATTGATTCCAGATTGTTTTGTGTAAGCATGGTTTCGGCAGGCGACTAGCTCTGTTAGTCGAGCGAAAGCAATTAAAATCAGATTGTTCAGTAAACAAACGAGGCAAGCCGCGGATGCCGATCCAATATCCGAATTCCGCTTAATTCCGCTTATCTCACAAAGGGCTGTCGCTTGCACGTCCTTTTGTAATTTACATAACATGTGCACGTTATACTTGCAATGTATGGTGCATGTCATTAAATTCCTATTAAAGCCGAGACGATAACTTCTCTTTTATATGAAGATGAGAGACAAGTACATAAGTGTCAAATATGCTACACTTCTGACAATGTTTATATATTTATTTATTGATATCCGTTATAATTAAACAAATTACAATTAGATTCAAAGAATTGAATTTAAAATAACTGTCAAACATTTTTTTTACATTATATTAAACATTTAAATTAACTTGTTTAACATTTTAAGATACCTAAAAAATATCCGACCCTGTTTACCAAACTATCAAACGAAATACCCAACAACCTTGGTAGCCTGACTAGTTTAAAGTTCAAACTTGTTTCTGGCGAGGCAGTTTAGTTTTCAACGAAAGTGACTGAACTTCGATGAACAGTTTAAGCAATCCAAGTAATATTTGTCCCGAAGTCCGGACCCACCGTTCGCAACTTTGAAAGTAATATAAAGTTTTCGCTTTGAATAAACTACAATAGCTTTTGCAAAACGGGGTGAGGTACCTTTACACTACAAAGAAGCCGTTTTATTATCGATGAAAACTGCAAGATACCATAAATAGTGATTAAAAGATCTTGTTACGTTTTCATCGTTATTTTGTAATTAATTTTGTTAGAATTTAATTTTTCAATTTTATAACAATCTGTTCTTAAATTTTGTTTTTTTACCACGAATACAAAATTAAGGAGCAAAATATAAAAATCTTTATATTTGATCTACTTTTAGGGACTTACGTCATGACTATTATCTTTCAAGCTCGCATTTTGTGGCGGAGCTGTCGTGAAATGGAAGCGGTTTAATTGAAACTATAACGGAGCTTGCGAATATTCAATTTAATTATTTTTGACACTTTTGTAAAAGATAAATTTCTATATATATATATATATATATATATATATATATATATATATATATATATATATATATAGATGACTATTAATTTATATAAAATCAATTTATATGTATATATATAGATCTATTCTATTAATTCAAATTGATTATATATATTTAAATACAGACTTGTCTAAACATAAAACAATTTAATTATCTAAACCAGATATAAGATTAGAAAACGCCATCATGATGTGTAACACTTTAAATCGGCATAAATTCATTTTAAAGCAAATATATACATTTATTCACACGCCATCAATTTGATTATTTCATTAATATTCAAATATAACATTCCATTTCATGAATTATATTATCCTTAATTTATTTAACACCATCTAAATTGCAATTAATTAGTAGTATCAGCCATTACCGGAGACCCTAAATCGGAAGTTAATGGAGATATTTATTGCATCGCAGTCCATTGCAAATGGCCGCCAACACCGGCAATGCCGCCATCGCCATACCGTCATCCATCTTTCCAGCAATCACCAGTCAAAGCGCGGACATTAGAGAAAGTATGGGGTACGGAAGTGCTGATTTATTGTACACCCACGCTCTGAACGATCATTGTTTAAAGCTTTTATAGATTACATTTATTGGTATGTCGTTACGTTAGAAGAGATATATGTTTAACATATCAATGGCTTACATTCAAATAAACAGATATTTTTCGACTCGATAAAGTGCATATTTATAAATTTTAATTTTGTAATTTACTTTTGATAAAAATTGTAACCTAGTTAACTTTATTTATTATAAACACATAAATTATGTATTGATTTTATAGTTAATTTTTCTCTTAAATTTAAATTAATTATATCGTATTTTTAGCCGTATTCTCTCGAGACTCGGCAGTAAAAGAAACATCGACGTTTCTTTTACTGCCGAGTAAAGTTTCAATTCTGTCATAATGTGTCAGTTTTTTATTTAACCTACTCAATACTAAACACGGGCAATACTTTTTTTTAAGCAGCCCTTTGTATTTTCTGTTAATATTTACACTAATTATAATACGTTAATTTCAATTAAATTATAAGCAATGCTTAATTGGTAATATTTTTCTGAATAATTTTCAAAACAAAAAATAAGGATTTTAAAAAGATGAGAATTTGTGTATGGCCTCTTCGTGTAACAATGCATTACCTACCTAATCCTAGAAATGCTTTTAATTAAATGCGTCCGGCAATTTTTCTGTAGTCCTCTCCCAGAAAGTTTGCAAACTATTTATAAGTTCCAGTTGCGTGTTTATGGGAATCTCACTTTGTCATACAATTTTTTATGGACCTCATAAATGTTCCATGGAATTCAGATCCATCTTCCTCGCTGGCCATTGTCTTCAAGTCCAGCTTCAGCAAATGTTGAAATTGTCAGTTAACTATTAATATTAAATTTTTATTTGCTGGTCCAATGAAGGCAATGTGGTGCCCTAAGTCGCTGTAGTTCTCAGTAACGCAATATGTAAGGTCCTTATGGAGGACATTCACTCTCTTCATGCGGTTAAACGGACGTACCGGTTCTCTTGAGCGTTGTAACCCGAACTCTTCCTGGACCTCGACTTCTGACACGACTCTACGGGTTTCTTGGATCCGGTTTTGAACAAATCGCGAATAGCCTATCCGTAAATCTTCAGATTTTTTTTTTTTTTTTTATAGAATAGGAAGGCGGACGAGCATATGGGCCACCTGATGGTAAGTGGTCACCAACGCTCTTAGACATTGGCATTGTAAGAAATGTCAACCATCGCTTACATATCCAATGCGCCACCAACCTTGGGAACTAAGATTTTATGTCCCTTGTGCCTGTAATTACACTGGCTCACTCACCCTTCAAACCGGAACACAACAATATCAAGTATTGCTGTTTTGCGGTAGAATATCTGATGAGTGGGTGGTACCTACCCAGACGAGCTTGCACAAAGCTCTACCACCAGGTAGAGATTGCTTACTGTGACCCTCCTGGATCCAGGTTACAACCCTAGTGGCTGTAATATCGTTAATTTGTAATTTGATTATGTAAAGCATAGATTTAAAGTTCTACGAATTAAACCAAAGACTTTTAATTAAAATTTTCGAAGAAAATTTGTGACTCAAAACGTCAATGATACTTTAAGGAATACACATAACGTCACACTCATATGTTCGAGTAGCGTTGTGCAATGGGCTCCATCCTTTGCTCAGCAGTGGATCATTCATGGGTTATTGCTTTGTAGGAATTATAACCTACGTTCAAAGGGTTGAAATAATATGTTTGTATTTCAGAAATGTTGAGCTTGAGTATCTGACCAGAGGTGTATTTCAGAAGGCAACCAATCTGACTGACAGGCTTAGTCAGTGCATCTGAATAGTTATCTCTATAAGCCGTACAAACGTACCAATCGCCTTTGCAAACGGCTTAATGTGTTCCAGAGGTTCACACTGAATCACCAACCCTTGAAGGCCTTTGTAAATCTAATATATTATGTTAATTGACAATACGAAACTACAAAATACTATTATAATAAAATTAACTGTAACTGATCGCTGTATGTACATGAAAGATATATAAGCAGAACTATTACGAATTATTAATTTAACTTAATTTTAATAAATAAGATTTAAGGGAATGATGTTTTTCTTTATGTTATATGCGGGTTAAACTGCTGGCACAGCTAGTTATTGATAATCGCGCGTAAAATAAAATACGTAATATTAACACAGTTTATTGTCTTTTAGGTTAGGTAAATGATCCTTGATATTGTAAATAGACTGCTCCGTTTATTACATATTTTTTCGTCAGATTTCGGTATATTTACAATATTAGTAATATTATAAAAAGTATGTTTGTTTGTCATTCCTGGTTTCAAACAAAAACTTCGAATCAGATTAATATGGAATTCTCTTGTGAATAGATAAGTTGTTGATGAATGTTTATAATATTATAATTAATGTCATTGATTAATAAAAATAACACAAGACAAAATCTTTATTTTAGCCATACCATGCACGAGCAAGTGGTACAGAAACGGAAACAGTACGTACAATGAATGTTATATATTACAATCCCTGGTTAGCGATTCAATGATAATAATACGTGAAGGATTTGTTTAGAATTCTACCAATTCCGATTTCAATGTGTAGAAGGTAGAAGTGATTTATTACCATTGCGTGGTCCGTAGGCTCGTCTTTAGGAATGTCCTAACATGAATAAAAAAATGTTATTTACCTGCAGGTTGTGCTGGTGGTTCTACCGTAGTAATCTGACCGTTGCTGCGGACACTCGCTTTCTTCCTGCCTCCAGTGGTCGCTGGGCTCTTCGTAGCTTCTCTTTCAACCCTCTATAACAAGAAATAGGTCATAAATATCATGATAAGAAAATAAACATTTAAGCGTTTAATGTATAACGTTACGATCAAATGCAGCCAGAAAAAATATTTCTAGAAAGAAACAATCGTATCAATCCATATAAAAAAGTAGTAGTTACACATTATGTATAATATTACTTCCTAAAGCATTTCAATTTATAATTAAGGGCAATTCAACTGAATAGTATATACATATGCATATTTTTTTACTTACTATAAAACTAGAAGTAATCTTTTAATGACACATTTAACTACATGCGATTAGCAGTGTTCTGTTGGCTCATTAAAATCTAATTTAGGTCATTCTAATCGCTAGTTTCGTGGCGCATTAAAAACAAAGACAACTTTGACGTAAAGGTAACGTAAAAAATATATGACATTTTAAATGTGTTCAAACCGAAAACGTTTAGTGTAATAACATCAAAAAGAGCCCTTCAACATAGAACAACTCAGTCGTGAAGGCGTAATCCACTTATTGTGGCTGACAGACAAATCCTGGGTCCGAATTTTGCTGAGTCACCGTTCACGATTCTGCTGAGTCACGACTCAAGACTCAATGCCCTGCGATGGTCCGTCGACTCAGCGACGCACCTCCACTTATTACGCTGACTTGCTGAAATGTATTTTACTGTACTGCACTAATGCTGATTGATACTCGATCGCGATAAACTGTTAATTGATTGCAGCTCTCGATTCTATTACGTTATACAACTTTCTCTCGTGAGCGGCGTATACCGGCGTTTTGTACTTGTGTTTATTAATACAAAATTATAATGAGTCAAATATTGAATTTTATTTTTAACGTAATTTCTGGTGTGATAGTTATTTACGAGATAGTAATGAACGCAATATTGTATTAACACTTAGTTTCGTCTAAGCCTAGTAGTAATTAAAAATCAAACAGTTGATCGTAATGGTGACTGGATGACAAGAATTCCTTATAATGAAACATGTATGAAAATTGGGGTATCACGAGCATTGGCAGTATAATACACGTCAAGCAAAGTATAGTGAAAAATGGGGCAACCGAGTAGGGTGTCGGGTGTGAGCCGCGTGTGGGGGCCCCAAAGGCATTCCCTGGCGGCGGTTGTTGGAGGAGATCTCTCCTTGCCGAGCATCATCGACGCGATGCTCGGAAGCGAGGGGTGCTGGTCGGAGATGATCTCCTTCTGCGATAGTGTGATGTCACAGAAGGAGGCTGCGGAGCGGGCGCGGGAAGAAGATGCCGCTGCAGACCCGATCCAACGGAAAAGACCGGGGAGAAGAAAAAGGCGCTATGCGCACCTTCTCCCCCCGCCACAATAGGCGCCGCCGGGACTAGGGAGGGTTCACAGTACCCTGGGAACCCTCCCTAGAGAATGGCCCGCATCAGCCGTCAGAGCGCCACGGTAGCATGCGAAAGCGATCCCGTGGCGCTCCTCGTTAAGACGGAAAGGGTACCGCTGGTTTTTTTAGTGAGTATCCCGATGTTCGGGGCGCACTCGGCGCCTTGGACACCGGCGAGTCCCACATACACCCCCACTGTTCCCGTGGGGGAAATGCGTAATGCGTTTTTCCAGCCGTAAAAAAAAGGGTATCGGGTGTGAGTGGGGTAAGCTGACACTGTTTATCTTTGTTTATCTGCACCGACGGACATTATATCCTGACAATGTGCTGAAATCAACCATCAGGAAATTGACAAAAGTCTAAATACATATTGATATTTTTATATTATGAAAACTTAAAAGCACTGCTATACTAAATAGTTATAAATTTCATTATCACAAAATGAGACGTTAGAAACGGTTTTCAAGTATTTTTTTAGAAAATTGAATGCCCTGTATTTCAAAATACATTTTCTTACGATTGATTGTTAACCCATGTTAACTTTTATGGATTATTCTTTTATATGCCGTGGTACCTTCTCTTCACTTAAAGTCATCAATCAATTTCAAAGAACAACATGATGGATCGTCCGATATTATACATTATGTTTCACACCGTGACACACAAAGTAAAAACACAAGATAGCGTAGTGAAAGTGAAATACAGAGAAAGTGTGCACGCTATATGACTGACCTACGCAATCTGACTCCGAAGTGGGCCACGGTTGCTTGCCCAACAATCGCGCATTGCGTATCGTTGTCAACCTGACAATTAACATACCTGCATACTACGATAATGACGATTGACGAAAAATTCAAAATAAGTGTGTTACACTGAAACGTTATTATTATTTTATATTCTAATATTTTATAACGGATTTAATTATAAGATAACATATGAAATTAAAGTTAGTAATTGTAAATATAAGAAATTATGTTTATTAATTCGTGTTAACTACTTAAACCTAATGACAATAACAGAGTTAAATTTAAATTTCTTCCCAATTTATTATAAGTTCTCGTAACAGTCGATCTGTCGAAGTGATCGTTGCTACATAATAATTACGAAGGTGGTTTTTAACAACACCTAACATCAGCTACCGTACCTATGGTAAGTACCTACAGTCAACGCGTTCTATACAATGATGCGAATACTTATGTCTGAAGTAACAATTTTCCTACAATTTCTCTCCCTACACTTCGTCCTCCTTTTCGACACGTGTTTCCCCTCTAGAAAGGTTACGAACCTTACATTTAAAAAAATACTTATTGTGACAAAGAAAGTGAAGTGTGGAATATTCTATATCGTTTTTTCAACAAAGAGAACTTGATTTAGCGTTACTTGTTAAAATATTACAATAACAGTCTATAAACATAGATGTTATTTTTTTTATAGAATAGAAAGGCGGACGAGCTTTGTGTAACCTGATGGTAAGTGGTCACCAACGCCCATAGACATTGCTTACATTGCCAATGCGTTACCAACCTTGGGAACTAAGATGGTATGTCCCTTGTACCTGTAAATACACTGGCTCACTCACCCTTCAAACCGAAACATAACAATACCAAGTACTGCTGTTTTGCGGTAGATTATCTGATGAGTGGTGTGGGTGGTACCAACCCAGACGAGCTTGCACAAAGTTCTATCACCAGTGTTATTTACAATATGCAATAATAAAGTAAAATTCTGCTTAGCGACTAAACCAAAACCACTGTTGATTCTTTTATTTAGCCTTCTATTCATTTGTAAAGGAAATCTGAAACATTATTTCATAGAACTTAAAGGTTTATATAACTCATATTGGTATTGACGTTCATAAAAGCCAACGATCCATTTTATGCCACCATAACCCTTCCGTGTCAGTCACCCCCGGTAGAAGGGTAACGTCTATATATTCCTTATTTCTTGATAAAGGAATGACCTTTAATGTATACGTCCTGGAGAACGAATAAACTTGTGTTATAGTAAAGTGTTGTGCAATTTACAGTATGCAATACGAGTAATATGCACGCACGTAAGCTATACTAAGGCTATATTATATTCTATCGTTAATAACATTCTGTTTTTAATATCCGATGCAAAACGAGGGCTGTTATAAGTTTGACGTGTGTGTCTGTATCTCTGTTTGTCTTTATACTCTCTATTTGACTCTCTACATGTGATCGTTGTTCTCGAACGGATGAGCCGATTTTAATTTAGTAGTTTAATATGGAGCGGTCTCCCGAACCGACAGTTTTAATTTAAATAATCGTTAATCATTTTAGTCATTAAGCTTTGACTACCATTTTTAGAGGTTCTTAGTGTTTGAGGTCAAATCAATATACATACTACTAAGTCTTAACTAAAAAACAAAACTTAAAAATCCAATCATAAATTCCTAATAATCAAATCCAATTTTAATGAAAAAATATAGAAGCACTGGGGTTAAACAATTACAAAACCATTTAATTAACCTAGTTATGTAAATTAGTGGAAAAGAGTAACTATTAAGTTTCAAACCGTTTCTCGGTAAAATCTACATTCCAACGGTGGTAACTTTTTAAAATCGATACTATAACATGACAACTACCTATATTTTAATAAATTTTTTTATTATTATTTAGACAAAAAAGCAAACAAAACCAATATAAACTATACCGAATGACTAAGGAAGTAATTAGAAGCGGGCTGCGGTCCGAAACCAATCTGAATTCGACAAGGCCCGGCATGTAATGGTCTCGGTACAAATTGAACTGCGATTGCTACGATACAAACAGTAGATCCAATTAACATTATTTGCAATTCAACGGATATTGATAAAGAGTTAAGTAAATTTATCGAAACGGAATATAAATATATACCTTTTTGTATATATAACCTAGAGGTTATTTCTGTTGACACTAAGTAGAAAAAAAACCTCGAATATTAATTACACAGATAACGTTTCTACCTACACAAAACGATAAACAAGTCAATAAAATCCCATGTATTTAATATTGATGTTAGTCGAAATTGTAGACAACAATTTTATATACTTGATTTTCATATAGGATAAAAAATAATAGTACATATGTGTTAATAAACTGTGTATGATCGATGAAAAAGAGAGAAAAACTACCACCGTTTCGGATACTATATAATTTTTTAAAATGACTCAATGTGCTTTTGACAGTCTAATTCGATCAAATATATTTTTATTTACAACCAATATAGTACACGTTTGTTGGTGTTCGTGTAACTTTTAGTTTATGGTAGATTCACAAAATATACATATTTGTTTCGTCGACAAAATGGTTAATGGATTTGATCGGATGTTACCGATATATGGTGTTGTAGTTTCATACAAATTATAGTTTATGGACATGACTTATACTCAAAATACATATTAGTTTAGTGGATAACAAAAAAATATTCGAGCTTACATTTTTGCGGGAAATGTATGGTTTGCAGACAATTTATATATTAAAGAAAAAATATAGATAAGTACTCAATCTATCAATGTGACTTACCGCAATGAATCTTTGATCATAAAACTGTGTAGGTTGGAATCGCATTCAAAGACAAGTTCATTTTTCTAAGCATTAAATTCTCCTAAGCTGACATTGAGAACGATACAATAACGGTTAGTAGATATTGCGGAAAAATACAATAAACTATAAATGACGTTTATAATTTTTTAATATTTATCATATGAACATATAAAGACGGTTGATGATAACGAACGGTAAGTAAAAATGTATATTGATATGATGTAATTAATCATAATATGAAATGGTATAAAATTGTATATAGAATATCATATTTGAAACTTTACTTTTTTGGTAAAAACGTTGTCGGTATTGTCCAGGGAAACATCAGCAAGATTTCTTTAATCTACGTAACATAGAAGATTATAACATTTTCAGTTCTTAATATGTATATGCCTAAATCGATTTACTGCCCACATATCCATCAAAGCAATCAAAACTTAATTTACGCACACAAACAAGCGTCATATGTACATACAATTGTTTAACGACGCGGGCGTGTTGTGCCGCACATTATCGCAGGGGCTTTGTGGAAGGCCTTTGATATGCACAATAAACAAGGAGGGCATTGTGGGCGAGTGTAGTGAACTGTAGCCGGCAGGTATGCTTTCAGCTATACGACTGGACGTTATCGATGCACGGCGCTAGCATGCTTCGATTGTGTTCTAGTAATTGTAACGTTTATCATTAATTCACATTATTGCATTACACAGATATTATCTGATACATATGATACTGGTGGTAGGGCTTTGTGCAAGCTCGTCTGGGTAGGTACCACCCACTCATCAGATATTCTACCGCAAAACAGCAATACTTGATATTGTTGTGTTCCGGTTTGAAGGGTGAGTGAGCCAGTGTAATTACAGGCACAAGGGACATAAAATCTTGGTTCCCAAGGTTGGTGGCGCATTGGATATGTAAGTGATGGTTGACATTTCTTACAATGCTAATGTCTAAGAGCGTTGGTGACCACTTACCATCAGGTGGCCCATATGCTCGTCCGCCTTCCTATTCTATAAAAAAAAAAAAAATAACACTAAGTTTTGGCGTTCATTCTGAATGCTATGATACTCTTGATTCTATTTTCGAAGATGTTTGCTACATAATTGAAATTCATATAAAGAACATTTTTACTGATGTTAAATCTCAGTCTTATAATATTTTATAAGCAATAATATTATATACACTGGCCTCCAAAAAAATCGACCCACCTACATTTTTTGTAAAAAAGCTATCGTATGGTTTTAAACTACCACTTATTTATATTTTTAAGATTGATAATGAAAAAATGCAATTGTAGGATTGTTCAAAAACAGAAATAGTGCGCAAAAAATAGGTTTTTAGATAAATATGTGACAAAACACGAAAACACAAAATTTTACGCAATTTTATTTTTTTGTGTACAAAACGATTATGCCGTTTGTTTTTAAATTTGGGTGCCTAAAACTTACTTTAATAGGGAGTGTTTCCTCCTCTTGACCTAATCACTGCCTGCATACGCCTATTAAGTCACCTGATTAGCTTTTTAATGTCTTCCTGTGGGGTCCGTTGCCATTCTTCAGTTAGGGCAGCTTCCAGTTGATTCAGGGTTTCTGGAATTGGATTTCGTGCTCGAACCGTACGTTTTAGCTGGTCCCAGAGGTGCTCTATCGGGTTTAAGTCCGGACTATTGGCTGGCCACTGCATAACTGGAATTTCGACTTCCCTGAGATAGTCTTTAACAATTCTAGCGACGTGAGGTCGTGCGTTGTCGTGCATAAGTTGGAAATTATCCCCAATATATCCAGCGTAAGGCATCACATGAGGCTCCAGAATGTCCGTTATGTAAGTTTCAGCATTAACAGCACGATTACGGAAAAAAACCAGCTCTGTGCGTCCCGTCAAAGAAATACCTCCCCAAAACATTGTAGAGCCTCTACCAAATCGGACTGTTTCTCGAATGCAACACTGAGAGTAGCGTTCTCCTGGCCTTCGCGTGACGTTACGTCGTCCATCAGAGCGTACTAGAGACATTCGGCTTTCATCACTGAACAATACTGTCTCCCATTGGTCCAGTGTCCAATCGACGTGCTGCCTAGCAAATTGTAGTCTTGCTTGTCGATGGGATGCTGTGAGTTTTGGTCCTGTTGCTGGCTTGTGAGGGGTTAAGTTTTGCTCTCGAAGTCTTCTTCTTACAGTATTTTCACTCACAGACACTCCACGACTTTCTCGGAATCTACCTTGAACGTCAACAGCCGAAAGATGTCGGTTTCTTAAAGACGTCAAACCAATAAAACGGTCATCGGTCGGGTTCGTGACACGCCCCCTGCCAGATCCTGGTCTCCGGCGATACTCCCCAGTCTCCAAGTAGCGTTTGTACACTCTTCGCACCGCTGAACGACTTAATTTTAGTGTTTTACCCACATTTCTCGTGCTTGACGGTGAAGGAAAACATCGTGAGGAAACCTGCATGTGTCTAATTTCATTGAAATTATGTCACATGTGTATTCTACCAACCCGCATTGGAGCAGCGTGGTGGAATAAGCTCTAAAACCTTCTCCTCAAAAAGGGAGAGGAGGCCTTAGCCCAGCAGTGGGACATTAACAGGCTGTTACTGTTACTGTACCCACATTTCGCTGACTTAACCCCTCATGAATAAGAGCTACGACTTGAGCAGCTTCTGCTTCAGTAGTATCCATTTTTTATGTTTACTTACTAAAATTATTGTTTACTTTACTTATTAAAATTATTGTTTCAACAAAGTTTCATACACTTAATCAATAATAAACATCGAACCGAGATGACTCCGCGTTAAGAACTGGAAATAAACTAACCATGCACTTTGTGCACAAAGTAACGTTTTCTTATCAATACTTTAAAAAGATTCCAAATATCCTCAATAACACTTACAACTCCTCCAAATCAATATCAAGTGGGTAATAAAATGTTAAATGTATGTCCCATAAGTAAAACAATCCACCTAGGTCGTCGCATAGTTAAGATAACAACTTTGTAAGTAAAAAAATACGGGTGGGTCGATTTTTTTGGCGGCCAGTGTAAGTTCGAAATGGAATTTATTTTGCGAAGACATACCTACGACATACAAAAGCAAAATGTATTAAATTCCCCTATTGAATCAGGATTCTCGGGAAGACTTGCCACGTAACATTTTAACGTAGCGCTCCCTCTCTCTAGAGGAGGCATGTTTGAGACCATTATTCGGGAGAAAAACATATGAGGGTATATTTTCATTCAAAGCATTATAATTTATATTTATTTTTTTATGTTTATAATGACACAATCATTACAATATAATTATTAACAAAAAGAAATAACAATAATCTAAAATAAATAAGGACATTAAGCCTATTTTATTAGCATTTCTAAAATTAGAAAAAATAATGATAAAGTGCTTGAAATTCCTAGCAGTAGTTTCATTAAACTTATGAAAATAACATCGTGACTTGTCCTTCGTTAATAATCTTAGATTTTGTAATAATTTCATCAGTTGCTTATGAAAAGTTAGATCAAATTTGAAATATTATTTCAATATGACATTAGGAACGTCCAGAAAGGTAACACTCAAACCGAAAGATTCATCACAAGCCAATAAAAACAATTCATTGAAGCCGACATGCAGCGTATAATGTTCTTATTTTTTCTAGTCACGCAGACCGATTCATCTCAAATTAAAAGCTTTGGATTGCACGTAATGCTATAAATATTCCCGATACTTTTTTGTTATTTCTCAAAGCAATTAGTCTACATCAATAAATAGTAACGATAATCATCAATATACACGACATTGAAAATGTCTCTACACCGTTAATCATAAATCCATCACCCATTAAACGCAGGAAGTTTGATAGCGGGTGAATGGCCTATTGAATATCAGGCGATTTATATTCCTTAAGCTCGGGATAACAACCTTCCTGTTTAGATATATCAGTTTTTACTTCGTGCGCCTCTACGTTGCTATTTAGTAATTATATTATTATTCATGTATATTATGTAAGAATGAACATTGGATTCTATTATTTTTTATTATTCATAGATTAATTCATCAATTTTAAACCATATTTTCAGTATAAGTGTTAGATAATAATTAATCATTACCCATCAAATTATTTCAGTAAATTAAATAACAATAAAATTGATTACAATTAGTTTCGAGAATGGAATGAATACTAAGCATTGTAATTATCTCTTCAGTTCATAAAATAAACGATCATCAATAGCATGCGAGGCTGAATAAAAATTATACAATGAATAGTCATTATCTTATAAGTTGAAGTATTACGTAATGCAGCTGCATGCTCCGGTCGACCCCGACAGTAACAGTACTTATTGAGGCAAGTGAGCTATGTACCTACATTCGTGCCGTTTAAATACCTACCTCTAGCGTATATAGCGACATTATTATCAGAGCTCAACCTAATAGGATTATGGAAAGTACATGTTTCGCGACAATTTAATACTATCAAGGGATTACGTAATACGTAATAGTGATACTAATTTAGTTGCTCCTTTGAAAACTGAAACTGTTTTTAAATGTTCTAATCACCTGTTTGTAATAATAGATTGTTACATAACAATGCTCAACGGGCTTACGAGCATAAAAATATTAAATAAAAACTTCCGAAAGACATTACGATACAATGACCCGAAGAGTACTTACGGCGCACGAAACACCATTCAAAGAAATAATCCCGTACATTTCCAATGCAATCGTTAGCACAATTTCACAAAAAACTTTCTCAGAGCGAATATAAAAAGAAATACCACTTCGCCTCGGGTTGTACCATACTATGTTCATACGGGCGTTGTATTCCCTGTGCATTTATCTCAATGTGGACGGAGCGCTGGAGGGCAAGAGTGCAACACGACTTGTCTGACTGCTACCTCACGTCCCGAGCCTCACCTTCTAACCGGTATCCCTAGTCCGCTCCCAAGCTAACTCGGCCCTCTCTAACTAGATTACAACGTAAATATGGCCATTGGCTACCGATTAGTACGACCGGTTTTCGAACCAAACATTTTGAATCTTGGTAACGTTTATCCAAAGCAAATAAGCATAACTTGGTGCAATATAAATAATTACGAATCAAAGTTTATTGATCGTTATCGTAAGTTGTGTTCGACAGTAATTAAACTGTTTTAATAGTCGGTCCAATAGTAAAAGTATAACAAAACATCCTTGATCTCATGGAGATAAACTTGGATCGGTACCAAATATCTTATATTAACGTCTTTTACGATGCGATTAAAAGAGGAAATGAATGATAACATTTTAAATATTATAGTAGAAACTGGGTCGACCAAATATTAAGGAGATAATATACTTATTGTTTGTTGTAAAACTTTAACTTATAAGCATTTTATTTCATGTTAAAAATTATTACGATGCATTTGTATGTATTATTAGTAATTAATCGAGAAATTACAATACACTTATCAAGCACAAAAATTAGTTTAAAATAAAGAAAACGATTTAAAGTAAGTTTGAGCTCTAATCTCAACGAAAAGCTACGTATGTGATATTGTGATAAAAGTGTAACAATTGTAGCCGACAATTCACTATTAGAATATTTCCGTCTTTATATGATACCGAATGCATTGTTCGTGTGATATTTGCAAAGGCAAGTAATGGTTTCATATATACATGTCCATGTAGTGCGGCATGTTGTCAGGTAAGATTTATTCACGTAGTTGTGACATGCGGTGGGCGTGCGTGGGACGCAGACAGTACGATCGCACGCCGCCTCTGCAATGTTGCGTCTAGAGTATTGAAGTCTGTATTCGGAGCGTTATCGCTTTTTACGTTTTTTTTGTATACTTGCCAACAAAAGCGCACAAATTATGTCAACGTATGTTTAATCACAATTTATAATCAACAATTTGATGTTATATTAAAAGAAAGTAACGATGCCTAAGCAACATGGCGTAGTATTTTAGCTACATTATCAAAATAGAGTTATACAAAGGATTCCAATCAACGAGTGAATGTTTATAAATAGAGTCTCCCCGACTGCGGTCGCTTTATAATACCGAACAAAGGAACAATAACAACTAACAAAGAAGTTAGAAAAGAACAAAAGCAAACATCGAAGCGAGTCAAACAAGCCGTTTCCTTCCAAGGCGACGTAATAACAATAACAATATGGAGACTTGTGCGTGCGTCGGTTAATGATGAATTCGATTGATCTAATTCGGAAGTCAATAGTCACTAACGTACAAGTTTTTATGCCTTAAAAGTATCTTAATTGCTGATCGAATTAACGGTCCAGTGATCTGTGTCCGATAAGAGATAGTTAAACATATTGAACAACGGTGGAAGGGAGATAGAGCTGTTATCGGGGTGTGGCTATCAGTAGCTACTTTGTATTCAATTTGTACATAAATAGTTGCACGCGAGCGCATAACATGTATATGTGAAAATGTTTATCCATCAGTATATTAGGCAGTCATGCTCATGCTATTATATGCAAATTAGTTTTCCGAGATGTCCAATTTGCAGATAAGAAAATAAGTAATGTTATCTTTTATAATAACTAAAATAATAAATTTCAGAACCTATTTGATATCAAAGATAAACCTCTAATATATATATTTAATGAGGTTATTTCATTGACAAAGTAAACAATGCAACAGTGAGACGGTTTACTACTACAGGAAAACGTAATAAAAAATGGTACAAAAAATTTAGCAGGTGCGCTACATCATAAATGTCAATGACCGGTGCTTACAGATAATTATGTGTAACGGACACCGCCGGCGTCGTCCTCGCTGCACAATGGCCACAATTCACCAAAATCACTTCACAACGCTAAGCGGAACATTCAAAATTGGAAACATGTGACGCTAGTGCGGTGAAAGGTAAGATGCGTTCCGTAAACCGTTCCGAGCAACGAGTAACCGAGCGTAGTCGTGCCGGCGCGGGAGAATGGCGCAAACTGGAGCCGGGGGGAGGAGGGCCCTGCGCGTCACGCCCCCGCCCGGCTGCCCGAGCGAGCCCGGCCACCAGACACAGGCTTGCATAATTAATTAGACTTCCCACTTCCACTCATACATTGCACCTTCCTCACATGCAAGGTCATCGTTTTTGTTGCTATACACATTTATGATTATCAATATTGATAAACAACGGATGTTTGTTAAAAGTGAAAGTATTTACATATTCAATTATCTTGACAAATGTAAGGTCATCATAATATTACAATAAAGTATTTTTTTTTAATTAAATTATACTATAGAAAATAAAATAACAAAAGTCTTATCTGCATGATATTTTAAATAGCTGATATGAATGACCAGATATTATTAAAAACAATTTAAATCTAATTATTTGATAGCATTGATCACATTGAAGGGTTTATCGTATAAAATAATTTTAAAATTGGCGCTAGGCAATGACATGTGGCTGTCAAAAACTTGAAATAAGCTGTCATGCAGGTCAAAACTTATATTAACCTTCAAACAAAACGAGAACGAAGTAATGAGTGGCACGTTAAAACAGACCCTTTTGATGTCCCAAGGGGATGGGTTGGGGGATTGCGCGCCAGACGAATCCCGGCATCCCGCACTTGTCGCGATCGATATCGTATCCGCTGCACGGGAACTCGCATTAACTAACTCTGATAGAGCCGGAAAGTCGGCCGATGTTGTTGCAAACTTTACCGATTACACGTACCTAGCAAGCTCTCCTCTGTTTATAGTTAATTAATCAACAAAACATGTCGTTGACATTGACTACGTGCCATTCACTAAATCTATTGTGAAGATTAAAATAATTAATAGTGCTATATTATATATACTGAACAAGTTGAAATATTTTTAATTGATTTAAATATTTATATCTTAGCAATGTCATAACTGTATTATGTCATAATATAAAATTAAAACCACGTTAAAGCTGATATAAAGAACATCTTCAATTTATTATATTCTTTACGTTATATCGCCGTCTTCGTAAGTTTAAAATAATGGTAATATAGAATACTGTTGTGAAACAAAAACTTAAGAAATCATTAGGTATTCATCGAGTTCATAACAAAGATAAAACAATAGCAAAAAAATTCTTTCCACAAAGAAGTAGGTACGACGATATTAATAGGGCGAAGACACAATCAAAGAGAATACATCAACGTAAACAAGTACGCCTGGAGCCAATTCCGCAGTAATAGGAAAAGTTTGAATCGATTCAAGCGGTGAGTCGACGGCTCTCACGGTACACGGCTATGAGAAACTTACTGCATTCTAATGTACACAGATCTGGTTGCGCAATTTAAACGTCTATCGATTTCAAATTATTTGCCATTGAACTGAGATGTCCAGTTTCTGTCAGATACAGTTAAAAGTTTCAAACGAATGTAGGTAATAATTAAGTTTAAAACTTTTACTACTACTAAAGTATATATTACCCTTACTGTTTTATACTAAGTATTCGTGTAAATGTACATAATTACATATTATCATTTGGTAGGTACAAGGATGTGTATATTAATTATTCGATTTGAAATAATTTTACATGTATAAATAAAATAAAATTATAGTATGAATGTATAATAAATACGTGCTTTCTAATTTAGGTGAATTGATTATTTATTCATAAGATTTGGCTGCTACATGAAAAGTTGTTTTGGCATTCGTCCAACTGAAATGGTTTCTGTGAAAATGTATACTGAGTTTGCGAACGATATAACTTTGTATATAACTGTTTAGAGCGTAAAGACAAAGGTATATTGTCTTATATTATTAATTAATTAATTATCATTAAACAATCCGGCAATTAATCAGAAATGAGATCTTCTAAAAATTCTGCTTTGTTTACTTACATATCGCATTATTTAGCTCTCTTTATAAATAATTAATTGGTGTAAATAAAAGTACAAAATATAATGATTTACTTAAAAATGAAGTGATGTTTAAAATAATTAATTAAAAATTTACTTCTAGACACTGAAGTTTGAAAGTTGTTTTAAATTTAATCATCGTGACTCACAGGTTTTTCCGAGACTAATATAATGTGCAAAAAGTCATTAGCAGTTTTATAAACTAAAACGTTCGAAACGATTGCCAAGCAAAAATGATTCGTTACACCGTTTCAATTCACACTAAGTGACTGAAAGAGAAAGAAATTATTTTTTTAAATGTTATATCAACACAATTTCACTATCATATACATATGCGTTGAAGTGGTATTTATACAATGTAAAAGCTATTTTAAACTGAAATTACTAAAGTCGCATTTACATCTTCACTGGATAGGCAGACTTGGATTAAGGCATAGAATTGAGCTCACATGCGAATGAGAGGGGAATATGCCAGCACAGCTGAAGGGTAAAGCGTGGATGATTAGTTTGAGTGTACTTTGTGAATCGATAGTCCCGAACATTTATAATGCTTCTGTTATCCTCATGCTACGCGTAGATTTCATAAGATGAATTGTTTATGAGTTCTGAACTCGAGGCCTCTTCTCTACAAAGAGGGTCGCTGAACCAGACAAATTGCGAAGAACGCAACCCCTCATGTCAATTCGGATAGCGATGTTCGGCTTAATCGCATTATTGCGAAAGATTTATGTACAGCTAAATTTACAATGAAATTAAAAAGGGTGAAAATTTGATATATTTTTTTTTAAGTTGATGACATATTCACGACGAATAAACGTACTTTTTACAATTATAAAGTTGATTGGAAATAGCCATACATAGTTATACGCCATGTATTTAAACCTTGTAGAATAAATTATTATTCCAACTAGGTCACCCAACTAAAAACCGTTTATATACGATTCACAGGCGGTATCAACGGACACAGCAGACCTATTAAGATAAAGATCAGTCGAAATATTTTATTAGTAATTATTTAAACATATAAATTAATGAATGATATCTTTTGTATGATTAAAGTTTACTAATTTGCTTAAGTAATAGACCACATTCACAAGCAGCATGATATGTATTCCATAAAAGCATAATTCGATAACATCGGCACACATGAATAGAACTAAATTATAGTAGGAAACAACGAACGCATACGAATAAAGCACTATCGAACATTGCATGCCCCGAATGTGCTAGGTATGTATCTTCCTGTTAAAAACTTTGCATTCTACGTTTTAAAACTAGAAACCTAATAAAAATAACACGTATCTGTTTCAAACCATCTATGATTACGCATATACGTCACCAATATATAAATTTAATTCAAATATATATATGATTTCAACCAAGAATATAATGTTGAGGGTTTCTGACGAATTGAAAACATAACAAAGGAATGAGAGAGTATGTAACCTTTTACCCTCCAGTTGATACCAAAAAGCCTAAATAAAGATATAAAATATTGTACCTATCAATAATTCCACAGGATAATAATACATAGCAAGGATATTCTAAAATGTGTCTTTAAACTTTAAATTTAATGTACAATGTCGCCCTTTGAACATGTCACCCTACAGATGTTATGTCTCACTGCGCAGTAACTGTCAGTTAGTTGTCTTTGATTTAATTTCCTTCTATTTCGCCTTTATGTTTAGATGACGGTTGACCTACATTCATTTTATCGAAACTTAATATAGTTATTACTCTGTTAGTTGCATGTTTTTAGTCTTTCAGTTACGTAACAGCCAACAACATACACTCTTTAAAATTGTAAACATTTTGTGATAATATAATCTTAATAAGGCTATGAATTTCAAGGTTATATATCGTCGAGGAAAATGTATACGAACAATATGAACGCCAGACGGTCTTGAAGGTTAAGACCTTGTTCTACGTAATCCTTAGCTTCAAGCTATAAAAATAAAATTGCGAACCTTCGGAGATTATTGAACCCATAAAAAACAATCAAAGTTACATTCCACTGGTATTATATCATTTGAAATTATAAGTGTGGTCTAAAAAAGTTATATGTATGAGGAAATATTAAAACAATAAATTTAACAACCAAGCCCAATACTTAATATAAACACATCTGTAAACATGAACGACACGATGATATCTATGATATAAATTATAATTATTATTTGTTCAACCAATGTTACCTACTTTACATATAAACTTTATACAATTGCAATTATACTAGTTCACTCGGGAGTTGAATATCGGTAATAGATAAATAGTACCCTTCCACCAAAGTGGCACTACAGTAGCATAGTTAACAAAAACTATATTTTGAGATGTTTTGATTAAAAATTAAACTCGACTAATTGCGTCAAACTAAGGATAACAAACCGAGACATGTTTATGAGCTCATACTGAAAGTTAATTATCTGATATACGTGTTCTTCCAGCAGCCGATCTAAATTAGATTTTCACAGAAGTTTTCGAGCCAAGTATTCAAGCGGAGTATTCGCTTGCGTCCAACTCAAACACCCCACGATTAACATTAGTTTAGAACATTGTCGGAACATCCAAACTAAGTTCCCTCTTGTTTCTAGTCCAATATTTAAATGAGTTCATTGTTGCAGAAATTCATCGTTTACAGTAAGCTCCATATGTGACACCAATTTCTAACAAAAAATAATTTTACTAGTTGACGAAATTAATATACATTGTATTTGTATTTATTTGTAATTTATCCGTCTAATAAATATTAGCTTGCATTGAATTATACAAGAAATAATTCAAATAATAGTAAAATTAAAGTCATCCAAGTATTGTACACGACATCTAACAATACTAAAACTCTGGTTCTATCTCGATATATCTAGCTGGACTAATTTATTAGTCATTTCTGCCATATTTAGCCGAACAGGGCACGGCGGCGGCGCTCAAGTTAAAATCGGCAGATGCGTCACCAAGAGCCGCTATAAACGAATAAAATTAAATAGAAACTTGCGCGTATGTGATCATAATTCACTCACCTCTACTTTCAAGTCAATTTATAGCGAATTAAAAGACCTCATTTTGCTGAAATCACTTGACGTTCCAGAAACGAGGATTCGAACATAATTATTCAGTTGTATTTTACAATCAATTGGAAATTAAATATATGCTTACCTTCAAAAAAATATTGCAATTAAATACATTATTTAAACTTGAGTCACCTTGGCTAAATATAAAGCCATTACGGGTTCTGTTATCATCCAAATTCCAGTTTTTTTAAGTCAAGTTAACACCCACATCAAGGCTGTTTACTTTTTACAATTTTTTAGACCTGGTTGTAAAGGATAAACAAACTAGTTTTTAATGCTAGGGAATGAAAAAGATCTTAACAAAACATTAAATGAATATTTATTTGTAATATAGCAGACCCGAGACAAGAACTTGTTTCCGAGCTATTTATATAACCGGTTACACTATTAAAATAAATGATTTGCATACTTATCGTCCACTTGAATTTATGCGAAGAATTATTATTATAATAGAGTATTTAATGTAAATAACTTACTTGGAGGTTAGAACGAGATCTTCTAGGCATCACACCAACAACTTCCCCGCGCATTATAGATTCTATAACTGTAAGAAAACACATTTTTTTATCACTCTAAGCCTGTAATGCCGTTATTTTGTCTTAAGACTATTAGTGATTGCTAATATGTTAATTTTTAGGGCTTTATGCAGACCCGTCTGGGTAGGGTATCACCCACTGATCACATATTCTATTGCCAAACAGCAATAATTAGTATTGTTGTGTTCCGGTTTAAAGAGTGAGCGAGCCTGTGTAACAATAGGCACTGAGAACATAATATCTTAGTTCCCAAAGTTGGCGGCATATTGTTTATATTAGGTGTGGTTAATATTTGTTACAGTGCCAATACCTATGACCAGCAGGTGGCCCATTAACCTGTCTACCTACCTATAAAATGAAAAAAAAAATCTACTTATAATATCCAGATAGAAATTTTTAAACACTTTTTTGTATTTTGTCTTATTTATAATGTTCATAATCTTACGGTGGCAATGACCAAAGTAACTCTACAAAGAATCTTTATAAAATCTAAAACATTTGATTATTTGATAATTAAAATTTTTATTTACCACATAAAAGTATGCATGTAAATGGTGTTCATATAACCGGTTGGTATGAAACAGTGAAAGTTTAATAATATTCATAATGTCGCAGTATTATAACAAAGGATTTGCCTGTGTTGCAAACTACGTTACATCGTTGTGGGGCTTCATGCATCCAATTATGCACACATTGGAGTTAAATTACACTTCGGCTAGCTCCTATTACGATTATAAGATGTCACTATATTTATTCTTATTGATATTTTTATGTAAAAGGCCAGTGTGTGGTTCAATCTTTAATTAATAGTGTTCTAATTTTAAAGTACGTTATACAATACAATAATATTATATTTGACAAATTACACAAGTTGTAAAATGATTTACATTAAAACAAAAGCTATTATAATAATAAAAAACTTAGGTTATTTCTTCTATTTATTGCGAATTCAGAAAGTAATAAACGATATTATATATATGTTATATGAATTATAAAAATCAGGTACATATGAAATAAAATAATTTTGAAGAACGAAATAGTGTTTTAGTGCATTTGTTTAAGAGCATGTTACACGTTGTTTAGATTACATAATCAAAACGCATGTTTGTATAATCGTAACGTCCCTCGTGCCACAGCACACGTGACGACTTCGAGTAAAGATATATTTTGCGTCGCACTATATTGATATTGAGTATGTCACGTAATAATTATAATATGGTGTTAATATTATTTTTTATGCCTCACAAAATCAACACTGGTATGGAGTTGACCTCTATTGTAGATCAAAAGGTAATTGCGTTACGAAAATAGTTTTTATTTTTATTTTATTACACTAGATAGGTCGGTCAAATGGACTACTTGAGGTCACCGCCGCCCATGGACATTGGCATCGTAAGTCACTTGTGCCTTTAATAACGTTGGCCACTCACCCTTTAAATTAGAACTCATCAATACTAAACACTGCTGTTTTGCGGTAGAATATCTGAAGAGTGTGTGGTACCTACCCGGACGAGCTTGTAAAAAGCTCTATCACCAAGTAAGGTACAAGAAAACTGAAATAGAACCATTAAATATGAGCTCTATATGTTTTATTATATACATTTTATTTCTAGAAGTAGACTGTAAGACTATTGTACTTGACTGTGTACCTTATATAACAGAATAGTAATATTCTATAAATGAAATAGGTATATATTAAATTATTACTTTACCTCCGTCACCAAGGAGTCTCATCTGAACCAAGGCAGGGTCTTCACTATGTTCCTCAAGAACAGTGTCGTCAGTGACAGTGAGCTCCTGTTAAAGAAATAAATACAGATTCACAAACAAATACATAATAACACCGAAAAATAAATAGCCCTTTATTCTATTCTTCTGGCTGGCAGCAATTTCAGCTATCAAATGATATTATATTAGATAATATATTACTTCATTGTTTAAAATAATGCAATATTTAGTTAAATAACTTTTGCTTTCTCGGTTTCAATAACAAGAGCAGTTCGAGGTATATATATTTTCTCTGTAATGAAAAGGCAACTTGGGCAGGTGTTTTGTATTTACACGTAAACAAGATCTAAATTCCTATTAAAACTTTCTCACGCCCACGCCGCAGAGTAATGTAAATACATTACAGAAGCGTACCTGTTTTGTGTTATTTCATCGTCTAAAATTCGAATAATAACAAATTCCATGAGCCGGTGCGAGTAACTAAATATATTTGATTGATAGAGTTTAAGGAGGTTTACTGTATGGGTATTGACTAAAATAAATCAGTTTCAAGGCAGCACTATTAATATTTCATTTATTCAAAATTAGAACGAAATAATACTATTTTGTTCTCCAATTTGAACGTCAAATACGAGTCGATTTATAAATTTATATATATTATCTTTAAGTTACATTGTCACTTAAAACGGTACAATAACAACATCGAATAGGATTTTCTTAAAAAAATAAAAACAAATACAATTAGAGGTCAACCGGTTACCATAAGAGCTCGTGTTGAAGGCAACAAAACAATAATATAATTCCGAACCGCAAGGTTGTCGATAAACATATCTTCAGGCCAAAAGACAAAGTTTAGCGCAAACTTACGAGAAACAAAGCGACAACTTTAAGAAAGTTACTTCGGTAACCAGGGAGGAGGGCGAGCGTGGAGGTTACTCAAAACTTTGACGTCGGACGAACCAACTTTGCTTCTCACTAATTCGCAGTATAAATTTGTTTAACGTCTCAACTTTTTAACTGTAATTACATAGCGAAGTTCAAGATAGATTGAAGTACTTCGAAGTTTTGACAACTCTCTAAAGAGTTTGAAGGCAAATTTGTATAATTTCATAAACATAATTTTGAACTTCTACTGTCATCATAAATTGTGATATGTATATATGTTATACATAGAAAGGAACAGATTTATTCGACTTGAAAGAACTTTTAAAATATATAAATGTATGGCAAATTGAAAACAATTAATAAACATAATAATAATTTTAATAATAGTACAAATCATTGAAAAAAAAAGATTAAAATATAGTCTTAACAAAATAATTTCAAAACAAAAGAAAGAAATATAATATGACGTTCATTCATAACCCCACGTTGTTTATTTCGAGATTCGATACACACGAAAAACTTTTACTCGACTCTTCCTCAAAGAAGCGATGAAAGAAAAACAATAAAGTGTTTCAATAACGCGAAGCAACAAAGTTTGTTTGCGAAGTTGGCAGAAGGGTGAACGTTAAAAGGGAATTGAGGGGAGACTCCCACCTGCAAGGATGTTAGGGGAAATAAGTTACATTGTAGATAAGGTCATAATATTCATTATCAAGCTACACATGTATCATCATTTCAATAAAAATAATTAACTAGACAAAATGCGAATATCAAATAAATATATAAAAAGTAATAATATTTTGCTTCATATAGTTTGAGAGTAACGATCTATTCAATATCCGTAACACGAAGGACCACGCCTATCGATTTAATTACGACAAACTGTATCCTATACAAAAACTTGTTTCATATTGATAATTGAATTCAATGTGATAAAGGCAACATTGATATTAATAAAAACGATGGAAAGCTGCATTTTCGTTCTTTTGTATACAGTTGAACTTGTTAACAACTTTCTTATGGCATTTACAAGATGGTATAAGTAATACGTGCCCTTATATATCTACCGTCGTTACTGGATGCCATCGCGTCCAATAAACCAAACTGGTTTCAGCCACTTCCCGCTTTGGAATTATGTTGTAGAATGCCTATACAGTTATCCAAGCGTGCCTTTTTTCAGCTCGTCTCGTAGAGTTTCCTTCGTTATATACAGGTACTTATATCTACTTTTTGGAGCCCTTCTCGCCACAATCTTGCAATTAATATGAAATTGATCTGTATATTAATAAATCTGTATTTATCAACTTGTTTTTTATTTTGTTGTTTGTTTCATATATTAGGACAACTTTGTAAAGGTAAATATTACGAGTTGCCCGCTAATGGCTTCTTATTAAAGTTTTTTTTACGCCTTTATGTATACATTAATTAATTTTCAAGTTATGGACTATATTTATTAACTTATGCTAGTAAAATACCGAAAATATTTAATGTATTTTTTACTAAATATAATAATTAATTGAATTATAAAATTCGAAACTTACGCCGGTGTGTTCATTGACACCAACAATAACAGCAGTGTACCATTGAGTGGCACCAGCGACCCTGTAAACTTGGGCGCGACATCCACCGAGCACCGACGGCGTTGTTGTGAGAATACGTTGACCATCTTGAGTTGTTCTCCATTCCGCTGCCTCTGCGGCCAATGCTAACAGCGTAGCCGATTCCAGGCCAGCTTCTGAACCTGCTACAGAGGCATCCCAGTCCTATAACAGACAAGTTTAAAACAAAATATGAATTTCAATCTTAAAACCTATTAGGATCTTTTAATTGAAATATTATCTTGTGAGAAAAGATTATTTCAAACAAAAGCGTAGACTATAACCTAAGCGAGTTTGAAATACAGTGATTAGCTAACAAAGAAGATGTCACAACAAACTACTTTCTCTTTTACAACACAAATAAGGATATAAGAATATATTTAACATAGAAGCAATACATGAACGTAGTCGTATTGCACACTAAGACAGATATTAACGAATATATTTATATGTGTTACAAAGTGCATCTTTCAAATGTTTATGCGCAAAAAGGACAACTCTATGATTAATGCACGCGAAGATTTATCGGGCTTTGCACACGTAACATAATTCCTCTGTACAAGAATGTAATGGCCATAAATAGTGCAATTACTTCTCTAGATTGTAAGTTATATACGATATGACCTCGTGCAACATGTAAACATTATGACCCACATTATCTCCGTATGTAACTCGCCTTGCTCATTATTAGTCTAATGCCCAACGTGGTCTTGCGGTTATAATTGACTGTATATAGAAAGTAAATATGAACAAAATTGCACAATTATAAAGGCCAAGTTATAAGTTACAAAAATTTTTTGGTAAAGTAATTACATAAACCCAATGTAATTTACCAATTATAATAATAATATCCATTATCTACCTTCGATACATCTGTTAAAGCTTTTGTTTAGCTATTGCTTAGGTATATTTTAATTGAAACAACTTGACGCTTTTCAACTTTTGAAGAATTAACAGATTACGAAAAATAAACAAGCTTTATTCAAAGAGGCGTTTGAATGAACTTTTAAATTTCTTACATTAAACAAAAACGGTTGTTTTACTTGACATAAATATCATCAAATATACTCATTATGCTGCTCTATGGTACCAAGGAAACACATATTATTTCCACACGGCCGAAATCATAGATAATGTCAGCACGAGCATAAAAGGCAAAAACGTGCAGTCTTTACATGTAACGCATAGAATGCGTATTTATGTCAATGTTACAGCGCGTCGGCACCTGTGTGCAGCAGACGTATCCGGTGCGTTGAACTCGCCCCGCAACTCCCTTCTGCGAGTATAACTATGTGTTTAGAGTAAGCGAATACCGACAAGTACTGTACGTTTATGCTATAGCTATTGGATATGGTTAGACGACACGGAAATTATTTACGTAAAAGCCAGACTCTTTGCAAAAAAAACTACTGCGTTTCTTATATTTTACTGATTTATCTGCTTGCATTTATCTTTGTAAAATATCCTTTCACGTATATTTTCTGATGTTACACCAAATTCCCATTTATGATAGTGTACAAAACATTTTGTACGTTTAATTGAGCTTTGAGAGAGTTAATTTGCAACTACAATTACAAAAACCCATAGAAAAACGGTATCATGCTCGTGCCCTTAAGCATAATTTTTCACGGCCAAAGCATTTTCAATGGGTAATCCTAGATTACAACATCGTAATCGCTTGTTCGCTTGTATTTGTGTAACTGTCACGCTCTGATGAGCTCGACGCAGTCTCAGTGACTCAGCAGCGTTACGCAACGGTGCCTCGAGGCTTGTACTGTTTATTTTCCTCGGTATTCTATTTGGTGAATTTACCTCGTGATTAATACGAGGTCGGAGAGAGCAACAATTAGAATTACCATAGAAGTTTCCTTGATTTACTCTGAGAATATTTGCTTGTGAATACATTTTGACACATATTGGTTTATTACCTCGTAAACATTGGCGCCGTAAGAAATACTTATCCTGTCTTACATCGCCAATGGGCACCAACTTTGAGAACTAAGATGTTATGTCCCTTGTGCCTTTAGTTACACTGAAATTTCGCCATATTCGACTATCTTGATCTATATGTATACTAGTCAGCTAAGGATAAAGTAAAGGATACCTTTTAGTACGTTATAATTGAGCAAGTCTATATTTTGGGAGATGCAATAAGTTGTGTGGGCCAATAGATTAAAAAAAACGTAAAACGTATAGAACTCAATCAAATATTATAGTTTAATAAATAATAAGCAACTAAAGAAAAAAAATCGTTTACCCAGCAGTATAGCATTCAGGAAAACATAATTTAAGTAATTTAAAAAAATAATTAAAAATTAAATTAAAGTTTTTTTTACAATGTAATCTTGATACTATCGACAAGAACACATAAATGCTTTTCATGTATAGAAATAGCTTACTTGCACATGAGTAAGACGGTATAGGAGATATCAATCAGTATGTAGATAGTTAAACAAGGAAGCCATCATGTCTGACACACATTCGCATCCCCGCGGCTCATTCAATTTCCTGTCGCGAGTATGACATGACTCCCTAGTCCCTCCTCGTCCGTGATAGGATTATTGATAAGAGTTTATGAATAATTTACATGATTTAACTTGATCAGCTTCAGTATTATGCATATCGCGAAAGTAGCTTTCAATTTGCTATTGTCATTTATATCGTACACAACATTACATACATTATATTTTCATTAAAAAAATATTTATTAATATAAGGAATAACATTAATACTGCTACGAATAAACAATCGTTTAAATTTGTGGAAAAGGTAAGTTGACCTATATATGCGAACTGAGCATTTGTTGTAGTACGGACGGCCGCCCCAGGGGTCTACTAACTGTTTCTGAAAACAATACGAATCGGTAAGTACCTCGATACGCCCCCGTGGTATTGTTCCGTTAAAATATCTATCCATTCTTGTTATAAAATTCTTACTGTATAATACTTTATTTATTAAATAAGTTATAATCCGACAATGGTGACTTTATGTAGAACCATTAATAAAGATAGATTGAAATATAATTGTAATCTGTAATCTTAAAATTCGTACCATAAAAAGAATAAAGCATACTCTAATATCCTTTTAAAAGTTTAATATTAAAATCTCCAAGTAGAATCTTGGTTAAGAAACTTATAATAAAGCCTTTGAAGTAATAAAATGAAGACGTAAAACGAAGTTTTCTCAAGTTTATATCGAGTTACTTACGTAGTAAGTAATACAAAAAGGTTTTAAGGCGAGACAATGCACTCTGTCCTATCCATCACAGATAAAACACGTCTGGAAACAAACGAGAAACGCAAACACGTAAGCCGAGTGGGAACAATAAATTGGGCTTTTGTGCTCACTGCGGAACACCGATGTATACCTACTATAAGATGCTATGATGTAAAATGAATGAGCACTACCACTATCGCTGTTTTGCAAATAGGGATGTGGCAAATTAATAATATAGAGCAAAAATCACAATGATTACAAAACAATGTCATTTTTTATGAAAAGGTTTAATAGAATAATTTTATTACATATTATATTAAGCTTGTCTCATAAATTAATGAAACGAAATATAATTATTGCAATAACATGACATCGTTAGTTAATTTACAAATGAGTTTAAATCTATTAATGTAACAAATAATAATGCATATTATTATCAAAAGAAAATAAGACACGCTGAGCCTCTTACATAAACATTCTTATTATTATATTAGACTTAGTGTTATGATAAATATTGCATTGTTCAACTCCAAAGAGTTACACAGGTGTGCAGCGTACATAATATAATCAAGCTTTGCAATTTGCAAATAGGTACATAACATAAATCACATCTTCACATCCTATTTGACTTACGCTTCTTGCCTTGTTTGCATTTTGATTAAACGATGGTAAACTTAACGATTAAAGTTCGCAATTCAAGTACATAAACAATATTTTTGTGTTATTTTTATTTTGAAATTACGTCATATTATTAACATAAATTCATCTTCAGCTATATTTTGTGGATATTGTTTTGAAACGAAAGTATATTTTATTTAATGTTTTAAATTTATAATAGAAAGACGGACAGACTGCCACGTCCAGATGGTTAGTGATTTCAATCCATAGAGATTGGTACCGTAAGAAATATTTAAACCAAAAAATACCCATAATTGTTTACTGTTTAGGGATAGAATAACTAACGAGTTTATACCTTTAATGTAAAACAATGCTACCAATGGATAGTTCCTTTAAAATTTAACAACAACCTCGTAAGCACGCAAACGAGATGAAAAGGGACCATTTCTTTAATTCTGCACTTTTTTTTTTGTGAGCTATATTTATTTTAGTGATCCATGTATTGACGGAGTTATATTCGCAAATATATTACGATTATATATATACCCAACAGAAATATTCATATTTAAAGAAAAAAAAACACCTTACGACCAAAACGTTTGAATACGATAAAAAACCCACATCAGAGAAGTACAATGTCACGTCACCTCTGCTATCAACGTGACAATAAAATAAATACGAAGACTTTCCTCGTTTGTACTTAAATAATACATTATACCTCGTGTATAAATATTTTACTTAATACACGTTACATGCGTTACAAGGAAAACCGATATTATGCATAATAAGTAATTGCACATAACAATGAGTATTGTATTTCTGTCCCATTCAATTTCTATTATCAACAATTTTATTAAATTTGATGCAGAATATTGTTTGACATATGTCGTTATTTACACAGAAAAAAAATTAAAATCTACTTGCAATATAATTAACCTATATATAATAATAATATTATATAATGTAGATGTGTTGCTTATTCAAATATATTCCACATGACTCGGTACTTCCTTTGAAGTAATTATGTTAATTTTAAATTAGATAAGGCTTAAATAAGTAAATAAAGCGATAAAAAATTAATTATCGAAAGAGTTTAACGTAATTCAATATTATATTTAAAACAAGATTTACTTAAATGGTAGATAATCGTACGGACATTATAATTAAATAGATAGTTTATTTTTTTATATAAAGGATGTATTCGTATCATTAAAATGTAAAGTAAGCACAACATATAAACAAAGCAACTTAGATATTTGATTTTCAAATTTATTTATTAAATTGTCAATCCATTTGACTATAGTTATTACTTGCCCGGTTTAATCAATGTTTTTTGCGGTACCAAAGTTATATAGTATATTTCCATCTTTATTTTCTTTGGGTATAAGTTAAAATGGTTTTTCATAAGTAATTATTTACAAATACAGATTTACAGGCTTTACTTTACTTTTACGTATCGTACATTTATATTACATTCATAACTCTTTAATGAACAACATATTAAAATTGTTGTTATGAACGATTAGCGTAAAATTTTTACGCTAACATTAAAACAACATTTTTTTAATATTTTTATTTCTATTTATCGACAAATTATCTTATCGTTTTATTGATATGTGTGTACGTGGAATTCGTATGATAAAATATTATAAATATAACATTTTTCAGTAGATTTTATCAAACATACAAAAAATTTAACGCATACCGAAATTTTGATAACTTAAAATTATCAATAAAAATCACAAACTTATCTAAGATATGACAAAATCTCAAACTATACCTACCTAGTAATATATTATGCATTTTCCTTTATTTATCAAACATAGCCCATTTATATTTAAAAATAAAAGTTTTATTGAAGCTAAATCTATACAATATATACAAAACAAAAGCAATACTGATGATACTTTAGCGAGCTGATATTAACTGTATTCAACAAATATATCAACATTGAAATGTTAAAAAAGGAATTTATAGTTAGTAATAAGGAAGATATAATGATTAAGTCCACAAACCAATCTGCATTCGTGTTATATCAAAATGCAAAACTCGACGTTACGCTCGCTCGACTTTCATCGCCTCGTCATTAACCATGAACGTTACGCTTCTTTGATCTTGGAATTTGTATTAAATTACACAAGTTGAGATCATAACTTCCTTAAACATAAAAAAATACTATTTTTTTATGTTATCTTATCAGCCAAACTTGTACAAGACAATCTATTCCAACCAAGTGTAAATAATGCAAATAATATATTAATAAGACATTAATTGTAATTTTATAAATTATCTGTAGTGTTCAAAACTATACTATCTCCAAAAGTAGGTATGATGCCTTTCAACTGGTTTACAACAAAGCTTTTTGTAAAGTGTAATATTGGCATGCCAGCTTATGAGGAAAGACTGCCGTGCCTGTCTTCATCATACAAAACTATCGTCTATGAGCACAAGTGACTTTATTGTAAGGCTATCTACTTGGTTGCGATTCTGATATAATTTAAAAAAAAAACAATTCGATTCATATATCTTATCAATTCAAATCAAATCAATTCGGAACGTGTTTAACCTTCTCATATCTAAGTCACCTACACAAGTTTATAATTAATAACTCAATAATTTTATAAACATACTTCAAAGAAATATAATAACGGCTGCTATTGTAAAAAGATACTGTTATTACATTACATAAGAAGCTCATTCGTTTCGTCTTACGCTACACATGCCTACATCAATGTCACGACCCCTCCGTCCTCCCATGGGGGGTGGGAGAGACCGGACAGACGCTAACTGAAAAGTTTGCTCGTTTAAATTTTGCGGGAACAGTTTCCCTTAGTTGCGTGCATGGCAAAGTCGCAAAACTTTCAATATCGCATAATTGAGATTTTAATAAGGATTTTAGGTTTTTAAGTCTAAAAAAATTCCACAATACCTTGATGATTATCTATGTTTACATTCGCATATTTATTCGGAGATAATAGAGATTTTAAATAATAAAGATAATAACACTAAAGACAAAAAATAGAATTGCATTATTTACACGTAAGTTTTTAATTTGTTATATACAATTCTTATCCATACTTATCAATTCAAAGAAAACAATAGCACTTTAAATATATGAATATTCTTAGGCAATCATAGTATTGATTATCATTATGATAATTAAATAGAAATTGCGATTTTATATTAAACAGGAAATAAAATCATTTCTACACGAGAGAACTGAACTGAACGTTATGTTTGATGTCAAATTGTGAGAAATTAAAAAGAAAAGTTGCGATGCCAAAATTATATTCTGCGGGAGGCAGCCAATCAATCACGCTTTACCGGGAGGCCGAGCTAACCGAAAATAGCGCGACACTGGCATAACCACCACCTGGCGAATATGTATATAATAAAGGGAGGCGTGGGTGAACCGGGTGCGGAAAATCAATATAGCGGGCGGCGAGCATCAAAACATGCCCGTTCCACTGAACCTCCCGGCCGCCGAGCCGCCAAGCCTCCCGGCCACCCGGCCACCCTCGCTAGTCGCCCGGGGAACACCCCTTGTTTGGCAGACACCGTCCTTGATCTCCCCACGTCGCCCGGGCGCGCAACTTTGGATAAACACTCGTGTGGATCGTCTCACTGGAAAATTGGGTCGTCTATGCACTTTGTCCATTCTTTGTTTAACAAGTGATACGAGTTGAACAAACTTATGCATTTCATATAATATACGTTCATAAACAGTTTTTAGTGTGCGAGTGTAAAATTACATTTATTTTTAAAAAGAATTAATAATTTTCAAGTTAAAAAAAGTTGCTTTTAAAAATATTCTTCAATAGGTTTTTTATACCCTACTTGTAAATAATTTTAATTGTTTGCATATATGTATTCTAAAGTATAATGATGTCCTCCTGACATTTCATCCACGACGGCCATTCCTAACAGAGACTAGTAAAGTAACTTTCTAAGTCTCGAGATCCTGCAGAATTTTTTTCTAGACAGAAACTATTTTAGCCTGACCCAGAGACCTAGAGATCTGCACACTAGCTTTAATAAGCCAATGAAACATTTAAATGAACAATTTAAGCTATAAAGTGCCTTTAAAGTGTGAATTATGGGATTAATGCACACAAAATGTATATTGATTTAAAAGTTTCTTGTTAATCTGGTGTTAATCTGTCGACTTAACGAATTGAGTGACACTACGCGTATATATCGTATATATATATATATATATATATATATATATATATATATATATATATATATATATATATATATATAGTTCCACGAATTTTTAAGAATAATATTTTTACATAAAAGTCTCATTTCATATTCGGAGGTAGAAGTTATTGTAATAAAGTAAGTTTACCCTTCAGCGTTTGCGAAAATAAAGCAACCAAAGACATTATCATTACATTAAATATTCATGACTACTTGCATATTATGAGATTACGTAAAGTCCTTTTAAAATATCAAAAGGCAAAAACATAATGTATTCACAGCCTAAAATAACGTCCAAATTATTAAATATGCAAGAATTTTATTACAAACGGCTCCAAACTCGTACTGTCATAATTTATTTTAATTCAACGTTCTTACATAAAGAACAACATGTCTTAGTTACAATGATAAGTCGAACATATTTTTAAATCTCTTTCGATTTTAATACAATCGAAATTATATTAAACAGATAAGGTATAAAAGTATGTCGTCAGTAAAATTTCTTACACTTATCACACTACGGTATTCATAAAGAAATAGAAATGTTTTCTAAAACTATTTTAAGCCTTTATTGTAGACAACAATTCATTTTATTTTCTTTGAATATGATTTCATTCATATATTTTAAATGCGAGTAATAGAATTTAATCATGATTAAAAAATATTGACATATTGGTAGGTAAAAATAACTATATACTCTTAAATTAAAATAGACATAATTTGTACATCACAAATTATAAACATTTAAGGTAAGTAGCGCCATCTAGCGACAAGTAGAAGTAGCACCAAACCATCTACAAGCGGATCTTATATCTTTTGCATATCTCTTAATACGTTTAAAAGCAGTTAAATGATTAACCAAGAATTTTTTGCAAAATTTGTATCTTTTATGTATTACAAAAAAAGATTGTATCGTTACCTGGTAAGGCTGCAGGTTCGCATAGTCAAGAAAGAAAAGTTGTCTGTCATGAAGATACTCGACTGGCTGTGCGTCTGCTTGAAGTGTGACGTCAGCAGACAACGGAGTGAACGTCTAAAACAATATTATAATTATTATTATAAACAACTTAGAAAGAAGCAAACAAGTAAATGTAGTGTCACATTTTTGTTATTTTAACGCTGGAAAAACGCGTTACGCGTTTTCCCCACGGGAACAGTGAGGGGGTATGTGGGGCTCTCCGATGTCCAAGGCGCCGAGTGCGTCCCGAACATCTGAATACCCACAAAAAACCAGCGGTACCCTTTCCGTCTTAACGTGGAGTGCCACGGGATCGTTTTCGCATGCTACCGTGTAATATTTTTTTTGTTACCTATATTTACCCACATACATACATTTGTTTTTTAAGTAATATTATTGTTATTAAATTAATTTGCAGTACAGTAATAGAATATAAGACGACAATTAAGACTTATTAATCATTTATTACATTAATTATTCTATCACCTATAGAATATTTATGTATATCACTTTAATATATATTAAAATATGGCTAAAGGCATTGACATGATTATAGTAATTATTTGTTAAAAATTACCCATGTATAGATGTGATGTTATACAACGATTTCTTCGATTAACGCTATAACAAGCGTTAAAGAATTGTTTTTTATTGTAATGTATTTAATTTAATGAACTAAATACAATTAATTAACTTAGAATAAATTAAATTAAAAAAAATTGAATTAACATTACTGGTTGAATACTGACTTAGCTGGTCTTAGCTGGCATTAAATAATGCATTTAAAAAACATTCTATAAAAAATGTAAAACGACTCAATATATTTGAAAATATCATGTAACAAGTACGTATGTTTTAAACATTACGATTTTAAATAAATACATAAAACAATAAATTATTCAAACTAGCAGTGAAAAGTTTGACAGCACGTACCTAAACGATTGCTGATCAGTATTCGATGAGGTTTACTTTGAATAATAACTATAAAATCACCTTCAAAACACCGTCTGCCTCGAACAAAAGCAATTGAAGTAACGACTTCAAATTCTTCTACATCTTATTCTTAAATGCCTAGATCATCACGGTTGTACAATGGTTTTTGTCAAGATCTAGATATTTTTAATGACTTTGCCATGATTTATCGTAAACGGGCGCTAGAATTGTTGAGAGATGCAAATAAATAATAAATAAATAAATAAATAATAAATAATGTTATCTTAATTTTATTTTATATTAATTAGTATATTTTTAGTAATTTTTTGTAACGTAAACTTTGCATGAATTTAATGAATTATTTAATTTTATTTTGTACCTATATCAATTCAAACTATTTGTGTTTTTAATTTTAATTTTATTAAGTGCATGTTTATTTTTTTTATGGTCTTTAATTTGTACCAATTTGGACTTATTTTTTTTCTTAATCTTTCTACTCATGTTGCTATAATTATGTGTTAATATATTTTTAAAACAAATATTGTAATTGTTGTGGCTACTTTAAAAAGCTTCACATGTTAGCTATTTTCACTAAATTGTTTTACATTTGTCATTAGAACATGTAGTAGCTACTAGTGGTCCTTAAAATAAATAAATAAAATAAAAATAAATAAAATAAATAAATTATATATTTTTTTTATACCGTAGGTATAGGGGACGAGCGTATGGGCCACCTGATTGTAAGTGGTCACCAAAGCCCATAGACATTGACATTGTAAGAAATGTTAACCATCGCTTACATTGCCAATGCGCCATCAACCTTGGGAACTAAGATGTTATGTCCCTTGTGCCTGTAATTACACTAGTTTACTGACCCTTCAAACCGGAACACAACAATACAAAGTACTGCTGTTTTGCGGAAGAATATCTGTTGAGTGGGTGGTACCTACCCAGACGAGCTTGCACAAAGCCCTGCCACTAGGATAAAACCAGACAAAGTGAATTATCATTTTATAATTTTATAAGGTTATTTTTTTAAGATTTACTTGGTGGTAAGATTGAAGAAGGTTTGTGCAAGCCCTTCTTGGTAGGTACCACCCATTCATCAATTATTATACTTATATTAATATTGTTGTGTTATGTATTTCGGTTCACCCTTTAAGGGTGAGTGAGCTAGTGTTACAACAGGCACAAGGGACATAACATCTTATTTCCCAAGATTGGTGTCGCATTGGCGATATAAGAAATGGTTTATATTTCTTATCTTATACTTTATCGAAGTAGGCTTTATTTCTGTAACTTTTAAGTTATTTTATAATTTTAATTTATTTACATTTATACAGCTTGCACCGGACCGCACTGTTCGGAATGCACATTCTATCTTTTTCAGCAATTAAAAAATGTACAAGTAATAATCATATACAATTATATTTATGTTGCCTGTATGAACATCAACGAATAATTTTTAATTGAATTGTAACTCAGCTTTTTTATCATCTATATAATTTTTTTAAATTTAAAAAAGCATTCTAAATATTTATAATTGAGTTCTAATGAAACAATATAAGTACATATAAACTGTATATAAATAGGTTATCGTATTTCTACGCTAACGTTGAAGGCCGCATGGACACGTGAGAAGTGAATTTCATTAACACCGTTCCCAATCGTTCCAATTACAAAATATTTGCACGTACTTGCGACGGTTTTAAACGTGTACTTAGTATATGAGTGGATTATGCGGGTGCGTGAATTCACCAGTGAAATCTACATTGCGGATAAATTAATTATTTGTACAAAATTATTGCAACTATTAATATTAGTAAACAAAAATTCCGTTGAGGTTAAAGTATGATTAAGAATTGTTGTTAAACACCACTTACCTAAAACTTTACTCATAATTTATCTTAAAAAATACTTTACGTAGCAAGGTTTCTTAATCATAACGAACGCGAAAGCAATTAAATAATGAATCTCTTGAAAAACAAAGATCCATGATTGATTCACTTAATTTAATTCTAGGAATATTTATAAATTAGCACTGTTTGTTAATTGAAAGTTAAATTAATGTGGTTATAACTAGTTAAGGGGAATAGTGTTGTATTATACAAATAAAGGTAAATGAATCAAGAACTGTTTATAGTGCGTAATACAACGGAACAATTAGAAAATCGCATGCAATTTGTAAATCTACCGTTTGTTTACCTTTACTCCTACTCCGATTGGAATAGAGCATAAATCAATGTAGGTTTACCCCAAAGCTCGACTTTAGAGTCGTTTTTACTTTTAATTTATATAAATAGCAATGTGAATTTATCTGATACGTTACTCTTAATGAAACATGAAACTTTTTTTATTTTACATGTATTCAAAAAATATTAGTGTTTAAATTTTCGATTATAAATATATAATAACAGTACATTGTGTTCACACTGAGCACATAAAAAGCAAAATAATTATGATACAACAATATATGAAACAACCCAAAACACATACAATTATCAAGAGCTTATAAGGGTTAGGGATGATAAGATGTCATCAAAATCAAAATCTCACTGATAAGAACTTTGCGTAGAAAAAAACATTCTATACCGACAAAAGTACTACCGATAGTACCAATGATAAAATATAAGTTTAATGCACCAAACCTCACATAGAATATCTAGTTCAAATTTCGAAAACGTGTCATAACCTAACCTAACCTAACCTAACCAAACCTCACATAGAATATCTAGTTCAAATTTCGAAAACGTGTCATAACCTAACCTAACCTAACCTAACCAAACCTCACATAGAATATCTAGTTCAAATTTCGAAAACGTGTCATAACCTAACCTAACCAAACCTCACATAGAATATCTAGTTCAAATTTCGAAAACGTGTCATAACCTAACCTAACCTACGTGTCTTAAATTTTTGATAATAATTACCAAAGTAGGTACTCCTCTATAAAAACGAATGATTGAAGCCTAAATAGAAAGAAACATTAAAAATATATAAACGTGTATTACAATTTACACACTAAACACGTTTATTATATTTAAAAAAAAAATAGACAAACTAACTACGAACATCATACGAAAATGCATACTGATTTTACAAAAGGACTAAGTAATAACAAGTTCTACCGACATTTAAAGCTATCTACAGTACAGTACAGTAACAGTTTGTTAATTTAAAAAAAAGGCTAAGGCCTCCTCTCCCTTTTGAGGAGGTTTGGAGCTTATTCCACCACGCTGCTCCAATGCGGGTAGGTACAATATATATGTGGCAGAATTTCAATGAAATTAGACATTTCCTCACGATGTTTTCCATCACCATCTAGCAGATGAATTATAAACACAAATTAAGCACATGAATATTAAGTGAAGCTTGCCCGGGTTTGAACCCACGATCATCGGTTAAGATTCACGCGTTCTAACCACTAGGCCATCTCGGTGATAAAGCTATCTATGGAAGAAAAAATATATTGTTTACTATACCACATAATTACATATCTATGTGTATAAGATTAATTATTATCAGATGAAATTGTAAGTAGGTATCGACACTTTACCTTCATTTAAACTATATTAATAGAAGTACGTACAATACAAACTACACCTGACCATATAACGTAATGCCTGCCTACCTGCATGTTTATTATCTATTATTATTGTTTATTATCGAAATGCAACCTGCTTAAAGTTACTGTTAACGTTTGTTATTACAAAAAAATATATCAACATATTACAAAGTTTGTTATACATTTTGTCAAAAATGCCATAAAATAAATCTCCAATTTCACCGTACGAAAATGGGGGGCAAGCTGTGCTTATTCCATCAAATATATTTAAGACAATAACCTTAATATATATTTTTTTTCAAATAATTGAATTAACAAGTAACAACTTGCTAATAATTGCATGCGTAGCAATGACTCTTTTTGTACTATTATATGATACGATTACGACTCGCGCGCCACCTGTTATACAGCGGAGGTACCGATTAACAATAAAAGATTCAATACAAACGGATGAACGGTACACGAACCCACAAAATCCGAACCAAGAAAAAAAATCTTAGCATGCATAATAATATAAAGAATATATAAAGAAAATTGTTTAAAAACATCAGTTTTCATTTTACAAAAATTATCTTCGGCGCCATCTATGTTGTATTATAAATACTCACTTATAATTCTGAGTAAAAGTGTTCTGTGGTTATAACTCCGTATAATTGAGATTACAGTTGTATTAAATTTAGGGATTTAAATTTTTTTTAATATTCTTATTATTATTTTTATCACAAACTAAGAATATCATTATAAGACTGACTATCAATTAAATATATAAAGAACAAATACAAGTAATAACATTCCTGTTTAAATTTTAGGTCCGTTCTAGTAGCTTTTATATCATTTTCTCATAACGATATAGATAATTGTCATTCTATTTATTAAAACATATTTCAACTTACCAAAGCAGGCCATTTTACTTCTTCTTTTTCCAATTTTTTGGGTGACCACACTAACGTTCTTTCAACTAAAAACACACGAAATGTTTTACGCGAATACACTGCCACCCATTCACGTCGTTGCCAATCAACTCCATCATATTCTACCAACACCTGCAACAAAAATAATTGAGTTGAAGAATAATTTCAATACAAATAAAAGAAGTATGAAAATTATGTTATAATACTACACTATATACAACGCCATCTAGTGTTGAATAGCTGTACCATTAGATTGGTTTAATATCATCTCAGCATCAATTTAGTATTTAAGCTTTTCGTCACTAGAGTGCGCTACAGTTATACCAAAATTATTTTACGATTTATTTCAAATTTTAAAAACGCAACGTCTTCGGCAATGTAACTAGTATTGTCAATAAAGGGTTAATAATCCATAAAAGACTGATATTCAATCTACTTACATGAATGTAGTTAACTCAAGTACATTAAAATATCAAGTATAAGTAAACATAATAATAACGAGAGTCAAAAAGTCAGAGGAATGTTATGTCAAGGACAATTAAAGTGTAAACACTAAAGCACATAAGAGATAAATTATAGTTAATTGTCAAACCCGACCATAATGAGACAGGTAACGCAAAATGACTGTTCAAGACTCTGACCTCAAGGCGGATGATGCCAACGTTTTCAATGTCAAAACCAAGTAAACAAATAAATAACTTATGCCTACGTGGATTGAAAACAATCACGAACCCAATACACACCACCTTATCAGTAAGTGCGATGTTAAATGCATTTATTGCAATAACTTAATGATATAAAATGGTTATGGTGCATCCAAATGAATATTTTTATATTACTTTTAGTAGGACTCCATATACTTTTATGACATCAATTGAATCAAAAACCGGTACAGTGAGATTTAATTTTATAACAAAGATATATTTATTCAATCACCAGACGTCTCAAAACTATTTAGCTTGAGCTAGACAAACTAAAATTACTAATGTATAAAAATATAAGGGTTGGTACTTGATAATTTTAAATGTAGTTACTATTTCTGTAAAGGATTTGTTTAATTACTTGTAATATATTATGTAACTCTTAATAAATTTGATTTTAACTGTACCTATTTATAATAGATTTTGTATGGTTGTATGTGTCTTACACGTTTGTGCTTGGTGGTATGGAAGATATATCTTCAAGGGTTAGGCTTGCCTTCATATATATACTAAGTTCTCTTTTGATATGTATTTTCTGGTACGTATAATATTGTGTTAAGAAAAACAGTTAATGTTTCTATCCTAAAACATTTTATATTATTTTATCCAATTGTCATAACCGTAATTATTATATACAATAATAGTGATTTTCACTGAGCTCAATACTCTATTATTATTTAAAAATAAAAACGTAAAGCTATCTAAACGTAAGTCAGAAGTAACACTAAAAGATAAATTATAATTATATTATGTATTACATACGCAAGTGTTCACGTGAACAAGTGATAAACGACATAAAGATAAGCGTTAAGAAGACACAAATAATGTTACTTAGTGTTTTAAAGCAAACTGACACCCTTTCTTCATTTCACAGTAAACAAAATCAAAACATTCTCGGTCTAATAGTGATATTTTGTAAAAATTTAAGAAATGTTCCATTTCTTCGTTCAATAGACTTATATTTCGTCGCAACGCACATAAATGAAACTTATGATATTTAACTAAATAAGCAATTATATTATCGAAATGCGTCCATAACCTTGGATAAAAATATTAATATTTAAAATGGATGAGAATAAAGAACATATCGAAGTATATTATATTATCTAATAAATAATCACAACGAAGTAACAAATATGTTAACATTTATTGGTTGCATTTATCCCATGTATTTGTGTTTGTGCCATTTTAAAAAAGTTTCTAAAACCTGATGCCTGCTTGACGCTAACCTTCCCGGTAATACTTTTGCTGGATTGGTTCGCCGGTTCACTATACCTGTTTGAAGCAGTTACATACGACATTGATAGATGCTTATAACAAAAAAAATCTTAGTCGACTTATACTGCATCCAAACATTGAGATGGGATCAGCCCTATTCTACTCTCCGATAAAGAATCAAAAACATTCCAAACCCACAATAACATGATATTTAAAACAGAGCAATAGATTAATAACATAAATCTTTAACATTACTGTTTAATTTTAAAGAAAAGAAAGTTATAAATAATTCATTTAGGTATTTATAAGTTTTAGCGTTGAAGATTTCTGTTCCACTTTATTACGAAACTGGTACGGGACGACCTTGCCTTCGAGTTTGTGATAAACAAAACTATAGCTACGGTTAAACATGAGGATTTAAAACGTTTTATAATTGTAATATGAATACAGCATATATATTACAACTTAAAAAATATAGTTCTATTTTATAGTTAACACTTTGAATTTACCTAATAATATATGCTGAACGTGTTTCTTACTTATTAAAAAATAGTTGCATTTACTTCTTTTTATATTTTTATTATTTTATATAGAAATGTTAATTTTTTTTTTTTGTTTTTTATAGAATAGTAAGGCGGACGAGCATATGGACCACCTGATGGTAAGTGGTCACCAACGCCCTTAGACATTGGCATTGTAAGATATGTCAACCATCACTTACATATCCAATGCGCCACCAACCTTGGAAATTAAGATTTTATGTCCCTTGTCAGCCACAATTACACTGGCTCACTCACCCTTCAAACCGGAACACAACAATATCGAGTACTGCTGTTTTGCGGTAGAATATCTGATGAGTGGGTGGTACCTACCCAGACGAGCTTGCACTAAGTCCTACCACCAGTAAAATTGGCGAATATTACCTGTTACTTGTTAAAATAACAAACAAATTAAAAATAGTTTATTATCGATCTTATCAGATGAGCAAAACAAATAGCGTCTTTATTACAGAGGTATTCATAAATGCATTCATTAACTTATAAATGATAAATCGTTTTGAAATTTAAATTTTTTACGATTACGACGAATTGTAAACAGCAGTCTCCATGTATGCAATGTGATGGAATTATTATCATGTTATCATAAATAAACATTTATGTATTATTCTGAACACGTGTACTTTTATTCGAGTTCACGAGATTAATAAATTAAAACGAAATATTAGGAATAACGAAGTAAAGTTTTGTCTACTAATTTAACCAAAATGTATATGTAGTGAAACTTTTTCTTTAAATAAAGGACAAGTAAATTCTAGTTAATAGAAGTTACTTAATCATTATAACTATACGTTTATATGTAATTAATCACTAAATATATTTTGAATTTTAAAGGAGATAAAGAATTAAAAACAATCTTTGAGAATCACTCAACCTATCATCTCAACCTACTTAGTATGTTTATTGTTTGTTTATTAGTACATTATAAAACTACAATTATATATTTTTAACATAGATCGAAAATACCAATATAAAAACTTTTTTTTCTTTTCATTAAATTCCATTACTACTTTCCGTCTTTTAGCTTTAATCTAGATAATATATAAACATATAAATTTATAAATTTCGTCGTAGACTGTTATTTGAATATAAAAGTTTTACTGAGCATCAAAGTGAATTCAAGAGAATTTTCATCTCGTTCCAGTTTCGCTTGAAGCCCTACACTACACTACACGACCTTGTCACCGTATCTGTTACGTATACGTAACAGCACGTATGTATCTAAGCGATTATTTACTCGCTATGTTCATGTATAGTACCGTGCTTACTAAACAGAATAACACGCCGTTTGTTCGAAGGACTGCCATTTGTTGTGATTACGGTCACACGGCTTAATAAGGAAGGTAATCTTATTACACGGATTGTATATTATGCTTTTGAGACCGCATCGTAAGAGGAAAATGGTAACAAACAAAATACATTTTTTTTTTTTTTTATAGAATAGGAAGGCGGACGAGCATATGGGCCACCTGATGGTAAGTGGTCACCAACGCTCTTAGACATTAGCATTGTAAGAAATGTCAACCATCGCTTACATATCCAATGCGCCACCAACCTTGGGAACTAAGATTTTATGTCCCTTGTGCCTGTAATTACACTGGCTCACTCACCCTTCAAACCGGAACACAACAATATCAAGTATTGCTGTTTTGCGGTAGAATATCTGATGAGTGGGTGGTACCTACCCAGACGAGCTTGCACAAAGCCCTACCACCAGTAAAATACATGGAATACTCTCTCATGAAATAACTTAATTAATTATTTTTTCATATTATGGGTAGGCGAACGAGCATATGGGCCACTTGATGGTAAGTGGTTACCAACGCCCATAGACATTGGCATTGTAAGAAATGTTAACCATCGCTTAAATCGCCAATGTGTCACCTTGGGCTTTACACTGGCTCGCTCACCCTTCAAACCGGAACACAACAATACCAAGTACTGCTGTTTTGCGGTAGAATATCTGATGAGTGGGTGGTGCCTACCCAGACAAGCTTGCACAAATCCCTACAACCAATGAAATTATGAGTGAATTGAAAAAAATTACATGACATATTACAAATCATACATGCGATATATAAAAAAGAACATAATAGACCACTGGATTTATAGTTCGTGCAAGCCTTACCGTGGTGTTATTATATATTATATTGTAGTGATCTTGCAAATTAAAATTAAATACCTAAGTGTAAATATGTCGTTCGTTGCATTAATATTGACATATAAAATTGTATTATTCGAAAGTAATGTGATGATTTTTGCACATTAAACAATCCAGAGTAGATTTAATAACTATTAACAAAGTTTGTTAATCTCATTCCACGTGGTATAAATTCTGTCCAGTAATAACATAGATATCGAAAATAATTTCATCGAATAACCGATCAAAATCATTTCATAATAAATAGCGATGCAAAGTATATACCCATTTATATTTTGACATGCAAAATTGTGCGGTGCAGATGTTGGTATGATTCGAAAATAGAAATGAAATCAGCGGTGTTTGTAAGGCGACTGTAGTCTGTAAGCCATCGTGTACATTCAAGTGCAGTCAAGCCCACGCGGTCGGGGTGTTGCCAAACCCTTGACTGGCCAACGTTTATAAACAGACCGAATGTAATCGCTTACAATAAACTTACGATATTGGGATTAACATTTCGATTTGGTACATGTAAGAATCTAAATGAATATTTACGATTGATCATAAATTAAGAAACTCATATATATATAACACCTTTCTAAACATGATATTGAGTGGCTTCACAGGGTCTGCATTAAAACATCACGCAGCTTTAAACATTTTGAAGCAGTTTTAGTGCGCTTGTATAAAGTTGCGATGATGTCATAAAATTTCTACAATTAAGAAAAATATGAAAGCCATAAACCAATATGGTATTATTGTATTGTAATAAAACCGACATCGACAAAAACTATATTATACAGAATGCAATTACGACATTTTGACAGCATATTTCGTAATAACCTTTGAAATAATTTTCGTTTACGTTACAGTCTAACAGTGGACTGTAATGATCTCAATTGTCTTTGCAATCTATCATATTTAAAGAACACTAATCGATTCAATTTATTATGAAATATATGCTCATTAATTAATGTTAAATAAATCATTTCAATACTGTCAAATTTAACTTCGATAAGGACTTGGTAATTCTAAGAACCTTATCTAGATACTTTTGACATACGTATGTAATTTTGAAAGATCTTTGTTCGTTTTGTCATTATAATATAATAATAATTTATATAAGTGTTATTAAATACACTCAACACTAAATCAAAAAACAGAACAAACGTCTTAACTTACTAAACATGCGCGTATAAAAATACAGTTGTAGATAAAAGTGTGCGAATTTTCCCAAAAAAAAAGAGAGTAATTATTATGGGATATATAGTATAGTTCAAAAAACATCCATTATTTTTTGTCAATTTCATCTGAAACAACTGTACATTCGTGTATTTTATGTCAAAAAGTATATATATATATATATATATATATATATATATATATATATATATATGTAAGCTTTACTTTTTATTCAATACTGTAACAAGACATACTTGAATAAAGAATATTTTGATTTTTTTATTATTATTATACTAATATTATATAAGGAATTTTGTGTCCGGTTTTTTTCATTTCGGTTTCACGTAAAAACCACTAGTCCGTTTGATATGAAACGATTATTTATGCGAGATTATAGTTTTGGTGTGGACTTATTTAATAAAATATGTTTATGTGTTCTATAATTTTGAGATATAGCCCTTATTGTATCAACATAGTCGAAGAGAAAATTAGCGGGCGCATTCCAAGCAATCATTGCCAAAACTATGACGGATGCGCGAAAACGGTTCATAAAATGTTTTGAATAGCTAAAATATATACAAACAGCATATTATCTTGCTTTCATTAAAAATCACATTTAACAATTTTATATTTAAAAAATTGTGGAAAATACCTCCAAAATAATTAAAAATACAGTAAATTAAAAATATCTATTTACACGTTGGACAAATTGTTAAATTGAAGTAGAGATGTTACATTATATATAAATAAACGCAAGACGTGGGGCGTGCTGGTAGATAATGTATTAGCACAGTAGGGACAAATCAAAGTGCATCAGTTTTGACCGTAAGCTGGTTAAAATTAAAGAGGTTTCATGAATCACAATACAAGAAATATATTAGACTAAAACGAAATACAATAACGAAACCGAAATAAAACATTTATATCAGAAGGAAAACACATATTGTTCTAAGATTATTTTAAACCCAACAATATAGCTTTTAAAACTGATGCCTCGTGATCTTAAAATTATCTTAGTTCTAAAATCAATAGGAAGTCGGTTATCAACGAAGTTACAAAACGCTGAGTGTACCGTTATTTATTTGTTTAGCCACCAGCAACTTCTTTACCGGTGCGCGGGAAACACGTTCTAATAATAGAAACAGTAAGTACTTAGTCAAGGTTGTGAAACTAGGCCACTGCGAATGATTATAAGACAACATTGCCAGACAGCATCTATCTTGTAATACTTTCTTGAAACCACATAATTATACCGCAAATTAAATTGAAAATGTCATATTGTATCAAATAATAGAAATTCCACGCTTTGTATTGTCAATATTGTATTGTCAATATTGTATTATTTTATTATATTTGTTGAAAACTAATTAATCTTATTCTAATCTAATCTTGTTTTCTCATCTTCGTACCTTAAAAATATGAAATAAAAACACATGTCCTGGGCTCTTGTTTTCTCATCTTCGTACCTTAAAAATATGAAATAAAAACACATGTCCTGGGCTCTTGTTTTCTCATCTTCGTACCTTAAAAATATGAAATAAAAAGACATGTCCTGGGCTCTAATTCAGAATAGACATCATGGCTTAATAAGCTCAAAAAGCCCTAATCTGAAGAACATAAATAGTAAAAATGCTCAAAAATGATGTTCAAACTACTAATTAGTGAATATATTTCACAAAAAATCGACAAAATAATATTCTATTGTAGCACATGTATATACCATAAAATAATGATAAAACCTTGATGGGGACAATTAAAACAAATATTATGTAATAACTTTATCAAGAAGCGAAAGTAGGAAACATAACATAACATATCATTAATGTGTATAAACTGCTTCAAATAAAGAAAGTTGGACAATAGATATGAATGCATAAATGCTGAACATTTCTCTTCTATAACTATTGCTCTAACAATAAGAGCTATAAAAACGCAGAGTTTACAAACAGAGATAATTTTCCCGCGCTATAGAATCGTTTATGCATCCGAATGACAGCTCCAAATAAGCGCGCCCCACACATTTCCCGACGGGTTCAGTGGGTCAATGAACGCAGCTAGCGACTCGGACCTGTCGCACGATCGGTTGCAAAACATTGTCGAACCAAGACCAACCTTGCGCCTTGCTATCTCCAACGTAGACTTTTACTGAGAATTTGTTTTCGCATTAGTTAAATTAAAAATAATTGACGATTTAATCACAATTTTAATGAAATAGGCGTCAAGTACAAACTACAAACAAAGGACCCATTTATTTAATTTGTAATTGTTCCGTCCTGAATCTTTGGGAATCAAGACGAATTATTCTTTACAACTTTTCATATCCGATTAATTTAATTGAATATTAAAATAGAATATTTTTTTTATCGTTTTTAATACTTTGTCTGTTTTATTATAACACAATGCCATTTAAAAAATATTTAATGGTTTTTTTTTAACAAAAAAGTGAGTATAAAGTCTTTAAAAATTCATAGAACAACTCTTTCTACATTCATGTCCATAAAAGCAAACAAAAGGGAAGTTTTCCCTTTCATTTCTGAAATGCTTATATCTTTTGCTACGTCCCTACTGCTTTTAAAGAAGTTCGCAGTGCATATTAAAAATATATATATTACCTAAACGAAACCACAATCCTAATTGGAAATCAAGTATACTATATATTTTTAATTAAGTTTTCGAGTTAAATATAATTAAAGATTTTTGTTTCAATGTACAATAATAACTATGTATTCGGATGTGACTTTTAAAGAAATAAGATATAAATATGCCCGTATTCCAAGGTAATTTTATTTTTAGGCAATATAAGTATAACTATTATATAAATGGGACAACTACTGGACAGATAGTAAAAGGATGCAAGTCATAGAATCAGATTTCATGAAATATAAAATATGAAGTTCCTATATAAATAGTGTACGCTCATTATTAAATAAGAATGAATGCATGGAATTATAGTTCTTCTTCTTCGAGTGCCACTCCGACTAGCCAAGGTTGGCAGTCAACTTTGAATACTCATTTTTGTTCTTCGCGAGGCGAAAGAGTTCGGAATTATAGTTATTCAATTAAAATGTTTCTGATTTTTTACTTTCGTATCTCCTATTTTTTTGTGTTTTTATTAACACGTAGATAGGTCTACTGTTTACACTTGAGTTGTCTAACATAGTATTATCCGAGGCTTTTTATCAATTTTAATGAATAGTATATTCATGAATAATAATTAAATAAAGTAACTCCTAATCTTGTAAATAACAAAATAAATTACCTTTAATTGTTACAAACCAAAAGATTTCTGTATAAAGATTGACTTATATAAACATGTACAATTTACATAGAATACATTGTATGTATTGAGTATGATGTATTATATCAAATCGTCTCCAATTCTGTTCATCACCATTCCCGCAGCGAAATCTCTAAATAGACCGTCATTAAATATTCACGGATACTACATATAGCTTATATATATATATTATATAGTATCCGTACGTGTGTAAGTTATCTGTACATTGATATCTACACGAACCCGCCTCCGATCTGCAGATATTCTGAATAAACCAGTAGTTGGTATATGTACGCTCGAGCCTTATGTTAGGCAGGAGAATGCTTCAGCGTCCAAATATCAATTAAACCCGGTATTAACTGTGTTAAAATGAATACATTATTCATACATTTTATAGAACGGGTTATGTGGGATTCTTACACAACAAAACCTCTGCGGTAGCCATACTGGACGTTTATTTTATATGCAGAAATTAGTTGAAATTCAAGGTTACTGTTCCGATTAGTTAGTTCCGGTTACTTAGGGTCTATATGTAACTTCCTTCATATACGGACTTTTTGATGTAAAATAATTATTGAAAACGCATTGATAATAACCAAGAATTAAATATAAATAATTTGTATATACATTGCTCTTAACCAAACAAACAGTTCACTTTTCAAAATGAATAAAGTGTTTATTAATAAACAAAAATCGTAAAATATTAACCATATTGTGGTTTTGGAATTCATTTTATACACCTTACTTGATTAACAAAGTCGATTTAAGCGAGTGATTTAATCTGCAATCCATTGTCCTATATAATATTAGTTTTAGTGTCGATTAAATAAATATTTTTGTTTTTAACCTGATGAGTTTCAATTATTAAACTAGATTCGTAGGTTTTCATAATACTCCTATTTAAAAGCAATGTTATGCAAGTTTAAATGCATAAAAGAACCTACTAGTTTATAATTATACACTTGGTTCAAAATGGTCTATTAAACATATAAAAATATAAATTTAAATAATATGTAGGGTTTTGACAGATTAAATAGAGCCAGCTCATCTCAATTCTGGATGCATCTGTGGATGTCATAGGAGCCGACTTATGGATTTTGTTTAATCGTTTTCATTATTCGAACTGGTAAACGGTACAACCGTATAGTGTTGGGGAATCAACCTGCCACCGATAATATTCTCAAGGAGGTTGGCGTCAAGCAGGTGGCCAGTCCTGTCTTCCAAATTCTTTTCATGTAGTTTACTGCGCTAAGCCCCGCATATATGCGTATGTGATTATGTTAAGCAAAACATAACTATTACCTGAAAAGCTCGAGAATAGGATAGAAAAATATTACGTAACATATTTAATAAAGAAATATTACCATTTACAGTCCGTGGCACAAAAATAACATATTTTTAGAAAAAAAATCTTATCAAGATTGCTTTCAACAGTTATTTTAATGAGTTTTAATGCTTCATTAATTAATATTAATAAGCATTCATAAGAATAATAAAATTTCTTTATAAACGAGTAATTAAAATCATTCAGTACAGTAGGTACTTACTGGAATATATAAGATATTTTTAATAAATGTCAGATAAATTATAATAAATCTTATATACTTATGGTTTTAAAATAAAATCAATAAGTGTTGTAATTCTAAATATTAATATATTTTCTTTATAAGCAATAATTTTATTACAATTGCGCTGAATGATATCTCTTTAAGGGATAAGCATCCCTTTCATAATTATTATTATTTCAGTATAATAAAGTTTTAAAATGGGAAATCCAATTTATACATTTTATTAGCTTGATACAAACGTTTCATTAGGTATATACAATTCATTGTAATATTTTAAATAAAATAATATATAAAAATGTACAAAAATAAGTAAATGAATCACTTAAATACAATCGCTGTACCGATAGGACAGATCGGCCTTCTTTCTCACTATTGTGTCGATAAGATTCAATATTACAAGAGTTAAGCCGCTAGGATTAATAAACACAAACCAACCGTATCGCCGTTGATTATCATTACTCGTCTAGCTGCGAGGTCAGGGCTGTACTAGCTCAGTAGCTCGCATCAATCACCAAGTACATAACCAGGGTAATGTGATACCAAGATACATACATACGTTAATTGTAGAAGTCGTTATAAAACTACGTAATTGTTTTCTTACAACATAAAACTATTTCTCTTTCTATCCATAAAACTCCTAGCGTCGTGATCTTGCGGGTTGAAATGATGTGATCGAAATAATAAATTGCACGGCTAGACATCAATCAGTTTAAATATATATCACTATGTTAATATTCTATGAATCAATTAAAAGTAGTAGGGAGTCGTTGACTTCAAACGATAAGCTAATTTATTTGTCAATAACTGAGAAAAGGCAATAATTATTAAGATAGCCAAGTTCTAAATTGACGGTCACTTAATGTTTAGGACAGGGCAGACATTTATTATTACATTAAGTAAACCAGCTATTCGATTCTATTAGATTCTTCATATTGTTATCAATTTATATTAAGTAATATAAATTAATATTAACGACGCATTAGAAAGTAAGTCAGTAAATGTTCAATTCTTACGCTAATGAGTCTTCTCTTTTTGAGGAGATGTTTTGGAGCTTATTCAACCACGCAGCTCCAATGAGAGTTAAAGGATACACATGTGCAGAATTATATCAGCCCGAGATGATTTATAAACATAAACTAAGCACACGAAAATTCTCAATCGCAATCTTGGATTAAGATACAAGTAGCCATTCAGTATATGTAATTATTTTATTTTTATATCGTCTCTTTCTCGTCTCATATCCGTATCTATATAATTATAATAAAATGCAATATAATATTAATAATGAACACGATTACAATGTTTTTAGTCCTGGTAATAAATCATAGGCGTTTGTTATAAGCATGAATATATATTTCTATATCTAAAAGCTTGTTTAATGCAGAATGCTGAGATAGTAAACTGTTTTTTAGGTACAGGGTTCTATTCAAAGACTGAAAAAGGTTCTATAATCGATGCTTGAATGATTGACATAATCGTTCACTCAGGCAGCAGCGTGGGCAAAAAGTAAACCGCCGCTTTCACGGTTCGATGCAGTGATACTAAAATGTTAGGAATTCGACGGAGAAAAACTGACCGTATTTTTTTAAGCGTTGGACAAAATGTCTATGAAAATCATTTTAAAGTCAAAAGGTTTCAATTGAATGATTTTGATTTATTGCACTAAGATTTTGTTCGCATTTATTTCTTTAAAGAATCGTTGATATATTTTGTAGTTCAGAGAAGACATTTAAAAAGACGACATAAATAATTTGCAATCAATGATCCATGATATTGATTGATATAAAAAACTTTTATTTCCTTTTCCATCGTGATGTCAACGGACGTCAGCGGAACGAACAGAAACAGCTGTGGGATGCGCGTGCGCCGCATGCATTCTTTGCGGTCAACGCACGCACCCGGTTCCGCTCTACTATGTATAGACGTACAACCAACGAACGAGTATTATACGTTGTTTTGTAAGTTATAAATATATCGCTATTCCAATAGACTGAATATTTTGTGGACTTTGGATTCAACTGGCAAATCAATAAAGCATTGTATTTATGCACGTGTTGAATCTAAATTATTGTCTCTTTGAATGCTATGTACCTTAATATTTATTACATGAACTAAATAAGACATGACATTTCTACATGCTATAAGTTTAGATCTCGTAATATAATAAATAAAATTACCTAGCACTTCCAGCGCTTTTGTGGGTAGGTTAAATTATTACCTACGCGTCTGAGTAATTACCTACTTAAAGCTATATAAGCTTAGTACTACTACTACTACTACTTGATGGAAGTCAGTTATTTTTAATAAAGGTTGGTTTGTATACAAACTCGTATAAATGGAAATTCTTGTTTTGTTTACAAAATATTGGATACATTTTGCATATAATGTGTATTTTATTGAGCTGTGTAGGGTTCTTGGGTGGAACATGTGGATCGGTCGATCGGTCGGTTACTGAAAGTCGCGGGTTATAATCCGGGTTTTCCCACATAGTTTGCGTGTACTTGATTTATAATTAAAATTCATCTCGTGCGTTACGGCATGGGAAAACAGTGCGGAATATTTCACGTGTCGGATGAAATTAGGCCATTTATTCGACATAAATTGATGAGTGTGGCGGAAGAACTTTAAAAAACTGTCTCTATATGTCCTCATATGCAGGAGATTGCAGCAGTGGTACAATAAAGACAACGTGTAGCTGTAACTTTATAATATATTTATTTCCGTTAATTTAATTCGAATTCAAATTTATATTCACAATTAAAAGCATTTTCGACTTAAGATTTGGTATTAAATTTTACTACTTTATATAATATCATTTAAATTTGATGGCGAGAAGTTATACCTATCGTGTATTACATCAAGAACAACAGCGTAATGAATAATTCAGCACAAAGAGTCGACTTGAAAGCGAATGGAATATAAAAATAACATCGTTTTTTGGTCACAATGAATGATGATTATTATTTATACAATTAAATAGTACATAACACGCACACATATTTTACTCATTATCATGGCGGTCTATGATGGCAACACTTTTTTGTTAGAAGTTAGGCAAAAAACGATGATTTATTTTATAAAAATATATAAAGTAACATAATATAATAAATTAATAATGTTACTACTTTAATTTAAAATATATATTTATTATTTGTAAGTTTTAGGCAGTTTTATTTATCGTGGTGAGTTAAAAGTGCTAACTTAACTGAAGATGTGGTACGATTGAATGATATTGAAGATTGTAGAAATGCAGTGTTTTTCAAGCTTTAATTCCAAATCAAATTATCGCGAAATCTTTTCACTATCAAAGGACTACTCCGTTATGATAATAAGTTCTTCCGCAAATTTGAAATCTCTATACATATTTATATTATAGTCCAAGTTGTTTGTTGGTCAGTCAGCCAGGACCTTCAATAGTTGCCTTTTATATAATATATAAACACATACTCTGCATATTATGTAGATGTATTTATCGTAATTACAGGGTTATGTGCGTGCGCTACGCATTGTCTATATCGGATTATTTAAGTACGATTACTTACATTTATCATAGTAGTTTATCAATAAATAACAACATCACTGTAGTGTTTAATTATTAGCAACTTTGTTACGTAATATTATGCTATTTAGCCAGTTTTACTAATGACTGTAATACAACTTAGCTTGGACCCACATTCTTACTACAAGTTGACCTTCATTCCTATCGAATTTTTTAACGCTTTGTTTATACGGTATTTTAACAAAGAATAATTAACCAGCAATGTTAATAATTGCTTATGTTTTAATAAGATTATTTCGATTATATTTATTGATATGGCCGGATAAATATGAATTTAGACATTATTATAGTATACGTTATTCTAAAACAACACAAAATACTTTGCATTGTTGTTTACGGTTTTAAAGAGCGAGTAAGCCTTTGTAATTGCAAACGCACGAAACTATAAAAAAATTATTGCTGGTAACGCATCGGTAGTCTAAAATTTTTGGGCAAAGGTAACTATACCCTATTCTCTTACTCATCATCATGCCCGTCTTTCTATAATAAAACTTAATTTTTTTATAGAAAGACGGGCGGGATGGGCTATAATAATAAATTGTAGAAAATATTTAAACACATGTATATTTTAAATTTAAAGCGGTTAAATTTAAGGTCATAATAATCATAAAGTTATTCCTGTAAACGTTAAGCACACGAGCGAGGTCTGCAATTGGCATGATGTCTCGTTATTGGTGTCAATATCAGTGTACACCAAGGCGAGTTCGAGAATTCATTTTCATGTCGAATCGATTAAAATACCTTAACAATGTAGACGCGATCGCAGACACGCAACCTATTTTATATCATAAAATAAACATGGAGTTTCTCTTTCGGTGCTCAAATCAAATGTACAAGTGAAAGTAAAAAATTTAATATAAGCAAGAACTTGTCTTTTCCGCTTATTACTACAAGAGATTCCACTTTCATAACAAATATAAAACATAATATCACTTGTACAATTGTCTTATATATAAACCCTTTACCCAGTAGATACCTAACCCAGTCTCCCCTTGGGTACGACCCAATTTAAGCCCTCAGCGTTCTGACCTACTTTTGAAAACCGCTCATTTAGTACAGTGGCTTAAAATTGGGGCTGCATATCTACATGCCTTGTCCTCAAATTATAGGGAATTCAATGTGCACAAACTGTTTAATTGCACCTGTGGAATTTATTTTAACATAAGAGATATTTACGTAATTATATATTGGTATTTTATTTACAAGATATACCCAAAATATTTACCCTTTTATACCCTTTTAAATAAACCTCGACCATAGATTACACATTTGACTGACACACATTACATGAAGAAGACCACTTTACTAGATTTCTTTTTTTTTAATTGTCATTTATTATTTCACTTAATACAATTTTCATAATGTTTAATTCCTTAATTTTTCCAAAGCAGTACAAAAGCCACTTCTCATGTTAAGGAGAAAGCTTTTATTGTACCACGCTGGTTTATTTCGTGACGATAAGTGACGATAAATGACGACAACGAACCATAAAGGTAAATCCTTACTAATATTATAAATGTGACAGTGAGTTTGTTACTTTTAACACAAACGCTCATCATGAAATTAGCATACGTCAAGGTTATAGAAAAGCGACATAGTACATAACACCTCTCCCCCACACGCGGGAGAAGCAGCGAGCGGTACCTAGTATAACGTTATTTTTTTTTAAGATTTGTAATTTTTAGACGAATTCTGATCTAAACTTTTTTGTTTGTTTTAAAAGTTATCTCAATAATTGACGTAGAAAGCGACAAAACCTAGACAAACCGTAGTTCAACGAACTCAACGCACGTAAGTGTTGAATGTGGATGTCGTAATGAGAGTTAACAAGGCCGTCGAATTTTTTGCTATTCATTGAGTATGTAAATATTTACGTACATACTATTAAGTTTTAAGATATTCAATAACTAAATATATATAAGTGATAATCTAATAAGTCATAATTGAATTGTTAGATATCACTTCAAATTTAGTACTCAGGTTTTTCAAGTGAAATTTATAATATTTCTAAACTATTAACTTTCTAACAATTATAAGTTAACGTTTGAAAATGTCTTTAATTTAAATTATTGTTTTTATGTTAAATTATAGTACATTTACTACTTATTTGATAATTTAATATATAAGCTTTATATTTTTAAGACATTGCCTAAATATGACTATGCCATTTAGCTACTTGTATGTATGTGTAATAAAATTCCAAATCAACTTAATTCTAAACGTAGATATTATTCTATCCACTCATGCACTTATATAATACTTAATGCTGTAATTACGTAAGATAAGTTAAACAACAAGTATGTTATATAGCAAGAAAATACCTTTTAAGTCACTATTAATCTTAATTAATAACGGTTTGAAAATAAATGTCGTAAGTAAACAACAAAACATGTGAGCGTACCAGTGTAATTAAAGGCATAAGTGGCATTCAAGATCTAATGATCTTATTTTTCAAGGTCGGTGGTGCATTGACGATGTAAGGGACGGTTATAATTTTTTACAGGGCCTGTCGGTTGTTACTTCTCTCTTCTAAGGCGGCTCATTTGTTAGTCTACATAAGTGCCCCAAAGATAATTATCTATCTTAAAACTTTAATATAACTATACGGTCCGTCATAAGCTGAGCCTATTAAGGCTATAAATATTCGACTTAATCAACAATATTTAATCGATTTTCTGAATTTAAATATTATAAGTCAGCCGGCGGGTACTTTACTTTAAAACCAACGTCTGTTCACACTTTTATATCTTAGTTAACAACGGAAAATTTTCAAATATGAGAAATAATAATTAAATACATAGACTATTGCTACCTCTGTATTCGTCCTCGCGATAACTATAAATAGTTGGCGACACGATAAGGACGAGTAAACGACTGTTATCACTGACAACAATAAGACATAAACAACAGGACTTCAGACACTATGGCATATTAACTTTTATATTTTGCTCTAATTTATCAATTAATAACATTTAAACGGATATTATGTGATTGGTTCCATAATTAATAAAAATTGTAATATGGCAGGACTTCCATCCAAAATTTGAAAGATACACAAACCTTACCTACTTCAGTTAGATTTAAAGTTTGTTCAAATGCTTCAAATCGCTTTTTATTAATTAAATATTTTTAAGTGACTTGACACAAAACAATATATATATATGTTAATTATTGTTATAGTTAATATAATTATCCATCCACTACAGCTTAAGAGGTTTATATATCATTTTCATACATCATAATGTTATGCGTTCGAAATCGCCAGCAACACGCAGTTTCGTGCTTGGATGATTTGTGTTTTTTTCTGTATCATAAAAAAAATATATTGTTTATATTGCATGCAATATATTTATGTTATTATTCTTATACTTGTCTTTGTACTATATTAAAATATTATTTAAATAAAATTACTCAAATAAAAAGCAAGCAGACTGCTGGATTAACATTAAGAATTTAAGACAAATAAGCAATTTAAGTGCTTTATGTTGATAAAATAAACAAATTCATAGCTCACTTGTGATACTTCCATAAGAAATATTAAACGTAGAAGACGATGTTGAAATACAGCCTTCTACCACCACGCTCACTAGACGAGGCCGACGGTCACGGCTGGTCATGGTAGTCTTATAATATAAAAATTAAATAGTACTATGACATTTAATCATAACAAAGACAGAAGAACGGTTGCATTGCAACATCTTTAAAAAAAAATGCTTCTCGCAGGCCACCTATTGTACTTTGATGGTAATATGTCAGAAACTTCCACACATACGCCAACGCAAGAATTCAATCGGATGAACGACACATACACATACAAATCGTACAAATACAAGAATTATTTTTAATAGTGTTCGCCTAGTTTTCAAAATTCGTCATAACTATTGAAAATTTAGTAAAAACATATGAATTATTTTTCTACTCTCCCATTTTCGTCGATGTCACTAAAGCCTAAACGAAAAAAGGTTGATACAGAGGAAAAAAAAGATAGTTGTTATTGAACTGTCTTTGCATATTTACTCGTATATATATAAAGAGATATAAGAATAACGATATTAATCGTAGTGTAAGCTATAGTTGTTCGTTAGTGTAAGCAATGTTTAGGAAGTGATAGTATTTTGGGTATTCTTTAAATTTGATGTCATAAACAATACGAAGAATGTTACATCGAACTATATAACGATAATTACTCTTTCAAAGGGCATTTAATTAATTTTATACATTTGAATTCTCTGTTACTTTTGTATTTGCCATTGAATATTTATTTCGATAAGTATTGAGTATTTCACTATAATAGTTTTGTCTATACTTTCTTAAATGTTGTAACAGGTTACTTAAACAAGCCATCGCAGTGCGTATAAATAACAGTTAATTTCTCGTGACACGCTCCGTTAGGCCACGTCGCGTGCCCAACGCTTCCTGCCGTTGCAACAGTATCTACCTCCTATGCTTTTTATGAAGGTCTGCTATGATTTCTGGTTCTTCGCTTTATACTATAATATAATCCTTATATAACCAATCATCTTCTTGCTTATGAAATGCCCTTAATTTGCAACAAAAACTTTTAATTATTTTTTAAGTGAGCAATATCAACAGCCTAGTTTAAAATAAAAAAAATTATAGTGAAGATGCAAGGTTTTTAGTGTTGCGTCAAAAATGTAAAAAATGAACTTACTCTTACTTATATAGATGTAAAAACCAGATTTAAATAGATTGCTCAACCTGTTTAGTATATTTTAAAGGTAACTTGTAAACTTGTTTTGCACCCATACATTAAGTAAAAACTACAAGATATTTTTTGTCTTTAAATAAATGACTAACATTACGAAAACATTAAAAGCCACCATAAAAGAAAATGTCACTTTTAATTAAAAATGTATATATAAAACTTAAAACACGGCCTACATCTTACTATTCTAGCTGTTATATATAATATGAATGTCAAATTGATGAGTACCGTCCATTATAAAATTTGTTATAAGGTAAAAACGATATTGAAAACAAAGAATGTGCATTGGCTTGTTTTTTCTCACAAATAAAAAATACTTTATAACAATTCATATTACAAAAATAAAAATGCATACCAATTTAGAAATTCTATTAAATAAGTACCATTTTTTTATTGCTTTTTAAATGTGAATAGTTACGAAGAAAACTTTATTAAGGTCATGAGACAAAACGTACGAGTATCATGCACTAAATTCGTAGTAAGCGATCGAAAGTGAAAGTTACAGTGTCTAAACAATAAATAAAATAATTCTAATATCAAATAAAACTACATAAGTATATGGAGCCGTAATGTGCAGTCTCAAGAATTTAGGTCGAGCGCGCTCCGTGTGGATCGAGCTATTTCCAATCTTTCCTAAGCAACTGATTTCGAAAGTGATTATGTTATTCTCAAAATTTACTGACTTCACCTGCTTAAAGTTTCGATAACACAAAGAAATCTCGTCAAATTGTCGCAACTATTATATATATTTGTTGCATTTTAACAAAGAACTTCGATAAATAACTCGAATGCTTTGTTCACTTAGTTGCAAACGTATATATTTTTTCCATAAACAGGTTGAGAGTGACCAATTAATGGATTATGAAAAATCTTATAAAATCGATTTGGTCGTTACATTCTTTAAATAATTGCCAATAAGTTGGCTTTTTTATAATTTTCTCCTCTTGTTTTACTAGTTTGCACCGTTCGCAAAACAAAAAAAAAATGTGTTTACACTTATTTTATCGCTCTGCCAAAGAAACTGATCATGTTTCATTGCTTTATACAACAAATCATGTTATCTCCAAGTAATGAAAACGTGTATAAAGTATTATTTTAGTCGATGAGGCCGCACAGGTTGCGAAGGGCTCGAGCGAGGTCGCAGCTCCGGTTTTACAGTGTCATTCTGTCAATATCGTCACAATACTGATTGAAAACAATGAATCTACCATTCAATTGTAAAAGAATTTCTAGCCTGGATAAGAATGTCATCAAATTGTTACATATATGCAGCTATATTATAATGAATGTATAATATTTACTATAATTTCCTTTTTCTTATTAATAGTTTGAATTAAATATACATCCGTGTTGTCGTTGCCTCAAATTGCCTATGGTGTATCTTTCTGTTATTTTGTTTTAGTTGAATAATTTGATCATTAACTTCTTACTACAATTTGAATAAATAAATGTGTTTTTGTCCTTTTTGAATTTGATATTGATTTATGTCTTAACATTAAACAAATATAATATATACATTAAATAACATAATTCTTTCAGCCTTATGGCATGTTTCTGTAAATGTTAATTATGCGTCATGTATATGTTAATACATAAAGAATGAATATTAACAAAAGTATAAAGTTTACATTAAGATATCGAAACAATGGATATTGCAATGTCAATTTAATGCTGAAATTTGCAAGTTGAATGATACAAATACTCGGTGATTATAGAAGTAAGTTTGCTATATTTTTGTTTATGCTAAACATTTCAAATTTATCATATTTAATCGATATATTTGTTAAAGTGTAAGTAAAGTGGAACGCAAAAGTTTTGTGAATGTAGGAGGTATATATGTATGTAAGTGAATGTTAGAATACATATAGGTACGTATACCTATTTTTTAATTTCTATCTAAAACCGGATCCAATCAAAGTAATCAACCTCGTTTTTATTCGTCCGTAAATTGTGATGGCTTTGCAGTTCATTTTGATATCTCAACAGCATCATAGTCAAACAAACATTCAGTATCTACCAAAACTTCAAAGAGTCGCTTTCCCTAGTCACGGCCCCGGTTGATAAGTGGCCGAAAGGGCTCCCCTGCAGCCCGCGCCTCTGCGACCTACTTTCCGCCCTCGCCCTACCGATCTTTGTGCTCGCCATCGCTACTTGCACAACTTGCTTCGTATCAGCTGGATGACTATGTTGATTCAGCTATGTATTTAGTATGATTCAAATTGTGAATTTTAGTTTTCTATTTATAAATTATTTAGACTATGTACCGAATTATTAGCCATTATTACGAGTTTTAATAATATTATGTTCCGATTTGCTTCAGCGATATAGTAACATGACTATCTCGTGGGAACGATTTAATTTATAACTAAAATATATCTAAGATAAGATATCAACACCATGAACGGTTATATTAAAACTTAAGTGGTTTTCGTGCAAATAAATACTACTGTTTTTTTGTTTTATTCACGTGTAGGTTGTTATTCACAGACCGAATTCATTTTAAATATAGTGTTTGCATGCTAAAATTAACGAGCATTATACTACTAATTTATCGTAAAATTCATTTAAATTTTAATACTGTATGGTAAGAAACTACGAAATAGATTTGAATCAGAAAAAAGTTCTACTATAAATCTCCTAACATTAAAATTATAGTGTCACAAGATAGTTTTGTACAATGAGTACTATAATTATAATTTTAAAATCTTTAAAAATAGTATACAAATATAATTACATTGTCGGAACAAAATATCAAAGGCAAAGTTTTAGTAAACATTTCAATTACATAATCATATTTTGTGAGGGTGAAATGAGACGAATGTCTAATATTGACATTTTTCTCTGATAAGAATGAGTTTCACTTGTTATTGTTCGCTTAATATACGTATTTAGTGTTCTTTATTCTCATTATTATCAACACACTTGAAGACCTTCTTTTAATGGATTTTTTACTACTTCAACTTTGTACTCTCTTTCGTTCTTAACTTAAAGTGCCTAGTAAAATTTTAGAGATATTAATAGTAATTTTCATCTAAGAAAGTGTCAAGTGATTGTAATCGATTTAGTCTCAAATTATTTAATGTAATATAATACTAATAATGTAGTTCTTCAAAATTAAACATTTTTGTAACGTTAAATATAATACCTAAATTATTGCGTTTGTTGAATTTTAATAATACAATTACAACTACTAATGCCAAATTAATCTGATGAAATAATGATATGCGATACGAATAAAATGAAATTTATATTTTATAGTTAAATTCAGCTACTTTCTTACTTCAGTTACAGTTAAAATCCAATCCCTATTGCGGGTATTTATGTATAGCATGTTAACATTACGTCACGTGTTTATGTTTTTAGGTTTCATATATACTATATATTTATGTATTAAGATATATAAATCTATTAATTAAACACGTCAGCATTTAAAATCTTTAGATAATGTATGATATAATTTATGTCAACAGGTCCACAATCTATTAGGACTATATTGCTTATTAATATTTGTTCTCCGTTTATTAACAAGATCATTTACTAAGAGTTTTAGACTATGGTTTGTAAAAATATTATATACTATACATACGTGTCCCGCTGTCGTTTTAATAAATTCAAACAATGGCGCCGCTTTTGTTGTGAAAGATTTAAAATATCGAGTCGAGATGTCCCAGTAGATTTAAATACAAAGGCAAAACTTTAGTTTTCATATGCTTAATTTGGCCGCCGAGATAATTTTGAAGCCGAGATGGCCCTGTGGTAAGAACGCGTGAATCTTAACCGATGATCGTGGGTTCAAACCCGGGCAAGCACCACTGAATTTTCATGTGCTTAATTTGTGATTATAATTCATCTCGTGCTTTACGGTGAAGGAAAACATCGTGAGGAAACCTGCATGTGTCTAATTTCACTGAAGTTCTGCCACATGTGAATTCTACCAACCCGCATTGGAGCAGCGTGGTGGAATAAGCTCCAAACCTTCTCCTCAAAAAGAGGAGAGGAGGCCTTTAGCCCAGCAGTGGGACATTCACAGGCTGTTACGGATGCTTAATTTGTATTTTTCGAAAGCAAACATTCTGAGAAACATGCATATGTCTGGTGATATTCTACCATAATATGTTTATACATCAATCCTCTCGGATTGGATGAGATCTGTTTGACCTTCAAGCCTCTTACTAAGAGCAGAGGAAATCTTTGCCCAGCAGTGGGATGTTTACGGTCTTTAACAAAAATATTGTTATCGCATTCAAACGTGTGGGATTCAACGGATAGAAAGTAATTTAGATCTTTTTTTATTTTATTGAATAGGTAGGCAGACGAGCATATTGGCCATCTGATGGTAAGTGATCATCAACGCCTATAGACATTAGCATTGTAAGAAATGTTAACCATCGCTTACTCATCGCCAATGCGCCTCCATCCTTGGGAACTAAGATGTATGTCCCTTTTAGCCTGTAATTACACTGGCTCACTCAACACAACAATAACAAGTACTGCTGTTTTGTCGTAGAATATCTGATAAGTGGGTGGTAACCTACCCAGACGAGAGACCTGTTAATTTAGTTAAAAGATTTAATAAACGTCTTAAGAAATAAAGAAATATTTAATACAGCCACCATTGGCACCTTGCCTATATTCAGAAATAAATGTTCAGAGAAAAACGACCAAATAAACATTTTTGTTTCGACTGTTTCGATATCACCAAACATTATAAACTGTTTCGGTAAATGATCTCAAATACGTTTAATACTGACCAAATAACCAGTTATAGTTCGAATACAACTGGTTTCTGATCCGAGAAGGAGTAGGTAATCTAAACAAATATAAGAATATTTGTAGTGGTGTGTAGTTGTGTATTGGTCTGACGTTTTCCACTCGGCGGGAGAGCGTGCAATGTAGAAAGATGTCGTCTATTTATAAATGGAGAACATAGAGGCCGAGCGCATCGCTGTTGAGCTGTCGTATCTCTTGATTTTGAAAGTTTTATACCTGCAGATGAGCGTACAGCGAACTAACTAATATTCTGCAAGTGCATTTCGGATCATATTAGTCGAAAAATATGTGAAAGCGTATAACAGTTTCAGTATTACTTATTAAATGTGTAACGAATTCGTAACTAAAAGATAGATTATTTACGTCTTAATTCAAACAATTATTTCAATGAATGTTCTGACGTATCTTACGTTTATTTACTTATAGGTTACATATTTTCCAACATATAGACAAAGGTGAGCTTATATATATAAGCTAATCTTTAGGAATTTTTATGTGTATAAATTAAGAAGTAAGCGGTTAGGTTAGTAACGTAAACTATATTTTATTCACTTGAAAAATCAACATTAGTTTTTTTAGGACTTTGATCGGGTCCGGCAGGTCTCGGTTGAAACGTTGCGTACGGGCGGTGCATCGAACGCAGAGAGAGTAGGGTCGTTGAACCTCCAGTCATGTGCATTCGGTTTTGTACGCTTAAACCTAATCCCAATATACGTAATAGATAAATACAAGGCAGGTGCCAATTTGTGACGTAACGTAGATTGCACAATTCTAACATCATTTATAGATGAAAGTAGCTTATATATGTTAAGGAATTAAATCAACAGTTGTTATATTTTCTAACGATATTTCGTAATCTAAATTGGTACTAATCAGTCTTTAGCGTACTTAATTGCCCCTTTTGCTTTGTTCTGGTGACCTTTTCGTTCGCATTCCTATGCTGGTTTTTATAATACTTAATGATGTAACTTGATCTTAATACTAAAAACTTATAAACGTAAACTTTTGAGTTTGTTGTTATTTTAAGACATCATTAATGTGTCTAGAATTCTAGACAGTATCCCTACTTACAATTCTTAGTACAATTATTTATTATGTGTTAAAGTATATATATGTACATAGTTACTATATAGTATATTAAATATTTTGTGAAGAAAGAAATGTTGATTAACTTCTTTTAATATTTTTTACAATTTATTATTCACTCATATTTCTTCGAAATGAATTCAGTTTTCTTTAGGCACATGAACATTTACTACGTTTTATCAAATATTAACTATTACCCTACTATTAAGTACCTACGGTTTGTAGGGTAGGAGATTAATTATTTTGAATTAAAACCGTTATAAGAACTATCTTTCTTATTTATTTCGGCTATACGTTTGTATTTTTAAAGACACAGTTTCTGTCTCTATGCCAACTTTTATCTCTGTACATTATTTTGATTATAAAATTTACCCTTTGATTGAACTATTTAGATGGGTAGTTAATGTACTACTTTATTGTTGCTTGATAATTAGATTCCACCTCTTAGTAATAATATTACGTAGTAACGTAAAATGAATATAAAAGTGGCATTACTTGCACAATATGCTTTTATTGACACTTCATTACTAAAATAAAAACATGATTTACGTATAAAAGTTATACAATGATTTTGGTATTTAATTACAATATAAATAATGGTTTCTGTAGTATGAAGTGAAATCAAAGATCTATTAATAGTTAATGTGTTAATAAGAATGTAACGCGAAGTCACAAATCTCTTTAAAATAATCTAATTAGAAAATGATCAATTAAACCTATCTTATTATTAATTAAATGACTATTTTTAATCAACAAGCTTTACCTGAAGTTCCTTATTCTTGTTATCTTTATGAGAAGCTGCTCTGATAACACCAGCTTTCCATCCCCATTCGGAAACTTTATTCACGTTTATTTTTGAAACACCACTCACAGAGAGAAATCTTTTGCCGACCAAATCTTCACGGTATCTAAATGCCATAACGAACTACACAATCACATTATTCACAGTAAAAAAACTACACAAACGTCAAGAAACACAACGCTCAAACGCATTACACACTACACTGTACGTCGAGCGAGGAGAAACTACGTGAAATCTTTCAAAGTACAGAAATCCAACGAGGTAAAGGCGGCTGATTTGAATAGTACATAGCAAAAATATATACCTGCTAGAAGCAGGAACGCCTTCTGAAATTAACCGGTTATATTACTACCCGACAACCTTTAGATGAACGTTCAAACTGCAAAGCTACCACAAATGAAACCACTATTTAATTGGTACGTCTTACACTAGTTCCAATGTTTTATCAAATTGTAGTACATCTACTGCGCAATAGATGGCGCCATACAGACCTAACTTCTATTCATTCATAGATGGCTTACTTGCAATAAATTTGTTCCAATTATTATAATTAATATTCTTGCTATTTTTATATTATACAAAAAATCATTGAGGATTATTTAAAGTCAAAATAAGAATATTATCTTAATTTAACATAATTAAATAAAATGTATTTAGTTAGGTTTTATTAGATTCCAAATTTTTAAACGAAATGTCATATTGATTGTTAAGATCACGTGATCAAAACATAAGTTCGATTCAATATGGCGGTTTGGTCTTTTTGAGAGGCGGTTGTGTTTTGTCATGTTTACATTAATGATTATTTTTAGTGAGTTTTTCTTATGTGATTATTAATATGATATCGTCGATCATTTCCCGACTGGTAATGTAAGTATAAACATATTCATTCTCATTTTTTACGTATCTGGATAGATCTGATTCATTGCCTATATTTTTAGGTCTGCTATCTTTCTTTGTTTGAATATAATTACAATTGTGCACACATTATTTTCATTAGTTTTAAAATGTATAAAATATAATGTATATAAATATGTCGTTCTGATTAAATATATAACTGTTCGTTAACGACCATTCCAATTTTTTTTTTATTAGTCACAAAATTCAATTACTATAAAAAATGGGTTAAAAAATCATGAAACAAATCACTAAAGAAATATTTTACCTTTATTTTATATGCAAGTACATTTGTTAAATGGAATAAATACACTGTCTTTGTTGACAGAAGAAATCCCATGAGGATTATACAAAGCTTTGAATAATATTTACTGAATATATATGTTAATAATAATTAATATTTTTATTGATAATATATTTTAAAAAGGTTAAAAATATAATAGTGTTTTAACAATTTTTCTAATAGGCACACTGCATTAAATACACATTAGTGACAAAAGAACATGAAAAAACCTTGATATTATGCAACATTATACTAATGTAATAGTAGTAGGAAAGATTTTTTTATAATAAATAGTATCTTATGTAAATTATCTAAATTAAACAACAGTGACTACTTGAAACAAAGGTATATTTTAATAATATTTGTTTTCTAGGAGAAGATTAGTAACAACAATAAACATGTAAAGCCTATTATTCAAAGGAGTTAATGTTAAGAAACCTTAGATTTTCAAATATCTGATTTACTAATAACTTTGCTAAATTATGTACTACAAATAGTCCTTGATTAACATTCTATAATACAACACTATTCCACTTAACGCTTTCATTTTACTTCCAAAAATCCAGTAACAGTTTCGATCCACCAATATTAAAAAGCCCATTTTTTAGCAAATCCTTACTAAATATTTTAGATTATTTATGATCTCTCAGTGATTTTTCAATGTCAAATTTGTTTATTTGTCTTTACTCCTCTTGTGGTTGGAATAGGCTATAATTGATAGTAGTATTGTATTAATAACTAATGATTAAAATCTAATGATAAACTAAGCAAAATTAATAAACTAAATTTCGTTTTATTTTGTTCTGTTACAATGATGGTCATTATAATGCAACAAATGTAAGAATATAAAATGTTATCAAAAATATATTATGTTTCTGACACAGTATGATACAATTATTTTTTTGTTTTTAAATTGTTAATTGCAATATTTATAAGATTATTGGAATGATTCATTAATTAAAAATAGAGTCTTATTGACAGTCATAAAAAATATATTTTTTATCTGAATATTTATGTGTAGTTTACACCATAACTAACATATTGAAAATAATGAACATGCTTTTTACTGTTATTAATTTTCTATTAATTGTCATGACGATAATATTTGTGGCAAATAATTTTATGATACAATAATTTAATTGAGTCGGCTGTATCATACAAAATGATTTAGTTCAATATGTATCAGCTGACTTTATATAAAAACCGAAGACACTTGGCATTATTAATTAAATCATTTTCATTATCTAAAATTTATAGGAAACATTTGTAAGATAGCAATCATTTACACTGCTATATGTTTGCAAATAGCCACATTTCGTTTTATATTGGCAGTGATCCAAGTATGTTTGACTGAGAACAACTAGCCATCCTGAAATTTGGCAGCACTGTAGCATGCCTAAACCTTTTAATCTTATTTTCACCTTCAGACATTTGGTGTCTTGTTGTAACAGTGTTGGTTCTGTGACAGATTATTTAATCTATTTATTAATAATACATCAAAAGTGATAGAGCAATTGTATTTGTATGTGCTTAACGAATGGTTGTTCACATTCGTGAAACTGAATACCGACAGTGATCGCCATAGTTAAGACAAAGAAGTTGGTTTTGCTGGCATTCCAAGTTTCGTCATTAGGGTGCCCCAGTGCACTGCCGGGTGCTATTTTCGGTGAGGCCTGACGCTGGGCGTTCGCCTCCGGGGTGCAGTTGATGCTTTAGTCCGTGACGAACGCGGCTTGCGCTCGCGCCGTGCCTCTATAGAAGACGAGTGTAGTGCATTGACACTTAACTGTATTGTGAATCATTTATTGTCAATCTGTCCTCGCTTACTGTAATTATTAGTGTCTGTTCTGAGTGCGCTCGATTTATTCGCGTCTTACGGAGGTCGTACACCTTGACTTCGACATATTATGCTCTTATTAAGACAGCTTGTCTTACCTTTTTAGGCGCAGCCTCGGCTGATGTTCGATCCTTTACCCAGTTATACGGGTGACGTAGTCCAATTCAATTGTTAAATGTCTTCGAGAACGAAACTCGATATCAGAATAACGATTTATTACGAGGACCATGTAGTTGTTATTTATATTTAATTAAGCGTGATGTAAGAACTCTTTAATTTTTAATACATGTTATTATGAATTCATTTGTTTTCTTTAACCGCCAATTCGCTCTTTAGCTATAGATAAACGTTTGTTAGTGTAATTTTATTAATACGTCATTAAAATAACAAATTGTAGCAATTAAATAAACATTACAGATTGTGTCTTGACAATCGATCTGTATATGTTATCTTACAAATTGTTTGGAATGAAACAGATATAAATTACAAATAAAATGTATTTTATAGAAATATACTTTGAAAGTATTTATCATAAAAATGGTCTAAATTAAATTACGAGCTCCAATACTAGTCGCATAACTATTATTTACTACTTATTATAATACTTATTGTTTGTTATTAATAAGATATTTTATTATATTATATTTAAAAAAAAAACTTTCATTCACAAAACATATAATGTGTGCTTCTTAATTTCTATACTCCAGATAATATAAATCAATAATTTAATGTTCATTGTATGTTCAGTCATACACGCTTCAGTAACCGTTGCGTATCGTGATGTTAGGAATTGAGGAACAATCCAACATGCACGCAGCGCGCCTTATTATTTGAGCCAGTCAATATTAGTAACAGTTTATTATGAATTACGATAGTTCTGTGCCTTATAGAAGGATAAACTGGTTACGTTCCGTTAAACCTGTTACGAGAATAGCCCGAGAGAATTTATTGTCTTTCAATAAACGTTTGAAAAATATTAGTTACTTGCTAAAGTCGACCTACTTTGTTTTATAACGCTCGGCTTAGATCGTGGTGGTTATGATTAAAATGCATAGCGTGTGCATCTCACGTTGAAGTATCATTAGTTAACTGTATAATTGAACGTATTAAAACACATACATACCTATGTACATATTACAAAGAAGATCTTATTGGCATCAAATATTACTCACAATTGTTCTCAATCGAAAACGATGTCTTATCAATTCAAAGGCGTCATTTTTGTGTATTATATCTGTATTATTGAATTGTTCACTATAGACGCAAAAGGTTATTATAATTAATAACTAGAAAAACGTTTTCTATACCCGTAACCGGATCAGAGGTTCTTGACCTACATGCGTTGCGGGATAGAAGGAAAGAATATTTATAATTATATTGAGTTCTATTTTCTACGTTACGAGTTGAACTTATACGAGCGTGTTATATGGATGACCTAAGTTTTATATATAAGCTTCTAACATATTGAACAGATGACGAATTTAATATCTGAATACTTTTTCGTTAGAAATGAAATGAATTCGACAAATTTACCATTGATTCGTCTACTAACTTTTAAATATTGTTACAAATACAATTAAGGCTATTGTTATAGTATTTTATATTTGTTGTCTGTGCTATTAGTTCGTTAAATTTTGATAATATTTTAGCGAACGATAATCGTATATGTTGATATATAATATATCTTTATTTGGATGATTAGATATATCATAAGTCGCTTGTAAACATATTATGTGTTAGTATACATCACGAATGTTAAAGTATACTAATACTTTACAGTATACTAATACATTAGAATATTTTAAAATATATAACAAAGTGAGTATTAAAAAAAAAATTAAATGAGTAGTCAAACTTTATTAGCTCTTGGCGTGCAATTAATTAAGTAAAAGTCACAGCTGGATAAAGACCTCCACTCATTTTTAAGGAGAATGTTTAGAGTTTATTCCACCACGCTATAACGTGGGTTGTTTATCCACCAACACCACATCAAATTAAATCTTCAAGAAAAGAGCGTACTCATTCCTTAAAGGCCGGCAACGCACCTGCAAGCCCTCGGGTGTTGCAGGCGTCCTGCTGTTAGGCTCTTGCTTGTTTGCCGCCTCTAACATAAAAAAGAATAAAAATGTTGAAATTTCATTCCTCAGTAGCAGGTTTCCTTCCCCTCCAGGTATGAGATTAATAAGCGATAAAACATTCCCTTTTGTGTAACTAGTTGAATTAGTTTAATCTCAAATGTAATACCCAAACCTGGACGCGATCAATTGTAGAGTGAATGGATTTGCGTTAAACTATTTATTTTTAGTAATCGTAAAATGTGAAACTCGGCCAAATCATGCTTCATTAGTTCTTAAGTTTCCTTATTATAACAGTGTAGCGTTCGTGTTCAAACTATAATGTTGAAAAAAAACAAAGAGATAAAACGTAGAAAATTGTTTACAGAATTGAAATTTCCGGACTACCGAAATGCGTCATCATCTCTTGCTAACAATTAAATTTAATTTATAACGTTTTCCAATATGTTTATTTCCTTTCAACAGACCAGTGACAATTATTTATTACGATCTAGTATTTAAACAAAATTATTTTTCAATTTTAAACAGTTATATATCACTTTTTTCTTCTGTAAAAGAGTTTAAAATTTTATTAACGCGTTTTTCTGTAAATCAATTACTCGTTTAAGAATACGTAATTGAATGCGATCTTAGTATTCTAACGTTAATTAGTTAACAAAATACAAGATTAACGGTTGCTGTATATCCGCGTCGAATAATAGACTAACGAAAATGAACGAAGCATTGTTTGCAACGCAACGAACAATACGCGATTGTTAATACTTACCTATCTATAGCAAAGCGACTCGTTAGTTGCATCTGTGCAATTGTCTTGTTTATTTTTAAAACTGTCGACTACGGGAGAGAAGAATTTAGGGACGTATAAATTAAATGACCACTTGAACTTTTTAATTTATAAAGATCTCATTCCTTGTTCAGTCATGTATTAAAACACACACATACAGTATGTATATCGTTCGTACGATATTGTACGGATTCCTAGAGGTCTATATATGGAAATGTAGCAGTCACGCTTAACGTATTTTCTGTTCTGATTACGCCGCTTGAAATATGATATTTAACAAATGTTAAAATCGCTATGCACCTTTATATGTATCATAACAAGTGTCTGCGAGCAGTTAGTGCAATTTAAATTGAAGATGGCATAAACTCTACGCTGTCCGGTCGTTTATTATTCATCATTCGGTGAATTGTAGTCGTCTGCATTAACTGGTTTCCTGCTCGTTTTTATCATGTTATCATATTATTAATTAATGATAGGAACCGTTACGTAAATAGTAATGAGTTATTTATTTATTGTGCCAACAAGGGCATTTTAATTAAACTTTCTAACATCTAGATCTAAAAAACGTCTTGTAACTGTTTTTAATCTGTTAATGTTATGTATTTTTTTGGTCATAAATTGTATTTATTATTGGTTTATTTAAAATGAAGTACACAGTGCTTAAATTGTTTGTCAAGATTACTGTTATTTAAATCATTCACTGATTTGTGGATGTGTCGTAAGGTCACTGTTGCCGCATTAATTAAAGACCTCAACAGTATACATAAGACGTCATTTGCATGATTAGCTACGCTAATATATTTTGTCATTTTTATACATGCTAGATGGAACTTTTATCGCCGTATAGAATTGTAGGATAATAATTTTATTATGTAAATAGAGCGACGGAGTGATGCAATAGTACGATGACGAATGGCAAATTCTAGCGCTATTTTTACAAATTACTCTTTTTATTTAATTAGTCAAAACTCAGTAGTTTATGAAATGTGCTTAAAAGTTAAATAATATGTATCCAATTGAACTATGTCTAAACGAAATATGTATATTGGAACCGTTAAGCAATGTACATCTGTTGAAATTCTTCAGATCTTAATCATCATCGGTTCGCCCACGATAACTTGCCCAATCGCCTTACTTTTGTAGCTAAATTTGCAGACTGAAAAACGTCTTGTTCGCCATTTATGTTCGCATTGTGTACTTAAGGCCATATTAAAGTAACTTTATAGTATGTAGATCCCAAAGTTATATCGTAAGTAGTACCGTACTAGTAGGTTTTGGCCTCGGACACAAAAATATAAAGCAGAAACATTTAAACTCCATAACCCATTTAGGTTTTCTATTTATAGTAATCATTTAAGCTTACGACCGTGCATAACTCTTATACTCAATCTAAATATTGATTTGAAGCTGTAGCACGCATTTATAACGAGAGTTATCTTGATTTACCAGTATACGCAAAGCATCCAGAGCGCGAACATACGGATCATACGGGCGCACTCTGAAGGCATTATTACGAATTCAGCGTAAACAAACCATTACTAGATGTGCTACCCGTATCCATGGAGGCAGGTCGCGCGCGTAACCGTGACGACCACCCCGGCCTGCCGACTTTGAGTCTCGGACTGTCCAGTGTTCGTCACATTGTCACAAAACTCGAGGCTGAATACGCTCGTGTCGTTGCAACTAACGTGTATAAAAGTGAAATTGTCAAATACAACCCGTGCACGGAAGATAGCAACGACTACTATGACATCTCTTTCGATCCGAAAGTGCATTTGTTAAATAGATTCGTTGTTAACTTGGGGGTGGCGCTCAGTAAATGCATACCAAGTGTCACTTTAGCTAATTTCGGTTTTATAGCCGTAACAACAGGGTTGTTTGCTCCGAAGATGATCTCATATCTGGTCCTGTATCCATTTTGCAGATTAGTATTTGGGACTCTCTACCCGGCGTATGCCTCATACAAAGCTGTACGGACGAAGAACTTGAAAGAATACGTAAGTATTGTTTAGTTAGGAGGTGTTTATTTTTAAATTTAAACGTAAATAATATGATAAACACTTTATCTAGTGCAAATTGCTTACAAAACATTCGTCGCTGGCCTTGTCACGGGCGTGCGCGCAACTTGTTCGAAACGCTTCAGTTCGTATTGTGTCCTTTACCTCGCCTATTGCAATTAGTATAGCGTGCAGGTGCTATACTCTATTGCTCCATATTTTGTTTACCATATAATGTTTTACAATAAATGTACAACGCTTTAGTAACATAAATAACAAAAGATTTTTTGAAAACAAACATTAAAAAATTATACAAGGCATTTTAATGTGTATGATATTTTAAAAACTAAATGCAAAATCCCCTAAACTTTCTATTGATGAGCTATGATTTCTCTTCTTTTGTGAAGAAGGTTTTTAGAAAGAAACGCATGTGAGAGATTTAATGATAAACGAAAATTAGCACGTGAAATTCAGTTCTTTTTGCCCTGGTTGTAACCCGCAATCATCAGTTAAGCATACGGCTCTGTTGAGCATGATTTGTGAATTTAAATTTTATCTTTACTGCAGGTAAAATGGATGATGTACTGGATCGTGTTCGCCCTATTCACGTGTACGGAGACATTCACAGACGTGTTTCTGTCTTGGTTCCCTTTCTATTACGAAGTGAAAATAGTACTTGTGCTATGGCTTCTGTCGCCAGCCACCAAAGGCTCTTCGATTCTCTACAGGAAGTTTGTACACCCAGCGCTATGCAGGCGAGAACAGGTAAAGTTGTGTTGTTTAAATACTATTACCCTAATTATATTATGAACCATATTTGTATTATGATATGTAAAAGATGAGGTGTTGAACGAGATAATATATAAACTAGTTCCAAGGTTAAATATTTTTTTTTTAAATAAATAATTATAATTTGCGTCAAAGCTGAGATTTCAAATGTCCGACCTGTTGAATGTCAATTTAATATAGCGGACAGTTTCCTGTACTAGTACGTGCGACGAAGTAGTCTCCTTTTATTAAGATATATACAAATCGTATCTGCTAATATGGCTTTGAATGTAACACAATAAAACAAACTGGAAGCTCGATGTCTCATATCAATTTCGTATATATTAGACGTTCTAAAATAACTAGATTTAACCATCACACTATGACTATCAGGTAATGAATATATATAAAATAGTATATGAAAACTAATTTTAGTTAAAAAGCATTTTAAATAAATAATTAAAAATATAGTGCAGTAGAAACATATGATGGTAAGTTTAGCCAATAAATATTGATATTGTGAGAGGCATTAGTCATTCATAACAATAAAAGGTTAGGCTGGAAACCTGTGCTTTGCCTCTTATACCAATAGAAGGCAATATAATGATCACAAATACGTCAAAACACGACGAAGGTCTAATATATTTAATAACGAATAACATCCTATACCCATAATAATCAAACAACCTAAGATAAAATAGAGAGTGTGAATCACATATAAAATATCCTTGAAGCATAATCACTACTAAATATTTCGGTAACATAGATTATTTGGTCTCTATTCGATCATTCGACTTGAAAATATTTCCAAGAACTTAAATAGATAAAAATATTTCTCAGATACAAAAAATAATGTTTGAATTACTCGTAGTATTTTGTATTATCTTAATCAAATTATTTTAAAGTTTTTATGTACAACCCTTTTCTTTAATTCATATTTCGTTCAATAGTGGATTATTATGTTACAAACTGTATTACATGAATATTGTGAATTTTTATTTAAAACATCAGAAGTTTTTAATTATTTACAGGAGATCGATGAGTACATAGCAAAGGCCAAAGACCAGGGTTACCATACGGTGCTCAATTTGGGCACAAAAGGAGTCAACTATGCCACAACTGTTATTATGCAAACTGCTATCAAAGTAAGTCTCCTTTAAAACTCAGAATAGTTTATTTAATAGCATGCTTTTGATAATATTTGTACTCAAATAAGATGATTTCAGTACATATAAACGTAGCACATAAAAGTATATAATAAATTAAATGTAATGTGGAAGAGGTATAAAAAAAAATCTTATTTGAGTCCATATAAACTTGGAATGCGGTATAACCCGTAACAAAATTTATAGAGTACAAGCAATTATAGAGCAATTGTCAGTTTTTGTTTTATTCACTCGTTGTTGTCACGTATTTAAATTGGAACATGTGGTATGCTTGATCACGAAACAACACAAGTACAGCAGAACGAATCACAGATGATAGCTTGTCGCGCTACTTACACTATTATCAGTATAGACATTTCGTCATCAATCATATCCACACCACTAAGCATTCATTTGTTGCATCAGCTTGTTTTAAATTACCTACATTTTGTATTTTTTTTTTTTTTAATTTTATTAACACGCTTTTTTTAATTTCCTTCCTCCCACCCATTCTTTTCCAATTTATCCTATCAATCGCATCACTCAGAACTTAAATCTACCGGGCCCCGAGCAAGGTGAAGTAAGGCGAGCGATACAAGATCGTGACGTCACAGATGGTTACCATGATTACGAAGAAATGGAATTCCAACGATCAGACAACACGGCTAGCACTGTAGAAATAGTTGAATTAGACCATGAACATGACGGAAATGAACCAATCGGCGACGGTGATTCGAATGATCCAGACTATGAACCAGATTTATCATCGGCTCGCAGTCGTGGTAATGTTCCTCGAAAACGTAAAACTACAAAAGATAAGGAGAAAAAGCCACGAAGTAGGTCACGAGGACGTCGTACCAGGAGTCAAGCTGCGATAGAAAACAAAAATGAACTAACAGTGGATTGACTCGATACGTACGATTTAATAAAACGTAACTGTGATTTTAATAGATGTCTAGAAATGTTTATGATCAAGTCGATGATATATTTGGGACTAAATTTTACTACCTATCTTTCTATTTGAAAAGTTCCTGCCGGCTCATCTTTTCTTTCACTTTTAACTATTGTTTTTTATTCAAACAGTGAACCTTTTAAGTTTTTTGCCTTTTTTATAAAATATATATTATAGTAAATATAAAGTCACCCAAAAAATAAGCTTCACTTTTTTCTTTTTCTGTTATGTATCGTTTCATCCGGGCTAATACGATGCTATTAAAGGTCGTTGTTTAGTTTTATTTTGCATGAAATGTATTTTTTATTTGTGAAATCACCGGTTTTGTATGCTGTGTTCTTAGTTTTATTGTAACGTATGACTGACTTAGCATAATTGATATTTTTTTAAACTTTTAAATAAATATAGTGTTTTGTAAACGCTACTTTATTTCTAGACCTATCAAAATATACTTAAAAATTGTCATAATCACATTGCATGTGCTAGCTGCAAGAAGCTTGCGCGTCATGAACACGTAAGTAGTCTTTTTTTTTTTTGCTAATTTATACATATTTATTTAAACAGCTTGCTCACCTCCGCTAAAACCTTAACTATTTGAAACGGCAATGTTTTGTAAATAGATTTTTTTAATATTTTTTTAACTTGTACTTTTTTAGAATGTCTTGATTATCTGTTACGTTTCAGCTAAACTGTATCTTATTTGGAATATATATCCCCCACCGTTCTTAAAAAGTATTTGTTGATATAAAATTAGATGGAAAAAAGTTTTATATTTTAGAAAAAAACGCAGTACTCGCAGTACAGCTACTGTCTTTAAACTTAATATTATTTATCAGAAACAAACGAATTTTATTTATGTTTTTATTGATCAGCTGGTTTCTTGCACTGTTTTATATTTTTTAGTACATTTTAAATTATGGCGAGTCAAGCCGATTCCTCGACAAATTTAATTAAATTAAGAGTTAGCCCTTATTCAGCTAGTTTGTTCTACTGCAGGTTTTGAGGTTCCCGGTTCAAATATGGGGCCGGTCCAATAAAATAGATTAGGAATTAATTAATTCGCACTGTTACAGTTTACAGTACTGTGACACAGAAATCACCTAAAGTCATTAATCCCGTATCTTCTCTCTCGCTCTGATAGTGGTATTGCTGTCCCACCGGATCATGAGAGTTCTGGTTCCTAGTTCATGAGATAGGTCGCCGAGGTCGAAATCAAGAGGTCATCTTCATCATCACCTAAGAAAATATTCGCCACTTTCAGGGCGGCGGTGGACTGGTGCAGCAGCTGCGCAAGAGCTACAGTCTGTCGGACCTGAGCGAGTGTGAGCCGCGCGAGGAGCGCGCCGCGGACGAGGCGGACGACGTGCTCGCCGAGCCGAGGCTCATCCGGCGTTCTGTTAAGAGGTACTGTTTTGAATAACTATAGCTATGTTCCGGAAGAGTAGTCATGTTACTGGTGGTAGGGCTTTGTGCAAGCTCGTCTGGGTAGGTGCCACCCACTCATCAGATATTCTACTGCAAACAGCAATACTTGATATTGTTGTGTTCCGGTTTGAAGGGTGAGTGAGCCAGTGTAATTATAGGCACAAGGGACATAAAATCTTAGTTCCCAAGGTTGGTGGCGCATTGGCTATGTAAGCGATGGTTGACATTTCTTACAATGCCAATGTCTAAGGGCGTTTGGTGACCACTTACCATCAGGTGGCCCATATGCTCGTCCGCCTTCCTATTCTATAAAAAAATGCCTGTATATAACTAGCTATATATTGTATCATGTATGGTTACTTTTCCTATTGGTTTTTGGGTGAATTATGTGAATTTTTTCCCCGCGTTGGTTGTTACGACTGCGCACGGGCAGAGATGAGATATTCTTTGCCGAAACCATACGATTATTAACGAACAAATTCATGCACCTTTAAATATAATTAGACAATTGAAATCGCTTAATTATTATTTATTCTGTGTAATTTTGATGAAATTTTACAGCGGATATGCGACTCGGCGGAGCGCGTCCGAGTCGAACAGTCGTACACCGATGTACTTCCCGGAGGTAGACGTGGACGTCCGTCCCGCACGAGGACGCATGGATGAACCAGATTTCAGGTATATAAATTACAATTTCCGAATTTTAATTATTTTATTTATAGAATAATCGTAAATTGTACTAGAATATTGTTTATTTTCACTTCGACAAAAATATTCAGAAAATAGTATTCTATCTTGTATACCTTCTGCAAAACTAAAGAAAAATACTTATTATATATATGTGAAACGTCAGAACAGTTTATTAAGTATAAGAAAGTGTGAAAAAATATGAAAGTAACCTTTTAAATATACTACACTACTTGTATGCATTGACTGCCTCGTTGGTCTAGCGGCTAGATATAAGGCCGCTGACCCGGAGGTCCTGGGTTTAATTCCCAGGTCGGGCCAAAAAAAGTTGTTGACTTTTTCATTGTCATGGAATTGCCGTCCCATCGAATTATGAGAACTAGGGATTAGAGAGTGCCCCTGTGTTTGCGCACACACTTGTGCACTATAATATGTCCTGCGCAGTTGGCTAATCTCTCTTGAGATTGGCCGCCATGGCTGAAAACAGTCTGCAGGACCTTACTAATTGTATATATTGTATTTTACTTTAAAATAGATTAATTGTTAAAAATGTAAATAGGGATTATACATCCATTTACGAATAATTTAATCGGTTTCAAAAGATAAATTGCAATACTTATGCAATGCCACACCAATGTTGACTATATATTTTAATAATACGCCAACCTCGTTGGGTGGCAGAGTTTGTTTAGACGTAACAATAAGCTCTCAGCAATAAAGAAACATCTTTGTTGGGACATAATATCTCATCCAACTTACTACAGAACTGATCTCATAAAAAATCGCTGGTATGGTGATGGCGACATGGAAAAAATGTTCAAAAGGAAATGGTTAAATACTAGAATAACAGTGACACTTCCTGTATCCCCAGCCACATAAAGTCGACGGAGGACATCAGCTCGGGCTACTCGAGCGCGGAGAACTCGTCGTCGCTGACGCGCACGTCGTCCGTGGGCGGCGCGGGGCGGCGCGCGCGCGCCTCGCGCACGGCTGTCACCGCCATCAAGCGCCCGCCCGCCGCTGAGGTCTGGTAACGCCTCTGTCGCCATCTGTCGCCATCGGTCGCCATCGGTAGCCGTCTGGCCCGCGATCGCTTAGGACGCACTTGAAAAACGATCAACTATTCGAACACAACTTCAATTTTATGTGTCCTTCTTGGTTGTAAAACATATGCCCGATTTCTTTATGAGGACGAAACCGTCGCTAATAGACGTTGTTTTGCCACTAGGCAGAAATATGTACCGATTCGTTGTTTTTTTTTACCAATAAATGTCTTCATCTATAATAGCCGGCCATTTATATATAGTATATTTAAATATAATAATTTATGTTATCTACTGAATATGAATTGTGCAATTCATATTTATTCATAACTTGTTTTTTTGTATATTTTATATTCCTAATATTAAGAGGATGAATCAAAAATTATATTCAAGTGCGTCCATGTATTATCACCATTTTAATATCATACGCTATTGTAACAATATGATTAATTAGATGAATGTTTGCTATAATACATGATAAAGGAAGTAGGACTTGAAAATGAATAATTGATTGCTCAATCAGGGTAGGTGTGGTGCTGGTAATGGCTTGTACTGTGGTATATATCATATATAGAATTTATATAATTACAAATATACTATAAGATGACTTGGTTCCTATGCCATTATTAATGTAACAACGTACATAACAATAACACGTTATATAGTATAGAGACTATTGGAGTAGAATTTTGCACATAAATGCAAAATATTGACAATATATTTGTACACACCCAAAATACCTCATATTAAAAATATATTACAATAAAATTTTAAAATAATTGAATAGACGGGCTTTTAATATAGTAGTTTATAAATTGTAGTATTTAAAATTTCCAAATTATCGCTTGATTATATTAAAGTTAGGTAGTGATGTGCAGTATTATACAATAAGACTGTTTCATGCATTTATTTATTTATTCCATTTAATTTTTATCATTTATGTTCGTTGTTTTTTTTTTAATTTATTTTGATTCAGACGTAGTAATTTTTATTTAAAGGATAATCAAGTTATCATCGAGGAGCTCCAAGACGACGATAGTATAGATTATGCAAATATGCCCCCCCTCGTAAATTTTTCGTCTCCCCTTTTCTTATCCCACACCGATCCCCCGTTTATTTACCAATATGTCGAAGACCAGGTTAAAATAATACAAGTATTAGGTAATTATCCATTGAGCAATAACTCTAAAAACCACAATGATAATTCAGATAAACGGGACCAAAAAGATGCCACTGTGGAGATTCAAACGTCGTCAATAAACAAATGTCCAGTAAATGAAGACATTGATAGATCTAAACAAATGGAAGCAGATGTAAAAAAAGACTCGAACACAGACATTCCTATCGATATTGACGGTAAACATAGTAATAGTCATGATACAAAAGAAATTGATGTTAACGAGTTATGTAATGATCTAAATGAAATTTGTAAATCAGAAAAGAATTTTATGCATGTTAATGACAGTACTTGCTCATCAGTAGACAATGTCTCGGAGGAATTAAATGATTCAAGTTTCTTCGATACATTAACAAATGACGCCGATACGTTAGAAAGTGACGATGAAGCATCGTTCGAAACACCCGTATCGACGCCTAAAAGTAGCAGAAAAATAAAAGGCAAATACGGAAAAAGCAAAGCTCCACTTCCACCAAAAACAAATGACATTGATGGAGAAGAATTAAACTGCAGAACTGTTACCTGTGTTCCAATTAATGAGGATAATGTAATTAATATTAATCCAAATATGCTAGTCAAAGAAAATGAGAGCTTAGAATCTATAAATACTCAAATTTCAATAGCAACGGAAGTAGTGGATGATATTTTAAAAAAATCACAAGAATTTAATTTGCAACTTAATGAGAGTTCGATTGTAAATTCTGAGTCTGAGAAAGATAGAAGTCGCAAATCTATCTCTCCGACAAAAGTTTCCAAAGGAAGCTCAGCTTTTGGAAAACTATTTCAAATACCAAGTAAATTAGTGTTTTGGCATAAGACTGACGATAAATCGATAACTGATACAAATCTATCAGATGACAGCAGGAAATCGTCTATAGAACATACCAACGATGAATTCCAAAGTTGTGCTGATTTAAATATACCTAGCGATAAAAGTGAAATCCCTCGTATTAAAATTACTGAACCATCCTTCGAAGGCGACGTGAGTGATGAAAAAGGTTCAAATGATATTTTAGAAAAGAGCGACGCTCTACAAAAAGTTATTGATGCAAAGTTAGAAAATCATCCCGAGTACAAATTAGTTTCCTTACATGAAGAGATACCGACCACATCAAAAAGCACAGATGTGTAATTGTCGATCCTATATCCGAATCCATTTCTGATACTGAGGCACAGCATCGAACAGTATGTTTATTTATTAGTTGTTTGTGTGTTCAGTTTGCATGTTAAGGTTATATTATTATTTTTTTATTTGAAAATTCAATATGAAAACCCAATTAACCCGGAGTGTTCAATGTTTTTTAACAAATTCCTTCATAAAATCTAAATGTCATGGTAGTATATCGTCGATTATATTTTACTTTTTATTTGCTTATGCGTTTTTGTGTGTTTTTTTATAAATATGTATATATATTGTAATGCATCTATTTATTATTCCTATATAATCGTTATATTAGTTATCTATATATTTTATTGTAATTTATTTATGTTTATTGAAACTAATAACTGCCATTGTTTGTAGTGAATGTTTAAATGACATCTAATTTTATTAAAATTAAATGTCGTAAACTATGCGATCCGCTTACGCTTTTTCTGAATTATTTTTGAATTTGTTTATTTTTTATTTTCAGGCAATGCTGTCGTCCTCTGCTACAATACCTCGCGCAAAAAAGTCTAATAAAAGGAAAACTCAATAGATCAATTTGTATCCATATAGGCATTATTATAAAACCGTGCAATTAATAATTTATGAATTACAGTCCGCGGTTGCTATTATAAAATAAAATAAAAACAGCAAAAGATACTAGTTTCGCATAGTCTTCGTTTTAACTTGCTATAACATTATAGGTCTCGAAATTACCTAAATATGTATTTATTTAAGCACTTTTTATTCTATAAAATTTGCTTATTATTTGATTCCACTAAAAGGTTTTATTTAATAATTGAATTTAATACAGATACAAAAAAAACACCTTGTTCTGTATAAGACTTAATGACAATCTAGATTGTAAAAACAAAAAATATGTAATTTACATATCATTTCAAACCTCCACACCTGGGTCGTTTATTTGGTCTGCCTTTTATAACCTGTTATATGAATATTTAAAATATATATATATATTACAATGTATAATATCACGGTAACCTATTTATTAATAATTATAATATAATTAATTAAATTATATGTTGAAGCTCTTACCATTTCGGCTTTATTGCCATGATTCAGTATTAATTAATAATTTAAAGAATTAATTTAACAGTAAAGGTGTCTACATTGGCGCAAGATAATCGAATGGCAATGTTGTTATTTTAACACTTTTACTGCAAAACCGAGTTTGTAGCCCTGTTAGTTGCTCTTGTTGATAGATATGTTAAATCGAGTCTTACTCTCTTGTGCAATAACGTTTTACGACTTTGAAAACTAAAGTTACCAACTTAAACATAATAAGACAAATTGTATAGGCATAGCTTAGCTATGAAGCTTTCCCGAATACGGTTTACTTCGAACGGCACGTCAGACATATGCAATCAAACGACATTTTTAAGCATGAAATGCACATGTTATGTAATTTTTATAAAAAATTATGAGAAGTGCATTCTCAATAAAAATTTGTTTGCCAAGCTGCCTATGTTATAGATGTAAAACATTTCGTTTTCGCCTTCAGCTGATGATTAAAACAAAGGAATATAAATGATTATTGTACATTACAATAATCAATGAAAATATAATAAAATAACATTCGTTTTTATAATAAATATTTATTGTAATTTATTGATTATTTTAATTTAAATAAAGTGTTTTATTTCATAGATTAATTGGTAAATTATAATTTTAGCCAAAAAATGCCAAAATAAATGACTCAAATTTAGACTTTTTTGTAATATATATTTATAATAATTGGAGACGAAGATTAGTCATAATTATCTATAAAATGTGCTTAGAGACGTTAATAAATACGACGAATATGATTGTAGTATAATAATTAAAAAAGAAATATGGACTTTTTGTCTCTGAGCATGTTAAAAATAGTTTTGTCTTGAGACTGTCGACATATGGGTTTGATTAAGTAAGTTGATTGAAAAATGTCTTATATTATAATTTTATTTTCATTGGATCAAATTAATAACAACTTTCTGTGCAGTCTTCAATTTCATTAGTTTACATTTTTAATTTATTGATAGGCAATAAATACGAAATACTGTGAAAATATTAATTTTTTCGCATTTTTAAGTTGATTCCATGTCTATTCAAAGGGATATCATCAATTATTATTCTCTAGGCCAGATTTTTTACATATACTAATTATCAATACTCATTAAATGGCTATGTATTAATCTTTCTTAATTTTGGTTATCTGGCACTACATTTATGTAACTTCGGTACATATGGTTCCTTAATTATATAATCGAGTTGTTTCTACAAGATTATTATACATTATTCTTGTGTTCATTGACATGATATTGTGATAATTTTATTGATTTTCTTTATTTTAGAAAATATAATATCTGTATGAAGGAATACTTATAACTTATGTCTATAGCTTACAACTGTTTCATAGCATTGTTATGCAAGTGTTTTAAAAACAGTATGCTAAGAGCCTGTATCCCAAATGAATTTGTGTTTGATTAAATAAAATAAGAGTGTTTAATTTAATGTATTTATAAAATTCCTCCACTCCTTAACCTAAGTGTGTCAAAAATATATTTTCCATGATCTGGTTTGTAAGCATTGTCCATTAATTGACTTTCTAACAAATTTAGAGACTCAGTGTCCCACACCTTTATCCAATAAAAAATGGATAACAATTCATGATAACTATCTGTATCATTACCAGCATTTATTATTACTATTTTTGGCAGATTCTTTATAATGTTCAATAGTTTAGGTTTAATCACAGAATTAAATAATTTGTTATTTGTTACTGCAAACTTGTGGATTATATTAACTGTTTGCGCATTTAATTGTTGTCCTAATAATATGTCAGGCAAGTTTTTAAGCCACATTTCAAAAGGTTCACAAGAATGAAAATGTGATAACTTTTCAGTTAATGCAATTTTACACAGCAATGTAAATATATCTTGTTTAGATATATCTGACATACTCTTATTAAAATATATCCAAATTATTTTTCTGAACAAATTATCTAAAACTGATATTGTCTTTGTCCAGCCAGTACTTTCAGTAGAAAATAATGAATGCATTATATTTATAACAATATTGTTAATATTACTGTCAATATTTTGATTGAATATTTTTTCAATATATTTAAGTACAACATTTATTTCACGATTCTGGCTTTTTAAATTTAAATTAGTGTTTAACATAATGAAGAGATGACATATTTCTAAGTTCTCTGCAACTAATTTTGGGTCATTGATTTCTTCATCATCAGGATTATTAGTTTTTGACAATTTTTTAGATCGAATATTTGTAATATAAGGAAAAGAGTTAAGAAAGTATTGGCTAAACAGATACTTATACTTTTGGGAAAATGTGATATCAATATCTGAACTTGGATATTTACGCTTAAAATACTTTACAAAGGATCTTATCAAAGTAATAACTTGAAGAATATGTCTTAACAGCAAAGCTGTTTCTTCATTAATAACCATATCAAAATTAGCATCAGATTTCTTATTTGGACATGCCTCAAGCCATGTTGCAAAAAGCAATGGCATTAAGGTTTCAGTATATTCCTTAAATTTTTCTACTTCATCAACTTGCAACTCGGAAGATTTTGCAGAGAAACATGAAATGTTGCAATTTGATATATAAACTGGATTAAATAAGGGATAATAATTTGACTGATTAGTTTTGAAGAAGTGTAAATTAGTAGCATTTTTAAAACTGGTTTTTTCCACTTGTTGAATTTCCTTATATAAAGCATATTTTTGCAGAAATTCTTGTAAACGTTGAAAAACTTTAACTCTCCATTTAACACTTGTAATTTGACTGCTTAAATTGACCGTCAATGTTCTACCAGGTTTTGTATCAACTCTTTGCTTTGATATCATATCTAAAAAGTTTGGTATTATTTTATGGAAATCTTCAGCTACTCTTAATGGAATACAAGCCAAAAGTATGTCTAAGAAGAAAAGTGAATCTTCTTGGATTCTACTGTCAATGTGTGTCATGGCACTTCTTAAGTAAGTTGACATGATATCAAAAAATGGTTCCATTTTCTCTGCAGATACATTAGAAAGAATAAGGTGCAGTACTTTTAATGCTCGCTGTCTTACCTATAACAATTTGTAAATTAACATATAAAATATATATGTAATTTATATTATGATTATAAATTACAAATGATATACATACCACTTTCTCTATATTTAAAATTAACATTGTGATTCCATGAATCAAGTCTCCCAAATTTTGCTCTAAGACTTCTGGATGTAGCGTTATAAGCTCTTTTACTCCATCGAGTGCATCAGTTCGCGAATTTGTATTAAAATGGTTGAGCCGAGATAATAGCTCTTTTAAATTAAGTTTCCGGCTCGATAAGGCCTCATTCTGACCATGCTTTTTAAGTTGCTCTTTTAAGACTATTTTTTTTACTTTAAAATTAGTTTTCGTTACATTAGTACCTTTAGGTAATTCCTTGTCTTTCTTTCCTTTTAGTTTAGTTTTGGCCTTCTCAGCCTTTAAAAACTTTTGATACCGAGTAGCTCCCGTTTTATTCATGTTTAAAAATTACAGGTTAAGGTAAACATAACCTCATGGGCTTATGAACGAGACCAACTCTTTTAGTTTACTTTTGACAATTTGACATTTAATGTAATCAAATATCAGGTCTAAGCGTTCGAGTTCAGAAATTTGGTCAAAACCATGAAAAGCCAAAATTATATTAATCGTTTACATTTTATTTATTACAATTTACTGTTTTAAATTAAATAAACTTTACAGTTATATTTATTGGAATACAATCAATTTTATTCTATTTAAATATGTATATAAATACCAGACGTGAGCTAAATGTAATCAAAATGTAAATCAGATGATGCATTACGGTTACAAAGTATAAGCATCAATCACTAACGTATAAGTCATCATCATCATATTTAGCCCACATTTATCCACTGCTGGACATAGGCCTCCTCACAGGCGCGCCAATTCTCCCGGTTCTGTGCTAGTCGCATCCATTGAGCACCCGCCATTTTCCTAAAATCAGTCAGATGAACGTATAAGTACCTAATACAAATTTTATAAGCACCTCGTACACCAATAATTTTATTACATTTAATATTACTGTCATTTCATATAAAATAATTATTGGCTATGGCAACGATTACAAGATTCAATCCCATTTTTTCAAATGTCAAGAGCACATGGAAAGTATTGCCATATTTTGTTATCTGTCAATAATTGAATTAGTTAACCTTAATTCTGTTACCTACTGACTAACGTAGCATTGCAAGTGTTTATATTATAATATATTATTATTTAAAATGAAGATAAAAAAGCAGCATCGGAAGAAAAAATATTTACATAAACTTAATAGAAAGAGAATGCATCTTAAACAAAAAAGTACAGGCGATGTAAAATGGTATTGTATCCTAAATATATAATAATGGAAGTCTACATTTTACAATAGATTTATACCATTTTTTTATTTTCAGTCAAGTAATTAAAGAAGCCTGGAATCATAAAAAGTCTTCATATCGAAACCTTCGTGAAATGGGACTTGCTAATGATCCAAATAAGGCTATTAAAATACCTAACTTTAAACAAGAACAACTACGTATTGCTAAACAAATTGTAAAGAATGGTGAATCTGATACCGAAGAAGAAGTAGAAACGATAAAAAGAGTTCCTCCCAAAATACGAGTAGCAGAAACATTAGAACGAGTAGCAAAAGCACCAAGGGAACGGAAATTCATGTATGTCGTTTTTACTATTTATTATATATATGCATGTAGTTTTAAGCAACATTTAATATACTAAATAATACAGTATTAACCCGAGTATTTCAAACGCACTTAATTTTTTACCTACTGATTTTAAATACCATATCTCTTAATAATCATTGATTTCATGAAGCTATCTACAAAAAAGGTATAATGTAAATAACTAGCCACAGTATTTTTTTTATTAATTTCATTTGCCTATTTGATATATTCAAAAGTACTAACTTATAAATTATTAAGTACTATCTAATTAATAGGGTATATTAATAAAATATAAATAACTACTTTAACATATGGTATACTCTACTCGTCTATTATATGTGTATTCAGCATGTAACCCATAGCTTATGTGTGTAAAAAATCAAGTAGTCATAAGTAATAAAAGTAAATTAATATATATAAATTCTAGGCTGCCTAAAGGACAAGTTGAATATGTAACATATTTATTGGATAAATATGGGCACGACTACAAGGCAATGGCAAGAGACAAAAAGAATTATTATCAAGAAACATGGAAACAGATAAGGTCAAAGATAAAAACATTTATGGGTATACCTAAACAATATGGAGAATATCTGAAATCTAGGGGATTATTAGATAAAGAAGAAAGTGAAGAAGTGTTGAAGGAACAAGCTAAAGCTTTAGTTATGGATGATAGTGATTAAGAGACTCAATATTATTTTAAGAAAACAAGTTCAGTGTTAAAGACATATTTAAACATTGTGTATTTTAATGTGATATTTTTCACATACTCCACAAAAAATAAAAATGTACTTTAATAAAAAAAAAACTTTTATTTAAAACTTATGGTATATTTTTAAGTCTACTGTGTTTTACACTCATTTGGTATATCTTTAATAGGTTTGATTTTGTTCAATTCTTCAAACCACTCCTTGTCCATATTCAATAATTCCTGTGGTTTCTTATACTGTAACAAAAAGATAAATTGTTAATTCAACATTTTAATATATATTACTTCTAATTGTTAATAATATTAAAATGTTAGACTTTGCATTACAGTAGAATTATTTAAACAATGTGTTGTAATAAATAAAAAAGTATCAAAATCAAATATTATTATTATCATAAAGTTAAAAGAATAAATATTCTGCAAAACATATACCAATTGGTCATTACAGCACTTCATATCTTGGCTTCAAAAAATCACATTGACACATGACATTATCTAGTAACTGCTTAATAAAAGATAGAAAAGCAATAACCCATAATGAATTGCAGATAATCAAACCATCCTAGAACTTTATGAAAATAGAATTAATTTATACAAAAAATCAATATATTAAAAACTTCTACACTATTAAGTAGAAACTTCAACTGGTGGTAGGGCTTTGTACAAGCTCGTCTGGGTAGGTACCACCCACTCATCAGATATTCTACCGCAAAACAGCAGTACTTGATATTGTTGTGTTCCGGTTTGAAGGGTGAGTGAGCCAGTGTAATTACAGACACAAAGGACATAAAATCTTAGTTCCCAAGGTTGGTGGCGCATTGCCTATGTAAGTGATATACAATGCCAATGTCTAAGGGCATTTGGTGACCACTTACCATCAGGTAGCCCTTATGCTCGTCCGTCTTCCTATTCTATAAAAAAAAAAACAAAAAGTAAACATTTGTTAGTCATACATTTGTTCTATCATTTAATTTAAATAATAAAATCTATTACTTACAGTAATAATAAGTGTATTGTATTTGTGAGTAGCATCAATATTCATTTGTTCAATTGGCAAACCTAATCTCGCTAATTCAGGCACCTCTAGTTTTTTGTAGTACTTCTTATTGGAAGTACTAATAATAATAGACTTGTCTCCATTTTGTGCTTTAATAGAATATGTTTCTATAGGATAAGGTAGATTTCTTATCCTCCACTCTATATTAACCCTTGTGTTCCGTTTTAACAAAACAGGCTAAAAAATATAATAGTAGATACAAACTGTGTCACACAAACATCAATATTGTTTTGAATATATTTTACATTCATAACAGCCTGTGAATGTCCCACTGCTGGGCTAAAGGCCTCCTCTCCTCTTTTTGAGGAAAAGGTTTGGTGCTTATTCCAACACGCTGCTGCAATGCGGGTTGGTGGAATACACATGTGGCAGAATTTCAGTAAAATTAGACACACACAGGTTTCCAAACGATGTTTTTCTTCACCATAAAGCATGAGATGAATTATAAACACAAATTAAGCAAATGAAAATTCAGTGGTGCTTGCCCGGGTTTGAACCCACGATCATCAGTTAAGATTCACATGTTCTTACCAATGGACCATCTTAGCTCATATTTTTACATTACATTGATTGAAATTCAAGTTTGTAATTTAACTTACCTGATCTTTACTTTCTATAATGGCAATAGAATCAGCATTTGGTGTTGTTTCAGGAATAGGGTCACCTAATTCTACAGACCATTTACCCTCTCCTCCCAGTTTGCCCTTCATTTTCCAAGCTCTTCTTAGCAACACTTTTGTGTCAACATTGTATTCCTCAACCATTTCCTTCCCATCATCAAATTTATAATGAATCTTTTTAATTTGTTCATCCTTTAAACAAGTTTTCTCTGCATTCATTAGTAAATTGTACCAGATAGTATTTTTGTACATTTTGTATTCTGTGTCAGTCTCCGAAAAGAAAACTTCTTTATTATTGTGGTGTCCACTGGAATCGATTTTTTCAACCAAATTAAATTTTCTTTTCATTCTGTTTCTATAGCAACAAATAACAAAGTATATATTTCATTTTACGTATGCATACTTTAAAATATTTGTTTTTAAGCCTTTGGTTATATTTAATTTTTATTTCATTTTAATAAGAAACGATGTAACATGTAACGTGTACATTGTAATAAGAAACGAAGACGAAGGGGTTGGGAGTAATTAATAAAAGTTGTGTCAAATCAATTCGGACGTGAATTCATTGTTTATAAATTTAAAGTAAGAAAAACTTTGTTTGTAAACTTCACTGACCAATGTGCCAATAAATTATTAATTTCAAATTTCAATTAATTCTTATGTCAATAAGATCAAATTAAAGATGTAAATGAAATGTTAGTTTTTTTAAAATCAAACATCAATCAATGTCATTTTGACATTTCCATTTTACCTAACTATTGTCATTAGTATTTGTATTTTGTAGGTATACCCTGTAGACAGAGAAACAAATAGACCAAGGGGCCGTGAAACCGCGATTGAGACAGAGATAGTTTGCTCATGTTGCGTATAATGTTGCCATAGTAACTGCATTCCCTGTTTTGGGAGATAAATATTTTTTCGGATTTCATTAAAACAAAATAAGCTTATTAAATTTTACTTTTTAAAATTTATTACTCTTTTTTTTAATTAAAATATTTTTTTGTTTTTCAACTAAACTCGAAAACTTTTGCATTGTTTGTTTTTGTTTCCGTTTTCAATAGTAATTCAGCATCTTTATATGGTACTGGATTAGCATTCTCCTCAGAAGTTGAAATCTAAAACAATCAATTAAATTATAACTAAAGAATGGTTGCCACATAGCTTTCTATGTTAACCTCTTGACTCGGAATGTAATAATGCTATAAATTCATGAAGAATGTTAAATAATGTTGTCGTTAGGAAATTATAAAAAAGAGAACGAATAAATAAAAATAACATATTTACATATAACGAAGCAGTTTCGGTTACTTTACTTTACTTTAATACTTTATTGTACATCACACCACAAAGAGAAAAATACAAAACATGTATATTGCCTAAATAAATGTACAATTATGGCAACCTTATCGCTACACAACGATCTCTTCCAGGTAACCGAGTGTAAGTAATTACAGATAGGTTATGGGGTAGGTGGTGGTATGAATAAAATAATATTAATATTTAATTAAAACAAAACCAATTATTAAATGTAAATATAAAATGCACATATTATACATACATATATAATATAAAACAACTTATATATATAATATAAAATACACATACTATACATATATCCATAAATAAATTATAATATCAGTACATACAAAATTATAAGTATATGATATAAATACATACTATATACAGCAACAACGAATAAAACGATAAGTCCTCAAACGTAACAAAAAAGAAAAAAGAAAAGCAAATGAATAATACAAGAAATACTGAAATAAAGGAAATTATTGGTGATAAGTGTTATCAATTAATACTTCCGGTCCTGCATATACGGCTAGTTCGGGTACATCTTGATGATTATTTATAAGTATAGATTAAAACTTCTGTTTAACAATTTAATTAGTAATTTCATAATCAAATAAATAGTTGATTCATATTTGTTTATACTTGGAACATTTTATTATATATTATTCTATTTATTAATGGCGCCTTCTGCTTGTCAGCTTCCGGCGCAATTAATAAATAGTGCTTGTTGTTTATTTATATTTTCTCAAATTATGTCGATTAATCAATGCTATAATAATTTTGTTTTATTATGTATAATGTAAGGATTAAGCTACTTGAATCTTATTTAACTGATCTGGCTAGGTTATCTGCTGCTTATCAACTTCCGGTGTAATATATTAATCTTTAATATTTAATGTTACATAATCCTGTATTATTAAATAATAGTTGTCCGTAAATAATCATTAGAATAATTAAGATAAACAATGTTTAATATTATCTTTTAAGTTTGTAAATTTAGTATTAAATTAGGTCAAGATGTTTTTGTATAAATACCGCCAGTTTAAATATATCGGGCATTGGTATTGTAACCGTTGTAACGAGCATTACAAGTGTTTTCTTATATAACGTATCGTCATTTTCGCCGCCACCCTGGTAATCCACCTTCTATATAAGGCATTTGAGACAAAAAGTGATCTTTCACAAGTTTTTTAAAAATATTTATAGATTTGGCCTCCCGAATATTTATAGGAAGATCGATCCAGAGTTTAATAGCCTGAATTGTAAAAGAATTATTATAAAATGATGATTTATGTTCGGGCACCTTTAAAATCCATCTCTTTACAGAACGAACTATTTCTCCAGGATTTCTTAAAAATAAAAATTTCTCCTTCAAGTAAGGGGGAGTATAAGGGTGAAACAACACGCAGTACAGAATAGACAGGATGTGAATATTCCGGCGAAGTCGAATGGGTAACCAATTAAGACGAGAACGAAATTGTGAAATGTGGTCATATTTGTGTAATCCAAATATAAACCGAATAAATGTATTTTGAAGTCTCTCAAGCTTAGTTAATTGGTCTTCGGTTAAGTCAACAAAGCTTGCGTCAGCATAATCAAGGATAGGAAGGAGTAGAGTCTGTGCGAGCATAATTTTAGTAGGAATTGGAAGAAAATGTCGAAGACGACGCAAAGACCTCAGCGCAACAAACACCTTCCTGCTGATCTCATTTACATGGCGAGTCCAGCTAAGAGTATTATTAAGGAAAACTCCCAAGTTTTTAACACAATCGCAATAAGGAATGACAATATTGTCAAACATTATTGATGGCAAGGAAGACCAGTCAACTTTTGATAATTGTTTCTGGCTGCCAATTATTGGCTTGAGATTTGCTAGGGTTAACATTAAGACCAAAAGATTTACTCCACTCAAGAATGGTATTGAGGTTGTTATTGATCCTTGCGATAGCCAACGGTAGATTCTCCAAAGTCGACTGGGTGTAAATCTGGACATCGTCTGCAAACATGTGGTAGAGAGAGGATAGGTTATGAGTAATCGAATTGATGAAAATAGAGAAGAGTAATGGAGACAACACGCCGCCCTGCGGTACGCCAGCAGAAATATCGCGCCATGATGAGCAAGTATCATCAGTGCGAATACGCTGCCGACGACCACGAAGGTAATTGTTAAACAAGTCAATGACTGCAGGAGATACGTTAAGAGAACGCAGCAGACTAAATAGGACATCAAAATCAACACTATTAAAAGCATTGCTGAAATCCAACAAAGTCATAATGGTGAATTGCTTATTGTCCATACCCCAACGAATGTCATCAGTAACTTTTATAAGGGCAGTAACCGTACTATGTCCAGGGTGAAAGCCAGATTGGCAGGGATTGAGCAAATTGTTCTTGTTTAGGAAGAGATTTAATTGAAAGTGAATTAGTTTTTCAAGAACTTTCGAAAGGAAAAGTAAAATAGAGATAGGACGAAAATCAGAAAACGAAACAGGATTAGCTTTCTTTGGAAGATGACATTAGCTCTATAGGACATTAGCGCTCTTCCAAGCTTCAGGAAATATACAGCAAGGGACACATTCATTTAGAATATGTGTGATCACGGGAGCGATAATATCAAGAAGAGGAATGATCATAGTACGACTCACATTATCGCTGCTGATGGCATTGGATGAGACGGACAGAATGTTCTTCTTAACATCACATACAGTAAACTGACTTAACGCGAACAGAGGATAAAGAGGAGTCGAAGTCGTAGAAAGTGAGTGAAGAGTACGTGATTTAGTTGAACTATCAAATGAGTTCGGTGGAACAGAAAAATACTGATTTAAGAGTTCTGTATCTACATTAAGAACAGATGAGTTCTGAGAAGATTTACCAACTCCAACAGTCTCAAGAAATTTCCAAACTCTGTGAGAGTCGCCGTCCTCGACTGATGTATGAATATAGCGTCGTTGTGCATCCCTACATAATGTATTGCAGCGATTCCTAGCTTTATGATACTTCCTTCGATTTTCTTCAGAGTTATTTAATTTATATTTTGTTTTAGCAACGTTTTTCCTGTGTATACTATTTTTGATGTCTTTAGTTAGCCAAGGAGCATGAACGTCATAAAGTTGAGTGAGCAACGAACGGGCATCAGCACAAAGTCGTTCGCCATCCATTCCAGCAAAATTACGCCGCAGAAGTATCTTAGGTTTAACTTTGGGAGGGCGCAATTTATACGAAAGAAAAATAAAATCATGGCAGGAAAAAGCATCGGCAGGACACTGATCGTGCTTGGAAACGAGATCAGGAGAAGACACAATTATAAGGTCAAGAAAAGAAGGGGTGGAATTTGGAAATCTGTGGGTCGCCGTAAGGGGGAGAATGTGCATATTACACGCTTCACATATAAATACAAGCCTATTAGCCCTATTGTAATCCTTCAGTAGACATGTATTGAAGTCGCCCATTAATATGGTGTGACTATAATTTGGGACAAACGTTTCTACAAGGGCTTCAAAAGAGAAAAAGAAATTCGTTAGTAGAGAGGGACAATAAAACACGCCAAGCAAAATTTTTGTCTGGTTAAGAGAAACTTCAACCAGTAAGTGTTCAGCAGAATCAACAGGAGGTGGCTGACACCACGAACTTACAATTTTAAAAGGAATGTAGGATCTAAGATAGATCGCCACACCACCACCAGTCCTGTTGTTACGATCATTACGAATGAGATGGAACCCTGGCAAAGAATACGATGTGGACGGCAAACAGGGCTTGAGCCATGATTCCGATACTAAAATGGCGTGAATAAGAAAAATTAAGGGACTCAAAAGACGCAAGCATGTCAGGATAATGAGCCGGAATACTTTGAGCATTTATGTGAACTACGTTGAAATTTTTCACACAGTCAGAGAAGAGAGAAATGAGATTGGCGTTAAGTGGAAGGGAAGAATTTGCACTTTGAAGACTTAAGACACTCAATGATTCATCACCTGAAGACACCGACAGAAATGCACTACTTAGTATACTACAATTTGAGAACATTATAATAATTAAAAATAAATAATATAAATTAAAAATTAATAAAAATAATTAATAAATAATAAAAACTTCCATTGCAGTGTAATCAAACATAAATCAAAGTAATATAGTCAAAGAGTTGCTTTTTTAAAAAAAATAATGAAAATCGAAAATTTAAATGCTATTTAAAACGCTTATAACTAACAAGTTAATCAATACAAGATAATAAACAAAGATTACACAGATGAGTTAAATAGAACTATTTTTTATAGGGCTTTCTGGGCCTAACATTAACATTTGGTTTCGGGGTAATCGAAGCCACTGAGGTCTGCTTCCCTGCTCCCACCTGCATCAAGGTTGCCGGCGCCGCTGTCACAACGTGGCCTGCACTGGTGACGCTGCCAGCCGCCTCCGGAATAGCGTCAACCTCGGCCACAGAGACGACCCAATGGTGCTTGCCGTCAGGGCCGACCACAACAACACAGCCATCCCTCGTCCAGCTCCCCAAATCGTTTGCGCACCGCAACAAACGCTTCGTGTCGGCCCTTTATCAGAAATTCGGACAATGTGATACCGCTGCCCTTTAATTTAGATTTGCCGTACCATATCTTATTGCGGAGCCCCTGATCACAGAATTTTATCAAGATAGCACGATGCTTATTCCTATTATTTGTACAACCCAAGCGATGGCACCTCTTAATATTGCTTACTGTGATTTCTGCCAAGGATAGCCGCTCATTTAACACCTTGCACACAATCTCCGCTGGATCTTCATTGTGGGCTTGGGGCACACCATGAACAAGCAACATATTCCTCCTGGATCGGACCTCCATGTGGTGGTAGAGCTTTGTGCAAGCTCGTCTGGTATTCTACTGCAAAACAGCAATACTTGATATTGTTGTGTTCCGGTTTGAAGGGTGAGTGAGCCAGTGTAATTACAGGCACAAGGGACATAAAATCTTAGTTCCCAAGGTTGGTGGCGCATTGGCTATGTAAGCGATGGTTGACATTTCTTACAATGCCAATGTCTAAGGGCGTTTGGTGACCACTAACCATCAGGTGGGCCATATGCTCGTCCTCCTTCCTATTCTATAAAAAAAAAATGTCCTCCTGCTGTCTGGAGAGAATTTGAAGCTGCACCTGCAAGTTCTCCAGCGCCGTCATCACAAAAGCTCGAAATGCACTAAATTGCGCATGTATATTAGACGTCGGGCTGGGTGCAGGAATGGACGACCGAACTTCCCTCTGGAACTCGTTCATTTGAGCTGTGAACGTGGCCGCTAGCTGTTCAATCGATTTTTGAAGCTGATCCATTGTAGTGTTTGCAAAAGTGAGTGGTAGGCAGTGATGTGGCAAATTTTTAAATAAGTAATTTAGAATAGGGTTCAAACAATTATTTAATGTTGAAGCCGGTGGATAACTAAACTCACAGGTTCATTTTATTTATTATTACACTTGTTGAAACAAATATTAAATATTATTTAAAAACGAGAACTGATTATAATGTGTTTACTTTGTTGCGCCTACCTCCGAAAAGTGTTATGATTGGACTCCATATTTATTTGTTTGCATTGTCTACGATTCGATATTTTTTATTGAAAATCTGGACATTTTCTTTAGCTGACGCTGGCAGCACTTACATGATAAATAATTATAGGTTATGAATGATAAAAACTGGAAAATCCTATTATATTCAGGATTTCAATGCAATATAAGGTTCCGTCATGCTATAGCATAAATAAACATCACTGAGAAACTATATTTAGGGACAAAATCGTCGTACTTACGCGTAAAAACTCACGCCAATTTTTTTCTTGCTATCACTTTAACATGAAATAATACGACAATGCACCATTGTATTTCCTTCGATAAGATATAAGGATTGTTTTTCGGTCTTTTCACTGGAATCGTTTTCTAACATAAAAATAAGCAAAAATTGAACAATAAACACAATGAACGCACCAAGTGTCAAGTTTGTGACGCACCAAGTGTCAAGTGACAAACTTGACAAATGTTTTATTTGTTGTAATTTCTTAAAATATTAATATTTACTGATAATAAAAAAAAACATGAAAGGGTTGTCACAATGAACGCTGCTATTAGTATTAATGGTACTAGAAACAGTAATTGGGTGGGTAGTAATTGTCGATTATTTTTAAATATGTATTTACGTTTTGTTTCCTGTGAGAAGAAAATATGCTTAAAATACATTTTCATTTCGTAATATTTGGCACTGCGACTTAAAATTTATAAGAGTAGGCGAAGATTATAAAATATATTATAAAATATGAGCATAATAAAATCAGATAGTAAATATATAGTTAATCCAATAAGCGCAATCGTACTAAAAATCCAGTTTACTGTTGGTTTTTAAATTATACTTCAATTCGAATCGAAGGTCTTAATTTAAAAAAAAAAAAAACATTTAGACACAAATATTATGACACTTATTATTATAATATTTATGTAGTATATTGAGTATTATGCTCACTGAATATTTCTCATGGAATAAAGACCATCGCTATTAAAATAAAATAAAATTAATGATTTAACTTTAGTGCGCATGTGCCCACATAACTATTTTAGACATAGCATTGGCGCATTGGGAGAGGCCTATGTTCAGCAGTGGACAACGATTGGCTGTTGATTTGGTTTTTTTTTTTTTGATTGGCGCTTACGCTCTTGAAGCTTACAGTGCAAATTTTTAGTGTTGTGAAGCGTTTTATAAAAATAATGGGGCGCGTCATCATAGATCGAACTATCTAAAGTCCATAATATTGTGAACTATGGTTTGTGGGCTTGTTTATTTATCTACAAGGTTAGATGAGGGCGGAGTATTAAAAATTAAATTTTTAAATAATAATTATAATTGTCTATTTATTCATTCTTTATATGGGAAATAAACAGTTTATAATTACAATAATAATAATACTAATATAAATTATATACCAATAGGATATACAAGGTGGTAGTAACTTTCGATCAGATAAGTCTCCTGCTCGTTTGCCCCCTTACAATTATTTGTATTCTTACATAAAAAAATATATTGCACGCATTTGTGTATGATGGTTTTTACGGTTTTCGTTATGCTAGAACAGATATTGTTTTGACAGTAGACATTTGACAATATTCACTGACAACATGACAACAAATAAGAAATATTTTAATTGACATTAATTTGGAGGTTATTAATTGTTATTTGAGCTGGTGACGTTAAATATTTAAAAGAGGAATAAAAACTCTAAATATTTACATAATAATCCTCTCCATTAACTAAAAATGTCGGGAAATATCCCCGACAGGTACGTATATATTGTAAAATAATACATACATGATATAAATAAATAACTTGTTGGATTTAATTTATTTTATTTTTAGATGGATACCATACAAAGCCCTTGGAAATGTAATTAATGGAACAAGGATTATATGCTTTAAAGTACCCTTACATAAGGTAAGTGTTAATAATTATGATTTAAATTAGTTAACTTTGCCAAGTGATACTGTTTATGTTATTACATATTGACTGACATGATACATTACAAATTATAATTCTAGCTGTTGTTTGCGGCACCACGCACTAAGTATAAGTAAAGGATAAATGATTGTTTGGAAATCAAAATTTAGAAAGAAAGAAACATGAAATATCATTCTGGTTATAAAAGAGTATATTATTTTAATTTTTAGATTGATAATTGTTCTTTTAATAATCATCAATGAGCATACTGTGAATCCCTGTAGTTTCACTTAATATATTTTATAGTGACTAAAATGGCATGAAGAAAATAATATTGTATACAAGTCTTCCGATCTATGATTCTGTTGCTTAAATACCCTGGTCATCTATCTACACTGAGCAAGCATACCAATATATATTTTTTATTCTATCATACTCGGATTAAATATTTAAAATTAATAATTGAAGCACCTCTTTGTAAATGGTGGTAGGGCTTTGTGCAAGCCATTCTGAGTAGATATTTTACCTTTAAACAGCAAAACTTAGTATTGTTCATCAACATCTATCAATCTACATTGTCACATTTGGTGGTGCATTAACAATGTACTGAATGGTAATATTTCTTACTTTGTACTCTTTAGAGGGTAGATTTTCAAAAATGCTAAAATACATATTTATTTATGTCTATCCAGAAGCTTGTATATGAAATTTCATGCCTTTGAAATAGACGGGCTTCTATACATTCATTCGTCCTTTTAGGTGTGGAATTTCCAGAAATCCTTACTCTGTGTTTACATCATAAAATGTATCAAGTGTCAAAATTTCTAACCATCTTAGCGTTGATGAATAAGTCGGAAAATGTAATTATTATGTTATTAAAATTAAATAGCTTTAATAAAGTTTCATTATATTTGTATAGATAACAAAAAAATATGTATGATTTTGTAGATTTTGATAGACTCAACCGATTTTGATAATAAAAGACAGAGGGGAACCATGAAATACTTCTTATAATAATTCAGTTATTTCAATTTGTGATTTTTAGCCATTTCAAAAATTAGCTTAGACAAACAGACAGAGAGACAGACAAAAATTTAAAAAAATGAATTTATATCGCAAATAGCTATATTAACTTTAAAAGAGGCAGTTTTTTTGCAATAACAGACAGACTTAAATTTTATTTATATGTATAGATAACTAAATCATTATAAAATATTATTTTCATTAATTTCTTTTAAATTGACAAAATATGAAGTTAAATTATTTACTTTAAACAAATTCTAATAGTTATGTGTACTTGCATGTACACTTTACTAAACCCCTATATACAATAATAGTTGAATATTTAATACCAAGAAGTTACTTTCAGAGTCTGTGTTTATATCTAAATAGCTTTTGGATAAGTTGGTTTTGTAATTATTAGTATGTGAAATGTTTAAGAAGTATTTTAAAAAGAAATGTAATTTGAAATTAGTAAGTGCCATCTAGTCTTCTTAAATTACTATGTAAAATAATAAGAACTACTATTATTTGTCACTGCCATCTACAGGAATATTCTAAAATCATTCGGCCTTTGAGTATATTAGGAAACAATATACTTATATTTCAACAGATGGCGCTTATTGCTAAACTTTTTATTAGGAGCGCGAAAATGTGATTTTAATGGTTATACTTTCTAGGAATTTCATGAATTCATAACATTATACAGCCTAGTAAGTTTAAGATTTTAATTAATCTTTTGCAAATTTTTTTGTGAGTTTTGAAATCAGTAACTCATTTGCGGAGTTGTTGACTAATAGAATTTACTAGTATGTACTTTGTTAAGAAATTTAAACCTACCTATATCAATTAACATTAACAACAAAAGCACTATATTGGTGTAGATTAGAAGATCGAGGGAAAACATTGAAAACTTATCGGCATTTGGTTAATAGAATGAGCCTGTGCTTGAATTAGAAGCATTTGCACCTACATTAGCAAAGGAGCACCGACAATGAAATGCATTATTGGCGTATAAGTACTCACAATACATGTTTAGTTAACTGTAACACTTGGGCGTTCACTTAAGCGTATCACAGTTTGATGACAAACACAGAGCCTTCGATTTGTGTTAATTTGTTATGCATAGCATTTGCATCGCTGCGGTACCGCCGTACTATCGTTTACTTAGGCGCCTTGATAAGGGATATTTATAACTTTTTTCTCTAGCAAAAGTAGCGACGTAAGCTGGCTGCCACTACAAGCAATAAAATAAAATTCATGAAATAAAAGCTGCAAAAAAATGGTTTAAATTAGACATTAAAAATATCGTAACTATGGAAATATGGAACATTAAATAATTATAGTAAAATATTAAAAATTTACAACTCTTACTATTACTAAATTTGTCAACGTCGTTAGAATTTGTTGCACTCTAAGTATGCAACATTATCAAAATATGGGATATGTAGTCTTATATTTTCGTTGAAATTGAACGCCATATGCCTATCGTACTCTGGGCCGTTAATAGTTAAGTCAGCCCATGAAAAGTAGTAATAGTTAAACGGCGGATGGATTCTAAAGCATGCTATCGTACTCTGCTCAAAACAAAATTATTAATAACAGTAAATATCAATTTGACATTTAACAATCCAGTCTTTCAAACTGTCCAGTCCAACTTTCATGTGAAGAAAATGAACATTGAAAAAAATAAGTACTTCATCGTTTTTCTAATCTATATATTTCTTTCTATCTAAACAGTACTTGTGACTTGATGAAAACGATTCAGTTTTGATTTTGATACTATCATATCTTTCAAATAGTATAAACATAGCTGATGTTGCATATAACTTTCTGAAATATCAAGATCGTGTAAGTATCGTGTCCTGCGGTGAGAGTGGAGTGTAGTTAAAGAATAACTGTATAGATCATTAAAATATTTGTGTATTAACTTAGATAAACGAGACATTCATTGAATATAATAAGAATAGTTGTAGAAAATGACACAACTGTTTTTTAACAATTTTTGGAACAAGATTTATTGAATCGTTCAGGAATTCATTGCACATTTTCGCGGCTCATAAAAGATGAAGTGACTATAGCTAGTCACAATGCCGCGTCTGCCAATAAGGACCCTTACAATTCAGGTCGGATTGCGGGCGAGCACGCGGTGTACATTGCATGCGTGCCAGCACTGAATCGTTGCCATTGTGAATAATATCCAAGGGTCTTACTATTTTAGGAGGATCTTTATTTTTTTTAAGTTAATATAGCTTTTTACTCGTTAGTAAATTAATTAAAATAACAATTATATTTGTCTGTCCGTCTGATTGTCCTCAAAACGTCTCAAATTATCTTTAAAATTGCATACTATAGAGAGTATTTCACTACAGTGACTGGATTCTGCTAGTTGTTGATATTTATTATATACAAATATTATTTTATTTTTACACATTGAAACTAATTTCAATTCATTTTTCAACGAATTCTTAAGCTTTTGTTTGCATCTTATTATTTAGTACTTTTAAAATATAATTGCCGTAATTGTATTCGTACTCTTGTATAAAGGGCAAAATACCTTGGCATGTCAGTCTGCGGATCTTCTTTTGATCTTACCACGGAGTTAAATGGAGCATGTGGGACAATTATACAGCTTAAGGAGACTTAAGATTTCGGTATTCTACTGCCTCCGGTAATTGAGATGTTGATAAAGTTGGTATTTAATGGTGATGTTTGAGTTTTAAGGCAACGAGTGTTAAGTTTACTTGAAATGATAAGAGGTTAAGTCTTTTACACAATTTCTTATAAAAAAAAAGATCATCATAATCCCGTTTTTAAATCTATCCTTTATTTGCTTACCGACGTGTCAAAACATTTGTCCCCTATGAAGGTAACTGTCCCGACTTCGTAAGAATTAATCCTGTATTTGATAAAGCGGGTGCCTCATACTGTGCTCTTTGAATAGTAGGTTCTTCTTTATCTCTACATCTTTTGATGTTTTTTCTAAAGATATAACCCTTCATTCGGTATCTGTGGCGCTTTGATTCCGTTCCTTTATTCAACGGGATCTGCTCATAAATTTTCGTGTTTTGTTTAGTTTGAATTATAAAGGGATATTACCGTAATGGCAATCGGTAGGTGTAATTTGATATAACTCAGCTATGCAAGTGTTTTTATTGTTGTTTACTACCGAGATTAGGTTTCTTATGATTGAAAATGAATTTCTATATTTTTCATTTGTCACATAATATTTGTTTTAATCAAAGTTCAAAATGTTTGTGTAAAAATAGTATTAACATCATTAAATCATATCATAATTCTTTGATTAAATATGGCGTATTATATTGGGAATAATAAATAGCAATGAGATAATATATAATAGCATTAAGTTGGTAACATGAATGTGAAATTTATGAGCGTGATAAAAAAAGTAATTCTCGTTGCCAAAGTACTACAATCGATAAATATTTTTTACGAGTGTTTTGACTTTCATCAGCTTAAGCGTTCTCGCAGCCACCAGGCCAGACTAAACACTTTGTGTCAATCAGCTAAATACGTCTTTGATGCATGACAATAACAATATTTTCTTTCGCAATGTACTTTTACGATATCACCTCTAGTACAGGCCACAATTGGTATAACGACATTGATCAGACGGTTCCATTATGCACGCACACGAAGATGTCTTATAAAGTTATAAATATTGCTCTTTTCTTATTGTGCTCATGGTTTTTTTTTCATTTTGTCCAGTTAAGTCTGAGCTATTTCAATGTGTGTGTGAAGTAGTAGTTGTTTTTTATTTCAAATATTTTATCTACTGTATACAAATGGTCTCATGTGCTATAAGCATTCTAAAATAATTTAAAAATAGAACTTATCTTATTCGTTTTTTCGATTTATTATTTCAATGCTATTTAATCATTTTGAGTACCGAATATCGAACTGGTGACTCGTTACTGCTATACACTTGATTGGATTGCAAATGCTTGAATATTAACCCGAATGCATATGCATGTGCAAAAAAATAGAATCGAAGTAGATTTCGGTTTCGTTTTTATTATATTCAATATAATGTTTAAGAATATTCATTTTTATGCTAAAAAAGCTGGCTTAATTTTCTATTTTCAATTATTAGTTATAATTTAGGCAACAGAATTTTTTCTCAACGATTTTTTGCGTCTTGCGTTTAAAAAGCAAATTTTTAAATATTTTTCTATACTACTGTCTTGTATCGGTATTGAAATCTATATCGGACAGTGGTGTTGCGTTTCCAGCAATGAAACCAAATAAAAAAGTCATAAAACGGCACGACAGGCTTGGGAACACTGGGTAGTAAGTAATGTACGCTCGATATCGTGCTCTCATTCTATTAGGTCAATAGCGAAAGCCGAATACGTACATATATTTATCGTTTATCGACACGTAATGATATAACGTTACTTGCTCGTAAAATTCAAAACTAAAAACATTCTCGCCTCGTCCTTATTAAGGATGGGTCGAATAAGTTCACTCTCTTCGAGCATTTTAAATATTCATCAGGCTGTAAAGGAACACGTAATTAACTAAGAAACTGATCGAGCGTTAGTAATGACGTAGACGCCGAATTCACTCATTCTTCCACGCCAGTTTGATCAGTGGTGTCCGGTCTAACGGAGTCCTTTGAAAGATTACACTGCTCCTGACATCCTTTCCTTTGATAAAATTGTACTGGCTGATGTAACAGACGATAACGAGATATTTTTGTATAATATTTTGTACATTATAATAATTGCAACAAAATTCCCCGTCTTGATTCAAAAAAATATAAATTCAAAGTAGGGACCAGGGGCTTTCTTACGCAATAGTTCTTTGTTAAACCCCTCAGGAGGTAACTTTATGGTAGAATCTTTCGGTTATTCAATTGTTGTTGAATTGTATGCGACATTACACCTCAATTATACGCAAAAATGATCTGTATCCTTAGACAGCTATTGTGTCGTGGAAAAGGTAGTTTGTAATTTATATCTTGTCAAACTTCCGTACTGTGTTAAGGATATAATTTAGTCAATTTAATTAGTGGTTTGACATAAATGACCAGAACGTTACAATGGTATTTTATTCAAAATAAAATTTATATTATTTCCGCATTTATTTAATGAAGTGATAAAATTGGATATGATCATTATCAACGATTATATAAGTTAAGTTGGGTTAATTTCGTAATGTTTCCAATATTATGTTTTGAATAAATAATGCGCTATTTTTATAATATTTTTTTATTTAAACATTGATTCAAAACTGGTTGAGTATAGGCTACGTTATATTCCGATGCTGCATTGTTCGATGGCGTAGACTGCAATAAAATACTGAAGTGTATGTGTTTTTTAAATCATGATGTCACGAATGCCATCAGCTTGTGATACAATAGTCGCGGCGGCAAGATCGCTGTTAATGCAATATTCTTATAAAGATTATGACTCGAACTAATTAGGGTTTTTGTATTTAGTTCTTTATTAGTCAGTGTTAAGTAGGGGTTAACATTTAACGTCTAAAGAAAATGAATATATGTTTATAAGACAGACCAATTAATTAATTCAAAGTATTCAGACGGAGTTTTATCAGGGACTTGCATGGAAATTCACAGACTGAATATACCAACCGTGACGGACGTTCGGTTGAACGCATATCGCTTATCAAATCTAATTTGCGTCACCGTAAAATTAGTTGTTGCGCATAATATATGATATTCTATATATTTTAGCCTATTTTATTTGTGTTCTTTAACACCCTTAAACTTTGATGTCAATTCATAAGCAATTTCCTAAATCGAAACTTATTGAGATTGCTGGAATTTTCTGTCGACATCCAATTATTGTTATTAAAATTTATTGGGCATAACTATTGAATTACTGACTGAGATGACTGCATGTTCTCTTTTATTATTGATGTAGTTTAATATGTTGATTTATTCCAGTCTATTATTAAGGTCAAACAATAATTGGTACTTGATGTGTTTTATAAATTAACAACCCTATTTTGGTTGTTAATTTATATATATTAAGTAAAAATTAAGATTACAATCGTGGACTCGCTTCAATATTATCCTCTTAATGCGGTATCCCTTATAGTGGAAATGACAAGCGCAGTGCGTGGGTGGTTTATACGCTCAATCAACGATGGTCGTTGGTTGCACGCGCTAACCAATTACACTACGAAATATTATTGGCAGTGATAGTAACGATAGGCCCGGCTGCGTGTTACGCCATTGTGTAATCGGCGGCTTTTGTAGGACCACCAACTAGTTAAATTAAAGAGCATTATAGTAATGTAGTCATACTTTTTATGTCTTTGAAATTTTAGTAATATTTTTTAATTACACACGTAAAAAATAATTGATATGACCCAAAAATAGTTTATAAAGAACCATTTTGTATATCCCACCACCCAAATAACGTTTAATTTTAGGTCTCTTACAGAATCATATACTATTTTAGGTCATTCGATCCTTTCACTTTTTATTTTATTAATTTTTGTAATATAATTCAATCTATCAATAAACTGTCATATTAAAACCGTTAAATACACAAATAAGTATTGTTGTATTTTTAAGGACATACAATTAATAGAAATATCGAAATAAAACGTAGGTGATTTATGGATTACAAGAAAGTGATACAAAAGATCATATGGAACAGGTATCTTCGGCACGTGGATATGAGTCCTTATTTGTTTATAGAGGCGCGCAAGACCACACAGTACGCAGGCAATCATCTGCCTATCTCCCGCCCCACCTGTAATCACGCCATCATTACCTCTAATGACGTGTTAACGTTGCTTTATGGGAATGCCAAACATGACGTTCACATTTCGGTCATTTACATTTGTTTGTCTACTATCTTCATATTGTTTACTTTCGTCTTCTAAAGACAGAGGGCGGCGTTTCGTTTGGCCACTGGAAGGTACTGGTAGTACTTAAGTACAACTTCGTATTATTTGGACTTTGTTTTCCGATTTCTGGTTACTTGATCTTATCTCAAATATATACTTTGTTAATATACTGTCTAAGTGTAGTGTGTCGATTGCATTTTTTTGATAATAATATAAAGGCTTTATAATATTTAAAAAAAAAAGCATTTTTTGTAACAAAAATACACGTCTGTCGTGATAATTGCACAAAAGTATAATCCAGTCGCGAGCTTTTCGTGGGATGAATAAACACTTAAACAAACAGCCACTCAACACGCGAAACACAAGGCGCGAAAAATGAACTCGACACACACGTTTCGCTACAATAGAATAGAATTAGCAGATATTTTATTCTTACAGTTGTTTTGTACGCGTTCAAAATATTTTTAATCTAGCATTATTTTTTGGTTTTGCAATCATTGCTCAATAGTATTTTTTTAAAATACGCTACGTAATTCTGACAATATTTTATTAATTTGTGTAGCAGTTTTTACTTATATTGTAAATGTATAACTGTCTAAGAACACCCACGTTTGCCCGTACCTTCCGGTCCCTGTTAATACGTCCTTGTTGATTTTGTGTGTTTTCGACAAATTTACCATGCTGTCGAATAAAGCGATTATGATCTCTATCGAGAGCGATTGTAGTCTTGTTAAGGTCGTAAATTCCTAAACGCTCATAAGCCATGTCTAATTCACACTAAGCATTTAGCTTAACTTTGTGAAACTACAAAAATGTAATGATGCCTATGGTAATGCATCAATGCATTTCGAGTATTTAAAGACGGTCGCCGCAATGTTGATGCTAATTAAATTATCAATGCAGACTTCCTCATTATATTTAAAAACGCATTTTTAACACGAAAATATATATGTCAGCTTATTTTAATTTGAGAGCTTTTTAATAATTAAACTAATATAATGCTTTAAATATAAGCTTTAAAAATATAGTCAGTACAGTATCAATGTGTAAAAATAACTGGTACATAATAGTCTGTGCTCACGCAGCCTCATCGCGATGACCAAATTGAGGCGCCAGCAGCGTGCGCTACCCGCTGAGACCCATAATTCAATAGATTTACTTAAATTTCCCGAATTAATTTCCCATTGGATCACTGAAGTCTAATTAAAAGTGAAGACGCACAGATATCTCTGATGTTGCCTTATGCTAAAAGGTTGTGTTTGCAGCATAACTGTCCCCTTCTATTATAAATCAAATGCAGGCTTGTCTTCGTCTTTTGCAGGCATTTATGATAAATTAGCTAGGGGAGATTAGTTTTTTTTGTAAAAGTATTTCTAAAATTTTATCTATTAAATTTAATGCAATAACAATATTTGTTACATAAAACATATATAAAAAAATATTTTACTAACTTTGTAGACTTTAGACATTTTCGAGTTCAAAAAGAATGAGGATATTTATATTGATTAGCAGCTCCGCGCGGTTTCGCCTTATTGGCCTTTCTTAATGAAAATATAATATCTAATAAAAACGTTCTTTTTTTAATAAAATACTGGTAGATTCTAGCTTTACGCTTTCATACAAACAAAACCAACTCACGTCAATTTTGAAAATTTTTTGCGACCGTGCCTCTTTTATGTTTGTTATATTTTATTTCGTGATATTAAATTACAAAATACTAAGCATCATTAATTTACAAATTTACATATAATATAATTACATTTAAAATTCTTATTTTTGTCCCTTTTCGTGTTTGTGTTAGTGATATAGTCGTGTATTCCGTGCATATGAGGTTTAAGTAAAATCGAAATAAAAAAACGCCTTTCTTGGTTTTAGTCAGGTCCTCGAACATCGCAGTGTCTCTGTTCTTTAAGGTTTGTAAACAATTAGCCAACGAATATATCAATGTCTACAATCAACTTAAGACATCTTTCTACATATGTAATAAGGGCTGTGCCGAAAGCAAAAAAAAAGTATACTTAAGATGGTTATTCTATATTTATCAAACACGCATACCCACCGAGTAAGTTTTCAGAAGCTGGTTACCTAATCGAAAAACTACATTTTATGTTTTATTATATAATAAATATGATTGTGTATAATGATAATGAGACATAACAAAGAAAAGATAGACAACGGCATTTGCTAAAATTGTCAGTCATCGCCCACGTACGAAAAAGTTATCATAAAAATGAAAATACTCAGCCCTGTACTGATCGTCTAAACCCTGCTCACGTGTGACAGCTATGCATTTGTTTGTCCGCAGCTGCGGTGCCGACAACATATTTATTGTGCTCATTAACCTTCAAGAACGCTATTTAATTGTCGGCCGTTTTTTATTCAGTTCACCTTTGACCCGTCTGCGACTTATTGCTCCTCGGTCGCTCTTTGAAAGGAAACTGGATGGTTATTTATTGTGCTATGAGACGAGGATACGTGTCGTTTCGATCTTTGTGGCGCTTGTGAGCTCGTCTCTATGATTTATGCTGTTTTAAGGACACGTTATTACTTCACACTATTCAGCGCCATGTCGCTTTAAAAGAGTAAATGTTAAAGGATTCGGACGAAAATGTATAGTTATTTGGGTTGATGTTATACAAATGATTTATAGTATGATTAAATGGAAAAGGATTCGAATTTCGAAAAAAATAAATTAGAAACGAATATAAATTGGACGACTACTCTATGGTAGTAACATAATACATAATTTTTTATATACATAAGAGAATACGACATTTATTTTATAGTGAGCACATGCTTCTTCATAGCTGCTAAATCTTTTTTAATCCTTAAAAGCAAGTTATCTGACCAATTGCTTTTGAATGGATTTGAGTCTGAGCATGTATAATAAAATAGGATGTCCAAATATTACAAGCGTATTTTTGGTGAGACATCGGTATAAATAAAAACATTAAAATACACATCAAAAATTACGATTATGTAGTATACGATCTAAAAAATTTATACGTGACCCTTAGCAAATACTATGAATATCTTAATACTTGTTTTTTAAGGTATAAAAAAAATGTTTGGGAACAATGATATTTTTATTTATGTCATAAAAATAAGAAAGGTAGAAATTTTTGTGATTATACACAAATTTATCTAATTTTGTAACATCTAGGGTTTCCTAATCGTCGCAAATAGGAAACATTTGGTATATCGAATTTGGTTCTCTTTATGATATTGTTAAAAGAAACCTTTTATCACAATGTTGCTACTATTGTTCTGGAACTTTCTATCTAAGCGAGTTATTCACTTTGGTATTGACGTCTTCATATGCGCTATCACCAACAGTAAATTGTGGTATCATGTCTATAGCTCCGTCGGTATGGAACCGTTTATTGATTGGTATCGTAGTTTGTCCGCTGTTCACTTTGAATAAAATTCGAATTATAATTAATCACGGTTCTGCCGCGTGGGAGAGCGTCGCGCACCAAGCGACGATCTATCATATTTTGTGATAACGCCACTAGGACGCATCTAGTGAACGTATTGGCTCGGTCGGGTTTGGAACTCACCTATGTGACAACATTCAGCGCAATACTAAACAAGCGTTTTGTAAAGAGAACATGATCACTTATTCATTCGTGGGAAGACTTTTGTGATTTGTTTGTTCAATGTGTTGTCCAATTTATTCCTTTTGTTTATTTTAATTGCTCTATTTTTATAGAAAATTGTTTTTTTTATTTTATAGAAAATTGCTGAAGACAGCGATATTATTAAAGCGCCTGGATTTTATTGCATTTTCTGAGAATCGCTATCCAATCTCGTCCTTAAATTTCACTTCCAATAGCAGCGTAGATTGATTGTAAACTTGGGACCCTCGCGCTACGACGGAGCTACTGTCAATTGAGTTTGTCTGCGAGCTTCATGTACCTTAATATGGCACTAATCTAAGTTGAACACTAAGTACTAATAATATTGTTGTTTAAAGCGAACGTATCTATTATAATTTATTACCTTAAGATTGTATTGTTGCTTCTTTTAATGGAATTGTTCTATATTTACTGACCTCAATATGTTTGTATAGGCAGGTGAAAGAACATTTGATCAGCATTTTGTATTCATTGTATATTTGGCCAAAGAGCCCACTTTGTTTGTCCCCTTTCACTGTGTTCCCACGTTTTAGCCTCTTAATCACGTCAGCTCTGCGCGCGCGCCTAATATTGCACTGTAATGTGTTTATTAAGCGCCATTCCCTTTAATTGCACACCATTTAACATACAATATGCAGTGGTCTTTTGCATGCTAGTTAAATGTGGATGCGATAACGTTGTAAAGTAATGTAACTTTATGCATAACAAACGTTAGGAACTTATTTATTTTATAACTATAAAATAATTATATATGATTCATATATGCTGTTGTGACGATTGATTTTATCATTTGAAAGTATTAAATTACTTATTATTAATATTGTTTCGTGAGTTTATATAGTAAAAGTCGTTGTCATTTATAATTGTGTACTTTTTTATGTTAACGTGCGTTTTTTTATAAAATGATTAATCATTTATTACTTTGCCTTATACATATAGTTCTGAGTGATAAATATAGATACGTATATTTTAGGCATTTATTTAGAATTTCAGTTTGTTGGTCGGTTTTAGTAGTCGCTTCTGTCATTGAGGCTGATTATCCTGATCCTAATAAGAGAATGTGATAAATAATTGTAGGGATTTAATGCATTCTGTTATTTTGTAACTACAAGTATACTGCGAGCATTAAACGGTCAATGAATAATAGTAACGTTTAATTCTGTTTGCCCGGCCATTATGTCAACACGAATGCCTTAATAGTCGGACATAAGTCTTGGATCGAAAGTGTTGATAAATAGTCTCGTGTCACCATTACCGAATGTGATCTACGCCTCTCATTAGCTCCCTTTAAATGAGATATCACTCGGTGATTAAGCGACAACTCGGCGTGATTATTTTATTACATTCCAAACTTATTAAATACTCGACTGATTTGTGTTTTAATATAAACGTTGAGGTTTAATAATCCTATATTTATAGGTGGTCTGAAGGATAAGGATTGTTAAGTAGAGATAACGTGTTTATATCTTGCTTGGATTATAATTCTATACTTAGTTTGAACAAATATAATGTACTACATAAAAGTAGACAAACATTTTGTAACATTTTTGTAAATATTGATTTGAACTTTTTTTGTACGCATATATTAGCAGACATAAGCGGTGCTTAATAAATATAAATATATAATGATTGAATATTAATGTATGATGTTAATAACTTTCTCATATTGCATTTTAAACGGTTCTTTTCGGACCACAAAAATTGATAGTTTAATTTTGTTGTTTTCGATTGTGAGTCGTTAGTGTCACTGGAACGCTTTAGGCGATGCAAATGAAGACGTCCAGGGAGAATTCGCCTTTGATTTACAATGTTTTAAAGTGGCAGAGATGGGAACGAATGAGATTTTATCAGAGAGGAAAGCGAAATATAAGAATGTTTATGTGATCAGCGCAGACAGTTATGTGATTACGTTGTTTGTTTGGATGTGGAATTATTACTTTGCATTTAAATTTCATTTGTATTTAATCATTTAATGCGTAATTGATTGAAAAAATAATTGATTAATTGAATATTATTTAATATCTGTATATTTTATATTTATAAGTATTTTTACAACGTAATGTAATTATTATGCGCATTGCATAGTGTTTGATGGCTATGCAATACATTCACATTCTTGTAAAATACTATTTTTAATAGTTGTCGTAATTAAATATTATAAGAATTATAAATTATAACCAATGGTTTAAACCAGTGTATATCGAAACTTGTAGTGTATTTGTAAACCCTGACTAAAAAAAGGGATGTTATAAGTTTAACGCTTGTATCTGTGTGTCTGTCTGTGGCATCGTAGCTCCCGAACGAATAGAACGATTTTGATTTGTTTTTTTTCTGTTTGAAATCTGATGTGAACGAGATGGTTATTAGTTATTAATTATGAAGATCTGTTCTGGCGTTTAGAGATCACCAGCTCATTTCCTACTCGACAAAAGGATTTGACCAACTTATCCGACGCGGCGACGCTTGTATTAAATTAATACTAGGTACTTATAATAAAGTTAAAGCGTGAACCAACACATTTGCTTTTTTACTTTTATGAGGTTTTGTGTGTTGGGTGTTATTTAAATTTTTAATGCAGTTTTAGTTATTTAATATTAAAATAATTTAATTTATATAATTCTACTATTTTGCGGTTTACTTTTAAATCCGATTTCAGTTGACCTTATGCTTAGTGTTTTTTAAATTGTAAATTTGTTTTTAATTTTTTCTACCATTATTATTATTATGTACGTAACATTATGGTCATGTTGAACCAAATTGATTAATATAATAGCATATTTATTATGTATGGAATTTTTTAATTAACACATGCTAATTATCATCCGGCTAATTGCCAAACTCCATTAAGATTAAATATCGTCGTCACATAACCAAGGGATTCATAATGAAATTATTCATTAATTATTTCAAATTTTTATAGCTCTATTCATGTATGCATATTTGGTGTGATAGGAAATGATCCCAGAAGTTAGCCTCGTAAATCATAACCTTCACCATGAGCTATAGAGTTAGTTGTTATTGCTTATAACTGAAATAAGGCTAATGAACTATTGCTGTCTTCTATCGCTAAGTCGTTTTCATATGCAACAGTATCAAAAACTAGAAAGATTTCTCCAAAAACTATTTATGTCACATTAGCATAGCCTTTTGTATGTATATTGTTTTACTTACATTTTAAACATTAGTTTATGTTGTAACTTTATCTTTATTACTTAGGTCTTCACTTCGGATAAAAGTTGGGGTCAAACGACCATATTAATCGTAAGCGCGAAGGCTTTTGCTTCAATTCTTATCTTATAATTTAATTTACACGCGTATAACGCTTGTTGATTAGTAAATTTATCACCGATAACTCAGAGTTTATCTGTTAACAATCTTAATTTCTTTATTATATCTATTTCCTTAGCATTTAATTTTAAATGAAATTTTGATTATTGGTTGTCTTTCGTCAATATTTCGTCTGTTGTTTGGCTAATCGTATACGGCAGTGATTCTCAATATTTTTTTTGTTGCGGCACACTTTTAACGATTTCAAAATTTGGCGACACACAGGGAAAAATATAAGTTTAAAATTTATTTACTTACCTATACACAATGCAAAATAGATTATGAACCCAATCAAATTTTATGGATTTAAATATCTATTCCTGTTAAAAGGATTTTTCTTTTTAAATCATATTATTGAATAATGTTAACATAATTATGTCTAAAATTTGGCGGCACACAAAAGTGCCGCGGCACACAAAAGTGCCGCGGCACTGTGGTTGAGAATCACTGGTTTACGGTATATTACCAATGTTGTGTTGGAAACATTGAATTATTCCGTTTCGGCCTACTCGATACCGTTCACACATGTATATGTATATATCTTTCAGTTCTTGCATACAAAAACGAGTTTATAAACAGTTACATTGTATATTTATTGGTCTATCATTTTGTATGTTGATACGAATAATAATAATAATTAGAGTTTGAAATTTAAACTGTTCTACTAATATGTAGACTATTTTACATTTCTCGTTTCTGTTTTATCACTTATTGTTCAGTGATTAACAGTATTAAAAAATGTTTTATTAATACCGAAAGATTTTTGTAGTACTTGATATTTTACAATAACTAATTCTGACTAATATAACGAGATAGATATGGTTCGAACGATTGCAACTGTAATTAAAACCCATTCTAATTTGCAAGGTTGTTATGTAAAGCAGTTTTAATGAGGCCTCTTCATCTGGTACTACTATGAGGCCAACACCTGCGAGGGGCTGAACATTAATAGAGAGGTGTGTCGCCACGCCCCGAATGTCGACTGCATGTTTCGCAACCTGCTTCATGTTGATTTTATGCTGTGCGAACCCGTTGCGGAGAAATTGCTTTTAAATAAAGTATTAACAATTTCTCCGTTGAGATTGAATACGAATTTGCACTTTAGATAGATCGTAAATTATCTAAATGGTGAATTGAGAGTATTCGATCGACCCACAATGTGCGTGATTCTCCCCGCTGAGTAACGTTACGAGTTTTTTTTTAAAGATTTATTATAATATTATAAACAGCAAAAATTTTTTTAATAATGTAATTTATTGTCCATTTATTTTAAATCATTTGTATTTAACTTGCAAGTGGTTCGAGGGGGTTGAACCGATTCCTCAAAATACACATTTTATTTAGGTAGGTACCTAAATTTCGAAAGATCTTAAATTATTAAGTGTAGAATATATTATTTTATTTTACAATGTGTTATAAAGCTAAACAGTTGCCAAATGATTTTGCTGACACCTTATTTTATTTTACGATACCCAATTTGACTTGTGGTATTTCGTATCCACTGCTCTAAAAGATATGGGCGTGAATTAATGATAAGTTTTAAATGTGCAATTTGATACTTCTGTATCTGTATTATTATGGGTAGAAAATAAAAAATATAATATGTTAGATCCGTGATTAAAACGATTTTGTATTTAAGCTGCTTTTTATAGTACGCCTTTAATTTATTTGATATATTGCCCTTTCGTAATTACATTGCATTAATACAAATATTTCAAATTTAATTTGTAATATATTTTATATTTAACTGATACACAACATAACATAAAAAAATATGTCAGTTACAAGTTTTAGTGACTACTATTTTAAATTTTATTACCTTAGGGGTCGCTGTTAATAGGTTTATCAGACTATTCTTTCAGAGCGCCTTTCATTATGAAATCTTATAAATTTTAAATCTAGATCAAATCTAATAGAGATTATCAATTAGGACATTTTCTTTTATATACGGCTTCTGTTTCGCTGAACAATTTACGTTACAGTATTAAAATTTAATTTATTGTAATTGTACTTTTATTAGCGAGTCGATTTTTAATTATGTGTCTGCTACAGTATGCTATCTCTTAAGTTGTTTGGTCGGCTGCGGCGCCGGAGCATTTCTCACGAATTTCGCTGCGCGGCGCCTGCGCGTGGGCGGCCTATCATACGCCGCCATCGCACGTCGCACTGAATACACTTGCCTCACACACTAATATCATCCCCTTTAACCTATCACAATAAACATAAGGTTCATATTACTAGTAAGTCTCTCTTACTAATCGTTAGATCATACGACTGCCCTTTGTTGCCTAGTGCGTCTAATTAGTCAGACTGTTTAGTGCTATGCTTGCCCCGGGCTAACATTTACTACGGTGCACAATATGAAACGATGTGATTTGTTGAGGTACGAAATGTACTATGGATAGATTAATTTTTAAGATATTATATTTTCCTTATTTTATTTTTTTGGTTTCATAAAATATGCCCACCATGTACCGCCTTGAGGCATCGCATAAAACATATCGTTTTCATGTACATTATGAGAATTTATATCGCGGTTTCAGGGCGCCATCAATACGCCTACAAGGACACAATATTTTCATATTATATTGAACGTCTGTGCAAAGAAGGCATTGTGTTTCAAAAGTCGTGGTGAGATTCATCTGTCTGAGAATATTCATAAGTGTATTTTCATATTTAGCATTGCCATTAAATCTCCTTGTCTGATGCTTTTAAGTAGGTTCAGTATTATTGACAGCAAGATATATCAGACTCATGGAAAGCAATATAACATACTTATAACTCACGCTTGTATGGTCTTCATTTAATATTTTTTATAAATTATGCTCTCCTATAAAATTTTACGAGTATTTTTTTTTGTACTTTATTTGTGATTGTGATTCTATAAAAAATAACTGGATTAACAAATTAATCGCTTTTTATATCGTATATAATTTTAATTGTAATTGTTATATAATTTCATTCATACGATAAGTTATTATATATTAGATGCTCTATAAGAAGACATGGATGGGTACTTTAGTGGTAGTAATTAACGTAATTGTTAGCTCTTGTTCTTTCCGCTCTGGTATTAAAAAGGGTATATCGGCTACTGATTTGTCGCGATAAGGCGATTTATCTTCAATAAATTTATCGCTCAATCAACGTCGACGCTTGCGCCGGTTCGCGCGGCCGCTGATTGGATTTCTTCATAATTACATCTTTTGACACGTACGCGCTAAGTTTCGTACTTCTCGAGCCGCCAGGGCATGAGATCGTGGGAGCACCGTGTAATCAGCTTTCTTGACCGTCTTGTTTTGATTTCAAACCATGGAATTATACATTAAACAGCATCCATATAGCTCTTGTGAAAAACAATAATTGTTGTATCCCTGCGTTATACCTTATTTTGTTAATAAAGATATTTTTTTATATTACGTTTTGTATCAAAACTTTAAAGAAATATTTAATAATCATTTATAAGAAATTTATATTAATTTGCTTAAACTTTAGCCATACAGTTGTCGTTATTTAAATGTTGTTTCTTTAATCTTTAAATTGTCTGTCTTTATTATTTTGATCATAAGTTGATTACTTTTTTTATTCAATGTTCTCTTTCCGAAAGTTCAATAGTAATGAAAGGTGGGTGTTTCGCGTCGTTTCTTTTAAACGGATTCGTTAAGTTGTTACGAGAGACATTTGGTGGTTATTAACTGACAAGGCTGTCAGATATGCGAATATTCATCGTAATAAAATCCATTTACATTTCCATTTGAGAACATTGAAGTTAATTTATTTTCATAACCTCAAAAATATATACGTATATTTTGGTGTTGAGTTCCATGTTTTTTTCTTTATCATCACGTTTGCCTTATCCCATTTATTTGACGCAGGCGCCGTTCTTTAATTTTTATGAAAAAGGTGATACTCCTTACAAATGCTTTTGGTTGTTTCCTTGCTATCATATGAGAGTAGTTGTTACGTTCTAAAGTAATCGATGCCCTGAGATTATGCAAATATACCCTATAGTTAAACCTCAAAATCAAATATCTGAGGGTTCCCAATGTGTCAATCTTTCTGTGCTTGCTTATAGCTATCACTATTAAACATTAATGTTATTCATTTAGATTATATATCATCATAATAATTTATAGATTATTCTCATTACACATTTCACAGATAAATCTAACTTAAATTTTATAAAACACCCAATCTGGAGATTTAAATGTTCCCGTGCAACGTAAATAAAAAAACAACATGCAACACCCTAAAAGTGATATCAGGTAGACTGACCATATGTATTAAGTTATTTCAGATAATGTTACAAGTTACGATTTTTAAGGTAGTGGCTATAAAATTTATTCAAACAGATTTAACTTTGTAACGGCAAATAAAGATCTTCGTTTAAATAACTGAAGGTCTTCGCAAAAATTTAAGCCTATAAAATAAATACGTATTTGCAAAACAATAATGATAATTAAAAACAAAAAAAAAGACGATGAACATAATTAACATAATAATTATAAATATAAAATATATTTAATAAAATAAACGACGCTAAAAGCTTGGATGCTTTTAAAGGACGTCATTAAAGCCTATCACACCACCCAACACGTTTCAGAACCGATTTTCGGCGCGGTGGTCGCAATTAGGCGCGATAAATGCCCCCGACATCCGATCCACTAGCTTTTATTCGATTAATCGGTCGAAACGAAAACGGAATCCGATTTTTACGGGTCATTTCTTTTAGTTGTTTATGAAGCATTTTACTGGAAATATCGAATGATCGTTTTTGTGATCGAGGAACAGGTTATAATTTAGCATCTACTTCAATGCATACATTTGTGGCTATACTTTTACATTCTAATTGAAGCCCGTATATTCTTGAAATAATAATTGACTTGAAATCAGTAAAATATGATTTAAGAGAACCAACCGTTGACAAGGCCCGCATGCATGAAATGGTCGCCACATATCAATTACGGTGACACCAATTATTATTTAAGTCATTATACTACGTAACTTGTAAATTTTACGACTTACAATTACAATACAAGATCATTTATATTTCCAGAATCATCTATTGTCATGCTATAGAACATAAGTAAATAATAACAGACATGACGTCAAGCATTACATATCGATATTTTTGTAATGTCATTTGACAAATATTTAATCTTATTGAACATGTAACATTGATATTTAAATGGTACAACTCCACCTTTTCTGAATCTACCGCATCAAATCTATCGGTGTCAAAAGGGGAACGAGCGTAACGATATTTAAAACAATAACAAATGTCCCTCCATTACAAGGCGACAAAATCCTAATATCAATATACAGCACAATGGAAACAATAGTTGCTCTCTGTCAATTATGCCATCATTACCATTCGAATAAACGGTCTAACAAATCACAGAAGAAAAAAGAGGTACCACGACCACGCAATGCAGCTTGTAATGCGTATTCAATGGAATAGTGTTAAAATGAATTCTGTAGTAAGGGGAATAAAATTATGGATTCTTTCATATTCTGACTGATGATACTGCATTTTGGAATCAACGCAAGATTTATAAATTATTTATAGACTACAGTGTTGGTGAATTTACTGATGATATTATTTGTATGTAAGAGAAATAATTAGTGGTCGTTATGAGAAAAGAATTTGCTATGCGGAATGTGTATTTCTTAACAACAAATATATTTTATAGATTAAAAGGTAACTTTGATGAAGTGTTTTTGGATTTACAAATTCCGTTTGTATATTATGTCTTACAGGGAAGTCTGTTTTGCTTTCGATCGGTGTTGTTTTGTGAATACCGTTCAATTGAAATTTAATACTTGGATCTAAAGTTGACTCACCTAAGCGTGATTTTGCGTCATGTTAGTAAGTTTTATGAGGCGTGTCTTATTTTGGCGCATGAAATATGTGATCATTTTCATAACTATGCATCTCTCACTTTCGGTTTCAATTACTATTTTTTAAACATATTAATTTAAAAAATAGTTGACAGTTTTCACTTCAGCTAGTTTCGTTTCGTCAGTAGACAATGTAATATTTTTCTACTTTAATAATTAGTTAGTCCAGTTACATTTGGGACATATAAGTAGAAGATGAAAAAAGCCGAGATGGCCCAGTGGTAAGAACGCGTGAATCTTAACCGATGATCGTGGGTTCAAACCCGGGCAAGCACGACTGAATTTTCATGTGCTTAATTTGTGATTATAATTCATCTCGTGCTTTACGGTGAAGGAAAACATCGTGAGGAAACCTGCATGTGTCTAATTTCACTGAAATCTGCCACATGTGTATTCCACCAACCCGCATTGGAGCAGCGTGGTGGAATAAGCTCCAATACCTTCTCCTCAAAAAGAGGAGAGGAGGCCTTTAGCTCAGCAGTGGGACATTCACAGGCTGTTACGGAAGTAGAAGATTAAACATAGAAAACGTAATGATATAGCCTTTCTCTCAAAACAATATATTCATTTTTTTAGACAAAAAATATTAGTTAGTTTAATTTGCAATAAAAAATATTACAGTTAGTTTAATTTGCAATTGGAGCCTGATAAAACTGAACCAATGAAATTTATTATGTGGTATAAAAGTAGTTTTTTAAGAGTATATGTCGTCGCGAAGATAACAAAATAATCCTTATAACAAACTTTTTAACTCCGCTGTCTGTTCTGGGGAAAGTTATACTTTTCTATAATAAAACCGTATATATAATCGTGAATAACATTGCCTATTAAGAAAATTAAATCTTATCTTATATATATACATATTATATGTCCATGTTTAATATAAACGCGTAGTAAATAAATTAAATGTTTACTTAGTTGTTTATATATTGGTTATGAAAAATGGTAACTTCCTGAAAATGACCTAGTTGTTAGAACACGAACTGAACCAAAGATAGCAGGTTCAAATCCGAACAACCACCAGTAAGTTTTCATGTGCTTAATTTGGGGATATAATTCATCTCAAACTTGGGGATGAAACAGCAAAATTCTCAGGATACATGGGTATCTCGGATAGGACTCTGCCAAATAATATTAATTATTTTATTTATTCTCTCGCACAGACATTTATGTTTAAATTTTTTTTATATATCTTAATAATAAATACATTTGTACAGGGAGGCAGGAGCCCTACGAGGAAATATCATATAATCTTACATGTTGTAATAACAGATAAAACAATTGATAAGCAATTCGTAATAATTTGCTAATCTATGCTACTTTTCGTATCCACATTCAGAATGACTATCATAATGTGTTTATAGAAAGTAATAATAATGTAGCAGGCAATCTCTCAAACAACATGTTGCATCACCGCAGTTCTCATAAATAACAGGGTAATGTGCTATAAAATTAAAACAAAAGATTACATAATATTCTATTCAATACAAAAACATAGTGTGTTTTATTAAGCTCCGTTACTTCCAATTTTAAAAATAAACTAACCAGCAAAAAGCACCGTTGTTGAATAAGCTAGATACGTTTTCCTTAAGACTATCGTCTTAAACTTTCCCTTAAGTCGAGATATTAAGGAATAGGTATAAAGGCTAACTATTTAAAATATAAGTGGAATAATATGCATGCTTGTAAATATTTTAAGTAAATATTTTAAAGTTAATCTAGGTTAAACCGATGCGTGTAACCATCTCGAATTTGCATACTGTCTTATCTTAATTAATTTATCCGCATAAAACTGTAATTATACCTGCAGGTGGTGACTTCTTTTCCATGTTTGCAAATGTAAAGTAATGTCGTAAAAATGACAAATTTACTTTTATCGCCTCACACGACACATGCAAGTAATGCGTTGTCGAGTCGTATGTTCGTGTCAGCGGTAATCAGGGATTTATTAAGGACTATTGTTGATACTTTTATCATCGTTTTCTTCATTCTGATTTGTCACATGACTTGTAAATGGTCGCACAATAATCGTTGCGATTAATATAACACGACTACAAATTTCAGATTGTTACTTTGTTGTTCTGGTATACTGTACCAACAATACAATGAAATTCTTACAATTTCGTTAAGAAAATTTGTTCATCCGTCGAGATTAATGGTTCTTACTGTTTTTAGCTTTATCAGATTTTATTTTTTGCAATAAAGCTTTACGTAGACTTATGGTTGAGGAAGTCTTTATTAGAAAATCAAAGTAAGGACTAATTAAAACCTACATTAATTCACTCAATCAATCATATTTTATATACGTAATTAGCATAATTATCGTTGTAATGTAGCTTCAATAGCTCAACGGCGTAGGCCACCCAATGATGTGAAAGTTGCAGGTTCAATTTTGACCATTTCATTATTGTCGTGTTCTAGTTAGTTACGTTATGTTTGTCGAACATTAGAAAGACATGCTTAAATAATATGGTTATATAGACAATAAATATAATAGAAATATAGTTATATATATAATGGTTCTAGTATTCTTGTAAGTTTCACTATTCTTTTCTTCTTTCACTTCTTAACTACTTCACCGATAGTCGTTACATTTTGCGTACACGTTGTCAGGGGTAAAGATTAATTAGGGTAAACCTGCCCTCACCGCATGCGGGCGAAGCCGCGTGTATAAAGTAATAGTTATATATTTGATAACTGCCTCGACTAATGTTACATAAGTTTAAAAACTCGACTACGAAAAAGCACGAATAATTATTAAATGCTTAGCCTTTTATGTAATTTAAACCTGCTATGTCAGATTTAATGTGATATATATATGTACTTAACCCATGACACGCTGGGCTCTAAGATGTAGGTCTCTTCTTTCTATTTCGTTATTGTCAGATTTGTTATTGGTGGTAGGGCTTTGTGCAAGCTCGTTTGGGTAGGTACCATCCACTCATCAGATATTCTACCGCAAAACAACAGTGTTTGATATTGTTCTGTTCCGGCTTAAAGGGTGAGCAGTAATTACAGGCACAAGGGACGTAACATCTTAGTTCCCAAGGTCGGTGGTACATAGACATTTTTTACAATGGTAATGTCTATGAGCGTTGGTCACCACTTACCATAAGGTGGCATGCTCGTCCGCCTACCTATTCTATATAAAAAAGATTAAAATGAGCATTATAGGTTAGAAAGGAGTACTATACAATCTTTTACAGCTTTATTATTGAATACTATATTTTAAAGTCACCTTAAATAATAATATCATTGATTTTATTTCCAGCATCTGCTTACTTTATATTTATAATCTGTTCACACGATAGGTTAAAAAACGCCTGAGGAAAATATTAATATATTACACCACAAATTCATTGATATTATTGTGTTTTATAATTATTTATTCACTGTTTAACCGATCAATACGAACATACATCAGATATTACGATAATACCGATATGTTAATCATATTATTACTAAGTATTTGGATAATCGAGTGACTAAGCTTTGTTGTGGCAATCGTAATAACCGCATTGTTTATGCTGCTTACACGATAATTATTTTAGTATAAGATATGTGAAAGGATATATTATCGGCAATAATAACTTTGAAAGGCAATGTTCGGTACTAATATAATTGAACACGTGAAATATTTAATCAATATTGTAATCAATATTCAATATTTATAAACACTGTATATTTAATTTAAACCGAAACCACCAGCGTATCCAAATTGAAAATTAACCCCTTTTAAACACGCCCCTCGGCGGTCAATATTTTTTATTTGATAATCTTTTTCAATCTTGTCAACACTGCCGATAAATTATTGCCACCGTAACAGCCTGTTATTAGGTACCTGACATTTTATTTAAGGCGATTTTGTCCGAAATTGAAAACTTTTAACTAAAAATTTTTGCCTGCGGTGCAACAGAAATGGGTTTTGGGATTTATGATCAACGTTTTATGGAAAATTATGGTCATTTAAAATTCTAACGTTTGTTTCATTTTATTTGTATTTACATTCAATTTGGTTTCTCAGAATAAGTTTGTGCTTAGTTACTTAAAGGTTTTCTTAGCGATATCTGGAGAGAATGATGTTTACGGGTCCACTAATTTAGAAATTCGGATGTCCCGTCTTAAACTTGATTCCATCAGGTGGCCCTCAGCGTCATAGGTCAACGACACCGGTGAGGTAGGGCTAGTTGATGATTGATCAGGTCTCTTATCAGTGCCGTGTCGCCTACGTGCGGCATTTTCAAAGTACAATTGTCTATAGCCACAATGGTATGTACTAATGATACAAAAATCATCGCCATGTAGCATAATAATTATCAGTAATATAAAAACTTTATCATGGTCCTCATATTGCTTGTTTCAGAGAGTGCAGAGAAGCAGTTTTATTACCGTGAAGGATTTGTAAGTATACACAATAATAAACTAATTTACTATATTCATTTGTTTACTAGCTAAATGTTTAGATTAGTAGCTATCGAAAGCTCAGCTTGCTTTTGTCGTGTTTACGAGTTTGCCGCACTTAATTTTAAAAATGATCCTGAAAAAAGAACGTGCCGTTCATAAATATTAAAACTATAGACTTGATAAGAAATTTGTTATGAAATTTATTAATTTATTACGAAATTTTTTACTAACGATTACGTTTGTTTAAAAAAATAGATGTATGTGAAATGAGTCAGCGTAATTTGTAAAGCTTTTATATAAATCTACATATAATAATGGTTTTTATTACTGATACTTTTCACTATTTCTTGACTTAAAATACAATTAATTTTATATTATAAACTTGTCGGACAAAATTTTGTAAGCTACTGATATAATAAATGATTTATTTTATAGATCAAAAATATCATTCAATAAATATTTTTCTTTTCCAGATGGGATATAAATACACTTTTAAAAGCTATTCCAAAGTTGGGAGCAGTCATAGATTTGACTAATACGGTGAAATACTACGATCCAGCGGTACTTCGTATTTTATAATTTTATTTTTATTTATATATATATATATATATCTATTTATATAGTTGTAGTATTATCTTTAGTTGAAAAGTTATCTTGTTTTTTCAAAAATACATTAGCGACGGGTACAAAAAAAAATCGTTATTTGTCTTTTTATATTTCTGTCTTTTTTTAACGATATCACTAAGAATATAATTAATCAGTTATTAAAGCGAATCGAAGGAAAATATTAGACGTTTATGCAAAAGTCTAAAAACCTCTAAATATAATTCTGAAGGAAATGGCGATTAATATTGATAAAACAATTTAAGTTACTAGGAATATTTAGATCCCGAAGCCACTAGGTCAGACTAAGTTTCAATAACATGATTTTTACAAAATATTTTAGGTTTCGGAAACCTTAATGAAGATTTTCATTACAAGTTGAACTAACAAAATGTTTTAAATAAAAAAAAATGAAAAGAATTTAGACATCAGCAGTAGATGTATCATAGTTGAAAAAAGTGAAATTTTGTGATCTCATTATTTCTGAAACTTAGAAAAATAAATAAATAAAATAACTTTCGAACTATCCAGCAGTTCTATTAAAAATCTTTAGCCTAAAAATCGCCTGTTGTAAAATGTAAAAAAAAGTTGTAAAGTTTTGATAAAAAGCTCCTCATTTGGTTTAGGATTAATATTGCGTAACATTTAAGCGTAAGGTTTTTAAAAGTCTATTTTTATTTAGTATTTATTTATTTATTTAATAGTAACACTAACAATATACATATTAAATGGCGGCATACATAACATTCACAGAGAAAAAATCAACTTCTGATATGTATATCATTTATAAGTGTACACAACATTCAACAAGTATTAAAATCATATTTAATTTTGGGGCTAGGTATTATACTATACATATTATGATTTTTAAAGGGATTCGAGATAAGCGTAGGTTTTATTGTGTAACTATATAAATGTTAATAATATAGTTTAGCATAGTTAGCAAATATTCGAATAAATTTATGTACTAGTTTGTTAGTTATAAAAGTTTATTGTGGATATGTAAAACAGCTTCTCAAGTCAGGATAACAATTTTTAGCTGTTAGGATAGTAAAATTCTCGTCTCGCCCAGTATGGGCCAGAATACGGGGAAGCAATAAACTTATGTTCAGTTTTACGATTGAAAGTCACATTTTCTACTACGATGCTTTGTTCGTTTCTATGTCTGATTGCCGTGCATTCATCTGCTAGCATAATCCGATCGTAAAGTAACTTCTCATGAACCAGCAAATTTCGTATTTAAGCAAAGCCTAAATATCGTAACTATATATGTATTATAATTGCAAAAGTGAATTTGTTTATTTGTTTGTTACGCTTTAACGTGTTAACTACACAACTATTATTAAGAGAAAGTTTATATATCATTAAGAGATAAAGACAGAGGGCACCTAATACATGCCCAGTAAAAAATAAACAAAGCATGTTTAAGATATTTATACCTAACATATTGAATAAGACATTTAAATATAAATAAATACAGCTACTTGAACTAGTCGTATCTCGACTATTGTTAACGTTTCATTTAAATAATTCAAGCGTTTTAACAAAGTCTTCGTGTTCGTCTGCATTACGTACTGGTATTTCAGAATATTTACATTTAGTTTTAACTAGCTAACTGACTTATCGCTTATTGCATATGATTTAGACCCAAGCTGAGTTGTTACGCGTAAAATATTTTGCTTTATTGCGAAAGTGTTACTTGTGATTACTTCTAGAATCAGTTATCCACTCTATCAAAGTTTTAATGTTTAGTTGTTTTGGTTTGCTTTATGGACATTGTTTGTTCAGTGTATGTTAAAGCTACTACAGTAGCGACATTGTACATTTGTTAATATTTCTTATTGTAAAATTATTCTTGTGTTTACAAGTTTTATTTCGAAAGACTAATTAATTGCATTCCTTGTTTTATGTTTATTTAGTATTTAGCTTCGGGTTGTTCTTAACGTTGAACATAAAATATCATTAAATTTTAGCTATCATATTATAATATTTGTAGTGGTGGTATTACAATTTGGATTGGCGCTGGTTTGCCGTCACTCAGCGACACAGACCTAACACTGTCTGTCTATCAAGTTTCGCTGTATCAGTAACTGTCCGGAAATGACAAAGATAATCTAATTACTGCCGCTTGCGAGACAAAATATAAAGATAATATGCTGTCACCAAGTTTGTGGCAAATAATATATGTTCAAACGAACTTCCTGAAGTGAAGTAAGATCATTATCATATGAGTCGCTTCATTCGAAGATACAATTGACCAGGTAGTCCTTTTATCCTAAAGGCACTGTCCTCGGGGACGGAAATATAATATATGATGAAACGAACTTCTTGAAGTGAAGTTCGATCATTATTATATGAGTCGCTTCACTGGCCGGTCAGACAGTGCCTTTAGAATAAAAGGACTACCTGGTCAATTATCTGATTGTATCTTCGAATAAAGTGACGAAAATATAATGACTTGTCCCCTAAATTATATAGAGCTGCGATGACCCAGTGGCTAGAAGACGAGAATCGATGATTCCAATTTCTAACCTGGGCAAGCACCACTAAATTTTCATGTGCCTGGCGGTGAAGGAAATCATCGTAGAGAAATCTGCATGTATCGATAAAAATCTAGATATATATAGATAAAGATATAAGTGGAGTTGCGTAGTGGAATATATTTTAATATCTTAATATCTCACCTAACCTAACCATCTCTTCAAGAAAGAGAGGGAGTGAGTCCCAGCAGTGGGATATTGTTGTTGATGCTGTTGCTTGCTTTCTTACTTACTTTTTTTATTTCGAATGTGGAAATATACTTGTCACGATAATGTATTTTTTTTCTTCTTTAGGAGCTGAAATCAAAAGGCGTACTATATAAGAAAATTATAACGCCAGGTCGTCAGCTGCCGCCGGAGTATGTAGTAAATGTGTAAGACGTTTCTTATGTTTTGTATTCAATCATTATTAAATATTTTATTTATGAAAAATACTATTTATGTATGACGATTTATAGAATTTATATGTAGGTATGTACATAGATACATCCTCTAAGTTTTTTAATCTATGTATCTATAAAATACACTATTTATTCAATGTTCTCAGAAAATAAGTAATAATATTACTCTATAAATCAAATAACTCGGCTATCGATCAATGCAGCAAACTATGATCCCTTTTTGCACTCGCCACGGATTTTAATTTGAAGCGTCGAATTGGCGCCGTTCGTAGGCCGAATATGGGTAATGTTATAAATCTCTGCGCATGCGTGGGCGTTGTCGGCGCGCCTGAGGGCCACAGACGCTCAGAGTTAGTGTAGTGTAGTGGTACCGCTGGTACCTCTTTAGATTCAATTGAAGCCGGTCACATCTAGCGCTTGTGTTCATTGGCGGCGCGCTGCGTCTGCCTCCCACGCGTTAACCGATACCTTTTGGAATTTGAAAGGCATTTGTCGCTAGTACGTGTCGCCCTACGAGCAACACATGTCTCACCGGTTATGAGAAAAAAAGACACATTATTAACTCGATCAATTACAATTTTTTGATGTTCAATTATTATTTAATTGAGTAAGAAAAAATACTGATTACAAAAACAGTGGTATTAATCAGATTTTTATCACTTGCCTAAACTAAGAGCTTTAACTAGTAGATTATCTCGGTCATTTGTTTAGTCTTTTGTTAGAGGCTGCACGACGACGACGGCTAGCCTCGCCATAAATAACCATCGGCATTTCTCAGATACTTCGTCCCTGTTATCGCGCCCGAGAGCCGCGCATCTGTCTGTCAGTTAGGCCTCGACAAATGTGCCACCCGTATAGCTACTTCAAAGTAAGCGCTTAATAACGAAATAAAAATATAAAAAGTTTTGAAATTTTGTATTAATTTTTTTATTAATATAGATATTTTTAAATAAAATAAGACGGGGCAAAGATATAATGGTAATATCACCGCAGTGACCTTTCATTGTATGAGACGAAGATGATCATGCGCACGCTCGTAATGATGCTCGCGTGCCTCGACCGTTTGTTCATTTATCACGGCTATATTTTTACTTGTTTTCCATGTCGACTGTCCACGATCATGTCGTCATTACAAACCAGCCCGTGTACCAACAATCAGGCCGACTATAAATTGTGACCACCGTTGAAGTACGGATTGTCAGATTAATAGATTTTTATGGATGAAAACTAAAGAGATTTCTGAGGGGTTCGTTTCTTTTATTTATGCGTCGCTAATGAATACTTATTACCTTTTATGCATTTTCAATTCACATACGAATGCGATGCCGGATATGTGATGTAAAATCATCGATATTTTCGATTATATTAAAAGTATCGATTCAGCTATATTATGTTTCAATATTTATATAATGGATACCGTATCATCTGATCACGCTAAATCCGCATTAAAGCTTTTTTCTTCAATATTTTTTTGTTTGTTATTCTATTAGCGCATGATTGAGAGTTATCTCGAGACAATTTGACATAGCAATATTAAGTCATTTTCCTATTTTTAACTTATTCAATCAAGTTTTCAACGGGAAAACCAAAATGGTTGTTTTGAATTGAGCGGACGGTCTAATTGCTTCAAGAAGCTTCTATTGATGTCAAACATATTTAAGATAGTCCTTAATTATGATTAAGACGTCATACAAAAAGTATGACAGCGTCCGTTATAATCTTATACAACTTTCATTTAGATAATAAATACACGACAGCTATTTTGATTCATATTACAGTTAGTATCATTTAACAACAAAAATCATTCGTCTATTGAAGAAACAAACAGTTGGCTCTCTGTAATGTCTGTAATAATATTAATAGTAACGTGCCCATTACGAACGGTTACCGCGTTTCATTCGAAGTAATAACCGATGTTAATATCGACAATGTTATAGTTTCCTTCCATTACATCGCTTCTATATAATCATTTATAGACCACACATGTAATAATTGAGACATTGGACAAATATGTATTATTATAGTTGGTTATCTTATTATTGTGCATAGTTCGACTTGTCAGTGAGCCTTACGAAATTACTCGCGTCGACCTGTGGGACTTAATTAAAATCGGGTTATGAAACATGTTCAAATACATGTATTGATTAGGGCATAATCTTGTTTTAATGTTCGTAATCATTATTCTGGCCGTGTAATGCTAGGTCCGTTGGACATGTTTCAAAATTTACCATAATCAAATTAACATACGCTTATAATGCCAATATATTCAGTGTTATGTTTATAATATTATATATTTTTTATTTTATAGCAATTATTTTTTGATATTTCATTTCAATAATCTTTCCTTTTTTGAATTGTAACCGAAGGTTTTGTGTTCAAACTTATCATGTGTTTATAAATTCATCGCGTGCTCGGCGGTGAAGGAAAACATATCGAGGAAAGCAAGTGTTGGATGCAGATCTTCCACATGTGTGATTACCAATTTGTATTGGAGCAGCGTGATTGAATTAGCCTTTAACTTTTTCCTTAAACGGAGAGAAGGCCTTAGCCAGCCAGCCAGCCAGGGGGACATAAACAGGCTGTCACTTTCTACTTGTAATTATACGTTATAACAATAAATCAATTTTATCAATACATTGTACTTGATTGTTACGTATTTATTTTTAATGTTTGTTCTTCATTGTCGGTTTTTATTTAAGATATTTATTTATAAGTTACATAATATTAAACATTATGAAAATTTTATATCCCGTGACATATGTAAGTGCGGGACACTTGAATTAATCACAAAAATGACTCACGATTAATGTTTTGAGTATTTAGTACCGCGGTTTATGTATCACTGGCGCCGGCTTTTGATGCTAATTAATGAGCACATCCTACATGTTTATAAACTGACGAATACGTATTGTGATATTATTTCTGTTGAAAATTCGGAAGAAAGTTTTCCTTTGAATGTATTGTTTTATAGCTTAGGCATTTTATCGATCAGGAAAACAGTTTTAAAATGACTTTTTTTTAAATTGTCACCCAATAATTCAATAGATGTGTCTTTGTTAAAATATTTCTCTTAATAATATTAAATTTCGTGTTTGTAATTCAGGCCGCGATTGACTAAAAACATTATTTTTAGCGGTTTCTCTTTGAGAACCTTTTAAGGCAGTATCATAAACCGCAAAAGCAAATTTATTCTGGGAACCAACAATTGTCATCTGTAGGCACTGATTCATTGCATCTAATTGAGATGAGCTTACTAGGCTTGTAGCGAACACGTAATAGTTATGCGACTTCATATGAGTCACACTTTGTGAGAATATTCTAAGAGGAATCGGAAAACTCGTTGTTGGGTGGTCGTATGTAGCTATTATATTGCGGTTTCTATTAAACAAAACCTAACATAAAAAATACTTTATTAACAAAGTATCGTTAAAATTGATATTTAACATGTTTTGAAATAAAAGACAACTTAAAAAATAACTGAAATAAATGTATTTTAAATATATGAAACATTTAAAAAAAATTAAATGCTAGTAATTAATAATTGTTATATTAAAAATAGGTATAAAACTTACAGCTCCAATAAGATAGCGCTGTTATAGTAATAAGCGATGATTTAGAATTTCACTCTCATTCGAAGACATATGAGTGTTACTTTACACAGGACCGTCATCAAAGGATAACATATTCACTAAAGTCAAGGTGTAATCAGCGAAGCGTTTGAGAAAAAAATACACATTGCATTTATATATTTATACAAAAACACCTTCACTACTATAAACTATTTAACAAAATAAAAATCGAACAAATTGGTTTTCAATAATAAGATTTAATAAGGTTAAAATAATTTATAAATAATATTCAAAAACTTAAACAAGTTCAAATTGATTGTTAACATTATATCTTATAACATATACACATTTATATCTTTTATCTCATATGAGTATCGACAGTTCACCGCCGGAGGTAACGATGCGCCTACTAGTTGGCAGTTAGCAGTAATAACTTTGTATCTCCACATATCATGTTCTTTAAACATCGTGTTAAAATGAGACCAGCTCGTTATATTTACTTGCTTATATTACGAACACAAACGTAAATTAACGTAATATCAATATTTGTTTTCTTTTTAACCATGCGATGAAACTTCGTTTGACTAAAAATAGACATGGATGTAAAATAAACCATCTTACACAGGCATGCTCTTTATTGCAATATACCTTTATTATTAATTTCGTAATGTTCGTGTAATAAATCGTGTATAAATAAAATATTTTGTGTTATATATATTTGTGTTTGTAATTTTTAAATCGGTTAATTTGGAATCGGTTCGTTTTCTCAGTATAGTCTTGCTTAACCTTTGGCCCATGGTACTGTTACAATACATGTCTCTGCTTTTAAGGACGCTCCGGATTGCATGGGAACCATCCGTATCCTTATCTGGCGTTGTATCAAGATGTCCCCTATTATCTCAGTTTCGACCACTTGCTTGTAGAGCACCGACATGTACGTTGTACACTACCATGATGGATGCGCTCCTATCACATATGTGAGGTCTCTTGTTAGGGGTGAAAATATACTTCCATCTATCAGATATGTGAGACTAGATTCGTATAATATAAAGATTATATAGTACAAATTAGGTTCAGCGGCGACTAACTTTTTGAAATGGAATAGTTTACAATATGGTAAGTATCTAGCATACCATCGAAAGGATAATTTTATCTTAAGACTCAGGTTTATGTATTTTTATGGTGCGTGTTTCATTTATAAAAAGACCTCACACACATGGTGACTGATTGGATATCTTGGATTACCCATTGAAGATCGCACATCGATAGCACATCGTATTGAGTTTGCCATATGATATCTCTTATAAACCTTTGGGCACGCAAGTATGTTCGCGGACGCTGGAGGTTCCTGTCCCATCTGTTGTTAAAGGTTATAATAATTGCAGCGACGTTTCACGCAGTTAAATAAATTTTCCAGTAACGCCACGCAGTGGCACGGTCTTTGCCGCATGAAAAATACCCGGATTATAACTCGGGAGCGATCTACCGACAGATAACGCCGCTAGATATAAATTATCACACACCGTAAGACGCAACTAATATTAAATAAGAAAGCATGTAATTCACGTTGGTTCGATCTACCCGACCGAGCAATAAAATACACAATTCTGACAGTTTTTAAATAATGACGTCCGTGTTGGTTGGTCAGGAAATGCTTAGAAAGTTTAATTCAAAGTTTGGCCTTACTCATCCAATCTTGATTTTGATCTCAATAATGAAATATTATTATTTTTAAATAAATATAATTATAAAAGTAAACTCATTTTATATTATTGTATTGTGGTAGACTATTTTAATTGCAGTTCGTGGTAGAGTACATGCCTCACCACGAATTGTATTATATATTTTACCGCGATAGAAACAATTATATAATAACAAAACAAGATATGTTATTATTTTGATGTTAAATTATAATTATAAAGTAAGTTTGTAGAAGTAGGTTGTGTAGTAATTATGAGCAATTTACTAGAAAATATCACATGTGATTAAGAAAAAAATAAATGTGTGCAAATATTTGCGTATTAAAGTGAAAAATAAATAGTATAATTCTACGAATGATTCTAAAAAGCACAATTCTAAGATTTTAATTACATAAAGCACAAACTTTGTTTCCTATTTAAATAAGGAATCAGTTGGAAGGTCTATTCGATCTCGGAATTAAGATATAAGATTGTACGCAATACGTATACTCGTTTCAATGAATTTGTCGAATCGTGACTTTATGCATAATTAAATTGTTTACTCTTTGGCGCCAGTCGCCACACGTCGTGGATAGTTTCGTTTAGTAAATCTTATTGGAGTAAAGATTAAAGTTCTTGAGAATTGTTTGTTAATGATCTTTTGTTTAACCTCCTACAGCTAGCAATCTTAATTTACAGTTTCACGGTTAATTTTATGATTGTTTGTTGATTATAAAGTTGTTTTTCTTTTTTATTACTGATAATGTGTTTTGTTCAAATTTAAAATGTTTTGAATTTAGTTTTTTTTAATACTCGAGTGAATGTTTTCATATTATTTTACATGACAAATCACAATTATCGCAACGCTCGAAGACAACTTTTCATTACAATGGGGCTTGATTTATCAGTAAATAAATTCCATCTATTTGCATCTCTTGAGGACCACCCTTCGACGTCATTTTAGAAACATTCCGAAAGGTATTCGGCGCCACCTCTCCTATCACATAAAAGATATTTGTTATGACGAAAACAAACATAATTCACCAAATAGGCAGAAATGCAATCCACCGCTCGGCAGAAACGCCTTGTAACTCTGAGACGCCCACTGATCATGCGGTTTTTAGGTGTAAAAAAATCGATTAAAGTATGGCGACACGCTGCGATCGATACATGATAATATTTCATTTTTGACTGCGAGCCGTAGTTTTAACATTTTTGTGAATTTCAATTTAATATTATGCGACGGCAGTGATGTTCTTACATATCATTTTACATCGTCGTCAAGTTTTATTGATGTTTCACTGTTTAGGAACAAGGTATTATGGAGTGTTGGAATGCAATAAAATTAAACAGAATATTGCTTTTATTATAAAATAACAATCATTAGCGCTTATTCTCATTTGTAATATATTATCATGTTTGATCACATAACGATACGCTCATGTGTTGATTTATATAGTAAACCGTTTAAGTTTTTTTGCTGTCATAATGTATTTAATATGTAATTAGTAATTGTTATTTTGTATTATATATTGCTATTTCATAAATACATCCCATTATTAATATGTTTCTGTTTACAGGTTCATGGACACTGTGGACGAATTTCTTAAAATAAATGATGGTAAGACATTTTTGTATGCAAATGTTTGGAGTTTACACCTAAACCTCATACAATATGAAACAACGTCATAGCGTCACTCAATGTAGATTTCTACTGTTACTAAATTTTCTTTGCATTAGATTCATCCGCTTTTGTTATAACATTCATTAAAATGATAAAAGTGAAGCGTAATTATCGATAGAAGATAAGTACGACTTTAATTCGGAACCAGACAATGTTTTCTTCAATAAAATTGTCTGATACCTCTTGATAAAAATATATTTAATTTGCCAGACAATTTTAATTGTTTATTTCTTTACTATTTATTTCTGTTTATTTTAATACGTACTTCTTGTTATACCTATAAACTTAAGATTATTGACAGGTTTTTAAACTTGTGACTAACTTCAGAGTAATGGCAAAAATGGAAAAAGATTTTGTAAACTTTGACGTAGGTACGATTCACAAGGAGAAATGTCTTGCGTGGGAGAGAAGTTTCGGTGAGGTGTTAATGCACGCCCATTGCCTAATTGTATTACTTTACAAGACCACCATAAACAGTGTCATTGAGCTAAGCCTTTATAGTCACTAATTGTTATTCTATTGTCGACGTCGTCTCAAAATACACGGTGATCACGATTGTACAGTTAACTTCAATTGAAAATTATGTTTTTGTATTCAATTGTCATTTCATTCTGTATACTTTTGTTAATAAGAGGCGATATAGCGCTTTGGTTAGAACACGTGAATTTCAATCGAGAATTGCCGGTTCAAACCCAGGCAAGCTTATTTTTGTCTATAATTTAATAAAATAGATAGTATTAATATATTATTAAGAAGAAATTATTAATCTTGTCCATCTCATTTGCAGTGTTAATCTCTTACGTAACGAGATCATCAAAGTTATTTGAAAGCTTATCGTTAATGCTGGACACAACATACGATTTCAATTAAAGATCGATTTGATTTCGACTTGGAATGCATAACGCGTTTATCAAATAAAGAGCTTCAATGACATCTCACTCACCATTATAAAAAGGCTGCGTCGGAGTTCTCGTTCAATTGGTTTGTCAATAAGTCATAGCAATCAAAACTAGTAAGTTCGGTCCACACGTCTGAGATTATCGGCAGCTACACTTTTAATTACATTGACACAAATCGTGGTTATCGACGAACTTCTCACGGTGCCGAACTCAATATTCAGAATGTTCATTAAGTTCTAATTACGAATGGGCGCCCTTGTTTGTCTTGATCACCAAAACTAGCTTTTATTAGATTACGTGGGTAGTTTCATTTAATAGTGAGCATACTAGTATCTGTCTGCGTTTTCATTGGTAATGGCCAGTTATCGGTGTCGCTAAGTAGATTGAGTGAGATGTGTATTATAAGAGACTGGTTTTCTATGGTTAGCGCCAGTTTCTTAAATATAGACCGAATCGAGTTAATATGTTTTATTAATAAGATACCATTGTTGTTACTGGCCTTAATTAATAATACTTTCAAGATAGGTGTCATGGTGTCCTAATTTATGTTTGAAATTGACTCTGTTTTCTATCACTTTATTCGGGATTATATGCATTTTTAATACGCGATTCTTACGTGATGCATAAATGTACATATAAATGTATGTGTGGAAATAACAACATGAAAATGTTTGTATTGGTTATTGTAGAAGCTACATGCTCGGGCTTCAGAGGTGCAATATATGTATGTTAACATTGAAATAGGAGGTGGCGCTCCGGCTCGGTAATGCGACGATATTCATATTTCACGCGCTATCGCACGCAAATCGCGTTCGTGTTCTGATTTACACGATATCGCAGCACGGGGAATGTCCTACGCTCGCTACCGTTCGTTTAACCGAGGGTGGTCTTAGTCGGCGCATTCGCCAAACTTTTTTTTTTTTTTTTATAGAATAGGAAGGCGGACGAGCATATGGGCCACCTGATGGTAAGTGGTCACCAACGCTCTTAGACATTAGCATTGTAAGAAATGTCAACCATCGCTTACATATCCAATGCGCCACCAACCTTGGGAACTAAGATTTTATGTCCCTTGTGCCTGTAATTACACTGGCTCACTCACCCTTCAAACCGGAACACAACAATATCAAGTATTGCTGTTTTGCGGTAGAATATCTGATGAGTGGGTGGTACCTACCCAGACGAGCTTGCACAAAGCCCTACCACCAGTAAGCTTGCACAAAGCCCTACCACCAGTAAGCTTGCACAAAGCCCTACCACCAGTAAACTACTTTCGTATTCGCTTTTATATTATAATACCATATATCATTATTATTAAATATATGTTATGTTACCCATAGTTATCATTTAACATTTCTATACAAAGTCAATAAAATGAAAAGAAAAATTGTTCACTTAAAAATATTTGACACGTGTGGCACAAGTTGTCACAACTCTCAACATCGCTAGAGTGATTAATTAAATATGGTTCCGTTACAGACAGATGACTCGCTTCTAATCGAAGATAAGTCTCAAATAACTTTTTATTTCATCGAATAATATTTTGAATATAGTTTTTTTTAACTTTATTCTTAATAAATTAATCTGCAGTGAACAGGCAAAATTTGTTTGTTAGAAAAGCACTTTTAAAATTAGTACGGGAGCTAAAAATATCGTTGCTTTGAAGCAGTCCATTTTGTTCAAACATAAAATAGTAGACAAAGTTGCACTCTGTGCTAAGGGGGCCACGGTGACAAATGTAGCTGAGATAGTATTATTGGGAACGTGATAACGAACGTTAAAAGATATAAAATTGTGACATATGGCAATAAAATAAATATAGATGATAACAACCATTATTCGTGAAGGTATTTTTAAATTGAGAGAATTTTTGAAATAAATGTTATGTAACACAAATATTTTACCGTCGGTGCATCATAAAAATACCGAATGACAGAACGTGTAGTGCAACAGTTATCTTTTAAATACCTAATCAGTCAACATCTCATCCCGGCCCACGCGTGGCGCCAAGGAGAATGAGGCAATGTAGCGTAGTATAGTGTATGTAAGAGAGGCGCAATTAGTCGAAGCTGGTTACCGTTGAACAAAGTATTTTATTGTTTTTCTAAAATTAATATTTGCGCAATTATAGAAATATTGATGTGAAAAGCATTGTTAAGGCGAGACATAATCTGAGATGCGTGTCGTAAAGTCCTAATAAGCCGATTACGATACAAGGAGATCGGCGCGTGGGCGCATTCTCCCGTATCGCCATCGGCTTGTCTCACAATGCACTGATTGTCGACAATCGATCCGCAATAAGATGCTCGAACTTATCTATGTGCATGCCGTAGCGGCAGATGTTATCGAAGCGAATTTAAGACTAAGCTGATGTTTGGAGTCGGTACTTACGAATAAATATTGTAAATAACTTTCTACTTTTAATTCCTAAACTTTTGATTAGGAATTAAAAGTATAGTTTCTTGCAAGTGTCTGGATATTTGTTAAAACAAAACAAAAACCACAAAATTACATTAAATAATATAAAGGAAAAACAAGTATTTTTTTCACTTACTAATAATACCAGTCTAGTTTCTAATATTAGTGCATTTTCAGCGCGACACGTCCAAATCCATACGAAATTTTTTGACCATTTCTTTGTGTACGTTTAAATTGAAGAATAATGCAGTGCTTCTTAATATCAAAAATTTGCGAAATCCTTTCTCAATGAGTTTCTTTAGAAACAAAGATCTTTGCAAATTTTAAATCTCTATTTAAAAGCTTATAATGTGTGCTTTGATAAACAATTCGGGTCAGTGAAGTCAAATGACTTGTTATATATAATATTCGATTTAAACACCCAAGGAGCTATGGAATCTATGGAAATATATCACTTCTTTAACGCAATAAAATTAGTCATAACGACTATGATTATTATATTTACCTCTTATATTTTTTTTCATGTAATTTAGTTATATTTATTGAAATAGGCTTATAAAGTTTTTTGTATCATTATATTACAACAATAAATTTAAGGCACCACCGATTCGCAAAGTAGATTTTAATGAAAAGAACCGGCAGGTGGAATTTCTTTTTCTCAAATGAGAGAATTACATAGCCAACTAAAAACAATTATATTATTTTATAACGTTATACATGTATTTATTCTTTCAATTTATAAAATAAATAAGTTAATTAATAAGTCGGTACCTTGCAATTATCATATATTGTTGGTTTCTACAATCGTAAACAAACTGAGTGGTTAATTAGGTCGCCGGCGTACAAAGCCCTTGGTAAATATAAAAACTAGTTTCATCCGAAGAAGGGGGGGGGGGTTAGTCAGGTGCCCTAATATATATAGGTATCCTATTTCCTTTATGTACTCTTAACAACGTGTATCTAAAATTATCTGATGATGATCAGATCAAAGTAACTTTCGCGTTTATAATATTAGTTACGATTTAAATAAATTAAAATTTTATTTTCATCGAGTTCATGACACAAGTAAATAAATGTTCAACGAGGAAATTTTGTCACAAGCTTCCATTTCTCAACATTTGTCTCGTGCTAAGAGGCGGTTTACGAGGATAACGGTTTAAAAATAGCGTGATAGGTACTCAATCAGATTTAAAGCGTAGATACCCATTTTATATTATCCCTTAATTGGACTTAACGCTTGTCTCGATTCTATAAATAAGTCTTACTTTTTTGAAGTGATATTAAATAATTAAATTATTTTTTGGGATAAATAAAAAAGAAATATATAAATACGATTACTTAGCGCTATGTCGGGTGTGAATTTATCGTCATACTTCAAAGGTCTTCCTGAGGAAGCGTCAAACCACGGCCACGGCTTCCGCTCACCCCGTCCACCCCTTTCTATGTCCACCCCGTGTAGGGTGAGCGGGTGAGAGTCAACGACCCCCGTCCGATGTTTGCGGTGCGATTTTGAAGACACAAACATGAACTCGCCGTTTATTTTTCTCGAGGACCATTTTACTTATTGATCGTGCATTGTCTGATAATTCAATTGAAGATGGTATTACGTATAGCGATTTGGTGGTTTATTGTTTGGTCTTACAATACGTATTCGTTTTAATGTTTTCATTTGTTAAGTGTATTTGAGGCGATCTTCAAATAAATTTATATTTTGTTATCGATATTAGTATCCATCTTTATAATTTCATGAAATTATTTCCTTTCCTTAGTGTAATTATTTAAATATTATTTTCAGATTGGTTGATTGGTGTTCATTGTACTCATGGCTTGAACAGAACGGGCTACATGGTCTGCCGTTATATGCGGGATCGTATTGGGATACCTGCTAAAGATGCAATTAAAAGTATATAGTAATTATTTAGTTAAAAGTGTTTAATGTTGAATTAATTTCGTTAACGTATAAAAAAATTTACAGGTTTTGAAATGGCAAGAGGCTATCAAATAGAAAGAGCTAATTTTATTGCTGATCTACTAGGTAAGAGTCCCGCTGCACCGGATCTAGGGACCGACACGGTAATAAAGCCGGTAAAAAAGAAATATAAAATTAAACGTAGTTCATCTCCAACGATGAAAATAGTAAAGTAATAGATCGTAGTATTTCAAAATCTAGTACGTCATCATACGAGTTTGATTATAAATATGATTATTGAGAATCAAATATAGGAACTTTCCTGAAAAATAAGTGTTAACAAAGTGTTTTCATTACAGTTTTAATCTAAATATTAAATACAAACATATTTGTGGAATAATAGTTCGAGATATACATAATACTAGATATATACTAGATATATGTATACTTTTCCACAAATATGTTTGTGTTATAAAGTCGAATGTATTTTTTACATTATCTAGTTTTTAATCACTTTAACTTTTTACAAGAATATGTTTTTACATATATGTAGGGCATACAATTACTCATATACATATATTATTTATGTACTTGAATAGCCAATTGGTTAGTAGGTTGTTAGCATAATCAATCGAGCAATATTAAAATATTTCTCTAAGCACTTTTGTGTTTATGATTTACTTGTGACTTATAAATATAATTTGATATATCGCTTTAATAAATATGACATTTAAAAAATATATATATAATAAAAACCAAGTCTGTGTTTTTCTTTGACAACTCGCTGAATTCTAGTGAATTATTTTCCTACAACTGTTCAATATAGGTGACGGAGAACACAGAGACCAGTAGGTCATGAGAATAAGTCTAATTATGGTGAAATTGGTTGGGTCACGTATAGTGACGTGAACAGCTCGCACGTGTTTGATAGCATCGAGATGGCTTCGAGATTAGGTAAAGGTATGATGCGTTGGGTTTAGCGCGTGATGAAGGCACTTGGAACAGGATGAAGAAAATATTAATAAATAAATTCACTTAGAATATTATTAGGTTAAATTGTTATAACCTAATGAGATCCTAAGTGATTGAAAGTAATATTTAACTATAAATTAGGATTTAATTTTAAGTCTTGAACGAACACACTCCTTTCGAAGTAGTTGGTTAGATCTGTTTACACATTTTGGAGAAGCCAATACAATCCTAAATCTCTTGGTGAAATACAATAATTTAATAGTAGTAGAGAGCTATGGAATATTATTAATACTTTAATAAAATAGCCTTAAGTCAAATCAATAAATAGCTAAAAAGTTATATTTTCCACTTGTGGTTGACAAATACCTAGGGAGTCATGAATATTAACTTCGAAAATCTCTCGTTACTTGAGACGTACCAAAGTTTAAATTCGCGTCCCTAGCTGTTGCGCTAAAGTTCCAATTAACCACGTGTAGTGACGTAGCGAAATTTCTGACAAAAATGCTCCTATTCAGTAACTTGTAACTCTTGATATATTAGAAACAGGATGTTTTCCTGATCAATTCCGGATAAGATATTTTTTTTTGTAGATTTGAGTGTATACTGATCAGACCATAAAATTAATTCATCAAAAAATTTAAGAAATATGTTATTTTTAAACATACAGAAAAATATAATCAATTATATAAGTAAAAAAAATATTTCGAAATGTGAAGAAACCGGATTAAATCTCTGGGGCTTTTATTAAACGAAGCTTCTGGTTAATTGTGTGCGCAATGAAGTCGATTTTCTCTACCTGCTCCGATGCCCTTAAGATTGCGCTTACGAAATATGGCCCGTGTAAGAATTTGGGTGCACTTATTCTGGATAATTATCATTTTTATGTCGCAGTCATATGTAATTGGTTCTTGGAAATATAAAGATTGTGATTATTTCTGTGCGACACACACCCTTTCAGTATATTATTTCAAGTATCTTATTAGCATTTAAGATTAATACATATTTACATAGATTTTTTTATTTAAATTTTTGTTTTGATATAATTGATTAATATTATTTATTATATTTTCTTCATATTTATAAGTATTTCCTCGGGATAACAGGAAAATATTATTAAAATTTTATACTTTAATTAAATTAATACATTCTATCGATCGATCGTCGATTTATAAATGTTCATGTCGCTAATTTATTGATGTTTTGGCGTCTCTAAAAAATTAATTTGCAAATTGAAAATTTTCATCTAAAGCTTCGTACTCGTAAAAATAAATCATCTAAAGATTAGAAGATGTGATCGCTGCCTCTGTAACGATGTCCCAAATTTAGAAACTGGGTGTGTATTATGTTACTGAAAACTGACTTATGTATTGGTCGCTCAATATTTTCCGGGACGCAGGTAACGTTCTTGTCTCTGATTTATTTGTTGTCGATACTTGGTAGCTTTCACGAACCGTCGCCTCTTGTATCATTTATTGCTCTATTGTTTGCTTTCGAGTTGCAGATTACGAATGCTTTGAGTAATTTACTTCTAACCACCGTGCATTGTAGAGGTTTCTGGTACTACCATCACTATGAATTGTCATATACCAATATTTGTAGTCGCTATAAATTTCGAAAGTTATTCTTCAATAGCTATCGTCAGCTACCAAGTACCAGGTTGCGTAGTTAGAAGCAGTCTATCCAAAGTATTTTTTTTTGTTGCGTTATTTTGAAACGAGGACTTAGTTTAAACGAGATTCATCATTAAATGCGATATCTTTCGGCTGGAAGAACATAAATTAGCTTCACTTTGTTAGTTCCTAATAAAATTTAACATCTTAACTGGTGTTATCTCATATTTTTGTTTCAAATCTTAACTACCTGGCTTCCGTCAAAGCGTATTTCTCCAGATCCTTGGCTTGAGTGACATCGATGACCGTTTAATTTATGTCCATTACTCGAAGCTGTTTCTGTTTAATGTGCTCGTTTAAATCGGTGACAGTTGGTGACGCTTCGGGCGCCATTTTGATTGTTATCGGGAAATGATCTGTAGGTCAGTTATATTTTTAATTTGAAATGTATACATTATAGTATAGTCTAGTATAGTATTGTAAAGTAGTAGTATGGTATATCGAAGATATCAAAATATGTTGAAGTATACAAAATGGTGACGTAAGTACATTTTGAAGACTGATTATATTTTCATATTGACTAATTTATTTATTTTGCAAAATTGTTGCAATTAACTCCTTAGGTGGTACCTTAGTATTTCCGAAATGTCGAGCATTCCTCGATAAATAACGTCACTAAAAACCGGTATACTTAGTAATAACAATATTTACTATTAGATATATTTGTTCACCTAAATATTTATATGTTGTTGTTTTTGTTACTCTGATGTATTTTATTTTGTACATGGTAAGCAATGAAATACTAAGTATATATATTTTTCAAACTATTTCTATATTCCCTATTAAGTAATTAAAAATAAGACAGCTTACATTGATATTGGTATAATAAAAATTGCCGATTCAAAAAGATAGTTTCATTTCTAAATAATATAAATTCTTTTTCCTCCGAATTTCCTTCAATGAACTATTGTTTTAAATAGATACAAGTGGATTCATCAAATCATCAAGTAAGAGTTCATTTTATGTACGTCATAAATTTTTACTACTCAATAAAATTGTTTTCAACCATCAATCATTTAATAAAGTAGTCATTGAGTCTTTTTGATTATTTTACCAATTGATTAAGACAATTTTACGACTTTTACCTGCACTTCAATAGACTTTCATTTGCAAAAGCGTTTTGTTAGCAATAAAAGAATAACAGGTTCATCAAGTTTATATAAATATATAAAGTTCTATTAGTATTTTATACAGTACATTATTGTAAAAGATAACATTTATAATTAATTTTGTAATTAGATCGAACTACAAAGCAGAGAATAATGCAATATTCATTAAAAAGCCTTCAAAATGAAACACACAATGCATAAGCCATGTTACACGTATAAAATAAATAATAATGGTTCTAGGTATATGTAATTAATAATAACGTTCTTTTGTCCAAATTTCGGCTAAAATGAGCTGATTGTGCTGGAGGATACGGCCGAAGAGATCAGGAGCCGATCCAATTACTTTACGCGCCTTTCCGAGGAACAAGAGTGTAAACAACCTTACTAACTCCGAACAGCTACTGAATATTATTTGATAAAAAAATCCAATACAACTTATTTGCTTGACTCTGAATTTGAACTAGGAATTTCTTAGTCTGTAATTGTATAAAGTAAGCACAAAAAGCCCACGTGGCAATTTGTCGACGAAACCTTAAAAATAGAACGCGGATGTTTATTAGTTTTATGTTTATCAATTTGTTCTACGTAGTTATTGCAAATATATCAAAAATTAAATCATGTAGCTTGTTAGTGGCGAATAAAAAATATATAATGGCTTAATTTGTTGTAACTAAAACGTTTCGCAAATTAGTTTTTTTTTTGTAATTGCGAAAATAAAATAATTTAAGTGATTAAAATGTGGTTGTTATTATTGTTAATTTTTATATTGATATTCTATTTCAAATATCATTTAGGTTGCGAATTGATGGTGGCTTTACTGATGGTTTTAGAGTCAGTTAAAATTTTATTATGGATAGTAAACTAGTGACTGGGTTATTATTGAAATAGCTTAAACGGTAATCATCGCAAACAATACAAGTAATATGTTGTTGATTTGGTTAGTAAAACAATTTAAATTTTGTAAAAAAAATCATATTACGTAATAAATTGAATAAATAAAAATATACCTAATATAATAAAATAAGTCATACTGAAGTTATGCACATGTCAAATATGTCATAAAATGCAACAAAACTGCTGTAGTATACGAATTTAAGTAAATAAAAATCAGTAGCCACCATAAAAAATCTTTTGACCCGCCGCCGTCTAATGCTTTAGGCTATCTTTATTTAGAAATCCGACACTGCAGTACTATTTTGTAAGAATCTTACTTCGAGTTTTTCCTCATTGAATATTTCTAGTGATTCAAAAGATTTTGTCAACCGTATTTAAATAATACATCGTATTTCAATTCTAATAGTCTTATTAACCATATTTACAATGACATAATTTTAATTGTCGGTTAAACAAATAGTACTGACGTTAATACCACAACCATAGTTATGTATGAACAATTTGTAAAATATATAAATGTTTTAAATATACGATTTTTCTATTGTTATTATTGATATACGTTAATCTATTTATTTTATTTACAATCGTTGACACGAATGAAGACTTACGTAATCTATTCATATTTTTTATGAATAACACGTCTGTAAAATAAAGCGTGTAACTATCGCTTAGCATGTTACCTTAAAAATAAAATAATATATTTTCGTGCCATGTGTAAGTAGGTAAAAAACATTTTGAAAATATGAATAATAATTAGCTCTTACTAACGCCATGCGTTTCGGTAAACAGATGTTATAGTAATATGAAGAAAGATGAAGAATAATTATTAATTAATTAATTTTACTATAAATGAAAAAGTAACTCTATCCGTCTGTTATGCTTTCACGGCTAAACCACTGGCTGGACCAATTTTGATGAAATTTGGAATGAAGCAAGCCTGAATCCCAAGGACGGGCATAGTTTTTTTTTACACCGAACAACTGTCCCTGGTCCCTAAACAGGCGTGTGAAGCCGTGTTCGAAAACTAGTATAGTATAGAATAAACATCAACATTTGATTTTAGTACTTAAATTTAGTACAAAAAAACTACAAATCTAGATAACATTTGTAGTTCTTTTGTGAGTTTTGAATTTTATAGTAAACTATTCTATTTTATAGCATGTTTATAGAATTTGAGTAAATTGCTTTTACTTGCTTGCTTGAGATAACTACAATTTATATTATATTATAGTAACTTTTATACCTTTGGACTCATAAATACACACACATATAGAAAAACATGTCATGTTTATTTCCACTCGTTATAAAATGATAGATTTTTCGTATAATTTATTACACAAAAAAGGAAGTATGAGATTACAAAGCGTGGGTTCATACTGATATGTAAATTGGCATTTTCAAAATAATATTATATCTGAAGAATTTCCATAATACCGTAAACGGTAATTTGAGGCGATACAACGATAAGATTGTGTAAGAAAGAGATGTATTTTTCGTTACTTGTTCTATTTTTCGGTCAATACGTAGAACTTTATCTGGATTTGGAATAATATCGATGGAAGAGCAGGAAGCGATTTATTAAAATTTGATCGCTTGATCACAGGGTGCGTGTAAAAAATAACATGCCTTTGTCGACTCTGATATTATCCTTGTTAATTTTTTATTTATTTATTTTATAGTTCTCACCACCAAACCTATTTGTTTGTTCCACCGCCCCCAAAAGACCGCTAGTGATACCATTTCTTTTTTTAGAAACGGTTTCAATGTTTATTTTAAATTATATAAATTTGATGAACTATGACAATATATGAACGGTTTGATACTAAATTTATTTAAAGATATTATACAAAAACAGGGCTCGTCCGGGAATTGAACCCGGGACCTCTCGCACCCGAAGCGAGAATCATACCTCTAGACCAACGAGCCATGCATCTCCCTTTTGGGGGTGTGAAAATTATGAAGGGATGAAAAATTTTGCACTAAATAAGGTTTAATTTTTATTACTCCCTTGGCAAAATACATGTTGTAGTTAAAACTAAGATTTTCCTATTTGTAGTGTATAAAAATATTATATTTTCTAGATCTGAAGTTTGCATTTTAATGATTTTTGGTATTACATTAGAAGTAAAAATAAAATTATTTGATTTGAAACGTTTGTTATAAATGTTAAGTGAGTTTGTTACGTTTTCACGTTTTAACTAATCAACTGATCAGTATGAAATTGCATGCCATCTGTAGTACCTATCATCTGCACATTCACAGACGAGGCCGCGTGCTGAAACTAGACTATAAAATAAAGTCGACCGCTACACTTATTATTTAATAAAATAAGCAAATACATTATTTTAAAACGATTATAATAACAAGGCCATAATTTATTAAGTAAAAACGAGTTGTTATAAGCGCATTCGAATTCCCGTCGATAATCTTATTAACCCTTTAACCGCCTAGGTCGAATTAATCCGACAAATATTTTCGGGCCCATTTCGCCTGAGTCGTATATTTACGACCAAAATAACACTGATCGTTTTATCAGCTTTTTTATTTAATTACGTTGTATTCTATCAAAAATATGTTTACATTAGGTAAATAGTTAACTAAGTAATCGTTTACAGTTTAATACACTTTAGCCTCTTAATTAGAAGTCTTAAAAATAATGTCCAAAGTTAGAAGAATTACTAACATTATTTTTAGAAAATTGTATTGTGTGTTTCGATTCACTGTGCCGGGCGCTGGGGGCACGCCAACAGATATGAAGTCGGGCGGTTAAAGGGTTAATAGACTTGTAAATGCGGGGTACATATCGTCAGGTCAAATAAAGCATTTTTCTCTCTAGCCGTATGTAAGTGATAAGTATAATCTATTGGTAATTAAAATGTAATATATTGAGCAGCCATGTTTTTCTTTGACTCATTAATGGAACATTATTCTTTCTTACGGACCTTAGGCAGCGTCGTTTTATTTATCCCCTATTTATTATAATGCGGTGTTATTGAGACAGAAATGAAAATATTTTGTATGTCGCTTAGTAAAGATTCGTATGGATTCGAACTTGGATAACCGACATTTGTAAACGTGCTTACAATTCATATTGCTTGAGGAATAGTACGAAGATATTTAAACGTGTCGGATGACATTCTGAGATATACACAAGAAGGATATGGTTAACCCAAAGTTAAGCGGCCTGGCTTATTACGCTTCTACTTTTTGTATAACATTGACTGTTACTTAAGATATTGAAAATTTATTATTTTATGATAAAAAAAAACATTGCTGGGCTCGTCCGGGATTTGAACCCGGGACCTCTCACACCCAAAGCGAGAATCATACCCCTAGACCAACGAGCCAGTTACAACTTTGTATGAATTTCGAATGTCGGTTTTAAAAATTATCTGTAATAATAAAATTACCGTTATAAAGACAACGACAGTTGTTTAAACATCAACAAAACATTTAAATCGAAATATTATATTTTTTAAACTAAATATAATTAGTATTGATTGCTAAATTATTACCCCACGTCCTATTGATTGAATGCGAGCGAATATACCTGAGTGTTTGCGCACACATTTGCACATTTATATCTCCTGCGCACTTGGCAAATTGGTCAGAAGGACATCAGCGTTTTACGGTTAATATATTTATGTACGAGCTGGTGTCCGTGACTTTGTCCGCGTGAAAGTAGATTAAATATATATATTTTTTACAGTTAATAGGCCAGCGTTTGTCCGTTGACTTGCCTGATGTAAAGCATTGACACCGTCTAAGATGTAGCACGCTTGCCTATAAGAAACCTATTTACTTTGGATTTGAAGACATCAACATTGTACCTATCAGGAAATACGGACTCAGGTAAAGCATTCCATAATTTCGCAGTGTGAAAGATGAACGTAGATTCGTACGTAGGCGGGGTATTTCCACTGGGTACCTATGGCGCTTTGGTCGCGTTTGCCTGGCCGTTCGATAGTAAAAGGGGGCGGGAAGAATCAGTTCGTGTAATTCCTGAGCACATTCTCCGAAATGTATCCGATAGAAGACTGAGAGTGATGCAACCACACGTCGATGTTCAAGACTTTGGAGCCTAGACTCAACCAATGTGTCGTCTCCTATGAGCCTTCTGGCACGCCTCTCAATCAACTCTAGAGCCTGAAGGTGGAACTTGGCAGAGCCATCCCAAAGGTGAGAGCAGTACTCCATACATGACCTCACTTGTGCTTTATATAAGCTGAGCAGTTGTTCTGCAGTAAAGTAACGTCTCACTTTGGAGAGGATACCAACTTTTTGAGCGGCTATTTGGGCTTTGGTGTCAATAAAAGAGCCGAAATTTAGAGTCGACGTGAGAGTAATGCCAAGAAGGTCAAGATGGTCAGTTATAGGTACAGACATATTTTGGAAAGAGGGAGGTAGCTGGAATTATGTCTTTTTGGTGGAAAACAAACACGCCTGCGTCTTGGATGCATTGAACATGACCAAATTGGTATCGTCCCAATCAGACACTGCCTTAAGGGTCACGCTCAGGCGCTCTACCATGTCCTCTCTCTGAGCCTGGATTTGGGCCTCACTAGCTCGCGCGATGGACTTGTAGCTCTCGACAACTGTGCATCAGCAGATCATTAATATGCAGCAGAAATAGTGTCGCTGAGAGCACCTGGGAAACACCGGCATTTATAGCTATTTGATCCGACGAGTGGCCATCAACCACCACTCGTAACGATCGATTCCTCAGGAAGTCTGAAATCCACGCACACAGGCTAGCAGGCAGGCCATATGCAGGAAGCTTGCTGATAAGGCCGTCATGCCAAACCCTGTCAAAGGCCTTCGAGATATCCAAAGAAACAGCAAGTGCCTCCCCGTGTTTCTCGATGGCCTCACTCCAGATGGGTGTGACGTATACCAGAAGATCACCAGTGAACCGGTTTCAGCGAAACCAGTTCTGTCGGTCACTGAGAATGTCATTGGTACGTCAGGAGCCTAGTACTTAGGACACGTTCCATTGTCTTGCACAAAACTATATTATGATTATTAAAAAAAGTTCGTTCTGTTACTTGTTTGTTTATTAAATATATTAAATGTACACACACACACAGATACACGGCTTCTACTGCTTTATTATGTGTATTGAAGAAGAATTTTAAGTTATGTTTTAATGACGATATATTGTTTCACTGTCAACAAAGGCCAACCGATGCTCCAAGTTGAGCTTAATCTACCTGTGAAAACCCCAAGAAAACCCGTTCCGTAGTTTTGTGATTAGCGTGTACGCACAGATACGTTTATACGTACGTACGTACGTACAGATAGATTTGTTTCGCCAACACTAGTTTTTTTTTTATTATAAATTAATTCAATGTACAAACACACGTTTCTTGCGCTTTATTATATGTATTATTTATTAGATGTGATTTGTATAATTGTTCAAGGATATTATTTGGTCTTCTACTTTTCTCACTCAATTAATATACGCTTACATTTGTCATTTCGTTTTACTTTTAATAACAAATGATTAAGATTAGTTTTTTATAAATGCCATTTCAAATAAAAATAGCCTCAAAGATTTTCTTATAGTTGTTATTGAATATTGACATTTATATTAAATTTGGCCACTTACCCAAAAGACTGGCTAACCTCAACTTTTATTACGCTTCCTAAGAAGACCAACGCAAGAAGGTGCGAAGAGTTTCGAACAATTAGCCTTATGAGCCAAGTATTGAAACTATTTCTGAATATCATCCACGAGCGAATAAGAGCTACATGCGACGAACATCTCGCAGATAGTCTGTTTGCTTTTCGAATAGGAGTGGGCACGAGAATGCAGGTTCTCGTACAAAAATGCAGAGACATGCAACAAGACGTTTTCCTTTGTTTCATCGATTACGAAAAAGCCTTTGACAGAGTACTGCATGACCGTCAAATTGCAATATTACATGATATCGGCTTAGATGACAAAGATGTACGTATTATCCAGAATCTGTATTGGAACCAGAAGGCTACTGTACGAGTTGACAATGAGGAGACTGATGAGGTAGAAATAAAGAGAGGAGTCCGACAGGGCTGTATATTATCACCCACGCTATTTAATTTGTACTCGGAACAAATAATAGCAGAAGCAATTGAAGGCCAAGAATGTGGAGTCAAAATAAATGGCCGGTATATTAACAACATCAGATACGCTGACGATACAGTCCTAATAGCATCATCTCCTGAAGAGCTGCAATTAATTATGAGCCGTGTTAATGAGTGCAGTGAAAACGCTGGTCTGAGGATGAACCTATCAAAAACGAAGATCATGGTGTTATCTAAACATAGCTTCGATGATATTGCTATCATTGTAGCAGGCCAAAAAATTGAGAGGGTGCGCAAGTACAAATATCTGGGGACATGGCTTAATGACACCTGGAGCTGTGAACAGGGAGTAAAGACTCGCATCGAATTAGCTCGAAGTGCCTTCTGCACGTTGAAAAAAGTACTCTGCAATCGCAGACTTAAGATCCCTGTGCGCATACGACTCCTACATTGTTACATCTGGCCTATAATTCTTTACGGATGCGAGGCGTGGACAATTAAAGAAGACCTCAAAAAACGTATAGAAGCTTTCGAGATGTGGGCTTATAGACGTATGTTCCACGTTCGAGAAGTTCTGCGACGCGTCGCAGAACATCGAATGTCGATGTCGATCGTCGAACGTCGAATGGACGGGAATCGCGAGTGCTGCTGAACTCTTTCGCCTCGCGAAGAACAAGAAGGAGTATTTAAAGCTGACTGCCAACCTTCGCTAGTCGGAGTGGCACTCGAAGAAGAAGAAGAATTAAATTTTTGACCCTCGCCTTATTTTTCTAAGGTCAAAATTCTATATCTATTTTTAATTTTATAAAGTTGAGGGATTAGTAAATAATTGTTTTTTTAATGCGTTAATTACAGGAGATGATTCGATTCGATTATAATATGAACAAGCTACGAACCAAGAAGCAGAGTGGTAACGTTTAATGGGGCCGAAACCACGCGGTGCAGCTAGTACTTTACTATAAAGTTTTTACTATAAAGTTGACTTTTATTAATGAATGAACAACATTGATTCTTCTAAAGATTAAAAGGCATAAAAAAATGAAAACGATCAAAGACTAAGAGACGAAGGAAATATATATTTCATACGTCTGGAATCATATATTATTTGACCTATTTATTTAAAGAACTTAAATTACCGGACTTCTAATACTAGACAGTCAGCATACAATCAACTGTAAAAATAGTTGAACACTATAATATATGTGATTAATTAAAATTTATTTATGAAAAATAAAAAGAAGATATAAATCATAATACTTTACGTAAAAATTAATTACAAAAAAGACTTCAAATAATATTAAAAATCAGTAAAAACTGTATAAAAATTGATGAAATTTTAAACGACTTTTGCAATTGAGTATGCGCTGCGACCGCAGGTTTACGAGGTAAGTGCGAATTGGTCGGTGGAACCGACAAACAGCCGCTGAGAGTAAATGTTATACGTGGCAAGTGTGAAATGATTTTCCCACCGGCCGAGTGTTTGTAGCATATTTGCATAAATTATATCTTTGAATAAATCTTTGGGCTATCACTTTTGTTGTTTATATAGAGATACGTCTTTGGTTACGAAGATAGCTATCTATGTTTAATAAAAGTTACATAAGAATAATAATATAAAATTAAAAAAAATTAAGTTAAACGGATTTATTTGAAAACATCAACAGCACCAAAAACTAGAAAATAGTAGGTACACATATCTGGACTTTCTTGAGATTTCAACCTGGTTCCAGTAAATCGTGCAATGCTATTCGTGCTATCTTCTCATGCCGTATATTAAGTCAGTAAAAATAGAGCGATTTTCAAACGAATAATTCCATAAAATAACCTGATAATTATTTTATTATTTATTGTTTTATTACCTTTTGTCTCCATAATCAGGTCCTCGTCACCAAGTTACCTACCTGGTAACACATACATATATACACACATATATATATATATACCTATATTATAAATTGGGAATTATGGATTTACTAATATTCCTGATTAAGCGTTACTAAGTTCTCTAATTAAGCGTAACTAGGAGTGCGGATAACGATAGCCCAATTGGTCAGAAACGAACCTGCAACTTTCACACCGCTAAGCGGCTCGTAAACCTTTGCGCTGTTGATGTTTATATGTGTGGAACTCGTTGAATCCAACCAAATGAGCCTAAGCTTAAGCGAGTAGGTTTGTAATACTAGCCGAATAGTACCACTGTCCATCCCATGATTCCATTATCAGATCCTCGTAACCAATTTGCAACACTCATAATGTTTTATTGTCGCGGTATGTGCAAATTTTCATAAGAATAGGTTCAGTAGAAGTTGAAAAATCTTTTACATTATTTAAAACAAATATAAAACCGTTGAAAATGAGTTACTGTACTTAGCCAAATTTGGATTTCTGAATCCAAATTTGGCGATACATAAAATTTATATCATACAAATACACGATTATGCATACAAACATATCTTCTGAACTATCTCATCTTAATGACTATAAAATATAAGGCTTATAGTGTGCATAAAATTGCGGAAAACCTATTTCATTTTATTGTTTATCTCATTAAACATCAAACTATTTCAAAATTGGTAAAAGTTCCATTTTCAAAATTTTATTAATTTGATTACATCATCATACTCCACAGTGGAGTAAACTGCTGTTAATATTTGGATCTTAGCCATTGTGTCACCGTACGACTCAAGTGTAACAGCTCTTAATAACAATTTCTGGTTTTTAATGTCGATAAATAATAAGGTTGATTAGGATAACTATATAAATCAAGTAGTTATCAAATTTTTATCTTACTATATAATTAAGCGTAAATCTGTTATTGTCATTGTAACTATCATCTACGATTGTTAAAACAATATTTCAAATGTAAAATAATTAAATATTGTAGGACAGCCATTTTATCAAGAAAATTATAATTATATTGTTTCACTTGAATATTTATAGAATTTCTCTGTAGTTTTTGCCAAATCAGCATAATATAGTCATAAAAATCTTAATCCAGAATTAGTTGCACGAACAAATAGAGCCATCGCATTCCGTCAGCCAACGGAAGATGGCAGTTTTGGCACCGTATTGAACTGCAACACATGCACACGCTGCCTGCCGACGGAACCTCAAATTGCTAGACGACATCCATAATTCACATGCCTTTCCTTCGTTTCGGTAACAATAATATGTTGCGGGTAGTATGAAAAATTTGACTTTTAAAATTGTAGGAATATATGTATTAAATCGACTATTCAGATATTACATCTTCGTGCCGTCTTAAATGATATTTATAAATTTACTATTAGCTTTCCCTTTGATTTTGTTTAGCTTAAAAATATTTTTACATTTATAATTACAATGTGTTTCCACTGTTAGTAGAATTTAATGTCTTTGAAATAGTTCATTTCGCCTATAAGTTAGTTTATTGCAATCTTCTTCTTCTCCTGCCTAGTTTTCCCGGCCTAGTAACGCCAGGGTCCGCTTTCCTGCATCTATTCCGCCTTTTTGCTCGATCTAAAGCATAGTTAGTCTATTGCAATGTAACTATAAAATAGTAAATACTTTATTCCATCGATTAAATAATGTGTAGACTGTCGAGTGACGGTGTCCAATATATATTTTTAAACATACTGAAATTTCGTGAAATGAAAATGTAGTCAATAGTTACTGCAACAATTTCACGCTCATTGTATTTCAGATGTAATTGTATTCGTCTCCGTATTCGCGGGCTTTATTACCCATATCAACTTTGCGGATGCAGTTATAAAATTATTATTTGCGGGCGTATTAACTGACAACTTTATTTTTATTGGTCCATGACGCATTGTTATACTTTTGAATGGGTAGTTTGAAGTGGCGCTTTTTAATTTCGTTTTACATATTTTAAATGACTTTTCAGATATACTACATAGGGATTACTGAGCGAGGATTAATATCGTGAAACAAGCAAACATTGTAGGTATTTAAATGTTCATTTATTACTTTTTTTAATACGAGTACAGTGGATTCCTTCACTCTGCAGTAACATCACAATGACGGTTGTTTATGGTCATGTAAAACTTTACTTATGCAAATGACATGGAATGCGATTCTTAACAGATTCATCTCGGGCCTTTTCGATATTGGATACAGTTGCGGGCTACTAAAATCGCGCTGACGACTTCTTTTTTCATATAATTGTTCTATACACAGTTGATATTTATGCTTCCTGTACTTGATATTCATGTTAGAAATAAATAAATATATAGCATATAATATATTTGTCCATTACGTCATCAATTTATTTTAGTATGAAAAAAATAATTATAATATTTTCCAAGCAACAATTTAGCGTTTATTTAAATCCCTTTTTAATGCTTTAATATTATTTTTATAATAGATGATAATAACGGAATTAAACTTATCTCGATTTACAGCTATAATTATCGACTTTGAAATTAAGCGGGATATTATCGCTACGAGTTTTTACTTCGTGATGGTGCATACTCAACACGATTAGCAACATGGCCATTTAAATCATTGGACTTCAGAAATTTAAGGTTTTATACATTTAATGCTAAAACGTTTTGTTGTAAAGTGTAGTTAAAGCGAAGTGTGTGTTAAAAGCTTAACTGTATTAGAAAGACTATTAACATTTTGTCTCTAAGTATGCTATAACCGAATACCAAATTTTGTATCAATTCGTATTTTATATGCATTCATATATTTATATAGCGTATATTCATATATTTATATAGTGAAATCGGGGTGATTATCTCACGCCTTGATGAAGTAGTCCTTAATACGTTTAATTAAAAAATAATTTTAAATTGCACTATTTTCTTTTCAGCGGACGACGGATGGTATGAATATATACTACGTAATTATTTAAAATAAACTTAAAGAAATTGATCTACTCATTAAGTGATAAATTTTACAGTTGCTATGTTTATTTGATTTCAGTTTGTATTTTTGTTGAACAGCCACGACATCAGCACAATAATTAATTATTAATCGACTTAAAAAGGAATGTTCTTTGCTATATTTTTATGTGTATGATTTTTTTTATTGTTTTATTTGACTTTTAATTATTTAGCCTTACCTAAAAAGTAGCCTCAAAAATTTAATTTTAATATTTATTAAATTATCCTTGGATATTATTCACACACGGCCGTCTGATCCCAAACTAAGCAGAGCTTGTACTATGGAAACCAGACAACTGATATCCTACATATACTACTTCTCTTTTGTAAATACATACTTATATATATAATTACACCCAGACTCAGGACAAATAGACATGTTCATGCACACAAATGTCTGTCCTGGGTGGGAATCGAACCCACAACCTTCGGCTCGAAAGGCAAGTATCTGCCAGCCACGCCAACCGGCCCGTCATATATAAAATATTAAGGTATCTTATTATACTACAAACTTAAAAAATGTAGTAATGAAATGCTGTTTGACTCGGTTCACATTAAAAATATATTATTACGAAATAAAAAACAATAATACTCTCGTCTCATATAATTTGTTGTATTTAGTTTTTAAGTAAATTTAAAGGGTGCGAAAGTAAGTTGGTATTATTTTTTTTTTTTGACTTTTACTTTGATATCAGTTTTCAATGTACGATGGTTCAAATATCTCGAATAGATTTATCTTGTTTTAATAATATTGTTTTGAACAATCATGATTTTAAAATGTTCATTTTCAGATAAAGTTATTTTTGTTCAACTTCAATTTATGAAAGGTGTTTACCGTAAAGCAATTTGTTGTGTATTTTATGTGTTTTCTACTTCGATAGAAGAATCAGATATATGTATTTCTCCAATTATTTGAAGTTGCAGTAGATACATTGTTATTGTATTTAAAAATAAATTATTACTTAAGTTAATCAAATTAAAATTTGTTAATCTAATTTGATTATAATTTTACACCTTTAGAAGAATTTATTAAGAGTTGTTATTAGTATTTTTATTTTGTTCATAAGTGTGTCTGAAGTTACTTTAGTAACACATATCAATAAGTTTAGCTCAGTTTTGATAAACATTGACTTTTAAAATAAAAATACATTTAAAATAATCTCATTAGTGATTACAGTTATTATATCTGTTCTCTGCAATATTAAAGTTAGTTTATACCGTTGGCTGAATGAAAAATGTTTATGCTTCGAATAAAATCCCATCTTTACGAGATTGACACGTCGAGGCGTCGGCCCTTCGATTGTCGGCCGTCACTCAATAACTGTCAGTTTAAATCAATCACATTGAAAATGCTCCATTTCTGTTCTATATGCATCTCTTATTGTGAAGGCATAAGATTTATTATTGCATGATTTTGAACGTTTAAAAGAAACGAGTGTTTCCAACTGGATTTATATTAATGAGGTGCCTCTGTACATCTATCCTTATTGTTAGTATCAGAAATAATACCATTCGGTATATGTCATAAAATATATGGTGCGCCAGGATTAAATTGTTCCGAACGCTTTGAATATAAAAATAATTGTGTGCGCTTTTAATGTATTCGTAGTTATTTATAGTGCAATATATGTATTGAATTAAGATGTAATAAAACTCCTTTAAATCGTATAAAATTCCTTTTCGCGTCTGTTCCATTGTTCGCTTACTGATTTTTGGGTACAGGAAATATTTTGATGCAGCTATTACCAATTTAGATAACTTTTTGTAAAATATTTTAGTGTATTTAATTTAATAGAAAATTTTGGTTAAATGAAGTCGTTAAAAGGTGCTTTTAATGTAATAACATGAGTTAGGCTGACAAAATCATCAGAGATGCATCAAATTAAATTACTTGGAACGCATAATATAATATTTATTTCTAATATTTATAACTAACCATTATGCATGAAAAAAATAAAAATATACTAAGTCTCAAATGAAAATTAAAGTAATAAATGTGTTATTCATAGAGTATTTAAACATTTTTTAAAGTTTTTGCGATAGAACTGCTTTTTACTTAATGTAATTTTAAACAATAGTGCGTAAAGAACAGTCTTGGGATGCGCGTGAAATGGATTAGCAAAGAATAAAGGATAAGATCGCTTGGATCGAGATATATATTTATCTATATCTCAGTATCAAAAATCATAATCGTGTAAAACCTTAATTTTGTTCAAACAACGTGGAAATGCGTAGCTAGTGTAATATAAATAAGAAAAACGATTTTGTTCCAACAATGTTAAGGATCTATTACGTATTTATCACTACTTCTCACTTCGATATGGTCAGGTTTAGTCGGCGATATAAAAAGCATCTACCTGCCGAATAATGACTTCTGGGAATGTGAAATTGTAAAGACAAACAAGGCAATAGTTTGTTCTGTTGACCGTTCGGACGTTCGCGTGGTGGTCTAAGACATTTTTAAGTGTCTTTGCTTAACATAATTAAGATAGCGTGTATAAAATACGGGTGCCATTTTTTTTTTTATTTTTTTTTTGGTAACCGGTAAATGAATTGATTAGTGACATTCACCTTGTGGATTTTTCTTAGTTGTTTTTTTTTTAAGTAATTCGAATATCAATGACGATAATAATATTAAAAGGTGATAAGTACCAGAGTAAAGAGGAAAAAAAGAGGAGAGGAGGCCTTTAGCCCAGCAGTGGGACATTCACAGGCTGTTACGGTTTACGGTTACGGTAAGTACCAGAGTACACCAATTTCTTAATTTAGATTTCCTCAGCTTACACACGCGTAAATATCTCAAAGTTGAACGAAGGCATCATTTCCGTTTAAAGGTCGCTTAATTAATCTTATTTATAGCTCATTTCGACCTCGTTGTCTTATTGCAAGTGAAACGTCATAGGACGCATCTCACTTCATCTTCATCACCAAGGTACAAGAAAAACAAGAAATTTTAATTTTATAATCCAATGAACCTGCATTCGAAGACCTATTGACTAATATTTGAAATAGTGTAAATATTACAATTTATTTGATTTTCTTTTATTTTTTTTCTTATATGTTGTGTAACATATTTTGTTCTTTGAAAATAAAATAATTGGTAATGTATACCATGGAAGAACAGATGTGTCGGAAATGTATTCTGTGTGCTTACAAATCTTATTTATATTTCATTTTTGCAAGACCATAGTCATTTAAATATTACGTTGGGTACTTATAAAAAAGTTAAGAACATTACAATATCTGAACCACACGTGGCTCACATTAAACCCAAATGCGAAGATAAAGGACATTAATTTTGCGATTTATTTTTTCATCATACTTTGAATGAAAACCCGCACGTGACTCATCTTAAGCTGCGCGTCTTATAACTGACCACCCTACTTAAAATTTGCATGCGAAATATTTTTACCGCTGAATTTTTTGAATAAAGAGTTTGTTTAATATAAGCGACTAGACATGAACAATTTTTTTTGTGCTTTAAAATTTCGCTTTGTACCCAGTTTACACTATATCGGTCCGGGATTTTCAAATGTAACATGATATTTTATTTTATAAGCACATAATTACATATTCATGAAGTTTATTTATCTTTATTTCATTAAACTAATATAATTGTATGAAAAACTGTAATCGAATAGATACCCCTTCAAATCTTTAAAATATAAATATAATATATAAGAAAAACACAGTGTATATATATGTATGTCAATAGATTTAATTTAAAAATAAAATATCAACTGCTTGGCCTTTATCTAGATTCATTTATTTGAGTGCAACCTGCATGGAAAATAATTGGCATATTTGCTGCTTCCTAATGCCAACCCTCCTTAGGAATATTTTGATTTTTTTTTTTTTATAGAATAGGAAGGCGGACGAGTATATGGGCCACCTGAGGGTAAGTGGTCATCAATGCCCTTAGAATACCCATAGACATTGGTATTGTAAGAAATGTCAGCACCAACCTTGGGAACTAAGATTTTATGTCATTTTTGCCTGTAATTACACTGGCTTACTCACCCTTCAAACCGGGATATAACAATACCAAGTACTGTTGTTTTGCGGTAGCATATCTGATGAGTGGGTGGTACCTACCCGGATGAGTTTCCACAAAGCCCTACCACCGGTAAATAGGAGTGATAGTTTAGTTCCTGGTTATCATATACTGCTGGGTAAGGCGCTTATGTGGACGATTATATGGTTTTAACAATAATTCCGTTAGTTGGATGTTACGACTGTTACTGATTGAGATAGAGTATCTCTTTTTTACTCCGTCGGGATCACTAAGATTTCTGCGATCTGTAATACCGTGAAATCTATAAAACGCGATTTATCTTTATTGATATTACAGGAATACAATAAGAGTTTCAAAAATTTAACTCAACAGTAGAAATATTTATAATATATGATGTATATTATACTCGGGATATGAATGTAAACCGGCCATTAGTAGCGCCATACAGTTGTTATTGACGCTAATCTTTTTGAAAAGGACACTTTGACGATACAAAGCAAGCCGATGTAAGGAACGACGCGACGTGCAAATCTCTTTAGATCCACTAAGCGACCGATTGTGAAGTAGGTAACGGTTGTATGACTTAGTTTAAGGGTTACGGTCTTTGTGGTGTTTTTTTTTTATATAACAGCTTTGTATTATATATTACATTACGGTTGAATATATTAAGACTTCCATAATAATACAAGCCGGAGTTTATTTAATATATTACATGATTTATTTATGTATTTAGTTATTTATACTACGTATGGGACCACGTAAGTATACCCACTTTATATTATTAAAAACAATAATATAAAGTTTAATATAAAGTTTAAGTATTATTAAAAACATCCCAAAGGGAGTCCCGAGTTCCAAGATTATAAATAGATAGAATTATTTATGAACAAAGTTAGTTTTATTTAAACACTGAACGTTTATTGGTTGCTATTGCATCATCTGCTGCATCATAGGCAGATGCTCTTTTATATCAATAAATTAAAAATGAAATTAAAACGCCTTATATTTCTTTCTAGAAAATAACAAAACCTATTTAAACATACTACTAACTACTAATTTTCTTAATCGTATGTATGACTTCCAAGTCTTACTGTTCTTCCCTGTCTCCATCCATTGTGATCATCCAGTGTGATGTCAAAATGACATCCGATATATATGTATATTTAAACAATAATTATATCTAGACATTTATTAGTAATATATGTATTTGATGTTCAATAATAATTACAGTACTCTTGATATCTATCTTTGACATTAATAGAATCTTCTAGACACTATATATCTATCCATATCTCTAAATTATAAATATCTTAATGTCATTAAAGATACGAAGTCCACTCAAAGCAAGAAAACTCTTTATAGTAGATACAATCATCTCAAGCAATAAATCTCGCGAAAGGAAACCAACAATAAGTACATAAACAAGTATTTTTTATCTGATGTATGTATTCCCGCCCTTTAATAAATTATGTGTATTCCTTATGCAGACCACTAGCGACGAGTTTCTGTACGAAGACAAATGTTGTTTTCCTGTATTTTTTGTGATGAAAAACTTAAGTAAGCGTAGCATTTAAAGAATTAGGTTAAATATGTATAAAGATTTATTGCTACATGTATAATAGAACAAATGAAATATTGCATGTATTTTATGTACATAACTTAACGATGTCAATCCGGACCGCGCTGGTGGTGACCATCGCATCGGATTTACTAGGTAAGATTACAGTTAAGCAAATAATCTCCCTAAAAATTAACCCTTTCGAGGATTTTTCTTGGTAAATTATTATTTGTTTTAAAAAATTTCAGAAGTTAGCTCTATCTTCCGAGATGGGATATATTTTTATTACTAGTTCTTGTTTCGATTTAATGAATACGAACTTATATTAAATATCTAATCGATGAATTTACTTTATACATAGAAGTAATGATTCACTATTTTTTCATTTCGTATAATATAATCGATTTTGGTATAAACGCCAATATAGCCTATTTATATTTAATAATAGGACAATGACTCCAACTTAATCAATTAAGGATAATACGGACCACGAATCAATTATAGACCCAATGCAAGAATGAAAGTACCAACAAATATTTTTGTACATTTGTGAATAAATAAAATAATATTACAATAAAAGATCAATAAGCTTGATATAAAAATGCACAATTAACAATGAGAGATTAATTAATTAATAATTATATTTAAAATATATATTACGTGTATTTCATGATAAATACATCTTGAAAAGTGTTAACTTCAATAAGTAGGAAGTAGAGCAAAATAATAAGTGTTCATATTACTTAAATTAGCAGTCGGAAAAAGTTTAACTTATGATAGTTTGATATAACATAAAGTTTTCCAGATATCTTCAAGAGATATAAAGAGTAAGAAATACGATTAACTTTTGACATTCAAAACATGCCATTTCATATATTTCGTGCACAACAAAACAATGGTGTGGGCGTTTCAGTGCGTAGGCGATTTAGATGTTTTCGTTGTAATAACTTGACTGGGATACTGAAAGACGCGAGGGCGGAATGGCGCCTAGACTTGACCTTGGGAAATGCAATATGACTTACTCGATAAGTATACTACAGATATCAGTAACTTATTAGATAAAATATTATTTTTAAAAGAAACATTGGTATTTCTACGAAAATTTCACACAACAAATACAACATATTTGGCAATAAATAGTTGCAAACTGCAACACATCATTTTCGTCGCCGTCGTCCATAGACATCTGAAATAAATGCACTGAAAGCCTTGCAGGAACTAATCTAGTGGTTTTAATTCAGGAGAAAGGTCAATATAAGGCTAAGCTTCGACGTTACTGTTAATTATATCTTGTTCTGAGGTTAAAAGTGAGGTTAATCGTGACTTTATTTTTTTTATGTTATTGTCAGGTGGACAAGCAAATGGCACACCTGATGGTAAGTGGTCACCACCGACCATAGATATTAGCGAAGTAAGAAATAATAACCATTCCTTACATTGCCAATGCGCCACCAACATTGGGAACTGAGATGTTATGTGCCTGTAGATTCACTGGATCATTCACCCTTCAAACCGAAATGCAACAATACTAAGCATTGTTACTTAACGGCAGAATATCTGAAGAGTGGCTGGTACCCACCCAGACGTTCCTGCACAAAGCCACCAGGTAGAATTCTACTATGTGAACGGTCGATAAGACTGAAAGAATCTAGAACGTCTGATAATAAGAGATCGTTGATAATATGAACTGCGTGACGTTGGATAGAATCAAGCGGTTGGAGCTGGTACAGCGGTGCGATTCAGTAGAGCTTTGTAAAGCAGAAAAAAGTGTTGCATATTAAACAACAGCTTAGCATTCCAGGTTTTTGTTTACCCTCTTATTCCTTTTTATGTAAACAAAATTACCAGTTTTAGTATCAATAAAAACATAAAACGTCATTGAATTTTATGTTTTTTATTCACCCACATATTTTTGTTAGATCTATGTTTCGTCTGATTATAAACTCTATCACAGTATGCTTTGTAGGATTCCACTGTAATAGTTGAATTTTTTTGTGAATTTATTTCTTTGTAATTTTTCTGAAAGTCTCCCACAATTACACACCAATGTATGATTTTTGTTTACTTAAGTAAACAATAGAAATTTGTCACGAATACTTGTTACTACACAAAACTTTAAAAATTTTCTTTAGTAGGCATCTACTAAAGAAAATTTTTTAGTGATGATATCATTATGTTATGTTCGTGTTTATTTTGCTTTGTAATTTTCGTGTTAATATCATTCTGGAAAATAACTTCCAGGGTGGACACGTATATTCCACAATATTTATTTTTACTTTTTATAATTTCCTACCTTTCCATTACCTTTTTATACCTTTCCTTCACCGCCGACCAGAAGATGAGTTATAAACACAAATTAAGCAAATGAAACCCATTGATGCTTGACCTGATTTGAACTGAATAGAAATAATACGAAAAAATACACAACAATATAATTACTTGCAGTCAAATAATTACTGGTTTTTTTACGTACATAATCGTAACTTATTAAAATATTTTTAAATCAAATAGAGATTTAAATAAAAATATTTTAAATATTAGACGCAAAGAACGAAGATTTATATAGTAAGAAGACGTCACACACGTAATTACCCACATAATAATTAGTTTTGTAAATACCTTCGTGGAAAAGTACAAGAAACATGTCGTTTATCATTGAGATGCAAAAGTCAGGATACTAAAAATACTAATATACATGTTAGGCGATCATTACTATCAGATTTCAAAGAGTAACATTTGTTTGGAGGCCGTTGTTTATTAATTAAGTAATCAAGATATGATTTGCATTTGCAATCATTATAACTTTTAGATATTAGTATGCATATTGCTTTTGTATCAGTTACCAATACCATAATATCAGTTAATAATAATGTTTACATATTATATCTATATCTATGTTCCATATCTAAATCACTGTAGGGGTTTTTTATTCCGTTTTTTACAAATCGATTGATTGATTTAGGAGTTAGGTATTTAAATAATGATTTATTTTTGCTAATTAGTTTATAGTCAATCGATAAAATAATGAAAATAATATAGTCACAGTCTCAAGCAGTTCTAAAGAAAAGTCTGCGACATTAGATTTATATTTAGTGCTACCAGTGCGAAGCTATAAGGCGTTATTTTAATATAAAGAGGGGAACGACGATGCATATGATATAATATTTATTGGCTTTTGAAAAAAGTCTAAGCATTTTTTTTTCTTTATATTATATACTAATTTATGGCAAGCTGTATCTTTCATAAGAATATTAAATGTGCCTTCATATTACGCAATGTCTAGATTTCTTACGTTATTTTCGTCACCCCTAACCTTTACAAGACAGACCAGCCCACGCTATTTATCCCGCCATTTGGACAATCGCCAGGCCCCGCTTTTCATTCATGTTTTCTACTACAGTATTATTTACTTGCTATATATAGCTTTCTATGAGACATAAAAAATAATCAATTGTTATAAAAAAGAATTATTTGGTACTCTAGGCAGTAATCGTTAAATTTCTTATTTCATGCGATTCTAACATATTTTTTTTAAATGATATCTAGGAAGGCAAATAAACAAATGGGTCACGTGATGGTCACCCTCATCTATAAACTGAGTAGTATTTATTAATCATTGAATTGATTGATTGATTTATGCTATCGGTACGATTGTGATTTTTGCGAAATATACGGAGTGTAAATAGCGGGAAGATATTTATGACAACACAGATAAAGATTATCGAGCTAATAATATATCAATTTATGGATAAATTTCTAATACTGAGTAATTGGAAATCTGAATTGGCTTCAATATTAAGATGAGCATGATAGCTTTCTGCATTCTAAGGTGTCAGAGGTTGAAACAGATCATTTATTACAGTATCATTAATGGAAGTATGAATTAAGACATCCATTATTCTACAAGCACTTCGCTTCAGGATAGAAATGTTACATCGTTATTTTTTCATATTTTCATTTAACATTAATTACATTAATAATGATACATTCTGTCTATTTGTGTCATTGATTTTTTGTTGACCCTTGGCTTTTATATTTATACGTCCCACGCTTTTAGATATGGCAAGGAGCCAACGACTACCGTATCCTAAAAATATTCATTCATAAATTCGCTTTCAAAGTATATAGCAGTCTACCGCCCAGGATTATTATGAGTATTATTGTGTAGATAATTTCTTGCTTAGTGCAAAAGCATTCTGGAAATCATGTTATATTTTGCCTCGACTGCCTCGTTGGTCTAGTAGCTAGACGTACGGCCGTAGATCCAGAGCTCCTAGGTTCAGTTCCCAGTTCGGGCCAATAAAAAGTTATTGGGTTTTTCTGACGAAAATTCTCAGCAGTTCCCGGAGTCTGGAAGTTGCAAGTGTGTACACTCCCGTGCCTCGGAAAGCACGTGAAGCCGTTGGTCCTGCGCCTGAACTTTTTCCGGTTGTGTCGGATTGCCGTCCCATTGGATTATGATTCATTTTTCAAAAAAGCAAGTAGGCAAATAATGGGAAAATCCGTCACCCATGGACACTGGTACTGTAAGAAGTAGAAACCAACTCGTTGCAAACCATGAGATTTAAGACATAACGTCTTAAGGCACAAGGTCCTAAGGTGGCTCACTGGCCTTTAAAACTCTAAGCACGGCAATACAGTTGTGTTTGGTGAATAAATTGTGAGTGGGTGGAACCCAACCCGAGCAGCCTGCACAAAGCTGAACCACTGGTCATATTACTACAGTTAATGAAGTTCTTAAATTCAATACGAATTAAATAAACATTATCGTGAAACATTTCAATTAGAGATATTTCATTTAAATTTAACTCAAATGAATGAGTATTTAGTGAAATAAATATCGATAAGCGTATAAAAGACCTAGTTAATAAATGAACCGGTCAGTTGCAGATTCATCGGTGCAATTTAATTTATGCTATTTGAATGAGAAAATGTTTCGAATAACGGGTTGCATTTTTGTTACACTTTTTTAATCTATAGTCATTTAATCATCAGTTCTTAATAAATGTATTGCATTATATAATTGTACCATTTGTGTAACATTTTTTTGTCTCTGTCTGAACTATAAAAGACTTGTTTCCGTCCGCGACTTCACTCGCATGTAAGTGTAGAGATAACACCCCCTGAAACACGTCAGGAGTTAAATCTTTTTCCGTACCGACAACGTTGCATAAATCAATCGATCAATCAATTAACAGCCAATCATTGTCCACTGCTGAATATAGGCCTCTCCCAAGGTGCGCCAAATTTCCCTGTCCTCCGCCTTCCGCATCCAGTTGGTGCCCGCCACCTTCTTAAGGTCATCGGTCCACCTGGCTGGAGGGCGCCCTACGCTGCGCTTGCCGATTCGCAGTCTCCACTCTAGGACTCGTCTGCTCCAACGGCCATCGGTCCTACGACATACGTGACCAGCCCACTGCCACTTCAGCCTGCTAATTTTGCAAGCTACGTCGGTGACTTCGGTTCTTTTCCGGATAATCTCATTTCTGATCTTATCCTTCAAAGCATAGCTCGCTCCATAGCACGCTGAGCGACTTTGAATTTGTGGACTAGTCCCGCAGTTAGTGTCCACGTTTCGGCACCGTATGTCATGGCAGGTAAGACGCATTGTTTGAAGACTTTCGTCTTCAAACATTGCGGTATAGACTACTTGAGGACTTGACGAAGGTTGCCAAATGCTGCCCATCCCAAGCGAATTCTTCGATCGGCTTCCTTCTCGAAGTTGTTCCTACCGACTTGTATTATCTGTCCTAGGTATATTCACTAACAACTTCGAGAGGTTTCCCATCGACGTGTATCGGTCCCGGCACGACATGCATAAACGCTAAATTAAATTAAATGATGGTCGGATGAGTAGTTAAAACGTGATGGCGTAACAAATAAACACAGTCTCAAATTTATATTAGGATAAGTGAAATATAATCTACGAGTATGTAATCTATATGGGATAATGACGGAGAAAAACACAAATGCAGAAAAATTAATCCTTTTAAAAGTTAGAATGTTGCAGAATGTTGCGAATAACACATAGATACATCCCGCCAAAGTTCAGTTTAATTATAACGTATTCGGAGGAGTCACGTTACTTCGCAAACTTTTAACTTATTTTTAACTGTGATTAAACAAAAATATTGCTGAAGTTTCTCTACGTACGATAAATATATTTACGTAAACTGATATCTCTTCGCCGCGAGCCGTAGACGCTCCCTGGATGTTTACGTCTCGCTCAACTTCCTGAGCGCAGTAAACATTTCCAATTGAATACGATGTAAGGTTGCAAACAAAGTGATAAAAATGTTAAAATCAAATCATGCGCCCCATTAATTGGTTCGGAACTGTGTACCTCCGTACACCTGCAAATTATTCGCGTACTCCCACGTTGAGGCTTCTTCACAATGAATTTTATTTTACTGCGTTTTTATTTCCTCGCCTTGGACAAAAAATGTCGTAAAGGCATTTTGTTGATTGATTTTTAACTAACTTTCTGAAGAGTAGGAGAATTGAAATTTTGAAAAAGCTATTTAGCTAAGGAGTAGATGACGATGCAAGAACATGAAAAAGTAGTAAATTTATAAAATAATTTAAAAACGAATTTGTATTATGTAGAAAACTAACATTGAGAATATTGGTGACTTTAGCAGCTTGTTTTTTCTTTTTATTACAGAAAATAATAATCTGAAATTTAAACTAAACAACTCTTAGGAAAACTTTTGTTGGTTTCACGTGATAGATTAACAAAAATACACACCTTGAGATGTAATGGTTCTTTTCTAGAGTACATAAAATAATCTTCATAATCATTCTGACGTTATCCTTAATATGTCATTTATTCATTTTCCTAGAACTATCTAAAAATGTTATTTATGAAGTGGCACTAGTATGTACACGGCCTTATAATTCAATCGATGTTGTTATGAAAGGTATTTGCTAGCAAAATAACTTCTTCTGATTTCCGTTTTCTTTTGTTCTTTTCAAACATTTTCTATCTAGACGGGTATAAAAAATAAAACTTCGATAAAGGTTTCATATTTCCACACAGTGTTTATTTTTACAAAGATAACACAGCTAAAACAAGAACACCAATTAAGCTTGTTATTCATTTATTTTTCTTTCTTACTTTTTTATTTCATTTATTTTAGGAAGGTTACAAGTAAATAGGCCAGTTGATTATTTGATTATTATTCCTCATAGACATTGATATTACAAGCATTACAAATTTATTTATTAATTGAATCATTACATTTATATACTTATTTAATTTGATATTTTTTATTATTTCACTTGTGTTTTGTGTCTTCTTTCTTTTAATATTTGTCTTGAATATAATAGGTCTTTATTTAATGAGTTTGTTCAAGTTTTATTAATATTTCTTATTTAATTTAATATAATTACCGTTTGTTTCCAAAATAAATAAATAAAACATGCCTGCAAACAATACTATATACTTTCAAGATGTATAAACCACTCCTTGCGCCCTTAATCCCAACCATGGGATTTAAAATGTTATATGGCTTGTGCCTGTAGTTACACCAGCTCACTCACCGTTCAAACCGGAACACAGCAATACAAATTAATAATAAAAAAAATATGTTTGGCGGTAGAAACAATCAGAAATCATATACATAGACCGACCACTATTGTTTAGTAATTTTAATTGTAAATATCAATTAAAACATTTCCATTAGTGAAAGGAATTATAAATATGTGTATAACAACAAATTATATATGCTTAATATATTCATAGGAATAAAATGGTGTCCGATTTGAGATTAATGAGTTTAAATATAAAATTTTCATCAAAACTCATTATATATTCATTGCTATTTAAAACGTTATTGGATTAATGATTATATTATTAAATGAAGATATATTATGAATTCATTATTAAGATATTTTACTTGTTATTAAGTATAAATAAAACGTGAAATATTAGAAGAAATCGATTTGAAGTGATGATTGAAATTGTTTTTATGGTGATAAGACTTAAATAATTTAACTACTTAACTTCCACCGTAGTGCTTTAATATGTAAAGGTTCTTTATTTGAAATATATAGTAGGTAGGATGCAGAGGGATTTACAGGAATGAAGTTAAAGGTTTATCGAAATTATTCCACCACGCTAATCGAGTACTGATTGGTAGATACATAACTGGCAGATTTTCGCTAACAGTGGTGCTTGTCCAGCTGTGTACCCGCAAACTTCATTTAAGATTTACTTACTTGTGTCTTACTTCAATGTGTTTCTATATGAAGTTTAAGACAACATGATAAGAAAACTTATTTTGAATATGCTGCTTTATGGAAATTTATATTATGTTCTTCTTAATTTGTTTCTTTGAAATAAATATATTTGCTTTTGTGTATGTTTCTATCTCGATAAAATTTATTTTATCATACTGACTATTCATAGTGGAAATATGAATTAATTGTTGAAAATATGGCAATAAAAAATAATCGTTTATTTAGTTTAGTTATCAATATCGCATTTTTTTATTTTACGCGTATTTCTATAATTTTTTCGCATCCTTACATACAATATTTACAATATTTTATGTATATAGCCATCGTTAAAAAGTAAAACCAAATAAGGGGAAATGCTTCGGATTATAGTTTGTAATAATAATTTTATCACCTAAGGTGTGGTCTTCTTCAAATAAAACCTCTTACGAAATATCATTAAGTCTATATCATGTCATTTATCTGTATTCACATAAAATGAGATCTTAATTTCCGTGTAAGTAAAAGGTTCTACGCTAAAACTGCTGTCGCATTATCAGAAGATCAGTTCAAAATACCAGTTCGGCCAGCCTGATTGATTTCAGAGGCCGAGCGTTAAATTTTTATGTCACCAATCAATCAATTTTATTTCTTTCTAGTAATGACAAGCTTAATTTAGTATTCGTCAATATAATGATAAAGAGAAAAATAATTATCTTATGTGTTTATTTTAGTGAAATAACTTGATTCAAAGCCGTTATCTGTATTATGCCGTCACCTATCAAAGCAGCTTTATAATTGCTTAATCAAATTACTAGAGAAATTTTAAATTAATACCAAATTTTAAAAAATACTTTCGTATTATTTGATGGGTAAGAAACAATATTTATATTCTAATCTATACCTATGTAGTTAATAAGCTATGTATTTTAATTATATATTTTTTAAATCAATATCTAAAAATTTTGAGTTAATCAAATAATTTTTTTCAGTCATAAATATGTTGTATTATTGATAAATAGATCGATTTGCTAGTTAGTTAAAGTAAAGATACGACACCTTTAATGTATACTGTATTGATTCAATAAATTCGAGAAAACTAACAATCTAAAATAATTCAATTTGAGTCACGAGCATTACAAATAACACCAAAACAGCGTTGAATTGTAATGCGATACGGCGCCAGTCATCGAAGCGGCCGAAGTTGCGGTTTGTGTAATACTACTCCTGCGCTTCTCTTTCTGATGGCTTCTATAAATTAAAATTACAAACAATGTGTAATTTATAGAGCTGTTGTCAGCGATTAAGAATATTTATTCAAAGAAATGTAGCATCTTTTAATATCACTTAAATAAACAACTAGCCACCCACTACGTTTCCGCACGCGTAATTTGAAGCTTAACGTATGTCTTTCTTTTTAATATGACAGTGGACTAATTGGCGTACAATACGCGCCGCTTAACTTGGCTGGTGAGATTTTTATGCACAAAAGTGCGGATTGTGGGTAATAACTTGGATCTGCTATGGTGAATACAGTATTGACGCGGATAATATTATGAAAATTATTTATACACAGCGATTTTTCTTTAAACAATCTGTTTTTACTTATATAAAATAAAAGCAATAGCTCGTAAGATTAAATAGCTGGGCGCCCGCAAACCATTATTTTATATAAAGGAGATTTAATTTAATTTGATTCTTTCACGTTCCATTGCGGGTTTATATTAGACCGAACTATAAACACATGTATATCGCAAATAAAGATACTATAATTGTTATTTTATTGTTATTATAATTTCTTAATAATTATAAACCGGAACCAAAAAAGTACTCTATAACTCTTGAATAGGATGCACAAACACACATTGAAAGAATATCTCGAAGTACATTAATCGATCTTAGTTTAGAAACTATTATAAAACGTGATACAAAAGGATGTTTTACGTATTTACATCCGCAATCTTGAAACATCCGCTATTTACTTACGTAGGCTTCTCCAGCGTCCGCCTGCGATCGTATATAGATCTGTAATTTTATATAGTCAATATCTGTTAAAAATTGTACCTTGTTAGGTAATAATGTGTAATTTTTCTAATGTTATTAAGACAATTTTAACAAATAGAACGATAACAATTAATAGTAATTAATTTTATTATTTATCTTACTATTACTATTACAAAATATTACGTCATCAGTAAAACTCGTTAACATATTGTGTAATTACACATTTCTTAAATAAGTATAATCCATCAAAATCCGTATGAAATAATAATCAAATATTAGTTTTTATATGGCAACTTTTTATGTTTCAGCCGAAGAAATTAATTATATTATTTTAGTCCGTATTAGTTACGGGTTTAGTAAAGGAAACATGTTTGTAAAATAATGTTTTATTATAGCAATTAATATAACGAGCGTTTCTATTAATACAGGTACACAAAACTTAGGCTAAGTATATACTTGAATTTTTTTGCTTAACAAAAAAAAATAATTATAAAAATTATTACTGTAAAAGTAAATAAAGTTGAGATCACAATTATTAAAAGGGTGTTAATTAAACAACGATTACTATTATGATTCCATTTAAAAAAAACGCAAGTCACTGACGTTATAGGTCTTACATTGGCTTTTGTATGTTAATTAATCAAAATGACTTAAGAGTGTATCATCCTCTTTAGACGACATTTTCTTTATCATTACGGTGCCATATATCTATCAAACTAACCGTATGTTGTCAGGCAAATGATCTGGTTTGACTGCTCATTACTTTTTGCGTGTTTGTTTTTGCTTGCCGCGTTATTTGTATTGAATTTTTTGTTCACTACCATCTTTAATGATGTCGAAATAGTCGTTTATTAGTTTTTTTTTTATAGTCTTGCCATACTTCCTTAATTCCCAGGCCTTGATTTGCCCAGATGTTCGTAACATGAAGTTACGATTACTATAATTTGGCTGTAGGTCAAATAACATTTCAATTTGAATAAAATTTGCACTCAATGCATGGTATTATAGTATTAGAATTTTCAAGTGGGAGATCGCTACAAGGCTATGAATATATTTAAATCGGTCTCTTGCTCTTATTAGAAATTATATTAATTTACAATTCTGTTTGACGTCGTTATAACCGTCTTCTGTTTAATATTATGTCAATAAAATATATTTTATTGTAGAACGTGCTATTTTCATGTCAAATTTTTTGATATTTCACTCATCATATATAAGTTTTAGTAGCTTCGTGTCATTTAAATTAGTTAGTAACGCGCGCGGCACGCTGTCTACCATAAGATTTAATCTTATATATGACACACAAAGAGCTATATTTTTTACTTAACTATCAGACATAAAAACTGAAGTTAGTATAAGCTACATTGTTAGAACGTCAAATTTTAACAAGTTTATTTATCTTTTAGTTAAATGTTGTTATTATTATTATAAATCAATAATGACGTTGCGAATGTCTTCAAAACAAATACTTCTTTTTGTAATATTTTCAAAATTATATCATAACACCAAAATGATTTTGAGAGCTTTTTTTATTTGATGTTATTTTAAGATTGAAGCGCACTCTACGATCGTATGCAGTAATTATGTCTAATGTACAAATATAAATTAGTACATACATATATGTATTACTATAAAAACCTTATTAAATCGTTCAGTGGTACGAAAAGTAATAAATAACTCTATTGGCATACTAACTATGCTACCATAAGTCGAAAGCGTATATGCTTTTAGTTTATCTGTGGGAAGCTATGTATGTTACAACGGTTTTTGTAATTTGGCATTCTTTTCTGTCACTCGTGGTGACATAGTATAGTATAGGCCATACTAGGTAGGTATAGGTATCTGGCAAAATTTAATAATATATTTATGTTTGTTTGTTGAAAAATCTCTTTTTTTACTTTTCTATTACGACTATTGTATTCAATTTCTATTGACTCTTAACATTTATAGTTCAATTTATGCAAATAATAAAAAGATTTATTAAAAGTTAAAAACATTACAGATTTCCATAAGCGACTTCGTATCGATGTGTATGTATGTAAAAAATTGTTAATTTAATATCTACAAAGCGTAATATAAAGACAAACTCATCCATGACGCTGATGTGTGCTCTGCAATGTCAACATGAGTCAATTTGGACAATGTAGAAGGTCATAAGAAGGTGCCTTCTCTTTGGGCAATGATGTTATTAATGGTATTGCTAATTTTATAATTTTGTTTTATTAGCGTAGGCGTCGAGTCGATTCCTTCAATAAATATCTCAAATAGTAGGATGTTTTGAGCAAATGTTGAACACTTAACTTGAAATGTTTGTTTAATTTATGGTAATGATCGCGTGTTTGTCTTCATCAATAAAAACAAGGCTTACGTCAAAATCAATATCAAAGATGATATTGCTCACCATTTGCCTAATCGGAATTCGCGAATAGTAAGCTAACATAGCTGTAAATTGCTTGCACGATCCCAAAATATTAACAGTACCAAAGTTAATACAGTTGACCGCAATGTTTGAATTATAGTCCATTTGACACCTATTGTGTCAATAATCGGCACTAATACAATTTATAACCATTATGGTGACGGACACGTGGCGAAAATATTCCTTTTGCAAAAAAGGGCATCTGGCAGATGGTGAAAGCCGTGGCTTGTGAATTATTCTCCATTATGTTTCCGGATTTTTATAATAAGTTGTTCGTTTACAATGCTCTCTTTATTCCATATTTTGATATTTAACTCAGATATAATGGTCAGCAACTGTTAGTTTATTCGAATGTTCATTTTGCGGGATTGCAATATATTTTGGATCCAATCGCCGTAAAACTAAGGACTATATTACGTTGACATAACATGAGCACTATTTACGTGTAATTGGCAGACAATTTGTCTGTACCGTGGCGAATTGAGTCGTCTATATTCGGAAATCGAGCAATTTGGCTGTGAATTTATCCGTTTCCGATTTATTTAGGGCGTAATGGTTGGTCATTTTGTATTTGACGTATGTGCGTAATGAATGGCAACCATGTAGGTAAAACGAATTGCTTTGAAAATGATAGAATTAATGTTGGAATTACATGCTCACTGAATACAATTCTTTGATCTGCGGTTATCTATAATACGATGAAACTTAACAAGACACCTGGTTTGCTGTTAAAAATAAACTAATACTATGTTCTTGCACATTCCATTTATAAATATATATTGCTGAGAAAAAATATGATTATATTTGATTTCGCTGCAAATACTTTACTAAAATATGAAATCTCATCTCAGTCTTAATTTAAAACTGTTTTTAATTATTTGATTATGAATTTAATAGTTTAAAAATTATGTATATATGTACATTTAAATATATATAATTTTTACATTCGATATTTTGCTTTGTAAGGGCACATTTGAGTAGGGTCGGTCCGGGCTATAACGTTGACATTTCATTTCTGTATTTCGCTAAAAGTCTAAGTGTATTTACTACACATAACAATCTCATTTTCTAAAGTAGTAAATATTCACTATTCATATAATGTTTAACCATAACTATGTATTAACGAATCTCGAAATCCAATAGATTCTACATAAAAGTATTACAACTCAATTGATATATAAAAAATTGTATAAAATATCCTTAAATTAATTATTAAGTAAAATATTTTAAGTAGTTGAACCAGAGGTGACACAAAACGACACAAGCGCACTTATTACATGAGTTTATAGTTGTATGGATTGGCGCCTACCGCCACGAAACATTTTATTGCCTCATCTTTGCCATAACAGATAAATACCGTGTCAGCTTATGGTTTTTATTGGGCTATCTTTAGTGCAATATTCCACTATTGATACGGTCCACTTGCTAACAATGAGACTCGTTTATTGTGACTATATTTGCTACGTGGTACGCTTCTGTTATGTTTGCATAGATATCGACTTATTATTATGTTAAACATCATTTCTATGAGCCTTATAATAATTGATAATATAGTTTTTTGAATTGAATTGGTATTATGTATGTGAAGAATAAAAATTAAATAGTATATTAAATTCAGAGACATTACATTTTAAAATAACGAATATTTGTGTGTAACTATAATAATTATTATTATTTTAGGATGAGCATTCATTTTACTTGGTGGTAGGGCTCCGTGTAAGCCCGAGAACATACTACTTACAAACATATTCCACAGCCAAACAGCAATATTATTGTTGTAGGCCAGTATAGCTAAAGGCACAAGGGACATGACATCTTATTTCCCAAGGTTGGTGGCGTGTGGTGATTGACTATGTAAGGAATGGTTAATATTTCTTACATCGATAATATCTATGTACGATGGTGACCATTTACCACCAGGTAGCATATTTTCCTGTTCACCTACATATATAACAATTTTTTTTTAATTATATTTGGTAGTTGTTAGTGCATTGCAGATGTATCTAAGTAATCAAGAATTGTGATGGAATTGACGTGAAAATGGATGACACGCTTGTGTATTGTATTCATTTAAGAAAACCCAAGTATATTTTCTGGGAATCTTCAAAGAAAGATAATTATTTTAGAAAACAGAAAAACCATATGCGTATTACTTAAAATCTCTTCAACAGCCGACGGCGCAATGACGTACCTATGATAGGTTTATACTTCTTGCGGTGCTAATGAGCGAGGTAAAAGACCACTCACTACAAGGTGGCCACACTGGCTTAAAAAAGAGAAGTGTCTTGGGTTGGAACGAAGTTCTTTTCGATAATATAATTTCAGTTCCGTTAAAAAGAGACATCCCACTGAGCACGTGGGTATCGTAGGAACCGAATAACGAACACACGTATCAATCAAGCATATAAACTTTACAGATGAAGCGGCCCACCTGTAAAGTGGGTGCAAAATGGCCAGTAAATGCATTCCTAAGAAAGGTTATAGTTGGGTTATCGGCAGTAACTTTGGTTAAATACTTTATTCATGTAGTTTACATACGGCGCCGACCACAAAGTCAAACAAATAATGATTATAATTACGTTAATTGCTGACGTTACTACTGGGTTACCTTGTAACCTGTATCAGAGCACCGGATCTTCTTTATTGTTGATTTAAAAACAAAACAAAAATGTCTATAGAAGCATTGTTGCTTGTAAGAAACAAAACATATATACAGCAATAATATATTATAAATTCCAACTGTAATACTGTATATGTTTAAAAAAAATACGCATACAACTCAAAGTTTAAATACATCCAATCCATATAAATCAAATATTTAAAACTGCCATTCAATTTATAAAACTATATTTGGATGAATATTTACCGATATCAAAAGATAATCAACATATTACATCAAGATAACACGTTACGTACACTCGAGACACCAAGATAAATAAGGATAATTTGCGTAGTTATAAGTAGTTGAATGATATCGATCTCTTTGTGTTTGTTAATAGTAAATAAAGGCATCAGTATACTATATAAGATACGTCAAAACTTATTAATGAAACTATTTCTTTGAAAGTTGTTGTCAATATTAAAACTGATTTTAAAATAAATTAGTTTGCCGGTTCAAATACGTATACACGTATACGTATTATTAATAGTACCTTGTAAGTTTTAATGAGAAAATAAAAGGAAGCCATCGGATTTCCGCCTTCAGGTATTCTCCATCGAATACTAATCGAAAGACGTGGCCTGCCCATTGCCTTGCTAAATCAGCGAGATATGTCTAAATTGTCATACCATATAAAACAAATTTAAATAAAGCTGAACTTTGCTTTAATGTTATTAAAGAATCTAGGCCCGGACTTACAGATCTAAGACCCTAGGCACTTTGAAATTTGAGGCCCCCCATTCCAAAGAGGTTAGAGTAAAACAAAATTATTTTTGGGTGGGACCTTTGTGTGGGGCTTGTTGGGACCCTAAACCGGTGCTTTGTCAGCCTAGACATAAATTAGGAGCTGGATACATCAAGTTCAAATTAATTGGTTCAAATTATTGTGAGCAAATCACTCAACGAATAGATTTTAAAATTACTATTACTATATTATCAGCATTACGCAATCGCATAAAATATTATAACAATAGTATGTTAATTATAAATCATATATATAAAAAAACAATAATTTATTCTACCGTTATAAATTATGTAAGTTATTTTATGTCATGTAAACATTAGAATGTGTTTATATTACAATTCATATAATTCAATACGAGTTGAGCATATTTAACGTATCCTGGAGGCGACGAGTGGCGTGACTGGCACAATATAAGCACTCTCGTACAGACGTAACATGTTTTTAGATACAATTGCCATTACTTGTCAATGTACTAAGGAGCTATTCGCTTAGAACTAACTCGAAAGTCGACGCCGATTTCGATTGCAAAATGACAATAAGTGATATGCGACATTGATAACAATAGTTAATAGGCTATACGCATCAAATTAGCGTACCGCCTCAAGTCGGTCTTCAAAATTTTACGTTTGGGTCGAACGTGAAACGTCAAATTTATTTAATATAAAATAGCTTTACTGCTTTGAATACGAGTGAATGCATTTATTTTACCCGTGGATAGTTTTAAAGGTTCTCGCATTTGCTGACCAATCACACTGTTTTATTGAAAATTCTGCTGAGGTGGTTTCATTTGTGATCGAGCTTGTGTCAACGATAATCCATGTCATAAGCGTCGTATTATTCATTTTACGAAATACAGTTTTAACGTTACGATTCGATTTTTAAGGTACCAGGGGTTAATGTTTCGCAATGTTAATGTCAGTGGCAATAACGACTGTATCAAGTGGAAGATCTAATTATTGTCTAAGACGTTGAAACATAACTATATACAATATTATTTACGATAATTTTTATTTTGAAAAATTATAACGATATTTGCAAAAATAATAAAAGAAGCATTGGGCTGGTTGCTAATATCGAAAGACCGTTATAAAATCGTTATCTGCTGATGAGATCTAGAGAGGAGACGCAGTGAAGGGCACCCTCTAGCCAGATGATCCTGAAGTAGGTGTGTAAATCACCACAAGTGGTGGTAGAGTTTTGACGAACCTTGGGAAAGATCTATGTTCCGCATTGAACAATGACAGGCTGATGATGATGATTAAAAAACATTACCAATTTATTATTAAAAAATATTTAATTATTATAAGAATATACCTTTAATTAAACTCGATAATATCATAAGTGGCTTATTTAAATGAAAATAGCTACATTTTTGCGTCATGACGTTTTATCTGCGTTCCCACTTATCCACAATCGTAATCATGTGTTCTAATATACACATACATATATACAATATGTTATTAAAACGTAATTAAAATGACAGCCTTTACATAAAGACTTTCACTATCTCACGAATCGGATTTTCTTGACATGATAATAAGTACATAATACCTGTTTTTAAATTCGATATTAATAAGCATAATACATTATTGACATAATTACTTAATTATAAGCCAAACAGCTTTGCAATTATATATTATTGATAAATATATTTAATACATGCTATTTTGTTTTTTGATGTACTTGAAAACTTTACATTTTTGGCATCTCGGAGATCATACCAAGGTACAAGTTTCTATTACTTTCAAGACGTTTTATATGGTGATGATCTCCTCTTGACCGATTTTGACCAGGAAAATTACAGTGCTCAAGTGTGTGTACACAAGACGCACGCTCTATTATCTCACTCACATAATCTGATAGAATGGCAATCCGATACGGCTTGAGAGAGTTCAGGTGCAGAACCAACTGCATTACGTGCTTTCCTTGGGACGAGAGCGTAGACATCGCTGATTGAGAAACTACTGTAGAAATGTCTTGGCAGAAAAATCTATTTGAACTAGAATAATTGCAAGATTTGAATATAACAATCTACACGAAATTTTATTGTAATCGTTATTAGTAAATGAAAACAAAAATAAAACGCATCGAATGATTCTCATTTTTAAATATTGTATGTCATAAATACCTTACATGGAATTAGAAATATCGATCATCTATTCGAACAAAAATATTTAAAAATGTCTTCGTCGAATATACACAAACTTAATATGTGGTTAGCTTGCGGTTTTAATTTAATATTTTTATGTTATTAAACGTTTTTTGGAACGTATCAAATCAAAAGACTTACTCAGAAAGCAAATGACATTACAATGTATATGTCTTTTTCGACCTTTGTAACAGATAAAAAAGGAGGTTTGAAAAACTATGAATATTAAAATTTATAAGTTTTTTTTTAATATATGTCGCTATGAAACACGAAAATGAGGTGTATAAATATCAAAACAATAACAAACATTGAACTTTTATGCCTATTTATATTATATTTATTTTCGAAAGGCAAAAGACTTTGACGCAATTTGATACCATCATCCATGATGGCCAATAGGTCACCTTCAAACCTTATACACTTTACACGGTCAAACCACAATACCTATTTAAGATAAACTGAGACTAAGAGAGTCTCTGGAACCTATAATTACATTGGCTTATTCTCTCCCCAAGATCCTTTTACTGGTGGTAGGGCTTTGTGCAAGCTCGTCTGGGTAGGTACCACCCACTCATCAGATATTCTACCGCAAAACAGCAATACTTGATATTGTTGTGTTCCGGTTTGAAGGGTGAGTGAGCCAGTGTAATTACAGGCACAAGGGACATAAAATCTTAGTTCCCAAGGTTGGTGGCGCATTGGATATGTAAGCGATGGTTGACATTTCTTACAATGCCAATGTCTAAGAGCGTTGGTGACCACTTACCATCAGATGGCCCATATGCTCGTCCGCCTTCCTATTATATAAAAAAAAAAAAAAATTTCACACAGATAATGTGTGAAATTAGTCTTATATAATTTATGGCTTCTGTTGCTTTATATAATATTAGTTTCTGCCTACGTGTTAGGAGAGGGTAGTAGAGATAGTATATTAAGTATTTACTGGTGGTAGGACTTTCTGCAAGCTCGTCTGGGTAAGTACCACCCACTAACCAGATATTTTACCGCAATACAGCAGTACTTGGTATTGTTGTGTTCCGGTTTGAAGGATTAGTGAGCCAGTGTAATTACAGGCGCAAGGGACATAACATCTTAGTTCCCAAGGTTGGTGGCGCATTAGATGTGTAAGCGATGGTTAACATTTCTTACAATACCAATGTATATGAGCGTTGGTGACCACTTAATATCAGGTGGCACATATGCTCGTTTGCTTTCCTATTCTATAAAGAAAACTCTATGTCCTTTTATGAATCCCTGACAACGTGTATGCAAAATTTTATGATATTGTTATTTACGTTGAGTAGTTAAGAAAGTGTAACAAATAACAAAATCCCTTTCGCATTTATAACAATTTATGATAGTAAGGATATATTTAAGATTGTAATGCTAATGACTGAATATACATAAATTTACTATAACTATTAGTCTATAAGTTTATAATTTTCGCAGAATCGACATTTATGTCTGCGACTGTACTCAACATTCCGTCTAGAAGATAAGGATTTTCAAGATACGAGTTAACTTCTTATTCCGATAATATTTGTAAGGAAATGTTTTAGTGGCGGTGCCGTGAGTTGCATTGAGTGCAGAGTGCAATTGAGTATATAATTTTTTTCGTACTATTTATACGGTAAGTGCTCAATTATTAAGGTGCCATATTAGTTTAGTAATTTATTTGGCTAGCCTATAAGGCTGAATATCTCTATATCCAAGGTCAAAATGCAGGTGAGACCATTTAAAAAATTTTGGACTTCATCTAATTCTCAGTAGCAGTCTGTGTTTATTCTAATGTGCTTCGCCGTGCCGTAAAGCACTTAAGCCGTTAGTCCAGCGCTTGAACTCTTTATGTCGGCGAAATGAAAAGCTAACACCGGCTTGAAAAATAGATTCTACCGGCAAGAAACTCAGTAGATACTCTTTTTTCGAATGAAATACTATAAATAGTAAATTATATACAATTCAACTTACATATTCCGAATGGAAATCAACAAATTTTAAGATCACTCTTTTGATCATGTATATATTCTATTTTTGTGTAGGACACATAGCATTACATTACTTTTTAATATAACATTGTCATTTATTTATAGGCGAAGTTAAAAGTATTCTATTATATTTTAAAATAATAATTAATAAATACCTATTCTGTGACTATCTACTAAATGTACACACACATACATAACAGTAAGTATCTGCAGTGTGATTCTGTGCGAACTTAATTGCTCATCCGTGAAATGTCGACAGCCGACTTTGGTAACACTTTTACTATGGTAATAGTTTTGATACGTATATTCTTGAAATGTATAATTATGATGGTCAATATCGCATAGCACTTTCTGACATTTCACGACCGATTTCTAAGGTGAGTCTCGAGTTTATTCTCATTGAATAGCCATACCGTTTGATAATTTAAGCAATTATTAGTTTTAAAGTAAATCTGTTTAAGTAATATATAGACCACACCATTTTTTCTGTAAGTTTGTTTTCGACGCATACGAATGCACCAATGTTTATATCATACTTGCTTGTTTTACGTGTCGGCTGTGGCCTCAGTGTAAAGCTTAAGATACACTTAGGGATAAATTAAATGATTTATAACCTTATATATACTATTTAGGACAGTTTATAAGGATTATAAAAAGATATCTAAAAGCTACGTGTGTTTAAGATGTATAATACTAGAAATGATTTTCATTAGTGACCGTCCCATTTCTAGGTATGTAAGGTACGAAATTACCAAATAATAGCATTAAATTTGATACGTTATTCAAATAGAGAGAACAATCCTAAGAGAGAATAGCCTACTGCGTAGGACATGTTCAGTGCACAAGTGTGTGCGCAAACTCAAATGGACCCTCTATTCTCTCATTCTCATAATGCGTTGGGGCGCTAAATTTGATACGACCGGAAAAAATCCTATGTAGGTCTATCGATTTTACGTGCGTTTTTAGGCACGGGAGTTTAATCACTGCCAACTTAGAAAAAAATCCAATAACTTTTTACTGACCCGACCCTAAATTTGAACTCAGATCATGGGATCTGCACCCTTATACTGTCACTAGACTAACGAGCTATTCACACTTAATACCTGATAATTAATTAATGTTTATAGACAGTGTTTAGTGTGTACCTTTCTTTATTCACCTAACAGCCGCGATTGCGAAGTAAGGAAGTTTGCGTTTACTATTAGGGACGTGACAGTGAAAATATTTGAAGACAAATGCTCTTCGATTCATAACATTGAAAAAGGCTAGTATTCAATGTATTTATAATTCTATACATTTAATATTTACAAAATATGCAATGATTTTTATTATAATATGTTTATATTAAGTATTTGATTACGTCAATAGAAACATTTTTCGTACGCATTTTATTACTATGCTTTGAAGTAATATTTTTTTAATTGACAAGTAATTTATTCGAATAAAGAATAAGTTAAAGTTAAAGTATACCGTGGTCTTGTAGATATCTAAATCAACGTCAGTGTTTACTTTGGTTAAAATATATGTTAAATTCATATGAAAAATGTGTTATATTTGTTCGTCTTATTGTTATTATTTAACTTTTGTTCTTTATTGTAGTTAACTGTTGAACTACAGTTAACATCTTTATATTACTACAGATTGTATCTAGAAATGATTTATCAAACAATTATAGTTTCAACCTATCATTAAACTTTTATATTACTAGCTATGACTTTTTTTATTTATTTGTTGAATACGGAGTGCTTAAATATAGAGAAAAACATAATAATATATGTTACATAACTTTTACTGATATGTTTGTCATTTGAAATTCATTCATTTATTCATGTAACATTGCTCTATAACATGTCCTACGCAGTCAGATAGACTTCATTATAAAAAGTCGCCCAGGGAGAAATCGTTCAAGAATTAACCAGTATCACCTTTTTTATATAAGTCTAGTCAAAAATATGTCACATGGTGGTATTATGAAAAAATCTGTTTTATAAATTTCGAAAAAGTTAAAATAATATTTTAGATTACTTAATGAAGTCTAAAAGTTTTGATTGCGAACATTGTAGAAAAATTACCTATAAATTTTTAAACCTCAGCAGGCAGTATGTAAAGAAGATATGTTTGTATGTAATTAGTCTGTGCAACTGTTGTTTGTCGAGGAGAATAAACAATCGAGTGTCAACACTTGAAGGAGCGATGACTCGGTGCGCCGGCGCAATGAATGTGACGCTGCCTTGAATTGAACATGGAAACGCATTTCTGTTTACTTGCATTTTTAAGTTTAATTTTTAATATGTGTATGTGAATTTAAGGCTCATGTGTTCAATGGCAGCTTTCTTGTAAATTTTTAAAAATTGAATTGATTTTCAATAAAAATACTTAAAATACTACTAACATTATTACATAAATAATATGTTTACATTTATATTCCAAGTCGTATGTAATCTATATTATTAAAAATCAACAATAAAGAAAGATAATTGATATTCGGATATAAATTCCAATACTCAGTGGTCCGTATAGGCGTTATTATTCTTTGACGCGTACAAATATTTCACGCGATAAGCGTTGAACAAACAAACGTTTATTTAAATTTTTATAGCAAATTATGTATTTATATATGAAAAAAATTGATTCTTTGGTTCATCGGATAATAATTCCCCTGTAATCACTAGATTATCGCCGCCCACTGGGCTTCCCATAGAGTTCAATTGTAAACGCCATAGCGGACGAAGCCGAGTATGGACATATTATGAGACATTAGTTTTTTTTTAAATAATTCATTAGAATATGGAAAGTTCCAAGTACACGATAAAGTTATGTGCGTGAGGTATTCGAAAGTGGCATGCTTTCGAACAACTTGATTAATTTTAATATCAGCTAAGTTTAAAATTAAGAAAAGGTGCGAGAACATTGATTGAACCCTTAGAATTATTGAATATATTAATTTTGTTGTTTTATTACTTTCTATGTGGACCGTATATTTAAATTAATAAATTCGTTTATTCTACGTTCGCTGCACTCGATATCGTATCCACGTTACACCGGTCGTATTGAATAAATTATTGTCAATAAGTTTTTATATTGTTTTATTGGTATGAGAGCTAGTGAGTTTTCTATATTAACATAATATGAGTGAGCTTGGATGTGATGCAACAATGCGTTTTATGTTCATAGTATATCTAGTAATGGAAGTGTTGCATTTGACGATTATTATCTCTCCCTATTATGAAGCAGTTAACAGAATAAATATTACGTTTTTATATATCGGTAATATGGTATGTCATTAGTATGATTTAACACATATTTGGTATCTTCGTACGGAGATTTGATTTAAAATAACAAGCAGTTAGTATAGTTTATTAATACATAGCGCACCACTATTTATTATATAGTATATATATACAATATTTGTCGTGGAGTACCGGCTTAGAATAGTACTCCCCTAATCTCATCCCGTGGGTGTAGTAAGAGGCGACTGAGGGACGGGGAAAAGAGGGGGATGGGCAGCAGCGTCCCCCCCCCCCTCCCATAAACATCTTACCCCCCTAATGCGCTCGCCAACACGCCTGCCCATCGCGGCGAGTATGGGCAAACCCTCTTTGATGGCAGATGCGCCCAAAAAAAGGCCCCCAGTTACCGGCAAGCCTGCTAGGCCCGACCAAAGTAGCAGTCGCGGTATCGGCAGGGCAGGGGGTGCTAAGAATCACTGGTTCACGGCAGGCTACCGTATAAAACGACTTCACATGGCAACGTACAATGGACGCTCGATGACACTGGACCAGCACCTCGCCGAATTAGAAGTAGAGTTAAGTCATATAAACTGACATATACTGGGGTTATCTGAAGTCCGAAGACAGGGGGAGGACACGATAACTCTAGAGTCCGGTAACTTACTCTACTTCCGCGAAGGTGATAACCTCTCCCAGGGTGGTGTCGGTTTTCTAGTCAAAAAGGATCTCAGTAGCAGCATTGTGGAAATCAGTAGTGTGTCGAACCGGTAGCGTACCTTGTCCTAAAACTTTCCGACAGGTACTCCCTGAAGGTCGTACAGGTATATGCGCCAACTTCGACATACTCTGATGATGTGGTCGAAGCGATGTACGAGGACATCGCAAAGGCCCTCAACGACACCTCGAAGGCCCACTACAATGTTGTTATGGGAGACTTTAATGCTAAAGTGGGAATACAAGATAGCGGTGAATCGAAAGTCGGACCTTACGGCTTGGGCTGCAGAAATCACAGGGGGCAAATGCTGGTAAACTTTCTCGAAGCGCAGGGGCTCTTGTTCAGTTCAGGAGGTGAACCTGGCGAAGCCCCGATAACGTGACAAGGAACGAGATAGACTTTATCATTTCGAATAAAAGGCACATATTTAGAGATGTTTCAGTGATCAACAGGTTTAATACCGGAAGTGATCACCGCTTGGTTCGAGGCACTCTAAATATCGACTTCAAAGCCGAAAGATCGAGAATGATGAGGTCTACTCTCCGACCTACCATGCTCCAAGCTGCTCAAGGCTCCGAAAAGTTCTAAATGGAACTTCAAAATCAATTCACCGCGTTGGAAACCGTAAGCAGCATTGATGAGAAAACCGACACGCTGGTCAAAATACTGCAAAACACATCCCGCAAGTGTTTTCCGCCACAGAGAAGAGACAACGCACCAAAACTCTCTGCTGAGACACTCGAGCTCATGAAAAAACGACGAGAACTACCATCGTTTTTGTCAGATAAGGCCTTAAATCGAACAATAAAAATGCTGACGCGACGCGATCTCCGACGCTCCAATACCCGTGCCATCAAAGCTGCGATTGAGCAAAATCGGGGATCGAAAGTGTTCGCTCGCAAGTTTGGGAGGCTGCGTCTGACAAAACTTGAAACTGAAAATGGTGGGGTCGTTACCTCTAGGCCTGAGATTGTCGGAGAAGTAGAGAGGTTTTATGGGCAGTTGTTCTCTTCAAGATCGGATAAACCCGTGGGAATCAGTTTTGATGACCAGCGCGCCCCTCTTACGCGCCATTACTCCGAGGAGCTTCCGGTCGTTGACCAAGGCGAGATTAGGGCTGCTCTAGAACAGCTTAAAAACAACAAAGCTCCGGGAGATGACGGAATCACAACAGAGTTGCTTAAGGCAGTCGGGACTCCGGTCCTGAAAGAGCTAGCAAGCCTCTTTAATTCCGTCATCCAACATGGCAAGACCCCGGAAACGTGGAGCGGGAGTGAGGTGGTACTGTTTTTCAAGAAAGGTGATAAAACCCTCTTGAAAAACTACAGACCAATCTCCCTCCTGAGTCACGTGTATAAGCTGTTCTCAAGAGTCGTCACGAACCGTCTCGCCAGACGACTTGACGAGTTCCAGCCCCCAGAGTAAGCCGGCTTTTGATCAGGCTACAACACCGTGGATCACATCCATACTGTTCGGCAGATTGTGCAGAAGACCGAAGAGTACAATCAGCCGCTATGTATGGCATTTGTGGACTACGAGAAAGCCTTCGACTCCATCGAAACCTGGGCAGTGCTCGACTCATTGCAGAGATGTCATATCGATTGGAGATATATCGAGGTACTGAGATGTCTGTACAACGCCGCTACAATGACTGTCCACATCCAGGACTGTAAGACGAAGGCGATCCAACTGCGCAGAGGGGTGAGACAGGGGGATGTAATATCTCCGAAACTGTTTACCAACGCGTTGGAAGACGTTTTCAAGACGCTGGATTGGACTGGGTATGGAGTCAATGTAAACGGCGAGTACATCTCACACCTTCGATTTACCGACGATATCGTCATCATAGCAGAGTCGCTGGAACAACTCACCAAAATGCTGCGTAGCCTAGGCGAGTCTTCCCGGTGTGTCGGTCTCGGTATAAACTTGGACAAGACCAAGGTCATGTTCAATAGGCATGTCGTGCCGGGACCGATATATGTCGAGGGGAAACCGCTCGAAGTTGTTAGTGAATATACCTACCTAGGACAGATAATACAAGTCGGAAGGAACAACTTCGACAAGGAAGCCGATCGAAGAATTCGCTTGGGATGGGCAGCATTTGGCAACCTTCGTCAAGTCCTCAAGTCGTCTATACCGCAATGTTTGAAGACGAAAGTCTTCAACCAATGCGTCTTACCTGCCATGATGTACGGTGCCGAAACCGAAACGTGGACACTAACTGCGGGACTAGTCCACAAATTCAAAGTCGCTCAGCGTGCTATGGAGCGAGCCATGCTCGGAGTATCTTTGAAGGATAAGATCAGAAATGAAATTATCCGGAAAAGAAACGGAGTCACCGACATAGCTTGCAAAATTAGCAGGCTGAAGTGGCAGTGGGCTGGTCACGTATGTCGTAGGACCGATGGCCGTTGGAGCAGACGAATCCTAGAGTGGAGACCGCGAGTCGGCAAGCGCAGCGTAGGGCGCCCTCCAGCCAGGTGGACCGACGACCTTAAGAAGGTGGCGGGCACCAACTGGTTGCGGAAGGCGGAGGACAGGGAGCTTTGGCGCACCTTGGGAGAGGCCTATGTTCAGCAGTGGACAACGATTGGCTGTTGATTGATTGATTGATATATAATATAATCATCATTTATATGTCGAAGTAGAATATGAAACCGTTTCACACCGCGCCTGTTGTAAGAGTCGACTAATTCAAGTATTTTCTTTTGCTAAGCGAATACATCAATATTATCAGCACTTAGTGCCTAAAAAACCTGCATGATGGCAGAAAACCTTTCCAAAGGGGTTGGCGTCAAGTTGCCCGGTAGAAAGTTTTTCTATATTTTACTTGTAGTGTTATAAAAACACACAGCGTCACATCTATGTTATTACTATTAATTAAACATATTTCAATTTGATTTGGTTTGATTTGATTTTCGTAACCCTGTGTGTGCTAAATTTCATGATGATCGGTTATGTAGATAAGACGTGAAATCTTAATAAACAAACTCACTTTCGCATTTATACGTCAGGATTACTGGGAAAATTAAATAACACATGACATTATTTTACGCAAATAAAGTCTTATTTACCTAAACATATTAAATCGAAAACTAATTAATCTTTTAACCAGCAACATGTTGCCCATTGTACCTATTGTCAAATTTAAAAAGTGTATAGTGATTTCACAATACGTTTTATAGCGTTACGGACCTATTCGTTTATTGATATTTTACAGATGCTTAATATTACTACGAGCATAAATGTTTAATTTATCGCTCAGTCTCTAAAATACCATTTCATTCATTTTATGGATGCACAGACAAAATTTATCACTTAAGATTCGTTTGTAATTTGATTTGGTTGAATATGAAATTATAGAATGATTACATTTTTATTATGTTTTGCATAATCTATAGATAGTAATAAGAGTGAAAATTAAAAAGAATGTGTGAATACTGCATTTATAATTTATGGTACGTTTTATTTATAATGCCGTATAATAAATAATTTCGTATACAAAAAAATATGTTTGAAGTTGAAGTCGAGAATTCCGGTCAAGTGAGTGTCAAGTCATGCGTCTAAGTAGTTTGTCGTAGAGCGAAAAAATAACATTTTTTTTTGTTTTTCGTATTTTTATTTTGACATTGCAATTGTCACTAAATAAGACAATAAATTATATGCAATAGTAATGGATTGGGTTTTGTAGTTAAATACATTACAATTCTATTTATTAATAATAATTATATAAACGATTTCGTACAGTTAAAATTGATACAAAGTAACTCCTAACTTTCATTTTTTTCACAAATTTCAGACGATGAAAAATATTATGGATAGGATTTGCGTAAAATCCATGATTAGTGAACGTCTACGTCGCGTAATGACGCAATTGGACCTATAGTTACGGAGATCTCGTGATGAGTCCGTTAGTGGTATTATATATATAAATTACACAACACATATAATGCAAAATACCGCATATAATCCTTGAAGCCTTTTGGTATATGCTCGAAACCGGTAAATTCTTGAAGAATATATAAGACAAGATGTTGTCTTATGTTGTGAGGTAGTGGGATATCTACAGGCTATTTAACTTTGTATTAGAATAATATATTGGTAAAATACTGCGTTGCAAATAAGTCGAGAATTTACAAATACACGTTCTAATTGTATTTTTTTATATGTTATATATGTACCTAAAAGTACAACTTTGTTATTCTTTCTTGTCTGTATTATATCAACGATAACATTTTTAATTCAGGGAGCTATTTATTCAAATTGCTGTGACCCTTACCTTATGGTAATTCTACTAATGCCAATTAAAATGTTAACAATAGCCACGGCTCCATTGAACGGACCGGTTTGGCACAAGCTTATTGCATCCTACATCTTTATCCAATTCAATACTATTTTATCCTATTTTAACGCAAATCTCTTATACTTTTGTTATTTTTTACAGTCTTATTGCATTATAATAAGAACTAAAATCGATTGAAGTTTTTATAGCGTTGCGTAGTTTCGCCCTTGTGGTGTGTGCTTTTCAGTAAAGATTTAAATATGCATTAGAGCTAACGAAAGAGTTTAAGCTGAGACTCAATTGTCAAAATGTACCTTATAGCGATGTTTGATCTGATATTAAAATCGTTACGTATTCAATTTGTAGTGTTATTTTTATTTGTATTACATAGGGTCCATTTATTAAATAGTGTAGCATCGATCTTAGTAACGATTTTTAAATACAAAGAAATAAATTATATTAAAAACATCTGACAATAAAAAAAAATACCAAATTTCCTAGCAATTAAATAGTTTTAAAATTTTATAGTAATAATAAAAATATTTTGACGTTAAATTTTTATATGTTTAGAAAGGAGGCGCATCAATAAAATTTAATCTTTACAAAGCGATTCGTTAACAAATAACGAACATCAATCAAAAAATTTCCAAAGTAACACCCCGTTGTGGTGACAATGGGGAGTCGATACAAGATAGTGTGGGGAGGAAATAAAAACCAGTAACGCTTCCGATTTCACCCTCGTGCTTCCGAACGATATCTATAATGCCGTATTTAAATCGATGATTTTTGTACCGTGAACACTTCGTGCCAATTTTGTCATATACACTCAAATATACTTTTACTTTTATATGGGGAATTATATTTTAATAGTATATAATTTAATATTAATAATTTAATAGTAATAATATAATATATATATATATATATATATATATATATATATTAGATATTAGAAATATCTATTATGCATATATATAATATATATTGCATAATAGATATTTCAAGTAATATATTTATATAATCCTTTACAACTTATATGTTATAAATATTTTTTTTTAATATCTTTATTTAATTGGTTGAATAATGTGGCGTCTGATCTTATCTTATATATTTATCTACATTATTAATCACTATGCTTAAATAAAACAATTAAAGTACATCGAAATTGAATAAAATCGATATTTCAATTGAATCTTATAATTTTAATTGACAGGTATTTAAGTAGGTAGCTTAATTATTCCTTGAAAACAATATAAAAAACAAACGTTATTGCTTTCGCTAGGCTTAATCGATTGCGCACTCTTAATTTACATTCCGGCCTTCATTAAACCAGAGGTGTGATAAAGATAAACATCATTGTCGAAGTTTTATAATGAACGGCATTGACTTTGACTGCAGATCACCAAAAACGATACTTTGTTCTGTATATGAAATTACAGATCGCGATAATACGTACATCATACGTAATGTATTATACTCAGGGATGCTATAATAGTTTTTATGACAATGTAATAAAGGTTTTTTTAGCTTCAAAGATATGGTTATGAATGTCGCGTGTGGTCCGTGATAGTAACAAATCACACGTGTTCGCAAATCAATTTGTTTTGCGTCAGCGAAATGATGGATTGAGCGCACGCGGCGCAACCCTTTACTATCGAGGGATTTGGGGCGTGAAGGGTAAATGAATAAATTAATAAAGGATCCAAAATTCTGCAGCTGTGAGCCTGCATCTGTAATGCGATTCTACATTGGTATTCCGCATTTGCAATTCAAGAGCAAATATTTGCTTCAACTTAAGTTAACAAGTTATTATAATATATATCTCTCTATATTTAATCCCTATACATAGTAATAAATAAAATTTAAGTGTCTATCTGTGATTCAACTGCCTGTGTTTTTTAATATAATAAATAAGTAAAGTTTGTTAACTATTTGCAATTTACTAAATCAGTAATAACAGTTATTATTATTTTTGTCTGTCTGTTTGTTTGCCATAAAAATGACATAATGGAAATACGGAGTTGATTTGTTCCCCTTAATATTGTCAGATTTAGATTTTTTAGATTTTTTCAGTCTTAGATTTTTTTATTATTTCATATGTAATACAAACGCGAATAAAACGGATACACACAAATTATAAAATAAAACAAATGGTACGCTGAATTAGAAGACACAACGAAATGTGTATTTTTTAATATTTTAATTTATTCGAATATTAAACGATGTAAAAAGTATGCATCCTCTTTAGCCATATTATCATTCGCGGTATGATTTTAGACAGGTAACTAAAGCCTTGATCAGAACAAGTAATACTACAAATAAATAAAAGAACTCGGTGGTTTTGGCGTAAGAGCCGGCAAACGGGCAGTAAATAATAAAGCGAACGATCGTCTTATCAGAGATCTGTTTAAATGGCTGTCGTAGGCCAGGATATCGGATTTCTGTTTATTGCTGCAGACGGTAGCTAAGCTGCCCGACGAGTGAGATGTTCGCGAGATCGTCTGATAGTTGATCGTTTAGCTATTGAGTAGATGCGATGTTATCCGCAACGTGTTTTCGGGTTTTCTTCACATTCTGGTTAAGTACTAATGGTTAAGTTACGCAATCGTGAAATGTACTTGTCAAAATGTATTATGCTATTATTATTAATTTGATTGGTGAACTAAATTATGAAAATTTTAAAATGTTTATAGGATAGATCAAATCAAACCAAATAACTTTTAATTCGAGTAGATAATAAGCGGTTTTGAATCGAAAATTTGTAATGTTACATACATTATTTAATTAAATGTAACGCTACCACTGGTTCAAAATATAGACTCTACTGAGAAATATCCAATAAGAAATTTAGTTACTATACGTTTCTATGCCTTACTTTGAAATTGTACGGAATAAATTTTATTATTCGTTTATTTTTAATATATTTACATGTCTGACATCTTTTTAAATCCAATTAAACAAAATATCACATTTAATTTAATTCGGTGACAGTTATTGAATTTCTAACTAAGCGTGGCAAAATATTTTTCTCTTAATTACAATATATAAATTGCGTTCGGAAATCGATTACAAATAAATTAGCTTAACGACTTTATAGTGTTTGTGGTAGTATAATACATACATTGACTAAAACCGAAAGAAACCAGTTAGCACTAGGTGCCTTCGACCTCTCGCAAAAATAGCGTTAGAAATGTCAATTTGTTTATTATTATTTTATTACTAAAAGTTTATAATAAAATATATGGGGGTAGATGAAAATTTACGTCGTAATTTTTTTCCATTAACATGGACGCTACAGTTAAATTAGCTGAGGAGAAATTAAATGCTATAATTGTGGAGACTTGGTTGTTTATATGCTACTGACGAGGAAAAGTAAGATACAATATCAGAATGAATTGTCATTAACATAATGATTTATGGAATGAAAGCGAGGATGAAGATGACTATGAAATGTATTAAGCTAAAGAAATTCATGATTAAAAAATACGTTTAATATGTATAATACCGATTAAATAGCGATAAAAATAAAATATATCTATAAAGTATTTATCTGCTGACGGTGCACTACTACAAATGCAAAAAACGTCCCCAAGCTGATTTGATTGTATATTTTTATTGAAATGGATACAATTACAATTTACCTACATAAATAAGTATTTCTACCAATATTAATTATACGTAGGTAAATTGTTTGAATATTTTGTATCAGACAATAAGATAATCTTTATTTTAATATAATATATCTATAATAAAATATATAATTACATAGCTTTATTGACACTTTCTAGTTAATTGGATATTAAAACGACGGGAGATTGTTTTTATACATATACTTATATAAAGTTTTATATCATATTTTGTTACAAGATAATTTGAACAAGCCATCTGAATTACATATTTAAAATAATTAACATGAATACTAGCTATACGCGACGCACGCCGTCACATATCATGCGGAACAGACTGGCTGTCCGATATAACGTTAATAATCGTAAAGTTTTGAAATAATGTATCTATATTATACGTTAATAGCATGTCAACTTTTATAATTTCTGCGGTCGTTTCGATTTTCGATGAATATTTTTTCTAGGTAGATCGTACCTATATGTAGCCACTTCAAGAAACAGCTGAAGCCCTTTACTATTAATGAATATTAAATGTCATTAACGAGAGCGTTTCTTGTCCAGTAAATAACACGTTTGATTAAACTATAAAATACATTATAATTGTAACTCTTTTTTTTAATGTAGATGATAAAAAAGTGCTGTGTTCGTAGTCATTGTATATATTTGATTATGTTTCATTCAAGAAATAGAGTAATTATTAAGATATTTACCGGTTCTTCGAAGAAATATGACATTTTAAAAGTGGTTATAATATCTAAATTGTATAAAGAATATTTAGATTTGTATTTCAGAACGTGGTTAATATTTTTTTTTATAGATTTTCATAGACTAAGACTGGCAATCAAATACGTTGTCTGACGGTAAGTGAACGATTTACGTTGACAGTATAGGGTTTAGCCTTTCCTTATATAGATATCAAGTGATCCTGATAGGCTGATAAAAGATAAGTATCTTGTATCAATTTACATGTACTAATATATATAAATACAATTATTTTCAAATTTTCGTTATTATTTCCGTAACAGCCTGTGAATGTCCCACTGCTGGGTTAAAGGCCTCCTCTCCACTTTTTGAGGAGAAGGTTTGGAGCTTATTCCACCACGCTGCTCCAATGCGGGTTGGTGGAATACACATGTGGCAGAATTTCAGTGAAATTAGACACATGCAGGTTTCCTCACGATGTTTTCCTTCACCGTAAGGCATAAGATGAATTATAATCACAAATTAAGCACATGAAAATTCAGTGGTGCTTGCCCGGGTTGGGGGGTCCTGGTCTCCTCGGTAAGTCGTATATACGTGTCAAAACGTAAATACGACATGAGATGATTTCACTTTGACCAAGTCGTTATTATTTAATAATGTAAAATCTGTTACGGAGCATTGCTAGAATTTTCTACTTTAATATACAAAGCGTTATGAATATCTATCGACGTCCAAAGTTCGATGTTGTTTGTATCCACAATTGAACAGTATCGCGACAGCAACATTGCCACTAGTTCCGGCAAGTTGCGGCGCAGCATCCTGCCGCTTCCTACAGATCCTTGTTTTCGAACTAGGTTACAGCGTCAGTTGATATAAACTACAATTTATAGCTTTTGAAACTATGTCACAATATATAAATATTTGTATCATAATGAGTATATTTGATTGATTCGTTTTTGTGCCCAAATAAACTATTTGATACTTAAAATTCTTTTGATTACCCGATAAATAAGTTAATATTACTATTACTTAGAGTAAAGTAGGGTACTTTACTTTAAGTTTTTAATTTATTCACCTAACGACGATACATATTAAAATTGTATTTTCAAAATAATGTAATTGTTAGTATGAATCTAGCCTAAAAAGATTACTTTGTTGAGAAAAATATATTTATTAATAATACAATTTATTACATATTATTATTAAGCTATTGTTTATTATTTCATAATGACGCATTGGCATCAATGGATATACCAAGAATTAACCAAAATGCATTTCGTAGTTTAAACACAATAAGGATATATAATAATAACTTATATTAATAACGATGATTCAGTTTCATAATAAATCTATTGAAGATTGAATTAAATCGAAACATAACATAAATATATTTATTTAATTAGTAATCAAGTCAAACGCGTATCAATGGTGAGCGTCATTTTTTGCACGAAATTTTACACATTTTTGGGCACATTATTGGCGCATTATTATTATTTTGGCTACGTTATAAAAAAATGTAAAAAAAGTTCTATTTAAGATAAAGTATGGAATTTGATTTTATTTATGTATTATTTTTTTCTAGGTTATTAACTTAAAATAAAAGTTTTCGACTCTGCAAATGCATAGTGCATTTAAATCTTTAAGCATATAACGTTAAAATATTATTAGCTAAGCCTTATAACACAATACAATAATAATAATTTGATGATAAAAAGTTTGGAATTTGTTCTAGTTGATTTTAATACAGGACATGTAAAGTAAGTATAAGTAATAAAGATGATAACTAATATAAACTCTTCATCCCGTGTAATTAACTGTTTCACTATAATACTTTTATTCAACAAAAAAATCATTCATTTCCTTTCGGTCATTATTCCGCTTATTCTTAAGAGTGACAATGCACTTCCTTTTGAAAAAAAACTGAATGATCTACATAACAATATGCCTATTTAATTTCACGCCAGAACAATAGTGCGTTCGTGCAAAAATCCCTTCATAAACAATATGCATTTATTGCTACGTAAGCAACCCCTTACGTAGTATCGACTCGTATTCAGAACGGTGCTTACATATACATACATCGAATAATTTGCTATCAATATATAATATTGAGACTAAATAAATAACGTCTCGTCAAAAGAAATATAAAGTTTCAGCATACAATATCAGTTTCAAATGAAAACAGATATATGCGTAAGTAATGTCTCGTTTCAAATTGTGATACAAATATAACTATGATGATAGTAAAATTTTAACTGAAACCAACCCTCGATTGTCAAATCGCTTCGAGATGAACCAGTGAAAAATAAGTGTTAAGAGTAATGAATTAAATGTTCCTGGATGCGTCACCGATCGACGGAGCTGTAGGGCGACCGGTCGGGGCGAAAGTCGGCTTCGGCCACACAGTACGAACGCGGTACATAGCGCCACAGTCTCATCTAAGCCACAGCTATGCGCACATCCTCCCCATCATAGCCGAAAATTCCTCATTCGAAATACAGAGACGCTCGACGCGGCGCGAAAAACATCGCAACATAAAGCGATTTTTTTAAACAATTTTCCTTTTGAACTTCACGCGAACTGATTGACAAGTTCCTGTTGGCGGCAAGCGGGTAAAGTTAGTGTTTGTGCCTGTAAAGTGCGTTTCGCATACTGCTTCTAAGATTATTTTAATTTTTGTGCGGTGTACCGAAACACTTAGTTGATGTGAAGTGTTATTTTTTTATTTGTGCATATTTTCATTTTGGATTTTTTTTTGCACCGGAATTTTTTGGTTTGTTGCTATTTATGCCATTTTATTTTTTAGATAAATATTTTGGGGATATTTAGGCTTATTTATCATTTTATATTTGCGCTAAGTGTAGATATTAATTTTAATTAAACTATGAAATAATTTTGACATTATGCACGTCGTTCACAATTCCAAATAAATTAATCTATTAATTTACTTACTATATCAGTACTGAATGATTCCGTATAATCAATCAGGAGTCCATTAATTTCCTTCGACAAATGCTATCATTTTGTATTAACGGGTTTCTGACGAGTTGGAAAATATTCATTGCGGGCGGTGAGCGGCGATACCTTGATTAATTTACTATGTAAGATTATCAAGGCGCCACTATTGTATATATATTTTATCAACATTATACTCGAACAAACTCAATAATGATAGAAAAAAATATAATATATATTTTTAAATCAATGCAATTTTAATCGGTCTATAAAATGTTTTTAATTTTGAGATAAGTCAACATTTACTCGTATGGAATATATATAGGCACAATATTATACAATATTTAAATATTTTCTTTTATTTATGCAACTTTAATTAATTCTCGGAAAAAATATTTTTTATTCATGAGACATTTATGTAAGAAAAATTGCTATCGTAACGAAAAGCAAAAAAATTGGACTGAAGTTAAAATTTAAAATTATTTAAGTTAAAACTAAAACTTTATTTATATAAATATAATTTAAATATAACATTTTAATTAAAACTAAGCACTTTACAATATTGCAGTAAATATTTTAATATTAAAATATAAATAATCAAGTTTTCTATTATAGTAATACTAAGCTAATGCTAAGTTAACATATTTCTCCCTTTTTTATAATAAACTCTTTTATTATAAAAAGAAGAGATTAATGTAATAAATAGACAGACAGATCTTTTAATAATTAAATGATTTTCCTTAACGTGTATAATGAAATGAATTATTACAAAAATGTTTTTTTTTTTTAAATATATGTTTTCTACAATTATTATCTCAAAGGAATCTCTTTTTTGAAAAACATAAGAGTATTACGTTGTAGAGTTTTAGATTCTGATTTTTGGACGCTTTCCAAAAGTATACCTGAATAGCAGTTGTTGCATTTGTTCAACACATAAGTATATGTATCTAAAAATAAAATAATTTTTTTATACATTTTCTCATTCAAAAATTTCAATAAGAAATCTAGAAATTTGAACCAACTTTATCATCACTTAGATAATTAATTTCCTCTTATTCATAATTTCCAAATATTTCATGATTCGCGGCTATTCATATTTCATAAGAGGCTCGAGTTGCGATGGCCCAGTAGATAGAACACGGGGTTATTAACCGAAGGTCGCACATTAATATTTGCTAATGAGCTTTATTAATGTCTTTAATAATTAATTCATCTCGTGTAAAAAATAAATCGCGAAGAAACGTGTGTGTGTCATAATCAAATTTTGTCTCATGTGTGCTGTACCAACTTGCACAAAAGCTTGATGAATTAAGTTCCTTTAAGGTTGATCGAATCTTCCATTTAAAGAGAACCAAAGGAGGAGCGTTGTTAGGCCTTATTAGATACTCAAAACTTCAATAGATTATTATTTTTGAGATTTTGTTTCATTTAAATAATCCATAAGACATTAAATGAAATGGAAATACGTCTTTATCAAATATAAATAATGATTATATTTGATAAAGAAGTAATTTTCCTACAGTTGGGCAAAGACTTTTTAATTAGACAGCTTTACGCTCATTTCACCTCACTGGTAGAGGTTCACCTGCTATTGAATATTGATTTTTTCCCTCACATGCAGGATACACAATTTCTTCATTGCCGCAAGAAATTAATTATAATCAAATATAGTGTTGCTTGCGCGAATGTGATCCTACGATTCTTGTTATCTATCCAGTTCCATATTAGCCTTTCATACTCTTTAAATCAAATTATCGATATGAATTTTGAACTTACATAATTTGGATACATATACTAATAATATGTATCGACTATAAAATGACTTCAAATATTTATTTATGTAACCTCTTCTCAACTTCGCTTATGTAAGACTACAATTTAAGCACAAATACGCTTTCCTCGTAGCCTACTAGGTCTTAACTCTTATATACACGGAGCTAAGACTTCTTATAACAAATCTACTATACAAATAATATCCATGACTAAATAATGTTAGATGTCATGTTTAAAAATAATATATACATTAGTTCATTATTAATAGTTAAATAGGTCAAATTGAAATTCAGATATTTGGACCAAATTAATTACGATAATCGGCTAACCACAATTAGGGCAGTGACGTATATATTTCACGTTTTAAAATTGTTAAGTTATTTTCGTAGCTAAATATTAATTAAAATAATGTCTTATTCAAAGTTGATTGTTAATTTTTTATTTTAGTTAACCACTAAGTTTTTGTTTTTCGTGATTATTGTGTTTGATTGATAGTCATCGCTGTTTTTTATTTATAAAATAAAATAAAAATCTTTTCTGTAAAATTGTAGTAAATTGGAGTGGAATAAGTTAAATTAAATTACTATTTAAACATGTTTAAAAATTAAGCTAAAAATAGATAATTAAAGAAGATGAACACCATTTTTTCTTAACCAATTATATGAAAACGTATTTGTTAAGTATAAAGTATGCTTAAACACTTATATAATTCAACATTTTGGCAAAACCTTCAGCCACTGTCCAAATACGTACAAGGTATATAGGTATACGTACGTACGCAGTACGCGTACGCAGTAAATAACACGCGTCTATAAATTTAATTCTATTTCAAAATGGAATTTAAAATTTCGCCCTCATATATCCCGCGGAATGGTGTTATTGACTCGTAGAAAATAACTTTATGAAACTGTCGCCATAGTTCTGGAGCGGATCTTCCGAACTGCGTTTGTTTGGAAACTTTAAAATTTACTGTACCTGACCGTAAAATAAACATTCTTATGTGTCACAGATAACTTAAAAGTTATAGGTGCTATTGTATAAAAGTTTAAGCTCAGGATAATATAATTTTCAGTTTGGCTGCATGTATTTTTCAAATAACATTGAATTTGTTTTAATTTAAAAAAATAATATTATTGTTGGTTCTTATTACTGAATAACAATTTTATAAATGTTGCTGCAAAGCAAAAAATACGTGTGATCAAGTAAATTAACTAATAAATAATTACAACACGTTGCATGAACGAAAAATATTTCCGGTAGAATATAATATTTATGACATATTGTATACTAAAGAAGAAAAAGTAATGCACAGATTATAATATTATCCAAATCACTTCCAAATTATTTATATTTATTAGCTAAGGCTTATAGTTAAGCTAGACCCAGACCCTAGATCAGAGTGGACACGACCTTCAGCAATGAAGTCGACAACCCAGAAGAAAGAATAGTTAGGATGCGTTTTAGGTAGTTTATAATTACCAGTATATTAATTGCTATTTCAAAATAAAATAGATATTAAAAAAAATTAAGATCGGGTCCGCGGTTTAACTTTGAAAACAAATGTCTAACAATTCTTGCATCTTCTGGTATATGACTCATTGATGATTGGCATCATTGTGTCCATTTAGTCAAACTGATGACGATGATATCCTTTTGGCCGATTTCGGCCACGTCGGCCAATCTCAAGAGCGATTAGCCAACTGCGCAGGATATATTATAGTGCCCAAGTGTGCGCTCTAATACAGATACACTCTCTATTCTCTCACTCTCATAATTCGATGGGACGAGAGTGTACACTCTCCTAACTTCCATACTCTGGGCTGTTACTGAGAACTTTATGACAAAAACAAATACTTTTATAGGCTCGACCTGGGATTTGAATTCAGGAGGTCGGCCTTAAGTCTAGCCACTGAATTACTATAACGGGATTGTAATTATGTTTGAAATTTAGAAAGTCACTTAAATTTTCAAAAGAGGTATAAGGTACGCATACTCGTGCTTTGCGGGATATCTGTCTACTGTATTAACACGTCTTTACTGGCATTTTCTATAATACGCTTTCGTCCGTTTAGGCAGATTTCGCACATAGTTTCCCCGTCAGTTCACAACAGCCTGCCAGACATTACACAGTATAATGTTGTACTAACATTTATAATTTTATACTTCACTCAGCTCTCTATTAAGTTCTTACTGATATGTTTGGTACATAATTACTATTTGCTACAGTGTAGAGTTGCGTTCGGCCTATGATGTATACATATTATTAACATTCGTTCCAGTACGTATCCTTTGACATAAGTAAATATTGAGATAAGTATTTTATAAGCAAAATTATCTACTCACACATCACACATATCTATGAACACATTTATTTCTATGGCTTTATGTTTTTTTTTTTTTATGTTTCGTATAAAAATTAAAATTAAATGAAAAAACTTAATTTGGTAATTGAAAATTATATTATATATTTTGTTTAAATTAAATTCAAAATTTTCAGTGTAATATAATGATGATGATTTTTATATGAGCATTCTATACAATTTGTGTATTAAAATGTTCTCTTATAGTTATAACTTAACACTTCTCTCACATAGTAAAACAGCGTAATGGTCTATAAAGTACTAGAACGATCTAGAAATCATAAATATTTCAGATTAAATTGTCCGCGTGTAGCGCATAGCGTTCGTTGCACCGTTTATGCGTTCAAAAACTTTTCGACGTCGGTACATATATCTTGTGAGTACGCAACTTTTCGCAGTTCCAAAATAAAATGTCAGTTAAAACTTCAGTGATTTATGATTGGTTTGGATATTTTTACGGAAATGGCAAAGGTTGTTTTCGATGTAGAAGATGACTCGACTTCTTTGAGTGACCGTGTCATTGATTGATTTTTGGTTCTTATAAATATTTGTTCGACAATAAAATAATGAAATGAAATATTCGCGTTGTTTTGATATAACGAATGAAATGTTGAATTTAATAAACAATAATAATCTTAAGCACATAAAATGTAATCACAATTATTATTTTTATTTATATTAGATTATATTATATAATATTATCAAATATTGGTTTTGCAATTTATTGTTTTATTTTTGTTTTGTTTTCAATATTATAAATTCATAAAAAATATTGAAACGAAAAATTTAAAATAAAATGAAACCAAACAGATATAATTCACAAATAATAGTATACACGCCTCCCTAAAGATTGTTATGTTGCGTATTATTACAGAAAATTATTATTTATATCAAATTAAATATTTATTTAATAATTTAAGTAAAAGAACCAATTTTTTTTAATTATTATTATTCCTAAGAAATAGAAAAATCTGAAAATGAGTCAATAGTAAATGAGGTCTAGTTTATATTTTTCATGCAAGTGCAGCGTTCGTTTCAAATGAATATTTTCTTTGGCGCATTCAAGTAATTAACAGGTCAAGTAGCTTGGGAGTTTATTTCATTGAAAATAAATTCTTATTTCAAAGACCTAAGTTTCAGTTTTAGTTAAACGATATATACATTTATTTATACTTATAATATGCAAACAGAATCAACACGTATATTTTGCGTTGGTGGCAGAGTCACGGCCTTTAGAAGTACAAGGTTTTCAGGTGCAATGTCGCTGGTTTTTCATTTGACCTGTTTTTATGACGATTCGAAATTTAACTACATGCGTAGATTATGTATACTGTAAATTAAATTAAAATTTATTTAAATATTATTATAAATAACGAGCCCTCGAGCCTGCGATTCTATTTATGTCAACTTTAAGTTTAGAAATAAAATATATATTGACATGTTTTAATTTCAAGAAATATTGATAATATAATATAATCTGTGAAGAGACAAGAATTTTTAGAATTATAAATGTAAATTGTGGAATTAATAAGGTGTTAGGTATTTCGTTAATTTCTAATTGTTTTTGTTTATGGTTTTTATATACAACGACATAAATTTATATATTATTTAAAAGACATAAAACACAGATTTTTAAATGATATTTTTTTATAAATTGTAGCAGCGTACCTTACTTTATATGAACGAATTATCAATATGAAATATATGTTATAAACATTTTAAGTAAAAAATGTATTTGAGTAAAAGATTTCTATTAAAGGCTATGTTCGTAAACGCGCCGCTGTGCCTAATCGCCTGGTAACTTCGAACTATGTGTGGTCGGAACCACAAATGTGAAAATAAGGCTAAGTTTATGGAACTGGCATCAGCGACAGGTTATAGTAATGTATTACAATAGCTAATTTAAAAAAAAAAAAGTTTTTCTTTATAATAAAAATGGTGTGCCTTTTTTAGATAGACGAGTTAGGAAAGTAGAAGGGAGATTTGAGTTAAAGCCAATCGATAACATTAATTTTGATTCTTACAATGTAGGCAAATATATTAGATGATCACTTACCAATAATTATCTGCAATCTGCAATTAAAAAAAAAAAATTAATTATGTGACTGAATAGAACTGACGTATTGTTTACGTTTAGATACTCTGAAATGTTAATTTAAAATGTTAAGCAAGTAAAGCTTACCTCAGTATTATATTTAATACGTATATGTGTGCGTATATAATGAACAACGATAATATATGAAAGTGTTTAAAATGTTTTATTATTGATCTTCAGAAGAATGGGCGTACATTTATTGAAATATCTTTCAATAAACCCTCGGCGTTTAAATGCTAAAGTAAAAAAAGTAAAAAATTGGTAAAGTCAGCTGATTTTACAAATGCCCTTTCTCCCATTGCAAATTCTTTTAATCTTTACTTCAAATCAAACGTACCTGAGGTTCGTACAAAACCTTTATTTATGTATACTCAGACAGAAATCACCCTTTGCGTCGCCCGCTCGATGCATGGGAACCAAGAAAGCATTCAAAATGATTTATTGTAAATGGTTTTCTACTTTGTTGGCTAAAATAATAAGACCCGCGCCCGGATTGCTGTTCTAAATTCGATATTTTATTGTTACTTTTTGCTTTGCCGCATGCCGATACGCGCCACGAAATTTAATTTGCAATCCCTTTGTTAGCGCATTAGCCCCGCGATTGAATGAATCAGCGATATGGTAATCAACCGCTAAAACGAAAAAGAGGAGTTAATTAGTGATAAGAAATTAAATTAGAATCATAAAGTGGGTGTTACAGAAGCACGACCTGAATGAGACATCGAAGATGCTTACTATAAAAACGTTTAAGAACGGTAGGAATTGCGGGTCGCTTTGTGTGGCACGAACAATGGCATTCAACGTCCGGAATATTGACGCTTTGACTTCGAAGGTGTCATGAGAATTAGTGGACTATTATTGATCCATAGAAAACGCTATGGTCAAGCGAATAGTAGATAACAATAATTAGCTTGGACGCAACAAAAAGTGACATAAATCCCGCATAATAAGTTCTCGGGAGTGCAAAAAACGTCGTCCGAGTTTACCTGAACATCTACTTTTTTGCATGACTCGGAACGAGCGTGGGCCGATATAATAAACACCTCAATTCCTGGCAAAGCCATTGTTTAATGATTTTCTGTTGTGATCTTGCACAATCTTCGACGGTTTGATTTTTTTATTGTTAGGGTTGCCAGAATAAAAAGGTTTTTGTATGTCTTAGTAGCGATTAAACAAAGGGAATTGGGCTCGTGTGAAGGTGTGATTTATTTACTTAGCCCTGACAGTTCTCGCTTGACCGCCTTTTTATTATATCGATAAAATCAGATTTCAGATTGAGGCAATATTAATTTAGCTCTTATTGTTTCAGGTGCAATATGGAAAAGAGGCTGGATACGATAATAGGAGACTAGTAATTTATATTTATGTAGCGAATTTTCATTTTTATTCCGCGATAAAACAAAGATGCTGGCGTGTGTTTTAAGAGAAGTGACCTCGATCGTCTTCTTTGCGATACAAATTCATTTGAGCGCGGCTGACAGCCGGTGTCTAGACAAAAACGCGAGTAAATGAATAATTAAATTTACATAACATTGACAATATTTGGCCTAACGCAATAAAAAAATATTAATAGATATTGAAAAGAAAATTGATCGTCTGTTAACTAAGCTAGTCAGTCACAACAGTAGCAATAGTAAGTTACCAATAGAGGAAATAAACTAAGGAGTAGTGTTCACTGGAAACGCCACCACGGTGGTATGCTTTATATTGCACCTTGTATCGACTGCGCGCTGACTGGTCGCTACGTCACGTGGCTTCCCGGCGCGCGACTGCAGTGCTGGATGCTACTAACTGTATACACGTGAGTACTTCGTTTTATTTCTGTTTTATTTACACTGTACACTTAAAACATGATTGTAAAATATTAACCTGTTTGTAGAATTTCTTTAGATGTTGATGATTTTAAAAGGAAATATTTAATATTATTATATTAAATTTGCTTACTTATAATACAATTTATGCTTTCTATTTATAACCTAAAAATGTCATGAAATTATTCATGTAATGTATTTGCTCATTAAGTGTTGTCTTAAACAAGTTATTTCTTAAGTTTAACAATGGACGTAGTTAGCCAAAAAGTTTATCGTAACGGCAATCTATAAAGTAAACACTTGAATAATTACCAAACGGTAGCCGAATGCCTATACACAAATTAAAGAATTCAAATTTATTCAGAGGTTTAAGTAGTCTATAAGCTCGAGTAGGTTGTCGCTTCAATTTCATTTACATGTCAATCAACGGAAATCTTGATGATGACATTTTAGTATATTTATTTGATATATTGCAACTGCAGACTTCTGGTTGGCAAATTTATTCAATTTTAGATTTAGAGTTTAATTTGAAATTTTTGTTTTGTTAAGGTGTTTGGCCGGCTAATCTCTTGCAATTTTTATATCATTATGTATATTTTGGTTTCTAGTGTGGACATTATCTTGAATATATATTTTTTTATATAAGAAAAAAAAAATTATGTTACTTACATGTACATAACACAGATAGTGTTTAATGCATGATTCTCATTATAATGAAAATGAATATCTGTCATTGCATCTCGCAGAACCGATGTTTTGATTGTATTATATTGTAAGAAATAACGAAAAATATCGTTTAATAAAAATACAATATTTTTATACATTGGCATTCACTGAATAGTGTGTTTGTTAATTAACAGACACACCCTTTAACAGATTTTTGTACACATTTAATAAAGTGGACATTGAAAATTTGGCAACAACATAAAATGTTTGCGTTTTTAGTTGGCTTGAAAAGTCACGACGATGTGTTAAATTGTCTTGAATTTAATATTATTTGAGGACAAACATATGATTTGCTGTTGTTACATTAGATTATATCTAATTGGACGTAATTGTTTCTGTTGTTTGTTGTTTTGTCTTCCTGTTTGTAATATTGAAAGCCCAATTGTGATAAATTGATCACCTTATCCTGGCTTACCGTAACAACCTGTGAATGTCCCACTGCTGGGCTAAGGCCTCCTCTCCTTTTTTTGAGGAGAAGGTTTGAGCTTATTCCACCACGCTGCTCCAATGCGGGTTGGTAGAATTCACATGTGGCAGAACTTCAGTGAAATTAGACACATGCAGGTTTCCTCACAATGTTTTCCTTCACCGTAAAGCACGAGATGAATTATAATCACAAATTAAGCACATGAAAATTCAGTGGTGCTTGCCCGTTTGTTTGTTTGCTTTTCCCCTTTGCTTTATCCTGGCTTATTAATAAGATATAAGTGAAAATTAACAGGTTCAAAATCTACGCGATTGAAGTCGTGGGTTCAGTAGCTCGAAAATAATGATATTAATGTTTAAAATTTGTATATAATAAAATTTTATTTTATTGTTTTCCATAAATGGGATTAACATTCTATATCAAGATTACGAGCGACTACATCAATTAGTTGGTTGCCTTATAAAAATGCCCACAAACCGGTGTCCATGTCTTCAAATTACAGATTTAAAAGGTCAAAATATAATATTTTGGAAACTCACAATAAATATAATAAATTGTTACCTTAACTAATAGGATTGGCCCACTCGTTATATTTAATTTGTGCCAAATCAGGTCACAATGGTGGAATTAAATATTAACGATGTCTGAGACGGAATATGATAAATAGGCATTATGTTAGTATACTTTATATATAAAGTCATAATAGATAAGTCTATAAGGATCTGATAAACACAGCAGGACTTCATTGTCACAAGCAAAACACAAAAGTTCGTTCTTTGTCATGTAAATATTAAATTTACATATAAATTGTATTTTTTTATTCACCTAATAATATTATAAACTTAATCAATTAATTTTATTTTAGAATTGTAGATTCTTTTTTTGAAAATCTTGAAGGTTAACCAGCTTTCGTGTCATCGGACGGTAATCTTCACTAATCGATGAATACTATAACATACTACTATAAAATATAACATTTAGCTTATCTTTGTTTGCAAATTATGATAAGCTTTACAAGATGGCATATAAGTTAGAGGTAGATTATTAAATATAAAAACAATGCGTGACATAACTAAAGACTATTTAATATTCTTTCTATCTGTTCGTAACCACTAAAACGTTTTAATTAAACTTACAAAGTTAATTTTATTCGCTTTTGAATTAAAGTGAAACTAATTACTATATTAAAGCTGAAATTTCATTACACGATAATCTGTCGAAATTATCGTATAGTGAATTTATGTAAAAATGGGCTATAGGTTAAAATTTAAATAATATTCGTCGTCAAGCGTATGAAGACGCGCGCACAGAGTTCTATCTAGAACGTTTGAATTGTTGTTATTTGTAAAAAAATAATTATTTCTTCCAATTTTTTTTTGTTGTCTTTCAAAATTGATTTAACAAATGTTTTTACTTATTAATATATGGCATATAAGGAATGGCTTCTGCTAAATATAAATATATTCCTATAATAATAATAGTATGATACAGTTAAATTATAACATTTGATTACGTAAGTATTATACAAGTATTGTCTGTGATTTATTTAGTACGAAATCGTGATTAGAGGTACAGATAAAGTATTTAAATAAAGACAACTTGTAAATAAATTGAAGTGTCCAAAAAAATAATTATTTTCATTATACAACACACAATATTGTATTTTTTGTGCATACGTTTTTTAAAACATTATTATATACTTATACACGAACATAACACGCTCGTTTTATCTTTTGATCTATATATAAGGCGTCGCGTCAGACTGCTCAATTTTTCTACAAAGGCTGAATATCACGGGTACTAATAGAATGTTTTACTTCTTGTTCTTGTAATAACACTATCTCATACTTACCTCAACATTTGGAAAATATGCAAAAAGCTATACATCGCTACCACCCGTTAAAGATACTAACTAAATATTTTTAAATATATTTTCTTCTTGTTTATGGGATATTGTAGAGTAAATAGGTAATAGACCTTCTCCTCAAAAAGGGAGAGGAGGCCTTAGCCCAGCAGTGGGACGGGCTGTTACTATACTGTACTGTAGGTAATAAGGAGGTTCTTGTTTCAAACTCGATACAAATCACAATATAGTGCATTATAATTGTCCTAGATAGTGTAACAGATAAATAGATAGACGGATTGCCTTTATTAAAAATTGGTATCCCACAAGGGTCAATTTTAGTTCCTTTTCTAATTTTGATATAAGTGATCCCTGAAGAATATATACCTTTCTATGTTAATGGTATTTGTGATACTGTTTAACTTGCTGATAATAGTCAAGAAAAAAAAACGAAGTATATATTAGGTAACTTGGACAACTAAAACCCATTGTACTGCTAAATTTTAAATTTTTTGTTATTTTCATATCATATTTTATGGCACTTAACTTTGGCGGATCGCTTCACATGAATATCATATATTTTTTTTATTCAAAAATAAACTGTTTTATTTTTTTTTATTTTGGATCAAGGAGTCTTTACAAAAGCTCTAAAATAAAAAAAAAATAACTAAAGCAGACCGTCTCACGCTTGACTTCTTATTTGCGCATTAAGAATCGTCGTCGAGTTAGACAATAATAATACGTGGGCACCATTGTTTGAACTTACACGAGGTTTCATATTACTTATTACAACATAACCGAGTAGACATTTTTTTTACTACTGTACTATACTGTGTAGGTGTGTATTAAAAACGTATTAATCATCATTGGTATGCTTTCAGACACGTTATGCAACTAAATCAAATATTTATGTTGGAGATGACATTGACATTATATCGTCTGGTTCAAGTCGAGGATGGTAAACTTTATTTGCAGAACAGACCTTCTATGACAGTTCACCAAATCTCTGTAAAACAAAACATTTGCTTGAACATTTTTAATCTTATTAGTAGAATAAAATATAATCTAGAAATTTCTAGTGTATCTCTCTATCTGTACCTGATAGATTTAAGAATTTAGGATAAACTTTTTAATAACATGGCTTAGGTGAAAGATATTTTATTCGTCATTTAGAAATATGATTAATTTTTTTGAAGACGTCAATTTAATGACTATAATTATAATAATTACGAAAATTAATTTCCCCTTTTCATATTTGTCTGCTGCCTTATTGGTTAAGGAAATTTCCTGTTCGATGAATATTGAGAAAGTCACATTATTATGTAATTAGTGTGAAACTGAAAGTTATTCTTTCGTCACGATTTCTCTAGATATATATATTATTCTAATCTATATTTATATAGTAAGTTAAAAATATTATTAAATTAAATATAAAATATTAAATATAAAAGTTTACTGAGGTCCCACTGCCGAGTCCAAATTTATAAAGCTAGGAGTGTGAAATTAAGATAACATTCTCCTTTTATGAGTCCCCATAGAGGGGAAAAATAAACAATAGTGCTCAAAATTTCTAACAAATCATCCCCTGAAGGGATATCGTAAGAGTTTATATGTTTAAGTCTAAAGTGAAAACGAAGTCACTAACGACAAGGTTAAGTAACATGCAACTACTTTTAGGGCAAAAGGTCTTATGTTAAAATAGTGTAATTTAAAGGAGTATCAGAACTGACAATTTGTTTGTTTTATTGTTGAAATATTCATATTTATCTCTCAACTGCTTCCCTTTTACTAATATATAAAGTGACTTTCAAAGCATTCATAAATAAAAATGTCCAATAAAAATCGTTTTTTTGCAGTTTTGAATTGGAACAAAATTTATACACCTTTTGTTGTAATAGTATGTAATATGACTTTAAATTTAGAATAGAATTATAAGCAGGATACAAAATCAAAATCAACCGATCTTGTTAAAATTAATTATAGTATATTTCAGTTGTTAAATTGAATTCACGGTTAATTAATTGGTAGAGCAATGACACCAAACAATTTAATTCATATGTCATTCATATCAACACGTGCCGACCAAATATAGTACTAATGAATTATTATTGAATCTATTTAAGTGGGAGGTTGTTTCATTCAAATATATATACTTATCATTCTTATGTTAACATTCGATAAATGGTGTATTGTATAATAAGTTTCATAGAAATATATTTATATCTATAAAGAACAACATACGCAGCCTGTAATTGTTTCACTTCTGGATAAAGGGTCTCATCTCGGAGAGACGGTTGGAGCTTATCTCAATACGCAGATCCACCACGGCTAGTTGGTAATAATATATCTGACAGAATTTTATCTGACACATGCAGCTTACGCTTTGCGTCCCCTTCCGGCGTGCAAACTTAGGGTTGGTGATGAAAATTTCTTGACAGAAAATAGTTCAAATCAATTTTATCAGCTCAGCCCGGTACTTGAACCCTTGGAATTTGCTACGTTATAAGCTAGGCATCACCAATATATATATATATATATATATATATATATATATATATATATATATATATATATATATATATATTGCACACAATATAAATATTTTAACGAACACACTTGTCCTTAATAAGTTACATTGAATCTCAGAGCACGACGCGACGATCGTCCAATATTAATTGACGGATTAGTCTTCTAACTGATTGTGATCAAAGATGAATGGCAGTTACGCAGTGAAGGGTCAAGTTCCAAATATTACGGCGACGAGGCCGTGAATTATTGATAAATTAGTCTTACGTAATACATTCAGTTTTTAATTATTTTGAAATTTGGTAAAACGAAATTTACTAATAATTAGTTAAAAAGTTTTTTTTTGTATATAGATAAACTTAAAAAGAAAAACTTTATCTAAATACACAAATTTTGAGAGCCGTTTCCGACATAATATTTAAAATAATTTAATATGATAATATTTCGGAATCTATACGGGCAATTTTTATTATTCTTTTACTGCGAAAAATAAAAAATAATAATAATTGTGTGTTTTGTTAAATAGACTCATTTTTCATGTTTTAAAGAAGAACATAATTATATTAATATTAAAATTACCGAAAGGAAATATTGCTTTTCGCAACTTTTTCATAATAATTAAGTTAAATCTAACTGTACCAATGTATCGTTAAACTTATTTTAAGAAGTTTTTAAAAATAAAGTTTGTTATAAATACTAATAAATTCAAATAAATGTGTGGTTATTGCTATGTGTGGTTACAGCTATGACAACTAATCTCAAAGAGTACCCTAACTGCGGAGAAGATAAGATTATATTGCACAAGTGACTGCGCAAATATAAGTTCACTTTTCAGCACCACGTATAAATAGCCACATGCAGAGTAGAGCGGAGTCAAGCTTTTTTGTCTCTGCACCGGATTACGGGTGGTAGGGCTTTGTGCAAGCTTGTCTGGGTAGGTACCACCCACTCATCAGATATTCTACCGCAAGACAGCAGTACTTGGTATTGTTGTGTTCCGGTTTGAAGGGCGAGTGAGCTAGTCTAATTACAGGCAAAAGGGACATAACATCTTAGTTCCCAAGGTTGGTGGCGCATTGACGATGTAAGCGATGGTTAAAATTTCTTACAATGCCAATGTTTATGGGCGGTGGTGACCACTTACCGTCAGGTGGCTCATATGCTCGTCCGCCTACCTATACTATATAAAAAAAAAGTTCACACCCGTGTACTGGAGTACTTTTGAACTGGAGACCACCATAAAGCTCCTAAAAGACCATTAAGGCAGTCAATTAAATAATAAAGTATTAGCTATTAAGGCTAAACTTATTATTAAACAAATTAAGAGTATATAATATTACATAATACAGAAATGTCGGTATGTTAATGCGTCCTAGGCACTATGTGTAAGTTAAATATTGTTACGCGTGAAAAGAAGTCACATTATTCGTTGACTTGTCACTTTATAGTCACTGTACAATTGGAAAGCGACTTTTACTGTGGCGTGTGTGGGCGTCTTTATTTGGAACGACAAGGACAGTTGAATTTTTACTAACGAATGTTAGTAATATGATCTACTGCTTTACACCTTATTTTAATGTTAATAATTTGTTTAAATCAAAGTTATAGCATTGTCGTGTTATAAATTTTATCTTGATTATTATTTATTTTATCTATTTTTCATTTCGTTAGTTTCATATTGAATAAAAAAAAAAACAAATTAAGAGTACTACGTACTTAAACAAACTTAATATTAAATATTTTTTAAGCGAATTTTAAGTTTGTAAGTTTGTAGTTTTTTGTTTGTAATATAAATCTATAAAAGTAACAAAAAAGTGTTGTCATGATATTGAAACTAAATAAAAATTCAAATTACCGTGAAAAATTTATTGTATGGGCATAAGCTAATAAGAATATAAATTAATTAGCATAATACTTTTAAAAAGCAGCTGTTTTTGACTGTCAGGTGGTCCGTCTCGAGATAAGAGGGATGCTGGCTTAGGTATGAAAGGGCACGACGATTGTTATCGCGAGAACATAGGAAATATTAATATGACAGCGATTTACGTTCTATAACATTTTAAAGTTATACATCCAAGTTATTACGGACGGGTTTTATTGAAACCAAAGCACGATAAAATGGTATATGGTTGTGTTATATACACTTTCCGCTAAAATATATTAAGTTACTTTTTATGTGTATTTTATATATAAATATAATATTAACCAAAATAATTACTTCATAATATATTGTGAGATTTACGTTGGAAATGAATTTAGTCTTTTGAGTTTATTTTAATGATTTATAAATTATTGCAATCGTTGTATACTAGCGTTAAATAATAACATATAATATGTAATATATAAATTGGCATGTAGCACATTACATATAGGCCTTCAGCCCAGTACCCACGGAACATTACATATATTGAAAAATATTCGTTGATGGACCGGGTCGAGCCCTTCATTCTTAATTCTACCGACCATCACCACTTTGTATTGTGTTCCGTATTGAAAGATGAATTAGCCCGTTATTATTTCAGGTATAATGTAACATCTTAGTTAGCTTATAGCGCATTGACGTTGTGAGGAGTAGTTTATACTTCTTACCAAAGGTTACCATGCAGGTGACCGCTTAAACGTCAATCTTATTATAATATGTTAATAATGTTTCTTGATTCGTCATTCCTCTTTCTCAGAAGAACTTTGGAAGTAGCATGCTAATGAGTAGTAATGTTAATTTGAATTACCTATTTCTAATTTTAAATAAAATTTACTTAAAATAGATTAACATTAGTACCTATTGTCGAAAACTTTGAGGAGTTGTGTATCGATATTGAAATAATCGAAACAGTAACGTTCCAATATCAAATTTTATTAAGATCTAAGGATTAATTAACTTTGAAATTAAATCTGACGTTATTAAGAAATTCATTTTGAGGATAAGAATAGAATTGACATTATTTTAATTAAATAGACGTATCCTTGAGTCTGACACCTCGTAATAAAGTTTCCATATGAAATTAAACGTTCACATTGATTTCGTGTACTTATAATAGCTCAGTGTCGGTCCTTTTGATGTGATCCTCCAATATGCGTAATTGTGGGTTTAGCGTTCGTACACCGGCGCAAGTGAGCAGTGGTGGCGTTGTAAAGATTCAGTGAAAATGTCCGCCCACTAGAGCTGACCTTAATAGCGGAGGTGCGGCCGTTAACATTTTAACATACAAGGCTATTTGTGAGTACACAAAAATGTTAAGGTAAGACTTAAGACAATTTTTCACTATGAGATATCATATAATATATTTTTTCGGATTATTGAGCGATATTTTTAAGCTAATATAACGCTTCCCTGTACCCTGTACACTTCATGCATCTGTATCGCAGCGTTTCTTTTATAGCAAATGATCGATAGAAATCGATTTCCGCATTTTCTTCGTTCGACGAACAAGCTTAGCAATCAAGCAACAAAGTATTTACGGACCAACACGACTAAGTAACTAGACGATACTAACTGAACTGATCAAAAAAATCTTAGTATAAATGCAAATAGATGTCAAAAATAATTTCCAGGGGTACTATATATTGTATCATATTGTTAAGATCTGACTTCAATTTTCCTGTTTCAATTACCATTTTTCACCAAATATTCCGATCAATAGTGAACATATAAGCATAATATTGTACAATATATGTTCAGCACAAATATGATTGCAGCAGTCTGCTTGAATTGAATGTTGAAATTTGAATTTTGGTAAATAATAGTATACAATAGATATTGTATATGGCTTATATTTGTGAATGTATGTATATGACTTATGTCTAAAATTTGATTTGAAGTATTCAAAGTACCTGAACCTTATTTATAATTAAAACGCACTTCTTATTTAGAAAGATAATAAAAATAATGTTACAATTTCTACTTCCCTGAAAAAAGTAAAAATTAATAAAAAAATTGTCAACACATTTATTAAATGATAATAACATAATTATAAACAAATTAAAAAATAACATAACAAATTTCTACGAACGCACCGCTTCTCACTTACGCGGTATTGTCACTACTCTCATTTTTCCGCAGCGCATGTGTTTTTAATGAATAGGTATTATATTTAATCGGGGGCTGAATTTTTACGATAAGCCTTTGATGTCTTATTAATGATGCCCATCAAAGCAGCGTATCGATTTATCATAAAATATATTCAGTGTTAAGCTTTTAATTACGTAAAAAAATGTACCTTACCTTTCCACTATAAACAGGCTTATAAACGTCAACCTTTTAAAATTACTTTGTACTTGAAAATGATGCTTCTGTGTAACGGAGAAATATTTTAATCTTTTTTTGGTTTTTATATTTTTATTTGAAAATAATACAAAAACTACGTTTATTTAATATTAATCAGTTTCGAGAAAGTGTTGAATAGTTACCAGTTGACCATTTAAATAAGTAAATGCCGCACTGCTGGGCTAATGTCTCCTTGAGGAGAAAATTTCAAGTTTATTCCTCATGTTGCTTCAATGCACGCTCACACATACATATGTCAGATTTTCATCCGACAAATTTAAGATTCTTTACGATGCTTTCCTTTGCCGCCAAGCACGAGATGTATTATCAAAAATAAAAGCAAAATAAACACATGAAAACTCTGCTTGCCCGGGAACGAACCCGCATTCTAAGGTCAAAGTAAGAGTCAAATTTGGATTTTAATTGAAATAAATTTTATAAGGTATTTGCACTTATGCCTTCGCTTAGGCTTAAAGGTGTGCGAGCCTCATACATGTCCCTGTGGTATCCAGGTGGACCATTTCGGACGCCATGGACTTAGCTGCCGCAAAAGCGCTGGCCGTGCATATCGCCATGGATCTCTTAATGACATACTTCGTCGGGCTTTTGCCACAGCATCGGTTCCTGCTACTTTGGAACCGAATGGTTTATGCAGAGATGATGGCAAAAGACCCGATGGAGCGACATTAGTGCCATGGTCGATGGGACGTGTTCTTGTGTGGGATGCAACTTGCATAGATATGCTGGCAGTATCTCATATCAAGAATACGTCTCGTAAGGCCAGTGCAGCCGCTGTGAAGCTGCTCAAATACTCAAGCGCCGCAAATATTCACTATTATGCAACGATTATGAATTTGCGGGGCTGGGTTTTGAAACATTTGGTCCATGGTCGTCCGATACAAAAAGAATCATAAAAGATGTTTCTAAGAAACTGGTCCACACTTCTGGTGACCCAAGAGCTGGCGCTTATTTAGCCCAAAGGCTGAGTCTAGCGGTGCAGAGAGGCAACAGTGCCAGCGTCTTGGGTACAATGCCACAGGACAATTTTTTAGACGGCGTGTTTCTGCTTTAAATTTGTAATGTGTATTTTGTTCTTTTTATTTTAATTTAGTATTTTATAAAAATGACTGTATATATCAGTTAAATTTAATTTAAAAAAAAACCTTCGCAAACAACATGAATTGTTATATTAAAAAAAGGTATTTGCACTTCGATATTTTATAGCAATACATATAATATTTTGTAATATAAAACAATCCAAAAAGTGATCGCAAAGTTTTTTAATGTTTATATTATGTTAAATAACTTTCACACAATACCTCTGTCGAACCAATAAAAAGCGGTGATTGATTGAGCATCCGTTTTTAAAAGAAACGAATGAACACTATGAATATTAAAAAGTCCATCGTTTTTTAATCGGGTAGGGCGTTAAGAATTTAGTATATAAATTACCTACCGATTATAGTAACAAGTTATTAGTTGTGCCGGAATACTTTAGTTCGGACGCAACGGTTTCAGAGTATGCGGCCGCGCATGGACGTAGGTACACGAAATACAATTCTCTGTTCGATATTCCGAGAAAACTATCGATTTCACAAAACGTAATATAAATTTTACAGTAATTAAACATATTTTATTACTATTCACAAACATTAAAAAGATTTTTTATCGTTTTTCGTTTTTACTAGATGCGTAATGTCTCGATGAGTCGTAAACGCACTGAGGTAAAGTTTTAAAGATTAAGAATCATTCGTGTTCATCCAAACGACTATAAAATACTTAATATCTGCATATTGATGTGTGGCACACACTACGGATTCTCGGTCTACCTATTCGTATAAAGTTTGATTCAAATACTTTCAGAGACGTAAAATTACAGATAATGAAAAACAAAGCTTTAGTAAATTGAATGGTTATTTTTTTTTATAGAATAGTAGCAAAGCCTATAGAGTCAGGAGTGGAGACGATAACAACTTAAGGAGTCGGGATAGAACCAGCGGGTTTTATAATCGCTAGGCGGCCCGTAAACAGTTGCGCTATATTTTCGTACATTTTATCATTATTTTGGTTAGTTTGATTTTTCATCCGTTTTGTTTTAATGGGTGACTTTGTTTTATTATTATAAAACACTTGTATGTATTGCGACTGATTGATGCTCAATTTAATGTTTCCCTTAAATTCCGTAATTTACATGACTATATTCTTATTAATCCCTAAGCAACCTTAATGTATAATTTCATTACGATTGATTCAGTGGCTTAGTCTTGATTAGGTAACAGAGTCAGTTTCGAATTTGTAATATTAATATAGATTCTCAGCAAGACTCAATTACCCAAATAAAATATCATTTTGAATAAACATATCGTAGTTATTTGCTTCATTATGCATTATGCACAGTTTAATTTCTTTTTTATTTAAAAAAAATCTCCATATATTTGCATCATCTTACATTTTCTTTCACTGTTCTATTAAGAAGAAACTTTGAGTATATCAAAAAACATTTTACGATTATTAAACCCCCCGATTGACAACCGGGAAGGCATTCTATTCGTTCCCATATTTTTATTGCGTGTAAAGCCGTCGGCGCGTTTTTATATCATCTCTTTTAAGTGACATAAATTCTAATACAAAGTCCATTTGTGTATCTGAGACGTCTTAAAAGGTATACGGATAATCGTTTTTCTGCTTTTTACAAGGAACTCATTTCAATTATCGGGTGATTTGATGGGTATAAAACGCGATGGTATGTGTCGGATGGTGGCGCCCAGCGGCGGCTGGTGGGACGCCGAAGTTTTTTAATTTTTAATTCGTAGATGCTAATTTAATTATGGAATCCCAGTTTTAATGTATTATACAGCTGTATCCTGCCGCCTCATAATTTTTTATGTAATGATGTTTTTGACTCCATTTTTCTTCACGGTTTAAACGTTTTTAATTTATATAACTTGTATACCTTATGGCTTATAAATTGGTATTAAAGAAATGTTTTACATATCGTTCATTCTATTTGTATATATGTCAAAGCAATTTGTCTTACATCTATAAAAATTCTAAATGTGTGAATAGACTTTTTACTTTTTATCAATCGATGTTTATTTTTATAATCTGTGTGTAGGTTTATCTCGTCGATTTGACGCGGGATGAGAGATTAATATTAAATAACTCCAAAAGGACTTTGATGTAATGCGACATATTATTTACTATAGAAATGCATCAACGCGTTTTAAGAAGATATAGACACGGCTTGACATTGCGTAACAATATATAAGACTTCATATTTGAATATTGATACTTACTTCAAATTTTGTATTTATTTGAATATTTAAAAATCAGAACTTTCACCAAACTACTTATATTTAATAATGCTAAACATTCACCCAAATATTATAGGAAAGAGTGAGTATCTATAATTATCTTATCACTTAAATAAGTATTAATTCACTTAATTTACGACAAATATCGTTTTCATTAGATTTTTGTGACAAATGTTGAAACAGAAACGACGATGCATGACTCAATTTAATTTAATAGCGAAATTTGAATATGTCTTTTCATATTTAACGAATTGACACCTCTATAATTTTCTACATCTTTACTAATTGTGTATCTTGAAAGGCAGTGACAGGGTAAGAATAATTCCAAGCGACGAGTGTTACTGATACTAAACTTGAAATAAATGAATAGTCTTTTTCTTTTTTAATCCTTAGGAATGTTTAGATTATACCGTTAAAAGCTTCTATATACATATACATACGTTTATCCCGTGGATTTAATAACTGGACATATTACAGCTTATCGCTTATAAATGCTTATAACTTTAGTCTAGCTATAAAGTTGTTTTGATACGATTTATTACGCTGGCGTCGATTGGTTGTGACAGCGAATATCAAATGATTGCGCTGGGTAAGCGGCATCTGTACATTGATTCGGGTAGCTGTTCATGGCTGTGTGCTGGTCGCTTGGTCACTTATTAACTAAAAATTTTAATTAGAATTTTTACCAATAGTCGTATGAAAATAAAGTGTTGTACTGACATAAATCCAAATAAATGTCACGTAAAAACTTTATGCAATAGTTATTTAAGCATTTCAATACAAATATTATAAAAAAATCATGCTATACTTAAATATAGAACTTAATAGAATAAAATTCAAAGATTTAAGTTCATAATTACACAACTCACTCAAAATAAAAGTCGTTCGCAAGAGAGGTATGAGGAATAGACACGTATATCGCATAAATAAACATGAAATACCAGAGAAAGAAAATATCAAAACGCAAACCAATATATCACTCACACACTTTATATCAAATTAAAGCTTTCCACTGTCCACTGTGGGCCACCAAAAGATAGATGGGACCACGTTATATTATAACAAGCCAGCTTAAAATTGTTATATGTAGTTTATTGAATATCAGTCTCTATTGCTAATGTGTTAAGGATATTTGGGAACTGTATACAGGTGCAGCGTACAGCGATTCATCAAGAAGTTGTCAATTATTATTCTGGTAGATATGGTCATCTAGAGAATGTTCGCTTTAATTAAAATTTATTCGATACTAGTGGTCAGTCTTGTATATTCAAAATTGCAAGTGGAACTAGAGAAATATTACAGAATAGAAATACAGAATTATTTAAGTTACTGTTAATATAAATAGTATTTATCGTGCGCCACACACATAATAGTATGAACAATAGGGCAAATTTATCTTATAAGGTAGTAGGATTTTAGCAAAGGCTTCCACATTCAGAAACAACATAATAGCTAAATACCAATTTTCATAGCTCTTTCTTTTAAAAATGAAGAACTTACATACAAAATTGTATCAACTTTATCACTACATTAGGGATTTCCTAAAATCCTTCCTTTATGTTAATCTGCTGTGTAAAAGGAATCCGTTTTTTTTTTTTATAGAATAGGAAGGTGGACGAGCATATGGGCCACCTGATGGTAAGTGGTCACCAAACGCCCTTAGACATTGGCATTGTAAGAAATGTCAACCGTCGCTTATAGCCAATGCGCCACCAACCTTGGGAACTAAGATTTTATGTCCCTTGTGTAATTACAGGCATTACACTGGCTCACTCACCCTTCAAACCGGAACACAACAATATCAAGTATTGCTGTTTTGCGGTAGAATATCTGATGAGTGGGTGGTACCTACCCAGACGAGCTTGCACAAAGCCCTAACACCAGTAGTTTGACAGTTACCTACGACAGTTTGCAAATTGTCATGGTGCTAGCCCCCAGTAGTTTGCGTTAATATGTCAGTTAGTCTGTAAGTTATTCTTATATATATATATATATATATATATATATATATATATATATATATATATATATATAGATTACTTCAAAACAATAATTCCAGTTCCATTTTTGAAAAAAGATCATTAGATGATCATATTAATGTTGTTATTATTACGTTCAAGAAGTTGATTTCACGATATTGTTTTATTAATTTCATTAGGAATAGCTTATGTATATTTCAAAGACTTTTAAAAACACGTTTATCTCAAATATTTTTATATTAAAAATCTGACACATTCTGACAGCGTTGGGAACGCTAAGAGTATTTTTAAATATAAAAAAAAACAGATATCGATGAATCTAATATACGATAATTTATTACTATCATTATAATATTAGACCAATTAATTTATATTGATCACGAATTTATCTACATATAAGATTAGTACGTTTATTGGTTTCAGTAACAAAATGCCTTCGAACAGAGTATTAATCACTCGGCCTTTAATATAAGCCTATCAATTAGCCTCAATGACTGGTAATTAACACCACGCTGTATAATTTTCTTCGGTCAACGTCTAACTTTCAAAATTTAACAGTCGCGTCAGATGTTTGTAACACGATGAAGAATGATTTAATGATTTCACCTTCAGTTTGTAAGGTAACAGTCCGTAAATGTCTTTTTCATTAGACACGTTGGTTCTTTACATCGCTGAGGATGAGAATAATAATATATACAAATTAAAAACATGAAAATTCAGTGGTTCTTACCTGGGTTTGAACCAACAATCTTCAGTTCAGATTCATATGTTCCAACCTCCGGGCCGTTTCGGCTATATCGTGATTTTGGCTAATGATTTCTTTTTCTAAAAATTAATTGTACACTAAAGGCACGCAAAGCTGATAAAAAAGTTTCTTTTCTACATGAATATTTCATTAAGGCCCTGACCCGATTCAAGTGCTCAAACCACTCTATCTAGGCATCTATCTGAGCTAGATTTTTATCGTATTCGCCAAGTCTGGGACTTTATGTAACTACTTCAAGATCAGACAGATCTTTAACGGTTTCTTTATCTATCACTTGGCGATTTCAATTATATTTTGAAGTAAATCCCTACTACGACTATGTACAAAAATGAAATAAAACCTATTTATTTAATATATATATGAATAATATAATTTAAGTAAATATACGTAACATGATTTGAATTCATTGTAGTGGTATTTTTTTATATGTACTATCACAATTTGAAAACTCATAAATCAATATAAATAAAAAATATAAATTAAGTATACCTTTGATAAATATAATAGAGATGGACGGAATTTCCCCCGTTATCTAGATATACGATTAAAAATAAATTCGATTAAAAAAAAACAAGCTTATATGTAAACTGCCATTTTGAATAAATCCTATTATTTATTACATGTACAAGATCGTATTGTCACCAAACCAAATAGTAAAATTTCGGATGAAATTGTTTGTGGCTTAAAGTTTAGTAGCAAGATCAGTCTCATACACACTAAATAAGTAAAACTAATATAAATAAAACTAAGCGAGATTAATGTTGAATCCGTATATTTTCCAGTAAAAGAATTACATTGTGTATAAAAACATAAATATCAGCAATAAATGGGTCCCCGTATCGGTTCGCGAGCCTATCCGAAGTGAGATAAAACGAGTTAAATCCAATCATACACCTGACTCGTAATACCTGTAACCAATTAGCAATCTGAATTTTGTTTCGATAAAGTTGTACAGTAGCTTCGTGAGCATATGTTATCCATGTTTAAGATAAGAATACGAAGTTGTAATTGGCATAAAGTAGGCATGAGATACGATGGAAGATAAATTCTTTTGGGTTCGTTAACACGGTTCATTGGATTATTTTTGACGTGTTCGAATTACGAACATGTGTCAAGAATTATTTAGTTACTTAAATAACGTTCGGATACATTCAATAAAAAACCTAACCATTTCATATTTCACGCAAGTGATAGTCTTTTACATAATGTCCAGATAAAGGACTCGTTAGCTAAATAAAAGTCTGATATATATATTTTATTATTTGTGTTCAAGTAAGTAACTGTGTAAGGTCCATAATCTTAATTTACGAGATAAAATAATTAAAAACAAGAATAATTGGAGCAAAGAGTTTTTAATGTATTTTTATAAATAGCGGACAAGAGCCCTATAACAGATGACATATTATGCACAAGAATTAATGCGCAATCAATTTGTAAATGTTGATTCAATAAAATTAAGTGTTGGATTCAATGATAATAAAAATGAGTATTTATGTCCATGTAAGTTACTATTAAAAGAGATAATGACGAGCTTAAAGAATTTTATTGGTTTCTTATTTGTTATATTAACGGATCAGCTATTATGGTTTCAATGTAAAAAACGCTATTTATAATACAAAAGAGCGTTATTTAATTATACAGCTATATGCAAGCGTAATAGCTAGAAATTAGAATTTTACTGGTCACTTAATAGTCTGCCGAAACATTCAATTAAGGCGGTCCAGACTGCACGTAGTACGAATCAAATTTACGCTAAATACTCGTTGAATTGATAACGTCCCGACTGTCGCTTTATGATTTAACACGTGTTTTGTAATATTAATCGAAAACATCGCTTTGATTTACCACAAATGTGAGTTATTAAGATTTAAGGTTAAATTGCATTGCAAGTATTAAGAACTGTTTTATATTTTGTCTAGATATAATATGTATATTATATTTTTTAAATGTGTATTATATGTACAAAAGATTGCCGCGTTAGTCTAGTGACTAGCTGATAAAGCTACAGCGTGATTGGATAAATAAAATGTGATTTCCTATAAAATAAAATCGAAAGTCAATAAATCAATTTTACTCTAAATTAATCTACGAGTAGGTATTTCAATATAATTGTATTTTATTGTAAGATTTATAATTTAGAAATAACAATTATCCATATTATTTTTTGTCATATATACCTAATTTTCGATGTATGCCTCCTAAATCTGAATGTCAGCGATTAATATTAAAAAAATATCTACATTTAGCTTCTTCTTTTATGTAAAAAGTCAAGAACGAACGATTGAAAGAAAAAAGAAAAATACCAGGCGGTTTATATTTCATAGCTGGGTAGAGACCTCCGCTGTCCATGTGGAGTAATTGCTATTTTTTAAAGAGCTGGCGTGAATGTCATAAATATTAAAAATTAAGAGTGTCCAAAAATTATTACATAGAAAAAACTTAATTTTTGTAACGGACATGTTCGTAATAAAAATAAATAAATGAGAAACTCAGGGAACTTCATTATACTTTTTTTTATGAAATAGGTAGGCGTTGCAAATGGGCGACCAGATGGTAAGTTACCACTCAAAGACATTGATGATGTAAGAAATATTAACCATTCCGTACATCACCCTTGCGCTCCTAACCCCGGGAACTAAAATACTATGTCCCTTGTGTCTAAAGTTTTACATATACATAACATTCCTTTAGAAGTTGTAAAGCTAATTTAAAATCAAATACACGAAATTATATATAAAAAAAACTAATAACAGATCATTACATACGAATAATCTTAAGTAGTATAAAGCAATAATCATTGATCATTATCGAAATGGTTTGTTGAAAAAAAAAACAGTTCAAAGTCAATATTGAAGAACGATCGTGATACGAATAATGCGGAAATGGGCAATCAATATCAGAATCAATCTGTAGTAATGATCGCGTGTCAAACAAATGATTTTGAAACTAATATTAAGGGCTTCTGTACAGATAATATAGTTTTGTCTGAGATAAATGTTTGTCGCATTACGAGTTGTTTATAATATTTAGTTATTGTCTTCGCTGTACTTCTTATTAGGATATATTTACGTTTTAAAATTATATAAACGTTGGTGACATAAGATACAAGAATCTACATTTGTTGGATATTCAAAATGTTCTTCCAATAAAGCAATCTTTTTAATTGCAACTCTGAAATTCTTTATGGATTTCATTACAATGAGAGCCACCACGTGGCGATTGCAACAATTACTAAATACTTACTAATACTTTAAATAAACATATAACGAATTTCTTTTTATTACCCATCGAACAGCGAAAGAACAGAGAAAACAGGAAATGAACATTTGCAATGGACGATCAATTCATCTCTTGTTTAGAAAATATATACTTTGAAGGATCATATGTAGATGTATCTGTCGGCAGTCTAAGCGTCAGCTGATACAAGTAATTTATCACGATGTATTTCTTCATAACCGTGCATAAGGGTTGTTGTAAAGAAAGATCTTTGATTGATATAAAAAAAATATATGAATGTATCTTATTGATGATACTTAAAAGACTTAAAATATTTTATCATCTATTTTTATTGTATTCATATTTTCCACGTTCATATTTTACTAAGCGCCGCGTCTGTATTGTCTTAGGGTTGTAAATATAAAATGTCTACCGTTAAGATTGTCCGAACTGTTCGGTATACATGATTCAGATGCAAGTTCATCTGTGCCGTCATCACTTGACAGGCAACACTCATTAGCTTTGTTTATTTTGAATACTTATTCGATGTTAATATTTCAATTGTTGTGTAACCATACAACAGCTTGATGCGTTCCTTTATAATTTTGAATGATATGAACGAAATATTTGTTTAAATATATTTGCTTTCTTATTTGTTGCTGTAATTATTATCTATTGTATTGTTAACTCGAACGTACTCGAACTACAGTAGCTTCAGATATTTTGCAGAGGGCATTGAAGTTTTAACCCACTGAGAGAAAACATAAAATTTCCCAAACAAAGAGTCTTAAATATTTTACAATACTATTATTATTATGGTATTTACTTCATACAAAAGATTATTACACATACATATTTACATAGTCAGGAAAGAAACATACTTGAATTAATTATGGATTTTCTTATAAACTTGGTTAAGTCGTACGTAGTTGCACGAAGTATTCAATCAAATATGTCTTTGGTAATTTAATGTTTGTCATGTATTTGCAATTATCTAACCAAGTTGCCGAGGAAACGGTTGGTCGGTAGTAACTATTAAACATTTTCTTTTATGTTTACATTTACACGTGACAAAATTTATTTTCCATGACAATAGTCAAGTTCATGACACGATGCCATGACAATGGAAAGTTATGTGAGCAAATGAAGATTGGTTATTCTTTATTTAATGGGTAAAGTAAATTGGCACTTGTGCCAAGAACCATTATCACACTTATTCCTTTTGCAAATTTAAAATATTTACGTTCGTCCAAAGCAGTGCGGTTTATTGGCAAGGTTATTTATAACTTAATTTTGTTAAGTACCATATGTTTTATCGACGATGGTAATTTAGGCAAAAAAATCATAATACTTGGCACCATTTTTTAGTTCAAATGTGAGAATGCACTTCTTAGAGTTAAACAGTATTATTTAGGAGTAGTTTTGTGGGCGTATTTACCATTATTACTTCTGAGTCGTAAATTCCAGGATTGCAAAGACGTGGCAGAGCGCCGCTCAGTTGTGACGTTAAATCTTCATTCCGTTTTTATCGTCTGCGAAAACTTTACGGTTGTTCGAACTTTTTCGAGTATGGTTAAGTCATTTTATGTCGCTACTAAATTGGTAACTATCACTGAAATCCGAAAATTCTTTTATTTTGTAAGTAAAATATTACACATATTTATCTTGCTTACAACATGATTTCATCGGCTTAACATTGTAGGGCCTTAATAGATTCCATAAATTAAGTAACTCGTCGTACATCGTCATAAAGTCTAATGACATAGACCAAAAGGTTGCAACTCTTATCAGAATGAAATCTTAATCGATCCTTCTATGAATTCATAAAACAATTTTAATTGTTATATTTTGCATAAAACGCATTGAAAATAAATTATATTCGATGAGAGTGGACATGGTGAGATGACGTGGGATGTGGCTGGCATGCGCCCGCGCAACGAAATGTCACTTGGCAACTTGTTAAACAATATTTATTCAATAGCACACCGACTTGAAAAGATGAGCACTCGAAACTCTTGTGCGGGAAACGTTAATGACATTCAGTTCTTGGGTACACAACGCACCAAGTAATCGTCGAGTATGTTAATATTTCCTCAATATGCCCTCCATCACGTCGAACCATTGGTTACCGTGATCAATTAATTGAATAAAAAGTTTGACAAATTATGCCAGTCTGAACGGGCGGTCTCGTAAAAAGCGGCGATGGCGCAAGCGGCGAGAAAAACCTTGATACAGTTAAAGTGTGATTGATGGACTTGGTCTTGATCGCACACTTGCCAACGTCTGGTAATTGAATTACAGGACAAAAACAGTTTCCCCATTATCCATTGTCATGTTTTAGTGTACGATATAGAGTTGAAATTGAGGGCACAAGACGCTTGACAGGTGAATTTGTTCGGTATGCGCTTTAATGTCGGCAAGCGTTTAAGTCGTCGAGTCGGCGGGTGTTTCAGTGGCGAGATTCCATTTGATCATTAATTTTCAACGACTTTGCAAGAGCTGGTGTATGATATGCAAAACAATCGAGATATAACGAATCAAGAATGCACAACATAAAGGTGAGAACACACAAACTTTCTTACATTTAAAGCTAACAGGTAATTCGTAAATTCAAGACGTATCTTCTTTGTAATTTCTTGGTCCATCAGTGAGGACGTTTGTGAGTTGTGGTGGCTTTTCCGTAAACAGAATTACATAACCTTTTTTACTTACGATTTTGGTGCGAATAGGTTTTCTAACACTGATATGAGGCTAGTTGTCCGGCCTTGAAGAATCAAGATTGGATCTTTAAATATTAATTGTTAATATTGTTTATGTTCTATAATTGCATTTCATTAAGTGAAAACAAATCTATTTCTCGTTCGAAATTTATTATTTTATATTAAAAATGTTTTCCTTTACTAGTGTTGAATATGAAATGCACTTATATATTTGTCGTTTTCTTCTTGTCTGGCTAGCCTGCCCCCAATCTGCGGTGATAGTCAAAGCTGCTTGTTTTACAAGTTGGTGGCTTCGAGTGCAATACAAAGTATTATACATACATACGTCTCGTAACTCCGTCTTATTTATTGACGTTATTGTGAATTACACAGCTTGGCACACTTCTTTTGATTATGTAATCAATTACTATTTTATAACTATCTATCTAATATCCGCGTTTATATTTGCGAGATAAACTTTAATATTGACAATATATAACATTTTTTCGCTAAATGTATTTATCTGGTTCTATTTTTTTTGAAAAGATACTATTTTAAATAATCATAAAATTACTAAAATTAGATAAAAAAATGCAAAACGAAAGCAAGTTATAATTTAATTTTTACATAAATATAGTTTTTTTTTAATGCAACATATGGTTCTAGAGAATTGTGCAGTAAATAGGCCAAGTAGAAAACAAAATATATTTTGCTACCTCGATTTAGTTATAAATTTTTTTTTTAATCTAAAAAAATACATCTATCGTGATAACAGTATTTATCTCTTATCAGCAGAGCTATTCCGTAAAAATCTTGAACAAGCTTGAATTTCTTCGCACCGTCTTAACAAGTCAGAAGTTGAAATTCAACATTGACTAAAATAAACTCATCAAAATAGCGTATCACCCTAATTCGTTATTCATTATTTACAAATGAGATACGAAGTGAATGAGTGAAGTTAGAGAATAGTAGTGCAGAGAAAATATATTGACATATTGAATTAAATACAAATTGATCACTAAGGTTTTGTAATAGAGAAAACAAATACAGATCACTTCATTAGTATTCGAAGCGCAGACGTAACTACAATTTGATATCGGTACTAAATCGATACCAGTGTTAAAGGCATACAAATTCGAACCCACCAGGTGTTGCTTCTCCATGAATACAAATAAGATGGGATTTTGGGAATTGTTTATTGTTACACTGAATTTTGTTAATTATTTAGTGTCGGTTGTAAATATTGTTTTACTTTGTTTGCTTATCGTTGTAACCGATCTTCTTTATTAAGAAATAGTCTATTTTATAGTACTTTGAAGTGATAAATAGCAATTAATCATAAACAGTGACAAGGTAGGTGCACAAGTGAGTGCGCAATTACTCTCTATTCTCGAATTTACATAATCCAACGCGACTGAATAGAGTTACAAAGTCACAAATCGTATATTTTTATATATACGGGTATTGCTCTTTTTTAAATGGAACATTTTTTATACAACGCGTTATGTATGACGGTGTAAATAATTGTAAATAACTGATAAATATGTCCACTCAACGAGACATTCAGAGCCATATAACAATAATTACTGACTAAATTGGATAGTTCGAAATAAATATATTTAACTAAGGAGTCGAATAACATGAAATATTAACAAAACGCCCACACAAATAAAAAATAAATGTGACAATTCAAATATAGTAAATAGTATTTTGGAACTTATTCTTGATTAAATATATATTGATTGAATAAATATATAAAATATATTTAAAAAAAAAAACAAAAAAAAATAGATAGTGGAATTGTTGCTATGTCCACGGAAGCTTATTTTTCAAACATAAAATACATAATAAAGATTCATGTCACGTAAAATAAAGTAGGAATGTAATAAAATCACAATAATTGACCGAAACGACTCACATATTGATTGTAAATTTGCCAATTTGCATGTCATTTATACACACAATTCAATTTTCTATATTTCTTGTCTGTGCCACACACGCGCTTTAATAAATTTAAGATGGAAAATACGTCATACGAATGTGTCAGAAAATTTGAATGTCAATTGATTGTTTAATTTTTTACTGTGTTTTCATCGACGAATTTAATGAATTATATCCGCTTACTAATTGCGTTATTTAATTATCACTTGTTTATGACTCTGTATTAACAATAAAACCATTGGTTGTATAAAATATGTCATATTAAATTTTATGTATTTTATATAGTATTAGCTACCCATCTCGACTTCGTTAATTCGTTTTAATTCAAACAGATTTTGTAATTCTTACTATCAATTTGAATGATTGCATTCACTGCCTCTATAGAATGTAGGCTATAGACCCCAATGCTTTTAGTTCAAATCTCGGTTAGGTCCAATATAAAGTTTACGGATTTTGTCTTCGGATTAAGAGACAGAGAGAGAGGTAACAGGGAGTGCACCCGTTTGTGCGCACTCCTTCACCTTTAAATATATTCTGCGCTCTTAACTCAGTCTGAAATTGGCTGCCGTGGTCGTATAGCGAGACATAATCTTCATCATCTTCAATTAGCCAAGCGATGCTTCATATACTTTTCCAATGCTCTATATCTCACACAAAACTATATTATATATATAACTAACTTTTAAAATTGTTTATTTTATTTTTAAACTGTAAGGTATTTTATATACATTATATATTATTGTTTTTTAATTTGCAATAAAACTTATCAAAAAGGAAAACGGCAACTCAATAAATCAATATTAATTCATAGCAGTAAAATAGCTGTATTCTATAGTTATTAATTATGTATACAAAAAATATCAAGCAATGAAGTTGTGAACGATTGCTAGTTAATATTTATAAAAATAAATATAATACATGGAATTTAGAATTGAAACAATAAAAATACTAATGAAAATTCCATAAAACCAGCTCATGTCGCCTACCAGTCTTCGCATTATCATAAATCGACAATAAATTATCATTTCGACAAATAGTTATTAAGTAACGTCGTCTGAGATTAAAATCTAAGGAATTTGCAGCAATATGTCAACCGTAATTAATTATTTACATCTTTGTTTCGTTCATAAGTTAAAGAGCCTGCTCACACTATAGACTATTATCGCCTATTCTAATCAAAGGAGTAGAGATGAACAGATCTTCGACTTACATATTACATTAGTAACAGCCTGTTAATGTCCCACTGCTGGGCTAAGGCCTCCTCTCCCTTTTGAGGAGAAGGATTGGAGCTTATTCCATATTACATACGATTTCCTATTAGTTCTCCTATATTATGCTCTAAAAACAGCTCCTGATTAATATATCTTTATTTATATTACAACACGATATTTACTTTAATTTTATTTCCTAAGCTCCGATAACAACTTGGCTGACATAGATTATTTCAGATTTTGACCAAATTCATATAAATTCAATGCCAAAGTTGTTTATTTCTATGATTGTAAGAGAATAGAAGTATTATCTATGTTTACTAATATGTATATACAGCACATATCAGAGTTGTCAAAACTCTTATTTTAGATGTGATGGATTTGAAGTAGAATTCTCTTTTCGCATATGATTTGTCTTATGTTTGTGTACGCCTTTATATATATTCAAGATTACTGGTACCTGATTCTAAATATAAAATATAAGACGTATCACGACGAGTCATAAATTTAGAATTTCGTGTAAAATTTTTATTAATTCTTTTGATCGTATTGTTTGTCTTTATGTTGTTTGTGCTGAGGGAATTTTTTGTACTATTGATTTAAGTAATTTTAGGTACAAATAATTTATTCTTTGGATCGAATTAGTTTTTTTTTATCGTACTGGAAACTTTTTTGCTAATTTTAAAACGTGTTTTTTCATTTGATAATATATGTCAAAAAGTTATTTATTATCATTCTATTAAAATATTAACAGGATGAAAAATTATCAATAAAAGATTACTTAGTTAATTCTATAGTAAAATACTTTAATTTTATTTGATATAAAATATGTTACGAAATATAAAAATTTTATTTATATATATATATATTTCTTACAACTTTATATGCTTGAAACGGTGACATAGTTTTTGAGTAAAAGAAAGCGAACTCCGTCCTTGAAAATTAATTTCTTAGTCCGAATCCAGAGCCTTATCAATATTAAATTATGATAGCATTGTATTATTTTTTAATTTCATTTTGTTGATTACCGAATATTTAATCTATTTTTATAAAAATATTAGTCGTCAACATTCGGAAATTATTATATCTAATCTATGACGTTGTAATAAAATATATATATATATATATATATATATATATTTAAAATGTTTTCACGTATATTAAAAGCGGTCATTAGCCGAATTAAAATAAAAAGGCAAACCATCTGTATGTTGGATGCGTGTTTTTAATAAAATATTAGTTCAAATTTACTTTGAAATTTTATTGACCTCGTTTGAGGTTATTTTTTATCAAAGTTAATTGTATTAAAGTAATGAAAACATAATAAATAATTATAAAAATTGTATGAAAGTATTTTTACGATGAGAAATTTGCATACACAGGTATGAGGTACGCCACTACGTGGCGAGGAGACCGCAATGCAGGAAAGTCTATTGGTCAAGGTTCACTATAAAAAATTTAATTTTGCCTCTTTGAATTGCATAATTAGGTATTTTAATTATATCTAAGTTATACTTTCACAAAGCTGAGATGGCTCAGTGGTTAGAAAACGTGTCCAAACCCGGGGAAGCACCGCTGAATATGCTTTCATATACTTAGTGTTTATAATTCGTGCCTCAGTGGTGAAGGGAATCATTATAAAGAAAGCTATATGAGTCGATGAAAATCTGCTATTGGTATATCAACCATCTCACATTGGAACGACGTGATGAAATAAACTCAAAACCTTATTAAAATGATAGGAGGTCATACAGTGATGAGACATTTATAGGCTGCTACTTTACTTTTATTTTAATACCTTGACAAATAATTATTTGGTAATAGATATGCGATTATATTACGCGTGATATTATTATGCGATGGAACATTTATGAATGTCGTTTTTATAAAGTATATGTGTTACAGCGTATGTATTGATGTGGGATGCTTGCATGAACGTGATAATGATAATGTTACTTGTAAATCCGTCTGTGAATACAATCGAGTAACTAAATATACTATTGAAGAAATGTATTTATCGCTTTCTAGTAAACGCTGTACGACGACAATAGCCAAATGTAAAACGATAATAGCCAAATAGGCTTTTATTGACTTAAGATAACATATTTTTTAGCTAAATCTTTTCAATTAGAAGCAATTATGGATTCTGTTATGTCCTTTGTGCCCATAGCTACTGCACCTATTAGTCTAGAACACAACAATGCTAAGTATTGCTGTTTAACGGTAGAATACATGTTTAGTGGGTGGTGGTAATCTACCCCACGGGCTTGCACAAAGCCTTACCACAAAGTAAAAAAGGTGAGTTAATGTAATACAATTTCGTGTAAAAAAATCTTGCAAACTTCTTCAAATGTTAGTTCTATGACGTCTTTACTCTTATAATTTGCTTTGATTAGTGACGTCATATGTTCTAAGAAGATACAAATTAATCAAGATAATCTTGTTTGCGAATTTGATAACAGGCTTTGGCTATATTGCCTATTTAATCCGTGAATTTCGCTCTATTTACCTGATAAAACTCACTGCCAAACTAAAATGTGATCCTTGTTATTTAAATACATAAGAATCACTGGCTAATCTTCCAAACCAGAAAACATTAATATAATATAATATAACTGACGTGTGAAATTAACTATTCAGGCTAGTTTCAAAATGAAAATGGGCGAACGAAATTCGCTCGGCTCTAATAAAATGATTTATAAAAAAGTGTTTTTTGCTTTTTTTTAAAAGCTTATATATTTTACAGGGTAGACATATATAAACTTAAAAAGTAAAATTTTAATAGAAAATTTGAACCAAATGTCTTCGATTACACGAAATATAATGATGCAAAATATGTTTATTAATTTTATGGTATGCGTCATTTCAAACATTTCCTTTAGTCAAATATTGGCTGAAACAGTGAAAGTAGAATGTTTAATCCATATAAGTATTCGTGATTGTAAAATGTTAAAGCTAAGTAGGGTTAGGGTCGGTATTATTGAATTAATCCAATTGATACACGAAGCCTGTGAAAGTAATACACCTATTGAATTGCTGCTTTTCAAAGTAATACTTGTTCACGACTTGTTTCTAAAGTGATTAAATTTAATAACAATTATGACGTTATTGTAAAACGGCTTCATTTTCGGGAATAAATTTATGTACTGTTTTCCAAGATTCGATGTTTCATAAGCCTCTACATTCACTGAGGACAAATAGTAAAATAATAATCCCCTTTAATTTGAATTTCAACCACACCAGTTGATATCAAGGACCAGTTTAAGCGCTGGAGATAATATACAAGTGTGTCCGCGATCGGAGGTCTTCCAGATATTAAATTTGTTCGAAGTCGATATATCAAAAAATAGCTTAGAAAATAAATATAGTAAAATATTATGACGTCATGATAAAAAATTTAAGGCTTCGAATGATTCTACGTATTTACAATCTCCGTTCCTATCGACCCATATAGAAAGAGGCTGACATTAATTAATGTCGTCTCTCCGAGTTATCTTTGAATTAAGACATATCTACGAAAAGCATTAGTCTGACTACCAAGCTTCGTTATTTTAGTACGTAACTATTTCTATTTATTCGATTGTACATTTATTTGTATATTAAAAAAAATATAACAACAGATAAGAGCTTATATTTTTTTAATACATTGATTGTACTAGTTTCCGTCCGCGGCTTCTCCTGCGTGTGAGGGAGCGAGGTGTTAGATGTTCTTTTTTGTATCCCTGGCAACGTGTATGCAGAATTTCATGATGATCGGTTGAATAGTTAAGACACGAGCCAAGCGAAAAATACTTATTATTATATAGTAAGATAACATAAAGTAAATTAATAATTTACAAACCTTAGATAACATAAAGTAAATTAATAATTTACAAACTAATAAAAAAACCTATATGACTTTGGATTTATAGCTAAACGTCGATCGATATGATTGTTGTTATATTAAATTACGCATTACATTTTTCTTTATATAAAGGAAAATTGTGACGTTTGAACGTTGTTTTTAGCAAGTTTTTTTGTATTTTCTGCATCGATTGTACTGTGCTATATTAGAACAATGCCTTGTATAAAGCAAGATAAAGTGACTATGTTGTAATCGCTTTCTGAATAACTAATCATAGTTATGTTTCCACGAAACGTTTTATCGGTCACTTTATCATCGAAAGTGATGTGTAACTTAATTTTAATAATGTACGAACATTCGTTCATTATTAAATTTAATTTGTTAGTTCATATCGCTGTAATTCATTTACGACAAAACATTTTCGGTTAACACAAGACTGCATCGATTACCGTAAGCCTTAATAACTATATTTTACATTTATTAACAAGTAAGAGAACCTTACAAGTTAATTAAACTTGGCGTCTATGTTTTTGTTAGTAAACATCATAGGTATACCTCGTATCATGCAAGAAGCTAACCTACTAACCTGCACGGCTGACAAGTTGCGCGCAAAATTCATTTGTAAAGCTGCCTTCTACTAGCAATTAACAGATAGTTACCGTTAAACACAAACTTTAGTAAGACATTACAATAACCAAACGGGTATTATAAAATATTCAATAGCACTTTATTATTTATAACTCATCTATTTGTTGACCTTCATCTGTTATTCTAACGATAAATATCTTTGTATTCTTTGTATTGCTGTGCTTCGGTCTGAAGAGTAGGAATGAGCCAGCGTAATTGCAGATACGACCTCTTACCCTAGGGCTTCTGGAAATTACCGTATCCTCATTTATAATCATTTTTAATCAAACGTGAAGAACTGTTCGTATGTTATAAAATAAATTATTGACTGTTTCATTTGTCTAGTTATATCGCTGCTCATCCCGAGGTTCAAATCCTGATTTAAGTTAATAGAGCTCTATATGGTTTTCTCTTAAATAAATCTTAGTAGCAGCCTGGAAACTTTTCGGACTATGGGAGTGAGGAATTAGTGCAGTTTTCGAGCACAATGCACTATAAACCTTCTACGCAGTTGAATATTTTATGTCTCCGTTTAGATAGGTCACTATGGCTTAAATTCAAGTGAAACAGACATAATATTATAAACTATTCGGCTATATGTGATGTTCATTACATTTCCCAAATTCTGTTATTTCCTGCAACGTAACATTACGCTTGCGAGGTTCACGGGTAGCGCGTGTCAGTGAATTATAATGATTGGGTAAAGATAGCGTGTTTTGCGTATAATATTTTGATATTTTTTGCATATCAAATTGAACATGATCTCAATTAAGCCGTCATTAAATATAATGCAAATAAATAAATGAATATTGCTTATGACCAAATGACTAAATGATCACTTGTGGTAATTTAGTGCAATGACTGGGTAGGTACCACCTATTTATAAATGACATCTTAGATGCAACGGTTAGTGGTTCATTGGCGGTGTAAGGCATTGCCCATACTTTTTAAAGTTTCAGTGTACAGTATGTCATCGTGAGATGCTGGCCACTTACCTATCTTGTACCCATATGTAAAATATGGTTATATGTTTTATTTATTTTCACTAATTTTTTTTGTAGTAGAGAAAGTTTTTCAAGGAATTTTATTTAAATCAGAATATTGTCATAGTATGTATCGAGTATAGATTATACAAGAGTACTGAGTCACAGGACGATTTCAAAATTTCATATCGGTTTCTCGAAAGAGCGAATGTCGATTTACGAAAAGGAAAAATCTTAAATGATATTAGACGTGCGTAATTTGTTGCAAATTTTATCCATAATATCATATTGGTTACCATTGCATAATGAAATAGATGAATATATTATTGTGCTTAAGTAATTTGTACTTTGTCTCATTGAAAATATAAGCTGTTATGTCATAAGACGGTAAAGAGCTTGAGTCTGCACATTTACTTATTACAATAATACTCGATTTGTATTTTTCCGTCATCGTATTTGTTTGTTTTTATTGAATTTTCAACGCGTGGGTGGTCCTTTTCTGAAGGTTGAGTCTCTCAGAATTTATAGTGTATCTTTAACGTGAATATGTTTTACATTTAGGTATATATATGCCTGCTTCGTTGGTCTAATGGCTAGTAGGTTTGGCCAATTAAATTTATTTGGTTTTACTGTCGAATATTCTCATTAGCAGTCCGAACTCTGGAAGTCCCCAGCTTACACAGTCTCGTGCCTCGGAAAGCATGTAAAACGGTTGATCCTGCGCCAGGACTCTCTTCGGTCGTGTCGGATTGCCGTCCATTGGATTATAAGAGTAAGAAATAAAGAGTGTATCTGTTACGCAACACTTGTGCACTATAATATGTCTTGCGCAGTTGGCTAAACTCTGTTGAGATAAGCTGTCGTGGTCGAAATCGGTAAGGAGCACATCGTCAATCTAAACATTTATGTTTCATTCTCTATCTTCATCGGGCTAGTTTATCGTAGATCTTTCAATATTCGAACGAAATTCTAATTCGAATAAATTGATTCTATCGTATACGAAAATACCTACACATTATTTATAAGCAAAATAAATAGGGTAAGATTTGTAGAAAAGTACATAAATACACGTTACCGGCAAAACCTTCAGCAAGCCATCACTGTCAAGTCCACAAGGTTCCTATTAAATGATTCGCAAATAATTACATGTGAGTGTACATAGTATTATACTGGGTAGTATCATGTTCGTATTACCTCATAGATGCATCCATGTTTATAAATCTCGGAATCCAAGCTAGAGGCTGCGGTTTTTGCTTAAAACCTCGAAGTAATTGTTCTGGCGTGCGGTCGCGCGGTGCCATCCTAATAACAATATTTTCTTCCTCTGATACTTGAGCCTTGATTGTGTCGGGCAAATAGCACGTTTTATTGCGCAATAGCATCACCGCGATTAGTGTGTTGGAAGTTACAAAACTAAATTGTTTTTTAATAAAATGCTCGAGGGTGAATTCTTACGGAACCGATATTCCGTTACCAACGTAAAATTCAATTTGACTCAATTCGATTACGATTCGCCTAAATTCGATTCGATTCAACTATTTAAGAAGTAACAAAAAATGGCTACTTCCTCTAAACGGAAGGACATTTAAACACGATTAAGTTTACGATAGTTGACAATGTTTGTACATATATATATTTATTTATTTATTTATAATAGCACACTTACAACATACATATAAAGCATTGAAAAGATTAGTTTATGAAACAATAATAGTATATCTAATATGTGTGCATGTCAATTACAAGTACTTACACTTCCAGATTCATCTAATCAAATTAAAATTAAATGTAACAAAAAATCATCAGTAATTTAAAAAAAATTAAATAATTAATAATGTCATTATTGTAATAAAAAACCAATCGGCGAAATCATAAATAATTTTTTTTAAAGTATAAATTAAAACTAATCATGCATTTTATAATAATTAAGTAACTTATTTCTAAAGATTGAGGGAGAGTCACAAAAAATGTCAATGTCCGGAATTGATTTAACGATATTGTCATATTTATTAAACAACCGTGTAATAAATATATACATAATGTATAATAAATTCTGTCTCACATAAAACTAAAATGTATGACGAGTCTGGTAAATTAAGTTGACACAAAACAAACGCCCAGATTAAACATGTCAAACATAATTGAGAACGTGGTTGATATGTTTCTTATGTACTATTCTATTTGTCATTATGTAATGTACATTCCGCTTATCGCAATATTTGTATGGTAATTATAGAAAAACAAATCTTCATAGGTGGCGTACGAAAATTTTATTTTCGTATTCGTTTTAACGTCGCGAGCGTGCGTTCGCATTAATTAAACAGCTAAAGTTTAACAACAAATACTTGTAAATAGTCGGGAAAATTCCAGATCAGTTTTGAAATAAGCGACAAACATCACTTGACACACAAAGCCATGTGTTCATAGAAAATATGAATAATAGGGCGTCGTTTTGTAGACGATTGTGCTATTTCTGACCCACTTTATTATGCCGTATTTTATAGCTAAGGCTGTAGTTTCCCTTAGAGAGGCGTATGATATACTATAACAGATATTGCTCATAATATATTTGGAAATTTGCTTAATAATATTAGATAAAAATAATAAATTCCTTTAAAGATTGTTTCCGTTTCTGTTAATTTAATTTGTTTTTATGAACGAGTAAACGGTTATTATAATTATTTGTTTAAAAATTAGTGAATAATACACTATGTATTATTCATACACATAAAATATATATTTTTAGTGGTAATTCATTTCAAATGAAATATTTGTATTTCATAAATTATTTTATAGAAAAATATTTTAAAATATAGATGTTAATTAATTAAAGTACAGAAGTACTAAATATAACGGATCTAGATGCCGGTATGAGTTATTTTACTAGAAAGTAAAATTTTTAGTACCGATTGTGCAGACGGCTTTTTACTTATTAACATAACTCGAATAATCCATGATTCATACAAAAATGCGTATAATCTCTGAGTTAACGTAAATTTCAATCTTTTATTCATGTCCGTGGACACAGATTAGTAAAAGGTGTCAATAAAGCTCAGCAAGAGTTTTCTCAAATTATCTTTGAATATGTTTATATTTTAATATTCTATATACAAATAAAAACAATGCAAGCTGTAATATGTGTTGCCAGATATAAAAATGTTTTTTTTTCTGTATACTTGAAGATATTATTGTCTGATTAATAAAACTTGATACGATGATAACGATTATGTCCCTATATCATTGATTTCGGCGGCCATTTTCAACGGAGAATAGTCAATCTGTACAAGATAGGTTTTAGTGCTCAAGCGTCCCAACGCCAATTACTTTACATATTTTCCTAACCAATGGGAGTGTTAACACTGTCAACTAATAAAAATTTTCGCTACGTAAATTTATTTATAGAAAAACCCGGGATTCGGGACTTAAGCTACTCACTAGACCAACGAGGACTTAAGATGTAAATAAATATTTAATATTTTTACATATAATTGAAGCGAGTCTTAATATAATGGTTGGAAACCATAAGCAGCATTGATGAGAGAACCGACACGCTGGTCAAAATACTGCAAAACACATCCCGCAAGTGTTTTCCGCCACAGAGAAGAGACAACGCACCAAAACTCTCTGCTGAGACACTCGAGCTCATGAGAAAACGACGAGAACTACCATCGTTTTTGTCAGATAAGGCCTTAAACCGAACAATAAAAACGCTGACGCGACGCGATCTCCGACGCTCCAATACCCGTGCCATCAAGGCTGCGATTGAGCAAAATCGGGGATCGAAAGTGTTCGCTCGCAAGTTTGGGAGGCCGCGTCTGACAAAACTTAAAACTGAAAATGGTGGGGTCGTTACCTCTAGGCCTGAGATTATCGGAGAAGTAGAGAGGTTTTATGGGCAGTTGTTCTCTTCAAGATCGGATAAACCCGTGGGAATCAGTATTGATGACCAGCGCGCCCCTCTTATGCGCCATTACTCCGAAGAGCTCCCGGTCGTTGACCAAGGAGAGATTAGGGCGGCTCTAGAACAGCTTAAAAACAACAAAGCTCCGGGAGATGACGGAATCACAACAGAGTTGCTTAAGGCAGGCGGGACTCCGGTCCTGAAAGAGCTAGCAAGCCTCTTTAATTCCGTCATCCAACATGGCAAGACCCCGGAAACGTGGAGCGGGAGTGAGGTGGTACTGTTTTTCAAGAAAGGTGATAAAACCCTCTTGAAAAACTACAGACCAATCTCCCTCCTGAGTCACGTGTATAAGCTGTTCTCAAGAGTCGTCACGAACCGTCTCGCCAGACGACTTGACGAGTTCCAGCCCCCAGAGCAAGCCGGCTTTCGATCAGGCTACAGCACCGTGGACCACATCCATACTGTTCGGCAGATTGTGCAGAAGACCGAAGAGTACAATCAGCCGCTGTGTATGGCATTTGTGGACTACGAGAAAGCCTTCGACTCCATCGAAACCTGGGCAGTGCTCGACTCATTGCAGAGATGTCATATCGATTGGAGATATATCGAGGTACTGAGATGTCTGTACAACGCCGCTACAATGACTGTCCACATCCAGGACTGTAAGACGAAGGCGATCCAACTGCGCAGAGGGGTGAGACAGGGGGATGTAATATCCCCGAAACTGTTCACCAACGCGTTGGAAGACGTTTTCAAAACGCTGGATTGGACTAGGTATGGAGTCAATGTAAACGGCGAGTACATCTCACACCTTCGATTTGCCGACGATATCGTCATCATAGCAGAGTCGCTGGAACAACTCACCGAAATGCTGCGTAGCCTAGGCGAGTCTTCCCGGTGTGTCAGTCTCGGTATGAACTTGGACAAGACCAAGGTCATGTTCAATAGGCATGTCGTGCCGGGACCGATATACGTCGAGGGGAAACCTCTCGAAGTTGTTAGTGAATATACCTACCTAGGACAGATAATACAAGTCGGTAGGAACAACTTCGAGAAGGAAGCCGATCGAAGAATTCGCTTGGGATGGGCAGCATTTGGCAACCTTCGTCAAGTCCTCAAGTCGTCTATACCGCAATGTTTGAAGACGAAAGTCTTCAACCAATGCGTCTTACCTGCCATGACATACGGTGCCGAAACGTGGACACTAACTGCGGGACTAGTCCACAAATTCAAAGTCGCTCAGCGTGCTATGGAGCGAGCTATGCTCGGAGTATCTTTGAAGGATAAGATCAGAAATGAGATTATCCGGAAAAGAACCGGAGTCACCGACATAGCTTGCAAAATTAGCAGGCTGAAGTGGCAGTGGGCTGGTCACGTATGTCGTAGGACCGATGGCCGTTGGAGCAGACGAGTCCTAGAGTGGAGACCGCGAATCGGCAAGCGCAGCGTAGGGCGCCCTCCAGCCAGGTGGACCGACGACCTTAAGAAGGTGGCGGGCACCAACTGGATGCGGAAGGCGGAGGACAGGGAGCTTTGGCGCACCTTGGGAGAGGCCTATGTTCAGCAGTGGACAACGATTGGCTGTTGATTGATTGATTGATTGATTGAGTCTTAATATAACTTTTACAATTATAATAAACTGATAAAAATCAAAGTACACATTATTCGAGGTTCGTTATTTTATAAGATGACTTAACTATCAATTAGTAAGTATCTTTAGCTTATAATGCAGAAGTTACTAAGTTTAGTAAGTTTAGTAGTCTTCAGTTGAACACTAGTAGTTTTTCTCTTACACAGATTATAATCTAACCACTAATTAATCACTTATACATATATAAATTTCATTTAAACCTTGTATGAAACGAATATCAGTTATTATCAACATTCAACAATATTCCTAATTAATTAGGCGTAAGCTTTAAATCGTTTCAATCCCTTTAGTCCTGAAGCTTGAGGTTCGCAGGTGGACTGGTGACATGGTAACGCTTAAAGCGCTTGTACAGCTGTTAATGTTCAACGTCTAACGAGAATGTTAAGTAAGTACAGCGCGTAAAACATTTTACAGATTTTTATATCGTCAGCTGTTTTGGAATATTGTTGTATTGTTTTATAATAATTAATAAACAGATTTTCAACTTAAAATTTATACAGTAGTAAAGCTCTAGTACTGGGGTAGTTTCGTAAACTCAAAGCGGAATTATATCCCCCGACCTTAAATACTCTTTGTATGGAATTTCACGCAAAATCGTGGGTTGTTCGTTCTAAATTATAAGCATATACACTAGTTCTCATTTTTGAGGTCGCCTAAAACGGATGCACTTATGTAGTTGATTGTACCGTTTGTTTGTATGTGTGTTTACAGAGTGGTTTTGCAGCGTTGCTAAGGTATGCACTCTGCAAATAGTCGTTGAGTATTACTTATATGTATAGAGATTTTTTAGCGAGCAGTGATGTTTGTGATAACTTGTTTACTAACGGATAAATAAAAAAAGATAATAGATAAATAATAAATTAAAAAAATAGTTTCATCCGTAGATAGAATATTATGTCGTGGATACTTTAACTAATTACTTATTTTGTAAATTTTATCTTCTACATTGTTGTAAACAAAAATCGTTTGCCTTTTAAATCGATATCACAAAAGTAGGAGGATATACGTATGACGTCTTTTCTTTTATTATTTATATATTTTTTAATTTCTTTTTAATTGTATATATGGGATGTATATGGGATATACAGAAAATCTGAAAAAAAAACATGTTTCCTAGACAGCCATCAATGTATTTTATTTCTCAATAACGTGGTAGCCGATTTCGATTACACAAACTGCGTTATAATTTACTCACGAGCAAAATCATCTTTTTGTATCGAAATCGATTCAGTTATTTAATACAATTAAAAAAAAGTTAACCAAATCAGTAAAAACAGAAGACGAAAAAAGAAAAAAAAAGTTATGAATAAAAACAAAGCCAATAAATTAAAATGTCGAAGCTTCGCTGCATTATATTTTCTCACAAACAAACTCCTAGACCTCCAGCGGTCCGCTCTTGACCTCATAACAAGCAAAACACTTCAGCAATAATCAGGCCCACATGCTAATAAGATTACAGTTTTCCGAACAGCAGTGAGCAATGGCTATGACTAAGCTATTTTGATAAGGGATTTAGCTTCCTTATGGGCAAATTGTTTTGTTAAATAGTAGAATTTTTAAGCACTATAATAAACATAATATCAAGTTTAATTTAACATTGTATAATAATATTTTAGAAACAGTATTACTGTATATGATAATTTTCCGGAGAATATATGAATATGATATTTGTTATGTAATAATATATTGATGTTATATATATTAAGGAAAATATAAAAACAATACTTTACTTTGAGAGACTTAAGTCGAGATGCTAATATTACCATTTCTTTTTTGAAAATATTTGTTCTATTTTATGAATTTAATTTATTTTCTATACGAATTTTTTGAAATCACAAAAATAATTTATTTTTATTTATCAACTTTATGATGAGTCCATTGTTATACCATCGTATCCTGTGGAATTGTACATTTTAGTAAATTTACTCTCACTTTATTATAATACAAATTATTAATTTATGTTATTTTATTAGTTTGTGTAACTTTATTATAAATGTAAGTAGCAAGAAAATCAAACAAAATGACAAATACTTCGATTTTTATAGCATCGTCCTTGTTCGCTGCTTAAGGAAAACGTTCGACATTCCTATAATACATACGACTATAGTCCGAAGTTCAGCATATACTTTGGAGAAATATTCATTAATATAACTTTAGGAAACTGCAAATGTTATCATTACAAAATTATCTATAGAGTTTATTTTTTATATATATGACTAATCTCCTAAGTCGTCTGTCGTCTGTTAAATCTATCCAACTATTATAAAGAGTTAAGTTTTTATTTTTTGTATGTAATGGATAAGCTCATAAACTATCAAACCGATTTTAAAAATTCTTTCACCTACAGAAAGCTTCATTATCAGCGAGTAACATAGGCTGTAAATTATTTTGAAAAATATAATGTAACCCAATATATAAAAAAAATGTTTAACCCGGACGAAGTCGGGGTGGGCCGCTAGCACTATATATTTTGGCATCTAACTGTATAGAAGTGTAAATCTAATCCACCGGTGAATACAGTACTAAGGAAATTGGCGTCAGGTATTTCACAAAGTACTGGAACTACGCAGACCAATTTGATAAGTTCACATCGATCAGAAAAACTTATCACCTTGTATGTTCCTGTAGTAACCTGGAGAGCTAAACTCCACGTACACAATCACAAGGAAATACACCAGCAGTGTGCTTTATATGAGTTGTACATCAAGAAGTTTTGAAAGCAATTGGTTACAATAAATTCACTTCTTAAAATATTTACTGACTTCAGCGCAATTTGCCAACGCATTCATCTATTCAATTCAATGATTATCATGAAACTTTTTATATGACTCACTTGGTAATTACTCAGACTTATTAGGATTTACGAATGAAGTCATGATATTTTTAATAAATGGAATAATTATATCGAAAGATATAATTGTATCGAACGAAAACGGATTCCAAGAATCATTGTAATATTTGAATCCAAGGAAATTTAGATATTATTTACGATATAGAATAATCTTGTGGGTGAGTGGCCTTAACCCAATTGTATTTTGAAGCGTCAATAGTGCAATGTTTGACAGGCTGTCTAGCGATGTAAAAGTCACAGGTTCGATTCTGTTCCCTTGAGCTATATTGTCGTCTACATACATTGCAAGCATTATGCTTACTTGAAAGGGTAAATTAGAAATTCCTTACAAATTGAAATTGTTATTACTCTTTTTTTTAAATGGATTAACTAGCGCCGTATATTAGATTATAATTTTGTCGATTTATAATAATCACTTATTATACTAAATAATATGAAAGCCATCGATGCAAAAATTTATTTTTAGAATATAGTAAGCCGGAAAAGATTAACGATAAACTCTACATCAGCTTTTTTGGATTAACAATATTCTAAATTACATCAAATGCGGTATCAGCATTTGATAATATATCGCTCATACGCTCTACTTATATGTTATCATGCACCCTTATACTTAAGTATTAATATGTAATGATCGTTTAATCTTTACCTCCATGAGCTAGATATTGTGATAACTTATTTCCGGTCGATTTTTTTTAAACAAGATGGCAGGAAATTTTATACAATCATTTGTACTTCGCCTCTCATTTTCGTCATTACAAGAACTTTAAACCATTTCTTACAGTGACAATACACCGCCAATTACCAATTTAGAATCCATAACAGAGAATATTGATGTTGGGCAATGGAATAATAACGAATAGATGGTGCCATTTTGGAGTAAATTATAAATAATACAATTTTTACGAGACCAGTATTAATTTCTTTAACATATTGTCATAGATATCTTTTAAGAGCTTTCATTTATACCTTTGATTTTAATTATCACTAGTTATATTAACACAACATAAGTTAAGCAGTAGTCTGTAGATATCCCATTGTTGGGCAAAGGTCTCTATTTTTTTTATTCCACCACACAGTTACAGTGCAAGTTCGTCCACACAACATAGATTCCTATCAAAATATTACAAAACTGTTTATTATAAGCAAATTTACAATAGCATAGTGATACCCGAATGTGGCAAGATTGACGTTGTTCACATTAAATATAATGTGAATATATATTTTAATATAAAAAGTTCTAGTTGTGTATTAATCTCAGTACACTTTGCAATTTGGACACATAAAAGGTCGTTGAACTTTCAATGGTTGGTCATATGACAGTCAATGTCGTCATACTACATATGGTATTCTTGATTAGTAATTCTATTACGATTATTCTTACTTTAATAATATCATTAATTATATCAGTGTTTAAACGTTTTGTATGTTATGAAATAATTATTAGAAGCATACTCGACAGAGGTCTTGTCAGAATTTCAATATTATATAATATATAAAATAAAATATATATAATAATATATTTTTTGTGAATTTATGAAAACCTGTTGAAAAGTAGTAAAAATTAGAAAAAGTATACATTTCTGATTAATCATAGCCCTGCGATTTGAATTTGTGGTCCATTCAGAAGAATGCCGATTGTTTTTTTTCAATATTTATTACAAAATAACATAATTTTTCTAATTAGCATTACCTTTTAGTAAAAGATTCAAATTGATTTTATCATTAGCTTTAGTATTATATTTTAAAATAAGAAACGAAAAAAATTATAAAATATATCTTAAAAGACTACAAAATATCAATAAATATTTTTCTTGTCAAGAAAATATCAGTAACAATCCGGATTCAGGAAGTTAAACTCGAGTCTCGAAAAGCACGTGAAGCTGTTCATAAGGTCTTGTGCCTTAAGGTGTACCAACTTAATAGGCGAAAGTACCAACTTGCTGACATTGTTCATTTAAGTGTTTTTTTAAGAGTAGAATTGTAGGCAGAATATTTTTATGTTCGTAGATTACTTATAACCGTGCGGAAAAATCCAAAATTAATTTTATGAGGATCGACTAGTTACTATCACTGGTTTTGCGCCTGATCGCTTATTGGTCATGTCGGGTTACCGGCGAAAGAATAGAGACTGCCGTTTTTGCATACTTGTGCACATTAATATCTCCAAAACACTTAGCTAGTCCTAGATATCGATTGGCTGGCGCCATCGAAATCTGATCAGTGATTCATTTTAATGAGTATAAACAATTAAAAAAAAATGAACTTATTGCTACGTATGGTCTCACGGCTGCAGTGTTGATAATGCGTATTGGCGCCATGATTGATAAAAGGAGCGTATCGTTCGTTATTATATCGTTATATGTCGGATGATAAAAATGATAAAAGTTGTATTAAAATGCTCTAAGTATCAATGCGTTATAGCGTTATATATTATTATTGAACGATTATCAAAGAGTTATATTTATTTATAATTTCGTAAAAATCATTTCCAAATATAATTTGCCTTATGATGGTTTTCCTGATTATTTCTATTTACTGTTAAAACTATATATGTATTATAAGATTAAGATACATTTATTATTGAGGATATTTTTATATATGTGACAGAAATGAAAATTAAGAATGCTAAGAAAATGAAACATAAAAATGCAAATGGCAAATGGTGGTTACGTAAACCAATCCGCATACCAGACGGTCTTCACTCCTAATAGATAATTACTGTTAGTTTACAATGACTATGCAATGCGCGTTGATTATGCTAACTAAGAAACGGAACACAAAAATGAAGTTGTTTAAAACAACAAGAAATACTTGTAATAACAGGTTGAGGCGAAAGTATTAAGAGTTTTCTGTGTACTATAAAGTATCATACTAACTTTCAGGTCATCTTCGCCCGTAGCGTTCCTTAAAACCTTATGTACGATCTTGTACACCCATTATCGGGTTTTGACTTGTAAGGTAAGATACACATGTCGCGATTCATCAATGTCGGCGTTTTAATTAAAAACGCCGTGCTCAGTTGTACCCTAAAATACATTTTTCGATTAGTCGAAAAATTATTGACAAAATTTTGAATTGTACGTATTGAAGTAATTAAAAAATATTTTTTTTATTAATTTTTTATATATTTGTGTATTAAATAAGGATACACGTGCATATTTTTTTAAATAATGCATGATGTAAATATGATGTAAATTTTTATAATCACAAATGCAATACTGTTAAATATTTATTTTCATCTGCGTTAAATTTGGATTATACATTTATTATAAAACCTGTTTGCTATATTCTTTGATGTTTGATGCCAATATTGTCTTTTTTCCTCTTAACCGTACAGTTATATATTGTAAAATTTTTCCACAGTAAATAAGTTAATACTTTAAGATATTAGCATGATTAACTACACGAACGCTACAGTTATTTTATTTAAAAAAAATGAACTTAATTTTAAATATAAATAATTCTATTTGAAATAAATTTATTGATGTGTGCCACGATCAATAAATTAATAATTGCTCGTTATTGCTATCGATCGTACATGCGTGTAATAAATAATAACCATTTTATTGCTATATCAATATTGCGTCTAGTGTCTTGCATTTTAAAGTGGCTTTAGTTTCATTAACAACTACGAGACGTGATAAAACGCATACAGAAATCGATAATCGTATTTATATTGGAAATATTGTCACGTTCTTAGATAAGATATACCGTCTTACCATGTGATATAAATAAATATCAAGTGAAAACATATTTTGTTATGACAAATTCATTTCTTGCAATATCGTTTTGGTCGACGTTGAATCGCTTTGTGTGTAGTTACCCTAAACGAATCACACAACCAGTCCAAAGTAGACATTAGTAGGGGACAACATGCTTCATCAATACATATATACCGCAGTTATATTTGTCGACTGGCGCCTCGTATATGTAATTGTTCGTACAAACAGACACAACCGTCGGGATGCCAGATTTACTAATGTATCAAGTTTTAGCACTTATACAATGTCAGATAAACCGAGAAAACATTCAGTTTTGCATATTTTTACTAACATTGTTTTACTTTGGATATACTCTTAATATAGGTAAGTAAATGGAATCGTTTTTTGGATTTTAATTTTTAACGTTCATATAAATATTTCTATATGTACTTGCCGTTAAATCAGTTTGGAAGCGTTTAAATGTATATATATTTCAATCAATACGTTTACATAACAAAATTTGCTAGCAGTTTTATAGTATATTTATAAAACATTAATAAATCTGTTATTTATTAGATTTAAGGTCGATTTTTAAAAAGCAAGTAACTTTTATTTGAAGATTTAATTTGTCATTTTTACAATTTTGTAAATAACATTTTTCGAAACTACAATGACTAAATTGACCCCTCACAACTTTTCTACAAAACTCTTTTAAATTAAATTTATTTTAAATGAGATAACCGTTTTTAAAACAGACTTATACTGATTATTTATCAATAGGCAATCAAATTCATACAGGATTTGATCAAATATATATAGAAATTTGTTCTACCGAATATATATATATATACCGAATATATATATATATATATATATATATATATATAGCATATGCACATACCAGTAAAATAGATAAAAAAATCTTTACATTTCTAGTGTTGTTACTACGATGCAGATATTTGAAGTGGAAATCGTCTATTGAAGAGCTAACGGTTTGGATCGGGTTGGGTACAGCAGTTTGTAGGTCTTGTTGACGCATGCGTCACTATGTACATACATACATTGCTTTTCGTTCTACGCTATTTTAATTTATCTATTTTGTAATTTATAAAAGAATAATATAACAGTATATTTCTTCATTTATTTAAGAAAAACTAATTCGATCCGCTTTGCCAGTTACTTTGCCAGTGACTGAAAATAATTTATTCGTAGCAATTTATTTATAAGAATAAGAATTATATATTTTTATTAAAACTATAATTACCATCACCATTCCATATATCTACCACGTATTTACCGCGTGGTGCACATACAAACGTGTTTAATAGGTAAACAAACAAAATGTACTCACTGACGTGTACTTATATTGTAGCGAAAGTAACTCTGTCTGTAATGCTTCAATGGCTAATCCACTAAACCGATTTTGATAAAACTAATGGTATCAAGTAAGCTTGAACCCCATGAACATAGGCTATTTTTTCTTTGAAATGAGAGCGAGCGAAAAAATGATTCTGTAGCAATATTTTACTCTACCTTTCTTCTAATAACTTCTTATAGGTATCTGGAAGAAATAAGCTTTTAAGTAATAACCGCTTTTTGTCGTTACCTACCGTTTAGGAACTGCATATTTTTGTTATATTGTTTTTCATTATTTTTGTGTGCAATAATTTTATGATATATTAACAAATTATCTTATTTACTTTACATACTAAGATTTCTTACCGATGAACTCAATTTTAATAAAAAAATGGCTTATAATAAATTAAATATATAATAAGGCATGAAACTCTGATTTAAAAACACTTGTGATATTTCGAAGTAATTATTTCAATATGTAGGTATAAACAGTTTTCAAGGTTATCGAGTTCAGCTGTTAGGTTCGAGTGACTTGCATTAGGCAATAAGTGTGACATCTGATTGTATTTTCAAGACCTAAGTGGGTAACGTTGTGATAACGGCTAGCCAAGGCTAAGCAAATGTGGACCAGATGGAGTTGAATGACTTTCATGTATGTATGTATACATACAGACGGACATGTTTGTGACAATCAACATCACGTGTATTCGATAACTATTCTTAAAAATATATTTTTACAGTATTTAGTGGAGTGGACACTGTTTAATTGTAAAATGTATTTATATTTAATGGTGGTAGCGCTTTGTGCAAGCTCGTCTGGGTAGGTACCACCCACTCATCAGATATTCTACTGCAAAACAGCAGTACTTGTTATTGTTGTGTTCCAGTTTGAAGGGTGAGTGAGCCAGTGTAATTACAGGCACAAGGGACATAAAATCTTAGTTTCCAAGGCATTCGCATTGACTATGTAAGCGATGGTTGACATTTCTTACAATACCAATGTCTAAGGGCGTTTGGTGACTACTTACCATCAGGTGGCCCATATGCTCGTCCGCCTTTCTATTCTATAAAAAAAATACATCTGATATCCAAAGGTTGGTGGTACACGATGTAAGAAATAATTTCCCACAGCACCAATCTGTCTATATATTATAGGTGACGACGAGAAGAACGTTTCTTTTTGCAAAAAAAAGAAGAAGCAAAAAAGAGCTTTGATTTTAATCCACTAAAATCTCAAAATCTCTAGAACACAAAATTATATATGAACATACAAAAAATAATTACTCGTATTCATTTAACTTTAGAATCCGTGACCTTAGTCAAGACTATAATTTTCACGTATAATGGAATATAGCGTGTACATGGCATTTCGCGTTGTCTCTTATTGCAATATCATAACACTTTTCCTAGAAATGTATGATAACTATTAATAAATTTAGCAAGTTACGAACAAAGAGGTTGTAATAACTGTCATCGCTAGATTATAATTATCTGATATCCTCCAATAAGTTGCTTCTTAGAACAGTGACATCATAATATCATCATAGTATGTGACAAAATCTTATCCTTGATATAATTGTATGAAATTCAAAGAAGCGCATTGACCGTAAGGAATAATCTAATATTACAATTTTGAATTTGAATGAATCCAAAAATATCATTTTCCTTAATGATTATTTATAATGTGAATCATACAAAAATATATTCAAATGTTAATCTATAAAACTGTGCCCGGAAAATTGCGGCTTCAAATCTGAGCAAGCAAAATTTTTTATATGCTAAATTCGTTTTGTTGTTCGTCTTGAGCTTAGTGGTTGGAGGAAGATAACCCGTGAAACCTGAACTAACCTGAAAAAACCTGACTAATATACATATAACCCTCATTGGTGGGTTTGAATTAGATCGAAATAGTTTTCTATATTCAATGTGAGGTATTTTCCCAGTCCCTTTATATTATTTATAAGTAGTACCGTTTATATACATTTCATTATACGTTTGTTTATAACAAACTATCATTTGTCAATTCAAAGTAAGATAAATTATTTAAAATTGTATGTAATGTGTTTCAACATAGTTTGTTTACAAAAATATCGTTTTGACATCATATTGTTAAGCAAGTATTATATAACTGAACACGTGTGATATATTGTGATAATATAAAATAGTATTTAATTCAAAGATATAAAATTGAAAGTGGAGATGATTAGGATTTAAGACGTTTGACGATCTTGACCTGAGCTAGGATAGGCGTGATCAAATCAATCACAAGCTTGCGTCATTATTTCATTAATATTGCAATGTTATTGAAGACAAAGTATTTCCGTATATTATTATTAGTGTGTCCTCAATAATTTGTTATAAGTATACTCCGCTATTAAAAAAAACAAGTGGAAATATTTATTTTTGACCGCATATGGGGGTATAAGATTTTTAAATTTTTTGCATGCCGTGTCTTTGAGCATAAATGACACTATATAACGTCTCCTTTTCTCTAAAAATGTATTATAGTTAATGTGATTTTTGGATTTTTTATAGGAATTTTTATGCAGTGAACTTCACCTACATATATATATACATACATATATATATATATATATATATATATATATATATATATATAGATATATATATATATATATATATATGTATGTGGTTATCATTTGACTTTTGACAAATTATATGATAAACGTAAAGCTTGTCCTTCGAGTGGGGACAACCATTAGTCAAGTTGTAGTCAAAAACAACATGAATATTATTAAAATATTGTACAACGCGATTTCCTTTTAATTCGCTCTTTTAAATCTAAACATTTTCAAGTTGTATTTCATGCCGTCTTTTAACGTCTGAGCATAAATTGTCAGAATTGTTGAATGTTCTTAAGACTTTGTTGTAGGCAATAAACCTGGAATAAGACGTCAGTGTTGACGTCCTTTTATTAATGTTGTAAGGAAAGGTAAGCACTTACTCTTTGAGCGTTCGGCTACGTATCCATTCTTCTTTTATTCTTCGCTCATTACTTTGGTATGCTATTATATTTTAATGCTATTCGAGTTGTAGGAATTCGTCTAAAAACTCTTTTCATATATTATTACTGTATGAAATGAGTACATTTGATCGTAGCAAAATATACGTACTTATCACGGTAAATCTATCTTTATGAACGTTGGTATATCTTTTAATTATCTTGTTACTTCTGAACTATTTTTCTGAAAGCCAAGATGGCTCAGTGGTAAGAGCATCATTGAATTTTCATGTGCTTAATTTGTGATTATAATTCATCTAGTGTTTGACGGTGAAGCAAAAAAACATCGTGAGGAAACCTGCATTTGTCTAATTTCACTGAAATTCAGCCACATGTGTATTCCACCAACCCGCATTGGAGCAGCGTGGTGGAATAAGCTCCAAAACCGTCTCCTCAAAAAGGGAGAGGAGGCCTTAGCCCAGCAATGGGACATACACAGGCTGTTACTAGTTCTGAACTATTTCGTTGATAATCCTTAGCTATGCTAGGATTTGATAATTGGTGCAGTAGTTCATGTGGGCTTAGTGACAAAAAATAAAATCACAAAATATGAAATTTATAGGCATTGTTGTGTTATGATTTTTTTATTTTATTTAAGCTGATATATTACGCTGAGTTAATAAGCTGTAGTGGCAATGGACAGACCACGTTTTATGATAGACTGATAACTGAAAGGAAAAAATCATTGAATGGATTCGGAAAAATGAGCACATGACGCCCCACTGTCTTCAATAATCAGGTCATGAAACTGACGACCTGATTATTGAAGTCAGTGGAAAACAGCTTGATTCATAGGATTGGTGTAGGTAGCACCAATAAGAAAATACTTATGTCCAGCTGTGTACTTTAAAATCTGACAGGCTTATTACATGTTTGAAAGTGAAGCCACCATATGACATACCTTATAAATGACGGAGAAGAACTTTTAAAGTGTAATGTATTGGAACTTGACAACTATATGTTACATACCAATCAAATATTCATATTATGGAGCGTTTTATCCCAGTTTAACCACCAGAAACGTTCATTACCATTTATTCAATTCATTCTGTTCCAGTATCGGAAATAATATTATGGTTTTATTCATATCATAATTTTCTATAATGACCGTACCACTTTGTACGTAATCTTTACAGCTGTTTACAGCAAATAAAGAAAATATAATGTTAAATAAAAGGCCCCGCGATCGAGGGTCAGTACTAAAGAGGTCAAGGTAAAGTTTAAATAAACCTCTTTAAAAAACATTTAACCACAGACTAAACGAGGAAGGACTTAAAAACGTGTCAACGACTCCGGAAGGAGGAAGTGTCAATTTCGTTTAGTTAGAATCGATTGAATGTAGACTATGAATGACATAGTTTGTATGTGTATGTAATGTAAAATGATGTTTTTTTAAGTACTTTGAGTCTACTAAGTATATATGCTATATATACTCGTATATAATAGCATATTAGTAACATTTTTTTAAAATGTAATTATTAATATGACTAATATTTATTTTGTTTTATCCATACTCATATTATAGTTTTGAGTTTGTTGCGATTGTTTATTACGCTTTGACGTCTTAACTACTCAATCGATAATCACGAAATTTTGATTGCATACACGTTGTCGTGTACGGACTGTGGAAAAGGGTATACCTAACACCTGCACTTATATATTTATTCCTTGCCTTAAAACTTAAGTTAATACAAGTACACAATTTAATGTTTAGAAGGCAACGATGACATATCTAAAAAACTTAATATAAGCACGCCAACAGCATGCGCAAATAAAGCCTCGTATACAGCCTAATGGTTAAAATGTTTTCAAAGCAATTATCCACCTAATTGGTGTTTGTTAAAACATGCAAGTTACTATGAGTCGGATGTTGTATAATAGATTGTTGGTACAATATCTCTTAAAATACACGCCCCCGACAAGAAAGTTTGCGGATGTGACAATATCACTCTTAGGTATAAACTTTTAACATTAATAACATATGTATTAAAATAGTATAATTTAAGTAAAGTATTATGAGTAAAATGTAAGAGGAAATCCTTTATAAAGGGAAGGCTTGGAATTTAATTTAATGCGCTCCAAGCTGCACCAAATACGATGGCGGTTGGTGGCTATACATTTGGAAGAATTTTATTGGATACAAAGGATTCCTCACGATATATCACCGCTAGGCGCGAGATGAGCACGGATTAAGTAAAGGAGTATTCAGAGACACCGCCAAATTTGAGCTTTCCAAAAACAAATTAAAAAAGAAGAAACATCAGGCGAATAAAAGCATTATTTGAAAATACAAAACTCAGGGACATTTAACAAATTAGTGACAATTGCGAAATGTTAGAAAGTTGTCAAAACATGCCGCTGGCCATAATTAGAGTCATATACAACTATTGTAATGATGATGTTCAATAAATGTTTCGTCATTGTTGCAAATTTTAATACATACAAATGACTAAATTTCTTCACAATACACTTTGTAAGGGCTGAGGCTGGTCTAGTGATTAAAATACGAGAATATTGACTTAAGATTCTGATTTCAATCCTGGACGCGTATAACTAATTTATTATGTGACCAAGTTGTGTTTCTTATTCATCATGAGCTCGGCAGTGAAAGAATATCGTTGAGAAACTTGCATCTATCGGATTTTCTGTCACATGTATATCCGTAAACCATCTTCTTAAAAGGATATTTTACCTTTTTTACACTGGGAATTTATATATTTTTTTACCATAATTGATGTTATATTTTTAAATTTTCATTTTTTCTTTTTCCACTATTCTATGAATAATGTATTGCATTAGTACATATTGTATATAAAATAATATTTCGTGACTTCAATTTTAGTAGAAAACCTGATTTTTAATTCAAATAAAAATATACGAAAACTATGTTTGTTTCGATTATAGTTGTAAAAGTTATGTAATAAAGCGTGGGCTTGCAACTGAACAAACGGACGGCTAGACACGCAATATTTACTTTATAAATAATTGGGTCCCAATAAGCTACACTTTTACAACACAACAAGTTTATCAATTTTATAAAAATAAAACTATTAAAAAATTCTAAATAATTCATCTATACATTTTAGGCTGTATTATAGAAAGTACTACGTAGCAAACGCTTATTGTACGACCCCTATCTAAGTAAAATCAATAAATTTGTTATAACATTATATTGTAAGTATACACACTACTATGTCATTTTAATTCGCATCTAAAAGAGTCATTGACATTCGGTTTTTTTTTAACTTTACATTGCTCTGTAACCGTAGTGCAATCGCCTCACACGGAATATAAAAAAGTAATTTATTTAAAACAAATCGGTGTTATCGTGCGGGTGAAGGATTTCTCAGCGAAATAAAAAGGATTGAAGTACGAGTAGGTGCGCGCATTGGCCCATTTTGATAAAGCCGGACAGAGATTACGTCCACTCAAGCACTCAGGTGCATGTATCGTATTTTGTGACCGTAAAGAACGTCACCTTTGTTTGTTTTTCATTCTTGGAATGTTTCATAGAAATACGAATATACAAAATAAATTAGTATTTATAAAATTTATTATACTTAAAATAGTTTAAATCGCATTTTCTTGGTCCGTTTTTTTTCTATCTTTTTGTTAAAAGTAAAATTTTCTACAAAAAAGTCAGAGAAAACTTTGTAAGGTCACCGACAAAAGTCTCGAGTACCACACATCTCAAACGCACGCACACAAATAAAAAAGTTTAGCTTATAAGTTTATAATCAAGCGACGTTTTTATCTCGTAGTCGTTGGCCGCCCGCCGCGCAGCGCGCATGTTACCCGTCAGCGCTGAAGCCTTATAATCATAAATACGCGCGTGAAAATATCTAAGCGTATATAACATTAAAAAATAAATAAAAAATACCTCCCCTATTAGTCAAAGACGCGTCGACCGTCAAAGGCGTCAGACGAGCGTAACGTGTAGCGTTAAAAACCGCGTACGCTTATTCGGGAAAATATGAAAGTGGTGTGGAACATTGCGGTGTTTCCTTTCAGTTGCGTTCAGCGTTTTCTTTAGTTTTTTTCTAGTGACTACAAAGGCTATTGTTTGATTAACGCTTATTAAAGCGTGTAAATATGGTATTTTGAGTGTTTGAATTGAATGCGACGTGTGTTTAATTATTACATAAAGTGGATTGTTCAGTTTGACTAAAGGAAAATCGTCAGAGTAATTCAGTTAGATGTATGTTCAACATAATATACAACGGGACAAAACATGACGGCAAAGTTCGGCTATGTAAGTACAAGTTAAATTTTTAATTTACTTTTTACATCATCATGAAATATTTTCATTTCCGTCGTTTGTTATCGGACGCGTTAATCTCGTGTAGATTATATTTATAGTAAGGTTTGCTGAACATGAATGAAAAGAAATTATTAGTTACGTACGTAGCATTATGTATATGTTTTAAGTTATGTGTATTATCGTAAATAGATAGTTTTGTGTAATAAATAAACACTTAAATTAGGAAATAATTGTATAATAATAAGTTATTATCTTTTGAGTACTACTCGCTTTATAAGTGTTATTTAGCGACATGCTATTAAGTTATATATGGAATATTTCTATTTTAAAGATGAACCTATTTACGTAGTAAATACTATACACATTCTCCGACTTTGTTTCCCTTGTGGTTATTTTTGTATTTAAAGATAAATATTCGTTAAATTAATTATTTTGATTTGTATCATTTACGAATCAATTTTTATGTTAGTGACATTTATTTTAGTTACAAAATATATCATTTGATATATGCCACGTGTCGCACTTTTCGATTAAGTTAATAAAAATTTTTTGTGGTAAACTTCTGAACATTGGAAATACTAACAAAAATCTTATGTAAACAATATAATATGTGAACGAAACTTGCATAGTTGACGTGGGTATGTAAACCACTACACCAGACGTTATTCTAATTAAATGTATGTCAGCCTTAAATCGGTTTTCTTCTAGGAAACCTACAGGATGTGAAACCCTTACTATCGCATTACTATTGACCGATACATGCGGTTGCTTACAAGGAAATGGTATTGTATTAGAAATTGATACTTAAATGTTATTTTATATCAGAAGCCTTTCTTTATTACCGCTTTCTGGCTATTGTAATGATATCGAATTCAAAAGGGTTTTCGTTCCGTTCTTTCTTTGGAAGAGAAAAGATTAATTAAGTATTCATTGTGCAATACTTTTATTTCTGTGTATGCATTTTCCCTAGTATTTATTGTTAAGGAAAAAATAGATAAAACGCATTCAAATCAAATCTGATTTTGAAATTTATATACTTGTCGCAACCTAAAAGAATTTCCCATTATAAATACACAACATAACATATATTATACTAAAGACGATTGTATTTTTGTTCAATAACATCGCATTTTTTTTTATTTACTTGAACGTAATTTTGTCGAAATAACAAAGTTGTAACACGTGCCATACACGAATCGAAGGTCGCGGGTTAAAATCCGGGCAAGCACCACTGAGTTTTTCGAGTACTCTTATATTTACAATTCATTTTGTGCTCGGCGGGAAGAAAATATCGCCTACTGGTGTTAGAAAAAAATTAAGATACGAATCAACTACATAATAAAGAAGTGTGGTAGATTCACACAGTGGGATTATACATGACCTGCAGTATAAAATTAATCATATTAATATTATTAGGAGTATAAGTTTTATAAGAACCCATAGATTATAGTTTCAGAACAGACATAGACATATATACAGATTTGGTATATATGTAGCTTATTATGACACCGTACATAGTTGGAAGGAACGCTTTCCAAACGAATGCTAACAATACTATTCGAGATGTTTGTACATCTCTGACTGCAGTCTAAATAAAAATTTCGAGGCAGTCTCATTGCTTATATTCTATACATAAGTAGTAATCAGCAGTTTAATGTTTAAGAAATTAACTTTAAAAACAAACGTTAACTTTAGTTCAATTTATTTGTCACTAAATAAATGAAACATATATTTTTTAGTGTTTTTTTCACATAAAAAGATGTTATAAGATTAATTTTTGTTTTCCGTGGAAAGCCGACAAGCAGTTAGTAAGTAGTTAGTTTAATATAAAATTAAAATAAATTGATTAAGTTTATAGTAAATTATAAATAAATTCTTTAAACACAAGATTTATGATAATATTTAAAACTTGAGTAATTAATGTAAGAACAATATTTTCCATGTTATATTTGCGTAATAAGTCCAGGAGACGATATTAAAGTTTCATAATGTAATGATAGAGTTGTATTAAAATAATCAACACTATTAATGTATATTAAAACCATGTACGTATTAACATACTACAAGGACCATCCTAGTAATTACACTTCCATTTTCTCTTGTAAATAAAGGGTTCTTGACTTCACAAACACAATGAAGTGCCACCTTGTAGGCAATTTAAATATTTATATTAACGTTATGTATGAAATATAACGTGGACTAACATAGGCCAGTGGATGGATGGAAATTTTGCTCGAGAGCATTTTTTCATTGTCCGCTAATCCACAGAAGAGCATGATGGATTTTCTAGCCTCGGAAATGTTTGGATTATTTTGGTTCAGAAAATAAATAGGTGGCTATGATAATGGCTTACAAAATAAAGTGATTTTTATTTTTATAAAATAAGTAGGCAGACGGGCAAAGCAAACGGCTCACCTAACAGTAAGTGGCCATCACCGCTCATAGACATTGGCATTGTAAGAAATATAATGAGAACTAAGATGTTATGGCCTTTACACAACAATACCATGTAATGCTATTCTGCAGTAGAATATCTGATGAGTACCTACGAGCTTGCACAAAGCCCTACCAGCAATTAAAGTGTTTTTTTTTTAAATATTATTTTACTTGATTTTTGGCACTGATTTGTCTATTATAAATGTACTTATTTAATCTATACATAATATAATGTATATTATGTAATAAATATATGTATAGAAACAAAAAACAACGGAAAAGATAAAGATATGACTTTCTTATCGATTTATTAGTTTTAAATCTATTTATACAAAAATAATTCGCGATAAAATATTGGATTTGATACAACCTTACAATAAAATAACAACTATATGATAAATCTAAAAATAATATTTGTCTATCGCGATACCAGTAAAGCCGATATAGTTCAGTTGATAGAAAATATGGATGGTAACTGAAAATAGCCTTTTTAATACCGATTTTTTTACTGATTGGAGGAGCGTAGCGCAATAAGCTCCAAGTCTTCTCCATAAAATGAGGAGCTGTGACTAGCAGTAGAACATTTATGAACTACTTTTACTTCTATTCAAGTTTCTATAAAAGATAATCTTATACATAACAATCACATTTATACTAAATAGATCTATATAATAATAAATACCAAAGATCTTGAACTGGCGTTACATTAATATTGCCAATACTCTGCCTTAGCTTGGCATTCATAACCTACCAATCAAGAAACATAAGTTACTATCCCGGATTCTAGTAATCGTAGCCCACTCACATTTCTCCGACCCACAACAATACACATTCTATTATACTATATACTCATAGCTGTTATTATTTATCAATGTTTACCATCGTCATCTTATTCTATCAATTTAGGACTTGCACCGTTTGCCTGCTTGACGCCAATTCACCTTGGGAATCTTATGATAGTGGGTTGTTCTTCCACCATATTATTATTGTGACGCTAAGTGCTTATATTGATAGATGCGCTTAACGTAAATTTCTCTTTAACAGCTCTTGCGTTCACCACAATGTGAGATCAGCTGATTCCAATGTACCAGAAAACACATGTTCATATTAAATTTATCAACTATCAGTTTATATTATATAAATAACTAGTTACTGCTCGCGGTTTCGTCGTCGTATGATTGGGGGTGTTTCTTACCTTATGTCATATTCTGTACCCCTGCAAATTGTCATAATGATCGGTTGAGTAAAAACGTGAAAGCCGAAATTCACCTTCGTATTAAAAATATAATACTAGTTATATACATACTATATATATACTATATCTAGAACACTGAGTTAAGCTCAGTGTTGATGATATTAATACTTCTAGAATGTATAGGACCTTTGAACAACTGTAAAGTCCATATTTCAAGATTGTTTTTAATATTTGCGTTACGCTCGTCTAGGCGTTGCCGACGTAAATAGGACTTATGCACGTACATATATAGTACATAGTAACGTTTACGAGTATTCAGTACTATAATTACGTATTAGAGGTAAATTTTAATACCCCTATAATCACGATGCGGATTAAAAATACTCTTGCTCATAGAATGTATAAAAAAAATAATGCAGAATTCGCTCCGAAGTTTTATATGCAAATTAATTTATCAACCGCCTCTTTATCTCATTGAATCGCATAAAATGCACCAATAGCGCATAAAATAACAATTTATTCGTCGTTATTTTATAAAATTGATACATAACATTATTTGAACGTAGAATTATAATACAAACGTAAAAGGTAAATGAAAGATGAAAGAAAGAAAATCTCAGGTAACTCAAATAAATCATAATTAAGATATTTTATATAAAAAATAAATGATTATTATATTAATAAATCCTAATAGAGAATAATAATTTTACATAATTTATTATAGACATGACAATCGTAGCTTACAAGAGGTGATATTTTTATAACAATTTATTTTGGTTGCATATTAATGATAAACATTCATTATTTTTATGTTATAAGCAGAGCTGTGATTGAGAAAATTAAAAGGACGACAAATTTGAAAAGCACATCGTAAAACAGGAATGTTAAATCGACAATAAATTTACCACAATCAGTCAGTCAGTTCGTCACCAGAATATTGTCCTAAATAATAAATATAACACCATATTTGTTCAGTTAAATTATTATTAGTGACACGAAAATAGGTCTACATTTAGATATGGAGCTTTATTTGAGTAATTAAATAATTTAGTTTTTACAAACTATAATGCTAAACTAATTAAAGCAACGTAGTGTATTAAGTAAAAAGCCGAGATGGCCCAGTGGTTAGAACGCGTGAATCTTAACTGACGATCGTGGGTTCAAACCCGGGTAAGTACCACTGAATTCTCATCTGATGAATTTGTGATTATAATTCAGCTCGTGCTTAATGGTGAAGGAAAACATCGTGAAGAAACCTGCGTGTGTCTAATTTCATTAAAATTATGCCACATGTGTATTCTACCAACCCGCATTGGAGCAGCGTGGTGGAATAAGCTCCAAACCTTCTCCTTAAAAGAGAGAGGAAGCCTTAGCCCAGCAGTGGGACATTAACAGGCTGTTACTGTACTGTAGTGTATTAAGCACCAAACCTTCTCCTCAAAACAAGAGGAAGTCTTAGCCTAGCCAAGTATGTTCACAGGCTTTATATAATAGCTATACTGAATTTCGATTTCCAAATATTACTCTCATTCCAAGAAATTCTACTTTAAAATTCGTGCTTGATGCTGTAAAACAATATTATTTTTTCTTCACGTTTTTAGATTAAATAGTGACGGGCTATATTTTTTGTAAATGAAAATGGAATTTAACACCTACCACATAACGACCAAAGTTGTACTCCTAATTTGGATTACTTTATTTTAATTATTACTTTATCTTAACTAAAGGTAATTAAAAATCAAATGACGTTTAATAGTTTTATATTATGAATTAATTCCTTTTGCGTGACGAGTAATAAAGGTTCTATTTAATCCATGATAAGTTTGCGTAGCAACGTGAAAGAAACGCTTCCACTTATTTGAAAAAATATTCAATATTATAATATCGTCATCTATATACTATGGTTCGTATTTATATAGTATATATATATATATATATATATAATTGTACTAGTATTTTACAATGCAAAAAGTTGAACTTTAAAAAATATAACGCTATCATTGAAAATAGCTATCGAGTTATTATAAATAATATATGTATATAAATAGTACCTCATTAATTAACCAAATCGCTACAACTAAATACTTCTAAATATCTTAATAATTAACTTAATCGATTATAATTTAATCGTGGCTCTCGAATATATTGACGAATGAGTTTGTATACATTTATCATATAACAAATAAATATGTAATAAATATTTTAATATACTAAGCGTTATAATCGACTTGCAAAATTAAATTATGTAGTGATTCGCTATTATTTTCCTCCCCCTATTTAATTAAATAAACCTTACATAGAAAGCAGTTTACCCCTGCGCAAAGACTTTAATCGAATTGCCTCGACATAGTCATAAAGCTAACGAGGGTGAATTTTAAAGGTTAAATGCTACGAAGTTATGTCTGCGAACTTCGAATACATTCACGCTATAACTCTTAACTTTTACATATAAATGACGTATTCACAATATCAATTGAAGATTTAAATTTCAGAATTCCTTACCTATTAACATTTTTTATTTATTTTTTATTTTTTAGGTCACTTTGTATTTCATATGTTTCGGGTTTCCTTCTTAATTATTAACGGCTTTACCTATAAATATTGCTTTGGGAGTGATCAGTCGAATAAAGCTGTTTTCTTCTTTCAAATGTCAAATCAATGATTACAGATATGCGAAAAAAAAATTTAGCAACTATTGACGAGCTTTAAGAGTTCTAAACTAAAAAATATTCACATAATACGTATTCCGCGAATTTATAATAATAATGATGGTCAAATTTAGACCAACATTAGTACATTTGAAATGTGACTGGTTTCGTCAAAACGTAAATAAGATTTCCTAACACTCTTCATACCTCTAAATTAAAACATCGCATTTTTTTCTTAGTGAATATAGTACGCCGAATGAGTATTGAGTTAGTTAATAGTTTATTTAAAGTAATTATGGACTAATATTAAAATATTCTTTCCAGGTTACCACAGCTTGCCGTCTCTGCAAAGATATTGTGCCTCCTGATGGTAAGTTGTTATTATTTTTATTATATGTAAGTATCGAAATGATTTTAGATGAATGACTTATTTATTTACGGTTCAAACGAAACAGGACAATTTTATAACATAAAATCTCATGTAATTTTTTTTGTAAGCGCTACTAAAATTTTATTATCCTCTTTATATTATTATTATTATTTATATATTTTTTTATTGAAGTGACTTTAATAAGTTTGTTTATTCGCATAAACTTTCGCGTAAAAAGAAATCGAGCTTATTTTGATAAATTTTTATTACAAAATACGAAGAAAATTAATGCGATTATTATCAAATGTTTTTTTACTTTTATCATAATATAATCAAATATCTACTAGCTTGCTTCTTAGAAGTTCGGATAGTGTCTAAGTGATAGTATTATTTTTTTATTTCCAAAATATCAAATCTTCATTCATCAGTATCAAACTTTTCTATTTTTTATATTTGATTAAAGTAAATATTATAAAGTTATTAAAAATATTAACGTATAGAAAGCGTAAGAAGGTAAAAGTATGGAATTAACAAGTAAAGATCCTATAATATTAAACAGTATTTATAGTTTACTCAGATTCTGTCAAAGAAAATATCGTAAGGCTACATTCGAAAGTAATTCTGAAACACGTAGATATTTGATACACTCTCACTGAGAACCAGTGATGTACAATGTAGCCTTCATTTGCGTTAACAACTGTACAATGTATCGTACATTTGTCCAGTAGTGGGACATTTTACTTTTCGATTTAACTTTTATAAACATATTATGGCTAACAGCAACTATGCACCGTGCATGCGACAGACGATATCGCAAGATCTTAATAAAACAATTTACGTAACAAGTAAAAAAGGTCACTTAACCGGTATAAAAGGATTAGTAATTTCAATTGCGACTATCATTTTATTCGCATTAGCCAAGTTTAATAGGAAAACGTCTGCCTCGCCGACACAACCCGTGCGTATCAGCAGAGTGCATCATTTTTTTTTTAAATATGCGTTATATTGCATTATTGAAGCTATATTTTTTATAATTATCTTTTAAATATTGAGAAATTAAACTAATACGTGTAAATCAAAATTATAAATGGCTATCGCACTAATCGTGAGTATATGCAACAGTGGCAAGAATAGTAGTAACGTCTCCCTGTTAATTACCGATTTTCTGAGCGATAAACAAATGAACCCTGATACCAAAGAAAACAGTGTGATGGAGTGTTATATATTTCGGAAATGTTTTTGCTATTATACAAGCAATTATATGAGGTTACAAGTGTTCAGCAAAATATATAAATTTGCGCCGATTATTCGTATCAGAATTTTCCGATGTTGCTCTCGCTTTGAATATTATTCCACTAACATGAGATGGGGTCAATGTGTCATCATATGTATAATCACACGGCCAGTCCCCGTTTTAGGGAAGCAGTGTTACTCCATCATGACTAAATACTGATGGCTCAAAAATAAGAAAAACATCGATGGCCTCAAGAATCCTTTATATTGTATTAATCTGTTATATTCCACTTTATGTTTTGATTTATAGACGTGTGTTGAGTTGGAATTCATAGTGACGCGTAAGTATCAAAGGCTTACGTCATCAATTCAAGATAGCGATAATTCATTCATTTTTACATAAATCAATAACGTAATATTTTTGATTTATGAAAAAAAATATATAAATAGTTTGAATAATTTCTTTATTGTATATGACACTAATGTTTCGTGAACATATAATGTAAATCAACGCAAATAAGTATTACTTATGTTAATACATAGAATATCACTAGTCTTCGGCGATCGCCTATCATTTGCGATGATTGCGCCTCATTTCCACGGTTGATGAAGAAATTTACTTTCAGGAACCACCATGCTACTTACCTTAATAATATATTATTTTAATAAATAAACAACTATTATATTTCATTGCCTTTTATAAAATAGATAATATTATTATGTCACTATTTTGATTTTTTTTAAATGTAAAAATATAATTTTGTTCTTGTTTAATGTAACAATACAGAGTATTAAACACAAATACGTGCTTTAAAAAAATTAGAACGAAGGTAATGTACTCGTTTGATAAATTGATTGAAATATCTGACGTCATTTCTACGTCAGCATATTTTAATACTGAATAATGAGAATAGGTTTGTTTCTGAGATTGTTAAATAAAATAGTTTATATAATACACGAATTATACTCATTTTGTAGTACAAAATATGAGGACTTAAATAAATTACTAGCCTGTTTTGGTGAAAAGAAAGAGATAGCAATATTGATAAAGCTTTAAAATATATTTGGTGTAACCAATAACAATATGTTAGCATACTTACATATATAGATAAATGAATATAAAGATATTTGTATTTTAATGAGATGACTAAAATTAATATGTTTTAAAAAAAACTCATATTTGTCATGTGTTTAAATGAGTTATACAATTTTTATTATAAAATACTAAAGTGACATTTATAAAATATTTCAAAAATATTTAACAGATTTGAGGAAATCGGATAAGGCTAAGAGTCATTGGCGCCGGCGCTAAATATCTATAAACATATTTTATAAAATTTCCAAGACATCGAATTCTAAACGATATTATATTCTCGTTTTTTCCAACAACATGACACCGATGTTTGAGATAAACAGCCTTGTTATGCCTTAGAGCTTAAGTAACCTTAATGATATGTTTGTCCCAGACGACACAAGGTATTTTTACTTATTCGCTATCCAAATATTATATCTATGTCACTAGAGTGCGACAAATAACCGTCATTTTGGATATAAAAGAATAAATCGTTTTCATTTTGTCTAGATGTTTTTTTTTTCATTTACCTATTCTAATTATGAAATTAAATATTATTTTAATGAAGTAAGCTAGTCATCTGTTAATTGGTTACTGCTTTTTGTTTCTTTAAGAGGTGGAAGAAGCAAATTGGATACATCTGTGACAGATTGAATCCGATCTATGAAGATTTTATATGATGATTTTGACGCTTCCGATGATAAGACAAATATAATATATATTATTCTTATAATTTTCATGTGCATGTGCGAACATTTCGATTTGGATGTTTTAATAAATGTGTCATTTTCATATAATTATTACGAGATCGTGTAATTCGTGTAATCGTGTGTTATTATTTTTATACGTATATTTTGATAAACATTTCTATCATTCGCCTAAAAATATTCTTACATGTCGAGTTAAAAACATACTATAACTTATATTATAAATTCTTTCTTGAGTTAATTATTTTATTTAACGAGACTTAGTTTAAAATAAATCTTCGACGTTTCAACTTTCTAAAGTCCAAAATCCAACCTAACAAGTCCATCTTAACGGATTCCATTGTCACCTATGACGTGATCGATCGTTTAGCACTACCTGATCTGTTTATCATCCATTGTTAAGCATTCCACGGACCCATCATCTAAGAGACTTGCGAATTAAACCAAAAATTTATGAAAATCTTACGGGTAAATATTGCTAATCACATCGACCTTTTATCAAGGATTCATGCAGGTTATATGATTATATATTATGGTATTGTAGCCTAATGTATTATAACGTAATGTAGTGTACGATTGTAAGTAGGAGATTACACATGTTTTAAATAAAGCGATACGACGTGGCGTAAGATACACGCTGGGTTAAGGTTATTCGTATTAGTTACGTTTATTTCAAAATTTTAATAGTCGGTATTAAAAGTCTGTTTGAATAACTTAAAAATAATATCTTTGCTTACCTTTTTTTTTAGTTATGTTAGAATTTTTAATAAAAGTTGTTTTGTTAACATTTTGAATAGTAGAGCAGACTTAATGTAACAATTCTTATAATTAATAACATACTTGAAGCTCATATGATATTGATATAAAATTCGCAGGCTTAGCGATGTAAAATTCGAAGGTGCGATGCTGATCCCTTGGGCTATTGTAGTCTCCACTCCTGAGCTGGGTCGCTTAATTGGAGGAAAATTAATAATTCCATAAAAAATGGCATTGACATTATTTTACAAACAATCACGGATGAGATATGAAGTGTTCTTATATATTCTTTAATCTGCACAGTTTATGCCTAATAAAATCAAAAGAGTAATTCGACCATAAAAGTCGAAGGTATACCTTGGATGATTATATTAGTATCTTATTGTGATGAAAAGATTATTTACATTCGGTTTTATTTTTCGGATTCACACTTTGCTATTTGTTCAGTATATTATATATATTTCATAAAATATGGCAAGAACAAGACATAAGTCAAAGTCACGGCTTAGCTTGTATTTAATAAAATGTAAAACTTCAGACGTCTGTCGCTACTATCTTTTCAAAACAATTATTACGTCCGCGTTATCTGGCGTGTGTGTGGCCAAGTTAATCCTTCGAATAAGGTATTCTGATGATAACGAGTTAATATGCTAAGAAACTGGACGTCACGAACGTTTAGCTCAATTTCAGGCTATCGCGGCATTCTATCAGGAAGGATAAACGCCGTATCCAATTACATGGAGCTGTGTTCGAAATATATAATTGATAGTGATGACTTATACGTGACAAGGATTTTTTGAATCAAATATTTAATGTTACTAAAATTATATCGAGCAGTTTTCGATATTTCATGTTCGCAATTGTTTTGATATTATTTATGTTCGGTATTGAGATATGGTTACCCAGTTTCATTTCATTTCCTTAATATATTCACTTATACCATTACGACGTACAACTCCTAAATTGTACATAGAATACAACTTAAATAAAAAAAACCCCTATTTTTTTAATTTGTACTCTTTTAAATTGAAAAATAATATATAATCATTACAGATAGGTTCAATCAGATCAATGTTCATCACGAAAATTTCCAATACACTTGTTCCATATATAATGGCTTGGGCTGATATGTATTCAAGCGTCAATATTGGAAGCTGTCAGCTTGCCTAAGAGATAAGCCCAATAACACTAAACGCGCTGACCTCCTGTAATCACGATGAACGCCTTATAGGTCAGTATTACTTTAAATAAACTTGGACCGCAATCTGCTAGATATCTTTAATAATAATCTACCTTGGATATATTATAACGCACAAGTGTCACACAGGTGCAATCTTTTCCTAACTCTTAGACTGCCATAAGCAAGTCATGGTCCTAACTCCCGCTAAGAATTAATTATGAAAAAATCGAAAAGCTTTTATTAGTCTGACCTGGGTCTGAAAACCAAAAATGCAATATTTAATTTTCTTTCTTAGTCTTATTATTAAGCCTTGTGTAGTAATTTATTAACTCAAGAATTTATCACGTACAACATGGAATTAAAACTGGAGCGTGGAATTGCAATTTGTTTTCTATCAGTGTTATGTTTATTTGTAAGCTGTAATAAGATGTAATCAAAACAAATCAATTATATTTGTAATATTGCCGCTATTGGTAATTGAAATCAGCACACATTCAATTACATTCAGTTGTAAATATTATTAATTATTATTATGATTTTAATCAACCCGACTAGACTATTACACGTATAAAGATCGTGTTTTATTAACTATTTAAGATAAAGTGCAATTTGTTAATAGATATGATAAAAATATGATTAACATAATTATAAATTTTATTTTCATGTCAGAATACGGGCGTTATTTTTGAATATGGTGTGTTTTGACGTGTTAACGATTATAGCACTGGTTTATACAAACATATTTTACTAGTGAATGTGTCGAAATAATGTTTTCTCATTATTTTTATATTTAATTTAAAAATTCTTTAACTATATGGTCATTTTATATTAAAATGTTAATTTAACAGTTGTTTAAATATGTTTAATCCGCGAATAATGACTTAATGATATTGCCAAGCAGGCAATGATATTATTAGATAATAAGAACTCGATTATAATTTTCTAAAACTAAAGCTTCACTTTCATAAAAGTCTTCTTGAAACGCAATATGGCTAAGTGGTGACCGCGGCGCGGTAGCCTATGCTTTCCCACCTGAATATGACACCGCATTCGTGAAACCGAACGGTCCTAAAACAACAACAGATAAAAACGAGAAACGAACTCAAATGTAGTCTAAATAGAACTTAAAATAGCCTAAACAGATTTAATTTGAACCCTCAGTCAGACGGATTAGCTGAGCACGGTTGACCTATTAAAACGATCGATTGTTTCCTTATTGTAGTGCTCTGAACAGTTGGTTCTAGTAATAATTACAAAATTATGTTTTATTAAAAATACAATTTAATTGATCTTCGAGTATTTTATTCTAATCGCATTGTTTTAATAAAATAATACAACATCCCTGCTGGCAACATACCTTTTATCATCGCTTAGTTTATATATTGATATAATTAATCGATATTGTCCCCAGCTATCTGCATTTAATCAGACAATTTTGATAACCGTGTATTAATACTGAATTTAATAAAAATAATATTGGATATATTTTATTATTAAATTGTTGCGTTTATTTTATGTATAGTGACCTTGAAGCTCGGTGCCATTAATATACCAGTAAAAATTCACTGGAATTTTTTTTTCGTTTTAGGTTAAATTTTACAATGCATGCCATCGCTATAATATAATGAGAACAGGCAACAGGCGTCAGCGTAACTAAATATTATTATTAAAACTATAATACGTCATTCCTTTTATCTTGAATAAATATAATAAGTTTTTAAATATATATATTTTTTTGGTATTGAAGACCGGTAGCTGGAGTTATCTTAGAGTCATATAAATATAAATATTTATCAGAGGTAATTGAATTGAAAGGTCAAATAAGTTTTACGATAATATATTTTGACAATATTCCAGATAACAGAGAAAAAAAAATTAACGGAATACAATTATGTCACCCGAGGAGTCTCAAAAATAATAATGTTTCATGTATTTTTATTACATATACGCTTAAAATATCTATTATTTACCTATTTAATATAATTTTTAGTTTTACATTTAGCCCTTTGTTTTTAATACACTTATATAAATGTTTTTAAATTAATATTTTAAATACCATACAAATCATGACCACGTGTGAATGATAGTAAATTGCATTTCTATGGGAAAGGAAATGGGCTTCTTGCCTTCCGATAAATGCAATTTCGATTTTCTTGGCGAAATTAACCAGCCTCCTTGACACAATTGGAGGGAATATCTCGGGGTGTTATATATTTTATAAATATTTTTGCACAACAAATTCGTAAAGTCAAACTTATTATAATCCTTAATTATGTCATGAAATATTCCAGGTGGTGATCTGCGGTGCGGTGCCGTCGATGGTTCGATCGGTTCGCCTCTACAGCCAGTGCTCTCACATGTACGTCAACGTCTTCCCAAACGGCACTGTTATGGCCCGTTCCGATGGAAACGACCAGCGTAAGTACCCGTTTTATTAGTAAAAAAATTGACACATCTGTGTCCTGCAGTGGAGCTACAAGAGGTGGTATTTCAACAGGGATTTTTTTTTGTGGGCTTGCGGCGCTCATATTTATATTGGAAAACAAGTTCCTATAAACCCTCTGATTTCAAAAAAAATATGTTGCTAACTAATATTACTGCAATCATTACATTTATATTAATTCTAAAAAATAGCTTAACTTCTCTCAATTAAGTATTAATTACTGATAGTAAAGTCCTAATATACTAGTTCAATGCCGTTAATTAAATAATAAACGAAGGAATTTCGAAGGCATACGTTTGTAAAGGCATACCGAGCTCGCTGTAATCATGGCGGGAGCTAGACGTGAGAAACTATAGTAATATGTCAATACTTGAAGGGTCATTGGCCAGGTGCTGCAAGGTAAAGTCCGCGGTGCAATACAGTTACGATTATTATTGTTGTTTTATTAGTAAAAGCCAAAGGGGTTGGTGTCGTTGTTTCAAATTGTGTTATTATTTACAAGAACATGAAATTCATACTTGTCAATAGTCCTAATTTAAAGCGGATGAAACTTTGAAGTGCACCTACTTATATAGTAATATTGTATACTAAATTCTTTTCCGAAAGGCACGTCATATTCTTGTATAAGTTCTATGCATTAGTAGTTCTTTTCAGGTAGGCTTTACAAAAATAACGTCATCGTCTTCATATATTAGTATTAATGTTTCACATAATTATGTTGTTACCAAAATTTTATATGCTATTTATAAATATATTTTCATATTTAATCGATTTCATAAATAACGAGTTTTTATTATTTATGATTCTTATTATTTTTTTCTATTTACTTAGTTACGAGTAATATATTACTAGCTTAAATACTATTACGTTAGTAAAGCATCATAAAAATCATTTGAATATCGACTTTTATTAGTTTTCTAACGAGCATTAAGTTAAAGAATATAAAAGCGGAACGATTTAAGTGTACATTGTCTTGTTCAGTGAAAGAATTCCAAGTATTCACAAATATGTAATATATTGCCATCATTACTCAATGTTTGTTGTAAATGCGCGCAACTTTTTAGCATAGTCTACTCTCTAAATAAAAAGTACTTTCACCTCGCTTTATTTCGTGAGCGCTTTGTGGTTTGCACAAGAATTATCGCGAGCTTTACCGGGCGGTGTACGCGAAGGACCTTTTTATTTGAAAATAAATAAAGGAATTCGCCTTTGTCCTTTTTGTTGTAATCTTAAAAGCAAGACATGGAATGTTTACGTTAGGGTCATGTAATTGTAAAGCCTTGAACTTCAAGGAATTTAAAGCGTTACTTAAAATACGACATGTTTTATTTGAGGGTTAAAGCATTTTTAATTTTCTTTTTCTAAATGTATTTTTAGTTTTATCTTGTGTTGTTTAAATAATAATATATAATTTGATTATTTACATTTAATAAAATAAATAAAATCATTTAATAAAAAGTATAAATTTCATATGAATTTTCTGTTTGTTTACCAAACAAATGTTTGTTTGATATTATATATATTTATTTAAGCTATAAGCCTTGACCTTGCATATAATTGCCATTTGGTCACTATTTTCTGAAATATACCTATATAAATTTGTAAAGACTAAGGCTTTGTCGTATAAGTGCGAAAAGACATAGAGAACTTACATTTTTCAAGTTTGAATTAAAATACAGCTACGATATACATAATTATAATATAAAGTAAATATAATATTTGCTATATTATGTCCTGAAAACAACAATTATTATATAATGGCAATCCTAATATTGTTAATCGTGCGTGGTTACGTCTTTATTTTACAGTATGGTTATTTATTAATAAATAATAAAAATGTTTACGTAGCATACAAAATGTATTACTCTGGTATTGTATTTATATTCTGTTAAGATAAGTATCTACATATTAGAGCCTATTTTAATTAAAATATTTTTCATTTTGATTTTTTTACCAAATTACAGACACCGCATTACAATAAGCTGCGTTTCCACACTTGAGAAATTGGGAACTTTTGTGTTGTCAACAACTTTATGTGATTATGTAATTGATACAATGTTGTCTAATTGTTGCTATATTTCAAAGGAGTTAGAAACAGTATCAAAATACATAAATTGCCGACTACTTCACAGAATACAAAACATAAGACACGAGATGCAAAGTAAGATATTAGCAGTAATTTGAGTTATTGTTTATATTGTTAAATCAACTGAATTTGAACTCTTTATAGCAGGTTCATGTCGCTTGATCGGCAAATTAATTGACACAGTATTATTTCATTTCGTCTAAATTTCAAAGATAATTACGCCGAGACAATGATGATAATGGAACGAATTTAATTATAAATTATATTACATCGGACGTTGATTGTAATTAATCTAAGTATTTCTATATTGTGTCGAGGTGGCGCAATGAACACACATGTGAATCTTAACCAAAAGGAGCAGGTTTGAACCCGGGGTTTCGTGTGCTTAATTTGTGCTTATAATAATAATTTTTCGGTTCTCTCTTAATATAAAACGACTTAATATTGCATGAAAACATTATTCGTTTTTTATATACATAATATTTTATAAAATTTTTAAAATTTTGCTTTTAATATATAACATGTTATTTATTTACTTCTATCTTACAAAAATGTGTGAATCAACGTTTAGATTTTTTTGTTTTTAGCATAGGTATCTTGCGCCAGGCGCGTTTTGTCTTCACCTACGTGTAGTCTCTGCACAAAGAGTGAACGTACATAACTTCAGAGTACATCTTTATTCTATTTCAAAGCGACTGCGAAATCCAAATATAATCTATGCACTCAAAACTGGTAGTATAAATATTTGTGTACTCGAAATTGTTATGATTTCTGTACATTAAATAATATTTGCTACGAAATTCTGTTATATTAGCGGCTATTTATCTCTTTTATTGCGACAAATTAATCGCGTGAGAAAGATCATAAATGCTATAAAAATCACTTGAACACAGTACGCGTTAGTAAGGAGGCAATAAAAGAAACCACGGCCAATATTAAACTTAACGAAATAATATTAAACTGCCATTATTAGACGGTCTCCTCTTATCGAACTTTCTTTATAAAGTTTATAATAATTGGGAGGTCCGAATGATTTGGTCGGTTAGCATCGCCGGACGCATTGCGCCGCCCCCCGCCGCAATATCGCATAATATATGTGACGCTTTTTAATTAAAATTAGATTTGAATGCGCTGATAAAGAAATTCAATAATTCATATAGAGTTAGGAAGAGTTGAACTGTGCAAGTGTTTGAAGTGCCGACGCCTTGGGGTAATAAAAATGACTATTTAAATTTTAGTTCTTACTTACGTAATATAAGCAGTACAAATATCAAAACACTCAAGAGTTATCGTAATATATTTAAAATTGAACATATGTTTTGTAAACAGATGTACTTATAGAATTTACGTGCTGAGGAATTTCGTAAGATTTTTCTTTATCAATAAAATTTTAAAGATCTATTTTTAAAGTATATGTTTGTAAAGATATGGTGCTATAATAATTATTGTTTACCGACAAAAATACCTTGTAACAATTTTCTATAACCACTTATTCGGAACCCACCCAATGAGGCTTTAACAAAAAGTATGTTACAGAAATGAAAACAGAATCATAACCTTTAGTTTTTAGCGCCTCTTCTTTAGATTTTTTGTGCCGATTCTTCGAAAGGGGATTGTCGGTCCGCAAATTATACGAAATCAATCGACGGAGGCGGTGCGGCGCCTTCTCAAATTAAGTCGTTATACTTAAAAAGTATAATAATAAAATGCCCATAATTCCCTCCGTTTCGCAAAAAACCATACCACACGCATTCGACCCCATTACATGTTTAATCTAATAAAAGAAGCAATTTTGAGCCTAAGGAAAAATAATTGGAATAAAACTTTGATTCTATTTTAACGTTCCAAGAATTTGATTGTTCGTGTCAAGGAGCACTTTTAAATAATGAAATAGAATTCAAGTTGTTTGTATTCAAACTTTGGATGACTTTTGTAATTTAATTGTCCAAAATCTTGACTATTTGACATGTCCTTCTTTATGTTTTGTTAATACTAACTAAGTATTAAGTTAGGTAAATGCGAGACAAGGATGCGTAAATTTTATGATGATATTTAAATTTGTATATTTTGTATATATTAGGTTAACGTTCTTATATATTACAGTGAATGTCAATATAGCGAGTTAATATATTATTAAATATTTTTTTTACTTATTAACAAAGTGGTTAATTTGTAAGGATGTAGATCTCAAGCTCTTGGCTTTAAGCTTCGGGTCGGGCCAATATCACTTGGTGGTAGTAGATATAGTAGTCTTTGCACGACCACGCCTGGTAGGTCTCACCTCCCACCACCACCCACCACAACCCACTCATCAGATATTCTACCGACAAACGGCAATACTTAGAATTGTTGCGTTCTGGTTTGAAGAGTGAGTGAGCCAGTGTAACTAAGGGCACAAATGACATAAAATCTTAGTATCTATTGGCAGTGTAAGGAATCTGCGGTGGTGAACACTTACCATCAGGTGGGCCTTTTTTGTTCGTCTACATATTTAAAAAAAAAAGTAATAGACTTCCCTTTCGAGGAAGTCATTCTTTTGTTTTGATAACGTACAAATGTTAAATAATAGGAAGAATTTAATATTATCCAACTAGTGTCGTATAAAAACCGTTATTTATTTGCCTAAAGTTCTAACTTACATATTAATATAAGTGCTCTTGTTATATCATCTGTATGTTGCTAACAATTGCAAGTTGGGTGGTCGTCTGTCGATCTGGACTGTTGTCGTGGATAAAAAATAACATACATTGTTTAGTAAACACAGTACATTGTAATAAAATTCGAATTCAGGTTGTTTAATGAATGACTGGTGCGATATTTTTAAGCTCTCATAAACGATTGCTTTCTCTGAAGTGCTTACGTTACTTTTATGTGTTTATATTTTAAATAAATTCTTTAATTACACAAATTCAAATGTTATTTTCGATTCGCCTCGCGTTCTGTAAACGAAAATGTTTTGAGTAATCCCACACGTTTGAGCACCGATTTTAAGACAGATTAAGCTTTAATGTACATGATAATTTTTTTTAAAGAGTATTTGATAAATTGATGTTAATTTTTATATTACTATAAAATATTTTAATATGATTGATTCGGTTGAATAATAAAAATACTATCTTGAGTATTTGCGGTAAAACCAATGTTTTGACATTCTGAAATTAATAATATAATATTGGAATTTTCCGTTTTGCTTATTTCGTGACAATTTATAGTATATTTTGATTAAACGTTCGATAACATTAAGGTTATAAACAAAATTAAATCTCAGATTTTTTTTGCATTAATATTTTACCAGACGACTGGATATAAAACTGTCTAAATAATCTATTCCACGAGAAATATAAGACGACAATCTCGAATATATATTATCGGTTGTGATGTCCGTACTTAGTTATCGAAATATATGATGACCCGATTTCGAACGTTGTGACAATTCCTTACTCATCGTATCACTCGATAAGAGAAATGCGATGTTTCACTCTTCCGATTATCGAAATAAAAAGTATTTTCGTATGTATTATCGTCACAGCTATGTTTGGATAAATTGTTGACACAGTTTAGGCTCGAAATTTGGATTTCACCTACTCCCTTTATGTCTAGATTTGTTCGGTTAAGTGCCTAGATTACAAAGGAATGTTACTAAAATTATCAAATCAATTGTATAGCTGTCAAGTAGTCCTGAATGTTTTCGAGTGAAGAATGCTTTCACTATTATTTTATTAAATAAATATAATATTATTATTTTAATTATAAAATAATAGTAGTGATAACAAATATATTTCTTCTTCTTATCATACGTCTCAGAACTATTCTAGTTTTTTTCTTTACCAACGCAGCTTACCTTGCAAGATTATAATTTTTCCATACACATTTTTTGCCTTTTTGTAATTCCTTTTTATTTAAACTTAAAATCAAGTTTTAGTGGTATCTTCCAGACAACCCCCATAGAAAGATACTTGCAGGAAACATCGAGTACTATATATTACATATATATATATATATATATATATATATATATATATATATATATATATATATATATATATATAGACCTTAGAATGCAACTCTATTTTTTTTACTATATGCCATTTTTTTATTGAGTAAACGGTAAAATAAATTCAAAATATATCTAACAATTATTTTATCGACTTCCGGAGATTAACGAATGTCATCTTATAACATCCCGACTAAGTTTCGTTCGCTATGAAAAACAACTTATTATATGTGTTAATTAACAATATTAAATCGTCATTTCGATGCAGTTATACGTAGAATTCTATACAGCATTCCATGCATGCATTATGCGGTATAGTTTCACAGATCCGCACGATGACCTTTGCTTAATTTCCAATAATGTAGAATATATTTGCATTCAGTAATAAGTTCGGGTAGCAGAAACGTTGTTATTAGTGTCAATGCCACATTGTTAGTGGTCACATGTCTGGTCAGACCAGACAGCAATCCGATATAGTAGGCTAATGCATTTATTGATAGCGTAGAGGAAGATTAGATACGGTAGAACGACATGAATTCCGTGATAACGTTGTCAATTGTGAATTTTCATGAGCCGAGGCTAGGTTATCCGTGTTTTGCTTTTTTGCTATAGAATAGGTAGGCGGACGAGCATATGGGTCCACCTGATAGTAACTGGTCTCCAAAGCTCATAGACATTGGCATTGAAAGAAATGTTAACCATCGCTTACATATTGTAATTACACTGGCTCACTCACCATTCAAACCAGAATACAACAATACCAAGTACTGCTGTTTTGCGGTAGAATATCTGATGAGTGGGCTGTACTTACCCAGACGAGCTTGCACGAAGCCCTACCACTAGTAGATGTTATAACAAGTGATTGTTAGCTCGCAGTAGCTGGCTTATAATCCAATCCTATCATTAAAAGTTACAAACATTAGCTGACAATCGTTCCAAAAATGCCAGTAAAATCTAGATTAAAGCAGTAATTCAAATATAAAACGTTTCAAACATTTGCTTTAAATGAGTATTATTTTCAAGTTTGTTAACTTTTTTTTATAATTATTTTTATATTTACACACGTTTGTCTGTGTTTATGGCAGGCAAGTTGATGCATTTGTTTTAGTTAATAACCGACTGATATACGAATTTACATATATATTTTTAAATAAATGTAAACATACATAATACACACTTATATAAATAATACACCCGGACCCGTAACGGGAGTTCAATTCGCAATCCCAAAACAGAAGGCTGTGTCACCGCCAACTGCGCCCACGGGCACTTTATTTCTTAGTACGTGTGAATCAAATTTTGCTACGGACTTTGAAGCGGTTACTTAACCGAGCTGAAATTTTGCTTCCACTTCTTGAGTGTGGTGACAATAAAATTTATTATTGTAAATTATATTCAATGTAGTCCATATATAATGTAAATGTGATATAATATACCTTTTTTTGTTTACGCTTACACAATTATACATAAAAGCAATATGTTTTCTATGTTTACATTGTAATATTGTAGCTGTTGCAAGACATTAGCATTAGAATTCTCTATCGTATAATTTTAAGTCAATATTTGCAGGAATTATTTTCATACATGTTTTATTAAGTGATTCCTACCTTCAATAAGTAATCGTAGAAATAAGTGGTTACATCATTGCATCTAGAATTTATTGTTAGATTAATTTGTTAGCAAGCATATCGATTTTAAGATACGAAGTCACGCCTCCGTTTAGGCTTCAAAGGATGTTTATCGATTTAATTTACTTAAAACACTTTTTAAGTGATCATATATTAAAATCAAATTTGATAATTTAAAAATAAAACAACCAAATAACTTTTGTAATGAAAAACTAATTAAGAAATACGATAAAAATTACGATATATGTAAGTATGTTTATTTGGGAAGTCCAGTCTCTGATCGTCAATTGTAATTTCATATAAGTTTATTTTACATTTATATATAAGGATTCAATGACCTTCTCTAAATACTTGAAAGCTACCTTTACAATACCTTTTTGATCTTAATGTTGACTTTCGTCACTTTGTTTTATAATAAAATAAATTTCACACTGCTGGGCATCCTCTTTTTAGAGGATAAAGCTTGGAGGTTATTCCACCACGCTGCTCCAAGGCGGGCACTAGATACACTTGTGACAGAAATTTCATTCGAAACATACGGATTTGCTGCGTTGATATTTCTAATGGACGAGTACGAAATGAATTATAGATACAAATGAAACATTTGGAAAATCATTGCCCGGGCTTGAACACGCAATCGCTTGGGCTTAAACATGTAATCTTAGGATTAGATTCATGTGTTCTAACAACTGAGCTATTTCTGCTTATTATTTATAATGTCCTATTTTTGATATCCCTATTCTTCTTGCTACGATGATATACTAATGCAGTGTATGTATTTAATACACTTTCTAAAGTCTCCTGTTCTAAGGTTCTCTGTAATAAATCAACAGCACCAAAACATAGAAACGATTATCGTTGTAACTAGTGAACAAGTGTGTGTACGCAATTAATTATATGTAACGAATATAACTTAACTTAGATTGAAAGTTACATATTTGAAAGATGGCGTAGTAACTTTCGGTCGTATCTTTTAACTGGTTGTAGTAATAGACACTCGATTATAATTTCATAATGCTAATGAGTAAGACATCCAATAATATTACTTTTATATTAGCATTATAAAAAAGAATTTTACTTATCTCATATAAGTTATACACACATACATATACAAATATTATATTTAAGTTATTGTTTATTATTATTTTTTCTTTAATTTGTTTATTTTGTACTTTGACTCAGGGAAAACAAAAACTAAGTCATTGCAGTTGTGGATGCTAGCCGTAATAATTAAATAAACAATAAATTTAATTGTTTAGATTAAAACTTGAATTTTGTTCACGATGCATAAAAGTTCTGGAGTTCATGAACTTTAACTCTAAACATACATAATACTTAGTATGTTTATTCTTTTTATTATATACATATCATGAAATATAATCATACACAAAAAAACTTAATGCTATTTTGTATTATACATAGTCAGAATTATTTGAAATTCATTTTTATTCAATCTTGGAGTACTAGACGGGATTAATCGTGTCATTTTATGTTTAACAAAAGAATTACGTGGTAAAAGTATTAAAGGTTTAGACCGTTATCTTGGATTAACGTGTACTGACAATTTTAATAATATATTATGAACCTGTTAACAGTTCTCTTTGTATTGCGTAGCAACTGCGATCGTTTCCATGTACTCGTACATATGACAAGTTTATTATTTCTGCTCCGCATGATTTTATCCGCGTTAAGCGTTACTCCCGTAGGTCGTATCGTGTTGTTATATTATCTATATAACTTTTCAATTGCAAATTCAATTCAATCTATTGCAAAAAAGGTGAGGTTTATCTTTATCCAAAACGGACCGTGCTGTTTTGTTAATTATAGAGCATTCAAACAAACAATAAACAAACTTTTCAATTATACATAAAAAGCAGATTTATATATCAAATTGTTAAGGCGACATTTACAAAGTTATGCAATATAAATTATAACAATTGATATAAAAAAGTCACATTTTTTACATTAAAATTTTTTTTTTATTTATCGCTTTATTCTCATTTCAAACCTATTACAAAAATTTAATTATGTACATTTAAAATGAACATCGAGTTGAACATTCAGTCGCTGTTGAACATAATTTATGTTTAAAAATATTTTTATTTAACATTCTTATTAAACTTGCTTTATAGTTATTTTTTTATATCATTTTATTATTATCATTGAAATTAAGATTAAAATAAATATAATATAACATGAGTGAAATGTAAACAAAACCGATGCTTCTGAAAGAGCGTAGGAATTCAACACAGGATACTCATCAATCTACCTACCGCAGTTGTACCCTGGATTAAACGTCGTTACTCTAATCTGTGGCTAAGTAGTCTAAACGTGTTTGTCCTCCGGCTCAGATATCTGTAACTGTGACGCCATATACGCGACGGATGTCTCCCGTTTTTAAGTAAATAAGTTAAGAAAAGCAGTATATATTTTTACTAACCATCTATGTACTTTTATATTATGTAAACATAATATTATGCTACGTAATAATGTCTACGTGATTGCCTCTTTATTTATTAAGGAAGTGCATTGGTATTTACATTTGTTATGTAATTAGATTAACTTAAAGACGTTTTATATTATTTTTATTGATGTACTTCTGTTTGTATTTTTTTTTTATAAAATAGGCGGACGGGCAAAGGGAACACCTGATGGTAAATGGTCACCAACGCCCATACACATTCAACCTTTAAGAAATATTAACCATTCCTTATATCGCCAATGCGCACAAACCGTCGGAAATGCGATATTATGTGCCTGTAGTTACACTGGCTCACTCAACAGAACACAATAATACAAGGTATTGCTTCTTGGCGGTATAATATATGATGAGTGTTACCTACCCATATGGGCTTGCACTAAGCCTAGTGGTAGTTTAGAATATTATCAAATGATATATATTAGTACTACATATCGTAGTACTATAATATACGAACCAAATTGATTCCGAAATTCCGAAATTCCGAACATTGACCACTTGGTCGATTTTAACAATCAATACGTACGTTTTTTTTTAAATGTATAGGCTAGAGCTTGACTTTTATCACACCTGATGGAAAGTGAGATACAGTCTAAGGTGGAGCGCACTTGCCTAGAAGATGCCTATTCATTCTTGACTTGAAGGTACCCATATTTTAAGTGATGGGGAGGGTATTCCAGACCTAACCGTAGTTGTAATGCTTCACTTTTAATGTTGGTTTATTGCCTAATAAGAATCTCAATAATAACGCGATACACAGCGTCGATGTCAGTTATTATTATAATATCATTTTTGTTTTCGTATTTTAGTCTCGATGTGGTTTAGTATAACAAGCTGTTATAGTTGTCAATTTGTATTAAATACACTCAAAATATAAATCATTACAATTTAGTTACGTAATATCTGAAGGAAATTAATTTTCTATTTTAAAAAATTAATGTTCGCACTGTGGTTATGTTTGTCTGTATATTATATTATATATATTTATAAATATATTTTTTTTAAATTCATTTCGATTCGATAAATAATTTAGCAGACGAGTACGTTTCGAAAACGAATACGAATTCAGAAAACTGAACAGGGAAACACTTTAAAACTGTCAAACTATGTGTCAAAAGCAGGAAGCGAGAAAATTGCAATCCCATGTTTTAGTTGACGTACAGTTTAGAGTTCTGTATTTTAAACCTATCAAAGTTTTTATAAAAATAAATAAACTTACGTAACCAACGTGAAAATACTTTTGGAATTTCGAACTATTCAATTTATATACATATTAGTGGAAAGAACGCTCGAATCTTAACCGATGATCGTGGGTTCTAACCCGGGCAAGCACCACTGAATTTTCATGTGCTTAATTTGTGATTATAATTCATCTCGTGCTATACGGTGAAGGAAAACATCGTTTGGAAACCTGCATGTGTCTAATTTCACTGAAATTCTGCTAAATGTGTATTCCACCAACCCGCATTGGAGCAGCGTGGTGGAATAAGCTCCATACCTTCTCAAAAAGAGAGCGGAGGCCTTAGCCCAGCAGTGGGACATTCACAGACTGTTACTGTTATTCAAATGATAAATATTTTACACGTTATAGTTTTCTTATCAACGAAATCATGTTAATTATTTTTAAAGCGAACATTTGGTACCGAGTGTAACTAATGATATATCTAATCAAATGTGAAACGCCGACAATAATCTTGCGTAAATGTTTTCGTAGAACATACAGAATGAACTATAAAACGATTTAGATTCTTTAAAAAACACTTGTATTATAGAGAAATTAATTCGTTTTAAAATATTTCACTCATTATTAGCCAATTTCAAAAAAGGAATGGCTTGTACGATCAACGTGTATTTTTTATTTATTTTAATAATGTCGTAATATTATGTATAATAGCATGGCCGTTTATTATAAAATATATATTAGACATTTCTTCATAATTCAATTCAAAGTTAAAACAAAATATACTTCGTCGAATCGCTATTCTGGTTATCGAGACAATAAAAAACAACCAATGTGGACAATAAGACAAAGTGCTTAGTAAAAATAATATTGTGCCTTAATAAATTTGAAATAATAAATATGTAAGACCGGTACATAACGTTGAAGATATTAAGATCTATAGCTAAATGAAAAATTTCCTCGTAAAATTACGTAAAACATTGTCGTGACCTCTTATCACGAGTTATCACAAGATGACGAGAATCACGCAAAAGCACACAAAATATTTGACACGTTACAAACACAAAGGTCCTGGCGATAACGTATTTATTACGATTTTACGTAATTAATTGTTCAACAAAATATCAAAGTTTGTTTTATAAGATAAATAATAAGATATATTTTATTCACATATAAACAATATCAATAATTGATTTACATAACAAAATTATTTAATTTTGCTGATAAACTTTGAAACCAGTTAATTAATTGTTTTACCAACGATTTACTTAATTCAATATAAAAAATATTATATATATATTTGATAAGTTTAATGATACTTGTGTTTATGAACTACGTATACAAAAAAGTAATATGCTTCTTTATAACGTAACATATTTATGACACAAAATTTACTAATCGCTATATTACTTATTCATATTATAGATGTTAGTGAGTGATAAAGATAACCAATGTTATAAATCAACAAACCATTAATATTAAGTGTAAAGTATAGGTAGCCAGCGGTCGTACGTTGGAAAGAAAATGCAGGTTACAAATAAGATTATATCGATAGAACACTATCAGGACGATAGCCGGTCGTTGGCCGCTGATTCGTCGCTCTACCAATTACAAACGGTGACTATAAATGTAATGAAAGAATTAAATACAATTTTTACGCACAATTAGTTGAGATGTTAAAAATCATATTTAATGAGGAATGTATTATATAATTTTTATATATTTATGTTAAATAAAATGCGTATTTTATATCGTTGTGACATAAGCTTGAATCGTTTTTGATAACTAATGACAAATGCTTAGTTGTAGATTAAAGTAAAACAAATTAAATGAATACACAAATATTCATACGTAAACTATTAATTTTAAATTCCCTCAAATTATTATTTTTGATTTAATCCCTTAAATAATCTAATTGGCCATAATTATGATAAGATATTAACATCATCATTCATTCTTAAAATCTCATAAATATCGTCAAAGTTATACTATTTTCAAGAAATCAAAATCGACGTATTAAATTTATATCAAATTAAATATCATACTATACATGGCTTATCGTATTCTATTTGTCTTTTTATGTTTGTCGTCTTAACTACTCAATCGATTGCCATGAAATCTTCTAAACACGTTATCAGGAGTATAGAAAAGAATTATCATAGTGTACCCAACACATACCCTCCCTCAACCCCTCACATAAATTATATTGAAAATAAAAATTAAGATGAAATAAATAGCTCGTGTTTATTTTAAACATTAGTTATGGTATACAAGTATGGTACACATTTGATGAGTAACTGATAAAACATAGAAATGGAGCGCTACAAATCACGTTTTAAACGCGTATCGAATCAAGAATTCTATGGAATGGGAGAAAATTTGTAGCGACTTCGCTTGTGAATGTACACGAGGAAGAGAAAATCTCGTTTCCATAAATCCCTTTCAATACAAAAGAGTTAGTATTGTTCATTGTACTATACAATGTACAAACTGAATATTTACAGACTTAGTAACCTAGTAATATGTAATTTTAACGCGGTGGAATAGCTACCTGAGCTCTTTTATTTCTTTAACTCGTATTAATACTCTTTATATTATCACAAAGATAGAAATAGTTTGTAATAGGTAGATTACATTGAGGTAATAATTAGAGGTACATGAATAAAGTCATATTTCGACATTTCTTAATATGGTATATTTTAATTAGTGTCCTTATTAATAACGATATCTCTAAATTTAAAATATCTATAATAGTTAGTCAGTGATTGGTTTATAAATATAATTAAAAAAATATTATTATATATCAGATATATAATAATATTTTTTATAGGTAGTAGTTATGTTTGTTTCTCTTTTAATTATTTCTTTTGTGTTTTGCGACTGCTTTCGTTTGATATTTGTTTTTAATATAATAAAACATTTAATTAAATATTGAGAAGTTTGTTGGTTTGTTGTAGGTTTTATTAATATTTTTCTTAATATATATAAATATAAATACATATAAATACGAAGTAATAATAATATACAATAGTCGGTGCGATCAAAGTGTCATGTTGGTTTTGTGGAGACGAGATTACGTTGTCTTTTCAAAAATTAGCTTATGTCTATTACGAAGGTTGGGCAATGTTTACGTTTTTTTATGTTACGAAAGAAATATGGCCCATTGGCGGACTGGGTTATGTTTGTCCGCCTTCGAGTAAGTGTTTGTGTCGGAGTATTTGAGAGAATCATACACGTTGTAACTTGAAACATGAAGTATTAACATCGTAAAATTGGCTTCATTCTGTTTATTTAAAGAAAAATTACACATACATCCGTAAGGTACAATTACGGAATTATTGTAAATAACGAAAGAAATTTATGTGCTGTTTCTTCAAAATTAAAGAATGAGCAATGAGCAATGAGCAATGAGATTATCATCAGAAAGGTTAGTGTGCACTCGATATTGTTGTGTCCTTGTTAGAAGGGCGAGCCAGCCACAAGCACAAATGATATAGCATCTTAGATCATTACATATTAGAATGCATTAACGGTAGAGGGATATACTTCTTGTATTGCCAATTTCATGGCGGAAAATGAGCACTTACCATCAGGTAGTCCATTTGCTTGCAATCCTAAAATATATTGTTAATTATTAAAAGCTGTCATTACAAAAAAGTTACTTATTTATTAGAATTTGAAATCATAACACTAACATTTTTTTAATTTTTAAATAAATAACTAATGTAGTACGGATTGTTATAGAATTATGTATTTTCTGCGTCACAAAGACATATACAAACAAATAAAAAATTATGCGTACTTAATTATTTGGATTACCTTATAAGCCCCTTTATAACAATTTTTATCAATGTTTACAACTCTTATCATTTAATAAACAATATTTTGTGAGTTTATTCAAATAGCATAAGACTATGGTACTTCATTAAGAACATTATTCGTAGACATTGTGGCTTTATATATCTGTCTCTACGTCGTTTTATAATAGATAATAATAACATTATTTATATATTTCTATTTTTTTAAATTACTAATTATCTCAAATGAATCCGTTATTCAATCAAATCAATGATATAGGTCAAAGAAACAGGCGAAAGATAAACGTACTAGCATACCATTAAACCGTACACTGTGTTATCACATTCACACACTCCGGGACTATCGAAATTATAACAAATTTATGGTCTTGATGCACCGGCTCGAAGGGTTTTATTTCTTTTAATGTTAATTGAAATGACATGGTCCGTGTCACTGGCGGTCGTCTGTACTTTTTATTTTTATTAATTCTTTTTATTAGCGTCCCATCGCGTTTGGTCATCGAATTCCATACTCCAACTTTCCTCTCTTATGTTATCTAATCGATGACCGGGGTAGGCTTACATGACACGGATTTCGATGACATGGGAACTTCCTTTTAGCGTTTATAGAAATCTGATAACAATTTTAACATTTAACTATCTGTTTTAGGTCTTCATTCATTCGATTTAACTATTTCATGTACTTACACCGTATTTTAAATATTTTCAGAATAATTTATATAAATGTATAAAGTGTTAACTTTCACAGAATTATAATTGTGTAGTGATTGTGTTTATTTACAAATTTTTTATGTAGATATATATAGTTTTAGCTCGCTACTTTGTTGCATTTGGCTGATTGTTTTTTCACTGATTATACAAATCTTAATCATTTGAATGGGGCAGAAGGATCAATGTCAATAATTTTTACAACTTGAGATAAGAGCGCCATCTAGTAAAATTGGAAGCACATTACAAAATATAATTGGTTGACTATGTTTTGTCGTTCCTCTTATTTTTCATTTGCGATTATAATATATATAAAATGAATTATGTAAAGCCAAATTTCCATCCAACCTGTAGTAATAAATTTCCTTCGAATAGCTTTTATTATAACTTTGTTAGAAATTATCAAATTCCAGAAAAAAAAAACAAATTTACATAGAGATGTATGTAATCCGATCTTAATCCGTGTATTCGATGTCCAGCAATAGATTAATATTTATTGACATTTTATTTTTGTACTTTGTAAGTGTTCAAATATCATTAACGATTAGTTTGTTGCGCCTAAGCCTCTCTTTTGGTTATGTATGAATGCATATAATTGAATTTACGATGTGACCACTAGCGGCGTGATTTCAAGCAGGGATATATTATGATGTACAGTAGATATTTATGTTATGAGCGATTAATATTAATCTCTGCATATAATTCTTACCGTATAATATAATTGGGCATGTTAATAATTAGTCTTATGCATCTATTTATTATTTTATAATTCATATACTTAATATGTTAAAAAATAACTGGAATTTCATTATTGTTGCAGCGAATCTCACCATCAGCACACGCGGTTTAAGCTTAGACCTGCTCATCCATTCACCGGTACAGGATATGTACCTGTGCTTCAACCGTTCCCGACTAGTCGGCAGGCGACTGGTAATAAATAATTTTACTTAAATCAAGTTTATTTAGTTTCTAAAATTAAATATACACTTACGTATTTTTATTTCTGTATTCTTTCAAGAAAGATAACAATAATTTTTTTTATTAACAGACGCGGCTTCAAGCGGAGAGACAACCGAACTGCCTTTTCAAAGAAGAGTTTGTAGACGGCTACAACAGATATCACTTAGTGAAAAACGAAGACCGTTACATAGGGTTCAACAGGCGAGGGGCCCAGGTGAGGCGCGGGAAAAGTCACTTACCCGAACGTCAGCACAAATGCTTCTCGTTCATGAAGAAAGCCCACGACTTCGATATAAACAGGCACAACACTATGATTGCCGGCGACCTGCCCAAATTTCGTCCGCAGCGTAGACTTCGGCTTCCATCGCAAAACCCTAATAAGCCACCCTCATATCACGTCCGCCATCGCCACAGCAGGCATCCGAGGCGAAGGAACTGCGAAGGCACGTAGACGACGCGTCTCATCATTTGCAGCTCATTTACGCTTCAACGCTTCGCGCGTTTCGTTGCCAGCTGTCGATGGACCTTGTGAGTGGACAGAGTATTAGTCAACTACCGCAGTATTATTACAGTGACGAGGACTGGATAGCGTTAGGTTAGCACACGGCCGCGATGGCCGCGGCGTTTCAAACGTCGCATGAATGGTAGCTGAAGCGAGAGAGAGAGCAAACATTTGATTGAGGAGAAAAAGCCGAGCCGAGGGACGACGTTTGTAGCTGTGAAATTCCTTAAGGTCGTGTAACATCGTGGCGCTCGTTTGCTCTTGTGCCTGCGCTCGGACTCGTGCTCTAAAAGGAAAAAAGTTTTTCTGTGGAAAGAGCAAATAGTAGTCTCGCTAGTCACGAGTGTTCCGACAGACCACCGCTGAACTTTGATGCTTGTACGCGACGTGGAAACTATGCGGCGCGTCGTTATTAATATGTGTCGACATTTGTCCGTTCCTTGCGACAAACCTCTTGATGACAACGTTTAAGTTTCCGAACCTCGATTGCTCCGGCTGGCTCGCCATGATATAGTTACAGCGCCTTTACGTCAATTCTCAGTGTATTATTATTTAATGCTTTACTGTTAATTTAGTACGGATCGTGTTATCTGCTTGTAAATATACTAAACTTGTTTACTTATTTATCGAAAAAAATCGTTAATCAAAAATTTGTAAGCGTAGATGTTAGTGTAAAGTTGTATTAAAATGTTTTGTATTTAAAAAGGGGTATTTAATCCGACCAACTGCTCTCTTGTGATTAGCCACAGTTGATATGTATGTATGACCTAGATTTCTTTCTGCCTCCACCAAAAACGTCTGTCTTTATGTTTATATATTAATTTCATGTTTGGATTGAACTAAATGTATGATTTGTGCGTTTTGTACATATTATTTTTAAGTGTTTGTTTGTGAGTGATAGGTTTCGAATCTCTTCTGGTCCTAAATCCGACTGTTCGACGTAAAATGGTATCTTTATTTTTAATGGAACAACCTAAGTCATAATATTCCGTGATACATTTTAATCTACATTCCGTTACTTAGCTAAATTAAAGACACCATTGTTCACGTACTGTACCGCTAAAGTTGCATAACTTTTTCTAAATGATAAAGGACATTGTAATATTTAATATTTTTATTAAGATCTGTGCCATAGTGTGGTGGCAGTGTATGACCTTGTGTTCGCATTGTATCTAGAATGTTAAGTTTATGTCTGTAAACTGTGAGTAGATGAAAATTGTTTAACATAAGACAAATAACTGAATTATAAAACATAGTGTACCCTACGCCCAGTGTCTATTTAAATCCAGTATATGCTAATGTTTCGATGTTGCTTTCGACGTTTAGTGTGGACGTAACCTTAGATTCCATAATTTCATTGATGTTCTTATAGTCGACAATACGTATAAATGACATAGATACATTCCAAACGAAGTGTAAAAATAGTTTACGATGTATGCGCTTAAATAAACGATAAATTTGTTATATGACACCGTTTATGTAATGCCGTGTCTATATTTATAATTATTCAGATGCTGAAAACGAAATCATATAATTGCTAAGAAAAATTACGAAATTAAATCATATTTAACTCGAAACTCATTTTTATTACTTTATCTCCTATAAAAAAAATATTCTTACGGATTAAAAAATCCAGTTCAAGCCAGACAATTCTTGTACTCTTTATGAATTATAAAATATCAAAACTATTTTTAATAATATATATATATATTAATAAGTCTTAATTTTGTTAGGTTCGTGTAACATACTTAATTGAGGTTTATTTTATTGGTTACTTGTAACAAAATTCCAAATTGTAGAATTTTCAACTTAAATTTAACTTTATATTTCAATGTATTCGACAGGGCCATACGGACTGCATTTTATGCCAACGTTGTTTGTAAAGATTAGGCAAATGACTGCCTTTTTATTATAGGATTAAGTTCATAATTTTGAAATCGACGCGTGTATGTGAAGCATCAAAATATTTGATGACTTTTTAAACTGGCATTTATTTTTATTAAGCGGCATATTTTACCATACCATTTAAGTAAGGAGTTAGATTTGAGTTTCCATGAAGGAATTCTTTTAAACAGACCCCTCGACAAATTTCGCTTTTTTATCGATATGAAGTAGTCGGTCGGTAACCAAAAGGCGATTCCAATAATCTGGCCGGAAGAAGCCGTTTACGGGAGAAACGTAACTCAAAGAATAAACAGGGTTGAGTATGCTTAACAGGTACGATACTGCATATGCGTGAGTTCTACGATTAGCACCTAGTCGGCTCCGAGAGTAGGTTGAAAACAGAGGCAGACAGTTCAAACATATGGACTGGGGGAAAATGCGCGTGTGTGTTCCTCGAGAACTGCTTTGTAGTTGTGTGGTCAGCTGGCTTCAGTGACTAGGTAATTTTTGTTTAATATATCATCAACCGTCGACCGTTTGTCTTTGAATATATTTATGGGTGTACTAGTTATCGTAAGTTGAAAATGCGTTACCATTAGGAACAACTTACAACGCTTCTTTATCTTATTACAATTTATATATCTAATAAATGCTTTAAGAGAAGGTTTAGTTTAAGAAAAATAAATAAAAATTATGAAAATCTTAAACAAAATCATGTCGATTCGTTATACGTAAACTTCGCATAAATTATTAATTTCGGAAAATAATAATTAAAAATTTAGCAAAATTTTATTTCCGTTTTAATGCTCTAAAGCACTATGAGAGATAATTGCTATTAGTGACATTGAATCGAAGGCTTTTTAATACATTAATAAAATTTATAACTTCTAATTCCTTTTATGGAAATTAATTTTTAATAATACAATAAAATCCATATTTTATTATTTACGAAAAATACCACGCATAGTATGCTCTTATAGCTTACCCATTAAAGTTAAATTTATTGCATTTTAAGAGGCATGTTGATCAATTTGGAAATAAAATAAAAATATTATTTTATTAAAACATTTTGATCTCTATTATTATGATTATAAAAACTATATTTACATAAAATATATTGAACTAATATATTGTGCAATACGGGTGTATAAAGTACTCTTATGTAAATCGTAAATTGTAGGACGATCGTAAAACGTCTCAAGTCTTTGTGTTAATATCATTAACTTTATCAAGGACTGCAACGATATAATCCCACAAGATATTATATAATATATTAATAGGTCCTGTTATTAAGTTATTTTTTTTTCGAAATCAAACAACACTTGATTAGACTTATGCTAAAACATCCTTCGTGGCAATATGTTGAGGCAAATTAAATTTCAGGTTCATTCTAAATATAGAGGCGTTTACAAGCGTCAAGCACATTTTGATAGTTTTTTTACAAGAAAAAGCTTTTAACAAGAAAATTAGTTTTATATACCTTTTATAATTTAACCGCTGCAACGTAAACGAGCCAGAAACATCTTACGATGACGTAACTATGAAATATTAAAATTGATTTTCTATTATTAATTCTATACTAATATTATAAATGCAATATTATCTCTGCTTGCCGGTTACGCTTTCAAGGCTAAACTATGGAACTAATTTTTGAAGCTACTACCCCTCTCCCACTAACACGCGGGCGAAGCTGCAGGCCAATAAATGTAAGATAACAGCCTATTAATGTCCTTTTGCTAGACCTCCACTCAAGGAGAAGATTTGGTGTTTAACTACATGTGGCAGAATTTTAACCGACACATTCAGATCACAATATAAATGTGTCATATGAAAACCGTATCAAAATATATTGGCCAGTTAAGAACAAGCAAGAGAATAAAATGAAATACACGAAACTTGTCTTATTTACATTTCAAAGATTTACACTTACAACATTATATTTTGTCTATAATCATACCCAAGCAGTTAAAAAGTAGCAATCAAGCAATCGCTTATAATATAAATCATATCTATAAGAACTGGTACAAAATTTAGTATAGTAAAAAGTAGTAATCAGGCAATCGATCAAGAAATAAAAAAGTCATCGAACTATATATATCCAAGTGTGATTTCGACGTGATCGTTATATATTGACTGAATCAAACCCGGGCAGCACTGAGTTTTCATATCCTTCATTTTTCTTTATAATTTATCTTAGACTCAGTAAGAGAAAACATCGTGAGAAAACCTGTATGTATTCCCCTATTCGCACTGGAATAGCGTGGTGGAATAAGCTACAAACCTTTTCTTCAAGAGGAGAGGAGGCCGTTGCCCAGCAGTGAGATATATCCAAGTCCAGGTTACTTCATGCATGTACACTATACTACTATCGACCCTTCAAATTAGTGCAATAAAAAGTTTTCATATTTGGCGTTGTAACGAGTGTGTAGGTGGCTACCCAGACCACAAGTGGAATACAATATGAATGTAATATTTACATACGAGCCTTTTTAATATAGAAACTATTTCTATTGCAGAATAGCGTCTATCTGAGATTGTTCGGTATAACATGTATTTTTAAAGTATTTAAGAAAATAATCATAGTTTTATGATCCTAGTTATATTATAAATGTGAAACTTTGGATGTTTGTTACTCAATCACGTAAAAATGGCTGGACGGATTTGGATGAAATTTCGAATGGAGATAGCTAACACCTGTCTCCCCCCACTCACATGCGAGTGATTTTGCGGGAGGAAGCTAGTTATTTTTTAAAACAACTTATATATTATTATTATGCTTTTGATAAATATTGTACTACGAAAACTTCCATGCAAAAATGTTATTCCTAATCTTTATACTCTCTCATTGGATTGTAATTCGAAATAAGTTGCGTTGAATAGACAATTCACTTGAATACTTATAATGAAATCAATTAAAACTTGTGATCGCTGCCTTACAGTAACTAATTTTTTATATAAAAATTCTTAGAAAATATTCTATTTGTACTCAAGGTACTTCGCTTTATATATTTTTTTAATTCCAGTCTCGTTATTCTCCTTTAACATGTTTTTTTGGCCCTAGTAACCTGGTCTATGGATAGACCAGCTTACTAGAGCCACATGTTTTATTATGTAGCAACAATAGATACTACGGTGTCAATAGTACGTATTTTCATCAAGTCTTTGTTCACATTGTGACGTATTTTACATATTATTTATAATTTTTTAACGCTCGGTTTAGTAATGCCACGCTTTATGTTTGTTGTTTTTCAAGAAATATTCCTTCCAAAGATTTATTATTTTATAACAATAGAATAAATTATAATTGTTTTTAAAAATATTTGAATAGAATATTGGATCACTTCCTGAAAGGCTCGTTATAAATATTTTGTAATATATTTATTTAATATCGTGAAAAACCTTTGACAATCTACTCGTATACATATTACACGTGTACATTAAAATTGTTGTACTGTTGTTAAAGATACTGTGCCTAAGATATAAATAAAAAAATGTTTGAAAATTTATAATCAGTTTAAAAAAATATTTATTAATCTTATTTAAAATTTAATTATATCATTCGTATAATTACGATTATACTATATTCGAATGTAAGTTCGATTAATGTGTTATTGCATAATATATGTTTTTTTTTAAATATTTTTATGTATTATGTTTATGACGCCATTACTAATTGCATTGCAAGCTATGACACAATCTAGCAATAATTTATTACCAATGCCAATTTTAGTATAGTTACAATGTAATAGTACGCACGTGCTGCATTCTTTACTGTTTTTAATGCTCTTATTACGTAACTACATATATAAATCGTGATTTACATAATACGACAAGGGTTTTAATATCATATATGGCTTTATATTTACACGAACTAGCTAAATAAAAATAAAAAAATACATTTTATTCAAGTAAGCACTGTCATTTTACATGATTATGTTATGTAATAAGCTACTACCGCTTATAATATAAATCATATCTATAAGAACTGGTACAAAATTTAGTATTTACCATTTCCCACCAATTACATTGCATGTGAATAAGCTCCATACCTTCTCCTCAAAAAGGAAGATTCCTCTTCCTACCTTAGCCCAGCGGTGGGACATTCACAGGCTGGTACTGTTACTGTATATTACATGTATTTCTTTTATTTAGTAATATTATGCCTTAACATTTTTTAATTATTAGATTTAAATTAATAAATTGTCAAAGGAAAAAATGTTTGTGGAATTTATTTACATACATGTTTGTCTTTGCTTTCTGTTTATACAATTATTATTATTGATTATATCAAAATAATTAAGAATATTGTATATAGTAGTGTTTTGTAATTATTATATTGTAACGCAACTGTTACTGTCCTACTTTGTTACATAAAGTGAGTCTCGAGAACCTATAAATTGCAGATAACTTTTTTTGGAGAATGAAAACAGTTTTCAATGTATGTAGCATCACCACAAAGTAGATGGAAATAATCAAAATATACTGATCAAGCAGTATCGATATAATTTACAGTTGTATCAAACAGTTCAATATTAAATCAGTCCTGAAACGAAACAGCAAAAGAAAAACTCTTGTTAAGAAAACCATTTTATAAATATCACTAGCAATAATTTGTGTCATATTATTACACATTTTATTATCCTCGACTTTACACGTAGGATTATTGATTGATGTTTTGACAACAAGGCGTTAAAATATACAGATTTTACAAATCATGGAAGTTGCTGAAGATTACGAAAGCACTAACTCATCATTATTCATTTGCACTTATCCCTTATATAAAACCTTAAGAGAAGTATTTAGCAGACTTTCACAGCCAGCCGCCACCTTGACCCATCCTATACTGAGAAGTGAAGCTAAGTAGAAGCTTGCGAGCGAGTTTCCCATTCCTTTGGGTTGTTGAAGTGCTGATAGTACTGACTGGTACTTAACATAAATGTTTCCCTTATTCTGCTCTTACAATATCCTAGTTTTATGTTGGGCTTGTTCTATTCTACTCTCTGGTAACCAAAGTTTGTTTGATATTACTCAATCTTCTTATTACATCAATACATGATGTTTGGATTCAAAAAGTACGATTATTATTTTTAAGAAGGCCGACGAAAGCTACAAATGATTCATTTGAAGAAACATTGTAAAAAAACCTTATGATTCTATTTAATTGCAAGTATTAATAAGTAACACAATAAATTAAATTTGAAAATTCTGTAGTATGTCTACTCTGTAAGCTCTCGAGGCTGTGAAACTCGTAGACTGTTTGTCAACACTGACACACGGTGACGAAGGCGCTAAATGACGCCCTATGCGTTAGTATGCTTCGGTACAGGTGTGTTTGTAATGGAGGGTATAATAGGGTGTGAGAGGATGTAATATCGATGCTCTTCTTCTTTCATACGAACACAACATAGTTTAGAACACGAAGTATAGAAAAGATTAAAAATAATGGAAAATTTATGATTTATAAAAAATGATCAAAGTAAAATTGTTGCAGTTTTAAAATATTTTTCTCTATTTTCTAAATAAATTATCTAATATAACATTTCATATTCCCATGTATATATCAAGGTAGGTATAGAATAATAGAAATAGCTTAAATATATTATCGAAATGATTGAAAAGCATTTTGAAAATTTTAGTACCGAAATATCCACATTATCACAGTACCTCATTATGTGTATACATTTATTATGTTATATTGTCATAGTGTATATATAACATAAATATAATCGTCATCAACGTGCGGATGTTTCACTTATCACGTAAAATGTTTTCACTTTGAAATATATTTCTATTTTATAACGATACGTTATTTGTCACAAAAAAAAACCTTTTTGTTAATGTAACGTTGAGATATAGGAAAATCAAACGGGTGGGGTTTTTGCATGCCCCTATGGGTGGGTACAACCCACTCATCATACATTTCGCAAATTCCACCACCAAGCAATAATAGTTAGTATTGTTGTCTTCCGATTCGAACGATGAGCGAGCTAGTGTCACTAAAAGCACAAGAGATGTAACATCTTAATTTTCACAGCTAGTCGCATTAACGATGTAAGGTATGGTTAACATTTCTACTGTCTGTAGGTGCGACCCGTTACCATTAGGTGGGATGTAAGACAGTCTAGCTACCTACTTAAAAAAATTAATACATATTAACTATAAGAGCTTTGGCGCACCTTGGGAGAGGCCTATGTTCAGCAGTGGACAACGATTGGCTGTTGATTGATTGATTGATATATAATATAATCATCATTTATATGTCGATGATTGGCTGTTGATTGAAATGTACGACATGTAATACTAATTTAGTGGTAATGAAGTTTATAAATAATTTTTTGGCAATGATTTACATTACGGTTGGTTCCAGGTTTATTTAATTGTAAGACTAACAGATATATCAAGTTTAATTGAAATAACAAGCACTAATGATTTCCCAGCAATTATCAGTCACGACACACGTGTTCTCTGAATTCGGTTATCTTGTCTATGTTACATTCGTTTAAGAAAATTTAACATTTTCACGTTTACCGTATTGTTTTGGATCGTTCAAAAATCAGGTTATATGTCTTAAACATAAAACAACCCTCATTGCAACTGGTATCAGAAAGGCTTATTTATTTTTCGCCCTGATAGTAAGAGATTAGCGACAGTAAAATGATGTTAGAATTCTTAGTAACATTCGACGCGATCAAGATTATTATAATATCAATTCTTATACGTATTTAAGTTACCAAAGTAAGTAATTCTATTGTTTATAAATGTTCATAAAAATGAACATATTTTATTTAATCTTTCTTATTAAAGTGGTAACAATGAAAAACTTCTTACGAAGTGTACACACTGTTTGCTTCGATGTTTGAATAGTTTCTTAAACGAATGTTAATCGAAAATCATGATACAGGGACAAACTAGTTAAGGTTCTTGCTAACAGCTAGTTCAAATATGAAGCCGGTCTTCCACTACCTGGTATGAATCGAGAGACGCTATTTTTAAAACTATTTGTGTACATTATTTCCTAAAATTGTATGACAAGTTTTAGTATAGAAATAAAGAGCTAGCCATTGAAATAGTTTGAAGTTACGTCTAATTAGTGTCGCTTTAATATTAAGATTATGAGAATCTAACTTAAATATTTAATAATAATGATATTCTGGGACATTATTCACTCACGGCCATCTGATGTCAAACTAAACAGAGCTTGTACTATGGAAACCAGACAACTGATTTACTAAATATACTACTTTTCTTTTGTAAATATATATAATATATAATACTTATATAGATAATTACACCCAGACTCAGGACAAACAGCCATGTACACATGTCTGTCCTGGGTGGGAATCGAACCTACAACCTTCTGCGTGTAAGGCATGTATCTACCAATCACGTCAACCAGCCCAAGCAGCCGGCTTCTTGCTTGCGGTATCTTGCTTTAAAATATTAAAGCAAGATCTTGATACATTTTCTAGCTGCAGTCAAGTTATTTTTTTCCGACTTACATTTTGGACAGTATCTGAAATATTTCCTACATTGAACGTTTAAGGAGAAAGTCAAATAATAATTCCCCCTATTGACGGCCTATTACAATCGAAATGAAGCGCTCGGCAAATATTATATCGGTCTGAGCCTCTCAAATAGAAACCACGAGAAAGGCGTTCGCGAATGTTATTTGCAATTTCCTGATGTACGTTCGATAATTTTCAATTACAGCTACTTTAAGAACAAAAACAAAAATGTAAAATTTCTGTATTTTCACTTCAAAGAGAAGCAGCCAAAAAAATAAATATCACATGGAAAACAAAAAAATACTAAAATAAATATAAGTTATTAAAACAGTTAAAAACTAAATTCTTAAGTTAAATATATTTCTAAACATAACTAATCTTATCACAAGATGTAACGTCCTTCACTATGAATTAGATGCGTGAGCGCATTTACAATAACTGGCGTACAAATTGAATGGTGCTCTTGTAACACAAAAGGAGGCCCATTATTGTGCTCTGTTGCGGCACAATTTCCAAATTCCACCGTGAAGGTTGCCGTCTCCAAACACCCTCAGCCATTCAACCCTTCCACTCGAGCTTGACAAAAAATACTCCACAGTTGGTAAATATTGGCGTCCACTGTAGGTTAAAGTGGTCTGATATATAAGCATAAGCGGTGACAAATTCTTGAGAATTATGTGAAGATAAAATAACGTATTTTTTTTTGGTTCGACATAAACATAAAATCCTAAAAATAACAAACCAGTTCTTTTTTTAAAATGTTATCGTATAAATTAAAGTTTATTTGTTATAAAATTACAGCACATATATATATATATATATATATTTTAAGTTATATCTCCGCTGGTTTCATAATTTTATACCAAAGAACTAAATGTATTATGTTGGCCCTTCGTCCTTTTAACGCCACTAGAATGTTTGAAGTCGTCGGGTATTACAAGTCCATTAGGTTCGCTTGCGGATATGTTATAAGCCAAGTCCGTGACTTACGAAGAAATTAGAAACGTGGATATTTTCTTAACGAAACCTCAATTGGTCTATTATATATTTCGAGGCAACCAATAATAATAAATTTATATTTAATTAGACGTCATGTAAAATATTAAAGGAAAATTCTAAAAAAAACATATCACTCACTACGTATTTTTTAATCATGTTTTCTACAATGAATTATTTATGTCATTAATTATATAAAATGATTATTACATGTGTGTTTTGTGTGAGCTAAATAATTTCAGCAAATATGAGAAATATCAATATATTATACATTCCATTAAAGATTTTTTTAATCGTCATGTGACAAGACTAAATTGAATGCTATAATTACCACTGGCTTGGAATTTAGATTGTACCGAGGAAAACAAGCGCTGCCTCGCTTGTTTTCCATTGTATTTCATAGTTACACTTTTTTCAAATAAAATACATAATCAGAAAAATCAACGAACATGAATCTTTGTGTAATGATCCTTATCAACTTATAATGTATTTTCAACAAAAGATTTAAATTAATTTATCAGAATGTGTTGACTATGCGGAGTCGGTAAATTGTTATTATAAGTTCACCTTATGTCTCGTGTTTATCCAACGATTGTCGCTAATTTAATCAAAATGATCTTAATAACACATAACATCATACTGAATGTTATTATGATCATTTTGATATTGTTATATTGTTGTAAACATTTTGACGTTAATATCAAATATTCTAAAAGACAGTTTACTGAAAAAAAAGTAATATTTAGAACTGTCAATAACTCCATCTACATATCTTTGTAGCGCCGTGCCTCTTCTCGTATTTTTGTTTACTTATCCCCATTACATTTTCGGACAAAAGGCGTCGAGTGTTTAGTCGTAGCGGACAAATACGCCGAGTTCCCACGCTGCAACTCGTTTCGCTTTTGTCGTGACCCGTTGTCCCTTCACTACAATATGTGAAATATTAAATTTATCGTATTATAATTAGTATATATAAAGATTTTGTCACTTTATTCGTGGTTGCGATTGATTGTGTAGATACAATCATTTATGCGATTATTAATACTTCGTAGCGAAAGTATCTCTGATATATAAGAGTTTACAAAACATTTAATGTGTATAATTTTTTAAATATAAATGCGATCCTATAATACTGTATGAATTCGCCTGTAATCCAATATATCCAAATCTCTTTTCACATTTACGATGTAAAAAACTATAGAAATTCATACATATTTTTAATAATATTAAAGTTTTTCATTGCTACTTAATATGCATAGATTTTGTTTAAAGGTCCAAAAAGAAAATTAGATATAAAACAATATAGTACAACAAAAATATTCAACATAATACAACTTCATTCTAATCACGCTTGCACGTTTATTCAAAAAATATCACTGACACATCTTACTTACTAAAAACTAACAAGAAAACTCAGAAATATCATAACAGATACAAGCTTGATATAAATACATCGGTACCTAGAACAAAATATAGCAAGCAGAATATAAGGTTTGATGAAAATTAATTACACGCTTGTACATTTATTCAAAAAATATCACTGACACATCTTACTTACTAAAAACTAACAAGAAAACTTAGAAATATCATAACAGATACAAGCTTGATATAAATATATCGGTACCTAGAACAAATTATAGCAAGCAGAATATAAGGTTTGATGAAAATTAATTACACAATAATTTACCGATGTACGTACGTACATATGTTAAAAACACAAAATCATTAAAACTGTTTAAAAAAAAGATTAAAAATGTATGTTGATCAGTTAAATTAAATACTTGATTTTTTTTTTGTAAGTTAACATCTCTGTATTTTTTTTTAGATAAATAAAAATAATACTTTTAGTATCAATAAATATCATCATCAATATTAATGATTTTGTTAGGTATTCTTACCACAATTATCTTTACTTAATCACAAAAAGAATATGACATCAATAACTACACTTATTCAAAAATAATACGACTTAATTGATAACGAAATATAATTCACTTGATAAGGATAAACTAATCCGCCGTGTATATCTTTATACCCCACAAGACTATTCTAATTAGTTGAATGAAATATTAATTAAACATTCGATGAGGAATGTACCGCGCTCATCTTGTGCTGACCACATAACAACAAATGAAGGAGATGTAACTATTAATCAGTATAAAGTGTAAGCAGGACGCATAAACGAGATATATATTTTGAGCTATTAAGAATGCAATAACAAAAGTATACATAATTACTTTTAATGCTGTTGCAATGATGTTTATCTCAGTAGACATTTTTGTTGTTCATAAAATAAAACAAACCATATCCTTAATTAATAATAAAGTGAAATATTATTTTCGTTAAATAAGATTAAGATAAAGAGGGTCGTAATGCAATAAGTGCCCGATGTAATTTGTTCCAAATAATTTCACGAATGATGCGTCAAATATTTCGTAAGACGATCACATGACTCAGACGAATGCTGGAGATAAGGTAAATGGTTACGAGGTCGATTTAAAGTCTGGAATTTCACCGGCAGCTCTTGAGAATCAAATCAAAATCTCTAAATGTAGATAAACGCTAAAAGTCAATCGTTCATCCGATAACATACTAATGAGTGTTCGTCGAAAACAAACTTATCTTGATGAAACAGTTGAAGCGAGGCAATACCATTAATAATTCCAAATAAATATTAACATCATTACTTTCAAGTCGGACCACCCAAAATCATCACCTCGATAGTATTAACATTATACAATGATCGTAAACTAGACAGATAAGAAAGAAAATAAAAGGAAATAAGAATCGAAATATTAAGAGAAATCGCCGGCAGAGCAACGTAATTGTGGGTTCCAACTTGACGGTAATTTGCATATGATATGAGGCGCTAATGGTGGTAAGATAGAATATTCTTTCTCAATATTTTGTACATGAGCACAAGACCTATTAGCATACGAGTAGATAACGAGTAATGATCAGAAATAAGATGTTTGTGGCTTAATACGCCCACAAAATGCAAAATCTCTTAAGACAGGTTGTCTAAGCTTAAACATATGAACTTATTATTATTAGATTTTTAAATCAAATAATCCTCCATATATTTTAATGACGTGATTTCTTTCGATTCGAATATTTTATACTTGCTGAACTCTGTGTTGATTTAGAATACTTATATATACTTACGATTAATAAAATAAGTCATTTTCATCATAATCCTTACCAGATATTCTGCTAAGCAACAAGTCTAGTAACTTATCTTATTTGGACCATTTCACTGTCTCGTTGGTCTCGTGGCTAGATATAAGGCCGCAGATCCCGAGGTTTAATGGGTTTAAACGCAAGGGGCAAATAAAAAGTTTTTAGGATTTTGTCCAATATTCGCAGTGGTCACTCGGATTCTGAAAATTGCAAGTGTATACACTCACTTACGTGCCTCGAAAGTACGTGAAACTGTTGGTCAGGACCAACGGTTTTACGCCTGAACTCACTTCGATCTAGTCAGATTGCCGTCCCGTTGGTTATGAGAGTGTAGAAATAGAGAGTGCCTCTATGTTTGCGCATACCCTTGTGTACTATAATACGTCCTGGCCTGTTGGCTAAACTCTGTTGATATTGGCCGCTGTTGCCGAAATCGGTCAAGAAGACATTATTAAGCGAGTAATATAATAGTAAATCTATTACTTTACTAACGCTAATATACCACTGCTGGTCAAAAACTTCCTCTTAATGGGAATGTTGGAAGCTTTATCTACAAAAGCTAAAAAGGTGGTAGATAAATATACACGTGACAACGTTTCATCAAATATCTTCATATTGTTTTCAGTTGCAAACCGGGTTTGAACCTATCCTAGTATAGAGTACCAAGGTCTCAAGTCCAATTAGTTTTAGATGTCCTTATAATGTAGAGAATATAAATGTCGTTATCTACCCTTTGTCCGCTTGTCTTGTAATAAAGGGTTAGTTTTTATAGAATATAACCTATTCTTACTTTGCGAAAAAAGATATTGCAAATCAGATAATTTTATATTAGTAATCAAAATTAAATAATTTTATATTAGTAAGCAATCAAAATCATGCAACGACTGATGGCGCAGACATAATTAAATAAAATAAAAATATATTATATAACATAGTATGGTTAACATGTGCTGTATTTATATTACTTATAACAATCACGCCGAATATAGCAAGCAACAAAATTATACTCATAAATACGTTCTGTAAGTAACTGTACTCGTACTTAATGGTGCTAATAAAACATTCATTGACAGTTTCGGTAGGCGTTACCGCGTGTAATGAGCGTATTAACGTATCTACATTATTTATAATTGATTTATATAATTTACGCTTAGGACGTGTTCATGATGAGAATATTATTTTTTTATGAAAAGGATTGGATTTTGACGAGCCGGTTGGCGTGGTTGGTGGATGCTTGTGTTCACGCCGAAGGTTGTGGGTTCGATTCTCTCCCAGGACAGATATTTGTGTGCATGAACATGTCTGTTTGTCCTGAGTCTGGGTGTAATTACCTATATAAGTATGTATTTACAAAAGAAAAATAGTATATGTAGTATATCAGTTGTCTGGTTTCCATAGTACAAGCTCTGTACAAGCTTAATTTGGGATCAGATGGCCGTGTGTGAAACATGTCCATTTGCCAATAATATTATTATTATTACTATTATTGGCAAATATATCCCCTGATGGCAAGTGAGCCACCATAGACAATGGCGATGTAAAAAATATTAACCATTCCGTAGAACGTTGCAATCAAATCAACCTTAAAATTTTACATTACAAATTTTATTTTAAAAAGATTTAACGTACATTCTAAAAATTATCAATTCAATAAGATACACCTTTATGACGTTTTTGCGCGCTTAACTTACAAGGAACTGTCGATCATCTTTTAAAGTTCGGTATTTTGACGTGTGCCACTTTAACTAAACGATAAACATCGATGGAAATTATTTAAATAAAACATTACTTGGCATATTTTAAACAATGACTACAAAATTTCATTTACGCACTTTAATATATAAAAAAAAAAAAAAACAATTTTCTATTGGTTATCTCCGTTGCTATGCCAACAATCGCCTTGTATTGATATTGCTGGGTTCCACTCACTCATTTATTCTGCTTCGTCGGTCTAGTGGTCATAAGACCCTGAGGTCCAGGATTAAACATATAAACAAAGCACTCTTGCGCCGGAAGTATTGTCAATTGTGTCGGATTATGAGAGTGAGTGAATAGATAATTCCCTTGTGTTTGCATGAACAAAATTGTTTGGCTTCCACATATGACTTGAAAATCATTGCAGTAGCCGAAATTGTCAAGAAAGACATAATCATTTACCTAACTGGTTATTGGGTCCTGGTTTAACGTAATTACATGTACACACATACAAGTAATACGAACATTTAACTTCCCATGGTCGATGGCGTTGAGAATTATGAGAAAAGATAATATTTAAAAATTGATTTGTTTTTAAACATTATTATTTTGTAGAACAACGATAATTTAAACATACATAAATATAACAATACAAAACAAAGTAATTATGATAAGCATTTCTCAATAGATGTTTTACAGGGACATCATTTACATATATTTTTTTATCTGTACGTGCCTAAAAATACTTTATAATATTTATTAATCTCGAGGTTATTCTGTAGTTGTATCTTGCCAATGCAATAGTCGATAATTTCAGCTCGAGTAATGGTTTTCAATTCATCGGAAAGCTACCAACGGTACCAAAAGTTAAACAACATTTTGTAAATATTTATATTTACAACTTAAATTATTTACTCGAACAAAACAAAACTCATCAACTTTCGCATCTTTAAGCTGTAGGGCTAATCTGTAAGAGCAAATTCGAAACTCACCTCAGAAATCGTTCGTAAAATGTCAGAAAGTGATATGCGATATTGACCATAATAATTATAACATTTCAAGAATACACACATCATAACAATATATCACCATAAGTCGGTTGTCAATATTTCACAAGTGAGTAATTAAGTGAGTTCTTACAGAATAGCATCACTGTACCAAAATTTGTAGAAATGCAAAACTTGCCAACACAGAAATTGTCATTATATTCAATATTACAATGGACACGTCTAATATGAAACATATTTGATACTTGGTGATTTAATAGAACGTAAAATATATGATAATAATAATTTGCTTTTTGATTAATTAATTATCGCTATTATATTCAATGTCCGCTACGACTTATTGTGATGAAATTCAACGTCATGTTTTTTTAATAAAAACAATTAATTACATTTTCTTATTTCGATATAGTTTACTGTTATAGTGAAATCGAAATATATATATATGTACTCAAAACAGAACATTGTTTGACTGAATAACAAAAGTAGTATAATATAAAGTATTATGAATTAAATATACACAATAACACTAAAACACACAACGCGACAAAAGAATTTGAAAATGGATGGTGGGAATATTAACATTTAACAGCAAAATCTATCATTTATGTTTCATTTTGATTGCATAGAGATATATATTAAAAAAATAATGATAATATGAATAATTCATTCATACGTCGTGTTTTCTTATCATTTTTCTGTCAAATATTATCGATTTGCTAAAAATGTTGAGATCCGAAGATTAAATATTTATAATCTTTAAAAGGTAGATAAAGATAATATTTTATTGTTTTTGTATTATTAATATTTACGTTTTCCTGTCGCTCAACGACGTTGGTATTATATTCATTCTGTATAACATTGTTAGTTTCATTTAGATGAGAGCTACTTGGATGCAGATGAGCTGATGAGCTGCTAAAGGAACTCATAATCAGTATCGTCATTTTCATAAGGTTGATTATTAGATCATGTATGATTGTTTATGACCGTTGGTAGAGCTTTGTTCATATGATTAGGTATATCCCATTTACCAGAAATTCTATGACCACGCAACAATTTTTTTAGAGGCTCAAGAGACATTTTAGATATCGATGTTACAATTAAAATGAAAGTGTATAAAATGCTTTATTTTTTTACAGAGCTAAGACATCTGGGCTAAAATGAATTACTATAAGATGGCCCATAATACTCGAGTGACATACACTTAAAAAAATGTAATGAAAAAATCAATATGATCCTGACCCCTTGGTCTATTGTCGTCCCAACTCATAACACACATATAAATACATATGTTAGGTTAGGAGTTCTCTGGATAACAGGCAACTATTTGTATTATTTCAAGCCTCAATTAATTCAAATACATATGAAAATATCTTCCCACTTACACGTACCTAATCGAACTTGATAAATTAATAAGGCTATATTAATTTATCAAGTGTCGATAAACGTCGAGTCGACAAAAAGGATTACAGGGTACAGTGTCTCGATTTTCATAAATCGTGACCATGTTATATTATAAAAATAGTAAATATATAGTATTATCTGTAATAAAAAATATAAGAATTTATAAATTCGAATAATAAGGATTACATAACGCAGGTGCGGATCATGTGATCGTAATCAATTAGTCAATTTATAATAATTAAAAATATTGATATAATAATAATCATGGTGTTAATTAAGATCAAATCTTCATTGAATTCTTAGTGATAAATTATACAATCGCAACTTTATGCGGATTATAAATTAACAAATGACGTAAAGTTGTTTAAACAATTTAATACAGTATTAGTCAACTGAGTCAGAGCCGAGATTGCCTAGTGACAAGAATATCTAGGGGAGTTTTCATGTTCTTAATTTTTGATTACAATTCATCTTATGCTCGGTGGTGAAAATAAGCATGAGGAAACCTGATTCAGTCGAAGGAAAATCCGCCTGATGCATATCCATGCAGTAGCGTGCTGGAATCAGCTTCTAACCTTCTCCTCAAGAGATGAGCCTTTGCCCAGTCGAGGAGAAATTACAGCGTGATAGTTTGCATATTTAATCCATAAATTAAAAAAATATATCCGTATTTTTTTACTTAAAATAAATATAAGTAATAAAAATATCTTGCAACTTTATCACACATGTTTAATGTTTCAGCTTATACCTACTTACCATATCTGATAAAACTGTTATAGAAAATGCCTTAATTTATGAATGAATTCGAATATGAATGATATACAAATAAAACTGATGACGTCAATTATATATTTACAATCTGTAAATTGTCCGTATTAATGGATAATAATTCGTTAATCTAAAAAGATTGTTATTGCAACCGCTTTCAATTTGTGTAGGTAAATAAAAAAATGGTGCAAATTGTCAAGCCCAAGTCCTAAGTCAAGCCCAATATTTTATATCGCCGTATTATACTATTTTATTAAAACAAAAGTGTTGGGCGAACTGTATATCACTTGGCCCTCAGCTTCCTCTGCCTTTATAGTTTTGAAGCTTATTCCACCACGCTATTCCAATAAGGGATGGGGATACACATGTAAGGGATTTTCATTTTGCACATGCAGGCAATATCATGTATTTTCCTTCATCGCCAAGCAGGCGATGAATTACCAACATGAATAAATCACATAAAAATTTAATGGTTAAATTTCGCGTATTCTGAACAATCACAGGGCCATAACGACTCTCGTTATTCAAAATAATAAAAAAGTAAATGTGTTAATATTTGCTATAGCCTATAAAAAAGGCTATAATGCTATTGGATAGTTAAATATATTATATTCACAGTATTTGATAGTTATTTTCGTGTCCCCATCTCGTATAGTATTCTTGTCTATATTCGTCGAATGGTCTATATATTACTTTTTACTATAACATTAAGTATTACTGACGTTTGCACAAACGTCAAAGCTCTAATTTGCATAAAATTTAATGTATTGTTTGTTGAAAGTACCATAACAGTTTAGTCATTCAGGAATGATTACGATAGTCCACAACGGTACTCTTTCGTATGGGCCAGTTACAAATTTAACATATTGTAACCGGTATAAAATAAAAGACATTAATATTAGACAGAACCATTATGAGCAAACCTGTCCGCGTTTATCGGAGCCGCTTCCAAATTATTTTCTGTATTAATTATTATTCAAAACCATGTGATATTAGCATACAATATAACTTCTACGATGTGGTGGCGCCGACACGCCCACGTGGCTTCATCTTGTAATTTGAGATACCTTGTCGAATTAATTTACAATAGATTTCTTAAGTATGGTCGGACTATTTTTAATATTGAGCTACGTTAACAGAGTTCTACGTTCATAATGAATAAGATTCAACCGTAATTAATGACATTCAAAACTAGTCGCGGGCAAGTTAACGTCGTGTTTGCATGTTATCATTTGTTACTGACAAATTTAATGTCACTTTTATTACAATAATTAAATGATTATGAGAATATAAATGGGCGATCGATATAACAGTAAACGGATTCAAGTCGAACTTATTCATCGGAAAATCCCTTTAAAACCACACAAGGTTCGATCCCCCTAAGTTTTAAGGTTTCGTTGAACAAAATATATGTTTAATTTATTGAAAATAAAGCTTCCAAATTCCCTTTAAACTATATCGTTACGTTATTATATTTAAGTCGTCTCAATTACACGATGCTTAATAATTAATGGGTGTGTAGTTCAGCTTACTTTACGCGCTTTAAAGCCGATCGTAAGATATTATTTTTCTGGATAAAATAGACACAATCCGTTATTATAATTTTCTTCGTTATAATCAATAATCTTATAGATTTACAGATTATCATTTAATCTTTTCTCTTTTAATAAAAATAAGAATGCGTCGATTAGAATATTTTTCAATGTACTAAATTAAATAACCACCATTGAAAACTTAAATATTTGGATGTACGGAGTATGGATAAAGACAAGTAATATATCTAGAATTAAGCTTAATAATTATATATAATATTTTAAAAATATGGGTCATTAATTAATTAAATTAATCAACGACACAGGCAAAATACTCACCTGGCAATACCATCATCAGAATTCAGTGCAAAACTTTCGGATATAAATATGTATCTATATAATGCTGAAACAAATTATGGTTAAGACAATGAAAAAATATTTTCTTTCGTCTTTGCTAATAAATAAATATATATATAATAGTTTTCGACTCTAGCTATTTAGTTTCAACAAATGTAACCGCGGATATTATAATATTTACAATAAAATGAGAGACCAATGTTGTGAGTTATTAAAACAGTATTAGAAACAGCCTATGAATGTCCCTCTACTGGGCCTTAGCCCAGGCCTCCTCTCCCCTTTTTGAGCTTATTCCGTTTGTTCTTTTTATAGACACATGCAGGTTTCCCCACGACGTTTTCCTTCACCATCAAGCACGAGATGAATTACAAATTAAGCACATGAAAATTCAGTGGTGCTTGAACAAGTTTCAACCCACGATCATCGGTTAAGATTCACGCGTTCTTACCACTGGGTCATCTCGGCTTCTTAAACAGTATTATATTTAATTTTAATATATATAATATATTAAAATTAGCATGGTAAAGTTAGAACAAATGCGCCGACAACAAGTAAATTGGGATAAGGTTAAGAGAGTAATTATATTGAATGTACTATCTATCTTGCGATGCATAGCAACCAAAAAGTAATAAGCGCCGTTTTAACAAAGTCGACGAATTACCAAAAAAACAATTTAAATTCGTATTTAAACCAATACGAATGATAAAATAAAGCATTTAAAGCGTAGCAACATTGTAAATAATTAGTAACGTATAATAATTATTGTTCAAAGTTAATTAAAGTTTGATGTTTACCACGAAAACAGTTTACAAAGATTTTCTTCATCAGTTATTATATCAGATGTATTATCATCTCATATAAATCGATCGAGGTGATCAGTTCCTGCTGTTATTAACCTTAATCTATCCACAATCTGCTACACCTCTACCCAATCATCGAATCCTCACTTAAAACTAAACTACTGATACACGTGGTTTTGTTTCCTTTATATTTTTTTGTTATTATTTTATTTCAAAAATTTTTTGGATAAATATTAACTGTAAAATAAGTTAACATGACTCTGCTAATCACTCTAAACAATTTTTTATATTACTTTGTTGGAGAACAATGATTTAAATATGTACGAAACTTATTCTCAAATTTAAATCGTTTTAAAATCTTTGAAAAGAGTTCCGACAGAAGTACATGTTCCTACCTCAGAAGAAATTGCTTCGCCCATAATAATTACATAATATTATAAGTTAAGTGAAATGTTTTGGGCTATTATAGACCCACCGATATTAAGTTCATGTTTAGTTACACTTTTAGAAGAGTGTTGTTATCGCTGTTTCTGTCCCACTTACTCGATTACAAAAGATTAAACTTGCTTAAATCAACAATCATTTTTTTTTTGTTTGCTCAGTAATGTCTTGTAGAATTTAAGGATCATCAGTATATTATGTAACTTCACAAGATGATTTAACAGTAAATAAGTATCATGGTGAAAGTTATTTAAAGATATATAAATGTATATTTTTTTCTAATTATTTTAATTTTGTCTAGAATAATCAAAACACTCGTATGTTTTTTTGTTTTTTTTTATAGAATAGGAAGGTGGACGAGCATATGGGCCACCTGATGGTAAGTGGTTACCAAACGCCCTTAGACATTGGCATTGTAAGAAATATCAACCATCGCTTATAGCCAATGCGCCACCAACCTTGGGAACTAAGATTTTATGTCCCTTGTGCCTGTAATTACACTGGCTCACTCACCCTTCAAACCGGAACACAACGATATCAAGTATTGCTGTTTAATTAAATAAATAATTGAAAGTTTAAAGATACACATACAGATAAATAAAAGTTGTATATAAATGTTGAAATAAATAACGAATGAAAACGAGTGTAATGGTAGTGCTCGCGAAGTGCTTAAATTGATATCAGTTACAATAAACGATCGGGAGGAGGCTGTAATTACAGAATGCCTATTTAGTTCTTGATTCATTGGCTTGAATGAATGAGCTGAGCGAACGTGATTTAAAAAAAAGATTCGTTCGATTTACGAGTGTAATTATTAATTAAAAACGCAATATAAGATAATACAGAAAAATATACTCTGTAAATATATTTTACATGGTGGTAATTTTGGTTACGCTGTTTATAGCATAATATTTCACCGAATAAATTAAAACAAAACCACAATTTTAATGTTGTGCCTTAGTTAGCTTAACAGTTTGTTATCCATATGTCAACTTATGTTTTATGTTTTTAAATAAATTATTATTATTATCATCATCATATTATTATTATTATATCTAACATATAAGTTATGACGATGATGTTGTCCTCATGACTAATTTCGGCCATGGCGACCATCAAGATAGACTTACGAAAATGACATAATGTTATATAGTGCATAAGTATGTGCGCAAATATAGATTGCACTTTATAAGATAAGTAAGTAAGATCCAAAATTCTAGGACCAGCAGTATTTCCTGCTTTCCGAGGCACGGAAGTATCATCACTGCTAACTTTCAGATTCCATTCTACTATTTGCCTTTTTATTGGCTCGACCCGGCGGATAGAATCCAAGACATCAAGATCACCCTTATTAGCTAGACCTACATGCAGTTATATGTATATATTTATATAGGATAATAATATAGTAGTTAATATTTAGATAATATGCTTTGTGCAAATCCAGATAGGTAAGGATAAGTCATGAGTAACATTTGGTTGAATACTAATTGAAGAATGTTAAGAGTGCATACGAAATTGTTTCTGTTACTCGAAGTGCCAATAAGAATTGGAATTTGAAAGAAAATAGAACTTACGGTAATGTAAAGGTTTATTCCTGTGGGATACTTGGTATTATTAAGATGTGACATATGAGACAATTTAATTTAAATTAAAGACTTGTTAAAAACATTAAAACTCCGTGGTGCTTGCCCGGAATTGAAACGGCAATCTTTGGGTAAGATTCATGTGCTATCCACGCGGCCATCTCGGCTCTTTATTCTATCTAATACCTGTCGATTAAATTATCATTCTAAATAAAATAGATATACAGTAACAGCCCGTTAATGTCCCACTGCTGGGCTAAGGCCTCCTATCCCTTTTGAGGAGAAGGTTTGGAGCTTATTCCACCACGCTGCTCGAATGCGGGTTGGTAGAATACACATGTGGCATAATTTCAATGAAATTAGACACATGCAGGTTTCCTCACGATGTTTTCCTTCACCGTAAAGCACGAGATGAATTAAAAACCCAAATTAAGCACATGAAAATACAGTGGTGCTTGCCCGGGTTTGAACCCACGATCATCGGTTAAGATTCACGCGTTCTAACCACTAGGCCATCTCGGCTTATATAGATATAATAATAACATATAACATAAAATCGTTGATCTGTCTCCATTGAAATCCATCGGACTATAAAAGTGAGTGCAATCGAGAGTGCATCTATCTTGCATACACTTTATAGTATAGCATATAGTAGTATAATAATTTCATTGTAACTAAAATATCTTGCAGAGTTGGTTAATCTTTATTACTAAAGACTGCCGTGACATTATACAATTAATAACTTTTTTTTGGTTCGTATACATACAAGTTTTAGTTCAATTATATTCTGCAATGACAATTAATTCGGTCACAGACCACAGTGACTGGTGATAACATTAAGCTCGGGATGGGTCTCCAGGTAGCTTCATTAATTAACTATTAAACGCGTATCGGCACAAAAAGTTATAAACGTTTAAAGACAATGAATTTCACCCAAGTTGATAACTCAATTTGGAGAAGCTTTGCTTGAACAAAACATGCCACAGAGTCGTTTAGATTATTTTTATTTATATACGATATAAATGTTATAAATACAGGGAAATGTAGTTATGATTTAATTTATATATTAAGCATGGCATAAATATAGATAGAAATATAGACGTATATAACAATAGTCATACAAATATAAATGTTTTTATAATAAAACTATACAGCGGGATTTTAACTTATTATAGATATATTAAATATATTAAAAATAAATCTCATCTCAAATATCGTCGTCTTATCGTTAAGAAAAATAATTTCTCACAGACAATCCGGGCATAAGACTCGACGCAATAGCAGAAGTACACACATACATACTGTCAGTTCAAATCCATTTCATCTTTCCTATAAGCGAATTATGGTAATGAGTAGGTTATATCATTAAAACATGCACGTTTGGCATACAATTCGATTATCTAATCGTATCAGTAAATATTTTCATTTTAAAATAGACAAATACGTTTCGATTCCACACATTTTTAATAGTTCTTCAAAACAAGATTCTAAAAAGAGCTAGTCCATGATTGTGTTTTTTTCTTATTTAAAATAAGTTACCGTTTACTTTTTATTGAATCTAAGTTTGATAATACATATTCTTAATTTTTAATTTATATGTTATTCATCTCGTGCTTTACGGTGAAGGAAAACATCGTGAGGAAACCTGCATGTGTCTAATTTCACTGAAGTTCTGCCACATGTGAATTCTACCAACCCGCATTGGAGCAGCGTGGTGGAATAAGCTCCAAACCTTCTCCTCAAAAAGAGGAGAGGAGGCCTTTAGCCCAGCAGTGGGACATTCACAGGCTGTTACGGATACTAAACATGAACAAAACAAAATAATTTCATCCTACATATTCTAAAACGATTTCATCATTTTATCAGTAAATAATAGGCGCAAATACTAATTACTTCTATGACGAAAGAATTATTAAGTAGAAATAATATTAAAGATAATTTAAAAAAAAACAAACAGAGAACAAACAGCTATTCCAAAGAGTTTCTATTCCAAAAACAGTATATCATTGGCGGCGTCTTTTGTGATCAAAATGTCAGAATAATAACAGTGATTGTATGTTAAAACTGTCTGGATCACTTTACCTACATTGTTGATTTCAGATAAGCGATTTATTGCAAAATAAATTATTAAGATATTTTCACTTCTTACTATATCAATTATGATCGCACAAGGTTATTTGCCAACTTAATTATTTTGTTATAATAGCATGAATATTTATATGTCATACGTCATTCATGCAATCGCAGTCCACTGCTAAACGCAGGCTTCAGCTGCCGCTTTGTCATCAGTCCAACACCTTGAATATTCTACGCTGTATTTGTAGATATATTTACTGGTGGTAGAGCTTTGTGCAAGCTCGTCTGGCTAGGTACCACTCACTCATCAGATATTCTACTGCAAAACAGCAGTACTTGGTATTTTTGTGTTCCGGTTTGAAGGGTGAGTGAGCCAGCGTAATTACAGGCACAAGACATAGTAGACATCTTAGTTCCCAAGGTTAATGGCGCATTGGTGATATAATCGATGGTTAACATTTCTTACAATGTCAATGTCTATGGGCGTTGGTGACCACTTATTATCAGGTGGCCCATACGCTCGTCCGCCTTCCTATTCTATAAAAATATATTTATATATTATTCACATAATATTTACCAAAACTATGTTGATGTAGTGATAGCAAAAACTCGATATATAAAAAATAGAAAATCGAATATTCAATGTCCAACTTCTGTCACCGACTTTACCTCAATTTACCCTCTATGAAGTAACAGTTTTTAGTTTAAGAATTTTTCATTACGAGATGCTCGCCATTTGAAATATAAGATCAAATTTTTAACAGCCCATGTTTAGCAAGACTTAATAGTTTGGAGTGTTTAATAGTTTTATGAAGGATTAAAAAAGAATAGCGTTTGTGTATTCTATAAATCAACTTATACGCTAAAATTTATTACAAGCAATTTCGTCGTTAATGAATGGGAAAATATAATAATGTAAGACTAAAAGTTATACAATAAAACATAATCATCACAAAAAAAAAACATATTTATATATTACATTAAATCTATATTTAAATCGTGCCTATTTAAGTACTTATTATTGCAAAAAGCCATTTAAATTTTTGTAAGACTTGAAACGTAAAAAAAAATCTTATTACGATAAAGGTAACAAAAAAATACCACGATTCTAAATTTAAATTGCCTTAAATATAAACATTCTAAAAGAAACAATAATAATAGCATTTCTTTGGAAACAAAGTAGCCAGAACATTAGTTTTTTTATTGCAACGTGTTAAATATCTCGGAACGGAATCCGTAACTAATCAATGCTCTTAATGATTCGATATAAATCTCCGCTTAATAACATTTTAGGGCGGCGCCCGTAAAGGGGTATAATTAGGCTGTTTTAAGGGTGCATCGTCACCATGCATGGTTAAGGGGCAGCTTTGATAATTATAATAGGATAACTTACGTGAGATTGATCGATGTTTTTATCAATTTATTAATCTTAGATTTTTTCTAATAGAGCAAGTTAATGTTTCTTTAACGTTAGAATGTACAACCGAAAAGGCTATATTGATTTTAATGAAAACCATATCGATAGATTTTTAGTTCTTTTTGTAATATGAAATCACTTAATACTTTACGATATATATATTTTGATATCACTTGTGACAAATAATAATTTTACTCAATATTTTTGTCTAAACATTTATCCAAAGAAACAACTTAATGTTTATAACTTAAGCTAACAATTGTTGTCAAATTATAAAATTGAAGTAAATTTATAAAATTATATTAATAATTATATTAATAATTTTATAAATTAATTATTAATTTAAAAAAAGGCAAGATGGCCCAGTGGTAAGAACGCGTGAATCCTAACCGACGATCGTGGGTTCAAGCCCGGGCAAGCACCACTGAATTTTCATGTGCTTAATTTGTGATTATAATTCATCTCGTGCTTTACGGTGAAGGAAAACATCGTGAGGAAACCTGCATGTGTCTAATTTCACTGAAAAGCCACATGTGTATTCCACCAACCCGCATTGGAGCAGCGTGGTGGATAAGCTCCAAACCTTCTCTTCAAAATGAGGAGAGGAGGCCTTTAGCCCAGCAGTGGGACATTCACGTTACGGTTACGATATATTAATAATAAAAATTATATTAATAATTTATAAAATTCACAACCCAATAATGTGATACATATTTCACCACACCAATTCAAAATATTACAGTTCACTTCCCTTTAAAGCCCGAACCATAACGTTTATGTTGTCCAGAAACGATTAAATTTTTGATTCATTGAAACACCACACTGTGTGCCCTTTAAATGGGTGGAATGATGAATAAGCCAAATTGTAAAGGTGGTTAAGAAAAGGAAGCTCTTTTCAAATCTCTATTATTACATCGAAAGTTATGGTAACACATCGAGATAATAAAATAATATTATAAAGACAAGGCTATCAATCAGCTATTGTAATTTTCAGAATTGCTATTTACTAATAATTTAAATAGCTTAATTATTATTTAATACACCATGGACAGGCTGGCCGAATACTTCAGATCAGCGTAAGAATCCATAAAACATACACAGCATTTCAAGGAAGACAAATTGCACACAAAAATAATCGCAAACAAAACACACATGAACCATAATTTTCCTAAATTACTAAACTATCATTCAAAACAATAGAAATATACGCCGAAGACATGCAAAACACGACGTTTAAGATATTATGATATGATATAATGTAATTCAATCGGCTTTAAGTCTGTTTCCACGAATCCCGTCATTTATATGTCCATCATCATCGGCAAAATGTATTTTTATTTATTTTATTCCATATTTATTTATTGGTCTCAGTAGTGATCCTGAGTTGGTAGTGTTACTCTCTCGTGCCTATCAATGCATATCAATGCACGTGAAGCCCTTCGCCTTGATCTCGCTTCAATCGTGTCGAATTGTCGTTTCATAGTGTTATGAGAGTGACTACATCTGTGTTTGCGCACACTTTTGTGCGCTGTGACTATTCTGCGTTCAGAATATGTGGTCGATACTGGTCAGAAAACAATTATTATCTATAGAGTTGTAGCAAAACTAACATATGTTTTATTAGGAAGAAAAATAAAATCGAAATATGAATTTTTAGACGATTGATGTTTTGTATTTTGCGCGTAACGAAGTCGCCAGGAGCAAACATAGCTTTATAATAGGAAAATATCGTAAACTTTAGAACAATTCGCTTTTGCCAGTAAAATCTCTGGCGCTTAGCCTCCGAACGGTGGCCTTAACCGGCTTAACCCTAGCCAGGTCGAGGCGTGACGGAATTCGAAACAATACTCCATCAAGTTGGTCGTTTTGCTCTCCTAACTGTCAAGTTTCGTTACCATAATATTACTAAGAGTTGAGACCTGGCCATATAAAAATATTAAGAAATTTATAAGAATTCTTTATTTCAAATAAGGATTAATATAATTCCTAAAATTGAAAAATACCATTGCAATCATGTGTCAATAAAAATACCTAAACTAATAAATGACGAGACCTTTTGTAATGTCTAACAGAAAAAACAATTAAACCAATATTAAACAAAGCTTATTCCAGAAGATGCAGTGCGTTTCGAAGTTTCTAATGTATAATTTTATAAAAGTAGCTGCGCTTCGCAATTTCACCCGCTTCTAATTTAGACTATTGTCGCGATAAGGGTAAATTTCATCTTCTTGTACTAAAGTATAGTACTTATTCTAAAGTTAGTCTATTAATAAATTATTTTTTTAATTTTGGAATTTCTGGTTCTTATAGCCAGTAGGTACATATTATTGGTTCGAACATAATTTAAATTTAATAACGAATAATCAACATAAAATATTATTTACTCAAGTATGCTCATAAAAGCAGTCTTGAATTGCCATGTTTGGTACAGTATTGAATTAAATGTGAAACTACCATAGGTTCGGAACGTAGATTCTACCGAAAAAAACCGGCAAGAAATTTAGTACTTACTTCTTTCCTTTAATTTACATAAGTCTGTTAATTAAATACTATGACATTTTTGATTTATTATATATCTATATTATTGCAGATCGACATAATGTGATAATGTTAGTAAATATAATAATTTAAGATTTTGGCCTATCAATGTTAATGTAAGTCAGATTACAAAAAAGCGTGTTAAAAAAAGTGTACGCTCATTAAAATTGACAAATAAAGATAAACAATTATTTTATATTTTTATTTCCACGTTGTAGTTAAGCTGGTTGAGCGCAAAATATTTTGCCAATTACACGTATTTAAACTGTTTTATTATACATGAATTATTACAAAAAATATATATTTTTATATAATTAAAATTATTAACAATGCCATCTATTGCCACAAGCATAAAGAACGATACGGTATACTTTAAAAAACGTGGTAGTTAGAAAAGCTCAGGAGATAGTGCACAAAATATACAATAGATGGCGTATTACACTAAAGTTCACACATTCAAAGATATTTTACTAGATGGCGCTATAAGCTTTAATTAGAGTCTGGAAAAATGTTTTTAAATAATAATTGTAACATAAGTAATAAAAAATGAATAATACTTCAAATATCACTAGGCACCAGACCAGACCGGAGAAGTTAGTATAAGGAAAAATAATATTGCCGATAAAAATAAGTTATGCTTTGTGATCTTATTTGTAGTAAGCGTTCATCAAAACTTATATTAACATTACAATAAAAATATTCAAAAAATAAAATTTCCTACATTATAATAAAAAATATGCCCCGGGTGAGGATCGAACTCACGACCTTAAGATTATGAGACTTACGCGCTGCCTTCTGCGCTACCGAGGCTTATTGATTAATGGTTAAATTATGAACTATTTGTTATTATACATTTTTAAGCAACAAAAATATATAAAAGAAAATGTAATAAAAGTAAATAATGAAAAAATATCATATAAAATCACATTATATGACATTCTTGCATTAGTTTTGTTTCGATATTGTGATTTATAGGTAAATTTATATGTTAATCTATAAAAAAGATGAATGCAAGACACGCAGCTAGAACTATAAAGATATTAAGTTCAGGGATACAAATAAATAAATTATAATTTATTAATTTATAATTTATTTATTTGTATTCCTATAAGTGGGTACATTTACAATATTGTGACATACATTTACATAATTAAGAGGTATCTACATTTTTTAATGCTGATAAGTGATATGTATATCGATAACAAGTGCGCACATAATTCTCACATATCACTAAATATTTTGTGTATTTAATAATAACACAAGAAATATGTAAGTATATACAGAAAAACTAATTTTCTACCTAGATGGATGGACAGATGGTATATAGTCACTTCCGCCCAAAGACATTGGCGGTGTGAGAGATATTGACCATTACTTGCATTAGCAATACGTCATCAATCTTAAAAACCAAGATGTTATGTTATACAAGGGAATGCCTGTAGTTACACTGGCTCACTCAGACGACTCACGTCAGAACGACACCAGTAGTAATAAATGTTACTTAGTGCTTGACAACAAATGTAGGACAAATGAACATTTTACCAAATAACTTGTCAGAAACTATTTAGGTGGTATTAAGATATCACTATAAACTATACTAAGATTCATAGAAATCATTAGAATCATTTCTAGAAATCAAAATAAACAATCATTCAGGCAGTGGGCATCTGCTTATCGTACTTTAGAAAACAAAGAATAAAAACTTGACATAGACAGAGATAGGTATGGCAGTTATGCAAAGACAAGAGCCAGGTTAATATGTTAAGAAATTATCGTCAAATGCTTTATCTGGAATAATAAGGTAGGTACCTACTTCCTAATTTTGAATGTTCTTTCTTAATTCTACACAATTTTTTCTTTGATTTTTTTTTGGAGTTATTATCATTACAACCGACCTTATTTATCATTAAAACTATGTAACTTTATGGGTACCTAGGTGTAGTATTGCTTTTGTTGAGATTGAGATGAGATATAGCTAGTTTTGTAGTCTACGGGATGTATTCGTTGTGATCATTTAAGTTTCGTTTTGTTATATACTGAAACTTGTGTTTTATATAAAATTTTAAAGTTGAATTTAATTTGATCATTTTTATTACCTCTTGCGCTTTTCGGTTTTAACATTTGAACTAACTTGTAGGGTATAATAAAGGTATCTAGGTAGGCTAGGTATCTAAAGTGGTTTTTTGTTTATACTCAGAATGTAACCTTGAAAAACTATTATCTATAGGTACTTAAGTCTCATAAGAATATATTTTAAAGATATCATAATAATACACAACGAAAATGAAATTCTATTCGTAATTTTATTAAATTACATTTCTTTCTTAATCATATTTCTTCAAAAACCTAGTAAAATAATATGCATACGGAAATGCTCAAATACCGTAAGTTACCGCAACTTTGCATATGATACATAACTTTAGCTAAAATATAAAGATCCTAAGACACAGTAAATATAATTATTATAAATTTGGTAACATATTTTAAAAGTTTTTAAGTAGTTATTGAATAACATCGGTTATGTATAATATTTATACTACTACATTAATTATTTTATATATTTGATTTTTAAAAGAATAGAAGTATATATTCTCTCCTCAATAAGTTTTATATTCACATTTAGATAAAGAAACGCATTGGTATTTCGATATTATTTACATTTTGTATCGACGGCTAAAATCCTCTAATGCGCCTGTCAAACTTTTCGAGCAAACTTTTACTAATCGACACCTAAAATGTCATTATATTCGAATAAATTCTCACAGGAGTTGTAAATTTTACCTCGTTTTTAGGCTTGTTTTAACCCTTCGCCGTGGTGAATATTTAAAAAGTCGTTGGGAACATTTTAATTGGGCAATCCTGTAAGGATTAAATTATCAAGACACCTAGTTACGGCACCTTTTCAAACTTAATGAATTCAACATGAATTAAGCGCGGTTGTTGCTTGCATAATCGTGGTGGTTCATATTATGATATTTACACTTTAATTTGACAAAATGACTTAAAAATACATCCTGATCATAAAGTTTATCCTAACTTTAATTATTAAAAGAAAAGATGAAAATTTTGTGGGCGACATCTATTTAGACATTTTGGAGAAAACGTATTATGTTACATGTAAAAACTTATCGTGTATCTGTAATTATAGTTAAGCAGCGTTTGCTTGGAAAATACCTGGACCGATATTTTTCTCCAGACTACGTTAACTTAGCACTTTTATTATATCAAGAAAAGTATAGAACATATGAACATGCTACCTACATATCCTCTAATATTAAATATAAAAATGTGAAAATTGTATATCAATTTGATATAGTATGCTAATTATTTAACTTATTTTAAATAACCTACTATTTTTTAAATTATTATATAGAAATTTTCCGTCAACATAGAATTCCTATTCGAACATTTTTAATTTTAATTCTGTACTTTCAAGCGGCTAAAATGTTTACTCGCGAAAGGGGACATTTCAAACTTTATTTTTCGACTTTTTGTACGTTAATTTTTTACAGGAAACCTCCTGAGACCGATTCGAGATTTGAGACACGGCGGAGTTTAAAAGTTGTAAGAGTTTGTTAAAAGACACTTTTACAATGGGTTAATCTTACACAACGAAGCGCGGCATGCATAATGTTATAGCCTCCCAAAGGATTTAACTTCAGCGTTTTTTAAACAGTACCTATCATTAAAACACTCATTTGTTTCTAAAATATCTCTAATATTTCATAATTTGCAATTATATTGAATGTTAGTTTCAATAAGTAATACTTAAAAGTTGTTATCTTTATTTTTATTGCCATACTGAAATGGCATTGTGGATAACATTCCGTATAATTTGTTCACTATAAAAAACTAAAAACAGAATTACAAACATGATTAAGGTAGCAGTTAAGGATTACCGGGAAGCGCAACGTTTTTCTTATGTGATAGTTTTGCAGATAATGATATTTTTTGCATTTTTATTTTTATATTTTTATCCAATTTTTATCGTATTAAAAACGAAGCGCGCAGAAACAATGTAGAGACGTAAAAAATCTATGTGTTAACTCGATAGCATATGAAATATTACTATTTAATTTTTCACATTGTAATTTTTTATTTTAGAATTAAGTATTGAATTTGACGCGGAAACATTTAACGTTACACATCTTAGCTAACATAAAGAATTCTACTGCTGTTTTACCCTTACCACGCGACTATATTTCGTACTGTAACATTAAAATTTATCACTAGCGAGAGAGTTTACGCGAAAGCCTGGTGATAAAATAAAATGACAGTTGTTTAGTATTGGCCCGGGAATATTGTTTGTACTATGTAGAAATTGAAAGGTATGGGGCGCCCGAGACCTGTTTTATTTATGACAGAAAATGGGTTTTGGATTGCAGTGAGTAATACGTGGTAGGAGTAACTTATATGAGAAACGTGAATAGTTGATGTCCCATTTTACAATTTACGCGAACAATTCTGAACGAATTCAATAAACAAGGACCTAAATAAATATAAAGGGTTAATAAGACAAGATATATAAAGTACAAAAAGAAGACTACACCGTAAATTTGCTACTGCTGGGTTTAGGCCTCCCAATTATATTAATAAGGAGGATTGGAAATCTATTTAAGGCTTGTATATCGTATATAATGTATATAATTAAAGTAGCAGCTCTTTTCATTCAAAAATAGTACAGGGTTAAATTAGTCCTTAATATTGAATATATTATAAAAATATTTTTATATTTTGTGCTATATTTCATCCGCAGACAGGAATTATTATAAAATATTAACTAAAAATATAAATTTTAGTCAATATTTTGAAGTTATGAAAACTAATAAATAAATGTGAGTAATGTAGTTTTTATTTTTAACACAGTATAAAGTATCCGTGCACTATTTAATAATTGAAATAATAATGGATGAGCGGCTCACAAATAACTTGGACCCAAAACCGTAAATTGAAAATAGAAAAGTTTTTAATCTCTAATACTAGAACGATATAAAAATATTTTTAAGTGCATTATTTATAAAAAAATCATGTGAGAATCTTGTATATAAAATAGTATAATATTTAGAACATACAATATTAATTGCAGATTGATATGATTATGAAAACGCCAGGTTCATAAATATATACACAAACGTATCAGGGATTAGCCTCACATAAATAATTTGGATTTCGTTTTTGTTACGCATTATTTGAAATCGCGGCTGCTATTATAAATGTGCACTAATTCACGTGTAGGTTCTTTTAATGACATTCAACACCAAGAAGAAGTTTTTTTTTTAATGTATGAACGTGGACGGCTAATGGATCACCTGATGGTAAGTGGCCACCACCGCCCAAAGATATGGATGTGGCGTAGAAATATTAACCACCTTGCGAACTAAGGTGTTATGCCCCAGTTATGAAATTAATATAAATTTTGCACAACTGAAATTTGTGCTTGAAATTAAACCCACGACCATCGGTTGACATCTGTGTTCTGCCCACTGCCACTTTTAAAGTATTTTTTAAGAATTTAACTGCGAAACTTTAGTATCTGTTATTAAAAATACCTCTAAATACATAATAAGTATACCGTAACAGCATATGAATGTCCCACTGCTGGGCTAATGGCCTCCTCTCCTCTTTCTGAGGAGAAGGTTTGGAGCTTATTCCACCACGCTGCTCCAATGCGTGTTGGTGGAAATATATATATAATAAGTATATTTAAATATCAAATAAAAACACAGTTATATGATCAAATAGTAAGAATGCATAATATTTTCATAAAATAATTCCTAAATGTAAGTAAATAAACAATATATAGACACAGATTTTACTGTCGAATACAACATAAAGGGATTCTGTTGCAGCCTTTTATATGGTCCGGATGAGCCGGTCAGACTGTAACGTCCGACCGGATTACTTTTATATCTCGTAGCAAATAATAGCACATAAAACTTGCGTGAAAAACACTAGTTATGGGCCGTCGAGATGAATGTTGAATGTACGGTTAGAATGTAAAATGTTATCAGAATTTTAATAAATTTATTTTAATTTTATTTAAGGTGCTTAAATACAGTCTGTTTTCCACGTAAAGTCCAAAAGTTACATTAAATAATTTTAGTTTATAATTGACTTTCTTAAATGATATGTGTTATTCATTAATAAGTCAGTTATTTCGATTCGTAATCTGTTGTTATGTATGAGATATATGTTGATCGAGTAATGCTATCACAATGCCAAGTTTAATTAAATATTGCGAAAAGTATCGTATATGGTCGAAAATTACCCAACTTTTTTGACCAGATTCGATTAATTTTCTTTTGTCACCTCACAGTCTCATGTAAATTTAATTTATTTATTTTCCTTTATTTTATAACTTACTCCTATGGCTACCAATGACTAGGTTTCACATGCGTTCAGCGTTTCTGTTCCACCCGCAGCCATAGGCATGATTTTATATTGGCCTTTCTTAATAAATAGTATAATAACAAAAGCAATATTATCTCAAATCGGTCTTGGAGATCTTGAAATTAGCACATTCAAACAAACATTTATTTTAATATATCATTTATTTCATTGAGTAGACTATAAGATACAACATTATATATACATTTGTGTCAACATTGTTTTTCATAATTAAATAGTTTTTGTGTATACTATAAATTATAATAGATAAAATATCTGCATACATTTTTCTGCTGTCCTTATCATGTAATTCGTAATTCCAGCTAAGCAATAGGGGTGAAGTAGCGCTTATAAAGATGTCCGGACAAGATTTAGGAGTTGTTCACCTTTATTACGAGTTATATAGAAATAAAATGTTTTATTGTTATAACAAAAACATTATATTAAAAGTTACAAATATATAATATAGGAATTGTCGCATGGGTTGCATTTGATTATTTTCTATCAACTCCTGCGAATGTAATATTTAAATTTAAGTTTTGATAAATTAATGATCTGCAACTAATTGTATCATCAAAAACATACACATTAAATAATAATAATGTCTATTAGTAAATAAAAACGCAGCTAAAACGCAGTATGGGACCTTCATTTTTCAAGATTAACTATCCAATGACCATTCAATTCAAAGCCAAGTTCATGAACAGTGTTTCAGAAAGCTTCGAGTAAAATTGATAAATATAAAATAATAAATTTATACTTAAAATATATAAGTTCGTATATTTAGTACACAATGTTTACAAGTATGTACACAACTATAATATGTTTACAAAAAATATCCTTTCAAGGTACGCAAATGGTATATTTGGAAATTATTCCACCACGCTGCCCTGTTACTGGTTTGTAGATACGTAACACATGTTAACGTTGTTTGACATTTGCTTTTCATTACGATGTAAATTAATATTATAAGCAGAAATGTTAAACAACAAATTGTTGTTATATAAAAATAATATAACAATTTGTCGTAATTTCGCCGAGAGCTGCAATCCCCGTCAATCTTAGTACAACATACAACGACGTTACAAAAGACTTTACGCCTCATCTAACATTTAAGAATTAATCGCCGTCTACTTTATACAGTCAACTCAGTAAAAATAATAAATCTATAGTTCTTATTATTAAAGTATTAAGGTCGCAATTTGAACGGAAAGATCGTAGTCTATAGTCTCGTGTAAATGTTACGACGTAGGACTTAAAGAAGTATCGTTCATCGTAAAAACTTCGTGCGCAGTAAACTATGAAAATTAAATTACGAGCAGATTGTAGGGGAAATATACATTTTCCTTGTAATCAAGTAGATATTGTAGTTAGCTGGATTTCTTAGATATAAAACTAGCAAATACATTTTTTTACAACATATTACTCAATGTAAACTTTTTAATGTAAATTGTTCCAATCACATTCAATTCTACGAATAATTTTTCACTTTATCGCAATCGAATCGAAACATAATCGTTAGCGTTTTCCTATTCTACTAACACAACAATCAAGTTGCGGTTCGGTCTTAGTTGGATCGAAATAGAATCGGGAAGTTTAGAGCCTCTCAGTTATTTTTTGTATAGATTGATGACATAAAATACAATATTTTTTGCAATTAAAAGGGGAATTAGTGCTTTCATTCGTGCCACCATTCGGTGGCATCATGTGCCATCGCGGCCATGATATCAACAGTAGTTGTTTTTTGTATATTTTTTATAATGGCAATTCTTATGTAAATAAATTTATAGGGATGAATTTTAATATTTATAATAATTAAAAAAAATATAACAATAAATGTATTTAATTTTATTATATTAGAAAAACTAATATAATAAACTACGAATGCCATAAACTGGCTAAACAAATTATCATGCCCATGAGCAGGTTGGTATAGACTTTAATGTGCTGCAGAGCCACCTATAAGTAGTTAGTATGGTAAATTATCTCCATTAAAAAAACTATACGTGTGAAAAGTTTTACTGTGATCGAAGAAATATACAATTTACATAAGTATATATTTTAATAGGTATAGAATGAAATACGAAACAAAATGTCTTCGTTAAATATATTCATAATAATGTGTTACGTTCCAGTATCTAAACATTTGGCATTGTGATTACGATCCTTCAAAACATCGACCCTCAGAGCGGAGTGTCATCTGAAATATAATATATTACTGGACCCCGGCCCATCCCTGAGGAGACCCTGTTAATTACCAAGTACAAGTCGCGTCCCGTCGAGGGATACCTTTTAATGTTTTGTTTATCTTATTATAAATATTTTCAAATCTACATAATAGTTTCAAAATATAATTTTAAATTGACTTTATTATGCGAGTATTCTTATTATTATTTATTTCTAAGTTTAATTTTAATTCTCAATATCAGCAATATTGAGAATTTTATCAAATGCAATCCCGTCAGGGTAGGTACCACCCACTCATCATATATTCTACCTCCCTACTTAGTATTGTTGTACAGATTGAAGGGTGAGTGAGCCAGTGTAATTACAGGTATGAGGAACATCCTAGTTCCCAAGGCTGGTGGCGCATTGAATATGTAAGGGACGGTGGATATTTTTTGCAGTGCCAACGTTTATGCCATGGTCACCATTTAAATTGCTTGTCTGCCAACGTATATGAATTTAAAAAATAGATAAAATGTTCTTCTTAATATTAGTTATCGCCGCAAGTAGAATCATTATATTTTTAAAATTGGTTTTGTTATGTGAAGATTATTTGATAAAACTTATGAATAATTTATCAATAATGTTAAATAAAAATAACAATATCAAGAATATTCAAAATCTAATTTTCATCTAGAACACGATTGTTTTTTTTAAATATTCGAAAGAAATTTTTCCAATTTGTTCCCAAATCATTCCCACGGCAATAAGAGCCGGCACATTAAGACTTCGCATTTAACGTTCAAATTATATATTTTTTTTCAGGTTGTACTTTTAAAAGATATTTTTATACGACATTTGAACTTGGAACTCCGCCACGAGGGATATTCCATGTCGTTCCAGTTCGAAAATTAAATTTAAATCCCCTCACATTTTTACCGCCCTTCAGATTATTTGCCGCAATAAGTTACTTTTTTTTACAGTGTTTTATTTAATTTTCTTAGGTCAAATTTCCAGGGGGTATTAGATTTTTTTCAATCACCCTCATATTTTGATAATTTATTAAGAGTCTGTTTGATCTGGATAAAAACTTTGAAAGGTATAAGAACTTTGGATAGGTATTAAAAGTACAATCGTGTTAAATAAAATAGTTTAAAGTACTTTATTTGAAATAAAATCAATATATTTTTATATTACCTTATTATACGTACATTTTCTTCTTAGATGTTATAATTTAGCCATATAAATATATATAATATAAAGAAACGGACTAAAAATTGGACGTTTCCAAAATAGTAATTTTTTTAAAGGATTTTATAATATATTATTTAAAAAGCGCATCCGCCATTTTCTTTATACCCACATTTTTACTTGGAGTTGCTTAAGGGGCTATAACCGAAGGTAAGAAAGGCCACCAGGGTGCTACGAGGCACTTGTCAAGCTCGTAATATTTTATTAGATAACCAAATAAACCTCGTGCCTTTCAAAGTTTTGCCTCGGGTCGTTTTGGGCATTTCTACTGTTTAATATACGGAGAAGAAATCTAACGAATTAACAAATTATAATAACGAGAAACATGAAAATTAAATTTGTAACAAAAAATAAATAATATGATATTAATAAATATGATTTGTGTTACATAATTGTTTTGAAATATTCAGTGAATTTAATTTAGATCATCGGTATATTTTTCATGTCTCAGTTGAAAATAACATAACCCATTTTATTTTATTATATTTATAAATGAAGTAAAAATGAATTAACTGAAACTTTATATCTTGTTTATAAGACCATCATAATTTTATAACAAAATCTGAGCCATAAAGACGGGCTTCTGCTTAACCATATAATATATTACATTATTCGCACACGCACGGCTATTAATATTCATAATACAATTTAACACAGCGAGGTTAATTTCACCTAAATATGTAAATTATCATAAGCCGACCACCGTTAATTCAGAGATGTCAGTTTGCAAATATTCCTATCTCGTTCACTCTCAACGTGTAACATAGATGTATGAAAGGGATGTTTAATATGTATATTATGAATAAGGACGCAGGGAAAATTTTAACGGTGCCTATGAGGGCTGTGAATGCTGAAATAACTTTCAAATATTGTCGCTAGGTGGACGAAAAGTTTAGTTCCTGAGGGAGGCTGTTTGCTCGCATGTCGTCTCTGCTTATAAAATGAAACGCACATCATTTTGAAACACATTACACTGTACGCGACCATACATACACATAAATACTGCAGATTAAAAATATACGCTAGTTACTTTGTGTTTTTTTCTCCCTTATAACTTGTATAATTAATTTAATTTTAGAAATATTACTATTTAGTATGTTATATTTTCAACAGTTTTTTTAGCCTCGAATTTATTTGAAAATTAGTGATAAGGGAAGGTTATCCTTTGGATTCTATTAATGTAAATTTTTGATCATTAATATTGTCTGATCAATAAATAAATAAGTGAATACGAGTATTATATCAATAAATCGTTTATTTGAAAACTACTTCTGCCAACATATTTGTACTTTTTAATTTTGATCAATATACAAATACAATATTTACGGGTAGATATTGTTTTATACTTTAAACTGTTCTAAGCATGACTATAGCATAAAATAAAGAAATAATCTTAAAAGTCTTAAAAGTGTTAACGTTTTGATCATCAGTAAAGTTTTTCTAAGCTGGACATTATCAACAACAGCACCCGCGTCTGTTTCAGAGATATAATTTACATCTTAAGGGCTATAAATTAACTGAGATTTTTTCACAATTAAATAAAGTTGTCTTAATTAAAATTAAAAATATTTAACTAGGGACCATAAACTTGAGGTTCGAAATTCAAAAAAAAAACCAATGTAACAAAAAAGCAATCCGTCGCGGGATAAAGTAATTAAAATGCTCGATTCCATCTAAACGAAGTTAATCCGGTAAATTGCGAATCGCGAGTCCATAAAATATAATTAAAAACTCGAACGGGAAAAAACGAGAAAGGCGCGAGGTATCGCGTCATCAATCTGAGGAATTATTTCATTTACGTATTAAAATCCTCGTTTTGTCCGCCATGAATTATTCCTCATCGCTTTAATTACGCGCCGTACCCTGGCTATATCTACTGAAGTTATACTTTAAAATAGACGTCTACCAAACGATTTCATTCGAAATTCGAAAGGGCTTATAAAGTATTGCATACAATTTATTTTAGTTTTCAAATCTTTGGTAATAGTAATGTTATATCAATTTTCGTTTTTTTTTAAATAACGCACAATATATGAGTGTGCTTTAATGTATTAATTTGTTTTATAAAATAAGCTAATTGATTTTTTCTTTTTGGTCTCCGTTTTTGATGAGCCAAGTTAGCCCAGTGATTGGAACACGTGGATCTTAACCGAAGATTGCGGGTTCAAACCCGGGAAAAGCATTATTGCGTTATCATGACCTTAATTTGTATTTATAATTCATCCTGTGCTAGGAGGAAAATATCATGTCGTGACGTGACGTGACCTGCACGTGTCGTATGAAAAACTTTCATAAGTGTATCTTCGAACCCGTATAATCCTACAATAAGCTCCAAACCTTCTGCCCAAAAGTGATTATAATTCATCTCGTGCTTGACGGTGAAGGAAAACATCGTGAGGAAACCTGCTTGTGTTTCATAATTTCAATGAAATTCAGCCACATGTGTATTCCACCAACCCGCATTGGAGCAGCGTGGTGGAATAAGCTCCAAAGCCTTCTCCTCAAAAAGGAGGCCCTTAGCACAGCAGTGGGACATTTACAGGCTGTTACTAGGTATAGCTTAAAATACCCGAGAGCATTTAGACGGTGTGTGCTTTTAATAATTTGTATATTTCTACATACTATGTTTCTATTTTAGTCACTTTTGAGGTTCTTTTTAATTTATCATATTTTATTTTAGAAATTGTTTACTGGACAAGAAATCTAACACACATTTATTACAAGCACATGGTGATTGTTCAAATAGTCATATATCAACGATCTCTGAAGTGATAGATATCTAGACTCCCCTAGCTTAGGGTTAGGTCACACTTATGTAATATTAAATGACTATCATCAGAGCGGTGGTTAAAATTCAATTAACTTAATGCGTCTAGGTTCAGTGAACTGCATAATTTACACACTATCTCGTATTAGTTAATAATTTTTTCAATATATTTTCCATTTTAGTTTATATAATATTAGTAGCTTAAGTAATATAATATAGTTTCGTAGACTTTAAAAGTAACCATCGTAGCAGTGCTACGAAGTGAAGATAAGGCTAATTGACATTTCAATTCTACTTACTTATCAATTTTTTAAATAAAATTTATTCATGAATGTATAGATAAGATAATACATTGTTTCAAATCTTTATGTTATAAATCCGAAGCATTTTTTAATGCGGATACTACATACAAACAGTGCCAAAAGATTACTAAGATATTTTAATTAATTTATTTTTAATTTAGATAAGTACAAAGATCTTATAGTAAGTACACAACAAGCCACCTGATAGTAACAGGTCACCTTCGCTCATAGACATTGGCACTGTAAGAAATGTTAACCATCCCTTATCATTCATTATTCATCAGCCTACCACCAGTAAAACTGGTGGTAGGGCTTTGTGCAAGTTCGTCTGGGTAGGTACCACCCACTCATCAGATATTCTACCGCAAAACAGCACTACTTATTATTGTTGTGTTTTAGTTTGAAGGGTGAGTGAGCCAGTGTAATTACAGGCACAAGGGACATAAAATCTTAGTTCCCAAAGTTGGTGGTGCATTGGCTATATAAGCGATGGTTGACATTTCTTACAATGCCAATGTCTAAGGGCGTTTGGTGACCACTTACCATCAGGTGGCCCATATGCTCGTCCGCCTTCCTATTTTATATATAAAAAAAAATCCATTAACCTTGGGTACTTGATATTAAATCCCTTATGTCTGTTGTAACACTGGCTCATTCACCCTGTTATATTATGTTATATATGTTATACCCTGGTATTGCTGTTTGGCAGAAGAATATTTAATGAGTGAGCGCTACCAAGACAGATTTGCAAAAGGCGTGTCTCCATAACTGTGAGCTTTACATCATAACATGAATCATAACAATAGTAGATACACTCCGATAAGTACAAGTAATAAGTTCCAAACCTTCTCCTCAAAAGGGAGAGGAGGCCTTAGCCCAGCAGTGGGACATTAACAGGCTGGTACTGTACTGTTACTGTAAGTACAAGTAGCCTGCTGGGAAATAAACGGTCATTAGATAGTTTTTAGTAAATTTAGCTAAGAATAATGGGCATTGTATATATAAATGTTACTAAAACGCCCTAACCCGACAGACAGATTGACGGTGACCGATGTAGAATTTATGTCCCGTCGGCTGTGTCGTTAATGCTATTAAAGATGTAGTGCTGCACACATGGACAAATCAGAAACTATACGTAAATTTCAATATAGTTCTATCATAGTTTGCATTCTTCTATGTGCTTTATAAAACAATGTTCAATGTGTTTAATACTATTTGTTCTTATAATATCGGGCAATGTATATTTAATAGATAATAATGTATTTATATATATAGTAATAATGCACAGATTATTTATGCATGTAATGTTGTTTTTTTTTTTATAGAATAGGAAGGTGGACGAGCATATGGGCCACCTGATGGTAAGTGGTCACCAAACGCCCTTAGACATTGGCATTGTAAGAAATGTCAACCATCGCTTATAGCCAATGCGCCACCAACCTTGGGAACTAAGATTTTATGTCCCTTGTGCCTGTAATTACACTGGCTCACTCACCCTTCAAACCCGAACACAACAATATCAAGTATTGCTGTTTTGCGGTAGAATATGTGATGAGTGGGTGGTACCTATTATTTGAAAATTTATTTAGAAATTTTATTTTCAAATTGTTAATATTTAACTTCAAATCAATGGTACTTATATTAAGGATTAAATAAAATGAAATATTTATAAAAATAACAAATTCATAAATTATTATCGTGTCGAATAGCAGGAAATAGAAATACTCTTATCTTTTGAGATGTACAACATATTTATGTTGCTATAATTATATAAAATATAAAATAAATAATTGAAAAATTGTGCCGAATCCTCTTCAAATAAAAAAAATTGATTGAAAATAAAACAATTAAAAGGAATTAATTAACATCCCAATTTCTGTATAATAATTTTTATAAAAAATTAAAAATACTAGTAAGTAGGATTTTCCAAGGTCCCCCAAAGTTATACACACATATGCTTATATGACATTTATATAAATCATATTAAACATACTCTGATTAAGGTAACGTAAATTACACAGTAGCATATGTCCAATTAAGCCCGTCAAACGTGAATCAGTGTCGCGTGACGCGATTAGGCGATACGTGACAATACTACCAACGGTTGTCGGTGCTTGTAAATGCACTAAGCAACTAAGAGCACGTAAAAATACCAACAAGCAAAGGCTTTCTCTGCTGTTGATGAGATATGAAGCTTAATTCACAAACCACAAACGTTCAAGTAAAAAACTTTAGAACAACTAATAGAATTTACTTGAATTTCAATCTGTAATCTCGGTCAGATCATACATTTATGCCTCAAGTCGAACATTTTTAAACAGTTTTATAATAATATTTAATTTTCAATTCAATATTGAATACTTGTTAAAAAAAACATATTATGTAAATGTAATTCATATAAAAAGTTAGTAGATATTTTTAAATAACTTTTATATTAAAGAATTAGTGATAACTCGATAAGTTTACATTTAATTAATAATAATTGTTTAAAATTTCGCTTCAGATATTCCTAAAGCATAGTAAAATTTTGTCGAATGTTATAGTTAGGTACAGTTGGGTCAGTGTATATTTACAACTAAGAGCCTCGAGAGGAGACAAGGGCTCACGTATAAAAATGTGATTATATCAAAACTCCTTACAATATCTTAATATAAAAACTTCTTTCTTAATAATATAATTAGTAAGTTACATTCGCAGTCGAAGCAAGGCACTAATACCATATTCAGAATATTCACAATACCGCAGCCGAGTCTGGAGCAATTCCCAACCGTCGTAACGTCTAATTCCCGTCGACTTACACACATCAGCGTTTTCGATATCATGCTGTACCCCCTTAACGTATAGAGTAGCTTGTAACAGAGAATACTAATACTTAAAATACTTATAGACTTAAACTTAAGAAAACTTTCAGCCTCTAATTGTTGTGCTGATTTGAGAACTTCTTTTCTTATTATAAGATCAACAATGATCTGAATGATTTTTGTTTCAAATTCATGCAGGTTTCTTTGCGATGTTTTCCTTCACCGTCGAACAGGAGCTGAATTATAACACAAATTAAACTCATGACAATTCATTGCTTGCCTGAGTTTGAACTTGCAATCATCTGTTAAGATTCAGGTGTTTCAACCACTGGATCATCATTTATATATATTAGGTACAAAATATTTAATTAACTTCTAACCGTGCATTTGAAATAATGCTATGGACTTCTGATAAATTAATTTATTTTAATTTTAAATTTTGTTTTTGAGAACTGTTTTTTTATAGGTTTTTGTATTTTCGTAATTTGTGATTAATATTGAAGAATAATATGATTTATGCATAAAATTGGAGAACCAAAAATAAAAATTAAGTCTCTGTAATAATATAAATCTATATATCTCCTTTTTCCATTTACACGGAACCACACAAATATTGCAAACTAAACGGGGGCCAGCACTATTTACAATTTGCCGCCCCTGCGTCCGTCAGGACACATTCGGCCCATCGTTATGTTGCCAATGTTTATATTGCTTGCTCACTGCTACATAGTTACCTTTTTATTGGTTCGCCACAACATCTTATTGCATTTAACGTTCAAATTTGAATGTCGGCGCGAAATCGAAAAAAACCTCTTTGGTTATGCGCGTCACCGACCGTTTTATTATTATCTACTTTAGTATTATCTGTTGCATTTGCATAAAATTTATTTTTACTTGTTTGATGTTATACTGTGTGTGTATTCTAAAATTATTAATTATTATACAATTTAGCTTATGAAATTAAAATTATACTACGAACATTATAAACTACAATCCGCATTAACGAGTTGCACTGAGTAAAAAATTGACGCTGTATGTAGCAATACCATTGCATACATTAAGCACAGTAAATATATATGCATTATGTTAAATTGTTGTATTTAATAATTGAACGAATAGCTATTTATTTATTTATAATAGCACACTTACAACACACTTATAAAGCATTGAAATGATTAATTTATAAAACAATAATAGTATATCTAATATGCTTGTCAATTACAAGTGTACATAGCACTTCCAAAAGCCGAGAGCCGAGCCCAGTGGTAAGAACGCGTGAATCTTAACCGATGATCGTGGGTTCAAACCCGGGCAAGCACCACTGAATTTTCATGTGCTTAATTTGTGTTGAAAATTCATCTCGTGCTTAACGGTGAAGGAAAACATCGTGAGGAAACCTGCATGTGTCTAATTTCATTGAAATTGTGCCACATGTGTATTCTACCAACCCGCATTGGAGCAGCGTGGTGGAATAAGCTCCAAACCTTCTCCTCAAACGGGAGAGGAGGCCTTAGCCCAGCAGTGGGACATTAACAGGCTGTTACTGTACTGTACTGTAGCACTTCCAGATTCATCTAATCAAATACAAATTAAACGTAACAAAAAATCATCAGTAATTTTTAAAAAATGTCAAAATTAAATAATAAATAATGACATTATTATAATAAAAAATCGATCGGCGAAATCATAATTCAAAATCATATTTAATTTATCATTCGTTCAAAAAAGATCAGATCAAATGATTCATGATGTTCTTGATCGCGATTAGATTCAACGTAATTAACAACTGTAAGTAATCAATATCTAAATTTTACTGAATTTCATGACACAGAATATGTTGAAGTATTTGTATTTTACCTGAATTTGTAGCAAAGTTAAAAAGTTGTCATTTTTTTATAAATGAATTTCTACTGTTAATACTGAATTTCACAAACAGAAACAAAAACTCTAAGAATAAGAAAAACATATATTTTCTATATTGGATTAAATAATTGCTTTAAATTAAATAAAGATAACAAATAAATGCTTGTAAGTTTGCTACCCACGAACGACCGCTCAGTCGCAAATAGTGCATTGAGAGTGCAGTTTAAGCCGTAGTTTTGTATTACAGTTGGTACTCAGACGACATTCGGAGTCAGACAGCCGTAGCGCCTGGAGAGTTCACGCTCCATTATCGGCCCAAGATAACGCAGCTGTCGCAATTGTTGCCGCTTACAACACCTTAGCTTTATCGTCTCGCACAGATAATATGAGCATATTCATATTATATGTGGTATTGATTTTTAGGTTTACAAGAGACAAATACGGGTTTTGAAAAATTGCTTCAACTTGAAACGTTATCAAATACGTTTAATAATAGTTCTAACTTTGTTTTTTTTTTCAAATGACAGTAGGGCTATGCTGTTAGAACTTCTTACTCACCCGTGTAATAATGATAACCGATTTATGGTAATATACTATCTTGATGCGTGTATTTATAATTATTATGGTAAATGTCACACATAATTTTTTGACATTACACGGACGTTTTCTTCGGTGAGTTTCAAGTTTGTTCTTACAGAATAACTATGTTTCCTACTGTTGTAGTAAACGATATTTTTTCGCACGAACTCATAGTTAATGTGCAGAATCAGGCTACTTAAAGATTTAACAAACATTAACAAAGACATCTTAATATTTATTATGTTGTATTCATTGAAAGTGATATTTACGTAATCAAATACTTTATTGTTTATAGTATAGGTAGGCGGTCGAGCATATGGGCCACCTGATGGTAAGTGGTCACCAACGCCCATAGACAGTGACATTGTAAGATATGCTAACCATCGCTTACATCGCCAATGCGCCACCAACTTTGGGAACTAAGATTTTATGTCCCTTGTTCCTGTAATTACACTGGCTCACTCACCCTTTAAACTGGAACACAACAATACCAAGCTGTTCTGCGGTAGAATATCTGATGAGTGGGTGGTACCTACCCAGACGAGCTTGCACAAAGCCCTATTACTTGTACCAGAACTTAATTCGCTGCTACTTATAAGATCTAAGACATGGTTTATATTGTTCAATGCAGTCCTATACTATGAAAATATATATATAACATTAACTACATATTCTAAATAATAGTGAAATCATAATGAGTTAGATTTTCTTAAAATGTAACGATGATATAAATGAAGGATGTTATACATATATATAATATATACAGGCGTCTCAAAAAAGCACTTCACATTTGAAAAGCGAACAAACAAAGTTGGTATTCTTTATTTATTCGATTAATATATGAAAGATTGTATTTTTTTTTTCAAAAATATAGAGATGGGTTCATAATTATTACATAATAAGTGATATTCGAGTTTTTTTTCTTATTTTTTAGTAATACTACATTTTTTTATTGTTTTTTTTTATTTTTATTTTTTTATTTTTTTTTATTTTTATTTTATAGAATAGTAAGGTGGACGAGCATATGGGCCACCTGATGGTAAGTGGTCACCAAACGCCCTTAGACATTGGCATTCTAAGAAATGTCAACCATCGCTTATAGCCAATGCGCCACCAACCTTGGGAACTAAGATTTTATGTCCCTTGTGCCTGTAATTACACTGGCTCACTCACCCTTCAAACCGGAACACAACAATATCAAGTATTGCTGTTTTGCGGTAGAATATCTGATGAGTGGGTGCTACCTACCCAGACGAGCTTGCACAAGGCCCTACCACCAGTACCAGGCGTTCATTGACCATTCGATTTGAAATCGATCCGTCAATAAAAAAATTAAATACTATTACAATGCATTACTTATTGAAATATCAAATAATAAACTAAATATAGTATAGATCGATACTTAATTAATTACAACTATACGTAGCCGCGCCCCGGTTACGTCGTAGCACCTATACGTAACTACCGCGCAACAGTGGATTTCCCCAGAGGAACTCGTTCAGCGTTCCCTCATAGAATGGTTATAAAATACGAATAAAATATTTAGGATATTTATTGAAATCGGAAGTTACTAACTAATATTAATCGTTATTAAAGTACTGTGCATATCACATTTTTTTTATAATTTTGAAATTGAAAGAGTAAATCATTTTAATGTTATTAATTAAAAACCTATTTAGTTTTTTTTTGAGTTACGTTCTAAGTTTGCAGTATTAGTTTTTCAATATTTTTTATGAGCATTATTTGTAAATAAACGAAAGTTTACATCACACACACGTTATAGATATAAAAATAAGACATATTTTTACTGATTTAATTCGTAGAACTTTGATAGTATTTTTTATTCTAGAGAAACGGTATCTGAGTACAATTTAAAAATTATTTTCCGAAAATTTAAAATGATTAAATACGTAATATTTTGTCTATATTTGTAGATGAAGTTCAGTAATCCTATTTCGACGATAGCCATCATAGGCGTAATGAAAGTTCACTCTAATGAAAGTGAACTTTCTTTTCCATTTATATGGTATTAATACGTATACACACGTATCGCTTCTATTTTATTATTATAATCTATGGTAACAGTAGCGATGCCGCACCCGCCATGTTATTCCGCCCATTAAGGCACCTGTCATGTGAGTTTACAATAAGTAAATATGGACGTGCGGTAACGGGGACGTTATTGCCACTATTGGCGACAATAGGGCTGCTTTGTTTGCGTGAAAAATTAGCAGAGCCTTTATTGACCGACTCAAATCGTTATTGGGAAATCGCAAGGGATGGTGTGAGACTGATGTTTGATTTTAAGCGCGATCAGTTTTGTTATTGCTTAATTTTACAGGCATTTTATTGTTGCGAAATAAAGTAATTAGGTATTCACTAAAAGTATCCAAGCGATACTAGCGCCGTATTCTGTATTACGATAAACATCGGAACAGTATAGCCCGTCGAGATTATTCTTACAGAATATGTAAGAAACTCACCGCAAACATGATCGTAAAAAAACCATCAAAAAGGCACATCACAGTAAGTTGTTATTTCACAAGTGAAATTCGAAATTTAAATCGAATATTAAATCGGAACAAATCTAAATGTATTCAATAAACAAAAAAAAAACAACACGGTTTAATAAAATATACTTATAAAATTGTTATACATATTAGGATGTAAAATATTTAATGATTGATGATTATTGTAAATTAAGTATACTACTACAACATGATCGAGTGTATGACAATTTATAAGACTATCAAGCGGCTGATGGACCCTTGTCAACTTAATTAACTGACGAAGGCCTTCGCTGTCGGGGGGATTATGAAATAGCGTCTGATTGGCACTAAATAATATTACTTATTTTGTAATATCGTCTAATAACACAGAAGCCATAAAAATAAAGGAATTGTTTCATAAAATCTTCTTCATAATATTGCAATAACGTTCGTAAAAATATTCATTAAAGTGTCGAGTTCGATTTAATTTTAAACAAGCAACAATAATTACGATTTAATTATTCCTTATATTGTTTTTTATTTGGTCGTTCATTTATAATTATAAAAAATTGTTTTTAAGCGATTATTACAATTGCTATAAACAATCGATGTAGTTACGTGTTTAACATAAAAATATTATTTCAAAACAAAATATTATAAAGCAACCCGAGTTAAGAGTTTATAAGCACAGAATATAAATCTCAATTTCAAACGTCATTTAAATAAAAATATTATTTACTGTAGCGTTTTGGTAAAGGTAAAAATAAAACAATAATCCGGAATCGGGTCCCGGCGGGCGCGTTTTCGCCGGAATAATACTTTTTATCATATTTATTGACTGATAAATGGCTACGTATATCCGAGTGCATTTATATGTTGTTCCTAATTCTTTTTTGTTGTAATTGTTTTGTAGGTGTTACGATAATATAGAAATAATGTCTATCGTGTATATTTTGATTTTGCATTTTGCTCTTTATTTTTGGATAAATGCTTACGAAATAAAACCTACCTAGTTTGTCATACGATGTTTAAAAGTATGATTTATAATGTTGCGTGATTGTAAATATATAAACAAAAAATGTCTTAACTTTATTGATAAATTATAATAGAAACTATTTCTTTGAGAACATGTCAAAATAATTTAAAAAGATAATCTTAATAAAGACAAAAATAGACAAGTTTTTGTAATTTGTTATTACAATTTATCTAAGTTCCTCTAAAACGCCCTCAATTTTTTGCAAAATTTCACTTCATATACATATACGCACGTATAACGCTGAAAGCTCCACATCAATACATCAGTGTAACCAGAGAAAATAGATTTTGTTTATTCAAAAAACAGGTACCTTTGAGCACAAAGCACTACTCACGATATCCCAAGTGGCATTAGTAGATAACATATCGTATGCGTATCGGGTGAAAGCGTGGGGAATTCAGATTTCCATCAGATGGCAACACCGCGGCTCGAATTCAAAAGGGTTTTTTAACCCAGAAAAGATATCACGTTTGTTTTTAACTAACGATACTTGATAATTTTAATTTCGGTATAAAACCTTGTTATCAATATGAAGATGTCAAAAGTACGTAGGTTAACATTAAATTTATCATATTTAATTTTACTTTAATTTAATAAAATTTTTTGTAGTTAATAAATACTTATTCCTTTTTTAAATTATTTTCGTAATAAAATTATAACAACAATCATGCTTGGCACTGACTTAAAAAAACATATTTAAATTTAGAATTAATTTCGTCATGTTACAGAGTTAAAATGCAATACTTATGATTAATGTTCATATGATTTTTCAAGTGATACGGAATTTTCTGTCACTGTTTCTTAGTGAATTATTATTACTGGCGATACTAAAAGTTCCTAGAAATGATTTAGTTATATAAAATGACTTGTTATTAATAACCCAGTATAAAAAATATCTTAAATATTAAAATAAAGATTCACATTTTTCGCCATCTAATATTGTATTTTGATAATTGGATGGGATGCGTCAGTAATAAAAGAGTAATTAAAAATTAACTATTCGAAAGTATGCTGCCCCCGAGGGTGCATACTAAGTAGTCAGATACAAAGCACATTTGTTTACTAAACTAAAATAAACTATTTGAATTTATAACGCTGTAAGACAGGGGCTTATTGAGTTAAGTGCCCCTTAAAAAACCAGATATAATTAAAATGGTTTACCTTTTTACATTAATTATTTACACTCACTTTTTATACACTCAAACCAATAAAATATAAAATAGGCGATTTTTGTCGATTCAATAATTATATATATGCCAAGCATTATATATAATGAGAATCTTTTAATTTATACGCATATCGTGTTCGAGCACAATTTTGATACGATCAAAACAGTATTTAATCATTAAACCCTTTATTACGAGAACATCCATTCGCATTTAATTTACTAAATTTTCTATATTAAGCCCACTTAGTCCACACCCATTATAGACACGCGGGTATATTATAACCTCAAGTTTACATTATAATAACTTATTACAGCATAATTTATTATTCTGTCATTACTATGACGCGGTCGCGTGTCAGTCCTTCATAAGTTAAAGTCATCTTGTCTACTACCGTTAATTTCATTGGACATAGTGACAAAAATTCTGTTTACTTACCGGGGCGTTAAAATGACGCCACATGATCTAATTTAAGGTATGGTAATGATAAGTATGTTAATGTCGGGTAATTAATTAAGTCATTTGTGATAATTTTATTTAGAGTGGTCCCTGTTGACGTGTGTTTTATTTTTTTATGTTTTGCCTTAATTACTGCCTCGTTGGTCTAGTGCCTAACCAAGGGCGGAGACGCCAAAGTCCTGGTTTCTACCCCGTGCCAATAAAATGTTATTTGGTTTTTCCGACGAAAAATTTACAACAGCAGCCCGGAGTATGGATTAGTGTTCAATACTGTGTCTCGTAAGGCACGTCGTTGGTACTGTGGCTCTCTTTCCGTTCGTTTTAGATATACCACCCAGTTGGATTATGAGAGTGAGTCTCACAGTCTTTTGGACTATTTCATAAGTACATTTTTCCTGCGTAGTTGGCATCATCATTTTAATGTTATTTTTATAAAAAACTAAATACGTTTATTTTATTCAAATAGGAGATGTCACTATTATACGTGTCAGAAAATAATGTATTATGAATATAACGTATATAAGTTATTTATTTATTTATTTATTATGTATACCTATGTTTGATGCGGAGAAAAGCCATCCGCCGTAAAGCGAGTGAAAAACGAGTTGTCCGGACGAATCGGACAAGTCATCAATTGCTTCGGTTATTGATATTGGCGCGGGACGTGCGTGATGTGGTCGCCCTTGTGTCCTTAAAGATTTATAATAAAACTTTCTTTTCCTCGAAAATTTTGACTTAACAATATATATTACGTCATAATTTATATTTTGAAAAATACCTTCTAATACATTATAATGAGTTGATATAAATCAGTAATAATCTTGTTAGTATTTATAATTCATATAACGTATTTAACAAGACCAAATCATATAACGTCACTGCTTATAAATATTTACAATGATAAGACAATAGTATCCCAATATCATAAATTGAATCCCCAAATTCTTTAGTAAAAATATGCCTGCGGCGAAACAACACGCTGTATATTACCATAACAAGACATGAAATTTGAATGTCCACAAATCGAATAAGCGGGCCGTGTGCCGGAATTAAGTTATCCACTTTTTGCAAGAAAAGACGGACACGTTAACATATGAATATGACAAATTGTCCGGCGTCCCGACCACGGACTGTCCTGCGTCCAACTGAGTTTTACGGCACCCGAGGGATTGGGGAGGCAACTTGAAAAATTTTCATTTCAGCCGACTGGCGGAGGAAGAAAAACGGCCTGGTCACTCCTCAAAACTGTTACAATTTCTCAGAAACAATAATAGGATAAAACGCTTGCCCCTGCATTTGATCGGTGAAAATGTGAAAAAGCTATTACGGATGCTGTCAATGTTATTTATTTGAACGCAGCATGCTTAGAATTTTTATTCCGTCATGGGATTTCAAGTTTTATTGGCCACGGAATGACTTGGAAAGGTATAACGAACTAACTTATAAAAAAGTGAGTTGAAACAGAAATATTTAAAAAAAGGTCTCGCTTATAATCCAAAAAAAACTATTTGAATGCTTCGAAACATAATTAAAAAAAAATATGATCATTCAGGTAAATTGACTTTCATTTATATACGGATATGTTAAATATTAAAAATTATTGTAAGAGTAAATAATTAAAAATTACAATGAAATAAAGTATAAAATATATTCGCCCTGAACGGGATTCGTTAGGTTAATTAAATATTATTATTAAATACATATATAGGCTACTGTGGCACAAACGTGTATGTAGGTATAGTAATGAAAGTAGTGATTTGTGAGTTTGTGGCGACAGTAATTCCCAAATGGAATCAGAAAGAGTGCAGCCTAAGCGTGGACCGAATCTTAAATACGAATATGTTAGCGATTTTATTTTATCCTACGCAAATGTGAAGCCTTGGGCTTAGGAAGTTCTATGGATGTATGATTCAGTATCCTTTCGCGAGGAATTGAAATAAATAATATTGATACGTACATGATATATCTATAAATTTAGAACTACTTTGGTTTTATCTTAATCTTAGATCATTTGGCTTATGGGAAAACATATAGATCTTATCGGAAGATGGCAAGTTTAAATATGTTTTTCAGAAGGTGAATTTGTTTTATAACCACTATTGTATATTATATGTAAAGCACATATCAGGCTCGATTAACATTATTAAAGGTCAAAAATATTTTATAAATAAAAAACATTTAGTGTTAAGTTATAAAATATATTTAAATGTTATATTCAAATTAAAATAAATATTTAATTTTCTATTTACTATTCAAACAAGTAATATGGCGTCGAAATTTCAAAGTGAGATTGAGTTCGCATTGGGCGACCTCACTCAACGACCGCCGCGCCCTTCAATATAAATGTAAATAGAGAGAGCTGAAATATGACAGTTATAATTGCTTTATTGTACTTGGTACGCCCAGCCAGGGTGACCATGAACTAAGGTTAAACAATAGACGCACGTGAAATGTATGTTGAATTTCAAAAATCGTATTCAAATCCAAAACATTATTTACAAAAATACAAATAATTCTTTGGGAACTAACTAAATTCTACTATTTGTCGAAATAAAAATAATTTATCCGACAGATAAGATTTTATATATATGCTGCATAATACACCGTACAGTTTTATTAAAAAAAATCAAGCGATTTTCTTGTTAGACGTTATTAAAGACAAAATTTCAAAATATCTGTGAAAAACTCAAACTTTACATATTAGACTAAAAATTTAATCAGTATTCATTTAATTTTATTGCATTTTTTAAATAAATAATTAAAATGTTATTAAAAAATAAACCAAAAAATACACTTTATTTATACTTTATTTTTCATAATTTATACATTCGTTATAAATAGACAATTATATTTTGTTATAAATAGATAAAATAGACTGTCAATTTATTTAAATATTGCATTAACTGTTACTCTTAAGAGTGATTTCTATGCGAAGCTAATATAAAAGATATATAAATCTGAAAACATGTTCTGTTAAAACTTGATAACTTAAAATCTTCCCCATTAATAACAGTGATTTCGAAATATGTTTCATACAAAGTAATTTTCTGTTTTAAAACTGAAGTTTAGTAAGATAATTTAAAGTAATATGGTCATCCTACATTCAGCGATTGTCGCTTTCCAGTCATATGATAATTTTGACGAATATAGCGTAGAAATAAACTGAGGTCGGCTTTAGTAGGAAGTTGTACTCAGAGTTTTCTATGCTAATTTTGTTTTATGTATTTGAGCCATATAGTGGGGATATTTTAAGAATGCTTACGCGAAGCATGGATAGGTTATGACGATCTCAAAGTTAGATAAAATATAAAATAATTTAATGTATACTACTTTTCGCTTACGGCTTCGCCTGCGTTTTTTCTAGTTTATAATAGTAATGATTGTTAGTTTCAATTGAAATACTTAAAAGGTACTGAGCAGCGTCAATATCAGCTGAGCCTCCAAGGGACGATAACAAACGAGGACACTAATGCTTCTAATCTTAAGTTGTTCACGAAATACTATAGGAACGGTTATATTCCAGTAAGTGAGATGTATTTTCCGAATTTTTAAACTTACTTTTAAGTAAATGAACGTACCAATGATATTTTGTTGAGACAGGAGAGTAAGAGAAATCAAACTAGCTAAAACAATCGATAAAGGGTTAATACTTTTAACACATAATATATAAACATGGATAGTCTTATTTATATGTATAGTACTTTTTCATGGCATTATTTCAAACTCGTCACAAAAAGGTTATATTACTTTTGTTTACTTTCGACACTGACATAGTACTCTGAACTAAATACATTAAATAAGCTCCATCTACAAGTAGATAGCTCATAAATATTCACAAGCTAACAGAGACGGCTCATTTAGGACTGCCCCTCTTTTTTGCGTTATTGGCTTAATACACAGGAGAGTTGTTTGGATCAAGTTGTTATAAAGAAGTAAATCGATATCGCTAATGGAGCAGTTTTTATTAATTATACTGATGTTCAGGATTAAATTTCTTTAAATTATCTTCATCCAAAATATAACATCTTAATGTAATATAAGCTTTCATAATGAAGTATCAAATTATCATCGCGTCACGTTGTATTAATCATAAAATATTTCTTATAAATATGTATGGTAACTATGATGGACGTATTATAATTTAACCGAACAGTATACGATCTCAAAGCATTGTGATTATGATTTTAATACGATAAGAATCATGTACTTATTAAACAATTGAAAAATATTTTCACTGTTAATAAGGTTATTTTTTAATTAAAAAATAAAGAAATTTTCCATTTTTGATCAACAATGGGATAGAGTTGGTCAATACACTGTTCGTATAGCCATAGGAGTTGGACCTCCTCTAGGGTGAGACAAAGTAACCTCCCTTCCACATTTTGCCAGACTTAAAACTTTTTTGAAATTTGAAGGCCCACCTGACTGGAAATCACCCTACCCTGCAATTGCTGATGCATGATCCAGTCCAATAATAATTACCTTCAAAGGTCACCGGCCTTTCAATATACGCAACTCATCATCATACGTTATTCAACAGATTTTCTTCTTCACAGATGTTCTAGGTGTAGCTCTCACTCCATGAAACCCCGAGCTACCTTGAATTGGTGGACTATTACCCTGGTGGTACTTTCAATTTAACAACAGCAATGGCAGGCAAAATGTATTAGCTTAAGAATCATTTTTAAAAGCCAAGAAAAAATGACGTAAAGACTTGACAAAGGTAACCGTAATGTTAGCATTACCGTACCAGTACTATATAAACAGTACAAAAAATATACTGTATTTTTTTTAAATTGACTGGTGCGTGGGTAAATCCACCACCTAACTATGTGATCACCAACGCCTATAGACATAAACGCTGTAAGAAATATCAACCAATTATTACATATCCAATGCGCCATAAATCTTGGGAAATAAGATGTTATATCCCTTGTATCTTTAGTTACACAGGTTCCCTAACTCTTCAAACCAATACTAAGTAAACACAGTATTGCTGCTTGGTGGTAGAATATTGGATGAATTGGTGATAAGCAGACGGGCTTGCAAAAAGCCCTTCGATCCAGTAAATAACAAAGCAATAAAACCCAAAATAGGCATTCAGGGAAAAAGGTAGCCTTATCGCTAATAAGACACAATAGTTACATTATATAAATGCACAATGAAATATATAATTGTTATATAGCATGGTTTTAAAACGTTATCGTAACGTCATCAGATACCAAAAAAAGTAATAAAAGACCTTTCTAAAAACTAGTCTACACTCCTGGTGAACAGACTTGGCGCTTACTTCATTAAAAGACTAGGTGTTTAGAGGTAATAGCTCCTACGTACTTAGTACAATGCCACAAGACAATCTCGTGGGTGGCGTGTTTTTTCTATAATTTCATAATGTAAAAATTTAAATTAGTTAATTTGTATAAGTATTAAAAACTTTGTATACGTTACAAATATATATAGTCGTTGATTTATTTAAATTAACAAATATACTATAAGTACATGAATAAGCAGTTTCCGTTAAATTATTAAATGGACAAATGTCTACATAATTTGTTAAGATTATATCTACCTAACGCATAAGGTTTATTTAGTAAATAATCTTTGTTATGTATTATATGGAAACGTCTAGACCAATCACAATATATCAAAACGTCCAGTTTGAGTACGATTTGGGAATTGATCGTGAGTTAAGTCACGATTGTTGCAACCTCCGGAATCATTCCTACGGGATTCATTATCCCGGAACGCGGGACTGATTGCCGTGATGTGGCTGTATGGACAATAGAAACGTTACCTGGATACATGGTGTGATAAATAACCGTTATATAAACGGAATAATTTGGTAACATTTTTTTTATATATTGTATCTGTTGATTTAATGGATTATCTTGAAAGCCTACTTTTGAAGTTTTATAAGATTTAGTTTTAAATTCACTCTTATCTTTTTGTTCTTGAGATTTGATTAAATATACCTTAGGTATGCATTATATTAAATATCGTCTGCTTCGATGGTCTAGTAGCTACATGTAATGCCGCTGACCCGGAGATACTGGGTTCAAATCCCAGGTCCGGCCAATAAAAAGTTATTCAGTTTTTCTATCGAAAATTCTCAAAATCGCCTGGAGTCTGTAACTCTTTTTGGTCATGTCGGATTGCCGTCTCATCCGAGAGTGCACCTGTGATTGCGCACACACTTGTGCACTGTAGTATGCCTGCGCAATTGGCTAATCTCTCTTGAAATTGGCCTCCGTGCCCGAAATCGGACTGGAGGACTATTATTATTATTTTATGAAATATTTCAAAACAAAGGTCAGGGGCCTAAAAAATAAAAAATATATAATTCAGATAAAATACTTAGTAATTAATTTTGACATTTTTTTATATACTTAAAAAAACTTATTAAAAAAAATCTTTATGATTATATAAATTTTGGTGCGGTATTATCTAATATTATCTGGTTCTTAAACATTGTTCAGGGAACTTGACAACTGCTTGAAATACTGACTACAATTGTTTGAAATTTATGGAGCACCGTATTTTGGTTAAGCGTATGGAAATAGTTTTTATGGAATATTGTTTCAATAAAGCTCTATTTTTATCCGTCACTCTTTTGACAAATGACTAAAACATTGACATACCTCTGGGTCTATGCTACTGTTTGTTGTTGCGTCATTTTAAAAAAGAATTAAAAAATAAAATCAGTATTTATGCATATATTATATGAAATGGGCAATAGACATTGCGAAAGCTTAAAGTCTGATACGTGGCACTGGGGCCAGTTAGATTAAATCAATTTTTATTATTCATAAAAAAATACTGAAATTTAATTTACGTTGAGCGAAGTGATCTCGTAACAATTAGTTTTATTATAAAATGACTAATAAATTAAAATCAGTAGCGTGTTATGTCTATTTTTCTACGTACAAATTAAATTATATAAATCACTTTCGCTTCGTAACATTCTCAACTTGTAGTCAATTATCGTAAAGTCATATCAGTTATAATAACTTACACAATCAGCTCCTTTTGTTACAGCAAATAATGATTCTGATAGCGTAGGGGCGTGCATTTTGCGAGGAATAATTTATAAGCGCAGCGGGTGATTCTTACAAATTGCATAACATGTGGCCCGTGGCTCACAATCCATAGTTTGTAGTTATTTTTTTATTTGTAATAAATAAATATAAATACATACATATAACTACCATTCTTCAATTTCAACTAGATTTATAATGGTATAGCATAAATAAGAGTATTACTTATAATATTCCCATTCGACCTTTAACTCGAAAAATCATTATTATTTAATTATTTGGTGATAGAATAAGTCTGAAGATAAATACTTATCAAGGCGGTCTGCGTGGAACACGACTAAAATTAAATTAGTAGTAAACAAAACTTCGCACCAGATAAACTAAGTAATGTTGGAAAGTTAAATGCATTAAATGCCTGGAATTAAAAACATGCAAGTATAACAAAAATAATTTATTAATTCGTCATCTTCGGTTCGTCGTTTTATGTTATTCGTCATCGTTTGGTTCTGTCTACTTCACTACTTAAAAATTATTATCATACGCTTAAGTTTCTTAGACCAGCAAAATCCAAACATTTCCGAATCAAATTAAAGAATAAGGAGCTTTGGATTACATAATAGAGCCAGTAATTTATTGTGTCTTCTTGGCTTTTGGTTCGGTCATTCGGTCATTCCCCGATCTGGTTATATGTCAATATATACCGTTGGCGGCCAAACTCCAATCACGGCTGAACACGTAAATATTAGATTGCGCAAATCTAAGCAAAAGCACAGATATTCGCTTGCTTTTGTCAAGAAACAATCTTTTACTTATAATTGAAGAGAGATCAAGCGTAGAATTATCGAACAATGAATTTAAGGAATGGGTGATGCATCACAGACAAAGCTTCGCTTATAAATATATTTTCTAATACAAATTAAAATAATTTTCTAATTAAATGAAAAAGTATAGGTGTATAAAATAGACAATGCTAACTTCGTAACATTTTTCACTGTATTTTAAAGCATCAGCCAATAAGTGGTTAATGCAAGTGTATAATGGAATTTGTCAAAAATCTAAGGGGTGTGTCGTTACATCATCTTCCCCTAATTTGGTTTTTATTTTATTTCAACCCCAACATGTAGGGGCCAGTGGAATTAGTCTTACCATATGCGCGCCTACTTGTGTTACACTTGGGCCGCGACTGTTCATTTTTGGCGTGTGCGTTTTACCGGGGAGATAATTTATGACATTTTGAGACCACTAGAAAATTTTCTTATCATAATCATATTTTTAATATTTGATTGATATTACATTCGATTAACATTATTCATTTTGTCCTGGGATTCACACACGGTCATCTGATCGTTACATACCTTTCTTTTGTCAATACATACTTATATAGATAATTACATCCAGACTTAGGACAAACAGACATGTTCATGCACACAAATGTCTGTCCTGGGTGGAAATCGAAACCACAACCATCGGCGTGAAAGGCAAGTATCTACCAACCACGCCAACCGGCTCGTCGTTTTTTACGTCAAATCGATATTGAAAATACAAAAATACATTCTTCGGCTACTTGTAAAATATATTATTAATATAAAAATTCAAATATTTAAAATAATATATCCGAATTGATTTAAAACGAATATTTAAAGACATTAATTCAACAAACAACAAACAACTCCGACCCGATAAACGCACATATGGGTGGCTATGACGTAATTCGAGCATGGAGCATGTGCGTGCGGGTTTAAAGTCTGATCTAATAGCGATTACCAGCACGCACTACCCCATCGGCGATGCTCACTTTGGCGAGATGTGATACAAGGATTACAATTTTTTTTTAATGGAAATCAGCAACATGCGCAACCACATGGGCAGATATTTTAACGAAAAACTTTTTTTTCTAAGTGTTCTAATTGCCACTACGAAGTTTAATTTTATTGCTTTTTTTCAAAATATAGTTTTTTTTCTTCGTATATATTTAGTGTCATATTTTTATTATTGTTAATATATAGTTTCCAATTCAGATACCGTACCGTACCGTAACAGCCTGTTAATGTCCCACTGCTGGGCTAAGGCCTCCTCTCCTTTTTGAGGAGAAGGTTTGGAGCTTATTCCACTCCGCTGCTCCAATGCGGATTGGTAGAATACACATGTGGTATTATTTCAATGAAATTAGACACATGTACGTTTCCTAACGATGTTTTCCTTCACCGTCAAGCACGAGATGAATTATAAACACAAATTAAGCACATGAAAATTCAGTGGTGCTTGCCAGGGTTTGAATCCACGATCATCGGTTAAGCTTACCACTGGGCCATATTGGCTTTTCAGATAAGTATTAAATATTTTTTTAAATTATTATAAAAGTTTTTTTTTTCTAGTAAGTAAATGTCAGCCTCACATACCTACTTTTTTAATACAAATAAATGGAATTACTATAATAACTTTAATAATTTAGTATACATATGTACACATTATCTATCATGATATAAAAAGCCTAGATCCAATGGGTAGATCAAGCAAACCTGAATCGAAGATTGCCGGTTTAAATTCGGGCAGACATCCCTGAATTCTCATATACTTAATTTGTTTGTATAATTCATCCCACACTCGGTGCTGAAGAAAAACATCGTGAGAAAGCCTGCATGTGTCAGATTCAAATCTGATACATGTGTCAACTGACGAGTAGGATGGGGGAATTAGCTTCAGGCCTTGTCAAAGTGACCCCCTTACCTTAACCCATTTGACATTTAGAGGCCTCACAGGCACAGGCATTTATTACCCTATTTTTTGCTATATTATTTTAAGTGATCAACAAATTTGATAAAATGTTGTGAATTTTTGGCGCTCCTCTGAAGAATTTCAAGAGTTGCACACACATGAATTGGCAACCATTTATGTAAAACAACATTAGAATAACATCGATGGAATACAACTAGCAAAGACATAAAAAACAGATAAAATCAAGTCACAATACATTTATTATGCAAAAGAATTTTATCTCTGACATTATTTACACCGAGAGATCATTACAACTTTTTAAAGGCACACATGTTATCGGAGACACTTGATCAAGGAACAACGCGTTAAGCTCGCGAGACGTGTTTAATCTATAATGCGCCTTATCGCAATATTTTCCATTTCCGGGATAAAACCGGGACGTCGGCGGGGCATCGCCAGGGGAAATAAGGAAGGCTGAGTTTGACTTTGTTGTTTTTTTTTCCAGCGCCGGGGAAATTTTTCGTACTTTCCTCTTCGTTTACACTTACAACAGTTACGGTTGTTACGCGCCCGATTGTTACCTGCATTCCGTGCTTCTGAATTAAATATAGCGCCGGGCAAAGGGTGAAACGTCTGGATTTGCATTTCGTTTGCAACAATGAAACTGTATTGGTCTCGGATCTTTATGTTTAAGTTGTATTAAAAAGAAAAATGCAACAGTTTACAGTTCACCCGCCGTGTTTTGTACGTGCCTGAAGCGGTGCTCGTATTGCCTAATTGGTTACAGGACCTGTTTTTGTTTGGATTTATATTTTATGTATTGTTAAATAAACGATTGTGTTTTGTTATAGGTATCTAGAGAAAATATTAGCCAATTTATTTTGTTATCATTTTTATAAATTTTAATATTGTTATATATCACCTACAATTTTCTCGCAAATTTTCCAGGTATCGGTGTCGGTAATTAGTTAATGTTCTCGCTCATCTCCGATAATTTATTGAGACGGAGCACCTCCCTACACCGAGATCAGCTCCGGGGAATTGTTGAAAAACTCAAGCAAAATATTAATGTAGCGCTGTAGCAAAAATATTGAGAAATGTATACTCGGTACTAGAAACTAGACAGTTTTGATACTTTAAAATTAGATATTTATTAAGTTAGATTTATTAGAAAATGTTAACCAGAAATACTCATTGCAGGCTTAGGTTTTGCAATCAATGACACTAAAGTGTCTTAATGTCAATTACATTAATAAAAACTTCAGATAAAATAATCAATGTTAACTCGTAAGTTTTCACACACACACACACACACAACACGCTTACACGACTTACACACGTGATACACAATCTGAATAATTCTAAACTTATAAACTTGCTTAGTACTTAGCTTCTTATCCCTTCCTTTATTTTTTCCTAATTTATAAATATTATTGGTAGTTTGATTTTGTACGTGTAAGAACGTTTCTTGTAGCATCGGTAACTGGTTGTTTAACAAATAATTGTATTTGTTAAACAACCTTGCATTGTTCTCAAATATATAAAAAAAAAAAAAACTTAAATGTGTTAAACTAAACTTAACTATATAAAACTACGAGAGTTAGTTGATATAAAATGTAGAAAGAATTGGTAGCCAAATTAAATACAAGAAAATACTTAATTTGTTTTATGAATTTGTCAAAAACTCGCTCGTACCGAGTGCGTGTTGTTTTACAATAGCAAGCAACATATAATCATATATTTATAACCAAAGTTTGCATAAGGCTATATATAGCTTACCATAATCTTTAAGTTACAAATCAATTAGTTTAAATTGTTAAAATGACAAATTCTAAGTTTAATACACAATGACGTTCGCTTTCAAACAACACATTAATATTTTTTGGAATTTAAAATTATTGATATGTAATAATTTAGAAGCCTCAAGATTGACTCGTCCTATTAGTATTCATCTTTCAATACGAGTCTCAGTGTCGGCTTAATCAGAATTGTTCCGTTGCCACTTCACGTTGAAAAATCGTCGCCATCAGCAGACCCAGCGTCTCGTCTGTATTAACTTGATGATATATCGCCCAATGTTTCTATGTTATTCATTGAATATTCTGAATGAAATACCAAAGAAAATTTTACATCTCTGATGATATTTATGAAGCTAATTTCAATTTTGTAACACCTACAATGTTTAATTAATTAATATTTTAATTTTGAAAGTGTTGTATAAGCACTTTTGAACCATCATGTTATAGTTATTAAATGGAATGTAAGGACGTACATATTACTGGTTCAGAATGCAAATTCTATCTTGAAGAACCGTTAAGGAACTTATATACTTTATTATTTAACTAATGTAAATTGTATAACTCATTTTGAAATAGATCAAATACAAACAAACACATTGATTATTTTCGATGTTAATATTTGTTTATTAACTCAAAAATTAAGTAATGTAAAAAAAAATATTTTTGTGTTTTTTTATCTTGTATCTACCTACGTTTTTGTAATAATAATTTATCTTTATGATTCGTCGTATGCTTTTCGTTTACCAGCATGATATCATAAAGTCCATACTTTTCCCATAATAAGTTAGCATCTCAGTTCGCGGCGTGATTGGTTCATTTCCCAGGGGAACCGAACTTCGTCAACAAATGAGAAGTGAGCCAACACGATAATAATTTATAAGACAACCGGTGTTATTTATTATCGTCCTGTAACTTGTACGTAATATTCTTTCAGAAACTAAAGTAGCATATGTGATAGCTTGAAAAAAAGTTCATTCAAAGATACTTACTAGATATAGGTATGTAATACAATGGACAAAAAAAGTATATTTTTTTAATTAAACTTATTTTATTACAAAATGATTATTCTTAAATTTAAAAATCGAAACATAAAAATTATTAAATAAAAGTTATTTAGTATTGTTTCTGAAGAAAGATGTAAAATTTTCGCGTAGAGCAACACTTTGGAATAACTTGAATGCTACTTATAGTGCTACCGTGGAAAACATCCCTCGTACGCTACAGAAATAAATAAGCGCACCGCATGAAGAAGATATATGGTGTGGCGAGGGAATACAATTCAGGATAGCAAAGGTCGTACCCGTTAGTATAAATGTAAGTAAATTTGAATAAAACATGTGCGGCTCGCGCGCGGCTGTGTTTTTCTTTGTTTTAATAAAAACCACGTTTTCATGTTGTTAGTGAATATCTTATTTCCGCATCGACTAAATTCTACGACAGTTTTTATAAAACCGACTTTACATTTTTCACTTCCCTTAATATTCTTTTAATTTTTTGAAATAGTAAACTGTCGTTTTTTATTATTGAATCCTTTATTAATATATTTCGTCGTAAAGAAATCGACTTATAATCATTTCATTTTTTTTAAACGATATAATTTTTGTTGACAACTTAATTCAAATAATAGAGAGAGGTATTACGCGAGAGAATCGCGAATCCCAGAGGTAACAAGATATTTTGAATAAATAAGAATTATAAAGTGAATTTTGATAATAATAATCGAAGGTTAATTCGAAAAACCGCTAGAACCTATATTATGTATTTAAAAATATTAAGCATTTTATCTTTTAACGATACTTAAGACAAAATGTCGTATATTATTCAATGGTATCAAAAGTCTGAATAGTCTGATGGGTATCAGCTATTTCTAATTTCGCTACCTATCCAAACGAGTGCGCATAAAGTTTTACCACCAACATGTATGTTTAATAAGTATCTGTAACGAGATTTTAAGCCTAAGTAAATATGAGCCCGTAATTTATCCCACTATAGGACAAAGGCTGTTTGACAAGGAGTAGGATATACATATATAGTTTAATTGTGTACCTAAGTATATCGTAGATGAACTGAGGCCCAGTGGTTAGAACGCGTGAATCTTAACCGATGATTGCGATTCAAATCCAGGCAAGCACCACTGAATTTTATATTAACTTGTGTTTCTCGTGCTCGGCGGTGAATGAAAACATCGCGACATAGGAAAATCTGCACATGTCTAATGCAATGCATTTGTCTAATTTCACCGAAGTTCTGCCAAACATGTATCCATCAAACACGCATTGGAGCAGCGTGGTGGAATTAACTCCAAACCTACTCATGGGAATGGAGGATATTAACAGGTTGTTACTTTTATATCGTAGAATTCTTTCTACATTAGGTTTCGTTATAAATTATTTCGTCTTGGATAAATAATGTTTTTTTCAATTTTAAATCAAGTGCTGGAAGAGGAAGTTGGAATTTAAAACCAAATTTATATTCCAACAACTGATTAAAATAATAATAGAGTCATTTAAAATTAAGTTTGAGCTAAAAATCTGTTCCCTTAACGCACACAAACCTTTAAGCTAGCTTATTATATTAGTGTAGAAAGTTATAAGACTAACTTTGGCACCGTCCGTGAAATGATCTCATTAAGTATGAAACTCGCCCTTGAAGGGCGAAGTTAGTCAATCCGTCGGGATGCCCGAAAGGGTGTTAAAACAAATGTCATATGCTTATGGCGTTTTCGTGTTTTGTTAATGTGAGTGAACCTTCTGTTTATCTGTCGGTTTTGGGCGTGAGCTAATGTAATTTAAATTAAATAAATTAAAGTTCTGTCGTATGATTTTTTTTAATTTTCAAAATATATTTTTCGCTGCTTGTTGAAGCAATGATAATTATTGAAGATATGATCAAAATAATGACGTGATCATAAAATGTTATTTTAAAATAATAGAAATATTTAGATAATAAACGTAGTTAATTATTTCTGTATAAGCTGTAAAAATTAACTCGCCCTATCTAAACCAGCAAAAAACGTATAATAAACTAAAAATTAATACCCTTTTTTAATTTGTATTCCTCTAATAAATTATGTATCATAATGTGAAAATATATATGTATATATACAATGGGAATATACAGAATGGAAATCATAAGAGTAACTCAATTTCAATCTCCAATCACAACAATCGACCACAATAGACAGTAAACCGAATTACGGACCGGCGTGTGGTCACCCTAAAGCTAAACTAAGCTAAACGCTAACCCGATGAGGTATAATTTGCGACCAATTAGAATAATGGTCCAGCCGTGATGTATGCACGACGTGTTGAGAAAACAAGTTACTATAGAGTCGATAATAATTCTACTTGATTTGGACTTGCGGACAGATATAAGCTTTTGTTTTTTTTATATCTATATGAGATACGAATATTCCGGAGTTTATATAAGTTTTATTATTGATCTTTAAATTAGCTTTTATACATATATAAATTTACTACATAGACGTTATCCCGAAAAAGTTGGCAGTATTTTCACCCAAGGTGATTTTGCATTGGTCCCGGATAGCCAAGATAATAATATCTCACGCATGGTTGGCTAACCTGCGCCGTGACCGAGAACAGACGAGATAATATTATCAGAGAACCTCTCCATTCTCTGCTCAATTCGTTAATAAATGTTCGGGATGCGTTTGTCCGGTGGCAGGACGTCAATGTCGCGATTGTATTCGTGTCTATTTATGCAGAGTGCGGTGAATTTTGTATCGACGCGCTACGTGTCTGCGTCCACTTCAATTATTGAAAATAGTTCTTTACTGAAAACATTGCTTTACCTATAACATTATAGATCATATTAAATTTTCTTTAAATGATAGGAGATACACGATGGACAGAATACGATGATCTTAACTGAAGCTCACGCGATCGAGTTTTGGCAAGTTTTGGAAAATTTTAACCTACTTATGAAAGAACAAGAACAGAAACAGCAAGATGAAATCTGCATTTTATTTAATACTGTCGGTATTATACAAGATGTATTTCGGAGAGTGTGCTCAGGAACTATTTAATTTGGTTCCCCCGTCACCTTTTTACCATAGAATTGCGAGGCATCGAAAAGATCTGCATCCGTACGTAGTTGACGTATTTAAGACACGTACGAAACGATTTGCTTCCTCGTTTCTGATACGCACCGCCAAGTTCTGGAATACCCTCCCGACCTCCGTTTTCCTCACCACCTACAATGTGGGTACCTTCAATCTAGAGTATGCATCTTCTAGGTTCACTTTCCATCAGGTGTGATAACAGTCAAGCGCTACATACATTTAAAAAATAAATAAATTATATATTTACTGGTGGTAGGGCTTTGTGCAAGCTCGTCTGGGTAGGTACCACCCACTCATCAGATATTCTACCGCAAAACAGCAACTTGATATTGTTGTGTTCCGGTTTGAAGGGTGAGTGAGCCAGTGTAATTACAGGCACAAGGGACATAAAATCTTAGTTCCCAAGGTAGGTGGCGCATTGGATATGTAAGCAATGGTTGACATTTCTTACAATGCCAATGTCTAAGAGCGTTGGTGACCACTTACCATCAGGTGGCCCATATGCTCGTCCGCCTTCCTATTCTATAAAAAAAAAAATATATATATCAAAATAAATTTCGACACAAAACACATCAATCAGCATAGAAGAATACCGATGGATTAAGAAGTAAGATTGACTTATCTTACTTCTTAATCCATCGGTATTTATTTATTTATTATTCTATGGTATAAAGAAAAAAAAAATTACTGTTTTATAAAATGTATTAATATATACCTTTTATATTTTACAATTCTTGTTTAATTTGATTATGTAATATTGAATTCAGTTAAGCTATAACCACATCATTACGATAATAGGTACGAATTGCGTGTTAATTTATTGAGACAAGTTCAACTGTCCTCTTGGGACATAGTTTAAGGTATTGTTACTATATATGGTTTACACCACGCAATGCATAATGTACGGATATATAGGAATATTATATGTAATTGATTAAAGTTTTATCATTATCGTGTAAAGTCCGGTGTATTATTAATTAGTATTCATAATTAAACAAATGTAAATTGTCATATTTTCACTTGATAATAAAGTTACTGTTTCTGTATAGGGAAGAAATTTCAAAGCAGTGACGTCATCCCAATCCAATTTTATCGATCTAGAAACCACGTCACACGTTCACGTCTTATTGCCTTCTTGACACGGCTTTACGTAATTCTTTTGCTTGTCGTTTCAGCATTATTTAATTAAGTATTTTTCGCATGTAAATGTTATGTTTTTGTTGTTGAAATTAATTTTCTATTAATTTACATTATACGTATTATATTTGACACTTTGACTATTTGTATTCATAGCCATAGATACTGAGGTCCTCGTTTTATATCTCGGGCCAAGAAGGAGAGCTTACAAGTTGGTAGTTACACTCCTGTTTCGAAAAGCAAGTTAACCGTTGATCCTGCCCCTGATCTTTCGTTGGATTGTCCAACACTACCAGAGTGTGGGAATAAAATGAGTGTTTGTACACATTTATATACTATATTATCTTAGAAAGCTAGGCCTTGAGATTGGAATTTATATAAATATATACCTTTATAGCTGGAACAGTCGAACAATAAAATTAATATAATATGTACCTACTTAATATAAATTTATATTAATATACTTACAATATTTATTAGTTTTTGTGACTACTTACTGTTAGGTGATATATTTGTCAGCCTATATATGACGAGCCGTTTGGCGTGGTTGGTAGGTACCTGCCTTTCACGCCGAAGGTTGTGGGTTCGATTCCCACCCAGGACAGACATTTGTGTGCATGAACACGTCTGTTTGTCCTGAGTCTGGGTGTAATTATCTATATAAGTATGTATTTACAAAAGTAGTATATGTAGTATATCAGTTGTCTGGTTTCCATGGCACAAGCTCTGCTTAATTTGGGGTCAGATGGCCGTGTGTGAATAAAGTCCCAGGATATTATTTATTTTATTATTTATATAAATATATATTTAAACAAAATTATCATTGTTATATTTTTTTAAATAGGTGATAATTATTGTCATTCACATAATATAAAATAGAAATAAAATTAATGTAATTAAATTAAAGACAGGTTGATTACACGTAATACGTGTAGCCTGAACGTAAAAAACAGGTTACCCTTGTCAATCTACGACTAATTTATGCGCACATTTGTTTAACCAAAAAACGTTTAAATTAACCGATTTACGGCCGCTGTCCGAACTTTACCGATGGATTACTTTTCTTGTTTGGTTGGTAGCTACGTAACGTATATTATAAAATATATTATCTTTGAATTATTATAAATATATATTAAGAGTAATAAATGTTACGGCCAAAAGTTTTATCAGTGGTTGGCATAGCAGATGACTATTCTCATAGTAAGAAGAATTTGTAACCTAGTCTACCATACTGCTTCACTACGGCTTAAATTTAAATATATAAATTACGCACAGGTTTTCTTTATTCTTTACTTTTTTTGCGAAAATCAAATGTTGTGTAAATGACAATACTTACCATCAGAGGTATAAGGTAGTCACTGACTGCCTTAAGCAACAGTACTGTAAGAAATATAAGCCGCTTCTATAATTTTGTGCCGCTTTTGCTTATAAATTATAGTGGCTCATCTACCATTTTAAAATCTTACTCCTTGTCGGTAAAATAACTGATAAGTGTGTGATAACCAACCAAACGAGCATGCACAAAATTCTACCATCGTTATATTAATTATAGCAAAAACATGTTTTTTGTCCGAATTTTAACTTATGACATGTAATTATAATGATCTTTTGTACTAACAAACATAGCAAAGCGTGTAATTTCTCTCTTTCTGTCATCACTTGTTTGACATTTGATAAAAGAAGACAAAGCATTTTGTAAAGAATGTAAAGGATTAACGGCCTTACTTATAAACGTGGCTCAGCAGACGTTTAGTTGAACATTGAAACTTATAACTATTTTTTTAATCACCACAAACATAATTTATAGAAAAAGTCGTGTTTCTTAATCCTTATATTAAAAATATTTACGATCATTCGAATTCTCATGTTATCGACATTATTTGTCTCTCAAAATGAAAACTGTCTGGTTAATATTTTAGTGTTGGTATTGGCGGCAATTAACATGATACGTTTAATTACCCACGCATAAATTTGTACCCCGTATTGAGTGTTTCCGTACGTTTCATGGACAAACTAAGAGAATGAATGTATAAAATAGCAAAAAATATATATTATCGCAATTCGTATCTCACACGTGAAATTTTGAATTCCGATTTGCAGTGACGACGCTATTTTGTTGTATGTATCTTTTAAATGTTATAATTAAATGTTATAGTGACCGACTGATATGTTACCTTCTGCGGTGAATTTCTAGTTTATTCATACATATTATCTACCGATTTATAAAATAAAGGTCTTCTTCCTTTTTATATATAGATGACTACAAAGAACGTGACTATGGTGACGTTTTCATTTAAATTACCATTAAGTACTTGAATTATATATAAATTTAATAAGCTTTTGTGACCAATGTGATGTGATGTATAGCAGTAATAAGCGCCTGGAAGGTTTGATTAATGTTTTAAATTACATGACGTCATGATAATATATTTTAAAATAAGTTAATAAAAGTTTAGTAGCTCCACGGCGTTAACGGTCATAAATATTGGCGACAAATTTCCGCCAATCGCGACAGCGCACGTCCCATTTGTCGTGAAATGCTCGCGTAAATAATAACCAGATGAGCGTAGCTTTATCACGCTTATTTATAGCCTCATTATACAGTAATCATTTGGTTAATTTTATCTCTTTTTTATTATTTTTCAAATTAAAAGTATCAACAATAATACTTAATATATACACACTAATCGCTTACACATACTTCCCACAAAACTCAGTGTGATCCTTTACCAGCGTAACATTAACGCTTGACGATTCAAAATTAATGTAAACTAAGTGTATTTAAATATTTTAATTTCATTTGAATTATCCACTGTTAAAAAATTGACGAACTGTTAGTCGAACTGACAAACTAAGGGTTTTGTCAAGGTTTGTTCGCCCTTGTCTTTGGAATAAATAATAATATTTATTGGAATAAATAATCTTACAATAACTATCCTAGTCACAAAAACTCAACAGGTTCGTTATCAAAGTTTTTAAATGTGATAGACATACTGTCATCGTTGAGTTAATAATATAAAAGCGATTAACAAACATGATTATTTTATTGTCAATAACCTATAATATTTGTAGTTACGTCAACAGCATAGAAACAGCGTAAATTTATTGCGAAAATATAATGAAAATATTATTTATTATATAAATATTTATTTTAAGTAACTACTGTAATTTATAAAGAAACAGGAATATTTTTAATATTTGGATTTAATTGGAATATAATCTGATCGATCGATGAAGTATATACGTTTATACTATGTACAGTAATATAGACGCAATTATATATTACAAGTGAGCATAAAACGTTACGGCTGCACGGAAAATATTAAACTCAAAAGGGCTCATTTGGTTCAAAATTACCTACTTAACGAGTAAATTCAGATGCTTTGTATCATTATAACCGAATATTAAACGTAATATTTCCCGCAGGATTACATCAAAACTATGGATAGTGGGATAATATGCGCAATTCGCCCAATAATGGTGCTTCATTGACGATCCCTGGAATACGGTTGATTTGCTGATAAACGTAGCAAATTGAAATGTTTCACGGTTCATTAAAAAGGTCCCATAACTCATTTGAAAGTTACATCATGCAATAAATTATGCGTAATATAATTTAGATTTGAAAAATCTAATTTAAATTAAATTGTAAGCTTATACTCTGTGCCGATGATAAAATTATTGGCTACGCAACTAAAACAACTAAAATTCTTAGTTATAATAATATGCTTATTCGCCAGATTATGTAGACGAAAATCTGAGGTCTTATACAATCGTGCTTTAGAAAGCTCGGAAAGCGTGCTTTGTTATATTTCTGGTTATGTATATATGTACGCGGAGTGCAATACAATGATATACCATAAGAATTTGCGCCAATTGCTTGGGAAGAGCACAGCATATATATTTAGAACGGTAGTCTTGAAAATTGATATCACCACATTGATTGCCAAAAATCATAAGGAGACGTCACAAAAAAAACTATACAATTTTGGAATAATTAGTACAAAAGAATAACGAAGGCTACATTCAAAATGGAATCAAACATATTCCAATACACCAACTTATATAATAATACTATATACTGTAACATTTTCCGTATATCGATTAATAGTTTTTTTAGTTAAGCATTACAAAAAAAGTTTTCTCATTTATTAGCATAGATAATATTAAGCAATCATATTATATTACAAATGTATGTAAGACTATTTCCAACCATACCAACGAAATATAATTCGAGAGACAGTTTGAAAATTTCGTTGGGAATGCCTTCAGGGACTGACCGGGACAAGTCTGAGGCTTTCGCAATATTGGACATCTAGACTAGATTAATCCGTTTTGCAATGCGGTACCTAAATCTACTACTTATTATATAGTTCGAGATAAGTAATTAAACTGTAGCAATTTTCAAAGCTATTTGTTATTTTGTAACCTATAAATTTAACTAACAGGCTGTTAATGTAACAATCTTGGACACAGTTGTTGAGCTATTCAGAGCTTAATCTACCATGCTGCTCAACTGTGGATTATTGGTTATATATGTGATGGAAATTCATTCCCCATATGCAGTTTTCCTTTAAATGCCGAGCAGCTAATGAGTTATAAACAAAAAATTACGTATAAAAACTAGTGATTTTATTGTCCGTATTTGAAACTTCTAACTTCGGTTAAGATCAATGTATTTATTCACAAGGCCATCTTGGCAAACAAGACAAATTTGTAATATAAACAACACAATATAAATAATTTAATAAAAATTTAAGTAGATTAAGCGACAAATTTACAATCAAAGCTAAATTATGCATGAAGCATTTTTACTCGATGAGGTGAACAAAATTCTTACACTCTACGTCTTTTCTCTTGAATTTTTAAAGTTTCTGATGTCTCGCCAGGCTGAAATTCATTACCGGAGCAAGTAAAAAAGGCTCCCCATTGTTTAAACACAATATCACAATAAAGTTGCTTCTGTAATGGGCAATGCATTTTGAGGAGACGCGGTTTTTGCCGCAACGTTTATTTATTCTTTTTAGGTAATCTGAATATTTACTTGACGTTTTTGTAGAATGTTTGATTTTGTAAATTTGCTTACATGTTTTGAATTTCCAACAATAATGATTATTAACTATCCATATATACATAAATAAGCAATGATGAAACAGTTTTTTTGCTTACCTCAAATTATCGATAATGATTATTGTCGAATTTCTAACTCTACGAATCGAAATCTTAAATAAATACGTAGATCTTATATAAATAGTAGAGTTTCGTAGGTGTGAAAGGGCTTTTAAAAATTAATTCAAATTGATTATGTTTATATTTCATTAAAATAGATAAAACCAAAGAAAATTATATTCTAAAGGAATCCCTGATCTTACAATTACGATCGTTTTTCAGGACATAATTATGATCTCATTATTATGATCGCATAAGTGTCACTATATAATAATGCTTTTAGCGAATGTAATTACATTTATTTATTTTTTTAGGAATAACGAAACAAATTATGTGATTGTTATGGAACTCTTTAATTAATTTTTTTATATCCGCTTTTAAAGTAATAAATATGAATAACTAAATAATACGATATAAGAAACTTTCTGTCCTTTATTAGTGAAGCCAACAACTATACAAATCTAATTTCTTGTTGGATCATATCCTGGGGGAAGACGGCTATGAGCATCAAAGTTGTCGCTAACACGATTAGGGAGACGAATTAGTTTCGGCCAGGAGTCCCACTTGCCTTCACCTGACGGTTTTGTGGATCGCGATTAATTATGATTGGTTTAGAGATTAATTTTCATTAAGAGCAATCTTGGTGGTCGTAATGACCCAGTTACAAATCAATCTTAACTGAAGATAGTGGGTTCAAATCCGGGCAGGCAACACTTTTCATATACCTATTGTGTGATGAAAGACAACATGATGAGATAACCTGCATGTTTCGGATGATATGATGTAAAAGGTTACATCTGTATTCATCGACTTTTTTTAAGAGGAGAGAAGGCTTATGCCCAACAATGGGATATCAACGACCATATTGCTTTACTGCTTTAAGAGATAATAAACAATTCACAGAATAACAAATACAAAAATGAAATGTTCTTTATGTTTATATTTAATAAAATACTCATTCTAAGCTCCTATAACAATTGAATAAAAAAAAAACTACGAAATAGTCACCAAATTTTACCCCTCAGTACAAATAATAAAAAAATATCTTCGAACAACTTGTTTATGTTAAATCAAATTTATAATAAGAACGTTTCAAATATGAATCTAAAACAAACGAATGGGTAAGTCATTTGCATAGCTACAGCAGGGCATCTCTGGAGATTGCATACGTTCATCCAGTAGCCAGTAACTACATGCTTGTTAACTCATCTCATATATTATGAAGCTATGTCAAATGTATCCCGCACTGGCGTTATACGGTGTGTTTTAATAAGCTTTTAAAATAAAAGTTTAGAAAAAATAAAATTATCGTTATGTGTTTTAGTATTAATCGTTGTTTTTTATTAATAATAATAAGGTCATTGGCCATTATTTAATGTTGTTTTCTAATTTCACGCAGCCAGTGTAATTACAGGCACAAGGGACATAACATCTTAGTTCTCAAAGTTGGTGGCGCATTGGCTATGTAAGCGATGGTTAACATTTCTTATAATGCCAATGTGTATGGGCATTGGTAACCATTTACCATCAGGTGGCCCATATCCTCAGCCGTATACCTATTCTATAAAAAAAACACAATTACTTTTTCGATTTTTGATAATCATCCACGCGTTTTTTACGACGAAAACTTTTATAAAAGTTCATAAAATGTTGGCTTAAGATACAGTTGATTATATCATCGTATTAAAAAAAACTATATCAGCTATAGTATAATATATATTTATATTAAAATTAATTGAAGAAGCGTACATCGATTATGACAATAATAGCAACGGTCATTTAGTCGTTTGCAGAGACTGCGAAATATATAAATAGCCGTTCACGTTGAAGCGTTAGTGTATCCTAACTTTCAGATTGATTTCTCGCTAAGTAACAATATAGCGTATACCACCAGTGCAACGTGGTGGATTAGTGGTGATTGGAGTGGAGTGGTCCGAAGATTCTTCTTAATAGAAATGGCATTCTTTACCCAACAGTCGTATCAGAATAATTCAATTTAATATTTTATATAAGGATCAGGATTTATCATAAGTATAAAATATGATTTAAATTTATGTAAATTATGAACAACCTGTATTATAGAGTGGTAAGATAGAAGGTAAAATAAAGGCTCGCCAAATGTCGTACGTCGCGACCTTTAGGGATTTCCTTACGGTTACTTATTTAACTTGAAGCGAATAGCGAACTATCTACGTCCAATATTTGCATGGCTTAGCAGCTAACTACATCCTGAATGTTTCTGCTTTGTAATTGTATACAGAATTAGTTTGATATTTCCTTTATTGAGAAATTTTGGTCGGTAACCGGTGCTTAGAAACTATTTATATATTAAATTTAATAGTAAGATTTTTAAAAATTAATATTTCGAAATATTTTGTAATATAAATGCTTAGTATGTAATACTTAGTTTACATTATTTACTTTTCATTAATTGTACTCACGAATAATGTTTGTTAAGCTATAAAAATTAAATATGGATAAAATTAAATTCGCAATATCACAGTTAATATCTTCAATCTTCTACGGTTATTTATATCCATCTTCTATAACTATCTCTAGAGCAAACACCGTTATCCGACGAAAAAACGATGATTTGTCAAAATAAATTAACCACAAGACAGTCGGCGGTGAATCGTCACGGCCTTGTCAAATATTTACACCGCGGTTACCCGGAGCTACAAACGGAAAATTGTACAGTAGGATACAGAATTCTACGAAATTTTAACGATGCCTACTTCTATTCAAAGATATGCAAAAGACAATATTTATATAATAAAAAATACTTTTAGATTTGATAAACATTTCAAAGATATGCAGAAGACTGCAGAAGACATATTTATGTACTAAAAAATACTTTAAGACTTGATAAACATTTTGTCTTAAATACCTTTTTGCTTTTTATAATCATTAAATACATTAAAAATACATATTTTAAATTGACATCATGAGCAGACAAAATATTTTTTTCAAAGTCAAATAATGATAAAAGAATTCGCCTCTATTTGTGAACCGTATTATAAGAGGCTGGCCAAATCTCATGTGACTCGAAGCTAACAATCCATCATCGTCCAAGAAGGCTACCGTAATAATGCCCTTCAGAATAACAAATATAGAAAAAGGACCGAATTGTGAGGAATCGCATTAAAATGTACCGACAATAATGCGAGTTTGCTTTGGATTTTTGTGGATATAATGTTTTAATATTCTATTTAAAAAAAGTGTATATACATTATCTATTGAAGTTTGATAAAGTCGAACTTATATGATCATAACGATATACGCTTTTATGTCTTTTATATATGTAGTACTAATATCATATTATAATTAGATATTGCTTTATTTAGGGTCGGATTCTAATTTAGCGGCGTATTTTATTTCTATATTAAAAGAAAAATCATTTTTATATTTTAAATTATTCTTGGCGAAACGGGGAGTAGCTAAATATATAGCAAACGTGTACGTAGAAAATTCTGGTTGCAAGTTAAATGAAAGGAAGTTGATATAAAAGTATTATAATTTTGATGTTGGCAAAATCCACCATTATAAAGTCCATGCGGATGAATTGTAAGTATTCATTAAATATATTATTAAAAAAAAATTACACGTTATTTTTGACATTTCAATTTCTCTATGCGAAAACGTTTAATTGATTATATATGAATATATGTAAGTAATTTTAAAGAGCAAGTGTATGCATTAGTTGAAAAACGATTTCCTTGTAAACGTCATTTTGAAATAAAGCTTCACTTGTAATGTAAATCCAACTCCCCAAGGTTGAGAGAAAATTAAGTGTCTCCATCCACAAGATGGCGCTTTTGTTATATTTACGGGTACGCGTGCACTTAATATTCATTAATTCCGTTCGAAATGAGCACGCTCACTCTTCCGCTTCGGTGACGTGTGATTTGAGTGCGGCTTTGTTTAGAATATTTCACTTTTAATTATTATCATATACTTTCACAAATCGACAGCAATTGTATATATTATTATATATAGATATAGCTTAAATATGTATTTTTGATAATTTTAATTTTAATCTTGTAACTGATGCTTTCGACGATTTTTGAATTTATATAGGAACAAATTCTGTTTAAAATATAAATTAAATAATTTTTCCGCATGACGTATAAAAAATATTACTTTATTTCTAATTGTATTTAAAAAAACCATTTTATAAATATTTCTCCATTTAATTCTACGACAAGATCTCTAAATACTAAAAGTAAATGTCTGTATTAGTTAGAAGATAAGTTATTGCAGCATGACGAGAAAATGATACAGGAATTCTTTGATAATCCTTTGAAAGGCGTGAACAGTAACGGAACACGCAGCCGAAGCAAGAAATTAAGAGTTGTGTCGCAGTACGGCCTCCGGGGAAATTCGACCAATCACGGCGGCAGAATTGCTCATCGTATCTGCTATGTTCACACACAGACGCTATTTACATACATCACTTATTTTTTTAAATGCAAAGAATTATTTTTGTCATGTTTTAATCCTTCTATCATAAGTCGAACTGATCGTACTACCATACAATATTGATGGCGTAGTGAATGATGAATGGATTCGCTTTATTGTCAGCTGCTACTGGGATTGCTTATAGCGCGTAAGTATTAACAAAATATTTTATAGGTTCTTTCGTCCGCTTACATTGTATTACTTGTAATGAACAAAATGAAAATAGTGTTTGGAATGAGTCCCGCAGACTTTTGTTAATGGCCAGCACATCTCAGAAACAGTATTGTCTCTTTTAGACTGAAAATAATATGAGCAACTTCAATACTCAAGCATAAAGTTTTACTTTTATCGCTCCAAAAATGTGGAAGAAGACTTGAAAATATGTTTACTAATTAATTATTATTAAGATTAGAAACATACAAAATACAATTAGTAAGCTCTTAGAACAAAATTTAATGTTGGTAACATTGCAATATATATCTTTTAATTAATATATACATTGTTATTAGTATTATTTTAATCACCATTATCGTCTGTGTGTAATAGAAGACATTTGCAACAGGATTTATCTCGCACGCTTTCCCCAATTTCGCTCAGAGGTTATGACGTGCGTTTACAGTTACAGGTTGCAATTTATTTTTATATCACTCTTATACGCATTAACATAAGGGTCATAATATATTGTAGGAAGTGTTGTGGATAGTAATACTACGTATGATATAATATAAGGCTTGTAACCTATAAATTACAAGAGATTTATTATTTCAGCTAGTTTCGTTAGTTTGAGCATTTGATGTATGCAAAGTAGGCCAATACATAGTGTATTATTAGTTTTATAACATCCTTAAGGAATAACTACGATTTATAAAGAAGATTTCAAACTAATTGAAAATACTTTGAATCTAAAACACAGATTTTTTTTAAGTTTAATTGCGAATTAATGACTGTTACGACTGAATAAATGTTATTTAGTGACTGGTTTGTTAAATATTTACTTCGTGATGGTGGCTCGATATTAGGCCGCTGGGTTCAAGCGCCAGGTCGAGCCAATAAAATGTTATTAGAATTTCCTGTTAAAAACTCTCAGTAGCAGGTGGAGTGTTCTGAAAACACGTTAAGCCTTTGGTCCTGCGTCTGAATGCTTTTCGGTCATCTTGGGTTGCTGTCCCATCGAATTATGAGTGTGAATGAAGAGAGAGAGAGAGTGCATCTGGGTGTGGGAATACAATTAATTGTGCACTATAATATGTACGGCAACGTTGTCTAATGAGTCTGCCGCCATGGCTGAAATCGGTCAAGACATCATCAGCTATAATGCTGCGTACAAAATTTTTCGTATTTTAAATTTCTGTCATAGAAAGAGAAAATTCAATTTAGTGTTTAGTTAAAAGATTTTTCTCGCACCTGCTAAACTACTTTTAAAAGTAAGGCTGTAAATGTATCGATCATTTCACCAAAATTCAAATTTCAATATATACCGAAAAAATACATCAAACATAAATTAAATAAATTTTACATCACAATAATTAAAACTCCTTACTGTCAAAACATCAATAATGACGAACTCCCAGCGGACGTCGCAGACTCCGATAAACAGGCGTAAAAGCTTTTAGCATTACCGTTCATTCATTCATTCCGAGTATTTCTTTGTCGCGTCCCCGCAACCGCAAAGGCGTTTTAAAACGCCCATCGAATGCCATAAAGAAAAATAAAGATTGGAATCTTTGTGAAATTCAAATCCCACGAGGATTGCTTCACAACGAACGCTTCTGCTTCTGGATTACTGATTGATTATGCATTCCCGTCGTGTCTGACGTGTGGCGGGGTGAAAAACAATATAATAACGGTATTTCGTGTGTACGGTTCCAAATTATCGAAATGGGTAAGTATATGTATTACATTATCACTATTGAGTCTTGTTACTAACGGAAATTCCAATTTTAAATTCAAGGTCAATTTTCGGTGACGACTTCATAAATAACAGTTGTATACATTACAGTTAAAATATAATAGTTTTATATATTACTTAACTTTTTCAAATAAATATCTTTTTATGTTATATTATTATTTTATGTTATTTATTACGGTTATTTATATGATGTAAATAAATTTCTTGTAAACCTGTTATTGTTGGGATATTTAAAATAGGTACCTTTACAATGACCTTTAAAACGCTCAGCACAAATGAGATAAACCGTATTTTAAAGGAAAAAAATTGATGACTTCCCTATTTTTTTCACCCTTTTTCTTCAAATTTGAATGAGATTTCGAGACAAAATCAATACAATAAAAACTAAACATAATAATCACTTTTCAAACTATCAAGATGAACCTCCATCTTATTTGAAATTGTTTGTGTTTCACCAATATTCATGCAGTTTATCAAAATATACATTAACTGTTACAAGAACCAGACTCATTTTTTATTATTCTACAATTAAACTGGAAGATAACACTGAGAATGCAGTCATTTAAATAGTCAGTTCCGAAGGTAGATCGATAACTTTATTTACAAGACAACAGCTATTGGAGTGTTGTTTCTAAATGATAAAGTCATAACCGTAACCGTAACAGCCTGTGAATGTCCCACGGCTGGGCTAAAGGCCTCCTCTCCTCTTTTTGAGGTGACGCTTGTTGTTGTGAAAGTTAGGAGCTTATTCCACCACGCTGCTCCAATGCGGGTTGGTAGAATACAGATGTGGCAGAATTTCAGTGAAATTAGACACATGCAGGTTTCCTCACGATGTTTTCCTTCACCGTAAAGCACAAGATGAATTATAATCACAAATTAAGCACATGAAAATTCAGTGGTGCTTGCCCGGGTTTGAACCCACGATCATCGGTTAAGATTCACGCGTTCTTACCACTGGGCCATCTCGGCTTTTTTTTAAAGGGAGGTCCTGGTCTCCTCGGTAAGTCGTAAATACGTGTAAAAACGTAGATACGACATGAGATGAATTCGACTTTGACCAAATGTCATAAAGTAAATAAAATTCTACGTCCTTATAAAATATGGTATGCATCATAAAGAAGCTTATATTATAGATTAATTATGTTAATTTTCATGACCATTATATTTTAACATTCCAGTCAAAGGTGACTTAATTTTGAATACAGAAACTTTAATTACAAACCCCGTTTCACATTTCGCTCCAATTTACAAATAAATAAGATACCTAAACCAAATTAAACTAATTAACGAGTGACCCTTCTCATAAGTCCGACTTTACTCCTGACACGACAGCCTACAAGACATCCAGGGCCCCATCGACCCCACAAGATGGCGACCACAGATAACCCTCAAATGTCCTGCCACTGCTCGATAAAACAGTAAAAGCCAAATGTTGACCTGCGACCCCTTTAAAATTCAATGGGGAATCACTGACCGCTATTATATTTAATTTGCTGTAACTAAGACCGTTGCTCTTAATGTCTGTGCTATTATTGCTAAAGTTACTTTATTTCTACTTTTGATGGTATAATACATAAACAACAAACTTGATTTAGAAAAAAAACAAAATACTTTCATAATAATAATTTTAAAAACATTAAAGAGCGATTGTTTTTATCTAACCTAGCTTACTGTTATCAATTTAAAAAATATATATTGTATAGCAGCTGTATATATTACATTTTTAAAACATGACCATACTATTTACCAATAAAGATTATTATCTCAAACCAAACAGCCAATTAAAAACCGAAATTCGTTGCGACAACTGTTTGACATGTTAGCAATATTTTTAATTGAGACAGACCCTGTGTGTTTGCAAACAATAGTTAAAACGACAATTTTTGAGAGAGCCCCACATTTTCCTGCGATTTTGAATTTTGGGGTTGTATTTCGGAAATCGAATTAAATCCAAGGGTCGAGTTAAACTGGTTAATATTATAGGGTGAATGTTTACTTAAACCGGGCAAATAATTAAGAATGTTCATTGATTTTGTCAACAGAGTGTATGGTCGGTGCTCGATTGTTGAGGGATCAATTGTTTGCACTCTTTCCAATGTGTTGTAGATTGAAGTATATTGGAATTGTTTTGTTATAGATTAATATTTGCTCCTTCTATATGAAATTACTTATATTAAAAAATGTGTAAATAACATTTCATGTTATAAATTAAATTTATTTTACTATAATTTTTAGGATATGTTTAATGGAGTACATTTTATATAGCTTAGTAGTAGGGCTCTATGCAAGCCCTTATGTGTTGCTAAAATTAACTCATTTAGTATTTGTGTATTATAACCATCAGTAATATTGGCAGATGGGTGGCCCATTTCTAGTATGCTTATCAAAACAAAAAAATATATATATAAATACAGACTTAAATTTAGAATTTCATATAATGTCTATAAAATATTCTCAAAAATGAATATAACCATTATAAGAAACAAACTGTTCGATATCAAAAATGTCTATTACGTGTTTCCGATAACAAAGAAAAACATTAGATCGTATTAACATTTAACCTAACCAATTTCTTTTTCTTTTAACTCGTATTTCTTTAGAGAGTCATTCCGTTATTAGGGATGTGTTTGTTTTGTCCGGGAGGTCCCGGGTCATTATCCGGGTGACACGTGATGCGTGAAATTATTTCGTACTTTACACAATTCGGGGCAGTGCGTGTGCTGCTGGTTGCTTCTACGAGTGAGGATAATAAGGACATGTTTATTTAACTTTATTATACATTTTGAAAGGTTTATTTTAGTGAAATTGTATAATTTTGTGGCGCCAATATGTACATATATTACGAAGAGTCTAAATCTAAAGTCAAAGTTTTTAATTAAATTTAATTATATTTATACTATCAATCTCTAGGTACGAAATGTTTTGCTCAAGTAAATTTAAAATTATACTTTTGATGTTCGAATTGTAAAGCAATGTTTCTATGTGCAGCAATACTCATGTATTGTTTTGTAATGCAAAATAATTTTATTACTGTCAAGTTTATTGAAAAGCACGGGCTTTAATTTTTTTATATAATGCAGTCGATATGAAAGTTATAATTTTAAATGTATAATATAATATAATCCTACTACTTTCCGTCCGTGACTTCGAACGCATGTGAGGGGAAGAAACGTCTGGTACGCTGTGCTTTTCTGTACCTCTCACAACGTTTACCTATGCGAAATACTATGATGATTGGTTGATTAGTTAAGACGTGGAAGCTTAACAAACAAACAAATAAACTCACTTTAAATTTTATGTTATGATAGTAAGGACCTTGTCATAATATTATTTGTCTTGAACTACGAGTAAATACGAATATAATACCTGCTTTTCAAATTCATCTAATAAAATGAATTAGTTTTGTATTCGTTATAATAGAAAAAGTAAAAATTTTGCAATAACGACGCGCGACCTTTCATAAAAACGTTATTTAGCGAGTGATTAGTTAAACAATAATGTGTCCTTTTCTTTCGAATGTAAAATCAATAATGAGAGAAGAATCGAAATCAGTGTTTATAAGTTAGACCGACGATAATTAGTCGACTTTTATTGAAAAATAATGGACCTACTTAATTTGGCAAATTTAATAACAAATATTATTTCAACTATGAATAAATTTAATATCCCAAAATAGAATCCACATTAACGCCAAACACTAACAATTCGCGATTCGTTCCCCGTTCGATTAGGATTCCCATATAACTCGCAATGCGATACATCTGGTACAAGTTTTTCGACATCATGATACATTGACATAGAATTTTCATTTATAACGATGTCCTAATAGTGTTTTGCTTCACACATTCGATCCAATGACGCGATCAGAATATATTTTTAATAGACATTACCAACATAACAGAACCCTAAGGAAATAATCATGTAATGGTATTTTAGATGACATTGACATCGGTCATTTTAATTCAGGATATTATTGACCATATACTACTAAAATTTGTGATGGTTTTTCTTTATATTAAATGAAACCTTTCAGCTTAAAAATTCAAAGAGTACTTAAAAAGTCGTACATTAGTACGTACAAAAGTAAAGAATATTGAATAAACAATATTTTATATTTTGGTTTTGATTGACCGATTTTTTTAGAATCGGTACAATTATTGATAAATTTTCTGATTTCTATCCATAATTTTTTACCACTAAACAACATCGCAATGAAAATGTTTACTAACGACCCTTACATAGGAAATGATCACGTACTTAAAGTTTATTTCTACTGTAATAAGTCCTAATGACCGAGTAGGTCACTTACGTCCATCTTAAAAAGTCATTATTAGCTATACATTCACACTCGTCATTTATTTCATAAACAATAATAGTATGGCTTAAGTCCCACAATTGGTAAACATTTACAATTTAAGAATTGGTAAATGTTAGTTTATGCTAAAATGTTTTCCTCTACTATTAATAAATTATATCAGGAAATCTAGGTAACAGAAAAAAACATTTTTTAACTTTTTTTCGCGTAGAATGTATCTCGAGTATATAATCTACGCGGTTAACATACGCGATTTATCCAACAGCCTCTCTGAATCTTGTCTCATCGTGTTTACGAGTAATAAATTAAATTTACAAGGTGTTGAAGTAAACGAATAAAGATGAGAATAATGGGGGAGTATATTCTTTTATAGAATACGTTTTTTTATATATGAAGATAGTCTAGTGACGTCTTACGTTGAATTTGTTTTTGATATGAATATATGAGGCTACCAGAAACTTAACTAAATAAAAAAATATAAGTATATAATATTTTAGTTCTTTCCCAAACTACGTAACTAAGCGAATAAATCGTTTAATATTTTTTATAATAGCTTAATCATATAATCTTTCTTTTTTTTATGTACAGACATTTTTATAAAATACAAAATGAATAATAATAATTATTAATTAATAATCTTTCTTAATATATACAATAGTAGGCCTTATTTCTCAACTAAATTGAAGTTGGCAAATTAACTTTCGTTTAACTCAAAGAACTCAAAAAAAATATCTTAAATTATAATATAATATAATTATGTTCAAATCCAAATGTTCAGACAGGCAAAGCTTTGAAGCTTAGTTTATTTTTGTATATTATTATTGTATAAAATCATAAGTATACTAATTGTTCCTCATTAGTACTCTCCCTGTAGTGGTTATTTGTGATAACAACTTAATGTCTATAATTAAAAAATATACACGTCATTTTGATTCGCTAAAGCCCGGTTATGGATTTAAAAAAAATATGTTGTTTTACTTACGGTTAGTACAATTCTCAACGTTACGGATAAGAAAGCTAGGAATAATTGATAGTAGTCGTATTAGTAATTTCAATAAAAAAAATTAAAAAATGTCACTTAAACCTACTATTCGCAAGATGAAATTGTTTTTTTTTTTTAATATACGTGTTAGGCTAAAGTTAAATTAAATTCCGAGCCTAATGTGGTGTTAAGACACAAAGGGGAAATAAATCTGAAACGTGTGTTTACGTAAAAGAATTTTCTCATCGCTTTCGAGATTTACCTGTCACGATTCGTTACAAGTTGCTTGATATTAATGGTTTTACAGAATTCCCTTACTTTGTACGTCGAAAAGTCTGAGATGACGCAATGCTATTTATCTTTTTACGTATTGGGCCTTTAATACATCCGATTTTTATTTCCACGCCTAAATTTCTAGAATCGAATTAATAATTCAATAATTGTATAACGTACAATAGGGATTTGAGCTGAAGCACCTACCTTCAACAGCATCAACCAGCTTCCGTAGATAGGGCCCAGTACGTGTCTTCCATAGGTTACCAGATGCCGAAGGAACCAGGGAGTATAGGAGTGAAGAAAGTACTCAAACTCATTACAAAAATACTAAAACTAGTATAGAAGGTGGATTACCAGGGTGGCGGCGAAAATGACGATACGTTATATAAGAAAACACTTGTAATGCTCGTTACAACGGTTACAATACCAATGCCCGATATATTTAAACTGGCGGTATTTATACAAAAACATCTTGACCTAATTTAAAACTAAATTTACAAACTTAAAAGATAATATTAAACATTGTTTATCTTAATTATTCTAATGATTATTTACGGACAAATATTATTTAATAATACAGGATTATGTAACATTAAAGGTTAATATATTACACCGGAAGTTGATAAGCAGCAGATAACCTAGCCAGATCAGTAAAATAAGATTCTAGTAGCTTAATCCTTACATTATACATAATAAAACAAAATTATTATAGCATTGATTAATCAACATAATTTGAGAAAATATAAATAAACAATAAGCACTATTTATTAATTGCGCCGGAAGCTGACAAGCAGAAGGCGCCATTAATAAATAGAATACAGTACAGTAACAGCCTGTTAATGTCCCACTGCTGGGCTAAGGCCTCCTCTCCCTTTTGAGGAGAAGGTTTGGAGCTTATTCCACCACGCTGCTCCAATGCGGGTTGGTAGAATACACATGTGGCAGAATTTCAATGAAATTAGACACATGCAGGTTTCCTCACGATGTTTTCCTTCACCGTTAAGCACGAGATGAATTATAAACACAAATTAAGCACATGACAATTCAGTGGTGCTTGCCCGGGTTTGAACCCACGATCATCGGTTAAGATTCACGCGTTCTTACCACTAGGCCATCTCGGCTTTTTTATTAAATAGAATAATATATAATAAATAATATATAACAAATATGAATCAACTATTTATTTGATTACGAAATTACTAATTAAATTGTTAAACAGAAGTTTTAATCTATACTTATAAATAATCATCAAGATGTACCCGAACTAGCCGTATATGTAGGACCGGAAGTATTAATTGATAACACTAGATAACTGTTGTTTCTAAAGATTGTTATCTTATAAATTGAACCAAAATTAATAAATAAATTTGTAGTATAAATTCTGATAAGAAAATAATTATAAGTTTATTCCGGTTCGGAACAAATGCCATCATTCAATCATGATCTTAATATATAATCATATTATAAATGCAAAAGTAATTCTGTCTGTTGTTGTCTGTGTGACTTTCACGGCTATACCGCTGAAATGATTTTTACGACATTTGTTGTGAAACAAGCGTGAATCCCAGGGAAGGACAAAATCTACTTTTTTATCTACTACCTGCATAAGACACAGAGGCAAAAATGGTTAAAAAAAATAATATCTTTTGTCCGTATGTATCTTGTTTTTGATACATTATTAGTTATAAATTTTATATATTTAATTTCATTACACGCTACTTTATTCATTCTAACTTTTGAATATAATTAAAAAATTAAATTAAAATTTCGATTACGAATTCATAATGATTTAATTGAAACGTTTTAACATTCTTTCATTCATTCATTATTTTGTTTAACATTCATTTTTGAATGTAAAACAAAATCATAAATATTAAACGTTGACATAACAGAACATTCTAAAAATTATATCATAAACAATATATTCAACCCATACCAGAACACAAAAGCAACCCTAACTGTTAATGTCTTCATTTCACCGACCATTGATCGTCAATGAAAACACAAGCCGTTCAAATTCAATTTATTGCTTGTCAAATCTTCACTCGTTACATTGTAGTGGTGACTATTCCCGATAATGACTGGGACACATGGCGTAAAGGGGTGAATTGAAATAAAATATTAATACAATTCGAAAATTATACAGTTCATTGTTACTCGTTTGTGTCGTATAGGAAGTTATATAATTACATTATATGTTTTTTAAACGAGCCGTAACTAGAAGTCGAGATGGTCTAACGATTGGGTTAGAACGCTTTCTCAACCGATGATTGAACGAACTCAGGTAAGCGGTTATAATTCATCTCGTGCGCGACGGTCAAAGATAATATCGTGAAGAAACCTGTGGTTAAGTTCAATGAAATTCTATATTGATATATTGATATTCTTGTATAATAAACATCTCTCCTCTATTGTCATGTGCGTCGTTGTTTATTTATTCCCATAAAAGACGATGTGGGTTTAGTTCACTGTTTCCTATTATTGTTCCTATTTATAATTTTGAAGTCCAATATAAGTTCAATCTACGCGGAAAGAGGGGATGAGGACCCGATTCTTTCCTTATGCACCGGGGCGCTTGACCATCTTGCTACGCCACTGGCAGCTATCCTGCTCTTCAGAAGGTATAGATAGGAGGCCTTAGCCCAACAGTGGCACATTTACAGGTTGTTACTTGAACTTTTGCTAGTACTTAATTTTATATATGCGAAAGTGACTCGGCGTAAAATTCTAAAATTTAAATAGTGCCTGCGTACTTATTAAACACAGCCTTTATATCGAATAATATTTGTAATAGAGTAAGGCATCCGTTATATACTAAAACTACAACAATAAAACAACAGTAATATAAGGTTATAACTCAACTACATACGACTAGAAGTTACATACAGAAGCTGTTCTGCAAGAATAAATTCGAAACTCAATGTACACTACGATCGAAATCCTAGCCCAATTTAAGTGGTCACCAATAGACATTGGCATTGTAAGAAATTTTAACCATCACTTACATCACCAATGCGCCACCAACCTTGGGAATTAAGATGTTGTGTCCCTTGTGCATGTAATTATACTGACTCACTCACCTTCAAACCAGAACACAACAATACCAAGTACTGCTGTTTTATATGTCATAGTTCCGTGATATATTTTATTTGAAATATTACACTACATATAATGTAATGATATTTTATGATGATTGATTGATGAAATATTGGTTTGTATAAGAATTTGTCCGATGTTATATCTGTCTGTTTTCTTCATACTGTTACGCGTGCGATGAAATTAGTGTATGTTAATATCGTCACTTATTGTCAAGATATGGCGGCAATAAATTTCGTTTATTATATACCTTTACGATCATACAAACATTCGTAAAAACATACAAACATTCGTAAATAAGTCAATATTTTTATATTTTCTATATCCCAAAATAATGTTTTGTTATGTATTTAATCAAAAAAGATATTTATTTTTAAGAACATAAATAGCATAAATCTAGTATATTCTACATTGGTTATCAAATAGCTACAAATATATAAATACTTTGCAATTTTTCATATTATTAAAAGAACATTTATGTGAAAAACAAATGCGGTTTCCTTGTCAAAACTACAAACCACTATAAGAATAGTGTGTCATATAAGAACCCATCACTTACTTTAAAGTTCCTGGCTTAAAAGTGCTAAGCCGTGTTGAGACCGACTATTCCCGGGACGAGCTTATCCATCAATATCTTTGCATATATACTATAAGTAGATTTCAGTTTTAGGTTTTATAATAGGTATATCTATAAAGCACGTTTATATGCAGATTTGAAACAAATTTCGAAAATTAAAATTAAATATGTTAATAATTTTTCGAAAGCGTTAGTTGTTTATGTTAATATATATTTTTAAAGTTAAATATCTTCGACTTTAAATTTCGAATCTCCATGTCGATTTTACACCATCGTACCTAATATCGGTTTCTTCTGACATGTATTTAACTTACATATAATATAAGTTTTAATGATTTTATGAATTCAAAATCGCTATTAAGATCATAAATGAACAAAGATAGTATTTTAAGTAATTAATAATTTTTGACTGAAGTATTTTTTTTTGTAGTACCTATTTAATTACATACTTACCTACACACAATATGTACTAACCTACAAGTAGGATTTGCTTGGCTAATTCTAAAAAGGACTTTTCAAATTTCAAGCATTTGTGTTAGTTCAATTTAACTCGATAGTTACGAGTAGGTAGGTACACATAATACTTATCATCGTTAGGTTATGCCAAAACTTGCGGCGTAAGTCCTCACATAATACCAAAAATTTTAATTTTCATATTATTTTATTACCACACAAGTTAAAACAAACTAAGCATTTAATGATTTAAAAAGTCTTTATAAATTTAGCGCGCTTGGAGTTACTGCATACGCGATCGCTGGCTGTAAACAACTTTCATATCCAATTTCCTATTCAATCAGCGTCACAATGCCTTGGGGAAGGTTTTATTAACAAACGAACGGTCTACATAAAGCGGCAATTACGTCACCTACAAACGACATTCAAAATTACCTATTGCCAACATTTTTTCCATCCAACTCCCAGTAGGCACCGAAAACTGGGTGGGAGTGGTCGAGCTTGTACAAAACACTCCCATTGGTCGGTTAGAACACACCCACTGTTGTAACGAAAACGAATATTTCAGTAAAGCGAAGCTTGTCCCCGAACACCGCTCGCGGTAGAGCCTTGAGAATTTCTCTCTCCCTTTCTCAAGTCGGGCTGTTGTGTTTCAGGACGGTGCGGAGGAAATACGGGTTTGCATCGAAGTCCCGTGAGACATACCAACGCCATCTATCGGTCGACGCACAAACTACGAAGGCTATGTTTCAGCAAGATGGCGACGCTTGTTCTGCAAGTTTTGTACTTGTTAGAAAGTTTTGGGCTTAAATAATTAATTGTTTCAGTATTTTTGATAACTCCAAACTTTTTACAAAAATAATTCAATAGATTATATTTTAAATGTTAAAAAGAAATGAAAATAGTTATTATATTAAACGAATCATTCTTTTGTCGACAAGTTGCATTTATTTATATAATAAGAATGTTATATTAACTATTTTAAATATATTTTTAATTATTGCAATTTGTAATATTTGGAATAGCTTTTTTGACTTTATAACAACAACAGGCTTCAGGTTATATTTTAATTGAAAAATATCCTAATAAAATAGGTCATAATAATATTATAATTTTATAACAAACTTCAAGTGATGCTATTAAATTATTTTCTAAGTAATAAGCAATTCAAATTACTTTTTTTTCTACTATGACATTTATCACGTATCTAAGGCCAAGTATTATATCCCTTCTATTTATTTTATTGAAAAATGAATAAGCCTATTTAACCTATTTTATAGAATATATCAACCATTTTTATAATTTTATAAATTACAAATACGCAATTGTTAAAATAAGTTCCTACATAGGTAATGTTAACGCTGGCAGTACCTACTATATATCTAATTCATATTAAGTACTTTGACCATTATTCGAAAAATAATAATTAATTAAAAATACGTTATTATTTTCAATGAGCTTAAAACGTTATCTTGTTTTCTTGTTTTATTATTAATTAATGTATTATATTTTTTTACTTTCGTCGCGATTATTAATCTTAATATTAACTTGAGGATTTATATTTCTATTTATTACAATTTTTTTAATAGTTTTTTTTTCTATTACATATTCAACTTTATATACATAAGTTACATATGGTTTTACACGTTTCTCACATTTTACATAACACTGAGCCAAAGTATTCCAGTGGTTAGGACGTGTGAATCTTAATCGAAGGTAGTAAGTTCAAACTTGGGTAAGAACCACTGAATTTTAACGTACTTATAAGTCATATCATGCTCGGCGGTGAAGTTAAACATCGTGAAAATCACCAATCCGCATTACAGACGCGTTTTATAAAAAGCTTTCTCCACGAGAGTAAAGGAGTCCTTTTCCAGGTAATGGGATATTTACGGATTTTTACCATTCTTTACATATCTCTTCCAAAATGAACATTAGCATTAAAAACAACATAAATATTTTAGCTATTTAAAATTTAAGACAAAGTAATAATCAAATATGATATTCTCTTCAATCCTCGTCGATACAAAAGAACGTTCTTTAAAATATTGCCGCATGAAATCGATCTTTCATAAGTAGCTTACCAATTTTATAGGGAGGCTTAGCGAGCCTCTTAAGGTTTATCTTGTGATACACTTAGCTTTTCTACTGATATAAAATTAATGTTTAAGATTGTTTTATAAATTAATATCAAGTAATGAAAGGTATAAATGGATTAGTTGAAGTATTATCAACTTTATCAGCAATTCTATTCTGTAAGAACTCACTTTATCTCACTCATAAAATGTTGGAAATATTGTTTGATAAGTGTTTCACAATCATTATAGTCAATGTCGCATATGACATTCTGACAATTTACTATCGTGTTCTACATAAGTTTCGATTTCATTCTTGTAGAATAGAAGAACGAGTATGACGATATTCTTATTGCTAATGTTAAATTTTCAAAATACAAATTTATTGTCTTCGGTGACCATTTTAGTTATTGTGTAAAATATGCTTTACTGAAATTAAATCATATATTTAATAACATGTGTATATATGTTATATAATTGAGGTTGTTATATTTGCAATGGGCTATTTCTTATTATTTTTAAATGTAATAAATATATGAAATTAGAAAGCTATGCTGTACAATACGCATATCAGGTCTTCGATATTAGCGCAGTTTTTTGCCGCAACAAGTCCACACAAATTCGCGCACTAAGTAACGTTATATCGGTAATAGCTAATTAGCCGGAATCCCATAATCGGTCAGGATAGGAATCACCCACGCGGGCCCTATTTGCGGCCGCGATTAGACCCATAAAACTCGATGCGATCTTGATAAGGGATGCGAAAATTGCTAACAAACCTATCTAACGTACCTGCGATAGGCGTTATAAATACTTTCTTAGATACTTTATGTTGAAATTTGTAAGGTCATAATCTCTTAGAACTTATATAACACTTGTTATACTTAAATTGATAAGCACTTGAGTCTTAATTTGTTCAAATTTTAAAAATTCGGTTGAAATACGACGGTCTGTTGCGGCGCGATTTCTATTTATTTATATAGATATACATATAATGTTCATAAACACGTTGAACTTTCGATTGTGTAAAAACTGCCCTATGAACTTAATTAGGTGGCATTTTTTTATAATATAGAAAGGCGGACGGGTAAATGGTTCACCTGATGATAAGTAATCACTACCCATGCGATGAAAGAAATATTACTCTTTGCATCGTCAATGCTTCATCACCTTGGGGACTAAGGTGTTACGTCCCATGCGCGTATAGTTACACTGACCTTACCCTTCAAATCGGAACAAAACAATTATACTTATTGAAAATTTGATAATTACTTTAAAAAACAATATTTTTTACGCATGCTGTACGTAAAATAAAATAATGAGTACTTATAACAGTTATTTAAAAAAAAAAAACAAAATACAATTTTGAAATGAAACAAAAGTTACCAGACTCAAAACTTCACGCTGTTTCGTATTCGTAAATGTATGCAGATTGTGCGTTAGAGTTAGGTATATTGAAATGCGCTAAAAGTACTATAATTAGTAACAAAACTTTTCCCGCGCATCTGTTTTAGTAGGAGTTTAGACAGATATTCGAAATTTTTCGTTAACGCTTTCGCAAACCGCTTGATTTTTGATGCAAACTTCTGTCTGCTAGTTGCCATTCCACGGAGGCGTTGGTTTAGAAATTTTCCAACGTTGCGAATTTGAATCCGGTTTTATTAACGTCCATGCATATTCAAATAGTTGTTCCTTGTTAGTTGAATGAACGAATGAGTTATATTAGGCTATACGTTCCACACTCATACAGAAATCAGAGCTTGAGTGTTTTGTTTTAAGCGTTAATAAAAATAAATATGAGTGGCTATTGTCGTAATGTTTTTTTTTTTATATTTTGGCATAAGCCTAACATCTTATTGGGGATCTCTTTTTAATCTTACTAATATTATAAATACGAAAATAACTCTTGTCTGTCTTACGCTTTCACAGCTAAACCACGGCATCGATTTTGATGATATTTTGAAACCACGGGTGAAAACTAATAATACAGGACAGCAATGGTTATTAGTGTACATTGATCTACAGTACTTTTAAATTTTTATATCATTTAAAGGTATACTATTAATAAATCAATGAGGACTTTTACTAATACAGGAGCTTTGTGAGTTCAAAGGCGAGTAATTTATTTAAACAAGCTAATGGAAAGCTAGTTTAACGGCTTAGATAGTTATTTTTCATTTCACGGTTTCGTATGTGTGCTCTCGTGAATGGACACACAAAACAAAGTGCTACAATTAAGCCGCGTCCCGCTCCGGCAGAGTTCAACAGTTTTTCCCTCGTAATTCTATTACATTATTAACTTACACCGTGTCAAGTGTAGAGCTGTCCTTTGTTTTTATCGATTGTCTATAGATTTAAAATATTACTACTAATAATTTCAACATCAGACCAGGTATATAAAAACATCAATTGATATACTTACGAATAATAGAAAATATATATATATTTGTTAGATTATAAAAATTACGAGAAATCTTTAATTTTCCGTATTAATCTTACAAAATACATTTTTATGCTATCGATAATATAATTACATAAATATTAAAAATAATTGTTTACTTCACACAATATATACATTATGTTACAAGCAAAAATAAGAAATCGATAAGTTTAACGTAATAACATCACTAGGAGACAGTTTCCCAATTGTCACAGGTTTGTTAAACAATGATTACAATAAAAACATTTAATGCTTTAATTCGACTTTCAAGCAATTTCATTCAACTCTGTGAATTTCGTGAATTCAAATAAACTTTTTACAGATATTGAGAAAATTATATCTTATTGAGCCGGAACTTGTGGATAGAATGATGAGTTATCTTCCGCTAAATTAGTATAATATTTCACGCTTCGAGGTGAAAATGATAGTAAAAAAAAGTAGATGTGTCGAAAGATATTTGAAAAAAGAAATCTGATACATGGTGGTGGTGTTTATCTAAATCTGTGGTTACGTAGCTTGGTGGTATAAGATTCAGACCTTCGTTTGAAGTAGAACATTTATATACTTTTCATTAGATAGGCGTTATCTTTAATTTGCAATAAATTGCAAAAAAATATTTAAACAGCTTAATTTATGACAAAACTGTCATATTACTATGACTTTGAAATAAATTAATCATGTATTATTAGAAAGATGAAATGACCAATAGAAATGAGGCTGACGTTTTAAGCATTTAAATATAGGCATTTCGGTGTGTCTCAATTTTCGACATTGTGTAAAATAGGTTTTGAAATGTAAAACATCGATATTTTTCTTAACCAACACTAGCCAACAGGTTTTCGGCGTCGTGCTGTATATAAGTTGAAAATGTGAGCCATCGATATTTTTCTTAGACAACACTAGCCGACAGGTTTGCGGCGTCGTCGGCTCAGCGAAGATCGTGCTGAAAACTTTTAATACTTTAACTTGACTCTCACTCAATTTCGCTTCGCCGCTTGTTGACACGCCTCGGTGTACCGACGCCGCGATATCGCTTTATAACTGTTTTACAGCTGAAACTTCGAACTGATAACTTTTCCGTATAAATTGGTTATTGTCAATTATTTTTTAAGCTAACCGTTGTAGTTGTATATCAAGTTTTTCTTAGCATCGGCTTAAGTAACATATATTTTAATATTTGAGCTGGTTTTAGATTTAGTTTATTGTGAGATCTTAGTTTATTAAGGAGTCTTAGTTTAACATAACCATAGACTATTTTTGAATGGTGTTTTTTTATATATATACATTCTCTGGATTCATTTAAAACTAAAAAGATTCATCAGATTACGGCGGGTAATTTTCGAGTGATGTTTAAACAAACAGACAATTTACAAATTTTTTAATAGCCAACTATTATATTATGTAATAAATGAGTAGATAGATGTTTGATGAAATATTTAAAAAAATATTTTCGTATATCATCAATATAATGAAATTCTTCAAACTATTCATTTAATAACGTTGATTTAAACCGAGAACGCTCGCAAAAATAAAACAAAACGTAAAACGCGTAAGAAAGTCCTTCAGCGGGTGGTGGGTCGCAGGGTGGCTGGGTGGTGGCCGACAATAGGTGTACAGATAACTTTCCTTCCATAGTAGAGTCAATACCGACCCTAGGGAGTTTTACCCTCGAGGCTCGGTCGCTTGGGAAAACTAGACCCTACAATATAGAAAAGGACAAACTTATATGTCACTGTGGAGTGTAAACGGCGCATACTTATACTTATGTATTAATAATATATAAAGGAAAAATGCCGAGGACGTGTGCGGAGTGATATGTTGCGACTGTTAGCGAGAGAGGGATGGATGACATCAATTTGTCGTGTCGTGATGGGGTTTTATTTTGTTTGTACGTTTTTCTTTTCGGTTGATCTATTTTTGAATTTGTTTATTGTATTTATATTTTGAGGGAGGTTTTTATGTTGAAGTTTATAAATTGACGATATATAAAACGATTACTTTACTTATAACATTCGTTAATTATGAATTTGGATATATGTTTCAAATGTTCAACAGTCTAACAGTACCTATACGAGTTCACCGTTAAGTGATGTGTGACATGATTAACAAACTTGCGTCGTAAGCCTTTTACGAAATTATATAAAATTAATTATATCAAGAAGATACAACAAGTAACGGTTTTTAAATGTCCACCGCTTAGAGCGGATTCCACCACGATTTCCATGCAGGTTGATGGATGTACAAGTGTTTGAGTTTCATCCGACACATCTAAGTTTCCACACGATATAAGCACTAATTAAGCACTTAATGATGATAACTTAATAGTTCTTAGCGGGTCCGAATGGGTAATCTTCGGTTAAGATAAGAGAAGATGTGTTCTAAGCGTTATCATTATTATCACAACACATTCAAATTATGATTTTTTCGCATTAGTATTATTCAAGAATGTATTTTATTGTACATATTAATACTTGCACTATGTCTCTGCTTTTTTCTTCTGATTGTATTTCCTATACCTGTTCCTTTTTTTATTATTGTAAGGCGGATGGGCATATGGGTCACCTAGTGTTAAGTGGTCACCAACGCCCATAGACATTGGCAATGTAAGAAGTATTAACTATTTCTTACATCGCCAATGCGCCACCAACCTTGGGAACAAAGATGTTATGTATCTTGTGCCTGTAGTTACACAGGCTCACTCATCCTTCAAACTGGAACGCAACAATTCTAAGTATTGCAATTTGGCGTGGGTGGTACCTACTCAGACGGGCTTGCCCAAAGCCCGACCACCTAGAAAATTCATTTCAGAATATTTTAAATTATTTAGAATATTCATTTTTCACAATCAAAATTGTAATCCTATGTGGCCTTATTTTAGTTATAACAAAACAGCCAGTTTTGTAACGCTGTTGATTACAAGTAAATAAATAAAATAAAAATATAACATTTACATAATCGTTTCGGACAAATTTAAATCTAAAAATTATACATATTTACGATAAAATGAATTTGATTATAGAGGCATTCGGACCTACGCTTTCATGTCCTCTAGTATCTCGACCAAGGTCTTCTAATTAAGACAGATATATTATATTATGTCTGGCTAGTTTTCAATTACACATTTGCTAGTAAAGTTACAATTTGTTTTCATTGCAATGTAAAGCACATTGCAATGAAAACAAATAGTTATCACTATTATAAAAAGATACTAACGGATAAATATTTGCAAAATAGTTAAATAGCCATTGGTTAGTTAGTAGAAATAAATTGTAATAATAAAATATTTCAAAAATAATTCCACTTTGTAACCTGATCCGCCCACACTTAATGTGATTTAAGGGCAGATGCACACCGGACGCTAATTTGGTAATGCGCCGTCACGTGGCACGCGATCGCCACGCGACAGCGGGTTTGTGCGATTTGTTCACTTAACTTAGTTATCATGAAGGGTAGACAAATAGCTGCAAGATAAATAAAAAATACAATTTATCTGATCGAACGCGTGTTTTAATTTTATACGAATAAAATAATAGTTTCTTAAAAAATAACAGAAGCTTTAAATTACATTTGTTTTTATGCAAAACTAAAACCTTTCTAATTTTACTTAACAAAAAAAATACGCGAGTACATACATACAAAAATTAATAAAGAAAATAATTATATGTTTAAAAACAAAGTTTTTTTCAAATTTAAACGGGAAACGGAGAGTATTTACCTAAAACAAAATAATTTTTCAAATAGGTTTACAAATTGTCGGAGTTTTGAGGTAATATAAAAAATACAATCAAATTGAGAACCTCCTACTTGTTTGAAGTATGTGGAACAAACAGACTAACCTAGTCTGAACGCGGAAGGTCCGCGCCGGCACGACATCCGGGCGCGTGCGCCGCACACGGCGACAAACGGCGCCACTAAAGGCTCGTTTGGATTATTGTAACGTAATCCGTTTACAACAAATTGCATACTGTGTAAAACTAAAGACAATTTTGATAAAAGTAATTTTGTAGAGTACATTCGAATTTGTAGGCCTTGTAATAAAATTCTTATAATCCAATTGAGTGTGAGGTTACAAACATTAATATATATATATAATATGAGAAATGAAAAACAGTGCGAAAAACATTTTGAATGGCAGTAAAACTTGTTGCAAATTAAAATATTTAAGTATAATATGTATAAATATTACTTTAGAAGAATGCGATAATGAATTCTCGTTTTGAATGTAATAAAATTAAAATTATGATAATTAATGTTTAAGACAGCTCGAACTAAACATTACCGTCCGCTATTTTATGTTAATTCAGTAATACAATCCCCATTTTTTACAGACACAATTAGGAGCAGCGATAAACCCATGCATTATCTAGTCGTGGGCAACAATGAAAAATATTACCCTTGGTGGACAAAAATTGTTAGTATAATATTACAAGTAGGGTGAAAAAGGTAGCATGTGCGAAATCACAATAGCTTAAACTATTTAAGTTGATGTTTTTGTTCGAGTTACGAGTATGATGGATGGGTTGCACCCAGTTCGTACAGACCCTTTCGATTGAGAACTGCGGAATGATGACCCTTGGAGGTAATTTTATCTGTATTAGATAGATAATTTAGGTTATCTTTTATCTTTTAATCAGCTAGGATATAACATCTCCAATCCATATGGTGATCATATTTAATAGATCTCTTAGCAAGTAAAAATATTGTTTTCTGCTTACTTCAGAATGTTGTGGGTGAAAATAAAACTTCGCATTATGTATAAGTAAGTTTTTAATATCGTGTTTTGTGATATTTTTTTTTCTTAATAATTACAATGTACAAGTCTTAGTCGATATACAATAGTGTTAAATAATATGTACTATATTATAATAACGTTATATTCAGAGAGACTTTGCTCAAAATACAGTTTATATAATTGGATGTGATTTTCAGGGAAAAAATATTATATAGAAATCCACACGTCTTTTCGTATACATTTTGTTCATTTCAAAGAGATATTTCTCTTTTGCCGTTTCGTTGTGATACAATGCTAATACTTAAGTTAAAAAAAGATATGTATTGTTCCAAGATATGAGAATGATTCAAGATTCAATATCTACCTTATATTCGTTGTTACGTTTACAAATAACGTATGTAATTTCACTTTTAATTTAAATCTAATTAATTCGAATTGAAGAATCGTAAAATTTACATATTTTTATACAATTTTACTTACAATAAATATATCACAGATATCACAAAAAACAAATTAAACAGACCATGTATGAAAGAGATTAAACTTTTTACATTCGAGCCCAGACGGTCTTTGATAAAAATTTTTGGGCTTTTATAAAATCTACATGACTATTTTGAATCTAGCAACCGATCTATGAAATGTGTGAATTTTTCGTAATAAATTCTAATATTTACAGGTAAATTACAATAGTATTTACATAACATTACCTGTGCACGCCGCCATATTCATTCATTATTTTCAGAATATAAATATATTATTACAAGAAATGGGTAACTGATGAAAATCTTATCATACTTAAATACAGGTGCTATTTATAAAAATACAATAATTGAAATTATTAAAAACATAACGTAATTAATGACACGTTGTGACAACAATCCTTTGAATTCAAACATGAACAAAAAAAAAACAGTTGATGTTTGAGTTTAAAACCGATTTCCATTTATATTCTTGTCGATTTATATTATCTGTGGAATTTAAAAGACGAATATTTTCACGCAGCGTATTTGAAATTAAAATTAATAATGAAAATTCTATTATCATGTTGTCTATTATAACACTAATAATTTTACATGTCAACATTTGTATGCGTCATCTGCCATTATAAAAAAAAAAAAAATAAAGATAAATATTGCAATAATATTAAATTGCTTATAGTTTAGCAAGTTAATTACTCAACGTAAAAAATCGTTACTTGGAAGCGAGTGGAGCGGTCTGTGCGTATTGTTGCGCGCTGCACGTCGGCAGCGAGAACGGGTTGACGCTAAACGGTGACGACACCAAACCGCTCATTCCTGTTGACAATATAACACTAATTATTGTATAATCTCTATAATATATATAACAAAATAAACCAGGGTTAGTTACAAACAGTTCTAAAGAAAAGTACGCGAGTCTATAATGTCAATTTACTTAATGCTACAGAAAGACTAGTTTCCGCTCGCGGTTTTGGTTCGGTAGTAAAAGTACTTGGAGTTCAAATTTGCTGCGTACCATATTTCATCAAAATTAGTACAATGATAATACACATACTTTAGTAACATTACACTAATCTCAGCCCCATTTGAATAATTCTTTGTTTTACAGGATTGTCCATTTATGGAGGAGCTTTACGCGATAATCGTTTATTATAAAATCGTGGGATATTTAGCGTGGGACTACAGCAGTAGTAAATGAGATTTTCGGTTAGAGAATTTTTAATGTATTTTTAATTAACTCTGATTAAGCTTAACAACCGAGATGGCCCAGTGGTAAGAAAGCTTGAATCTTAACCGATAATCGTGGGTTCAAACCCGGGCCAGCACCACTGAATTTTCGTGTGCTTAATTTGTGATTATACTTCATCTCGTGCATACATTTATACGGTGAAGGAAAACATCGTGAGGAAACCGGCATGAGTCTAATGTCACTGAAATTCTACCACATGTGTATTCCACCAACTCGCAATGGACCAGCGTGGTGGAATAAGCTTCATACCTTCTCCTCAAAAAGGGAGAGGAGGCCTTAGCCCAGCAGTAGGACGTTCACAGGCTGTTACTGTAAGCTTAACGTACAATTTTGAGACTTCTCAACATATTTTTATATCATATTTACCCTAACAATTACACTCGTATTAGTATAATTTGGTATTAAATCGTAGTTATTTACACTTTTGATATTAAATCAATAAAGACCGTATCTTTCAAAATCTAGATAAACTAAAAATCAAAATTCAAGAAATAATATATAATATTATAGATAAACTTAATGTTATGTATATATTATATATATCCGTATTAATAAAAGGTTATTAAACACGAAAACTTTATTTAACAATGATATTAATCCTTCACACATAATATATAAGATAAAACAAATGTATAATTATTAAATAAATATGTTACATGTTTTTAAAGCGTATAAGCAACGAACAAAAGCGATACAAAAGCGAACGAAAACAAAAAAAAACAACTACTAACACTGGACGGCGAGATGTTGCCAATTTTGATGTTGTAAATTACGCGGTGGACTATTTCTGACGACTGCGAACGCACTTCGAGGCTTCCCTTTGCCAAGTCCGTCACTGCATTTCGTATGAGTGTTTACGGTACATTCATTCTTACACTCGCCATTTCTTTCAGCGTAATACTCGCTTTCTTTCGTATTATACACGTTATAGTGTTCAGACGATATATGTCCGTTCATGTTCGCCGGATGGTACGGTCCTAGAGACACTGGACGGGATAAAGAAAACAGGAGTTAACACGAAGCGACACATACACATGGCGTGCGGAAGCGTTTGTAATGTGGTATAAAACTTAATTGTGTTCCAGGATATAAAAGCGAGCTTAGATTAAATGAAATTTGTTTCAAAGTATTTTTATACGAACATTTATGTAATATATAAATCGTTTAACTATTTGGCTCTTCAAACAAATGACTATTTTAGTAAAATAAAAATATTGATTGGAATTTATAGAGATTTGATAGTGTAGAGGAGAAATAGATAGATAGTTATTAATAATAAAAAATTGTTTTTACATTAGTATTATTTTTTTAAATGGTTCCAGTAACTGTAATAACTTATTTGTGATGGCCAGTTGGTCCACGCAGTTGCTGACAAGATGGAGTAGATAATAAACGGTGACTAAATATACCACTGGAGGTTTTATTCAATTTATATCTGGAATTAACATGACACTACAAATATATTTACGTTAAGTCCTTCCGCGTGAATTAAATCAATTAATTATTAAAAATGAAAAACTGAGCAATAAATCTGGTATTGCGTCGATTATGATTGCATGCGCTCGGACTGTGCGAACCGGTCTCTACAAGTAATGAATATCTCAGTCACAAATGCTTACTTACCAAATGAAAACAAAATCGTTAATTTTATCTACAAACTCGTAATATGCTCCTGTGACATAAAGATGATTTAAAAAAATGAATAACCATCCAGTTCACGAGTAAGACTAGAGGGGCGAGGGGAGTACGAGTGGCGGGACTCACGCGAGGACGTGTTGAAGAGCGCGGCGGGCGGCGCGGGGTAGTGCTGCGGCGCGTAGGCGGGCGCGTGCGGCGTGGACGCGGCCGAGCAGTAGCGCGGCGACACCGAGCCGCCGCTGCGCGCGTACTCCTCTAAAAGAAAAAGCCTGGGTCAACACGAAATTATGGTTAGCTCTTTCGTCGACTGAAGCTAATCGAATTGTAGTGATAGACGCGAGGCGTGGAAGCCGCCAGCGAGACAAGGACATTTTTAATTCAACGGCAAAAACCGATAATCGATACTCGTATGTACCAGTTAAACTGTCAATAATGTAATCGATAATAATCAACATGTTACGTTATCACACTCAATAGTACCAACTGTCAAAAAGTGAAAAATCGAATGGAAAAATTGAAAAGAACACATTGTTTTAAAAAGAGTAAAGAGTCGACATTTGGGTCATCTAAGTTTTTTCTAGTACTATATTATATCTGTATAAAATTAATCTAGTTATTTTTTCACCAACGTTAACTTTTTAAATAAAACAAAATTTCCATAAATATGATTGATTGAAAATATTTAGGGGCTGTCTTTTTTTAAGGTTATTTTATGTTTGCTCGCTACTTTTCATTATTTTATTCATTATTTGCCGAGATGACCCCGTGGTTAAAACACGTTAAGAAGTCAAGTTCAAATTTTAAAACCTAAGCAGACAACATTATTTTCAAGAGCTTAATTTGTATTAATAATTCATCTCGTGGACAACGGTAAAGGAAAATATCGTGACAAAACTGGCTTGGATGAAAATCTGCTACCATCGCTATTCACCGAGATGAAGTACGTGGTGTAATAAGCTCTTTTCCTCAAAAGAAGAGCCTGTGCCTCGTAATTAGGTCATTTACAAAATGTTTTCCTTTACTTTATTATTTACTTAAAAATGTACTGTAGCAATCAAAACTCACCTTCAGTCCACTGCGATGTGGCAGTGTCCTGTACACTGACAGCCAGCTGTCCCGTGTAGGAGTTGAATGGCATACTGGCGGGCGGCGAGCGCGGCGCCCCGAGCCCCAGTTGGTTGTTACGGGGCATAGAATACAAAGCCTCCGCTAAATCTGCAGCTCGCTTCAGTATTATTTCCTTTTATTAAAAAAAAAACGCGTGCTTAGTTTCATTTTAAAAATCAAATTATCTCAATAAAGGTTGAGTTTTCATATGATTAATTGATGTATATAATTCATTTCGTGCTTGATGATGAAGTAAAAAATTGAGGGACACATATCTGCTCATAGGGACCTTTTGACCCCAATAACAAATACTTTAACATCTGAAAACTACAAATATCACTATTACTGCCCTAGGTATTAAGGTCTATAATATACCTAAGTTATGAGCACATTTGGGTTTACCAACTTTACTACTATTAAAATTGAACATTATTCTTTTAATATATAAAAAAAAACTAAAGAGCTTATCAATTTCATTATCCATTCACACAGTCCTCGTTTATCATTCAAATAAAAACGGATTTCATTGTATACTTTACGACGTCAGCTATAAAACATTTACCTTGGGCAGTTTTTCAGGGTCGCCCGGATGTCTCGGTATAAGTTTCTGTAGTCTCTGGAAGCCGTAATCTATTGTCGGCTCGTTGAGAGCTGCTATGCGCAACAAGAAAAACAAAATCAATCATTAGCTGCCCCACTAACGAATGGAAGCCTAATTGATGGATCGCTATCGAAAGAAATTGCGTATTACTTACTGGCCTGTTTTGGTTTTGTTCGATTCTTCTTTGTATGTTTGTATGTTATCAAGAAAGTTAAGGTATAACATTTAATATACATCAATTTGGAAATGATTAGTTTTGTGTATTTTATTTGGATTTATTTTTTATTTGGACAGAGTAGCATTTCTCGTAGCTTGCTCTTATTGAAAAGGTGTCGTCACGACTAAAATCCAAAGCAATATAAGTATAGTAACATTCAGAAAGATCATTATGCTTATTTCAATTTTATTTATTATAAGTTTTCACGCCTAATTTAAAAAGCGTATGTTGAACTTAATCGACAACCAAGTCAGCAAAAATATGACAGATTCTTTTAAGAAAATTTAATTATCAAAGTATTACTAAATTTCTTAACTTGTTACAATAAAAATAATGACTGACTAGGTTCAACTCCCGTATTACGCCAATAAGAAGTTTTTTTTTCAGGATGTTCTCACTAACAGCTCAGATTATAAGAGTAAATTCTATTTGCCTACACATTTTTTGCTATATAACATGTACAGTTGGCTATAAAGGCCACTTTCAGTTTGTCCAACATGGCCTATATCAGCCAGGATCATCATATTAAGATATATATATTTACTCACAAACATAAACGAATCTTCCAGGCGCCCCCTTACAGAACTGCTTGCTTTTGTACGAAAGAGTAACTTCCACCACGCCTGGTATGTGTCGCGGCGGTGTTTGCACTCTAATCGCGTGTGACGTTATAAGCTGTTGACAATACACACCATTGACGCCATGTCTAAATTATTTCATATATTTTCATACCAATGTCACTCGAAGCACGCTATTTCAGTGTTCCTATAAAGTACCGGCTATTTCAAACCATTACTTTAATACATTTAATGTTGATTATCGTGGCATTGTACTACCAATCGGTTTGAACTTTCTTATACAAATGTGTTCTCGTTGCAATAAATCCTTCTCAAAACTTAAAATACTTTTTTTATACGAGCTATAGTACAATGGCCGTAAATGACATGTAGGACCGAGATGACGGTCTCAAAATTGCGGACTCAATTCGAAGCTATCACGTGTTTTATTATAATTAACATTGTTTTCAGAGGTGAAGAAACTAATGCTATATTAAGTGTGATGTTGCAAAAATATTTTACAATAAACTCACCTCGCTCCAAACTAACATAGTTCCGAATACGACTTGGAGTCCATCGAAAAAGTTATCCCCAACTATTATGACCGTAGAACCCCCTGACGTCCAGCCTTCGCTCGGAGATATTGCTTTGATGCATGGCGTTGCTACAGGCAACGGTGGGTATAGCCCCGCTATTAATAAAACAAATAATTCTGTTCACTATACCATCCACTTTAAAGTTGAAATTTCTTTGTGTACATACAAATTTTAAAATAACAGTTACTACTTACTATAAATAAACTGAAAAACTTTCAAATCATATAAATAGCGTTAAAGTAATAAAAGCGTTACTGAAGTCGTTACACTACTAGTAAAAGTATTTTATGCTCAACAACTTATAAAGTTGAATAAACGCCAAATTGCTAAAACTCACGCTGTCCCACTTGGACGTTTATCTTTCGCTGTATCGGAAAAGGGACAATCGTACCTCGTTAAAGTTACACTTGCTTGCGATTGTCAAATATCTTGATAATTGATAATAAATTTTAATATGATTCAAATAAAGTTGGAGATAGCATTGAAATGCAAGGGTTGTTATGACATTATCGAATTGTTATTACAAATGCAAGGTTGTGAGGGGGCCACGCGTCGGAAGACAACAGGGTGAATCTGAAATCTTGTGAACAAAACGACTCGGTAATAAAGACGAGAAGAGAAAGTGAATTTAAGGGGACGGAAGAAGATTACGTCGAAGGTACTTTTTTAATTTAAGTAATAAAAACATTTTTTTCTCTTTTCCCCCGCGAGTGAGTAATTAATATTTTATATACTTTGTCTCGTTTCATCGGTAAATAATGAGGGTTGAAGATAACCTCAACATTTTTTTGTATATACTATTGCCTACATACATAAACTTGGAATCAATGGAAACTTCATGAGAATTAGAATTTATTTGATTTATTGTTTTGTTTATTTACCAAATCAATGGAGAAAAGATATGAAAGTGAAATGTGAATATTAAATAAATAGGTAAGTGATTATCATGCCCACCATTTGTAATTTTAAATCAATAAGGAATCACGTTTTGTCAAAATTCACTTAATTTATTGTACGAATCGACCTTTCAAATGATATCCTATAGTCACTTATTATTGTAAAAAATAATAATGGAACAATTTGTTTACATGTATAAAATGAATTTCGCAGAAGCACCCGTGAGCAAAAACAAGTACAAAAGCATATTTATACATAAACTTGAGACTGTTTTACTGTTTGACCCATAGTTTTTTCAAGACATAATTCTTTTAAATTATCTCTCTTCACGTTCGCCTCAACCACCCAACGCCACCCTAGCGAAATGTCTACTGTGATTCCTTGCATACAAATTACATCCTCAAATCTTATATTATGACTTTACATATTTGCTTTCACGCTTCAAAATATGCGTACTGTTATATATCGATTAAAAATAAAACTTTTTAAGATAATTGGACGAAAATGAAAGCGTTTGTTTTAATTTAAGTAACGATTACTTGAAAGAAAATATTTTTATGTTACTTGAACTATTTTTATAGAACAACTGCAAAAAAATAAAAAAAAAGCTATAAAAAAATAAAAATATATAAAAATAATTTTAATTAAATCAATTTTGGTTCGAGCTAGCCACGATAAAAGACTTAATTAGTCGTTTCTCGATTGTAATCTTGACCACAAATTATTTTAAATAAAAAAAATATTAAAAAAAAACAAAACGTACAATTAGGCTCGGGCGCGGCGTCAATACCTTCAGACGGATCGAGTCGCTTCGCTCGTCTCCCGTGTTTACTGTTGTTGTGAACGAACATGTTGTCCGATATCGCCAGCAGTGGACCGTCGACCATGACTTGCGTTGATATCACCACCTGTGAAATCGAATAATTTTAACAAATACCACATAACATTTTAACACATATACACAACCTAAACCGAAGAAAATTGGTTCAAAACCACCAATCAACACGGAAGTAAAGTTCTCTTTGACAAGCGTTAAAGCCTTGTCAACTGTGGAATATTTACGAGTCGATACTATATATTAATATATACCTATTTGACATATGAAATTTATTTAACTTCCATTTTAATACAGTCATTTTAATTACTTAAAAGCCGAGATGGCCTAGTGGTTAGAATACGTGAATCTTAACCGATGATAGTGGGTTCAAACCCGGGCAAGCACCACTGAATTTTCATGTGCTTAATTTGTGATTATAATTCATCTCGTGCTTGACGGTGAAGGAAAACATCGTGAGGAAACCTGCAGGTGTCTAATTTCATTGAAATTGTCACATGTGTATTCTACCAAACCGCATTGGAGCAGCGTGGTGGAATAAGCTCCAATCCTTCTCCTCAAAAGGGAGAGGAGGCCTTAGCCCAGCAGTGGGACATTAACAGGCTGTTACTGTTACTGTATTTTAATTACTTTAAAAATAACAATATGTAAATATAGCTTTATTTCTTTTATAATAATATTTATATAAAACGTTAAGTAAGACGTAATAGATAATGAATATATTTTGTATTTTATCGTGTGATAATAATAATTTATAAAATAATATGGTCATGTTATTCCTGAGTCAATCTTATTCTATTTACAACATGACGTCAATCCGTATAAAAGTCATCTATTTTCAAACCGAAGTTCAAGATCATAGCGAAGGGATACGAAAATAAAACCCACCAATCTTCGACCTGCATCGATATCGTACAAAAACGTGCGCATTCCGACGTAACACACACATCGATATCCACACAGGGACAGGGATGAAAGGGAGAGTCCCATGGGAGGTGGGGCCAGCGTCTCGAAATGGACGATGTAGTAGGTATGCAAGGAAGTGCATTGTGCAAACGTGTGTGCGGTTGGTCTTATTAGTCCATATGTGTATTTATCGTTATATTTATATTTCAATATGTAAGTGATCTTTGATTCAATAATTAATATTTGAATTATGGGATAGTACAAAAAAATGTGTAACAAATTTTAGTGTAGTACCAACAACTGAACTATTTACGTCATTTATTGTTATTACATGTAAATTATTTTAATAAATGTAGCCTAGAAAAACCTTTTATTATTATAATAAATATATTTATTAATAATTTAAAATTGATATTTGATCACAAATATTATAAAATTAATCAAAAACATTAAACAGGCCTGTAATATTGCTACGTAGTTTCCAAGATATTATAAACGCACGGTTTACATTACTCGCTTATATTCTTACCCTTGAAATGTTGGGGAAAGATCAATGAATTATTCAATGACACACAGAAAGATAAATATAAACACAGCGAACACGTTCTATATATAATCGCTTATGCATATTAAAATGAACACTACATTCAAGTAACATTAAGTTCTATATTTGCTTAAAGTCGGTTAGGGGACACGTAAAACAAATATATTGAAGGCATCTGAGGAAGTAAATTTGTACTCATAAGTAGACTGTGAATGCACCTTTACGGCTTATAAGGCCGGAAAGTATATCATGCATTATAAGTATATTAAAATTTTATGCATATCTAAAATTTCAATTATAGAATTCGTTCTAGATTAATCCGAAAAATATTTCAAATAAACATTTAAATAGATTTCTTTCCGTATTTAACAATTTTTGTATATAAAAACTGTCCAATATATCATATTTTACAAACATGTTAATATTATCGATTGTAAATTAAATTAATTAATTATAATTCATGGCGTTCACTTAAAAATGTTTTGAATTTGTTAAGTTTTACTCCGTTACGTTTTGTACAAACTGAATTTGACTATACGGAGTAAAAATCAAAGATGAAAAGATCTCGAGTAAATAGATAAACTCACATAAATAAATTTAATTTAATCCTACCCCTAAATTGGAGGCGCTTCAAATATTCAGCAGCCGAGAATGCAACCCTTCCATCAGCTAAGGGTGATACGAGTGAATGGTACAATTACAAACGGTAGGAGTCACTCCAGATATTTTTTTAAATTATATCTATGTATAAAATAAGAAACCGCTACTAAAATCCAATTAACTTTCTCGTATAATAATAAATAGTACAATTATTATTATTATTACTATAGACTAGTACTTTAAAATGTATATTTTAACTTTTTAAAATGTATATTTAATAAGTGTAAATAACGATTTATATATTTTTTTTAAATAATTTAATGGCGAAAAAGATATAAAAAATATATAAAACAATTTAAAATCCTTCTTGTTAGAATCTAAATAACCCAATATGTACCTATAATATATGTCGCATCTGATATCTAATCTTCATAAACTTATGTAATAACTGATGAAAAATATACTTAATTTACTCACGTAGATACCTAAAACGATATAAATACGAATAGTGACTGCATGAAAATATTTTAAAAACATTATAAATTTATTTCATTTTCATATTTTCATAGCATTTTAGAATACCATAATTCTTCTTTACTTAGACCAAAATCAAAACAATATACATATATCATTTGATCATTTTTCATAGAATAAACATATTTTTGAAATTGTTTCCAGCAAGAATTTTCAATTCTTGTTTTTTCAAAACAACTCCCCTAGAGAAGCTACGGGCTGATATATTAATAGTAGTAAGTTAATAGTTCCATTTTGTCACATGGTTTGAAAATTTAAATACGTTAATTGAAACCAACCAATTAACAAGGTTTTTCAAGGGTTTCAATTCATTTACACTCGACTTCAATATTATCTTAACATTAGACATAAGGAGTTCAAAAAAACCAACTTACTTGAAACCTTCTCATGTCGCGCGGGTTGCCGGCGTTTTTCAAACAATTCTGATTGCATTTCAGAAAGAATTTTAGAAAAAATCTGAAACAGAAAAAAACATGTGACTTACAGCTAAAAACGGTTACTTATATAAATTTTCTTTATTATTTTTATTAACAAACAAACTCACTTTCGCATTTGTTAGTGAGAATGAAATGTGTTAGTAATTTAAGATTCGTTTGAAGAACGTAAATGTGTGAACTTCTGCTGTAAAATCTAATTGGGCGGAAGATATTAATTAGTCTAAATAAAAACATATTTAAGTATTCTATTTAATCGTGAAAATATATATTTAACTACAAATAAAGATACTGAGTGATTACGCATGTGTGTATTTCATAATATTATTACATATATTCTTTTACAGCCGTTTATATCCTTTGTAAAGGCCGAGACGATTAGTCGTGTTAAAAATGCCAGCTCAGGTAAGAACCATTGAATTTTCATGTGTGGTAAGCATTGTGACGAAATCTGCATTTGTTGGATAGAATTCCGCCTCATTCGTGGAACCGCATGGAACAGCGTGGTGGAAAAAGCTCTAAACATTCTCTTTAAGAGGAGAAGAGGCTTTTACACAGCTATTTACAGGCTATTTTTTAAATATTATACAGCTTTACTGAAGTTTAAAAAATACTTTCTTCTAACAGATATAGTCTATCTGGCACGCTAAATCACTTATTAATAATGTCAATTTATTGTCGCAGCACCGAAATCGCTTTAGAGCACATCTCCCAGCTGTTTCCACTTCAGTAGAAACCGTAAACTCCCCATTATAGTATTAATTTGTTTCTCGCGTTCACAAATTTGTATCTTCCGCTCCTTCATGCCCGTTTTTGTGAAACAGCAATTAAGCGTTTGAGTGCGAAGTTCACAAGTTTTTGTCTAAATTTAGTACAGGAAAAAAATTACGAACGTTTTACTCGAAACTGTTAGCTTTAAACTAAATCAAACAATTTTCAATGAAAGTCTATAGGCTCAACTACCAGCATATCGGATTACACACAATAGTTGATCTTTGCAATATTGGGAGTACTTTCCTGACATACGAAAATAGGCTTTGTTATATTGTGTTAAGGATCTTTTGGGATGGTGAAGTTAAGTTGGTTGGTGCGTAACGTAGAGCGCGCGATCAGGCAGGCGATCACGATGAATGCTTTAGCAGAAATATTTTACATAGCCTCCGGCACTAGCAATGCCGCCACGCCGAATATTGCTGTGCCAACAGCTGTGGATATAGCGAGAGTTGTTACAACTTACACAAGCACTTTATAAATATTCACATCAATGTTAATACCTTAAATGACTAAGGTGAGTTCTCACTGCTAAAATGTTATCATAAGCATTTTCCATTACAGATAGGTAAAGGAATAGTCTATCGACTTTTACTACACGGACACTTATGAATTTCATTTGAAGTATAAGATTAAAAAGGTTGCCTACAATTTACGTTGTTATATATATATATATATATATATATACAAAAAAACGGTGTGATATCTACTCAATAAAAGTCAACACGGGGCAGATATGAACATTGTGCCGCGAACGTATTTGTAGAGCCCGCGGCGTCGCACATCTGTCCGCATTATTTATGTTAAACACCTTATGTCACAATATTGCGAGTTAGTTTACACGTCAAACGAAACCGAATAGAGGTATGGAGATTTATTTCGGAAGTATTTCGGGAGAGAAGACAGATGGATTTTAAATACTATATTAATAGCTGCCTTGAAATATTTTTTTAGTCAGTGTTTTTGACTCATAATCATATGAATATTATTTTCGATTACAGAATTATTTGACGGTGATAAAAATAGGTGATACATTTATATAAAATTGGTATAGCCTTTAAGGAATCCACAAAGGTCAACTGACCCCGGTTTTCCGTTTAAATTACTCTCGCGGTCAGCCTTAAGCCCTGGGATGATAGCGAATACCGCTAAGTAAAATCTATTAGACGGACACTGCTTATTTCACAACGAAAGATTAATAGGTTGATAATTTATATACAATATTATGACTATGCTCTCTTACATTGGCATATATAATATATGACGTTTAAATGTGTACATAATTCACAAAAAAATATGTAATCCTTAAAAGTTGCACAAAAATACTTGTAAAATTAATGATTTAATGATAAAATGAAAAAAGGGAGAGGAGGCCTTAGCCCAGCTGTGGGACATTTACAGGCTGTTATTACTAATGATAAAATATTTCATCTCTATCGTAAATATATGCTCGATACACTAGAAAATCAGCTAAAATGCATCTAGGGAAAAAGTCGGAGTCTACTAACTATTTATACGAACTTTAGCTTAGACATGGTGCACTGTTCGCAATACTAGAGACTCGACAGGTGCTAATTTATACGAGGCAAGTCGTAATTTACGACTACGACGCCTTATGTGCCGCTGAATGAGGTTAATCTAATGAAACATTGTGTAACTCTATTTTTTTTACTTAGTTTTACCCATTTATGGTCAATTTCATATCGAATATTCATTTTATGTCTGTATCGTTGTATCGTTTAAAAAATTACTAACTAAATAGGACGTACGATGATACTGTGATTGTAGAGATTCAGTATTATATAGATTTCATTTGAAATTAAATGTAACAGAATTTCGTCATTTGATTAAATATTATTGTTAATCGTTGATAGATAAATAGAGACAAAAAAACTGTTTAAAAATATTTTCGTATTCATAGGTAGCACCCATACTATTAAATTAATATGATGGTACTCAATGATCACTTATCACGATTCACGTATATCCTCGAAATTCCAAGGAAAAAAATTATATCATCATTTTTATTTCCAAAACCACGTGAATCGTATTTTTGAGTGAGAGCCCATAAATAAATATAGAAGTTAGATTAGTCTAAGTTAGCTTCAAGAGTATACATAGAACTATTCATAATATTGTTTACTTAATTCTTATTTATAGTCTTAGAAATATATATAGTCAATACAGATAAATACGATGTAATATGAATTTAAGATAGTTCGAAAACTTTTTTTTTATTATAAATGTTTTATAAAAACATTTAGGTCATGACATTGGCATACATACGTTTCTTATGCTATTTATAAGTCACAAGACTTTATACGAAGTCATATTACCTACATACTAATAATTAAGCATGATCTAATAAGGTGTCAAGTCGTAATGACCCAGTAGATAGAACATGGTATTAACGGGTATATTTTGGGGTACGAGTTCGTTCAAATAATCACTGACTTTCCTGGCCAGTATATGTGTTTTCATTTTATCTCGCGCAATTTTTTAATTTAACGTACGAAAGCAGATAGCTGATAGTGTTCATCCCCGCACATAAATTTACTTGGAAGTGTTTGAAATATTAATCTTGTGTCTGTTTACACTATAACAAACTATAAACCAGGACAAAGATAATATTACAAATTGAAACCATATTACTATTTAAAATATCAGCCATTGATAAGTGAGTAATACTTTTACAGAAAGACGTACATAAAGCCTAATCGGTTGGAAGGAAAACATCCCAAGGAACTGTGTCGAATGAAATTACTGCATAATTCACATTAACAAGCCAGTGGAGCAGCTTGCTGGAGTAGAACTTTAGCCCACACACTTAACTCCAACCAAATCTTTATTTTTATTTTTTTTTATAGAATAGGAAGGTGGACGAGCATATGGGCCACCTGATGGTAAGTGGTCACCAAACGCCCTTAGACATTGGCATTGTAAGAAATGTCAACCATCGCTTATAGCCAATGCGCCACCAACCTTGGGAACTAAGATTTTATGTCCCTTGTGCCTGTAATTACACTATTATTTTATTATTTTATGGAAACGATACAAATAAACAATACTGGTTCAACTAAGGCATCATTCTATTTCATTAAAAGATTAATATAATTTACAAATATTATTTAAAATGAATAAAACATTTTGTAGGTATCACTAACCAAGAACAGTTTTCGAAATATTTAGAATCTACAAGAAACAATTATTTGTTAACGTTTCTGTTTTGCGAATATATTTTATACGCAAAAGATTTTGTATAGAATACTGCAATCGAAAAAAAAAACGTCTAACCGTAGTTGCGTAAGAAACACTGCGACAAAATCAAACTGTTCCCAATAAAAGCGCCCGCCTATATAGAAAATATTTACCTATCGCATCACGAACAGAAAGGTAACTGTATTTTTCGTCGTAAAAACTACCCCTGGTTTTCATCCCTTCTCGTATATTATATAGCCCTATCCGTTAAGGCTTATCTTTTGATATCAAACGAAATGTCGTAAGCGACATTGATTTTTTTTATTGATACTAGGAAGGCTGGAGGCGCCTAATGGTAAGAACATTGGCTTCTTGCTATGAAACGTATGTTTATATCCTTTTGGTATGTAATTACACAAGAGTCGAGTTGGTCTATTGGTTAAAACGACCGAAAATTGCAGGTTCATATAAGAAAAAGGTTGTTGAGTTTATAATTAATGCCACTAGTGAAAGAATACATTGTGAGGAACCCTAAACGTGTCAGATGGAATTCCTCCAAATATGTATACTTGAATCCGGCTTGGAGTAGCAGTAGTGGAAAAATTCATTGTTTTGTAGTGGTAAATTAGTCGTCAATGGATATCTAGATATGCCTGTAACTAGCATCAATTTCAAATAGCATTCTATTAAATTAACAATAAAGTCTTATTTTGCGTATCATGTATTTAAGTGTATATCGAAGGTTAGAACAGCAAAGATAAAAAGATAGAATCAAAGCGGGTGGGTATTTATGAGGCTTTAAGCATAACAAGGATGGATAACAGTAAGAATGTAATTTATTTCATGAGCTGCGGCAAGGAATGTTTTTTTTAATATACTCAACAAGTGAACTAAGACTTTTACAATAATAATATTTAAAAAAAAACATATATCCTAATAATTTTGTTTATTAAATGTTTTTAAGCCTAATATGATGTCTGTTTTAAGCTGCTGGTATAAATTTATATGAGTAGAGCTTAATAACAATGAAATTGGTTCATTATTTTGTATAAAACGCTTACATTTTATAGTTTTATTTTTACTCGCATATTCCCAACTATACGTCGGAAAAAATCTACTACGGCATTAAGTCGCGGTGAGGGGGCGGAGAGGGGCCTTTCAAGTCGGAACACTTGAATGCCACCCGCCTCACACTCCGCCCTCTATATACTATGTTTATTTGCATGGATGTTCCTTTCAAATAGTTTAAAAAGAAATCCATACATCACGTACTTATTTATAGAAATGTCTAACTCTAACTTCTTATTTTATTTTGTAAGTGAAAAATTCAAAATCATTTTTTTTAATAATAGTTTTTATTATTAAATTTCAAACGTCGAAGTATTAGAGCCAGTATAATTTTTATTAAAATAAATATCACTTATTTTTATTTGAATTTCCTTTTACAACAAAACGAACTTAACCCTAAACTAACTCGGGCAATAACGATTGTCGGAAATGTTGGAGCAACAGAAAACATTCAAACCCGAAACCGCATTCGGCAATCGAACGTTCGCGAAGAACTCGCACTGACAACAAGCGGTCTCTTATAACTTTTCCCTTTTAACCTTTCGCCCCCCTGCTCCCTCGGGAGGCGGTCCCCTGGGCCCGCGACTCCCTACGCCCCGCTCCACTCAATACCGACACGCCATGCGGACGCCAAAGATTAAGTAGCCGGAAGATTGACTAAAAATATGAATGATGTACTGTAAAAAAATTATTAATAAATATATAGGTACGTTTGTTTTGTTTAAAATTAAAATTATTTAATAAATAAAGAAATAAGATTTCATTCTATATATTGTTGACGTATCTTGAAATTGATTAGCACAATCGATTTTATAAAAAATATACCTACTAATAATATACACGTCTATTATTATTATTTATTATAAATTCTATCTGAATTCGTACATACGCCACAGAATGTATCTACTGCGATGTACGTAGAGTATTTTTAGAAGTGTAGGGTTCTAGACGTTCTGCGAAGTTTACCCGTGCGGGCAAATAATCTTTGGTTACGTGCGACGGGCCTATAACGGACCCAGTTTTCGACTTTGTTTTTCCGCGTGCGCCTATAGCGAGCGTTAATATTTCAGTACGTAGGAATTCAAGGGTTAACTGGTCCCCGTTTCTGACGCGTAAATAGAGTACAATAACAACGATTTCCATACGTATCATTCATTGGAATGTGCACATGAATCGAACTTTGTAAGCGTTTATTAATTCAGGAAGCTTAAAATAGTATATTAAGTATAAAATTATAAAGCGAGTTAAATTCTGGTGTTGCCGTTTTAATAACATCTACTAAATAGGTTTTAAAATATACTAGATAACAATACCTACAGGTATTATTATCTAGCATTAGTAGGTATTGTTATCTAGTATATAGTTTGGAGCAAATAACATATCGATAGTTGTTTATATATTGTAATTTGTTTATGTTTTGAGACTGTAAATGTGCCATTGTTGGACAAGATCTGCTCCACTCTTAAGGTCCTCCTTCGAGCGTATGCTCCAGTAGGGATCTATAAACATTAGTAGTAATTTTGTCACAAGACCACGTCGGCTTATTTAAAAAACAGCAAAAGAGAGTATTTTACGAAGGTACATCAAACAAGCAATAAAAATTGTTACGTTAAGTAAAATCATGTTCTCGTAAAAAGATTTTACAGACATAAAGAAATAGCAGATTTTGATTGACTTAACTATTTTAGTATAATAGAAAATAGCGATACGATTTTACGTTTAACGCACACTGTCCTTAAGTATGTTTATAGATTTTATAGCTAAAATAGTTTTTTCTTTGTGCCGAGTGAAGGATATCGAGACGCAGCATCGTTGCCATAGCAACGCGATAAAACCTCTCCTTTCATAGAGCCCCGCAGTAAACGTCACAGTTTGAGATAACTTCACAATAAATATCGAGCCATCCTGTCTCAATTATTTTGATAATTTTTAAATAAGCGTCCTAAATGATTATATTTTATTAGGAAACGTATAAGAAAAATAAAAAATTAGCCATAAAGAATGTAAACAAAACAAAATTTATTTATTTTCAAAAACAATTATTATAAATAATATACTATAAAGCTATTTATTAAAATATTATATTATAACCGCAAAATGTTGTTTCAAATTAAGATATAACTAGATGTTAGTTAACGTTCCATTCCAAAACGTATTTTTAACATTTCATATATTCTCGAGGTACGGCCGAGTCTAAAAGTGCTCGGCGTATCTTCCAATTGACAGTACTCGCTGACATCGTCCAATCGCTCGTGGCTTGTAAGCCTTTCCCCGCTACGGAGCTCAGCTAAAAATACCTACGTTATATTTCCCGACCATCCGCTTTTTACAACGACTGTAGCTATTATATGTAGTGACGTAGATGAGCTACGAATAAATGTTCTACGAAACTTTACATGACCTGATATGATTAGCATGTACATAAGTATATAACAATTTCATGCAAACGTAAGACTTGTTTAAAAAAATATTATTAATAAATATATTTATCATTCAATGCTTGATTTATTATATAATATATATTATGCTATCTTAATCTTTATATAGCAGAAAATACATTTTTAATTAAAAGTTTAATTTTTTTTTTGCGTGCTACGCACTATATTCTAAGGAATATGATATTTTTATTATTATTATTATTAAATAATACGACAAAACTAAGAACGAAATGTGCTAATGTACTTTGCCGCTTGGCCTAAAATTCCGCATTCAGCTCGACCTCTTTCGGGCACAATCAACATACAAAGACAAGGTCCAACATTACGCGTCACTTCATTGTGGGCACCACTCTAATTGTAACTACACTCCAGGGTACCATCAGCCGCTCAGCGCTCCCGATAGTAGGCGTGGGCCACTAATCTTCGACCCCTACATACTAATACACAAACGAATCTTTTCAAACAAGTTTCGATTCTATTTCAACAATCTTAAGGCCCTAAATTGATTGCACTAATAAACGTATTTGCAAACGTAGCGAGGGTTAACGCACACTATCAACTCATTAAATTGCATCGCCTTTTTAATGAGTCTGAAAGTGAACAAAGGATATTGAGCGCGATTACATTAAGTACGTACTTGTAGCGAGGTAAGATAGTTTGTTTCCTCGGTAATGTTTAGATAAGCAAATTTAAGTATTAATAAACTTGTTTTAGATTCAACCAAAAATCGTGTTGTTTGTGTAGTTTTAATTAGTATTCTTTTCTAGTACAAGATTATTGTATCGAGTACTTAATTTTAATTTTTATTTAGCGAATTAGGCATTAACAAGATATATAAAATCAGTATTAATATCAAGTTAACATCAAGCTTTCACTTGAAAAAAATTATAAAAACAGTTGCGATAATTTAAAATTACATAAAATTACTTTCAACTTGGCTGCTACTTTTGTTCGACTAAAATATTAATTTTACGTCTGAACCTCTTCTAAGGCTTTTAGGTTTGCATTAAGAAAAGAGAGTCCAATTATGGTCATAGATGTTACAAATAAAACTCGAACAGTTAATATTATTATTATATATTTTATTGTCTGTGTTAGCTAAAGCAAGGCAACGCTTTGTTTATAAACATTGAATCTAATAGTAACTGATTATTATTGGTATCATAAATTGTTATTATTAAGCACTTAAGTATTTGGGCTATGTATACGTGCAGGACAATTTTTAAAAAGGGTTTTTTATTAAAATTGATTTTATTATAATTAAATCCTTAGTGAATTCCTTGGTGTGTAAGAACTATGTCTGATTTTTGTTGCACTGATTGATATAATATTTAAAAAAAACCATAGGCATACTTATCGTGTAAAAATATCTACAAACATTATAACACATTTTTATGTCGGAATTATGTATAATGGAAGTATTGAAACAGTATAAAAGCTTAATCATCATTTTTAAACCATGATAATGAACGATAAGTTTAACTATAATAATACAATATACAGCCTGTAAATATCTCGCTGCTGGGCAAAGACCGCCTCTCCTTTTTTTTTAAGAGAAGGTTTTGTAGCTTATTCCACCACGCTGCTCTAATGCGGGTTGGTGGACTACACATGTGGCTTGATTTCAGTGAAATTAGACACATGCAGGTTTCCCCACGATGTTTTCCTTTACCGTTAAGCACGAGATGAATTATAACACAAATGAAACACATTAAAATTCAGTGGTGCTTGCCCGGGTTTGAACTCACGATCATCGGTTAAGATTCACGCGTTCTTACCACTGGACCGTCTCGGCTATAAAAACTTTTAAAAATAAATAAGAAGTCTGTAAAGTGGATTCGCTATTGCTGAGTACGAGAAAAAATATACTTTTAAAATAAATTAACTAAATACAAATTTATTTCTTATTATATTTTATTGTGTGAACGCTTAATTTAAAAATATATAACCTTGCTTATACCAAATTAGTAATCGTTATTTTATCCTGTTGAAAGTACCTTTATTTACTGAGTGCTAAAATGTCTAGCCTTTTAGTGATTTTATACAAACATGCATAATATAAAACCACAACCAAAAGTTTGAACCATTCAATTAAGCGAGACGGAGTTTGATTTCCTCAATATGAAGTATTTCTTTTATACTATTGGTGAACGGACAGATAGGCAACCTGATGTTGACACCACCGCCCATAGATATTAACACCGTAAGAAATATTGACCATTTCATTCATCACCAATTATGTCACTAGCCTTGTGATCTGGGATGTTTTGTTTCTTCTGCCTGTAGTTACACTAGCTGACTCACCCTTCCAACCAGGATACAAAAATACTAAGTATTGCTGTTTGGCGTTAGAATATGTAATTAGTGAGCGGTACCCACCCAGACGGGCTTACATAAAACCCTACCAAGCTACAAGTACAGTAGTAGAGTAGCATAACAAAGTATACATAAATACAAAAAGTAGGTTATTTGTCCTTAAAAACTTTGCCAACATTGCGCAAGGCACCGTAGTATTAGGTAAAAAATACAAAACGGTATTCTATATTAAAAACTATTTTTAAAACTGTATAACATTTTATGCAAAACGCAGTATTTACGTACGCCACGCTCATATTTACCGGGTGAATATGCTATAAAGTGATATCACGTGATCGTTTTCAGCCGGGTAATAGTTATAAATTACCCGGGTAGTTTATAAAAGCCGGTTAACCCGAGGTAAGCGGACAAGGCAGATAATTTATTATTTGGAAATTCGGACGCGTTTTCATATGCTCTATTGATCATATCACAATGGGCTGAGGATAAAGGGTTTGTTTTATCCAAATTCTGGATGTAATGACACTTATTAATATTTGTAATAAGGACTAATGTTGTTTGCCTCATTTGACATATGGTCAAGGGTGATGACTCACGGCATATTATATTATTGACACGCATACACAAGAACCGAGATGGCCGAGTAGATTGAATATGTGGATCTTATTCAAAGGTCACGATGTCAGATCCGGGCAATCACCTATGACTTTTAAAGTTACGTCATTTCGGTTTAAATTCGTAGAATTTCATGGTACGTGCATATACATTAAATTAAATTACCGTAAATATGGAAGAAAAGCTTCGAACGGACGGAACAGTACCAGCGGAATATTATTACTACCACTGATACTTGTAATATATAAATACATAAAAATTTCAGTTAAAAATAACAATTGTCTTGCATGAAATTTCTAGCATTCGCTTGGCATTTTATTTTTAAAACTTTATATTTGAAATATAAGCTATATATGTAATTATTTAATTCATTTTTAATATTTTAAATCGATCGACTAATATAATAGAGGTCATTGCTACTAATTTTATTAAATAATAATAATAAAAACATTCAAGATAAGAAGCTTTCTTACAAAGAATAAGGTAATACTTATGACGTAATATATTATTTAAATAATAAATTAAAAAATATATAAATAGATTATTATATAGCCTATATCGCTCTTAAGTAATGGGAATGACAGTTTATTTCGATCACCGTCAACCATTTAACTTCTTAGTATTGTGTGGGTTTTGAAACTGAATTTTGTACCAGTGTTACTCAACCGATTGAGGTGAAACTTTATTTTTAACTCACATTTATCGTGTTGGTAAAATTCTTTAATTTCAGTAAAGAGATTAATAAAAAAACCATTCATTAAAAATATATTAACTTTTTGGTTGCCAGTAAAGATTTTTTATTAATGACTGACATAATAATTCAGATATCTAATATACATAATTTTTTTTTTTATTATTATAAAGATTATGAATTTATATATAAACTTTTTATTATATTATCAACATTTAAAATGTTTTACTGTTAGCTCAGTTCGAACGGGGAACTGAATATATAGTTGCAATGCGCACTGTATCATTTTCGCAAGAGGGTCTCGCCAAGTTATTATAGGAAGGCTACACTCACGTTCAAGACGTTTTAACATTTTAACTTAACCAAATATATTGGATAATATAATATTATTATAGTTATTTCATATACATGAATGAAATATATGAATCTATTTTGGCAGAAATAATCGTAAGATGATGTTTTTATTAAAGAGTATTTTATTTGAAAAGTAGAGACAGAGCAAAAAAATAAAATACTGAAAATAGTAATCTATGAATTACTGGATTTGTTTTAGTTATTAATGTAAGTTTAATATAAAAAATATTATTAATGTCCTCTTGACCGTATTACGGATACAGCGTGCTTACTGCGTACACGAACAGTTGGCGTAGGAGATATAGATACGAGGATATGAAGATACAGAGTACACTTGTGTTTTTTCAAATACGTCATGAGAACTGTCTTTACCTTTACAACCTAATGGGGTGGTAATCAGATACGACCAGAGACTCCAGGTGCAAGGCCAGTGCAACAGTTTTATCGTGTTATCCGAAGAAAAGGGTTAAGCACTAACACATTTGGCTGCTACAATTTTTGTTAGATAAAGCTATTAAATTGTAATAACTCAACCCAGGTTCGAATTTAGAACATCGAAATATGCAGCTATATTAGCTAGGCCAACTCATATATACATAGTTTATTCAAGTTAAGTTTAGTCAAGTGATAATCATTTTCATGTAATCAACATGGCTTACAAAAAAATGGTACTTAGGTGCAAAAAAGTGACGACAAATAAATTGAAAAACTTGTGATTTTCAACGCGAATGTACAAATTTTATATTCGAGAACCCTACAGTACATTTATCACACGGAAACTTTTAAGGTAAGCATATTTAGGTCCTAGTACCCGGTTTCTCACTAAATTGTAGGTGATAATATTTGTGCGATTCATATTAACATTATAAAATAAATAACTAATTGTACAGAAGTTTTTTCTACTGTTTTTTATCTTTTAACTGTTTTGAAAATTTAAATAAAAACTTTTTTATTATTATATATTCTGTTATCATATTTTATACCGATAATTATTATTTGTATAAATAAATATTGATATAATCAATTGTACCATATTTTCTCTTTTATGTAGCTAATTTTTAATAATGAAATTTCGAACTAAACGGCAAGCCAAAATAAAATTCGTATTATACGAATGTACAACTAAAACATAAACGTTTTGTAGGATCCCTCGTACAAAACTGCTCTATCAAAATATAACGACCGCGATAAAACGATGGAAAGAAAGCAAACGCTACCATCGAATTTCCAAAGATCCTACAATATATACGTCCCTCTCTAACATACTTGTAATATCTAATTCTTTCTTGTTCCGGCATCAGTTCTCAATTTTTATAGGCTAGTCGATAATATTTTGGCCGCAACGCGAGTTATGTATTATATATTTTCTGATTTTTAATACTTCGCTCCGTATTATAAATAAACTAGACGTCAATCATTTAGATAAACTATTAAATAAGTAAAAACACCTCCGTACAAAGTGTGACTTCAATACAAAGTCAAATAAAAAGTAAACCTTTTAATCTAATTTAACATATTCACTTAATTGCTATTTACTTTTTTCGAATTGGTCTCTTATAAACCGTCTTGACGTCATGTCATTAATCTTAGGAAGCTGGCAGCGCAGCAAACGACCTCCCGTTAAGGCTTTCCATGGGCAGCGTACCCATAATATGCTTGTATAACCGGAAAAACGTCAAAGCAAATGCCGCCGGAAGTGCAAGCCAAACGAAGCCTTCCCCTAATTTGTATTAGAGTCATTAACGCGTGCACTAGTCACGATCCTTCCGACCTTTGTGAACAAACGAATAGAAAATAAGGAATCCCGACGCTGAGAAAAAAAAGGTAAATTCACTAGATATATTTTTTCGCAGAGAAGCGTGTCGGTAGCATTGTTAAATATATCGTCCAATCAGTATCTCGGGGCAGGAGAAATTAGCGTTTGAAAGTGAATGGCAGAACGGCGTATCCTGGTCTACCCTTTTATGTGGCGCGGCGTAATAAAAAAAGAGATCTTGTTTGAATTTGGAAGACGAATTAAAAAGAAAATGAATTCTGCACTAATTTAGCAGAGAGAGTTTCCAGACGATTTTCGGGGCTCGAGGCCGGCTTAATTAATGCATTAAAGTTGAAAGTCTTCACTCATGTACCGATACTAATGAATACTGCAAAGTAACTAAGTATCGTATACTTTATCTACATTAATGGATATAAAAATTTTAATTTAGGATTGTAATAACAGTTTTGGTTTTATTGTGCGTGTATTTGTAACACATACAAAGAAACACAGTCTTTGTATGTATTACATAATTATCTATTATTATACATATAACACATCGTATTTACATAATAGCCGAGATGGCCTAGTGGTAAGAACGCGTGAATCTTAACCGATGATCGTGGGTTCAAACCCGGGCAAGCACCACTGAATTTTCATGTGCTTAATTTGTGTTTATAATACATCTCGTACTTAACGGTCAAGGAAAACATCGTGTCATGTGTCTAATTTCATTGAAATTCTGCCACATGTGTATTCTACCAACCCGCATTGGAGCAGCGTGGTGGAATAAGCTCCAAACCATCTCCTCAAAAGGGAGAGGAGGCGTTAGCCCAGCAGTGGGACATTAACAGTACATCGTATTTATGAGGTTAATGACGATGAATAAATTTATTATTTCGTTACTTATTTATTAATATAATCAAATAGTAATTCGATAGAGCTTCTAGAGTGATGTCGCTAAAATCATACTGTTTTCAATTCTAATGGCATTTTATATGTTGTAATAGCAGATTAGAAGGGCTCACGTTCGAGTGAAGTTCGGATCAGGGGGCACTTTAACGAATCGTATCACTTGTAATGAAGGCTAATTCTTTCATTAACTCCCCGTGACAATGGGAGAAAGTGTAAGGTAAACGAAAATGAATGTCCGACTTGTTTTATTTGTAACTTACAAAGGTATGCGTAATTAATCGAGTTCTTTGACTGAATTCGTTGATTTTTACTAAAGTAAAAAAAAATTACATGGTTTTAAAGGGTTTAATAATCGTATAAGACCTATGTTAACATTATATTAGATTGTTATTTAATTCACTATTTACATAGTGAATTATAATTATAATAGACACTAATTTTTCATATTTATTTATTACTATATATACAATTAATAATTTATGCTTATGTGACAAATCTTTTGAATTTAATAAATATAATATATATATAATTTTGGATGAAAAAGAGATATGAATATTAAGATATTTTATTTTTATATAAGATATATATCTATTTGATTAACAGTATGCAATGCATTAGATATTTATATTTATGTAAAATATTCAATGATTCAAGGCAATATATAAATAAAAGTACACAAATATTATCAACATCTAATCCCAGTATCTGTACTTCAAATGCATTTTATCTCATTTATCAAAACATAAATCGGAATCGGATCTGACAAGGCGTTAATGGCCAGCTCAATGCAATTTAAGCGACCCCAGCCGGCTATAACCGAATTTCTTTTTTGTATCAACGTGACTCTGTTACAATGCACTTTTCGATTTCAATTTATATTTTACTTTATTTTATGAAGCAGAAAATTTAAAAAAAAAACGACAACAAATTAGTGTTATTTGTAGACGAGCCGGTTGGCGTGGTTGGTAGAACACTTGCCTTTCACGCCGAAGGTTGTGGGTTCGATTCCCACCCAGGACAGACATTTGTGTGCATGAACATGTCTGTTTGTCCTGAGTCTGGGTGTAATTATCTATATAAGTATGTATTTACAAAAAAAAAAGTAGTATATATAGTATATCAGTTGTCTGGTTTCCATAGCACAAGCTTTGTACAAGCTTAATTTGGGATCAGATGGCCGTGTGTGAAAAATGTCCCAGGATATTATATATATATATATATATTATTATTATTTGTTTTAACTGTTTTTCTTCACGTTTTTGTAAAAAACCTTTGTAAACTAAATATATCAACTTTATTTATTTCTACTTACTCCTAGTTTTATAGTATATATTCTATACTATAAAAGTAATTAATACTTTTCGATAACACTGTTTCAATTAAAGAATACAATTTTCATTAAGAATTAGTACATTTATTTAAATGAATTTCCTATCATTTATAATCAATTTCGAAACAAAATCCAGCGAATTATGGTATTATTTTTTCATACTTTTTATTTTAAGCTTTAAAAAGTACAGATGTGTTGCACAAATATTAGTTCCAAATCCAAAATGTCAATGGTTTTTTTTTTTTTAAATTAGAGTGATATCTGGTGTATTATTGCACCTCGACCCGACACTAGCGATATAAAGCGAAAATTGGATTCACACTGACAATCGAAGACTGCCGTCAAAGGCGACCCGCGATATGTTTGCCCAAATACTCCCCGAAACTACACTCTATTCTTGTAGAACTGCAACCTATTCATATTTTCTTCTTTAAAATATTATAATATAACATTTTATTAAACCTTGTTGAGACATTTTATAGTCACTTAATATTCTTAAATAGTTTATATCGATATTACATACTATAAATAGAAAGTAATGATTTTATCAACAAGGAAAAAAAATGACGCTTATACGTCATTTTTACTGTTACTATTTATAATTTATACTTAATAAACATATTCTTTAATGTCCATTATCTTGGGCCAAGACTTTTCCACCGCAACATGGTGGAATGGTCAAGTGCGATTTGATGAAATAAAAACAAATAAATAATTAATATAAAAAAAATAATTTTCATCATCGTTTCATATATCTTAAACAAACAATTGAGCCGGTTGGCGTGGTTGGTGGATGCTTGCCCTTCACGCCGAAGGTTGTGGGTTCGATTCCCAACCAGGACAGATATTTGTGTGCATGAACATGTCTGTTTGTCCTGAGTCTGGGTGTAATTATCGATATAAGTATATATTTACAAAAGAAAAATAGTATATGTAGTATATCAGTTGTCTGGTTTTCATTGTACAAGCTCTGTACAAGCTCAATTTGGGATCAGATGGCCGTGTGTGAAAAATGTCCCAGGATATTATTATTATTATTATAAACAAAATTTGGCATAAATTTACTAAAATACAAGTGAAAACATAAGCGCACTGCACTAATGCAATTTACAAAGCAGGCAATCAAGACTACCACATTGTTGTACAGACGCCGTCAAAGAGCCAAAGGAAACTCCTTAATAATTAATTGATGCTTAAACGCGCTGACGTCTTACGCTTCAAAGGGGACTAACAGCTGTGCATATGCCCCCGTAAGTGATGCTCGCTGTCTAACTACATACGATATATTGGGATTGATTTCCTATTAATACGTAAAACTGTATATGTACGTTTTTATAGGGATTAGTTTATAAGATATTCGATATTGATACTATATTGTAGCATAGATCAGAAATATATAATTTTGATTCTTACACGTATATACATCTATAAAAAAGTTTTCGAAGCTACATCATTGAAAGCATTAAATATAATTTCATAAATTTAATATAAAGATTTATATCTTTATATTGTTGTGTAAAATTTATATTATTGATATCCTCACAAAATAAAAACAAGCAAAAGAATTTAGAGTTTAATATAAAAATTAATATTTGTTTGTCCTTTATGCATTTCTAAACTATTAATTTTTTTCATTTCATTGTGATGAAACTTTTGGTGAGTTTTTCAACGTACTCCCGTAAAGGTCCGACCCAAAATTTTGTATGTTAGTACTTCAATGTAAGCGTTTTATTTATTATTCTTATTCCAACCGAACGAAGCTGGGACGGGTAGCTAGAGTATAATAAAAAGAAATCCGTTTAACCAAAACTGGCATTTAGCTAATGGATATTAAAACAATGATATTAGTGTATCCAGGAACCTCAATTATAACGTGAAATTGAAGAGCCATTAATCAAATAAAAAGTCATGATTACACCCAAATCTTGATGACTAATTGAATGAGGCACTCGTCTTAATTGAACTTGAATGAGGACTTTTTGCTTCGAAATAGATTTCGACACGATAAAGCGACAATACTTTAACAAATAGGCTACTTTAATATTACAAAGTTTCAGCAATGATTTATTACAATATAAATTATTTTTTTAAAGTTAAAATAATTGTTTCAATTGGATTTTATGATTGTAAAATTATAAGCAAATCCTTCATTTAATATAGAAACATTATACTTACTTGTTGATGGTCAAATTAGAAACTACTACCATAATTTATTTATGTACTAAATATTTTGGAAAATCAATGTCAATTTTGCACATATTCTTGGAATCCGGATAGCGCAATGGGCTTTGTGCAAGGCAGCCTATAATAATACGCCTTCAGAATTATCATCATACTTCATTCGCTTGCCTTTTATGGAGGTGTTTTATATAAGAAAATAATACAAAAAAAGAAGACTTGGCCGACGTTCACAGCCGACGACAACTCTCCTTGGGAACGCAGCCGCTGGTAGGTTGCTGCTGTTTTCTACCACCATATGGTTTATTGAGATGTTAAGTCCTGAAGATATTTTGGCTGCACGTAATACAAACAAGAGCTCGCCAATCGGCTTTTGCGATACATGTAGTTAGGGTCTACTCTAATGAAAAACCACACGATATAATCGATTTAACTTAAATATTCAAAAATGAAAGTGTAAATAATATGTGTATTTCATTTATCAAATAAATAATATTTTAATGTTGTCTTTGAATTTTTTTTACGCATTAAAACCTAATAAACCATACCTAAATATTTAAAACGTTTTTCAATATTAAAAATAATAAGTCGGCCAATAAAGCGGTTGAATATTTTTACGAAAAGGCAAAAAACGGATGATAAAACCCTGTCACTAATTAAAGATCCCGAGTCGGGGTCTTCTTCTTCTATTAAATTTCTCGCTAATTTGAAATAATATTAAAATTGAAATGAAATAAAAATAATCTTACTAGAAACTTATAATTTAATATCACAGACGAAGAAATATCATTTTTTATCCTACTTGCAAATATATTTAGTTTTTTATAATTAACTTAAAATAAATATTTGATATATAGCACAATATGTAAAATTACAATGTTGTACTTTATTATACATCATAAAGTTAAAAAAAATAAAAACTATAGAAAGATTTAAAAAAAAGTAAAAATGGATTTTTAAAGTCAAAAGTTGTGTCAACGATACATCTCATGCATCGATGAAGAAAAACATTATGAGATAAACGTGCGTGTCTCTGACGGCATCCTTAAATGTGTGACGATTGATACGTATAGCTTATTCAAATCAAAGAACGAGTAAATATAAATAAGCCTAAGATTTACGTATTACATACAATTTGTTAATAGCTCTGCTTTATTATGAACTACAAACAGTTATTGATGTATATAGCTTTATTAATAATACAACAATGGTCCACATAACTAGTTATTTGCACTTTAATTTTACTTCTGAAGTGCCGGTAACTTCATCGCTGACATTCAAGGCGTAATTTTTTTGCGAATCCACAATGAAAATCATAGATCAAATAATATGGCGTCAATTCAATATCGACGTTAATTATTTGTCTTTATTCCTCTTGTGGTTGGAATAATCTATAGTAAAGTACTATTGTAGGTTAAGTTCTTTATTTTTTATGGATGTGTGGGTGCCTTTTGGTACCTAATTGGTACCTACCTCGACGGTCAGCACAATACCCTTTCACCTTACCTACTAAGTAAAAATAAAAATATATTAATAGAAAGAGTTATTCTTATAAAAAAATCTACATAAAATTAGTATAAAATAATTCTGGAAAAACTATCTACATTGACAGAAATACAATTGTCCGACGTTATAAAAATGGTAATGCAAAAACCGCTTCATAGATTAGAAACAACACGAGGTTCCGACTAGTTGCAATTCATCATTATTATTCCAGACAATTTATCAAGCGGTTGGCTCGCCTCCGACCGGATCGCACATTCTAACGAGATGGTGAATTTTCACCGAATAATTTCCGAACCGACGAATCACGTATTGGAATCCGAAATGAGGTCGAAATTGAGATAGAAGACTTGTACATGGTTTAGGATAAAAGTGGATATAAGAATAATGTAGGCAGATTCAAACTATATCGCTAGTAATATACTTTAAAGCTATAGAAACAGTTTAAATTGATAAGTTAACATTAAAAATTCAAATAAAAATAGTAATATATTTTTTAATATATTATATACGACATAATAAATGCTTTAGAAATTATGAAGCAAAGAAAATAAAATACTTATAAATTAACATGGAATTTCGTCATTACTGAGCTTCTACAATCGAAGGGTCGATACGATTACCGAGGCTTATTACTTCGACTCTATCATATTTCAATTTACGATCGTCACCCGGACTTATCGAGTAGAAAAATCAGGGGGCACTGAGTACCTACGCCGATATAAATCAGAAAGGAGATGTCTCATTACTGCCTTGATTTATTTATCGGACTAAATGGAATACGATATTCTACATATAATAAAATTTAATTGAAAAAAAAATCGCTCGTGTTAAATTCGTTTTAGTTGGAAATTCAAAACTTAGTCGCTTACATTATATACAAATTTAAAGCTTAAAGAAGACATTAGATAAAGTCCATAGCAAGAAAATGCTTGGTCGGAGGGAATAAGAAAGCGGTCCTAGTTGTTAAGTCTTGTACACTTTCTGTCGCTATCTTTTGGATAAGGAGCCTAATCACCAGTCGTCGTGTCTGTATCGGGCCGTTGCGGAGCGCGGCCTTCCCCAGGGTACGCTTTTGGGACCGCTTTTCTTTTTGGTTTACATTACGCTGAAAGTGTGTCGAATTTTTTGTTATGTCTCACTTTGTATGCTGATTTTGTCAAATGTTTTAGTAAAATATTATTTATATTAAAAGTAATCTGAAAAAGTATTCCTTTAAATTGCAATGATTGCCTATTTTAAACAACGTTTAAGTCTCTAGAAGTTTATTCCGCCTATTTCTACTTATAAGAGCGAGTGCAGAACCTATTAATAAAGACTTATGAAGTTATCGAAACTTTACCAGTAGAACGGCGAACCTGTTCGGGTCGCGCACCAACAAACTTATGTTTGCAAACTATTTGTAATATAAATTTATTGCTCGTGTTAACAACTACCTACTTCTAAAATCTTGTAAATTACTTTAATATCTTTCAAACTATAAATAAGAAACAAAAGCCTATAAAGTAAAATAATACCAAACATTTTATTTCAGACATTTACTGGTAGTAGAGCTTTGTGCAAGCTCGTCTGGGTAGGTACCACCCACTCATCAGATATTCTACCGCAAAACAGCAGTACTTGGTATTGTTGTGTTCCGGTTTGAAGGGTGAGTGAGCCAGTGTAATTACAGGCACAAGAGACATAACATCTTAGTTCCCAAGGTTGGTGGCGCATTGGTAATGTAAGCGATGGTTAACATTTCTTACAATGCCAATGTCTAAGGGCATTTGGTGACCACTTACCATCAGGTGGCCCATATGCTCGTCCGCCTTCTTATTCTATATATATAAAAAAAGTTTTACCAAAAATATCCAAAATAAATCTCAAATGTTATAAAGACGAAATCATTGATTTTACTTTTAAATTGAAACAAAAAGTCTATATATAAAACGAGTAGATACCAAAAACGTAATAGAGGATTCAGCCGCTCAGAAACAAATTTATTTGGCGAAAAGAAAAGAGAGGCGCACGGCGCCGCGGCGTATCTAATGAGATAATATAATAGCCGTGATTCGCTCCTACCACTGTTCACAGGACCGAAAATTACCGGAAAACTGCAGGCGGGGAAACCTCGGTTTTAGAACGCTACATTTCCCTAATGTAAAATTAGAATTTCCGCCTTCGAAATAGATTTTTTAATTGCGGTATCGTGTAAAAGTTTAAAATATCAAAACTTTATTCAATACCAATAGTATTAAGTAACTGCCAAATGTCCCACTGCTGGACGAAGGTGAGGTGAATATTATTTCGGAAGGATATACAAATATCATTCCTTTATAATATTTTCTTCACAACAGAACAGGAGATGAATTATAAAAACAACTGAACCACATAACATAGCATTGCTAGCTTGAATTGAACTCGTAATCTTCAATTGAGATTCATATGTTCTATCCGCTGGACTATTCCGGCTGAATAGTGTACGTTAATGTAATATAATATACGAAGAAATTACGTAAGTAAATGTATGAAGAGTTAAATTAAAGTAAATAAATATTAGGCAACCGTTTAGTAGCGTATTATTAATGTCAATAAAATATTCTTTCTCAGTAACAAGCATAAGAGGGTCATATCGAATTGGGAATCGATTTTGTCGCACCCGAAATAGGGCGTAAAGATCCCATTGTTATATAGATGCCGTCCATATGTCGAGTGAGCCCATAGCGCTGTAACATGTAGTACGGCATAGTCTAAGTAATATGTATTAATAATTTTCGTTTCAGTAATAAAATAAGAATCAAAATTCTTCTATTCGTGAACCTTAAGTGTCCATGCGTGTAATCAATTATCTCTTCCCCTTTTTCAATAAACAAACAACCTTTAAACCTACCATTTAATCCGTTAATAGCTATTCCGATCACAATATGCTTATTATGAGTATGGTTTAATGCGAGTGACTCCCACCCCTCGGTCAACTAACGTTTTAAATTCAAGCACGACAAAACATCTTAATCATTACGCTTCATAAAATCCTTAAGTGATTGCGTAGAAGGGACAGATTGCGTGGGTCGGAATTGATTTCGAAAGTCCATCTCCTAAAGTACCTGCACCCTATCGATATTGTGATTGTAATTGTACCTTTATATATTGCTACAATTTTAAAGGGGCCATGTTGAGAGAAATATTTAACTTTTTAAATTTACAACTTTCATTCTTATCTGTTTATTTTACTTAAGGTAAATGAAAACTACAAAACCGAGAGGGTTCAATTGATGGAACTCGTTGATTTTAAGCGAACATAGCATGTTCAAATCCGAAATTTCGAATTTGTGTGTATAATTCGTCTTGTACTCTTTCGTGAAGTAAACCGTCGCAAGGAAACCTGCATGTGTATGCACCAGCATGGAAGCTTCTCTTTAAGAGACAAGAAAACCTCTTCCTACCAGCACATTTAACTAATTTGTATATAAAAACTCTATAAAGTAGAGCTGTTTTTACGAATGCGGTTTTAATTATGAGCAAACGTGTTTTTGTTTAAAGGAGCAGTGAGAGATATGTTCAGTGAAAATTTCCATAGAATACAGCAGCGCATAAGTTGATAGTAGAGCCCGGCGCGAGCAGCGGCGGGCGGGCAGGCGGGCAGAGATAATGAAATTGTGTACAGAAGCGCAACGAGCCGCGATCGTGTCTCGGGCAAAAATCCACTTAACAAATTGCTGCTGATTCGAAGGGTTCAGGATTGTTGGCTGCTTTTACCGTTACGTCAGTTATTCGCCTGGTTATCGCTGCTCAAACGCTTTCACTCGGCGCAACCGCGGCTCCTTTCAACATAAACTACATCATTAAATATTTAACTAGCCAAGAAAACGGTCATCATTACCTGACAGCTTTAAAATCTGTCTTCAAAAACTACTTAGGATTTTGAACCACGCGTCAAAGTCGTTTATTACAGATTGGCAAAGGAAACTTACATATATATTAAATCTCTTTAAGCCACAAGCTTATGACTATATTAGTACATCTTACATGCAACATTTATACTTATTTTATTCGTTTTCATTTTCTGATTTCATTTAGCTGAAAGTTAATATTGTCCACGTAAGATAGATTACATAAATAGAATTATTGCTATCTTTAAAGATCCTCAAATGAAAATTACTAATGAAATGAAAATGAGAACTACTATACTTTATTAAATGAATTAAAGAGAGGACGTTATTAAGTCACTTTATAAAGTACATTGTCAGAAAAAATGTAACAAGTACAAAATATAATGAATACATCAAATATTATTAGTACAACAAACGAAAAGGCACATGGGTACAAAAGCCGTATAATGAATTCGGTGGCAGCATTTTGCACGCAATTGCACAATTTCAATTATCGCATTAGTTCGCGAGTGTACGTTACATGGGCGAGCCGGGTTGATAGATGAATGTTCCATGATGTTACTGACTTGCCAATCATGTCATACGTATCCGGAAATTTGGGTCGAACCTTCAGGATTGATTTGATATACATTTTATCGACGCTCAAAGATATAATAAGCTATGAATATTCAAAGCTAAATCCGGCTTTTTTCATCAGCTAATTATAAATAACTCGCACGGTGTGGAGTTTAATTTGGACACATCAAACGATAAATATCGCAAGTTTATTCGTGGTTGTGAAATTCCAGGATCAACTTCATGCCCCGTCGCAAAGCAAAGGAAAGTTCGCGCACAAAGGCCGTCATTGAATTTTTTTGTTTCCAAGGTACAAAAAATTTGAATCGAACGAATTACAAAACCGACAATCGAATTGCTAGGGTTGTCAACGCTGTTATATACAATGTTTTTTTACATATGCTAAATATTACAATGAATAATCATGTATCATTTAAAAATTAATAATGACTTTGCTGCTTGCTGGCTGTCTCTGTAATAGCTCAATCTCAATCAATAAAATATAATGCAGTTTAATTTATTTCATTTTTTTCTTCTGAATAATTATAAAAAAAAATATTTATATTAAATTTACCAATACTCGAGTATATTACATAAGCATATATCAGGTTTTTTTGTCGTTAATATGCACGATAAATGTACAACCCTAAATTGAAAATATCGAGCGTTCGGAACGGGAGACGCCTATCTCAATTGAATTCCCGAAAAAGGATAGGAAATAAAAGCAGCACGATCTTCACTACCCTCACCTTTGGATAGTGCTCACTCTATTGAAATTTCGATATTTGTCACTCTGATTAGCTTCCTCCTATTCCCTATCGAATCCTAGTGAATGACTCAGCGTGAGACGTCAGGCAATTACGGGTATAGACATAAGAGCAAAATGTGGCTTGCATTTTTTTTTCAAAACAATAGCCATGACCGAATGCGGTTCGGTTCTAATATAAATGAAATATTTCGATTTAATTTATTTGAAATAAGCTCAAGAGAGCTTGACATGTTTATTTTGATAAAAATATAATATTTAATATTAGCAAATTATTAATAAGTTATCCTAAAATATATCATCAAAAATTGAAAAAAAAAACATTCAACTGTAACAAAAATGTTTAAAAACTTTGTTATCACAAAAATGCATTTGTCGGCGCAAACTTTGTTCGCAGACATTTCGCTTGACGAATGCTCAAAAATAGAGTATATTTAAAAAGTTGAAAACAATTAAATGATAACTAAATAATATGTTTCATGGTTTAATCTATATTGCCAACTATAAGTTTCGGAAAAGGTTTATTTATTTTTATGACACTACATTTAAAAAAAGGCGTAATTCTGACGAAATTCGAACTTTCTGACGAAAATATAGTGTGAATTGTAAGTCGAGCAAACCATCTCAATAAAGCAATTTTCTGGATATGTCTTATTAGTACAATAATAATAGTTGTCGTGTGTCGTAAGTCGTGTACCTTTATTATAACAATGCAAGATAAGGTAACAATTATTAAGCCTAATAATATTTTATTTTGTATCATTTTGTATTTTTTTAACTTCAGTCAAATTTAATTTATTGTTTTAATGTCTAACTGATTACACACTTACAAAATATCATTTTATAGTCATATTTGAGCTTTATAGATAATCTGATATCAATGTAGGGCAAGGTGAAACCGGTAATATCTATAGTTGAACATATACAGTACAGTACATTAACAGCCTGTTAATGTCCCACTGCCGGGCTAAGGCCTCCTCTCCCTTTTTGAGGAGAAGGTTTGGAGCTTACTCCACCACGCTGCTTCAATGCGGGTTGGTGAATACACATGTGGCATAATTTCAATGAAATAAGACACATGCAGGTTTCCTCACGATGTTTTCCTTCACCGTCAAGCATGATTATAAACACAAATTAAGCACATTAAAATTCATTGTTGCTTGCCTGGGCTTGAACCCACGATCATAGGTTAAGATTCACGCGTTCTAACTACTAGGCCAACTCGACTTATTAACATGTTGAACATATATCGAAAGTTAATGTGCTTCTTATTTATAATATAAAATACTATAATATAACATAGAATGTTGTCTTAAAATAATGACATCTCTTTATTAATTTATCATACTAAAATGTATACTATTGATTTTTTCTTGTTATTATTACCTTCTCCTCAAAAGGGAGAGGAGGCCTTAGCTCAGCAGTGGGACATGCACAGGCTGTTACTGCTACTTTTATAGTTTTAAAAATTTTCGATACCTAAATTTAAGCTGCACGTCAATATATATATTGTGACATTTAGATAAAAATTAATAATTCTAAAATAATAATATAAGCTTACAATCAGGTTATGAGTGAAATTATATTTGTCGACTATTGTTCGTTGTCCAAAAAAAAAACGATAGGCTGATTGGTAATAACAGTTCGGTGACCTAGTCATTTTTATTTTAACAATGTTTATTTTTACAATTAATAGGCCAGCGTTTGACCGTTGACTTGCCTGATGTTAAACATCGACACGGTCTAAGATGTGTAGCACGCTTGCCTATAAGAAACCTGTTTATCATTATTATATAATATTTTATTATTTTTATATAAATAATATATTTATAAATACTTTATTATATAAGTTATCATTTTTTAAGACACGTAACTCCTAATACTGTATTAACATACAATATTCGCTATATTATCAGAAAGTCATTTTATATTATAATTTTGTAAACGTGATCGTGAATAAGATAAGGACTTACCGATCTATAATGACAGGATCCGATGGAGTTTCATTTCTGTTGCCGCAACTTTTCTTATCACAACATCGACTGGCAAAAAAAAAAAAATTATAGACATATACTTAGCGCATTATAAGAATGTATACAATAGCAAATTATGAAGTTATATAACATATTATAAGTTAACCTAGTTATAGACTTGAAACGACTTACAAACATATATTTATAAAGTGATATAAAACTGGTGGTAGGGCTTTGTGCAAGCTCGTCTGGGTAGGTACCACCCACTCATCAGATGTTCTACCGCAAAACAGCAATACTTGATATTGTTGTGTTCCGGTTTGAAGGGTGAGTGAGCCAGTGTAATTACAGGCACAAGGGACATAAAATCTTAGTTCCCAAGGTTGGTGGCGCATTGGATATGTAAGCGATGGTTGACATTTCTTACAATGCCAATGTCTAAGAGCGTTGGTGACCACTTACCATCAGGTGGCCCATATGCTCGTCCGCCTTCCTATTCTATAAAAAAAAAAAAAAAACTATTTCTTATCATAAACAGTCTTGAAAAAGTTCATATAGAGGCAAAAATAACATCTAAAAATTCATACTTTATGAGACAGTTGCCTTAATAAATTGCGTTAGGTTAACTTCTTAATATTTTCAAAATTAATACAATGAAATCCAAACAAGGAAGTCGTATCTACGTTAAGTGAACGATGTTCGGTACACGCGTCAAGGAGCCACGATAGGGCATCGTGGCTCCTTGACGCAAAGGGCAAAGACATTGAAAGGACAGACTCCCTCGAGACTCCTCCCCTGAAGACGTCAGAGTGGGACGCGTGTATCTCGATCGACGAAATAGAGATATTGCGTCTAAGGTGGAATAAAATTTTAATTGCTCACACAGACACGTTGTGTTTTCAAACACAACAGCACACATGCGTATAGTGGCGAGACGCGTTACTGTTACGACCGGAAAAACCACCCCAAACAAATGGTTAAATTAATAAGGACGTTCACTTGTTGTCGTTCTGCGACGGCTGTTCCTAGAGTTTTGTAATTACGTAGCCGCTGGAATTGAGTTTGAAATATAGTACAGCAAATGAAGCGCTTTGTTTACTGAAAGTTATTGTCAGAGTAACATAAGTGTTTCACGACATCGTAGAAAGTGATGCCGTGACATTAATTTCACCGACAATAAATATTTGAGTTGGGAAATAAAATTGGGGCTTATTTATTTTACACTTCATATTTATTTAGTTTAAGCAAAAAAGGATATTATTCTATAAAAACTGCCACTTTATTTGTAATCGACGATTCATGTATGACGTGTGGAATGTTTTCTGAGAATCTTTAGGATGACTTGCAATGTTAAGGTAAATTTTGACAGTTTTGAAAAATGACATATTTCTCTGAATATTTTTGTTGGTCTTTTTACAGCTATGCCTAGGATTGATTATCTTACTATGATTCAAAAAATATTATTGTATATAGATTAGTAGTGTGCCTTACACGCGAATTACGAGAAAATATTTCGAATAAAAGTATGTTACCTGCACATAACTTCATGTGTGAGCAAAACTCTGCACATTTCCGGGTTCTTATCTTGACCTTCGTAGACGATGGGCTGAAACAAAACGAGAACATCAAGAACGATTTAAGTTAAAATATCTCGAATTTCGATACCTTTTCTCTTAAAATGCTGAAACGAACTTAATATAATGATACAGAATATCTCTTAAATTATTATACAAATAAGAATTGTATGTTTTTTTTCTTTTTCTATAAAAAGCAAATAATCGTCATACGAAAAGTAGGTACTTTTACTTAATAGTGCCTTAACAGAAACCCGTATAGAATTGAGCCTATTAAATTAATTAAAAATCTGCGTGTAGATAAGATAATTTTTCGTCTTCATCAAGTTATTACTTTTTGCTAATTTATGCACCCTTTGATACATAATCGAGTTTTATTATCTACGCCAAAACACATTTGCATAGTTCCATAACGAAACCTTAATTTTTTTTTACTAGCTGTTTACACGCACATTCGCTTATAAGCTTGTATAATAAAATAAGATAAAAACCGTACGACGTATTATTAATAATTTTTTTTTTATAGATTTTGACTAATCTTGATCCTTATTTCTGGACGTCCTGTTAATACGGACAATATTAAAAAACCAATTTAAGTCAACTTTTTAAGCACAAAATGATTAAAAAATAAAATCCAGGAAATATTTTTAGCTTTCATAATAAATAAATTAAAATGTACATTTTAATAAATAAGACAATACGAGAAAAAACGACTAGTTTCCGCCCGCGACTTTGCTCGCGAGAGGGGTGTTATGTCCTTATCTGTACCCTGACAAGGTAAATGCAAAATTACATGATTGCTTGAGTAGTTCAGCCATAAAAACGAAACAAACAAACAAACACTTTAAGAAGTAATAACTGAGTTTTTTCTCGTTTCTTCTCGAAATAATATTCATATCGAACTTATGGTAGCTTTACATATATTTAAATTTGTTAAATGATGGCTTTAAAGTGCTTCTAAGAGCCTACTGAAATACATGATATTTTGATTTACAATTTAATTTTAATATCAGGATTTTTCTATTTTAGACTCGCTTCTAGATTTTGTTATGACTATCAATAAGTAAATTTATTGTTTTAATATTTAATAAAGAAATTTCAATAATAAATGTAATTATGTCATTTATGATATATCATGTAAATATTGTAAAAAATTATCAATTTAGTCGCAATTCAAAGTTAGCTTAATTTGGGCTTGCAAAACAATTTTTTTCCTCGTTCATAGTTTCTCCCCCAAAGTAACTTAATGTACCCTACACGTGTCTGCCGTTTATCTATTAATATCTAATTACTGGTCGCCCTCAGGGTGTGCGCTAATCCTAGTATGCATTTTTTTACTCTTTGTCGAATATCTATTGTAATTTTACCATTACCAGTGGCAAATTTGGATTGATATTTACAAAATAATCTGACATATATTTGAAACTTTTAAATGTAGCTTTTTATCATTTTAATTTATTTTATTATCAAACTTTATCAATTGCTTGAGGCTTAATTTAAGTATATTTTTATTAATAATGTAAAAACTCATTTATTGTAATTAAGACATAGTATTCATACAATTAACTTTTTTAAGGAACACAGTTTTCAATTATTATTAGTGAAGTCTATGACTCCTTGGCATAAAATTTTATTAAATAATATGTTGTTTTGGTACTATTATATTTGAACGTTGTCGTTTCTCTTCGTAAATCACAAACAAATTTACATCCAGAAAAAAGATAATAAAAATACGTTTGAGTACGAGTGCGCAATGTATCAAATAAAGAAACAGTCGTATATAATTATATTTTTTTTCATTTTATTGTATTAAGTACTATTATTTTATTGTATTAAGTAAGTGGCTATATGTAATATAACATCTAATTAAAAGTGGTAGGATTCGGGAAAGCCCCACGGACTTCTTTCAAGTGTTACACTTTTAAGTTCAAATTAATTTTTGAGCGATGCATTTTGAGGAAATATCATCTTTGTCATAATAATTGAATCGGTAAATTATATAAGAAAATCTATTCGACGTGTAACAGTCTTATAATGGAAGATAGCTGGCTTTAGGTAAAGGTCTCCTTTCCTCTCGAGAAGCTCACTCCACCACACTACTCCACCGGTGGTGAGCACTACTTATACTTCGTTTATTTATGGGCGATATTATCCACCAAAATCCCTAAAAATCCTGAAATAAATTGTTCACCCTAAACAAAATATTTAATTGAATATGAAATAGTAGGGTATTATCATCTTTTGTGCAGAGGATTTAGCTGGATTGTACGCAGGGCATTTTGTAATATGTATTCAACGGTCATAGGAAATTATTTAAGGAACTAAATAGCTTGAGGGTCGGCTTTGAAAAAGGGAACGGCATCAGGTGTGGAGCTATATGCGACTGCTTTTAGACGTGTGATTAGTTATCGACTTACTTTTGATTGCTTAGTTCATAGGGTATTTCATAATACGCGTCTGGAAATGCATTTTTATTTGTATGATCACAATCACGATACGATCGTGAAATTTCAGAAAGTAATATGCGACATCACCTGTTGTTCTATATTGTATCACCGCCCTTAGGTTCTTAACATTCCGCGAGCGTGATACAAATGTTCTTAGAAACTAGAATAGTATATATAATGCCGTTTATTTATGATGTAATTTATAAGAAATTATGAAGAAAAATCCTTGATTCCAGATATAAGTTTTTATATGTTTTTATTTACCTATAAAAATAATTATCCAAACACATAATATACCTATTATGCTTTCATTACAGTAACAGTACAGTAACAGCCTGTAAATGTCCCACTGCTGGGCTAAGGCCTCCTCTCCCTTTTTTGAGGAGAAGGTTTAGAGCTTATTCCACCACGCTGCTCCAGTGCGGGTTGGTAGAATACACATGTGGCAGAATTTCGATGAAATTAGACACATGCAGGTTTCCTCACGATGTTTTCCTTCACCGAAAAGCACGAGATGAATTATAAACAGAAATTAATCACATGTAAATTCAGAGGTGCTTGCCCGGGTTTGAACCCACGTTCATCGGTTAAGATTCACGCGTTCTTACCACTGGGCCATCTCGACTGCTTTCATTACCTACTAATAAATTGTCATTAACACGAAATCAGAAACGTTTATTGATAAAATAATTAAAAAATTACAATTACTTAACGCATCTGTACAAAGTTTAAGAATATCCACTTCAATATAGGTCAGGGAGATACAAAATGAACAAGAGAATACTTAGACTAGGGAGTAATCTTGTAATAGTGGGCATTTTTTCAGTTCACTCAGGAGTGAGTCCCTCAGGATCGACGCGACCGTTATGCACTATCGTCGCCTGGGATTCAATCTCAAGGGAATTTGTGGAGAATTAAAAAAAAAAACTGAAAACCAGTTCTGCTTCTCTACCGGATTATATACATACGTAATATAGTAACGTTATATAATAATAAAGTTTATATAGACATTTAAATTTTTTTTTAATTATTACGTACACCATAAGATATACTATTATAATTCCGGATACGAATTACACCATTGTATTTTATTTTGTCATTATATTGGTATATTATAGTATGACTTATTAATTTTGCAATTTTATGAAAATGTATATCAATATATATTTTTAATTCATATATTTTTAAGCTTATCAAACATAAATGTCTGTTTTCTGTTATATTAAAACATTAATTGAGTCATATACAACAAACAGACACCAAGCAGTTCCATAGAAGCTTTGCTGCCCCGTGATTTATATGAGCGACAGCGAATGTTGAATGTTTGTTGCATATATTATGTGTATACGAAGTTAAAATTTTCTAGCATGTATATAATAAGTCAAAGATGCAAGATAATACTCAAAATATGTATGGCATAGTAAGTTCATAAATTTCTTTATAATTACATTAATTAATTTAATTGACAATTTTTATAGTGACGTTTTCTTCTTTTTTTGTTATAATTTTTGCATGTTTTGTTTTGTTTTTATAAATACTTAGTCCCTCTTTTATTTTCTTACGTAATTTAGTTCTTTTTTAAGTTTTATTACAAAGATTATACTTTTTTTTGTCCTACGCATGTTAAGTTAGCCTATAAGTGAGGTATGCAATTTTTATATTTAAGTTATTTAGGATTGTACTCCATAACATGATAAGAATCATCAAGAATACTCCATAGAAATAAAATTGTATACAGCATTGGCTTCTTATTCAATAAAAAAATAATAATATATAGTTAAAAATATTTATAAAAATCTGTATAAATATTGTCTACTCAAATATATTGTCTAATCAAAGTTTTATTTAAAGCAATTTAAATAGAACAACGAAAAGTTCAAAATCGTTTGGTCACACTAGAATGACTGTGTAATGTTTTTGTAGTTAAGTATAAATCGGTTTAGCTTACTAACATTAGTTTACTGTACGTATTTTAACTAGCAAGTTATCATTGCATTAATAAACGAAATAAATGTCTAAAAACATATAATAATTAAGAATATTTTCTAACTGTTTAGTTGAAATACTTTAATTATTATATAATAATTTTAACATTAATACATATCATATAAATAGCCTCTTTCTTACTTATATTAGTTATACTATTTTAGTATAAGTCACTTGATTTCAACTAATAAAGTATATGAACTAAATTTAAGTAATCTAACTTTTCCAAAACCGTACTCTGCTATGACGTAGTTACTTAATGTGTTTTTATTAAAAACATTAAATAATAAGCCCGAACAATTTATCCATAAGTAAATATTTTTTTAATTAAAAATAAATAAATATATTATTTTCAATATATGCACAAGTACTAACAAAGTCTGTTAAAATATATTTCTTAAAAACAATAAAGATGTACGGAATAAAAATAAAACGAAAGGACATAAAGAAGGCAGAAGTGCAGTGATTTATACTTTCGCGACAAAGCGGGCAAGGAGTTGTGCAGATATTTTTATTATTATTGTACTTGCTGCTCGCGATATATATGGGTAGAAATATTTTATTTGCATACTAAATAATATGAAATATTCTTTTATGAAAATTACTTTAACAATTGAAATAAAGAACATCGTATATTACCTTCATGTACAATAAAAAATATATATATTAATTGCATAAAGTTTTCATATTATTTTTTATAGAAGTATGTATATACTCGTGTATATGTTTAAGTTATAAGGCGACTAGCTATTTCTTCGAGACAATCTTTGGGTAAATGGTACACTTATTTATACCTACACATACATACCATTTACTAAATAACACAGCTTATGCACAATACATATTATAATAATAAAGGAAATAAATACGGTAAAATATACTATTTAATATTTAAAACATGGAGCTAGATTAATACGCCAAAGAACTATTAATAAGGAGATTGGAGAATCGGATTACATATTATAACCTGCAATTACATCTAAAATAGCATCCGAAAGTCATTTTCCCAACAGAAAGTACCAAATTAATATGTTGTTTGAACTATGTTAAGTAAACATAATCATTGGGGCACGTGCGCGCGCACGCTCCGCTTTACAAACAGCGCAACTTTCTATAGAATTTCTATAGGATTTAGCAGAATCTCATTTCGTGTACCATGAATCAGTATCTTAAGACTATACTCAAATAGAGGGTTAGATTGATATTTTAGATATTGATATGATAGTTATTTACTGTGTGAACGGAAACAATCCGCTCTTTGAAACAGCGAAAGTCCCGAAATATAACTATTTGATAATATATATTAAAATTTAAAACAAATTTATGTTCATAAAATAGATGTAGTTTTAAAATTATTAAACGTATTTATGTTAGATTTCTGACGTATTTAACTCTACATACATTATATGTTAGATACATAGAAACGCTTATGGTAGACATATTTCGCCATTTCATTCGAAATTCGACCAATTTTTTGGACACTTAATATTAAGCTACAGTTTCTTTCTCTCAGGATTCCTACAGGATATGTCTATTACATGTAGGTATAATATTATCCACTGGAATCCCTACCATTTCTCAAAATAAAATTATAATAATTCGATATCCAAGATTTAATCTATAACAATAGAAAGTTTCATCATCATTATTTGACACAGACATTGACTATATAACGTTTTTGCGATATCATCGAATCAATAAAATTATATATCCCACGATAAACTTTTGCAGTAAATATGTTTGTGTATCAATAAACATATGTACATTGATTTGCTAAAGTGTTATTACTACCATACTATTTATTTTCGAAATTTAAAATTAAAAAAAAAGTTGTATTCGTATTTATACGTCACTATAAATCTTTCATAACAGTTTTACGTAAAGATTATATTGTTTAAAAATCGAAATGTAAAATTTATCAAGATAACTCAATAATTACTCTTTTAAACTAACTGTAATATATTTAAAAATATATATATTAATTGTTATACGTTCGATAATCGCGCATAGTATCATAAAATATTAAGACAAGCTAATTTTTTCGGTACAGTTGCGTGTCGTGCTGTGTTCGCATGCAGCATTAGTTGATTGGCGGTGTGCCCTCAGCCTAACGATTTAATACAATTAAATAAGCCGCAACTATCTAGTCGCCATCTTTGCGGACATTTTAGTGAACGACTATTTTGCGTGTCAGACACTGATGTCTTTAATTTGTAATCATATTAATTTAATTGTTAATCAGCTTCAGTAAAATTACAATTTTGTATTAATTAATAAATGTATACCTAAAGTCTAATCGGCATTTAACCAATGAAAACGAACGACTTCATTTTAAAGAACATTTTAAAATTAGATTAAAAAATTAATTACTGCATTAACCAATTACAATTTTAATCTTGCCGAATATTCTTTACTCAAATACAAGTATACCATTCGTTTCTACACTAAAAACTGATTCTTTTTTTTTAATATATAAGTTAGCGCTTGACTGTTACCACACCTGATGGAAAGTGATTATACAGTCTAAGATGGAGCGCACTTGCCTAGAAGATGCCTATTCAGTCTTGATGGTACCCATAATAACATCAAAAAAGTAAGAAGCACTCAATTCGTCTGTACATATACATAGGTACAACATTTTATATTTTTAAATATAACATATTTCAGCCAAACATACAACATAGGTAGATACCTAAATAAGTCGAAAAACGATCTATGCACTATAAATGTATAGACACACACACACAATTCCTTTCTTAGTTAACAACGTTCGGCCTAAGTTAATTATGTTCACGGCATAAATCTTTCGTAATTGGCCTCTTGTTACACAACACTAAGAGCTCGGGACGTGTTGAAATTATATATGTGAGGTACACTGAAGTTTCATGATGGCTTTACGGTAAAATTGTTATTTATGTAATAAACGCGAACGTGATAATTGTGTACCACCGCCATTGTTACAACGGCTTCGTATATTTTAAGTATATCAATATATAACTTATCTGTATAAGAATTATTTACATTAAAGATTTAAATTTATACAAAAAAAAAATTAAATTGCTACTGTACAAATCATGGTCGTGTGATAAGATGGCAAGCAGCATTTCATTTTAAAAAGCTCGAATCTTATTGAATTTTGCGTTAATTTTTACTAGATTTTTTATAATTACGTACAAAAAATATCCTTAGTTGGTCATAATAAGCCGACGCCACTGTTCGTGAATTAAGCAATTTCAAAGCAATCGGATTATATGTTAAAGTTGTCATTTCAACATTAATAAGAGATAATAAGAATAGACTGCAAGTGACTATTCGAAACTCGATAAGACCTTTCAAGCAATTCTGCATCATCACATCATTTTATGGAATAAAATATGTATGATGTTTTAATATCCGACTAAGCAATGATCAAACGGCGATTTTATTACAAATTTAGTGTGCATTATACATAAAAAGGATTAAGGTTTATCATTGGAGATCTCATATTTCATCGAGCATGGTCTCCCTTCTAATCCATGTCAATCAAATTTAAAGTTTCCCAACTAAGCTCCATTGAAACGTGAACTTGACACTTCTCACAATTACACACATAAATCACATTAACGCTACTAAAAGGCTTTACAGCTTCACCGAAATGTTCTACGTACAACAAAAAAAATTTATTAAAAGCAACTGATAATTTTGCCTGAATGTACGTTTCAAATAAAGACTTAAAAATTTCGGTTCAAAAACAAAATGATATACATACATAAAAATGTACTTATATATGTATATATACAGACGAATTGAGTACCTCTTACTTTAGTTTTTATTTGTTATACAGAATACACATAATTATTGTATTTCATTTTCGCACTTGTAATTATAATTAATAGACATTGCTATACAATACGATATACAAATAAACGGCGTCTTATAAGAAAGTAACAATAAATCACTCTTACATATTTATAGACGAACGTTTGCTCTAGTTAAAATTCATGAATATTTCTTGCGATTGCGTCTATGAATGCGCAAGTTTGTTTTAATCAAAACTGTATGAGAAATGGTAACGAAATCTACACAAAGAAAGTACATTTATAAAAAAATTAAAAAATAGACATTAGTAAAAAAATCTATAAAATTGATGTGGAAGTATTCTTTTTTGCCTTTTTACGAATATTTGTAAACACATTTTTCAAAATATGCAATAAATTTGATTGATATACAAATTCAGTGCAACATCTAATTACCAGCCTCCAGCTACCAGCTTTATAATTCCGCTGACCGGAGGCGGGGAGGCGTGTGGATGAGGTCTAATCGGGCGCCGGCGATGACAATCAGCCACGTGGCCGCGTGCTCGCCACGTGCGCGACCCTCATTTTGAGGTAACATCGATTTAAATTGAGTTGCGCTGTGTGAACGCATCTTTAGTTATGTGTGCCAAATAAAAAGTTTATATTTATTTGAACACCTTTTTATGTAATCAATTACTGAATGTTATCAATTACATGCACTTTTAAAATTCGTATGCGATCAAAGATTTAGTATTTTTTTTAAATGTATAAGCTAGCGCTTGACTGTTATCACACCTGATGGAAAGTGAGATACAGTCGAAGATGGAGCGCGCTTGCCTAAAAAATTAAATAAATACTAACAAAATCTTAAATAAAACAATTGCACGTGTTCGTTTGAATTCAAAACGCGCTTTACCCGCTTCTTCGATCACGTCATAATTCAAAATTGCAAAGCACCTATTCCCTATTTATATTTATAGCTCATTCTTTAATTATGAAAAAATATCATACACTTTTTCATCCTCTTTGTCACTACTTCAGGCGTTAAATTTTCAAAAATCCTTCCAAGTCCCTGCTAGCCCCAGTATTTTGGGTTATTCGTTGATATTTATTTTATTTATTTATTTGGGAAACATACAGCATAATATAACACATAAACATTTGATAACAAAATAAGTCTCACATAAGCCAACAAAGTTTCCACCTTAACATTGAAACATGGAGTGAACCTAACCGGAACAAGTTATTTAGCAAGTATTAAAGTATATAAAATAAAGTATTAACAAGTAATTTAAAAAGCGGAACAACAAAAAAAATACGATAAGAACATTAATGACAAATACAATTTTTAAGGCTTCTAAGAACTTAAATAAATTTACGTTAAAGATATCTATGTGAGTGTAACGTTTATTATAATGTTATATGCCAGTTAGTCAGTTTCTCTATAAATATAGATAGATAAAAAACTTACCTGTTTGGTTACAGAGTCGATTAATCGAACAAATATATCCTGTTCTTGCCGTATACCTGAAACAAAATACAGTTTATTCCTTAAAATATAAAACTACCCACAAATAGTTAATATTTTTGATAAATTTGTATCAAACATGTTCTGTTCGACAAATATCAATTAAAAAAAATACAGATAACCTTGGAGTACAGCTTTTGTCTTTGTATTGTTTGATGACTTAATCACATAAATACCTAATTAACTAACTTTTCTTATCTGCAATAGGAAGGCCACGAGATGGTAATGTGCTAATGTGCTAAAGTGCTGAAGTGCCAACAGATGGTAAGCAATCAACACACTTCCAACTAAGGAACTAAGATTTTAACTCTTTTATGTCTGGTGTTACCAGGCTTAGACGCTTTAGCGGAACAAAACAATGTGTTTCAATTTAGCGGTAATGAGTGTGGTACGTATAAATTAATTTGAAAGAGTAATCCAATTAATAATAAATGTACAAGTATTAATAACAAGTTAATTGATAATGAAGATGTCCCCTGTAATATCAAGAACAATTAACCCGTCAACTGTCTCGCATCTTTCCTTTTTCTTAGACCAAAATTAAAACACGGCGACTAAATTAAAAAGTAACGCAAATTAATTTCAGATGTAATTTAATCTGTGCCTACATGGGGTGGAATTGCGAAAATGGCGGGAAAATTTTTGCCAAAATTAAAATTACTCTTATGGGGATTTTTGTGGAAAATTAAAACGTTTACATGGAATAAAATTGAACATTATTAATAGAAATAAAATGGCTAGTCAAGTTGAATGAGTTGTCGAAAATTAATTTCGCTGTGTATTTGAATACGGTTAAAAATTAATTATTGAACTAAAAAATCTTATAAAATCGATGTTAACATAATTCTATATAATTCTAGTAAGGTATATTAAATATTAAATGCCATTATATTCAGCTCTATAGTCTAAGAGCTTGAGACAATGATCATTCATAGTCTAAGAGCCTGTCTATTCGGTGCCAATTTTCCATTATCCCGGTAACGGCCAAGACGGCAAATATTTACAATGCGTCCGTCGTATGCATTGTCTCCATACTGAATACAATATTAACTTACACCCATTGTCATCTTTATTACCATTACATAAGATTGAATTTGGAATGCTCTAATGTAACGTAACATAGTGTCTGTGAAATGCTATTATTTTGAAACGGGTAAATCTTCTAAGGTTCTTCTAAGTTAGGTATATAATTACTTATGATTGAAATATAAATATTTTTTAAAGTTGGCAATACAATTTGTCAATAATTTTAAAACTGACGCTATGATTATACAAGATAAGATATGAGGAATCCGTTTATATAATAGAATTTACTACACCACGCTGCTCCATTGCTGTTTGGTGGATACTGATGTGGAAAATTTTCATCCCCCAATAGCAGGTTTCCTCACAACGTTTTCCTTCAGAGCCGAGCACGAGATGAATTATAAACACAAATTAAACAAAAATTTAGTGATGCTTGCGCGGAATTCAACGCACAGTCTTTGGTTAAGAGGCACGGCCTCTTAAAGACTTAATCAAGACTAGAAGTCTAGAATACACGTATTCTGGGCCATCCAGATAAGATAACCGCTAGGGGCTAACTGATAATGTTGCAGTTCTCAATATTCCTAGTTTCGAAAATTTAGTCCAATATGTAATAAAATAAATAAATAAATGTATGTACGCCAATGTACATGATTTAATAGTTATTTAATTTTTGTCATTTTAAATTGGAGCCAACATTTAACACAGTGCACATGTCTGTGGGTGAAACTAAATATATATATATAGTATTCCCAAGGTAAGGATATAAGTTAGTCGGTTTTTCTGTCGAAAAATTCTCAAAGAACACATTAGTATCACTAGCAAAACCTGCCTGCATATATACTTAAAGTCACGATTACACCTTGAACGGTGTATAAGTTGATAAGTTGATGTTCAGCGCCATCTAACGGCGAGTTATAATAAAGTGTAGTATAAAAACCTTCTACATGATAAAATATTACAACCAACTTTCATGGTAATCGGTCAAAAGCTGTCGAAATCTATTAATCTCAAACACATTTTACCGAAATCAATCAACATTTTTTTATATCATATAATTGTTCAGCTGTAGATATTTTAAAATGTTAATACAACAACAGCGTTGTTAAAAAAAGACGTTAGCTAATTTATGCCGCCATTTTGTTGGTGTACAGAAATAAAGTAATTAATTAATTATTGGTGCAAGTTTTGTAATTCAGTGAGTTATTTACATAAATTTGTATGATTTGGTGTTCTATTTAAAAAAATCTATTCGTTTTTTTTATAAAATCAGTTTCACATAATAAATGTTTGTGTAAGATAAATATTTTCATCCTATGCTTACCGTTCGCATATAGCAATTGTAGTCGATATTGAATGCCATTGTTAGTTTTTTGACCTTCAGCTTCCTGAAACAATTAAAATCATTTACATAATAATATCAATGTTAAATGTTATAACAATATTCATCGCTTAATACGACGTCTATATATTAATTTTTTTTATTACAACCAACTTAATTTTGTTAATTAATTATGAACACATCGTATTAAAATAATGAGTACGATTCGGGGTTTTAAATTTGAAAATTTGACATAAAAAAAACAATTACATATAATAATAAACAATTTAATATATAATATACAGTTAAATATCTGAATAGTATCCGAGTTCGAATCAATCTCTTGGGGTGTATACTCAACACTAGACAAGTAAAAACAGAACTTTTAACTACATATAACCATATGTTCGATCTTTTTACGTTTCTTTCTAAAAACGTATACGGATAAGTGCGTCACGATCATATCTGTCTCATATACCTTATATTTCATATGTATCGTCAATTTTTTTTTAGTTTTGCGGATGAAATATTATTTTGTTAACTAAGATTTTTTTTTGACTTTAACATATTGAAACAAAATATTTACCAATGTCACAGTTTAATTGCTTGTAATAAATTTATATATATTCAAGAAACTTTAGTAATAATAAAGTATATAAATACACCGTACCCTATTTTGACCGCCAACACTAAAAACGGCCGCCTGAATAATTAAGAAGTAAACACAAGATGTGTAAACGGCACACTCGCTGTAGCCTACTAACAGGCTTTCATATTTCATACGTATTGCGTGGCATTTAAGGCTATCTAAAAAATCTATATAAACAGGTGACACGCAACGATAGGACAATTTGTATTATAAAATTAATACTTTTATACAGCTAATAAAAATATACACATTAAAAAGTTATAAATGATGTTCATTATTTAATTAAAAGTTTGAAAACATGTCGCTTACTTAACTCGTTCATTATTTTGACGTAATTTACTTTAACTAATAACAAATTATTTAAATTAAATCAATTAAAATCCTTTTTGTTTTTCTAAAGGAAAATAAATATATGAATGTTGCCAGGATTCAGTGTCGTATCAACATCTGAGACGCAACAATAAAACAACATTAATTTAACACGCCACCAACGCAGCTGAATTATGTAAATGTACATTGTACACAATGAACTGATGTCCGTACGATCCTGATTGATGGAACGACTGATTCTGATTATCAGCCAGGATTTAATGATAAACGCATCATTAAAACGTGACACAAAGAATTTATGTATATCAAAATAATCTCGTCAAAACTTAAATCGAATTTAAATATTATTGATTTCGTTAAAGGTTTTTATATATTAAGTGGAGTACTTAATAGAAATATTTTAAAACAGTTATTGTACGCTTAAAAGCTATTCTTTCTTTTAAATCTTACTTGATCTTTCTCGATGAAGCCTATGAACGCTGTCCTTTCTATCTCTACCGGCTGGCCTGCGCGATCGTAGAGTGCTACGACAAAGTGGAAGAAGTTGCTCTTGCGCAGGTTACTGGGCGGCTGCTTCTCGAAGTGGGCGCGCCCTACGCCCACACTGCTGTGTAACGAACGTAATATAAAGTTAAATAATATCCACGACTTTACTCTTCTAAACAATATTAAAAAATATACAACTTATACAATATAAATCTGTCTAATACGATCTATCTTCAAATAAAATTTCTTCTAAATCAGATGTATTTTTTTTAATTTCGATTTTAAATTAACAAACAAAGATACAAAATATATAATAATATTTCTATTATAAATAATAGTGGGATTTTTTTGATTTATCAATATTGTCAATACAAATAATTGTATTGACATTCGAATAAAATCTTTATACTTACAAATATTCAAATCGATTCGAAAATCAAAAATGGATCACAATCGACCTCGATTTATATACAGACTTTTTTAGATAAAACTACGTACTATAAAGCGTAATATATCATACATTTTAATATTCCCATGACTAAGCTAACGGTAAACCAATGATTGTTTTTTTTTTTTTACATAAACCAGAACACTATATTCTATTGAGTGACAACAGATATACAGACACCGAGACAGTCATAAATCTAAAACCCCTCCGTTGTCTTTATTTGTCAATAGACGCAGACGTTTCTCGACGGAATTACTTATAGCTTGCAACGTTTGAATATGGTAACAAAAATTAACAATAGAAAAGATAATAACCCTTCTAATATTGATTTACGATTGTACGATTATTTGCAAATTCTTATCCTTTTTTCTTAAGCCCTTTCATCATTGTGTCGCTTGAAACGTAATAAAGAGATCAGTGTATTTGTGGTTTCGTTTAATTAAATTAAAAAATTTTTTGTCACTCTAACAACCGTACAATTAAATATTAAAAAAAAAAAAAACATAATTTAATATAGTACTGAATTTATAAGAAAAAAAGTTTATATATAAAAAAAAGTAATTTAATAAATATTCCGGTCTTATTCACGGCATTTTTTTTTTGTTCTATTTTTATACACTAGCCGACGTTTCGACAAAGTTGCATCTGTCGCGGTCACGAGTTGACTGTTAAGAGTCCAATTTAAAAAAAAGTTTAAAATCGAATATATTACCGTATTGATAATATTAAGTGACGATGGATTAATATTACCACACAGATTGAAACCGACATATGGTCGCCTAGTTCGCTCAGCAGTTCGAAAATAATAATGTTACGCTAATAATAATTGTAACGTAGTGACAAATGGTATAGGATCCTACTTTGGTTAGTTAGACAAAAAAAATCAATATGTCAGTGAAGAACAATTCCAGAAATGCATAGCTTTACAGCTGCTTGAAACAGACTTGAACAGCATACAAACGTAAATCAATTTATACTGAGATATAAATATATACTCGACTACCTATTATGATTTTTGATTGTATTAACACTGTATTTTTATTTAATATACATATTACAAAAAGTAATAATAGTTAAAATTTGATTTATCGATAATAATCAATAAAACTACACATCACTAGTGTCGCATTACCCGCCTGGTCTGTATTACGCTATGGTCGCCCATTCATCTCTCCCGCTGCAGAATTTGCGTAAACAAATTGGTTTCGCGATTGCCATTTTATACTCTCGCGTCGCTCCATTGTTTTATTTATCGCTACCAGTTTCGGCAGCGCGCCCGCGATTAGGTTGTAGCGCTTTTTTCGCTTACAGATCACTGTAGATTTATCAATCTTTGGAGCTGTACGACTTTTTTTTCACTATAAAATATATGTTTTCGAAAATAGAACGAATTTCCGTGTTCAATTTTATATTGAATTAAAAAAATAGAGAAACGTATTGAACTTTGAAATATTAATTGATATAATTTTCTAAAATACACATTGTAATCAATTAATTGTTTAATCAATCAAGGGGGTTCTAATTATTAAAAAGTAACTGTAATTTAGGACACGGTAATGATTTACAATTGACTATACAAATGAGGCTGTCATCGTGGTGTCGGTTGGCTATTTGTCTACATTTGTCAAACCCATTCCTGATGACTGCGCAATTAACTTAATTATTTAAAATACTTTACTTGAATTGAACTTTTTTTTTTTGTTTAATGCATATTAAAATTGAAGTTATTATTTTGTATACAAATTTAGAATAATAATTTATATAAATATTAATATGATTGTGTTATCAAATTAAAAAAAAAACTATAAATGACATGCCGGTTGGCGTGGCTGACTTTCAAGGTTGTGGGCTCGATTCCCACCCAGGACAGACATTTGTGTGTATGAACATATCTGTTTGTCCTGAGACTGGGCGTAATTATATATACAAGTATGTATTTATAAAAGAAAAGTAGTATATGTAGTACATCAGTTGTCTGGTTTCCATAGTACAAGCTCTGCTTAGTTTGGGATCAGATGGCCGTGTGTGAATAATGTCCCAGGATATTATATTATATAAATACGCAAAGACAAAATATATCGTTAACTTTTTCTCCACTTTGTCAATCGATTTCTTTATTTTTTTAGTTACTTATTAAAAATCTTTAATCTTTTAATAAAAAAATTCACCTATACATATTTTATATTTATTCATTTATTATAATATCAACACCAACAAGAAGTACACTAATAAATACAATTGAGTCTTTAAACATGACGTTATACAAATCAAGTGTCTCCTCAATTATAGCTGTTGCAAAATATATCAACATTTCGAGTTAATAAAAAAATAATAATTTTAAAAATCAAAATATTTATAACAAATAGAAAATACATTAACAATTAAATTATTATAAAATTATCACTTGATTGGTATAAAATGAATAAAATATAAATATCTGAGAACATTTAACATTTTTTGAATATTAATTGTTTTATTAAAAGCAAACAAAAGTAAGAGGTTATTTATATTATATACATATTTTACTTTAAATTACCGATAATGATTATGTTCGTATTACAACATCTGGGCGAACACTTGCAATAATAAAACATATAATTTTAAAACATCAAACATATTAGCATTAAATGTTTATCGAAGCATATTTTCTTTCAATATTTATTTAGCTATACCCAATATACCACGAGTGTTTAAATAAAACACGACAGATGTAGGACCTCTCCGCAAACAATGCTCACTAATTCGAGTATCAATACGTCATATTATACGGAACCAAATGCCGGCTTGCACAACTTCATTACTGGTATGGTAAAATTTACTAAGGGTCGTAGTCGTCGAGTGTGCATAACTGTCTATTATAAACAAATAAATTACAGAAGATATATAAAAATATATATTTTTAATTATATATAATTTGTTTTTTTATTTATATGTTTGCGTCAGAAACGTTTCATTCAAACGTTACATATTAGGTATATCATCGTAATATAAATTCGTTTTTTTTTTTTGAAGTTACTTTAATAATAGAGTATTAATATGAATATATTATGTCATTCGTAATAAACGAAAACTTCCGTCTTTGTACCACCACGTTGTATGGTTAACGCTAGTATTTTCATATCATTCGCCATAATGATATATCGGTATTGAAATTTTAATTTATAGACCGTTCATTATCTACAGTCGCATGCGAAACTGTAAAACGCCCCGCGTTCGCCCGCGCTCGCCCGCCATGATTTATAACGCCCTTTGCGTTTATGAACACACTTGCTATTGCTACGCGTTTCATTATCGCCCGTGCGAAATTTGCTCGCCCCTGATTGGACCCCATATGCGGTAATAACGTTATTGTGCATCGGCAGGTCCGTATTATGAACTGTTGTTTCCATACATTAATGATTCTTCTGTTCGTAAAAAGACTGTTCTATTTTTAAAAAACTTAATAAATCATATTGTTATTTTTATATGTTTATCCTTATATTCAAATATATACTTATACTAGTATTCCATCCGTGCGAGGCCAGGAATGTTAGCTAATATATTGTAAAAAATATTTAACTATCACACGACAAATAATTTAATTTAATAACTTATTTTAATAATAAAATACAAGTCGTAGTTTATTTAGTCGAAATTTTTATAAACTTTCAAAGTTCAAGTTATACTAAGCTTAACTGGTTACGCAAATACTAACTTTATTTATTCACTGTTTAATATCATGATTTTAAAATATAAAATAAATAATTAATATGAAAAATACCGCAGATATATAGGTAACTAGTGTTTGCCCGAGGCTTCGCCCGCATGTTAGATATGAGGGGAGGGGTTGTTATAATAAAGTAGCCAAGCTTGCTTCATATCAAATTTCATCAAAATCGGTTCAGTTTTCTAGCCGTGAAAGCGTATAATATAAGTATTCAAACAAATATATTTACACTCCAATTTAACAGAGAACAAACCGCGAGTCCCGACAAATCCACTCTTAATCCCATTCAGTTAACGCTGAACAGTTGTGCCTGCTTGTGGATTCTAATACAATTTGCTATAACATATTTAGCTCGCTGCTCTTTTCACTAACTGGCTTATCGAAACCGTAAATAAAAGCTTAGAATCGCTCTTAAATCATTAAATTTATGAATATTCATATATGTACATATAATATATATTTTCTTCTTGATTAATTTTAGTATTAAACATAATGCATTTTTTTTTAAATAACTATAATAAAATAAAATATTTTTTTTAATTTAATTTTGTGATATTTTAAAACTTTGTGTTATATTGAAATGTTAAATTGTATTTTCTGTAATAATGTTATTAGTTATGTCAATGTTATTGATTATTATGTAATGTTTTATTGAATTTATTATTATTGTTTTTTAATTTAAATCTTGATATACTACAATTATTATATTTTGCATGATGTGATAGCCTATAATTAAAAGGACATTTAAGTTACTGTTAATAGTTTGATAATGAAATGAATGTAATAATGTTTTCTTTTGTTGGCTATCCAAATAAAAATTAAAAAGTTAAAAATTAAATTATAAAAATTAGATCAAATTTATCGTAAAAATTAAAAACAATACGATTATTCTTATTAATTATATTTATCTTTTATTTGGAACGTTCCTAATCGCTTATTACTTACCAGACACTTGACAAATGAGAGTTTAGACGAAATACGCTATAGTATGTAATAACTAAAAAATTATAATAAAAAGTATTTATTAAAATTTGGTTATTTTTTTATTTAAAATTCTTAAACGTTGTTTATTTATTTCATTGCAGCTGTTATTTAATACATAATATATATCGATAGGAACTTCGTTCAACGAGTCCCGCGACAAATCTCGTTTGTTCGATTTAAATGTAAAATTTAAATTAAAAAAAAAATAAACTTTGTTTAGTTAGACTTGAAAATAAATTTTTATAATATAGAAATTGATAATCATACAAAACCTATAAATCAGCTTATATATCTGTATCTGTTTTTTTGACTCACTTGGTATTGTCAACTAAAGAAGTGGGGGTCATCCAAGCTCGCGTGAGCGGCTCTTCTTTCAAGGACGTGACGGGTCCTCGCGGCTGAGAGTGAACCCCCGCCGCTTCTTGGTGGTGAAGGCCAAACATCAGACCACCTGAAAAATACATCATTAAATAATCTTATGAAGAAATCAATTTCTATCGATCCTACTATTCCTTTGACAGACAGATATATTACGCTAAAAACTTATAACTACCACATTGGTTGTGTAACTTGTAATGGTGCGATTCTGACACTCACGCTTAAATATCCGGGTCGTGACAAAAAAATGGGTTTTTCTGTCCAGTAATTAATTTTATACGTAATAAAAAGTAACTTATGTTACTTGTTCACTCCGAACAAACAAACAGACAACAAATTTTTACTTTTATATCATTATTTGGCAAGTATTAAGATTATTTAAGTATTATTAGAATGAGTATTAAAAAATATTTGTAAAGGAAAGAAGTTAAAATAACAATATATTATATTCAAGTAGTCATATAATTAATTCGAAACGTTACTTTACAAAATTCAATTGAATATAAAGCAACATAAGCATTACATACATTTATTTCAAATATGTAACGTCTTCTATTTGTTTTAATTAATATATATTTACATATCTAAAAAAATACAATTGTCAGTCGTAGGATTTCAAAAGCTGCCTCCTAGAATCTCAATTTAACAGCTGTTTGCTATTATTCCTCTTTGCTGATAAATAAATAATTATTATTTGATATAGCTGCCTATCTACGACCTATGTCTCTACAGTCTATGTCTCTTCAGAACAGTTTTAACTACTTTAATTATATCTGTAGGACCAAAACAATTACTTAGTTTAGTACTAGACATACCTACACTAACTTGTGCACCTACTTAGGTAACTCTTAATAAGTTGCATAATAGTTACATTTTTAATTAAAATAAGTATTTAACGGTGGAGTAAAGATTGACCTGCAAGGCCATTTACAAGAAAGCCTAGATTTAGACTTAAGATTGCAGATTTAAATTTTGATATGAACTATTTTTTTTAATTATCTTAGACTTAGCTATATTAAAAAACGCCTTTTTTAAATACTAATTATGAATATCCGCCAACCTCAAGTAGAGCGTGGTGGATTGAACTCCATAAACTTTTCCTTAACCGGAGATAGGCATTTGCTAAGGTGTGAGACATTTTCGCGATGTTATTGTATGAAATATATAGTTGCCTCAAGTTACATTTAGCTTTATTATAAGGCTTTAATAATACTAATAAAAATAAATATTTAGTGATAAAAAATAAGTCAAACTATTTTGTTCGTTTAATACTCTATTTTTAAAATCTGAATATTTCATGGATTCTTTTGTAGGTATATTCTGATTTTTTTTCTGGATTTTTTTAATTTCAATATAAACTAGCTACCTAAAATTTATCTACTATTATAAATTTAAGCGGAACATTTTTGAACCATTTTGAACACTAGCAAGATTTTTAAATACGCCATAATTTTATTTCTCAACTTAAGTACGTACTTACTTTAGTACGAACTTTTTTTATATTTTTATTCCACGAGATGTTGTACATGAATAATAACTCGACACATATTTGGCTTTTTTTTAATTTTTGTAATATGGTTTTAATAATTCTAATAACATAAATGAATCTAACAATTGTATGTTTTGTTTTAATATTTTTGCAGGGCTCATAATTTTCTGACTAAAATATATCGAGAAATATGTTATTAATTTTACACAAAGTTTGTCATCACTATACCTGATGATCTCGGAGCTCCAGACGGGTACAGCTTGCGGCCCCATCCCACGGGGTCGAGCTCGAGCGGCGGCCACGGCGAGCCGGTGTACCCGCCCGCCGCCGCGTTCAACTCGTCCGACCGAATCTCGACGAACGGACGCCTGAAGGCGCCCGAGAGCGCACGAACACTCGCGGAAAATAACGAACGTTCAAACTAAAGTTTATGATTCGATATTCAAAAATTTAAGCGCGCACTAAAATTTTTAGATATTATTATTAAAAGGATATTTGTCTTATAGCAATGTCCGATTCATAATCAATAACATACACAAATTAAAAAACACTATTTAATATAAAAATTATATTTATAAAGAAATAACACTATAAATACGAAAATCGTATCTTACTTGTAAAAGTGACGGAAAATGTAATATAACAGAGGGAAATTTTTAAATTCGTCCTGAAAATCTATTTGTATAACTATCCGATAGGCGGCTCTGTGTTATCGTATGAGCGTTCTGGGATAGAGTCCCGGTAGTACGGGCGATCCCGCTGTGGATTTGCGGAACACTAACAAGCGTCGCGGGAGCGCGCCGCCGAGTGCTCGGGCATCGCGGTGCCCCCGTCCGTCCCCGCGGACTGTGGGAGGTGCCCTAGGGACACGCCCTCGCCTCAAGAGCGGGACGACGCGACTGTTGCAGGTGGCGCCACTTACGTGGTTCGGCATCGCTATTCGAAATTGAAAATATTTTTATTTTTCGATATTCGAAAAGAAATCGGTCAATTTAATTATAAGTTATTTTTTACATACGCAAGGGAATATTATTGGTGCGCTCAGTGGTCGATAATGTATGATAATGACGGGTCGCCGACGAAGTTTCCCTATGAGAGTACTATACGAGCGCGCGCGTAAAGGACAACGGGAGATGAGACATACTACATCTCTCTGGACCAGCCAGGCTCTGCTTTGGGACGGCCCACAGCACAAGGATTACTTATTAAACCAAGTTAGATTGACGATGATGAAATTTCAGTGGGAATTGACTTTAACTACTTGCGAGATGAGGTTTTGTCGCCACATTAATTATTACGTATGTCAACTTTGACTGCGGGTAGACTTGGCGAGAGCAAATCGTGTCATTTTGTATCGACCTATACGCGATTTAATTTGTATTCCTCGATTTATTTTGTTAATTAAGATCTGTCTAAAATTTTATTTTAGGAAGTTAAATTCAAAGTAGTAGTATGTATGTAGACACATAATTATTTGTGTAGAAATAAACCTTCAGATTTAAATATTATTCTAATACTTTTTGTCACATTTTTTTTTATATTAAAAAATGCTTTCCAAAAGTGTTATACTTGTAAAGTTAAAATTTGATAAAACATATATGGTAAAAATCTATTTACTTATTTCGTAGAAATATTTCAATTTGAAAAAAGTCTTATGACGATTTCGCTGTTGCTAGGCGTTGGTGATCACTTAACATCAGATGGCCCATATGCTCGTCCGCCTTCCTTTATATTATATTTATATATATACCAATGTGAATCCGACAAATCATAACGATTTAAAAGAAAAATTGGAATAGAAAAAATAAACCCATTGCACAAGTTAAAAACAAACTAGCAATAAAAAAATAAGTATTCTTACGAATATTATAAATCTTGTTTTTTTTTATTACACTTTCACCTCTTAACTACTCTACAATATCCTCCAAAATATCATGATGAACGCATCATGTTATTTTTCATACACGTTGTCAGGAGTACAGAAAAAACATAGGGTACAATCATCTGCTTCCCCCTGACACTAATTTGGCAGAAACTAGTTTATTATAAAAATATATCTTATATCATTTAAATAGTAAAAATAGTGGGTTATAGCCATAAATGTGCACATGATTATATTGATCGAATTAAAAAAGTATCGAGATCTAAACCATTCTTCGTAGCATTCTTTAAAGTCCCACTGTTTGCCTAAGGCGGAGGCCTTAGAAAGTTTGGAGCTAATTCTGTCGCGCTGCTCCAATGCAAGTTGCTTAATATCGTGTGGCTGAGTTTGATCTGAAACCAAGCAGATTACTTCACGATGTTATAAACGCAAACTAAGCTTGAGAACTCATTGCTGCTTCGTCAGGTTTGAACCTGCAAAATTCGATTGCCTCGTTGTTCTAGTGACAAATTAGTAAGCTGACTCCAAGATCTTGGATTGTAATCCCGGTACGAGCCAATAGATAAGTAATCTGGCTTCCAAAATTCTCAATAGCTGAAAATTAACATTGTTATAGGTACTATAAAAGCCGAGATGGCCCTGTGGTAAGAACGAGTGAATCTTAACCGATGATCTTGGGTTCAAACCCGGGCAAGCACCACTGAATTTTCATGTGCTTAATTTGTGATTATAATTCATCTCGTGCTTTACGGTGAAGGAAAACATCGTGAGGAAACCTGCATGTGTCTAATTTCACTGAAATTCTGCCACATGTGAATTCTACCAACCCGCATTGGAGCAGCGTGGTGGAATAAGCTCCAAACCTTCTCCTCAAAAAGAGGAGAGGAGGCCTTTAGCCCAGCAGTGGGACATTCACAGGCTGTTACGGTTACGGATAGGTACTATACACTTGTGTATCATAATATGGTCAGCGCAGATCTCTAGATCTCCTGGAGATTCTCTACCGTGGCGGTAATCGGTCAGGATATCATTACTTAGCAATATTTACATATCTGCTTTAAGTAGGTAGTCATTTATATTTTTAAATACACAATATTAGAGAATATAAATACTATTTATTTACGTTTGCTATACTCCGCCATTATTCATTTGAAACAAATATTGAATTTTGTATTGACAAAAATCTTTTATTATAACCCAAAACATTATTTTGTATGTAGGATATTTTATGTCTATATCATTTTATGTCTGTATCGTCAAGATCAAAATATATCAATAAGACCTCGTCCTCTTTACAATGAAATGTCATTTTTGTCTTCGCTTATGTGTCTTACGTTCTTAATACAAAATTAAAATAATTTTCAATGTGAATAAAATATATTTCTTTTAAATAAAATAAAATTATTTTAAATGAATATTCCAGAGAATAGCTAACAATATATCCCTTTATTTTTTTATAATATTTATTCATGTAAATTATTGCTAATTAGAACATGACTTTGCAGTTTTATTATTTTATTTTAAAGCAAAATTTGGTGGTAGCGCTTTGTGCAAATCCGTCTGAGTAAGTACCACCTACTAATATATTCTACTGCCAATCAGCAATACTTAATATTGTTGTTGTGTTGTTGTTGCAGTTGGAAGGGTGAGAGATCCAGTGTAGCCAGGTGTAGCTACAGGTACAAGGGACATAATTTCTTACTTTTCAAGTTTGATGGCGCATTGGAGATATAAGGGATGATTAGTATTTCGGTGCCAATGTCTATGGCGGTGGTTACCACTTACGATCAGGTGGCCCATTTTCCCGTCCTAATCACCTACCTGTGATTTATATCATCTTTTTTATAAAAGAGATGAATTTAGAAAGAACATCAACGAAAAATTTTATCAATATTTTAAGCACATAGGTATCTATATATAGCTCTAGTTATAGTTTTATAATATGTATAGAATAACTTAACAATTTAACTTAACATTTGTAATCAATTCCAGTTATTTTTAACAAAGACATATCTACTCATTTCAAACATTATTATAGTAATGTCACGTTTTATATTGTTAAGCTTGCTATATATTATCGTTAGGCTTTAATACTGATATCATTTCGGTCACCTGTAATAAGTTATCATTAAAAATAAGAAATTAAACTATGTAAAGTTGGAAGAATACTGAAAAGTTAAAACTTAAAAATTACGATTCCCTGTTCTGATACATCTTAACATGTATAACATCCCACGTAAAGTAAAAATACATCTGTACACGTTCCATTGCTGAGCTAAGGCCTCCTCTCCGTATGAGGAGAAGGTTAGGAGCTTAGCTAGACTGATTCAATGCGGATCGGTGGGTACTTGAGACATGTGGCAGATTTTCATACAACATGTGACGATTTCTTCATATCTTCCTTGACCACCGAGCACGAGATGAATTATAAATACAAATTAAGCTCATAATAATTCCGCACTCACAATCTTTTTCTTATAATCTTTCGGTTATAATTCAGGTTTTCTAGCCACTGGGCCATCTCGACTTGTTGACAGTCGATGTGTTTATTTCTAATTATAATAGTGATGGAATTTTAAGCCGTAACACTTCAAAAGTTCTATACCTATATGTCAACGTTTCTGACCATCATACCAGACGTCCACGACAAATAACAGTTTCAACAAGTTAAGGCTTCGCTCTGGGAGGTCCCCGCGGACCGCCTACGCCCCGCCCATTCGGCACGCCCACCAGTGCCTAGAGACCAGAGTACCGAGTTTAAAATATTGTTTGCAACTATGATCAATATAGAGTACCTACGTCTCGGTGTTATCTGAGAAATTTATACATTTGTCAGACTTATTTCATTTATTCATCGATTTTGTTTATAGCATTACAAGAAAACATTAACATAGAAAAAAGTAAGCAGTATTTTACGATTATTTCACTTCATATTATAGAACATAATCGATACTCTACTTGTGCGAAGCCGGGACTAGTTTAAGAAATAAAAGTATTATCCAGCTCGGTACCTGGGTAGGTAAACTACATATCTACATTACTTATTAAAACCAAACAGAAATAAATAAACATTTAGCGTTTCTAAAATGGACATTCCATTTTAGAAATAGTTTACACAATTAGAAAGTATGAGAAGTTTCATTTAAAAAAAATACAAACTGAAAATGTACTCCATTCAAGATGATTCTGACAATTAACGATTTCTAAATAGACACTGCACAAGATGTTGAGACTCCTTACAGATCTATCATATCATTGAAACTTGCAGTTACTACCGGTTCTGAATGTGGACTCTACCAAAACTGTTAAGGAAAAACTCAACGGTAAATTACTCAATTACTCTTATATATTTTATAGATGGCATAAAATAGTCATGAAATGTCACAGCGCAATTACATGCGACATTGACCATAATAATTACCTAAAACATTTCAAGAATACACGCTCAAGTCTGGTGTCAACCTTTCACAGGTGATTAATGAAGTGACTTCTTACAGAAAAGCACTACAGTCTCTACATATTTTTGCAACAGTATTTAGTTTCAATATATAATGATGTGTCGGTTAGTTTGTATGCACTAATCTCAGAAATAAATAAAATTGAAAAACTATTTTTGTATTAGATACCGAGGTAAAATATAGACTATATACGAAAGAATATATCCCTTTTTTAATAAAAGAGCCATAACACTTATAGTCACTTCTAACCACGAGAGTAAAGACAAAAAAACAACTTTGAATTGACGATTATTGGTATTGGTAACTTGAATAACCTATGGTTTTCAATAAGGATTCGTAAAAAATTGCGTCATCGAAAGTTTGAGAGTAAAAGTAAAGTGGATATAAGTGATTAAATGAATTAGTGTTGCATGAATAACGATATTATATATATATATATATATATATATATATATATATATATATATATATATATATATATATATATATATATATCAAGAACTGTTTATAGTGCATAATATAGTAGAGCTATTAGCAAATCGCATGGAATATTAAAATAATGTTTGTTTATCTTAACTTCTCCCGCTATTCGAATACATTGTAATGCAATCTTTCCAAAAATGTTGAACCAATTACAAGAAAACTATTTAGACAGGCTTTAAGAGATGATTTCTAAATCAGATAGTTTTGTTACGAACGTCGTCCATAATATTTTTAAGACAAATCTTATGACTTAAATTTAAACCAATTCCACACAACCGAATGAGCAGAAGATTAGCACGTTCGGTTTTAATACTTCGATACTATTAATAGTATTACTAAAATATATTTATTTGAGTACAGGTAAAGGGAAATAAAAGGTCGATTTTAATATTAATTTGATTATTTATTTATACTTTTAACAAAACTATTTATAAAATGCATCCAATATATTCTATTAAATTTCATCTCATTCCGTAATATTAAGGAATAATGTTGTAACAAATAAATTGATTAATTAAATTATATACTAAAAGTATGTACAATATTCGTACCTTTCAACTTTGAATTACATTACAATTATTTTACTGTTTAACTTTACTTTTAAACGTTACTTATCGACTGTTTCGTTAAACATTGATTTCTCTCTTATTGGAATTATTGATTTGACATTCGAAAGAAGAAGACAGCGCATTGTTTAACTAATCACCTGCCAAACAAAGTATAATTCAAGCCTTAAATGATAAAATCTATTGATAATACCGCAATATAAGTTCGATATTTATAATGCGTAACTTCAAAGTCATTTGCATACATACTTCATATCCTGAATGAAGGCCTTAAGGAGAACAATGGAATTAGACTCGGGCATTACAATTAAGCTACCATTCTGCTACACCAATACATAACTAGATCACCGTCTATTGGGAGATGCCGCTTTGAATTAGAAAGCCTAATTAGTAACTGTGTTATGATTTTCTTATATAATCTTAGTTTATATACATATATATAATTTATATTATAATTAGTATTTACAATTCACTTATACCGTAACAGCCTGTGAATGTCCCACTGCTGGGCTAAAGGCCTCCTCTCCTCTTTTTGAGGAGAAGGTTTTAGGAGCTTATTCCACCACGCTGCTCCAATGCGGGTTGGTAGAATTCACATGTGGCAGAATTTCAGTGAAATTAGACACATGCAGGTTTCCTCACGATGTTTTCCTTCACCGTAAAGCACGAGATGAATTATAATCACAAATTAAGCACATGAAAATTCAGTGGTGCTTGCCCGGGTTTGAACCCACGATCATCGGTTAAGATTCACGCGTTCTTACCACAGGGCCATCTCGGCTATTCACTTATAACACCGTTGAAATAAAAACAAGGGTACATCAACTTAAATATCATATTAAATGTGTGAAATGTTTATGAGATGTAAATACTATTATTACTTCGAGGTCTTATGTACAAATAAAAAAGAAAAAATAACTACTGTTCAAATCTTAACCATGGAATGATAGCAAGAATATTAGCAACACATTTCCCGTTAAATTGTTAAAACCAAGCATATTTAAAAGATGCCTGCATTAAACAAACACCTAAACAGTTGTTCTATTTAGTAAAGAATACTCGAAATGGAAATAAAATGAATACACGTTTGTCGTTTACTTTAGTATAAATCTATCACAATTAGGTTAATTAGCATAACTGTCATTGTTTTTTGTTTTAAAAATGACTTGATGAACAAACACTTGACTATTGAAATTAAACATATGAATTGAAAGTTACATAAAAGTGCATACATTTTGTTGGCAATCTTCAAATAAAAAAATAAACAAATTTTCTAAATACATTTTTGCTCTGCTGCGGTTTTTTAAACATGAAACTGTTAAAGATAACTCAAAACGTAAAAACGTATACGAAAGTCGAATATCACTTCATTTTAATTCGAAACCTTAAGTCAGCTTTAAATTACGCTTTTTGCCGTCCTTACAACACCCTTGACGGCTGTCCCGGATTAGGGCTACCAGCGTACTTTTTCTAGTGCGAAGAAACATCGTAGTACCCTTAGACGCCCCCAGGGGGTACTTCCAGACCCTTAACGTTTACGACTACCCGATTGCTTTTCTATGAAGGGCCTGAAAACGTCCGCGACAAAAACAGACAGATGTGAACGGAAGCGAGGAATTGATTATGTTTCCGTGTAGCGAGTGCGAATATTGATGCCCTGTGGCCACTTCAGTGGACATTTTTTAGTAATAAGATGTCAACGGATGTCCCCGATTTGGTGATAATTTATTACTGCTACTCGCCGTAGCGATAACTGTAATGTTAATTGCGGTTATTTGTTTATTTTGCTAAGTATACCGTGACATCTTACAAAAACGTCTTGTTTTTACTGTAATAAAATATCTTAAATATATTTTTAATTATTGCAACTTAAAAATATATCATACAAGTCAACAAGAAATGTAAAGATTATTAAAGAAATAAATGAAAATTAACATTTTTAAAAATCATTAATACAATAGTTTTTTGTTACATGCTATTACTATCAACGAATTTTCAAATGATAAAACATGATTGCTTTTAATTAAACAATAATTAATAGATACATTTTATCACACAGACAAAACGAATGTAACGCTATTAAAATAAAAGTAGAATATAAGTTTTGCGGTAGAACACATAGCCGTACCACCAGTAAACCTTTTATTTTAGTATAATCGAAAAAACTTGTGTCAAGTTTTTAAAAGGATTGTAGATTTTAGTAGAATTGTTTACGAGGCGTAATCCTAAAGCGTCTACATAACAAAACATTACATTTTTACGTTTACGTAAATTACGCCATTTTATAATGCCTGTAGTTTATTTTTAAGCTACATTAAGTTACATATCATGCTGCCTGTCTACATTAAACAAGAACTTAAAACTGACATAGCAAAATTATAAACAATAATTATATCAAAAACTTACCACACGCTGTGTTTGTGAATTCGCTAAACATTTTGACATAAAGGAACCCACAATGAATACATCATCAGTAAGCCTTTGACGAACTGACCGCAAATAATAACAACAACAGATGTATCATGGCTGTCATTTAAAAACTACTGTTACTAAGATTATAATTGGCCACATTCTACAGAATTTCGGAAACAAATTCGTAGTTATTTGAAAAAAGTACCGGACAATTTTGAAATTAGAAGAAGTATGACTTTGCAATTATGAATTTGAAAAAAAACTGACTTTTCTAAAGGGTGAAAAGAATAAGAGACAACAATATCGGTACGGTTTTACCGAACTTCGTATTTCCGAACCGGTTGTAGATTTATGACAATCAATAAGTAAGTGTTACGCTTCTTTATTTCGTTTAATATTTTTGATGTTGACTTTGACTTTTGGTGCATAGATAATATTTCATTAACAGTTATTTCGATAATGCAATACTTAAAGGTATTTTTTTGTGTTTATTAATAATGATATTTTATATATTGTGCTATATATGTACTAAGCATCTATATATAATAATATAGTAATATTATGAAAATATGTGTATTTAAAATTTATCTATAATTTAAAATCACTTCAATCCATCGTCATACATAATAGTAAAACATACATTTTGGTCATAAATAGAATAGCGGCCACGCGCGCGAAGCTGCGTGTTTTGCTAATTTTTTATATACTGTAAATAAAAATTTAAAAAAGCCTGTGAGAACTTCTTTTGTTATTATTTATTATTATTCTAAAAAAATGAAAATAATACAGATATTTACTTACTTTATGACTTACTTATAATGTATATGACTTATATGTGTATTAGTTATGTGTTTTAAATGTAGTTCTTACAGAAGCAGAGATGGCCTAGTGGTTAGAACGCGTGAATCTTAACCGATGATCGTGGTTTCAAACCCGGGCAAGCACCACTGTATTTTCATGTGCTTAATTTGGGTTTATAATTTATCACGTGCTTGACGGTGAAGGAAAACATCGTGAGGAAACCTGCATGTGTCTAATTTCATTGAAATTATGCCACGTGTGTATTCTACCAACCCGCATTGGAGCAGCGTGGTGGAATAAGCTCCAAACCTTCTCCTCAAAAGGGATAGGAGGCCTTAGCCCAGCAGTGGGACATTAACGTGCTGTTACTGTACAATAACAGTAGGTATACAAAGTTACAATTTCATTGAAACTATGTATATAATTTAGTTTTTCTAAAGTAAAATCAGTGTGCGCTACAAAAATAACAATTTGACTAATACTTTACCCTCAAAATTGCAGAATGTCAAGCATTTCATACTTATTTCGCATCAAGTTAATGGCGTTATATTTTCGGGAGAACCAGACTCGAGCAATTTTAGCGGTTTCATGAGCTGAGGTAACTCGTCATAATGCGTTTAGCTCATACCGCTCTGGTAGCGTTCAAAGATTATGTGCATAGTAGATGAACATCGCATATAGTTCACTTGGTGGTAGAATTTTGTGTCAGCCTGTCTGGGTAGGTACCATCCACTAATCACCAATCACAATACTCAATAGTTGTGTTCCAATTAGAAGGGTGAGTGGGCCAGTGTAATTACAGGCACATCAGACATCTTAGTTCCTAAGATTGGTGGCGCATTGATGATGTAAGGGATGGTTAATATATTTTAATTCCAATATCTATAGACAGTGGTAAAAACCGTTAGGTGACCCATTTGATTGTATGCATACCTATTTTGTATATAAAAAAATGGTATACAAAGTCAGCAGATCATCAGTCATCGTTATATTATATTTTTTATTAAAGCACTGATTTAGGCTTAGGTATATTTGCAAACATAAGGGATATAACATATATTTACGGTGTAAACTTGTGTCTTCTACATTTCTTATAATCGAAATAAAATAGAGGTTGATGTTTTGTCTGTATTTTTTATATTTAAGGTCAGATAACTTACTAACATTAACGTTAGATGGAAAATTAAAAATTAGATGTCGTTTTTAACAATAATTAAAATGCAAGTAACAATATTTTATTAATTATCAAACTGAAATGTACAAAGCAAAGCAGCATACGAACTCTCGGAAAGTTAGCAACGATGTACTCTGGTATGTATCGGTAGATTCCAAGCTAGCTTCCAAAGTAGGTAAATTTTCCGGTCAACCGCCCACTTTATGCCAATGATTCAATGATTTTTACTGACAGTTGACTGGCAGCGAAATTTTCCTTAATCGACTCTTATAATCACGCGTTCAGATATTCTACCCATTTCCTACCTGCTGGAATCACATGACACTTAATATTCGAGTATATATATATACTAGATCTTGGGCAGTCCGCATCCATCCCGAACCTGCCACCTTTTTTATATCGTCGGCCCATCTTGCCACAGGTCGTCTTCAAGACGCTCGATTGGAACGGACGCGGCATTAATATAAATGGCCAACACATTACACATCTGCGATTTGCCGACGACATTGTCATCATGGCGGAGACTCTGCAGGATATATATATATATATATATATATATACATAAATATAACATATGGGTTACACGCATTTTTAATGAAATTTCTCAATGTATACTTGAGTTGCCACCAAGCAGGCTTCAAAATTAGTTATAAAAATAATCTTATTAGTAAAGACTATTACTCTGTTACTGAATCTATGTCTAACAAAAATGCGTCGATTGAATGATTGCTGGATTTCGTGCAGGAACTAAGCGTACGTAATTCATACAATTTGTATTTTTGTAAAAAAAAAGAAGTAACTACTGAGTTTCTTTCCGGTTCGTCTCGGTAAAATCCACATACCGAACCGGTGGTAGCGCTTGACGATTCATAAATACTTACTTGTAAATATCTATTTGAATAAAAATATTTTTATTTGATTTTATTATGCCTCTTTTATGCAAAAGTCACAATTAATAAATTTACCATTTCTGTTCCTTTGAATAATCTCTGTCATCATATTTCGGGAAGCATTATATTACTTATTCAATATTTTCAAATTGGGAGAGCTTCGTTGTAATGGAGCCGAAAAAAAAATATGAAAACCCCAGCAAATGGATTTGCAAGCTTATTTCTTATTTATCCCAGAAATTGGATCGGAGTTCTTTTTATTCAAATTTTTACGTCATGTTCTCTACAATCTTTCAACTTTTTGAATTTGTCTTTATACATATAATACGTTTGTGCAATTATTTAAATGCCATTTTTTACGCTATAATTATTAACTAAATCATCTTAATAGTTAACGTTATTATATTTAGGTACTCGTAATATTTTCAGTAACATTATTATTGATCATTGGAAACAAAATGCGATACGAATACAAAAAAAATATTCGAAAGTCTTCAATACCGTCCTACCTAAAAATATATCGCTTTATATATTTTTAGATGGTTCACACATATATATTCAAATTGAACTGAATTATATCTAACGATAGACAGAAGTCTGTTTTCAGTTTTTCAGTAAGAAATTAGTGTGTTCCAGTGTAATTACAGAACACAATTGATACAGCTAGTATGACGTAGTTGACGTATCTAAGACACGTACGAAACGATTTGCTTCCTCGTTTCTGATACGCACCACTAAGATCTGGAATACCCTCCCGAAGTCCGTTTTTCCCACCACCTACAATATAGGTAACCTTCAAGTCTAGAGTGAATAGGCATCTTCTAGGCAAGCGCGCTCCATCTTAGACTGTATCATCACTTTCCATCAGGTGTGATAACAGTCAAGCGCTAGCTTATACATATATTAAAAAAAAAAGCTTGAACTTTATTTATTTCGTAATCAACAGCGGTACAATGATGAATACTTATAAAATAAGGCTAATAAATGATTACACAATATAAAAGTCTTATAACATAAATAATATCTGACTGAATATTTTATATATAAAAAAAGTATGTCTTATTGGGTGTATGAGAGTGTTAGTGTGGTCTTCCTACCTATTCATCATTTTCATTTCACTCGATGTAATTTTATTATATTCTTTTATACAACTAAAAAGATAAATGAAATAAATCTAAATTATAGTAAACTTTAATGTAGGGTTGAGCCAGATGTAATATAAAATAGTTTTGTGTATAGAATGTTGCACGCAACAAAATTTTCACCAAAGTGATCGTTTATCAATACATCGAGTATTGCTAAATTTCATTCCAAGCAATCTGAGAAAAAAACTTGTACTAGTCATAAAATTGTATTAGATTCATTGTATACTTTGCATTTATGAACACTTGTTCCTTAAAAATACAATAGGCACAATTTATACTTGTATAAAAATCATAGACAATATAACAAAACGTGACCCTCTACTCGCAAAATAACGAACCCCGAACGACAAGTGCCCAACTCGCCATCTGACTACGATGTCGCTGCGACCATTTATCATTCGAGATGTGACAACTGAATTTATTTATAAAAAAAAACAAACAAAGCACGGGCTGCACTGTCGCTGGATGACGATTTTGCGTGTCTCAACGTGTTGAACACAGACAAAGTTATATCCAGATACTACTAGACAATAATAATATTTTTCTCAATATCAACCGATTTTTCTTTTTGTTCGTGTATTTTTTCTGTTAATGCTGAGATACCGTAATTATTACCAATTTAACATTAAATTAAAATATATATATATATATTAAATATATAATAAAACGATAATGCAACATCAACAAATGTGATAAATTTGTGATCTTATAAAAATAAAAAAGTAGATCTTAATTACTCTTTTTATTAAAAACAAAACATTAAATTTATAACACATATATATAATAAAAATATATTTATACATATTTCTTATTAGTGTACGATAAATATGAAAACAGAATTTCTCTGTGTATTGTTAATCTATATAAAAACTTGTCTAAAATTTGAAGGGCGTTGGTCGCGAAGCTCGTAGGGTCGAATACAATGGAGAGATAGCAATTTGATATTCAGGCCACATTTTTAATAAGCACCAGCCCTATGCCCGGTAATGGGTCGAGTGGCCCACTCTTTACAGCTTTTTATTGTGCTATTAACGACTCACATTACTCTGTGCTGTTTTGATTAAACATAGATTTTTTCTTTAAAAAAAAACAGCTACTTTGAAATACATCAATATGTTCAGTAAGCTTTATAAATACAACTTCGCTCTTTTTCACACTTCAGCTTTACCTCTAAATGTTGTTTAATTAAACATTGCTGTCTCCTTCTTTCGAATGTAAAATCAATAATGGCAGAAAGAGATAAATCAATGTTTAACTAAACAACGTCTATAATTAAAAGCGATTATTAAAAACTGAATATATAAAAAAATAATCACTGACATTTTAATTACCATTATTTTCATAACATTCTTTTCTACATTTTGTTTTTATTTTAACCCTCAATCTATAGAATGGCGGCATTTTCGCCTTACTGAAAAAATAATTATTTCACACCTAAGATCAACTATTAATGACTATTATTATTAGTCTATGGTCTTTAATAGACAACATATGTGAAAATTAGTAAAATCGCTGCCGAAAAGAGTTCTGGGTGTATACCAAATATGTATACAAAATAAAAAGTTCATGCATTGAGTCACGAATCACCTGATGATAAGTGGTAGAAGAGTCCAAAAGCGACGACAGCCAGTACCGTCGGGAAGAATGTTCTGCACTAGCCCCCTTCTTGCCGGCCCGCAAGATGCCTCTTCACGCCTCGTTTGAAGGAACCCAGGTTGTAAGAGGAGGGGAACACGTAAGCTGGTAAGGAATTCCATTTTTTGGAATTGTGACAAAGAAAGGAGTTGCCAAATTTCTTTGTGCGCGATGGTTTTGATGTCACAGGCGCTGACATCGAGAACCAGCACGCGTAAACTTATGAAGGAAGGGGAAGCAGGGTGCATAATGCACTTGCACATTACACATCATATTTGTAATTTATTGAAAGGCGTTTGTTACTTAACGAAGTATTGTGGTGCATCTGTTCGCTAAAACTACCTTTTTTTGAGTGTTTTTTGACATTGATGTTTGACATGTTTAGAAATGTTACGTAAAAAATAATCATTCTATTGACTAGAGACCTAATCCAGTTTCGTTTTAAAGACCCTTTGTTTTCTACTTGATTAGAAATGGTTAACTTCTTCTAACTACCTGTTTTATTTATTTATTTTGGATAATAGACCAGTACTGCCCGAGGGTAAGAGGTCACCGTCGAGATATTTGCATACCAAGGCGTATAAACGAGTCTTTATACTACAGACAGATAACAATGCTCAAGTCCCTCTATCTCTATAAAAGGAAACATACTGTAAAATATTATAATAAAATTACAAACATTATACTGATCGAACTGTTTAATTTCTCTTCCGAAGTATCTGTGTATCTGGGAGCCAATTCCATTAATGTATAACGATTACAATACGTTCCCGATTCAATTCTAATCCAACTTTGACTATTCTTAATAATTCGGATCGGAACCGAATCGATATGATGTTAACATATACCGATGTGTCAAACCCAAACTTAATTGTTAGCTTTTATGTCAATAGTCGATAATTAAATTAAAGAATAGGAAAACGGATAAACGGCGACGATAAAGCTTCGATTCCATTGCGATAAAGTGACAATTTGTTAGTAGAATTGGACCCTGTTTGTTCACTACCGAACACGACATAAATTTTAAGAATGAAAATGAAATTATGCTAATGAAAAATCGATTTTTCATGCCAAGATTCATTCATGCAGAACTCATTATTGATATTTTCGCTTAATTTACTTATTTTATCTACAAATACATTTAGGTTTGTTATGAATTCATATAACTTCGCAGCAAGCGAATAATAATCTAATTAAAAAAAATGCTTTACAAAGGTACATTGTTACGATGAATGATTATATACGATGAGTGTTTTAAAAATTAATTGTATGATGTTATTGATTTAAAAATACTTGTAATATTTGTATATAAAAAATATTAGTGTATTTTTCAAGAAAATTCAAATTATTTATCCTATAGCATGTTTAGACTAAGTTTACAAATCTTGTTTTAAGCTAACAAGCAAACTAAGACAATAGAACTTAGCAGAACTTAGCAGCTTGGAGGAACTCGTATCACTTAATTAGTATTTTGGTTGTATCTTGTTTAACTTGCTAGACCTAATTAGTAGTCTTGTAACTGATGTACCGTATTGATCTTAGTGTACTACATGTACGCACAGAAACGCTCAAAGTTGTTCGTTGTAAAACAACAAAAATGCTATTCATTGTTTAACAAATAAACACGAACGAACTTATAATCTTTAGCAGGTGATTAGTTAAATAATGTTATGTTTTCTTCTCTCGAATGTAAAATCATTAATGACAGAAAGAGCTAAGCAACGGCCGACGTTTATAAGTAAGGCCGTAATTTGATAGTTATTTATTTATTTATTTAAGGAAAACAACAGCATGATACAAAATATGTTAATATTAAAAATACAATATGCAGACAATAGAGTCAATTACTGTTTTCCATCGAATTATGCAAACATAATAATAGTTAACAGAAGTAGCAACACACAGTTTGCTTTCTAGATGTTGCCGGGGCTCTGTTCGTGTAAATCTTAATTTCGTACGCGAGTTTACTGTTTTTATTCATTCCCAGACCACATCAACCACATTTTTGATTTACGATCGTTTCAGTGGTTTAGTCGCGATGAGTTAACAAAGAGACAGATAGTTACTTTTGCATTTTTTGCATATTTAGAAAATATAATAAATATATTTTTAATCACAATAAAAATATATTCTTTCTCATTTATTTACAATCGTACACGATATTATAGTTAACTGATACTGGATAAAACTGAAAACGGGTTTTGAAACTTAACAACGCAACTGTTAACGATACCCTTATTGTTAAATTATATATATATTCGTACTATATACTACCTTCGACATCTTCCGTCTAAGATAATATACTTAATCTTTACAGGTGCGAATATGTGAGTAGGTTATTAGTAATGCGTAGCTTAATATCCGGGCAGAGCTTGAGGTCGCGCTAATTAAATACGAATCTCAAGACAATACTCTGAGATTTCGGTCGAGTTAAACCACACGGGTTGATTATATTTTCAATATTGGCTCTCAAAGATTTTATTGTAAAGTATTTGATACATATTCTTGTACCTATAATGTATATATATAGGTACAAACATCTTAATGTATTACATAAAATTATATCAAAACGTTTATTTACGTGCATGATTTCATATTTAAAAATATTATATTCATGAATAACAATATAACATCAGCGTAATTAGTCAGCGTTTTTTTTTAAATTTTACTCATACATACATATACTTTGCCTATAGAGATAATAATAAATAAGTGTAAGAAAATAGTTTTGAAGTCGTAAGCACAACTGATGTGACACGTAATATTAATTTCAAATAAATGAATAAATGAAGCTGAGATGGCCCAGTGGTAAGAACGCGTGAATCTTAACCGATGATCGTGGGTTCAAACCCGGGCAAGCAAAACTGAATTTGCATGTGCTTAATTTGTGATTATAATTCATCTCGTGCTATAAGGTGAAGGAAAACTTCATGAGGAAACTTGCATCTGTCTAATTTCATTTCTGCCACATGTGTATTCCACCAACCCGCATTGGAGCAGCTTGGCGGAATAAGCTCCATATCTTCTCCTCAAAAAGGGAGAGGAGGCTTTAGCCCAGCAGCGAGACATTCACAGGCTGTTACTTTAAATGAATATTTAACACAAATCCACCTAATGTGATACCCGTCATCCATCGTACTCTAAACTAGAGGAAGTTATAATTTATGAAGTGAGTTCCGGCGCTCGCCTTCACGACCGCTCCGTCAGGGACCGAGGAACAGACGTTACAGCTGATGTTTAATGCAAGCCGTCTGAGATCGCCTTAAAACTAACCCTAAGCTATGCTTAAGTAAGGAAATTAGATAGACGTGTAAAAATGCTTAAGTTTTTTGTCATTAGCTGAAAAAGGTTGAAGTATTCATATAATTTATAAAAAGTTAGATAGATATAAAGGCACTAAATTTGTATATTTTTTACTATAAGACGGTAATATAATAATTAAATTGTCTTGATTAAAATATTTCTCACGATTATTAATTAGATATCGAAATATTTGATAAAAACTAATTAAATTGCTTGAAATTATATAGGTACCAGTTACAAAATACAGTATTTTAATTTGTCTTATCAGCGCCATCTAGCGAAATTCTAATCTAATAACAGCTTATGACAGCAGCTTTAATTACCATACAGTAGTGCCATCTTTCGATCATTTTTCTAACTGAGTATAGAACTTGAACTAGGTTTGAATGGCAAATATTTTCGGTTTAAGCTAACAGATAGCGTTACATTCATTAAAAATGGTAAAAATATTGTATTTTATTTTCAGTTCTACACATAAAAAATAATGCACAGGAATTCATATAATTACACAATACAAGCTGTCTCCAAAAAACTTGACAGAATGTGTATTTAAACTGTAATGTCCGCTCTACCTTCGCGGACCGAAAGCCCGCGAAAACCGTTTAGCAAGTGTATGCAGACTATTCCAACCACAAGAGTAGTAAACACAAATAAGCAACTTTGACATTGAATTGGCGCTATGCTATTTTTCGATACCTTGAATAATTATTGAGCTTGAATAATATACCTTGAATAATAATATTGTTTATATACACTATTTTCATTATGGATTCGCGAAAAAGACGAAGACGCAATTTCTTGAACTTCGGAGAAGTTTTAATCAATACCTTGAAAGTAAAATTAAAATACATGAAAGGTTATGTGGAATAGTATTATATTATAAATAATTATATATTAATCAATAACTGTTTATAGTGTTCAATATAGCAGAGCCATCAGCAAATCGCATAGGATATGTAACTCTAAAGTTTGTTTATCGTTACTACTTCTTTGATTGAAATAGGCTATGGGTGGTTTCACGGCTTCACATTTGCGCTTCGCGGCATACCCCGTTCGGTGTCGGTTTTTAGTCTCACAACAACAACAACAAGGGACTCGACAAAGGGTGTGCAGAAGGCTATAATTTTCGCACGGCTCAAGTTCAACTACTGCGAATCATAGGCGAATGTAAAGCCGCTTTAAAATCAATTTTATATATATAATCTTCGTTTTTACTGTAAGGATATTTATAATAAAACCTAACTTGTTTACTTTACATAATATTTAAATATATTGTGTATTATTGCTCAGAAGGGCTAATGGTAATCTTTCGTTACCTATCCTATTTGCATGTATAAAATCGAACATGAGAAATTTTTAAGCACATCGGGTAAAGCTTAAAAAATACATACGCGAACATAATATAAGCGCCTCTTTTTTTTAGTTGGTTAACTATTTGGTCTGACAGTCAAAATCATTTATATCAGTAGCTCAGTCAGAATCTACCCAAACTTTGTCAAGTATATAATACAAATAAATAAGTATTAATACCAGTAATAACGATAGGTTTAAAGATCTTTATCTCATAAAACGTTTGTGTATTATTTATCTTGGGCTCGGCGGTGAAGGAAAACATCGTGAGGTAACAAACAGACAATGTGGAGCTTATTCCAATCCGCGTTTGAGTAGCGTGGTGGCATCAGCTCCACAACACATTCTCCCAAACAGAAAAAGAGGTCTTTATCCAGCGTTAACAGACTGTTACATAATGTTAAAGGAGTGAAATGATATTTATATCAGTGAGAAGGTTATGTGCCTTAGATATGAACAAAAAACGCCAAAGTGCTGATTTATCTAAATTACTATATAACGCACAACAAGCACAATAAAATACAAAATTCGATTATCGATGGAGCAAAATACATCGAATGTTCTGCGAAGGCATTCCTTTCGAATGGCACGTGTTCTTCGGAAGTGTAGGATGAAATTCTTGTGTACACGCCGGGTTGTTGACCACATATTCCACCCCAAGCAACAATTCCAACCAAAACACCATTACAAACCAGAGGTCCACCAGAATCGCCCTGAAAATGTAATTGTGATTATTTGTGTAAAAATAGGAACTTAAAAAACCTAAAGCATTTGACACAGCAATATTTTTACGTAAAGATAATGTATATGGCATTCAAACCATTTTAAAATATATAAATAAATAAACTCTATACAAGTCAACAATCACAATATAAATTTAATCTCAAGCGGTTCGGAATGTAGATGCTATCGATAATCTTCGCGTTTACTCTTTTTTATGAAATAGTATGTTACATGTAATAATCGCATACAATTAAATTACGAGTACATTTATTTCGTATTTCATTAAAATATAATAATTGTACAGTTCCGTGATGGAGTCTAAACGCCTCTAATTTTATTATAGAAAGAGAGAAAGTGTAATTGCTATATAAAAACGACAGGCACTTCAGAAACTAAGCTACGAAGGCGTCTATAGTTGTAGACACTTTTGTGACGATGTGAGTGAAGTGTGGTGTGTATGAATAAATAAAAATTACTCCAACCTGACAACTATCTTTCCCTGGTGATCCTGCGCATAAACTGGATGAGTGCAAATATTCAACATTATAGACAAGTTTACAATCTGTAATACTTATTATTGGTACGCAAACCATTTGTAAATAGAACGATGTTTTATTCTGCAAAAATCGGTCGTGTTTAATAATATTATCTTTTAATTATAACTTTATAATTCTAATTACTTAGTAAATTAATTATTATTTTATTTATTTCTTTCCGATACACTGCAAAAATATTAAATATAAATAATCCAATTTTCAAATTTCTTTCCTACATAGTATAAAATATTAAATATAGTTCGGGTTATAAGAATGAGGGCATAGAAAGTGCACCTGTAGTTGCACACATACGGTGCATTAGAAATGCACTAGCTAGTCTTTGAGATTAATAGTCGTGGCCAAATTTCGGCCCATATGACATTATCTATTTTTACAAACTACCTTCTCTTTAAGTCCATAACCTGATACGAGACATTGTTGTCCGTCATTTACATTTTCATCATTCAAGGAGTGTAAGCGAATTGGTTTTACTTTACTCGAAGTAATAAACGCATAATTTACCTAAAATATTTGACGGATAATTTAATTTTATTGAAACATTAACATAATTTAATTATAATGAAATATATTAAGAATGAAAATGAAATGAATGAATTTAATTATAATGAATTGTTAAGAATGTCTTCCGACGGGGCGTGGCCTAGCGGCGCGACTTAGTCATGTGATGATCATCATAGTGGGGACTGGCCCTGCCGAGCTCATCGGCCGGACAGGCTGGCTTTAGACACTTCTGCTTGGACTCTCGGCTGTGGCGGATATCTCATAAATAATATATCAGTTGATCGGTTTTGATTCCTTTGTTCTATTTGTGTGTGTAAATTGTACGAGTCGATCTTGATATTGTTGTGTAGTTGTTTTAACTTATCTCTTTTTAAAAACCTATTTCAATCTTGATTTCTAATAATATAATAACAGACAGGAAATGATGATGTACTTACCTCTATTACACCAAAGTCATGCTCTAAAATAGTCTCATCATAATATTTGTGCTTATAGAAGTGCTTTATCCTTCGCCAATGTCCCTCTGCCAGTGAAAAAATGGTCACTGTTGTTTTTGTTGTACCAGCAACAACTCTGATGTTGCTTAATTTTTTTAACTTACCCAACCTACAATTATAAAAATTTATCAAGTATAACTAATTATGAATATTATGGACTATATTTGATGACTTCCTGACCGTTTCAGGCCACGACGATTATTCTCGTAGAAGATTAAAGATTCTCGGATACGAGACATATTCTGGTCATAATGACGGAGTAGAGAGTATAACAAACTTACTTACTTTGAATCAATGAGGCAATGTGCTGCTGTTATGACATATTTCATGGTTACCAAACACCCTCCACAGAACGACGACCACGCATAGCCTCCAAGAAATTTTCTCCTTAACGTAACCTGTGATATTTAAAGTTTCGTATTTAGAGTTTGCATGTTAAACAATTATCGTTACAACTGTACTAACTTGATAGGGTACTTGAGTAATTGTTGCCTTAAAACCACCTAGTATTTTGAGGGTACAAATATCTACAAATGCTTCGTACTTCATGTTTTCTGTTAGAATTTCCTAAAAAAATATTTATTACTAAGCCTTTGTCTTAAAATAATTGATATTTAATTAATCATTCATGCGTATTTTTTTTGGGTAGGCGTAATATATTGCCTGCCGGTAACATGGAAAGTGTTTAACAGCCTTTTATGCTCGACCGCCTGCCTGACCCTCCTTGGGAATGCTTTTGCTGGTATGTTTAATGTAATTAATGGATGCGTTTACTAATAATTTCTCTAGTCGTACCTACCACATCCATAGGTTTTGATAGGATGACTCTATTCTACTTTGCTGGAAAAATATTAACTATTCATACACTAAAATTGAATGAATCCTGAGATGAGTCGTCATCGTAAGGTATTAGTTGAATACATCCAATGCATATGACCATGTGCGTGATCATTAGAAAAATGAATATGTATGAAAAACATTTCATAAATTTACGGAAACTTTATGATACCTCACGACAGATTTATTATAAATATATTATGAAAATAGTAAATATTTGTACCAAGCTGTCAAAATTGAACACAAACAACTTAGCAATTCCATTCTCTTTGATAAGCAGCCGATATTAAAAAGTTTTTATTTGATGTCAGTTGAATAAATATTTAGGTGGTGCCAATGACATATTAAACATGTAAAACGGAGAGTTGCACCCAAAATTTAAACAGGAAAAATATCGTCAAGATGTATCTATTTATTTAATTTCATGTATGCTTGTAGCTATACACTATACAGCTAACATTTTTTGGATTATCATTGGATGCTAAAAAGAATAATATAAGTAATATATTTAAAAATTCTCCCTAAGTAAGTAGCTGGTTAATAACAACAGGTGAGCATGTTAAAAATACTTGCGCTTTAGGGATTATAGAGTCGTAACAACAAGAACCTAATTAAGAGCTAACATGAAATAGATTTTATAAATATATTTTACGGCTAAATGTTTAAAACAGAGCCTTGTAGTTGTACGTCAGTGTTTGTAGCGCATTAATGATTCATTTTTAACATATAATATCACTACTTCATCCACTATATTTAAATACAAATATACATTTATATTTTTGTACGCAGTACAGTGTAAAGACAAAAATAATGTATGAGTGAGACAGCATGTTAAGAGCGGCCTTTTTACTAGAATTGTTTCCTTTAATGCTATGTTATACTGAACAAAATTTCTATCAGGCCAATGTGTGTCAAAATATATGTCATTTTTTAAAATCATAATATTAATGTTTCCTAAAACTACAATTATTTTTCTATATGTATTTGGTATTTCTTTAGTAAAAGCGAAGAATAAAACAGATTATTACGATGAGTACGTGCCTCGTGTTGTAAACGGGAAACCGGGCCAGCTCGGCGATGTGCCCTATCAGGTTAGATCTTCCTAACTTTCTATATTGCTGTTAAGGTCTGTATTTGAAATTATTATACGATAAAGCTAAGACGTGTGTCCTCTTCTTCCGAATGTCAAATCAATGATGACAGAAAGAGAGAAATCGATTTAACTAAACAGTTTAGCTCAACAACGTTGGCAATAATGCATTATGTACGCAACTTGAATTATTACCGGATAACCTAACTTATTAATTAGGACACTTAAAAAAAGTAAATGTTATTTTTAATGTTGTAAATTATGTCTTGTGTTTTTTTTCAGGTAGCGTTTAAGGCACTAATCAGACGGTCGCGAATATATACCACATTCTGCGGAGGTACAATTATCGGACCGTTGAAACTTCTATCGGCAGCCCATTGCTTCTCTGGGAACCCAAACGTTTGTCAGAAACTTTGCGGTGGTGGCGGGTATTTTCAATAAATATATTTTTTTATTTATTTTAGTATATTAGCCGAGCAACGAGCCCCTGTTGGTAAGTACAAGCAAACCACTCTTTTTACCGCCATTGTACTGTCAACCTGGCAGTACTGACTCACTTGGAAACACAGCGATACAAATTATTTATTGTTGTTTGGCTGTAGGATGAGTGGTGGTTTTGTAGTAAACCTACAGACAAGTTCGCCGAATGCCTCGATAATATATTAAATATTTATCGATATATTAATTATTCTAATATCGACAGAAGACAAGAACATATCAGTAGTAAGTAGTATAAATCATTTCATTGATATTAAAAAAATATAATTATTTTTATTTATTAATATCAATGAAATGATTTTAATTAAAGAGTTTGTATATTTATATAAGCTACCATTTTCAGACGTTACGCTTTCAAGATATTCTATTTTTACTTAAGACTACTCGAATGGTAAATAAAAGATTCGCTTAAATGCTTCCCTTTTCGCTCTAATAATTATTCTTTTATATTGCATTAACATGTAACCTATAATACTCATAATTGTTGCATAGACACTTAGAACAGATGGTTCGCAACTAATGTATAATATATTTAATTTTTAACTACAATACAAATTCTACAATTTAAGAAAAGTAAATTCTTGTAATTTTTTTAGGTATGTTTATTAATTCGTAATGTGTCTTCCAATTTTTTTTTAATTCAGCTAGAGAATTAATATGCAAATCGACACTATTACGGTAGAGCTTATTATAAATTTGACTATTCTTGAGATCGACGAGTTAACATCCGTAACTGCTTAAGGGCTTAAAAATTAAACAAGCGATCAAATGACTTGACTGACGTATATTTTTATTCAGTTGAGAGATATCGAAAAAAGGAGGCATATTGTATTTATTTAAATAATTTTAATAGTAGTAAAATATGTTCTAGGACTCCGAAAACATTGTCCCATAAATACGCAGTAGCTGGGAATTTGAGGAATCGTGGCTACTATCAGGAATTTGACAGCGAAACCAATGGTCAATGGAGACAAATGAAAAAGGTCGTTTATCCTTCGACATACGCCTTTCCAAAAGACGACATCGCTCTTGTTGTAAATATATTTATAGACTAATAAAATAATCATAAACCACGTACAATAATATAGCACTTAAAATAGATCGAAGCAATTCCGGGAACGTCTACCTTAAATGGTGTTGATATAAATAAGTTAACACTTTAGTTCGCTGATTAAATATTCAGTTCAATTTAGATATAAGATTTATAACTAAACAGAACTCATTTAAATTTTTAACAACATAAGTCAATCATTTTAATCCTTAATAATGGACAGAAACTGCAAGATATCAGCGACATACTTCTGAACTAATACATAAAGTAATGTATCATGTGTCCGTAAATGTCTGCTAGACTAAGGCCTTCTTGCTTCTTAAGGAGAAGGTTATTTGACCATGCTGCACCAAAGCTGGTTGGATATATAAGTGGTTTGGTGTTAGAAAATCATCCAACACGTTCAGGCTTCCTCCCGCCTTTATTTTCTTTCACCGTCACCTTCACCTTTGAGATGCAGCGCATAGCGCTATGCATATCTATACAAAAATGTTTATTAACTAACTGGAAATAAATAAAGGAAATCATTGAATTGAAATTTAAAATATCTTGCTATTGCATTGTAATGCCCACTGTCTTCTATTTCAGTTCTTATTCAAACCGTTTGTGTATAACTCTTATGTCAATTATATTCCGTACGCAACTCGTCTAACGGACTATCACGGATCATGTTTAGTATCTGGATATGGCAGAATTTCGGAAAAGGTTGAAAACAATGTTTACTATATTACATTATATCTGTTTATGTATAATTGTTCGAAATTCCTTTAATAAATGCAGGCGCATTTGCTCCTACTAATCGGAATCGTCTTCCGGAAGAATGTTGATAGTTCCTGGATAAATAAGTGAAATCAGAATATATAAAAATAATACCTAATAACTGCTACTGCTTGGTATTTATATAGCAGTTAAAGTAATGTATCTTACAATCTGTATGATTTAAGATAGATTAAAGTGCGTTCATCTCAGCTAAAACCCATAAGGATAATACCTCTTTTATCTCTTAAAGATTATCTTGTTTGCCAAGTTTCCATAAGTTTTAAAAGTTATGACTATGTTTTGATGGTCTTTTAGAAAATATTATAAACACAAACTGTAACATTGCATAGTCACACGTTTCCTTTAATATCTAACTTGTATAGGTGTATATATTGTTATATCAGGTGGAGTAGAGTCATTTGCCCTCCCGGCGAATATAAAAAAAAAGGATCCCAATGCACTCTTGAACTCTGTATGATATTTTATACCATATATGTTACAGGCGACATCTGACAAGCTTCTGCTAGCAGATTTGACCCTTATCCCTATGGTTAGATGCAATCGAATGCATAAAAGAAACATGCGAAGATTTGTATGTACGTCTAGTAGGTTCACTGATGTTGGAAAGGTAAATTATATAAAATATACATTTTTACAAAATAAATTAAAACTAACTTTAGAATGTATTGCATATATATTTTAAAGCCGAACAAAATAAAAGGTAAACATATAAGGAATGGTCAAATAATCCGTCACCTAATTAATCCGTCACCCTTATAATCCGACATTTATACTTCTTCGTCAATTAAACATAATGTGACTTGTTCACACCAAAGTTGATATGATATTTGTGATATGTACATATGCATATGTACATATATATGTCATTATTTGGTTTTTGTGTCAAAACATTCTCAGTAGCAGCTGATCCTGCTCCAGAACTTATTCCGGCTGTGTCCAGTTTGACATCTCATTAAATAATTAGTGTAAGAGACTGGAAATTGAGTTGTTTGCTCACATGCTTATATTCGTATAATGCCTATTGTTTTATGCAGTTCGTTAGTGTCTATTCAAACTGGCCACTGTAACTAAAATCGATCAGAACATAAAAAAATGCCATATGTACCTAATAATCCAATGCATTTATTTTTTAACGTAAATTAGTCTATAGCTACATTTTTCCATTATTTTAACATTTTTTTATATGTATTATATATGTAATGGGAAAAGGCAAAACAATTTAGTACCTTTTTTTACCTCTGTTTTTCAAACAATATTCTTTTTACGTTATCAATAAAAAAAATAAGAGTAAAGAAAAAAAAATAACCTTCAATAATTGATCGGAGCTCGAAACACGTAAATTTCTAGATATATGAATATGTTTTGGTTAAATTTCGTTAACTAGACGAAAACAAGTTAGCAAAAAAAGCTGTCCCAAGTCTTATGTGAAGAAGATAAATTAGAACAATTATTGAATGTGATAGAATTGTTTTTCCTAGGGCGATTCAGGCGGACCTTTAGTGTGCATGAACACTGGAGACCCAAACGAGCAACCAGGAAAAGGAATTCTCGTTGGCATAGTCAGTGGACATCGGTATCACGTTGGAAGTTTCTTCACAAGAGTTTCGTCTTTTAGAAAATATATAGAACGAAACAAGAGTCCACCTAGAGAGAGACACGTGATATTTTTTCTAGCTACAATATACACAATTTTGGCTATTTTCATTTCGTTTTATTTACTTTTAATGTATAAATAATATAATAAATAGTGGAAAAAGTAACTGAAAATAAACATTTTCATGACACTGCGTGCTTGCATCCGTAACCCACTTATAGTATAAGCCAACTCGGTTGTGCAAAGATGGTAGGCCAACATTGATGACTGAAGTAACTCCAATTAGAACTCCACTTTTCATTTCTTCTGCGGGATCACCAGTATCAACACAAACTAAACCACCACCTTCTATTTCCTGATAACAACATATATATTTTAATAACAAATAGCTTATTACTAAACATCATAAGTATATATATGCAACCTAACGCCATCTATTGTTGCTATGTTTTCTTTATAGTATGTTGTGTTTATTCCTCGTAATTTTTTAAAATAAATTTATTCGTTACATGCTACAGAAGAAATACTCGTTTTATTAAAAGTAAATGATGATCTAATTAAACATACAGACAAATGGTACAGAAAAATATTGCATTCGCACAAAATAAATGGGATACAGACGAGTGAATGATTGTAATGATTTAAATTGTTAGAAATACGTCAAACTAGTTAAAAAGTATTATATATTTAGTTGAGCTATTTATGAGTAGAATCCATGCTACGTATCCCTTTAGTAATTATTACGTATATTATACTATATAAGAAGATGAACAAAACATGATTTAACTATTAGTTCAATCTACGATGACACGCCTCACTATTACAGCTTACATGGAACACTTGCTCTTTAAACGGGCGTTCTTTTCATCATCGTGGATTGAAATATAGTAATAACAATACAAAATAAACTTTGTAAATCTCACGGTGGAAGATAAAGTCTTTATATCATATTCTGTACAATAATATAATAAGCAACTTCGAAGTAAATTTTGCTCGCAATTTCTTCTGGTGACCAAGTGAAAAGTGACGGCAAAGAGATGTTTGTTCTTCGACCAACTCTATAATTAGGATATTATTTAAAAATATAGAAAAATATTACAACGACAACACGCCTGAGTAGTTAGCACCTCCTCATCTCTAACTCTATAAGAATCAAAACATATGTCAATGAGTTATAACTTAAAAGGTGAAGGAATCAGGAAAATTCCTGTCACCATCGTAGAAACTGTAGTTATTAATTTGCTAAAATTAATAAAATTACAAATACAATGCAAATTCTTCAAACAATGCCAAATATTTTTAAGTAGGGATGACTACTAACCATCAGGTAACCAATTTTTGCATAAATCAGTAAAAAACGAATATATACCTTTGTTGTCCTCACTCCAGTTCCGACACAAACACCATCAAAATCTTGGTTCCACTTTGTGTAAGGAATTTTGTTAACAAATTCGTTAAAGTCCCAATGATTGTCAACTTTCTATAATTTAAGATAAGCGGTTAAATAATTTAATATATATTATGAATCTATCATATAAAAAAAATGAGTCACTAATATGCAAATAGCGTCAAAATCATAATGTATGTGCAAAATATGAGATATTAAATGAATCATGTCAAGTTATCAGCAACAAGCCCCAGTCAAGCATAGTGCTTAAACTTCGTATATATAGGCGTATATATTAGCGTATTAAGCCAACAAATCCATAAACCTAAGCTTTTGACACTGTAAGCTGGTAGGTGCCATAACCGAAGATAACAATACCATCAAGCATTAAGCATCTCAACCACCCGTACGGTGGCGGGAAATCAATGCACCAGAAAATCATTCCCAAGGAGAGTTCGGGACAGGCTTAGGATTTTAACGCCGAGCTTGGTACTGGTCGGAAATAAATGTAAAGGGCAAGCGGATAATAGTGATCACAACGATGTTTTCCAGAAATGTTTTTACCTAATATAACATTTGGTTCACAATCGAACTTAGTTGTATAAATACATTTATAACTTACCACAACTGCTAAATTATAAGCCGGAAATCTATAAAATCTTTGAGTATATAAATGATCAATTTTTCGCCATTGTTGTTTATTGTCAAATACTGATTTTCGAACAAGAGTGTCCAAGATACCGGCTCCAATCCTTATACGATTAAAATTGCGTTTTCTCCTATAAAATATACATTATTTTTTAATGCAAATTATGATTATGAATTCAGATTTAAGTACCAATAAAATAAGGTAGAAATTTCTCTGAATCACTTTTTAAACAAAATAATAATAAACCTTTTTCTATTTGTTAGAAAACAGTGCGTCGACGTAAGAACTTTCTCCATTGATATAATACTACCAGCACAAAAAGCACGATATAGTGATTTCTTCGGGTCGTGTAACTGATATATAAATACCTGAGAATACAAATTTCTTAAATTAAAATCGGCCGACTAACGAGCGGGTTGGAGTGGTTGGTAGATACTTGCCTTTCACGCCGAAGGTTGTCGGTTCGATTCCCACCCAGGACAGACATTTGTGTGTATGAATATGTCTGTTTGTCCTGAGTTTGGGTGTAATTATCTATATAAGTATGTTTTTACAAAAGAAAAGTAGTATATGTAGTATATCAGTTGTCTGGTTTCCATAGCACAAGCTTTGTACAAGCTTAATTTGTGATCAGATGGCCGTGTGTGAAAAATGTTCCAGGATATTATTACTTAAAAAAGTATATTGTCATCATCTTTAAATGATTATGTGCATTTTCGTTAACATTTCTTAGTCAAAGATTAAAATATTAACAATGTCTGTATAACAAGCTTATTGTCAACTATTATGATGAAGATAACGATAAAAAAGGGTATTCCGTCACTCTTATTATCTACTGGGATGAAAAAACCGCTAATTATAATTATATTTATATATTGAAAATTTTACTTACATGATGCTTTAGGTCTTCAGCTTTAATCGCTTCCCCAGATTTTCGTGTAGATTTTAATCTTATTAAAGGACGCTGAAAAATTTACATTTACTAATAATATTTATATTTTTTAAATAAATTTTATGGAAAGGAGTGATGAAAATGAGTCACAAAGAGCCACCTATAAACATTGTAGAAATATTACTGTGTAAGTTTATACCATCAATGCTGCACACTGTTATAACACTTATGCCTGAAATTACACTGGTTTACTTAACCTTCGAATTGGAACACTGCAGAATTTTTGATGATCAAGTAGGACTGCACAAAGAGTAGAGCTTTTACCACCGGATAAAAGTTAAAAACCTAAATAAATAAAAAGAGAAATGACTAAAATAAAATTATTACCTGGTCATCAGAACTATTAAGAGTAAACGTAATTGTAGGTAAGGTACCTAATACTACAGTTAGGATAACAATACAATTTGATAACACTTTTATTTTTTTTGTAGATATATGCGTGAGTATAAATTAACATCGTTATTATGTTATATAATGTTAAATAGTTTTTTCTTAACAATAATCACATAACACATTATATTGTTGAAAGAAACATTTACTCATATCCAAAGAGAATATTATCACTAGGCTTATATCTGTCAGGTAAATTTCTTTTTATATAAAGGTTTAATAGCTTACATACTGCTATAGAAACTTTTTAAGTGCTTTTTATTAATATTAAATTAATTAAATAAAAATAAAATGATCAACTAATGAGGATACTTAATTTGATTCTTATATCATCGTCGTCTTCTTGCTCATGTTCCATATATTTGGGTAGTTGTAGTGTGTTGTACAGCACTGAAAGACTCCTAAGGATAGCGGTATGTCTAACATTGAGAGTGGCTTTGCTTGTTTTGAATTGCCATACTGGTAGTTGGATCGTTAGCCGATGGTAACCAAGGATGCACTTAAATAAGATAAGCCAAAATGGCCCAATGGCTATAGAACACGTAAATCTTAAATAAAGATTAAATGGAGCCTTATCACCTTTTAAGTAATATTCATTTTATCACCTTCATTTTATAATAATCTAACTTACCATTCGTAAAAGGAATTATTGATACATATGTGTAAAATTACAATTAGTATATCTTTAAATTATCAGTCAAATGCCAACACCTTAGGTATTTATGGATTAAAAGTTTTTAAGTGAATCCGAAAAAATAGACACACAAATATTAATAATTAATAATATTCATTTGATAGATATTAAAAACGTACGAATTTTTTCAATGCTCACGTATTAATTACAATATTATATTTGTATGAGCAGGTATACATAAAGGTGAATGATAGTTATAAATAATCTATTTATAATTTTATATTCATTTATTTAAATAATTGCAATAAATTTAGTTTTTCTACATTTAAACGAATGTTTTAATTTAGTAATTCTGTCTATGCGTTTAAAGTTCAATAATAATAATAATACAGTAATGAATCGCATTTGTTAGTACGAAGTTAAACGAGCCGAGAATATATTTGAAAACTGCTACTCGTTTTACTACACTGGTTGTCTGGTTAAGTTAGTATGGCTCCAGCGCAGACTGTCTGTGACCAGCCGGTATGGAGGACGCATTTGCACTCGTCGTTTTAACACGTGAGTGTTTTTGTTTATAATTATGTATCTTAATGTAGTTGAAATAGAGTCCATAATGAAAGATATGCCATAGTGACACAAAATACCGTTTTAACGTTATTCATTGAACCGAATAACACGATCATTGAGACCCCGGTTTGTGTTCTATGAAGCGTTTGCGTTACTTTCACCTATTGAATATAAGTATACAATGGACGAATGGAAATATAGAAAAGTTTGTTAGTGAATGGAGTTAAAGTTATTTGTAGGTTAGTTCTGTGCCCACGGTTCTTAAAGGTTCGATATCCCAATAATTGATAGAAAAAAGTATTACTTATCAGTAATAACAAACTTGTTCTGCATGGCTTATTATTCTTGTGAATTTGTTTAATATTTTCCTCATACAAAGTTATTGAACGTCTTATACCGTGACTCCATTCAACGCACATAGTACATACATATTTTCTTATATATATTATTCAGATATAATTGTTTAAAAGCGATTTTTAGATTAAATTAAATGTTAACTCTACAAAATCATTATTTAAATTGCACGGATAGTAAAGACTAGTACTACGTACACTCATACATACTCATATAACAGTTCACTCGATTTGTTACTATTAAAATATAAATATAACATAATTGGATTTGTTTTTTAGTTCTTGTTTTAAGAAAGGCATAAAAATATGTATTTATTTCAATTTAATTACAATATTTTAGACGGCGTGTTTGTTTTTTTATTTTATTAATAATTAATATTTTAATTTTAGAATATATGAATAAAAATGACTGTACATAGTTTAAAATAAGTGATAAATAAAATTAAACACGTAAATTAAAAAAAAAATATTTATAAAAACAACAAACAAAAGTATCTATGGTCTCTATAAAAGATAGAGTAATAAAAATGTTAAATATTTATAAACAGGTGTATCTTAAGTATTTAATATAGATCACTAGTTTTTTTGATCACGTACGTCAGTTATCACTCGACAAACCTCTGGTATTAACTGAGATAGCTTTTTTTAATGTCGCCTAAGAGTTACACAATAAATACCACAAGACATAAAAGCCTACAAAAAAACAAGGTTTGTTTTTTTAACATAATTATAATTATTATCAGATAAGTGTCAATAATCGAATAAATAATCAAAATGTTACCTACGTTGCCGCGCTCACGAGTTTCATCAGTCAAAAAGGTAAAGTAAATAAATAACTGTCAAAATATTGTACTAATTTGCGTGCTCAGTAAAGTTTTTTAATAAATGCATTGCATTATCATGTTGTTACGATTTCCGACATGGCGTAACACAAATACTTGAATTATTTTACAAAAAAAAATATTATTTGAATCGTTTGTAATCTACTTGATTTATATAGCGGAGTTATGTTACGAATTAACCTATAATAAAATAGAATATAATGTACGTATTCTATATAACATCTACAAATTGTTTTTTTTTCCTTGAACTCAAAATATTGTATTTTATCTAATTTGGATCTTTCAAGACTTTTGAATAGTCAGTTTCCAAGGCTAAATTAAATTTGAAGTCACCACGATTCGGAGTGTAAATTTTATCGAAAGAACCGACAAGAAACTCAATAGCTATAATAAAATACATTTGGTTACTCAATACAGTATTTTGTTTCTTTTTAAATACATTTGATAAAAATAATTTTATACTTACTGAATTAAGAATAATGTAAAAGAAGTTTAATTAATTCATTAAATTATAATCATCTGAAAACAATTACTGCGTACCGACAAATTTTGAAACAAATGTGTAGTGAAACTTTAAACGTTGTTACGTCGTAATTATCGTCGATAAAAACAGTATCGCCAAACTGTTATCATCAATCAATCCTATTACAATACTCGAAGAATTTGTTTGTGATGCAAGCAAACTTTAATTATAATATTGACTATTTTTTTGGTTTAATTTCTTAGTAGTTGAGTTAAATTCTATCAATTCATCAAAATCTTAGGAGAACTTTCGTTCATTAATCACTTTTAATTGTTTAACAATGTAATTTAATATACTCGTACTAATTATTTAACTAACTTGTTGCTTTGCGGTTTGTGGCTAGTCAGGTTCAACCTCTAGAGCGGGCCAATGAAAAGCTATTGAGTTTTTCCTGAGAGAGAAAATCACAATAGCACCCTGGAGTTTGTTCTCTGGAAGTTACCATGTAATGTAACCTTCGCTAGCAGATGCGTAAGGATAAAATAGTGCAACCGAAAGTCGATGCTTAGTAAGCCGATAAATTACTGAGTACTAAGTAGTGATGACTTAGATTATGACGTAATAAATAGTTTTAGTTTGTTTATAACGTTCATCATTTGCTAATGGTAGGGCTTTGTGCAAGCTCGTCTGGATAGGTACCACCCACTCATCAGATATTCTACCGCAAAACAGCAGCACTTGGTATTGTTGTGTTCCGGTTTGAAGGTTGAGTGAGCCAGTGTAATTACAGACACAAAGAACATAACATCTTAGTTTTCAAGGTCAGGTGGCCCATATGCTCGTCCGCCTACCTATGCTATAAAAAATGTACTCGTTATATTGATTAATTAATGGACAATTATTATCAGGTTTGCTGCGACAAAATATGTCCTTTTCTGTAAATTAAATATAATAGGAAAGTAAATTTGAAGAAAATTCATAATTTTTGCTTTGGCGTTAGCAGGACAGGATTTACAGCTTCAATCATTCTTAATAGTTCTAAGACTTAACAATCGCTATACCTAATGACTGTTATTTTCAACTTATCTTTGACTAATGGTGACTTCCCAAGCAGATAAAAATGTCCAATTGTTTTATTTTTGGTGTTCGATAATGTACTGACCATTAGTTAATGGGTTAAACACACTACTTTAAAAAGGCGTTGGATTAAGTTAATAATGACAGATTATTGGTTTAATGGTGTGGTAGGAATGAATATTCATGGTTCTTTGCTGAGATAGTACGAATCATATTGAAATAGTCGATCCCAATTCATATTCATATCAATACATTAGCTTGACAATAAATGCATTTTTTTCAAATGTAACAAGGCTTTTTCGTTACCTTTTATGCTTTTTTAGTATTTAAAAATGATTTTAACCTTTCGCGAAAGTACCAAAATTTATTGCATAATTATTAATTGTGTAGATTTTGCAATGATTCAGAATGACGATAATCGTGATGAATTAGAATTTAAACAGTAATGACTTCAATGGTATATAGTAATGGAAATAGTAAACGTTATGCGTAATTTCGGTAATTACGTGGGAACATCGATAGCAACCCCCATTTTGCTGGAGAGTTATAAATAAATCATCTAAGCTACCTGGGATTATCTTAAAATAAATTATTAAAGGATCAAATTCTTTTAATTTGTCAGACAGCTTGTAGTTTCGACTCTAAGCTGTTTTAGGAACTAATAGAATAATAATTAATCTCATCAATAAATTGATTAATTACTTAATTATTATGAATATTAATAGAATATATTCTAATGACTTAATTACACATTAAAATTGAAAAAGTATATCAAACATTTTGTCTTTCCTTTATGTAATGTTCCGTTTTACAGGTATTTGTAAAAAATTCAACAAATTATTAACAAAAGCGTTAAATCAATTATAGTAATTTAATATGGTAATTTGGGAAAAATTATATGCTTGTTTGTTGCGTAATATCGTTTTGACGTGAAATCTTATAATTATGGGCCAGCTACAGCTGTTTGAAAAACTAATGTATTGTAAATTAATAAGTGTCTTAGTACATTGTTTTTTTTTTATAGAATAGGAAGGCGGACGAGCATGTGGGCCACCTGATGGTAAGTGGTCACCAATGCCCTTAGACATTGGCATTGTAAGAAATGTCAACCATCGCTTACATATCCAATGCGCTACCAACCTTGGGAACTAAGATTTTATGTCCCTTGGGCCTGTAATTACACTGGCGCACTTACCCTTCAAACCGGAACACAACAATATCAAGTACTGCTGTTTTGCGGTAGAATATCTGATGAGTGGGTGGTACCTACCCAGACGAGCTTGCACAAAGCCCTACTACCAGTAAACCTGGTTAATATATGTTAACGAGATAAAAAACTCGCTCAATTTTTAAACTCCAATTTTGAATTTGTCAAAAGATAACCCAATATTTTTTTAATGGCTGTGGAACATAGAACCGCTGGCTCTGTAGCCTTATAAGATAGCCATTGAAAATCAAGGCAATTAACCAGCCTGAGCCATCATAAGGACATGTAACATTTTAGCTCCTAAGATTGAGGGCACATGAGGGCGTCAGTGGTACCATAAAGTGTTTTCATTTGCTCGTCAACTTGTTTTGAATAAATTTATAAATAGTGTGTGATGTGAATCATTAAAGTAAAACATTAAATAATAATATAAAAGCCACGAAGAATCAATGCATATGATCATGAGACTAGAAAGAATGAAAAAAAAACAATACCACATGTGAAGTCATTGAACATATTGTATTATCTTGCTAAACAAATAGTTGACATTCTTGCATTTTGATTAACGCACCAACCATTCGCCGCCATTCAACAGTTCGTTTACGTTTTAAAATACACCCAATCACATCTTAACTTAGGGTATATTTTATAATTTTTATATTGTGAACGTATTTAACTATTTACTATTCCATATCCATATAGAATATCGAGGAATATTTTTTACAGTTCATATTTATTCATTAGTTCTCGCACGATATTTTATTTTATAGTTTTGTTCTTACTGAGAAACAGTTAAAGATATTGTATAAAAATGTTTATGTTAAATTTAATATAAACATTTTTTTATTATGAAAACAGCTTTATTGTCTATGAACCCTTTTCTGTATTCAGTTACCAGAGGTAAATTATGATTAATACAATCACAACGCCTACGCTCTGACCCTCTTTCTAGAATCGCTCTTTACATCAAATAATATTAACGTAAGCTTTAATATAATAATAATAATAATAATAATAATAATGTCCTCCAGACCGATTTCGGCCACGGCGGCCAATCTCAACAGAGATTAACTAACTACGCAGGAGATATTATAGTGCACAAGTGTGTGCGCAAACACAGGTGGCACTCTCTATTTCCTAACTCTCATAATCCGATGGGACGGCAAACCGACACGACCGGAAAGAGTTCAGGCGCAGGACCAACGGCTTTACGTGCTTTCCGAGGCACGAGAGTGAAAACACTTCCAACTTCCGGGCTGCTACTGAGAATTTTTTGGCAGAAAAACCCAATAACTTTTTATTGGCCCGACCTGGGAATTGAACACAGGACCTCCGGGTCTGCGGCCTTACATCAAGCCACTAGACCAACGAGGCAGTCAAATATAATACAGTATTATTGAATCGTCAATATTTTAACTCAAACGTGAAGATAAGATAACAAACTCGCGAAGTTCCTCTTTTATAATAAATCGGATTTACAGTATGATTAGTATACGCAATTATTGTTTTTGATCAGTCCTGAGTTGGAATTTGATATAAATTTATCAAGCACCTTCTCCAAAAAGTATTCTATAAAATTGTACCATGTATCAACTGCCTTGTTGTTCTTCTAGCTATCTTATAAGTCTGCAAACCCTTGGGCACAAACTCCAGGACGGGACTATAAAAAGTTATTGGGTTTTTGTGTAGAAAAATCTCAGCAGTAGTTCGAAGCTTGAAAGTCTCGGAAAGAACGTATAGCCGTTTGTTTGATTTGAAGTAACTCCATTTGTATCGGATTGCCATCTAATCGGATTATGAGATTCAAAGAATATAGAATGTACCTATGTTGTGCACACGCACACTTTTGAACTATAAAATTTCCTATGCAGTTGACTTTTCTCCTTTGAGATTGAACATGAAAACAGGTCAGGTACCTGTTGTTTTTTTTTAATTAATCACTTATTCTAACACAAAAGTAAATTCCGATACAGGCGCTATAATCGCAATCTTTTAAAACATTTTTTGTCTCTACGCAAATCATGCGAAAATTTGTATTGAAATTTTCACTTTATTTAATAGAATTCAAGGTGTTTCATCGTGGTAACAGATATACACTTTTAGTAACAATATATAGCATTTTTAGGTAGGTTTTCCGATATAATATAATTTAATAAGTACCTATTTAATGTATGTTTATGTATGTTTGCTTTGCAATTAATGAATTAAATCGAAATAAGAAACAAATACCAACCATCCTTGGTACCATACCATATATACTCGTATATTAAAAATAGGTATTCGTCATTACATTCGTTATAATTTAACAACAAAAGTTTATATATTTATTTTATTTAAAGAATATTATATTATAATACAAAGAAACGTAAATAAAATTAACGTGTCTTTGTTTGTGTTATATATTTTTTTAACCAATCAATGAAAGACCAGAAATATTCCTGTCACCGGGCGAGGGACTTGACCTTAGGGAGACCAATTGCAAAAAGCGGACCTTGAAAACCTGTTTAAGTTCCGCTGCAAAATGTGATGGACAAATAAGAGAAATCAAACACGCCATATTGTTTCATGTAAAAACCATTTTTAAGGACTAATACCTCTAGTTTGTTATAGTGGAAAATGATCACTGAATTTTGGTTTGTTATGTGATAAAGAACTGAGAATTTTTTTTATTATATATGTATATTATCATCTTAATATCGAATTTCGCATATATATTATGCATACAGTATTGCTAAAAAGTTTGCCGCTTTTAAAATCCTTCAGAGCTATTCAGTAAGAACAAACACGAAATTCATTGCAGAATACAATAGTAACACGTCAGAAAAGAAAGTAATGACTTTAAATGTTTTATAATATACACATACATATAATACACACGCACCAAAATAGCTTAGGCAATACTGTAAATCAATTATCAACATTATACAACTCAAACAATAAGTAAGTCTAGAATAAAACATCTGGCGTCAAAGTTTTTGCATATTTTCAAAAACTCAGTTTAAAAAGTCAACAGTTTACTCAAATATTAACTGGCTATTATCCTTCAGTTAAACGTAGTTTAATGTATCATATTTAACAAAGTTTGCCTGTAAATTGATAATATTTAAATCATTCAAGCTATATTTTTTTATTTTCAGTGTTACAACTATGTCGAGCGGAAATATCAAATACAGAGTGGTATGCGGCAAATCTTATAAACGATCCGAGCTACACGCCAAAACCCATTACTGAGATATTCACAACTGATTTAAACTTTTCACCGAAAATTTCGACGATATCAACACAGACAAACCCTCGAATGACGCCACCTAATACGACCACAAGAAGTTCTGCTCCTGCAACGACAACATTTGGAAACAGTGAAACAGCAACGCAACAAGATCAGGCGCAAAGAATACCATTCCAAATGATAGGACTACCAGGCCCTCAACAACAACAAATAATTACACAAGCAGTAAATGACCCAAAAAATGAGCTGTCTAGCTTTTTATTAATTTTTGATCCGAGGCAACAAACTAGTCAATTATTTCAACAGCCAATAAATACTTCGCCGCCAACGACGACAGTAACTGAATCTACCACAACTGAAACTACTACCAGGTCAATGCAAACTCGACCAACAACAGTACCACCTCAGACTTCAACTCAAACTCAAGCAAATATACAAGAAACGACAATTCTGCCAAGAAATCTACAGTCACAATCGATTCCTTTGGCACCTATGGTATCACCAACTTTCGTTCCCGGAAGATGGGATATAAGAAACATTATTTATCCAATACCAAACATTCCAATTGTTAATTCTAGTTGCAACACAACAACAGTATCAAATACAGTTGCTGTTAGTTCAACTATAGCTCCTCAGACTGTTCGGCCAGGATCAGGAAGCAGTAATCCTTTTTTGACAGTTCGCTTAAAAACGCCCAAGGGCTCCTTAACAAATATTCGTATTAATCCTACTACAACAAAAAAACCAACAACGACAAGACGAAGGAAATCAAACAAAAAGTCAAACGATTATGAAATATGCTTAAGATCGTGTGATGGCAAAAAGGAGCCGATTTGTAGCAGCCCTATTGGAGTGTTCCCAATTAATCCAGATAGGCTGAAGGGCTTCGCGTCGCTGTGTCATATGGCGTGTCATAACTCATTTAGGAAGGACCGTAAGTATAATTACATTAAATGTTAATAAGAAAACTGGCACACATTTCGTGTCAAGAAGAAAATAGTAAATAAAAAAAATTAACACCAGAAAATGTAGGACTACAATAAATAAAATCTAAATATAGTCATCAGGATTATTATTCTAAAATGTAGATACTAATTATGACGATCTCTGAATGAATAAATGTCTATAATATGTAAATATGCTAGGAAAAAAAACTAAAAAGTAAAAAAAAAAATATAGCCAGTGTCACTCGGGATGGTGTAAGGATTCCAACGATACATTATCATCCAAATGTTAAATACACATGAAAAATAATGTTGAAAGACCAAAAGCAATGACAACACGTCTATGGAGATATGATTATTTGAAAAAAAAAATATGTTAATTACAAGCAGATGTCAGTCATATTATACTATGTCATTATTTATATACTCTATTAAACTGCAATAACCTGTTGGTACTATTAGGTTAAAATGCAACCAGTTATATAAAACTAGTTCATTAGATGATACTTTCTGTAGTTAATACTTTAACAGTGCACTTTCTTCATATTAACTAACATAGATTTTAAAAGTTTAAATAATATAACATACTGTATCGACAATTCAAAACAATTTATATACCAAAAAGTATATTAATTGGAGATAAATAAACATATATTATATAATCTACAAAGCATTGAAAATTGGTAGGAACTTATTCCACCAAGCTGTTACAATGTGTAAGTAAGTGGATACACACATATTATTATTATTTCATTTGACACAATTTGCAGGTCTCCTCACGATGTGTTCCGTCACTGCCGATCACGAGAAAGTTATGATATGATGATACAAATTAAGCAATATTCTAGAAAGATTGAGGCATAAAAATGTATTAAAATAAACGGCAATACAGACGATACTAGTATCTAATATTATATTAATAAAATCATGATAATGCGTTTTTCGAATATACATATATGTGATCGGCAAAGTGCATTTCTGGCACTACATGATACAGGTTTTGTTATCGGTCGCCTAATTGATGTCAACATTGTCAACCCTTCTTGAAATGCTGATGGGTTATTTACCCGTCAGCATTTGATACATATAAATATTTTACAATAAACCCCTTAACCGATTCCATAGACCCACATAGGATACGTAAGATGAAGTTTTTCTAATATTCTCTTATCGTTAGTATTTTTTTAATGTATTATAAACTTATATTTCAGAAGTCTACGAAAAAGTGACCGAAGGCAGATGTGGGAGGTTACGTACCCGTATTCGACCAGTGGACAAGAATAAATTAAACAGAGACGAGTTAAACAAAGCCACATACACAATACAACATAATGCTCCGGAAACTATCATGGAATTTTCGCCTTTAACGCATTAAAATAAGACACATTATACCTTAAGTAATTGTCGAGATTAGTCAAACATCACACGTAAACTAGTCGTGTTTATAGACAGCAGTATACGTTAACCCATTAAATGCGGCTAACGCTTTTAAGACCCCACAATTGCTATAAAACCTAAATATTGTTAGAGCATTAAATGGGTCAAATATAAAAACATCCTTTGAAAATATCTCATTTTTTAAATGATTATGCCAACTGTACTTTAAAAAAATTCAAAAAGTATATTTGATGAACTAAGAATAATGACTTCACTAATAATTTTTATTTTAAAATATAATCATAGTTACTTTTGACTGATCACTCAATTTATACGCATTAATTATTATTTGTTAAGATTTCTATAGTATTACTAACATCAATATGTTATGACTTAAAATTTTACTTAAACGATTCCGTCCATGTAGTAAGTTATTGGTTTTATTAATATTAAGTTATATTTTTTATGATAACTTTTATATTAATGTGTGACAGAGAAAATGAAAAACCATTAAAATTAAAAAAAAATATTGTTTATTGATTGTTTTCTTTTTCGTCTATATGTAACAAATCTTGACATTCTATTTACAAACCTTATTTTACACATTTCAGTCTGATACAAGCAATAATGAGATTTCATTAAATAAAAAAAAGCTACATTAAATTTTACAATTAAATAAATCCATATCGATTTCAATGAATATTAAGGCCGTGGTTTGCTATTTAAAATCTCTCTCTTCCTATCTTCGACTGTATCATTGGTCTAATGGCTAGTTTATATGGATTCCGAGATCCTGGGTTCAAACCCCGGTTACCAATAAAATTTATTTTAAATTAATTTTTTAGCACATATTAAGAAAGCACCTAAAGCCGTTGGTCCTTTGCGTAAACTTTCTCCGGCCGAGTCAGATTCTCGTTCCATCGGATTATGAAAGGGATAGAGGGCCCATATGCATCGCACACTTGTGCACTATAATATATCCCGCGCTATTTGTCTAGTGTCATCAGTAGATCATTAACACAATCTCAAGTTACAAGCTTTATATGAAACTTACAATTTAATTATGTATCTTCTATTCTTAAAATAAAACAATAATGCAGTTTAAATTTTCAAAAATTCGTATAAATTGGTTAATATTTGTAACGTTATAATACTGTACATAGGTTTAAAATAAAATTATGGGACACATCTTTACACGTAAGTAACAGGCCGTCAGTTTCCCACTGCTGAGCATAAGCTTCCTCACCCTCAGAGACAAGTGTAGATTTTCTGACTGTATTTTCCTTCACAAGCATATGATCAAGTGCATGAGCCAAGCAGTCATGCACTTGATGAAAACAGAGATTAAGCACATGATTTTTTTTTTATATATATGGAATAGGAAGGCGGAAAAATGAAGATGTTGCGTTGGATGTGGATGTCTTGCGTTACGCGACTAGATCGCATTCGTAACGAGCACATCCGTGGTAGCCTTGGCGTTTGCGATGTAGCGGATAAGTTGCAGGAAAGCCGTCTGCGTTGGTTTGGCCACATTAGCCGCAGACCACCAGACTATGTCGGGAACCGATGCCTGGACTTTGTTGTCGAAGGCCCTAGATCCCGCGGCAGGCCCAAGAAGCGCTGGCTCGATGTTGTGAGGGACGATATGAGAGAGCACGATCTCACTAAGGAGGACGCTTTAGATCGGGCAAAGTGGAGGCATAGATGCAGGAAAGCGGACCCTGGCGTTACTAGACCGGGGAAACGCTAGGCAGAAGAAGATAGAATAGAAAGGCGGACGAGCATATGGGCCAGCTGATGGTAAGTGGTCACCAACGCCCTTAGACATTGACATTCTAAGAAATGTCAACCATCGCTTACATAGCCAATCATGCGCCAACCTTGGGAACTAAGATTTTATGTCTATTGTGCCTATAATTACACTGGCTCACTCACCCTTCAAACCGGAACACAACAATATCAAGTACTGCTAGAGAATTGCGCCCGGATTTGAACCTGTGATGTTCGATTGAGGTCTACATACTCTAAACATTGGGCTATCTTGTGTCTTCTTATCTTTTATATTTCCATTGTAAAAGTTGAATTCTTATAACATACTTTATCTTAATTAAAATATATGGAATTATAACCCTTAAAAACATTTAACTAACAAATTTGATTGAAAAAAACGATAATGCATCAATTGAAAAAATTCAAAATCTTTGTTGAAAATTGCCCTGTTGTTGAGAGCCACCGCCTTGTTGTTGCCCACCGAACATCATTTGCTGTTGTTGATGGAACTCTTGTTGTCCTCCACCACCGCCAGTGTTTCCTTGGTTTTGACCTGTGACAAAAAATGTAAAAAAACATTTATATTTACTTATATTAATACATGTAGTAATAATGTAATTTAAAAAAAATTATTAATTCATATAAATTATGTTATCAGCTAAAAAAAAGTGTCTGTCATAATATACATAGAGTTAGGGCGCTTTCAATTTAGACGGTTGGTGCCGGACTGCTGCCGCACGGTTATTACGACCATGAGCCGTACTGCTGCCGGACGACAGCAGTACGACGTAAATCGTCTTAGGGCGCTTTCAATTTAGACGATTGGTGCCGAACTGCTGCAGTCCGGGTATCGTACTGCGCACGGGCGGTTATGATTTTTCATACAAAATGTCTCGACGCAAAGTCGAACGACAGCAGTGCGGCGCACGTCCGTTGGCGGAACGGCAACAACCTGTCTCAGTCGCTGTTCGCTAGTGCTGTGAACGCATCGTGTTTCTTAGACGTTTTCGTGCATACCTACCTAATTATGGATGATTTAAATACAGAAGATTTTATAAATGAAATAGAGTTGCAGCCCGCCGTTTGGGATTCTAAATGTGACAACTATTCAAATCGCTTGGAGAAAAAAAGGCTTGGGATGTTTTATGTGAAAAATTTATTACCGATTTTAAAACTAAAAAAGCAGCTGAAAAGAATACTGCAGGTACAACAATAAACAGTTTATTATATTATAATGTAATCAATTACTATTATTTATATTTTACTGTTTTGCCACGATACTTGTCCTCTTGGGCTAACAAAATAGTCCGTAAATATATCGCGGACTGTTGTGGCTGACAAATTCTGATAACTTTGTGGCTGAACTGGTCTAACTCGAATTGGTTGACCATGCATACTGGTATTTTCGCGTTGAACAAAGTTATGTAAAACACAAATAGCCTTAGCAATATCTGTTGCAAACGATATTTCCACATTTAATGGCCGATGTAATATTCGCCATTTATTTGTCATAATACCAAATGTACACTCAATGTACCGGCGTGCACGTGACAGGCGGTAGTTAAAAAATTTTTTTTTCCCCTCCAAAAAGTTTCCACTAAATGGCCGTTGTATGAAATTGCTGACGGCAAATGCTTCGTCGCCAACAAAAATAAAAGGTAGTGGTGGCCCATTGTCTTGTATTGGTGCAGGACTTGGTATATCTAAATTATTGTTTTGAAGCTTGTTAAAAAAAACTACTGCTCCGAAATATTTGTGAATCTGAAGCCGTCCCATAGGAGCCGACATCAATATAAATAAATTTATAATTAGAATCGCAAATAGCCAACAACACAATAGAAAAGAAATGCTTGTAGTTGTAATACAACGATCCACTTCTTGTCGGTTTTATTATTCTCAGATGTTTGCCGTCTATAGCTCCCAAGCAATTAGGAAAATTTGCTTTTGTTTCAAACCCTTGAGCTATTTGTAACCAATCCTCCTTTTTAAGATCAGGTATACAGATATCTTTCAAAACTTTGTATATCTCTTGACATGTATCTTTAATAACTCCACTAATTGTTGAAACGCCATGTTGGTAAGAGTGATGCAGATCAGTCATAGTACAGCCAGTTATAGATATATTTAGATATAATTCATACGCGGCTGCAGTCCGATCGAATTTTAGTGATTTCCATCGAAACCCAACTTTAGTCGGTGCCATAAACTCTGACGAGGAAGTGTTATTGTTAGTTCTCTTGCTTCGGCAGAAACATAAACGACGCCGTACTAGGGCTTCGCCAATGTTTTCTTTAAAATATAAAACTGGTGATTTTTAAACACTTTACCCTAGATTAAAAGAAAGCTCAGCTGAATTTTTGAACTATTTTAGAATGTCTAGAGAATGTTTCTATGAATTATATAACTTTGTTAAAAATGGAATACAACGTCAAGAAACTAAATTCAAAAATACTATATCCGCCGAAGAGAGACTTGTGATATGGGATGCTACCTGTGTCAATACCTTCGCGGCCTCTCACCTGGCCCACACAACACGGACGGCTGGGGCGGCTGCTGAGAGTGCAGCAGCGAGAAAACGGGAGAAGTATGCCCCCTTTTTAAAAAATTATTTATTTGTGCCACTAGCGGTTGAGACGTCGGGATGTTGGGGGTCGGATGCCCTCAGTTTAATAAGGGAAATTGGCTGTCGCCTTAGAGAGAGGGGATTTGACAGTCGCTCCGGGTCACACTTGGCACAAAGGTTGTCCATTGCCATACAACGCGGAAATGCGGCCTGCATTATGGGCAGCTTTGCGTCGGGTGGGAATCGGGAGGGACTATTTTAAAATTTGACTAAAATAATAAAAATTAATAATCTAAATTTAAATAAAATCCTATGTAATGATCATAATTTCTGTAATATAAACTGTTTATTGTTGTACCTGCAGTATTCTTTTCAGCTGCTTTTTTAGTTTTAAAATCGGTAATAAATTTTTCACATAAAACATCCCAAGCCTTTTTTTCTCCAAGCGATTTGAATAGTTGTCACATTTAGAATCCCAAACGGCGGGCTGCAACTCTATTTCATTTATAAAATCTTCTGTATTTAAATCATCCATAATTAGGTAGGTATGCACGAAAACGTCTAAGAAACACGATGCGTTCACAGCACTAGCGAACAACGACTGAGACAGGTTGTTGCCGTTCCGCCAACGGACGTGCGCCGCACTGCTGTCACATTTTGTATGAAATGCTGAGGCATTTTGTATGAAAAATCATAACCGCCCGTGCGCAGTACGATACCCGGACTGCAGCAGTTCGGCACCAATCGTCTAAATTGAAAGCGCCCTAAGCATTTTTTTTTTTATATAGAATAGGAAGGCGGACGAGCAGATGGGCCACCTGATGGTATGTGGTCACCAACGCCCATAGACATTGGCATTGTAAGAAGTGTTAACCATCGCTTACATCACCAATGCGCCACTAACCTTGGGAACTAAGATGTTATGTCCCTTGTGCCTGTAATTACACTGGCTCACTCACCCTTTAAACCGGAACACAACAATACCAAGTACTGCTGTTTGGCGGTAGAATAACAGATGAGTGGGTGGCACCTACCCAGACGAGCTTGCACAAAGCTCTACCACCATTGTCGTTATTGCGGGTGATATGGGCGGCTACGTGATGAGGCGGATGATCCAGAGGTCTATGTGATGCTCTGGTTCATGTGCCTCATACTCAGTTTAATTTCCTATTTTATTTTATCTCAATATATGTATTATTTGCTCTTTTTTATGTCATATTATTGGCTCATTTTTAATTCTTATATATTTTAATTATTATAATTTTTGTGATTGTAAGTGTGATTGTGATTCTAATTATTAATGTATATTATGTAATGTTATGTTTAATTATCATGTACCAAAAGTATGGGCCTTGTTGCCTGAGGAATAAAGATATTATTATTATTATAAACTGTCAAGTAAGTAAGTACAACACAACAATACTAGTTACTTATGTTTGCCGGTAGATAGATATAATAAATCGCTACAGTACGACAATATACGTTCGCCGTTGTATCATTACATATTATAAAACAATGTAAAATAATAAATAAAATCTGAACACGATCGATTCAAAAAGTACAAAACGGATTTTATGATAAAGGTTTAGGTGTATAATTCATTAGTGTTTTGTTTTAAATGGATATAGACAGACAAACGCGTCAGGGGGTTTCGTTTTATAATACGTTTGATATATTATTCAATAAGACTCTACCTGCCATCCTCATTCTTTTAGCGTTGTTAGCAGCATGATCGTGGTTGTTCGCTTGGACTTGGTTTTGTTGCGTCTGAAAAACAAAGTCTCAATAATCAATATATATTAAGACATTCTTAACATACGAATTCAAATAATTTTCATTCATTCAAAAGATACAATTTTCAAAACTCTATAGTGACGTAAATTCCGTGGTATGTTAAAAAATACATAATACCACAGAAAAATCGCCCTAACACAAAACTGAATGAATGAAACTGAATGAAAATTGAATCTCAACAGACTTCAGTCAGAGGGAATGGTCAGGACATCTTTCCCCTCCTCATCATTTTTCAATCTTATCTTGCTCAATATCTGTATTCTACTTAATATTCTATAATAATAACCATAATGTTTGCAACATACATACAATAATAATAATCTATTTCCTTCTTGGTATTTTTATGACGGGAGTTACTTAACCCAAGTAAAGACAGAAGTCAAAAAACTTTTGGCAGTAAGTCCTTAAACTTTTTCTATGGTAATAATTTGCAGTATTAAAAATAAAATTGGTTTTTTTTAATTGTGTACCGAAAACGACCTCATTAATTCCGCATTAATTTAATATGAACGTAAAGTATATTTCGAATAATAATAATTTTAAAAATAATGTTTGTTTCTCACATTAGGCTGTTGTTGTTGTTGATTCTGACGTGCCTTTGACTCCCCCTTGTCTTCTTGGTCATCATCGGTCAAGAACTCTCGCTTTGGATAAGGTATCGGACAGCCAGCGAAAACATCCTAAAATAAATAAATAATATAATATATATTTTTTTTTAATATAAAGTATTGGTAATTATAATTTACTAGTAGCTCCGTGCGGCTTAATCCGCGTTAAGCGTAATGCTACATATTCATGTTCTTAATAATTAGACTACCAAAATGAAATAAAGAAAAAGTTGAAGTGCAGTAAAAGCCTGTAAATAGCTAACTGCTGAGCCTAAGTCTCCTCTCCTTATTGAGGAGAAGGTTTGCGTTACACCACCATTTTGCTCCAATGTGGGTTGGTGGATACTTAATTTAAACACATTTTTGAAAGTGGATTATTAATTAATTAATGCGTTCAAACATAGCATTGATATTGTGAATTGTTCGATTTATTTACTCCCTCAAAAGTAGCCTTACCAATAAATGGTACTCTGGACTCTATTTTTAAAGGAGAGCATTTAGGAATGTTTTGTTCATAATGCTTTTTTTAAATTGATTTATTAAATTTTTTTTTTTTTTTCAATTCGAACAACTCAAATATAATAACATATTATAAAATTGAAAAACAACTTCCACATATTTCAAAAAAATTACTGATAAATAAATTTAATAGTTGTCGAACAAAACATTACAATTCTTACTCATATTCTTACATAATGAAATTACTATTTTTAATTTGGCAGTAAAAATCTTATCCGTACATCATGGATCAAATTAGATACTGTTTAAGGTTAAACTGTTATCGCAAGACGAGCGGTTATACAATATGGCTTCAGATGGCGCCACCCGCAAACCAATCGCAAAGCGAGCGGGCGAAGCCCGCCAAATCTACAGGTGATCGCGACCCGCGTGATTCTACTAGTCGCCTGCCGGTGCAGCGGGACCCGCAAACAATCGCACACGTTGCAGGCGTAAAACGCGTCGCGAAATGTATTCAATTTTTTACAAACATATCTGCATTCTACTAAAGAGGGCACGAGTGAAAACCGCTTCGTGAGTTCTTAATCACAATTTTACCTGTGTCGGTAAAGGATCTTCAGAAAAGTAAGGATCCTGCATCGCTTGTTCCGAAGTTATTCTTCTATTAGGATCCATTAGTAGGAGTCGTTGCAAAAGACTGAATGCTTTACTGTCCGGCTTTATTTTGTGTCGATCCATGTATTTACTTAATGAGCAATTTTGATAACTGTAATACATATATAGACTCATTCAGAATTAGGTAATAAGTTCAGTTCACATAACAACAGGTGTAAATAATTTATAGTGCTTTAATATTTTATTCAGTGTTACTAAAACCGTGGAAAATACTAAAAAAAAAACTGTATAATGGACAGACTAAAATTGTACACAGTCATTAAATTCCAAATTAAAAATTTATATGTTAAAGTAAAAGTGATGATGTCAAAATTCTAAATTTTTTTCATTGAAATTTATCACATATTATATTTATTTGTATATATGCTTATAGTTTATTAAATAGGCTAAAGGGGTAAAGATAAACAATCTTAGATTGACATGTTCTATGCAATTTGCTAATACCTCTGCTATGTTATGCTCAACAAACAGTACTAGATATTTTTATTTATAATACAATTGTATCCACTTAACCACTTATGTCCACTTTAATTTTACTTCCAAAGTTCTATAACGCCGAAATTCAAAACGCCATTTTTTCATGAATATGTTGTGAAGTATAAATTTATTTAGATCTCAAACAATGGTACTGCTGTAGACTATACATCTTCAAATGCTATTACTAGTATATAGTCTATTCCAACCACATGAGGAGCGAACCCAAAAAAACGACTTTGACACCAATATCATTGGTCACCGATATTAATTGACGCGATATCATTGGTCGAGGTCTTGAATAATCAATATTTACTATGGAAAAAAAAATTTCAATGACCGCCGCGTAGTTCTCGAAATTTTTTTCGAAACTTCGAAAGTTAAATTAATGTGGTTATAACTAGTTAAGTGGAATAGTGTTGTATTATAAATAAAGGTAAATTAATCAAGAACTGTTTATAGTACGTAATACAGCAGAACAATTAGAAAATGCATGCAATTTGTAAATCTACGGTTCGTTTACCTTTACTCCTACTCCGATTGGAATAGGTATAGATAGAAAAATTATGTCTCATTGGTACTAGACCAATAGGCCAGGTTATAAGGCTAAAAATCCCAGGGTAAAAACGCCAGGTCAGTCCAAAGGAATCCCGAAGTTCAAAAATTAACACCACTTATGCAGAAAAATGATTCGATGCCTTGAAAAACACATAAGACCATCCTGCACCTAAGCTGTCTCTTGTTAAGTTTGCTATGTTATCAGTTCATAAGAGTTCACTTGTGTTTGCATACGCTGTTATCAGATGAGAATGTCTGACCAAAATTATTGGAAAGTACATTTAGTGATATATTAGGAAACATCATTATTTCGAATATAATATTACAAAAATTTGAATATATCAACTTACTTAGATCTCTTGAAATCCTTTACCAATGTTGCATGTTCTGGCATTTTTCTTATATCCTCCCAATCTTTCTCTTGTGGGAAACCCATTACATTGAAAATTCTGTCGAGCTGATCATGGTGATAAGGATTACTGGTTTTGATATCCTCTTGACGACAATGAAATATAGGTTCGGATGTTAATAATTCAGCAAATATACACCCAATTGCCCAAATATCTACAACAGTTAATGTATCATGTTATTTATGTATATAATAATAATAAAAAAAGTTTATGCATGAAAAATAACACATACAAAGGTACAAATAGAAATGCTTATAGAAGACTTCAATTGAATTTAAGACTTAATAGTGATATATATGACCTATAACTTTAATCATAGTGTACTAATAGAATATAATGCTATGCTAAATTCAATTACAGATAATATTATTACAATTATACAGAAAGTTAATAATTATAATAATTAAAAAGTAATAAAAATGTCATTATGTAATTTAAAAAGCATTATTTAATGTGTTTAATAAATACTCTCACAATTGAATGGATTTTTTTCTTTATTCTTACATAAGGTAGTTTTTTTCTATTATTGATAATTTCATACATGATATAGTCTATTCGAATGGCAGGAGTAAAGATAATATGACGGGCCGGTTGGCATGGTTAATAGATACTTGCTTTTCATGCCGAAGGTTGTAGGTTCGATTCCTTTTTTTTTAATTTATTTCCGGCAGGGCAAATGACTCTACTCTACCTGATGGTAAGTGGTAGTAGAGTTCAAACGCGAGGGGAATACGTTAACTGGTAAGGAATTCCATTTTTTGGAAGTGCGACAAAGAAAGAAGTTGCCAAATTTCTTTGTGCGTGATGGTATTGATGTCACAGTTAGGCGGTGACATCGAGAGCCAGCACGCGTAGACTTATGAAGGAAGGGGGAAGCAGGAATTAGAGAGAATAATTCCTCAGAGCACTCGCCGTGACATAGTAGATAGAAAGCGCTCAGCGCTGCTATCTCTCGACGCAATTGTTAAGGCTCGAGGGTGTTTGTGACCTTTATGTCGCCAGTAATGCAGACCGCACGTCGCTGCAACCGATCCAAGGCCTCCAATAGGTACTTAGCGGAGCCATCCCAAAGGTGCGAGCAATATTCAACGCAAGGTCGAACCTGTGTTTTGTACAACAGGCAACAGGAAATTGTTGTGGCGTGAAAACACGCCGTACCTTGTTCAGAACTCCAAGTTTCCGTGAAGCTGTTTTTATAACCGCCTCGATATAATCCCTTGGACTAAGGTCGCAGCGAACGTCAATCCCCAGCATGGCGATTTTACTTGTACCCCCAGCGGAGTGCCACAGAGGGAGGGAAGAAGGTAAAATGTTGACTTTTTCGCTGTGAGAGCGCGTACCTGTGTTTTCTTGGCATTAAACTCAACAAGATTATTAGAGCCCCATTTGGCGATGAGTTATATAGACGTGATATCCACCATTCACTGTACTATCGTCTGCATAGCAATGTTTCAATTCCTAAGAGAGAGCATATCATTGATATGCAAAAGAAAGAGTGTGGGAGATAGCACAGATCCCTAAGGGACCCCAGCATTCACTACATAGAATTGTGAATTGCAACCGTCAACTAAAACACGAAGGTTACGCTTTTGTAGGAAGCTAGCAATCCAGGTGCAAAGCTGAGCAGACAGGCCATATGCCGGCAGCTTGGAGAGAAAACTTCTGCACCAGACTCTGTCGAAAGCCTTGGAGATATCGAAGCTGACAGCCAACGATTCCCTATGCTTGTCGATAGCTTCACCCCAGAGGTGTGTTACGTACGCTAAAAGATCACCTGTGGACCGTTTTAGTCTAAACCCGTACTGACGATCATTAATTAGACAGTGATCTTCTAGGTAATGGATTAGTTGGTTGTTTAGAATCCTTTCCGTCACCTTACAAAGTACTGGGGTGATAGCTATTGGCCGATAATTTGCCGGGTCAGACCGATCCCCGTTTTTGGGAACGGCCTGCACATTAGCTCTTCTCCAAGCCTCCGGCACACATCCCGTAGAGAGAGATAGTTGGAACAAGCGCGTTAACACAGGAGACAGCTCCGCCGCGGACCGCCAGCTTTCCGTACATCAAGTGATTACAGCTCCGCACGCACATCACGTTGCCTGATTTTGATGTCGAGCATCGTATGGCCAAATGAAGGTATTGTTGGTGGCAGCGCACTCCAATCATCGATCACGGAGTTATCGGCAAAGAGTTTAGCCAGGAGATCGGCTTTCTCTTGCGGACTGTGTGTCTGTGTGTCTCTAAATCACCATTGTGGGATCTGTAGAGGCACATGTAGACTCGACTCTGACGAACCAGGTCCACACGTACCACCAACATGGAGAAGGAGGGGTCTTCCAAGCAGCGCAGTCGGTGACAACAAACATCCGTCCTGACGTACAAGCTTACTCCGGCTATCGCTTTGAAGGATTCTTCAAGCATGTAACCGTATCCCGCTTACATGCTTGAAGAATCCTTCAAAGCGAAGAAAGCTCCTTGAAAAATTAAGGTAGCTGGTATCGGCAGGACGGAGACGGAGGTGCTGCCTCGAGATGGTGGTGGGCAGCGTTGAGGTTTGCGTGAAGTCCACGGATGTTAGAGAATTCGACCTCAAACAGCGTGGGTATGGTGAGGGTGTGCACCGCTGAACGACATTTGAGAAAAAAATATAAAAGAGACGTGTAGCGAGCGACGTATTGCCACGATAGGGATGGGCAAAGTGTGGAGGCGTGTTTCCCTAAGTGGTTGCCAAAAGGTAAAATACACTGATCCGCCGGACGGAAGTGCCCCTGAACCGGAAGTGGCCGCCAGGACCCCACCTTCCTGTCACCAACCGGCACGACGGTCCACCACGAGATTATGTGTGGTCTGGTGGGCCAGCTTCGCGAGCTTGTTAGGCACACTCGGCCCCTGTACTCTGCCACGAGCTGTCAGCGGAACAGCCGTTTCTTCGGGTCTCCCTGTCCGGCAGATCAATACAGTTTCCCCTGGCATTGGTTCAACAGCCGTCTCCACTGAACCAACACCTATCGCGGCAATGCGCGCTCGGGCACTGGCTGTACGCTGGCTGACCTCGAAACACGGCTGCAAGCATCCACTTCACGAGTTTTTCACCATGCGTACGGTGATAACAATCCAGCCGGATGTTAAGCATCCTACCACCAGATGAGTAGATGATCGCTTCAGATATCCCTTAGTCGCCTCTTACGAGACCCTCGGGAAAGAGAGGGGCAGTGAAATGTATTCTTTCTCTATCACTGCATGGATAAAATTCCCCCCTTGGACAGACATTTGTGTGCATAAACATGTCTGTTTGACGTGAGTCTAAGTGTAATTATTTATATTAGTATGTATTTACAAAAAAAAAGTAGTATATGTAGTATATCAGTTGTCTGGTTTCCATAGTACAAGCTCTGCTTAGTTTGGGATCTGATGGCCATGTGTGAATAATGTCCCAGGATATTATGTTATGTTAATATTCATGTTTGAATAAGATTTGTGATAATATTATTTTTGGATAACAACCATGTTGTTATCAGAATATTGGAAGACAAGTAAACATTTGAATTCATATATAAATCTAAGGTTTGATTATCTTTACTCCACTTATCTTTCCAATATACTATGGAATGATTGATATATTAAATGATAAAAAATATATACCAATAGCCTTTGTGTAATGTCTTGCTCCTAATAGCAATTCCGGAGCTCTATACCAAAATGTGACTACTACTGGATCCAAGTCGGCTAATGGTTTCAATGGGGCATTGAATAGCCTTGCAAAACCCATATCAGCTATCTTCACTCTGCCTCTCTCCGGCCCTTCACCCATTACAAGTATATTAGCTGGTTTCTGAAATTTTTTCCTTCAATTTGAGCAATCTTAATTTAAAAGATTCCATTATAAATAAAAGTATTGAAATCTAAAGATATTTCATTTTTAGCTTTATCACTTACCAAATCTCTATGTAAGACCCAATTTGAATGTAAATAATGTATTCCATCTAATATTTGATATAACAAACTTTTTACCATGCCTTTAGGAACCATCACAGATTTTTTATTAGCCTTGGCTGCTCTGTGGAACTTTATTATATGCCATAGATCATGTTCAGCATAGTCAAATAATAACCAGACCTTACGATCAGTATGAGAAAGAAATACTCTTATAAGATTAATGACATTAGGGTGTTTCAATTCACGGAGAAGCTGTAAATAAAAAGTTTATGAGACATTTTAATTAAATTCTATTTTAATCTACTATTAACACATAAATATATTGCTGATTTTAGTAAAAACTACATTTGATTATGTTAACCATTATAACCTTAGTAATTGTTACATACTTAAAATTAAAAATTATAACAGAACCTATATACCGCAATTTCCCTACAAGCTGACATTGAAAGTCCTGTTCCCTCTATTTGCTTTAACGCGTAATCTTTTGTGTCAGAACCATCTTTTCTTCTGGCTTTATATACATGGCCGTAAGTTCCTCGTCCGACCTTACACCCTTCGTAGTCGAACAAATCTTCCACTTTCGATCTTTCATTTTGTGTTTTTATTTTAAACTCATAATCCATCATTACTGAAGCCATTGTTTTATTATTTTGAAAGTTATCACCCATTTTTTATACGTAAATCAAAATACTAAAAATATTTGTTTTTTTTACTTAGTGTTTATAACTTCAAATAATCATAAATTCATTTTTAAGTCTACTGAATTTAGGAAGACAAATTGAGAAAGGGTCGCCTTAACACTAAACATTAAATTATCTCATAATATCCCAACTCTTACTCTTGTAACTTTATACTTGGAGAAACGTCAAACCTTAAAACTGTCAATCTCTTAGAGGGTTGCTGCCTCATCTTGTCAATCAAGTTTTATTTATTTATTTATTTAACAATCCAAGAATCTAATAACTACAATATCCTGAGTGCCTTTCCGTCTCTGGATTTATATACGCTATATTCTAAAATTGTTTTAAATAATACAACTGCTACTTATACTTAATTATTTCTTGTCTTAATGTGTTATTTAAATTATTTATTAAGCGAGGAATAATGTAAAACATTACGTTTACGTTGTCAGTATTTATTGTTCGCTAAAATACTAACAATTTATTGTTGTGTCACTATATGTATCGAAATTTAAATTTTAAGAAAGCATTATATTTATTAAGCAATATTTACTAATTCAGAAAATTACAATACTTGCTATTTATAAGATAGAATGATATAATGGAGAAATTGAAATGGATAATAAATGTTACATAAGTTGTATTTATTATAAAATATTTAAAGATTAGTAATACATTTTAGTTTCTACTTCTTATTAATTACGTTGTCTAGAAATGTTTTAAAAGAGAAATTGCCTTAACTGTAATTAGCTACTGACTGTGTAACTTGTGGCTTTATAACGCTTTCTTTATACAAATATTATGAAACTAATTTTCCCTTTGCATAAAAAAATTGAATTTTGTTACTAATTTATATAAAAAATAACAATGCGTATTATGTAATAAAAAATCAAAAAAAGAAACTGTACAATTTTATAGAATGGTAATACTGTACTTCACTCGTTTTGATTCCCTGTGATTTACCAGTTTATATATGAGACAATTATCAACCTTTTAAATTATAAACAATAAAATTATGATAATCGTAATAAGCTTATTAGTGATGTTTGTATTGTTTGAACCATAAGTAACTATTTAGTTGAACGTGTTCATTTGTAAAAGTCAGTTTGATTATAAAATTCATGCAGTGTAATCTAAAATCATGGAATACCAAGATCAAGACATCAATTATGATAATATTATTGAGACTCTCTTGAACACATTCGGTAATGCGCTAAGCAGAGATTGTCTGTTTGCGATTATTCAAGATTGTGGAGGGGATCGTAAGTATAAGCCTACAGAGTTTAATACACCTATTCATTTGGTGCATCTTGTTTATTGATTTTTCACACATGCATGTCAATATACATGTACACAATATGTATTGCGCGCCATTATTTCCTATCGCTTATAGAAGTCTATAGTATGCTATGTATAGCAATATTATCTAGGTACAACAAATTATACTCTATGCTCTCTCTGTAAAAGACTGAATATCATTGATAGAAAGGTTCATAATCCTTTAATAACATTTTGCCCGGATGATAGCTGTATTGATTTGAGGGGTGCGTTGCATCAATTGCAAGCCATTGCCTTTGTGGTTTTTTCTGTTTGCATGTAGTCCATACTTATGTGTTTTATTTAAGTAATTTAATTATAAATATATAATGTATTAACTACGTTTAGCATTTATTAAGAAGTTTTATTGTTATAATTAATCATTTAAAGTTTTTAATTTTAGGACATGATAAATATTGCATATAATTATTTTTTTTTTATTTTAAATAACTTATTTAGATAATGTTACATTATCTTAATACATTTATTAAGTTGAAAATAAAATATGTATGCGAATAGAGCACTGCATGCTTAATTAATAGATAGTTAGCCTGAAAAGTTAATTACTAATTAAACTTAAAAACAACATTCATTTTTCTTTTTTTGAGAACAGCATAATATTCATTATTCTTTTTTTGAGAAACAAAATTGGTTTACCATTAGTTATTGTTTTTATTAGTTATTTGTGTTTGTGTGGCCTTTGTTCAGCAGTGGGAGTTGTCCAGATGATATTGTGATGGTGATATATAATTAAATTATTGTATTCTAGTGTTTTTAATTACTTGTCACAAGTTCTTTTTAGTCTATAGACAGGATGTTTATTTTATACACACAAATTTTGGCACATTTTTGTGTCACTTGTGTTATTGAACTTCTCCTTGTTATCTATTCTTGCAGTAAATGAAGTTGGGGTCGATGGGAGCCATATACTGATAATACTTAAAAACTGCATGGGCTGTATAATTATCTCTTTGAATAAATGATAAATGAGTTATTGTTGAGTAAAATCATTAATTTTTGTTTTAACAAAATGATTTAACAATTAAAGTGAACAAACATTTAATGCGTTCCTAATAATGCAATATATAGCTAAATTTTTATTATTATTTTTAATATTATTTTATTATCTTAAGGATTAGAAATAAATAAACTTGAGGTTGCTTTTGTAGGTTTGTACAACATTTAAAGTTTATTATTCTGTTTTTCCTCACAATTCTTTATTACTTTGCTTACTCAATAATTATTTTTTTAAAACATCAAATCTTTTTGTAAATGTCATTTCTAATTTTTTTTTATTATCATATACAAACTATTACATAAAACATAAATGCCAGTATCAATGAAAACTTGTCAAACATTAAGAAATATACATGCAATTATTTCTTTAGATATATATTAAATATTTGTATTTATAAAAATAATTCTTGAGCTAACTCAATGGAACACTTTCTTGATTGTTTTTAATTAGGTAAATATTTGTTGTTTGTATTTAGCTTTGCTGTATGACATACTTTACTTCTGTTACTTGTCTTAAAATATTTTTTCTACATAAATGTTGATAAAGATACTACAATTGTTATTCCCTTTTTTTACTTACTTTAAATTATCTTTTTTGATTTCTTTATTTTTTTTTAATAAATTTCAGATAAACGAATATAACCACGCACAAAATAAAAAACTTTTCAATTAAAAATAATTTTATTTTTCAACAGTTGAACAATCTGCAAATGCCATTATAAATATGATGGATTGTAATTTGGAGTCAACAAATAGGACAGAAACAACTGAAAATGTTTTAACAGAAAATTGTACAAATCAAATAAACATAAATCAACAAAATGTAACCTCAAACAATTCAGATAATGCAACTAAACCAAAGACCCCAAATACGAGTTTTACGGTGGATATTCCTAAAAAAACCCAAGATGCGACCTCCTATGCTAGTGCATCGAGAAAACAATGCCAGCAGGTTCAGCCTCATCAGCCACACACATTTACACAACGAGATAAAAAAAATAATAATACATCTCAAAATTTTTGGACAGACCAATTGAAACAAATTTTGTCATACCACAAAGATGGTGCACGTATTTTGATCATTATGCGAGGATTACCCGGCAGTGGAAAGACATACCTTGCAAGGAATCTTATTGATGCCATTTACTCTGTGCCGAGTGAACAACACTATTCTACTCACATTTTTAGTACAGATGATTATTTTATGCAGAATAAGTTGTATGTGTTTGACAAAAACAAACTTCCAGAATATCATGAACGAAACGAGAGAATGGCGAGAAATAGTATGTTAAAAGGAGTCAGCCCGGTAATTATTGATAATACTAATGTCGAATTCTGGGAAATGAAATCTTACGTAAATGAAGGCATTAAAAATGGTTATATAATTGAAGTGGTTGAACCAAATACATCTTGGGCAAGAAATGCAAAGCAACTTCAGAGAAATTGTCTTCATAATGTCCCAATTTATACTATTCAAAGAAAACTTGATACCTACCAAAATGGTGTTACTGGTGCCTTTTTGATAAGATATTTTGGATACTACTATGAATCTAATATGAAACCTCCTGTTGCAAGACTTGTCCCTCCTATTGTTCGAGAAATTAAATCGACTCTTCCTGTTGAAAATGATAAAAATATACCTACAACAATTGCGGAAAATACAAGACAAGAAACTGTAAAAAACCCGAATAATCGAGATGATATTGCTGATCTTACGTTACCATCCTCTTCCTTACCATCATCTTCTAAAATGACTGAAGCTAACATAACTAAGAGTCCAGATTTTCAAAGTACGGAAACAAATGATGCAAAAGATTCATTGGAAAATACTAATTTTACTGAAATTAAAGTATCATTAGAAGAAATAGAAAAAATAGAGGAGGAATGGGAAAACGGTGAAGACTGGAATGACAACTCAAAAATAATAGTAAAAGAGAATAAATGTCTTAATCTGACTGAATCGAGACCTCAAAGAAGTAACTTATCAAAATCTTCGACAAAAGATAAATTGTTACCACCATTGTCAAGCACCATGTCACCATGTCAAGATTGGAGCAAAATTTCGATGTTTCTACCATCTTGGGGTGAAAGTAGCCATTTACCAGAAGAGACAAAAGTAATTGTAGAGAAAAAGTCAAGTTCTACCTGTATTGAATTGGGTGATACTGAAATTTCTGATTTAAAAAATCCTCTCAAAATAATTACAGCATCTCCGAGAGATATCAATGAATTTTATGTGAAATTGAAAAATACAAAGATTCCAGATAAATGGATGCTCGATAAAAGCACTTCTACCAGTAATAATCAAATTTTAAGTGATGTACCACGGTGTGGAAACGAAGAGAAACATTTTAGTTCATTTCGCAAATTATTTAAACATATTCCACGGTCCGATTTACGACATATTTTTGATAATTGTAACGGTGATGTTAATTGGGCTGTCGACATTGTTCTTGATGGTGTGGATAATCAAAAAATAAGCACACGTGATCCTAACGACGTTTCAGACACCGAAGAAGAAGAAGAGAATGAAGTTCTCTGCACATGTTTAGCTGCGTACGAAATTTTGCCTGATCGTAATGAGTCTTCATCACCAATTGAACCTGAGCAAAATACAGTTCCGACTACTTCACCTGTAAATACAAAAAAAGGTAAAAAAGAAATTGTAGTATCGGAGGCATCTATACAATTGAAACGACAAATAGAAGAAAATGTTGTGATACCAGACAATCACTATTCGCAACATTGCTTAAAAATCAGAAAAATTCGGCGCGGTGAATGTATTGTTGAGGAAAATAATGACGAAGAAAATCTAAGTCCTTCGGATAATACAGAGAACCAGGTGAATGATAATATTATTCCGAGTACATCAGGACTATCAGAAGAAAATGTAAACAATGCCATTAATAATTGTACTAATAAAGACGATGATAGCGAAGCAAGTGAAGAAGAACTCACTACTGAAGATGAACTGGTTAACTTTGGTAACGTTGAAGAGACAATACATATTAACGTAGGACACGTGTTCATACAACAGTTGGATGCATTATTTGGGCGCGGTGATATGGAATATCCACCTTCAATAAAGCCTAGACTTAATATACGTACTTCGCTTCTGAATGAGATCAACGCTTTATGGATGGAATCCCTAATGTATCAATTCGAAGAAAGTTCTAAACAAACAGATTTAATGATTAAACAGGACGAAGAATTTGCGAGGTTTTATATTTCTTTTAATTTTGTGTTTCATTTATGATTTAAAAAAAATTGCTATTAACGTATTCAATAGGTTAAATTAATGTTTATTTATATTTTAGGGCGTTATTGTTAAAAGAAGAAGAGTTATTAAGAGAAGGAAGAGAACCTGAGATACCGGATTTTAAGGAAATTATGGATATGGATTTTGCACTTACGTTGTATTATAAAGATGTAGATGAATGGCGTAACCATGAACCTGGTGACTTAGCAGCTAGGCTTTCAAGAGACAAGTTGTATAATTTGTTCCCGGAGTTACCCAATGATTTACTATCCGAGGTGCTTATGGCTCATGACAACAATTTTCAAAACACTGTTGAGGTATTAATATATTTTTTGATATTTTATTAATAATTAAAACCTAAACCATAAACAATAATGTAATTTACAAAATTGTCATACATCAGGTACTTTTAATCTCAACGGGACGAGATCATATTCTTGACAAGAAAAATGGTATCAGTAAATTCGTTATGGAGAAGGAAATAGAGAGACAAGAAAAAATTCTTGAAAAAGAAAAAAAGGTGAGATACTTGATTTAATTATATACTACAGTACACGACAACAGTACCTTATTGTTAAACTTTGAAATTTTTCATTAAAATTTCTTTGAATTATCATGAATTTAATGTACTGTCTATATTAGGAAATATTTTCATTTCTCGAATGAAAAATATTACAAATCAAGGTGTAAAAATGAAACATAGAACATTCATTTTTACACCTTGAACATTCATTCAACATTCTAGAACGTACATGAAGCTTTTAAATGATCGTAAATAACTATTTTAGAACCTATATTACACATATAATTATTAAGTATTATATACCTTAGTTAGAGATTTGGAAATGCAATTAATTAATAAGCACACATTTCATATAGTGCACTTCTGGAAGCGCTCACTTTGTATCTCACTCATGAATTGCTGAAAACCGACTTAAAGTCATACTTTATTTTAATGATATTTCATGATCGTGTTCTAGATCGTTTTTCTTATTCGTAGGGTAACTCTACTTGTCACAATCGTATATATAATACGAGATTAATTTCAGGAACTGTCTCAAGTCGAATGGCCTCTGCTGCCGACTCTGGAGAAGGTCGATATGGAAACGGTCCAGATGTATCGCGACCAGGCCGACAATCATTTGGCAAGACGAAACCTGTTAGTGTTTTTTTTTCTAAATTTCTCGTTAATCTGCCACAAAGTAAATAATACAATATTGTATAATACAATGTGTATATATGTGTATACAGATTTTTTGTCTAGCCCATTATGTTAAGTACTACCCACTCATCTCATATTCACCCGCTAAACTGCGATACTTAGTATAACTAGGTATAAGGGATATCATTTCTTAGTTTCCAATGGTAGTGACGTAAGGGTTGGTTAATATCCCTTACAGTGCCAATGTTTATGTTGGTGACGTATTACCACCAGGTGACCAGTCTTCCTATCTTATCCAAATATATATGTTTAGATCCTATGGTTGTGTTTTAATTTGTTACTTGAAAATAGACCAATGGGTAACTCCCCCCCCCATCTATTATATTAGTTAGATAAGATTATGTGTCGTGTAGTATTATCGTATGGTTTAATTTCTAGAAACTATCAAAAGGCTCAAGATTACATACGAAGAGGAATGACTCAAGTGGCGACATATTATTCAGACTACGCGTCGTATCACACTAAGAAATATGAACAAGCTAACAGCTTGGCGGCTGCCACGCTTATGCAAGTATGTATTTTATTTATATAGATAAAGGTTCGTTAAAATGAATATATTATTATATGACAAATAAATAAATAAAAGTTATCGTTGTCTATGCTAATAATTAAAATGTGAAAGTAGTTCTGTCGGCGTTTGCCTGTTACGCTTTCACAACTAAACCACCGAACCGATGTGGAAGACATTTAGTATGAATAAAGCTGGCAACCCTAAGGAAGGACGTACACTATTTTTATACCTAGCACTCACCCCTACCCAAAATGGTTTTTTATCTATAGAATGAAGATATATGCTGCCGAGGACTTTTGTAGATATTTTGGTTTTTCTAGCTGAGATGGTCCAGTGGTAAGAACGCGTGAATCTTAACCGATGAACGTGGGTTCAAACCCGGGCAAGCACCTCTGAATTTTTATGTGCTTAATTTGTGTTTCTAATTCATCTCGTGCTTGACGGTGAAGGAAAACATCGCGAGGAAACCTGCATGTGTCGAATTTCACAAAATTCTGCCACACGTGTATTCCACAGCGTGTTGGAATAAGCTCCAAACCTTCTCGTCAAAAAGGGAGAGGAGGCCTTAGCCTAGCAGTGGGACATTCACAGGCTGTTACTGTTACTTTGGTTTTTCTTCCACAATTATGGTATTGTTTGCTTAAAAAGGCGTAACAAGCTATCAGTAAATAGTCATGTAAATACTATAGATCCTCTGTTGAAATTATAATATAAAAGATCACCATCGTTATATAATTAAAAAAAAAATTGTGTAAATTTGGAAAATGAAATGTTACCTCTTCAAAATATTATCAATATGATAAATATACAATAGATTGTAATATATAGTTTAAATATAATAAATAAGCTTAGTTATAAACACGAATACATAAAATTAATATTTATTACCAATAATTCATTTAAATGACAGTTGATTCATTTAAATGTCAGTGTTGTCAGTAATATTATTTTAAAATAATTTATTCATTGTAGAAACATTAAAGTTACTGATTGATATAGTCAAAGTACAAAAACTTTCATCCGTAAGTTTAATAATTACATTGATATACCAGTAGTATTTAAGAGAGTACAGCGAAGTCGGCTTAGTTGTGTACGGTCAGCAAATATATAAATAAATAAATATTTTTTATTTTTATAGGTTTATTTTAATTATAAATTAGGTTTCTTTTTTGGAGAAATATTTATAAAAAATTTACGAAAAATCTTTAGTTTTAGAAGTCATAGGTTTACCTCGATTATAATTATGACACCGGAGCAGCTTTTGAGTATCAATTTTAATATCAACAACGAATGATCCAAATTAAATAATGAATTTTGTTATTAAAAAAAGAATAATAAACAAAAGTGCATGACAATTCCAACGCTACTTATATGCGACTGTTGCCAGAGTGCGAAGCACGTGGTCGCCAACGCAAACTAGCTTATTCCGGTTTTAGTCGCTGTGTATTACACTACTACAAACGCAAAAACGTTTTCAAACAGATTTATCTGTACGGTCTTTTGCGTGAACTTATACTTAATAGTCTACAATAAAATATATAACCTAACAAAGACAGTATATATTTTTTTTTTAATAAATGTTTAATTTTTATGCAGTATGCCGCCGTTACGTTGTGCGAGTGAGAAGGCATGTTAGGCGCCGCCATTTTAATATATAATTATATCTCAAAGTAATTCATAAGGAAATCTGTAATATTAAATATTTTCTTTTAGACATTTTTATCAATTCGGCATTCATCTTAAAGGAAATACATTTTTTTTAAGTGTTAGGACTATTTATTGTAATGTATTTCTGTACATCGCTTATAAATACTAAAGTATAGGAAGAATGATCGTATATTTAAAAAAAAAAAACAACTTTATTTTAAAATTAAGCTTTTGTATTTCAAAACAAAGTAAAGTTATAACATTTTTTTTATAGCTGCACGCATCGAACTGCGCAGATAATGCCACAATCGACCTACATTACCTTCGAGTAGGGGAAGCAAAGGAATCCCTTGATTTGTTCCTCGACACCCATATCCAAAAATTGAAAGAAACTCAAGATAGAACTGGCATTAGATCGCATACCCTGTTCTTCATAACAGGACGTGGTCTGCACAGCAACGGCAAACCACGAGTCAAGCCAGCTGTCATGAAGAGGCTCCAGGAACGAGGTTTGAGGTAAGTTTAAGACTTTCAGAACTACGAACTTTTTATATTAATAATACTGACTCGAAAATTATATCGAAAAGTTTCAGACATATTCCTTCATAGTGCGTTTTGAATGAAATATTAAGATTAACTATTCAGGTGTATTGCAATTCAGAAAGTCACCAACAATTTTGGTTGAAAACTAAAGGTTTTCTGTACAAAAACTTTTGTAACCAAGGCGCTTTGATAAAAAAGTATTTATTATCAAAACAACATGTCTCTTATATAAGCGATATAATTCGTTAAATATAATTTCATAACTTATTAATTTCTAGATAAGTTTACTTCTATTTGCTCGTGTGCTACATGTTGAGCCGAGTTGGCGTGGTTGGTAGATACTTGCCTTTCACGCCGATGGTTGTGGGTTCGATTCCCACCCAGGACAGACATTTGTGTGCATGAACATGTCTGTTTGTCGTGAGTCTGGGTGTAATTATCTATATAAGTATGTATTTACAGAAGAAAAGTAGTATATGTAGTATATCAGTTGTCTGGTTTCCATAGTACAAGCTCTGCTTAGTTTGGGATCTGATGGCCGTGTGTGAAAAAAAAAACAAAAAAATAACATGTGTGAACTTTATATATATTTACTACAACATTTCATAAAGTTTTTAGTTTTTTTCCGTTGGGATTTATATAAATTTTTTTTTTATAGAATAGGAAGCCGGACGAGCATACGGGCCACCTGATGGTAAGTGGTCACCAACGCCCATAGACATTGGCATTGTAAGAAATGTTAACCATCGCTTACATCACCAATGCACCACCAACTTTGGGAACTAAGATATCTTGTGCTTGTAATTACACTGGCTCACTCACCCTTCAAACCGGAACACAACAATATCAAGTACTGCTGTTTTGGACGACATTTTGCAGACGAGCTTGCACAAAGCTCTATCACCAGTGAAATCAAAGTATTTACAACTAAGAAAACAAAAATAATTACGTACGTACATTAAATTTTTCGAAAAATGCTAAATATTGCTCAAAGACATCTCGGAAAGTATTGATGAAAATTAAAATGATTATTACTAAAATTCTAGCCGTCGATCGATATAAAAAAAATAACCCGGCCTGTGTTGTTGATCTAACTATTTAACTATCCAATAACATATTCTATATAAAAACTATTTTCTATTTTTTATTTAATTATTATTAAACTTTTTTTTAATATATTTTTTATATATGTTACGAAGTCCCAGACGGACTAAGCAACTGAAATGGCAGTTTATTGCGTTGTTATCACTTCATAGGTTTCATTCCCACGGCTTGCATACACCTTTTTGAACAAAACGTTTCCCTATATATATTTTTTAAATTGTTAGTATAAATATTAAACAAATAAATCAGCTGTGCTCTGCTACTTCGCCTGCGTTAAATTATATGTATTTAAATTCACTGCGATATTGATGTTTATGGTTGCTGCGCTGCTTCTTATTGCCGTAGCGTATCCCGTGATTGCTTCCGATCATATCTAACTTCCAGGGCACCTCTATTAATATTATTAATTAACAAATAATACATTACTTTACTACATATAATATTAATGTCTTATGTGTCGCGATTTTGATAGTATTTAAAATTAGCTCATTAGTCATACGGTCTTCAGAATAAATAGATTAGACATGTAAGTTCTTGTTTTTATAACTAGTAAGTTTTTCTAATTTTATTTGTCGAAGCGAATATTGCTCGCATGTTTTTTTTTTTAATAAATTCTATGTGAAAATCGATAAGAGGTACCAATCCAAAGTAACACTGGTGTAATAGCCATGAATATATTATGAAGTTGCTAGCCGCTCGCTTTGCTGGACTTAAATTTTACTTTAGTAACGATCGATTCGTTCTTCTATCGATCGTACTGTCAAAACAGCTTTGCTTTGGTGGTTTAAAAGAGAAACAATACGATAGGTCGACGATTATTTAGGCGTATGTATTGTATGTCGTAGGGTTATACGAAGGAGGTTGTATTAAATCTTTTATCTATTAAATCGCTATAACCGTTTTCACGTATTATATGGGAGACTTGAAGTTTCTAGAGTAATGATAAAATCAATTGAACATCTTGAATATTCAATAACGGGTACGAAATTAAAAGTAACTATATATTATTAAAAATGTAAATTAAAATAGTGTATTCGTTTATCTACCAAAATTTTCTTTAATTTTCTGTATGTTTTCGAAAAACTTTTTAAAGGTTTAAGACCTTTGGCCAATTTTGAAAAATATTATATTATTATATTTTTTTAAATATTGCATAAAACTTTGTCAGTCGTTTTGTTTTCAACCAATATCACGAGCCAATTTCAGTTCTGACTTACGCCGCAGATTATAAATATAAAAGTTAAATGACCGAGTAAAGTCGTAGGAAACTACTCTCGGAAAATGTTTTGGAGTTTATTCAACCACTGTTTCAACATTGGTTGGTGTATAAACCATCACACTGGACACAATCATTATTATATGGTGTATTAACTATTCGATCGCTATGTTATAACGATAATAAGAAAATATCAGCTTATTACATTTGCTTTTTTTTATTTGCAGCTTTTACGAACGCAATCCCGGCTTGCTCACTGCCAAGGTCTGCGCGGACGACAAGCTATCCTACCAAATCGCTTAGGATCAGTTGAAATCGTCCAGAGACGGGCGATTTCAACAAGACATTTGACAATTCGAGACGACTCCTCAATTTCCTCCCGGTCACCCCTGTCACAATAACAATGTTGTTTATGTACACTATCCCATGTACCCGTGGCCCACGTTCCAGGTCTACAAAATGGTCTATATTGACTCAATTACGGGCCCGCGAGCGACCATGTTTTTTTACAGGCATTATATATATTTTGGATAGTGTATATTAAAAAAATACATTGTGGATTTATGGTTACGCCATTAAAAACGAAATTAGTTGTACCGAGAACTTCTCCACGGCAATTGGACGTGTTAAAGGAATGTCTTCAAATTGTGCTGTGACGGAACTCTTGCTTGTGACTTTAGTCGTAACTTGTCTTGTATAGTGTTTCTAAGAGTTAGACTTTAAGGATCTACACGTGAATTTTATTTGATTTTATTACGTTTAATTAGATTTTTAAATTGTTAATTTCTTTTTAGGATTATATTTAAGGGAATCAAAAATGTTTCGTTAAACCACTTACTTAGTTTATTTATTCGAGTTGTTCTATCGATAAATGTTATATAAATAGATCATTGTATATAGACCATACCATTTATAATTAAATATTGTTAAATTTTTAACAATTTACATTCACGTTTTTCAACGTTATAAGGTGTTTTCGCCGAGCTTGGAAAGCTTATTTATAATCCTTAATTGGACGATGTGACTGTACACGAGATGTGATTAAAAAAATTTTTGTTATAAAACGTTTATAACAAATTTACCGTTTACTTGAACATAAGTAAAATGGTAATACGGATTTGTTGTAAGTAGTACAATCTATTTTTGGATATTTCTTACGATCGCCACGGACAAGGTCCTAGAGATAAAACAAAATCTTGAGACTGATTAAGCGAAGATATTACGCAATCGTAATATCTTCATTTTGAATAACAGAAATATTAAATTTTTAAATAAATTATACAAACTAAAACGCAGTATTCTAAATATAAAAGTAACATTTTTAATCGACGATTCGAAAAATTTAAAAAAATTTCAAAAAATTTAAATTTAGAATTAATATCACTATAATATATCATTCATTAAAATTTAGCATTGTAAATAATTAATTAGAACTCTTTTAAAAATATGTAAGTTGTAATAAGTATTTCGCATTTCCTATCTTAGTTCGACACAAACTCAAAACCGTAACAAATTAAGGTTGCTATATATTAATAATTATTTTGCTCAATTTATTTACCGGTTAAATTTATTTAAAAAAAAAAAAAAAAAAACAAACTAATAACTATTCAACGAATTTATACAAGTAAGTACATTTTTTTTTTATTTAACCAAACATTCTACGAATTCCAACAAGAAGCTATCATATCAGTTGAATGTAAATGAAATGTATAATTTTTTAATATTTATCGTTATAATATAATAGTAATAAATAATAAAAAGTTACATAATTGCTTCATATATGCTATAGTGTACGCACAGCAATGTACACCATCTTGGAACTTGCCAACTACAAGGTAATTGTATACATACGTATATAGATTTAAGCTAAAAATAATAATTATTGTAACAAATCTTATAATCGTTTCTAGAGTTTTTCTAGATTCTCGCACAAACACGATGTCATGTGATGTCTCGTGGCCCACGTGCCCATAGGATAAAGCGGAAATGTCTCGGGTTCCAGTGTGTGGCTAATATCTTTAAAATTTCTCTTAAAAAGATATGAATCCGTCTTTTTCGTTTTTTATATAGCGCAAATTACAATTTTGATAATTTTATTGATTTCCGTTTAATGCTTAGGGCTGGTTATTCTGAACTATAAAATTTCTTATAAAAAGATATGAGTCCTTCTTTTTCGTTTTTTATATAGCGCAAATTACAATTTTGATAATTTTATTGATTTCCGTTTAATGCTTAGGGTTTGTTTTTCTGTGATTAAAACAGGGTCTTATTTTATTTATCAGCCAGCTTGAAGTTAATTTTAGATTCACACGTTGTGCCATTTGCGTCTCTGTAAATTTTTAGTCATTAAAATAAAATAGGCTCGAAATATATTATAAATAAAAAATAGACTTTCGATTTAATTGATACATTAATAAATTTAAGTACAAAGTTTCGTATATAACCGCTTATAATATTTGATGACAATTATATTTTCGGTCATATACACTACAAAGATTAATTAATTTTCCTTACAATTAACATACCTCAAATCATCAGCCTTCAAACTTAACGTCCTTCATTTGTAAATATATCCGATGATAAGTGTAATTTTAAGTTCGTCCTATATTCAAATAAATTCGATTTTTTTTTTCTATTTCTTACATAGTGTTTAGTAAGATAAAAGATCCAAGTAATTTTTTCTCTCTTACAACTTTACACTACAAACGAATATATTTATAACTTTTGTACATAGATTTCATCACTGAAAGTATTTCTACATTAATATTAATTCCTATACTTATGGACGATACAGTGTCACTAGTGATATATTTAAAAATGTCTAAGAATTATGTATAAATTTAAGTGTGTATCAGAATGACTGTGTTAGTGAACTAATAAAAATGTATGTTGAGGTACTCAATTATTGTGTAAATACACAATACGGAGCCCTTATGCGAAAATCATAAACGGCCGTTAAAATTTTATCTTAAAAATAGCCAGACATCTTGATTGAGACATCAGGATGATCGGCCATTTTAAAAATAAAATTTCATTGATAATACCGTGGGTACCAAATACACCAGTACTAAATTAGGTACTCCTAATCCTGGTCCATATTTTAATATGGATCTGTCACTTTGCACAGTCATTATGATGCACACAAATTCAATATAGCATTTCAAGAAATATGCTGTTATAATTAAATAATAAAAAAAAAAAAAACACGGATTGACAATCGATTAATTCTGAGTGCACTTAATTTGAGAATATCATATGTAGTGCACAGGTGGTAAATCTTTAAGATTAAAAACCTAGAATGAATTACTTATATACAATGAAATCGAATCCAAAGACAGGAGATACGAATATTAAGGAGCTTACGTTACAAGTTTACTTGACGTATTGAACTTTATGTATGATAAACATATGTGTTTGTTGCTAAAAGATGCGATTTATACGAATCGGGAACGTTTCACGGATTAAATGATACGTACGTACGTACATATATAACATTGTTCGCATTGTTTCGACTCTGTTGTCAATTAGAAATAAGGCTTAAATGGTAACATTGCTTTTATGTGCTTTCTAGTAATAATTAAATATTTGATTCAATATGATTGATGTCGTATAAGTAGATTAGTTATAGATCGACCGATTTTTGAAAGACTGAGAAATCGATTGATCGCCGATTAAAACGAAATCTGTTTTTTAAACATCGATTCGTATTTTTAATATTATTAAAACATATCGATGGAAAACAGTAATGCTTCCTTGGATTTGGAGTATTTAATGTTCCACGTGCTACTTCCATAGTCTGTCAATTTACCTGATCCCAGATTTCAAAAAAATATTTTATTTTGTCTTTTCTATCTTACTCAAACTATATTTTCTCTCTATATTTATCTCTTAATATTGATAATCGTCAGCTTTAATCGAATTTTTTTATATAATCGAAACCGAAAGTCAAAACCTCAACACTAATACTACTAAACGGTAGGTGTTCCGTCACTTGTCGAGGAATGCTCGACATGGTGATTGCGTCCGTAGTTTTGCCGAAATATGTATGTCCTCTATAAATACGAAAATGAAATCGGAATATTAAATAATGTTAGTATCAAAATAAAAAATACTGTTTCTCATTCTTGAGGCTTATTAAGTTGTACATATCTAAATTCTTCTTTGTAGCATATTAAAAAACACGTGGAACTATGACTAGTAACTGAGCTCGTTGCGTGTCATTATCTTGCGAACTTAATTGTTGTATCAGTCTTCAAACGTGAAAATTAAGCTTAAACATAGCCTGTCTTTCAAAAACCGGTCTTACGTGTTTCGTAGTCGATTTTGCGAAGTGTCCTTCTATATTTAAGTGTCAATCTTTAGAGTTATGGAATGAAAGATAAAAAAGTAAATAGTGAGGTTATGGCAAATTTTTAAAAATTGAATGCAATCAGTTCCCTCGTGCACCAAGGTCCTTTGCATTACCTATAAATCGATACAAGCAATGAATATTACCTATGTAAATATGGTATGACTAAATATTATTGTTGTTGGCAATATTTACTATAAATGCTACTTTAAAAGAGTATAACAACTAGTAAAACTTATGCTTGTTCAATTTAAATCTATATTATTAAATCCATTTGTGATTGAAAATAAAATATAACTTATTTTATAGAATTCATTAAAAAAATTTTTTTGACTGTAACACAGTAATTAATCATTTTTAATGTAGTCCAAGACTCAAATTAGCGTAATGCTCGTTGCTGGTATCAAAATATTAACAGCTCACTAAAGGTTTTTGTTTTAAAAGAGCGGTCCAAAAGAGATGTTCGATATTTTTTTAGATTTTTGGCAATTACGGCTTATTTGGCCAACTATACTTCTTAATTATTGTCAATTTATACGGGTTTATATACAAAGACATTAATTTTATACAATTTTTTAAAAAAATTGGTATGGTTAATTAGGATTCAGGGTAAATTATTAAATTAAAAACGCTGTCTCATTATATGATTCAGTTTTTATAAGAATATTATTTTCACCTCGACATTGTTACTAACAAAACCTATTCGATATATCAAAATCATTTTTATAACTATAAATAAATCTTGCCTATAAATATAAATATTTGGAGGGCGGACGTTGTTGGTATCGCGTTTTGGCCGTGTATCGAGGTCACGTTAAAAAATATTGTTCGATACACAGCGAATACGGAAGTAATTCGGTGACGTATAATTGTCTTATGTCAATAGTAATTGTCAGTTACGTTTCTGTGAGGAGCGAGGTCGCGCGAAGTTTCCCTAAATGGTTATACGAAACAGCATTGGGGAATTATTGATATTTAAAAAAAATGCAACATGAAGCAGGACTGTTGAATGGATATTCTTTGCATTTTTCGTAGTTTACCTAAGTAGTACGTAGCCGCTGTCCCCACTGCTTTATCGTTGTTTAAATGTTGTAATTTTAGGATATATTCTGAACTTTTTCGTCTTGTTGATATTTCTTGGCATGCTAATTTGTCATATTTAATCTAAATATGATAATCGAAAATAATATATGATCGAATCAGTATTCCGACATATCTATGATGATAATAAGTGATTTTTGTATACCATGTGCCAAAAAGTATGAACAAATGTAGGTAAGTTTTTAAATGTTGTGTGTAGTAGGAAACGGTAATTAACCATTATATATGTTTTACGATTATACTAGTAATATTTAATGATTCAATGTATATTGATGTCTAACGTCTTGGGTTCTCGGTGTGTGGCATAAGGTATGGATGAATTTGAAAATTAGACGGAAACAGGAAGTACGGATATGGAATCCTTATTTAATTTATAATCATATGAGTTAGCTTATTAGTTGCACATTATTGCGCGTCTCCATTTGAATAGTTGGCAACTCTGTGTTTGCAATTTCATCTAGAATACAACATTGTATTAATATTTGTTGACAAGTTAATTATAAAACATTTACGCCAAACACAAAAGTTGCTAATATACACTCTGTGGAGATGCCTAACGCCCCAGTGAATACTGTAAACCGCGTTGATTAGTTAACTTTAATATGACATTAGACTTTTAAGCATTTTACAAAACTTTGTGACGTAGTTCACCCAGTGTGTTCCGTTATGTCCGGTGCATTATAGAATTACCATTTAAAAAAAAAATCATTATATTAATTAGCTTAAGACTTGAGTATTGTTTATTTTGCATATTAAAACGTGATGCACGATATTGTACGAAATGTTGGTGCTTTTATAAATAATTTTAAGAGTTTATTTTTTATTATCTATAAGCTGTGTGTGACACATTAAAGCTTTGTATTAAGATTTACTTGTAATATATAATAAGGAATTGAGGAATGTAGATGAGGATTTGGAAAAGTTGAAATGTAACGATTGTTTTGTTTATGTTTTCTGTTTAAATTTGGAATAAGTTTTATTTAAATGACGTATTTCTTTAACGGGTCTACCTATAAATGTCATTTAGAGGTTGATTCATTTAACTGTCTTCTGCTCTCTTCTTCCGAATGTTAAATTGATGATAAAATAAATAGAAATCAGTGTTTAATAAACACCCACTAAACAACATTTATAAGTAAGGCGATAAATGTATAATTATAAAATTAATAGTTCGAACAATTTGTTTAGTCTTAAACGATCGATCAAATTACATGGGGAAGTTTCACTTGGTGATACATTGTATATAGTATAAGCAAAAAATTACACATTTGTCTTTTAACAAAAAGTATTAAATACGGCTTGGTACGTTTTGTATTTGTATCTATTAAATAAAAAAAATCCCTAATTTAACATCCATAATTTTCTTGACTTCGTTAATCTATGGTCGGAAGTCAGTTGAAATCATAATATTTTGATATTTGAATAAAAACAAATTGTCCACAAATATTCTCCTTTCTAGTACAAAAACTATTTAACGAATTTATTTTTTCACCATATCTTGTTTTCATCTTAGAAAATAACTTCGAGAAAAACACACGTAACAGATAAAACTAAACAAAACTCTTTATCAGAAAATCAAACTTATATACAAGAACTTCCCCTTATATGATCGTTTCAATCGTCTAGTAGTTCCAAGAGAGCATTATAGTTTATTCGGACTACTTTAGTATGTAGTCGCGTAAAACATATTTAAACGTAGATGAAAAATAATAATACTATTATTGTATCGACGTTATACCAAAGCAGTGCAAATGAGTTATGTAACAAAGCGTAGATACGCTTTGTTTAAAACGGAAATACAAATTGTAAAAATTTAGTGCGATTTTACTATACTGCTTTCAGTAGAACACATATAATAATAAATTTTGTGAAAATTCTATTCGAATTTTAACATTTAATTCTGCGTTACATTTTTTGTTAATTTGTATTTGCATCGTTCCACCTAAGTTAAAAAAAATATATTTTTTGTTTGTTACGTATTTCAAGCTTGGTCTCATAAATTCAATGTTTAATATAAAATTATTGTCAATTAAAAGACAAATAAAATAGATGTTGTGATACTGTGTAAATGTTGTTTCTTTTATGTATACATTAAGATTAATATACTTAATATATTACAATAATACAATAACAGCCTGTAAATGTCCCACTGCTGGGCTAAGGCCTCCTCTCCCTTTTTGAGGAGAAGGTTTGGAGCTTATTCCACCACGCTGCTCCAATGCGGGTTGGTGGAATACACATGTGGCAGAATTTCGATGAAATTAGACACATGCAGGTTTCCTCACGATGTTTTCCTTCACCGAAAAGCACGAGATGAATTATAAACAGAAATTAAGCACATGAAAATTCAGTGGTGCTTGCCCGGGTTTGAACCCACGTTCATCGGTTAAGATTCACGCGTTCTTACCACTAGGCCATCTCGACTTTTTTTTTTTTTTTTTTTTTTTTTTTTTTTTTTTTTTTTTTTTTTTTTTTTTTTTTTTTTTTAATTAATATATTACGAATGGGTAATTCATATTTCTTTTTTTTTAAATTTTGTTCGTAATGTGATAATATAGATTCATTAGCCGCTTCGCGCAATTTCACTCGCGTGAAATATCGACCCCAGCAGCATTACCATGCGTGATGCTATATAGTTTTTTAGCTTTCTCAATAAATTAGCTATGAAACGCAAATATATTATTCATATAGGACTGGTCGATCTTGAGATTGGTGCGTTCATCAAACAAACGAAATTTTTAGCTTTATACATCAGTATTTATAATCATATATCTTGTCAAGCTATCTCCGCCCATATCAAGTCAGTATTATATCCATTGGTAATACATACTGAACGTCCTACGCTTTTTTGTATCTTCTGAACTAGATGTCTGAGTTAGAAAGAAACATGCACGTATTTGTATATACTTATACAAAAGAAATCTGCTCTATCCGTAACAGCCTGTGAATGTCCCACTGCTGGGCTAAAGACCTCCGCACCTCTTTTTGAGGAGAAGGTTTGGAGCTTATTCCACCACGCTGCTCCAATGCGGGTTGGTGGAATACACATGTGGCAGAATTTCAGTGAAATTAGACACATGCAGGTTTCCTCACGATGTTTTCCTTCACCGTCAAGCACGAAATGAATTATAATCACAAATTAAGCACATGAAAATTCAGTGGTGCTTGCCCGGGTTTGAACCCACGATCATCGGTTAAGATCTATAAAAAAGGTAATATTCTATATATGTAGATATGTTTAGTATGTTTAATAACAAATTCTAATTTTATAAGTAAGATTATAACAAACATAAGTACAAACACTTACTGATGAATTATATGTCTCATTTTCTGTATTAATAATTACTTTAGCATCTACGACAAATTTCAATTAAATACGAAACAAAATTACTAAGCATGATAAATAATATTGTGCCAGCAACGTATGTATTAGTTATGCTTACATTTTTATATTGGCGTAATTTTAACAAATTCCCTGTTTCGTGAGTCACATTTTATTCACTTATTTTTTAGCTATTGTGTTTGCGGGATGGATAGGGAAGTTGTTAATAAATAAAAGAACGAATGAAACAGTAATAAACATCATATTAACCAATAAGCTTAAAAAAACAATATGCATACCATACATCTGTAATTCGTTTAACCTCATGGGATTTTTCAAAAAAAAAAACATATCTTAAGTATATTTTTTTAATATTTGTATTTAAAAAAATTATAAACATAACTTGATTATTTATGTAATAACAATGACAGTTGAATTGACAGTTTGTCGTAACAGTTGTATTTTTTTGCGTTATACAGCCAAGTTTAAAAAAGCAATTTTTGCAACGTATGAATGAAGCGAAGGAATCTGCAGAAACAGTGTGAGTAAAATAGTTTCGCTGTTACTTATATTATTGTTTTAATATCTTGGCTTTTTTATTGAATAATAATGATCAATATTTCAGGAAGGAGAATCGAAGATCCGAAGCTAAAGCAATTGATTTTTTTAAAAAAGAATATCAGGAGACTAGGCTTTTGGCGCCTGATTTTTTTAGAAACTTATGACTAAAAAAATTGCCAAAATTATTCGTAAGTTTACCAAAAATAGGCTAAAATTCGAATTGTTCTTTAAATTCGACATTAATTTTTCATTTAAAAGAAAATAAATTAAACAAACTAATCTACAAATTAAATATCGATGAAAAGAAAGAAGTGTCAAAGCGAAATTCGAAAGCACTGCTTATTTGTTATGATGCTTGTATTTATTTTATCGTTAACATTACAGTAATTAGATTTTACTTTAGTATACGATATCACGCTTTTTGGATGGTATTGTCACGCGCAAAATGTCTACTATTCAAGTTTATATAATTTAAATCAGAATGCAGGAACTATTACATTTTCCTTAGTAAAAAAATTGTTTAAATTGTATATAACGAACCATTTAGATCATGGGTGGCCAGGCGTTTCAACAGTTGGATCAAATTTCAGAAATTATATTTTAGACCCGCGCGGTTACTTAAGCAATCGATCGTTATAAAGCTCCGACCACATTATTAATTTCTAGTGGGCATCATTGTGAAACAACCATTGTGTGATATAAAAAGAAAAACAATCGAAGAAAATAAAATGTGACCGTGATTATATATTTATATATTTATGACACATTTCAAATTTTTTTTTCAAAATCACGGTAAAGAAGAGAACGATAGTTTTCTGACTTTTATGTTATAAGATAATACGAACATATAGTGTTATAGTTTTCCTTATCGATTTCAATTGACCCGTCTTATTTTTTTAATAATATCGGTGGGTGGGCGGGCGAATGGACCACCTGATGGTAAGCGGTCCAAAACCATTATCTTACATAGCCAATGAGCCACCAACCTCTGGAATTCAAATGTTATGTTCCTTTCGCCTGAACTTTCACTGGCTCACTCACAACCGAAACACCAGAATACTGAGTATTGCTGTTCGGCGGTAGAATATTTGATGAGTTGATGGTATCTACCCAGACAGACTTGCAGGAAGCCCTACCACCGAGTAAAAAAATACAAAGTTCTTCTCGTATTTTACTACCTACATATGTTCATCTCACCCTATATCAAGAGCCACCCATAATTTAGAAAGAACTTACTGGATTACCTTATATTTTTGATATGTGCGATGTCACGTTATGTATTAATTTTCATAAATCTCCCATACACTGGCTAAACTTTTAGGGGGAATTGTTAAATAAGTTGCCTTATGTTTCGCTATACCAAAATCAGCCGTAAAAACGTAACAAACATAATTTCGCATTTATACATACATATATATTCGGTACAAGTTTGATAAATAGGTTAAATATTGAAAACATATTGTAAAAATAGTTTCAATGAGATATAAGGATAGGACATAAAAAACAACTGATATTTAAAACCTGTTCGATTTGGTTTTGGATAAGTGCTTTAATTATTTTTATAAGCTTGAGATTGAAACCACTTTTACTAGACTGATAACTTTTTATTTAACTTACAATTTATTGCGAAACCAATGTTCTTCTTGGGATAAACAAAATCAACTAATTAATTTCGTTGTTACTGAACGCTGATAGTAAGTTCAGTGTTTTTAAGCAGACAAATGGCCATATGGTCGACCTATTGGTATGTGGTCAACTTTACCGAGTGCAATTACATGAATGCTTCTAATTATACTGGCTCATTCATGCTTAGTACAGAATTAATGTTTGGCGGTAGAATAATTGATAAGTAAGTGGTATCCACATAGCCGTGCCTGCAAAGAACCATCCCACCTTGTTCTATTAAATAATAACACAATCAAAAAATCTCACCTATTAATTATATTAATAATATAATTGCTACCGTCTGCTATGTTACGTCTAGAACCTTACTTATATCATGACAATAAGCAGGCAAGGGACCTAGCTTGAAACTTGAATATTATACTGTACAGAAATTGTAGCAAGTATGTATTGTTCGTGACTTTCATTTGTTTCTAGAATTTGGTCAATGACCTTTAGCGCGATACAGACGTCCTGCTAACGATTACAAAACAATATTCTGATGTAGCCGGTCCTTTCAAAAATGTAGAACAACAGTGTTAATAAAATCCGATCTTAACTTATTAAAGCAGATTATATTTTAAACTAACAGTTATAATAAAATTGCAATTATGTCTTAATATGATTAAATCAAATTGAATAAACTTACGACACTAAATATTTTAGTTTTAAATAAAAAAAAATAATCTCTGAGATTTTTATAACACCCAGAAACAGAATTTATTAAAATCCATTAAGCTACTGGTTCTGTTTTTCTGTATAATATTTTATAATATAAATATTGTGTTATCGTCCGTAATTGTAGTAAAGAGATCCAAGGCCCCAAGACACGCTAGAAAGCGGTCAGAGTAAAATTATATTATTTTTGGCTAGGTGGGCCCTTAGGTCGGTGTCTTGTAGGCCTATGCATAAATATGCTGGTTACGGTACTTGGCAAATAGAAATAATAAGGATATTAAAGTCACTGTAAAATAAATTCTTTGCTCACATCGATATATAGCTACCATCGAACCATCGTATGGTAGCTTATCACTTTACCTACCAAGGTTAAGTGATAAGTCCGTGTAGTAAGAAATTTTCTAAATTGTTCAGTTATCTATCCTATAAGGTCCCCGAGATTCCAGATTCCAGGTCAGACCAATAAGAAAGTTATTGGGATTATCAACAGGTCGGAATTCGGAAATTGGTAGTAATAAACTTCCGTCTTAGTTTAGTTTAATTTATTCTCAGCTAGCCTGTGTTTATTCCATTTTCTTTATCTTTACTATTTGAAAAAATATATTGTATATAATTTATATCTTCTTGTTCGCAGTCTAATGCATAAAAATAAAGTCAATTTAAAATTTATATTTTTATTTTTATCTATATATCTTTTAAACATATTTTTTATACAAATAAGTTATTTTAATGCAGTAATAAAACTGATGCGGATAATGTGCTTTAAACTTCCAATTAACTAGAAAGGTAGCAAAAGTTGGTATTTCAACAACAATAAATTGCCTGAGGATATTTATTAATAACTCTGAAACAAAATACTGGCAATATCTAAAAGTCAAGGTTTTAAAGTAATTTTATAAAAACAAATTAAATTGAAATATTTACTTATGAGAAAGTATAATAAAAAAAAAACAGCTAGTTTATATTGCACGGTTGGACGAAGGCCTCTTATGGTTTGGAGCTTATTAAAACACGCCGTCTTAATGGCGATTGCTGCGTACAAATGTGGCAGAATTAATAGGACAAATGCAGGTTTCCTCACGATGTAGTGAGGCTTAAGAGCCCTCTGTACTAACTAAATAAAGTTCACGCTTGTCTCGTCTTTAGTCTAAATTAAAGCGGGTGAATAATATTATATACCAGAACCTTTTCCGAAACGTGTTGCTTCTTCTGGTATAAACATTACGTACATACCTATATTTGTTTAGTATTTAGTTAGGCTTTACAAAAAATAGCCCTTCACATTTATAAGTAAGCTCGGACTTAGAGATCCAAGACTCCTAGGTACATGGATATTTTAGCCCCCCATTCCGAAGCGGTTAGTGTAAAATTATACTGGCTGGGGCCCCCCAGGCCTTTATCTTATAGGCCTAGGCATAAATACTAGGCTGTTTATTAATATAGATTCATGAAATCAAATATTGTGCTTAGTTATTGAGAAATGTACTTAATGACAAATTCACAATAAGTTCAATTATTACAATATGAGCACGATTTTGCGTAATTTATTCTAAAGAGAAGCTGGGTTCGTATTAACATTATTAATGTAACTACGAAGTGTAGACAGGTGTAGACAATGTAAATTATTCACAGACCATATTAACGGTGATAAATTCTCAATCTCTTCTAACAAATATGGCTGATATTTAAAATTAAATATATCTGGTATATTTAATATTTTCATAGAAAATATTTTTGTTTAATTGTGTATGTTTAATCCACATTATTTTGTTATAAAATAAACTAAATAAATATTACTATAAAAGTTATTAAAATGTCACATTGTTTTTACATAAAAGTTTTATCACTGAAATTTCAAAATGAAAATATATAAAGCAAATATAGATTGATAGATTCTTCCGTTTGCTTGTGCGTAACTTTAATAAGCAATTTAATAAAAGTTACGAATTTAAATTAACCGAAACGTAAAAAAAAACTCACTCACCTTTATCTAAATATGATATATTTTAACATTTGTATAATTGTAGCTAACATGTTTTATATTTATAATATTACTCGCGTATTAATTTTCTGTAACAGCACAAATGTTATTTTTATTTAATAATGATATATTCGTATTACGATGACGGCCTCGTTATGAAACTGATGATCTACACAGATATAATATGAAACACTTACAAATATACCTCATGTATATCACTTTTATTACTAACAAAATTACTTGTATTTTTTTTGAATTTCTTTTAATTTTTGTTTTGAAGGAAAAATAATAAACTAATAAATAATTATAATAATGTTAAAATATAAATATCGCAATATTGCAAGAGATTTATACAAAACACTAGAAACCAGATACGAAAACAGATAATATTTTACATAAAAAAATTCTCACAAAATTCAGAGAAAAGAAAAATTGGTTAAAAAATGGTTGTACAAAATACATGAATGGCTGTTATAATGTTTCTATTATATGTGATTATAAAATATAATTTTTAGCAATATCTATGCTCAAGGCTGCTTTGCCCTATGCTAAGTTTGCGTTGTACAAACGGAATACAATTAAAATTGAAAGGCTATCACTGAGTCACCGCCTTAGCTTATGTTGGCGAGTCAGAACTTGTTTACCTTGGCAATGAAAGTGAATTGGATTATATGAAGCAAACTTTGTATAAAAACCAGAGCACTCCTCTAGAAATTATTCAGTTGCCAGCATAACCAGAATAAACATGTACGCTAAGGTGTGTTAAAATTTCGTTTATTAAAAATATAACTAATTTATAAATTATATTAACGTCATATTAAATGTCAATTAATGTCATATTAAATGTACAATATAAAATTGTTTTCATATATTTCAGTTGATCGTCGCTCTTTGCGCCCTAGGCGTTGCTCACGGCAGTGGCCTCTTGGCGGCCGCTCCAGTAGCGTACAGCAGCCACGCTATCGCGGCTCCCGCTATTGTCACTAAGACCATCAGCCCCGCTGTCTCTTCCGTGTCTTCATACTCGACCCACACAGCGCACGCTGCACCTATCGCCACTTATGCTGCCGCCCCTGCCATCGCTACATCCTACGCTGCTGCACCAGCCATCGCTACATCCTACGCTGCTGCACCAGCCATCGCTACATCCTACGCCGCTCCCGTAGTGACCAAGACCATCTCGCCAGCCACTACCTCCTACTCTTCTTACTCGACCCAAACCGCTCACGGCTCTCCCGTCGCGACCTACGCCGCTCCCGCCGTCGCCGTACACTCCGCCCCCGCTGTGGCCGTAGCTGCCGCCCCCGCTGTGTCTTCTTACTCTTCCTACTCCACCCAGACCGCTCATGGAGCTAGAGCGTACGCCGCTCCCGCGTATGCCTCATACGCCGCTGGACCCGCGTACGCCTCATACGCCGCTGGACCCGCGTACGCCTCATACGCCGCAGCTCCCGCATATGCCTCATACGCCGCCGCCCCAGCCATCACCTCATACGCCGCACCTGCGTACTCTTCTTACAAAACCTATGCTGCACCCGCCATCTCCGCGTACGCTGCACCTGCCTACTCCACCTATGCTGCGGCTGCTCCAGTCCTCAGATCAGCTGTGTCGTACTCTGCTGCACCCGCCGTGTCTCACATTGCTTACAAAGCTCACGGTGCCAACTATGCCTGGTAAACTGAATCAATTGTTGTACCTGTAAATATGTAATTAACGAATAAAATGACTTGCTAATGAGATTTTTTTTACTTAAAATATTTGTAATAAATATTCTATCTATAAAATATCAAATATATTAAAATGTGGAAAAGTACAGTGATAAGGTATTTAAAATTTAATTGAAGCCGGTATTTTAGGTGAAATTACAAGTTACGCAAATTAAGAAAGATAAAATATAATATAACTTTGACTTAATGATAGCCTTTTTCTCACAAATACGCATTTGGTATTTTTTATTTAAACTATAATTATTATTAAAACCTAAACAATTATTTAATACTAATAATTTTCATATTAATACTTTTCTGATCAGGAAAAAGAATAGGTAAATACGAACGAATATATGTAATACTCGAGTGTACAAAGGACCTTATAGACCTTATGAGAACTCTTAGATAGATAATCTTTACACACTTAATTCGGCATATTCTTATATAAATCATTATATTCATATTACGAAGAGCTAAGTTTTGTTTGATAGATTCTTCTTTAATTTTATAAAAAAACAACTTTATATGTTAGATTTGTAGATCTCGCAGATTACAGTGAAGTACCCGTCACAGTATGTAATATTATATACTTTATAGATAAACGTAAATTATGTTTAAAAATATGGGTATAATTAATGAAGTATATGGTAAAAAAATATTTGTCACGCGTACCGCGTCTATTTCTTTTCGTTTTATTGTCACAGTATTTATTTGTATCAAAATAAATGACATATTATTAATATTTCAATTTCCGTTATAAATAAAATTAATATATACATATATAATTTATGAAACTTTGCAATTCGAACAATTACAGTGAAATACTACAGAAAGTTATATGATTAAACATATGAGAGAGTAGAGAGATTCTTAGGGGCGATACTAATTTAATTAAAATCTTTTCTCCTGGTAAATGTTTATACATGTTATAGGTTGGATAGTATCATTTTATTTCCAAGATTTTCTCTGGGAAGTAAACGTATTTCTTAACTTTATTTTGAACGTTCGAATGTGAAAGTTTCAATATAAAATAACTAAAAGTCCAAGTTTTCACAGTCTTCACTTTGTAAGGTCCGCAAAGATTGTTTCTGTGCTATTTAGAATCTGTATAGTGAATGTGTTTGTAAGTTTTTCTTTTACCCGCCTGAGTCGCATATTGCGACTAAAGGCGATATTGACGTTAGATTCGAAGTCGATAATTAAGTTGAAATGGCTAATTTAGATAATATAATAATAACAATTTAATGGACGCGTAATATCACAAAGAACACAAGAGTTAAATAATTTAGATTTATTTTTGTTTGCTTCATAAAAAAAGTACAAAAAAATAGATAAAATGACTTAAAGCCCGTTACAATGGGACATTAATAATTTGGGTGTTACAATCGTTCTAACGTCGTAAGCCGTGACGGCACACGGCATGACGCTCTCTCATGCCGTCATGCCCCTTCTCCACAACAGCTTTACTCCTTTGTCTCTGCGTGGCGCATATATATTCTCCGTTACTCATTACTATTATTATATATAGAATTTATTTTACTCCATATTTTTTTATTGGTTTTCTTTATAATAATTCTTTCAACTATAAATGTCGATGTTTTACATATTTGTTGAGATTATCATATGTAACATAAAAAATAAATTAATTAACATTAACATAATTATGTTATAATATGTAGTTTAAATAAAATACATTTATCGAATGTAAGTACTCATTTGGTATCACTGAAGTTAAATAAAAACTTGCAATCTGTAAATTTAATTATGCAATGAGCTCTGCTACGTCACTTGGCATCCTTTCATTTTCATTTACGAGAAATAAACGTTAAATTGTCCATTCATTATATCGATACGTTCCCTTTTTAAAGACTATCAATGGAATCTATTCATAGTTATAATAGTAACCCTTCTTAACTGAAATGCTTATACGATATAGAAATGCTGGTCACCTGCGCAGAAGATATTAAACTGCACAAATTTGCATAGACACAGAAGCACTCCCTATTTTCGCACACTTATAATCCAATAGAACATCAATCCGAAATGATGATATAAATTAGATAGATTATCCAGTCGTAAGCATGGTAGTAACACTCATTGACTGCCTCATTGGTTTAGTGGCTCACTATAAGGCCGCAGAGCTCAAGGTCCTTGTTCAAACTCTAGGTCGGGTCAATAAGAATTTATTGTGTTTCTTGTCGAAGACTACTAGAAATGATATTATCAAATTATTATTATCAATAATGACGTAAAGTTTATCCGCAAGGTGAATTAAAAGTACCTGAGCAAACATTTACTTCTGCGTCCTTCATAATCCCTGTTGTATTTTGAACGACAGCGGCTTCTGATAAATACAACACTCGTTTTTCATAAATTTAAGCTTATAATTTCTTGCTCTTTGAGAAAAAATAATAACGTGAAAAAATCTGCAGATATCGAAATAAATTCTGACGTATGTTTTCACTAACTAACCTGCAGTGGACAAACGGAGAAAGCTCTTTTCTCTTTTACAGCTGTAAAGGCGGCAATGGGAAATTCACTTTAGTTTATTTTAGATATTTCGGTATTTTAGATACAAGATTTTTAAGCAAAATGTATAAAATAAAAGTTATTCTTTCACTAATATAGCAGTGCTACAATAAAATATAAAATATCAATATTTTATAAACTATATTATCTACAATCGATTTATCTTTATATTTTATAAATTATCATCATAAAATAATTATCAGATATATATATAAAGATTTTTAAATACATTTATTGAATAATATTGAATTTTATCATACCTTTTTTAGGTATTTTTTGTTTCATCTCGTGAGCTTACATTATACGTAGCCTACATAGACCTAATGATCGTGAATCAGTTTTTTTTTTATTAAACATTATTTACCTAATAATTTATTATAAATTATTAGATTAATTTTGTTTTGGCGCATTAAGTATGAATGAAATGAATAATTTTCTAACATTTTAACTTTCATAATTTTATTTTATTGTATAATATAATAATTTTACTAAAAAACCATCATAATAGATCAGAAACAAAATGTGAACGATAATAACTGCTATAGTGTAAAACTGTGATGCAGTTGTTAACGCCCGCCAACAAAGCGATTCTCTATTTTGTAAAACATTTGAGTTGCACAAAATAAAAATAAATATAATATAATTACACTATTTATTATACCTATAATAATTGTGTTAATCATACGACCTACGAGTATATGACAACACCCATAAATATGTATGTACGTCAACTGGAAATATGTTTATGGCAGGTATTTTTTTAAAGCTTTCGTATAAATAGTTGCATATTAAATATCATATTTAGTGGATATTTTTAATAAATTTAGCATATTTCGAATGTCAATTTAATTGATCAAGACTTTATTTTATAGAATACGTAGGCGGGTGGGCAAACGGGCCAGTTGATGGTAAGTGGTCACCACTGCTCATAGACGTTGGCATTGTAAGAAATATAAACTATCCATACATCTTCACTGCGCCCCTAACTTTGGAAACTAAGATGTTTCGTCCCTCGTGCCTGTAATTACACTGGCTCACTCACCCTTCAAAACAGAACACAACAATACTAAGTATTGCTGTTTTGCGGTAGAATATCTGATGAGTGGGTGGTACTCACCAAGACGGGCTTACCACCAAGTAATAGTAAAGACCTAGTAATATAGGTTTTGTTGGGTGTTTAAAAAGATTGATAAAATAATTGTTTAATGAAATTATATGTAATGGTTTTTCTTTGAATGTATTAAATTTTGTTATCACCGCCTTAGCTTGATTTTGAGTCACCGCCTTAGCTAATGTTAGCGAGTCAGAACTTGTTCGCCTTGGCAATGAAAGTGAATTGGATTATATGAAGCAAACTTTGTATAAAAACCAGAGCACTCCTCTAGAAATTATTCAGTTACCAGCATAACCAGAATAAACATGTACGCTAAGGTGTGTTAAAATTTCGGTTACTATAATATAAATATAACTAATTTATAAATTATATTTTTCAATTAATGTCATATTAAATGTACAATATAAAATTGTTTTCATATATTTCAGTTGATCGTCGCTCTTTGCGCCCTAGGCGTTGCCCACGGCAGTGGCCTCTTGGCGGCCGCTCCAGTAGCGTACAGCAGCCACGCTATCGCGGCTCCCGCTATTGTCACTAAGACCATCAGCCCCGCTGTCTCTTCAGTGTCTTCCTACTCGACCCACACAGCGCACACTGCACCTATCGCCACCTATGCCGCCGCTCCTGCCATCGCTACATCCTACGCTGCTGCACCAGCCATCGCTACATCTTACGCTGCCGCACCAGCCATCGCTACATCCTACGCCGCTCCCGTAGTGACTAAGACCATCTCGCCAGCCACTACCTCCTACTCTTCTTACTCGACCCAAACCGCTCACGGCTCTCCTGTCGCGACCTACGCCGCTCCCGCCGTCGCTGTACACTCCGCCCCCGCTGTGGCCGTAGCTGCCGCCCCCGCTGTGTCTTCTTACTCTTCCTACTCCACCCAGACCGCTCATGGAGCTAGAGCGTACGCCGCTCCCGCGTATGCCTCATACGCCGCTGGACCCGCGTACGCCTCATACGCCGCTGGACCCGCGTACGCCTCATACGCCGCAGCTCCCGCATATGCCTCATACGCCGCCGCCCCAGCCATCACCTCATACGCCGCACCTGCGTACTCTTCTTACAAAACCTATGCTGCCCCCGCCATCTCCGCGTACGCTGCACCTGCCTACTCCACCTATGCTGCGGCTGCTCCCGTCCTCAGATCAGCTGTGTCGTACTCTGCTGCACCCGCCGTGTCTCACATTGCCTACAAAGCTCACGGTGCCAACTATGCCTGGTAAACTGAATCAATTCTTGTACCTGTAAATATGTAATTAACGAATAAAATGACTTGCTAATAAGATTTTTTCTTTTATTTTAAATAGTTGTAATAAACATTTTATCCATAACATATCAAACATAATAAAATATGGAAAAGTACAGTGATACGGTATTTAAAATTTAATTGAAGATTGTAATTTAGACGAAATTACAAGTTACGCAAATTAAGAAAAATAAAATATAATATAACGATAATTTAATGATAGCCAACTGGATTTAGTTTTGTCTTGAACTCGTTTCTAATAAATATGCAGTAGGTATTTTTTGTTTTTATAATGACGTATTATTAGTATTAAAACAAAACAAATTTCCGAATTGAATATTGTACACCAACAATTATTTAATAGTAATAATTTTCATATTAAGACGTAGATCATACTATAATTTTTTATTTATAATAGGTAAAGGTAAATAAGATGAACATATGTAACACTCCAGTGTTGTCCGGTCAGTGTATAGTCCGGTCTGTATAGTCCTTTGTACACTCCAGTGACCTTAAGAGATCTCTTAGATAGTTAATCGTAAAGATTAACTATCTAAGTTAAGTTAAGTTAAGTTAAGTATGTAAAACACTTAACTCAGTATATTCTTATATAAATCATTACATTTATATTACGAAGAGCTAAGTTTTGTTCGATAGATTCTTCTTTTATTTTATAAAAAAAGAACTTTATATGTTAGATTTATAGATCTCACAGAGATTACAGTGAAGTCCCCGTCACAGAATATAATATTATATACTTTTTAAATTACTTTATTGAATAATATTGAATTTTACCATTCTTTTTCAAGGTAATTTTTGTTTGATCTCGTTAGCTTAGATTATACGTAGCCTACATAGACCTACTGATCGTGAATCAGTTTTTTTATTATAGAACAAAAATTATCTAATATGGAATGTTTGGCGCATTAAGTATAAATTAAATGAATAATTCAATAACATTTTAACTTTTATATTTTTATTTAAAAACCATCATAATAGATCAGAAACAAAATGTGAACGATAATAACTGCTATAGTGTAAAACTCTGATGCAGTTGTTAACGCCCGCCAACAAAGCGACAATTCTCTATTTTGTAAAACATTTAAGTTGTATAAAATAAAATATAAATAAATAAAATAGAATTAAACTATTTATTATAACTATAGTAATTGTGTTCCACTTAATCATACGACCTACGAGTATATGACAACACCCATAAATCTGTATGTACGTCAACTGGAATTGTGTTTATTGCAAGTATTTTTTCAAACTTTCATATAAATAGTTGCATGCAGCGATGTTAAACATCATATATAGTAGATATTTTTAACAAATTTAGCATATTTCCAATGTTAATTTAATTGATAAAGACTTTATTTTTTAGAATAAGTAGACGGGTGGGCAAATGGACCAGCTGATGGAAAGTGGTCACCACTGCTCATAGACGTTGGCATTGTAAGAAATATAAACCATCTCTTACATCTCCACTGCGCCACTAACTTTGGAAACTAAGATGTTACGTCCCTCGTGCCTGTCATTACACTGGCTCACTCACCCTTCAAACCAGAACACAACAATACTAAGTATTGCTGTTTTGCGGTAGAATATCTGATGAGTGGGTGGTACTCACCAAGACGGGCTTACCACCAAGTAATAGTAAAGACCTAGTAATATAGGTTTTGTTGGGTGTTTAAAAAGATTGATAAAATAATTGTTTAATGAAATTATATGTAATGGTTTTTCTTTAAATGTATTCAATTTTGTTATTATTAAAAGATTATGTTATTCATTGAGGAACACTCGATAAGTTCTGGGAAGACTATGGTTCATTATAATAACAAGTACGATAGCTTACTATATTGTAAACAGATTTATGATAAAACCTAAGGAAATTCTTCAAGCTGAAATAAAATTTCATTTTACTTTTTCCATTTAATTAGGAAGAAAATATTTACTTACCTGTTTTTAATCAATTATTAAACAACAAAGGCAAATTGAAAGTCAATCTTTGAGTCGCACCATATATGCACTTACCCAACGCGTATTGATTACCTTGGCAATGAAAGTAAGGCGAAATGATATTGCGTGCGAAATTTAGTATAAAAACCAGAGCGATCTGCACAGTAATTATTCAACAAGCAAATTTACAATCATAAACATGTTCGCCAAGGTGTGTCTCCTTTAATTTATTATTTGTAACATTATTCTGTATTTTTAATATATTTTACTGTAATTTAAATTTAAGTTCATTTTAATATTTTGGAGCCGGTATGGCCCAGTATGTGGATCTTCGTAAATCGGCAAGCACCACTATGTTTTCATGTAATACATGGTACTTGGGTGGTTATAATTAACCTTCTAGTGACCGGTGAAGAAGAATATCATTAGAAGTTCTGCATGTCATGGATAAAATACTGCGCCCTGTGTTACCATTGAATCACATTGAAACAGCGTGGAATATAATCCACTCATCTTTAAAAGGAGAAGAGTCCTTTGTCCAGTACTGGCACATTTACTGGTTACTTTTTATGCAAATTGTCAAATGTTTTTCTTTTATTTTTTCAGTTGGTAGTCTCACTTTGCGTTATGGGCGTTGCCCACGGCAGTGGCCTCTTGGCGGCCGCTCCAGTAGCGTACAGCAGCCACGCTATCGCGGCTCCCGCTATTGTCACTAAGACCATCAGCCCCGCTGTCTCTTCAGTGTCTTCCTACTCGACCCACACAGCGCACGCTGCACCTATCGCCACCTATGCCGCCGCTCCTGCCATCACTACATCCTACGCGGCTGCACCAGCCATCGCTACATCTTACGCTGCCGCACCAGCCATCGCTACATCCTACGCCGCTCCCGTAGTGACCAAGACCATCTCGCCAGCCACTACCTCCTACTCCTCTTACTCGACCCAAACCGCTCACGGCTCTCCTGTCGCGACCTACGCCGCTCCCGCCGTCGCCGTACACTCCGCCCCCGCTGTGGCCGTACACTCCGCCCCCGCTGTGGCCGTAGCTGCCGCCCCCGCTGTGGCCGTAGCTGCCGCCCCCGCTGTGTCTTCTTACTCTTCCTACTCCACCCAGACCGCTCATGGAGCTAGAGCGTACGCCGCTCCCGCGTATGCCTCATACGCCGCTGGACCCGCGTACGCCTCATACGCCGCTGCTCCCGCGTATGCTTCTTACGCCGGTGGACCCACGTACGCCTCATACGCCGCCGCTCCCGCATACACCTCTTATACCAAGACCTACTCTGCCCCTGCAGTAACCTCATACGCTAGGACCTACGCCGCACCAGCCATCGCCTCATACTCAGGCAACTATGCTGCTCCTGCTTACGCGACCTACGCTGCGGCTGCCCCAGTCTTGAAATCTACCGTGTCATACTCTGCAGCTCCCGCAGTATCTCACATCTCTTACAGCGCTCATGGAGCTAACTACGCTTGGTGATCTAAGTTATAGTTATCGTTGGTTAAAGATATGGAAATGAAAAAAAAACAATAAATAGTTGCAAAAGTCCTTTACTTCTTTAATTTAAAACACGCAGTATTTCTTATTCACAACTGACCATAAAAGTATGATATCAGTATAGTACAATACAGTCTTTTTAATATTTCATAAGACAAAGCTCGGCTGCAAGACATCCAATTTGGCTTTTATGAGTGCCTTGTAGCGAAGCGTAAGCATAATTTATGGTAATACATTTATATATTAAAGCAGCCAATATTTACGTAGTAACTAATTTTTATTGAGATTTTTTTTTTGAAAATAGTTCATAGTATTTACATATAACAAAAAGTATTCACAAATCATTACGATTGAATATTATTACCTTTTATTCATTGTTAGAAAAGTAAATAAATAGTTATTAAATAAAATCAATAACTAACAATCACTTAAACAGTCAGTTAACAGTTGTTCATCAAATGAACATTTTTTAGCCTGTTTGTAATAATTAAAATATTATGGAAAGGTTTATATGATATTGATTGATTTTACTGATTTTTACTGGAAACTTACCAAATTTTATCAAAAACAAATTTGTTTAGAGAATTATTGGTATTCTAAGAAAATATTATAGTAAGTTCTAAGATAATATACGATAAATAAGGTACAAATAACTTAATCTACTATTCTATCGTAAAATAATTTGTTTTTTGTTATAAATTAAATAAGTAACAAAGTAAGATTAAATTTTAGTGTGAAACCAATAATGGCTTAATAATTGTGTCGCTATAACGTACAAAATTACTTGTTCACATTATTTAATTAAATCGAATAGCTACTATTAATTTGATATTTATTACCTTTATAATATTATAAAACTTTATTTTAAATATATATATGATCAAATTATATTATAATTGTAAATGACATCCGTAAATATTGCAAAGCTGTACAAAGGTCACATTTCCTGTTAAGGAGAAACATTCACGGTGTATTCCACAACGCTGATCTTATATAGATTGGCGGATAAAAATGAAATGACACAATTGTCATTTGCGTATGTTTTTCCTTTTTTTGTTTTTTTTTTTGGCAGTGATTTTTTCAAATCAATCTATTTATAATAGATTTGGCTTTAAGAAATATAGTTAGTGATTACTAATCGACCGTAGCTTGGATTTCCGTCTCATCAGATTATAATAGTGAGATCTCATTGCGCAGTTCTAGCTTCTGCCTTGTCCTTGAGATAGGATACCGTGGCCGAAATCCCCTTAAGAGGACATGCTTCTAAGATTAATTACAATATTACGTGATGAAAGCTGAAAAAATACCTTAATCCAGTTACAATTTATTTTTAGACCACTGTTGTTTACAAGCGGTAGCTTATAGAAATCTATAGTCTGTTATGATTAACATAATATTATTCATGATTCTATATTTTTATAAGGTTCATATTACGAAAATAAAAACCTTAACGGCTGTTGAAAGTATTTTTTTTATATTGATAAACTTTTCTATCCAGCCAATCAATCCAACCAACCAATCATTAATCATTGCACTTTTTCATAATCAACTGTTTAGCTTTACTAATTTTATGATTTTGATTTAAAAATACTGAATATAATTAAAGCTTGCAATATCAACGACACGAAAACGTTTATATTTAATTTGTGAGTTGCCGTTGCATATTCTTTCATTCAAACAGTTCAGCAATGCTCTAATTTGAGAGTTGTTTGAACATGTTTCTTATCGAATGATTTGCGTTTATTAAAGCAAATATTCGAATAATTCTAATTTCAAAATAATCAACATTTGTTAATGCTAACTATGTTTCGTTACTAAGTAATCTGTGATAGCGCATTTGTTCATATTTGGTACAAATGTATGTGTGAGCTGAGACCAGAGTGTATGCATTATGTATTAAAACATAAAATTGCTTTTGAAATGACGCAATTGCAATTTAAAATTTCATATCAACTGGGTCGTAGACTTGCAAGGTAAAAGGTTTTTGGACACCATTTAATTTATACACCTATATATCAACTTTTATTTATTTCTTTGTTAATTTTATTAATATATGTAATAAAGTTCAGAATTCATAATTGTACTTAACTTTTCATTACGCTATATATCATTTAATTAAAGGTATTACAAAACACTCAACGAAACACATTTCATGCTTTTGACAGTCACATAACTTGAAATTTTTTTAGAACGAGCTCGCGATGAATAAGTGTTCCTATCGTTTTTAAAAGGTTAAAAGACTTTATTCTCTCGATAATTATTATTATATAATATGTATATAAATGTTTTAATCAATTATATTAATTATCCTTTTAATTTGTCCTGTATATACCACAGTTAATTGGATTAAAAAACCGTTTTTAATACGTCAAAAATTTTCAAAAATATTAATATAAAACCTTTGAATAATTAATTTATGTATGTATTTTTTTTAGAAATTACTTAAGTTAAGTAAACGTTAAAGTTATTTTTAAATTACCCATTGTCTTTTACATAAAATAATGTCCTATCGTAGTTCATTTGGGGATATTTTAGTATAAATTTATATATCTTTATTTATTACGTACACCGTTTTCATGATAGCGTGTAAGTGAACATAAAATCTCATACATTATATGAACGTCGTGTTCTAAAAATTATATAATTTGTGTCAATTAAATTAGTTATTTGTTTGTGAAGCCAATCAACATTTCGAAAAAACATGATAGAAGTTGCTAATCAAAAAATTTCTATTCAATAAAATGTAAATCTGGAAAGTTTTATTCAAGTGGTGTCGTATTTTTTCTATTTGTGAACAAAGTGGCGCGTTATAGCGGGAATACATTAAATGTAATATATATGTTGAATCAAGTAACCGAAACGTAAGATTAAGTTTTTTCGCCTCGCAAAGTTCAAACAAATTTTAGTCCCAGATGGGTTTTTTACATAAAATAGCTCTGTAATGTTATTTTGATGACGAGTATTTAGTTGATATACAAATTACTTTTTCAACTGTTGTTGTAAAACATCTGCTATGTAAAATACAAATAAATATAAATTAAATTGTCTATTAAATTTTAATAATTAAAGATTTTGTCACGACTTAGGAAATCGTACTATTTCGCTGCAGTGAATTAATTTCTAGTACACATACTTTTAGGTGGTCTGGGTGTAGTTGTGCCCTGACATTGTTAATAATGGACAGGAGCTTAGGTTGATAATTGCTATATATACACTAAAATAATCCTTGTTGCAAGACTAGAAAATATATTTTGCAATATCAAAGGACATAGTTTCGTACTGCATTAAGCTTCTGTAAGAATTACGTACCAGTTTGTTCAGTGTAGTATAAAAGTGAATGCACGTGTTTTTGAAGTTACTCTTTAAACATAATCTACTACCCTAACATGTATTCCAAGGTACGAATATTTTTTAAATTGTCAAAAGAAGGATTTCATTTTTATCTGTTATATTATTTATATCTTACAAGTACAAAATAAACTTAAAATGTTATATGATTTTTATAATTTTTAATGTTTTTTATTCCAGGTCATTATCTTCCTCTGTGCCGCGGGCATTGCTTCCGCTGGTAACCTACTGCATGCGGCACCCGTGGCATACAGCGCACCCGCCACTTCTGTTTCTTACTCTACCACTACTACATCCCACGCGGCTCCAGTAGCAGCTTACGCTGCGGCTCCAGTAGCGGCATATGCCACCGCTCCTGTCGCTACGTACGCTGCCGCACCTGTAGCCACATATGCCGCGGCGCCTGTTGCGTCTTACGCAGCGCCGGTTGTCACTAAGGCAGTTGCAGCACCTATCGCTACATACGCCACTGCCCCCGCTGCCGCGGTTTCCTACCAATCCGTGTCTTCCCACACTAGCCCAGTAGCATATGCTGCTGCTGCACCTGTTATCGCAAAATCCTATGCTGCTCCTCTCGTGGCCAGTACATATGCGGCTCCTGTACTCTCAAGGTCGTATGCTGCGCCCGTTGTTACTAGGACATACGCTGCCGCTGCTCCCGTAATAACTCGGACATACGCTGCAGCTGCTCCTGTTGTAGCAAGAACTTATTCGGTGCCAGCTATCTCAAGTTACGCTCCCGTGGCGCGCTCCTATGCTCCTGCTCTATCGTATGCCTCACTGGCTACTCACGCAGCACCAGTAGTCACGTATGCTGCTGCTCCTTCCATCTCATATGCCGCCCCTGCCATCTCATATGCCGCTGCTCCTGCTGTTTCCTACGGCTACGGAGGCGGCCACGGATGGTAAACTACCGAATAAGCAAAGTTTTTGTAAATATATACTAACTATTATATGTCTATCTAATTAAATGTAAAAGTGTTGATTAATTATTAATAATGTTATGGGCAACCATTTTAAAATTAAATAAACAAAAAATGAATTTCATACAAACATACGTTTTATTTGTCCCTTTTAGATGTCCTTTAAAATACGTTTTACAACTCAAAAACGACGTATACGAGTACGCAATGATTATATTTAAAGTAAAATATGTTATTTTAAGTAAGTAGTCTTTGTTAATAACAACAAAACATAAAACATGTCTCTACCGTAACAGCCTGTGAATGTCCCACTGCTGGGCTAAAGGCCTCCTCTCCTCTTTTTTTTCGAGGAGAAGGTTTGGAGCTTATTCCACCACGCTGCTCCAATGCGGGTTGGTAGAATTCACATGTGGCAGAATTTCAGTGAAATTAGACACATGCAGGTTTCCTCACGATGTTTTCCTTCACCGTAAAGCACGAGATGAATTATAATCACAAATTAAGCACATGAAAATTCAGTGGTGCTTGCCCGGGTTTGAACCCACGATCATCGGTTAAGATTCACGCGTTCTTACCACAGGGCCATCTCGGCTTGTCAAACATGTCTCTAAACAAATAATTTGCACAAAATAAAAACTTAATAAAGTTAACACATGAAAGAAACAACATGTACCACATACGTTGTATACGTGAGCTTTTTCGTTAAGTTTTCTTTTATTCATTTATACTTCAATACCTTATTTTCACTGATAACGCATTTATAAAGTAATAACGTATGATATGAATATAATTATTAAAGTAGTACTATTAGACTCTACAGTACAACAATAATGGTTTTAATTTTTTTTTAAATATTATATAACAATCAATATATTTAAACTTATATCATAATATAATAAATAACGAGTCAATCAAACTACATATGTATCCGCCTGTGTTCTGCTACACATCTTGTCTCATGTTTTTGACAAGCTTTTATTTAACCTTACGTGTTAGTGTGTGGGTTAAATCTTGTACCTTGATTTTTAAACAAATGTCACGCAACTATTTAAGTGTTAATATTAAACAGTGAAGATTAGAATCGCATGACTCGAATTTGACTTCCTGTTAAACATTATTTTTTTTATTTTATTTAAACACTTTCAATCTCCACAAATGTCTTGGCCATGCTTTTGGTGACATCTTCATGCAGTCTCCTAGTGTAATGTGAATGCATGTTAGTTTTTACAAGTATTTCTAGGTAGCATCACAATCGAAATTTATATTATACATCAATAGAGCAGTTAAGCTGTTACAAGATTTTACAGATTCCTCACCGCTGAGGAAAAGTACAAACAGTAACTTCTACATTATGTGCAAGAGCAAATGAAACTCTATCCATATTGAAAAAAAAAACAGACTGAAAAGTATTCATGCAGGATAGCTTTGCGTTCTAATGTGGGAGGGCCGGAATCACCACGCCGGCGCTTATACGCCGGTGTACTGCGCTCAATGGCGCTATATGGTGCACCCATATGGGTGGACGCTCTCACCATTCGTAATAGCTCTTCTGTGGAGACCGCAGAGAGTTATACTGGTAAGAGCGGTACGAGGCTACCGTACGGTGTCGTGGATGGCGGCGACACTTCTTGCGAGCGATCCGCTCTGGGAACTCCAGGCCGAGGTACTCGCGGAAGTGCATCGGTTCCGGGTGGAAGCCGGGGTGAATGGCGTACGTCCAGGATCGGCGGAGGTGGGGCGAATCAGGTCTGTAGCCCAACAAGAAAGATGCGCAAGCGATCCCGTGACGCCCCCTCGTCAAGACGAAGTGAGTAGCGCTGGTTTTTTAGTCGGTATTCCGGTGCCTTCAGCGCCGGCGAGTTCCACATACCGCCCACCTCATGTGGGGGAAACACGTAAATGCGTTATTCCAGCGAAAAAAAAAGAAAAAAGGATAGCTTTGCTTTAGTTATTAATTTTAATAAAATAATTATTATTTGATGCTATCTTACTTTTATTTTATGTATTTATTTAATTTATTAATTTATGAATAATATATCTCTAATCTATCTGATATGATATCTATCTGAAAATGAATAACTCAATATTTGAAAAAAAGTTTATACATAAATTTCCATGCGAAACTTTGAAGTCGAGTCGGCACGGGTTCCCATCGTCATAAAAATCTGAATTTTCACATTCAAGTATGTTTTAGGAAAACAAACAGATAAGATGATGATAAGAAGAGACACAAAAAGAAAGAGGTATGCGTTTCAAATTAAAAAAAAAACCGTTCATTTAACCTTAATATACGTTTACGAGAAAGTTTTGTAGAATGACTTATTGACAACATCATTTAATGTAAATATTTGATTTTTTATTTATTATAATTTATATTACTGGAATATTATTAACTAATAAACATTAATATATAATGAAAGTATATCTACTAAAACTTCAACATCTCTATTTTAATATTCATTTTATGATTTTCTTAATTGAGTAGTTCATCACAGGATATTTTAATAATAATTATACTAGTGTTTTTTTCATGATTTGTATCGTAAATTATTATATATCACATTCTATGTCACCTAATTTATTATATTCGATATAAAAGTTTAGAAATGCTTGTCATTGGAGATTGCGTTCTATGCTTTGTTAAAATACCCGGTAAAGTCCTGTCAGACAAAGATCTCTTAAGGATAAGGCTTGGTACTTATTTCACCACACTGCTGAAGGACATACGTAGGGCAGAACCTTCTGAAAACAAAATAAGTTATAAACAAATTGAGCTTATAAAAATTTATTGGTCCTTAGCAGGATTTGAACTGATAGTAAGTTTATATAGTAATCCACGTATTCTGTCCATTGAACTTTCTCCAAAGTACAAAGTTACGTCTGTTTTAATAAATATTATTTTTGTTCTTTTTTATACAATATGATTTTGGGTTTTTAGTGAAGTTTAGTTTATATTATATAATCAGTTATAAACTGCAATGTTTATAAAAAATAAAATTGTTCTCTAGTCACGAATGGACTTTCAGGCTTAACAATATAATGTATTTAAAAATGGTGTAAATATATTGTATTATATAAAGTAAAAAGTATCTTTAATGACAGATGTTTTTCATTTAGTTTAAATATGACTTTTGTTGAATATTAATATGTTATGTATAATATTATAATATTATCATACTATAAAATTTATATTTATACATATATGTTGTATTCATATAACTATACTGTTTTATATAATAAAATAAGCGATGCTGAAAGGGCAATATATTAAGCATTCTAATTTATTCGTGACTTAGCAAAAGGACAAATATTTAGATATATATGTATTTTGTATTTTTGAATGATTCTTAGAGTTGACTAAAACTAAGGTATATATTATAATAAAAAATAAAGTAATTGATTGCTTTTAACGTTTTTATTGATTGTTTATAATTATTTACATTTCAATAATTTATACGCGACAATTTATTATATGTACATATTAACATTTTTTTTTTGTTTTATTTACCAGCCGTAGCTAGCTCCTAAGCCAGTGTAGGTGACGTGAGACACGGCTGGGGCGGCTGAGTATGAGATGGCGGACTTGAGAACGGGAGCGGTAGCGTACGAAGATATGGCAGGAGCAGCAGCGGCGTAGGTAGTGTAGGCGGGAGCTGCATAAGTCTTGGCCACAATAGGGCTGGCAGAGTAGGTCACAGGTGAAAGGTGATTTGCGACCGAAGAGTAGGACACAGCAGGAGAAGACAAGGTCTTTGTTACAATTGGACTAGCTGAGTATGTGACGGGACCGGAATGGGCTAATGAGGAATAAGAAACAGCGGGTGAAGCTGCATAGGTAGTGTAGGGGCTGGCTGCATAGGCAACAGGAGCAGAGTATGAAACAGCTGGTGAAATTGCCTTCACTACTGGAGCGGCAGAGTAGGTAGTGATGGCAGGTGCAGAGTGAGCTGCGTAAGTAGCAACCGGGCTACCATGGGATGTTGTTTGTGAAGAGTAGGACACAGAGGAAACCGGAGCGCTGTAAGCAAGCGGTGCGGCGTGTAGGAGGTTGCCAGCAGATGCGATGCCAGCGGCGCACAAGAAGACGATCACCTGGTAAAAAAATAACACATGACACCAAAATATTACTGCTAAGTTATAAATAATAAAACCTTTTTAGAATTTAAATTACGAAAAAAAAGAAAAAACACTTTATGCTAAACATCTTCGTACCTTGGAGTACATGTTTAATTGTTCCGTTGTTGCGTTGGAATGATATTCGAGACATTAACAGATGCTTTTATATGGTTGTGAGCTGGTATTGACATTTGCGATGTGCCCAATACACAGATCGTCGCCGTAGGCGCTTCTGTTTCAATGTCAAGGCTCGTCTCTACCGAAAATATTCATTCAACTTGTATCAGACTTATACTCGACTTTCGTAATACATAATAACCAGAATGAATTGCACTTACTTTTACTTTTAAAGTTATGTCATGTATATTTGTTTGTATTTTAAAGACTTTTTTATGTGTTTTGGACAAGCTTATTGTACCCAAAATGTTAACTTAGTTCATTCATACTGGTGGAAGGGCTTTGTGCAAGCTCGTCTGGGTAGGTACCACCCACTCATCAGATATTCTACCGCAAAACAGCAATACTTGATATTGTTGCGTTCCGGTTTGAAGGATGAGTGAGCCAGTGTAATTACAGGCACAAGGGACATAAAATCTTAATTCCCAAGGTTGGTGGCGCATTCGCTATAAGCGATGGTTGACATTTCTTACAATGCCAATGTCTAAGGGCGTTTGGTGACCACTTACCATCAGGCGGCCCATATGCTCTTCCACCTTCCTATATAATATATATATACATATATTTATATAATTATATGGATTTAGAAACAAAAAAAACAATACCGTGACATGCAGCTAGATACTATACGCTTTATCTATAAAATAAAATAAAATTGAACTGTCCGTCTGTGATTTAAAAATAACTGCCGCTTATTCAGTAATATGGATATTTGCGAGGTACTACAAAATAATCTATTTATTTTATTTTAGTTGTACCGCTGCCACCTAATAATTTATGTATTCAAATAAGCATCATGCTCATTAAAATGGCAGATTTTTACAAATTTAATTCCACGCTGGATATTAACTATATAAAACAGCAATACTTTGTATTGCTGTGTTCCGGTTTGAAGGATGAGTGAGCCAGTGTAATTACAGGCGCAAGGGACATAACATCTTAGTTACCAAGGTTGGTGGCGATTCTCGATGTAAGCGATGGTTTACATTTCTTATATTGCCAATGTCTATCTGCGATGACCACTTACCATCAGGTGGCCCATTGTGGCACACAAACTCGTCCGTCTACCAATACAGTATAAAAAATTGACCTATATTAAATTGTCAAAAAAGTGTGCGTATATCTTTCCGATGTGATTTCAATACCGTCACGCGAAGCTGTATTTTTGTACTCAATGTATATATAAACATATAACTGTCCTTTTTAAAAAATATAGATAAGATTGTTCAAAATTTTTTTAAAATTCAATATAGATAAGATTGTTTAATTTAATAGTTAACTTGGTTAATGAAATTTTTACAAAAATGTTTAATAATTCAATTTAATATTCAACAATAAAACAGTTATTGGTCCTGAAAAATTATATAATTATCTTCTTTAAATACTTTTGTGTTTATGATTCATCTCGTGCTCGACGGCGAAGGAAAATATCGTAGGAAACTTATATATATCTTATTTCACTGAAATGTTGCCACGTGTATCATACCGCATTGTATCAGCCTGGAGGAATAATCCTTCTCCTCAACAGGGACATTTTAATACTTTCGGAACCTTGAATACTCTTAAAGATAAATCATAGATAAAAAAATATATACATTGTTCTTCTTATAAACATTCATAAAATATAATTTATCATATTTCTATTAAGCATAATTACTTTGAAAATAATTTATAAATTTATAATTAAAAACATTCATATTTTCTGTAGTAGTATTAAATCGTTTTAATAATTACATAATTCATTTGTAGCATTATGTGACATCTGTGCAGTCAACTGAAAATTTGTTTGCGGTGATTGGGTCTGTGGCTCCTTATTGAGAGACGGTTCGATAAACGGCTCATGGTAGCTCATGATAGTTTGTTAAACAACATTGTTTCATTGTCGATTTGTCTCTGTATATTTTTTATGATTGTCAGGCTTTTATTAGTTTTTTTTTTTTATTTATATGAATTGATGTATTGAATATTATCTTATGTATGTTAAAATGTGATAAGTCCATTATTTTATAACATTATTTAACAGATAAATACACTTAATTTTGTATATTATTGTTTAGTAAATGAGTAATTAAATAAAAAATGTACTGTAACTGTATTGTAAGATCACGTGAACGTCCCACTGCTGGGCTAAGGCTTACTCTCCCTTTTTTTTGAGGAGAATGTTTGGATCTTATTCCACCACGTTACGTTGCAGGAGGCTACTTGAATAAATTATATTTTGATTTCATTTAAAACATCTTATGTCTAATAACAGCGGTGTATAATATTGAGTGTAAATAAAAGCTACTTTAATGCGGGTTGGTGGAATATACTGGCAGATAATTTTAGTGAAATTAGACACGTGCAGGTTTCCTCACGATGTTTTCCTTCACCGTCAAGCACGAGATGAATTATAATCACAAATTAAGCACATGAAAAATCAGTGGTGCTTGCCCGGGTTTCAACCCACGATCATCAGTTAAGATTCACGCGTTCTTACCACTGGGCCATCTCGGCTTTTTGTACAAAATGTTTTAAAAAATTAAAATAATTAAAAGCGAATTTTTAAATAATTTAAAGAAATATTTCATAAATAATATAATTGGTTCTACTTCTTTATATAGTAGGGCTTAAAATATAGCATCGCTTAAAAACAAAATAATAATCACTAATAAAATGTTTTTCAGGATATATTTATGTTTTTTTTTTTTTTTTTTATATTCGCCGGGAGGGCAAATGACTCTACTCCACCTGATGGTAAGTGGTAGTAGAGTCCAAACGCGACGACGGCCAGTTCAGACGGGAAAAACGTTCTGCACTAGCCGCCTTCGCCTTGCCGGCCCGCAAGATGCCTCTTCACGCCTCGTTTGAAGGAACCCGGGTTGTAAGAGGAGGGGAACACGTGAGCTGGTAAGGAATTCCATTTTTTGGAAGTGCGACAAAGAAAGGAGTTGCCAAATTTCTTTGTTCGCGATGGAATTGATGTCACAGTTAGGCGGTGACATCGAGAACCAGCTTGCGTGGACTTAAGAAGGAAGGGGGAAGCAGGAATTAGAGAGAATAATTCCTCAGAGCACTCGCCGTGATACAGTCGATAGAAAGCGCTCAATGCTGCTATCTCACGAAGCAATTGTAAAGGTTCAAGGGTGTTTGTGACCTTTACGTCGCCAATAATGCGTACGGCACGTCGCTGCAACCGGTCCAAGGCCTCAAGTAGGTACTTAGCGGAGCCATCCCAAAGGTGCGAGCAATATTCCACGCAAGACCGTACCTATGTTTTGTACAGCAGGCACAGTTGTTGTGGCGTGAAAAAGCGCCGCACCTTGTTCAGAACTCCGAGTTTCCGTGAAGCTGTTTTTATAAAAGTCTCTCTCCTCAATTTCCGCTCGCCCAGCCACTGCGCGTCCGTGGTATCCACCATGCACTGTACTATCGTCTGCATAGCAATGTATGTTCCCAAGAGAGAGCATATCATTATCAGGTACTGTCCGAAGACATCTTGTCCGTGCCTTTATTGTATATTCAGTTTATAGATCTATTATCTATATAAGTATGTATTTACAAAAGAAAAATAGTATGTGTAGTATATCAGTTGTCTAGTTTCCATAGTACAAGCTCTGTACAAGCTTAATTTGGGATCAGAAGGCCGTGCGTGAAAAATGTCCCAGGATATTATTATTATTATTATTATTTTGTATGCCTGCATATTTCAAATGCAGCATCACAATAAAAAAAATTGGATTGCGAATTTTTTTATAAGTAATTTTGTCATAAATAACTAAGAAATATAATTATGTACTTGTAATAAAATATGATATTAAGTATTATAATTATTTATTAAGTACCTATTTATGAAAATTATTTACATCTCTTCGTATCATAATTTAAAAACAAATTTGAATAGCATTTCAGAGACAGCGGAGCATTTCGTGGATATAAAAAGTGATACTCAATCAAAATTCGCAAATACAAATATAATATATATAATAATATATGTAATGTAATATATATAACATACATATAAATAAAAGTCTATATGTTATTATCTAATGTAGGTGTATTTAAACGTTATTAAGGTTCCGCTAACGAAGAATATAATGAAAAACAATAGGTAACGCTTAAAATATTTTATTATTAAAATAAATTATTAATCATCATTTACCATCCGTAGCTGGCTCCCAAACCGGTGTAGGAAACATGAGACACGGCTGGGGCTGCCGAGTAAGTGACAGCGGACTTGAGAACTGGGGCTGTAGCGTAAGTGGAGATTGCTGGAGCGGCAGCGGCGTACGTGGCTAAAGCAGGAGCTGCGTAAGTCTTAGTCACAACTGGGCTGGAGGCGTAGGTCAGAGGTGACGAGTAGGTTCTACTCAGAGTAGGACCAGATGCATATGCAACGGGAGCGGCATGAGCTACTGAAGAGTAGGACAAAGCGGGAGATGCAGCATAAGTGGCAACTGCTGGTCTTGCTGCATACGCAATGGGAGAGGCGTGGGCAAGTGACGAATAGGCGATTGCAGGCGCGGAATGAGTTGAGATGGTCTGGTAAGATACAGCTGGAGATATTGTTTTAGCAACAACTGGGGCGGCGGCGTATGTGGCGATAGGGGCAGCGTGGCCAGTCGTTTGTGAAGAGTAGGACACGGAGGAAACAGGAGCGCTGTACGTCAAGGGCGCGGCATGAAGAAGATTGCCGGCGGAGGCGATGCCAGCAGCGCACAAGAAAATTACCACCTGGAGATAAAATTTAAATTATAAAATCAATAATCTCTTACCATAGGAGAAACATTTTATTTAAAAAAAGTTACTGTCTATGAGACGCAATTCAAATATGTCCCTACAACATTTCACGTCACGATCACTATTTACAAAACCATTTTACAATAACGATTAATTAAATATGAGAACCGTGCATTACTATAATGTTAAATATTGGCTTATTCTTATTCGTACCTTTGAGTACATGTTTGTTTGTTTCAGTTGTTGTCGCTGGAATGAGTTTCGTATCAATTGCAAGATGCTTTTATATGGTTAGTAAGAACTGGTATTAACATTGTTTATTCACAACTCGACCCATCGCTGCAGGCGCTTTTATTTCAGTGTCAAGGCCAAATTACGCCTCCGGAAATTTTGTTCAAATTATAAATCACCCATCACCTACATTGAAGTGTATAATTAATATCAAGTTTCCAATTTCATTATATTCCAATTTTTTTAAATAAAATGTTATTTAAACATCATTAAAATAAAATATATGTTTTAAGTACTATTTTAGCTTTTATTTGAACTATGAATACGTTAATTTGTTTAAGATTTTTTGTAATATCAGCGAAGGTTCTGTTACATGTAAATAATTAAAAACGGGGTGGAAATAAGCGCTATATTACTATTACAAGCATTCTAATGTTACACTTTTTTTTTGTTTTACCTTTTTATATCCTTAAATTAAATAAAACCTATGTAATTTAATCGTTGGAAAGTTAAATTATTCTAGTCGATTTTTCTTGGTAGAAACATTTCGAATAAGAGGTAGCATTTTGCTTGCAGGAGGCTACTTGAATAAATTATATTTGGATTTCATTTAAAACATCTTATGTCTAATAACAGCGGTGTATAATATTGAGTGTAAATAAAAGCTACTTAATTGTTTTAATGTTTGCACTGACAATTATGCGTAATCATACAAAACAAAATCAATAAATGCTTATTAATAAATAAATTAGAATCATGTTCATCTATTAAATAAAAAAAGCTCTGTATTATTTTTCCTTCCTATGAGGATACTAATATAAATTGGTTTATATAACATTTTGTGTTTGTCTGCACTTGTCTAGTTGTTAGCGAACTTCTTTCACCAAGAGTCGCCTGAGAGAGATCGCTATAAGCGATAAGATTGCCTTTGCGTACAATGGTATTCCTTATATTAGTTTCTTTCTTGTTATTCTGAGTTATTTGTTATTTACATGATGTGTAATCTTATATAATTATACATATAAAATGGACGTTGTTTGACGGATTACCATGAAAATTGGTTATTTTTTTCATGGAGAGAGTTTTAATACTGTCCACTTAACAAAAACTGACAACAGTTACTTGCCGCTAGACGGCGCTGCATTAAAAAAAAATTTTAATCTAATGATGATGAGAATAATTAACTACATAATTATAATTTTTTTCAAAATATTCTTTTTTTTGCGCAAGGTTATTCTAAGTTGGTTTTTATAACGCTGTTCCACTGTGATATACATATGTTGCCTCGTAATTAGTAATGGCATCAGGAAAGCATATTGTATTGATCCAAGATAAAGGGAATTTTTATACCTAACACTTAAAGAATTTTTACATATAAATATTAAAGTAAATAAATATTTACAAACAATGACGCACTCTTAGCAGCTTTGCTCTCCTTATCTATCAATCTCTAGCTAGGTAAGAGTAGTAAAATCGACAATCGATGTAGCTGACAAAAATTTTCTTTATTAGTATTCTTCGTTTTAATTATATATGCAATATGCATAGACATTTTAATCTATTGTTACCAACTTTCATTGGTTGCTTGACATAATAATTACCGGGGTTGATTTTTGGTGAAATCCATATGAGATGAAATATTGACGTATTTAACAGCTTAAAGACTATCCTCTATACTAGGATCCTCTATACTAGGATTTGATATATATTTTTTTGATCAACTAATTTTTTTAATTTAATTCCTACTACTAGTTTGATCAGAAAAAAAATCTCTTCCTCGTATCTTCTCTCCTTCCTATAAGCCGTTCAAATGTTGAGCTATGAATGTAGGTTAATTTATTAATTAATTAATAGTATGCCAGTGGTAAGAACGCGTGAATCTTAACCGATGAACGTGGGTTCAAACCCGGGCAAGCACCTCTGAATTTACATGTGCTTAATTTCTGTTTATAATTCATCTCGTGCTTTTCGGTGAAGGAAAACATCGTGAGGAAACCTGCATGTGTCTAATTTCATCGAAATTCTGCCACATGTGTATTCTACCAACCCGCACTGGAGCAGCGTGGTGGAATAAGCTCCAAACCTTCTCCTCAAAAAAGGGAGAGGAGGCCTTAGCCCAGCAGTGGGACATTTACAGGCTGTTACTGTATATGCTACGGTTTTTATTTAGACTCAGAAATCAATATATATTTAGTGTTATAATTGTTTTATTGTAACACAATAATCAAGAATTTTATTTTCGACGCAATAAAGAAATCTTGCTTTAGTTCATCTACGATGTGAAACTTGTATTGTGTTATTTTAATGTACAAGATTTTAAAGTTTTTAAATTATTTTTATGTAATTACAAAAAAAGAAAATATTTTAAAATTAATTATTTATAAAAATATATATATTTTTAATATTTTGGTGTAAAATAAAAATAAAATTGATTTTTTAAATTTTATTCGCGTTGTATAAAAATAAATATACAAATGACATAAGACTAAATTTGTACACAATGGTTAAGTGATCACCAGCCGTGACCGGCAAGACCGCCGTAAGCGTACGCAGGCGCAGCTGAGTATGTGACTGCTGATTTGTACACAGGGGCCGAAGCGTAAGTCGCAACGGGAGCAGCGTGGGCGGCGTAACTAAGAGGAGCAGAGTATGAAACCGCTGGGGCAGCATAGCTCTTTACGATCGGGGCGGACGCATAGGTGGAGTAGGACGGGGCGGCGTATGAAATAGCGGGAGCCGCATAGCTCTTGTAGACTGGAGCTGCCGCGTAAGTAGCGTAGCTGGGAGCAGCGTATGCCGCGTAGGTCTTAGCAACCACGGGAGTAGCGTGGGCGGTGTGGGTAGAGTATGACGAAACTGTCGACACAGCGGGTGCAACAGCCTTCACGACGGGAGCGGAGTATGCCACAGCGGGAGCGGCGTATGTTGAAATGGCAGGAGCGGCATAGCTCTTGATGACGGGGGCTGCTGCGTATGTAGCGTATGAGGCGACAGGGGCAGCGGCGTATGACGCTACGGGGGCCGCGGCGTATGTGGCAACGGGAGCGGCGTACGAAGCCCCGTAAGTGGCTCCGTATAAGCCTCCAGCGCGGGCGGTCGCAACCGCGCACAGGAATACTACAAGCTAAAACCAAAAAATATTACATATTAAACAATTTTGTTGACATTATTCCTTAAAAATAAAGTATTTTGATGTACTTTTTATGAAAATGAGAATATTCTTTTAATTTAAAAAATTTAATAGTACACTTATTTATAATAATAAATGAATATTTATCTAAACAAATATTTTTACCTTGGCTGTCATTTTGTGATATTAAACTCGGTACGGCAAGTGATACGGTCAGTGTGTAGGCGCGTACTTATATACCATTCTCGTTAGGTATCCCCGTGCGCAAGCGCGGCTTGTTTCGCTCTAGGCCTTACGTTAGAACCCTATTACGGATGTTAATATTTTAATAGTCATTGAATTGTATTTAATGTAAGATAACCTATATTTTTGTATTTACTTATTTGTAAGAATAGAATATTACATCTTTTATTAAAATGTTTTTTAGTATTTTTTGAAAGTGTCAACACTTTGAGTGTTTTAAGTGGATCAACCAAGTTTTGCGAAATGTTTTTAATAACAATGTTTCTCAATGTACATTATTATAGATATTATAGGGAATTTACTAACATTCCAATTCGTTGTCTAATTTTCGAATTCAGTGATTTCCGTAATTGAATTTTTGGGTATTCGTTGATCTAGAAAAATCACGTAGTGAAAAGTTTGTTTTGTTCATTCATTATTTTGTATTAAACTAGGTAACAGACCTAAAAATTGGGTTAGAATATTTCTTGTAATTGTTATTGTATATTGAAAATGTTACGTATATACTTAATTAATAATAAATTGTTTTGCTTATGTTTTTAATTTATTTTTTAATAGAAATATAATTATAAGCATTACACACTAAAAGTAACCATTATTAAACATTTATTAATTTATACAATTTTTACATTCATATTAATTATAAGAGATTTATTTAATATTTAATTGTGTATATCGATATACTTAATTAGGTAATTGTAATAGAATTTACAAGCATTATTTGTTGTGTGTATTAAAAAATCAAAATATTGTTTAAGCTGGTATCACTGGCTATATGGTTCAATTACATTATGTAAGCTCCTAACAAACTATAAATCGATCAAGATCATGTAGTCATTTGGGTCCGGCTGAATTTACGCGATATATATGCGTTAGAATACGTAATTCAGTACAGATAACCATAAATGTGCTAATCACTCTTGACGTGATAGATATAATGGCTATTTTAGCTTAAAAATAAATTGACCGCCGTACGGAGACAAGCCTCATTTGAGTTGTGTAAACGTACCCATGTGGCGCTTTTGTTTAAGGGTTTGAACCCAGTTACTGATTGATATTCTTTTTAAATTTAAAATATTGCTTAGGATTCATTTTATTTATTATTACTTATTATTAATGTTATCTCCACACTTTTGTCTTCGTGAAATGTATCGAGTTTATTTCATTTATTTTTTATTCTTTTATTTGCAAATATAAATTGTAATGTATTCCTTTAATTAAATTTTATGCTTTCATAACAATTTATATACTTACATATTCATATATAATTACATAATACTATTCTTTTATATTTGTACTTTATTGAAAGCCATGGATCCCGCACCGCGGAGTAATATTACCTTATGCAACGTAACCCTCGGTTCCTTGTCACCGTTTCGAAGAGTACGTTGTGTATATTCTATACAGCCATTTTGAAGGTAGTTGGTATAAATTGGTTAAAAAAATACTTTAGTTAAGAATGCAATAAGTACGTTTTCTTGATTAAAATATAAAAAAAAAATTGTTAGTGCAACTAAAATAGGATAATTTATTATTTGAGATATTATTACAAATTTTACACTAGATCAATGTTTACTAATATAATATATTTAGTATTATTTATCAGTAATACACATCACTCGATACATATATACACTCATACTGTATCTCCGTATGTATAGTATTGCTAAAAGGTTATGTACAAGAATGTTTTAATAATGTTAATATTAAATAGATTATTTAACTTAATTAAAAAAAAGTTAGGTTGAAAAGAATTTCCGAATATTGAATTCAAATGAATTGTGTACTACGCCTTATTCACATGTTACATTGTGCAATCCTGGACAGGTCAATCGTGCCGCCTCGCCCCATACAGCCTAAACTAGACTAGGTATTCGATATTGCATTAAAACTCACGGAGTCCATAATGTTGGTAACTTTTCTTTGTTTGACATAAACAACTCGTTTGACAATACCCCGATTCGGCATATAGAGTAGCTTAGTGTCAAATAATTATAAACCTTATTTATTAAGATGAAGGTATTATTTTGTACGTTCAAAATTTGGCACGTGTTGACAAGATAATACATTAAGACGAACGTGAGTAAAATTTTTTCAAAGGCCGTTTGTTCATAGTTTATGCAACGATGAGTTATAGTGTTTTTTTTGAGTTGTTTTAAAAGTAACATTTTTTTTTTATTAAACATTGACACATTGTAAGTGTAATTTTTTTATGCTTAGAACGAGTTAGAACGAAGAAAAAAAATGTTATTTTTGCATTTTATCTATACAAATAAATGGAAAAGGAAGTATGTTTGTCATTTCAAAATAATTTCCTCTTTTAAATTTAATATGAATTTTTGCGAGCTATCAAAATTAATTTGTTGTTTTTGTGTCTCTTTGTTCGGGGTAATCTTCAAAAGGGTTAAAAAATATAAATACAAATAATTTAATAAATAGTATAAATAGTCTATATTTCATCAAAATTTTGACAATTGATTCGACAGCTTCAACTTTATGTACGTAAGATACGTGTGGTTCGCTATTTTAATCTTGTCTTATAATTAATTAAATAAATTTGTAGTCTGCCGGTGATTTCAAATTAACTGCTATTTTTAAATTAATAGCACTTTGTGAGTTACCTAAACATTTTTTTAAATTTACTTTACTTAGCTGCTTTTACGTAATACTATATATTGATGTATTTCATGTATAATTTAAATGGGTTTGTATATGTGACTTCGAAGGTTCCTTCTCACAAACTTATTTCCAAGCTGATGACGCCGCGGGTTTTGCTAGTTCGCAATAAAATACACTCTTAAGATGAATTATATAATTTTGTTACATGATAATTATCTTAAATAAGCACTTTACATAGCGGTAATATAATTTATACTTAATTAAACTGTCAGTCGCGCATACCATAAAAACTAAATATTTTAAGCATTTACCATGAATACGTTGTACCGTGACCTGTGAATGTCATGTGAGAAACTGCAGAAGCTTCTGCGTAAGATAATCTAGTGCTAATTGCTTCATTTTGTATCGGCGTATAAGAGTTATACGTCAGTCGTTTTGAGTTACTTGTTGGTAAATTTGATGAGGTATATACAGGATTGTATGCAAGTCGAGTCCCGACTGAATCTGGATATAGCGAATCAAACGAAAATCGATGCTTATCTACGGAGTTGACTTCGGCTTCTTGATTCGATACATCTTTTTCATATATCGGAGCGGGTTCTGCATTTGCCTTGTAATTTGGTGGGTTACTGATAGAAGGGTAAGCAGATGGCACTGACGCTTCAGGAGTAAAGTGAGTACCGATGGGACCAGCCTTGACAACTGCCAAGCAGACCAAGAATACCGTTATCTGTAATAAAAGAAAACCAATTATATTTTTTTTTATTCATATTCAATTTATTTGAATAATTAGTTTAGTATTAATAATAGTTGTATTTATATACTCGATATGCCTAAAACTTTTACCCTTTCAATCATTTTCGTCGTGTCATTTATCAGAATCAAAGTATCGAATGTGAGTATTTTTGTACATGTCTGGCTTTTATACATTGTAACTGTATGAAATTAATCCAATCTTCAATCAACTTCACCCTTTTCTGTAAGCTTAATGGGCCATATTTTAAAACCTGTCGCCGGACCTTAAACTCTGTAACCTTTATTTGAATCAACATGCTTCCCAAAAATAAAAGCGGTCTTGCTATAATATTTGGGAACTCGTTTTAAGTATCAAGAGTAATCTCTTGTCTCGGCTATGGAAGATAACTTCTCATCTTTACAGTATCATATCATATCATTATAATAAAGTGTATTGGATTAAATACTCCTTTGTATAACTTAGATAATGTCAATAATTCTTGTATGAACTTACCGTTGAATAATGAATTATTTAGTAAACTAGTGGTAGCCTAAAGCGATATAAAGATATGATACTGGTTCTTACGCAAGAGTTTAGAGAATTGCTCCGTGCGTTTTGCACTTGCGATATGTCTATGAACTGTATAAAGTATTAGCATCCGTTAGCATATTAGATAGGCGTGTGGGAGTAACCTAAATGAAAAATAGGCACAAACATGTTCTGAATTTTGTTACCGATGATTCATATAGTGTATGCCACTTTGTCAATCATTAATATTCTATTCAGTTATGTATATACAAACTAACCAAATTTAATTAACAAGATTACAATGTTAAGCATAATCTAACAAATAAACAAGAGAAGTGTGTCTGAATATATAAATAAGTATCAGAATTACATACAGTGCCCTTCTCTAGGAATAATACATATAAAGCTAACAAATTTAAATTAAACATTACATAATTAATAATTTCTGTCAGAAGCAATTAAAATATAATAAATATATTTATATTACAGGGGTGTGTAGCCTTTTCTTTTTTTTTAATATTGCTTACTTATTCGAGTTATGCACAAAATATTCTGCCAATTTTAACAAACTTCACGTTGTTGAATTTGTTGTCTTATACTAAAGGCAAAGGTGTTTATTATAGTTCTGCTTAATATATAATTAAAAAAAAAGTTTATATATCGTGCTGTTATAATATGCTATAAGCTGTGGAGCATTAACGTAAAACGCGCGTCAAGCCGCGCGGAGAGGCTAGTTATGAATAAATATTCTGTTTGCAATGTAAACATAAATTTTGATCTAGCGTTATTGTTTAATCTAATAAAGCTAAGCCTAGAGCGATCCCTTGTTACCATATCACATTTATACATAACACTCTGATAAAGCAATGAAAGTTTAATGCGGTTCAGTTCTTCAACGCATCAATAAAACATGGAATGGTAAGTGCCAGCCAATGTCGAATCACAACGAGTTTTTTTACGTCGAATCTTACTGAGACAAAGTAATTGCGTTTTGAAATAGATTATATGGATGTACTTGTTAGTGCCACTTAATCAGTCAGTTAAAGGTTTTCATTTAGCTTGTATCGCTGATCACATTCAAATTCAGAGTTGGACAAAAAAAAAAATATTTTTTTTGTATGGATTAACGATAAATTATTTCAGACGTAGTTTGTAATTATTAGTATATTCTAATTTGAAATGTATATTTGGTTCGATTTGGTATTTAATTTGCATTACAGCAAAGTTTTTCAAATACCCTACCGAAATAAAATTGAATATTTAATTAAATAGCAACGGAATGAAAGTCGTTTCTGAGATTCATCGCAACAAAGGAACAGACAAACTGAAGAATGCCATTATCCCATTTAATTGGGGTCAACGAAATATATCTTTTTCTTTCATCAATCTAAACTCTAATTATAAGCAACCTGTTTTGAAAGTTGTAATATAATATATGAAATACAATAAACTCTTCCAATTATACATATATAATAGTATTTTATACAACTAGTAGATATACTGTGGGCTAATATTTGATAATGAAGATGGCCTTGGCTAAGCTATTACTTCGCAGAATAATGATGTACGAATCTTATTTTAGATACATTTAAGGTACTTGTGAAACATTTACACCGAATTGAAATGATTACGATACAATCTACTTTAATATATTAACCTAATTACGCAAAAAATCACTTCACTATTTACTTAGAAGAAACAATTAAATATATAAAAACCAAAGATCACGTATGTATAATCATAGATTTCGTTAACTCACAAACTTTAAAACGAAATGATTCACTATAGTAACAGCCTGTGAATATCCCATTGCTGGGCTGAGGCCTCCTCTCCTTTTTTGAGGAAAAGGTTTGAAGCTTATTCCACCACGCTGCGCCAATGCGGGTTGGTGGAATTCACATGTGGCAGAATTTCAGTGAAATTAGACACTGCAGGTTTCTTCACGATGTTTTCCTTTGCCGTTAAGCGCGAGAGGAATTATAAACACAAATTAAGCACATGAAAATTCAGTAGTGCTTGCCCGGGTTTGAACCCACGATCATCAATTAAGATTCACGTGTTCTGACCACTGGGCCATCTCGGCTATTCGGCTATAATATTATGATTCACTATCATCTGTAATTTGTATGAAAATTATAAATAAATAAGAAGTAGGACACTAAGTGGCTAATTGTGTAAATAAAATTTGCTGATTTAGATAAAAAAAAATATAATTAGACCTCAACACATTTAAACTGTGTATTTAGAAATATTTAATCATTCATCACTTATCTGATTTCGTTCATTAAAACATTCTAAACATGTTACTTAAATTATTTTATATTATAATACTTTTTAATTAGAACTTTTTAATTAGAGTTATCAACATACCTGTGTTATTTAATTGGTAGAAATAAGTAACTTCTGACGTTCTTGGCGGTTCGTCTTGGTAGAATTTACATTCCGAACGGGCGTTGTAGTTTTACATTAACTATGATCCTGTAAAATTACTCTTTAAAATTTCTTATAAGTGCCTACTTAAATAATGTATGTTATAATTTTCATCGCACATATGAAATTTCGATTTTTCCATGGTAAATGGATAAATCGAAATACGGAAAAATGAGTGAAAAACTGTTTATTTTTAAAGAAATATCAGAGCTTTAATATATAAAACTAATTTTAATTTAGAATTTTAAATAGTGTGAACGACATTGATTTTCACACTGGCCGGTACCTAAAATTGAGATTTTCATAAGACTAATAATTATTTAATTCACACCTTTGCTTACTTATATTATACCTATTCTATCATTTTTTGAAGTTGTTACAGCAGAATTTTTTAACTATCAATAAGTTTATGAAATATTTAATGATGAAAGTCGATCCTCACCCTCTTAGGCTTTTGTCGTTTCCATTTCTAACACAAGTTTTCAGCTTAGTTGGAGAGGAAAAGGGGAATATTAGTAATTACTTGAAAACAGGAATTTTATTATATTACTTATACATAAAAATGTATGTCTATTTGTGATTAGTAAACTTCCACGCCGTTTAAACGCTCACCACAAAAGTTGGCACATGTGTATATGTATTTTTTAATGATTTTTATGCTATCCATTTTGTTGTAACAAGCCAGTAGATTTGGATGAAATTTGGTATGAAGCAAGCTTAAATTACAAGGAAGGACATAGTCAAGTTTTGTTTAGTCCTAACATTTTTTAGACCGAAATCGATTATCGACGAAATTGGTCTGGAGGACATTGTCCTAATAATGTCCTCCAGACCAATTTCGGCCACGGCGGCCAATCTCAAGAGAGATTAGCCAACTACGCAGGAGATATTATAGTGCACAAGTGTGTGCGCAAACACAGGTGCATTTTCTATTCCATAACTCTCATAATCCGATGGGACGGCAATCCGACACGACCGGAAAGAGTTCAGGCGCAGGACCGACGGCTTTACGTGCTTTCCGAGGCACGGGAGTGTTCACACTTCCAACTTCCAGACTCCGGGCTGCTACTGAGAATTTTCTGACAGAAAAACTCAATAACTTTTTATTGGCCCGATCTGGCAATTGAACCCAGGACCTCCGGGTCTGCGGCCTTATATCAAGCCACTAGACCAACGAGGCAGTAAAAGTAAATCCTAAACCTAATACGTATGCGAAGCCGCGCGCGAAAACTAGTAGTTAGTATATATAAATAAGCAGGATAACTATCCCATGGGGTTGGCTATTATTGTATTACATAAAATTTAAATCATTGTGTAACTTTATTTAATCGCATGTAACAATTTCTTATAATTATTCGAGTATATAATTTGACTAGAAATAAATTTATGAAATCTTTACACAGCACAAATAATGACTGAAAATTTGTATTTCTTAGAATGTTTCAAATTAACTTTTTTATGTTGATACTAAATTAGGATTATTCGCGGCCAGAAAATTGTAGTTTTTATTGCTAATTGACTGCAACTTCTGCCAACAACAAATAAAAATGCTCATTAAATGACTGAGATTAAGAATTCATGAGTAAAAAAATCCATGTTTTTTTTGTTTTATAAAATTATTCAATTTAATGTTTTTGTTATAGACGAGATGGCCTAGTGGTTAGAGCGCATGAATCTTAACCGATGATCGTGGGTTTAAACCCGGGCAAGCACCACTGAATATTCATATGCTTAATTTTTGTTTATAATTCAAATCGTGCTTGAAGGTGAAGGCTCTCGGCTCACTTTGGACAATATTAGATGATAATTGATATTACGGTCAAATTTAAGTGCGGTATAAAATGTTTAAGTGATATTACATAATACATTTACATATGTCAAATATGTGAACATAAAAAAACTGGCAGACGCGTTGTCGTGGTATACTAAGGATTATATACCCTTTAAACATAGTTATATTCTCTATATGTATTATAATTTATTATATAATACTATTATTTTAAATTTTAATCCGCATATTTTATGTATGTATTTTATAGTACCTTAATAAATGAAAAATTACAATATATCTACATAATTATTGAAGATAAACATAACAACTTAACTTTCTCTTCTTATCATCATTGTGTAACGGAAACATTGAGAAGTTATCCCGAAGATTAATTCAAGGATAAATTCTTCAATTTTGGAATTTCCCTTTAATAAAAGTTTTAATGACTCCGACTAACTAAGGAATTCTAGTTTAGCTTTGGATAAATTAATATTTCGAAATATCATCAGAGATAAATTGCTTAAATACAAACTAAAAGTGGTTTTATTGAGTGAACGCTGTGTTTTGCTTTAGTTTCAGTACGGTAAATATTTGAACCGATTTTAATAATTACCTACGTTATGATATTATGATACATTTACGCATGTAATTAAAAATTTCAGATAAATTAATTTGATGTTGAGGCAATAAAGTGCCTTTTTGATCTAATAAATAGCTAGTATGACTGCAGATCCCGAGGTTTGGGTTCATATCTGTGTCGGGCCAGTAAGAAAATACAGAGTTTTTCTATCAAGAAATTGTCAATAATAGCCCGAGGTTAGGAAGTCGACAGCGTAGTAGTAGTAGTACACCAAAAACCTCAGAAGCTCTTTAAGCCGTTAATCCTGCCCCTGATCGATCTCCGATCGTATAAGATTCCATCCGTGCCAACGGACTGAGATTATAGAAACAGAGAGTACGATTGTATTTACAACGTCCTACGCAGTTTGTTAGGCTTTCTGATACGCTGTCATGGTCGAAATTCGGTCACGTGGCCCTCATGTTTTTTTTTAAATATGAAAATTTTGACAATAAATATGTATAAGTATACAGGTATCTTTTAAAAAACATAATATATCCCCCCGGAACTCAAAACGAAAACTTTACTAGACTGAGAAAAAACGAATATTTCAATAATAATCTTTAAAATAATTAGTGTTGCATGTAGTTTTAATTAACAAAAGTTCGTTTACTCAGGTCGTTTTACAAAATATTTTTATATCGCTATAAAAGTATGTGAATTTATATGTATACAGAGGCTAAAAGTATCTTAAGCTTAACACAGAAAGGTCGTATGTAGACCTTAAATATTTTCTATCGTATAACTTTATAGTGACTGTACTAATTATACTAAGCTATTAATCATGTCATTCAATACATAATGAGTGACACTTTTATATATGTAATAAAACTACTTAGGAGTATATGCGTCCTAGAAAGATTTGTTCATACATACGACTATTAGCAAATGTAATTGATATGACAAGTTGTCAGAACAGTATCGGGAGTAACATCAGGACAGGCGATTAATATACATGTCATGTCAACGTGTTTTATTGTGTTCAGCGAGAGATTTCACCAAACAATGCGAACCCATACAACGGCTTCATCTATATATATCATCATCTAAAACAGTTTTTATACTCAAAATTACAATTGAGGCATTTTTATATTGCAGAAAAAATCTTTGTTAAGTTATTCGCAGCTTGAGTTTGTTTACTGTACATAAATATAGCTCAAGGCGATGCGCTATGCGAAGTACAACCACACGAGCATATACGCTTTGTAAATTTAAAAATAATTACATTTTATTTTTAATATTTATGCCAGTTTAACTTATTTTATTTATCAAGGAATCCTTGATATAACAGAACTAAATAAAGCTAAGCTAATATATATTATATACTCTACATATATCACTATGTGGTAATATATTTTGTAAGTAATTTTCTTGGTTTTAAATTACAAATTGCAACGTCTTAATATTTTCTCTCCACTAAGATAACCTATACTCTTCGACTTTCCAAAAACAATATTAACTAATTCTAATTACATTTCGGGTAAAATAACTTTTTAGCCTTACTCGCTAATATATGTACATAGAACAATATTAGAAAAAGTAAATTAAACCAATTTTAACATATAATAAAAAGTAAAAAATAAACTAGTTTGATTTTTTTATTAAAATATTTGAGTTTACAACATTAAGCAATATTAAACTTACGTTTACATTTACACACCAGGCTCGTCAGCCACTCGCAAGCTATCAAAGTTATTATCAACACTACAATATGTGAGTTAGTACAATATGTAATTATACTTAAGCCATTAGTAAAAAATAAATCGTTTACATTGCTAAAAGAAACTTAGTAATACATCATTTGGACAGGACACCGATTAAAAAAACTACAACTACAAAACTAACAAGAAATTCAATTTGATATCGATCTAACTGGTTGTAGGGCTTAGTGCAAGCTCGTCTGGGCAGGTACCACCAACTCATAAGATATTCTACCGCAAAACAATAGTACTTGGTATTGTTGTGTTCCGGTTTAAAGGGTGAGTGAGCCAGTGTAATTACAGTCGCAGGGGACATAATATCTTGGTTTCCAAGTTTGGTGGCGCATTGGCAATGTGAGTAATGGTTGACATTTCTTACAGTGGCAATGTCTATGGGCGTCGGTGACCACTTGCCATCAGGTGGACCATATGCTTGCCTGCCTACCTATGCTATAAATTAAAAAAAAGTATTTAGGGCATTTTTAGAAATGTTCGAATACGGTTTAATTATTATTATGCACAAGATGATCACGTATCAAGTGTTGATTACTTTGGTTGTGAAAATATATATAGAAGAATTGGGAACCTCCTTTTTTGAAGTCCACTAAAAACCTTCCTCAATAAATGGTCAACCGAATAGTACCAGTAATGCATAAGAGCAGTTTATTAAATAAATACTCGCCAAATATATAATATTGTGTTATTTCCGCCTACAACACAAACTATAAAAATATTATTATTTTATACGAACTAATTAAGATGTAGCCGATAAATATATCTGCTTATAGGATATCCTTTTGGCCATAATAAACTTAATTAGATTTTTTCTTGTCAGTATATATGTATATAATCTAATAAAATAAAACATATTGTGGCCGCGAAATTATGTCAATGATTACATAATTACCGTTACGCGTGAATTAATTATATTTTTATTAATTATCTCACCTTAGTGTTAATGAAATTGATGTCGTTTCTAATTTTAGAAATTGTTTGTTGATATAATTAAGATTAATTAAACTTTAAAAAATATAAAATCTCTACAAACAAAAACCTTCATGCAATTTAAATCAGACTGATAGATAAAATTAGTGCTTTGAAATAAAAAAAACTATTCAGATATATATTTATAATAGTTTATTATATATTTATTATATTTAATAGATATAAGATCTGATAATACGCAGAGGAATTGCGTTATTATTGATGTTCCGTATCTTGCTCTTTAAGTGAAGAAGAGCTTGGTCGATGCGGACACTCAAGGGATATAATATTAACTAGTATACGCCCACGGCTTCACCCGAGTCTTAGGGGGAGAGGAGCGGGTATAAGGTATAATTATAATATTAGAAATAAAATAATTAGATAAATATAATAACAGACATATTTCCACACATACTTCCGCCTTTATAATTTTAGTATACATATAAATAGTTAAAGAACTAGAGATACTAATGTGCAATATTAACGTATAACGCATTCACTTTGTCAAAATTAGTTAGGAGATTTTGTAAGCACGCTGTATACACAATTATAATCGAAAAATGAAAATTACTATTATTGGCTGTAATTGAAATAAAATCAAAAGCAAATGATGTTTTAAAAACTTTATTATGTTATTTTGTTTTACAAAACAGAATATGTAGAAAACTTTCTTAAATAAAATCGGCGTTCTAACCGATGTCCTTCCATTCTATTCACTGCAATTTGGCAAAGATTTAAAAAAATAAGTGTGTTACAATGACCCACATACAGTTTGAAGGCCGCTCAAATGTCAACAGGACCTTTGCGATGAGAATCAGAGTAACTGGTCACAGATTATAAAACCGCCTCTACACTGCGCTGTTTCGTAACATGCTCTTATTAGCATAGCAGCACACATAGACATTTAAATGCACAAGTGATGAAAAGATAGCATCAAAATAAATACGATATTTGACTTTCAACTATACGTAATTACAATATACATATTAAAGTAACAAGTTATTGAATTAAAAGATATAAAAATAAACGAATTTTATTGAAACTGTAACGAAATGTAGAAAGACTTTATACTACACAAATAAAGGCGTTCTGGACGAGTCTGATACACGTAATAAATATAAAAGTTAATGAGTGCATTATTAAAAATGTATATCTTTATAAAAACATACAAATCATTCTTAATATAACGTTAAAAGAAGGCTTTATAGGCCAGGAATCAAAATTTATTCTGAAGCAATAAGTAATAAAGCGAAATAACTCAACTGAATAAGTCAATAAATCAGGCCAATAAATTTTATTGAAGGTGCCACAGATGTATTTCGTTATTATTTGAAAATATAATGATATCAGCCTGTGAATGTCCCACTGCTGGGCTAAGGCCTCCTCTCCCTTTTTGGAAGAAGGTTTGGAGCTTATTCCACCACGCTGCTCCAATGCAGGTTGGTGGAATACGAAGAATAAGAATTTTAGTGAAATTAGACAGATGTAGGTTTCCTTTACCGCCAATCACGAGATGAATTATAAGCACAAAGTAAGCACATGAAAATTCTGTAATGCTTGCCTGGGTTTGAACCCGCGATCATCGGTTAAGATTCACGCGTTCTAACCACTGGGCTATCTCGGATTCTGTTAAATGAACGTTCAAATATATATAATTCAACTAGCAACAATATAAAACAGCTGAATGCACTTTTTTTACAGAAGAAACATAATTAACGTATACAATTCTTAGAATTTGGAATAATAGCTAAATAAGCTAAATTTGGCCTTGTTTTTATTTCAAAATCATGATAAAGAATTTGTTAACTTTAATCATATAATGAATTTACGTTTCATAGTACTCCACTGAACATATTACATTAAAAAAAAGTATTTTGAGACAGCCGCAAACTTCTTCAGAAAAACCATGGTTTATAACGAAATTGTGTTTTATTTTAGAAAAATACAATTTACATGCTTTTAAATAATATATAAACATTCTTCAATAGGAATTATGTTAAGTAAGTAAATAAATACGAAATTACAAGGAACACAGGAAGAGATCTTAATACTTGTAGGAAACAATCATTATACAAAATCGAGTTATCAAATTAATATTAATAAATAGCCGTTCAAGAGTTCTTCCTCAATAAGATGATAAATGAATCATCGATTAATTGAATTATTAATTTATAGTACCATACAAATAATAAATTTCGTAATCCAATCCGAATTGTATTCCGTAAAACACGCCCCATTGTCTCCGGATGAAGCAATACTGACGTCACTACGGCCTATTCTTGAACGCTCTTCCTTATTATAATTATTTAATAAATAAACAATGTAATACTATTGTATTAGATAAGGTAATTTTCATTGTCATATTTAAAAATATAATTAAATAATTAACAAAAGGAAGAGCAGCAGCAATTAAGGTCACGTACAGGCCATTAATATTATCGGACTTTTTATTACGAGTATTATGTTATTAACAGTTTCTTGGTATATATGTATACTGTTCCTAATATAATATAGTTTTGATTTTAATATACTACAAATTAATTAATTCTCTAAATTATAATGCCATTGCTAATAGTTGAACAATAACCGTTTTTTGTTACTTATATGTAATTATATGATATAGTTTATTTATATGTAGTTATGTTCACATTTTATGTTAAATCTCGTGTTCAACCGTTAAGCAAACATGGAGAGCAATGTGGAGAATGTGCTTATACACAAATTAAGCAAATCACAACTCAATGGTGCTTGCCATTGAACTCGCGATCTTCGGTTAAAATCCGCTTGTTTTATCTACTTGGTCCTATTGGTTCTAAACAATCACAGGTTAGCTAAAAAAATTGAAAAAAATAGTCATCGAGATTAAAAGCTCCCGAAAATTTATCGAATAATATAACTTTTCTGTTTAGTCCAAATTATAGTTGTTGTTTGATAAATTTTTTACATAACAAACGAATATAATGCAACATGTATAACAAATTAAAAGTACATTAAAACGAATATTCAATGATAATTTAACTAATAAATATAAATAAAAAAATGTTTCATTGTTCTTGAAAACACTACTTAACAATGAAAACAAAATAAAATTATAATCACAAGGCTTACTGTCTTGAATACCATGTCATTAAGCTATTATTATATACAGCGGTCTTTGTTACAACAGATTGATTCTTGGCTACAATGTTGTGGTATGAACGACACACAATTTGTCATAAAAAGGTTAAGGTTATATATGTTATCCGAATAGGATATCATATATGACATTATTTAATAGTCCATTATATTTTATTTCTATTACTCGTATTGATAGTTTTATACATCATACCATAGATTCCTTTGAAAGTTAACGAGCGTTTAATATTTTTTCTCGTTTTGATGATTATTCTTCGACTAACGAGGACGACTTCGTTTTTCACCAATGGAGACAGTGATCCATGAGAATGGTATAAATTACTTATGTTTTATGTAAATTAACTGAAATATGATGGTGATTGTAGAAGATGTTTAAAAAAAATGACGACTGAGAGCTTTCTTGGTGCGAAAACCAACAGAGTTGTATATGTCTTACGATATAAATTTTATATAGATCCTCACTTTACTCGTGCGAAATTCAGACGGTAAGCTTGTAAAATATAAAGATAAATTTCTAGGGACTTGCCCCGGTTGAAGGACAGTTACGTTAGGTAAACTGTCAACAACAAATTGTCGGATAAGCATATGGACCTGATGGTAAGTGGTCACCAGCGCTCATAGACATTGGCATTGTAAGAAATGTTAACCACAGCTTACATCGCCAATGCGCCATCAACCTTGGGAACTAAGATGTAATGTCCCTTGTGCTTGTAATTACTCGCACCTTAAACCGAAACACAGCAATACCAAGTACAGCTGTTTTGCGGTAGATTGTCTGATGAGTGAATGGCACCTATCCAGCAGAGTTTGCACAAGCCTCCACAATAAGTAATGTTAGTTCCCATCATTGATGGTGCATTGTTTATGTTAAGAATAGTTATATTTTTTACAAAATCATCAAGATGCTCATTTCTCTGAATGCTTTCCAATTTTAAATTAATTAAAGACTTCGAAACTTTTGTTTTAATTTGTAACTTTGAAAATATTGTCTTTTTGCTTAGTTGTAATTGGTGTAAAATATTTTTTTACATGTTTATATTGCCCAATGGCATTGACCGATATTGCTCGATATTGATTGATAAACTACTAGCTACTTATACATTTAATTATGAATAAACAATATAAGTAGATAACAGTAAAAGTATTTCTATGATTAGGTAAATGCGTGTTTTAACATAAACGAGAAGTAATAAATTATATTAACGTCATATCAAAATATATAAAATGGTATTACTAGAATTTTATTAAGAAAGGTAGACGAGAAAATTTATTATCCGTTAATAAGTGCTCATCTTTACTCACTGAGAACGTTGATGCGTTGCCACTTTAATTAGCTCAGTGCCCAAGTGTGTGCGTAAGCACAGTGGAACGCTTTATTCCCTCACTCTCACAGTCCGGTGGGATAATAGTACAACACTTCCGATGAGAGATTAAACGACAAGTGGTTTCCGAGAACGAGAATGTAATTTTAACAATTTCTTAAATTTAGACTACCACTGCAAATTTGTTGTCAGATAAAATTATTATTGTTCGAACCTACGATTGATCCCATGACTTCAGATTCTGCAGCCATACACGCAGGACCTCGATTTGCGGCCCTACATTTAGCCACTAGACCAACGAGGCAGTCAGTAAACGCTAGCTACTGGAACAACTAAGCATAAAAAATACAGATAAAGATAATTATGTATTGAAACTACACGAACATAAATTAGACGTTTTGTTCACAAAGACTCCTAACGAATTCAACTTATAAAAGAAAAAGAAAAAGAGTGATTAAAAAATCGAAAGAAATTTCTTAATCAAACTTTTCTTTAACTCGAAACACGAGTTTATTTTTCTCAGAATCCGAGTAAATTGACTTGGTTTTGGTTTTATTAAGTGGGTGAATGAGAAAATAACGTATTTTTATCAAGTTAAAGTTATACTGAATAATGAGTTGTATGTTTTAACTTAATATTGTCTGTTCTACTAGCTTTACTTATCTTTATATCTTCAATAAAGATATTTATTACGAGCATTGCAATTTACTTGGTGGCAGGTATTTGTGCAAACCTCTCCAGGCGGGCTTATCACATAATCGACAACCAAATCGGAACACAACAATATTAAATATGTGGGTGGTAACTAACTAGACGGGCTTGTACAAAGCCCTACTACCAACTAAAATATCATTAACTCTTATTAAATAGTACGCATTTTTTTTTTACTTTGCTGAGCTTTTCTTTATATTAATGTTATTATATTTGATTAATTTTATCAATAGCATCAAGATAATAATTATTATTAATCATGAAGTTCGCAACAAAAGTGAATGTTGAAAGGCAGAATTAATGTTCGTTCATTGACCGCTATGGTCACCTCGAGCAATGAAATCAATCAATCTATTTCGGTTATACTATAGCAAACATTATCTTATATAATATAATTTTAAAGAGGTTATTTATTTATTTTTCATGAGTTAAATGAGACTTAGAATTTGAATATTGAAATTAAAGGAATGTATTATATATTTACATTGAAATCAGTGGATCTTCTTCTTCTAATATGTAACGGCCTTAAAAATGTTCCACTTAAACTGCTCTGAAAGAGAAGGTTTAGAGCTTATTCTATTACGCGGTATGTAATGTAAAGCAAGATACACACGTGGCAGAATTTCATCTTAGACGCGTAATTCATCATAATCTCCACGAACATGAGATGATTTATAAGCACAAATTATTGGAGTATAAAAAAAAATATCTTGTCCTGTATAATTATTTTTATTTGCAAAAGGAAGGTAGACTTGGTTGCTCAAAGACATTACAAGTAAGAAGTGTAAATCATTCAATGCTTTGATAAATATAAGATGATGATGATGTTGATGAACTAACGATGAGGCGTGACGCCTAAGTTTTAATTTTTAATAATTGCAATTAAAAAGTACATTGATATTTCAAACGACCTTTTATCGCAAGTGTCCCACGCTGAGGCAGTTGACATTATTTTTATAACATTCTTTACATTAATTGTCACTAAAACTATTTAAGATCTGTATAGTAAAGTATAAGTACATAATTTGTTTTTGTACTACGCAATAATTTAATTATATTAATGAATTCAGTGGATAAGTAAAATATAAATTATATATAATTATAAGTATTTTTTTATTATAACAGTGACATATCTTGATATAACCCACGTATCTGTAATTACACTGACTGTTCAGGTTTTACACAACGCCCTATACTGAATACAAAATACAAAACAGTATTTATCAATGAAATACTGTAATCTAGTTCCTTGTTTCTTTTTATAAATAGTCATATTGCTGTTAAAATCATCGTTCCAGTAAACATCTGTTTATCGTACAATTGTAACACTATAGGTCTCGACTGAACGCTTGATATCGCGTACTCGACATTTAATGGAATGCGTGGGATTATAACAAAATGTAAGTATCATCGTGTTATCGAAATGCTTTTCGATTTGAGGTTTATATTGATATTATTATTTATTTTATTTATAAAAAAATTAAGATTTCAGATCAGGACATAGCTATATAAATATATTTATTACAGATACAATTTAATAAGTCCATCAACTTAGTTAACAAAAAAACAGACCATAGCGAACATTTTAATCTGTAAACATATCGTTTTATAAAAAATCATTCCACAATCTCTCAATCAAATGATGCTAATGATTCACTGTTGCAAAACATTGAATTTTAAAGTTTAGTTTATATACAAATTATTTTCTTAACAAATTAAACCAATATCATTATTAAGTCAATTGCTTGTCAAATGATATTTTATGAAATTCAAAACTGGTCTGGTACCTATATTATTTATTTGTAGACTCTTTTATATGAAGACGAAAATAGGATTCATTTCGTATTGCCATTAGTTGGTTGTGAAATAAAGATTTTTCAGTTGTTTATGATCAAATGGAAGGACCATTTGATATTCAACAACTTTCATAGACTGACTATGTCAGGCACGTATGCAAAACTGTATTATTTAAACAAACTAATATTATTATATATTAGAGAAAGTAGTTAATTTCATAATATTGTGTAATATTAAAAAGACGTAAGTGAAATTTTGAGGATACAAAAATGCTTGTAATTTAATTTGCTTTTAACAGTTCTCTTATTTACTTTTTGTAGCTAAATATTGTGTGAGAAATTGGTTTAAACGTTTTTGTGAAAACCGTGATTTGCCGCACTTGTGAAGTCCATGCTTTGCAAGTCTTTGAAGCGAGCCTAAAATATTGGAAATAGTTGCTAGGTAATCATGTGGTAGATTTTCATTCGACACAATCATGCAGGCTCTTTAATGACATTATATGCCACCCTTATATGACCCACAAAAACGAATATGAATGAATATTCAGAGATGTTTGACTGGGTTTGAGCCCGTAATCTTGAACACATGTGTTCTAACAACCCCGCCAATTCGGCTCGACTGTGTAGATGCTTTGTTTAATTTTATTATTATATTCGTAAATGTTTTATCACTTAATAATTTATTATAATTAAATTAAATATAATACATTATCAAGATACATTTTTATAAAACAATATTCGAACCTTGAATCTAAAAATATGAAGAATTATCGCAACAAATTTTAAAATTCTTTTCACAAGCTAGCGCATTTATTAATAAGTTACAATGTTTTAATAAACGCTCCGTGTAATTAATTTTAACTTCAATGTTATAACATTTTCAAACACGCCTGGTATCGCGGGAATGTTCTAAAAAATAATTCGCGAGTTTTCAATTGATATAAATTTGACACCAATAAATTCTTACCATTTTATTACATAATGTCATAATACATTAAAAGGCTTTCTATACGAGATTATATAGATAATAAAAAAGCGCCGACTTTGTATTTCGATATTATACGTTTCAACAAATGATATGTAATTCATTTTAATAAGTAAAATAATATGCTGTTTGAGTTTCTCGCCAGTTCTTTTCAGTAGGATCAACAATCTTGATCGAAATGAGAACGAAAAATTAAATTGCGAAAAAACGATTCAAAAATAGGTCAACTATACCGAATATATTTTAATTTTACTACAGACATATTTTGATATGATTACATAATATTAATCATTATATTGGATGCGGGCAGCGCAAGATCGGCCAACGTGGAAATCCTTGGGGGAGGCCTTTGTCAAGCAGTGGACGTCCTTCGGCTGATATGATGATGATGAATCATTATAAACCTAAACCTCTATTTTTTATTAACCTTTAAAATTATAAGGGCTATTATTGAATGAATAAAGTAGCACCCAACTTGTATTCATCTAGATTCTAGGTAGTATTTAGCCCTTTTAGATTTCCGTATTGCTGTTGCAAGCAGTATAATAACTTTCCGGGCATAATTTAAATTATTATATGTTAGCGTAAGAAACATATTTCTATCTAAGTACTAGACTTCCTCCTTGGTCTAGTGACTTCATGTAAGGCCCCAGATCCGGAGGTCCTGGGTACAATTCCCAGGTCGGGCCAATAAAAAGTTATTGGGGTTTTCTGTCAGAAAATTCTCAGTAGCAGCCCGGAGTGTGGAAGTTGAAAGTGTGTACACTCCAGTACCTCGGAAAGCACATAAAGCCGTTGGTCCTACGCCTGATCTCTTTCCGGTCGTGTCGGATTGCCGTCCCATCCGATTATAAGAGTTAGGGAATAGAGAGTGCACTTGTGTTTGCGCACACACTTGTGCACTATAATATCTCCTGCGTAGTTGGCTAATCTCTCTTGAAATTGGCCGCCGTGACCGAAATCGGTCTGGAGAACAATATTATTATTCTATCTAAGGACTATTAAAATATGTAATATAAAAGGTTTGTTTTTATATAGGTATAAATGTTATGTAATAAGAATACTATTGTGTGTTAATTTTTTGTCGATAATGTGAATGGATTTTAGTTCGATGTATAATTTGAAATAGGTTACTTCGCACCTTCTATTTAGTGAACAAGATTTCTGAGTTGAATTAGCTACTAATAGCACACAGAAGGGCTCATTACGGGGATTGGTACCATCTCGACAAATTTAAACAAATAAGAAGTAACAAAAGTCGGCTTATAATTTTTTTTTAATTTCAACTATATTTGATTCAATTTTAAGATTTCATTTGTTTTCAATTTTTCAAATAAAATCGAACCGAATAAACCAGTTGTTGATTAACATTAAAATTTTATCATATTAGTTATTGATTTGAATTTTATTAATTTCAACTATTCTTGATTCAATTTTAAGATTTCATTTGTTTTCAATTTTTGCTGTTCGTCAAATATCTGTCAAATAAAATCGAACCGAATAAACCAGTTGTTGATTAACATTACAATTTTATCGTTCTGTAATTATTGACTAATTTGAATTGGTTTAGTTAAAATTAAAAAAAAAACATCATTTACCTAATATTAGTGATTGTGTAATAAAAATATTGTGACATAAGTTTGTAGCGTAAAATAATTAACGTTATGATTAAATGGAACATAATAATTATAATGTATAATTTGAATAAAATTAAGCCTTTAATTATATTTTTTCCGTTTATCTTAAAATAATTTTACTTTAAATACTAATTACTTCAACTACAAAATGAAATGTGTACAGTAATAGTTGCCAAGTCAATAGCAATGAATCAAAAATTTCGTCACTGGTATTTATCATCATGACGTTTAAGTATACCGCAGGTTTCGCAAGGTGGGCATGGTCGTGCGTAGAAACATACGCGTTTATCTGGATCTAGATCAGACTTTTGTGGTGAAAGGTCAATAAACCCACGTTGTGAAACACAAGCTAACTGTGAAATTGATCGGGATAGCGTATCGAAAGTGCATTACAAAAGAACCGAGTACTTAAACCATTAGGCATTGCGATATATTATGCATTATCTAGATTTTATAAATATAGGTTCGAATGCTTTGAATTTTACTTTGGATAAAACTTATGTAAGTTTTCTTGCGCATTAATAGTTGGTTTGTTGGTTTTATCAAAAGGTCGAAGTTGAATCAATATGAAAGTAGATTGTCTTGACCAATAAGTAAAAGTTATACTTTCTGTTTAAAAGTCTCAATAGTATTATTGACAAATAAAGTTTCTCTCCTAAATAGATAGACTATTACCTTATTCAGTGTCAGCGGGATGTTAAAGCTTATTAGGAGAAATTGAGAGAAAAACATTGTATTTTTTATGGGATTTTATTCCACAGTTATAACAATATCTATTCATACTGTAGTTTCAAATTTATTATCACAAATACACTTATTAACAATAAGCTAATTATACGCAAATAATACAAAAACGTGACTGCTTCATTCACAACTGATGCTATAAAGATGATTCAATCGCATCAGTGATGTAATATTATGCAGTTGTTCTAAGAAGCGCGGGTTCAGACGCGCTGTCTTTAGTAGATTGCTGGTCGTTGGCATTAGTCTAGAAGTTCAAGGTTAAAGCTCATCTTCATTTTGTGTACATATTCGCTATGAATGATAAAAATATATTCGATGGACATGGCATCCTTACTAATATTATAACGGTAAAAGTATGTTTGTTCGTTTTTCTCTTTTACGTAATAATGGAAGCGAACGGCTGACCTGATAAGAGTAGATATAAATTCGCAATTTATTACTTAAATTCAAAAATGGACTTAATCCGTCTACGATATATGTACTCTATATAAGGTTGTGTATTGTTATTGTAATTTTGTGTTTTTACTAAAATGTAGTACAAATAATAATTTGTGTTAATTAATTGTAGGTAGAAATAGCCATTTATACAGTTTACAAACATTTACATTAATATCAATTTATAAACTAAACCGAAAAACTAATTGTATTAAAATAAAAGTGAATAAAGTTCGTTTCTTTTTTTCATTCGCATTACAATTCTATGTCAATAAATATCGAAATATTGCAGACGCTTCTTTTGGACGGGGAAAGTCAGGTATTCTTGCCGAAGTTAAAATGTTTGACGCCTTGCAACGTGCGAAATTATAATCAGGTTGCGGTACGCATAATTCTATTCACTACTCTGACTGATAGCACTATACGAGCGTCTTGCGTAACTAAACCATATTTGGCAAGTACATATGTACATATATTTGAACAGAACTCTCCGGGATTAATGTATTTGACTTGATATATTACAGCGAAAGAAACTGTACGTTTATATGTTGCACCTTATGACAGCAGTTCGCGTTCCATGTTGCAGTTGTCTCAAAGATACCCCTACAATATATGACAGACGTTATTGATCACTAGCATCCTCTGGATCTCTAACTTTTGTGAGCACTGGACTGACACTGTTTGGTCATTTGCCAAACTTAAAAGCCATCTGTTAGGAATATGTCAGTCATTCTTGTCAGTTAAATCAGTGACAATAGTGTATAGTTGAATAAACAGAGACTAAAGACAAATAATAACAATAACATTTTAGAAAATTTAGGTCTAAGAAAGAGGGATCAAGGAAAGAGTAGCACCATATTATCGGCTATCACCAGCGTAAACTAAATTGTTGATTCAAACGCTGTGTGCATGGCAATCGATTTTGGTGCTCAGCTTCTCTATCAGGCCATTTACATATGTACATGTTGAAAAGGTCCGACGATGTAACGTACACCGCATTCTAACCTATTTTCGTTAGAAAGCGTATCAGACGTTTCAATTTGTTTTTTTTTGCCATATCATCAAAACATTTATAATGCTACAAGGCATTTTATATTCACAGTTTTGACTGCAGCCAATTATATTGTTAGGTCAAAAACTTAGATCCATCAACAGAATTATTTAAAAAAGTCGAATTTATTCACATTTACATTACAATTATGTGCGTTAAAAATCAGTTATATAACCTATATAATTAAAAAGATGATGAGTGTATCACTCAATTTATTCATACAAACCATTAAAAAATAAACGTATCTATGCATGTTTCATGTTGAGCTTAATATCCATTATTTATTTCCACGATTGTGTCTATCACAATATTCGCAGTTCAAGGTGATTTTTACTCATGATTTTATTTATTATTTTTATATTATTTGAATTTATTAAGCGGTCACTGACGTGAGTGGAGTGCTTTACATAGTAAGCTTCAAACTCGTATTTGAGTTTTTATCTTTTACCTGCCTCGTTGGTCCAGTGGCTTGACGTAAGGCCACAGACTCTGAGGTTCTGGGTTCAATTTCCAAGTCGGGCCAGTAAAAAGTTATTGGGTTTTTCTGTCATTCTCAGTAGCAGCTCGGAGTCTGGAAGTTGGAAGTGTATATACTCCTGTGCCTCGGAAAGCACGTAATTCCGTTGTTCAAACGCCTGAACTCTTTCCGGTCGTGTCGGATTGACGTCCCATCGGATTATGAGATTTAGGGAATAGAGAGTGCACCTGTGTTTGCGCACACACTTGTGCACTATAATAGCTCCTGCGCCGTGGCTGAAATCGGTCTGGAGGACAGTATTATTATTTAATATTTTTATCTAATCTATGTACTGTATATCAATATCGGTGTACTCATATATGTTAGGAGCTCATATAAATAACATGACATAACTTCATTCATCATCATTCATCTTAATATAATTCCATAGGACTGTCAAGTATATGAAAAGCTTATAGCGTACCTACTCGCACGTTGATCGTTCGCTGGTAGATCGTTACGTAACTACCACTAAAGCGAACGCTTTAAAATAATTGCGTATGCATTGAATGATTGTCGAAAATGCGTTTATTTCTCGTTCATTAGACTGAATAAGAGCATGGATATCGATGGTGGCAAACGCCTTTTTTACTTCAAAACGGGGCTAAAAATCCATGGATTTAGTGCTCAAAGCACATCCAGTTATCCGAAAATATGAATTGTCTGAATGCTTTTCAAGGTTTTTGAACCCACGCAAACATTGAACCCAACTTTTAATTGATAAAACTAGAAGCCGGCATGATTTTTTACTCATTACTTTTGGCTTATCTCACAGTATTTATATGGATATAGAATTTCCTTATAGATTTCATCAACCAATATGATCAAGTGATTTGGAATGAATTTGATTTTAAAATTTTAGAATAAAGGATTGTATTGTATGTACGTACACAAGCGAAAAAAGGCTGGAATTTACTTGAAATTTTTGTCACGCTGATAGCAACATTCCACATCGAAAGAGTCCAGTATGTTACTAGGAATTAAAATCAAAAAATATATTTAAAAAATATAGTAGCATAACATGCTACTCTAAAGATATATTATTGTAATACTAGCGCATAGAAGCCACATTAAGTTTAGAACAAAAATGATAACAGATTAATGCTGTCATAGACCTTGTGATCATGTTCTCTTGATTAATTTAATGTACTGTACTGTACTGTAACAGCCTGTGAATGTCCTACTGCTGGGCTAAAAATTTGACACATGCAGGATGTTTTTCTTCACCGTCAAGCACGAAATGAATTATAAACACAAATTAAGCAAATGAAAATTCCGTGGTGCTAGGCCGGGTTTGAACCCACGATCATCGGTTAAGATTCACGCGTTCTAATCATTCAATCAGGCCATCTCGGCTGTCAAAGCGATGGTGGTAAGAACGCGTGATTAATTTAATAGGTATATGTAAAATAAGGCTTTCGTGGAGAAAATCACAATTTTTATATCAATTTCATCAAATTGATTTTCAAGTTTAATGAATTCTTTAATAATATCAATTACTTTGCCTCCTATGATTCCATCAAATTTGCGAAGGTTATAATGTATAGTATATATACATAGTTTAAATAGAAAAGGGCCCAGTGTAGTGTGCAAGAATTTATCTTGCCGAATGCCTCCTTTTGAAGTAATTGTATCTTAGTTAAATTTAAATCACTGGTTACATTAGAAACCGTTGAATGTTTTAATGGAAGGCTGTGTGTAACAGGTAAAATTATTTTTTTAACCTAATCTTTTAAACAGTCGTCCATTCGCACATTGAGGACATTTTAAGAGGTCCGTCCGGTATGATCATGTCTATTGATCATGGTATAATTGTTTTGATTTTATTAATAGAAATATAACTTACATAATTGTAAGCCTTCTAGAGAACTAATAGTAATACTAACATAGTCATGTTTTGTGTGACACACTTAGGTAATATCCTTTTAACTCTTGTATAAATATTAATATTTTTTTCGTTGTTTCCTTTTAAGTATTGCATGTATAAAATAAGACTTAGACGTATTGAAAGTTTATTTTATTCCGAAACAAATATTGTGTTAGTTGCAGAATATGTTTATTTTTATCTATAATAAAATAATATAATAAATGAGAATGTAATGAATTCGAAAAAAAATTCTCGCAAAATTACTATAATTTATCTATTCTAAAGCGAAAAAAAAATGCTAATAATGAGTTGGATTCGAGCACTGAAGATTCCGTTGCAACCCTGTAATTGTTATTATGTATACTGTCATAATCATTGTTACTTGTATTATGTAAGTAATATATGTATTATTGGTATAAACATACAGGTCTATTTATAGCTGGAAAATGCTTTTATCCAGGGATAAATACTGATAGACGAGCAACACCGTTTGGACAGACAGACGGGCTGACAACGTATTACGTTCGCTTAGCGTTTCAGCCTTTGGACAAGGCATCTTAAAAAAACGAGCAGAATTTAACAAGGACGAATGCTAGAGAATCCAGAGATTACATGTTACTTTGAATACTTAGTAAAAGATAATTAATTTGAAAATTCTGTGCCAAGGTGACTCAAGTGTAATCACGTTGTCTTTACAAAAAAAAATAATGATTATTTTTTGTATATTTGTTTTATAATTTAATATATACATTAATTGTTACAGTAGAGCATTTTTATAGAATACAATTGTAAAATTTATGCAGTTTTGTGTTTATCCTTACCTTGTTAGTTTCTTTTGTAAACGAGATTCACCTTTTATCGAATATTAAATAATGATTTTATTGCTGTCATATAAATAGTTTTGGTGTTAAATAATATTAAAATAAAGGTATCTGCAACTATTTATTTTATGTTTATGGCGTACAAACAAACAGCTTACTAACTACTGCCATTATATTATTTTAATTAATAATAATCTGCGAGTACTATTATTAGTGAACTATTATTAAATTTATATCTGAATATCGTTCTATTTATACGTAAAAATAGAAAAAAAAACGATAACAATAAGAAAATCTATATACAATTGAGTTAGTTATATCTATCATCACGGTGTATCAAGGGTACGTTTATCTATAGTAATCTTGTACCATAGTCATGATCATAATAAATTATATCTTGTGGTCACAATAGCCGGTGTTAATCTGTAGGCACTGTGTTGCAACTGATTCGTGTAAGGCCGCGCTGAAATGTTAACTGGTCAAGTTTGCTTGATGGATCATTACCAACTTGTGTAATACACAGATTACAGTTTTCAACATTAAGTACCTAGATTTCCTCTTAATTGGAGCGGTGGGAACGTATTTTATAACGATTTGCAATTTCATTCTCTTGATAACGTAGTGCCGACCCTGTTCTTAATAAATAGTCCGAACACCGGAAACGAACTAAGAATTATATTTATATCGTAATAAAAAATTACATCTGTTAAAACATATAGAAATTTTTATTAATTAAAAAATATGTTAAATATGTCTATTTTCGATCAGTATCAGATTTAAATATTGCAATAAATTAAATTAATTTGACAATTACTGTATACGTGTGAAGAAACTACTTTTAATACATAAAATCGTTTTAACGATTACTTAAAAGAATTCGAGATGGCTCTGTGGTAAGAACGCGTGAATCTTAACCGATGATCGTGGGTCAACAAGCCCGGGCCAGCACCACTGAATTTTCATGTGCTTAATTTGTGATTATAATTCATCTCGTGCTTTACGGTGAAGGAAAACATCGTGAGGAAACCTGCATGTGTCTAATTTCACTGAAATTCTGCCACATGTGAATTCTACCAACCCGCATTGGAGCAGCGTGGTGGAATAAGCTCCAAACCTTTCCTCAAAAAGAGGAGAGGAGGCCTTTAGCCCAGCAGTGGGACATTCACAGGTTGTTACGGTAAAAGAATTCGATAAATTTCTATTTTTATTTCTTTTAAATTATATGATGATTTATAAAAGTCCCTTATTTATTTACTAAATAATCCAATTTACAAGTAAAATCTCTTAAGATCGCCTTTCTATCTAATTACTTGCTTTATCCCGAACGGGCCAGTAAATCGAGGCCTTATTGAGGTAATAGGGTGGAGCAAGAGACAGTCCGTTACAGCAAATATTTAAGAGCCCAGTTTCTAAATGTCACAAATCAACAGCGATCTCATTATGAAATCATGGATATAAATTGTATATATATAACTTTATGTAATTAAGATGTTGATATTTAAACATTATTCAAGAACGTATTGGCTATAAATAGATAAAAAACTCGCATATTAATATTCTAAAAACGTATAACATTAAAAGATTAAATAATTTAACCGACTTTGAAAATAAATTGATTAGTTTTTCGGCTTTTATTATATTATATGTTTTTTTTTTGTATACAGGTAGGCGGACGAGCATATGGGCTACCTGTTGGTAAATAGTTACCAATGCCCAGCACCATTGGCATTGTAAGAAATTTTAACCATCGCTTACATCGCCAATGTGCCACCAACCTTGGGAACTAAGATGTTATGTCCCTAGTGTCTGTAATTACACTGGCTCACTATCTAATGAGTGGGTGGCACCTACCCAGCGAGCTTGCGCGAAGCCCTACCATCAGTATGTGATATTTTCGCTGATCGTTTGGCGGTAGGTCTACCGCCAAGTGTATGTACACATGTTCTACCTCCAAGCAGCAATACATATATCGGTGTGTTCCGGTTTGAAGGGTAAGGGAGCCATTGTAACTGCAGGCAAAAGGGACATTGCATCTTAGTTCCCAATGTTGGTGGCCGATTATAAGGAACGCTCTTCTACCTTCCATGGGTGGAAACTCAGGGATTCGCAACTTTTGGCATAAGCACTTGATATCTTGTCTGTTTTTGGTCCCTTTTTTAATCTATACATAATTTAGTGTTTTTAAATTACATCGTTATAATATCATCGGAATAGTATTTTAATGACTAATACTTTGAGAAATAACACATTAAAATAAATAACAGGCAGATTATTTTCATGCAACTCTAACTATTAACAAACTGGAAGCTTTCAAGGTGCACTACTTTACCCTTTATACATATATATATCGTATAGATACTTATAGATTAATAAGACAGTATGCTAAAAACTTATGCATCGTATTAAAAATTGACTTCGTAAGTATGCCTAAATGTACTACGCTTTAAATAAAAACTTAACAATATATATATATATATAAATATATAAAATTGATATATCAAGTTGTTATCAGTAATCAAGTTAGATATTGAGAATCTCGTCCTCTTTTGAAGTCATTTGATATTTGGTATACGGTTACTTAACCGATGATATATGATACAACTGATGGTGCCGATATTCAAATCATGTGTAATCAACGGATTTGGCTCAACGCCAATACTTAAATGTCAAATGTTGGCGAAGCAGGTTTTTATTGTTTCCGCTTCCGTTCACAGAATCCTTGTTTTGATAGTAACAGGTAGGGCGCCATAAAATATTATATTTACCCATTTTATTTAGGTCGCCGAAACCTATAAGTTGTATGCCCTTTATTTATTGTTATGTGAAATCCATGGCTATTTGTAGCATGTTGAATTGGTTGTTTTGCTATCGGGAAAGCAAGCGTGAAACCTGAATCGTGCGCTGTGAAAACGTACAAGAAAAGATATAGTGGGAAAACTGGACTAAAGAAAGCAATATGAAGAGGAAAAGCATTTATTGGAACGGAAAATTATATTTACTAAATAAAGGTCGGTGTAAAAGTCAATAGCACCTTTTTATATTTTAACATAAATGAATACAGTTTATAACATGTAAGTATATTAGGTATTATAAAAATTCTAAGAAAGTTTTGTTGGTACATACTACATCACTCTATAAAATTCAGTGACTATAAAATGTGTAACTCAACTGAAGGTTGTGGGTTCAGGCCCGGGCGAGTACCACTAAGCTTTCATGTGCTTAATTTGTATTTGTAATTCATCTCGTCATAGTGATAAAACCTGCATGTGTCACCGTCGGTGGGCTCCATACCTTCTCCTCAAGATCTTAAGGTTTTCCCAGCAGTTAATACTTGATTTCGAGAACACTAAGTATCCCATGTATAGGCAACTCGTGTTGTACTAAGTGAAACGTCAGTTCACCTGAGTGTTGCACTCAAATTTTATCTTGAAAAACTGTAATCGTGTCCATAGAAGTTTGATTTTAAAAGAATTATCTATTGTACTTGTTTTTCTAAATAAAGGCAAATTTATTTTACTATTTAAATTGCGAGAATTAGTGTGTGTCTAAGATAAAATTACTTTTACTTAAGTTATATAATTACTTATAAGAAATTAATAATTCTACCACATTGTCGATTAAATCTCTAATTGATTCAATGTGACACGTAACTATTACTAATAAAATACATCCGCCGTAAATGTCAATGTTTATATATGTATATACATATGTAGCATATAAGATAATATTTATGAAGTCTGATTCATTTATAATTCTGCTCAGAACAATAATTTATTTCTATAGTTTAATCTAAAACCTATTAAATGTAGAAAATAATATTCAAATCCATCAATAGTAAAAGAAATAATACCGTTGAATTTGAATAATAAAATCAATAGGGCAGAGAACACCATGATTAATAAAGCTGTCATTAACATCCATCCTATAGACACAACAGGAAGACAATATATTTAAAAAAAACTGTTTTTAATCTAGATATTTGTAATAACTTCTGTTTATATGATCGATGTCTTTCAGATCAATTTCGGCCACGGTGATCAATCTCAAGAGAGATTAGCCAACTACGCAGAAGATATAATGGTGCACAAGTGTGTGCGCAAACACAGGTGCAATTTCTATTCCCTAACTTTCACAATCCGATGGGACGGCAAACTGACACGACCGGAAAGAGTTCTGACGCAAGAACAACGGCTTTACGTGCTTTCCGAGGCACGGGAGTGTACATACTTCCAACTTCCAGACGCCGGGCTGCTAATGAGGATTTTCTGACAGAAAAACCCAATAACTTTTTTATTGGCCCGACCTGGGAAATGAACCCAGGACCTCCGGGTCTGCGGTCTTACATCAAGCCACTAAACCAATGAGACAGATCGAAAAGTTTAAGGATTTAATAACTAGATAGTAAAATAATTTGTGATTAGATCATAAACTCTCTTAATAAATATTGTAAATACGAAAATACAGATATCCATAAACCTCACTAATTAGCTCTATGGTTAGTACAAATATTTGTCATGACGGAATTTGCAACCGCGATTCTATTCCAGAACACAGTCATGTCACCGCACATATATCTAAGTATATAATGGTACATGATTTACGTCTCTGTAAATGAGTTAATATTTATATGTCCATATTATAAGCTGTGTCTAAGCGAGTTATGATATTTTGACCATAAGGCTTAAGGCATTGTAGGTCACACGTGTTGTTAATATGCAACTGCATTGCCACTGGATATACCACGGACGCCCACTCACTTATAACGATTACATTTTGCATAGTTTAAAGTATTATATAAATAAATACTATCCACGATAAATATTTTGTAAAAATAGTTTTATTGATATTAATTAGTTTTATAAATATCACTCCAAATTTATTTAAATTTTATTTTAATCGTTTATTTATACATATAATATAACCTATAGCAAATTTTATGGCATATGATTTATACGCACATATACAAATTGATTACATTTTTATGTATACGCGTATATGTATATATTATGTTCAGATAGAGTAGGTAGAGGTTATAAATCTCACTTTTGTTCGTTGACTTTTGGACATAGGTCGTGCTTATGGAGTGTAAAGTTGAAGAGATATATCTCATATGGGACAACAATCGAAAATTTGTCTACTGAAAAGTGAAATAAGGTTTCTATAAATTTCCAGAATATCTCTAATGTAGGACTAGGTATTAAATGAAATTAGCGTTTATGCATTTATTGATAAATTTGACTAAAATGATCATTTGAAAATAACTTTTAAAAGTGGATGATTTACTTTCTCTATTTTCATTTTACTCTAACGAGTTTAAGCACGTTCCTTCAAGCACTCTTTTAGTCCAGCAGCACCATCTAAATTTCATTTTTTTATGGTGTACAAAAAATATTAACCATTTTTTACATCGCCAACGCGCCACCAATCTTGGAAACGAAGATGTTATGTCCCTTGTGCATCTAATTATCCCTTGTGCATCTAATTATACTGGCTGAATCACCCTTCAAACCGGAACGCAACAATACTATGTATTGGTATTTAGCGGTAGAATATCAGATGTGGGTGGTACCTATGCAGACGGGCTTGCACAAAGCCCTACCACGTAGTATACACAAAGATTAACTTTAAGGTTAATTGGCACATAAAAATAAATTGGTGTAAAGAAATTTAGGTTTTATGAGTAAAAAAATAAGGTTCACAATAATTATATACTTATATTGCTTGTTGCTATTTCTAAAATAACATTATCGAAACATTTTAACAATACAAACATTATTGTTTATTAGCTCTTGCAATTTAAACAGTAGCAAAATTAATAGAGTACATCATATAAAACATAACATTAACTATGAGTTAATTAAATTATTTATTAGATACATAATATTTGTACAATTAGGAAAACAGTAATTTGTTATACTCGTCGAATTAACACAGATGCCTAATGACACTTTAGCGATTGCTTTCTATCATTTGGCACTATCGTAATTTATTTAATATTTAATAAAATATTTTTAGCCGTATAAAATATAATCTTATTATATTGATTACAAATAAAAAATCCATGTAACTTTTTTGCAAAATTCAAAGAAAGCAGCACACAATATTAGATCTATACAGTTGTACATATACATATAGGCGATATCAATATGTATATATATATATATATATATATATATATATATATATATATATATATATATACTATATTAATATTTTGAATGCCTATTGCAATTGAAAACCTTAAAAAATTTATAATGACTATCATCTATATTTTATATTGTTTGAAAAATTATCTTGATTAACACAAAGCTGTTGCTAATAATAATAAACTTTAGGATACACTTTTGTGCTGGAAGGTAACATTCGATTTACTTCAACGCCTTTATTAAAATCCAAATCTGATCCACTTTCCATATTAGTAAATGTATAATCACCAACTGTCGTTTGTAGGTGGCGGCGGAGGTCTGGAAAATGAATTACTTAGTATTACACTAGTTCTATGTAATTATATGATAGTGCATTTGCTTTGTTGATCTAGTGGTTAGTTTATACGGCTGCAGATCTTGAGGTTCTGGGTTCAAACACTGGAAAAGATTAGTATAAAGTTTATGGTGTTTTGTCAAAACATTCTTAGTTTAAGAATTGATTAACATTATTATCATTGCCCATGCATCGGAGAGTCCTGCGCCTGAACTCACTCTGGTCGTGTCGGATTGCCATCCCATCGGATTATGAGAATGAGGGAATAGATAGTGCAGCCGTGCTTGCATTACTTGATTTATACTTGAGCTCTGTAATTTCCTGTGCGCTTGGCTAACTTAATGGCTACTTAATTTTCGTTGCTACAGATGAGAAATTTTAAATTATGTAATTAATTTATCGTTTCTATTATATTTAATTATTTTTCCTATTAAGTGTATTAATGTAATATAATTCTCGTAAAACTAAGAAAATTTTATTTAAATAATAAATAAATCCTACACGAAATTAGATTTTACAAATGAAGACGTAAAAGTATTTCTGCAGATTTAATAAATAACAAAACATGTTGTTGGTTTAGTAAATATTTCAATCCTACCAAATAATATAAAGCGGCAATTCATTTTGCGAGTAGGCTATTTAACACTTAATAAATTCCTTATTGGATTAAGTCCACCTTTGTACCTTGAATATTTAAAATAACATTAATGTTTTTTTCTGAATGAATACTTTTCGTGTTACATGTACAAAAATAAGAAAAAAAAAAACTAAACCACGATTAACGTATTATTGTTTTTGGTGCAAATTACCTACTTTTCTGATATACTAAGACGCAAAGTATATTATAAAAAGTAATATTTTATGTATATAAGATATAACTATGTAGATTTTGTCATATATTTACAAATTAACACAAACAAAACTCACGGACAAAGAGCGCGGAGATACAATCATTAATAAATATATTTTTATTAAATAAATTTTATTCAATGTTATTGCAAATACTTAAAATAAAAGGTAAATTATTTACGTTATTTTATAGTATATAACCCAGCGGCTTACCGCATGAAATATATACTACATATTTCCTGGCTTATGTGTACAATATACAATACTCATAATAACTATAGATGACAAAAACTTATATCACACACGAAAGTCATGCGATTTGTGATATGCGGTTTCATGATCTAATACTTACATAAAATAAGCATTTTGCATAATTTAAATATTACATAATATGTTATGTACTTTAAGGGCATTTCTACAATCGAATTCCAACGATGTTTTTTTAAAAAATAATTACATTATATAACAGAAAAATTATATATGAGAATAGTACTATGTACACACAACAGTTGTAGTTGTTATATCGTGAAAACAATTAGGAAGTTATTTCAAAGTCAGTTTGGGTAAGCAATGTATTTATTATATATTTTTTTCATAATTAAATTTTTTATTAGGCATTATAATATGTTTTGTAGAAGAGCTTAGTTAAATATTGAATTGTGGAAGGTAGGTTAATATTTGACTAACCCTGGGGTGGTCCAATTTGCGTCGTCACATGGTGCAGTTGCAGGTGTTCCAGGCTCCTGTCTGTTTGAATTTAATAAGTATCAAAAATAAAACATAAAGCAGAATATTAAATCATTAAGACAATTTCTATGAATACACAAAAGCGATAGTACCTCACTTCAGAGCAGAGTTCCCTGCTTAGAAAATGTGAATTTCAACCGAAGATTGTGATTCAAATCCCGGGCAAGCACAACCAATATAACAATAAACCAACATAATATTATCATTGTAACTAATTTAAATTACTAATTAATTCTAATATGAGGATTCAAAAGTGTTTGTACCAAAACCATTTCTTATGGATTTCTTTTAATGCAAATGGGCCAGCTGATTGTAAATGGCATTATATCGCCAATGCACCACCAACCTTGGAAACTAAGATGTTATGCCCCTTGTGCCTGTAGCTACACTACTATGTAATGCTGTTAGGCAGCAGAGTATGCCCAACCAAAGGTAACATACGTTATACTAGAAATATTAAATGCTTTTTAGTTTTTCGTTTTTAGCTGAAATAACTGACTGAATAATAATGTAATATTTTGTTTAGCGAAATCGTCTATCTACATATTGTGCCTCACATGAATGTAGGCGTTAGTTCCGTGGCTATAATAATATATATTCGGAGAAAGATTTACAACTTTATTTACTCATAGGCTCAACCAAATATTCTCTTATAATAGCGATTATAGATCAAAAAATATAATATTAATAATAATCCGACGAGTACATTTAAAACAAAAACATATCCAATCCACACATACCCTAAGCTTGCCAGTGACAATGTTTCCAGTGTTCTCAGCTTCTTGCTGTACGCTCTCCATAGTTTCACACATAATGGAGTGAAAACTGTGCACCAAACTAACCCTAGAAGAAATCCACAGAGCCACCAGCCGTTCTGAAACAATAATTGGTTAAAAATTATTATTTAAAATTTGATATTTACTATTAAAATGACGAGATGGCCTAGTGGTTAGAACGCGTGAATCTTAACCGATAATCGTGGGTTCAAACCCGGGCAAGCAGCACTGAATTTTCATGTGCTTAATTTGTATTTATAATTCATCCCGTGCTTGACCGTGAAGGAAAACATCGTGAGGAAACCTGCATTTGTCTAATTTCATGAAAATTATGCCACATGTGTATTCTACCAAACCGTATTGGACCAGCGTGGTGGAATAAGCTCCAAACCTTCTCATCAAAAGGGAGAGAAGACCTTAGCCCAGCAGTGGGTACAGAACAGTAACTGTTACTGTTCTGTACTCAAATTACTTTGATCTTGTAATCATTATACCAATAAAAATAGAAAAGTAGGAAAGAAGTTTGCTTTAATATTAAATACTTGATCTTAATATAGCATGTTGTTAATTCTTTTTTATTTAGTTGTTTATATCTCAGAGGTACATAATCTAAAGAAAAAATTCCAACCCGAAGAGTGAAATGACTGAAAGAATGTTAAGAAACTAGTTTTAAGAAAATATTTAAAAATAAACACTAACAATGATACTAAGGAGTAGTATTTTCTTTCTTTGTATGGTTACACAATAAATAGTCCGCATAGCTGATATTTACAAGTTAGATAAAGAAGTTTCGTATTATGTTAAATTATATCCCTACTTTTTTTAATTTAATGAAATCAATGATGCATGCAAATCACGAATGCCAACAATGTCATTGTTTGTACAATATGATTGTAAAGCAAGGTTTTTTAAACAATACTAGTTTTGCAACACGAGAATGAATGAATCGTTTTATACGCTACAACAAAGGTGCCCAAATAACCATTTCGAATTGCATTAAATGCATATAATTATAACGTTTACAATTTCATACATATTATGTTATGAAATATTAATATTATTTAAATAGATAGACAGCTCAATGGTCCTTTTGTCTGTCTAACAGAAATTAAAAACCAAATGACTGGAAAAATCCTTACAAATGCGATGTGAAGGTTTTTGTTGTAGGATGTACTAATAATTCTATTTCCCGTGAGACTCGCATATTTCCCGCAAATTTTGCTAACAATAAAAGTTTGAATTTGATTTAAAAATGGAATTAAGATTATAAAATACATTAGATTGTTGCTTTAGTCGCTAAATTATAAGACCGCAGATCACGAGGTCTTTGGTCCAAGCCCCGAGTCGAGTCATTTAAAAGTTATTGACTTTATCTCTCGAGAAATTCTCTATAGCAGTCCGATGTCTGGAAGTCGACAGTATTTGTACTCCCGTATTCCGGCAAGCACGCAATGCCTGATGGTCTTGACTGGCGTCTGAACGTTTTCGGTCGTATTGGATTTGCCGTCTCATTGGATTATAAGTGACAGAAGAGAGAATAGTTACTTATAGTTGAGCACACACTTGTGTATAATACGTTCCAATATCGGTCAGGTGGGCAGCATTATTGTATTTGATATTAAAACTTAATATATAATCCGGAACCGAAGGTTTTATAAGTTTTAAAGGCTTTATATACTCGTCCACCAAAAATCAAAGCATTATAGGCAAATCGCACTGCCACCATAAGAAATGGTTTTTAGTGCTTATAGTGTCAATATAAATGTAATGAGCAAACTACTTTGCAACTGGTGAGCGAATGAAATAAAAAAAACATTTCGCCAATTAGAATCACCTTACCAAAGCTGAAACGTATTTGGTGCATAACAACGTCCTGATGGCCGCAAACACGGCAAACAACGGTCCGCAGCGCGCTGCGTGCTCATTCACAGCGTCGATCGCATGTGTACGCCAACCAGCTGCATGTGCTATCAGTCGTGATACGAAGATTGATAACTTCTGTAAAATATAAAAATCTTAATTTATCATATTTCGTTATAAATTTAAGAAAATTAAACTATAACAAAAATGTATATATATATATATATATCATACATATATCATTTAGATGTTTTATGAAAATTATTATATAGTTTTAAAATGAGGATAAAGTAAACGAAGTCGAAGATAAAATAGTGGATCCCGGTGCGTGCCAAAAAACGTTAAAAATAACAAATAAACGAAACCTTTGTATGTAAGATTTGTAGATCTCCGAAATATCTATGGATAAATCTGTTAAACTTTAAATCCATCATATTGACATCTAAACCTTACTATTTTATGTTAAAAAATGGAAAAATTAAAAAATAGCTTTAATTCAACGCATTTGTCATCAGGGTCAGCTTGGGATAATACTGATACATTATTTGATATAAATATATTAGAGAAAGAGCCCTTATTTTTCAGTAAAATAATAACCGTAAATGTTCTATCGCTGAGCTAAAGCCTATTTTCCTCGTAAGGATAAGATTTGGAGTATTTTCCATCTGGCAGCACTTTATCCGATTCACGGAAGTTTCATTCACCGCTGAGTAAGAGTACACAACAAAGTTGAATGTACAAAAATGAAGCGCATGAAACTCAATTTGAACCCGCAGTCTTCGGTTAAGAATCTAGCTCCACTGTAGTATATAACAAAAAAAAGTTCTACGAAAAGCATACATTAATGACAGGCAATTTAAAAAAGTCTCTCATTATTTTGGAAAACAGTATGCTCGACGAAGTCCCAAGTGTGACTATTTATTTTATCTTATTTTCAATAAAATAAATCGGTTCAGACATTTTCAAATAGTATTAATGAACGTATTAATAAAAGGAATACACCCGTCAAATATATAACATTCTTTTATATTTAATCTTTTTTTATTAATACTTCTTAATATATTTTAACCAGGTTTCCAATGATGATAGACTTATTCTAAATCGGTTTAGTAGTAGTATATATGATTCCAAAAAAAACTAATCTTTCCTCTTTGTTAGTATAGACATAAATATCAAATTATATAATTATAAGTTTCATTTGATCATTTTTAACAGATATTGTAACATAAATTAATTCATTATTGTAAGTTTATATTTAAATTTAACAATAATATTGAATAAAATAATGTTTATCTAACTAGGATTTATTTTTAGAAATGTAAAAGTGAAGCCTGTAAATGTCACACTAAAGATAATTCAGTAGTGCTTGCCCGGGTTTGAACCTACAGTCTTCAGTTAAAATTCTTCGTTCATTCGTGTTTATTGGTTAGGCCACTGGCCTATCTCTACACATTTCATATTAAGGGTAAAGAAATTAAATGTCAAAACAGTGTTTATTAATGAGCCGCACGTAGCAGCCTAATTGTTTTGTATGTATAATATTCCGGTTTATTTGTGGTTTGGACGTGAAGGAATAAAGTGCCAAAATGCTTAATTAAAATACTACAATCATGTAGTACAGTATAATAAAACATGCACTTCATTATACAGTATACAGCTAACTGTGTAATCCTAGTCGAATAAACGCTGACAAAACTATAATTTGTTTAAGCTGTATCAAATGTGTCGTGACTACCTAATGTGGCCAGATACTAGATCTCGACTTCCTGGGTTAAAATCTTGGGGGTAACGAGTAGAAAGTCCTATCGGAACAGCACAGACAGAAAATAGAGAATTCACATAATTTGCGCAATTGGCTAGTCTCTCTTGAGAATTGATTCGGATTATGGAAACTTTATTAATTCAGTCATTATTAAACTTTGAATTAAATTAAATATTTAGCATACAATTTGAAATAATAAATGAATTATTGACTAACCTTCTGAGCTATAACGTCTCCTTGGTTGTCGATGTAGAATTGCGCTGTGTGAATGTGACTTAGAGATATGTTTAGTTTTCGACGAAATGGCATCATTTGCAGTTCAAGTTCCGTCAATTTGAAGACTAACTCAGTTCTCAGCTGCTCCAATGGTTTTATATTTGATAGATGAAGCCTTTGTGTTCTTGTCGCTAAAAATAAAAAATGCCATTCAACTGTTATTTCATGTTAACATATATTATATATTGCATATATGAATATAATATTATGTATTAACATACATTATGTATTGCATATATAGATATAATATTTATCCATAGGGATAAATATTTGTAAATTTTGCCGTATGTGTGACGTCATGTGGCGTTTACAACTGCTTAGAATGAAACAAAATTCAAAGTAAAAATTATGAATGAAAATCAAACGATTTCAAAAAATACAAAACCATGGTCCCATTATTTTATATTTAGTTTCAATTTATGTAATAATATATAAATGTTGAAAAAATGAAATATTTTCAATCGAAAGACAATTAAGATTAAGTGATACTGCTAGACGTCCTGACGTTATAGCTTTGAAGTATTCGCCTCGTATGACTGTAATATTACTGTTGTTGGTTAATGTGTTAAAACTTTACTGCAGAGAAAATAAGTTTCATCAATTTAAATGTCCACTATCATACAAATGATTAAAAAGTAATTTAGTTATTTAACCTTAATTCAATGGAAACTTTACGTCTGGTCTAATAAAACCAGGGTGGTTTTTATTAGGTCCGTACAAGTAATTTATATCCAGAGAGGAGAATATAAGCCGACCTTTAGTGAAGCTTTCGACTTAGATTGGGGTAAAAACGGGAAGTTCGTATAAAGACGAAGGCGTAACTTCAACTTCACCCTTAAGAGATCGTAAGAGCCTCTTTATTGGATGAACTGACTATATATTAAGAAGTTTGTAAGCTAATCAAATTTTTGTATAATTAAAAAAGTCTAACATCTTTTTGTTTTGTGTGTTCGATATTAAGTAAAACTATGGGGAGTAAGCATTAAAATTTGTAGGTTTGAAAACTTTAAGAACATTACATGTATATAGGATTGTAATTCATTAAACCTGTGACGCTTGATTTAAAATATTATTACACATTACTCTGTATTATAATACAATATCGTAAAAATAAAATCCCGCAGACCATTTTACAAATAAATAATTTACACGCTCATGTTACATAAGCATTAAAAGACAAGACATTATATCTACTGTACAAGACTATATAGATGGTTAAAAGGCTTGTTCAAGACTAATTCTTGATTTTCATACAGGCAGCATAAATTTAATTGTATAATTATGACGTATATAATGTATTTTATGAAACAAAGTAAGTTTCTTGGCAGTTTTTATGTAGCCAGGAATATACATTCCGAACCAATGGTATCTTTAAATTAAATTAAATCTTGAAAAATAACGATTCAAAAGTCCTTTTGAGAATCTACTCTTTTTCACTTCTTTTTGAATTTTGATTTATTTTATTTTATTTTGTTAATATACATACCAAGGGTCTCTAACCTTCCCGCAGTATTCAAATCGGATACTTGTACTGCAACATTTTCTAACTGGTCAACGAAGGATGGTAAATCCTTACCCACCACCGGTCCATTGAATTCCATTCTTAAATATTAAAAAACTATATATTTAAAAAACTATTATGTTAGTCACATTAAAAAAAGGAAATGAGATATTCGATATTAAAAAAAAAACACGAGCAATTCAATAAACAGTTATTTCGTTTTGGAATTAGATTAAATATATTACGACAATTTGAGGTTTATTATATTTTTACCATTCAGCAGTGCTATTTTTTACAACTCAGTACTTTATCGTCGTATTGTAGTCAATTTCGCATATCAATGTTTCACATACAAATATTTCACAATCGTCTTCGAGTTTTTTCTTACAGAATAGTTCAACTGAAACGATTGCTTTTAAACTTACCTATATTTTGTCAAATTGACATCGGAGACAAAGAGTATTCGATTCAGGAACTTATTGAAATTATCCGATATTGTCTTCAGAAAGCCAACATCGATAGTAGTCGATAATCTTTTCAAATCATCTTGAAGCTCGTCCCATTCAAAGTAAGACGTTTCTTTGTTCACATCTAATATTTTTTCTAATTGAAAAACGCTGTACGCTGGCTCATTCTTTTCACATTCTCTGAACAATAAATGAAATGTATGACATGGATTCACTTTTAGATATCATTATAGCTTTAATGATTAATTACTGGAGCCTTGTAGTAAAAGAAAGTAACTAAACTAATTAAAACGGAAGAAGGAAGAGGTTTTGTGTTCAATGCCTGCTTATTCATTTATTCATATCTTTTTTATCATTAAAAAAAAAATAAAAACATTTCTTATATTTAGTTTCGAATATAACGAATATAAAAGTATTGCTTAAAATAAAACGACATGTTACCTTAAGATGTCTTTGACAGATACTTCGATGGTTACATTGTCTAAATCTTTGAATAAAACGTCGAAAATACCCTCGTTATCTGATAATAAAGGTGACGGCTTATCTAAAAGCGTCGATAAAGTCTTGTACTGTTGTGTGTCCCACAAAATTTGGCATGCATATACCTGAAATAATAGCTAATTTGAAAAAATATAAAAAGGTTTATGAATAAATTACATCATTTTAACTACTTTATTTGGTGGTAGGGTGTGCAAGTTCGTCTGGGTAGGTACCACCCACTCATCGCATATTCTACCGCCAAACAGCAATACTTAGTATTGCTATGTTCCAATTTGAAGGGCCAGCAAAACTACAGGCACAAGGGCCGTAACATTTTAGTTCTCAAGGATGATTAATATTTCTTGCAGTGCCAATGTCTATGGGTGGTGCTCACTGACCTGGTGGCTCATTTTCCAGTCTGACTGATCATATAAAATAAATAATAATAAATTCTTGAAAATTTAAAATTAAAAGTACAACACACACCTCGTCGAGTAATATTACTGTGAATATTAAAAGCGAATAGCCTATTATAAAAGACTGAGCAAACAATATTAAATTGAAATTGCTAATAAATAACATGCAGGCGTCGAGTATGTTAAAGTAAGTTAAATTAAATTTATTGAGATGAAAATTAAAAACAAATATACAGAGTGGATTTGATTAAAAATTAAAATATCACGCTTAATCTTTTACCATTTCATTATTGCTTTTTTTAGTAACTTGTATGCTCAGTCCGATTCATAAAATATTTATAAGAATTATTATATTTACTGGTGGTAGGGCTTTGTGCAAGCTTGCTGGGTAGGAACCACCCACTCATCAGATAATCTACCGCAAAACAGCGGTACTTGGTTTTGTTGTGTTTCGGTTTGAAGGGTGAGTGAGCCAGTGTAATTACAGGCACAAGGGACATAACATCTTGGTTTCCAAGGTTGGTGGCGCATTGGCGATGTAAGCGATGGTTTACATTTCTTACAATGTCAATGTCTATGGGCGTTGGTGATCACTTACCATCAGGTGGCCGATATGCTCGTCCGTCTACTTATTCTATAAAAATATGTTTATATTTCTAACGGCGATTTAAAATGTTTGCCATTAATTGTTTTTCATATCAGATCTTATGGTTCCCGTGATTTTCTACTTACCCTTAGAGCAAAGTTGATACAATTACAATTTCTATGACTTATTTTACTTTAAAAAATTAAAATGGTTACGTACCTCAACATGACCCGCGATGAGAAAGGTCGCACATATTAAGCTCCATAATATTATAGAAGTGATGCAAATGCAGAAAGAAGAGCTGAAACAAAATACTTAAATTATGAAAAAATATTACCATATATTTTCTATAATATTTGTTTATATTTACTACAAAATATTTTTTGGGTTATTTTATTAGTTTCTATAATAATTCATAAGCAGTTGTGGTTTCTCCTTAAATTCTATGTTAAATATGCCTCACATTATGCTCTTTTAATTACTATTTGAATATTAAGATGCATGTTTAAAATAATCATATTATATTATAAATTAATACGCTTAAAATACCTAATCAATAAGTTTAAGTAAATAAGAAGAAGAATTATAATAATTAGACAGGTTATTCAGAATTTTAATTTTGATTGATAGGAGTCCAACAATGTTAATAAATTAACAAGACTATGTTTAATGTAATGTTTTTATTATACTTCTATTAAACACCTTAAGTATATTAAAATGTATATGAAACCGAAACAGACGTTTTTCTAGAAAAAACTGCTCGAACTCCTAGACAACTAGACTCGAAATTTCATAATAGTCGTTTAAATAGATTTAATTTTGAGGAGTCTCACAATCATGTCCTACACAACGAAAGCATACCAACCCTGGGAACTAAGATGTTATGTTCCTCAATACTCTGGCTTAATATAATACCAAGTATTGCTGGTTGGCACCACCTTCTTAGCTCAATTATTATGTTCTTAGAACATTGCTAAAAATATTTATTAAATTTTCAAGTCTTAAACTTGAGACAAGTACGAATAGTTTTTTGTTTTTAAGTAGACGATTTCCTTTATGGTAACTTGGCCTTATAAGTACTTACACTTGTAATGTCCTTTTTGCATGGATTTTTGCATTTCCACATCCACAAAACATCGCAAATAAAACGAGCGTCATCACGAAACTGAGGGACACGTTGCAAGCTGTCAATAAAAAAATATATATTTTTACAGATCACATTGTTCGATCATCATTTTTTCAGCGACAAAATTATAATAGGCGAATAATGTAACTTCTATGTATTACTATGAGTATAGTTGTATGTACATTCTGACACATGTGTCATAATCACATCCACTACTATGCATTGAAAAGGAGAGGCGCAATAAGCTCCAAGTCTTTTCCTTTAGCTAGGAGTGGACATTTATGGGGTAATATTTTTCTCAAATTTTTTAGTCACTTCACCTGATATATTTGTCGTTTTAGAAGATTTTAAATCTATGATATATTACGTAGTGTAAACTAATAGGTATTCAATGAGTAATAAATAACTCACTGAGACTCACCTAACAATATTATCCATCTCCATAGATCATACTTGTGCACTCTGTCCAACCCAGTGTCGAACTGTCTCGCGAGGCTATGCAAAGCTGAAGTGAGATGGCGCACTATGTCGCTCAACACTCTTGCGGAATTATGAACAGATTGTCTTCGGTTTTCTATATCTTGCAGGATATCTTTATGGCGAAATATTAAAATAAATAAAGAATTTAAAATAAGTTTTGTTTATAATGTGTTATTCAATTAAGCAATGCAATTAATTGAAATCAAACTTCTGCACGCATTACCTATTTTGATTTATTTGATCGAGTTTTTTCTTACTTCATATTTAGACATTTAAATTATTGTTAGTTAAAAAATAATTGCGCATTGAAAACCTCTTATACTAACGACTATATTAATAGCTTGAGCGCTACGGGTTTTAATCATCGTGGAATTCTATAATTTTCTCAACTTTTTTAATTGCATTGCATTTTTTTCACAACTCTAATCTCTTTGTAATCTATGTTAAAAAATGTTGTAAAGATAAAAAATATATTTAAAATATTAGATTTTAACTATTGCAAATGTAAAGGGACTTTACCTGCTCTGACAAGTTCCGTTTGCGAATATATAGCAGAAGGCAGGGTACGGAACTCTTTTCTAGCAGCGGATATGGCGTGAGTAAGGTTAATGACTCCAAGATCTTTCAATTCAAGTAACTGGTGCTCTTGAAGTATCTGTTAAAATAGTTGTAATTCATTAGGAGTTTGTTTTAAATACAACTACAATTTACGTTACAACGCACAACTACATTGTTTATTGTTTCATTCTTAATATATGATGATAATAAATGATTCTTTTAAAATGGTCTGTGTTTCTTAAAAAACAGAATTAAAGAATCCCTTACTTGAATTTTTAATCCATTTATTAGCTTAAAATATTACTTTATAGATTGCCTGTTAAATCTAGATTAAAAAATTCTTAAAATTGGTAATTAAGCGTTATTCGTATTATTATACTTACTGAATCAAATTTCATCATAATATGCAAGGAATTTGTATTAAGTGTATCACATAGAGGAGCATCTCTTTCAACGCAGTTTTTCTTCAAACTATCTAGTTGTTGAGCCAAGTCTTTAATTTTATCTGAAGTTGCTATTGCTAACAGACCAGCTTTGTGACATACATCACGCAATGATGACACTTTCATAGATAAATCCTCACTCTCTGTAATAAAAGACAAACTTTAATGAAAATAAGGCCCAGAAACCAAGGATTATCTTATATTTTAATAAGTAAGGCACAATATAGCGTGAGTGTCAAGTGGTATGTCCATATTGTATTGTTGGTGAATGAGTATTGTTTGGCGTGCTTATCCAACCACTAGTAAGGTATATCGTTTATTAAGAAAAGTTTGTATAAACTAATATGACAAACCATTTGGTGTATGATGTATTATTTAAAAATGCAGATGAAATCGCAAAGTATTTACCAGTAGGTACCACCTACTCATCAGATATTCTCCTGTAAAACAACAAAAAAACAGTAATTGGTATTATTGTGTTCCGGTTTGAAGCGATGTAAGGGATGGTTAACATTTCTTACAATGCCAATATCTATGGGCGTTGGTGATCACTTACTATGCTTACCAATTCTTTAATATATATGTATTATATATATTTATTACTTCTTATAAAAAATATATTAAGTATTATGAATGCATTTGTTTTCAGGTATCAATTTAAAAATAATTTCTCATAGATAGATTCTCTTTTAAATAATTAACATTAAAGCTGGTCTTCATCTTCATGTTAGGTACCTGTTATTATATCTGCTAGTGAATCAAGAACTAGATCAATGCCACTCTCCGAAGCTATTGCCTGCTGTATCGGTTGTCCAAGAAGCGTCTCTGCCTCTAAAACAAGTTTAAAGAATTTAATTTTTAACTTACCTATTAGAACGAAATAATGATTTTTTTAATTTATATATATTTGGTAATGTAAAAAGATAACATTCTACTATTTTAGGTTAATTAGTTTATTTAATAGAACCTTGCAAAATTTTGTTTTTGTTAAATATTGGTCCAGTTGATAAAGATTATTAAAAATGAGAAATTTTTTATATATTTATTTCTAAGAAGGTAACAGCATATTTGTATAAAAAAAATCTCATACTCTATAAAACACCTTATAAAAAAATTAAATACTTAAGATATTTTTAACTGAAAGTAACGGTATGGCCACTGTTTCTAAAATAATTGCGAGAACAATATTATTAATAAAATCCAAAAAAGTATTTTGTGAAATATATTTTGTATAAAACGATTTGATATTTGGAGATCTTTTTAACTATAAAGAGTACACTAGTCCTCTTACGATATAATGTAACCTGTCATCAGTGATTTCTTGCCGGAAATTCAAGGTTTACTTCATAAAATGTGCGTAAAATTTTGCGGGACGAATTTATTAGAAGAAATATATTTTCTTTAATATTTTACGATTTATTTTGTTATTTTAACTTTATACTATTATAAACTTCTTATTTGTTATGAACTGAAAAGTAAACTTTCATAGATTATGAAAATATACAATAGTTGTGTTTTAAAGTGAGAGCTAGGACTGGACAGTGGCAAGAACCCATACAATTTAACCCAAGATTGTGGCATCAAACTCAGCAATCACCACTGTGCTTTCATGTGTCTAATGTGTGTATAATTCATTTGTCCTTAAAAAGAACAACAAAAATACATAATGACACAAAGAGAAACAATTACTTACACAATGTACAATTACGCAATCAACATAAAGCAGCGTGGTGAAATAAGCTTCAAACCTTCTTCTTAAGAGAGAAGTAAGTGTCGGATATATATTTATTGTATGTATATGTTACATTTATTGACTATTCTTAATACAAGATATTATAATTTATATTCCTTTTTATAACTCACCTCTTAAATCCTCTTTATAAGCGTAATATACCATATCTATAGGTGGAACAAGGCTGTGGTGTAATTCTTGCGCAGCTGTCGAAAGCCAAGATGCTATATCTGCGCATGCGCAACTAATGATATTTCGACTCTCAGCTACAGCCAGCCGTGATTGTTCATTACTTAAAACCATTCCTGATATGAGGAAACTGAAAAAATACATTTTTTTTTAATAATCGTTTTTAGACATTTGTGTTTGCAGTCTTATTTAAAATATTAGAAAATGTAAATCACATGTGTGTACATATTTTATACTACATATATTAAAACTATTATTAGAAATAAATCCCGGTTACACTGTCTGTATTTCATTTCAATCCATTTCGTTCAGCCGTTACGTAATGATAGAGTAACAAACATTCATCGAAACAAAGTTATACATTTAGAATAACAAATGTTATTTGTATTTTGAAATAAACAACACCAAAGATATATGACCAATAACAATGAAAAATCGGAAAAGAATATAATATACAAAGCATATGCAATATATATTTAAAAATGGATCGTCTTCTTCGCACTTGTTTGACAAATCTAAGGTTCTTTTATCATTTCAAGATTGCTTTTGTTAAAAAAAATCCGTTCCATAGATAAAAATATATAAAAAGGTATAAAACTTTTTATTTCATGAAGTCGAAGCCAATTAGCGAGAACGCATTAACTTTACCTGTTTCAATGTTATGACAAGGTCTCTGAAGGATAGCTACAAGTAAATCATGAGTTGTTTTTGCCAACAATGTTACACTTGTAACAACATCAAAACTTTTTTTTAAATACGCCCGATCAGCTATGTATTGAGTTGATTTAAGTTGGTGAACTATCAGTATATTATGGATTAAGTCGTTTCGTTTTTAGTATTTTGACAAGTAACTAGAGAGAGTTAACTAGAGGGTAGTCACTCTCACACAAACCGGAGAATAAAAAGGCATTTCTAATATTCTTTTTTTTAACACTTCACGTGCTTCCTTAATCGTATATTCCTGTTGTAGCGAGTATCTAATTTAATTAGCTGGCAAGCAAGTATACTCGCACAAGAATGCGCGATAAAAATCACGTAAACTCCTACGTCATATGTTTACGAAAAAATTTAATTAATTATTATTTATTATTTTTGTGTATAAATGGTGTGTTGTCCGTAAAGTAAGAGGCATTCTTTTGTAAGCGTATACAAAAGAATGCTTCTTACTTTAATCCTCCTCCTGATCCTGGTTTAATAAACAAAGTCTAAATTCACTTGGCTATCTTTAATAGTAAGGTATATTATATATATATTTAAGTAAGTGGTATCGGTATATATCGCCATACCACTTCACTGTTATTAGTTTTTTTGTATTAATTTTATAAATAATAACACATATTAGTTTAGGATAGCGCAATACAATTAAGTCTTACTCTGCACCGCTTATAGTTTTACTGTGCGTTGTAAGATTAAAATCAAATAAACAACATACTTATAAAACAAGGTTTGAGCTTATAATTATTAGGAAATAAAAATTACTAAGAAGGTAACATTAGATTTTTATAGTTTCTCATTACTTAACATAATGACATATTTATTTTTCGATTGGTTGATATTGTTAAAGTCGAGATGGCCTAGTGGTTAGAACGCGTGAATCTTAACCGATGATCGTGGGTTCAAACCCGGGCAAGCACCACTGAATTTTCATGTGCTTAATTCGTGTTTATAATTCATCTCGTGCTTGACGGTGAAGGAAAACATCGTGAGGAAACCTGCTTGTATCTAATTTCATTGAAATTCTGCCACATGTGTATTCTACCAACCCGTATTGGAATAAGCTCCAAACCTTCTCCTCAAAAGGGAGAGGAGGCCTTAGCCCAGCAGGACATTAACAGGTTGTTACTATTACTGTACTGATATTGTTAGGAACTATAAATGACTTTACTAATTAGTTTATCATTTTATGACTCTCTTTATACGCCGCTTACATAACAAAACGGTATAGTTTTGTAAAAAAATTGTAATTGTATTTCTTTCATTACTCGGGATACGTGTAAGAATCGGGTAAGATTTGGGATACGATTATTATTAAATCCAGTTCCATCTGTGTTTATTGTAGTACTTTTATATCTGTGTATTAGCAAATTGAAATTACAATAAAACATGATCGGATTCTTAGGTTGTTGTATCTAATTCTATAATAACGTTACCTGCTGTAATTTTATTGAAAAATATTTTACGTCATAGTTTTGACATGGTTATAATACACGATATATCTTCTTTCGCTTGTAATAATTTGCTATTGAAAAGACTTGAGCGTGAATGCGATAGTGGTACTTTATTGTCCCCATTCTGATATCGTATCCATAACTGCGTTAAAACCTTTAGTCAGGAGTTCGCACTTGGTAATATCGCTAGGACCGTCATTAACGGTGTAATGCTTTGCGTTCCCGAGATTTCTACCTGCTTCCAATAGTCTTGAGAGCTCTTAATTGGATTGGCGGCGGTTTGGGAATAGAAAGTCTAATGGTATCTTATTTACTTCAAGAACATTCTCCTCTATTTGTTTTGAAGTTCTTTTATTTTTGCGTCCAATTGTATTAAGGTTTGTAGTCACTATTATTAACTCTTACTCGTAAATAAACTTACCACGTGACGTTATGGCTATGTTAATGATAATTTTTTAAATTATTCGAAAATATTAATACACGAACATACTTACCAGCTAATGAGTAGGAACAGGAAAGTGAAGATAACTATAATCTTGCTATGGCAGTCTCTCCTCTCTGGCTCCAGAAATAGAGTTCCAGATTCGATTTCATCGGTGCATTTTGATTTTGAGAATAATGAAATTAAACTTAATATGAAGAGATATAGAGGAATAATCAGAGCGAAAATTCCAAATATAATTATGAACACCAAAAACGATGACTCCACCCTTATTGACTGTAAAAAAGTTAGACAAATTAAATAGTAGTCATTTATAAAAGTAAAATAGATATTATTAGTTTTTAGTGATATATTTGGCTGTGGCGGATGTCTGTCCTTAATATTATAAAAAAATATTTAAGAATTATGATAATGTCGTTATTTTTTAAGATATAATATCTGTATAATCAAAAAAACAGTCGCGTGAAGTAAATTTACCATAACGTCATACAATGTATATATTACGAAACGTGTATTTGAATTACACTTATCAGGCTGGACGAAAAAAAAATCATGTACAATATGCTTGTGTTTTGACAAACGTTACAATTCTATGGCTTTAATACATGTACACTTAAGATCAATGCGATCTTTGTGTGGTCATCAAAAATTTATTAGAAAATCCAAAAATAGCAATAAAATGATATTAACGGCTTGACTTAAAACTACTTATAGTAATATATAAAGTAAGGTATAAATAAACCTCTTTTTAAAGGTTAAGCTGTTGTTCTTTTTTTAAATTATTAAAATAACAAGAACTGTAGTAATGAATGACAACTAGGGATCATTTTCTAGTTAAAGTTGCCAGGGTGTATTTAAATATTTATAATTAAAAAAAAGCTACTATTTGATTAGCCTCGTTAGTCTAGTTAGATTGGTTCAGCTTAGCTTATAAAGCTGTACCAACAAAGAGTTATTGAGTGTTTTTTAACTTTATTGTTTCCAAAGAATTGTAGGGTGAAAAGGCACAATTAACGTCATTTAGTTATTATCTGCCAGATGAACTATTGGCTAAGCAGATGATCACGATAATCTCGAAATTTGGAAGTCGATCTTACTTATTTTTTTAGTCTTTTTTTCTTTTGGTTGATTTTCATGAAATGTGAACATACGTGAACATACGTGAATATACGTAAAAATCTAACACATTTATTAATAGAGAACAGTAATTATCTATCAGTCAAATGAAATGTTAACGCGTACACATTAATCCAAGGCGAACAATTACACCCCTCATAATATAAATATATTGTTATGTCAGAAACAGACATTGGTCATAATGCGAAGTATCCATATCAACGATGACCAAATCTTGCTAGATAAGCGATAAGCTCATTTGCTAATGAGATACAATCTCATTACTCTGAGTATTTGCTCTGATAACATTTTTTATTTGTGTAAAAACTGCGGCACTTGGGCTCTAATGGATTAAGTTCGGTATGTCTATATCTGGTGTGTATGCAATTCACTCTTTTCACTGATTTATTTATGCTTATTTTTAATTTTTGAACAAATATAAAATAATACACGTTTAAGATTAATTATTATTTATAATAAATAAGTTATTGACTGATAAAAAAAAACATTAAAAGTATCATTCGCACGCATGTTAGTAGGGTTATTTCTTGGGCTTCAAACTTGCTTCGAACTAAATTACATTAAAATCGGTTTGGTGGATTAACCGTGAAAGCGTAACAGATAGGCAGACATACCTTAAATATAAGTATAGATTATATTTGGAAAATCAATAGGGTAGGATTTAAATCTGTCCCTAAGTGAATGTTCATATTTCCTGTATCATTGAAACTACTGAACGTAAGGTTTGAAAATAAAAAAAAACGGAATATAACGGGTACCAGTATCAGCTTAAAAGATAACCAAAAAAAATTCCTAAATCTATAAATTTCATCGAGTAACGATAATAATAATATATAACATAATAGTACGGTTTCGATCCGCACTTTACCAGTTTTGATTTATACATTTAAAAAAATGGATTTCAACGACACCAATTTGTAAATTTATACTATAAAAATATACCATATTTTGAAATTGCAAATTCATAAAGATTTTCCATAAATTTTCAATAATGATTATGGTCGAGCTCTGGCAACTAAGCAAACACTATTTTAAATTGAACCTATAACATGTTGATAGCAAATGTATTTATAAAATGAATTTAAATAAAATAACTCCTACTTGAATAAATATTTCGATTTTGATTAGATTATAAAGGATTTTATAATAACCCCGCGACAGATACAACAAATAACAGTAGTGAGCCATTGTAACTACAGGCACAAGGGTCATAACGTCTATAGGCGGTGAAGACATACCATCTGCTGGTCTGTCTATAGATAATATAAATTTTATAAAATAAATATTTCAGGATTCAATTAGCTCACACAATAAAACAAAAAAAATAGTTGACAAGTAGTTATGAGGAGAGACAAAAGCGGTAATATATTAACAAAAAGTTGATTCCAAGGCCTTTGATTGTAAATCGCAACAATCTCCTTTGATTGTAAATCGCAGCTTATACTCGTATTATTACAAGCGTACATTTTCTTGGCGACATTAACCTCCATTTTGGCGCTATCGACTTACAGGAAACGATCCTTTTAAAATGTCAATGTCAGCGTGTGGATCTCTTTTGTTAAATCGAGTACAGTTTTACAACGTAAGCATATTACTGACAGCCATTAAACAGAAGATATGAACTCATTTGAACTTTAACATAATAAATTATGTTTTATTATTAACTGTAGTTAATTATCCGGAAATTCTGAAAATAATTCTGTGGCTGAATTTGAACAACGGAATCAAATTCTATACTCTATCCTCACTTCAGAAATAAGAAATATTTTTATATACAAATAATTCTTATAAATATTTTATGGAAGTACAAGTCTGGATAGGTTAATATTATTATTAAAGCTTAAAGAAATTGCTTCTCCAAAATCACCAAGATTGTTTTGAACTCCATCTTGACGCGAAAATCGACGCGAGAGGGTTCCGTACCGAGCTTTCGCGCTTAAAATATTTTGCAAAAAATAAAACTATGATATCCTTAATACTATTAAATTTATAAAGTCAACAACTCTGTGTCAAAATCAGTATATGATTGGCGACAGATATAACCAATCGTCTTACAAAGTATTCTTTATTTTTAAATCATTTTTTAAGTAACTAAAATGTTATTACAGAAATGCTTATTTTTAATAGTGCTCTTTGTTATATTTAGTTGTGGTGATTCGAAAATCGCTCGTAAGTATATAAATATGAATATACATATAATATTTAAATGTTATCAATTAATAATTAAAGTGCTTTTATGACTTGTTAATTGAAAAATAATAGCGATTTATCTAAAAGAGGTAAAAGGTATTTTTTATTCTTTTATTTCTTTCTTTACTAACTTTTCGTCTTGAATTTTTGGTTTTAGTTTTTGTGTTATAATGGATTTTTTACAGTTCCGTTATATTTTATTATTAATTAATTTTATTTACTATTTAATAAGGCGAGCATGCTGATACTAAGTAGGAATTTACAGAAGTTGCAACTTTATTTTTAATATCGGTTACAGCGATTTAAATTAGTTTTTAACTACTTTGAACTGATGGTTTAGTGACTGCACAAAGAGATTATTCTTTTGTTATTGTTTTAGTTTGTTATCGTAGAGCAAGTATTTATTAAATAAGACCAATAGTAAATAAGACCAACTGTAGAAAAGCTATTACTTATTTATATAAACACTTTAGGCATATTAAAACTAATGTTAATTAACTTGTCTTATCGTAATTGATAAGATTAAGAAAATAAAATATTATTATTCTGTATGAATAAAATGTTATAAATTAACTGAGTTTTATGTATTTCTCATAAAAAACAAGTGTTCAACAAATAATTTACAATGAGACAAACTTTTATATAAATTAAAATTCTAACCTCTGATTCACAATAAACAATATTTAATTTGAAAAAAAAAGTATATTAATTTAGGCTTATAAGACAAAGAAATAATTAAAAAGAAAAAAAAAAGAATAATTACACTTACAAAACCAAATAAAATGACCTCAAAAATAATTATTTACAAGGAACAATTTTTTTTTTGTTCTTATTTATACTATAGCTTATAGAAGATACAAATTAATATACAAAGATAATTTATAATTGAAGAAAAAAAAATTAAAGAGCTTGTTCCTCAAAATGAAGACGACGACGACGCTTATTTATTTTAGTAATATGTTTTTTTTTTTATTTAGTTTCTCAAAAATTTTAGGAACATATGTTAACAAATGGTGATATATATATTTCATTGTAAATAGGTTGGCAGACTGTCAAATGGCTCACCTGAATATAAGTGGTCACCACAGCCATCAGTGGTCACCTTAGACTTTGGCACTGCAAAAAATATTAACCAACCCTTACATCGCCAATGCGCCATCAATCTTGGGAACTGATTTTATGTCTTTTAAGTCTCTAGTAAAATGCTCATTAATCATAGCAGGTAATATTATCTGGCGGTAGAATTTGAGTAGTGTTGAGTGGAGGATACCTAACTAGGCGGGCTTGTTCAAAGCCCTACCACCAAAAATATGGCGTTTTTATTAATGTTATTACTCATTTATTAATACTAAAGTTTCTTTTAGCGGATTACATAGTGCTTTGCCCGGGACTAAAATCAGAATGTCTGAAAAAAAGTATACAGGAAACAATACCACATTTCGTTAAGGGACTGCCAACTTTTGGAATTAATACAACAGATCCTTTTTACGAGAACATTATCGAATGGGATCTGCCTGGTAAAATAAAAGTTGAAATGACTGATGTAGTTATGACCGGACTAAGGAATTGCGTAATAGATTCAGTTGTGTGAGTTAAAATAGTTTTTGGTTTATATTATTGATATATGTCTATTTATTACTCCATTAAGCCAAGGAATTCCCAGTAACATCCCATTCCCAGTAACATCCCATTCCCAGTAACAGCCCATTCCCAGTAACAGCCCAAGTTTTTATTGTGGTTGTGTTAATTAATTTCAGGCATTAATGTAAGCTTAACTAAAATGTTGTGAGCTTATTCAACGTTTATATTTTTTAAATTTGGAAATTTTGTGCTTAAGAATATTTGCTTACTATAATTTATCAGGCGAATGATCGAAACAGAAAAATCTGAAACTCTAAACTGCTTGACTGATTGAGGAATATTTTTATAATATATATGTTATATGAGATTGTGGTAAATAGATATGCCAGGATATATTCAGAGGCGCAGTAAAATCTGGATCCAATAGGAGGAGCTGTCTAATGATAATTATTAATTTTTGATACATTAATATTTTATATATTCAAAGGCAAAGATGCAACGTAGTTAAGTAGTTTATTTAGATTTTTTTAAGGTCAAATATATATAAATATTAGGTATTATAAAATATTATATAAAATAGCGTGATTGTTGGTTATTGGCCATAAGGCCAGTATTGTTAAATCGACGATAGTTTTAATTGTAAAATATTTTTCGACATCTACGTATTAATAAATCGATATAAAAATGTTTAATATATATAAATTACAAACTAATGTTTCAGGTTCAAAGAACTTGATGCTTATTTAAATACGACTTGTAAGTTGCTTCTAGAAGGAAAATACAAGGCCACTGGTCAGATATTGATCTTTTCATTAAATGGGGATGGAGAGGCCAAAATAAACTCTCGTAAGTGTTTGACAAATACTTTATAAATTTAATAGAAATTAATGAGTAAATGTGAAAGTGAGTTTATTTGTCACGCTTTCACGTCTTAACCAGTATCTATTCACTAAATATAATAATAACTATTCATCAAAGTTTGCGTAGACGTTATAAGGAACACCGAAAACGACATAACAATATCGTTCATTGCAACCCTTACACAAAGGAGACTTGTTTTTAATAAGTGTGTTACCTTGTATTTACTAATGTATTTAATTATATATATTTTTTTAATGTGATCATTGTATTTTAGCCAGTATAACGTTAAGTTTCATGGCCAAGTTTGAAGACAGAACTCACAATGATGTTATCTATCGCGAAATTAAAAACTACAAAGTTGTATATAATTACAATGAAAAGGTCGACTTCTTCATTACAAATCTCTATAAAGGGAATTCTGAAATTAGTAAGTAAATTGTAAAATTATAATAGTTAGTTTATTTAAGTAAATTATACGATTAAATATAGCTAAAATCACGTGTTCTCGAAATTCGATTTCTATTTTGTCAAATTCGAACACTTATTATTTATGCGTCCTTGGCACAGCACTTCAGTTAGTACAAGTAATGTAACTTAATTTATTTATAATAATTATGTTCATAATATGTAATATTATTTTATTTTTTTATATTTCAGGTCAGGAAATACTGAAATTCATAAATGATAACTGGCAACTTATGATAAATGAGTTCGGCAAGCCACTTATTGAAACGCTAATAAATAATGTTTTTAAATCTGTCAAGAAGTTCTTTCGTTCAGTTCCACGAGATGAGATAATAATTCCTTAATATGATTGAAAAATAATATTAATACATATAGTATTTATACGTTAATAAGCAATACAGAGTGTGCATCCGAAATCGAAACGAGGGCACTATTTGGAAAAGAGCGATACTTAAAAACCTCAATTTCATCAATAAAAACTTCACATTATTAGCTTCACTTTTTAATTATGTTTTTTTTAAGTTGCAATGCTTCACTGTTTTCTTGTAGTAACCAACGTTGTAGTTTAAATTTATGAAAAACTGATTACGATCAGGGTAACCGACCATGAACAATATGCGCGTTCTATAAAGCTTTATGCTCTGTGTATTAATATTTATTAAAATTATTAGAAAAAGCAAAGAGTTTTACTCAAATGGATTAGCCAAAGACTGAAGTCAAAATACTAAATTCAAATAATAATAAGAAACCAAAAAAAAAGTTGTTTAAAAAAGTATTAACTAGAGAATTAGACAAAACGCACGCATTGATAATTTGTATTGACGTATATCGATATACAATGCTACATGTTTTGGGGAGAAAATTAGGTCAAGACGCATAGTAAAACATGTATTAAATCCGGGGAGCACTACTGAGTTTTAAAAATAAATTGAAATTAAAGTCTCAATGAATACGTTATTAGATATTAATACAATTTAATATATTTTTAAATGAGCGGTTTTAAAATTTTAAAATTAAATTTTTCTTGTTACCTAATAAAGGAGTCTTATAAAAATGTACTTAAAACACGCACCCACGTGTAACTTTAACTTTACATGAAGATATAGTGTAGATGAAATAAAAAAAAACTGTTTTGTTATATTACATTATATTGGTAAACTACAATACATTTCTGTACAAAAACGATAGTTGTTTTTAGTTTCCATTATTTGTTGAGTACAATAGTATGGGCTCCGGGCAGTGTGCCCGCTTGCTAAAAGCATTTGAAGTTCAGTTTTCTTTGTGTTAAAAGTTAAAACTTAAGTCTTAAGAAAATTCAACCGCAAGTGATCTTACAAATATAAGTATGAGTGTATTATGCAAGAGATATAGCGGGTTCAAGGGTAGTAACTAAAACAAATTACGCAAGTGAAAATATAATAGTACCTAACTATTATTTTTTCACTTGCTTAATTTGTGTTTATTTCAACCCATGCGGTGAAGACCAATATCCTGAAAAAAACCTGTATATATCTGATGCAAAACCATGTGCATCCACCAACCCACATTGGAGCAGCGTTGTGGATTATATATCTCTTCATAAGAAGAGGAGCCAATTAGCTGTCAGACCTTTATAGTCTGTTACTGTACTTACACAACATATTTTAATTAAAATAGCAATTTTTTATAGCGAATGTTATTAACATTAATATAAGTATATATTAATATATATAATATATTATCTACCTTTAGAAATGAATATGGGAACGCCGATTTACCCATTGCGATCTCCTTGACAAGACCTGAGAATTAATAAAATGTCGTAAATTTTATTTTAATGTTATATATTATGTAGTAAGCGTAATTATAAAAACTTACCAACTGGATAGTCGAATAAATTGATCACTGAAAAGAACTTGGACATAAATGTAAACGGATAAAATCCCTCTTCCAATTTAAATTTTGGTATTAAATAAGTTTGCTTTTGAGGTAAACTACTGAATTTAATATTACTTCTGTCTTTTGTTATCTCTACATAAAAGTCATCTCTTTTGGTCTCTTTTATGTAATTTATAGAGTTTTCCGTCACGATATCAAGCGTTACGTTAATTTGTTCAGTAAATTCTTTTAATATGTTCTTTGTAATCGGTATAAATGGTATTGTATTTTTTGTACTTGACGATGTTGACAATTCTAATGCTGTTGGCGATAGTAAAGTATCTTTTGTTGAAACATCAGGATCTTCATTGTTCGCAGCTCTAAATATATTGAATTTTTCGAGCCATGCGCTTAAAGCGGTTGTGCTGCTAACATTTAAAGAATTTCTTTTATTTAAAATATTTCTGTAACTTTTAATATTTTCAATGTCAATATTTCTTGAATTCTCTATATCGGTATACGATTTTGCGCCAATGTTAGCTGTATCCGTATTATCTCTATAAACATTCTCAAAACAATTATCCCAAACTAAATTTAAAGATTCTTTTGAATTATAAACTTTATCATCTTCCAATTCATTTTTCTTTCCATCTTGAAAATTCCCGTTGAATAAAAATAATTCACTGTTTCCTCCGTCTCGATCATTTCTCATTTTTTTACCGACGTTCGTTTCCCCAATCGGATGGAATGTTGAAATTGCTCGGAAATTTTCTTCTTGTACATCGAGAGAGTAACTTGGTACATTTGTATCGAAGACATCCAGATTGCTTCCGGGAGAGACCACGGGCGTCTCTTCCGACGTCGAACGGATTTGTTGGATTTGCAAGGCAAAAACCTTAGCCAAGGCACTCGGCTCTAACGTCTTTACTTCTGTCGGTAAGTCACAGTTCGTTCGTGATATAACAAGATTTGTTTGTAAGATTATTAAACCAAGTGTAAGCACTGACTTTTTACTCATTATAATATAATATGTTTCTATATTTTCTGTTCACGTCGTATAATTGATAATATCGACGAAGTACTGCGGTGCGGGGCATTGAACAGAGGATTTGTAGCACTTAGCAGTCTGCCGTACTCCACTTACGGGATTATGAGAAGTGTAATCAAATACAAAATATTACTTTAAAATAACATATTTTAGAAATATATGGAAAACTTGCTTAACATGTTTTTATTTTATTCAAAATACACATTGATTTTTTGTTTAAAAATTGATATTAAATAAAATTAATTAATGCGATCATCGTAGTTAGTTAGTTTATTAAAAGTAAGATAGCGGAAACTTTATTTATAAAAAAAATAAGTTCAATAGATATAATATCTCTAAAATGAATCTCAACTTTTATAATTTTGTTACTAATTGATTTGTTTTCCATTAATGATATGTTTTCCATTTACGTGTTAATTAATTGTTCTTAGTGAGATAAAAATAAACATATTTTTATAACGAAATTTATAAATAAAAGACGTGAAATTTCGCGATGTAGTATGTATATTATCCATTACAAACATTCTTGATTTTATGTGTTAATCACATAATTATACAAGCTTAAATTAAAATAATAGATTTAACCTTTATCTGCTCATCATTTTGAAACGACGCCATAAATCGTTAAGCCTCACAAATTCTGCGGAAACTTCTTAGTTAGTGTTTAATCTGACATTTGACCAACAAACCACCAAGGTTTAAGAAACTTAAGAACTTTGTAACCGAATACGTAAAGTTTTAACACCTTTGAAAATCATTCTCAAGTAATATTATTTAATGACTTAAGCGTGTTGAGTAATTTCTCATTGATTAAACTAGAACGAAATTTAACAAGTACTATAATTAAATTTTAACGAGTCGGAATTTGCTCAGTGGCTGTATTTAAATCTTAACAATAGATTGGGATTTCAAACTCAGGCAAATACCACAAATTTGTCATGTACTTAAATGTGTTATTAATTTATCTTGTGCTCGGTGGTAAAGGAAAACGTCGTGAGGTAGCCTGCATGAGTCGGATACATTTTGCTAAAAGTGTGTCAAAAGAGGCCATCATATTTTGTTATCGTTAGTTTTTATTTGAATGTTAAGTTAGCCTATAATTGATGTATATTTTGTAACATTATTTTAAAATAAGCAATAAGAAAATGTTTCTCTTAATATATAGTAACGTTTGCGTCCTAATGAATAAAATAAATAACATAAAAATAATACATAGGGACAGTAACTGACTTTTACTATTCTACATACTTAAAATATATGTTTTAAATTAAAATTTGTATGATGCATCTTTAGTTAGCTTTATTTAACTTATCGTTACCATCAGATCCGCTTTAAAAGCATTATTTACGATATCTATAACAGGTGGTACCATGCTATGGTATAATTCCAGCGCTGCGGTCGAACCATCACGACGGTAGACAATTCGCTATACATTTTTTAATAGACAAATATTGTTAATAAGAATTTTGCTTTTGGATTTTTAAGACAGTTTTTCCACATTTGTGCCCAATACGTATCGTATTCTATATCTTACACGTACATTACCTCCTTGAATAATTCATTGCACTATTCAGACCTGATGTCGTATTGAAATTTATTCCTACAAAATGCTGCATTACGTCAATTTACATTTTAGTTTTACGTTCATTTTGCTTGAAGTATATGAAAACATGAAATACTTTGACAAAATTTAAAAATTTACAACTTACTTTCGTTTGCTGATACTATGACAAAATATTTATTGATTTATCTGCTTTACGCGTATTCTGCCCACGTGACAGCAATTTGAATATCGTAAACATAGTGCTTTAGGTCATCATTTCTAAGAATTTTCAATCTTAAAAAGAGGAATAGCATAAGAATCTGTTAACTGTTCAAAGAAATACCGACCCTAAATTCAAAGGTATAAATAGTTACAATTTCTCCTTTCCTGTGGCAACGGAATGAGGGCACGTGACCGTTAAGGTATGTATGTGTGTTATGTCAACATGCTGCTTTTCTTTTGGCAAGATTTTCTGAGATTTTTTAAGCTAAATTGACTAGTCGCAGGTGGTTGAAGAGAAACAGGTCAGCGGGTCTCGGCGGCATGTCATGTTCATGTGTCACCAGGGTCGCATACAAGACGATTTCTTACAAGAAAAAAAGTCAAATACGTATGTGTATTTACTATATATTACTATATATATATTACTCACATTTTTAAATTTATTCAAAATTCATTTAGAAATTTAAAATGACATTCATTTATGAAATATAAAAAAGATTTTAACACATATAAAATAGACACTAAATTGTAAATAAAAAAAGAAAATTTTCATGTTCTTAATTATTTCAACTACGTTATTTAAAAATCCCGCCCTGGCCCATATTTCTATTAATTACCGTGACAACTAGGGCGTGGTATCTATCTCACGCTAGCCGAAGTCTACCTATTGCACGCTCTAAACATAATGAACAAGAATTGATTAAAAGTTTAAATAAAAGCCTTATCTCATTATCTTGCTACCTCGTACAACAAATATTTTATTTATTAATGTTAAATTAATGTTAATCAATATATGAAATCAAAATTAACGAAAAATTAATTCATCATCATCATATCAGCCGGGTAACGTCTACTGCTGGTCAAAGCCAAGGATTTCCAGCATCCAACGGCTTCCCACGACCCTTGAAATATCATCGGTCCCCCTTGCAAGGGGCTTGTCCACGTTGCGTCTTCCGGTTCGTGGTCGCCACTCGAGAACCTTTCTGCCCCAGCGGCCGTCAGCTCTGCAAACGAAGTGCTCGACCCAAGCCACATCAATTACGCAATTGATAAAAAAAAAAAATGTAAAAAGAAGTGTTTACTTTGTTTTGCAATCAATATCAATTCAAAGATGTAATCAACTAAATTGTAAATTATTTAAATTAGTTTTATTAACGCCTTAGCAATTTCAAAGATTCGTTGGTAGCTCACGAAATCGAACATAAATATAGCTTAGGGTTACCGTGTAAAAAAATTGAGCCCCTTTTTGAGTTTAAAATTAAGCATTCGTTAGAAAATTAATTATGTTACTTGTGCACCGTAATTATAATGAATATTCGTATTAAAGAGTTACAAAGAGAAATCTGCTTGGAAAATTAATGCTTAACTAGACGACAACCCTACATTGGATGCGCTTAGAAATGACCGAAGATTTATAGGCAATTTCCTTTAATATCTCAGCTTTAACTTAGTTTCAAAGATTTAATTTTGAGTGTCGAGTAACTCGATTAATTTCAAGATGGACCTTTTGATTAAATATCTGCAATCGGTAAAAGAAATTGAGAGCACGTTACTTTTTGTTGACTTATTTCATTAACTCAATGCTTGATATTGCTTTTCTAATCCTTATTATTACTTTATAAAGTATTCGAAAAATCGTCATTGAAACATAAATATGGCTCGAATGAATTTATAGACGGTATGAGAACTTATTTGAAAACTTTTTCTAAACGCGTCTGTTGGGAAAACTACTGGCTTTTGGCTGCATTGCAAACTCTAGTTCGATAAAAAAAAAAACATTCGTTTGATTCGTTTTTAATTGGATTTATTCACGGTGGAACTTTGTGACAAATCATGAGGTATAATATTAATAAATCACATAATAATAAATATTAACCCTCATTTAATTACATTTTAGATAGATGGTGAAAAAAGTAGTTGTAGTTAGTAAAATTGACTTATCAGGACATATCACTGTGTATGCTGACGATACTTGCCTTTTTATTTTACCAGAAATATAAAAGAAAAAGAAGAAATTGACCAAACACCATCTAAATAAATATAACGGTGTATTATTTACCGAAAAATACAAAAGTGTGTGAAAATATTTTTTATTTTTACTGTTTTGTAAGAGAAAACGTACATGTGTAAAATTCTATACTTACATAAATATTTAAATTTTAATGTTACTAAATTAATGAAGCGCATGTGTATTTTTTGGATTATTGTAGCATGTACTTACTGCCACAGATATAATAAAGCTAAGGTATAATAAAGCTAATTAACCTAAAAAACAACCTGGCTTTGAACTCAAATATAATATGTTTAATACAGGCATCCTTAAATAGTTAATTTTGTGATCGACATTTGCGTAAAACCAACCTCAGGGAAAGTGACAGACAACGTTTTAAAATTCACATAAATAATTAAAAAGGGCTTAAAAATGTAATCTCTGGTAAATAATCAAAAAAAAAAATTTTATTAACATTGTAATAAAAAATCACCTCATTACTCATTCGGGAAATGTTGACAATAGACTTATAATGAATATTATATCACCATAAGTGCGTTTCGTGTATTCTTCAAATCTTATAATTATTATGATCATTGTCGCATTATGTTTGAATTTTTTACACTTCACGACCGTATTCTGCGTTTCAATTTTGTTTTTACACTCAATCGAGTGATCTTCTTTTTTTTATAGTATGAGTTGGCGGGCGAGCATATGGGCCACCTGATGGTAAGTGGTCACCAACGCCCATAGACATTGGCATTGTGAGAAATGTTAACCATCGCTTACATCGCCAATGCGTCACCTATCTTGGGAACTAAGATGTTATGTCCCTTGTATCTGTAATTACGCTGCCTCACTCACCTTTCAAATCGGAACAAAACAATAGCAAGTACTGCTGTTTTGCGGTAGAATATCTGATGAGTGGGTGGTACCTACCCAGACGGGCTTGCACAAAGCCCTACCACCAGTAATTCTTTATAATTAATTTATACTTGTTTCCGTCGTTACCGTATGCCATATGTTTATGACATCATAATGATAACATATTATTTCTTCATAAACATAAAGCTATTGGCGATTATTTTTCTTGAGGTTTATGCCATAAACCAATTATATCATGATTCTTCAAAGAAATCCCGAAGCTATTGATAGCGGTATTGCTCGAAATGCACACGAAATACAATTAGGAAGTCAAACACTAAGGCTGCTAGTGGTTCAAACTAGATTTAATTACAGTTTCATAGCACTTAAGGGTTTCATCGGAAGTGCTCTTGCTGGATATTGTGCTTCCACATCCTAATCTAATTTATAAATTTGTTATAAAACTATATATAAAGATATAAATTGTAATGAATACCATTTTTAATGAATTAAAATATAGCACTTTTTGTTAATACTTAATTTATTCTGTTACTTAAAACCTATTTAGCGTATTGCCACGCCATTTTTTTCCCTGCCATACATAAGAAAAAAGTTTTAAGAAGAGCGAAATACTCTTATGAAATATGTAATACTTCTGTAAATTTTATTTTTAAATCTTTATATATAACTTTTAGTTTATTTAAGCATGTATTATCTCCTTTATTAAGTTGTATTTAAGTGAAATACTATTTAATAACATTATCTTATTTATTGTTTCAAGAACTTTTAATCTTATTTGATTTTTTTCATAAATTAAAAAAAAGTTTTCATTAGAACTTTATTCTATGATCAATCGACATCGCAATTGTATTCCATTTCATTATTCAAATCAAAATTCCAAAAAGGGTATAATGATACAAAACAAAATTCCAAAATAAATAAATTTATCATTATTATTTTAATGCTAAATGAATCATATTTAAGGCAGTAAATAACAGCAGATTCGAGTCATCTTGTCAAAAGTATTAAAGGTTTTAAACATACAAAACTTACGCCATAAATAACATAACAATGATATATAACCTTAGAATTAATTTGTACCTGTTTAAAACTTATTTTATTGAAAAGAGTTATAGAATGATGAATGGTAAATTGTTTTAAAATTATACGACGGAAATTGAAATAAAGAAGACGGTTTTGATTTTTACTATATTTACACAGAAATCACTTATTATATTATTATATTATGAATATACCTGGAAATATATGGAACATATTTTATAGATATACATATTATTTTACCTCATATAAAACCGTACAGTAATTCTGTAAAAATAAACTCACTGAAATATTAGAAAGTGGTTCTTGCAACATTTACTATTACAATCATAACATTTAAAGGACATACGTTTCAAAACATATTGAAATTTCAGCCCTAAAGGCATAAAAGTACTAGGACTTTTAAAAAGAGTATTATAAGAATCTAAGAATTTTAAGGTGAGAAGTAATTTACAATACTATACATATTTTTTTTATAGTACTTTTAACTATATTAGGTTAAGATGTTGATTTTTTTTATAGTACTTTTAACTATATTAGGTTAAGATGTTGATTTTTTTGTGTATCCTGTGTTTTAAGTATTTGTGACATAATAACATTTGCTTTTGTTTTATTATATTATTTTAATCAGTGTACACATTGTTTAAGAACCAAATAAATACATTAATTAATAAACAAGCGTATATCGGTAAGTCGGCTTACAACATTACAAGAGTGTATTCTGATAAAATAGCAATGCTGGTTAAAATTTAAAAATAATTACATTTCATTATACAAATCATGATATGACATCAGTGCACATATTGCTCGGGAGAATCAACTGATTTCCGCTTATACGCACTGTCGTCCAAGCATTTTTTTCTCACATTTCGTTGACATTTATCATTATATTTAACCGACTTCAAAAACAAACAAACCTCCTATTGTTGCCTAACAGTACAGTAGAGTAACAGCCTGTGAATGTCCCACTGCTGGGCTTAGGCCTCTTTTCCCTCTTTGAGGAGAAGGTATGGAGCTTATTCCACCACGCTGCTCCAATGCGGGTTGGTGGAATACACATGTGGCAGATTTTCAGTGAAATTAGACACATGCAGGTTTCCTCGCGATGTTTTCCTTCACCGTATAGCACGAGATGAATTAAAATCATAAATTAAGAACATAAAAATTCAGTGGTGCTTGCCCGGGTTTGAACCCATGATCATCGGTTAAGATTCACACGTTCTTACCACTGGGCCATTGCCTAAACTGTATGTTATTTAAAAAGATTTTTTTGTGATTTTTCGTGTAAATCTCCAGAAATCACAACTGTTTTATGATAGGTCTCAAGGTTCTCTTACGTAATTATTTTTCGTTGATCTCGTTAACATTTCCTATACGTATAGTCTTTGTTAGTAAGTCAAAATCCTTATTTGATTTGGCTTTTTTGTTACGAAGCTTATGTTGTAACTTTCCCTGTAATTTATAATATAATTATGTATATGAAGGTATAGCAATTAGTACAGAAAATATTAAATGCTTGATTATGCTCATAATATATCTACAGATTTTACCACTTATTATATAAAAACAATAAATTATAATTATTATGTTATTACAATTCTGACAATTTATTTCATACCTCAGTTTTATTGTTTTCTGGCTTAAGGGATGACTGTACAGTGTAACTAGCGGCGTAAGGGATATGACATATTAGTTACCAAAATTGGTTGTTATGTCCTTTGTGCCTCTACTTACACTGGCTCACTCATTCTTTAACCGGAAAATAACACTACAAAGTTTTGTTGTTTGGTGATACAACTCTGATGAGTGGCTTGGGGTGAGGTATTTGTGCAACCAACTAAACTAAGTGAATTAAAAATTAAAAATATATATGACTTCTGTTATTGATATAATATAAATAAATTGAGTTAATTATTAATTACACACATTTTATAGCAGGTTACCAATTAAACTTTTAAAATTACATATATAAAACAAAAGTGAAGAAAAATAAGAAAAATAATCATAATAATGTGACGAATTTAGATGAAATATCATCATTATCTATAAAAGCATTTACCGCTGAAAGAGAGAAAGATTGGTTCACGTATACATCATTAAGAATCGACGTTGACAGAATGCGAATATCCCATGTCCTCGGCCACGATGCCTATCTGTTCTTGTCTATATTTTATAAATCACGGACACTATTTCATTGAGAGAATACACCGTTCCAAAATCGAATCATATGAATTTTTTTTTTTCTCTAAAATAAATAAATATTAATAAAAGTTTGAAATGCACAAATTTGGAGAATGACAACCTTATGGAGTGATGTACGGCTTGAGAACGTCGTAAATATTGAAATTTAGTTTTGTGAAAATCTTTGGGATCTCAAACAGGTTTATTTATTTTATTCAGGAATAGCATTTTAATAGAATAAACTTATCATAATATTATTTTAAATACATATTTGTTTACCTGGGTGACGTCACGTCGGTAAATAATAGTTGCTAGTATATATTAAAAATAATGATAAATTTCAATATCGCTAGTACTTGTACTTTAATTTCAAATCCTCAATTATATCTCGTTTACAAAACACGTGTATGAAGCCTATGTAATGGAGTGTTTTTCGTGTAGTTTATTTTTACAGGCTTCATGGAACTAACGACTGCCAAAATAATTTTAATATTCATCATTTTCTTAACGATACCATATAATAATTATAGGTCTTGATTCTAACTTTTAAACCTATTTTAAATATAACAGTAGTAAAAGCTTAACTGACTTAAAGTATGTAAGTAGCGCCTACAATTATTATCTTAGCAATTATTGTGTAAGGTGATTTGGGGTACTTTTGTTAACAACTCTATATAAGTTTTTTTTTTATTTGACAGTGAGAGGATTTAAATAGGCCCGTATTACATATACACATACCAACAAGGCAGCTTATCAATCAATTAACAAATGCGAGCATTGTAGGACGTTGCTTGATGTTTTTATTATTACGATCGATGTGACAGCTTAGAATCATCTATACAAATTAATTGGAACCTGTTCCCACATTGTTTGTAGCACTCGGTTTAATGTAATCCGTGCTTTAAAACTAAAAACGTATAATAAGGTATCATTTCGATTATTTATGTGGAAAATGGTCTAGCGTGACTGTTAACTCTAAGATTTATCCAGTACTTGTTTTTCCCTAGACACAGCAATCATTGCTCAACTGTAATCAGGTAGTAATCCCAGTTACGCTTTGGTCATTAGGCACAGTCAGGGGATGTATTTAAAGATGTGGCTATGAATTAATATATATGTATAAACTTCTTTAATGATGGCAGTTACATTACCTTCTATTTTATATAGAATTCCATTTTTAAGCTATGTGCTTAAAAATGGAATTCACGTGGCACTGAAGTAAATTATCGATAATCTTTGATAAAATTTAATTTGTAAATAATAGAATCGACTATCAAAATATATTTTGAATCGATATTTTACAGGATAATTTAATTTAAAGTAACCACAGATTCGAAATGAAGATTTTACGGAGAAATGCAGTTAAGAAACTTAGTAGTTACTATTCCACCAATTAGGAAAGTTAGTGTCTGAATAATTTTAATTATAATGTACAAGCAAATAAACATGTGGCCTGCATGAAAATCAACAAATATCTACTTACTCTACGCTTATCATCTAGACATAATATTCGAAATTAACATATATTTATAAATATATTGATGTAGTCATATATATTAAGTCTGCCTCCGTCAAATCAAATCAAATTAAAATTTGGTATATGCCAAAACAATTAAAATAAACTCTATACATTTACAAGAAATTTAAACATAAAATTAACAACTAAACATTATTTTTTATAGTTGATAATTTTCAATATGCCACCAAGTTTGACCTGGTTAATGAGCATTGAACTATCATCACAAATAATGCGTAATATTATAATCATTTGCAAATTATAATATATAATATTACAAAACAGCATGACTTGAACCTAGGTGACTCCAGTTTTTAGCCCAAGGTACTCCGCTAATGACGCTAAGAGTCTAAGATCTTCTATCTTTCATACGATACAAGTTGCATCGTTCAAAGGTTTTTAGGTTTATATTTTTATTTTATAACTCGTAGACTTCTTAATCAAGGTTTCGATAATAATACTACGATTACCTTGACTCAATTATTCCTGTCCAGAAATGGATGTATTTATTAAAATTGCTGTTATAATTACAGGCTTATTTTATGAATGTATACAAACAGTTCACCAATTACGTTTTAAAATTACATGTAATGTACTAGACTTATAATTGACTTAGGATAAAATATATTTTATTGCAGCTCTTTAATGTATATTATCAATCAATAGCGCTGCAAATATGTAAAAAAAGGATACTATATTAGGCACATGAATGTCTCTAAGACTGATATTCGAAATACTAGAATATATTCGAAATGTCATTTTGTCAGCTTTGGATTGTCCAAGAAAATATTTTGTGAAAGATTACAAAAAAAATGTTTGTCAATTTATGTATATGTCCTGTGATTTTGATTTCAACTATGTGCCCTTTTCTTACTTATCAAGAATGCTAATAGCTACCCCCATCTACTATTATACTCATGTATATGTGTAAATCTAAAAAAATAGGTACTGACGTTACGTGCTTGAGTTCAAAAAGTGAGTCGCTGAAGAACTCCTATTTCTGCTGGTATTAATGCTGGTTATGTGCAAAATATATTGAAATTGTCACGTATCATAGGAAAGAGACTAAGGACATGAGCAATTGCCAGTAAAACTAAAGGCAATGTTTTTTTTTCATGGAAATGTTTTGTAATTACACTGTTGTTATGAGTGGGTGGGTAGTGGCAGACGAGCTTGCACAAAGTCCTACCACCGGTAAAATATTTCTTGCAGAGCCAATGTCTATGGTGGTGACCACTTACCATCATGTGGCCCATTTCCCATCTGCATACCTATTTTATACAAAATAAATATCTTGTCTACACATTAAAAGTATTCATAAAATCAAAATGTTACCTTAATAAATTCGAATGAAATGAACTTATTTTTTTTTCTGTAACTATTTGCTCTAATAAAGGCTAAGCTTTTTGGAGACTTAATTATAATTATTATATTTAGAACGTGAAAAAAATAAAATGAATAATGTTATAATTTTATTTGATCGTGAATTGTACAAGAAGTGAAGCGATACGATTATAAGGGTTTTGCGCTTATATCTCGGTCAAGGCTCTCGAGCGAGAAATAAAATTTTAAATTCTAAAATTATGAATAAGACATGATTTTGAATAAATTTATATTCATTTAAATTACGATACATTTTACATAAAATTAATTTTGTTACGTTATTACGTGATATAATTTTAGTTTGAATGATAATAATGTAATTTAAAATGCTTGGTGTAAACAAAAAAACACCTCATTAAGTTGCCGATGCTGAATAAAATTATGATCTTTTTTAATTTTTTTTTATTCTGTATTTATATATGTATATTTGTTCGTTGCTAAGCCATTCGTCTTCAGCTAAACTTTGATGAGCTGTTTTGCGTAAGCAAATGAAGATGAAGATCCAAAAAAACAAGAATTTTTCTTTGTGTGTTTATCCTTCACTATAAACGTTCTATGTAGACCGTTGACCCGTGACCTGTGCGAAGCTGGGATGTAAAGTGTAATATAATAATGTATAAGAAGCTTCACTATATAATAGACTATGCAACAATACTAATTACATTAGATACGGCACATGTAGTTCAAGGTTCTAAATGTCGGAAGGCTTGTTTTGCTTAGTGATAACTAATCAAGTTAAAAGTTTCTGGTGTTGATGTAGGCGTTAATGTAATAATCGAATTTGCCACTCCAGCTCTCTACAGTATGATTTTTTTTTTCATCGACCTAGTTTCTTTGGATATAAAACATATTTTAAGACTTGGCGAATTTTATAATATTTTGTATATTATAACTATTTTATAACTTTGACAGCAGCTTGACATAATTCCGACTTAATATTATGTGTAGACAAATGGGACTTCTAGGGACCTTCCTAAGTTAATAAACTTTGTCAGCTTAGAAAATAGCTCATGTTTTTATTACCTTTTTATCTAAGATGATAGTTAACACGGGATGTATTGATATATGTTAAAACTATCATTAAGCTGGCTTACGTTACCGTATGTATTATAATGCCCAATTTCTATTACACGTACTGGCACGTCATATTTCTGCATAAATAATGCAGAAATGCAAAAATTCTGCATAAAAGTGTATTATGTAATAAGGATACCATCTCGTGTGATTTACTAAAGAAGCCCGACAAGCGTCCATCGTTGCCTACTCCACGTTATATAATAAATTTCGCTCGCTTATTCTCTTATAAGTAACATGAGTGATAATATTTTTTAGTCATTGCATGCATTTTAGTCTCTGAATAATATTTAAATTAATTTATTATGCTAGAAGAATTATCTTCAAGAATATACTTTGAGAAGTTAAGAGAATCATATCATAAATTATGAATCTGAATGAAATCTATAAAACATATAGCTGTTAGTTCTATAATGCAAGGAAAATTCTTAACTTTTCATTCTCCGAGCCATTGGACAATAAGCTAGGGTTTGGTTAGTTGAACAAGTTCATTCAAGTTGTTACGTCCACAAGACGCTGGTTTTCGAATAAGCTAAGTCTTGTTCAGAGTCTGACCTAACTGTTTAATTTAATCGAACAAGATAATATTGTAATTCAATGTATTTTTATTCAAAATATATACTTTACATCTTTTTTTTTATTTTTTACATCTATTACTTAAATTGTCCTTTTGGGATAGATGTGACATTTGCGAGAATATTTTATAACTTACGTGTAAAATAGAAACGGAACTCAGTGCCACGGAATATTTATATTCGCTGGTCTTATTTAATTTTTAAGGAAATATTGTGTATTTTCTGTTACTGTCGTAATTCATTCGAAAACGTATATTTAATTATTTAACATATTTTAAAACTGTGACCATATATTACTTGATTTTCTTTCTGAGTTTTTAATACTTAAATAAGTATTTGTTATTTATTTAGATCAATACAGCTTAACAAAAAAATTGCATTGAAGCTAACGTTTTTTTTTTTTGGTTACGAGTACATACTTTCAAAGGCGCGCAAATACACACATACAAACATGTTTGCATACATACATAAGTGCACGAACGCACTGGTGTTAGGGCTTTGTGCAAGTTCGTCTATTGAGGTACCCACTTATCAGAACGGAAAAACTATTATACCAAAAACAGCAGTACTAGTTATTGGTGTATTCTGGTTTGAAGGGTGAGTAAGTCAGGATGATTACAGACACAAGGGACATAACATCTTGGTTTCCAAGGTTTGTGGGGCATTGGTGATGTAAGCGATTGTTAACATTTCTTATAATGCCAATGTCTATGGGCGTTGGTGACCACTTACCATCAGGTGGCACATCCTTGTCTTCTTAGTCTAAAATGTTGATAAAGTTACATAATATTGTCAGTAAAATTTATTTACAGATTATGTTACGTACAAATAATGTAAATCCGCACAGTGGGTTTTTTTAATAATACGTTTTTTGAATAAAAAATTATTGAACAAATTGCACATATACAAAAGTATTCGTGCAATTTGTTCAATGAATTAAATTAGTATGATTCGTCACGTTTACTTTTTATTGTATATAATTACTTTTGTTATTAGTGGTCCTATTGCTTTGAGTAAATCTATTTGAGTGTGTCCCACTTAGTCAGTTCTACCGTTAAAGAACGAATTTAAATGATCCTATTATCTACATTCAAAGTTAAAGCTAAAATCTTCAGTTAAAAATTTGCTAGCGGATTTACTTTAGTTATTTTATTTACTACTCAGTAGGATTATTCTTTTTTCATCAATTGTTCTTCCTTTGCACCTAATTAAGAACAATCTTTGAGATTAAAAGTCGTGTATAGAATATCATCTAGACTCTAGTATAATGGGCCTTAATCACGGAAAAAGCGCTTAGCACGGCCAAAAATTAAAGTTAAAAATATGTATTAGCTGCTGCGTACTATCTTAACGAAAAAACATTGGAATATCGTTTATAAAATGAGAGTCAAAATAGTCTGGGTTGGTTGCATAGAATTCAGATCCTATGCAGCTATATTTCATGAAATATTTCATAAAATAAAATAGAAGATGTATTTCAGAATTGTTATGAAGTGGTTTGTACATCACTTATTTCGAAGTCAAGTTTGCACGTTTGAGGCAAAATATTGGAAGTATGAAAGGAATATTCAAGCGAATATATTTTCAGAGATAATGATGCGGGTGACATCGATTTGTGGTATATAGGACATATATATTGAAATGTCATGTGCACTCTCATCTAAAAATTATAATGAAGACGTCAACGTCGAAAACAGATATTTTATATTTAATGATAACATTTTAATCCTAACCTAAAATAACTTATTTGGTTTTTTACTATTTATGCTTATTAAAAACTATATATATTTCGTGAGATCACTGTATAGAGACATGCTAATTTTATAAAGTTGTGTTCAGGTCTGTTTCAAAAAACAAGTGCACTTTTTATTTTTTAGCTCTCATAATCCGATGGAATGCCAAACCCAACATTAACAGAAATAATTCAGGCGCAGGACCGACGGATTTACATGTCCGGCCGACGCTGCCAAATTCCAGACTTCTCACTGTTACTGAGTATTACTCGATAGAAAACTTTTACATTCTAACCAGGATTGTCCAGATCTTAACTCGCACCTCGAGGTCTGTAGCTTTGTAAGCTATCCACTAGACTAACGAGAAACTCTCACTCTCTTCATATAAATGATATTAACGTAAAAAGTGAACGCTTTATGTCGGGTTTCTGTTCAATTGGCAGCGACTTGGAAAAGGCGTGTCTAGATCTTGTCTAACTGTGACTGATGATTGTTTGAACAAGACATATTGGTTACCACTGCTACCACTGTTTTTAACCCACAAATGAACTTTTGATTTATTTTTATAACAAAACATATTTTATATATGCATAGAATCAAAATCAATAAAATATTTTATATAAGCAATTTTATCATTACTTAAGCATGTTTGTTTTTATTTTATTTTTTTGTTATTTGCATTAACTAGTGCTTATGAATAAATATTTTTGCACACATTTATCTTATACATAAAAAATTGTCTGTTTTTGTTCGAACGAATAAAATTACAGACAGAGATATAAATAAATCTATTATTGACACTAGGCGGTATATTTATTAATTTATACAATAACTTTACAAATTGCTTATACAAATAGCTTTAAAATTTAATTCAAATATTACTAATTGAAATTGTTGACGAAATATTTATGCCCTCTGTTACTAATAGTTGTTGGCCGCGACGTCAACCGCGGCTCCTGTTGTCGAAATCGTGTAGTGGAAAATTAAGTTTTAGCTTCATTATAATGCTTCGAAGTTTTCAAATCAAATAAATTGAGCTCAAAAGAATAGTAGCCATTACAGGGTTCCACTTTCCACTTTTTGGCTACATCATTAGATCAGCTTCATCGTACGTCGATGCTGTGAAGGACGTATTAAGAATCTTGTGCACATTCTCCAAATAGTAACCTTTAAAAGACTTACATACTTTACGTCAATGTTTTAAAGTGTATATATATGTAAAGAATTTGTGTAAATCAACGATGCATCGCCAATTATTTTAATTATAATTTTGGATGAAGCAACTCATATATATCTATTAAGTTATTATTAAAGATTATTTATCAACAGATTTATTTGTGCAACAATATTTATTTTTAAAAGCTTAAGGATACAAAGACGAAACCGACCTAAGTTAAAAAATAACAACTATATGTTTAAAAGACTAAATGAATCTATTTAAAAAACTTATTTTACTATAATTGAATATAAAGAAACGAGTATGTTTACAGAAAAATAAAAATTCGAGGCACGGTAGCAAGAAACCTTAAATCACTTTAATCGACCTACATTCACCTGCTTAGTGAATCAAGTGGCAGAGCTGCATCAAGGCTTCCAATGCAGAATGGCAATCCTTTCCTTTTATATTTATTAACTTCTCGACAAAGTCATATATAAGTATAATATAAGTAAAATCATTTCTTACAATATTACCAAAAGCCATAGAATAAATCTTAACTTCACCTATGAGTTCATGTTATTTCAATTATAAAATTAGGTAAAATTATAGAACTGATTGTTAAACTACCTACTAGGAGTTCCACCCAATAAATTTTTGACGTTTTCGATGCTGGTGACATGCAGGTTGTATACAACGATTTTGTAGAAGAAATACGACCTAAGTGATATAATTTTTTTTTTATCTGTGGAATAATTAGTTATAATTACTATTTTAATATTTTTAACAAATTATTAAAAATAGTGTATAAAAAAACTACAGTGTAATTTATTTATGGTGTACCTATTTTTTGCACATTTTATTTGTTACAAAACCAAATAATTGGTGAATTCAATACAATACTTATATTTTAGTTTTCAATTAAATATATATTTCTTAAAACCAACTATTATAATATAATAAGATGTCTTAAATTATGTAGGTATAGGAACGTTTATGAGTTCTTCGTAAGGGACAATTAAGAAAAACTTTTCCATAGTCCGTATCGCTAAATCAACAGCATATTCAACAAAAGGCTTCCCGAATTCTTCTGCTACCGTCTTCCAGTTTTCATTTAAGAACTTTAATACTGTTTCACCTGATAAAATAAAATATTTAATGAGTATTATTGAAGCTATAAACGTAAAAATAGTGTTTTATTAATTTAAGTACAGATGCTAAACTGACCGGCTGGTAAATATATATCACTTGAAAATTTTGACATGTTATTTGCCTATTTAATGTTTTGCCACTTTCAATCATAGCATCACAGTTTTTATTTTCTTAGCATATTTTGTTCTGGGTAGTAAAATTTACTTGTTATACCAAGACAGAGTAAAAAGGAGGATTATTGCTTGATGGTATTTCATAAGAAATCTAGGTAGATTGCCTTGTATTAAACATACCAGTTAATGAAAGGATTAATGCAATTCAATTAATGCAAATATGAAAAAAAAAAATTTTATGCGATAAAATATAAATGTCAATCAAAAAAAAAAAATAGAAATAAATGTTTAAGATCAGTAAAAGGTCATTGTATTTATTAGTCAGTCACAGGTCAATCAAAAATGACGCCATTGATGACGTAAATGCGTCATTAACGATTATAAAACTCGTTTTAAATATATATATTTGCGCAATTTTCTAGATGAACATAGAAGGTTTACTATAATATTAATGAAGATATACGATACAAAACAGCCTGACTTTTAAAAAATCTTTTCTACATTTTATAAGAAATATAATTTCTTCAGATATTGAAATGACTTGAATTTTGATTTCGTAGAAAATGGTGTAACAATATATTAAGCCTTTGTTACTGTTTTTTAATGTGGTCTTTAGTCTGAAAACGTATTTTGTAAAAAATAAAAAAAATATTAAAATACATAAAATGTGGTAATATTATCGTTGTTGTTAATAATAATCAGATCATAACAGGTAACTTAACAAAATATATGTTGATATTTGGAACGGTCCTTGGGTCTATTTTTACCCAATAGACATAAGGTTGCAAGTTTTAAGGGCATAGGTACAAAATGAGATGGTAGTAAGAACGCGTGAATCTTATCCGATGAACGTGGGTTCAAACCCGGGCAAGTGTGCTTGACGGTGAAGGAAAACATCGTGAGGAAACCTGCATGTGACTAATTTCACTGAAATTCTGCCACATGTGTATTCCACCAACCCACATTGGAGCAGCGTAATGGAATAAGCTCCAAACCTTCTCCTCAAAAAGGGAGAGAAGGCCTTAGCTCAGCAGTGGGACATACACAGGCTGTTACTGTAGGCACAAAATGGGCTAAAATTTCTGCTTTTCTGTCAAAGAATTCAATTTAGAATTTAAAATTAAGAAGAAAAGGGAAATTACCAGTGGTACACGGGTGCAACTCAAGTTAAGCCTAAACAAAGTTATAACATAAAAATATACTCACTTAATTCCTGACTTTCTTTAAAGAGATTTTTAAGATCGAACATGACGCGATCTCCGTAGTCAAATGAATATTTGTAGTTTTTTATGGCGAAATGATTGACTCCCTTTTCATCTTTGATGTACTTTGTGTTTATGTCAACTTTCATTCTGAGGTTAACTGGAATTAATTTAAATCAAAATAGTATGATGTTCCATGTTATTTTGTATTTATCAAACATATAACATATATATGGTCAATTTAATTTTAATCTTAAGGCTAAAAGCTTAAGGCTACCTTAAATTTGACTGAAGATGCATCTTCCATGATGGTAAAATGAATGTGGGATACGAGAGATTCGGTACTTATATTTAAAAGGTCATATCATTTTATAACAATCATAACACTAACTTATCACTAAATATTGTAAAAGAAATAGTTTCCTATAAATAATTTAAAATAAGAACACACTACAAAAATTGTTTCACAAAAGTGTTTACAAAAATCGTATTTTTGCATTACAGTTTTAAAAATTTATTTAGTAAATAAATTTAATATTCTCACCTAATTTAACTTTAGCATCACCTTCACCATTGATTGGGAAAAGCAAGATTTTCCCGACAGCATCATATTGTCCTTTGATGGTTAAGTTGCAGTGGAACTCTAATACGAAATGCCTTTTCTCCAACTCCGATCTGAAAGTTATATAAAGTGTATTCATTACTTTTATTATAAATAATACTGGTTTCACCCTCGGCTTCGCTAGCTATGTTTAGGTATTAGGTATAATAAAATTGATTATGACCTGGGGTTCATTGGGGTTCAAATTTTATCAAAATCGCTTCTCTGGTTTAGCCGTGAACAGTGTAAGAAACATACAGAACTACTTTCCTATTTATAATATTAGTATATGTATATACATTATAATGAATATATTAAATACACATTAAATGCAACGGATGTGAAACTAGTAGCATAGAACTTTGTTGAAATACTTTATAAAAATCTAGAACAGCTTAATGCGCAGGAGATATTCTAGTTCTTAATTGTGTGCGCAAACACATGTGCAGTCTATCCCGTCACTCTAATAATCCGATTGGTCGGCAGCCTGACATGATGAAGAGAGCTTAGACGCAGGAATTATAGGCTTTACATACTTACGGAAGAGTGTTCACACAGTCAGATTCCAAACATCGGGCGACTACTGAGAATTTATTTGCAGAAAATTCTGGTTTTATCGGATTCAGACCGGGGATTAAACCCCGGACCTCGTGATCTGAAGCCTTATAAATTACGAACCAGACCAAATAGAAAAACAAATACATAAGGAATAATTCCGTTTTTAGAAAAATCGTTATTTTAAAAGTGTGAAGAATACATTTATATATATTGGAAAATATGGTCATGGAATTATATGTTATGGATTAATAATTAAATAAATATGTATATTAGGTCCTTACATATGGAATTAGCGTTTTGTCGTACTGACCACTTTGATCTGAAATATCTCCTCTTTGGTTAAGAATTCCAAATTCAAATTTATTAATTCAAGTTTTGAAAACAGTCATTCATTTGTTTTTTCTCATTATTTTTTTCTTTGGCGTCGCTTATTACCGCACAATGGAAAACATGAACAATCGGTATATTTACGAGTACGAGTTTCACTGTGGCACCAGTGCTGCAGAAATAGCTCGAAGGATTAATGATGTGTTCGGAGCTGGTGTCGCAAAAGAGAGCACGGTACGTTTTAGGTTTCAACGTTTTCGTTCTGGAAATTTCGACCTTCAGAACCAACCCCGTGGATGGCCGGAGAACAAAGTGGAAAATAAAGAATTAAAGGCTATTTTGGATGCGGATCCATCACAAAGTACTTCAGAGATAGCTGCAGGCTTCGGGGTAAGTGAAAAAACTGTATTAATCCACTTGAAGCAAATCGAGAAAGTAAAAAAGCTTGAACGATGGGTACCTCATGAATTGAGTGAATCGAACTTGCAAACACGCGTCGACTGCTGTGTTACTTTGCTCAACCGACACAATAATGAAGGGATTTTAAATCGAATCATTACTTGTGATGAAAAGTGGATACTCTACGATAATTGGAAGTGCTTGTCGCAATGGCTGAACCCTGGAGACCCCGCCAAATCCTGCCCTAAACGAAAATTGACTCAGAAAAAGTTACTTGTGAATGTTTGGTGGACTAGCGCCGGTGTCGTTCACTATAGCTTCCTAAAATCTGGCCAAACAATTACGGCAGATATTTATTGTCAGCAACTGCTAACCATGAAGGAAGAACTAGCTACTAAACCGAGATTGGTCAATCGCTCTAGGCCACTGCTGTTTCACGACAATGCAAGATCACATCCGTAACCGTAACCGTAACAGCCTGTGAATGTCCCACTGCTGGGCTAAAGGCCTCCTCTCCTCTTTTTGAGGAGAAGGTTTGGAGCTTATTCCACCACGCTGCTCCAATGCGGGTTGGTAGAATTCACATGTGGCAGAATTTCAGTGAAATTAGACACATGCAGGTTTCCTCACGATGTTTTCCTTCACCGTAAAGCACGAGATGAATTATAATCACAAATTAAGCACATGAAAATTCAGTGGTGCTTGCCCGGGTTTGAACCCACGATCATCGGTTAAGATTTACGCGTTCTTACCACAGGGCCATCTCGGCTATTATAATTATTATATTCGGCTATATTAAGATCACATACTGCACAACAAACAACCACTAAGTTAGATGAGCTACAATTGAAATGTCTGCGACATCCACCGAACTCCCCGGACCTTGCTCCAACAGAGTACCATTTTTTCCGGAATTTGGACAACTTCTTAGAAGGAAAAAAAATCAACTCCGATGCGGCAGTCCAAACCGCCTTCAAAAAATGTTTTTTTTTTGTAAAGGGATCAATGAACTACCTTTGAGATGGCAAAAGTGCATAGATAACAACGGTGCAGACTTTGATTAATTAATTATATTTTACAAAAAAAATTGATTTTATGTTCCTCCCGTACAAAACGCCAATTTATATGTAATATTTTCTGAGTAATCTAGAAAAGCCAATAATATTCAAATGAATGTAAATTCAATAAAAGTTAAACAAACGTAATTTTTTAAGCTCGAATCATAGCCAGTTTTTTCTTATATATTATTATTGCTTATTACCTTGCTAAGGTCAAGAACGGTTACATAGTTATTAAGTAACGTACAATTAATATAAAACGTGGTAGCTATAAACATGTAAATATGTTTACTAAACTCCTCGAAATAATACATAACTATAGATTTAAGTTCCGAAGTCAATGTTTAATTGGTTTTAACTTAGAAATGCAATAATTTGTAATTGTAATAAAATATAATTGAATAAGTAATAATTTCATCTTATAGATGATTACATTTATTATTAAGCCATTGCCAAAAAAATAGGCGATTGAGAGATAGATACTATGTTATGATTATTATAATATTTGTTATCTTGACCGACCTCAAGGTCAGGAAAAAATGGCTTTAGATAAAAGTTTTGTGTCAAGGAATTTTACATTGCCTGCAGTGCTATTCTGTAAGAACCCACTTCATTACTCATCTATGAAATGTTGACAGCCGACTAATTGGATATAATATTTCGGTGCGAGTATTTTTTTACATGTTATTATTATTATGGTAAATGCACATATTTTCTGACATTCCACGACCGTTTAGCGATGAGTATCGAGTGTTAAAGAATAGCAAATGCTACTGAATTCGACAGTCGGGACGTCATGGTAGCATGCGCAAGCGATTCTGTGCTGCCCCCCGAACAGATGGAGAGGATACCGCTGGTTTTTTAGTGAGTATTCTGACGCTTTCAGCGCTAGTGAGCCCCACTTATGTGAAAGGCGTAAACAAGTTTTTCCAGCGACAAAAAAAACTAGCTACTGAATTAGGAAATTGGAAGTGTTGCACTCGCTCAATAATCACATATAACTCTCGATTCTGCATCTGATCTCATTCCGGTCGTGTTGGATTGCTATTCCACTGTGTCGGATTTTGAGAGCGAGGGAATTGGTAGAATTGTGGCACAAGCTTGCGCATGCGTAATTTGCCGCAGAGATTGAACGCCATTACCGTTTAGGCAGAAGTTTTTTAATTTCATTAGTTATATTTAAACACAAAAATCTCATAAATAATAAATTAATTTAACGTTTCTTTTTGTTTACCTATATAAGTGTAATACCAGGAGTATTACAGGTAGCTTATTACGGATAGGAGGTACCCTCTTTCAGTTATATCGTCTTAACTAGAAACTAATAAATATAAATATTTGTAATCTTGAATATAAAAAAAAAAATATATTATAAGGACTGCTTGTGTAATGATTTAATATTAATCTCCACATTAAATATATGTTATAAACAAAATAAATTACAATAAAGAAATATATAACTAACAAGTATTATGATTACCATCATAGTAATTCACCAATCCAAACTTGATAAATGATAATCTATTAGAATTGATTGATGTATTTTTAAATACATATTTAATAAATATACATTAAAAACCAATTTAAAATAAATGTTGCTTATTACCTAATGACCTTGAGTCATATTTTAATAATGTGTACAAAAATAGCTAATATCTAGCCTTACAATGCTTTTTATATTTGTTTTGAAATATCCCATACGACTTTACTAAAATATTTTCCATCTTTCTCTCATCAAGTTGAACGGTATAAAAGTCAGTAACAGCCTGTTAATGTCCCACTGCTGGGCTAAGGCCTCCTCTCCCTTTTTGGGGAGAAGGTTTGGAGCTTATTCCACCACCCTGCTCCAATGCGGGTTGGTGGAATACACATGTGGCACAATTTCGATGAAATTAGACACATGCAGGTTTCCTCACGATGTTTTCCTTCACGGTCAAGCACGATGTGGCTATGTGGCTTATCTTAGTCTATGTGGCTTGGTATAAAAGTTGCAAAATTGTGACAAAATGCATTGTATATCTTCACCATGAAAAATTAAATGTACTTGCCAATTTTGATGAAAAGATTTCTTAATCTATTAATGTCAAATCTATAATAACGAATACAAATTACCATTTTATATTTACTATTTGAGGATGTTAATATTTATGAATAAAATTTGCTTATTGTAGATAATTTTTATGATGTTTGTATTTAGTGTGGATTATTCTTACAACAATATAAATTGTTATGTACGCAAAGCGTTTTTGAACTGTGTGGATGTAAGCTAACTTAAACGTCATTATATCTAAAACTCTTATAATTACGTTAATCTGAACAAAAAGAGAGTACCAGTTCCATGCCTACATTCGTTAAACTGTGACTTAGATTGAATAAAAAACATCAGTAACCAGTAAAAGTAGTGTGAACGAAGTTCACAGAAGAAATCAGTTGGGCTGTAAGAACAAACTAGAAACTCACCGCAGTAAACAGTCATATCAGAAAGTGGTTTACGACTTTGACCATAATAAACATTTCAAGAATCAAAATAGTATATCATCATAAGTCGGTTTTCGAAATTATATGTGTGAAGTGAATTCATCGGTTAAGTGAATTCTTATAAAATTGAACAACAATTTCGATTTCTTTAGAAAGGATTTAAAACAGTATTTTTTGTGCATCTTAGGCTTTCTTTCTATGATATATGTAGTAGGTTTTAATGTGCTTCTTGTAATAATAATTATTAAAAAAAATATGGCTTGCCTTTTTTAAACAATCGAGAAATAAACTGAAGTTCCAATTAGCAGATATAATTCACAATGTAATAAAACTCGAATGGAACAGTATCTTTAGCTTAAATAACGATGTCTTGAATTCAAGTGAGTTGTCCAGCTTAATTACTTTATTATTTTAAATTTTGTAGACAATTTCATAATTATTAATAGTTTAATTGCGATCCTAGTATTTTGACATGATATCCAACAGCATTACATATCAGATGTTTTTCACTTTCTCTTATAATAAATTAAAAGTTAACATTATTACAACATTCAGATAAAACCTTTTACAAATACCTTTTAAGAAATAGATGCTCAAAAACGAGGGGTAAGTATATTAATTTCTATTTATGACATATACATTTATTTGCATATAGTTTATTATGTATTTTATTTGTGGTATAGAGTAACTACTGATTTTCTTGGCGGCTTTTCTCGGTTGTATTTACATAGGGAACCGGTTACGGCTTAAAATTGAGTTTAATCAAAAATTGAACTATTAGTATTTTGCGAATTGTTTACCATTTCTCATTATTTGTATAATTCATTTAATTTTTTATTGTTATAATTTGTCAATATCGATTAACGCCATTAATCAGCCACGATGACCAGCTTTGTCAATCCATCAAAATTTGACCAGCGACTGATTGACTTCAATCATTAACTGAAACGCATATAAACAGGCCGCTGAGTATTGCATCGATGATGCATGAATGATTATGCTGAATTATAAAATCGTACTATAAAATGTAATACTGCACTTAAATTTATGTTTCCTACATTACTTAAAAAGGAACTTGGCTGCTATGCTGGCGCAATTGTTAATTTATAGGGCTGCATTCCATAATTTCTGGGTTCAAAACTAGGTCCGGAAGGCTGCCATAGTGGCAGCCCGTCTAGAAAATGACAGTGATACAATACTCCCGTGAATCGGAAAGTACGCTAAGCTTGGATTTGCGCTTGATGTTTTTCAGGTTGTGATTTCTGTCGCATTTTGTTTTATCGAGAAAAAACATTATAATAACTTACATAACGTTGTCAACGATGCACTTCTTGAAACCTGTTACTTTTCCTTGATAGAACGTCACTTTGAGACCATTTAGAGGTATCGATAGTTTCTCTATAACAAAAGGGTCTAAAGATGGAACGCCGAGATGAGGAATTCCCTTTACAAATTCAGGGATGGCATCTTGTGTTGATTTCACCAAACATTCTCTTGTGGTCGCGTTGCAGGGATGAATGAAGTCCGCTGTAATGAAAATATTTGTTATATTAGAAGTCTATATTTACATGCAAATATTTCTGTCACAAAATTTATGGTAACCACTAAACTTCAAAAAATATATGTATCTTATAGTATTCCCCCCTATAAGCATTAAAACAAAATGAAAAAGTGTTTATATAAGAAACAATAGGAAATTATGTTTGTTAAATATATTAATTTTTTAAATTATTTTCGATTTATATGGCATTTTGCATATAGACAAATGAATTTTGTAAACAGTATGAGGACGGTAGACGATAGATGTAATTTATTTTAATTATGAATTTTGTTATGTTTTCAGTGTCAGTCGTGTGTTAATTGCAAATTGTTTGACTGAATAGAAACGGTCTACTTGTCGGTATACATATCAATTAGTGTCTATAAAATAAGACTATCTGATCCCGAACTAAGCAGAGCTCGTACTATGGAAATCAGACAACTGATATACTACATATACTACTTTTCTTTTGTAAATATATACTTATATAGATAATTACACCCCAGACTTTGGACAAACAGACATGTTTATAAAAACAAATGTCTGCCCTGGGTGGGAATCGAACCCACGATCTGCGGCGCGAAAGGCAAGTATCTACCAACCACGCCAACCAGCTCGTCTTAAATTACCAATGTTTAAATAAAACATGCTGTTGAGTATTAACAAAATATATTGAAAAAGCCATTATATTACAGTGGATATAATCTTAATCGAGGAGATTTTTTAATTCAGGCAAGTAATACTGAATTTTCATGGGCTGTTTGTGTTATTACTTAATCTTAAATGCGCCAAAATGTGGTTGAGCAGTGCGGTGAATTGAACTCCGTATCATTTCCCGTAAAAGGTGAAAATATATTTGCAGATTTCCATTATTCCCCATTTATTAAGCCCATAGGTTGTTTTTATTTCTATAACTACCTTCTTAGCAATGTGCCAATTTTGACTCAGCTATACAAGGCTGTCTTTAATAGTTCGAGACAAGGTTTGACATTATGCCATATTTGGTTATAATTTTAAGATAAGGTGGTAATCATTTAAAAGCCTGTTAAAAGGATTACAGCACACAATATTAATTATAATATGCAATCTCTTGTAAGCCGCGCTATATATTGTTCATGATACGAGAAAATCTTCGGGTTTGTGGACGGCGCTTCGTGCAATTCCCTGTAATTGCATTTCAGATCCTCAGCAGACGATACAAAGATAGTCTCAATAGCTATCTAGCTAAAATATGTCTTATTGTTATGGAAATAAAGCCTAGTTGATTGATGAACAAAACTGAGATTATTGTATATCGGTACTATGACAAGTATAATTATTATATAATAAGTATATAAAATAAATTTACAAATTTTTATATTTTTGTCATATTTATAAATTGGATTGCCTATTTGTCATTTGTTATAAATTGGATTTTGTCATATTTATAAATTGGATAAGAATACGTGAATCTTAGACGATGATTGCTGTTACACTCAGACAAGCACCACTGAATTTTCATGTGTAAACAAATTTGAGTTTATCTCGTGCTCGTCGATGAAGAAGAACATCGTGTGAATACACCAACGCGCATTTGAGCAGAACAGTGGAATAAGCTCGAAGCCTTCTCATTATACGTTTAAAGGTATTGCTACTACTAATATTTTAAAGTTTGACCTTTTGAATAAGCAATTTGTATTTGTGCTTAACTGAAAAAGTAAATATAAATTAATATCTACCTGAGAACATTAATATGAATGACGTAACAATCGTAAATATTTACATAAACGTTTATATCCAGTTGTTTCTTGTAATATTTACTGATGACATTGTCGACTGTATGTCTAACACATTAATAAAATTCTTAATGACTAAACATGAATATCATTCATTTTGTCGTCAAGATGTTTTGATACATGTTTTTATGTAAACAGTATTCTAGATTAAAAAATATAAATATAATGCGACTCGAAATTTTGTAATGAAACGATTGCATCTTTTTTACTAGGGAAAGTAATAAACAAACGTATGGAATGTTTGTCAATTATCTTCTATCAATAAGCGTAATATGAATTTACGCTTTGATCTTAAGTAATAATTATTCGTTTCATTTTAGCAGCCCTTACATCTTGTTGACCTCGCATAGTTATCTCCTCTCGTTGATAAAGCACTAACTTGTAGTTAAGATGACATCTTCAACAAATTATGCAGAAATGTTTATAATCTTACTTGAATTAGTTTCTCTTTCTTTCAATTTATGAATAAGTCATTTAACAGTAAATAATATTTTTGTTTTGTGTAAATCATGATCATCATTCTGTTTTCTATATCACAGTAAAACGAATAAAAAATTTGATAGAATTTTTCTTTTATTTTGATTAGTGTTTTTTTATAGTTTTATAGTATAGGTAGGCGGACGAGCATAAGAGCCTCCTGATGGTAAGTGGTCACCAACGCTCATAGCTTTGGGAACTAAGGTGTTATGTCCGTTGTGCCTGTGATTACACTGGCTCACTTACTCTTTAATCCGGAACACAACAATATCGAGTACTGCTGTTTTGCGGTAGAATATCTGATGGTATTTACCCAGACGAGATTGCACAAAGCCCTACTACCAGTAGTGCTTAACACATCGAACGGCGTCGAACTATTCCTAAATAATTATAGAAGACATATTTTTGAAAATAGTATGTAAAATAATTCTTACAAAAAAGAATTTCTATAAATTTACGGCTTTAAAAAAATGCGATACAATAGAACCTCTGTAAGTCGAACTTGAACGAAGACGCCAAAAAATTCGAGTTATAGAGTTTTCGACTTATAGAGGACGTCGACTTAAGTGCATTTTGTCTGGATATGTTTGACTTCTAGAGGTTAAGATTTATTTCAACTAATTTTGAGTTATCATTTCATAGAATTTAATACATACAATTTTTTTTCGAGTTATACAGCGAAAATATGTCCTAAATTACTTGTAGGGACTCACTAATTATTTCGACTTATAGAGTGGCCAGATTTCGAGCAATGGAGGTTTTAGGGCTTGAAGGAAACGAAAAAAAACATTTTTTGAGTTTGAAAGGTTTTCGACTTATAGAGGTTTATATATATATTAAGAATTGGTGGATAATTTAAATTGAAAATAACCTTTTTTGCATGTAAAAGTCTTAAGAATTCCTTTTGAACAAAATATTTAGATGTAAGACTAGTTTTTTTAAAAGCATTAAACTATGTTTGAATAAAAAGCTAGCTTGGCGTGGAATAAAATTAATGAGCACTATGTGAGCAGATAGATAACTTGGATAATAATATTTGCTTCTAAATCTTAAATCTAATAGAATCATAAATATATGTTTATGTAATTTTATAATTTTACTTTTCTTAAGCAGGAATTTTACTTCTAGTATAATATGTAGTAACGCTTGGCCCGTGCCTTATCCCGCGTCATAATCGAAATTCTAGTTAAACGGTATCCCCGTAGGCCGCTAAAAGGCCAAAATTATGGCATATTTTAGTTGAAAAATTACATATATTCACAACACCACGATCTTTCGTATTTATGATATTAGTGCGATTATTATTTTCTAGTTATAAAAAGGAAATGGATATACTGAATTATTGTAATACTTAATAAATCATAGACAAACGCTCCAATTTTATTTAATTGTTAAGATTGTAATTAAATTAACGCCTTAATACTGGATTTAAAATCAAGCCAACTAGCTTTTACACTTGTTTTTGTGTAATTATCTGAATTATCAACAAGATATTGTTAAGAAAATAAACGTATCTTATATTTAATGGTTACATAATTTAGTTGATTATACGAGGGAATCATACTATTTTGAATTATCAATAAAAAAATTATATTCTTTTATAATTATTTATCTTGCACTTTACAATCTAAAACTTGTTTTAATTAATATGTAGTCTTATTTTATTAACAAAAACTTATGCGTGCACGGTTACATGCGCATCTTATCATTAACTTAAGTAATTAATTTTAATTTAATAAAATAATTAATTTAATTAAGTAATTAATTTAATTTGACCAGCCGGTTGGCGTGGTTGCTAGTTATTTGCCTTTCATGCCAAAGGTTGTGGGTTCGATTCCCACCCAGGACAGACATTTGTATGCATGAAATGTCTGTTTGTCCTGAGTCTGGGTGTAATTATCTATATAAGTATGTATTTACAAAAGAAAAGTAGTATATGTAGTATATCAGTCGTTCGGTTTCCATAGCACAAGCTCTGCTTAATTTGGGATCAGATAAGCGTGTGTGAATAATGTCCCAGAATATTATTATTAATATTTTCACTTAATTTCATTCAGATTAATTTTCACTTTGCATTCCTGTTTCAATTATTTTGTAATATTACTAGTAGATGTTTTCGATAGCTGAACTGTTAAGTTACTATGAATTCAAACGTCAATAAATATAATAATTCAATTAAAGTCTTTCCTGATATTAGTGCGTTCAGTATAAAATATCTTAAACTTTATAATATAAATGTCTATTTCATATAAGTAATATATTATAAAAATTCTATGTTTTGTGACATAATTTTACTTAGAATATTTAAATTTTAATTTGCAATGCGTTCAAAGACAAAGGCACTGTAAGAAATATTAAGCTCACATCACCAGTGCGCCATCGACTTGGGGACTAATAACTTCTACTTCTGCTTTAAAACGTATAAAGCTTAACGAAACTAATAAATACTTAAATACCAATTGTATTCATATATGCAATCAAGTTTAAATATTTAATTAATAAAATAAACACGGCTTAAATATCGGCTATACTTAAAATAGTTATAACAAAAACATTAAATTCAAGTTTGTCACATTAATAGTCTAAATTTCTACAACATGCAAAAATCTTTTTCGTAACGCGATGGATTTTCTGTATTATAGATAGAGATTTATTTTGTGAAAAAGCAATTAATGTATTTTAATAAAAAAAATTAAAGTGTAAATTTTAAAACGATAAAATAATAGAATAATATAAATAATAATATTTCTTTAAAATTTAATATTACCTTTTTATTTAATACAAAAATTTATAAACTATATAAGGTGCCTTAACTAATTTAGGCTAAAATATTTAAAATATATACAATACTTACGCGCCAACTTCGCGTTGCCTAAACCGCAGAAACAGAACACAACACTTAATAAAATTCCGAAGATCTCTCTTAAAATCATCATTGCTTATTTAATTCGTCTCCGCTACAGTGGATGCACCTCTACACCGGTCGCGGAGCAAATAACTGCTATATATCGTCTAACTGATAGATATTAAACTTTCAACCTGACATTGTAGCCGACCGGTTATATGTGGACCTTAACGCCAAATAAAAATTAAATTATACAAAAAATGAACCTTTTGTTTAAAAGCGAACGACCATGGACAAACCGCCAATTAGTATAGAAGAGGAAATCATTGAATTTTATGCAGTTCTACAATTAAATGATTAATACAGATTTTTAAAATAAAATAGGCACCGCAAGCATTTAAGACTTTGATTTTTTATTAAAACATTCATTTAAGTTTTTGTTATTCACTGCAGCAGCTAAAGATGGCATTTAAACGTGCACTCCTTGCAGCATTATTCTGTTGGTTATTATTAGTACTTAAAATGTCTAGCTAAGTTACTAGAGACCGCAGTTCCCGTGTATACACATTTTAGGACGCTATTACAATCTTTATTAAGTTAAGAAATTCTTACTTTCACTACGAGTTAGGAAATTGGCAGTGTTTGAAAAATTTATTTAGGAAAGCACATAGAGCCTGTGTCTGTGCATCGTCCGGTTATTTTAAATTTCTGTGCCATTGATAATTATTAGACGTAATTACAATTATATTACAGGAAGCATAAATCATCATTTAATTTTAATATTAAATGTTTGATTGCAGAATGTTTTTCAATATCACCCTATGTCCATCTTTTTGTACGTATATTAATTCTATAATTAATACGTACAAAAAGTTGGACTTTTTGTCTATCAAAATGTTAAAACGAGTTCTTATATAGATGCGGTATTATTTCTTCTCGTTTTATTTATTAACGAGTTTTACAAAGTATAATACATATATATACAATTTTATAAAGTATAATACATATTTACTGAGAACATATGAAAAATAAAAAGTAAAACATTTACTGCATTAATTATAAATGTTGTATAACTGGTACAGTTATTTATTACATACTCAAATTTTGTTCAGTATTGAAATCACAACGTAACCCTTACTAAGTATTTATGGCTATGTATAAGGAAAGTTTATTCGGTAACGAACATACATTCGTTCAGTAAATTATAACGATTTTTAAAAAAGAGGGATTTGTAATGAATAAAATAGACGTTTGCAGCATAATCGACTTTTAATTAAGAAATAGTTTTATTGTAATTACAGAGTATGAATTAGTTCAAGCACAACTATTCAAGAGACTCTCTCCATACTTAATACCGTATTTCTTATAATTATGATATAACTTCACTTTAAGTTAAATTGGTTCAACCGAAACCGAACCGAACCGAAACAGCCTGTGAATGTCCCACTGCTGGGCTAAAGGCCTCCTCTCCTCATTTCGAGGAGAAGGTTTGGAGCTTATTCCACCACGCTGCTCCAATGCGGGTTGGTGGAATACACATGTGGCAGAATTTCGGTGAAATTAGACATATGCAGGTTTCCTCACGATGTTTTCCTTCACCGTAAAGCACGAGATGAATTATAATCACAAATTAAGCACATGAAAATTCAGTGGTGCTTGCCCGGGTTTGAACCCACGATCATCGGTTAAGATTCACGCGTTCTTACCATTGGGCCATCTCGGCATTTTTGGTTCAAACAGTAAATTGGTTCAAACAGTAAATATTATTCACACAATTTAGCTTGAGTTCCAAATAATAGACCCGATCTTTAACTAATTACGTCGAGTGTGTGTGTGCTTTGTGCGTTTACATGAGTTTGTATGTGTTTCATTCATCTCAAAATGTTATAAAATGATAATATTAATTCGAAACTAAAAATAGCTCGTAATAGCAACCGTCGTTACCAATGAAGGTTGTTTAGTGGGTGATGAGTTAAACAATGCCGTGTCTTCTCCTTTAGAATGTCAAATCAATAATGATAGAAGAAGAGAAATAAGTATTTAAGTTGCTGGGCAAGGTTTTTTACTAAGGCCGTATATGAACCTCTAATTTTATTTGCATCGTATTTGATTCAACGTAATTTGTTTAGCAGTAAGACACTTAACTATAAATACGTTTGTAATATCCTTCCTTTTGTCAAACCAATAAAAATTGCTAAATGGACATGACATGACAAAAACAAAATTATGTTTTGTGTTTCAATGACGTTACCAAAATACATAATATCTTACGTGCATTAATTATAGAAGATCTAGTATGTGAAGCGTTAATTTATTTTAATGATGTCGGCCTTGGTATGTTAGCTTTAAAGTCTTTGACCTTTGTCTTTGAATAAGTAATATTTTCGATACGAAAATAAAGAAAATTTTAAATTGAATTTGATTTTATACACAATATGTTTTGTTAATAATTTAAAAGCGATTATTTATTATTTTATTAGTGTTCCATATTAAAAATTCATTTCCTGGTTATTTATGTAGTTAGGAGATTCTTTTATACAACTAACATCGTTGTTAACAAAAAAAGAAGCGCGCTATTTCAAACCGCCATTTTGTTGGCAGAAATAAAGGTAAAGTAATTAATTAATTATTGAAGTTACTTATATTATAATTTGTTGAATGTATTCAATATGTGTTTTTTTGGATTTTGAAAAGTGAGTAATTTACATCAATTTGTTTGATTCGGTGTTCTATTTTTAAAAAAAGACCAATTCTAGGTTTTTATAAATTCAGTTTTACTTCTGGATGCTATTATAAATATATATCATAATACTTTGATCAATCTACATTTATCTAAATGTCGGTGCTCGGCTAAATATATAAAATGATTGCAAGATTATATAATTATTATTAATAACTATTGTTATTTACTTACCCCGAGTACCTTATATTTTAACATTACTTTTTAATATACGATTAAATACTATAGTTATATCAATTTGTTTTATTATATACTCGGACGTATCAGCTGTAATCGTTATTTATTAAGATTCATGTCACGAACATATGTAGTGAATGAACTTTGCATAATGCATTAGATTCAACTACATTTTTGCAATACACGAATATTGCACACAATTGCTTCGCTTAGATCATTTTTACCAATTATCCGATACTATATTGTGAAACATAGTATAATGTTGAAAATGATTAAAACTTGATAAAAAACAGTATTTTAATTATATTGTATTTTATAAAATATAAAAAAAAATTGAGCGCAATACTTTTTTTTTAATTAAAAAATAATAATGTTAATGGGAAAATAAGCGACATAGTGTTTACAATGTTCGCTGTCTTTGTATTACACCATTCGAACCAAACCACAACAATACTATTATACTACCAAATGACCGAAATCAGTTTGGTAATATAATAAGTGCCCACCCAATATGTTTTTTTTTTTAAAAACTTCATTACCTACAAGTGCCAGCTCGTAACTCGCAAACACGATTATGAAATGTCATTAGAATGTGACATTGACTTTAGTAATCCTTATAATTATCAATTATAACGATATACCCAACAAAATAGCGTATCTCTGTAAGTTGGTTTTTAACATTTCACAAGTATGAGATACGTAGTGAGTTCTTAAATAATAACAACGCTTCTTGACTTGGGGCCAATTCCAATTTAAAACGGTTAAGGCACGTTCCCGATTATATTAATAGTTCAGGAAAACGGCCAAACCTCAATGATTATGTTTCGATACGATTGCGATAAAGTGACAATTTGTTAGAAGAATTGTCCCTGCTCCATTGTCAGACTGTTCGATATTTTAACAATTCTGTTCACAAAAACATTGCGTCGATTTATGTATGTATCAATAGACACTTAAGTTTTCTCAATACAAATGCTTACTTGGTCTCTGTTTTAGCTGTTCATGTAATGCTGGAAGATACTCACTTTTTATTATTATTTTTGGTGCAAAAATCATAAACATTTTCTTGTCATCGATTCGTGTGTCGCATGTCTTCTGACAATCATGTGTCTGTATGTATGGGCCTCCTTTACTCTTTGTCTTTTGAATTACCAAGATAAAGATGCGTTTCTCCAACGCTTATACTCTGTTCACACAGGTATGTATTTATTATATTATATGATCTATTCTTGTTAACTAATTAATAATAAATTTATTTCGTGTATCTCGGATACAATTTTTTACAATAAAACAAAAAGTAATTTATAACCCAGCATAGATCAGTGCTGCAGATAAATTAAATAGTATATAAATTATAAAAAATCCTACATGCAAATCATTATTTTAGTTATTAAATGCTTAGAGTGATATATTTTAATAATTTAGAGAACACATCAGTACACTTACATGAGCTAATGGTTCATTAAATATAGATACTAGCTAATTGATAATTGTCTTACTTAATGGCGAATTATTATGTAATAAAATTTAGATATTTCATTAACTTTAATATTTGAAACAGTAAAATTTTTGTATTTATGCTATTCAATAAAAAATTGAGAAATAAAATATTATGTTAATTTAATTTTGTAAATAAAAAAAAAGTTTATAATTAACTTGAAATATAAGACATTTTATTTATTAATTTATACTTTATTGCAGAACATGTATAGAATATACGACATAAGAGTAACAGAAAAAAAAATGGTCTGCAAAGTCGACTTATCACTTGCAGCGACCTCTCACGGACAACTTTTGGTGAAAGAAGTTTTGTAAGAGGACAGGTAAGTGCATTCGAATATCAAGAAAAAAAGCTACCATTTCATTTCAAGTTTATGACAATAAACGTTGATTTTTCTAAAATACGCTACTATTTTAGGAAACCCTTTCAGTAGTACCTTTAATAAAACATTTTAGAAATAATAAAAAAGTAGTGACAGACTGGTACTCATTAAATGCGCCATACTATAGCTGATTTGACACCTAAGGTACATTGTTGGTGGGCAATCCTTTCATCTTATGGATATATATTATTTCGATGTTATGTAATTAGGTTCTTACATATGAATTTAGCGTTTTGTCGTACTGACCACTTTGATCTGAAATATCTCCTCTTTGGTTCATCATCATCATCATCATCACCAGCCGAAAGACGTCCACTGCTGGACAAAGGCCTCCCCCAAGGATTTCCACGTTGGCCGATCTTGCGCTGCCCGCACCCAACGGCTTCCTGCGACTCGTTCTAAGTCGTCGGTCCACCTTGTAGGGGGCCTGCCCACGCTGCGTCTTCCGGTTCGTGGTCGCCACTCGAGAACCTTTCTGCCCCAGCGGCCGTCGGTTCTGCGAGCAATGTGCCCCGCCCACTGCCACTTCAATTTAGCAATTCTTCGGGCTATGTCTTTGGTTAAGAATTCCAAATTCAAATTTATTAATTTATTTAGCTGGTACATTTGAGTGTGTGAGTGAAAACAGCCATTCATTTGTTTTTTTTTTTCTCATTATTTTTTTCTTTGACGTCGCTTATTACCGCACAATGGAAAACATGAACAATCGGTATATTTACGAGTACGAGTTTTACTGTGGCACCAGTGCTGCAGAAACAGCTCGAAGGATGTGTACGGTGCTGGTGTCGCAAAAGAGAGCACGGTACGTTTTTGGTTTCAACGTTTTCGTTCTGGAAATTTCGACCTTCAGAACCTACCCCGTGGATGGCCAGAGACCTAAGTGGAAATCACAAAGCACTTCAGAGAGCTGGCTTCGGGGTAAGTGATAAAACTGTATTAATCCACTTGAAGCAAATCGGGAAAGTAAAAAAACTTGAACGATCTCATGAATTGAGTGAATCAAATTTTCAAACACGCGTCGACTGCTGTGTTACTTTGCTCAACCGACACAATAATGAAGGGATTTTAAATCGAATCATTGCTTGTGGTAAAAATTGGATACTGTAAGATAATCGGAAGCGCTCATCGCAATGGCTGAACCCTGGAGGCCCAGCCAAATCCTAAACGAATATTGACTCAGAAAAAGTTACTTGTGAGTGTTTGGTGGACTAAAATCTGGCCAAACGATTAGGCAGATATCTATTGTCAGAAACTGCAATCCATGAAGGAAGAACTAGCTGTTAAACAACCGAGATTGGTCAATCGCTCTATGCCACTGCTGCTTCATGACAACGCAAGACCACACACTGCACAACAAACAACCACTAAGTTAGATGAGCTACGATTGGAATGTCTGCGACATCCACCGTACTCCCCGGACCTTGCTCCAACATATTTCCATTTTTTCCAACTTCTTACAAGGAAAAAAATTCATCTCCGATGCGGCAGTCCAAACCGCCTTCAAAGAGTTTATTGATTCTCGCCCCCATGGTTTTTTAGTAAAGGGATCAATGAACTAACTATGAGATGGCAAAAGTGCATAGATAACAATGGTGCATACTTTGACTAATTAAATAAATTTTACAAAAAAAAATTGACTTCATATTCCTCCCGTACAAAACGCCAATTTCATATGTAAGGACTTAATATTTACATCTTCAAAATTGCGTCTGGGAATAAATATATCCATCCTGGATATCTGTCATATGGTATTTCTTTATTTTTATGATGATATTGACCACCAGCCTCAGATGTAGATATGAAAAAATAATTTAGTATACTTATTTACTTTTACAAATTTCAAACATTATAACTCATAACGATTCGCATTAATCTGTACTTTAATCGTTATAGATATTATAAACATCATCAACATTACCGAAATGGTCACCAGTTCCCTAGCCATATGGTTGCGCTGATATAATTAAATTGAATGTAGCAAATATGTTTAATATTTCTTGATGCTTTCTTTATTTTATTTTTTTACTTGATTATCCTTTCTATTTAACTATTCATTGTTTCGCTTATCTATAAAAGGAGATGTTCAATTGTAATACGGAACATTATAGTGTGAACTAGTGTAAGGATCAACTGCAATAAGCAATTTACACTGTTTTATAATTTCCATGGTTCCAGGACTTTTCACATATTATACTAAATTGCGATTATGTTCGATAATTTTCTTTTTATATAGTTTAGGTAATAGGACGAGCTTATGTGCCACCTGATGGTCAGTGGTCACCAACCCCCATAGACATTGGCATTGTAATAAATGTTAAACATCGCTTACATCGCCAATGTGCCACCAACCTTGGGAACTAAGACGTTATGACCCTTGTGCTACTCTTCAAACCGGAACACAACAATATCAAGCGCTGCTGTTTTGCCGTAGAATATCTGATGAGTGGGTGGTACCCAGACGACTTTGCAAAAAGCCCTACCACTAATAAAAATTAGCTGTCTAGTCACTGTAATAATTAGTACACTATAAAACATGAGGAAACGAAAACATCAAAGCTGAATAAAAGTGCACCTACATCTTGTTTAAGCCGTTAAAAATAAGGGAAAATAAAACTATTCATTTTTGATGTCGACTTTACAAACTTAAGCATGAGTCAATTATTCAGTTAGTGTCCCTACAGTTTTGTTATTTATTTATGAGTAATTGCCTATTTTTTCTTATGTATGTTGTTAAATTACTTAAAACTTTATAAGAATATTGTTTCTTTAATATATAAATTTGCTATATATTATTTGTGTTGCCAAATATAATAATAATAATATGAAAAACATATTTTTTATTTATTAACGCCACTATGTACGTATTTATTAATTTTACTCCATTTTTTTATATATATACTAGGGTTTCACCCGCGACTTTTTCAGATGTTACTTATAAAATAGGTCCAATTCCGATGCTTATCATCTGTCAGGTGTCTCGTGACGGCCATATTTTTTTATTAATGACGCTTCTAAGTATGGTGGCATTTTAGCTTTTTGATATATCTACAGTTTTTAGATTTGATTTTATATTTAATCTAAAATAATAAATATTTAAAAGATATGTATGAATATATTATAGTAGTATTTGCGCATTTAAAATATCAGCTACTTTTGGTTTCGGTGCCAGTCAATGCAATTGTTTTATAAATTTATTTTTAACGTAATAAAATATGTTATTCTTATGTTTTAGTTCAATTAAAAAAAGTGCCCGTCATATTTCTTTTTGTTTCGATTTTTAATTATATTTTGTATTTTTTTGATGTGAAACACTATTGGCACATCTTGTGCGTAAGAGTGAATCGTATGCCGTGACGGCAAATGGCTTGGGGCTCTCTCATACCGTCAGATCACCTCTTCGCCACCACTCTCTACTAAGCTGTGTGAGGTTCGCGCGTATACTATGTACTTCGTTGTTATATATTTATTTAATGGTTTTTACCATAAATTTCGATGTCAAACAGTACATCTACATCTGCCGCATTTATTTAAAATTTTTAATGGTAAACGAGTGGTATTTTTTTTGTATTAGATATGAAAACACATTCTATGTCTTGAAATAAAACAGTGTTATTTTAGCTATATATTTGATTATTATTATACATATTACGATTTCAATATGTATATTTTTATAGGAATCTACTAAATAAGTCCTAATGAACAAATGAATGATGAATTATAGGTATTACAATTTATATTAATCATGTACATCTTTTATATTGAATATTATATATGTGTTTCTATTTAATATCGTTACTTGTTTACAAATATTGTTCGAATCGAGTTAAACGTACTTGCTATACTTTATAAACTAGCTAATGTAACGAAAGTCATACAAATAACTTAAGAACTAACGATTTTGAATTTATAAGATTAAACTTTAATATCGGCTTCCATGTAGCTTCAAAACGAGGCGTGAAGAGGCATCTTGCGGGCCGGCAAGGCGGGGACGGCTAGTACAGAACATTCTTCCCGACTGTACTGGCCGTCGTCGCGTTTGGACTCTACTACCACTTACCATCAGGTGGAGTAGAGTCATTTGCCATCCCGGCGCATATAAAAAAAAGTATAATATACTTAATTTGGTTTTGAATTCCGAGTTTAACCGTGATATCTAAAGAATTAGTAAAATAAAAAAAAAACAATTGATTACGTATGAAAACTTAAAAGAGATGAACTATTCATATTGAAAATATATGGCGTAGCGTATGTATAATTAAATACATAAATCAGACAACAGCTGCTGCCGTGCTATTCTGCAAGAACCCACTTCGTATCTCACTCGTGACATGTTAAAAACCTACGCACAATGACACGCTATTTTGATTCATGTATCCTTCGAACGTTATAATTATTATAATCAATATCGCGTATCACTTTATGACATTTCACGAATGCGTTCAGCGGTGAATTTCGAGTATTTTCTTAAACAATACCTCTATAATATAAGTAGTCGTAAGAAATAATATAATACAGGTAACAATAGAACAAAATTACACTACAATCAAGCGCTTGATTGTGATAACCATTAAGGGATAATTGGATCGATTATTGATTCAATTAAATTTATTAGTTATCAATGCAGACGCGAACCAAATTACAGAGCAGCTAATCAGGACTTCCCAGCATATAACATATCAATATTGTAAAAAAATATAATATTTACACAATAAAAATTACATTTTCAACAAGTCTAACATCACAGTTTAATATGACAGCGAAGGCTACTTTTTTAAATGAATTTTATATGATATAGTCAGGACCTGATTTAGAGGTCCAGGTGCAACATAAGAGTCCAAGCCCCTTTATTATTCTACAAATAAATTGAATATTTTGTTCCAATCGTAGGTTTCAATAATTTATTGCGGGATAAAAAAAAAATTAACAAACATATGTAGAATTATGATTGTATAGCACTATATTTTCATACATAATTAAAGTTGAAAAATTTATGAAAAGAATATTTATTAAGAAATTGTTATGTATTTTTTATGTAACTCTTTTGCGGGTCTCCTCACTTAAGGTCCCGTGTTGTAATCCCGGGTGTCTTTCCCAAAAATCCGGACTTGGTTACAATTTTGAAAATGTCACAATTTACAACACAACAAAAGTGTTCTATATACAAAGTATTGAACAATTATGTAAGTGTAATCTCATATCAAATATGAAGGTGGTTAGTACTTACTAGCTAAATAAATTAATGTTAATACATCAAATACTTAAAAGAAACCTAATCATTATTTTATCATACATTAGTACTTTGGTAAAGGTACGTGTAGTAATTCGTCGTAAGGGACAGCGTTAAAGAACTTCTTAGCCGTTTCTATGGTGACGTTCATTGCGTAGTCCACAACAGGTTGGCCAAACTCTTCAGTCACCACTCTCCAGTTTTCGTTTAGGAATTGTAAAACTGTATTGCCTGGAACATAATTAAAAGTATATTAGACGATCACTTTATTAATTATTTTGCTTACCATTAAGAATAAATGTCACGTATATTTAACGAGTCATTTTATAATCGATCGTTTTTGAATAACGAGTCATCAAAATCTTTTATGTGAGTTTGAAATTTAAAAAACGTCTTTGTAGAGACCCTTTTGAAATAGTAAGGTGAAGGAGTAACGTAGAGAGAAAGCTAAACAAGCCATAGATTTACACATTGAATGCCATTTGCTAATAGCTTTGCTATATTAAACACAGGTACAGGTACTTAATTAATATATTTTTATTTATAGTATAATAATATGCGCCTTAACTCGTCATATCCATTTTAATTTAAATCGGTGGTAGAGCTTTGGGACAGGGACCACCCACTCAACAGATACTCTACCGTCAAACAGCAATACTTAACATTGTTATATTCCGGTTTGAAGGATGTGTGATTTACTTGTCAACATCTGAGTCCAGAGTTAGCATAGGCGATCTAAAGAATCAGGCGCCTCCTTTGCTTGTCCATCTAACTATTACATAAAAAATACTATCCATTTTCCGATGTCAATTTTACCATCTTTAAAAACGCCATTTTTTCACGAATCATAATGAATTCGAGTAAAAATCAACAGAATCAACGATTTTTCGTGCTTTACGAGACACGAGATTGTTAAACGACCAGCTACGGTCTGATACTAAGATTTACTTGATAAATATCCCGATATCTTTGTTGGATCGATCCAGGATTAAGGCTTAGGATATCATAATCTTCAGAAATTGTATCTATAAGCTGAAATGATATACACCTACTCGTATATAACATATCCTATACTTATTTTTAATTTGATATGCAGATTGCTTAAGCACAATCTGAACTGTTTGTGTATTATCAAAGAATCTTTACATTTAAAATTAGAAGATCAAACATATTTAAAGTAAATTGTATGTCTTGAAAAACATATGAGATCGACGTAGACAAACCTGTACATCAAAAACTGATTTCTGTATAAGTCCTTTATTATCTTTCGTATCTTAAAGTAACTCGATATTATCTTAATATTAATTGGTATCTGAAGCAAAACTTAATTTCTATTATCTTTGCCATATAATATGCTGTTCCATTGAATTGTATCGCAACCGATAGTAATTTAACATCATATAAAATGTTATAGTACCTCCATTGTGTATAATGCGCCTTATCGTCAGCAATATCGAAGTTTTGATTAAAAAAAAAACTTTTTAGGGACTTTTTTATTTCATTCCATTTCGCTCTCCTAACAAAATAAAAAATGAAACATAAGAGTCTGGTAAAATCATTGAGCGCCTTGTACATCCTGAGTTTTTAACTTTCATATGAATTAATTAGTACCAAAGCTGTGGAAACTTCGGTAAGGACTATGAAACTCGTTTGCGGAAACTGCGCAATGCATAATTTTGTCATTCGTAGACTTCATTTGTAGCAATTCAACCACACTTTAAATTTTTAACGAACGTTCTTATTTATTATAGTCAACGACTAGATGGCCCAGTTTATAGAAACGAAGATCTAAATCGAGGATACAAACTCTAGAAGAACCACTTTGCTTAATCTGCTTAATTTGTACTCTTTAATTGATCTTTTTTTGGTAGCTTAAATTCTGCCAGTTCTATTTTATCAACCAATCCGAGCTGAAGGCGAGCTGTGTAATGAGCTCCAAGTTCAAGTTTCTCCTTAACAATGGAGAATGCCCATCATCAGCATCCGTAACCGTAACAGCCTGTGAATGTCCCACTGCTGGGCTAAAGGCCTCCTCTCCTCTTTTTGAGGAGAAGGTTTGGAGCTTATTCCACCACGCTGCTCCAATGCGGGTTGGTGGAATACACATGTTGCAGAATTTCAGTGAAATTAGACACATGCAGGTTTCCTCACGATGTTTTCCTTCACCGTAAAGCACGAGATGAATTATAATCACAAATTAAGCACATGAAAATTTTTGGATGGAAATGAAGGTTTTTAAGGATTCTTATCCTAAAAAATACTTCTTATATTTTCTATGTGAAATATACTAGTTAAACTAAATAATATACGTAAAAAGCTATCATAGTTGCAGATAAATAATAATACATGTTTGTTTTTTTTTTTTTTCAATTATTTAGACAGACATAATATTCGTGCCTGTTATTACACTGGCTCAAGCACCCTTCAAATCGGAATACAACATTATTTAGTACTATTGTTTGTTTTATTATATATTAATAATAATAATATCCTCCAGACTAATTTCAGCCACGGTGGCCAAGAGAGATCAGTCAACTGCGCAGGAGATATAGTAGACAGGTCCATTCTCTATTCCCCAACTCTCGTAATTCGATGGGACGGCAATCGGACAGGCGCAGGACCAACGGCTTTACGTGCTTCCGATGCACGGGAGTGTACATACTTCCAACTTTCAGACTCCGGGGTGCTACTGAGAAATTTCTGACAGAAAAACCCAATAACTTTTTATTGGCCCGACTCGGGAATTGAATCCAGGACCTCCAAGTTTGCGGCCTTACATATAGCAGCGAGACAGTCACTTATATATTATATATATAATAAATAACACAAACTATAAATGTATGAAAGCCATAAAATCCCTTCCTCTCCAACATTTTTTCTTTCCTTATTATCTAACATAACGACTTCAAATAACATAAAATTATATTAGTACTCACTCAATTCCGGGTTCCCTTTGAATAGGTTATTGATCGTGTAATGTACTCTGTCACCATAATCGAACGTGTATTTGTAATTTTTTATACCAAAGTGGTCTCGGCCGTCCGCATCCTTAAAGTACTTGGTCTTTATGTTCAGTTTTATGACAGAGTTAACTGTAAAACGAAGGGAAATAAGTCGTAAAAACTTTATTATCTGCTTCCAATATTTATGTTATTATTCACATGTGAATTTTATTCTATTTTTATATTTAAATCTTTGTTTATTTTACAAATGTTGCAATCTTTCATTTCGATTCCTTGCATTATTGTTATAGCAAATCTTAAGTAAGATGATATTGCTATATTATTTTTAAGCGGTAAGTTAACGTACAAGCTATTTTTTTTATTTATTTATTATTCCACTTTGTTTGCTCCGGCTTTGCCTGCTTTTTATCCAAGCGATAATTTAGTATTATACAAATGACAATTTGAATGAATGAGTTGACTATGTTGTCTAAACATTAAAATGCACATTATTAGTTACCTATTTTGATTTTGGAATCTCCTTCGCCGTTAATAGGGAATAATAGAAGTCTCCCAACAGCTGTGTATTTTCCTTTAATAGTTATGTTACATTTTATCTCAAGAACGAATATATTATCTTCCAGGTAAGCTCTGAAACATAAAAACGCACGATTAAATATATAATTGGTGGTAGGGCTTTGCTGTTAGGGGTTGTGCAAGCTCGTCTGGGTAAGTACCATCTACCGCAAAACAGCAGTACTTAGTATTATTGTGTTCTGGTTTGAAAAGTTAATGAACAGTTAAATTATAGGCACAAGGTACATAACATCTTAGTTCTCAAGATTGGTGGTGCATTGGCGATTTTCATAGAAAATAATTATAGAGCAGCATAAATTCGCATGATCAATGCAGAGGCATGTATCTGTATTTTATTTTTTAATAGTAATGGAGAACTATATAACCTTTTTTTAAGAATGCTAATAACTTGTTTGAAGACTACGCAAATACTGAAAAGAAGGAATACAATCAAGAAAATACAATTTAAGTAAATTATAAGGCTCCAAAATAGTACGTATCAAACGTAAAACCTCTTACTTCCTTCAATTTAAAATCCCAGTTTATATTATATACCAAAATATCGGTATCGTAAATATTATTATACTCTCACGTGTGACAAAAAAACGAAAATGCTGATATATTTTAATAGGATAAACAAATTTATTCTTTGTTTGTGTTGATTTTATCGCAACGCAACACAAGTAACGCGCTCACAACATAAATAAAGCAAATATTTTCGATTTTATCACAATCCCGTGAGAATATAAACTTCATAGCTTACTATAATACAATATGTATGTAATCTGTTTCAAAGAATAATGGCAAAAATTCAAGGTTTCTTAGGAAACAGTGAAGGTAGTATTTCGTAACAAACCGACATATCATCATATTTTGGTCACGTATGAGTAAAAAGGTAAAAAAACTACGCTATAATGATGTATAACGATATAATTATTTTTTTAGTTTCATTTATAATCCTTTCATAGTAAATTGAACGTGTAAATTGATGAAATGAAATGATAATTATTTCCCTCAACACAAAGGAAAACTTTACAGGAATAATATAAAATATAATATAAAACCGCTTAACAAAGTACACATTCCTTTGTGAGAGACTATTATCCATACTAGTTTAACTGTTTTAGAGATTACTAGGCTCCCACTCTCAATGCAATGCTAGTATTACTATTGACTAAATTTAAATGTACGAATTTTAAACATCATATCATATATCATACATTATTACAAGTTACAAGGAACGCATATAAACATGTCTCCATTTTTTTATATATCAATCTATATAATAGTGTTAGATACACTATTTAAAAAAAAGAGAAACTATTGAATCTTTCGCGGGTTGTTTTTGGTAGAATTAACATTAATTATAGTAACGTAGTTGTTGTTCTTGTAGATTAATTATAATCCTGTCAAATGAGGGTTCGAAAGCTCTCGAAGCGTATAATTTTGTTTTTAAATATACGAGTGTAACACGCAATTACATGATCTAAATAAACGTTTAAAAATTGTTTCTTGTAATATATAAAAATAAATAAAGAACTTTTGCGTAAAGGTAAACCGAACGATTCATATAACATACTCGTTTCGGAAGTAACTTGATCGCCTTCCTGTTGTTGCAAATAAATAAAATATAATTAGAAACAAAAATGTTGAAATAAAAAAAAAAAAACTATAATCCTACTAGTTTCTTTCGCCGATTCTGTTCATTAACAGGCTGTTACTGGGTGCTTAGTTCAACAACAGTATTTTTGATTATAAGTATGACGAAGTCATTATTTTTATGACTCCATATTCAACTTGAATTACATTAAACATATATATCATACGCAAAATAAACGTTCTAAATTAATTCTACCTAAAAATGTTTTTTTCTTTTGTGTATTTTAGAGTCAACATCTCGTCATAATTCATGTATTACTGATATTTTATTGAGTTTTTATAATAAACTTGCACTTACTGTACGTTCAACACCTGACATTTGCGCAGTCCTGTGACCTTTCCGTCCAAAAATGTGACTTTTACACCAGGCAATTGTATTGGTAACTCGTCAATGACGAAGGGGTCCAAGGCGGGTACTCCCAAGAGCGGTAACCCTCTGGCAAATTCCGGGATCGCATCTTGTGTTGCCTGAACTAAGCAGGTCGATTCGGTATTGTTGCAAGGATGAATAAAATCAGCTGTAAATAAAATAAAAATTACTGAATAAAATTTTTATCGATAGGAAAAATATTTTTATTGCCTCTTCGTGCCAAGCTTTTATTTAATTAATTCATAGATATGCACGATAGAGCAAAAGTATATAATATGTACTAATTATTTAGATTGATTTAACCATGACTTAAATAAAATAAAATCATATAATATATTATAATATAGGTTATTATTTTTATTTACACGGAGAATATAATTATATAATACACATAAAATTTAAAAACAACTTTTTTTTTTTCAAGTTTTGCGTCTAGAATATTATGTCAATTATTTTTTACAAATAAAACCGTTGCACACAAATACGAATTTATTTTCGACCTTTTTTGAATAATTCGTATTCCAAACGAGAGATATTTATTTTTATCACTAACATATAATACAGTAAACAAGCTGTTACAGCTTGTTAATGTCCCACTGCTGGGCTAAGGCCTCCTCTCCCTTTTTGAGGAGAAGGTGTAGAGCTTATTCCACCACGCTGCCCCAATGCGGGTTGGTAGAATACACATGTGACGTAATTTCAATGAAATTAGACACATGCAGGTTTTCTCACGATGTTCTCCTTCACCGTCAAGCACGAGATGAATTATAATCACAAATTAAGCACATGAAAATTCAGTGGTGCTTGCCCGGTTTTGAACCCACGATCATCGGTTAAGATTCACGCATTCTAACCACTAGGCCATCTCGGCTTAACATATAATAATAAAAACATAATAGATTAAAAGCGAAAATTATAATTAAGAAACGTTTTTAAGTAGTACTATAATCGAGATAAGTTTTAACGTTGCGAGTAATAGTTACAACATAAGTCATTTGTTTCAAATATTACAATCTTCATTAAGTTGGAGAATAATACGTTTCTTTGTGTTGATAGATGTGTAATTTTTTCTACATTAAAAATAGAATCCGCTACAATTCCTTATGAAATTTTAAATAAGTATGTCGCAATTATCTATCTGAATATAATCGTCAACAACAACGTGTGTTTATGTCAACAACAACAAGATATTATATGTGAATAACAAGATATTATATATAATTTTTGAATTGGAAAAATATTATTGATACTAAGATTCAGCATATTAACAGGTCTATTAAAATTAATTAAAGTACTGCGTCCCATACACATTTAAATTTATGTGCACATACTCGACGTTGATAGTGTCACATACTTTAGACGTATTTGCTTTCTTGCCGGATCTTTATTCTCATTAGCTAAGGTATATAATTGAATAACTAGCTCTGAATCTCAATTAACCGCTTTTATGGATTCAGGAATATTAAATATTACAGGTGGATCTTTATTTGTTGTTTAATGGAACCAAATTATTAGCTACTCTCCATTACGTTCCTTAGACATATCAAAATTTTTGCACCATGCTTCATCCTACAGATAAATAATATTTTTTTTTACAATATTTTATTTCTAAGGGTTAATTAGTGATAATATTTTAGTCGAACTGGCTTTAAAATATTGTGGTAATATTAACTTATTGTGTAACAATTATCTTTATTTTAAAAAGATAATTTGAACCATAAAAAATTATATCAGTTTTATAGTTCATAGTCAGATTTCAAATTGTAACGATTTTATAATGTACGACATTTACATAGAAAATGTTATATAAACAAATCAGTCGTGTCTGATTAATTTCCCTAATAGGTAATGTGACACCTTTCTACAAAATAACATTCGCCTATAAAAATATACAATCAAATCAATCAATCAACAGCCAATCGTTGTCCACTGCTGAACATAGGCCTCTCCCAAGGTGCGCCAAAGCTCCCTGTTCTCCGCCTTCCGCATCCAGTTGGTGCCCGCCACCTTCTTAAGGTCGTCGATCCACCTGGCTGGAGGGCGCCCTACGCTGCGCTTTTTTTCTTTTTTTTTTTTTTTTTTTTTTTTATATTCGCCGGGAGGGCAAATGACTCTACTCCACCTTATGGTAAGTGGTAGTAGAGTCCAAACGCGACGACGGCCAGTACAGACGGGAAAAACGTTCTGCACTAGCCGCCTTCGCCTTGCCGGCCCGCAAGATGCCTCGTCACGCCTCGTTTGAAGGAACCCGGGTTGTAAGAGGAGGGGAACACGTGAGCTGGTAAGGAATTCCATTTTTTGGAAGTGCGACAAAGAAAGGAGTTGCCAAATTTCTTTGTTCGCGATGGAATTGATGTCACAGTTAGGCGGTGACATCGAGAACCAGCTCGCGTGGACTTAAGAAGGAAGGGGGAAGCAGGAATTAGAGAGAATAATTCCTCAGAGCACTCGCCGTGATACAGTCGATAGAAAGCGCTCAGTGCTGCTATCTCACGACGCAATTGTAAAGGTTCAAGGGTGTTTGTGACCTTTACGTCGCCAATAATGCGTACGGCACGTCGCTGCAACCGGTCCAAGGCCTCAAGTAGGTACTTAGCGGAGCCATCCCAAAGGTGCGAGCAATATTCCACGCAAGACCGTACCTGTGTTTTGTACAGCAGGCACAGTTGTTGAGGCGTGAAAAAGCGCCGCACCTTGTTCAGAACTCCGAGTTTCCGTGAAGCTGTTTTTATAACAGCCTCGATGTAATCCCTTGGACTAAGGTCGCAGCGAACGTCAATCCTCAGCATGGCGATTTTGCTTTGCATCACCAGCGGAGTACCACAGAGGGAGGGAAGAGGGGAAAATGTTGACTTTTTCGCCGTGAGAGCGCATACCTGTGTTTTCTTGGCATTAAACTCAACAAGATTATCAGAGCCCCATTTGGCGATGAGCTCTAACGTCCTATCGAGTTCAATGACAAGATTCTCCCGCCTCTCCTCAGTTTCCGCCCGCCCAGCCACTGCGCGTCCGTGGTATCCACCATGCACTGTACTATCATCTGCATAGCAATGTATGTTCCCAAGGGAGAGCATATCATTGATATGCAAAAGAAAGAGTGTTGGAGATAGCACAGATCCCTGGGGGACCCCAGCATTCACTACATAGAATTGTGAAGCGCAACCATCTACTAAAACACGAAGGCTACGCTTGTGTAGGAAGCTGGCAATCCAGGTGCATAGCTGAGCAGGCAGACCATATGCCGGTAGCTTGGAGAGAAGACTTCTGTGCCAGACCCTGTCGAAAGCCTTGGAGATATCGAGGCTGACAGCCAACGATTCTCCATGCTTGTCGATAGCTTCACCCCAGAGGTGTGTTACGTACGCTAGAAGATCACCTGTGGACCGTTTTGGTCGAAACCCGTACTGACGATCATTAATTAGACAGTGATCTTCTAGGTAATGGATCAGTTGGTTGTTTAAAATCCGTTCCATCACCTTACAAAGTACTGAGGTGATAGCTATTGGCCGATAATTTGCCGGGTCAGACCGATCCCCTTTTTTGGGAACCGCTTGCACATTAGCTCTTCTCCAAGCCTCCGGCACACTTCCCGAAGAGAGAGAAAGTTGGAACAGGCGCGTTAACACAGGAGACAGCTCCGCTGCGCACTTCTTCAGCACTATGGCTGGTATTCCATCGGGACCGCTAGCTTTCCGTACATCAAGTGATTGCAGCTCCGCACGCACATCACGTTGCCTGATTTTAATGGCCACATGCAGGTATTGTAGGTGGCAGTGCACTACAATCATCGATGACGGAATTGTCGGCAAAGAGTTTAGCCAGGAGATCAGCTTGCTCTTGCGGACTGTGAGCTAGCGATCCGTCCGGATTTCTGAGCGGTGGCAGCGAAGGTTGGCAGAAATTGTTTTGCACAGACTTGGTCAGACGCCAGAAGCTACGGGAGCCCCTAGGATGCGAAACAAGGTCATGACCAATCTGTACAATACGCTGTGCATCCGCTCTCGTGTATGCCTTTCTACAGGACTTGGAATTTTTATTATAGTTTGCTTTCAGTGAGTCAATGTTAGATGCCCCGCTAATACAGCCGTTGATCCACTTGCGATATGCCGCCTGCTTAGATGATACAGCATCGGCACATTCACGAGTGAACCAACGGTTACGCGTACTCCTACTGACGAGATCTGAGCTAGGAATGTAGTATTCCATTCCCAGCATGATCTCGCCAGCAACAGCAGTGGCACTAGCTGTCGGGTCATTCCCACTGAAGCAACGTTCCTTCCAAGGGACCGACGCATAGTAATCGCGCATACCGTCCCAATCCGCCGACTTATAGTGCCAAACGCGACGTTTGCATACCGCTAGTGGCGGCAGCTTGGCCTGTGGCACTCTGGTAGAAATAAGGCTGTGATCCGAAGAGCCAAGAGGAGCCTGAACCACAACCTGATATTCCACCGGGTGAGAAGTCAGCAGAAGGTCCAGTAGAGAAGGTGCTTGCCCATCAATGTCTGGGATCCTGGTGGGCTGATCAACCAGTTGGGTCAAGTCATGTGTGAGAGCAAAAGCATGACCAGTCCTTCCAGCATGGTCAGTTTTGAGGGATTTCAACCAGGATTCGTGGTGAGCATTAAAATCCCCCAAAAACACCAATTCCGCGTTAGGAAATTGCTGTTGCGCAGCATCTGCCACCCGACTAAGATGGTCAAATAATCGGCTTGTTTCCAAGTCACCATTGTGGGATCTGTAGAGGCACACGTAGACTCGGCTCTGACGAACCAGGTCCACACGTACCACCAACATGGAGAAGGAGGGGTCCTCCAAGCAGCGCAGTCGGTGACAGCAAACATCCGTCGCAGTGTCAGCGCAGAGGGGCAGTGAAATGTATTCTTTCTCCGTCACTGCACGGAAAAATTCGGCGCTTGCCGATTCGCGGTCTCCACTCTAGGACTCGTCTGCTCCAACGGCCATCGGTCCTACGACATACGTTACCAGCCCACTGCCACTTCCTGCTAATTTTGCAAGCTATGTCGGTGACTCCGGTTCTTTTCCGGATAATCTCATTTCTGATCTTATCCTTCAAAGATACTCCGAGCATAGCTCACTCCATAGCACGCTGAGCGACTTTGAATTTGTGGACTAGTCCCGCAGTTAGTGTCCACGTTTCGGCACCGTATGTCATGGCAGATAAGACGCATTGGTTGAAGACTTTCGTCTTCAAACATTGGTTCGTATATGAAAGACTTTCGTCTTCAAACGCGTTGGTAAACAGTTTCGAGGATATTACATCCCCCTGTCTCACCCCTCTGCGCAGTTGGATCGCCTTCGTCTTACAGTCCTGGATGTGGACAGTCATTGTAGCGGCGTTGTACAGACATCTCAGTACCTCGATATATCTCCAGTCGATATGACATCTCTGCAATGAGTCGAGCACTGCCCAGGTTTCGATGGAGTCGAAGGCTTTCTCGTAGTCCAAAAATGCCATACACAGCGGCTGATTGTACTCTTCGGTCTTCTGCACAATCTGCCGAACAGTATGGATGTGGTCCACGGTGCTGTAGCCTGATAGAAAGCCGGCTTGCTCTGGGGGCTGGAACTCGTCAAGTCGTCTGGCGAGACGGTTCGTGACGACTCTTGAGAACAGCTTATACACGTGACTCAGGAGGGAGATTGGTCTGTAGTTTTTCAAGAGGGTTTTATCACCTTTCTTGTAAAACAGTACCACATCACTCCCGCTCCACGTTTCCGGGGTCTTGCCATGTTAGATAACGGAATTAAAGAGGCTTGCTAGCTCTTTCAGGACCGGAGTCCCACCTGCCTTAAGCAACTCTATTGTGATTCCTACATCTCCCGGGGCTTTGTTGTTTTTAAGCTGTTCTAGAGCCGCCCGAATCTCGCCTTGGTCAACGACCGGGAGCTCCTCGGAGAAATGGCACATAAGAGGGGCGCACTGGTCATCAATACTGATTCCCACGGGTTTATCTGATCTTGAAGAGAACAACTGCCCATAAAACCTCTCTACTTCTCCGACAATCTCAGGCCTAGAGGTAACGACCCCACCATTTTCAGTTTTAAGTTTTGTCAGACGCGGCCTCCCAAACTTGCGAGCGAACACTTTCGATCCCCGATTTTGCTCAGTCGCAGCCTTGATGGCACGGGTATTGGAGCGTCGGAGATCGCGTCGCGTCAGCGTTTTTATTATTCGATTTAAGGCCTTATCTGACAAAAACGACGGTAGTTCTCGTCGTTTTCTCATGAGCTCGAGTGTCTCAGCAGAGAGTTTTGGTGCGTTGTCTCTTCTCTGTGGCGGAAAACACTTGCGGGATGTGTTTTGCAGTATTTTGACCAGCGTGTCGGTTCTCTCATCAATGCTGCTTATGGTTTCCAACGCGGTGAATTGATTTTGAAGTTCCATTTGGAACTTTTCGGAGCCTTGAGCAGCTTGGAGCATGGTAGGTCGGAGAGTAGACCTCATCATTCTCGATCTTTCGGCTTTGAAGCCGATATTTAGAGTGCCTTGAACCAAGCGGTGATCACTTCCGGTATTAAATCTGTTGATCACTGAAACATCTCTAAATATGTGCCTTTTATTCGAAATGATAAAGTCTATCTCGTTCCTTGTCACGTTATCGGGGCTTCGCCAGGTCCACCTTCTCTGAGACTTCTTTTGAAAGAAAGAATTCATCAAAAAGAGCCCCTGCGCTTCGAGAAAGTTAACCAGCATTTGCCCCCTGTGATTTCTGCAGCCCAAGCCGTAAGGGCCGACTTTCGATTCACCACTATCTTGTACTCCCACTTTAGCATTAGTCTCCCATAACAACATTGTAGTGGGCCTTCGAGGTGTCGTTGAGGGCCTTTGCGATGTCCTCGTACATCGCTTCGACCACATCATCAGAGTATGTCGAAGTTGGCGCATATACCTGTACGACCTTCAGGGAGTACCTGTCGGAAAGTTTTAGGACAAGGTACGCTACCCGGTTCGGTTCAGATTCACACTACTGATTTCCACAATGCTGCTAATGAGATCCTTTTTGACTAGAAAACCGACACCACCCTGGGAGAGGTTAGAGTTATCGTGTCCTCCCCCTGTCTTCGGACTTCAGATAACCCCAGTATATGCCAGTTTATATGACTTAACTCTACTTCTAATTCGGCGAGGTGATGGTCCAGCCTCATCGAGCGTCCATATCATAAAAACATACAATCACAAACAAATATAATTGTTTAAGGGAAAACGTCATTTCTCGAACTTTAACTTTTTTTGAAAAATGTCATTATTCCTATCAAACACACATGTGTCGGGTGTTGTACGGGTTTGCAGACGATACAGTTTTCAACAATCAAAATGACATTTTAGTGACTATGATGTTTAATCTTTATTTATGAATTAGAATTTAATACATTTTTTCTCTAAAAATACAGCTGATAATTAATCGACTTATTAAATAATCGCATTTCAAAACAAATTGGAGATATGTGATTTTTCTATTTAAGCGACGATATCGGAATTCAGCATTTATTGTCTTAGTGTATCAGTAAGGTAAATCGTATACCTTAGGAAGTCGAATTATACTATAAAATAAAAAAAATACAGATTATAGATTTAATGTTAACTATTAACGAGTTCACGGCTCGTCCAAAACCTCCAATTTGGCCTTACGGTTAAGGAACATTTCGATTATTTCGTTGTCCTAATTCGAAAGTTATATTATATGTTATTTACTGTACTGTACTTTATTATATGTGAAAGTATTTTAATAGATTGCACTGACTACTGTAAGCAAAACATGGTCTTGTGACACAAATTGTTAATGATAATATAAAGTTTAGTAAGTCAACATCGCGCCACTATGTTAGGCAATTACAAATATCGCTTTAAACGCACGCGATCTTTTTAGGCATTTATGTGTACTTCAAATATTACAAATATAACGTTATTATTTGTTATGAAACATTGTTTGTTCAAAAATACAAAATAAAAAGATATAAAAATTAATATTTGTTATAATTTAAAATTATCCTGTTCATTTCTTAATATAAATCATAACATAGACAGTTTTTCTCATTAGATTATAATTCGTTAAATATATTTATAAGCATGAATGCTTGCTTTATAACAACTTTATAAACAAATAAAACGCTTTCTAACTTGAGGAGCTAAACATTTTGTACACATGCCTTTAGGGCGTATAAACAACAAAGTCAAACTAATAATTTATGATATTTTAAACAAGCTAATGAGTTATAACAAAGGATTAAGATTTTTTCAAAAAAAGTTTGAATAGAAAATAATTATAATCGGTAAGAAGAATATCAATAGTCCAACAAGGCTTGGCCAATTGAAAACACAAGTTCGAATCTGATCTCTGGGTCAATGTCGAAATTGGCTAGTACCAGTCTTTAAAATTTTATATTTGGATCCATATGTGGCTAATTCATCACGATGTTTTCCTTCATCACTGAGCACGATGATATTTTTAAACACATGAAAAATCAGTGACGCTTGCCAAGGTTCAAACTCTCAAGCTCCTGTTAAGCTTCACGTGTTTTATTTTACCACAGGGGCCGAGATCTACTAAGCTATAACGATTACGAAACGTTCCCGATTCAATTCCGATCCATCTTTAACTATATTATATTTATTATAATCTGAACCAAATTAATTTGATGTTAACATATACCGTTATGTCAAAATCAAACTTAATTGTAGAAGTTTATGCCAATAGTCATTAATTAAATTAAAGAATAAGAAATCGGATAAACGGCAACGATCACACTTCGATTCGATTGCGATATATATATATATATATATATATATATATATATATATATATATATATATATTTGACATTTTGTTAGTAGAATTGGACCTCTGGTTCCCTTATTAAGTGTACAAATATCATAAATTCATTATAAGTAAAAAAAAAAATAAAATTACCAGAATAATGAATTCAGGCCTTATATTAAATATCACAACACAGTAAAATAATCGTAATGTTGACATGGCCTTAAATGTAATGTCATATTTGCGTGAGTCTCCGTGTCGCTAGCAAGCAACATGACATATAGGATGACACGCCTGTGTTGCATTGTACTTATTATTTTGGAACTTGTTGGGTCATGTGATTTTACATGCGATATTTTAAATGTTCAAGTAGTACTCGCAAGGTTGCATACACTTCTGTTGTTATATTTTATTTAATGAAGTGCAATTTAAGTAGCAAACTTTTTATAATTCGAACGAATATTTATGGCATAATAACGGTTTAAGTAAAAATAAACATTCATAAAATATTTTATATTTATTTCAGCGATATTTCCCTCATATTTTTTAATAAATAGGAAATGAATGAAATAAAAAAACTAGATGGCGTTAGCTATTCGAAAAGTATCTATATAAAATTTTAAGTGAATGTGACGTTTGGTACTTTCAGGTTTTTGATAAAATTGTTACGCCATAATGGTAAGGTTAAGGTTACGTCGAGATATTCATCTTAATAGATAGAAATATATTTTGAAAACTTATACTCGGAAACGTTTGAATTGAAATTTCATCAAGAATCAAAATTGTTAAAGCTTGAAATATTATAAAAAATAATTATAAACTTTTGATTAGCATGTACTAATACTTGATTATTACAATTATTTTATAAATCATTTGAATAAAATTATAACTTCGATTAATGAAATTTTTGTTTTAGCTTATATAATAATAAATATGCACCTACCTATGACATTAAAAAAAAATAGGTATACGTTGAATGTTATGAAAACAAAAGATATAAATAAACTTTTCAAACAAAACCCCCTTAATAACAAAACTACTATACTTTATTTCGAAAACGCTACGGAATTGAAAAGAAAACCTTCATAATTAGAAACTAAACAAAATATAACTTACGCGCGAGTCTTGCTGAAGAGTTGTTTACGAAGGCCAGCGCAATAGCCACTATAGTGAAAACTGTAACATGTCTCTCACACATTTTTATTTTTTATGCACAATCCAATCCAATAAATCTTTGAGTCCTGAACAATGCGTCGTCCGATCGAAGACCTACGGGCGCACTGACGAGTGACCTTCGTTAACGTTTGTACTTCTTATGTAAATTGAAACGAGTTCTTTCTCATTTTAGGTTGCATAAATTCGGATAGCTCTTTGCCAATGTGAAGCCTGCTTTTCACGCAACGCTGCCCGCTAATCCGTTTTAAAATGCGAATTTAGCGAGTGCACGCTATGCGTTGGACGTTGTGCATTCAAAAATGGGCCGATTCGAACACGCAGCTACGTCGATCGCAGTGTAGTGTAACAACTGAATTGGTATGTCATGCTGCGACTGATTCCATTTCACTTTTACTATTATCTTAAAATTTAAGGAAGGAAATGTATACCGCCAAAGGTTATCCTTAGTATTAATATTTTTATTTTTATCTACCGGTTTATTACGAATGAAAGTGAGAACAATACTTCCAAGTTCAATGACCTCAATCTTTGAAATAGTTTAAAATATTGTTATTATTCGGGTTCGACACAATTAAAATATTTACATTAAATTATTACAAATTAAAGTATTTACATTGTAGATACTCGGTTATTAACGACTTAACCTTGCTTCCATTCTCCCTCTTTAATAGAGTACTGCACTTGCATGGTGCAAGCATATATAAAGGTAATTCGTTAACTTTAACATATAACACATTTAAAAAAAACCTTTGTTTGTTTTCAACTCAAATTGAAGAGTTTGGTTATTTTAATACAAAAGATATTTATGTAAAAAAAAATCTATTTGTCAAATTTGATATAGTCATTTATTAAACCTGGGCCTATTAATTTTATAAAATGTTTACAGATTTTATTTTTCATGTTTTGTTTTTATTGGTCGAAAGCCCTAGTTTGACTAAGACATTTCCTGATAACATTTTTTGGAATATTACGTACTAGTCAAGGTATATGAAAGTAAAATATTTATGTTGTTTATTCTACATCCTTGTTGTTGTTATTCTCTTATAGTATTTAATAAACATTTATTATTTTCAATTGAAATTTGTTAATAAGTCCGAAATATAGAAATTATTTTAATTTATATTTAGTTACAATCCTAAGCAATGAGAAGAGTATACATTAAAGCTTACATTTATTATAACAAGTTTTCCTTGATTTTATTTATATTCTTACTAATATTATAAATGCGAAAATGAATTAGTTTATTTCTTTGTATGCTTGTTACGCTTACGTCATAACTATTCAATTGATGTTCATGAAATAAAATAAAAATACGTTATCAGGGAGGGGATTATAATATACAACAGCGAAGGAAATTTTGAGAAATCCCTGAAAACGTCGTGGATTTTGAAATATATAATAAATTGTGAGAATAATTACTGGGTGTTGGTTATTTACGAATTTATTTAACAACTATAGTTAGTAGCTCGACTTCTTTGTGAAACCGTTGATATATTAGAAAACTGAGAGGCGAGTTTATTTTCGGTCAAGGTCGTTTTGCAAAGAGCTGTCGGCGAGCGAGACGAGCGACTTGCTGACTTTGAGGTTTTAGAAAAGTATCACTGCTTTTCTTAACTAAAAACCATCTGTAAAGTTCTTCAGATCTTCTACGACGCTCGAGTTAAGTGTTCTCGTTGATGACAACAAAGTACACTTCTAATGATGCAACATCAACACTGGTCACTGATTATCTATACAAAATTCAAAATTTATTGATTAAAGCAGCTCATTCATTATTCGTTGATAAACATATCTTCCCTTTGTGAAGAATTGGTGCTAACAAACAGCGTGAAAAAAAAACAATAAAAAATAATTTGGGTTGTTACTAAAATAAAAGGCGAAAGATTTATACGTTTTGAAGGGAAACCAGAGCCGAGATGGCCCAGTGGTAAGAACGCATGAATCTTAACCGATGATCGTGGGTTCAAACCTGGGCAAGCACCACAGAATTTTCATGTGCTTAATTGAAGGAAAACATCGTGAGGAAACCTGCATGTGTCTAATTTCACTGAAATTCTGCCACATGTGTATTCCATCAACCCGCATTGGAGCAGCTTGGTGGAATAAGCTCCAAACCTTCTCCTCAAAAAAGGAAGAGGAGGCCTTTAGCCCAGCAGTGGGACATTTACAGGCTGTACCGGTTACTAAAATAATTGTTTCGTGTATATAGATATTGCAGAAATTTGTATCGTGTTTAGAGTCAAAGATTGTTCGTGATAAGCACTGGCTCGCTCTATGTAAAAATAGTTTCTTTGTTATGAATAACAGTAGTAATGTTATGAATAACAGAAGTAATTGGTATGTATTACTTATTTAACAAATGTCGTATAGAGTCAGAATGTTTTTGTGTCCTAATTTTGAATGTAAAGTTACTGATGAAAGATGGAGTAATCGGTGATAGAGGTGATAGAGTAATGCTAATTCCACTATACGAAATTATTTAAAAAAAAACTGATAAAAAGACTTTACTTCAGACAGCTGATATTGCTTTATTGTACACCTTAAAGATTAAAAAAGTTACAAAATGGATGGATACGACCTAAATATGATGCAACCAACGGCGTAAATAATTACTCATACTATATATATCATAATAGTGATTAGACAAATATTATAAGAATGTACATGTCTTCCATTTATTTATATGAGTTCTTTTTCTGAGTGCTGGAAGAAATTGTTTCAATAGATAAGCATTCATTTTATACTTCTTTTATTTATTGCATTTTACTTTTGGTGCATATAATAAAGTGTATGTACAAAAAACACCTTTGATAATAACACGGGTACTGCATTTAAGATCTCTTGATATCCGTTGGTAGTGTATTTGTAATTGTTAATTATGTATTACAACACATAAATTCACATAAAATGTCATGTAATAAACAAATAATAATAATGTCTTCACATTAATGTTAAGCTTAGGTCACGGTCTTATTAAGCCGAACTAATTGCTGTCTCCAGTTACATAGACTAACGTTAACCTAATGAAATTTGCTAGAAAGAACGTCCTACTTATATTTGCTAAGAAGTTGATAGCTGGTTGCTTATATTTCATTTATAGGCTAATAATAAATTAAATACTTGACTAGTATTTATAAATATCTTGAACTATATACATTTTATTTGTTTATAGTGGTTTTTGAGAAAAAATAAACGGAATATATGAATACAATAATAATAATAATGTCCTCCAGACCGATTTCGGCCACAGCGGTCAATCTCAAGAGAGATTAGCCAACTACGCAGGAGATATTATAGTGCACAAGTTTGTACGTAGAAAAGGTGCACTCTCTATTCCCTAACTCTCATAATCCGATCGAATCCGATCAAAAAAATCGAATCCAGACTGCAACCCGACACGACCGGAAAGAGATCAGGCACAGGATCACCGGCTTTACGTATTTTCTGAGGCACGGGAGTGTACGGTAGTGTAGTGTGTAGGGGCTCTCGTAGCTTCTGGCGTCTGATCAAGTCTGTGCAAAACAATTTCTGCAAACTTTCGCTGCCACCGCTCAGGAATCCGGACGGAACTTTAGCTCACACTCCACAGGAGAAAGCCGATCTCCTGGCTAAGCTCTTTGCCAATAACTCCATGATCGATGATTGTGGTGCGTTGCCACCAACAGTACCTTCATGTGGCCACACGATGCCTGACATCAAAATCAGGCAACGTGATGTGCATGCAGCTGCAATCACTAGATGTACGGAAAGCTAGCGGTCCTGATGGAATACCAGCCATAGTGCTGAAGAAGTGCGTGGCGGAGCTGCCCCCTGTATTAACGCGCCTGTTTCAACTTTTTCTCTCTTAGGGATGTGTGCCAGAGGCTTGGAGAAGAGCTAATGTGCAAGCGGTCTCCATAAAAGAGGATCGGTTTGTACCGGCAAATTATCGGCCAATAGCTATCACTTCAGTGCTTTGTAAGGTGATGGAACGAAAACTAAACAACCTACTGATCCATTACTTAGAAAATCATTGTCCATTTAATGATTGCCAGCTTCCTACGTATCCTTGAGCCTTTACAATTGCTATCACGGTGAGTACTCTGAGGAATTATTCTTCTGTGCTAAAGTAGATTTAATAATATTACCATCCATGCTTGTACCATCTAACTATACCTTTTAGCCTGAGAAGAATTTTTTTGTAGCCATGAGTGATATAAAGTAACAAAGTTAGTCACCCGAACTAAACTTTATTATTATAATTTTTATGTATACTTTTTTACACAACAAAATGGAATTGCACACAGGTTTTACGCTGTATTTTCAAAGGTTGGAGACCTTGGAATCAAATGGAAAAAGTGTTTAAAAAAGTTTCTGGAGTGTGATACAGTTTGATGTTATACAATTTGAAATTTCTCCTAATAAATATCAAAAAAGACATTTAATTAAAATTTTGACAAATTGGTCAAACACTATCAAATTTATATTTAAAGTTCTTACATATTTAATTTACTTGCTTTATTATTAAAAATATATATACAATTCCATCAGTTATTTAAAACAAAAATAATATATCACACACATAGGCACAATTTAACACGTGTTGACACTCAAAACAGTATAGATGTCCAACAAAAAATCATCACTAAATTTTCAGCTTTTTCTTTGATCCACTTCTATATGAAGTTTTGTAAAAAAGTGCTTTGTATTGATTTTAATATCTTAATTAACAATAAGCATAAAAAGAAATGGCAGCCAAAAAGTTAAATAGGAACTATTAATTTTACATAGAAAAAAACATTTGAGACGAAATTTAACATAATAATATAAATAAAATGAATGTTAAAGTATACTTAAAAAATATATTTAATTAAATAAGTACTAAACTTTATTTCCTTATATATATTTTTTCGTATGTTTACGTAAATCGGCTTGTAAACATTTTATAATATTAATTCGAGTGATACTTTATGCATTTTAATGGCATATTTTGTTCCTATATCATATTTTATCACCAAATAAATAAAATATTATATATTAATTTACATAATATATGTACAGCTTAAGATAATTAATCATTTCCTGATCCCTTATGTTAACTTGAGAACTAAGACGTACAAAGGATAATTCCTACTTGAGTAAATAAGTAGTTCTGTAATGTTATAGTCCTATAATACAGTTATGATCATCAGATTAACGGTCTAGTTAACACGGCCTGACTACACAATAATCGTTTTCCGGTAATCAGGTATTAGAAGGGAGGTAAATAACGAAACGTATCGAATTTTAAAATTCTTTAACTGATTACATTCTTAGAATAAAATAATATATTTTGGGGAAAATGGTGAAAATGCAGTGAAATGTAATTTAATCTAACTAAAAATAATTACATAAATTTGTCAGTTAATAAAATGTCACTGACTTTTTCTTTTAAGAAATTTCCCGATGTTTTGAAATGTCGAAGATGGCTGTTAGTCCGCTTCTCAGAAAGCAAGTAGACTTTTGCAATAACTTCATATCGTTAGATGAAATGTAGATGCTACGGAAAACAAACAACATAGTTTGAATAATTGTAGTACGTTGTTACTCTTTTTAACTATCACTCTTTCATAATGTAATAAATTATTCAATAATCGAAATAATATTATTTGTTTAATAATATAACAAATCGTCTTACAAATTGACAAATAATCGCCACTTAAAAAAAAAAAAAACAAAAAAAAGTTGTTTTTTTATATAAAATAGGTAGGCGGACGGGCTAACAGGCTACCCGATGGTTAGTGGTCAGATAATAAATTTTAAGTAATAATAATTACATTACATTGATTTGTAGCCTTCAAATTATTGGTTTGGACAATTTGGGTTTGCGTGTACGTTATCTATATTTTCGCCGATTGTAATCATATAAAATTCTATAAAATTATTTATATTATACGTACAATAATAACATCTATTTATTACTAATTAATACAAACTAATTAAAAAAACGAAAAATATAAATTTATTTTTTAAAAGACTTATTATAAGTTATACTAGTTTTAAAGCGTTATTTTATTATACTACGTACATTACTCTAAGTGAAATATATGACTAATTTCACCAAATGTCATTATACAATTTCCTTGATTTTTCTCCATCCAGCTATCACCTATGGAAAGTGTTTGCAATTGCCCCACTTTCCTCTATTCACTATTTCAACACGGTCAGAGAACTAGTTTGTTAAGTAATAGGCAAACAAACTTAGCAATTACAACTAATGTTTCTATTAATTCTGCATTGACATACTGAATACCTATACCTGCTTTATTGTTCATTTAAAACCTTACTCACGGTATTAAATTGCACAATTAACTGAATATAAATTTATTCTAATAAAAAATATAATTACCGAAATAATTATTATATATTATGAAAAATGTTTTATTATTTTTATTGTTAGTTACACAATTGTACTTAATTACAACTTAACCATAGTAATTAAGGACACAAGATACATACACGTACCATCTTCGATTCACTGTTTAGCGAGTATGACGCTGTAGTGGTTTGTCTATGGACCCTTTTATGAGTATACTATATGGTGCACTTACCACCGACAAGACTTGAGGTATAACTGAATAAATTCATTAATTTTAAATTAAATTATTATGTTGTTTATATATATTAAATCTTTATGTTGGTATGCATTTTTTTATATTTATAGAACAGTGAATTAAAGTAAATGTATTAGATTAAGAATTTATTTTGATGGCAAGAAATCAATTGTAGGTAAGCTTGAAAAGTCTTTGTCTTTATATTTATGCATCATAGCGGCAAATGTTGGAGGATCACTTTTTGTTCGTTTGTAGTCAGAATATACCAATGTTTGGATTTTAAATGTTATGCTTGTAATTATATATTACATTGGCTTATACACCTTTCATATCTGAACACAGTAATATTAAATTTAACTGTAGACTAACTGGTAAATGCGTGCTGCTAAAACGTACATTTTTGTTAAGCAAAGAATAAGCGCCTACAACTTTTAAAAGAGCAATTATGTCATTCAGTATTTTTACTATTACACTATAAATATATGTTTTACATAAAATTAATTAAAATTTTAATTATAGATGGGAGGGTTATGCAGCAAAAGTTTAGAGTTAAATTGTTAGGATGAAAATATTTTTTGTTATCTTTATTACATGGCTTGTATGATGACAATATTGTGTTAGTTAAAAATTATTCCAAATTTTTTCAATAACTACTTATGTATGTCGCGGATTCAAATGGATTGCCATTTTAATGGCCGCCATTGTCACCCAATATGTTGATTTTATTAAATCAGTCAGTGCGCACGTTCGGCGCTGGCGCTGTCCTGAGAGCAAGAGACCAAGAGACTAAGGGGCTCGCTCGACAAATGATCACACGCGCTACTGACAGATATACCTTTATATTTTGAGCCGGTTGGCATGGTTGGTAGATACTTGCTCGATAGTTCGATTCCCACCCAGGACAGACATTTGTGTGCATGAACATATCTGGTTTCCATAGCACAAGCTTTGTACAAGCTTAATTTGGGATCAGATGGCTGTGTGTGAAAAATGTCCCAGGATATTATTATTATTCCATCAGTCGGCTACATAATAAAATAGGCACCTGTCTTATATTTTTCACACTTGATGTCTGACAACCGATCAACCTATATGACATACATCATGTTGTGTGGTGTTGCTATTCTAATAAGTGACGTCGTATACCCGCCCGTATTAAATTTATTGTCTCTGACATGTATATGATAGGATACAACTCTAATTTTCACAATAATTTCGCTATTGATATGTTCCAGAAATTAGAATAAATTAAATTTAAAAATACTGAAATAAATAACATTTAAAAAATTGAAATAAATGAATAGAAAATTTAGAATATTGAAAAGCACCTACAACATTACAAACATTTTTACAACAAACATTAATATAATATTACAAAAACTATAAAATCTCATTAATGTCCCACTGCTGAGCAAGGATCTCCTTTTTATGAAGAGTTTGGAGTTTATTTAAATACGCTTTTCCAAACTGCAAGTGATATTTTTCTGCATCACTGATCACGAGCACAATAATTATAAATACAAACTAAGCTTTGGATTTGAAACCATAGTGTTCGGTTAATTTTGACGCTTTCACTCTATTAGACCATATATACTTTCCCCGTTAGTAAAATTGAAAGTATAAACTACTTCTGTTATATAAATATAAGTAGGTAATAAAAATTAAATCATTATTTTGATCCTTTTTTTTTGTTTATCATTTAACATAAATAACAAATATATTTATATAGGTAGACGCTGAAAGAGGTAAAATCCAATATTCAAATAACTAAAATAAAACTTTGTAAAAACATTATCTTAGACCGTGTATTGTTTGGTATTAACTATTGTCAATAACTAAAATTATATTCCTCTATAGCATATAATCTAATTATTATAGTATGTATTATAATGGATCTCTGAATTTACAACCTCGGAAATTTCGCATGAAATGGTTATGTCAACATACTTATCTACTACCATATCCCCATGCTGCCTCGTTGGTATAATGGCTCGATGTAAGGCCACAGATCCGGAGGGTTTAATTCCCAGGTCGGTCCAATAAAAAGTTATTGGGTTTTTCTGTCAGAAAATTCTCAGTAATATCCCCGAGTCTGGAAGTTGGAAGTGTGTACACTCCTGTACCTCGGAATACACGTAAAGCCTTTGGTCCCGCGCACGAACGGGTCTTCGTAGGGTCGGGCTTCTGGTCGTGTCGGATTGTCATCCCATCGGACTATGAATGTTTTGGAATAGATAGTGCACCTGTGTTTGCGCGCACACTTGTGCACTGTAATATCTCCTGCGCAGTTGGATACTCTCTGAGATTGGCCGCCGAAGCCGAAATCGGTCTGGAGGACATTATTATTATTATTCTGTGTGTTGGTCTTTGCGTCTACAAGTGAACTCTAACTTTGAGGTCATGGATGGATACAGCTTCAAAGTTGATTTCAAATAATCAAATATTTTAGCAAAAGCTAAGATTACCTCAGCTTACACGAAGAGGCTTTTAACCTACAATGGCTTAACAACTATTTTTCCAATGATTTATTATCACTTAACTACATTTATTACTTTATCTACATCTATATATTTCTGAATATATCTGTTTCTAGCATATACTAATATTGACTTTTTGTGATGACTTGCTGGTTTTTCTATGAATTTTATAGCTGTTACTAAAAATGGACAGGCTAAATCATTTGAGGTTAAATAACATTTAAAGGTTTTGTGAAACGAGTCAAACATAATATAATGCCATCTTTTTGCCGTTTCAATAGGTACTATAGTATATTATTGAGATATTTTTAAATCCCTTAACAGCAGGTGGATTTTATTTTTATATAAAATTTATTATTGTAATAACCTTATGCTTTTAAAAAGTCACAATCAATAACTTTGACATGGAAGTCATTGACTTTAGCATTTTTTTTCAAATAGTCTGTTGTTAGGTTTTTATAGTTGTGTAACATGTGTTTGTGTGGTATTAATATGAGAATTATTCTTTGTTTTCTTTTTTATTCCGGATTGATAAAAATCTACTAATCCATTTGATATAATGAGACTTTTAATTGATTATAGGTTTGAGTTTAAAAGGGCCACCGGCTTCCAAACGAATGCTGGACCTAAGGGTCAACCTCGGAATGAAAGATAATGAGTTGAATTTTCGTATATACCTTCATTTTGGCGTTCTATTTTCAAGGTGAAAGGAAAAAAACAGTTTTTCGCGATTATCTCGTGTTCTATTCTATTGACGCTTAACTGTTTTTGCGACAGAGGGAGGATATATGTATTAGCGAGAAAATGGCGCTTTCAATATCCGCAAAGTTGTAATCGGAACTTTGGAAGTTAAATTAAAGTGTTTATAACTAGTGAAATGATAGACCTACTATATCCCAGTTAATACGACTTAACTTTACTTCCAATTCTGTCAGATGTTCGTCCAGCCGCAGAGAGCGTCCATTATACATGGCCAGAAACAATCGCCATTTGTGGTACGTAGCCCGTAGCCCGGGGATTCTTAGCACCCCCTATCGCACCGTTACCGGTACCGTGGAATAGTGCGATTACCCGGAATTGGGGGCCGTGAATTTGTGTCGTCGCTCATGGGGGGGTTTGCCTTAGTTGTTGTCGATTCCCCATATATTCCCAAGTCTTGTAATATAGATGAAGAAATAGTCTAGCGTTTCTCAATATTTAAATACAAGGCCTAGCTACCTGCCCAAAATATGTTACTTATTCTACAAGCAATCTAGCTGCATACGATATGCCCTCACCATTAAAAATCGATAGGATAACAATCCTACACGATCAGAGAGCTCCTTAAAAATATTTATATATTATATATTCATATGTTTGGTACGAAAAAGTCCAGTGGCTAGAACACGTGAATCATAACGTGAAGATCGTGGGTTCAAACCTAGGCCAGCACCGGTGTACTTTCGAGTGCTTAATTTTTGTTTATAATTCATCTCGTGCCTGCTTATGTAGGATGAAAATGTGATGTCGAAGAAGGAGGCCGCGGAGCGAGAGCGGGAAGAGGACGCCGCTGCAAACCTGCTCCGCCGAAGAAGACCGGGGAGAAGAATGAGGCGCTATGCGCACCTTCTCCCTCCGCCACAATAGGCGTCGCGGGGACTAGGGGCGTTCTCAGTACTCTGGTAATCCCCCAAGAGAATGGAGGCCTGCATAGGCAGGCCGCCTGTCAGAGCGTCGTGGTAGCATGCGCAAACGATCCCGTGGCACTCCTTGTTATGACGGTAAGGGTACGGCTGGTTTTTTAGTGGGTATTCCGTTGTTCGGGGCGCACTCGGCGCCTCGGACATCGGCGAGCCCCACATATCCCCCCCACTGTTCCCGTGGGGGAAACGCGTAATGCGTTTTTCCAGCGACAAAAAAAAATGTAGGATACAAATCTGCCACATATGTATTTGACTAACCCGCAATGGTGCAGCGTGATGAAATAAGGCCCCCCTCCTTTTTGTCACCGAGCAAAGGGACATTTATAGGCTTTATTTTGCTTACTTTATTTTTGGTGAAGTACTAAATGAATATGTAATATTAGGTCCTTACGTATGAAATTAGCGTTTTGTCGTACTGACCACTTTGATCTGAAATATCTCCTCTTTGGTTAAGAATTCCAAATTCAAATTTATAAATTCATTTAGCTAGTACATTTGAGTTTTGAAAACAGTCATTCATTTGTTTTTTCTGTGCCTGTCTGCATGCGACATCCACCGTACTCCCCGGACCTTGCTCCAACAGATAACCATTTTTCCCGGAATTTGGACAAGGAAAAAAATTCAACTGCGATGCGGCAGTCCAAACCGCTTTCAAGGAGTTTATTGATTCTCACCCCCATGGTTCTTTTAGAAAAAGGGATCAACTTTTGCCATCTCATAGGTAGTTCACCTATGAGATGGCAAAAGTGTATAGATAACAACGGTGCCTACTTTGATTAGTTAAATATATTTTACAAAAAAAAATTGACTTTATATTCCTCCCGTACAAAACGCCAATTTCAAATGTAAGGGCCTAATATATAATGTATAAAAACAATACAATTTGCATAAACAATTATTGTAAGCATTGCTTCCTTAATTCGGAGTCCCCATTTTTTGCTCAGGTAATATTAATAAGTACCTGAGTTCGCAAAAATAATGCCAACTATTTGTTTACTCTTTTAAAAAAAAAACATATTAACTTGATACACGTAGGTAGGTGTTAAAAACTGGTTTTCGGTTATGAGTTTTTTGCAACAATTTTTGCTCATATATATAAAAGTGTTTGCGAACATCAAGATTATTCAATTTAGATACAAGAACACAAAATGTTCTCACTACGATATATCCTGTTCGCGTGTTTACCGCTGATTTTTACAGAGGCGTCGTACGGTAAGACATAATTTTAGTACTACTTTTTTAATATAACTTTGAATATTTTGAAACAAGAATTAAGATAAACTTAACATATTTAATTCAAAGTATATGATATAGGATTCATATATTTATCTAAAAATAGAAATAAAAATTTACTAATATTTTTAGTAAATAAAATAACTTTTTTTAAATATATATGTATAATGTTTAAGATGTGTAACATTTTACTAATTTGAAATATTCCTTATTCTTATTGATTTCTTTTTATTGCAGTTTTCAATTATTCACCATGCAGCATTAAAGATAATGATTGTATGATAGATTTATTTCAAAAAGTCTTCCATGACCTAGGGGAAAACGGTATTGCAGATATAAATTTATCCCCTATGGATCCATTGAAATTAAACGACCTCTCAATAAAAGTTTTGAATGAAATGATTATTTTTATAAAAAAAGGAGTTGTAAAGGGATTCAAAAATTGCAAAGTTAATAGTTTGAAGTAAGTTATTATTTTTGTTACATCATTTAAATAAAATAATGTCATAAAGCTTTAATATTATTTTACATTGATATGTATTGTGTATGTACAGAGCCCAGATTCGATTTGGGCATCAAATCCCAAATAGCCACTGCTGAATTTTCATATAATAAGCTTGATTTTTTTAAACTCATCCCGTGCTTGGTGAACGAAAACATGCATGTTTTTAATAAAATTCTGCCAAATTGCGTGGTGGAATTTATCTTCTGTTAGTGGAAGAAACATAACTAGAAAACTTCAAGTTGTCATAAAAAAGGTCTAACCACAATCAAATTTAAAAACATTCTTTGTTACTCGTTAAAACTGTGAAAGTGGCATTTTTCTTACTTTTATATTTTGAAAACAATTTAAAATTTAACACAAACGATTTTATATCCGAAGTGTTAATAAAGTTAGTGAAATTACAGTGAATTTTAAAATATATCAATTTTTAAATATGATACTTTGGTTGTGTAATATAATCGATTTCTATTATTCACTAGAATATTATACTGTTTAGTGTATGTAGGTATTTATTAAATAATGTTGAAAGATTTCAGTAACACACAATTATATCAAAGTGAGACATTAATAGAGAGGTGCGTGTACGATTTTTATTACAGAACATTAGCGTAATCAAAAAAAAGTATTAAATTGGAAACAGTCAATGTTAATTATAGATGCCTATAAAATTCTTTAAACTTTAGAAAAAATATCCTCAACAGCTTAAATAAACAATTCAAAATTAACTTATATATATATATATCAAAAAATTATATTTGTGATTTACGTATTAAATTTTAATATGTATATTAATTTATTGATCAATTATTTTATTATCATTATTTTAGTATCAACTTAGAAAAACAATTGGTAAATCAAGAAGTCGTCTGTGAAGATTTGACGATCAAAGGTGATTTCGCTATCGAAGGCTCGAATCCACTACTAGAAAGTCTGTTTGGAACCACTTCAATAAAAGGAGAAGGAAAAACAAAGATCAAACTGGGTATGTCTCTGTTTATAACACTCATAACAAATATAAAAAAGTCTTGTGTAAAGCATTTTCAAATAAAAATTATTGGCCTTACGTACAAACGTTGCTTAGCGACTGTTTAGTTAAAACATTAAATCCTCTCTTTTTGTAATTATCGATTTGAAATTTGAAAAAAATACACATCGTTGTTTAACTAATTACTTGCTGAATAAATTTTTATGCACAAACGGCCTTAAGAAAGTGATCCACACTTGTAATAAATTGTTATGACGTTTGTCTTGAATAAAATATATACAATACTAAGTTCATACAAAGAAGACTAATAGCTTTTTAAGCTAATTAATCTAGTATATATAATTCTTCTCGATCTCGTGATGAGTTTAAGCAATAGTTTTTATTTAACATAACGGATTAGCATTATCAAACACATAATAATTATTATATATTATATAAATAAAGTTTTGCTTACAGTGCATGCATTAATTTTCTAAAATTTAGAAATTTTATAAATGTATATTTAGTGACCAAACCTGGGCAAGAATCACAGGATTTTCTTGTGCTTAATCTGTGCTTAAAATTCATCTGATCTCACATAGTGATCATGGCTGAGACATTCGAAGACCTCGGCATATTTTCGTTGAGCTTAGCAGGATATCTTAATAAGTGGATCTTAAATGATTCGGATAAGACGCATGCATGAAGCACCTACTCAAGTAAAGGTTGGAAATTCTGCACTCGAAGTTCTAGACTACTATGTTTACATAGGTCTGTCTAGGTAGATTGACTTCAAGAAAGAGTTCAATCATCGAATCCAACTCGGCTGGGCAGCATTCGAGAAGCCACGCAATATTCTTCTCATCTCAAAAAGTCTCAAAAAGATTAGAGATGTTGTGGCTTACTATAGGCCCCCTTAGGAAAGTTCAAGGTCACTCAAAGAACAATGGAGAGAGCTATGATCGGAGTTTCCCTGCGAGATCGAATCGAAAATGATGAAATCCACAGGTGAACTAAAGTTACCGACATAGCCCAAATAATTGTTGAATTGACAGTGGTAGTTGAAGTGGCCGGGATCATCGCTCGCAGAACAGACGGCCGTCGGGGCAGAAAGGTTCTCGAGTGGCGACCACGATTTGGAAGATGAAGCGTGGCATCTACAAGGTGGACCCACGATATTGAAAGGGTTGCAGGAAGCCGTTAGATGCGGGTAGCGCAAATAGACCATCACGAAAAAGCCTTTGTCCAGCAATGGGCGTTTTCCGGTTTTATAAAAAAAAAAACATCGTGAGGTGACCTATATGTGTCAGGTGAAAGTCTGTAATATGTATATCTACCAAGGGAACGAAGTTTTCCTCGTCATTCTTGTCATATTATCTGTTATTTACCTTTAAGTTTTCATAAAATAATATAATTGTAAATTCTAATGACGTCACTATTTAAAAATAAAATAATATATTTGGATCACTTTCACATTTGTGCATAATTGTAATACTATGAACTATTCATACGCATTCGTTTCTGAAATACCTTATAACTTATGATAAATTGTATTACATACCGAAGATCATTAATAATACAATTTAGCTATTACACTTCGTCAGTATTTTTATATATTAAATAAAAAAACGCCAAGTTCTTTAATATCTCGCTTTCTATTATAAGTCTATAAAAATAATTTAATTTACTAGGTGGTTGGGCTTTGTGCAAGTCGGTCTGGGTAGGTACTATCCACTCATCGGATACTCTGTCGTGAAGCACCGAACTTAGTATTGTTGCGTTACGGTTTGAAGGGTGAGCCAGTGTAACTATAGGTACAAGAGACATAATATCTTCGCTCCCAAGGTCGGTGGCACATTGGTGGTGTAAGGAATGGTTAATATTTCTAACATCTTCAATGTCTATGGGTGGTGGTGACCAATTAACATCGGGTGGTCCATTTGTCCGTCCACCTACTTATAAACAACATAAAAAACACAACTATTTTACTGATATATGTTTATTAATAGTAATGTAATATAATTTTTTTTACAGAAAAAATAAAATTGGGGCTTGAGATACCGGTGACGGTAATCGAAAAAGATGGCAAGACATATTTCAAAATTTTGACTAATAAGCCTAAATACACTTACGATATACAGAAGATGAAATTCGAAGCCAAAGATTTTATGATTGAAAAAAATGATCTAAGTGAGTGATATATACTTTATATAACGCTTCAAAGTAATTTGAAATCACAATATACAAAAAATGAATATGATTGTTTACAAACACCTTTTGAGATTTAATCTGCCTAAAATACGGCTGTGTGTGTGTGGCAGGAATGCCACTCTTTGTATGTTCTTCTCGCAGAGTTTATTACAGTCTGTAGATATTGGTGATCTATAACTTTGGTACATTCTACATACAAAGAAATAATTATCGGAGCTCTACCTGTACATGAACTTGTATAATTTACATAAAAAAAAATTGTCGGATTGATTATAAAAGTTTGTTATAATATGCAGACAATAAACATTAGAATAATTTGTGATTGATCTTAATATTAACATATATTTTTTTTAACAGGCCAAATAGTGACGATGTATGTGAACGATAACTGGAAAACCCTATTAAAGTCGTATGGAAAAGAAATCATGGACAAAGCCATGTATATTTTATTTGACGTCATCCATAAATTCTACGACTATATCGATACTAAGCAATTAATCAAGGAAGATCTGACACATTACATTCACAACTAAGATCCTTAGGATGTATTGTATACAAGTTCATATTAAAAGTCTGTTAAAACATGATTTTTTTTTAACATAAAAATTCAAAAATTCCTTATACGTTATAGTTATAGAAGTAACACTGTACTTGCTTCATTAAAAGGTTAGCGCAACTTGAAAAGTATTCGATTTTTGCATTTTTAATTTGCAATACTTAAGGACTTGAAACAAGCATTTTAACACTACCAGCCTTATTTGCTAACAACTAAATCAATGAAGTATTCATATAATATACTTAGTAACTACTAAGTAATGAAAACAAACTAAGCCTTACATTTATATACATAGTTATCATTAAAACCATTGGTCAGTAATTTTACACGATATTATGATCAGATTATAAGAAAAAAAGAACGTGGGGCATTTAGATGTAAGATATGCTAAGCTTAAATACATCAAGTACATGATCATTATGATTATTTTTTTCAGTAATTTACTTGGTACTAAACTACAATTTGTAATTTAAGATTACCATATAATCATTCTTAAATAGTATAATTAAATAATTAATTATTATTATCAAGACTATATCATGGCTAAAAAAAAATAATCTATTTTTTTATTTAAATCTGGTTTGAAAATATAATATTAAAAAGGAGAAATCCTTGATTTTCCAGGTATGAAACTAACATATCCAATAATTTTAACGAGATCTTTAAAATGTTCTGATTACAATTTGTCTCCAAGCATACGTAGTGGTCACCCTTATTGGGTAACCTAAAACATATTGCAGGTTCATCAGTAATAGGTTTTTTTTTAATACACTTAATTAAAAAATATATACAGCCTCTTAATGTCCCACTGCTGGGCTAAAGCCTCCTCTCCCTTTTGAGGAGAAGGTTTGAGCTTATTCCACCACGCTGCTCCAATGCGGGTTGGTAGAATACACATGTGGGAGAATTTCAATGAAATCAGACACATGCAGGTTTCCTTTTTTTTTTTTTATATTCGCCGGGAGGGCAAATGACTCTACTCCACCTGATGGTAAGTGGTAGTAGAGTCCAAACGCGACGACGGCCAGTACAGACGGGAAAAACGTTCTGCACTAGCCGCCTTCGCCTTGCCGGCCCGCAAGATGCCTCTTCACGCCTCGTTTGAAGGAACCCGGGTTGTAAGAGGAGGGGAACACGTGAGCTGGTAAGGAATTCCATTTTTTGGAAGTGCGACAAAGAAAGGAGTTGCCAAATTTCTTTGTTCGCGATGGAATTGATGTCACAGTTAGGCGGTGACATCGAGAACCAGCTCGCGTGGACTTAAGAAGGAAGGGGGAAGCAGGAATTAGAGAGAATAATTCCTCAGAGCACTCGCCGTGATACAGTCGATAGAAAGCGCTCAGTGCTGCTATCTCACGATGCAATTGTAAAGGTTCAAGGGTGTTTGTGACCTTTACGTCGCCAATAATGCGTACGGCACGTCGCTGCAACCGGTCCAAGGCCTCAAGTAGGTACTTAGCGGAGCCATTCCAAAGGTGCGAGCAATATTCCACGCAAGACCGTACCTGTGTTTTGTACAGCAGGCACAGTTGTTGTGGCGTGAAAAAGCGCCGCACCTTGTTCAGAACTCCGAGTTTCCGTGAAGCTGTTTTTATAACAGCCTCGATGTAATCCCTTGGACTAAGGTCGCAGCGAACGTCAATCCCCAGCATGGCGATTTTGCTTTGCATCACCAGCGGAGTACCACAGAGGGAGGGAAGAGGGGAAAATGTTGACTTTTTCGCCGTGAGAGCGCATACCTGTGTTTTCTTGGCATTAAACTCAACAAGATTATCAGAGCCCCATTCGGCGATGAGCTCTAACGTCCTATCGAGTTCAATGACAAGATTCTCCCGCCTCTCCTCAGTTTCCGCCCGCCCAGCCACTGCGCGTCCGTGGTATCCACCATGCACTGTACTATCATCTGCATAGCAATGTATGTTCCCAAGGGAGAGCATATCATTGATATGCAAAAGAAAGAGTGTGGGAGATAGCACAGATCCCTGGGGGACCCCAGCATTCACTACATAGAATTATGAAGCGCAACCATCTACTAAAACACGAAGGCTACGCTTGTGTAGGAAGCTGGCAATCCAGGTGCATAGCTGAGCAGGCAGACCATATGCCGGTAGCTTGGAGAGAAGACTTCTGTGCCAGACCCTGTCGAAAGCCTTGGAGATATCGAGGCTGACAGCCAACGATTCTCCATGCTTGTCGATAGCTTCACCCCAGAGGTGTGTTACGTACGCTAGAAGATCACCTGTGGACCGTTTTGGTCGAAACCCGTACTGACGATCATTAATTAGACAGTGATCTTCTAGGTAATGGATCAGTTGGTTGTTTAAAATCCATCACCTTACAAAGTACTGAGGTGATAGCTATTGGCCGATAATTTGCCGGGTCAGACCGATCCCCTTATTTGGGAACCGCTTGCACATTAGCTCTTCTCCAAGCCTCCGGCACACTTCCCGAAGAGAGAGAAAGTTGGAACAGGCGCGTTAACACAGGAGACAGCTCCGCTGCGCACTTCTTCAGCACTATGGCTGGTATTCCATCGGGACCGCTAGCTTTCCGTACATCAAGTGATTGCAGCTCCGCACGCACATCACGTTGCCTGATTTTAATGTCAGGCATCGTATGGTCACATGCAGGTATTGTAGGTGGCAGTGCACTACAATAATCGATGACGGAATTGTCGGCAAACAGTTTAGCCAGGAGATCAGCTTGCTCTTGCGGACTGTGAGCTAGCGATCCGTCCGGATTTCTGAGCGGTGGCAGCGAAGGTTGGCAGAAATTGTTTTGCACAGACTTGGTCAGACGCCAGAAGCTACGGGAGCCCCTAGGATGCGAAACAAGGTCATGACCAATCTGTACAATGCGCTGTGCATCCGCTCTCGTGTATGCCTTTCTACAGGACTTGGAATTTTTATTATAGTTTGCTTTCAGTGAGTCAATGTTAGATGCCCCGCTAATACAGCCGTTGATCCACTTGCGATATGCCGCCTGCTTAGCTGATACAGCATCGGCACATTCACGAGTGAACCAACGGTTACGCGTACTCCTACTGACGAGATCTGAGCTAGGAATGTAGTATTCCATTCCCAGCATGATCTCGCCAGCAACAGCAGCGGCACTAGCTGTCGGGTCATTCCCACTGAAGCAACGTTCCTTCCAAGGGACCGACGCATAGTAATCGCGCATACCGTCCCAATCCGCCGACTTATAGTGCCAAACGCGACGTTTGCATACCGCTAGTGGCGGCAGCTTGGCCTGTGGCACTCTGGTAGAAATAAGGCTTTGATCCGAAGAGCCAAGGGGAGCCTGAACCACAACCTGATATTCCACCGGGTGAGAAGTCAGCAGAAGGTCCAGTAGAGAAGGTGCTTGCCCATCAATGCCTGGGATCCTGGTGGGCTGATCAACTAGTTGGGTCAAGTCATGTGTGAGAGCAAAAGCATGAGCAGTCCTTCCAGCATGGTCAGTTTTGAGGGATTTCAACCACGATTCGTGGTGAGCATTAAAATCCCCCAAAAACACCAATTCCGCGTTAGGAAATTGCTGTTGCGCAGCATCTGCCACCCGACTAAGATGGTCAAATAATCGGCTTGTCTCCAAGTCACCATTGTGGGATCTGTAGAGGCACACGTAGACTCGGCTCTGACGAACCAGGTCCACACGTACCACCAACATGGAGAAGGAGGGGTCCTCCAAGCAGCGCAGTCGGTTACAGCAAACATCCGTCCTGACGAACAAGCATACTCCGGCTTTCGCTTTGAAGGATTCTTCAAGCGTGTAGCCGGGATAATTAAGGTAGCTGGTATCGGCAGGACGGAGTATTTGTGTCTCCGTGAGAAACAACATTGCTGGCCGTGCTGTCTCGAGATGGTGGTGGACAGCGTTGAGGTTAGTGTGGAGTCCTCGGATGTTAGAGAACTCGACCTCAAACAGCGAGGGTATGGTGGGGGTGTGCACCGCTGTACGACCGTTATTTCTTTTTTGTTGCGCCATTTGGGAAAAATGAAATGGAAAAGAGACGTGAAGCGAGCGATGTATTGCCACGATAGGGATGGGCAAAGTGTGGAGGCGTGTTTCCCCAAGTGGTTGCCAAAAGGAAAAATACACTGACCCGCCGGACGGAAGGGGACGAACCCCCCCGGAAGTGGCCGCCGGGACCCCACCTACCGGTCACCAACCGGCACGACGGTCCACCCCGAGAGTATGCGTGGCCTGGTGGGGCAGCCTCACGAGCTGGTTAGGCACGCTCGGGCCCCTGTACTATGCCACGGGCGGCCAGCGGAACAGCCGTTTCTTCGGGTCTCCCTGACCGGCAGGTCAATACAGTTTCCCCCGGCATTGGTTCAACAGCCGTCTCCAATTGGACCAACACCCATCGCGGCAATACTCGCTCGGGCTCTGGCTGTACGCTGGCTGACCTCGAAACGCGGCTGCAAGCCACTTCACGAGTTTTTCACCATGCGTACGGTGGTAACAAGCCAGGCGGATGTTAGCATCCTACCACCAGATGAGCAGATGGTCGCTCAGATATCCCTTAGTTGCCTCTTACGACACCCATGGGAAAGAGAGGGGCAGTGAAATGTATTCTTTCTCCGTCACTGCACGGATAAAATTCCTCACGATGTTTTCCTTCACCGTCAAGCACGAGATGAATTATAAACACAAATTAAGCACATGAAAATTCAGTGGTGCTTGCCCGGGTTTGAACCCACGATCATCGGTTAAGGTTCATGCGTTCTTACCACTGGGCCATCTCGGCTCTGGTTTCCCTTCAAAACGTATAAATCTTTCGCCTTTTATTTTAGTAACAACCCAAATTATTTTTTATTGTTTTTTTTTCACGCTGTTGTACCAATATATATATATATATATGCTCATTATCACATTTTAAATACAAAAATTACTCAATAAAAACTGAATTCTTACTAAATTATAACTAATTAACAAATCGCCCATACTTAACTTAAATCTCTTGGCGCGACCGTCTCCGCAAGGAACATTATACGCGTCGTCCTGCCGGCTTTCAAGGCCTGGATGAGCAACAAAAGTGACGAGTCACCTTTCTGACTTACGCAGGTAAGGTATTGTTTTGGAAAACGCCTGTGTAAGATTGGACACGAAGCGTCGAAAACGTCGACACGAGTATTGTATCGGTCCGCATTAACGTGTAGGGCCGTAGACTAATTCTCCCTTCTATGTGACTGTCATGATCCAGAAGGAGATGTCTGAACGGGAACGGGCCAATCTCGCTCAACGAAGATGACGCCGACGCTTAAAAAATGAGGAAGATGATAAGGACATGATGCCTGAGGTACAGGACTCGCGTATCCTATTTCAGACGGCCCTGAGACGGTCGTCCTCAATCTCAGTGGTTTAAGGGGATGGGAAACCCACATAACCTGGTTCCATCCCATTGCATCCGAAGGGCCCGAGTACCTTTCTGAAGGTTTACACTGTGTGAAAAAGGTACTAGTACATGTATTTATCACAGTTGAATTAGTTTTTAAATACCTAATTAAAATATTATGTTATTATTTAATTATTATTAAGCGAGTCTTTCCCATGCTCAGCGGCGTAAAATTGTCCATTTACTCAACACGCTTGTGTAGCCGAAACTTGTTGGCTTTAATTAATTGTAGCGTATAAAAAAATAGAATGAATCGTATATATTCTCTTTTGAGTGCTGGATCGTAATAATAAGAAATAATCGTTTTTTAGATCTAAATGTCCTACGTCGGCTTCATATGGTCAGAGGCCATGACCAATTATTGTACGTTCACGTTTATTATACGTATCATTTACGTACTTATGTTGTTATTTTCCTTCAATGACATAATACAATAATTATTTAATGGTTTACTAAAGTTCATTGTCTACCAGTACTATATAGTCATATGTTTTATAAAACAGTATATATTAATGTTTATTGTAAAAGAAACAGACTTAATAAGGAAGAAAGAAGCGAGAATTAATATTATATAATAACAATTCTTTATTCGAGTAATACCTATCTATTATTATAGTTATTGTACTCATCGATTTTCATAATCATTCAATGATATTAAAATTATGATAGGTAGACTAAATTATATACATATAATATATATATACTAAATTATATATATATATATATATATACTAAATTATATATATATATATATATATATATATATATATATATATACTCATCGATTTTCATAATCATTCAATGATATTAAAATTATGATAGGTAGACTAAATTATATACATATAATATATATATACTAAATTATATATATATATATATATACTAAATTATATATATATATATATATATATATATATATTATATTATATATATATATATTAATATGAATGATTATGAAAATCGATGAGTACAATAACTATAATAATAGATAGGTATTACTCGAATAAAGAATTGTTATTATATAATATTAATTCTCGCTTCTTTCTTCCTTATTAAGTCTGTTTCTTTTACAATAAACATTAATATATACTGTTTTATAAAACATATGACTATATAGTACTGGTAGACAATGAACTTTAGTAAACCATTAAATAATTATTGTATTATGTCATTGAAGGAAAATAACAACATAAGTACGTAAATGATACGTATAATAAACGTGAACGTACAATAATTGGTCATGGCCTCTGACCATATGAAGCCGACGTAGGACATTTAGATCTAAAAAACGATTATTTCTTATTATTACGATCCAGCACTCAAAAGAGAATATATACGATTCATTCTATTTTTTTATACGCTACAATTAATTAAAGCCAACAAGTTTCGGCTACACAAGCGTGTTGAGTAAATGGACAATTTTACGCCGCTGAGCATGGGAAAGACTCGCTTAATAATAATTAAATAATAACATAATATTTTAATTAGGTATTTAAAAACTAATTCAACTGTGATAAATACATGTACTAGTACCTTTTTCACACAGTGTAAACCTTCAGAAAGGTACTCGGGCCCTTCGGATGCAATGGGATGGAACCAGGTTATGTGGGTTTCCCATCCCCTTAAACCACTGAGATTGAGGACGACCGTCTCAGGGCCGTCTGAAATAGGATACGCGAGTCCTGTACCTCAGGCATCATGTCCTTATCATCTTCCTCATTTTTTAAGCGTCGGCGTCATCTTCGTTGAGCGAGATTGGCCCGTTCCCGTTCAGACATCTCCTTCTGGATCATGACAGTCACATAGAAGGGAGAATTAGTCTACGGCCCTACACGTTAATGCGGACCGATACAATACTCGTGTCGACGTTTTCGACGCTTCGTGTCCAATCTTACACAGGCGTTTTCCAAAACAATACCTTACCTGCGTAAGTCAGAAAGGTGACTCGTCACTTTTGTTGCTCATCCAGGCCTTGAAAGCCGGCAGGACGACGCGTATAATGTTCCTTGCGGAGACGGTCGCGCCAAGAGATTTAAGTTAAGTATGGGCGATTTGTTAATTAGTTATAATTTAGTAAGAATTCAGTTTTTATTGAGTAATTTTTGTATTTAAAATGTGATAATGAGCATAAACAAAAACTTAATATAATTTATAAATATATAATTTAATCAAAATTGTATTTATGTTTGTATACAAGTATACGTGTAACGAAAATAGATTCGTTTGTTAGTAGGGCCTGTAACTGTTGTCTTTTAAATTAAGAATAATTTATTAGTTATATTGTAGAATATAATAGGATATACTTTTCTGTATACCTAAATCGTAAAAATAGAAATACTAGCTGTATTAACAAAAACAAACTTATTGTTCAATACATAAGGTGGTTTTATCGTTAGCAAAGATCTCTTTCAGGCAACTTTTGAATAAAGGCGATAGTTGATAAAGTAAGGAAGTGTTTCAAAAATTTATAAAATGCGGTGTATTTTCTTGATAAAATTATGTAATAAAGTAAGAATAACTATTGAGTTTCTTGTTTCGGATCAGAAGTAGCATTAACTTAAGCATAAAACTTATAAAATAACGATTAAAAAGTGCTTTTATGAGCGTATTTAAATAAAGTAATTTGGTATAAAAATAAATTCTTTTCGCTTTTTCCATAAAAAAGATAGATATCGAATACATAGATGGACCAGGACCATGGAAAATAAAAATTATTATTCATAAAATAAATCTAAATAAATATTTCTTAAAATTATTTATTTGATAAATATAAAAAATAAACGAATAATATTTTATAATATTATAAATTCCATGACTCTTATATAATTCACCTCAACCTATATCAATATTTTTTAATAAATTTTGACCAAAAATTAACATTCTATAATTTAATATATAAGTAGATAAATTAGGTAAAAATCATATTAAAGTTAAAAATAAACTTAAATCATAAAATTTTAAAAATTTATTAATAGAATAAATACCCATATTTCTAATAAAAAACCCTAATATTAAACCAAATAATGTTAAATAAATTACTATCATTTTCATATTAAAAGGTAAATAAATTACGTAAGGATAAGAAAAAATTATTCATCTTAAAAACTACCAGAAATTAATCTTATTAATAATAATATAAATATACTCTTTAATATAATAAAATCCTCGTCATATAAATTATAAAATTTCGAACAATTTTAAGAAAAAAAAGCCGTATAATTACTTATTATAATTATTAATTCACAGATATTATTTCAGGGATACAACAATAATGAAAACCGGTTTACTACATTTTTTTTTCAGTTTTTGTTAAACAAATGTGGATATAAATACCGGTGTTGGTTAGTTTTAGTATATAGTCTTCATAGTGGTCGTAATTAAACAGTAACGATGTTTTCGAAATGGGCTATACTTATTACGTGGGCAGTTATAAGCGCTTGCGATTGCTTTTATGGTAAGTGTTTTTTAATATTCAAAAATTAGTTCATAAAATACTAACATTTCTCGATAAATAAGATAATGGTGAATGTTATGTGATTATCTAATTATTTATTCCCTATATTGCCAATGTGCAACCAACTTTGTGAAAATAGGTGTTATATATCTTGTTGTTGTTGTTATTATCATTGGTAGTTAGTAGTCACACTAACTCACTCTCCCTACAATTAGATCACAACAATTTACTAAATGATGAGTGTGCAGTATCTGCCCAGACGGGCTTACACAAAGCCCTACCACCGAATAAGCTTACTAATAATATTAATCGAATTTATTTAATCATTTTAGTGGAGTCATTGTCGAAATGTTCTTCCAACGATGAACAATGCCTTAAGGAAAGCATATCAAAAATTTTAAAGCTTAGTAGCGAATCTGGCGTTAAAGAAATCAATGTACCCGCTCTTGATCCCCTTATTCTAAAAAATATAGGATTCTCAAAAATGAACATATTAAATATGACATTGGAAGAGGCACAGTTAAAAGGAATCAAAGACTGCGTGGTAAACAGCATACAGTAAGTGTTTACAGAAATTATACTTTATAATCGTAATATAAAGATTGAACTGCCTCGTTGGTATGCACACACTTGTGCACTATAATATCTACTGCGCAGTTGGCTAATCTCTCTTGAAATTTACCACCGTGGCCGAAATCGGTCTGGAGGACATTATTATAAAGATTAAAATTTTATTTGTTATTGATCCGATTGATATAAAATTTTGTTAAAATAGTAAATACAATTATAATTCGGTTGAGACATGTAATGAACAAGAACAATATGACATAACAAAAGAATTAATAAAAAATAAATTTATAATTTTTCTTAAACTTAATACAAGCTCTTTACACGTTTATAATATAAAAATAACATTTCATTCTTATTTGTAAAGCGCATACATACCTTTTCACATATACGTATTTTAACTAAAAATCATTTATAAATCGATATAATATATTTTGAGGATATGGAAAAATTAAGAACTCATAGTTTAGTCATTTATTTCTTACTCAGTAAGTTGTTGATCCTTATTAAAATGTATATCATATTTATTTTAAGAAATTTGAATAACAACATAACACGAAACGTGCAGTAAGATAATATAACGGATTGTTTTATAATAATTATTTTATAATAACATTTATTTACATTGGAACCTTAAATAGATATAATACACATCAAATTTAATAAAAAGCTACTGTACAAATCACGACTGTGACTGCAATGCTAATAAAATTTAAATACTGCATTTCCCTGTTACATCGCAAAAACGATTCTCAGGGCGAAAACATGACCTCCTAATCACTCATCAGTGGAGGCAATAAAAGTTATTAATATTATTCAAAAATCAAATGTAATATTTTATTCTGGATTTCTTTTAACCTTCAGACAGCTCTAATTTTGCGAATTCTCCAAACAATTTACAAAAACAACCTCTGTTCTTGGAGTCAATTTATTGAATCATTAATATTTATAATGCAGCGTAATGTAATATATGTAATATAAACGTAATATATAATTGTAAAGGAGCAGACGGATTTAATAAAGTAAGAGAATATGTACCGTTCTCAATATATTGAAATTTCACAATTTACAATTGTATCAATATGCAAATAATCACAACAAACAATCACTTAATTTATTTTTGTCATAACAATATGACTACAAGATAGACCACTAATATTTTTTTATTTATTTGGATATCCAACAGTTGAACATAACACACATTCAAAACATGCTTTACATTAACTTACACCATTCCTTAACACAATTACAAAAAAAGGTAACAAAATATACAAATAAAAAAAATTTAATCAGAAATTAGGAATGATGTATATTGAAATAAGTAAACATGTTTGTGATTCTTATGTGATTTTCATGATTCAACTACTTAAGCAATAAAAAATGTAAATTAATCCTGTCTTTAAAAAGTAAAGCGTAAAATTTATGAAGATTTTAATTTAACTTATGAAGCTTTTTATTGAGATAAATATTTAATTCAAGTATTGCATTTTCTTCAGCAATGACTTCGCAAAAGGAGAGACGAATTTGGAAGTAACTTGTGATGTTGAACTTGAAGGAAAGTTCAGTGTATCGGAAACAAACCCACTTTTCCAGAGTTTCCTTGGAAGTAATGCAATTACTATCGATGGAAATGTAAAACTTCAACTAGGTTAGTGATAATGAATACAGGTGTCACTCTTTTATTCAGGGTAATACCATCATGTGTGCTACCAAGTCTTATAAATCTGAGCAAACTAGCCCAGTGGTTAGAACAAGTGAATCTTAATCGATTATTGCGGATTCAAATCCAGGCAAACCAATAAATTTTTACTAGTGCTTAATTTATATATCTCATGCTCTGAGGTGAAGGAAAACATCGTGATAAAACTGTCTCGAATAAAAATTTGTCTCATCCACCAACCCACATTGTAGCAGAGTGGTAGAATAAGCTCCAAACCTTCTCCTTAAAAAGGAAGAATTAACCAGACCACGAGATATGAAGGTATCCCAGGAGTGAGATATATCGCATGAAACTACAATGCTTATTTTTAATAATAATGTTGATCATAAATATCTATCAAAGCATCTCACGGTTGTGTATCATATTGCTTCTTGTTAGAACAATCATAATAAAGTTATCTAATATTTCAGAGAAACTTCATATTAATATGCAATTCTTCTACCACTTTATTAAGAAGGACGATGGAAATATATATTTTAAGTGTCATATAGACGAGTTCCACCCCGAATATGACATAGGTAATGCCAAGCTGTCAGCTGACAAAATACTTTTAGGAGGGAAAGATGACAGTAAGTATTATATGGACTCATAATTATTTACATGTATGTATTTCAGTTGTAATTTAATGTCCTACTGACCTTTGATTAATTATACATTTATTAATTTTATTCTCATCTTAAAAATAAAGACGTAATCATTCGTCTAGTTTAAATTCAAAACCTTGACATAGCCAGAACGCGCTTGGCAAAAAAATAATAGTCGTAACACTAATGTTTTCCTGCTCGTATTTCTGAAAATAAAACAATGCATTTATAATTTAAATACGGCATGTTTTTTACTTAAGCTTAGTGCAGAAAAATATGTTATACGTATAATTTAATACTTGTTATGTTATGTGAATATATACCTATAACTTTATCACCTATCGTTTCGCAGTAAGCAGTGATATTAAGTATAATAATAAGTGTATATATATATTTTGACAATTGCGCATATTTTTAGACATTTAATTATATTAATTCGAATGCACGAGTTTACGATCTATAAATATAGTAGAGCCTTAAATGTATTTTCTACTATTTGTGAACCTAACAAATTTGTATAATGTTCATCACATTATTTTCAAGTATAGATGAAGCCAATGCAATAACTAAAAAAAATCGGATTAAGCCACATAAAATTATTTTAAACATAATATTATCACAAGGCAGCATACAAGGATAAACTTATCTCACTAGCAGAGATCTTTGTATGTGATGCATGAAGAGGTCAGGATACAAATACTGCTGTGTCGCAAATTTACAGCTTAATATTAATTTATAATAAAATTAATCATTATTCATAAATACTTGTTATGTTTATAATTGTGTCCGCGTAAAACAGAAACAATACTTAAGGAAGCATTTCGGACTTTAAAAGCAATTTATTTGACAAAAGGCCACCACTATGAATTATACAAATTCCCAGTGTATATAAATAAAATGACAAATTATATAATGATCAATAATAATAAATAATCAATTAATATTAAAATATACGACTTTACGAGGTATAAGTTTAAAAAGTCACCACAAAATAATGGATGATAGACAACTTTTCACCCCTTGATAGCTCAGCGTTTTTTTAAGACGTTTACGAAATGAGCACTCGTTTCAAAGGAATAAAAATACTAAATTCTGAAAATATTCCTGAAGGCTTAGAACTAAATAAAATGTATTGTAATTAGCATTCTAGAATCGTTAAGTTTATAAAATTCGGCAACCGGGTATTCTTTTTATTATCCTTAAAAACGTTGAACAGATTGTAAGCTAATGGTGAAAAAAGTTCGAAAATGATAAAAATATTCAATATTGGTTTTCAATTTCTCATTTTTTTATCATCATTGATTTGACAATCGGAAGAAGAAGACAACATTTTTTTATTAATTACTAAGTTAATTATTATTCATTATTTTATTTAAGAAAAAAAATATCACTTTTTTATTTGTTTAATTCAATTGAGACTAACTTTATAATAATATTAACATAATATTGTAACTATTCACATTTAATTTATATAGAATAAAATACATATATTAATTATTATTACAATTGAATTGCCTGGTATCATTTAAAATGCAATTTATACTTTAATTATTATATTACATGTTTTTTTTTCTTTTAAGCTGAAAACATCGTAGGCTTATTCAATCAAAATTGGAAGTACATTTGGCAGACATTTGGAAAAAGTATTGTCGATGTGGTTGTCCCGATTTTCAATGATATTTTACATCGTTTCCTCGATACTGTACCAGCGAAATCTTATTTTAGCGACGACCTTACGCCATACGTGAAAAATGTTTAATTTAATAAAATATTATGACTGTAAGGTTTCTGTTTGTAAATAAATATGATCACCTATATCATAAAGTTTTATTATTTTCAATATCCTGTCTCTATAGAAATCTAGTACTATAGTCAATATTTAAAGCTATTTTTTTATTTGTTTTAGATGTATTAATCTTAAGACGTACAGGTGCTGTTTGTTTTTTAATTATTGATATATGCATTCTAAGAATTATTGACAATTCCTTATATCACCAAGGCGTCACCGACCTTGAGAAATACGAACTTATTTCCCTTATACCTATAATCCCACTCGGTCACTCATTCTTCAAATGGAATATGACAATACAAAGTAAATTAAAAGTAAACAAGTACAGCCTGCCTGTATCAATGTCTCATTGCTGGACAAAGGCCTTCTCTCCGTTTGAGGTTTTGGAGCTTATTCGACCACGTTGTTGTTAGTGCATTTGAAATTAGGTTGCAGGCACACAAACATGCAGGTTTCCTTACGATGGTTTTATTCCCTGCCGAGCAAGAGTTATATGGGCACTGCTCAAACCCTTGATAAATTTGACAAGGGCAAGATGCAAAAATTATACATTTATAAAAATAATTACGTATTTGCTTATTGGACATTTTTATTTGTTTAAATTTACCTTAAAGAAATATAGTCAAAAGAAACCCTTTCATAGATCTTTCGAGATAATAAAACTTCATTGATAAGTATCGAAAGCTTCCACAAGTGAAGAGTGACCTTCAGAGACTAATAAGATGGTATCTGCGCTAGTACCTATTATTAGCAACGTATGCTGTTCTATTTTATCAGCTTATAATTTAGCTTTTAGTTGCAATTATTAGAGGTTTAATTATAAGGAAGCCTAGCACAGTAAGATTGTGGTCAGTCTCTATGGACTATTATTGGTGGTCAGTCATTATAGATTATTATTATCGGCCTGGTATGTCCCTTTGCTGGACAAATGTCTTCATATTCAATTTCCAAAACTCCCTCTTTTTTGCAATATAATTAAAAGCATATCTATGCAATGATTTAATCAACAATAATGAATAAAGTATATTTAATAATATTCTGGTTATATGTATTATATTCGTAGTCTTAAAGTTTTGATACAAATCATACGAAGATCTTCTTCCGTTAGTTAATATAAAGTTTACATATATTAATTTAGTTTAAATGTTCCGCGTTAAAAACATAAATTGTTAAGGTAAACTATTTTTTAAATAATGTTAGTCGTGACGTTTATTCTTCACAAATAACTTTTTTCTGAACTCGCGATCGTTTCCAATGTTGACAAAGGAAACACTTGAAGCATTCGTAGTTACCGTCCCGTACAATGTTTTATAACTTTGTTGTATAAATTGTTCCGTAACATTATACAATTCTTAGCGTCAGAATATTATATGTATTGAAAAATGTACTACTATTTTGTAGTGTTGTTAACATTTTTATGTATTCTATTTGTTACACTGTAAAACTTACTTTATAGCTACATAATATGTTTTTTATTGTGAAACATTCTAAACGTTACAAGACTATCATTATAAAATTTTTCAACACTTTATGATAAAGATAATTGACGTTAATCATTAAAAACTTTTGAATACAAAATCATGTTGCAAATCCATATAATATTGCCAGAAAAAATATAAAATTTGGAAATTAGAATTTAGGTATGATGTTTGTACAAAAGTCCATCCGTGAAATTAATATTTTCTAAATTATTATCATATCCCATGTATGAAAGGATCCGTAGAATAAATCATGAAAGAGTTCTTTAACTGTCAATGAGTAAACAATTGGAAAAGGATTTTTATTTTATTGAAATATATTTAAACGTTCTTATTAAAAATAATTAGTGGGCTAATATTAAAATCGATATATGTATGTTTCGCTACAAACATAATGTATGTAAAACTCGGTACTTAAGTCGCGGGTAAAGTTTATTGTATTTACTTGTGTGAAATACTCGACACGAAAGAAAAACTGCCCGAGGCCGTGTTGAATAATTGCATTGAATTTTCACATTGTTTATTTGCACGTTTGAGAGGAATAAAAACTAAAAATAAACTGAAAGCATTATCACACTTGTTTATTCAATTTTATACGGAAAAGTAGAACACAGGTCTTTAGAGTTTATTTAGAGGATAATATTATAATATATACGTTATTTATTTATAACCTTGTAATTAACTGTGTCAGTTATCGTCGCTTTTTTTATAGATAATTAGAATTTAAGTATCGACGATCAGTGCAATGTAAAATCAGGCTATTTCTTAATATCAATTACGGTTCAAGACGTATAAATTATACATCACAATGTCTACACATTATTAGCAAAATATTTTCTTTCGTGAATAGCCATTGTTGGCATATACATTTATTTAATTATGAATCATTCGAATACAGAAACTTGAGTTTTATTGAATCAGGTTTGACGTAGCACATAATTATATTATTTCTAAAATTCTTTACATTAAAAATAACGTTTTAGGAACTATAATATTGGATTTAAATGCAAATTACCTTGTTAAGTTATTGGTGAGGTAAGAAACACTAACCATTCCTTACCTGGCCAATACGCCACCGACCTTGGGAACTGAGATGTTATCTTATATCCTATATGTCCCTTGTACCTGTAGTTACACTGGCTCACTCACCCTTCAAACCGGAACGCAACAATACTAAGTACTGCTACTTAGCGGCTTAGCTTAAAAAATATCTGATGAGTAGGTGGTAACTATCCAGACGACCTTGCAAAAGTATGATATTTATTTACATAAACTATTATGTTATAATTAAAATATATTTAAAATGAATATTATAAAATTTTAAATTTTATAAAAACACATGCTAGCGATTTGTGTTCGATTAGTAGCGATTATTCGTTGGAATATACCAAAGACACACATACCAATATTTCGCATAGGCATTTGACGAAAATCTAATTGTAGCAAATGAAAGAGATTCCTTGACAAGCAAGTTATTATTTTCAATGGGACTCGCAATAAGGATAAGATTTGACGTCTGAAAGTAATGACTTTACAAAGTATTAATAAAGTATTTGATAAATAATAATAATAATAATATCCTGGGACATTTTTTACACACGGCCATCTGATCCTAAATTAAGCTTGTACAAGCTGGTGCTGTGGAAACCAGACAACTGATATACTACATATACTACTTTTCTTTTGTAAATACATACTGATATAGATAATTACACCCAGACTCAGGACAAACAGATATGTTCATGCACACAAATGTCTGTCCTGGGTGGGAATCGAACCCACAAGCTTCGGCGTGAAAGGCAAGTATCTACCAACCACGCCAACTGCTCGTCAATAAATATTTACAACACACTTTAATTACTTTATAAGTATTCAATATTGTATGATAATAATATAATAAATAATTGGGTTTATATTTACTAGTATTCGGAGCCGTCTGGCCTTTAGGTTCAAGGTTTCTGACTTAATGGCTATTTTACCGGTATATATATCAACACTTCGTAAGACAGTAAAAACAATAAAAAAACGGACGTTTTGGGACGTCCGGCATATTGACGGAATGGAACATCGAAGTTGATGGATAATGAAAGCAAATAATAACCCGGAGCAAAATAAATAAAAACATAGTTTAAATAATGAAATCTTTTTTTTCATATTATTATTGTATTATAATACAGCAACGATATTTATATAGTATAAGCGCCACACGAGAGTAGAGAGCGGCAGTGAAGAAAGGATATGACGAAGACAGGTGGCATGCCGTTTGCAGTTCCAGTCTGCTAGCCGGGTAGTAGTAGTAGTAGTATTAGTAGTCGGTAAGTAATAAATGTTTCACATCAAAAACAAGGAACTAATAAGTTATATTCTTGTGCCTGATATTACACTGCTTTGTTAGTCTTGTTACCTTATAGGGTTATTGATCCTGAGGTTCTGAGTAAAAAAATTCATATTCCACTGGAAACCTGGAGATTGGGATTTGGTATTGTGTACACTAGGTAAACATGTTAAGCCGTTGGCATAAAGCGTAAAAGTTGTCATCTGTTCTGTTATAGTTAAAATTTGTCAGTACATTATCTTCGATTATTGTACTGGTAAAAAAACCTCTCATACATTTTTGGATACTCATACATTTTAGAATAAATTATGATGATATCTAACCAGAATGTCTTACTCAGTCTACCAAGTGTTTATTTCGCTCATTAAAACATCTATATACCTAAATAACTTGAAATATTATTAAAGGGATACCAATACAAGGGATGACAATTAAAAAAAACTTTCAAAATTAATCTGCTGTCAGTTCAATTATATTATAAACTATGCTTGCGACGTCCTGAGTCACGGACAATTAGCTAGGGCCTTTTAATTACGAATTATATTACGATGCCTTGCGTTAAAGGGCGCCGAAATAATTAGGCACGGAGATGAATCATCAGCCACAAAGGGTGTAATGGAGTGAGAAAGCAGTCTGGAATTAAATTGGTGACGCAGATGAATTTGACTGAATTAGAGACTGTAATATATTTACTGAATAATAGACTAATGGAATAACTTTGCAAATTTGATGATTTTTTTGATAATAAAAAATCATGGAGTTAGAGTTCGTTAATTTTCACGATGAATACATAATAATTCAACTGTTTTAATTTATCTCCTACTTTAATGGGTAGAGAATAGTAACTATTAAGTTTCATTCCGGATCTCATCGATAAAATCTATTTTGCGGTGCATTACGTTTTATGCTGTAACATGACAAATTAAATGTGTTTATACGAGCCTTCTTTTGAATAATATATTAAAAGCGTATGTTTCTTGTAGTTTAGTTTATATTAAAACTAAAATTTATATCAAATTCTTTCTCACCGTGGAAAATAAAATAAAATGTCTCGTGGAACGACGCAAACACATCTATTATTCATCATTATATTTAATATATAAATTATATAAGTGTTCGAAGTCGTCATCATGATTTAAATGCGGTCAAAGGTCGATGCATTCGTAAATAACCGGCTACAGTGCTCTTGGGGCTAATTACAATTTGTTTGAAGGTTAGGTTTTACGTAGGTATGTACACTAATCATGACTACATTACATACCGCGGCTTATACCAGATCACAACAATGCTTAGTATTGCTGTTTGGCACTAGATTTTATGATGCACAAAATACATTGTATTTCTTCTGTTTATGACTTCGCTTAAATATGAACATGATATAATAAAAACTTGAGCAACTAGAAACTCATTTTAATAATATGAATCTAATAAAAAATAATGGTGATTAACCATCAATACAAAAAATGTATGATTATGATGTCGAGTGGAAAATTCTCTTGGAACGAATGCGTTGTATTTATAATGTTATCCGTATAAACAAATAACGTTATTTTTTTATAATAAATATTTTTATAACCTTTTTTACTATTTTTAAAGCATTTAAATGAAACATAATTTGTGATAACTTGTACATTTTTCTAAAAATATGTTTGTTCGATGTTGGATTATTTCAGAGCATTTTATCAGATCCTTTACATCAGCGCATTCCTGACGTGTCTGTCTAGGACAAAAGTCCCTAAATTAAATAAAGAATATTAAAAAAAAAGTTTACATTTTTTGTATTTAATTAAATTCAGTAAATCTATCAGAAGTCTATCAGTTCTTAATGATTAACCGCTTGTTAACTTTAACCGCTAATAATGAATTGGTATTTGTAATGAAACCTTAAAACATGAAGTATGAGAGTACGTACACATACACATATGTATATATATATAGGTTTACGTTTTTGTAATTATTATATCATAAGATCACATTCAATTTTTTGTTCTAGTCTATTCCAATTAAAGAAGTAAATGTGAAAAAACCTTAGATTTTTATATTCCAAGCGATTTGCTAATAGCTATGTTATATATTGCTTTATATATACAGTAAAACAGTTCTTGATTCATATATCTTTATCTTTAATACAATACTATTCTATTCTACTTTTATACAATATATGTATATAATTTTGCGAAGTTATAATAGCAATTTGGATGACATTAAAATCGCGAATCCATAAAATGAATACCGTAGATTATTTTAATGATATCGCGTCAATTAAAGGTCAAATTTGTTTATTTGTCATTACTTTTCTTGTGGTTGGAATAGAATAGACTATACATCCGAGACATTTTGTACTCCCCAAACTGATTTGAAAATAGAAGAATATATCGATAAAAACAAATCATTTGCCGATTAACAAATTTAAATGAAGTCCACTTCTTTTTTTAATAAATGACCTAAATTCGATGTTTGTTCACAAAAAACGACATATTTATGATTCGATGCGGCGCCAGAAGCGTTTTGCGAGGAGATAACAATAAATCGAACAATTTACGATTTCGGAATTGGCCGTATCAACGACCGAATATTTGTTGCGATAAAACTTCGTTCGTACATTTTACTAATTGAGTATTAAATTATATTTTTCAATTTCAATTTATTTAAATGAAAACGTTGCTACGAGAGGAATAATAGGCTGTTGCGATTTCGAGTTCATTTGAGCTATGGATAAGAGATGATGGACATTACATTTATTAATCTTATAAAACTGTAATTCAAAAATGCTATACGCGTCTACCTAAATTAAGTATTTTTTTATTTTTTATGTCAAAAGTTCTTAATTTCTGTCTAGAAACTCTTAGTGATTTAACTCCAAACCGTAAACCCCGCACCTAATATCCCGGTCTTATCGGAGTGCTGTTTCATTAGATTAAATATATAAATGTATTTAACTGGATAAATACCGCAATGATTACAAAACTAAAAAGAGTACCATTTTATAAAACAGGAGTAATCGTTGGCACCGCTGGATAAAATCGAAACTAAAGTGAGCGAGAAATGTTCAGCCGAAATGTAATTTAGCTGAGATAAGAGCGAACAATGTGCCCGTCGCGGATGAAGCAGATACGATTACCTGAGATGAAACTGTAATGCTGTTTGAAAGTTGCTGGACACACAAAGTGAGCACAATACCTAAGTTATATTTGCTGTTTGAACTAACAATTTATTGCTTCGCTTAAATTTCGTCGTGACATTTATATAAACAAAACATATCTCATATAATATCATTTATTTCAAAAAATACATTCAATTAATATTACAGTACATTTTTATTCCCAATTCGCCTTTGTATGTTGACAGACATCCAACTAACTAACAACAGAATTAGCGACGGTTTTGCTTGAGGTAAGAAAACTGGAAAAAAAGTCCACATACACATAAAAATTTATATAGTTATTATATAAAATCATTCACCATAGTCAGGTAAACAAACAATTTTGTGTAAAACAATAATAAAAGTGCTCATCGCGAGTAAAATAGACGTGATAATCTGATACGAAGTAATAACATTTAAAAGTTAGCCGGGGACAAAGTAAGACCAAAATCGAAGTTATATTTGTCCCTCAAGCGAATTTTCGAGACAATCTAATATTTATGACAAATAGATTAATTTATAAGTATTATATAAGATGTATTTCATATTATTAATCGAAAATTATTGAATACACATAATATATTTAAACTAAAATAGGTTTATGATTAAATATGTAAATTATTTTTTTGAATACTAGAACTAGAACGATGTTATCTATATTTCGTCCGTATAATTGTAAGGATCGTTAGTTTATTATAAATCTAGCCAGATTCACGTTATGAACGGATAAATGCACCTTCCACAATTTGTCAAGAAAATGTAAACAAAATATAAATACAAGGACAAATTATTGTTAATTATATATGAAAATATTGTTATCTTTATATACATAATAATATCATACACAACTTTGAAATGGCAATAATTCATACTGTGGAGTAACACACAGTACTTTCTATCCCAGGATATAAGATAAAAGATGGTTGCAACGCTATAGTTAAAAATGTCTTTATTTATCGCATATGCGTGCGATGTATTGTTCTTAATATGACACTTATATTTTTTTATTTCTAATAGGAAGGCAAACTGGTAAGTACTCACCACCAGACGTTGGTGACTACTTACCATGAGGTGACCCTATATATATAGGCACTATATGAAATACTAACTATGCCTTACATCCTCAATGCGCCACCATCCTGGGAACTAAGATGATACGTTCCTTGTGCCTTTAGTTACACTGGGTTACTCATCTTTCAAACACAACAATACTAAGTATTGCTGTAAGGTGATTATTATATAATGAGTGGGTGGTACCCAACTAGAGGATCTTCAGGCACAAGCCCCTACCACTTACCTTTCCTTACTATTAGATAGTATGGATGCCTTGGATATAAAATATTTAAGGTACGTAAAGTTACGATCATATTATTTCTGTGGTTGATTAATTTACTTATAAAATTTAGAGAAATTAATAAAAATAATAATATAATAACCTGGGAAATTATTTACACTCGGCCGTCTGATCCCAAATTAAGCAGAACTTGTGCTATGGAAACTAGACAACTGATATACTACATATACTACTTTTCTTTTTTAAATACATGCTTATATAGATAATTACACCCAAACTCGGGACAAACAGACATATTCATGCACACAAATGTCTGTCCTGGGTGGGAATCGAACCCACAACCTTCGGCGTAAAGGCAGGTATCTACCACGCCAACCGGCTCGTCAAATCATTACAGATACAAATTAAAACCAGAGGTTAAAGAACCGTCTCAATTATAGTGTCTAGTCAGATTATAATGAGGTGAAAATGTAATGTTAACCCAGCGTAAAACTAATAAAAGGAAATCGCTCCTGGTTGTAAAGCTTCTAACTTTATCTTGTATTCTAACTGCTATTTAGCGACAAAAATTATTAAAATAATAATATAATTGTTTTACAAGAATTATTCACATTAAATAGATACAAATAAAAATTGAAAATAGCTACTGTACAATCATGACCGCGTGGAATGGTGGCAAGAATGATTTCCTCTTGAATCGCAATTCAGATCCTCTGGGTGACAAATAAAACAGACATCCAGTAACCAGTACAGGCAATAAGACTAGATGATATAATTTAAAGGTTTTATCACTATTATTATTATTTTTTTGTATTTGTTGTATTTTTGTTGCATCTTTTGGTATAAATTTTATGTATATTGGTTAAATAGTTTTTTGTTAGACATTATAAGAAAGTCTACTCCTTTATTATTAAAGATAGATGTGGACATTGAATTTATTTCCACGTAGATACTATTTAACTGTCACATTTTACAAAGGAATTATGTTTCAAAATACCCCAAGTGTAAATCCAACGCTTTGAAAGATATACTAAAATTTTAACTGGGAGAATTTTATCTCGTACCGCATCAGGTAGCACGCTCAACGTTCTCTGTAAATTAAGCTACCTACGTCCAACTGTCTGTCGTGACAAAACTCGTGATTCGATGTTTCTATTTAGTATAGCACCATCCATCCGTAGTAGATTTTTAACTCATAACTGTTAAAAATTTATAAATATATTATAAATTTTATTTAAAGGCACTATAAAAAAACGTGTTTATTCGATCCAGTACAACTACAACGGTAAAAAGAGGTAAATTTACACCAAGCGAATAAATCAAACAAAACATTAGTACTTATATATTTTTATAAGTAATAAAATAAAATGTATTTTAAGTGTTTTCAGTTTAGAAAGTACACGAAAATAGGAAGAACACATTATCTAGCCATCTGTGAGAGATTCATTAAACAGCCGAATATTCGACAAGAGGCGATAACTACTCACCTTATATCTCACTGAAATGTTGAAAACTGACAACGTTGATACGCCATGATGATATTGATGCGTGAATCTTTTCAATGTTATAAGAATTATTATTTTTATACACAGTGTCGCATACCACATCCTGATTTTCACGATCGTGTTATGCGGTGTTTCGAATTTGTTTTTATAGAAAAAGAACTGATTATATGGATATATTTAGTAAAATTATCATTATACATTAAATTATACGGTAAATGGCATATTTTTATATTAACAGAATTATATATATATATAATTAAAAATGTAGCAAATAGCTAAACAATATTAAAAAGGTAATAAATAAAACAATGAAGGTTGTTCTCTTCTATATAGAGAAGTTTATGTATAAACTAGCACTGCTTTGTATTCCATTCCACTGAATAATGAATACAGTGTTTTAAGTTCACACTTTATTCTTTAAATCATACGAAATATTCATTATATAATTAATAATTAATTGTTAGTGTAATAATATTTATCTCCAAAATAAATAAAGATATTACATAGTTATCTTATAAAATTATAATTAACTTAAGCATTACAGCATTAAGCGAGAATATGGGAATAATAAATAATAATATATATATATATAAATAAATATATATATTTAAAATATAAATATTAATAAAGCTAACGCAGTGCTACCAAGATTTTGTATTTTATCTTGAAGTTTATATAATTTATCTTTATCTACAAAAAATAACGTCTCAAAAAAGATGTGAGTAAGTATACAATTTCCTATAAATTAATGAGTACTTAGATACTTATAGAAATCAATTTCTTATAGACCGTATATATCTTGATTTATTGTTAATCAAAGGTCAATAGGATATTGCGACAAGCTTATAGTCGAAGCCAATGAATAAATTTCACTACGGCTTATTCAAACGCGGCCTCAAGAAGGTATTTAAGGACAGCGTAGAGTAGGAGTTGCGACGCTTATATTTTTTCAAGTGGTGAACAAACCACCTCGAGGCATAAAAACAATTTACCCTTGTAAGCCCTGCTGTATGATGGTAAGACAGCAAAGGATCTTACTCCTGTGTTTTCAGACGACTATTTCCGTCTTAAAGGACGGGTTCGTTTGGCAAAGAGAATGCGTATAAGGCTGGGTCTTGACTGGCGTTAATTAATACTTCACGAAAGCTATGAGCACTTACCAAATTGTTTTCCTTATAAGAAATTGTATCTGCGAAGATTAAGATAGAAAGCGTTAATATGATTATCGGCTTTCCAATAAAACACATTTTTTTTTATAAATAACATACGGTTTGTTATGATTTTATAATAATAAATAATTTGTGATGGGATTTTTAATTTCACAAGGTTTATTTATTATATAAATAAAAAAGTAATATACTGAGTAAGTTCTTAAAGCTCACTAATCACAATAGCACTTCTGCTCCAGCCACATTTCACTTTTTTGCACGACCACTGACAATTTACTCGGGAACATCTGTTTCATTCTAATTAATGATATAACCACACGAAGACAATTAAATATAGTGCTGTCGACACAAGACACTATCTATCTGACAATTCACTCATTAATATGTCGAGATGACCGAGTTAGAAACCGATGATTAGAAGTTAAAATCCGGACAAGTACTAACGAATTTTCGGGTACTTATTATATTAAGAATTAATTCCAAATCTCCTCGAGTTTGTGTCAGCAATGTGTCATTTTTAATATTAAAGTCAAAACATTGTACGGGCTTTTACTTTAAATTGATTTTGAAAGGTATTATTTGCTTTTATTATTTTAATATAAACTCTAAAAACATAAAGTAATGAACGAATTTACAATAAACACAACTTTTAGTTGAGTTTCGATCGTTAGCGTAATAGTAGTTGCTTTGTATTGGTAGTGTTAGGCACTTAATAACCTTAAGATTAAAAGACCAATATTTATTACTGAGAAGCGAGACAACCAATATAGAAGATAAGTACCTCTCCTTAGTAAAGGAGTACCTTTTGATTAAAATCAATGCGGTCAGATAAGGAGCTGTTGTTACTTGATTTAGTTGATATATAGTCACTTTCGCAAATATTTATTGTAACCGTAACAGCCTGTGAATGTCCCACTACTGGGCTGAAGGCCTCTTCTTCCTTTTTGAGGAGACGGTATGGAGCTTACACGCTGCTCCAGTGCGGGTTGGTGGAATACACATGTGCCAGAATTTCAGTGAAATTAGACACATGCAGGTTTCCTCACGATGTTTTCCTTCACCGTCAAGCACGAGATGAATTATAAACACAAATTAAGCACATGAAAATTCAGTGGTGCTTGCCCGGGTTTGAACCAACGATCATCGGTTAAGATTCACGCGTTAAGAATGCTGGGCCACTGGGCCATCTCGGCTTTTTTAATATTTTATTTATTTATTGTGACATGAATGAAAATATATCGTTAAATAAATATATTATTTTACGATCTTTTTTTATTATAAAGAATAAGAAAGAGGACCTTCCCAAGGAAGAAGCAAAACGTAAGCCTGACGAAAAACGTATTACGGCCTTTGTAGCCAATCTTAATACTTAGCTAACTGCGAAGGAAACATTCACAGCTTCTTGGGATTGCAATTCAACACGACAGAAGATAAATCAGATGAAGTACCAACGGCTTTACGCGTTGTACGAGGCACGGAGCATTGGCACTATTTAAACCCGGAGTTTCCTACTGAATTTGTCTTGACAGAAAACTTTAACAACTTTATACTTCTACCCAATTTCTTCCCAATCACGGATATGTAATCAGCTGTTTTATTAAAATGCACAGAGTAAATAAACGCTATTAGAAATTATAACAAAAAAATATTCTATTAATTCTGCATTTCTGTGGCATTATAAGGTTAATAAAATGGCAAGTCATTCAATTCATTTAAACTATTGATAAAGTCTATATTTATTTTATACGATTTTTACCCTTTATTTATTATGTTTACTTCATGGCAATATTCCCTCAAAATAAAGTAAAACGGGAAATATTTTTTCCGTGTAAACTCAGTACACCGTGAAGATAGGATATTCGCTCGGGAAAATCCTTTTCTGTATAGGTTTTTCTGAACACTTCTGAATCTGGGATAAAATAGTATGACGTACCTATAAAGACTTAACTTCCACGTACATTCTGTAGCCGAAGAACAAGGGAAGGATATGTAGTATATATTTATATACCTTTTAATGTTGTAAATACCAGCTTACTCTAGTGTTTTTTAATGAATATTTGTAAATAATTTCTTAACAGATCGATTGATTGTAACTGTAAAATAGTTAAATCTCTTTATGTGCTAAAATTTGTAAGGATATTTTACTTTTTTATTTTACAAAAGCAGAGAAATCTTCGTCCGTAAGCCAATTTCTCCTGTCCCGGCAAGAGTATATTATATTTATTGATGTTAATACATATTTTGTACCTGTAATTAAACTATCTCATATACTCGTCAAGTTGAATGATCCGTTCACAATTTTTTCACTGCAAATGGCCAGATTTATTATAAACTAACGATTATTAGAATTACTAATAGATGATATTTCATGTATCATATATATGTTTATATATTATTGCTATGGAATGCACACTATTGAGGCATGTCATACTACAACAGAAACCGCGAAAGAGTTCATTTATATGCATTATTTAAGAAAAAACAATTAAAAAGTTGTTAGTAAAAAAGATGTTTCTAGGGGGTGTCACGGGGTAAGTACTAGACTTACCCCGTGACACCCCCTAGAAGAGACGAAGATGGTACCGCTGGTTTTTAGCGAGTAATCCGGCGTCCTCAGCGCCGAAGAGGATGAAACGTAAATATGCTGTTCCAGCGAAAAAAGGGTCATTTACCATCATTAGTTGTCTAAACCTTCCATAGATATTAACGTTGAAAAAAACAATTCAATACATCGCGTTGGCTCTCGGTACAATAATAGCTTCACCATACATATGTACGTATATATTTTAAATCTACCTGTCTTAATAGAATACCTAACCACCCACTCATCATATACTCTATCGCAAAACAGCGATACTTAATATTTTTGTGTTCCGGTTTGAAGGGTTAGTGAGTGTAGATTGGCTCCGCATTGGCAGGAATATTTTGTATTTCTTACAGCGCCCGTGCTGTGGGTGGTGCTGACCAATTACCATAGGGGGGCACATTTACCTAAAACATAACCTGTATAATATGATCATCAATATATTGTAGTCTAACAAAGATGAGGCTAACGACTTTCCAGATAATCACATGAAGCTGCATCCGCATAATAGTTTCTTCCGCAAAACGCCTCAAGGTACAAAAACAATTTGCTGCTGTAACTATTTTAGACCAGCTATCCATGAAATTACTACGCAATGCAATGTTAAAGATTTTAATGAATAAATTATGACTTTTGAATAATAACTTTATTCACAATTATCGTAGAATATGTTATTTTACGTTGCAATTAACATTTCATAGCAGAAAGAAAGATATAGGTCGTACATGTACTGCAGATAGTATAAAAACCTTCTACTTGAAAAAGTACCGACCCATATACTTACATCAATTTATATATGATCTTTATTATTTTTGCAGACTGTACCATTGTTCCTAGAATTTGTTTGGTAAGCATTCGGATTTACAGTGAAGGATTCTTGAAGAACCCTTGCCTTATGATTTGAGACATCTATTTCCACCTCAAAGCTACCTTGGCGGCTGTGAAGGGAATGCAGATGGAAAAATATTTTTAAAATATAATTACAAATTATAAGTTTGCATCGACATCATAGTTGGTAAAAAAATCTAATTTTAACAATAATTATGATTATAATGGATCATAAAAACATTAATACGTATTGTTTTTATGTTTTAATTGACCCATAATCTCCTAAGATAATATTCACATGCCCGAATCGTACAAACTTGAAATACGTCGTACATATGTACGTGAACTATATTATAAATTCAGAACCAACGGTCAAGACTTGTATTATATTACTTTGTTGTATATTAAACACTTATAGGAAAAAGTGAAGTAAAGCAACGTCTTGTAAATTCCCACTGCTGGGACACTGACATCCTCCTGTTGAGCATTTTTGAAACTTCTTACACCACGCTGCTCCGGGTTGGTGAATAAATATTTAGGTATGCTGGACATGTTTTTCTTTTCCCGCCGAACAAAAGAAGAAGTATAAACACAAATTAAGCACATCAAAATTAAGTAGTGCTTGCTCAGGATTGAACCTGCAATCGTCAGGTAAGTTTCACTTGTTCTAGCCATTGGACCATCTTGATTAAATAGTTATATTTAACATTTTAAATATTAGCTAAAATTATTTACGAAAAATAAGCTTATAAAATAATTACTAAAACTTAAGATTTTTTTACGATTTAAAATTTAATTACTTATGTCTGAGGATAAAAATAATTTTAAATTTTATATCATATAAGAAGACACGGTTCTTTGCGTTATAATTCTGTTAATTAAGTTTGATCCTTACCTCATAAATATTCATAACGAGGTTATTATTAACAGTACCAAGTATGAAAAATCCAAAATAATGGGCTTCAGTTTACAAATTATCTTTGTCAAAATGTTTCTGCTCGGTAAATTGCCTTCGAATGTCGTTATTATTAATTTAAGATAGCAGATTTTCCCAGAGACTTGAAATTAGTTGAGAAAATCAGGAAAAGATAAACCTAAATATGATCTACTACATATTTGTTTTGTTACTAATTTTTTTTTAATATTATTCATAACTTTTGTTAGATGGCTTTTAAAACAGACATTGTATTTAATAAAAATGATCAGTCAGTTTTATTCTAAATAATATTCATATTTCAAATATTTATCCCACCATGCTCCTCCAATTTTAATTTTCTCTATTTATTTTCTCACGATATTTCGCTCCATCAGACCTCTTATTAAATTAATTACGGGCTGCCTCATACATTACTACATATTGCTCTCACCGCTAACGCTAACTCCACCCGAATGGGTGCATTGTAGAGAGCCATAGAACGCACCGTTATTCGTCCAAACTGAAGATGACACTGATATGTCAATGTGATAATATCAGACCCTAATAAAGTAAACGAAATCATAATTCAAGGTTGTTATCGCTATCGTTAATCATTTTACATCTAAGATTAATATCAAAAACATGAAAAAAGCTATAAAGAAAGCTAAAAAAAGTGTTGACGTTTGAATAAGTTTTGAATTTAGAATGCATTTTAGGACGAGTTGATTCAATGTTTGAAATTAACTAAACCACACTAAGCTTTGTATGTGCTATAAGCAATGCAATCTGCATTCAGTAAAAGCCTGCTAATGTCCCACTGCTGGGCTAAGGTCTCCTCTCCCTTTTTGGGGAGAAGGTTTGGAGCTTATTCCACCACGCTGCTCCAATGCGGGTTGGTTATTATTGAAATGGAGTTTCTGAATTATTCTGAATTAACTTATACTGTATATAGGGACATATCAACCAAATTCCAATATATATAAATATCGTTAATAATCAATTAATTAATTATCGGTTATAAATATACAGACTAATTTTATCTAAAGTTATAAAAAACTAAAAAAATAGCAAAAATACTTGAAATCGTTGCTATGATGTATAGAAAAAGATAAAAAAGCTATATCAATCTTGACAACTATAAAATAAACACCTATAAAGTCTATGAACTTGAGATTTTTTACATTTGACTTTGAAATTTTATAAGGGAATATTATAATATAAAAAAGTAAGGATTATGTGAATAGTGATTTTTGTATTTAGTGATTTAGCTATTCAATTGTCACAGGCGTTACGTTATAATAATATATTTTACGAGTACTTTTTTACTTTTTGAACTCACGAATAATTCACAACACAATGCAGAAATGTTGAAGAATCACATCAGTCACACGCATCACTCTTAAATATTATTTTGTCGTTGTTTTGCAATTTGCAATGTCAAAGCGGCTTGTCCACAGCATGATGATATAATTATTTTGATTAACTTTAAGGCATTGATAAATACTTTAGAGATGTAAAGATGTAAAGTAATACGGCATATGAGAAATGAACATTGTTAATGTTTTTGTTTATATTAAATGATAATAAATTATAGGGCAAGATTTATTTTATTTTATTAAATAAGAAGCCAACGTCATATATTAAGGAAAACATTGTCTTATTGCACGTATAAAAATGTTTTGACAAAACACATAACAAACAAACACATAAACACATAATTTTTTTTAATCTAATTGACAAAAAACAAAAAAAACATCGTTAACTTAAATAATAAACCATATTACTAAATTTTGATAGACAATAACAAAAAAAAATCTAGACAAGTTTACGTGAGCATGACAGACTTTTTTTTTAAAAAGATAACATTTGAATTTTAAAATATTAAATTATAATTAAAATTGACACGATCGAACAAAGGTTTATGCTCCAGTCGAATGTTCTTCCTTTTTTTATAAATCGTTTCCCAAGACATATGATCCCAAAGCATGGGATGACACAATGACTTACATTCCGCTGATTAAGCATTTACTTCTATAGTCTTAACCTTTAAAGTTAAAACTTTAAGCTCGAAACCGTCAGAGACATCTGGATTCTGAAGGTTTCTACCCTTACTTAAAAAAATATTTTTTAACCTTTTTAAAATTAAACACATAACAAGTAGTATTAAGTATAAAATTAGGGTTCCTACACTGACACTATTCACTTTTATTACTGATTCTATTTCACTTTCACTTAAACTTTCTTGAAAACCGCAAATAGGTATTTTATATCATCCAAATTATTTCCTTTAATATCGATCGGCTCGGCAGGAATAGATATATTTTTATTCTGTATATCAGGTAGATTAATAATGGGTGTCACCTTGTATTCAAATTGTTTTCAATATATGTTGAAAATAAAATACGCCAAGGACGACCTCACAGCCGGGATCGATTTGTACTAGATAAGTTTCAATCATAAACGTTTTTGTTACATCGTTTCCATACTTGTAGGACATTACTTCCTTATCTCTTGAATATATTATCCAACGAGTAGCAGAAAGGCGTTGTGCTTCAATTTTTTTTATAAGAACAACGCGTTGTAACATTGTGTTAGATTACTGTGAAACTGCATCAACTGTTATATACACGTTAACATGATCATCATTTTCACAATAACTTACATTCCGCTGATTAAGCATTTACTTCTATAGTCTTCATGCTTTGAGTAGTTTACTTTATATGTTATTACTTAATATAGTTTTATCTACGCTTAAATTTTGTGCGTTTTATATGATCTTTAAGTAATTGCTCTAAATAAAACTTTTGAAAATCGACATCGAATACATTGCTAGAATGAGTATAACCGAATACTACTTCGAAGGGCGTTAAACCAGTGGCAGTATGAATAGTGTGGTTGTATGCCATGATAGCGTAAATCAAGACGGAAGCAGCGTCCGTGAACTTATGTTCGTATTTGGCTAATCTATATATTTCTATCAACATACCGTGAAATCTTTCTGTACCTGTAGAATTTGGATTATTAGGAGTAGTTATATGTAATTCAATTTTGTCCATTTCTGTTAATTCTTTCATGAACTCATTGTTAAACTCTGTACCTGAAGTTATCTTTTTAGGTACACCGTAAATAAAATAAGTATCTAATTAACGCGCGAACTACTTCTAGGGTGGATCTGCTACTAACTTTTATCGCTTGACCAGGCTTACTAAAGGCGTCTACTAATGTTAAATAATACTTCAGTTTAAGTTTAAGTTTAAAGAATTTATTTCTCATAAAGAATTGCAGAAATTCACTTACATGAGAAAGTTACAAACTAATATAAAAATCTAAGCGTACAGTGTTACAAAAATTCATAAGAAAGAAGGTAGATGCAGAAATTTTTTCTTCTCGATCGACGATCGACGAGCTTGTTAAACATATCGCCCGCCGTGTCACCTCAGGAATACAAAAGTATGGATGCGGCATATTTAATGAAATCTGTTCATTATTATTATTTCTTTTTTTAATTATATATTTTCCTTTTTTCCATTTTTTTTTCATTTTTTAGACAGATTTTTTTTTTTTTTAGAATTTTTTAGAATTATTGTTTTATCACTTATTTATATTTATAGTACTATGTTGTTTGTTATATAAAATCTTAGACTAAATAATACTTTGCTTCAATGTTAAATAAATATATGAATATTTCCTGAAACGGGCATCTTGTGTTATACGGTTAATTGAAGTACGGGGTTAATATTTTTTTTTTTTACTATTAGGCCAGCGTTTGACTGCTGACTTGCCTGATGTTAAGCATCGACACGGTCTAAGATGTAGCACGCTTGCCTATAAGAAACCTGTTTACTCTGGATTTGAAGACACCAACATTTTACCTAACGGGAAATACGGACTCAGGCAAAGCATTCAAAAGTTTCGCAGTGCGAATGATGAATGTAGACTCAAAGCGCTTCGTACGTAGGCGGGGAATTTCCACTGTGTACCTATGGCGCTTAGGTCGCGTTTGCCTGGCCGTTCGATAGGAAAAAGGGGCTGGAAGAATCAGTTCATGTAATTCCTGAGCACATTCTCCGAAATGTATCCGATAGAAGACAGTGATGCAACCACACGTCGATGTTCAAGACTTTGGAGCCTAGACTCAACCAATGCGTCGTCTCCTATCAACCTTCTGGCACGCCTCTCAATCAACTCTAGAGCCTGAAGGTGGTTCTTGGCAGAACCATCCCAAAGGTGAGAGCAGTACTCCATACATGACTTCACTTGTGCTTTATATAAGTTGAGCAGTTGTTCTGGAGTAAAGTAAGTCTCACTTTGGAGAGGATACCAAGTTTTCGAGCGGCTATTTGGGCTTTGGACTCGATAAGAGAGCCGAAATTTAGAGTCGACGTGAGAGTAATGCCAAGAAGGTCAAGATGGTTAGTTATAGAAATAGGTTGTAACGAACTGAATCTATACTTATAACAAGTATATATACACATATACAAACATACATACAAATATATAATGTGCATACATACATACGCACATGGACAAGAATGTTATAACATTTATGTAGGAAACATTCGTGTAATCGAACTACCCCTTGTCAGGAACGTTCATGTAATCAAAACAGGTTGCCTCGCGCCCGGAACGTGCATGTAATCAAGAACAGGTTACCCTGTGCCGAATGTCATAATCATCGCCAGGCATATATAGGGGCATGGTGCTCGGCGACTCCATATACTCCATATAGTATGTCGGTACCAGGCACCCGGATATGTATTGGTATTGTATTTGGCGACGATGACGTGCGATGGCGCCGCCGCGCGGCCGCGCGCTAGATCTTTATCAGTTACATATTGAAGAATGACACCGGGCGGTGCAGCTGGGCGTGTGACACCGCGAGGCTGCTAGATCTGGTTGTTAATCCTTAAAATTATATAAGAATAATAAAATAATAATGCATGCATGGCAAAATGAATATATACATGAAATGTGCGTTATGCACTAAATTTATATAGATGATTTACAATATGAAAATGATAAAAAAGAATTAAAGCTAATTTCATAAGTTTTTCTTATAATAACACAAATCGTAAATAATAGAAAACAGAAAGTAATACGTAACTTATTCACAGCGCGTCCGCCTCGGTTAGCCGCTCGTTCCGTTCTGCCGCGCAACCAGCCTTACTCTAATGTGGCATCGGCCCATTTTTACCGACGCAGACTGTTTTACCTGAGAGCTACCCACCTAGCGCCGCTAGCGTATATAGATAGGACTTATAATAATTTAGCAACTCTCAAGTACTAATTTAACAAATTAATAAGAAGTAATTATTTCTAAAATCGTCTTATAACATTTACTAATTATTTAAATTATAAAGTTAATTAACGTTATTATAATATTAAACACTTCTTCTTCACCACTCCTTTAGATGACAGAATTACAAATAAATAGTCAACTCGATTAATAACATAAATCATTGTTATAACAATGTGTAAATAATGACTTCTATAATTGTCTAAAAATATGAAATGATTTTAGAATTGTAATAAAGTTAAATATGTAAACTAATATTAAACTATTAACATTTATGACGATTCACGCATACACAACTCACAAAATCATCAATCACATAGTTATGTGTTTATAATCAACTAGATAATTACATACATTACAATAATAATGATTACACAATTATTAAAGCTTAAATAACTATGTTTTAAATAGTTTTAATTATAACAACCGCGACATAAAATCATTTTTGCGCCGATAGATACATTTATATTTTATAAACAATACGGAAATAAGCACATGAGCCTATCGAGGTAGAGCATATGACAAATTATATATTATATTTAAGTAATATTAAAATTATAATTATATATAATTTATATATAATTTAATATTTAAGTATATATATTTAAGTCAACTTGAGTGGAATCTACGTGATTTACGCAATTGATGCAATATTTATATTATTATACATTATTCCACAATGGTTGGAATTTAAACATATTATTATTATAATGGCACTCCACGTCAGTGGATATAAACGTAAAGCGTTATACTTGCATTAGGCCGCCTGGCGGTTGTGCACTTGAGCTGGAATGAGAACCAGTGACTTATCTATATTATTGCAACCTAAGGCTCGTTTTTTTTTTTTTTTTTTATGTGCGCCGGGATGGAAAATGACTCTACTCCACCTGATGGTAAGTGGTAGTAGAGTCCAAACGCGACGACGGCCAGTACAGTCGGGAAGAATGTTCTGTACTAGCCGTCCCCGCCTTGCCGGCCCGCAAGATGCCTCTTCACGCCTCGTTTGAAGGAACCCGGGTTGTAAGAGGAGGGGAACACATGAGCTGGTAAGGAATTCCATTCTTTGGTAGTGCGACAAAGAAAGGAGTTGCCAAATTTCTTTGTGCGCGATGGATTTGATGTCACAGTTAGGCGGTGACATTGAGAACCAGCTCGCGTGGACTTAAGAAGGAAGGGGGAAGCAGGAATTAGAGAGAATAATTCCTCAGAGCACTCGCCGTGATACAGACGATAGAAAGCGCTCAGTGCTGCTATCTCGCGACGCAATTATAAAGGTTCAAGGGTGTTTGTGACCTTTACGTCGCCAATAATGCGTACTGCACGTCGCTGCAACCGGTCCAAGGCCTCCATTAGGTACTTAGCGGAGCCATCCCAAAGGTGCGAGCAATATTCAACGCAAGACCGTACCTGTGTTTTGTATAATAGGCACAGTTGTTGTGGCGTGAAAAAACGCCGCACCTTGTTCAGAACTCCGAGTTTTCGTGAAGCTGTTTTTATAATAGCCTCGATGTAATCCCTTGGACTAAGGTCGCAGCGAACGTCCATCAACAGCATGGCGATTTTGCTTTGTATCATCAGCGGTGTGCCACAGAGGGAGGGATGAGGGTAAAATGGTGACTTTTTCGCTGTGAGAGCGCACACCTGTGTTTTCTTGGCATTAAACTCAACAAGATTATCAGAACCCCATTTGGCGATGAGCTCTAATGTCCTATCGAGTTCAATAACAAGATTCTCCCGCCTCTCCTCAGTTTCCGCCCGCCCAGCCACTGCGCGTCCGTGGTATCCACCATGCACTGTACTATCAGCTGCATAGCAATGTATGTTCCCAAGAGAGAGCATATCATTGATATGCAAAAGAAAGAGTGTGGGAGATAGCACAGATCCCTGGGGGACGCCAGCATTCACTACATAGAATTGTGAAGCGCAACCATCTACTAGAACACGAAGGCTACGCTTGTGTAGGAAGCTGGCAATCCAGGTGCATAGCTGAGCAGGCAGACCATATGCCGGTAGCTTGGAGAGAAGACTTCTGTGCCAGACCCTGTCGAAAGCCTTGGAGATATCGAGGCTGACAGCCAACGATTCTCCATGCTTGTCGATAGCTTCACCCCAGAGGTGCGTTACGTACGCTAGAAGATCACCTGTGGACCGTTTTGGTCGAAACCCGTACTGACGATCATTAATTAGACAGTGATCTTATAGGTAATGGATCAGTTGGTTGTTTAAAATCCGTTCCATCACCTTAAAAAGTACTGAGGTGATAGCTATTGGCCGATAATTTGCCGGGTCAGACCGATCCCCTTTTTTGGGAACCGCTTGCACATTAGCTCTTCTCCAAGCCTCCGGCACACATCCCGAAGAGAGAGAAAGTTGGAACAGGCGCGTTAACACAGGAGACAGCTCCGCCGCGCACTTCTTCAGCACAATGGCTGGTATTCCATCGGGACCGCTAGCTTTCCGTATATCGAGTGATTGCAGCTCCGCACGCACATCACGTTGCCTGATTTTGATGTCAGGCATCGTGTGGCCACGTGAAGGTATTGTTGGTGGCTGCGCACTACAATCATCGATCACAGAGTTGTCGGCAAAGAGTTTAGCCAGGAGGTCGGCTTTCTCCTGCGGACTGTGAGCTAGCGATCCGTCCGGATTTCTGAGCGGTGGCAGCGAAGGTTGGCAGAAATTGTTTTGCACAGACTTGGTCAGACGCCAGAAGCTACGGGAGCTCCTAGGATGCGAAATAAGGTCATGACCAATCTGTACAATGCGCTGTGCATCCGCTCTCGTGTTTGCCTTCCTACAGGACTTGGAATTTTTATTGTAGTTTGCTTTCAGTGAGTCAATGTTAGATGCCCCGCTAATGCAGCCGTTGATCCACGCGCGATATGCCGCCTGCTTAGATGATACAGCGTCGGCACATTCACGCGTGAACCAACGGTTACGCGTACCCCTATTGATGAGATCTGAGCTAGGAATATAGTATTCCATTCCTAACATGATATCATCAGCAACAGCAGCGACACTAGCTGTCGGGTCATTCCCACTGAAGCAACGTTCCTTCCAAGGGACTGACGCATAGTAATCGCGCATACCGTCCCAATCTGCCGACTTATAGTGCCAAACGCGACGTTTGGATACCGCTGATAGCGGCAGCTTGGCCTGTGGCACTTTGGTAGATATAAGGCCGTGATCCGAAGAACCAAGTGGAGCTTGAACCACAACCTGATATTCCACCGGGTGAGAAGTCAGCAGAAGATCCAGTAGAGAAGGCGCTTCCCCATCAATGTCCGGGATCCTGGTGGGCTGATCAACCAGTTGGGTCAAGTCGTGTGTGAGAGCAAAAGCATGAGCAGTTCTTCCAGCATGGTCAGTTTTGAGGGATTTCAACCATGATTCATGGTGAGCATTAAAATCCCCCAAAAACACCAATTCCGCGTTAGGAAACTGCTCTTGCGCAGCATCTGCCACCCGACTAAGATGGTCGAATAATCGGCTTGTCTCCGAGTCACCATTGTGGGATCTGTAGAGGCACACGTAGACTCGGCTCTGACGAACCAGGTCCACACGTACCACCAACATGGAGAAGGAGGGGTCCTCCAAGCAGCGCAATCGGTGACAACAAACATCCGCCCTGACGAACAAGCATACTCCGGCTTTCGCTTTAAAAGATTCTTCCAGCATGTAGCCGGGATAGTTAAGGTAGCTGGTGTCGGCAGGGCGGAGTATTTGCGTCTCCGTGAGAAACAACATTGCTGGCCGTGCTGTCTCGAGATGGTGGTGGACAGCGTTGAGGTTAGCGTGGAGTCCTCGGATGTTAGAGAACTCGACCTCAAACAGCGTGGGTATGGTGGGGGTGTGCACCGCTGAACGACCGTTATTTCTTATTTGCGCTACCATTTGGAAATTAGGAAAAGAGACGTGAGGCGAGCGACGTATTGCCACGATAGGGATGGGCAAAGTATGGAGGCGTGTTTTCCCAAATGTTTGCCAAAAAGGAAAATATACTGATCCGCCGGACGGAAGGGCCCCCGAACCCCCCCGGAAGTGGCCGCCGGGACCCCACCTTCCAGTCACCAACCGGCACGACGGTCCACCCCGAGATTATGCGTGGCCTGGTGGGGCAGCCTCGAGAGCTGGTTAGGCACGCTCGGGCCCCTGTACTATGCCACGGGCGGCCAGCGGAACAGCCGTTTCTTCAGGTCTCCCTGTCCGGCAGGTCAATACAGTTTCCCCCGGCATTGGTTCAACAGCCGTCTCCACTGGACCAACACCCATCGCGGCAATACTCGCTCTGGCACTGGCTGTACGCTGGCTGACCTCGAAACGCGGCTGCAAGCCACTTCACGAGTTTTTCACCATGCGTACGGTGGTAACAAGCCAGGCGGATGTTAGCATCCTACCACCAGATGAGCAGATGGTCCCTCAGATATCCCTTAGTCGCCTCTTACGACACCCATGGGAAAGAGAGGGGCAGTGAAATGTATTCTTTCTCCGTCACTGCACGGATAATGATGCACGGATGCTTCTATTGGTTTTAGTTTTGTCGTTTAAATTAAGACAAATAGTATCATACAACATAGAAGGTATACTACAAATGACCTAAAAATATATTAAAAATTTTAAGACAAAAAAGAAAAGGTTTAATACAAGATATTGAAGACAAATAAATATTTAAAGTAGAATTTACGTTATATGTATAATACGCAGTTTTTTTCTCTGTCCATATATATATGACCATAGTATTTAATAATTCAAACTGCTATACTAAAATTTCACTTACTTTTACGTTCACTTTTGACACGAAATAAAATAATATTAATAATCCCCCCTTTTATTTCCCTAAGAACTATAATCACCTAAATTATTAACATTCAAGGACGTTCAAAAATTCATATTTACTTATATTGATAGCTGTTTTCTTTGTGGTATGGTTTTATGCAAGCCCGTCTGGGTATGTACCAACCACTCATCATATATTCTACCGCTAAATAGCAATTACTAATATCCTTGTAATCCGGTTTGTAGGATGAGTGAGCCTAAGGGTGTGGCGGAGTGTAACTACAGGCACAAGCGACATAGCATCTTTGTTCCCAATGTTAGTGGCGTATTGACGATGTCAGGAATGGTTAATATTTCTTACGGATTCAATGTCTATGGTCGGTGGTGACCACTTACCATCAGAGAACCATTTGCCCATCCGCCTATCTATTTAAAAAAAAAACTTTAGGTAAATTTATTTATCACAAAAATAAGTACCATATAAATAAAATGCAAGATTGAAGCATATTATGTTATTATTGAAAGCATATACTCTACTCTGATATTTACGCTATAAAAATAATAATATAATAAATGTTCGAGCGAAAAATTCACATCAAAAGCACAAAAATTCAAAAGCACATAATAACACATCGTATGCAGTATATATATAAGCACAATATAGGCGGAGATTACTAGGCTCGGTACTGGCCGTGTTGTTACAATTCTTTTATTATTTATTTTTTATTGCTTAAAATCTTAGATTATATTATAAAAATAAGCAATATCGTAATTATTGTATGAAAATTAAAAACAAAAAAAACACCTTTTTATTTTTCATCTACTCTAAATTTTTTTTTTATAATTTTTAAAATCCTTTCGTTATATTGAGTCTGCGTTAGTTGGGCTTAATATATTTTGCCATCGTCATGTATACCTAGCACTAGACATATCAGGTGCAAATTTTAATTTTAATATATGATATGAGAACAAATAAAACAACAAAAAAATATGTTCAAGCCTTTCTCAATAATGTAATAAATTTTATCACATATTCTTATTAAATATCAATGCAATTTTTACTCATTTAATGGAATAATTTAATAACTTAAGTTAAAAAGCATTATTACATATTTAAGTTCTCGCAATACATCTATTATTCTTAGAATAAATAATCTAGTGTCACATTAGCTGCTAATGGCTTCCTTGAAGATATCGTCATTACACTCAAAGCAATAAAGATGGCTTTTATTTATCATTTCGTTGAAGTAAAATGGAAATGAAGGAAAGACGGAATGAGTTTCATTCGTTATCCGTTTGTTCAGGTATCTTTTTTAATTCAGTAAAATTGCAATTTTTAATATTTTTAAACTAAGATTAATTTTCAAAGAGATTTTGTAATAGGGCAAGAAAAGGAAGATCGCAAGTCGATCCGGTTAAGACCGGCAGTAAGTCTACAACGAGACCGGCGTAGGCATTTCGTGCGCTCGGGCGCGCCAGGCCCATGTAAATAAGGCTGAGAGATATCATACGACAATATTTTCAAAAATTGTTTATATACGATATTTTTTTGCATTTTATTTATTAATGTTATCTTATTCATTAAACCATGCTGAATGCTGGCCACATTTACGTCAAAAAGTATTTTTTCTACAACTTCTTTTCTTGCAAGTAATTAGCAAATAAAAATTTGTTTTAAATTTAAAGTTAGACTTAGGAAAAAAAAAAAATATATATTTATAGAAAACCGCTAACATACAACTGAACCCAGGTTTAAGCCGGAATACAGCATTACTACTTCAATACTTTTGGCTTTTTAACGGATGGTAGATGGGCTTACTCAAAGCGCTACCACCAATAAATAAAATAGTAATATTAAATATGAATTTTCATTTTTATTAATAAAAATTGCGAGAATTTTGCTAAAGTATAGTATAAGTATAGTATAGTATAAGTATATAGACAAATAATATTTCCAAAAAAGTTGACAATTTTTTTCTTGAAATCGGCAATTTATTATCTGTGCCATTATTCATCTGAGGGTTTAATAGGTCTGGATATTGCTGCGTGCTTTCATTTCATTGAAAGAATGTCAGACGAAATAATTGTAAGGTTTATAATGAATATAAATGGAATTGAAGAATTGTATACTGAAGTTTAATTGTAAATAAAATTAGTTAAGCTGTCATTTAATATGGATGCATATTAAATATAAGTAATATTATGTAATTTCAAGATTATAAGTACGTGAATTGTATGTTAATTTTCAAGTCAATTGATTGGCAATAACAGGTTAAAAATTCATTACCAAGGCGACAATGTGTACAACATTGATATGACTTTTAATTTACCTACAAAAATATACAATATAAAAATATATTTAATGCACAATTAATATTAATAGCATGAAAAACTGAAAACACGTATTATATATTGATAACGTAAAATTTATTAGTAAACAAATGTTGTCATGAAAGAAACAACTGTCTTAGTAGAACTATAACACGGATAACTTTCAGAAACTAGTTTTCATTCATTAGGCTTTCATACTTAAAACCAAGTCTTAATTAGAAATTTTTAACACGAAAACAACATTATAAGAAACCTATCGATACATTTCTTGATTTGCAGTCTGTAATCTTCTATTCAAGAACTTTGCATTCGTAGTTTTCAATTAAATATACTTATTTGGTTTTTAATTGGTCATTATCCATTTCAGTATATTTTTATATTAATTTATATTGTCACGTGTAAATAAACAATATATTTTGCTTAAAAGGCAAGTGCAAATCAATAAAACGAACTAAATAGCATAAATAAAAAAAAGATCGTGCAAATATTGCTGTCCCATCGGATTATGATAGTGAGAGTATAAAAAGTGTGTATGAGTGTGTTTTACGCACATTCTTGTGCGCTATATCTTGCGTACAGTTAGTCAGACCGAATCAAAGGCGAAAGAACTATGGTGGTCATTGTTAAAATACTTTGATTTCCCATTTATATGATATTATTATGTCATATATTATGTCATTTTTTAATTACTAATTCTCATTATTTTTAATATCATTATATTCGTTATTTTGCTTCAATAAAAATATGCTCTCGATAAAAATATAATCGTAACGTAATATTCATACCCTAAGTTTAAATTCACTTAGTTCACTAAGATAAATGAAATGAAATTTTAAATATAAAAACGATTGTTTGTCTATATTTCGATGAATCTCAAGAAAATATTGAAAAATTAAATTTCATATTAAACACCGAGGTAATCCATCTTATTCTTGTCGTGACATTCGCTTTTTATCGAAATTAAATTAAAATAATTTCGGGATTAAGAAAATTTAGGGACAAGTCTTTTCTATTATCAAAATGTAACTGCAAGTGCAATGTAGGCATCTCTATGGTATCAATTAGCGACGATTTAAAACCGGGTAATTTATTTCAGTCATGCTGCGATTTCTAAAAAAAAATTAATTAAGACATGGTATTTAGTTACTTTAAACATGAATGTGTATTTTAATTAAAAAAGGAAAAATATAAAAATATTCATTTGTAACGTACAATAGGGAATTGAGTGTACCTCCTTTCAACAGCACCTACTAGCTGACGTTGATTGAAAAAAAAAACAAATTATCTGTGATATATCTTATTCTAGGTTGCGCAGTGAGCTTATAAAAAAAAAACTGAATAATTCATTTGGTTATGTGATAAGATGAATGAAATTCTTTAAACAAGCTAAAATTAATCGATTATTTTTTATTTGCGTTTTTGTCGATAGAGCGTATGAGGTGAGCTTGCATTAGTACAACCAATTATAGATAAGAACAAGTTCCAATGCGATTAATGTCAACACATAAAAAGTATTTTAAATACAGGCTTATGAACAAACCCTTATAAATAAACTAGCGCTTTACACGTAGCTTCGCTCGCGTCATAAATGAGAATTACTAAATACCAATTCCATATTTTCATACAAACTTTCATCCCATGTATCATGATATAATTAGTTCTATAACATCACTAATCAACATATTTATAACTTTGGTACAATTTGTTAATAAAAGTTAGAGAACAAATGCTATGCAACATTCTCTAACGTTATATAACCTTTACACACAAACAAAGCAGTAAAAGTTAGTATCTACAGTTTTACTAATAAATAAATAAATAAATATATTTAAAATAATTAGAAATAAATAGTGTTCAATAATATATCGGTATTGTTTTATGAATTGGTTTTCGTATTGTAGTTACATCAGCACACAAAAAGTATTTTATATACAAGCTTATAAATAAACCTACTATGTAAAAGAAACCCATATGTAAAATTACATGATGCCCAGTAGTTTGGGCCGTTTTTATTACAGTCATTCAGTCAGTAATTTAAATATATATATATATAGTTAAAAATTTACATTTTAATTGTTTTAAAATTGAAATTAAACAAGCACTTGAATGTAAATGTCAATAGTATGAATATTTTTTTTATTTTGTAATAAATATTGATGATTTTATAAATCCTAAAGCAAATACAAAAACGCGATTTTGTATCAAGTAAAATCCTTAAAGGTTGATTTTAAATAGTATTGTATTTAATTTGTGTATAGGTGTTTTATGTAGCATTTTTATAGTATGTGCTTGCCCAGTAGTGTGCCATTAAAACTATCAGTTTTTTTGAAACCTCTTTTTTGAGAGAAGAAAAAGGCGTGAAAGTCCACTATGCTGTCAAATACGTGTGTATATTATATGGTCAAATAACAGTAAATAATTATGATAAATTGTTTACAAAATAATTTATAATGGATAGAAAAACAAAATGTTAGTTCCTTAGCTTCACATTAAAATTAAAAGATTTACTACCTATTATTAAACTAATCTATAGATTAAAAGACTTTTTTTTTATGTAAGAGGCGGTAATGGGGTTAAACTGATAGAAAGTGACTAACACCGCCCATTTAAATTTGAAACACTGGAGAGCTTGTAGCTTCTATGTACTGAAGGTTTTAAAATCATATCGGTTCAAAGTAACTGATCGTTAACGTCCTAATGCCAAGATTTCTGCCTCTTTCCTCTTATGGGAGAAGATTCAAAGCAATTCCAGCTGAATGCTACATGCATGATTTAGTAGATATTAACTTAATTGACCTTTAAAAATAAAATGTAATAATTTTGTAAATAAAATAATAATATTGTTCATTAATTCTTGGAGTAATATATGAGTCAAAAAAAGAATATCAGGCAAAATTACAGTTATAGCACGTTATAGTTAACAATTCGTTTCAGTTTTTTTTAAATTATTTTCTTCAAAATATTAGTTATCAACATTTACTCAATTTAATAATTTTAATTATTTCAATTTTACTGCACCAAAATGAAAAAAAAATATATATATAAAATGTGTACGGAATCCACCAAAATATATTTAAAACAATGAAAAATATAAGATTTGAAATTACTTGATAAATAGTAAAAGATATATAAAAGGCAAACGGGAATTGCAAATGTACACTTTACAATTTGGAAATCATGGCAGTCAGGGGTTGTTTGTTATATGTCGCATTTGTTGGACTCCAAGTTTCAAGTACCTTGGCAGCAGGTAAGTTGGTCCGAGAAACTAGCTATTAATAATGACCCTTGGAATAAAAAAATCTATATACCGTTATATATTCTAAATAAAAATTAAACTTAAATAGTTAAAGCATCGAGTGTTATAATAAATTCACTATATGTCTAATAAATTTATAGTTACAATATTTGTGTACAATAATCATATAAAAAATATCGATGAATTGTTTTAGGTAGAGTGCCTTTGACTTGTTTCCTTCAGAACCAAAATTTCTTTAACATATTTAATAGAAGAGCTGAACTTACTTCTAATGGGACTTCAACAAATCCTTCACAATTTGATACTATGCGCGTAAAAGGGATTGATTTGAACAAGGATGGATTTGGTTTAAAGACAACAAACCTAGAATATAGCGGCCTAAATAATGCAGTTTTAGATGACTTTGGGTAAGTCAAATTTATATATTGATCAATATATTATTTTCTATTGATTTACATAGTGTAAATTTTTTTTTTTTTATATTCGCCGGGAGGGCAAATGACTCTACTCCACCTGATGGTAAGTGGTAGTAGAGTCCAAACGCGACGACGGCCAGTACAGACGGGAAAAACGTTCTGCACTAGCCGCCTTCGCCTTGCCGGCCCGCATGATGCCTCTTCACGCGTCGTTTGAAGGAACCCGGGTTGTAAGAGGAGGGGAACACGTGAGCTGGTAAGGAATTCCATTTTTTGGAAGTGCGACAAAGAAAGGAGTTGCCAAATTTCTTTGTTCGCGATGGAATTGATGTCACAGTTAGGCGGTGACATCGAGAACCAGCTCGCGTGGACTTAAGAAGGAAGGGGGAAGCAGGAATTAGAGAGAATAATTCCTCAGAGCACTCGCCGTGATACAGTCGATAGAAAGCGCTCAGTGCTGCTATCTCACGACGCAATTGTAAAGGTTCAAGGGTGTTTGTGACCTTTACGTCGCCAATAATGCGTACGGCACGTCGCTGCAACCGGTCCAAGGCCTCAAGTAGGTACTTAGCGGAGCCATCCCAAAGGTGCGAGCAATATTCCACGCAAGACCGTACCTGTGTTTTGTACAGCAAGCACAGTTGTTGTGGCGTGAAAAAGCGCCGCACCTTGTTCAGAACTCCGAGTTTCCGTGAAGCTGTTTTTATAACAGCCTCGATGTAATCCCTTGGACTAAGGTCGCAGCGAACGTCAATCCCCAGCATGGCGATTTTGCTTTGCATCACCAGCAGAGTACCACAGAGGGAGGGAAGAGGGGAAAATGTTGACTTTTTCGCCGTGAGAGCGCATACCTGTGTTTTCTTGGCATTAAACTCAACAAGATTATCAGAGCCCCATTTGGCGATGAGCTCTAACGTCCTATCGAGTTCAATGACAAGATTCTTCCGTCTCTCCTCAATTTCCGCTCGCCCAGCCACTGCACGTCCGTGGTATCCACCATGCACTGTACTATCGTCTGCATAGCAATGTATGTTCCCAAGAGAGAGCATATCATTGATGTGCAAAAGAAAGAGTGTGGGAGATAGCACAGATCCCTGGGGGACCCCAGCATTCACTACATAGAATTGTGAAGCGCAACCATCAACTAAAACAAGAAGGCTACGCTTGTGTAGGAAGCTGGCAATCCAGGTGCATACCTGAGCAGGCAGACCATATGCCGGCAGCTTGGAGAGAAGACTTCTGTGCCAGACCCTGTCGAAAGCCTTGGAGATATCGAGGCTGACAGCCAACGATTCTCCATGCTTGTCGATAGCTTCACCCCAGAGGTGCGTTACGTACGCTAGAAGATCACCTGTGGACCGTTTTGGTCGAAACCCGTATTGACGATCATTAATTAAAGAGTGATCTTCTAGGTAATGGATCAGTTGGTTGTTTAAAATCCGTTCCATCACCTTACAAAGTACTGAGGTGATAGCTATTGGCCGATAATTTGCCGGGTCAGACCGATCCCCTTTTTTGGGAACCGCTTGCACATTAGCTCTTCTCCAAGCCTCCGGCACACTTCCCGAAGAGAGAGAAAGTTGGAACAGGCGCGTTAACACAGGAGACAGCTCCGCTGCGCACTTCTTCAGCACTATGGCTGGTAATCCATCGGGAACGCTAGCTTTCCGTACATCAAGTGATTGCAGCTCCGCACGCACATCACGTTGCCTGATTTTGATGTCAGGCATCGTATGGCCACATGCAGGTATTGTAGGTGGCAGTGCACTACAATCATCGATGACGGAATTGTCGGCAAAGAGTTTAGCCAGGAGATCAGCTTGCTCTTGCGGACTGTGAGCTAGCGATCAAAAATACAACAAAGTTAAATGTATACGAATTAGAATGAAAATAGATTGTCAGTGAGGATTGCTTATAGCATTGATATTTATCTAGATTGAAGATATTGGTCTAAGAATCTTTTAATATTATATTAGTCCAATAAAGGTAGGGGTTCTTGCTAGTTTCGCTTTGGTTGCATGAACATATAAGCCATCTACTATAACACATCAATATTGTTTTTTTGGAATACTGAGCTCATCATAATGACTTATAGCTAAAATTTGTGTAAGCACCTACTAGAATAGATGAATGAATAGAAATTCATGGAGGATTTCAGTGACGTCGAATTATTTTTTAGATTTAATTTCAACTCTAATATAACACACATAACCTTCCATACGGATATGGTGGTCACGTGTCAATACACGACAGATGGATTATTATTTTCACAACCTGTTAGCGGTTCAGGTTCCTGTATTGTGCATTATGGTAAGTTTTCCAAATACATTAATTTAGTATTGAAATAAATTGCACTTTACAACGATACAAAAATACAGAATTATCTAATGGCTTAGAAAGAGTGCCGAATTATTGTAATCGTGTTAAAATCGACTTCCTAAATATTTTACATTTTGACGTAGTTAGTAACAAAACAAGTTTAGAAGCATTTAATGACGTACATTGCAAAATTCCAAGTGGAAAACTTAACTTTCAAAATACACACTTGTAAAACTTAGTCCTGAATGAGTTTTTAATGGGATATTAATAATTTACTTGAATTTACCACACAGGGTAAATGTCAAAAGACCTGCGTGTATCTAAAAAAATTCTGTCACATGTGCACTGCTAACTAACAATGGAGTATAAGGACACTATTATATATATTCAACATTTTATATTTTACATTGAAGTAGTGCCTACACTTCTTATTAATATTAACATTTCAGATACTATTCAATTCGGTATGATCATGCCGTTTAATGTTCAGGAAGAGTACGGTCAACAGTTTATAAATCTTAGGAGCTACCGTTACTTTTACGACGTAAGAGATGGTGCTAACTTTACTTTAACCAATCTTAACTTCGGAGATAAAGAATCAAGTGAGTTGATGATATATAATATTTTCTATTTATCTTATAATAACTATATTTAACTTATGAAAAGACTGCAAACCCATCTGTATGGGAACCTCCCGCTTATCTCTTAACCTATCGAAAAACATTAATTCTTCGTATTGGTGTGTTCCAATTTGAAAGTGAGCCAGTGTGAGTCCCAAGTCACAAGGTATATAAGATCACACATCAGAGTTTTCATAGCTAGCTTTACTATACAGTCTACGGCCTAAGTGACTCCTTTCCATCTCGTGACACATTATTTTTGTGTAGTTATGACTAATTCAAAATAGATAATTTGCTTTTTTTATGTGCGACTGTAAACCCCTATTCTGATAAATTGTGGTGATTGCAAGAAATAAGCTGCATTATTTTCTTTTTAGGTGACAGAATCCATCATCTCATGAACTCCAATTGGAAATTTATCACAGAACAATATTCACCGATTTTTATAGACGCAGCAGCTGAATATATGTTTGAAATGTTTAGAAGCAATATGCGTGACATGCCTTTAAAGGGCCAAATTAGTTGCTAGTTTTTAATATTAATTAATATTTCAAGAAATAATTTTAAAAGCTTGAGCATGTTGTTGTTGCAATTTAAATTAATTCTTTATTATTTGGTATTTAGCGTGCAATTATCAATATAAATCATATTTATTTTAATGGTTTTAAAAACACGTTTTTATAAATTATGGTCAAATGTTAAATTGCTTCTATTGCTTCTATCAATTTCCGTTTTCTCGCTTAAATTAAGACAACTTAACATACAACAGAAAAGGTACTTTAAATATCCTAAAAAAATAAAAACTTAAAAAATTTTAGCTTTAAAAAAGTTTCAATGCAAGACACTGAAGAAAAATCAATATTTATAGTAAAATTTACATTATAGTATTTATAATACGTAGTTTTTTCTCTTTCTTATGACCATAGTATTTAATATTGCAAACAGCTATATTAAAAATTCACTTATTTTTGACTTGAAATAAAATAATATTAATAATCCCTCCTTTCATTTCCCTAAGAATTATAATTCCCTAAATTATTAACAATCATGAACGTTTACAAAATAAATATTTACTTATATTGATAGCAGTTTTCTTTGCGGTATGGTTTTATGCAAGCCCGTCTGGGTAGGTGCCACGCACTCATCAGATATACTACCGCATATATAGGATGAGTGAGCCTACAGGTTCTGTGTGGCGAAGTGTAACTACAGGCATAAGGGACATAGCATGTTAGTTCCCAAGGTTGGTGGCGCATTGGCTATGTAAGCGATGGTTGACATTTCTTACAATGCCAATGTCTAAGGGCGTTTGGTGATCACTTACCATCAGGTGGCCCATATGCTCGTCCGCCTTCCTATCCTATAAAATAAAAAAAAAAGTAATAAGCAAATAAAAACTTGTTTTAAATTTACAGGTAGACTTAGCAAGAAGGAATATCTTTAGATAGAAACCGCTAATATACAACTGAACTCATGTTTCAAATCGGAATACAACATTCCTACTAATTAGCTACTTCCATACATTTTGCTTTTTTAATGGGTGGTAGATGGGCTTGCACAAAGCCCTACCACCAATAAAAATTTCATTTACATTAATAAAAATTGTCAAGAATTTGCTAAAGTGAACTACTGTAAAACGAAGTTAAGCAAATAATATTCCCAAAATTTTGATTATTCTTTTAAATTCAAACACTATTTCAAAATATTTACAATTATATATTTCAAAATATTTTCAATTTCTACTCAAATTCAGCCTCATCGTTACTAACATGATTTTACCATACAAAAAGGTGCCAAGGCTTATTTTCCTGTTACTTAAAATGATAAAGTACAAATTGAGATTTTTCTCGACGCAGACACACTTTAACAACATACGAGCTCTTGCTTGGTTTGAAGTACAGCTCCACAGGCCAAAAGTAAGTGACCTAATTCGGGTTGATACTCGCACTTTCTAATCCTTCAAGACTATAAATTCATTTGATATTTTTTATACGCTCAACCTTTATCTCAATGAAACAAAACGATTGATAAATTAGAAACAAAAAAACAAACGTACAAACCGGTACTGCTTGATTGTGTTAATGTACGGCAGTGAAATATAGACACTAAAATTGAATTGTAGGTAGACGGAAAAAACTCGTGCAGTCCAAATCAAAGGTGACTGGTGTGCAATCAGCTCGTGACCAACCGAATACGTAGCAGTCAAAAGTTTAAGCAATAAAAAAAAGTTATAATCTCAATTAGAATTATATTTGTATGAAACGAGATAAATTATAAAATTCTATCTTAATTTTTTTTTTAATACTTAAATAAAGTAATAGAATAATAATTTGTGGTTTTTTTAATAATATAATACATTCTTTTGAAAACCAATTTTGATGTTTGACATATACTAACTAACTCGTTTTTTTAGCGTACGAATCGTTACGTGTATATGTGTAAGTAAAAATACGAAGTCTTTTAAATAGGATATAATATAACACAATTATTATCATAGTTACTTAAAAATAGTTCATAAAAATGATGTCAAATGATTTAACTGCAACCACTCTTTAACAAAATAGCGTCAAAAGTCGATAATGGCTGAGTAGATAGCCAGCCAGTAATTGAAGAAATAAAGCGCTTCTTTGGCACTGATTGCAGGAAAAAGCAAAAAGAACTTTCATTATTTGCAGCAATTCTGATTTATTTAAAATAAAAACTAATTATTTTCATTAATATTAAAAGTATTTTGATATGAATATTTAAAATGCCATTAAATGCACACGCAGCTTAACACTAATTAATATTATAACTCATTAATTACATACAGAAATCGCCATGTCCCAATACACGCAAACACAAACACTTAAAAGACGGTAAATACCCATTTAGCCAAAACAAATATTGGAAATGTGTAACGATCAAACTGGCGATTGTAAAGGTAGCTCATTTATGATAACTATTGCATCTAAAAATTAAATATATTTCAGAATTCTATTCCAAAGCGGATTGGTAGCTTCACATGAAGCAGATTTTTATCCGGGTCACGTAGGTTTTCCTGCGATGTTCTTCTTCAACGTGAACTAAACTGAACACGAGCACGAAATGAACTTTATTATTATATTGCAAATTAAGCAAATGGACATTTAATGTTGGTAGCTAACGCATTCTATTAAGAATCAGACATTCCGAAAAATGTAAGAATGTCATTATAAAAATCACTAAGTAAACTGGTTCCAGATTTAATGAAAGCAATTTTGTAAAACAGTTCACGCCAATTGCAGCGTTACAAAAAAAAAATACACCGGGAAGAAAATTTATATTAATGCTTTTATGTTACTGTTCCATCTGTGGTTTTACTGGTTAATTATTGCATTGCACTGGTGGTAGGGCTTTGTGCAAGCTCTTCTGGGTAGGTAACCACTCATCAGATATTCTACCGCAAAACAGCAGTACTTGGTATTGGTATTGGTACTTGGTATTATTATATATATATATATATATATATATATATATATTATATTCTAAATTTCTCTTAATTACAATTAAATAAGTTCTTGAATGTAAATGACAATAATAATATTTATTATTAAAAAAAGAATATTCATATCTTTATTTAAAAATAAATATTGATGATTTTGTAAATCCTTATGCAAATATAAAAACGCGATTTTGTACCAAGTAAAATACTTAAAAGTTGCTTTTAAATTGTATTGTAGTGTATAAATGTTTTATGTAGCTTTTTTATAGAATGTGCTTGTATATCAGTGTGCCATGAAACTGACAGTTTTCTTTAAACTTGTAAAGTAACCCCATTTTTGAGAGAAGAAATAGGCTTCAAGGTTCACTATACTGTCAAGATGTGTAAATAGTCAAAAATTTAAATAATTATTTTACAATATTTACAATTATTATTACAAAATAATTTATTATGGCTATACAAACAAAATTAAGTTCCTTAATTTTACATTAAAATTTAAAGATTTAGTACCGGATGATTATATTAGTAAAACTAAAGATATTGTTTATGTAATAAGAGGTAATTGGGTAATAGGTTAACCTGATAGGAAGTGACTTTTAAATTTGCAACGCCTGACTGCTGCACGCATGAATTAGTAGATATAAACACGCATGAGTTAGTAGATATTAACTAATTAAGTTAATTATAAGACCTTTAAAAAAATTTTTTTTATTAGTTAACTATGTACAGACATTTTTATAATATACAAAATTAAAATAAAAAACAAAATACACATTACAAATTTATAGCAAAAACACGCCGTCTAAAAGATTGTCCTGTGGCATTGTACCCACGACGCTGGCACTATTGCAAGCGGTGCAACGCTTGGGGCTAAATAAGCGCCAGTTCTTGAGTCACTAGAAGTGTAGACCAGTTTCTTCTATGAGAGAGATCTTTTACGAATTAATATTATTGTATGAGACGACCATGGACCTAATGTTTCAAAACCCAGACCCGCAAATTCATCCGTTCCGTTGGATAAAAGTGAATAAAAATAAAATGTTATAATTTCCTAAATTAAATAATAAATTTGTTCATGAATTCTTCGAGTAATATATAAGTCGAAAATAATATCAGTCAAAATTAAAGTTATAGCACTTTATAGTTACAAATTTGTTCCAGTTTTTTCAAATTATTTTCATTAAAATATAGGTTATCAACATTTACCTAATTTTAAAATATTTATTTCAATTTTGCTACAACAAAAATAAAAATATAGAAATATAAAAAAGTATACGGAATCCACCACAAATATATTTACAACAATAAAAAAAAAACATAAGATTCGACTGTACTTGGTAAACAGCAGAAGATGTATAAAAGGCATACAGGAATTGCAATTACACACTTTACGAATTGGATATCATGGCAGTCAGGGGTTGTTGGTTATATTTCGCGTTTGTTGGACTCCAACTCCAACTCCAAGTTTCAAATACCTCGGTAGCAGGTAAGTTGCTCCGACTTACTATATGTATAATAAATATACAGTTCCAATATTTGAGTAAGATTCATATAATAATTATTATCAATTATTTTAGGTACAGTGCCTTTGACTTGTTTCCTTAAGAACCAAAATTTCTTTAACATATTTAGTAGAAGAATTGAAGATACTCCTTATGGGGCTTCAAATCATCCTTCACAATTTGATACTATTCGAGTAAAAGCAATTAATTTTAACAAGGATGGTTGGAGATGCAATACAACAAACATTGTATTTAGCGGCCTAAATAATGCAGTTTTAGATGACTTTGGGTAAGTCAAATTTATATTATACGTTAATATATTATTTTCTATTGATTTACAGAGTGTAAAATATAACATAGTTATGAATTGCAATGAATAAAGAAGGTCTATGAGGATTGGTTACAGTATTGATATTTATCTAGATAAAAGAAATTGGTCTAAAAATCTTTTATTATTATATTAGTCTACTAGAGGTAGAGGTTATTGCTAGTTTCGCCTTGGTTGCATGAAAACATCAGGAATCTATAAGACATCAGTGCTATGTATTGTTCGTTTGCAATTTGAAGTGTGATTTCAGATACAAGGTATACGATAAATAATACCATGAGGTAATACATACATTACATAACCTGTTTAACATACTGTTATAAAGAAATAAAATTGACCCAACGGCAAGTCTTCTTAATAATAACCAGAAGATGCTTCCTACGGTTTGTGGAAACGGGCGTGTAGGTTATAATTTGGTTTTCATTCAGTCTGTGCAGTATAGTAACTTATAGTTACAGTTTGTGTGGACGCCTTCTATAATAGATAAATGAATAGGAAATCTTGAGCATTTCGATGATGTCAAATTATTTTTCAGATTTAATTTCAACTATAATATTATACACTTAACCTTCCATATGGATATGTTGGTCACGTTACAATATGTGACAGATGGATTATTATTTTCACTACCTATTTATGGTGCAGGTTCCTGTATTGTGTATCTCAGTAAGTTTTTCAAATAAATCTATTTCATATTGAAAAAAATTGCACTTTATGATAAAAAAAAATACTTCTGTCAATGTATTTTATGGAAATCGTATAAGCAATAGAGAATTTTACTAGTGGCTTTGGAAAAGGAGTGGAGTATTAAGACATTATTTATAGTTAACATTTTATATTTTACATTGAAATATTGCCTAAAATATTTAATCATATTCAAATTTCAGATAATATTCAATTTGGTATGATCATGCCGTTCAATGTTCAGGAAGAGTACGGTCAACAGTTTATAAATCTTAGGAACTATCGTTACTTTTACGACGTAAGAGATAGTGCTAACTTTACTTTAAACAATCTTTATTTCGGAGATAAGGAATCAAGTGAGTTGATATATATATAATATTTTCTATTTTTTATATAGTAATTATATTTCACTTGTGAAAAGACTACAAACCCATCAGAATGGGAACCTCCCACTTATCCCTTATCTTATCAACAAACATTAACTCTTCGTATTGCTGTGTTCCAGTTTGAAAGGTAAGTGAGCTACTGTAGTTACAGGCACAAGGAATATAAGATTTTACATCATAGTTTCTATAGTCTATAGCTAAAGTTTCACCTTGCCATCGCGTGACACATTTTTTTGTTTGCTGTTCTGACAAAATCAAAATTAGATTTTTATTCTGTGCTACTTAAAATCGATCGTAAAGAATTAGCTATATTATTTTCTTTTTAGGTGCCAGGATGCATCATCTCATGAACTACAATTGGAAATTTATCACAGAACGATATTCACCGATATTTTTAGACGCGGCAGCTGAACATATGTTTGAAATGTTTAGAAACGATATACGTGACATACCTTTAAAGGGCCAAATTGGTTGCTAATTTAAAAAAAATATATTAATTTTTAATTTCAGAAGTAGTTTTAAAAGCTTGAGCAAATTTTTATTTAAATTTAAATTAATTCTATATTATTTGGAACTTAGCGTGAAATTATCAATAATCATTTTAAATATGCGTTACATGTTTAAATATAAATTATTGTCAAATGTAAATTTGCTTCTATTGGTTTTAGTTTTGTCGTTTAAATTAAGACAAATCGTGTCATACAACAGAGAAGGTACTTCAAATGACATATAAAAAAGGTTTAATACAAGATATTGAAGACAAATCAATATTTAAAGTAGAATTTACGTTATATGTATAATACGCAGTTTTTTTCTCTGTCCATATATATATATGACCATAGTATTTAATAATTCATACTGCTGTACTAAAATTTCACTTACTTTTACATCAACTTTTGACTTGAAATAAAATTATATTAATAATCCCTCCTTTTATTTCCCTGAGAACTATAATCACCTAAAATATTAACAATCAAGAACGTTTACAAAATAAATATTTACTTCTATTGATAGCTGTTTTCTTTATGGTATGGTTTTATGCAAGCCCGTCTGGGTAGGTCCAACCACTCATCATATATTCTACCGCTAAATAGCAATTACTAAATATCCTCGTATTCCGGTTTGTAGGATGAGTGAGCCTAAGGGTATGGCGGAGTGTAACTACAGACACAAGGGACATAGCATCTTAGTTCCCAATGTTAGTGGCGCGTTGACGATGTAAGGCATGGTTAATATTTCTTACGGTGTCAATGTCTATGGTCGGTAGTGACCACTTACCATCAGAGAACCATTTTCCTATCCGCCAGAAACTCAAGAGGCCCTAAATTGGAACCTTGACTTATTCCGGAAAACGTAAAATACGGTTCTGAGAGTTGTCCATTAAACTGCACATACTGCCTCCGGTTACGGAGGTAGCAGGAGAAAAATTGTAACAAGGCAGGAGTAATTCCGGCGGCTGCAAATTTACGGAGCAGTAAGTCGTTATCGACCGTATCAAACGCCTTTCGGAAATCAAAATATGCAGTGTCAACTTGAAAGCCCCTATCCACCGCCATAGTAGTGTATGAGTGACCAACTCTGAATCCGTGCTGGGCATCAGACAGTTGTATCTCAACCTGTACACTTATCAAGCGATGTAAGATACTTTCAAACAACTTGCCAAATACTGACAGTACAGCTACCGGCCTATAATCACTTACGTTTGTTCCGAAATTATTCTTAGGTACCGGAACCACACGTGTGATTTTCCACACATCTGGGTACCGACAGTTTGTGAGACACAAATTAAAGAGGTACAACAAAGGGGAAGCAAACACTGACCGACAATCTTTAATGATGTATGGCGGACAACTACTATATCAATAGGAGGATGGTAAGCATCTGGCAGTGTGAGTGTATCGGTGGCCCGGTGCACAGATACATCGCCCAACGGCACACTGGCCAGAACCATGTCCAGTAACCCTCCGAAGCTATTAAGAATGCTATTTACCTGCTGTAGTTCGCAAAACTCCAGTAAATACTCAAAGTTGTTGTTAATATTAACATTTGTGGAATTCATGTTGAAGTCCCCACATATTAAAACATTTTAAAATTTCTTAAAAACCGATTCAATAACGTTAAACACTAGCAAATATTTATCTTCGTAGGTATTTAGCGGAATATAAATACACACAAGAGTAACCAATAGATGGTTTAGTATATATAACCCTACACAGATTAGTTCACACCCTGTCGACACCATATTCGTAACAGTAATCCGTCTAAGCTGAAATCGTGGAGCTGCTATGATAGAAACCCCACCACCACGTTTCGAACCTGGCCGGTCTGCCCTTAGAATATTATACCCCTGGGGCACAACCTCTTCGTCTTCGATGCCCGACGTTAACCATGTCTCCGTTAATAAAAATACATCAATCTGCGAAGCACTAATTTCGGCAGCTAGTTGGTGCAACTTCGTGCGTAGTCCACATACGTTTTGATAGTATAACACTAAACACTCGCTATCTTTACTAGACTTACTTGACCTATGTTTAATTTTCTCGTAGATCGCTGGTGTTTCTCCTACGAAACCATTCGTTCAATCTCGTATTTGGGGGCCAATTTTCCGCCTCCATGAAAAACGAAAATAAAATCTGGTACTGTAATTACAAATGAAGCGTACCTTTTATGCTTTAAATCTAACTTTTTCTTTTGCATATAAGCATGTACGAATTCGGAAGTAGTATCATGTTGAAGTGACCACAGATGTATAGAACGCAATTTTTCTATTGCTGTTAATTGTGTGTCAACCTCGCCCGTACCTTGAATGACTTGACGAAGTGCTTTACGCCGGCGCATTGTTGTCCACTACTCCGTCTCGTTGACATCTCTTAACTCATTCGGTGCCGGACGCGCCGATGAATATGCCCCATCAGTTAGTTGTCTACGCGCCGATTTATAACGACGGCCGTTAGTTTCAACTGTATCGTCGCATGATGTCGCCGCCGGCGCATCGTTGCTCGGAGGATCGGTGATCGTCTGGACTCAGACATGGTCGGGGATCGCCCGGACTCGGACATCGTCGGTGACTGTTCGGCCCTCGCCGTTTCTCGTCATAGCTCGGTTGTCGTCGTTAGTTGACATCAACGCCTTCATCTTACGCGTCAATATCTTCGCACTCGTTTTTGTTTGTTTAGTTGGGTGCTGCTCTGAAGATGACGTCGTTGGCCTCTCGCTCTTCTGATGGGTCCGATTCTTATCGTTATCTTCGATCTGCCTACCCACTGTTGAACTCTGGTATTGCTCAAATCAAATTTTGATTCTAAACTTCGAACCATGTCCACCAGGGAGTTAATTTTAAGTTCTAGGTATAATTTAAGGAAGCATCAAACTTTGCATCATCTTTAGTATATCTGCAGTTCTCAACTTCGCCATAATTATACAACTTAATTAATTAAAACACCGAGGATCAGAAAAAAGCGCGTGCACGAGCGGGCGGTGCGCGGGTATTTTTTTTATTTATATATATATATATATATATATATATAATATTAATTAAAATATTATATACATATATATATATATGATTTTTTTTTATATATACATATAAATATAAATACATTTTAATTATTTTAAAATTGAAATTAAACAAGCACTTGACTGTAAATGTTAATAGAATGAATATTTTTTAAATTTTGTAATAAATATTGATGATTTTATAAATCCTTAAGCAAATACAAAAACGCGATTTTGTATCATTCCCCTCTTCCCTCCCTCTGTGGTACTCCGCTGGTGATGCAAAGCAAAATCGCCATGCTGGGCATTGACGTTCGCTGCGACCTTAGTCCAAGGGATTACATCGAGGCTGTTATAAAAACAGCTTCACGGAAACTCGGAGTTCTGAACAAGGTGCGGCGCTTTTTCACGCCACAACAACTGTGCCTGCTGTACAAAACACAGGTACGGTCTTGCGTGGAATATTGCTCGCACCTTTGGGATGGCTCCGCTAAGTACCTACTTGAGGCCTTGGACCGGTTGCAGCGACGTGCCGTGCGCATTATTGGCGACGTAAAGGTCACAAACACCCTTGAACCTTTACAATTGCGTCGTGAGATAGCAGCACTGAGCGCTTTCTATCGACTGTATCACGGCGAGTGCTCTGAGGAATTATTCTCTTTAATTCCTGCTTCCCCCTTCCTTCTTAAGTCCACGCGAGCTGGTTCTCGATGTCACCGCCTAACTGTGACATCAATTCCATCGCGAACAAAGAAATTTGGCAACTCCTTTCTTTGTCGCACTTCCAAAAAATGGAATTCCTTACCAGCTCACGTGTTCCCCTCCTCTTACAACCCGGGTTCCTTCAAACGAGGCGTGAAGAGGCATCTTGCAGGCCGGCAAGGCGAAGGCGGCTAGTGCAGAACGTTTTTCCCGTCTGTACTGGCCGTCGTCGCGTTTGGACTCTACTACCACTTACCAACAGGTGGAGTAGAGTCATTTGCCCTCCCGGCGAAAAAAAAAAAAAAAAAAATCAAGTAAAATCCTTAAAGGTTGATTTTAAATAGTATTGTATTAAATTTGTGTATAGGTGTTTTATGTAGCATTTTCATAGTATGTGCTTGCCTAGCAGTGTGCCATTAAAACTATCAGTGTTCTTGAAACCTATTTTTTGAGAGAAGAAAAAGGCTTGAATTTCCACTATGCTGTCAAATGAGTGTGTATATTATATGGTCAAGTAAAAGTAAATTATTATGATAAATTGTTTACAAAATAATTTATACTGGATACAAAAACAAAATGTTAGTTCCTTAGCTTCACATTAAAATTAAAAGATGTACTATCTATTATTAAACTAATCTATAGATTAAAAGATTTTTTTATGTAAGAGGCGGTAATGGGGTTAAACTGATAGAAAGTGACTACCACCGCCCATTTATATTTGCAACACTGGAGAGCTTCTATGTTCTGAAGGTTTTAAAGTCATATCGGTTCAAAGCAACGTTCTAATGCCAAGATTTCTCTCTCTTTCCTCTTCTGGGAGAAGATATAATAATATTGTTCATCAAATCTACCAGTAATATTTGAGTCCAAAGAAGAATATCAGTCAAAATAACAGTTATAGCACGTTATAGTTCACAATTCGTTTCAGTTTTTTCAAATTATTTTCTTCAAAATATGAGTTATCAACATTTACCCAATTTAATAATTTTAATTATTTCAATTTTACTGCGACAAAAAGAAAAATAAATAAATATATAAAATGTGTACGGAATCCACCAAAAATATATTTAAAACAATGAAAAAAAACATAAGACTTGAATATACTTGGTAAATAGCAAAAGATATATAAAAGGCAAACGGGAATTGCAAAATACACTTTACAATTTGGTAATCATGGCAGTCAGGGGTTGTTTGTTATATGTCGCATTTGTTGGACTCCAAGTTTCAAGTACCTTGGCAGCAGGTAAGTTGGTCCGAGAAACTAGCTATTAATAATGACCCTTGGAATAAAAAAATCTGTATACCGTTATATATTGTAAATAAAAATTAAACTTAAATAGTTAAAGCATCGAGTGTTATAATAAATTCACTATAAGTCTAATAAATTTATAGTTACAATATTTGTGTACAATAATCATATAAAAAATATCGATGAATTGTTTTAGGTACAGTGCCTTTGACTTGTTTCCTTCAGAACCAAAATTTCTTTAACATATTTAATAGAAGAGCTGAACTTACTTCTAATGGGACTTCAACAAATCCTCCACAATTTGATACTATGCGCGTAAAAGGAATTGATTTGAACAAGGATGGATGGAGTTACAGAACAACAAACCTAGAATATAGCGGCCTAAATAATGCAGTTTTAGATGACTTTGGGTAAGTCAAATTTATATATTGATCAATATATTATTTTCTATTGATTTACATACTGTAAAATACAACAAAGTTAAATGTATACGAATTAGAATGAAAAATATTGTCAGTGAGGATTGCTTTTAGCTTTGATATTTATCTAGATTGAATACATTGGTCTAAGAATCTTTTATTATTATATCAGTCCAATAGAGGTAGGGGTTATTGCTAGTTTCGCCTTGGTTGCATAAACATATAAGCCATCTACTATAACACATCAGTATTGTATTTTTGGAATTTGAAGTGTTATTTCAGGTACAATATGTAAGGTACATAAGATCTTAAGATAATACATGTATTACATAGCCTGTTTAACATACTGCCATTAATAAATAAAACTGTTTTATCAGCAAAAGTCTTCTTTATAATAACCAGAAGATGCTTCCTACGATTTGTGGAAACAGGCGTGTAGGTTATAATATGGTTTTCATTTATACTGAGCTCATCAAAATGACTTATAACTAAAATTTGTGTAAACACGTACTAGAATAGATGAATGAATAGAAATTCATGGAGGATTTCGGTGATGTCAAATTATTTTTTAGATTTAATTTCAACTCTAATATAACACACTTAACTTTCCATACGGATATGGTGGTCACGTGTCAATACTTGACAGATGGATTATTATTTTCACAACCTGTTAGCGGCGCAGGTTCCTGTATTGTGCACCTTGGTAAGTTTTCCAAATACATTAATTTAGTATTGAAATAAATTGCACTTTACGACAATACAAAAATAGAGAATTATCTAATGGCTTAGAAAGAGTGCCGAATTATTGTCATTCGAAGAATTTATGTATACTTGCTATTTTTTCATATCATATATATTCATTTAAGTCAGTAGGTTAAAATCGACTTCCTAAATATTTTACATATTGACGTAGTTAGTAACAAAACAAGTGTAGAAGCATTTAATGACGTACATTGCAAAATACCATGTGGATAAATTTAACTTTCAAAATACACACTTCTAAAACTTAGTTCTGATAGTATTTTTAATGGGATATTAATAATTTACTTGAATTTACCACACAGAGTAAATATCAAAATACTTGTGTGTATCTAAAAAATTCTGTCACATGTATATACATGCTAACTAACAATGGAGTATAAGGACACTATTATATATATTCAACATTTTATATTTTACATTAAAGTATTGCCTACACTTTTTATTAATATTAACATTTCAGATAATATTCAATTCGGTATGATCATGCCGTTTAATGTTCAGGAAGAGTACGGTCAACAGTTTATAAATCTTAGGAGCTACCGTTACTTTTACGACGTAAGAGATGGTGCTAACTTTACTTTAACCAATCTTTACTTTGGAGATAAGGAATCAAGTGAGTTGATATATAATATATATAATATTTTCTATTTATCTTATAATAACTATATTTCACTTATGAAGAGACTGCAAACCCATCTGTATGGGAACCTCCCACTTATCTCTTAATCTATCGACAAACATTAATTCTTCGTATTGGTGTGTTCCAATTTGAAAGTGAGCCAGTGTGAGTCCCAAGTCACAAGGTATATAAGATCACACATCAGAGTTTTCATAGCTAGCTTTACTATACGGTCTACGGCCTAAGTGACACCTTGCCATCTCGTGACACATTATTTTTGTGTTGTTATGACTAATTCAAAATAGATAATTTGCTTTTTTTATGTGCGACTGAAAACCCTATTCTGATAAATTGTGGTGATTGCAAGAAATAAGCTGCATTATTTTCTTTTTAGGTGACAGAATCCATCATCTCATGAACTCCAATTGGAAATTTATCACAGAACAATATTCACCGATTTTTATAGACGCAGCAGCTGAATATATGTTTGAAATGTTTAGAAGCAATATGCGTGACATGCCTTTAAAGGGCCAAATTAGTTGCTAGTTTTTAATATTAATTAATATTTCAAGAAATAATTTTAAAAGCTTGAGCATGTTATTGTTGCAATTTAAATTAATTCTTTATTATTTGGTATTTAGCGTGCAATTATCAATATAAATCATATTTATTTTAATGGTTTTAAAAACACTTTTTTATAAATTATGGTCAAATATTAAATTGCTTCTATTGCTTCTATCAATTTACGTTTTGTCGTTTAAATTGAGACAACTAAGTAACATACAACAGAAAAGGTACTTTTAAATATCTTAAAAAAATATATTAAAAACTTTTAGCTTTAAAAAATGTTCAATACAAGATACTGAAGAGAAATCAATATTTATTAATATAATCACCTAAATTATTAACAATCAAGAACGTTTACAAAATAAATATTTACTTATATTGATAGCTGTTTTCTTTGTGGTATGGTTTGATGCAAGCCCGTCTGGGTAGGTACCACGCACTCATCAGATATACTACCGCATGTATAGGACGAGTGAGCCTACAGGTTCTGTGTGGCGAAGTGTAACTACAGGCATAAGGGACATAGCATCTTAGTTCCCAAGGTATGATTAATAATTCTTACAATGCCAATGTTTATGGGCGGTGGTGACCACTTACCATCAAGAGATCCATTTGCCCATCCGCCTATTTAATTTAATTAAAAAAAAAACTTTAGGTCAATTTATTTATAATAAAAATAAGTAATGCAACATTCTATATTTACATAATATATTACATATATAATGATATTATGTTTCATTATTAATTTCATTCTGCTGTTATTTTGCATGTCATGAAGTTCAAGGTGACTTTTTGTATCGTAGTATGTTTCGTAGTTGAATGTCTTCACATTATATGTTGAACATTTACACAAATAAAGTAGAAAAAGTTAAAAAAAAAACATAATTACGTGTAAAGTGTAACATTTACAAGATAAACAATAGAAATATGCAAATTACATGATTAGCACGTAAATGCTAAAGACCCACAAACATAATTCCTAAATTATATTCATTGCGAGAATAAGGAATAGTTTCTCGGGGGAGCCTCACCCCTAGAGAACGCGTCCCCAGGTGGCGGATAGGGGAGGACTCGGCAGGTATGCCGGGTAGGAGGGAAATAAAATACCTCCTGTGGACCAACAGGCCGGAGAAGGACACTTCCTTACCAAACCCCTGCTTCAGGCTTACTCAAATATCTGGAGCAAAGGCTGTAATTAGGCTGGTTGGGACGCACAAAAGGGATGGCGGAGGAAGAGCCTGCATAAGGCCAACGGCGGCGCCCGCATGTCTCCACGAGAAGTATGACCTTGGCGTCAGGTGGCAACCGGCCGTAAAACTTTAGCCAAAAACTCAAACTCCTTGTATGACAGCAAAACTAAAGATGAGAACGTTAAATGCTAGGGCGTCCCCCTCAAGCGACTTAGATGCGAAGAATGCGATACATGCTAGGGCGTTCCCCACAAACGACGCTCAAGACGAGAAACCAACGTTCGCATCCAAAAGTCTTTGACAAACTCAGACTCGCGTCGTGGAACCTCGGCACAATGACGGGACACAGCACAGAACTAAGCGAAATTCTAAAAGCAAGGAAAATAAATGCCCGCTGCGTCCAAGAAACGAAATGGAAAGGGTCAAAATCCAGGGATATCGGAAATGGCTACCAACTTGTATACCATGGTACTGATACCAAAAGAAACGGAGTAGGTATCGTATTGGATGAAAACCTGAAAACGAGAATAATCAACGTGGATAGAAAGAATGACAGACTCATTAGCATAAAACTAGCGATGGACGGCCAACCGCCTTTGAACTTAATCTCTGCGTATGCACCACAAACGGGATGTTCTGAACAAGAAAAGCAAGATTTCTGGGAGGACTTTGACAAAATTATGCAAAATATTCCTTTAACAGTACATGCATGCATAGGAGGAGACCTGAATGGACATGTAGGAGAAAAGAACGACCTTTATAGCGACATCTATGGAGGCTATGGATTTGGCACTAGAAATAAACAAGGAATAAGAATTCTTAATTTCACATCCAGGCACTTCCTAAAAATAATCAATACATATTTCCAAAAAAAACCCGAACACCTTATCACCTACAAATGCTCTGAATATAACTCACAAATAGATTATATCCTCGCCAGCAACAACATTTTTAAACTTTATAAGGACTGTAAAGTGATTTCCGGCAATGAAACTACCCAAACCTATAACAACACTCATCGGCAGAACAGACAGTATTAAGTGGAAAGAACTGCACTCCGACAAGGGCTCACCGCTTTTAGAATGGGCCTAGCCTATGAGCCTATATGAAAGAAGACATTGAGACCGACAAATCAGCTAACCAGATGTGGTCTGATTTCGAAAGACTATGTTTGGAAAGGGAAAAAGCTATCCTGGGTATTTGACGTGGAGCACTGCGCATAAGTATAGCAACGTCCTGGTGGAATGAAACTGCACAACACATAATAAAGTCAAAGAGAGAGGCATTTAAAGCATGGCAGAAATCGGGTTTGAAAGAAGACCACCTACTGTATAAGAATCTTAAAAAGATAGCTAAATTTGCTGTAGCATAATCCATGGCAAAATCTAGACAAGATTTTTATGATAGATTGGAAAAAGCCGAGGATGAGAACTCTATCTACAAAATAGCCCGACAACGCCATAGGTAACAAATACATCAAAAATTCCCAGGGTGTTTTACTAACGGCGAACAAGGATATAAACATAAGACGGAAGGAATACTACGAACAACTAATGAACGAGGAGTTTTCGAGCCTATAAAATCTATATTAGAGGAGGAGGTGAGCAAGGTTATATCAAAAATGAAATACCATAAGACCACTGGTCCCGAACAGATACCAGCAGATCTCTGGAAGAAGCTGAAAGAATTTGTAACACCCTGGCTCACCAAGCTTTTTAACGCTATTATTAAAGATGGCAAGATCCCTGAATCCTGGCATATCAGCATTCTATCACCGATATATAAAGAAAAAGGGGAATGCGGAAACTACAGCGGAATAAAACTCACATCACACACACTGAAACTGTTTGAAAGAATCATCGCCGCACGCATAAATGACTGTACCCGTATAACTGAGAACCAATACGGCTTCACGCCTGGCAAATCTACCATCGATGCCATTCAGTTAATTAGAGTTGTGATGAAGAAATATCGTTCAAACAAAGAAAATCTGTATCTCCTGTTCATCGACCTAGAAAAGGCTTTCGATAGCGTGGGTACCCAGAAATCTAGTTTAGCAGGCTACGAGAGTTCAAAACATCCCGGAATATTATGTGATACTAATACAAGATATGTACATAAACACCAAAACGCACGTCAAAAGTCCAGCGGGTCTTGGCGAGCCCTTCCACGTAAATGTAGGAGTACATCAGGGATCTGCCTTGAGCCCATTGCTATTCAACCTGTGCATGGACTACATCACGCGAGGCATACAAAAGCCAGCACCAGAGTGTATTCTTTACGCAGATGATATAGTCCTAGTGGCGAAAAATGCACAAAACCTACAGGAAACACTTATTCGGTGGGTAACACAAATAGGAAACGGTTTGCTACGCATTAGTCGAAGTAAGACCGAATATTTTGAGTGTGACTATGGAGGGACAGAAGAGACGGGATGTAATATTTACATAGACAACCGCGCACTACCCAAAGTAGACAACTTCAAGTATCTTAGATCTGTGCTTACTACTGATGCAAATATCGATAAGGACGTGGACCACCGCATTAAAACCGCCTGGATAAAATGGAAATCGCTTTTGGGTGTTCTCTGTGACCATAGAATGCCCATTCGTGTAAAGGGAAAAGTGTATAAAACGGTAGTACGCCCATCCATGATCTATGGGGCAAAGTGTTGGACCATCAAAAAGACGCACGAACAACAACTGCATACAAGCGAGATGAAATTGCTTAGATGGGCGGGAGGAATCACCCAGCTGGACAAAGTAAGGAATGAGTATGTCAGGGGATCATTCAAGGTAACACCAATTGTGGAAAAATTGAAGGAATGTTGACTGCGCTGGTACGGCCATATCCTGAGACGTAACGATGATCATCCTATCAAGAAAGCCTTAAATATCCCGGAACGACCGCGGGGAAGAGGGCGACCGCCCGCAACCTGCTGGTCAAACCTACAAAAAGAGGCCCAGAAAGAGAATCTGAGTACACAGACAACCCAGAACAGAGCTCTCTGGCGCAGACGTACAAGGAGACCCGACCCCAGCTGAACTGGGAACAGGGTTTGAACAAAGAAGAAGAAGAAGCGAGAATAAGGAATAGTGTCTACAATTTTACGGCTGTGATGTCTACAGATCGCGGTTCAACAAAGAGTTTCTTAATGCCATTTTCTCTTTTTCAGTTTATGAGAATTTATTATTGGAAATATTTCATCTAGTCTTAATTACTATTATATTAAAGCTGTAATATTTTTTAAACTTTTACATAAAGTTATTTACTCGTAGTAAAATATTCTATACTATTATATATTCACGGGCAAAGTTATGAAGGTATTTATTTCTATTAAATACAAATAACTTATCTGTGTAACTCTGCTTCATATGTGTTCTGTATTTACACCCGGACAAGCTCAATTGAATATCGATGTACTTATTTTTTGTATTTTCATCACGTGCTTAATGGTGAAGAAAAACATCGTGGAGAACGTCGTGTTAGTTAACACTCTTTCAAATCACATTGTAAAAAACATTTATAATAGACTACTACACTACTACTCATTTATTAAAAGTTGTTCAGTCGGTGTCAGTTCAGGCGTGGCGTTTCTACTGAATTTAAAGAATTTATTTTCTAAAGATTATTGACTCTTGTTTATCTCCGATTTCCTTATTTTACATCAAAGAAAAATATATTTGATTACTTAGGGACCTACCTTAATAGAATGAAGATTTAATCATTCAAATCATGAAAAAATATGGTGTAAAATATATATAACTCTTCATGTTTTAAAAAAAAGGATAAAAGTGATGTCAAAAAACATGATTCAACTAGGATATAATATGCATCTTAATTTTCAATCTACCATTGCTTTAAATAAATAAAATATGTGCTTTCAAGGAACAAGATTACAATAAATATGATAGAAGGAAGAATATTGATAAAAATGTAAGTTATTAACTTTGGGCAACGGATAGAAAGAGTAAAGTGAAATCGGTTAAATCTAATTAATTGAGAATTTATAACACCGAAAACTAATTAATCACGTACCTAGACAATTTAGGATCGACACCGTCGTCCTGTCATCGAGGCGACTCTCAAAATATTAATTTTAAATTAAGCGATCATCCACGAATAGGCTTTGTTTCATAATTTTCATATTTATTTAGTACTAGCTGTACCGTGCGGCTTCAACTGCGTCAAACATTACTGCTCCGCCCTCGTGTATTGTAGGTGTCGTGTTATATATCTTTCTTAATAATTTTACTACTATAATGCAATTTTATTAAATCGCACATTTTAAAAGCGTTCAAATAAACAATTCATTGATATTGTTTTTAATATAATAAGTAATAATAAGTAAATAATAAGTAATAATAAGTAGTAATAATAATAAGTAATCTAATGTGAGCATCCCAATAGAAATGCTGTTTATTGCTATGATGAGACAACGGGCGGGACGGGACATCGGAGCAGCTTTTACCAAACAACAATTAATATAGACTCATTATTATAAGCAAGTCTTAATACGGAATACAAAAAAAAAGTATTACAAGTAGGTAAAACTTATCGATATCTTTTGTTACTCTAGTCTACATTTATTCCGTCGCAATTATTTTTTTACAAGAAAGAGTCTTTATAAGATTACGTACTTTAACTCACGAAACTAGCATTTCACGAAGTTGATGATTAGTTGAAAGTAATTATTATATGAAAATTAAAAACAAATTATCACATTCTCCATATTTTTCATATACTATAAACTATTTTTTTTTTTTCATAGAATAGGAAGGTGGACGAGCATATGGGCCACCTGATGGTAAGTGGTCACCAAACGCCCTTAGACATTGGCATTGTAAGAAATGTCAACCATCGCTTATAGCCAATGCGCCACCAACCTTGGGAACTAAGATTTTATGTCCCTTGTGCCTGTAATTACACTGGCTCACTCACCCTTCAAACCGGAACACAACAATATCAAGTATTGCTGTTTTGCGGTAGAATATCTGATGAGTGGGTGGTACCTACCCAGACGGGCTTGCACAAAGCCCTAGCACCAGTAAACTACTTTTATTCTATTATTTTTTTATTTATTTCGTTACATAGAGTCTGAGCTAGTGGGGCTCAATATATTTTGCCAATTTTGTCATGTTTAGCGAACTCCGAGACATATCAGGTGCAAATTTTAAAATTTTAGTTGATGATATTTATGAGAACAAATATAAGCAACAAAAAAATTATATTTAAACCTTCTAATAATAGCATTTAAATATCACTGCAATTTTACTCAATTGGAATAATATAATAACTTTTGTCAAAAAGCATTATTATACATATATTGAAGTCCTCGCGATACAACTATTACTCTTAGAATAAATGATTTGGTGTCACATTAGTTGCTAATGGCTTCCTTGAAGATATCGTCATTACACTTAGCAATTAAATTTTGAATAAATGTCGTCGTGAAAGATACAACTTTGCTCTTACTACAACTATAGCAAATGGATAACTTTCAGAATCTTATTTGAAGTGGCATTCATACTTAAACCCAAGTTTTAATTAGAAAATTATAATACGAAAACAACATTACAAGAAACCTATCGGAACATTTCTTGGTCATACTCTTGCAGTCTGTATTCTTCTATTAAAGTACCTAATGGTTCATTATCTATTTCAGTATTTTTATATTAATTTATTTTATTGGGTACTTCTATAAAAAATGGCTTATCCGTACAAAATTTTTAATTTTAATTTCATCCTATTAAATGTTTTAACAGGATGAAATTAAATTAAAAAATCCTATAAATTTACACTGTATAAAAACAACCACCATAAATAATACTAAAACCAATCTGATTTGTAATACATAAATTGCTGTCTTACTTATAAGTATATAATATATTATGTTTAAAACGACAATTGCATAAAAAACTACACACAATACATTATACACTATATTGTATAAAGTGCTAATTAACAAACTAAATAGCATAAATATATATTAAAAGAAAAAAAGATCGTGCAATCGTTGCTGTCCCCTCGGATTATGACCATGAGACTACAAAAAGTGTGTGTGATTTGCGTACATACTTGTGTCTTGTTATATATCTTGCGTCGTTCGGTTAAAAGGACATAATTACGAAACAATTAAAGGCAAAAGAATTATGGTGATCATAGTATTTTTTTATTAAATTAATCATTCCCATTTATGTTATTATATCATATTAAGTGAATTTAAATTTTAAATACAATTGTTTGTCTATATTTCGATGAATCTTAGGAAAATAATAAAGATTTCAATTCCGAATCGATTACGGACGTTATCTATCTTGCTCTAGTTATGTCATGTGCTTTTATTAAAAAATATCCGCTAGCTTTATCGCGATTTTCATTGGAATTAAAAAAATGGGATTAAGAAAATTTAGAGACAATTATTTTCTGTTATCAAAATGTAACTGCAATGAAAATGTAATGCAAGTGCAACGCAGGCATCTCTATGGTAGCAATTAGCGACGATTTAACACCGGGTAATTTATTTCAGTCATGCTGCGTTTCCTAAGAAAACTTTAATTAAGACATGGGATTTAATTACTTTTAACATTAATGTGTATTTTAATTAAAAAAAGGTAATTGTCAAATATTCAATAATAAAATTAAATAAGCAGAAAAAACAAGAAGCAATAATAAATTTATTTTAAATGTACAATGATTAACGATAGTGATCGCAGCGTTGGAATATCATTTCTTTTACTTTATTAGGGTCCGATATTATCACGTTGACATATCAGTGTCATCCACAGTTTGGACGAATAACGCCAACCTAGCCGCAAGCAAGCTTTCATTTCGTAGATATTTCGAGCAAGACCGAATTTTATCTCATCGTATTTGCATGGCAGTGACGCGTTGTTCACTCATGCCAAGTTTTACAAAAGAGCGAACAATACCCGAAATTATTTGTTTTATATTTTTCATGATGTTTCAGTGCTTGAAGAAGAATATTTTGCGGAAAGAAACAAAATCGTCTTTGTAAAGAAAAACGCAAAATGTTGACATTTTTGTTTAATCAAATTAAATATTTTTAAACCATTTATAAGTTTATAATCTTTTTATTTATTTATTTTACGAAGATAAGTGTTATAATATCATATCATTTGTCTGTGTAGCTTTTAATTCCAGTAATTAAAAGACAAATAGCTGTTTAGGGTATAAATTGAATAAATAGTTTTTCTTATGGAACTGAGATGGCTCATTGAATAAAATACCTGGACCTTATTTGAAGATCGTTAGATCGGATGTCAAACAAGTACCACGAGGCAGCCCGTAATTAATTTGATAAGAGGTGAAATATCGTGAGTAAATAAATAGAGAAAATTAACATTGGAGGAGCGTGGTGGGATAATTATTTGAAATATGAATATTTAGTTAAGTATTTACGAAACTGACTGATCATTTTTATTAAATACAATTTCTGTTTTAAAAGCCATCTAACAAAAGTTATGAATAATATTTAATACAAAAATCAATGAAAAATTATCAAAAAAAAACAAAAATGTAGTAACTTGCAATTACGTTTATCTTTTCCTGACTTTCTCAACTAATTTCACGTTTATGGGAAATATTTTGAAAAATATACTTCGTAAGCTGAAGGCCGTTTTTCTTGGAATTTTCATTTGGTACTGTAAATAATAAAATCGTTATGAAATTTATATGGTAAGGATCTGATTTAATTAGCAGAATTATAAAGCAAAGAACCGTGTCTTCTTATATGATATAAAATTTAAAATTATTTATAATTCGCTCAAAAATCTTATAATAAGTATTAGCAATATATAAGCTATTAGTATTATTATTCTTATTTTATAAGCTTATTCATAGTAAATAATTTTGGCTAATATTTAAAAAGTTATGTTATTTGTATGTTACAACAAGTGAACTTAAACCGAATATCGCGGGTTCAAACCTGGGCAAGCACTACTCAATTTTGATGTGCTTAATTTGTGTTTATAGTTTCTTCTCGTTACTCTTTAAATAAATAAGTTTTGCTTATGTAGGAGTTGTTAACTTTTTTGTTCAAATTATTCAATAAAAACACGTGTAGAATCGAAAGATAATGTTTTGACAGACATTCGTATCATGATATTAATCTGTATGCAATTAAATCGCTTCATAATAAGGGTTGATTGAACACTATATAATTTCTCTTTAAATTATCCGAATCGAACCTTTGTTTAAAAGTTAGGACTGGTATGATAACGCAAAAAGTAAGGAAAATGCCTCAGTGTGAGCGAACGACGGATATCAGGAGCGAACAGTACGCGCTGTACTGTTCGCTCCTGATATGCGTCGTTCGCTTTTAGTCTATTTTTACACCTTTTATTATTTGTGAACTAGACTACACTTGAATAAAATTATTTAAATTAAGAACGTACTTCTTAAAATAAATATTTTTTTATTTATTTAAAACGTTAATCCGCTGTTGAGAAATTGAGCGACCGCGGTGCCCTTTCAAAATTTGTACATTAAACTATATGACTAATTTAAATTAACACCTTGGGGTTACGGCAAAATTGAATTTGGTGGCCAAAGATGCATTGGCGAAGTAACTGGCGTAAAGATTTCGTATGTTCCATTCGTATTTACCATGCTTATTACATATCTAAGCACAATAGACAATTTAGTTGCCAAGGTTGGTGGCGCATTAGTGATGTACGGATTGGTTAATATTTTTTATAGTGCTTAAGTCTATGGTTGGTGGTGACCATTTACCAATATTAAAGGAAACCAAATAGCAGGTCACCTTTTTCAAAAGGTCTGTCTCATAATGTGGGACGAATGTACGATGATAGTGGCTCATGTACGATGAGCCACTATCATCGTACATAGAAGCCGTAGACAGAACCTAAGAAAACAATAATGAATAGTTGCATGAAAAATACTAAGAGCGGTGCTCTATGTATATGTATTATTATAAGCCCTAGCACTTTACTGTATGGGTGAATAGATCTATTAGCGGATTATTATACTTTATTGATTAAAAAATGCACGCGAAAGTCCTTATTTTACCCGTAACCCGTACGAGGTCGAGGCGGGCAGCTAGTCATATATATATTCCTGTACATATATGGATGTTACTATATGGGTTCGTACTTTTTGAAGTAGAAGATTTCTAGACTATATATGTCTTGCTTCTGCTTGTAATTTTATTACATACATTAATTTAAAAATAATGTACTTTATGCTTATCGACACTAAGGATTGATGTATCAAATATAAATATAAAATTTAAATTAAGACTAATGTGAAATATGTAGAAAACAAATACTATTTGAAAATATGTAAGCGTATTTGAAATTTTAAGAATCATAACAAGACTGAATAATTTTATTTAAATGTAACTCTTGTATAAAATTTTAATTGCAACGTAAAATAACATATTCTGCGCTACTTGTAAATAAAGTTATAATTCAAAAGTCATACTTTATTTATTCATATTGATGAACATATTTTACAGGAAATTTGTGTTTTATTTATAAAACTTGTAAACGTGCAAATGGCCACCTGTGGGTAACTGGTCACCAACACCCCCAGCATGGGCACTGTAAGAATATAAACGATACCTTACATCGCCATACGCCGCCAACCTACACTAACTAACTCTTCAAACCGAAATACAACAATAGTAAGTATTGTTGTTTAGCGGTAGAATATATCAAAACAAAAGAGATGTACTGAATTGTTTATGTTATTTACAATCCCAATGTCTATGGAAGATTTAAGCAACTAATGTGATGGTGTAGGCCACTTATGGTAAGCCTACACTATCACATGTCCACGTCAGTAGTTGGCTCCAATTTAAAATGAACAAATTAAAATATTTAACACTTTTTATGTTGTCGTAGAATTATAATGACCGTTAGCTTATAATAAATCTGGACATATTGAAAACTGTGAAATTCTAAACGTATGATTCAACTGGAAGAGCAAATGAGACAATTTAATTACAGGCACAAAAAGATACTAACATCAATGAACATATACTCTTTGCTGGGACAGAAGACACTGGATTTATGAGAGAAAAAAAACATCCTTTCAATTTAAAGCACATAAATATATTTTACTATTTAACTGAAAGAATTAATCGCTCTGTTAAGAAATCATTTACAAATATTCATTAAAAAAACCAGTATTTATAACATTTAAAGATATATACTACGTATCCTTTGCTTGTCCGTCGCCTACAGAATGTAAATGGAAACTAAACTTAACAAAATAACGCGAAAAGTCGATAATACCTGGGTAGATAGCCGATAGTAATTGAAGAAAAAAGCGCTTCGCTGACGCTGATTGCAGAAAAAAGCAAAGAGAACTTTCTTTGATTGTAGCAATTCTGATGTATTTGAAATGAAAACTAATTATTTTCATTAGCATTAAATTAGTCATTATTTATTCACAAGTATGATCACTGTTTTCTATTATATAAATAAAAAATCCTTAAAAAACGTACAAACTATACTTCAGACGTAGATTCATATGGATGATTCTAAAAAAAATAATTAATTATTCGCTAAATAAACTTTCAACTTCCCTAATTAAGTACTAATACTAATGCGAACTTGTTGTTATTAACGCAATTGTAGTGATTAAAAAACGTTCACGAAGTATTTTGATATGAATATTGAACGTGCTATTAAATGCATGCTCAGTTTAACACTAATTGTTAATTGACTCATTAATTCCATATAGAAATCGCCGTGTCCCAATACACGCAAACACAAATATCTAAACGACGGTAAATACCCATTTAGCCAAAACAAATATATGAAATGTGTAACGATCAAACTGGCAATTGTAAAGGTAGCTCATTTATGATAACTATTGCTATTATAAAAGTTAATGTATTTCAGAATTCTGCTCCAAAGCGGATTGGTGGCTTCACATGAGGCAGATTTTTATCCGAGTCACATAGGTTTTCTTGCGATGTTTTTCTTGAAATGAACGTCGTTATTATAATACAAATTAAGCGAATGAAAATTTAATAGTGGTAGTTAACGTATTCGGTCAGAAATTCCGAAATACGTAAGAAAATCACTATAAAAATCAGTAAGTAAACGGGTTCCAGATTTAATAAAGGCAAATATATAAAACGGGTCACGGTGCAAACGTACAAAAAAAAATCGAATGAAATCTCCTAAATACTAGCTAGTCTCGTTTTTATTGGATGGACACGTTAAACCTTAATGTCCTCATTTAAAATTCTATTCCTTATATCTCTTTCACGCCTCGTCGGCCCGAACGGCTGAATCTTTTCAATTCTACTTCCATTCTAATATCATTCCTATTCCTAATCTTTTTCCTGACTTTAATGCTATAAATTTCAGGCTACCGGAAATATGGCTTTATTATTTTTAAATAATATGGATAGACTTTTCAAATTATGCTTTTATTCAGCTTATTGTTGCATTCATTATTAAGGAGGTGAAGCTAATTTTATGTCTGGGTTTAGCAAGAGCTGAGTTTGTCTTGTGTCTAAAATAAATCCTTTTGATTTCAAATCTGGGAAACCACTACGTGTTAGTAATTAACCTCGTACTAGGCGACACAAGCAGTGGGATAGGCTAGTACTTTTTTTCTAATGAATTGAATCACCAATGCTGTATCTGCTTACACCATTCCAGCAACTTGTACCTCAACAACATTCAAGTAACTTGTACCTCGATTTTTCTTACTTTATAAATAATATGGCCCATTAAAAATAACATTGAAACTGATGGAATAGCAGCATTCAACTCAGCTGATGGAGAAGTTCAACACGTGAGATGACAAATAAAATTTTGACTCGATTAATAAATTTTTATGTAAGAAGGATGGTTTTACATATGTATTTGCATACTTGAAAATTTTTCGTCATCGCAAGAGAATTGACAAAAGAAAATGTAAATCTAATTTCACAATTGTCATATTTTCGACGAAATTCATTAGAGCAATCTGAATATGAAAGTAATTTTATATGTATGACATTTCTCTTTAAGCGGAAATTACAATGTCGATAAGAACAAAGTTATACTTCGAAAACACAAACAAATAAGTTATCTTGAACATAACTATACATAAATAATATAAAAAGTGGTCTCAGGCACCCAGACGACTAAACACGTGGGACAGCAACAAGCAGAAGAAAAATCTTTCATTTCATCATGAGAGACAAACAAAGCTTCCTCCAGACTAACGTCAACAAATGCGCCGGAGCTAGGACCTGATACTGCAATCCATGAAAGAGTGGAAAACCGACTTGGCTGTTTCCTGCGGGCCCTATTTCATCCCTCTCCTACCTCAGTGGATAGGGGACTTGGAGGGCACCGTGGTGATCCTAATTTGGAACAGAACAGATCCCCCTCTCTCACTCATTGAGAAGGGTTCGGGCTACGTAGTGGCGGCGTGCACCAGCAAGGAGGGTCCGTGGTGAAGCTTTCATTCGCCACCCCTGTCGTAGCACAAAGAGTGAGGAATTGAAGGGTAGAGGAGGAGTTGGAGATTTTGTGGGCCCATGAATACATTTGGCTATGCGGCCATTGTACCGCGCAGGTTACCACGCCTAAGATGTACTGGTACATTGACGGTGGTAGTCAATGACCATCAGGTGAACGTATACGTAGTCGTTTGCCCCCTCTTACATAAAAAAATATTTTACTGAATATTCAATTCAGTGCCTACTCCAGCTCACTGCTACACGGAGGAATTAGTAAATATTAACTTAATTGACCCATAAAAATAAAATTTCTGGTTTTTATAAATAAAATAATAATGTTTTTCATTAATTCTTCGACTCACTTATGAGTCCAATAAAGGATCAGTCACAAATACAATTATAGCTCGTTATAGTTACGAATTTGATCCAGTTTTTTTCTATTTATTTTCTTAAAAATATATCTAATTTCAAATTAAATAATCAAAATTTACCTAATTTTATCACCTTTCATCAAATTTTGCTATAACAAAAATAAAAACCAAGAAATATTTAAAATGTGTACGGAATCCATCACAAATATTTTAACAACAATGAAAAAAAAACATAAGTTTTGACTGTACTTGGTAAATAGCAGCATATGTATAAAAGGCAAACGGGAATTGCAAATGCACACTTTACGAATTGGACATCATGGCAGTTAGGGGTTGTTTGTTATATTTCGCATTTGTTGGACTCCAACTCCAAGTTTCAAGTACCTCGGTAGCAGGTAAGTTGCTCCGGCAATATAGCTATTAATAGTAACCCTTGGAATCAAAACCTCTATGTTTAATTTTATATTTTAAATGAAAAATAAGCTTTAATAGTTAAAGATCGAGTGTTACAATCAATTCACAATATGTCTAATAAATATGTATTTACAATATTTCTGTACAAGAATCATATAATATAAATATTGATTAATTCTTTTAGGTGCAGTGCCTTTGACTTGTTTCCTTCAGAACCAAAATTTCTTTAACATATTCAGTAGAAGAGCTGAAGTTACTTCTTTAACACATGCGGCTTCAAAACATTCTCCACATTTTGACACTATTCGAGTAAAGGCAATTAATTTGTACAAGGATGGATGGATATTTAATACAACAAACCTAGAATTTAGCGGCCTAAATAATGCAGTCTTAGAAGACTATGGGTGAGTAAAATTTCAAATATAGGTTAATATATTATATTCTACTGCTTTACAAAATGTTAAATATAACTTAGTTATGAATTCGAATAAATAAAGATAGTCGTTGAGGACCAATTATAGCATAGATATTTATCTAAAAACGATTACAAGACATTGTTCTAAGAAGAAGAATTATTATTATATTATTCTACTAGTGTAGGGGTTATTGCTAGTTTCGTCTAGGTTGCATGAAAACATTAGCCATCTACTATAACGCATCAGTGCTTTGTATTGTTCCTTTGCAATTTGAAGTGTATACGATATATAAGATCTTGGGTAATACATATATATGTTTAACATCCTGATATAAATAAATAAAATTGAGGTTACGGCATAAGTATTCTTTAAAATAACCAGAAGATGCTTCCTACGATAAGTGGAATCAGGCGTGTAGGTTATAATTTGGTTTTCATTTATAATGAACAGATCGAAGTAATTTATAATGTATGTAGGCAAATACTAGAATAGATGATTGAATAGGAATTCGTCAAAGATTTCAATGATGTCAAATTATGTTTCAGATTTGATTTCCACTCAAATATTTTGCACTTAACCTTCCATGCGGATATGATGGTCACGTGTCAATACAGTACAGATGGATATTTATTTTCACTTCCTATTTGCGGTGCAGGTTCCTGTATAGTGTATCTAAGTAAGTTTTACAAAGAAATCAATTTAGTATTGAAATAAATTGCACTTTACAAAAAAAAAGAAGATACTTATATGCTCACAACATTGGCAATATATTTTATGGGTTATGCCTTGTAAAAGTAATAAAGACTTTTTCTAGTGGCTTTGAAAGAGAGGAATTACTTTCATCCGAAGTCTGCTTGCTATTTTTTTTTATCTTATATGTTCATATAAATATTTAATCTACTGACGTAGTTAGTTACAAACAAGTGTAGGAGCATATAATTATGTACATTGCAAAATTACCAAGTGGATAAGATAAGATAAATACCTATATAATTAAGTTCTGATAGATTTTTTCATGATATATAAACAATTCATTTTTAAATCAGTACAGAGAAATTGTCAGAAAAGCTGCGTGTCTCTGAAGAAATTTAGTCACATATTTGCACATGCTAACTATCAACGGAGTATTAGGATATTATTTATAGTCAACACTTTATATTTCACATTGAAATATTGCTTAAAAATATTTAATAATATTCACATTTCAGAAAATATTCAATTCGGCATGATCATGCCGTTTAATGTTGTACAAGAGTATAGTCAAGAGTTTATAAATCTTAGGAACTATCGTTACTTTTACGACGTCAGAGATGATGCTAAAATTACATTAACCAATCTTTACTTTGGCGATAAGAAATCAAGTGAGTTGATATATGTATATAATATTTTCTATATATGTTATAATAATTATATTTCACTTGTGGAAAGGCCGCAGACGGATATAGAAGTATGTGGGAACCTCCTACTTATCCCTTATTCTATCGACAAACATGATTTCTTCATATAGCTGTGTTGGAGGGGTAAGTATGCCAGTGTAAGTACAGGCACAAGGAATATAACATCTCATTTTTTTGCTTACTGTTGGTTATTTCGATCGATTCAAAACTATCTCCTGCAATAATGCAAAGCCCTGGATGCCTTTTTTGTTTCCAGGATAATAATTTAATACCCTTTTTTATTTTTACAAACTCAAAGTAACGCAACGTAGGATTTTCATTGAATGGACTAAATTAGTAAATTTGAGCAATTTATATACCAAAATGCTCGCCATTATGTCATATTATATACAAAACATAAAATCACAAATAACAATTATTTACTATGTTTTTTCAATCTATATTCAAAAGTAGTATTTTTTTATTTATAAGACTTAAAACCTCTATAAATGTAAATTGTTGTGTAAGCTATTTTTTTTTAGGTGCCAAAATGCTTCATCTCATGAACTACCATTGGAAATTCATCACAGAACGATATTCACCGATTTTCATAGACGCAGCTGCTGAACATATATTTCAAATGTTTAGGAATAATATGCTTAACATGCCTTTAAAGAGCCAAATTGGTTGCTAATTAGAAATGTTTAAGAATAATGCATTAATTGTTATTCTAATAAATAGTTTCCAAATGTTAAATTTATTTAAATTTATAGTTATTCTAAAGTATTTGTAATTTAGAGTGTAATCAATTCATGTTTAATATTCATTTATATTTATTATAATTATTTTAAAAAGATGCTTATATATATTTTAGTCAATGTCAATTTGCTTCTATTGTTTTTGTCTTATATAAGAAGGGATAGTTTCTTAGTATTTCAAATTACCTAAAAATATATGAAAAAGACCAACGGCAGGCTTGAATGGAAATTTTGTACCGCTACTAAAATTTCGTGTTTTAGGATATATTTTGTTTTAATTATAATAGACAAGACCTTTTTAAATTCTTAGATTTTTAGAACTTGGGACGTAAAAGTTATAATAAATAAATAAGCTAGTGTTAGATACCGGTTCATAGTTATCATAATACTCAGTTTTTTGTCGTCCGTATGACCATAGTCTTTTGTAATGCAAACGGCTATTGTTAAATGTTTTATTTCAATTTTCATCCATTATTGTAGAAGCAATTATCAATTTTAGGAATCAATTGTAAATGCAATTTTTTTACGATAATAATAAATAATTCATATTGATTTATTCAATTATCGTTAATGAAATAATTGATTGCTTAAATTTAGTAAATACTTATACGAATTTATTTTATTTTTCTAACTGTTAAAAAGTAAAATATTTTTGACTCAAAATAAAACAATATTAATAATCTCTCCTTTCATTTCCCTAAGAACTATTACTACCTAAATTTAAACTAAATTATAACCAAGGACGTTTAAAAATTAAAATCTACTTATATTAATAGCTTTTTTCATAGTGGTTTTATGTAAGCACGTCTGGTGTAACACTACATGTGTTGGTGGGTAATAACCCACCCAGACTACATAGCAGTACTAGTATTTTTGTATTTCGGTTTGTAGGACGAGTGAGACTACAGGTTCTGCGTGGCGGAGTGTAACTACAGCCATAAGGGCCATAACATCTTAGTTCCCAAAGTTGGTGGCGTATTAGCAATGTAAGGAAAGGTTAATATTTCTTCCGGTCCCAAATTCTATGCGCGGTGGTGACCACTGGCCATCAAGAGATCCATTTGCCCATCCACCTATATACTTTATTAAAAAATTTCAATTTATTTGTCACAAAAAATATAACATTAATAAAAAGCTAGATTAAAGCAAATTATGTTATTTTTAAAAACATTACACTACTTTTTGATATTTTATGAGTGAATTCGTATAGCACATAATAACACATCATATATAGTATATATGAACACAATAGAGGCGGAGAGATTACTGTGCCCGGTACTGTGTTGTTACAAATGTATTATATTATTTAAGCAAATCAGATGAGGTCCTATCTATGTAACTCGCTAAAAGCGTCTACAGAATCAAAACTGTAATCATAATAAAATATTTAAAGATGATTTGAATAACGTTTATATATTTATATTTACTTATTTTATAAAGTATTTTAATAAAAATCTTGAAAATTAATTTAAATAATATGAATTTTATGTAACGAACGACAAATTAATATGCAACATTGATTTAGGTTTTCTAATACCATTATATTGAATTTTAAAATCTGTTGTCATTTTGCATGTCATTGAAAATTTACATAAATGAATAATTTGAAATTTAAATAAAAACTTTAGTAACGTTTTTTGGCATTATAAATAAAATAATAATAATTACGTGTAAAGTATTACATAACTGCCTCGTGTAGTACTGCCTCGTACGTCTAGTGGCCAGATGTATGGCCACAGACCCGGATGTCCTGGGTTCAATTCCGAGGTCGGGTCAATAAAAAGTTATTGGGTTTTTCTGCCGAAAATTTCTCAGTAGCTGCCTGGAGTCTGGAAGTTGAAAGTATTACACTCATAATATTTATTTTAAATTAAGCGATCAGCCAAATGCGTAACAATACGGCTCGAATAGGCTTTGTTTCATATATTCTCATTTTTATTTAGCACTAGTTGCACCGTGCAGCTTTAACCGCGATAAACGTTACTGCTGCGCCCCCGTGGATTGTATGTGTCGTGATGTTATATAGCTTTCTCAATAAATTGACTAATCTAATGCGAATTTCTATTTTTAATTGGTCATTTGCTACGCGCTCAAACAAAGTACAATGTGTAGTGACATTGATATGACTTTTGATGTACCTACGTATATATTAAATTATTCAATATGAAAATATGTTTAATTCAAAATTAATATTAATAGCATCGAAAACTGAAAACACGTTTTATATATTGATAATATAAAATTTATTTGTAAATGTAAATGTCGTCGTAAAAGAAGTTTGAAGTGGCATTTAATTAGAATATTATAACACGAAAACAACATTACAAGAAACCTATCGGTACATTTCTTGATCGTGTTCTTGCAGTCTGTAGTTACTTCGCGCTTGTAGTTTTTAATTTTACATTTCAGTATATTTTTATATTAATTTATTTTGTCGGGTACCATAATAAAAACAATAATGGCTTATATAATTAAATTTTTCAATTTTGATTACATACTGTTAAATATTTAAACAATTTATACTGTTAAAAAACAACCAACAGAAATAATACTAAAAATCAATTAGCTTTATAATACATAAATTGCTTTCTTATATTATAATATATTACGGTTAAAACGGCATAGAAAAATACACACAATACATTACAATATATTTTTTAAATTGCTAATCAATAAAATAAACTAAATAAGATATATACACATAATAAAGAAACTATTGAATGGGACAAGCATTTGGACCACCTGTCCTGGCGGCATCGCTGGACGTGGCGAACAACTTCAATAGTCTTCCTTTCGGGACAATAAGGGAGGCGCTTCGATATAACGTGGTGCCTTCTTATCTCAAAAGGCTGTTGGGGGCATACTTCCAGGATCGGGTGGTCCTCTGGGAGGGGGGCGATGGTCGACTTGTCCGGCGTCGAGTAGGCTGTGGTGTTCCACAGGGGTCGATTCTCGGCCCAATCCTGTGGAACGTTGGCTTTGACTGGCTCCTGCAGGCACCCATCCTTCCCGGGATGGGGCTGCTGCTCTACACGGACGACATCCTCATCACGGCGACGGGACGTACCTTTCAGGAGGCGGTCCATCTGGCTGAGGTCGAAACGTCACTCACTCGTCGTCGTCTCTGTAACAAAAACAAGGCTTTTCTTCGGAGACCACAGAGAGTCATAGCGGTGAGAGCGATACGTGGTTATCGTGCAGTGTCTTGGACGGCAGCGGCATTTCTCGCGAGCGATCCGCATTGGGAACCTCAGGCAGAGGTGCTTGCGGAAGTGTACCGGTTCCGGGTGGAAGCAAGGTCGAGAGGCGACCGTCCAGGATTGGCGGAGGTGGAGTGAGTCAGGGCTCTAGCCCAGCGAGCCTTGATTCGCAGGTGGGAGGAGGACCTGAGGTCCCCCTCGGCAGGCCTGGTGACAGTGGAGTTGGTCCGTCCCCACTCGAGTCGCTGGGTGGAACGGAGGCACGGCACACTCATATTCAGGCTGACGGTATTTACCGGGCACGGTTGCTTCGGCAGGTATCTGCACCGGGTAGCGAGGCAGGAGGTCACTCCGTCCTGCCACGAGTGCGCCTTCGGACACGGCGCATCACACCCTGATTGAGTGTGCTGCATGGGAGCCTCAGCGCCATTCCCTGGCGGCCATTGTAGGCGGAGACCTCTCGCTACTGAGCGTGTTAAACGCCAGTAGTCACTAATGCCCATAGACATTGGCATTGTAAGAAATATTAACCATCGCTTACATCGACAATGCGCCACCAACCTTGGGAACTAAGATGTTATGTCCCTTGTTCCTGTAATTACACTGACTCACTCGCCCTTCAAACTGGAACATAAAAATACAAGGTACTGCTGTTTTGCGGTAGAATATCTGATGAGTGGGTGGTAGACGACGAGCTTGCAAAAAGCCCTAACTCCAGTAAAAGGATAAGATCGTGCAAATTTTGCTTTCTCATCAGATTATGATAGTGAGAGTATAAAAAGTGTATATGTGTTTTACGCACATTCTTGTGCGCTATAAAATATCAATGTGCGCTGTAAAATAGTTATGACTTTATGTATCAAATAAACACACGCTTAGATAATAGATCGAATCTGTTTGATCGGAAACGTGTTTAAAATTTTTCGTGGTTTTCAATATCTTTGCCGTAAACATAAGTTATTAATTTTTATTATTTAATTGATTTCAGCAAAGCTTTTATAAACCGCAAATGGACGAGTGACCTTGAATCTTAATTCACTAAAGTTGATAAGCATTTTATGATTTATTCCGCTCTCATTCTAGGTCACGATCAGCTAGCTTGGACAATTGTTTGGCTATGAAATAAGACGATTGAAATACTCTATACAAGATAAAAACAATTAATTATTTTTACACGGGACAAAAATACGATATATGATGGGAACTTGCGTCGGTGCAACCAACTGTAGATAAGAACGTTCCCGCGCGTTTGAAGTGCATTCTGTATCAGCATATAAAAACTAACTATATATATAGGCCCTTATAAATAAGCTAGCGCTTTACCCGCGGCTTCTCTCACGTCATAATTCAGAATTGCTTATTATTCTTTAAACTTGTAAATTAACCTCGTATTTGAGAGAAGAAAAAGGCTTAGAAATTGTTCCACTATTACGTCTAATATTTTGTGTTTAAATGTAACATGGTCGAAAACTTAACTAACTACACATCTGCAATATACGCATCCAAAAAGGATCAGTCATAACTACTAGGTATAGTTATCAATTTATTACAGTTTTGCAAATTATAATATCTTCTTCAAGGGTTTAATTTCAAATTAAATATTCAAAATTTACTTAATTTTAATTTCGTTATTTGAATTTTACTACAACAAAAAGAAAAACCAAGAAATGTTTGTGTACGGAATGAAAAGTGTACGGAATCCCATCACAAATATATTAACAACAATGAAAAAAAAACATTAGGTTTGACTGTACTTGGTAAATAGCAGAATATGTATAAAAGGCAAACGGGAATTGCAAATGCACACTTTACAAATTGGACGTCATGGCAGTCAGGGGTTGCTTGTTATATTTCACATATGTTGGACTCCAACTCCAAGTTTCAAGTACCTCGGTAGCAGGTAAGTTGCTCCGCTAATCTAGCTATTAATAATGACCCTTTGAATCAAAAACTCTGTTTAGTTTTATATTTTAAATAAAAATTAAACTTTAATAGTTAAAGCATCAAGTGTTATTATAAATTCACTATATGGTTATTTACTGGTGGTAGGGCTTTGTGCAAGCTCGTCTGGGTAGGTACCACCCACTCATCAGATATTCTACCGCAAAACAGCAATACTTGATATTGTTGAGTTCCGGTTTGAAGGGTGAGTGAACCAGTGTAATTACAGGCACAAGGGACATAAAATCTTAGTTCGCAAGGTTGGTGGCGCATTGGCTATAAGCGATGGTTAAAATTTCTTACAATGCCAATATCTAAGGGCGTTTGGTGACCACTTACCATCAGGTGGCCCATATGCTCGTCCACCTTCCTATTCTATAAAAAAAAATGATATTTGTGTACAAGAATCGTATAATATAAATAGATTCATTCTTTTAGGTACAGTGGCTCTGACTTGTTTCATTCAGAACCAGAATTTCTTTAACATATTCAGTAGAAGAACTGAAGTCACTCCTTATGGGGCTTCAAAAAATCCTCCACAGTTTGACACTATTCGAATAAAGTCAATTGACTTGAACAAGGATGGATGGATATATAATACAACAAACCTAGAATATAGCGGCCTAAATACTGCAGTTTTAGAAGACTATGGGTGAGTTAAATTTCAAATATAGTTTAATTTATTATTTTCTATTGCTTTATACAGCTATATCCAAAATACAACTTAGTTATGAATTAGAATAAATAAAGATGGTCGTTGAGGACCGGTTATAGCACTGATATTTATCTAAGAAGGTGACATTGGGTCTAAGAATCTAATATTATTATATTAGTCTACTGGATGTAGGGGTTTTAGCTAGTTTTGTCTAGTTTGCATGAAAACATTAGTCATCTAATATCATCATTGCTATGGATTGCTCCTTTGCATTTTGAAGTGTAATTTCAGTTACAAGATATTATTACCTATTTAACACTGTTGTAAATAAATAAAAATAGACCCAACCGCAAGTCTTTTTATTAATAACCAGAAAATGCTTCCTACGATTTGTGGAAACAGGCGTGTAGGTTTAATTTGGTTTTCATTCAGTCTGAGCAGAGTATAGTAACTTATAGTTAAAATCTGTGTGGACGCCTTCTATAATAGATAAAGGAATAGTATATCGTGAGGATTTCGATAATGTCTAATTATTTTTCAGATTTAATTTCAACTCTAATATTATACACTTAACCTTCCATATGGATATGTTGGTCACGTTACAATATATGACAAATGGATTATTATTTTCACTACCTATTAATGGTGCAGGTTCCTGTACTTCATACTTCAGTAAGTTTTTCAAAGAAATCAATTTAGTATTGAAATAAATTACTGCACTTTACAACAACAACAAAAAAATACTTCTGCCAATGGGACTCGTTTAAGCAATAGATAATTTTACTAATATATTTGAAAGGTACCAAATTATTGTCATCCATACATATAATAAAAATGGTAACTACTGATTGCTGTCTGTACATGGAAGATACTATTATTGGGGGCCTTTATCAACGCAATAGAACTCAAAACAATGATTGTTAGAATTTTTGTGCGTATACGTTAATCTTCTAAGATTAAATAAATGGATAAAAACCAGTTAAGCTGTTTCTAAACAGTTTAACTGGTTTTTATTAATGTATTGTGGCAAACTTAACTAAGAATTTAGTGTTTTTTTTTCAATCGTTTAATAAAGTAAAAGTTATGTCAATTTAAAGAATCACGTTGAACATTCATTTGATAAAAATGCTATAAAATAACTGTTCAGTCGAATTCGCTGAAACTTTAGCTACCTATACATGATATCTGTAAAGTGATGATTGAAAGCTTATTCCAATGTAAGTTGAGCTCAGATCTACATGATCATCATAAATAGGGTTCAACTTATGGTGGTACACGTCGCTTAAACACGCATACGCGTATATGTAAAACGCGCTGATTGTCGCGCTGTTGCCTATAACATAAGTTATTTGCAGCGAAGGCACGTACGTCGGAGACAAACGGTGCTCCCTGGTAACAGGGACCTGGTAAACCTCTGTCTGTATTCGTTTGAAATGTAGTTTGTTAGGTTAGGATAGTAGCATTTTTTTTTTAAAAACTACATATTACTAGACTAGAAGAGAGTACTGGCTAGAAGAGAGTAGTATATTTTAATATTAAGAAAAAGTTATCGATACATTTTGTTTTAATGGTCTATATTTATTCCTTCCTTTCCTTTATTCCGTCGTAATTATGTTCAAGGAAGTCTTTATAAGATGTATTTTAACTCACAAAACTATCATTTCACGAAGTTGATAATTAATGACTGAACGTAATTATTATATAAAAATTTAAAACAAAATATCATTTTCCATATTTTGTCTCCTCCATCTATCCTAAATTACTTTTCTATATATATATTTATTCAGATCGTTATAATGGGTCTGTGCTAGTTGGGCTCAATATGTTTTATAACTAGACATATCAGAATCATAATTGATGATAAGAGAACAAATAAAAATGATATCTGCACCTTTCTCAACAATGTGATAAATTTTATCATAAATTCATATTTAAATATCAAAGCAATTTCACTCATTTAACGGAATTATATGATAATCATTTATGTTAAAAAGCATTATTATATATTCAAGCCCTCGCGATACAACCATTACTCTTAGAATAAATGATCTGGTGTCACATTAGCTGCTAATGGCTTCCTTGAAGATATCGTCATTCACTTAAAGCAATAAAGATGGCTTTTATTTATCATTTCGTTGAAGTAAAATGGAAATGAAGGAAAGACGGAATGGATTTCATTCGTTATCCATCTGTTCATGTATCTTTTTTAATTGAGTAAAATTGCAAATTATGATATTTTTAAACAAAGATTAATTTTTAAAGGGATTTTGTAATAGGGCAAGGAAAGGCAGATCGCACGTCGATCCGGTTAAGACCGGCAGTAAGTCTACAACGAGACCGGCGTAGGCATTTCGTGCGCTAGGGCGCGCCAGACCCATCTAAATACGGCTGAGAGATATCATAAGAGAATATTTTCAAAAATTGTTTACAGACGATATTTTTTTTGCGTTTTGTTTATTAATGTTATCTTATTCATCATACATTTCAGAATGATGTTCACATTTATGTCAACAAGTATTTTTTCTGCAACTTCTAAGTAATTAACAAATAAAAACATGTTTGGCCGAAATTATTTTTATTTAAATCCGATAAAAATCGTGCCAAAGTTCGCGGGTATTTTTAAATAAAAGTGCATGTCATAACTAGAGTGCAATTTGAGCGCATAATTATTATGTGCTCAAAACTCATCGTTAACACAGGATAGCAACATTCGCATGATAAATTTTGTATTAAATATATATTTATGCTATTTAGTTTTTTTTTAATAATTAGCACTTTACAAAATATATTATAATGTATTGTGTGTGGTTTTTATGCAATTGTCGTGTTGACCGTCATATATTATATATTTATAAGACAGCAATTTATGTTTTAAAAGTCTAATTGGTTTTTAGTTTTATTTATTTGGTTGTTTTTAAAAAGTGTAAATTCTTAAAATATTCAATAGTACGAAATAAGAAATAAAAGTTTTTATAAGCCATATAAGCCATTATTGTTTTTTATGGTAGTACCCGACAAAATCAATTAATATAAAAATGTACTGAAATTTATAATAACCATTTAAAAACCAGATAAGTATATTTAATTGAAAACTACTAGTGCTTGGCACTCGGAAAAGTACTTGAATAGATTATTATAGACTGCAAGAGTACGATCGAGAGAAGTACCGATAGGTTTCTTATAATATTGTTTTCGTGTTATAATTGTCTAATTAAAACTTGCTTTTAGGATGAAAGCCTGATGAATGAAAACTAGTTTCTGAAAGTTATCCTTGTTACAGTTCTACTAAGAACAAAGTTGTTTCTTTCACGACGACATTTATTTACAAATAAATATTATATTATCAATATATATATTACTTGTTTTCAGTTTTCGATGCTATTAATATTAATTGTGCATTAAATATATTTTCATATTGAATAATTGAATATATTTGTAAGTACATTGAAAGTCATATTAATGTCGCATACATTGTCGCCTTAGTAATGAATTTTGAACCAGTTCTAGCCAATCGACTGACTTGAATATTTACACACATTTGTTATCTAAAAGCCGAGATGGCCAATTGGTAAGAACGCGTGAATCTTAACCGATGATCGTGGGTTCAAACCCGGGCAAGCACCACTGAATTTTCATGTGCTTAATTTGTGATTATAATTCATCTCGTGCTTGACGGTGAAGGAAAACATCGTGAGGAAACCTGCATGTGTCTAATTTCACTGAAATTCTGCCACATGTGTATTCCACCAACCCGCATTGGAGCAGCGTGGTGGAATAAGCTCCAAACCTTCTCCTCAAAAAAAAAAGAGGTGCGGAGGCCTTTAGCCCAGCTGTGGGACATTCACAGGCTGTTACGGTTACGGTACGGTTATCTAAAAAAGCATTAATATTAAATGTCAGCTTAATTAAGTTTATTTAGAAATTAACTTCAGCATAAATTTCTTCAATTCCATTTATGTTCATAAATAATCTTATAATTATTTCGTCTGACATTCTTTCAATGAAAAAAATGTCAACTTTTTGGAGAACATTTTTATCTAACTTCTATTTACAACTTTTGCCTTTCACGCCGATTCGGACCGCCATTTTGGTTTTGGGTTTGATTCCCACCCAGAACAGATATTTGTGTACATGAGCATGTCTGTTTGTCCTGAGTCTGAGTGTAATTATATATATATATATATATTTAAGTATGTATTACAAGCTCTGTACAAGCTTAATTTGGGATCAGATGGCCGTGTGTGAATAATGTCCCGGGATATTATTATAACATAAATTTTATTCCTGTAGATAAATGCAAATTTTGTATTTATTTACTTGATGGTAGTGCTTTGTGCAAGCATATCTGGATTGGTACCTATCACTTATTCCAACACCAAACAGCAATAAGTACTTCATTAGTTAGTTAATATTCATGTTAAAATAAAGTTAAAATTTATGTACTAATTAAGGTATCTCAAGCGTGAGTTTATTAAATTATTTTTTAAATTTTACCACTATTATTCGTCATATCGCCTTACTGTTTATCTCTTTACATCAATTGCCTGTTATTTTGTCGTTTTCTATTCCTATTTTTTATCGAAATGTGAGTTTTCCAGAACGTATGGTTACAATCAACTATTTTATATCAAAATGCTTAGGTATATCTATGACATATGATTGTTGGTGCCTTTAATGTAAACTATAAAAAAGTATTTGTGAAATTAAAAAGGAAATTGAATTGAAAACTAAGAAATTATACGTTATATGACAATATTATTTTGTTTTTTCTATTTTAAGGACATAAAATCTTAGTTCTCAAGGTTGGTGACGCATTGGCGATGTAAGTGATGGTTAACATTTCTTACAATGCCAATGTCTATGGGCGTTGGTGACCACTGCCATCAGGTGCCTACCTATACTATATAAAAAATATAATGAGTGGTTTGCATTCGGATTCCAAATATTAAGCAACATTTTTAAAAGTTCTTCGTCTCGTCGTCTTCTTTGATGAAAGAGAATAAGGCAAAATGCCACTAGATATTTTCCGTCATTCCACGCGTTATGATTTGTATGGCTCACGTTTTTCTTAGCGTATAGTAGCTAAAACATTCCTGGTTCAAACCCCAAGTTGGGCCAATAAATTCTCAGTAACAGTCCGGAGTCTGGAAGTGTGTGTGTGTGTGCCTTAAAAAATTTACTCCGATGTCCCGTCTCGCTCGTTGTCTTACCATACCAATACATAACATTTCTATTGGGACGCTTACATAATTTATATTTATTATAATAAATATGATTTGTTTGAACGCTTAGAAAATTTTCTATTTAAAAATAATATATGCATTAGATTAGTCAATTTATTGAGAAAGGTTATAGGCTATGTAACATCACGACACATAAAATCCACGGGGACGAAGCAGTAACGAGTGGCGGTTGAAGCCGCGTGGTGCAGCTAAGTGCACTAAATAAATATCAAAATATATGAGACGAAGCCTATTCGCGGATGATCGTTTAATTTAAAATAAATATTTTGAGAGTCACCTCGATGACAGGACGACGGTGTAAATCCTAAATTGTCTACGTGATTGATTCGTTTTCGTTGTTATAAATTCTCAATTAATTTGGTTTAAGCGCTTTCACTACATTATTTCTATTCGTTGTCCAAAATTAATAATTTACATTTTTTTATAAATATTCTTCCTTTTTTAATATAAAGAATATTTATTGTAACATTGACCCTTGAAATCATATATTTTATTGATTTTAAAGCCCATTGCTTTACAATTTTTATATAGAAAATTAAGATATATATTTTGAATCGTATTTACTGACATCATTTTTAACTTACTTTAAAACATGAAGAGTTATATGTTTTACACCTAAGTTTTTTTATGATTTAATCAAATTTTTATTCTATTAAGGTACCTAACAAATACATTACACATAAACTAACACCGACTAAATAACGTTTTATATATAAGCCATTATAAGTATATGTATTTATATTACTATATGGCCTATTGCGGGGATAAGGCTTCCTTCCACTGTGCTTGAGAATTTTTGTTTGAGAAGCTTACTCCAGCTTACTGATTGAAAGAGTATAATTTTGCCGTACATAACATACAATTCTTTTTTTATTAATATAATTTTAAATATTTTGATTAAAATACTTTATAAAATAAGTAAGTTAGAAAGAATTGTAAGAATGTTACACCTTCTTCTTCTTCTGCCTAGCGTTTTCCCGGCCTAGTAACGCCAGAGTCCGCTTAATGTTACACATATCATAATTAAATATATTATTAGTATTACAGTTTTATTGCTGTAAATAGTTTGTTTATAACAGTTACATACATACCTGTCCTGATAGCGCTTCTACTTTGCTTATATATTGTGTTATTATGTGCTATACAAATATTTTTGCTCGAATATTTATTTAAATATTGACGAGTCTGTTGGCGTGGTTGGTAGATACTTGCCTTTCACGCCGAAGGTTGTGTGTTCGATTCCTACCCAGGACAGACATTTGTGTGCATGAACATGTCTGTTTGTTCTGAGTCTGGGTGTAATTGTCTACATAAGTATGTATTTAAAAAAGAAAAGTAGTATATGTAGTATATCAGTTGTCTGGTTTCCATAGCACAAGCTTTGTACAGGCTTAGTTTGGGATCAGATGGCCGTGTGTGAAAAATGTCCCAGAATATTATATTATTATCATTATATGTATGTAAATGCTTTTAAAAATAACATAATATGCATAAATATTGCTTTTTATTAATATGTTACTTATTTTTTGTGACAAATAAATCGACCTCAAGTTTTTTTTATTGGTGGTATGGCATTGGCAATGTAAGAAATTATCCATTCCTTACATTGCCAATGCACCACCAACCTATCAACTAAGATGTTATGTCCCTTGTGCCTGTAGTTACACTCCGCCACACAGAACCTAGGCTCACTCAACCAGAACACAACAATACTAGTGCTATTCAGCGGTAGAATATTTGATAAGTTTATTACCTACCAACTTACCAAGGCAGGCTTACATAAAACCACTATGAAAAGAGCTTATATAATTTTGATGGTAATAGTTCTTCGGGAAATAAAAGGGAGGATTATTAATTTTGTTCTATTTCGAGTCAAAAATACATTAGTTTTTAACAGCTGGATAAAAAAACATTAATTAGAATTAATAAAATTTTGCATAATAAGTCTTTACTTAATTCAAACATTCAATTGTTTCATTAACGATTGTATAAATCAAAATTATTTAATTAATACGAATTTAAAAAAAAACGCAATTTTAGTCGATTACTAAAATTGATCAATTAAAAATCTACAATAATAGATAACAATTTACATAAAACATTTAAGTTTAGCTGTTTGCATTATAATAGAATATAAAAGTAACGTAAAATTACGTTATTTTTATTCTACTACTTTAAATATACATCGTCTTTTATATCTTGTATTGAACTTTTTTAATGTTTTAACGTTTTTAATATATTTTCTTAGGTCATTTGAAATACTAAGGAATCTTCAAATTAAATACCAATTTGCTTAAACTTTTAAAATTTCTGAAATAAAAAATGAATATATTATTTTTAAACGTTTCTAATTAGCAACTAATTTGGCCCTTTAAAGGCATGCCAAGCAGATTATTTCTAAACATATCAAACATATGTTCAGCTGCTGCGTCTATAAAAATCGGTGAATATCGTTCTGTGATAAATTTCCAATTGTAGTTCAAAAGATGATGCATTCTGGAACCTAAAATAAAATAATGGATTGGACTTATTTTTTACAATCACCACAATTTATTAGTATATGGGGTTTTAAGTCGCACAGAAAAATAAAAATAAAAATCTACTTTTGAATTAGTCATAACTAACAGTAAACAAAAAAATGTGTCACGCGATGGCAAAGTGTCACATAGACTATTGGAACACAGCACTATTAAGAAATTATGTTTTTCAATATCCTATATAATAAGCGAGAGTAGGATAAGTGGGAGACTCCCATACATACTGGTTTGCAGTCTTTTCACAAGTGAAATTTAATTATTATAAGATAAATAGAAAATATTATATATATTATATATCAACTCACTTGATTCCTTATCTCCAAAGTAAAGATTGGTTAAAGTAAAGTTAGCACCATCTCTTACGTCGTAAAAGTAACGATAGTTCCTAAGATTTATAAACTGTTGACCATTCTCTTCTCGAAAATTAAACGGCATGATCATACCGAATTGAATATTATCTGAAATGTAAATATTATATATTTCATGCAATATTTCAATGTTAAAAATAAAGTGCTTACTGTTCATTGATGAAAAAAACGCCGTAATATACTTTTTCTAACCAATAGCTCGTTAAATATGAAGTATAGAAAAAGGAAAGAAATGTGTATTAAATATATTGCTATATTTTTTTAATCCGTAATGTGTACAGTTTTTAAAAAAAAAATCTACTATCCTAACCTAACAAACTACATTTCAAACGAATACAGACAGAGGTCTACCAGGTCCCTGTTACCAGGGAGCACCGTGCGTCTTCAACGTACGTGCCTTTCATAAGCTGAACCCTATATATGATGATCATGTAGATCTGAGCTCAACTTACATTGGAATTATCTTAATCTCTGAAACTGACCATTTTTTAACTTTGTTTTGTTCCTATAAGCTTTCAATCATCATTTTATAGACTATCAAGTATAGGTAGCTAAAGTTTCAGCCAATTCGACTGAACAGTTATTTTTTAGCATTTTTATCAAATGAATGTTCGACGTGATTCTTTAAATTGAGATAACATTTTTATTTATAAGCCGATTGAAAAAAAACACTAAATTTTTAGTTAAGTTTGCCACAATACATTAAATAAAAACCAGTTAAGTTGTTTTTAAGATTAACGTACACAAACGCACAAAAATTCTAACAATCATTGTTTTGAATTCTATTGCGTTGATAAAGGCCCCCAATAATAATATCTTCCACATGGAAGATATTATTATACAGACAGCAATCAGTTATTACCATTTTTATTATATGTATGGATGACAATCATTTGGTACCTTTCAAATATATTAGTAAAATTATCTATTGCTTAAACGAGTCCCATTGGCAGAAGTATTTTTTTTTTGTTGTTGTAAAGTGCAGTAATTTATTTCAATACTAAATTGATTTCTTTGAAAAACTTACTGAAGTATGAAGTACAGGAACCTGCACCATTAATAGGTAGTGAAAATAATAATCCATCTGTCATGTATTGTAACGTGACCAACATATCCGTATGGAAGGTTAAGTGTATAATATTAGACTTGAAATTAAATCTGAAAAAGAATTTTAATATTAATATCATCGAAATCCTCACGATTTCCTATTTCTCAATATATCCTACACACAAATTTTAACTATAAGTTACTATACTCTGCTCAGACTGTTTCCACAAATCGTAGGAAGCATTTTCTGGTTATTATTAAAAAGACTTGCGGTTGGGTCTATTTTTATTTATTTACAACAGTGTGTTAAACATGTAATAATATCTTGTATCTGAAATTACACTTCAAAATGCAAAGAAGCAATAGCAATGATGATAGTAGATGACTAATGTTTTCATGCAAACTAGACAGAACTAGCTAAAACCCCTACATCCAGTAGACTAATATAATAATATTAGATTCTTAGACCCAATGTCACCTTTTTAGATAAATATCAATGCTATAACCGGTCCTCAACGACCATCTTTATTTATTCTAATTCATAACTAAGTTGTATTTTGGATATAGCTTTATAAAGCAATAGAAAATAATAAATTAAACTATATTTGAAATTTAACTCACCCATAGTCTTCTAAAACTGCAGTATTTAGGCCGCTATATTCTAGGTTTGTTGTATTATATATCCATCCATCTTTGTTCAAGTCAATTGACTTCACTCGAATAGTGTCAAACTGTGGAGGATTTTTTGAAGCCCCATAAGGAGTGACTTCAGTTCTTTTACTAAATATGTTAAAGAAATTTTGGTTCTGAAGGAAACAAGTCAAAGGCACTGTACCTAAAACAATTAATCTATTTATATTATATGATTCTTGTATACAAATATTCACATGTAGTGACTTATAATAACACTTGATGCTTTAACTATTAAAGTTTAATTTTTATTTAAAATATAAAACTAAACAGAGTTTTTGATTCAAAGGATCATTATTAATAGCTAGATTGCCGGAGCAACTTACCTGCTACCGAGGTACTTGAAACTTGGAGTTGGAGTCCAACAAATGCGAAATATAACAAACAACCCCTGACTGCCATGATGTCCAACTCGTAAAGTGTGCATTTGCAATTCCCGTTTGCCTTTTATACATATTCTGCTATTTACCAAGTACAGTCAAAACTTATGTTTTTTTTTTCATTGTTGTTAAAATATTTGTGATGGATTCCGTACACATTTTAAATATTTATTGGTTTTTCTTTTCGTTGTAGTAAAATTCAAGTAACAAAATTAAAATTAAGTAAATTTTGAATATTTAATTTGAAATTAAACCCTTGAAGAAGATATTATAATTTGCAAAACTGTAATAAATTGATAACTATAACTGTAGTTATGACTGATCTTTTTTGGATGCGTATATTGCAGATGTGTAGTTAGTTAAATTCTCGTCCATGCTATATTTAAACACAAAATATTAGACACCATAGTGGAACAATCTCTAAGCCTTTTTCTTCTCTCAAATACGAGGTTACTTAACAAGTTTAAATACTACTATCAGGTTCATGGCAAGCTGATGTACAAGTTATAAATTCTATAAAAATGCTTCTTAAAACACTATAAGACTGCAGTAATATAAATAAGTAACCTTTAAGAATTTTACGTGGTAGAAAATCGCGTTTTTATATTTGCTTCAGGATTTATAAAATCATCAATATTTATTATAAAACAAAAAATATTCATGCTATTGGCGTTTACATTCAAGTGCTTGTTTAATTACAATTTAGAAACAATTAGAATGTTTGTGTTTGAATTTAATCTATATATAAAAGAATTACTGACTTACTGACTGACATAAAAAACACATCCCAAATTACTGGGGCTAGCACTATGAATATTTACATACGGGTACTTTTTACACAGTAGTTTAGCACAAAAAATTATTTTTGAAAATGGAACCCCAAAGGCAGTGGATGAAAGTTTGTATGAAAATAAGAAATTGGTATTCGGCGATTCTGAATTATGAGAGAAGCCGTGGGTAAAGAGCTAGTTTATTTATAAGGGATATTGCGAACCATGAAAAATTTTAAGCTCTTTTCCGATGAAGCAAATAGATCGAAGCGTGTGTTTATTTGATCTGATGGGACAGCAACGATTTGCACGATCTTATCATTTTACTGGTAGTAGGGCTTTGTGCAAGCTCGTCTAGGTAGGTACCATCCACTCATCAGATATTCTACCGCAAAACAGCAGTACCTTGCATTTTTATGTTCTGGTTTGAAGGGTGAGAGAGTCAGTGTAATTACAGGGACAAGGGACATAACATCTTAGTTCCCAAGGTTGGTGGCAATGCGCCATGTAAGCGATGGTTAATATTTCTTACAATGCTAATGTCTATGGGCCTTGGTGACTACTTAGCATCAGGTGGTCCGAATGCTCGTCCCATTCAATAGTTTTTTTTGTTTGTTAATTTTATTGATTAGCAATTTACAAAATATAGTGTAATGTATTGTGTGTATTTTTCTATGCCGTTTTAACCGTAATATATTATAATATAAGAAAGCAATTTATGTATTATAAAGCTAATTGATTTTTAGTATTATTTCTGTTGGTTGTTTTTTAAAAGTATAAATTGTTTAAATATTTAACAGTATGAAATCAAAATTGAAAAATTTAAATATATAAGCCATTATTGTTTTTATTATGGTACCCGACAAAATAAATTAATATAAAAATATACTGAAATGTAAAATTAAAAACTACAAGCGCGAAGTAACTACAGACTGCAAGAACACGATCAAGAAATGTACCGATAGGTTTCTTGTAATGTTGTTTTCGTGTTATAATATTCTAATTAAATGCCACTTCAAACTTCTTTTACGACGACATTTACATTTACAAATAAATTTTATATTATCAATATATAAAACGTGTTTTCAGTTTTCGATGCTATTAATATTAATTTTGAATTAAACATATTTTCATATTGAATAATTTAATATATACGTAGGTACATCAAAAGTCATATCAATGTCACTACACATTGTACTTTGTTTGAGCGCGTAGTAAATGACCAATTAAAAATAGAAATTCGCATTAGATTAGTCAATTTATTGAGAAAGCTATATAACATCACGACACATACAATCCACGGGGGCGCAGCAGTAACGTTTATCGCGGTTAAAGCTGCACGGTGTAACTAGTGCTAAATAAAAATGAGAATATATGAAACAAAGCCTATTCGAGCCGTATTGTTCCGCATTTGGCGGATGATCGCTTAATTTAAAATAAATATTATGAGTGTAATACTTTCAACTTCCAGACTCCAGGCAGCTACTGAGAAATTTTCGGCAGAAAAAACCAATAACTTTTTACTGACCCGACCTCGGAATTGAACCCAGGACATCCGGGTCTGTGGCCATACATCTAGCCACTAGACGTACGAGGCAGTACTACACGAGGCAGTTATGTAATACTTTACACGTAATTATTATTATTATTTTATTTATAATGCCAAAAAACTTTTAGTAAAGTTTTTATTTAAATTTCAAATTATTCATTTATGTAAATTTTCAATGACATGCAAAATGACAACAGATTTTAAAATTCAATATAATGGTATTAGAAGACCTAAATCAATGTTGCATATTAATTTGTCGTTCGTTACATAAAATTCATATTATTTAAATTAATTTTCAAGATTTTTATTAAAATACTTTATAAAATAAGTAAATATAAATATATAAACGTTATTCAAATCATCTTTAAATATTTTATTATGATTACAGTTTTGATTCTGTAGACGCTTTTAACGAGTTACATAGATAGGACCTCATCTGATTTGCTTAAATAATATAATACATTTGTAACAACACAGTACCGGGCACAGTAATTTCTCCGCCTCTATTGTGTTCATATATAATATATATGATGTGTTATTATGTGCTATACGAATTCACTCATAAAATATCAAAAAGTAGTGTAATGTTTTTAAAAATAACATAATTTGCTTTAATCTAGCTTTTTATTAATGTTATATTTTTTGTGACAAATAAATTGAAATTTTTTAATAAAGTATATAGGTGGATGGGCAAATGGATCTCTTGATGGCCAGTGGTCACCACCGCGCATAGAATTTAGGACCGGAAGAAATATTAACCTTTCCTTACATTGCTAATACGCCACCAACTTTGGGAACTAAGATGTTATGGCCCTTATGGCTGTAGTTACACTCCGCCACGCAGAACCTGTAGTCTCACTCATCCTACAAACCGAAATACAAAAATACTAGTACTGCTATGTAGTCTGGGTGGGTTATTCCCCACCAACACATGTAGTGTTACACCAGACGTGCTTACATAAAACCACTATGAAAAAAGCTATTAATATAAGTAGATTTTAATTTTTAAACGTCCTTGGTTATAATTTAGTTTAAATTTAGGTAGTAATAGTTCTTAGGGAAATGAAAGGAGAGATTATTAATATTGTTTTATTTTGAGTCAAAAATATTTTACTTTTTAACAGTTAGAAAAATAAAATAAAACATTTATTAGAATTCGGTAAAAATTCGTATAAGTATTTACTAAATTAAAGCATTCAATTATTTCATTAACGATAATTGAATAAATCAATATGAATTAATTATTATTATCGTAAAAAAATTGCAATTACAATTGATTCCTAAAATTGATAATTGCTTCTACAATAATGGATGATAATTGATATAAAACATTTAACTATAGCCCTTTGCATTACAAAAGACTATGGTCATACGGACGACAAAAAACTGAGTATTATGATAACTATGAACCGGTATCTAACACTAGCTTATTTATTTATAATAACTTTTACGTCCCAAGTTCTAAAAATCTAAGAATTTAAAAAGGGCTTGTCTATCATAAAAATATATCCTAAAACACGAAATTTTAGTAGCGGTACAAAATTTCCATTCAAGCCCGTTGGTCTTTTTAATATATTTTTAGGTAATTTGAAATACTAAGAAACTGTCCCTTCTGTATATAAAACAAAAACAATAGAAGCAAATTGACATTGACCAAAATTAATATAAAAAGTTTTTAAAATAATTATAATAAATATAATGAATATTAAACATGAATATTTGAATTATATTGATATTTACACGCTAAATTACAAATACTTTAAAATAACTATAAATTTAAATAACAATTTAGCAAACATTTAGAAACTTTTTCTTAGAATAATAATTAAAACATTATTCTTAAACATTTCTAATTAGCAACCAATTTGACTCTTTAAAGGCATGTTAATCATATTATATCTAAACATTTGAAATATATGTTCAGCAGCTGCGTCTATGAAAATCGGTGAATATCGTTCTGTGATGAATTTCCAATTGTAGTTCATGAGATGCAGCATTTTGGCACCTAAAAAAAAAGCTTACACAACAATTTACATTTATAGGGGTTTTAAGTCTTATAAATAAAAAAAATTACTACTTTTGAATATAGATTAAAAGAACATAGTAAATAATTGGTATTTGTGATTTTATGTTACGTGTATAATATGATATAATTGCGAGAATTTTGCTATATAAATTGCTCAAATTTATTGATTTAGTCCATTCAACTTATACTTTGACAAAGTCATACTTTGAGTTTGTAAAAATAAAAAAGGGTATTAAATTATTAGCTGATGTCTGCCTCTGTGGTTGATGTTTAAGCATATCCTGGAAACAAAAAAGGCATCCAGGGCTTTGCATTATTGCAGGAGATAGTTTTGAATCGATTAGTAATAATAAATAAAAATAACCAACAGTAAGCAAAAAAATGAGATGTTATATTCCTTGTGCCTATACTTACACTGGCATACTTACCCCTCCAACACAGCTATATGAAGAAATCATGTTTGTCGATAGAATAAGGGATAAGTAGGAGGTTCTCACATACTTCTATATCCGTCTGCGGCCTTTCCACAAGTGAAATATAATTATTATAACATATATAGAAAATATTATATACATATATCAACTCACTTGATTTCTTATCGCCAAAGTAAAGATTGGTTAATGTAATTTTAGCATCATCTCTGACGTCGTAAAAGTAACGATAGTTCTTAAGATTTATAAACTCTTGACTATACTCTTGTACAACATTAAATGGCATGATCATGCCGAATTGAATATTTTCTGAAATGTGAATATTATTAAATATTTTTAAGCAATATTTCAATGTGAAATATAAAGTGTTGACTATAAATAATATCCTAATACTCCGTTGATAGTTAGCATGTACAAATATGTAACTAAATTTCTTCAGAGACACGCAGCTTTTCTGACAATTTCTCTGTACTGATTTAAAAATGAATTGTTTATATATCATGAAAAAATCTATCAGAACTTAATTATATAGGTATTTATCTTATCTTATCCACTTGGTAATTTTGCAATGTACATAATTATATGCTCCTACACTTGTTTGTAACTAACTACGTCAGTAGATTAAATATTTATATGAACATATAATATATAAAAAATAGCAAGTAGACATATATACTTCGGATGATAGTAATTTCTCTCTTTCAAAGCCACTAGAAAAAGGCTTTATTACTTGTAAAAGGCATAACCCATAAAATATATTGCCAATGTTGTGAGTATATAAGTATTTTCTTTTTTTTTGTAAAGTGCAATTTATTTCAATACTAAATTGATTTCTTTGTAAAACTTACTTAGATACACTATACAGGAACCTGCACCGCAAATGGGAAGTGAAAATAAATATCCATCTGTACTGTATTGACACGTGACCATCATATCCGCATGGAAGGTTAAGTGCAAAATATTTGAGTCAAAATCAAATCTGAAACATAATTTGACATCATTGAAATCTTTGACGAATTCCTATTCATTCATCTATTCTAGTATTTGTCTACAAACATTTTAACTATAAGTTACTTTGATCTGTTCATAATAAATGAAAACCAAATTATAACCTACATGCCTGATTCCACAAATCGTGTGAAGCATCTTCTGGTATATTATAAAGAATACTTATGCCGTAACGTCAATTTTATTTATTTATAGCAGGATGTTAAGCGTATATCTTGTATCTGAAATTGCAAATGCCTCGTTGGTCTAGTGGCTTGACGTAAGGCCGCAGACTCGAAGGTACTGGGTTCAATTCCCAGGTCGGGCCAATAAAAAGTTATTGGGTTTTTCTGTCAGAAAATTCTCAGTAGCAGCCCGGAGTCTGGAAGTTGGAAGTGTGTACACTCCCGTGTCTCGGAAAGCACGTAAGACCGTTGGTCCTGCACCTGAACTCTTTCCGGTAGTGTCGGATTGTCGTCCCATCGGATTATGAGAGTTAGGGAATAGAGAGTGCACCTGTGTTTGCGCACACACTTGTACACTATAATATTTCCTGCGTATTTGGCTAATCTCTCTTGGGATTAGCCGCCTTGGCCAAAATCGGTCTGGAGGACATTATTATCTGAAATTACACTTCAAATTGCAAAGGAACAATACAAAGCACTGATGTGTTATAGAAGTTGGCTAATGTTGTCATGCAACCAAGACGAAACTAGCAATAACCCCTACCTGTAGTGGACTAATATAATAACAGCACATTCTTAGACCAATGCCGCCTTCTAGATAAATATCAATGCTATAATTGGTCCTCATCCACCTACTTTATTTATTCGAATTCATAACTAAGTTATATTTAACACTTTGTGAAGTAGTAGAAAATAATATATTAACTTATATTTGAAATTTTACTTACCCATAGTCTTCTAAGACTGCATTATTTAGGCCGCTAAATTCTAGGTTTGTTGTATTAAATATCCATCCATCCTTGTACAAATTAATAGCCTTTACTCGAATAGTGTCAAAATGTGGAGGATGTTTTGAAGCCGCATGTGTTAAAGAAGTAACTTCAGCTCTACTACTAAATATGTTAAAGAAATTTTGGTTCTGAAGGAAACAAGTCAAAGGCACTGGACCTAAAAGAATTAATCAATATTTATATTATATGATTCTTGTACAGAAATATTGTAACTACATATTTATAAGACATATTGTGAATTGATTGTAACACTCGATGCTTTAACTATTAGCTTGTTTTTTATTTAAAATATAAAATTAAACATAGAAGTTTTGATTCCAAGGGTCACTATTAATAGCTATATTGCCGGAGCAACTTACCTGCTACCGAGGTACTTGAAACTTGGAGTTGGAGTCCAACAAATGCGAAATATAACAAACAACCCCTAACTGCCATGATGTCCAATTCGTAGTGTGCATTTGCAATTCCCGTTTGCCTTTTATACATATGTTGCTATTTACCAAGTACAGTCAAAACTTATGTTTTTTTCTATTGTTGTTAAAATATTTGTGGTGGATTCCGTACAAATTTTAAATATTTCTTGGTTTTTCTTTTTGTTATAGCAAAATTTGAAGAAAGATGATAAAATTAGGTAAATTTTAATTATTTAATTTGAAATTAGGTATATCTTTAAGAAAATAAATAGAAAAAACTGGATCAAATTCGTAACTATAACGAGCTATAATTGTATTTGTGACTGATCCTTTATTGGACTCATAGTTACTCGAAGAATTAATGAACAAGATTATTATTTTATTTATAAAAACCAGAAATTTTATTTTTATGGATCAATTAAGTTAATACTTACTAATTCCTCCGTGTAGCAGTGAGCTGGAGTGAGCACTGAATTGAATATTCAGTAAAATATTTTTTTCTGTAAGAGGGGGCAAACGAGTACGTGTACGTTCACCTGATGGGCATTGACTACCACCGCCAATGTACCAGTACATCTTAGACGTGGTAACCTGCGCGGTACCATGGCCGCATAGCCAAATGTATTCATGGGCCCACAAAATCTCCACCTCCTCCTCTACCCTTCAATTCCTCATTCTTTGTGCTGCGACAGGGGTGGCGAATGAAAGCTCCACCACGGACCCTCCCTGCTGGTGCACGCAGGTGTGCACCTACCCCCTGTTAAGTAGAGACAGGCTAGAGAGTAGAGCTCATACCTGGTGGCCCTGGACGATTCGTGGCAGGGTTTCTCCAGGCACGCAATTTTGCGTTGAAGTCGCCGAGACCGATCGTCGGCCTGCGGTGACTACCTGGACACCGCAGGTCTGACAGAGCCGAAAAAGATCCGGAGATCGAGCTCTGGTTGGGGGAAAAGTACGTTTCCACAATTATGTACTCTCCCCACCCCGCCACTACGTAGCCCGAACCGTTCTCAATGAGTGAGAGAGGGGGATCTGTTCTGTTCCAAATTAGGATCACCACGGTGCCTTCCAAGTCCCCTATCCAGTGAGGTAAGAGAGGGATGAAATAGGGCCCGCAGGCCACAGCCAAGTCGGTTTGCCACTCTTTCATGGATTGCAGTATCAGGTCCTAGCTCCGGCGCATTTGTTGACGTTAGTCTGGAGGAAGCTTTGTTTGTCTCTCATGATGAAATGAAAGATTTTTCCTCTGCTTGTTGCTGTCCCACATGTTTAGTCGTCTGGGTGCCTGAGACCACTTTTTATATTATTTATGTGTAGTTATGTTCAAGATAACTTATTTGTTTGTAATTTCGAAGTATAACTTTGTTCTTATCTACATTGTAATTTCCACTTAAAGAGAAATGTCATACATATAAATTTACTTTCATATTCAGATTGCTCTGATGAATTTCGTCGAAAATATGACAATTGTGAAATTAGATTTACATTTTCTTTAGTCAATTCTCTTGCGATGACGAAAAATTTTCAAGTATGCAAATACATATGTAAAACCATCTTTCTTACATAAAAAATTTATTAATCGAGTCAAAATTTTATTTGTCATCTCACGTGTTGAACTTCTCCATCAGCTGAGTTGAATGCTGCTATTCCATCAGTTTGAATGTTATTTTTAATGGGCCATATTATTTATAAAGTAAGAAAAATCGAGGTACAAGTTACTTGAATGTTGTTGAGGTACAAGTTGCTGGAATGGTATAAGCAGATACAGCATTGGTGATTCAATTCATTAGAAAAAAAGTACTAGCCTATCCCACTGCTTGCGTCGCCTAGTACGAGGTTAATTACTAACACGTAGTGGTTTTCCAGATTTGAAATCAAAAGGATTTATTTTAAACACAAACAAACTCAGCTCTTGTTAAACCCAGACATAAAATTGGCTTCACCTCCTTAATAATGAATGCAACAATAAGCTGAATAAAAGCATAATTTGAAAAGTCTATCCATATTATTTAAAAATAATAAAGCCATATTTCCGGTAGCCTGAAATTTATAGCATTAAAGTCAGGAAAAAGATTAAGAATAAGAATGATATTAGAATGGAAGTAGAATTGAAAAGATTCAGCCGTTCAGGCCGACGAGGCGTGAAAGAGATATAAGGAATAGAATTTTAAATGAGAACATTAAGGTTTAACGTGTCCATCCAATAAAAACGAGACTAGCTAGCATTTAGGAGATTTCATTCGATTTTTTTTATACGTTTGCACCGTGACCTGTTCTATATATTTGCCTTTATTAAATCTGGAACCCGCTTACTTACTGATTTTTATAGTGATTTTTTTACGTATTTCGGAATTTCTGACCGAATACGTTAACTACCACTATTAAATTTTCATTTGCTTAATTTGTATTATAATAACGAAGTTCATTTCAAGAAAAACATCGCAAGAAAACCTATGTGACGCGGATAAAAATCTGCTTCATGTGAAGCCACCAATCCGCTTTGGAGCAGAATTCTGAAATACATTAACTTTTATAATAGCAATAGTTATCATAAATGAGCTACCTTTACAATTGCCAGTTTGATCGTTACACATTTCAAATATTTGTTTTGGCTAAATGGGTATTTACCGTCGTTTAGATATTTGTGTTTGCGTGTATTGGGACACGGCGATTTCTATATGTAATTAATGAGTCAATTAACAATTAGTGTTAAACTGAGCATGCATTTAATAGCACGTTCAATATTCATATCAAAATACTTCGTGAACGTTTTTTAATCACTACAATTGCGTTAATAACAACAAGTTCGCATTAGTATTAATACTTAATTAGGGAAGTTGAAAGTTTATTTAGCGAATAATTAATTATTTTTTTTTAGAATCATCCATATGAATCCACGTCTGAAGTATAGTTTGTACATTTTTTAAGGATTTTTTATTTATATTATAGAAAACAATGACTAATTTAATGCTAATCAAAATAATTAGTTTTCATTTCAAATACATCAGAATTGCTAGTAACAAAGAAAGTTCTCTTTGCTTTTTTCTGCAATCAGCGTCAGCGAAGCGCTTTTTTCTTCAATTACTATCGGCTATCTACCCAGGTATTATCGACTTTTCGCGTTATTTTGTTAAGTTTAGTTTCCATTTACATTCTGTAGGCGACGGACAAGCAAAGGATACGTAGTATATATCTTTAAATGTTATAAATACTGGTTTTTTTAATGAATATTTGTAAATGATTTCTTAACAGAGCGATTAATTCTGTTAAAGTTAAATAGTAAAATATATTTATGTGCTTTAAATTGAAAGGATGTTTTTTTTCTCTCATAAATCCAGTGTCTTCTGTCCCGGCAAAGAGTATATGTTCATTGATGTTAGTATCTTTTTGTGCCTGTAATTAAATTGTCTCATTTGCTCTTCCAGTTGAATCATACGTTTTGAATATCACAGTTTTCAATATGTCCAGATTTATTATAAGCTAACGGTCATTATAATTCTACGACAACATAAAAAGTGTTAACTATTTTAATTTGTTCATTTTAAATTGGAGCCAACTACTGACGTGGACATGTGATAGTGTAGGCTTACCATAAGTGGCCTACACCATCACATTAGTTGCTTAAAGCTTCCATAGACATTGGCATTGTAAATAACATAAACAATTCAGTACATCTCTTTTGTTTTGATATATTCTACCGCTAAACAACAATACTTACTATTGTTGTATTTCGGTTTGAAGAGTTAGTTAGTGTAGGTTGGCGGCGTATGGCGATGTAAGGTATCGTTTATATTCTTACAGTGCCCATGCTGGGGGTATTGGTGACCAGTTACCCACAGGTGGCCATTTGCACGTTTACAAGTTTTATAAATAAAACACAAATTTCCTGTAAAATATGTTCATCAATATGAATAAATAAAGTATGACTTTTGAATTATAACTTTATTTACAAGTAGCGCAGAATATGTTATTTTACGTTGCAATTAAAATTTTATACAAGAGTTACATTTAAATAAAATTATTCAGTCTTGTTATGATTCTTAAAATTTCAAATACGCTTACATATTTTCAAATAGTATTTGTTTTCTACCTATTTCACATTAGTCTTAATTTAAATTTTATATTTATATTTGATACATCAATCCTTAGTGTCGATAAGCATAAAGTACATTATTTTTAAATTAATGTATGTAATAAAATTACAAGCAGAAGCAAGACATATATACTGCAGATAGTATAGAAATCTTCTTCTTTAAAAAGTGCCAACCCCTATACTAACATCCATATATGTATATGAATATATATATGACTAGCTGCCCGCCTCGACCTCGTACGGGTTACGGGTAAAATAAGGACTTTCCCGTGCATTTTTAATCAATAAAGTATAATAATCCGCTAATAGATCTATTCACCCATACAGTAAAGTGCTAGGGCATATAATAATACATATACATAGAGCACCGCTCTTAGTCTTTTTCATGCAACTATTCATTATTGTTTTCTTAGGTTCTGTCTACGGCTTCTATGTGCGAGTAGTGGCTCATCGTACATTCGTCCCACATTATGAGACAGACCTTTTGAAAAAGGTGACCTGTTATTTGGTTTCCTTTTTTTTTTTTTTTTATATCGCCGGGAGGGCAAATGACTCCACTCCACCTGATGGTAAGCGGTAGTACAGTCCAAACGCGACGACGGCCAGTACAGACGGGAAAAACGTTCTGCACTAGCCGCCTTCGCCTTGCCGGCCCGCAAGATGCCTCTTCACGCCTCGTTTGAAGGAACCCGGGTTGTAAGAGGAGGGGAATACGTGAGCTGGTAAGGAATTCCATTTTTTGGAAGTGCGACAAAGAAAGGAGTTGCCAAATTTCTTTGTTCGCGATGGAATTGATGTCACAGTTAGGCGGTGACATCGAGAACCAGCTCGCGTGGACTTAAGAAGGAAGGGGGAAGCAGGAATTAGAGAGAATAATTCCTCAGAGCACTCGCCGTGATACAGTCGATAGAAAGCGCTCAGTGCTGCTATCTCACGACGCAATTGTAAAGGTTCAAGGGTGTTTGTGACCTTTACGTCGCCAATAATGCGTACGGCACGTCGCTGCAACCGGTCCAAGGCCTCAAGTAGGTACTTAGCGGAGCCATCCCAAAGGCGCGAGCAATATTCCACGCAAGACCGTACCTGTGTTTTGTACAGCAGGCACAGTTGTTGTGGCGTGAAAAAGCGCCGCACCTTGTTCAGAACTCCGAGTTTCCGTGAAGCTGTTTTTATAACAGCCTCGATGTAATCCCTTGGACTAAGGTCGCAGCGAACGTCAATCCCCAGCATGGCGATTTTGCTTTGCATCACCAGCGGAGTACCACAGAGGGAGGGAAGAGGGGAAAATGTTGACTTTTTCGCCGTGAGAGCGCATACCTGTGTTTTCTTGGCATTAAACTCAACAAGATTATCAGAGCCCCATTTGGCGATGAGATCTAACGTCCTTCCTTTAATATTGGTAAATGGTCACCACCAACCATAGACTTAAGCACTATAAAAAATATTAACCAATCCTTACATCACTAATGCACCACCAACCTTGGCAACTAAATTGTCTATTGTGCTTAGATATGTAATAAGCATGGTAAATACGAATGGAACATACGAAATCTTTACGCCAGTTACTTCGCCAATGCATCTTTGGCCACCAATTTCAATTTTGCCGTAACCCCAAGGTGTTAATTTAAATTAGTCATATAGTTTAATGTACAAATTTTGAAAGGGCACCGCGGTCGCTCAATTTCTCAACAGCGGATTAACGTTCTAAATAAATAAAAAAATATTTATTTTAAGAAGTACGTTCTTAATTTAAATAATTTTATTCAAGTGCTTCTAGTTCACAAATAATAATAGGTGTAAAAAATAGACTAAAAGCGAACGACGGATATCAGGAGCGAACAGTACAGCGCGTACTGTTCGCTCCTGATATCCGTCGTTCGCTCACACTCAGGCATTTTCCTTACTTTTTGCGTTATCATACCAGTCCTAACTTTTAAACAAAGATTCGATTCGGATAATTTAAAGAGAAATTATATAGTGTTCAATCAACCCTTATTATGAAGCGATTTAATTGCATACAGATTAATATCATGATACGAATGTCTGTCAAAACATTATCTTTCGATTCTACACGTGTTTTTATTGAATAATTTGAACAAAAAAGTTAACAACTCCTACATAAGCAAAACTTATTTATTTAAAGAGTAACGAGAAGAAACTATAAACACAAATTAAGCACATCAAAATTGAGTAGTGCTTGCCCAGGTTTGAACCCGCGATATTCGGTTTAAGTTCACTTGTTGTAACATACAAATAACATAACTTTTTAAATATTAGCCAAAATTATTTACTATGAATAAGCTAATAAAATAAGAATAATAATACTAATAGCTTATATATTGCTAATACTTATTATAAGATTTTTGAGCGAATTATAAATAATTTTAAATTTTATATCATATAAGAAGACACGGTTCTTTGCTTTATAATTCTGCTAATTAAATCAGATCCTTACCATATAAATTTCATAACGATTTTATTATTAACAGTACCAAATGAAAATTCCAAGAAAAACGGGCTTCAGCTTACGAACTATCTTTATCAAAATATTTCCCATAAACGTGAAATTAGTTGAGAAAGTCAGGAAAAGATAAACGTAATTGCAAGTTACTACATTTTTGTTTTTTTTTAATAATTTTTCATTGATTTTTGTATTAAATATTATTCATAACTTTTGTTAGATGGCTTTTAAAACAGACATTGTATTTAATAAAAATGATCAGTCAGTTTCGTAAATATTTAACTAAATATTCATATTTCAAATAATTATCCCACCACGATCCTCCAATGTTAATTTTCTCTATTTATTTACTCACGATATTTCACCTCTTATCAAATTAATTACGGGCTGCCTCGTGGTACTTGTTTGACATCCGATCTAACGATCTTCAAATAAGGTCCAGGTATTTTATTCAGTGAGCCATCTCAGTTCCATAAGAAAAACTATTTATTCAATTTATACCCTAAACAGCTATTTGTCATAAATTATTTTATCTAACAGTTATTTTGAAAAGTCATATTGTTTAAAATGACCTTTTCGTAAAATGGCAAACTCATTAAGTATAAATTAAACTAGAAAAGGATTAACGATCTCTGACAATTACACAGAAGTAACTACATCGCCATTTATTGGTCCCAGCAGAACACTGCGATTCTTAAATGTAACTAAAACCCAACACGACATAGATTGTTATCAAGATACGCTAAACCAGTAATTAAAAGCTACACAGAATATAGCAAATGATATGATATTATAACACTTATCTTCATAAAATAAATAAATAAAAAGATTATAAACTTATAAATGGTTTCAAAATATTTAATTTGATTAAACAAAAATGTCAACATTTTGCGTTTTTCTTTACAAAGACGATTTTGTTTCTGTCCGCAAAATATTCTTCTTCAAGCACTGAAACATCATGAAAATATAAAACAAACAATTTCGGGTATTGTTCGCTCTTTTATAAAACTTGGCATGAGTGAATAACGCGTCACTGCCATGCAAATACGATGAGATAAAATTCGGTATTGCTCGAAATATCTACGAAATGAAAGGTTGCTTGCGGCTAGGTTGGCGTTATTCGTCCAAACTGTGGATGACACTGATATGTCAACGTGATAATATCGGACCCTAATAAAGTAAAAGAAATGATATTCCAACGCTGCGATCACTATCGTTAATCATTGTACATTTAAAATAAATTTATTATTGCTTCTTGTTTTTTCTGCTTATTTGATTTTATTATTGAATATTTGACAATTACCTTTTTTTAATTAAAATACACATTAATGTTAAAAGTAACTAAATCCCATGTCTTAATTAAAGCTTTCTTAGGAAACGCAGCATGACTGAAATAAATTACCCGGTGTTAAATCGTCGCTAATTGCTACCATAGAGATGCCTGCGTTGCACTTGCATTACATTTTCATTGCAGTTACATTTTGATAACAGAAAATAATTGTCTCTAAATTTTCTTAATCCCATTTTTTTAATTCCAATGAAAATCGCGATAAAGCTAGCGGATATTTTTTAATAAAAGCACATGACATAACTAGAGCAAGATAGATAACGTCCGTAATCGATTCGGAATTGAAATCTTTATTATTTTTCTTAGATTCATCGAAATATAGACAAACAATTGTATTTAAAATTTAAATTCACTTAATATGATATAATAACATAAATGGGAATGATTAATTTAATAAAAAAATACTATGATCACCATAATTCTTTTGCCTTTAATTGTTTCGTAATTATGTCCTTTTAACCGAACGACGCAAGATATATAACAAGACACAAGTATGTACGCAAATCACACACACTTTTTGTAGTCTCATGGTCATAATCCGAGGGGACAGCAACGATTGCACGATCTTTTTTTCTTTTAATATATATTTATGCTATTTAGTTTGTTAATTAGCACTTTATACAATATAGTGTATAATGTATTGTGTGTAGTTTTTTATGCAATTGTCGTTTTAAACATAATATATTATATACTTATAAGTAAGACAGCAATTTATGTATTACAAATCAGATTGGTTTTAGTATTATTTATGGTGGTTGTTTTTATACAGTGTAAATTTATAGGATTTTTTAATTTAATTTCATCCTGTTAAAACATTTAATAGGATGAAATTAAAATTAAAAATTTTGTACGGATAAGCCATTTTTTATAGAAGTACCCAATAAAATAAATTAATATAAAAATACTGAAATAGATAATGAACCATTAGGTACTTTAATAGAAGAATACAGACTGCAAGAGTATGACCAAGAAATGTTCCGATAGGTTTCTTGTAATGTTGTTTTCGTATTATAATTTTCTAATTAAAACTTGGGTTTAAGTATGAATGCCACTTCAAATAAGATTCTGAAAGTTATCCATTTGCTATAGTTGTAGTAAGAGCAAAGTTGTATCTTTCACGACGACATTTATTCAAAATTTAATTGCTAAGTGTAATGACGATATCTTCAAGGAAGCCATTAGCAACTAATGTGACACCAAATCATTTATTCTAAGAGTAATAGTTGTATCGCGAGGACTTCAATATATGTATAATAATGCTTTTTGACAAAAGTTATTATATTATTCCAATTGAGTAAAATTGCAGTGATATTTAAATGCTATTATTAGAAGGTTTAAATATAATTTTTTTGTTGCTTATATTTGTTCTCATAAATATCATCAACTAAAATTTTAAAATTTGCACCTGATATGTCTCGGAGTTCGCTAAACATGACAAAATTGGCAAAATATATTGAGCCCCACTAGCTCAGACTCTATGTAACGAAAGAAATAAAAAAATAATAGAATAAAAGTAGTTTATAGTATATGGAAAATATGGAGAATGTGATATTTTGTTTTTAATTTTCATATAATAATTACTTTCAACTAATCATCAACTTCGTGAAATGCTAGTTTCGTGAGTTAAAGTACGTAATCTTATAAAGACTCTTTCTTGTAAAAAAATAATTGCGACGGAATAAATGTAGACTAGAGTAACAAAAGATATCGATAAGTTTTACCTACTTGTAATACTTTTTTTTTGTATTCCGTATTAAGACTTGCTTATAATAAAGAGTCTATATTAATTGTTGTTTGGTAAAAGCTGCTCCGATGTCCCGTCCCGCCCGTTGTCTCATCATAGCAATAAACAGCATTTCTATTGGGATGCTCACATTAGATTACTTATTATTATTACTATTTATTATTACTTATTATTTACTTATTATTACTTATTATATTAAAAACAATATCAATGAATTGTTTATTTGAACGCTTTTAAAATGTGCGATTTAATAAAATTGCATTATAGTAGTAAAATTATTAAGAAAGATATATAACACGACACCTACAATACACGAGGGCGGAGCAGTAATGTTGCACGCAGTTGAAGCCGCACGGTACAGCTAGTACTAAATAAATATGAAAATTATGAAACAAAGCCTATTCGTGGATGATCGCTCAATTTAAAATTAATATTTTGAGAGTCGCCTCGATGACAGGACGACGGTGTCGATCCTAAATTGTCTAGGTACGTGATTAATTAGTTTTCGGTGTTATAAATTCTCAATTAATTTGATTTACTTTACTCTTTCTATCCGTTGCCCAAAGTTAATAACTTACATTTTTATCAATATTCTTCCTTCTATCATATTTATTGTAATCTTGTTCCTTGAAAGCACATATTTTATTTATTTAAAGCAATGGTAGATTGAAAATTAAGATGCATATTATATCCTAGTTGAATCATGTTTTTTGACATCACTTTTATCCTTTTTTTTAAAACATGAAGAGTTATATATATTTTACACCATATTTTTTCATGATTTGAATGATTAAATCTTCATTCTATTAAGGTAGGTCCCTAAGTAATCAAATATATTTTTCTTTGATGTAAAATAAGGAAATCGGAGATAAACAAGAGTCAATAATCTTTAGAAAATAAATTCTTTAAATTCAGTAGAAACGCCACGCCTGAACTAACACCGACTGAACAACTTTTAATAAATGAGTTATTATAAATGTTTTTTACAATGTGATTTGAAAGAGTGTTAACTAACACGACGTTCTCCACGATGTTTTTCTTCACCATTAAGCACGTGATGAAAATACAAAAAATAAGTACATCGATATTCAATTGAGCTTGTCCGGGTGTAAATACAGAACACATATGAAGCAGAGTTACACTGATAAGTTATTTGTATTTAATAGAAATTAATACCTTCATTACTTTGCCCGTGAATATATAATAGTATAGAATATTTTACTACGAGTAAATAACTTTATGTAAAAGCTTAAAAAATATTACAGCTTTAATATAATAGTAATTAAGACTAGATGAAATATTTCCAATAATAAATTCTCATAAACTGAAAAAGAGAAAATGGCATTAAGAAACTCTTTGTTGAACCGCGATCTGTAGACATCACAGCCGTAAAATTGTAGACACTATTCCTTATTCTCGCTTCTTCTTCTTCTTTGTTCAAACCCTGTTCCCAGTTCAGCTGGGGTCGGATCTCCTTGTACGTCTGCGCCAGAGAGCTCTGTTCTGGGTTGTCTGTGTACTCAGATTCTCTTTCTGGGCCTCTTTTTGTAGGTTAGTCACCAGGTGAATCATGGTTGAAATCCCTCAAAACTGACCATGCTGGAAGAACTGCTCATGCTTTTGCTCTCACACACGACTTGACCCAACTGGTTGATCAGCCCACCAGGATCCCAGACATTGATGGGCAAGCGCCTTCTCTACTGGATCTTCTGCTGACTTCTCACCCGGTGGAATATCAGGTTGTGGTTCAAGCTCCACTTGGTTCTTCGGATCACGGCCTTATATCTACCAAAGTGCCACAGGCCAAGCTGCCGCCATCAGCGGTATGCAAACGTCGCGTTTGGCACTATAAGTCGGCAGATTGGGACGGTATGCGCGATTACTATGCGTCAGTCCCTTGGAAGGAACGTTGCTTCAGTGGGAATGACCCGACAGCTAGTGTCGCTGCTGTTGCTGATGAGATCATGTTAGGAATGGAATACTACATTCCTAGCTCAGATCTCATCAATAGGGGTACGCGTAACCGTTGGTTCACGCGTGAATGTGCCGCACTGTATCATCTAAGCAGGCGGCATATCGCGCGTGGATCAACGGCTGCATTAGCGGGGCATCTAACATTGACTCACTGAAAGCAAACTACAATAAAAATTCCAAGTCCTGTAGGAAGGCATACACGAGAGCGGATGCACAGCGCATTGTACAGATTGGTCATGACCTTATTTCACATCCTAGGGGCTCCCGTAGCTTCTGGCGTCTGACCAAGTCTGTGCAAAACAATTTCTGCCAACCTTCGCTGCCACCGCTCAGAAATCCGGACGGATCGCTAGCTCACAGTCCGCAGGAGAAAGCCGACCTCCTGGCTAAACTCTTTGCCGACAACTCTGTGATCGATGATTGTAGTGCCCAGCCACCAACAATACCTTCATGTGGCCACACGATGCCTGACATCAAAATCAGGCAACGTGATGTGCGTGCGGAGCTGCAATCACTCGATATACGGAAAGCTAGCGGTCCCGATGGAATACCAGCCATTGTGCTGAAGAAATGCGCGGCGGAGCTGTCTCCTGTGTTAACGCGCCTGTTTCAACTTTCTCTCTCTTCGGGATGTGTGCCGGAGGCTTGGAGAAGAGCTAATGTGCAAGCGGTTCCCAAAAAAGGGGATCGGTCTGACCCGGCAAATTATCGGCCAATAGCTATCACCTCAGTACTTTGTAAGGTGATGGAACGGATTTTAAACAACCAACTGATCCATTACCTATAAGATCACTGTCTAATTAATGATCGTCAGTACGGGTTTCGACCAAAACGGTCCACAGGTGATCTTCTAGCGTACGTAACGCACCTCTGGGGTGAAGCTATCGACAAACATGGAGAATCGTTGGCTGTCAGCCTCGATATCTCCAAGGCTTTCGACAGGGTCTGGCACAGAAGTCTTCTCTCCAAGCTACCGGCATATGGTCTGCCTGCTCAGCTATGCACCTGGATTGCCAGCTTCCTACACAAGCGTAGCCTTCGTGTTTTAGTAGATGGTTGCGCTTCACAATTCTATGTAGTGAATGCTGGCGTCCCCCAGGGATCTGTGCTATCTCCCACACTCTTTCTTTTGCATATCAATGATATGCTCCCTCTTGGGAACATACATTGCTATGCAGATGATAGTACAGTGCATGGTGGATACCACGGACGCGCAGTGGCTGGGCGGGCGGAAACTGAGGAGAGGCGGGAGAATCTTGTTATTGAACTCGATAGGACATTAGAGCTCATCGCCAAATGGGGTTCTGATAATCTTGTTGAGTTTAATGCCAAGAAAACACAGGTGTGCGCTCTCACAGCGAAAAGGTCACCATTTTACCCTCATCCCTCCCTCTGTGGCACACCGCTGATGATATAAAGCAAAATCGCCATGCTGGGGATGGACGTTCGCTGCGACCTTAGTCCAAGGGATTACATCGAGGCTATTATAAAAACAGCTTCACGAAAACTCGGAGTTCTGAACAAGGTGCGGCGTTTTTTCACGCCACAACAACTGTGCCTGTTATACAAAACACAGGTACGGTCTTGCGTTGAATATTGCTCGCACCTTTGGGATGGCTCCGCTAAGTACCTAATGGAGGCCTTGGACCGGTTGCAGCGACGTGCAGTACGCATTATTGGCGACGTAAAGGTCACAAACACCCTTGAACCTTTACAATTGCGTCGCGAGATAGCAGCACTGAGCGCTTTCTATCGTCTGTATCACGGCGAGTGCTCTGAGGAATTATTCTCTCTAATTCCTGCTTCCCCCTTCCTTCTTAAGTCCACGCGAGCTGGTTCTCGATGTCACCGCCTAACTGTGACATCAATTCCATCGCGCACAAAGAAATTTGGCAACTCCTTTCTTTGTCGCACTACCAAAGAATGGAATTCCTTACCAGCTCACGTGTTCCCCTCCTCTTACAACCCGGGTTCCTTCAAACGAGGCGTGAAGAGGCATCTTGCGGGCCGGCAAGGCGGGGACGGCTAGTACAGAACATTCTTCCCGACTGTACTGGCCGTCGTCGCGTTTGGACTCTACTACCACTTACCATCAGGTGGAGTAGAGTCATTTGCCTTCCCGGGGCACATAAAAAAAAAAAAGGTTGCGGGCGGTCGCCCTCTTCCCCGCGGTCAGTCCGGGATATTTAAGGCTTTCTTGATAGGATGATCATCGTTACGTCTCAGGATATGGCCGTACCAGCGCAGTCAACATTCCTTCAATTTTTCCACAATTGGTGTTACCTTGAATAATCCCCTGACATACTCATTCCTTACTTTGTCCAGCCGGGTGATTCCTCCCGCCCATCTAAGCAATTTCATCTCGCTTGTATGCAGTTGTTGTTCGTGTGTCTTTTTGATAGTCCAACACTTTGCCCCATAGATCATGGATGGGCGTACTACCGTTTTATGCAGTTTTCCCTTTACACGAATGGGCATTCTATGGTCACAGATAACACCCAAAAGCGATTTCCATTTTATCCAGGCGGTTTTAATGCGGTGGTCCACGTCCTTATCGATATTTGCATCAGTAGTAAGCACAGATCTAAGATAGTAGTAATAGTAGAGGTAGTGCGCGGTTGTCTATGTAAATATTACATCCCGTCTCTTCTGTCCCTCCATAGTCACATTCAAAATATTCGGTCTTACTTCGACTAATGCGTAGCCCACCGTTTTCTATTTGTGTTACCCACCGATTAAGTGTTTCCTGTAGGTTTTGTGCATTTTTCGCCACTAGGACTATATCATCTGCGTAAAGAATACACTCTGGTGCTGGCTTTTGTATGCCTCGCGTGATGTAGTCCATGCACAGGTTGAATAGCAATGGGCTCAAGGCAGATCCCTTATGTACTCCTACATTTACGTGGAAGGGCTCGCCAAGACCCGCTGGACTTTTGACGCGCGTTTTGGTGTTTATGTACATATCTTGTATTAGTATCACATAATATTCCGGGATGTTTTGAACTCTCATAGCCTGCTAAACTAGATTTCTGGGTACCCACGCTATCGAAAGCCTTTTCTAGGTCGATGAACAGGAGATACAGATTTTCTTTGTTTGAACGATATTTCTCCATCACAACTCTAATTAACTGAATGGCATCGATGGTAGATTTGCCAGGCGTGAAGCCATATTGGTTCTCAGTTATACGGGTACAGTTATTTATGCGTGCGGCGATGATTCTTTCAAACAGTTTCAGTGTGTGTGATGTGAGTTTTATTCCCCTGTAGTTTCAGCATTTCGCAATGTCCCCTTTTTGTTTATATATCGGTGATAGAATGCTGTTATGCCAGGATTCAGGGATCTTGCCATCTTTAATAATAGCGTTAAAAAGCTTGGTGAGCCAGGGTGTTGCAAATTCTTTCAGCTTCTTCCAGAGATCTGCTGGTATCTGGTCGGGACCAGTGGTCTTATGGTATTTCATTTTTGATATGGCCTTGCTCACGTCCTCCTCTAATATAGATTTTATAGGCCCTTCAACAGGCGGCATATGGGGCATTTTTTGACTCGAAAACTCCTCGTTCATTAGTTTTTCGTAGTATTCCTTCCATCTTATGTTTATATCCTTGTTCGCCGTTAGTAAAACACCCTGGGAATTTTTGATGTATTTGTTACCTATGGCGTTGTCGGGCTATTTTGTAGATAGAGTTCTCATCCTCGGCTTTTTCCAATCTATCATAAAAATCTTGTCTAGCTTTTGCCATGGATTGTGCTACAGCAGATTTAGCTATCTTTTTAAGATTCTTATACAGTAGGTGGTCTTCTTTCAAACCCGATTTCTGCCATGCTTTAAATGCCTCTCTCTTTGACTTTATTATGTGTTGTGCAGTTTCATTCCACCAGGACGTTGCTTTACTTATGCGCAGTGCTCCACGCCAAATACCCAGGATAGCTTTTTCCCTTTCCAAACATAGTCTTTTGAAATCAGACCACATCTGGTTAGCTGATTTGTCGGTCTCAATGTCTTCTTTCATATAGGCTCATAGGCTAGGCCCATTCTAAAAGCGGTGAGCCCTTGTCGGAGTGCAGTTCTTTCCACTTAATACTGTCTGTTCTGCCGATGAGTGTTGTTATAGGTTTGGGTAGTTTCATTGCCGGAAATCACTTTACAGTCCTTATAAAGTTTAAAAATGTTGTTGCTGGCGAGGATATAATCTATTTGTGAGTTATATTCAGAGCATTTGTAGGTGATAAGGTGTTCCGGTTTTTTTTGGAAATATGTATTGATTATTTTTAGGAAGTGCCTGGATGTGAAATTAAGAATTCTTATTCCTTGTTTATTTCTAGTGCCAAATCCATAGCCTCCATAGATGTCGCTATAAAGGTCGTTCTTTTCTCCTACATGTCCATTCAGGTCTCCTCCTATGCATGCATGTACTGTTAAAGGAATATTTTGCATAATTTTGTCAAAGTCCTCCCAGAAATCTTGCTTTTCTTGTTCAGAACATCCCGTTTGTGGTGCATACGCAGAGATTAAGTTCAAAGGCGGTTGGCCGTCCATCGCTAGTTTTATGCTAATGAGTCTGTCATTCTTTCTATCCACGTTGATTATTCTCGTTTTCAGGTTTTCATCCAATACAATACCTACTCCGTTTCTTTTGGTATCAGTACCATGGTATACAAGCTGGTAGCCATTTCCGATATCCCTGGATTTTGACCCTTTCCATTTCGTTTCTTGGACGCAGCGGGTATTTATTTTCCTTGCTTTTAGAATTTCGCTTAGTTCTGTGCTGTGTCCCGTCATTGTGCCGAGGTTCCACGACGCGAGTCTGAGTTTCTCAAAGACTTTTGGATGCGAACGTTGGTTTCTCGTCCTGAGCGTCGTTTGTGGGGAACGCCCTAGCATGTATCGCATTCTTCGCATCTACGTCGCTTGAGGGGGACACCCTAGCATTTAACGTTCTCATCTTTAGTTTTGCTGTCATACAAGGACTTTGAGTTTTTGGCTAAAGTTTTACGGCCGGTTGCCACCTGACGCCAAGGTCATACTTCTCGTGGAGACATGCGGGCGCCGCCGTTGGCCTTATGCAGGCTCTTCCTCCGCATTCCCTTTTGTGCGTCCCAACCAGCCTAATTACAGCCTTTGCTCCAGATATTTGAGTAAGCCTGAAGCAGGGGTTTGGTAAGGAAGTGTCCTTCTCCGGCCTGTTGGTCCACAGGAGGTATTTTATTTCCCTCCTACCCGGCATACCTGCCGAGTCCTCCCCTATCCGCCACCTGGGGACGCGTTCTCTAGGGGTGAGGCTCCCCCGAGAAACAATTCCTTATTCTCGCAATGAATATAATTTAGGAATTATGTTTGTGAGTCTTTAGCATTTACGTGCTAATCATGTAATTTGCATATTTCTATTGTTTGTCTTGTAAATGTTACACTTTACACGTAATTATGTTTTTTTTTAACTTTTTCTACTTTATTTGTGTAAATGTTCAACATATAATGTGAAGACATACAACTACGAAACATACTACGATACAAAAAGTCACCTTGAACTTCATGACATGCAAAATAACAGCAGAATTAAATTAATAATGAAACATAATATCATTATATATGTAATATATTATGTAAATATAGAATGTTGCATTACTTATTTTTATTATATTATAAATAAATTGACCTAAAGTTTTTTTTAAATCAAATTAAATAGGCGGATGGGCAAATGGATCTCTTGATGGTAAGTGGTCACCACTGCCCATAAACATTGGCATTGTAAGAATTATTAATCAGTAACAGTAACAGTAACAGTAACAGCCTGTTAATGTCCCACTGCTGGGCTAAGGCCTCCTCTCCCTTTTGAGGAAAAGGTTTGGAGCTTATTCCACCACGCTGCTCCAATGCGGGTAGGTAGAATACACATGTGGCAGGATTTGGGGGTCCTGGTCTCCTCGGTACGTCGTATATACGTGTCAAAGCGTATATACGACATGAGATGATTTCACTTTGACCAATTATTAATCATACCTTGGGAACTAAGATGCTATGTCCCTTATGCCTGTAGTTACACTTCGCCACACAGAACCTGTAGGCTCACTCGTCCTATATATGCGGTAGTATATCTGATGAGTGCGTGGTACCTACCCAGACGGGCTTGCATCAAACCATACCACAAAGAAAACAGCTATCAATATAAGTAAATATTTATTTTGTAAACGTTCTTGATTGTTAATAATTTAGGTGATTATAGTTCTTAGGGAAATAAAAGGAGGGATTATTAATATACTATAGTATAAATATTGATTTCTCTTCAGTATCTTGTATTGAACATTTTTTAAAGCTAAAAGTTTTTAATATATTTTTTAAGATATTTGAAGTACCTTTTCTGTTGTATGTTACTTAGTTGTCTCAATTTAAACGACAAAACGTAAATTGATAGAAGCAATAGAAGCAATTTAACATTTGACCATAATTTATAAAAAAGTGTTTTTAAAACCATTAAAATAAATATGATTTATATTGATAATTGCACGCTAAATACCAAATAATAAAGAATTAATTTAAATTGCAACAACAACATGCTCAAGCTTTTAAAATTATTTCTTGAAATATTAATTAATATTAAAAACTAGCAACTAATTTGGCCCTTTAAAGGCATGTCACGCATATTGCTTCTAAACATTTCAAACATATATTCAGCTGCTGCGTCTAGAAAAATCGGTGAATATTGTTCTGTGATAAATTTCCAATTGGAGTTCATGAGATGATGGATTCTGTCACCTAAAAAGAAAATAATGCAGCTTATTTCTTGCAATCACCACAATTTATCAGAATAGGGGTTTTCAGTCGCACATAAAAAAGCAAATTATCTATTTTGAATTAGTCATAACTACACAAAAATAATGTGTCACCAGATGGAAAGGAGTCACTTAGGCCGTAGACCGTATAGTAAAGCTAGCTATGAAAACTCTGATGTGTGATCTTATATACCTTGTGACTTGTGACTCACACTGGCTCACATTCAAATTGGAACACACCAATACGAAGAATTAATGTTTGTCGATAGGTTAAGAGATAAGTGGGAGGTTCCCATACATATGGGTTTGCAGTCTCTTCATAAGTTAAATAAAGTTATTATAAGATAAATAGAAAATATTATATATCATTAACTCACTTGATTCTTTATCTCCGAAGTTAAGATTGGTTAAAGTAAAGTTAGCACCATCTCTTACGTCGTAAAAGTAACGGTAGCTCCTAAGATTTATAAACTGTTGACCGTACTCTTCCTGAACATTAAACGGCATGATCATACCGAATTGAATATTATCTGAAATGTTAATATTAATAAAAAGTGTAGGCAATACTTCAATGTAAAATATAAAATGTTGAATATATATAATAGTGTCCTTATACTCCATTGTTAGTTAGCATGTATATACATGTGACAGAATTTTTTAGATACACACAAGTATTTTGATATTTACCCTGTGTGGTAAATTCGAGTAAATTATTAATATCCCATTAAAATACTATCAGAACTCAGTTTTAGAAGTGTGTATTTTGAAAGTTAAATTTATCCACATGGTATTTTGCAATGTACGTCATTAAATGCTTCTACACTTGTTTTGTTACTAACTACGTCAATTTGTAAAATATTTAGGAAGTCGATTTTAACCTACTGACTTACATGAATATATATGATATGAAAAAATAGCAAGTATACATAAATACTTAGAATGACAATAATTCGGCACTCTTTCTAACCGAACCGAACCGAAACAGCCTGTGAATGTCCCACTGCTGGGCTAAAGGCCCCCTCTCCTCATTTTGAGGAGAAGGTTTGGAGCTTATTCCACCACGCTGTTCCAATGCGGGTTGGTGGAATACACTTGTGACAGAATTTCAGTGAAATTAGACACATGCAGGTTTTCTCACGATGTTTTCCTTCACCGTAAAGCACGAGATGAATTATAATCACAAATTAAGCACATGAAAATTCAGTGGTGCTTGCCCGGGTTTGAACCCACGATCATCGGTTAAGATTCACGCGTTCTTACCGCTGGGCCATCTCGACTTTTTGTTTTTTTTTTTTTTTCACTCTTTCTAAGCCATTAGATAATTCTCTATTTTTGTATTGTCGTCAAGTGCAATTTATTTCAATACTAAATTAATGTATTTGGAAAACTTACCAAGGTGCACAATACAGGAACCTGCGCCGCTAACAGGTTGTGAAAATAATAATCCATCTGTCAAGTATTGACACGTGACCACCATATCCGTATGGAAAGTTAAGTGTGTTATATTAGAGTTGAAATTAAATCTAAAAAATAATTTGACATCACCGAAATCCTCCATGAATTTCTATTCATTCATCTATTCTAGTACGTGTTTACACAAATTTTAGTTATAAGTCATTTTGATGAGCTCAGTATAAATGAAAACCATATTATAACCTACACGCCTGTTTCCACAAATCGTAGGAAGCATCTTCTGGTTATTATAAAGAAGACTTTTGCTGATAAAACAGTTTTATTTATTAATGGCAGTATGTTAAACAGGCTATGTAATACATGTATTATCTTAAGATCTTATGTACCTTACATATTGTACCTGAAATAACACTTCAAATTCCAAAAATACAATACTGATGTGTTATAGTAGATGGCTTATATGTTCATGCAACCAAGGCGAAACTAGCAATAACCCCTACCTCTATTGGACTGATATAATAATAAAAGATTCTTAGACCAATGTATTCAATCTAGATAAATATCAAAGCTAAAAGCAATCCTCACTGACAATCTTTTTTCATTCTAATTCGTATACATTTAACTTTGTTGTATTTTACACTATGTAAATCAATAGAAAATAATATATTTTTTTTATAGAATAGGAAGGTGGACGAGCATATGGGCCACCTGATGGTAAGTGGTCACCAAACGCCCTTAGACATTGGCATTGTAAGAAATGTCAAACATCGCTTATAGCCAATGCGCCACCAACCTTGGGAACTAAGATTTTATGTCCCTTGTGCCTGTAATTACACTGGCTCACTCACCCTTCAAACCGGAACACAATAATATCAAGTATTGCTGTTTTGCGGTAGAATATCTGATGAGTGGGTGGTACCTACCCAGACGAGCTTGCACAGAGCCCTACCACCAGTAAAATTGATCAATATATAAATTTGACTTACCCAAAGTCATCTAAAACTGCATTATTTAGGCCGCTATATTCTAGGTTTGTTGTCCTGTAACTCCATCCATCCTTGTTCAAATCAATTCCTTTTACGCGCATAGTATCAAATTGTGGAGGATTTGTTGAAGTCCCATTAGAAGTAAGTTCAGCTCTTCTATTAAATATGTTAAAGAAATTTTGGTTCTGAAGGAAACAAGTCAAAGGCACTGTACCTAAAACAATTCATCGATATTTTTTATATGATTATTGTACACAAATATTGTAACTATAAATTTATTAGACATATAGCGAATTTATTATAACACTCGATGCTTTAACTATTTAAGTTTAATTTTTATTTAGAATATATAACGGTATACAGATTTTTTTATTCCAAGGGTCATTATTAATAGCTAGATTCTCGGACCAACTTACCTGCTGCCAAGGTACTTGAAACTTGGAGTCCAACAAATGCGACATATAACAAACAACCCCTGACTGCCATGATGTCCAAATTGTAAAGTGTTCATTTGCAATTCCCGTTTGCTTTTTATATATCTTTTGCTATTTACCAAGTATATTCAAGTCTTATTTTTTTTTTCATTGTTTTAAATATAATTTTGGTGGATTCCGTACACATTTTATATATTTATTTATTTTTCTTTTTGTCGCAGTAAAATTGAAATAATTAAAATTATTAAATTGGGTAAATGTTGATAACTCATATTTTGAAGAAAATAATTTGAAAAAACTGAAACGAATTGTTAACTATAACGTGCTATAACTGTAATTTTGACTGATATTCTTCTTTGGACTCAAATATTACTGGTAGATTTGATGAACAATATTATTATATCTTCTCCCATTAGAGGAAAGAGAGAGAAATCTTGGCATTAGAACGTTGCTTTGAACCGATATGACTTTAAAACCTTCAGTACATAGAAGCTACAAGCTCTCCAGTGTTGCAAATTTAAATGGGCGGTGGTAGTCACTTTCTATCAGTTTAACCCCATTACCGCCTCTTACATAAAAAAAAAGTCTTTTAATCTATAGATTAGTTTAAAAATAGGTAGTCAATCTTTTAATTTTAATGTGAAGCTAACATTTTGTTTTTGTATCCAGTATAAATTATTTTGTAAACAATTTATCATAATAATTTACTTTTACTTGACCATATAATATACACACGTATTCGACAGCATAGTGAAAATTCAAGCCTTTCTCTTCTCTCAAAAAAGAGGTTTCAAGAACACTGATAGTTTTAATGGCACACTGCTAGGCAAGCACATACTATGAAAACGCTACATAAAACACCTATACACAAATTTAATACAATACTATTTAAAATCAACCTGTAATGATTTTACTTAATGCAAAGTCGCGTTTTTGTATTTGCTTAAGGATTTATGAAATCATCAATATTTATTACAAAATTAAAAAATATTCATACTATTAACATTTACATTCAAGTGCTTGTTTAATTTCAATTTTAGAACAATTAAAATGTAAATTCTTTAACTATATATATATTTATATTCCTGACTGACTGACTGTAATAAAAACGGCCCAAACTACTGGGCGTCATGTAATTTTACATATGGGTTTCTTTTACAAAGTAGGTTTATTTATAAGCTTGTATATAAAATACTTTTTATGTGCTGATGTAACTACAATACAAAACCAATTCATAAAACAATACCGATATATTATTGAACACTATTTATTTCTTTAAAAAAGCCAAGATGGCCCTGTGGTAAGAACGCGTGAATCTTAACCGATGATCGTGGGTTCAAACCCGGGCAAGCACCACTGAATTTTCATGTGCTTAATTTGTGATAATAATTCATCTCGTGCTTTACGGTGAAGGAAAACATCGTGAGGAAACCTGCATGTGTCTAATTTCACTGAAATTCTGCCACATGTGAATTCTACCAATCCGCATTGGAGCAGCGTGGTGGAATCAAAAAGAGGAGAGGAGGCCTTTAGCCCAGCAGTGGGACATTCACAGGCTGTTACGGATTACGGATTACGGATTTATTTCTTTCTATTATTGTACACTAATTATTTTAAATATATTTTTTTATTTATTTATTAGTAATACTGTACGTACTAACTTTTACTGCTTTGTTTGTGTGTAAAGGTGCCCTCACAGCAGTTATATAACGTTAGTGTTAGCTTCGATAGCTGCTTTTGTGGTGGTAAAAATAACGATGACTTTGGAAATTGAATACTTGTATTAATGATAAATAATTATAAGATGAAGAACTGATGTGTGTCGCGCACGCGAGTCGAGACGACATGTGAAGTTAAGTTGGTAGGCGCGTCCCCGCACCCCGCGATGATAGATAGTGAAGCGCCGCAACATACTCCCCGTAAGTTTGTATGAAAATATGGAATTGGTATTTAGTAATTCTCAATTATGCCGCGAGCGAAGCTACGTGTAAAGCGCTAGTTTATTTATAAGGGTTTGTTCATAAGCCTGTATTTAAAATACTTTTTATGTGTTGTCATAAATCGTATTGGAACTTGTTCTTATCTATAATTGGTTGTACTAACGCAAGCTCACCTCATACGCTCTATCGACAAAAACGCAAATAAAAAATAATCAATTATTTTTAGCTTGTTTAAAGTATTTCATTCATCTTATCACATAACCAAATGAATTATTCAGTTTTTTTTATAAGCTAACTGCGCAACCTAGAATGTGATATATCACAGATAATTTTTTTTTTTTTTATCATTGTAAATGCTTTTCTATCTTGGTGAATTAAAATACCAGGTCATTTTTCGTCTCTTTCGTTTTTTGTCTTATAAAGGCCATTTTACCTGAAACCAATATTTAACAATTTATGTTTACAGAGTTTAAAAAAAATTTAAGCTCTTTTCCAATCAAGCAAATAGTTCTAAGCGTGTTTTTATTTAATAGGTTGTATCTTTTTTATATTAATATTAAAAAAAATTAAATTCCAATTCCTTGTTTTTGGTATTACGATTTATTTTACTGGTGGTAGGGCTTTGTGCAAGCTCGTATGGGTAGGTACCACCCACTCATCAGATATTTACCGCAAAATAGCAGTACTCGGTATTGTTGTGTTCCGGTTTGAAGGGTGAGTGAGCCAGTATAATTACATGCACAAGGGACATAACATCTTAGTTCCAAAGGTTGGTAACGCATTGGTGTTGTAAGCGATGGTTGACATTTCTTACAATGCCAATGTCTAAGAGCGTTGATGACCACTTACCATCATTAAGTGTGGACGATACTCCTTGGGTTCTTCAGAAACTCGTTACCAATGGGAGCCACGTACTGGCCCAATCAACGTCAGCTAGTAGGTGCTGTTAAAGAGGAGGTACACTCAATTCCCTATTGTACGTTACAATTGAATATTTTTATATTTTTCCTTTTTTAATTAAAATACACATTCACGTTTAAAGTAACTAAATACCATGTCTTAATTAAAGTTTTCTTAGAAATCGCAGCATGACTGTGAAATAAATTACCCGGTGTTAAATCGTGGCTAATTGATACCATAGAGATGCCTACATTGCACTTGCAGTTACATTTTAGCAATTTATGTATTATAAATCTAATTGGTTTTTAGTATTATTTATTTGGTTGTTTTTAAATAGTGTAAATTCTTAAAATGTTTAATAGTACGAAATAAAAAAGGAAAATTTTACCGTATAAGCCATTATTGATTTTTATAATAGTGCCCGACAATATAAATTAATATAAAAATATACTGAAATGGATAATGATCAATTAAAAACCAAATAAGCATATTTAATTGAAAACTACGCATTCAAAGTTCTTGAATAGAAGATTACAGACTGCAGATCAAGAAATGTACCGATAGGTTTCTTATAATGTTGTTTTCGTGTTAAAATTTTTTAATTAAAACTTGGTTTTAAGTATGAAAGCCTGATGAATGAAAACTAGTTTCTGAAAGTTATCCGTGTTATAGTTCTACTAAGACAGTTGTTTCTTTCATGACAACATTTGTTTACAAATAAATTTTACGTTATCAATATATAATACGTGTTTTCAGTTTTTTATGCTATTAATATTAATTGTGCATTAAATATATTTATATATTGTATATTTTTGTAGGTAAATTAAAAGTCATATCAATGTTGTACACATTGTCGCCTTGGTAATGAATTTTTAACCAGTTATATCCAATCAATTGACTTGAAAATTAACAAACAATTCACGTGCTTATAATCTTGAAATACCATAATATTACTTATATAGAAAATGCATCCATATTAAATGACAGCTTAACTTATTTTATTTACAATTAAACTTCAGTATGAAATTCTTCAATTCCATTTATATTCATTATAAACCTTACAATTATTTCAGTCTGACATTCTTTCAATGAAATGAAAGCACGCAGCAATATCCAGACCTATTAAAACCTCAGATGAATAATGGCACAGATAATAAATTGCCGATTTCAAGAAAAAAATTGTCAACTTTTTTGGAAATATTATTTGTCTATATACTTATACTTATACTATACTTATAATATACTTTAGCAAAATTCTCTCAATTTTTATTAATAAAAATGAAAATGCATATTTAATATTAATTTTTTATTTATTGGTGGTAGCGCTTTGAGTAAGCCCATCTGCCATCCATTAAAAAGCAAAAAGTATTGAAGTAGTAATGTTGTATTCCGGCTTAAACCTGGGTTCAGTTGTATGTTAGCGGTTTTCTGTAAATATATTTTTTTTTGCTGTCTCACTTTAAATTTAAAACAAGTTTTTATTTGCTAATTACTTGCAAGCAAAGAAGTTGTAGAAAAAATACTTTTCGATGTAAATGTGACCAGCATTCAGCATGCTGTAATGAATAAGATAACATTAATAAATAAAATGCAATATGGGAATATTAATATTATTTTATTTCGTGTCAAAAGTGAACGTAAAAGTAAGTGAAATTTTAGTATAGCAGTTTGAATTATAAAATACTATGGTCATATAAATATATGTACAGAGAAAAAATTACGTATTATACATATAACGTAAATTCTACTTTAAATATTGATTTGTCTTCAATATCTTGTATTAAACCTTTTCTTTTCTGTGGAGCTGTACTTCAAACCAAGCAAGAGCTCGTATGTTAAGCCTTAGCACCTTTTTGTATGGTAAAATCATGTTAGTAATGATGAGGCTGAATTTGAGTAGAAATTGAAAATATTTTGAAATATATAATTATAAATATTTTGAAATAGTGTTTCAATTTAAAAGAATAATCAAAATTTTGGGAATATTATTTGTCTAACTTCGATTTACAGTTCACTTTAGCAAATTTCTGACAATTTTTATTAATGTAAATGAAAATGCATATTTTGTATTACTTTTTTATTTATTGGTGGTAGGGCTTTGTGCAAACCCATCTACCACCCATTAAAAAAGTAAAATGTATTGAAGTATCTAATTAGTAGTAATGTTGTATTCCGGTTTGAAACATGAGTTAAGTTGTATGTTAGCGGTTTCTATCTAAAGATATTTCTTCTTGCTAAGTCTACCTTTAAATTTAAAACAAGTTTTTATTTGCTAATTACTTGCATGCAAAGAAGATGCAGAAAAAATACTTGTTGACATACATGTGGCCAGCATTCAGCATGGTTTAATGAATAAGATAACATTAATAAATAAAATGCAAAAAAATATCGTATATAAACAATTTTTGAAAATATTGTCGTATGATATCTCTCAGCCTTATTTACATGGGCCTGGCGCGCCCGAGCGCACTGCCAAATGCCTACGCCGGTCTCGTTGTAGACTTACTGCCGGTCTTAACCGGATCGACTTGCGATCTTCCTTTTCTTGCCCTATTACAAAATCTTTTTCAAAATTAATCTTAGTTTAAAAACATTAAAAATTGCAATTTTACTGAATTAAAAAAGATACCTGAATAACCGGATAACGAATGAAACTCATTCCGTCTTTCCTTCATTTCCATTTTACTTCAACAAAATGATAAATAAAAGCCATCTTTATTGCTTTGAGTGTAATGACGATATCTTTAAGGAACCCATTAGCAGCTAATTTGACACTAGATCATTTATTCTAAGAGTAATAGTTGTATTGCGAGGGCTTCAATATATAATAATGCTTTTTGACAAAAGTTATTATATCATTCTAATTGAGTAAAATTGCAATGATATTTAAATGCTGTTATTAGAAGGTTTAAATTTTTTTTTTGTTGCTTATATTTGTTCTCATAAATATCATCAACTATAATTTTAAAATTTGCATCTGATCATATGTCTCGGAGTTCGCTAAACATGACATTGGCATAATAATAAAATCTTTATTCTATTATGATAAGTCTATCAAATAGATTTTCTTTGTCGTAAAATTAAGAAATCAGAGATAAATAAGAATAAAATAAAAATCTTTATAAAATAAATTATTTAAATTCAGTAGAAACGCCACGCCTGAACTGATACCGACTGAACAGCTTTTAATAAATGAGTTATATAAATGTTTTTTACAATGTGATTTGAAATAGTGTTAACTAAGACGACGATCCCCACGATGTCTTTCTTCACCACTAAGCACGTGATGAAAACACAAAAATAAGTACATTGATATTCAATTAAGCTTGTCCGGGTGTAATAACAGAACACACATGAAGCAGAGTTACACAGATAAATTATTTATATTTAATAGAAATAAATACCTCCATAACTTTGTCCGTGAATATATAATAATATAGAACATATTACTACGAGTATATAACTTTATGTAAAAGTTAAAAAAATGTTAAAGCTTTAATATAATAATAATTAAGACTAGATGAAATATTACCAAGAGTAACTTCTCATGAACTGAAAAAGAGAAAATGGCATAAAGAAACTCTTTGTTGAACTGCGATCTATAGACAACACAGCTGTAAAATTGTAGACACTATTCCTTATTCTCGCAATGAATATAATTTTGGCATTATGTTTGTGGGTCTTTTGCATTTACGAGCTAATCATGTAATTTGCATATTTCTATTGTTTGTATTGTAAATGTTACACTTTACACGTAATTATTGTTTTTTTTTAAGTTTTTCTACTTTATCTCTCTAAATGCTCAATATATAATGTGAAGTCATTCAACTACGATACATACTACGATACAAAAAGTTACCTTGAACTTCATGACATGCAAAATAACAGCAAAATGAAATTAATAAATAAACATAATATCATTATATATGTAATATATTATGTAAATATATAATGTTGAATAACTTATTTTTATTATATTATAAAATAAATAGGCCGATGGGCAAATGAATCTCTTGATAGTAAGTGGTCACCAGCGCCCATAAACATTGGCATCGTAAGAAATATTAACCATACCTTATATCACCAATGCGCCACTAACCTTGGGAACTAAGATGCTATGTCCCTTATGCCTGTAGTTACACTTCGCCACAGAACACACAGAACCTGTAGGCTCACTCATCCTATATATGCGGTAGTATATCTGATGAGTGCGTGGCACCTACCCAGACGGGCTTGCATAAAACCATACCACAAAGAAAACTGCTATCAATATAAGTAAATATTTATTTTGTAAACGTTCTTGATTGTTAATAATTTAGGTGATTATAATTCTTAGGGAAATGAAAGGAGGGATTATTAATATTATTTTATTTCAAGTCAAAAATAAGTGAATTTTTAATATAGCTGTTTGCAATATTAAATACTATGGTCATAAGAAAGAGAAAAAACTGCGTATTATAAATATAATGTAAATTTTACTATAAAAATTGATTTTTCTTCAGTGTCTTGCATTGAAACTTTTTTTAAAGCTAAAAGTTTTTAATATATTTTTTTAGAATATTTGAAAAAACTCTTCTGTTGTATGTTAATAGTTGTCTTAATTTAAGCGACAAAACGTAAATTGATAGAAGCAATAGAAGCAATTTAACATTTGACCATAATTTATAAAAACGTGTTTTTAAAACCATTAAAATAAATATGATTTATATTGATAATTGCACGCTAAATACCAAGTAATAAGGAATTAATTTAAATTGCAACAACAAAATGCTCAAGCTCTTAAAATTAGTTCTTGAAATATTAATTGATATTAAAAACTAGCAACTAATTTGGCCCTTTAAAGGCATGTCACGCATATTGCTCCTTAACATTTCAAACATATATTCAGCTGCTGCGTCTATAAAAATCGGTGAATATTGTTCTGTGATAAATTTCCAATTGGAGTTCAAGAGATGATGGATTCTGTCACCTAAAAAGAAAAAATTGTAGCTTATTTCTTGCAATCATCAGAATAGGGATTTTCAATCACACAGTACAAAAGCAAAATATCTATTTTGAATAGTCATAACTACACAAAAATAATGTGTCACGAAATGGTAAGGTGTCACTTAGGCCGTAGACCGTATAGTAAAGCTATTTATGAAAACTCTGATGTGAGATGTTATATACCTTGTGACTGTAATCACACTGGCTCACTTTCAAATTGAAACACAGCAATACGAAGAATTCATGTTTGTCGATAGGTTAAGGGATAAGTGGGAGGTTCCCATACAGGTTTGAAGTCTTTTCATAGGTAAAATATAATTATTATAAGATAAATAGAAAATATTATATATATCAACTCACTTGATTCATTATCTCCGAAGTAAAGATTGGTTAAAGTAAAGTTAGCACCATCTCTTACGTTGTAAAAGTAACGGTAGTTCTTAAGATTTATAAATTGTTGACCGTACTCTTCCTGAACATTAAACGGCATTATCATACCAAATTGAATATTATCTGAAATGTTAATATTAATAAAAAGTGTAGGCAATACTTCAATGTAAAATATAAAATGTTGAATATATATATTAGTGTCCTCATACTCCATTGTTAGTTAGCATGTATATACATGTGACAGAATTTCTTTAGATACACGCAGGTCTTTTGACATTTACCCTGTATGGTTAATTCAAGTAAATTATTAATATCCCATTAAAAACTCATTCAGGACTAAGTTTTACAAGTTTGTATTTTTAAAGTTAAATTTATCCACTTGGTATTTTTAAATGTACGTAATTATATGCTTCTACACTTGTTTTGTTACTAACGACATGTTACATATACTATGTTAAATATTTAGGAAGTCGATTTTAACCTACTGACTTACATGAATATATATAATATGAAAAAATAGCAAGTAGACATAAATACTTCGAATGACAATAATTCGGCATTCTTTCTAAGCCATTAGATAATTCTGTATTTTTGTATTGTTGTAAAGTGCAATTTATTTCAATACAAATTAATGTATTTGGAAAACTTACCAAGATGCACAATAGAGGAACCTGCACCGCTAACAGGTAGTGAAAATAATAATCCATCTGTCGTGTATTGACACGTGACCACCATATCCGTATGGAAGGTTAAGTGGAACATATTAGAGTTGAAATTAAATCTAAAAAATAATTTGACATCACTGAAATCCTCCATGAATTTCTATTCATTCATCTATTATAGTAGGTGTCTATACAAATTTTAGCTATAAGTCATTATGATGAGCTCAGTATAAATGAAAACCAATTTATAACATACAAGCCTGTTTCCACAAATCCTAGGATGCATCTTCTGGTTATTATAAAGAATACTTTTGCTGATAGCAATTTTGCGAATATCAGTGTGTTAAACAGGTTTTGTAATATATGTACTATCTTAAGATCTTAATTTAATTTAATTTTAATCTTAAGATTAAGGTGCATACCTTATATATTGCACCTGAAATTACACTTCAAATTCCAAAAAAACAATACATAGCGCTGATGTGTTATAGTAGATGGTTTATATGTTCATGCAACCAAGGCGAAACTAGCAATAACCCCTACCTTTATTGGACTAATAAAATAATAAAAGATTCTTAGACCAATGTCTTCAATCTAGATAAATATCAATGCTATAAGCAATCCTCACTGACCATCTTTTTTCATTCTAATTCGTATACATTTAACTTTGTTGTATTTTACACTATGTAAATCAATAGAAAATATATTGATCAATATATAAATTTGACTTACCCAAAGTCATCTAAAACTGCATTATTTAGGCCGCTATATTCTAGGTTTGTTGTCTTGTAACTAAATCCATCCTTGTTCAAATCCATTTCTTTTACGCGCATAGTATCAAATTGTGGAGGATTTGTTGAACCCCCTTTAGAAGTAAGTTCAGCTCTTCTATTAAATATGTTAAAGTAATTTTGGTTCTGAAGGAAACAAGTCAAAGGCACTGTACCTAAAACAATTCATCGATATTTTTTATATGATTCTTGTACAAAAATATTGTAACTATATATTTATTAGACATATAGCGAATTTATTATAACACTCGATGCTTTAACTATTTAAGTTTAATTTTTATTTAGAATATATAACGGTATACAGATTTTTTTATTCCAAGGGTCATTATTAATAGCTAGTTTCTCGGACCAACTTACCTGCTGCCAAGGTACTTGAAACTTGGAGTCCAACAAATGCGACATATAACAAACAACCCCTGACTGCCATGATTTCCAAATTGTAAAGTGTACATTTGCAATTCCCGTTTGCCTTTTATATATCTTTTACTATTTATCAAGTATATTCAAGGTGGATTCCGTACACATTTTATATATTTATTTATTTTTCTTTTTGTCGCAGTAAAATTGAAATAATTAAAATTATTAAATTGGGTAAATGTTGATAACTAATATTTTAAAGAAAATAATTTGAAAAAACTGAAACGAATTGTTAACTATAACGTGCTATAACTGTAATTTTGCCTGATATTCTTTTTTTGACTCATATATTACTCGAAGAATTAATGAACAATATTATTATTTTATTTACAAAATTATTACATTTTGGTACAAAATTATTACATTTTGACCTGGTTCGTCAGAGTCGAGTCTACGTGTGCCTCTACAGATCCCACAATGGTGACTTGGAGACAAGCCGATTATTTGACCATCTTAGTCGGGTGGCAGATGCTGCGCAAGAGCAGTTTCCTAACGCGGAATTGGTGTTTATGAGGGATTTTAATGCTCACTATGAATCATGGTTGAAATCCCTCAAAACTGACCATGGAAGAATTGCTCATGCTTTTGCTCACACACACGACTTGACCCAACTGGTTGATCAGCCCACCAGGATCCCAGACATTTATGAGCAAGCACCTTCTCTACTGGATCTTCTGCTGACTTCTCATCCGGTGGTATATCAGGTTGTGGTTCAAGCTCCACTTGGTTCTTCGGATCGCGGCCTTATATCTACCAAAGTGCCACAGGCCAAGCTGCCGCCATCAGCGGTATGCAAACGTCGCGTTTGGCACTATAAGTCGGCAGATTGGGACGGTATGCGCGATTACTATGCGTCAGTCCCTTGGAAGGAACGTTGCTTCAGTGGGAATGACCCGACAGCTAGTGTCGCTGCTGTTGCTGATGAGATCATGTTAGGAATGGAATACTACATTCCTAGCTCAGATCTCATCAATAGGGGTACGCGTAACCGTTGGTTCACGCGTGAATGTGCCGACGCTGTATCATCTAAGCAGGCGGCATATCGCGCGTGGATCAACGGCTGCATTAGCGGGGCATCTAACATTGACTCACTGAAAGCAAACTACAATAAAAATTCCAAGTCCTGTAGGAAGGCATACACGAGAGCGGATGCACAGCGCATTGTACAGATTGGTCATGACCTTATTTCGCATCCTTGGGGCTCCCGTAGCTTCTGGCGTCTGACCAAGTCTGTGCAAAACAATTTTTGCCAACCTTTTTTTTTTTTTTTATAGAATAGGAAGACGGACGAGCATATGGGCCACCTGATGGTAAGTGGTCACCAACGCTCTTAGACATTGGCATTGTAAGAAATGTCAACCATCGCTTACATATCCAATGCTCCACCAACCTTGGGAACTAAGATTTTATGTCCCTTGTGCCTGTAATTACACTGGCTCACTCACCCTTCAAACCGGAACACAGCAATATCAAGTATTGCTGTTTTGCGGTAGAATATCTGATGAGTGGGTGGTACCTACCCAGACGAGCTTGCACAAAGCCCTACCACCAGTAACCTTCGCTGCCACCGCTCAGAAATCCGGACGGATCACTAGCTAGCACAGTCCGCAAGAGCAAGCTGTTCTCCTGGCTAAACTCTTTGCCGACAATTTCTTTATCGATGATTGTAGTGCGCTGCCACCTACAATACCTTCATGTGGCCATACGATGCCTGACATCAAAATCAGGCAACGTGATGTGCGTGCAGAGCTGCAATCACTTGATATACGGAAAGCTAGCGGTCCCGATGGAATACCAGCCATAGTGCTGAAGAAGTGCGCAGCCGAGCTGTCTCCTGTGTTAACGCGCCTGTTCCATCTTTCTCTCTCTTCGGGATGTGTGCCGGAGGCTTGGAGAAGAGCTAATGTGCAAGCGGTTCCCAAAAAAGGGGATCGGTCTGACCCGGCAAATTATCGACCAATAGCTATCACCTCAGTACTTTGTAAGGTGATGGAACAGATTCTAAACAACCAACTGATACATTATCTAGAAGATCACTGTCTAATTAATGATCGTCAGTACGGGTTTCGATTAAAACGGTCCACAGGTGATCTTCTAGCGTAGGTAACACACCTCTGGGGTGAAGCTATCGACAAGCATGGAGAATCGTTGGCTGTCAGCCTCGATATCTCCAAGGCTTTCGACAGGGTCTGGCACAGAAGTCTTCTCTCCAAGCTGCCGGCATATGGTCTGCCTGCTCAGCTATGGACCTGGATTGCCAGCTTCCTACACAAGCATAGCCTCCGTGTTTTAGTAGATGGTTGCACTTCACAATTCTATGTAGTGAATGCTGGGGTCCCCCAGGGATCTGTGTTATCTCCCACACTCTTTCTTTTGCATATCAATGATATGCTCTCTCTTGGGAACATACATTGCTATGCAGATAATAGTCCAGTGCATGGTGGATACCACGGAAGCGCAGTGGCTGGGCGAGCGGAAATTGAGAAGAGGTGGAAGGATCTTGTCATTGAACTCGATAGGACGTTAGAGCTCATCGCCAAATGGGGTTCTGATAATCTTGTTGAGTTTAATGCGAAGAAAACACAGGTATAGCGCATAACTGTGTACCTCACAGCGAAAAAGTCACCATTTTACCCTCTTCCGTCCCTCTGTGGCACACCGCTGATGATACAAAGCAAAATCGCCATGCTGGGCATGGACGTTCGCTGCGACCTTAGTCCAAGGGTACATCGAGGCTATTATAAAAACAGCTTCACCGAAACTCGGAGTTCTGAACAAGGCGCGGCGTTTTTTCACGCCACAACAACTGTGCCTGTTATACAAAACACAGGTACGGTCTTGCGTTGAATATTGCTCGCACCTTTGGGATGGCTCCGCTAAGTACCTACTGGAGGCCTTGGACCGGTTGCAGCGACGTGCAGTACGCATTATTGGCGACTTAAAGGTCACAAATACCCTTGAACCTTTACAATTGCGTCGCGAGATAGCAGCATTGAGCGCTTTCTATCGACTGTATCACGGCGAGTGCTCTGAGAAATTATTCTCTCTAATTCCTGCTTCCCCCTTCCTTCTTAAGTCCACGCGAGCTGGTTCTCGATGTCACCGCCTAACTGTGACATCAATTCCATCCCGCACAAAGAAATTTGGTAACTCTTTTCTTTGTCGCACTACCAAAAAATGGAATTCCTTACCAGCTCACGTGTTCCCCTCCTCTTACAACCCGGGTTCCTTCAAACGAGGCGTAAAGAGGCATCTTGCGGGCTGGCAAGGCAGGAACGGCTAGTACAGAACATTCTTCCCGACTGTACTGGCCGTCGTCGCGTTTGGACTCTACTACCACTTACCATCAGGTGGAGTAGAGTCATTTGCCATCCCGGCTCATATAAAAAAAAAGTGAAGCTAAGGAACTAACATTTTGTTTTTGTATCCATTATAAATTATTTTGTAAACAATTTATCATAATTATTTACTTTTACTTGACCATATACACGTATTTAACAGCATAGTGGACCTTCAAGCCTTTTTCTTCTCTCAAAAAAAGAGGTTTCAAAAACACTGATAGTTTTAATGGCACACTACTGGGCAAGCACATACTATGAAAATGCTACATAAAACACCTATACACAAATTTAATACAATACTGTTTAAAATTAACCTTTAAAGATTTTATTTGACACAAAATCGCGTTTTTGTATTTGCTTAAGGATTTATAAAATTATCAATATTTATTACAAAATAAAAAAAAAAATTCATACTATTAACATTTACATTCAAGTGCTTGTTTAATTTCAATTTTAAAACAATTAAAATGTAAATTTTTTAACTATGTATATTTAAATTACTGACTGACTGACTAATAAGAACGACCCAAACTACTGGGCATACAGGCTTGTATTTAAAATACTTTTAATGTGTTGACATAAATCGCGTTGGAACTTGTTCTTATCTATAATTGGTTGTACTAATGCAAGCTCACCTCATACATCCTATCGACAAAAACGCAAATAAATAACAATTAATTATTTTTAGCTTGTTTAAAGTATTTCAATCATCGTATCACATAACCAAATGAATTATTCAGTTTTTTTTATAAGCTAACTGCGCAACCTGGAATGAGATATAACAGATAAATTGTTTTTTTTTTATCATTGTAAATGCTTTTCAACCTTCGTGAATTAAGATATCAGCTCATTTTTCGTTTCTTTCGTTTTTTGTCTTATAAAAGCCATTTTACCTGAAACCAATATTTAGCAATTTATGTTTACAACAAAGATATTGAGTACAATAAAAAAATTTAAACTCTTTACCGATCAAGCAAAGAGTTTTTAGCGTATTTTTATTTGATACGTTGTATCTTTTTTATATTAATATTTAAAAAATTGAATTCCAATTCCTTGTTTTTGGTATTTACAATTTATTTATTTATTGGTAGGTACAATTTATTTTACTGGTGTTAGGGATTTGTGCAAGCTCGTATGGATAGGTACCACCCACTCATCAAATATTCTACCGCAAAAAAGCAGTACTCGGTATTGTTGTAACAAGGGACATAACATCTTAGTTCCCAAGGTTGGTAGCGCATCGGTGTTGCAAGCGATGGTTAACATTTCTTACATTGCCATGTCAATATCTAATCGATCCAGCGTCGTGAAAATGTCTTCCAACGCGTTGGTGAACAGTTTCGGGGATATTACATCCCCCTGTCTCACCCCTCTGCGCAGTTGGATCGCCTTCGTCTTACAGTCCTGGATGTGGACAGTCATTGTAGCAGCGTTGAACAGACATCGCAGTACCTCGATATATCTCCAGTCGATATGACATCTCTGCAATGAGTCGAGCACTGCCCAGGTTTCGATGGAGTCGAAGGCTTTCTCGTAGTCCACAAATGCCATACACAGCGGCTGATTGTACTCTTCGGTCTTCTGCACAATCTGCCGAACAGTATGCCGGCTTGCTCTGGGGGCTGGAACTCGTCAAGTCGTCTGGCGAGACGGTTCGTGACGACTCTTGAGAACAGCTTATACACGTGACTCAGGAGGGAGATCGGTCTGTAGTTTTTCAAGAGGGTTTTATCACCTTTCTTGAAAAACAGTACCACCTCACTCCCGCTCCACGTTTCCGGGGTCTTGCCATGTTGGATGACGGAATTAAAGAGGCTTGCTAGCTCTTTCAGGACCGGAGTCCCGCCTGCCTTAAGCAACTCTGTTGTGATTCCGTCATCTCCCGGAGCTTTGTTGTTTTTAAGCTGTTCTAGATCCGCCCTAATCTCTCCTTGGTCAACGACCGGGAGCTCCTCGGAGTAATGGCGCATAAGAGGGGCGCGCTGGTCATCAATACTGATTCCCACGGGTTTTTGCGATCTTGAAGAGAACAACTGCCCATAAAACCTCTCTACTTCTCCGACAATCTCAGGCCTAGAGGTAACGACCCCACCATTTTCAGTTTTAAGTTTTGTCAGACGCGGCCTCCCAAACTTGCGAGCGAACACTTTCGATCCACGATTTTGCTCAATCGCAGCCTTGATGGCACGGGTATTGGAGCGTCGAAGATCGCGTCGCGTCAGCGTTTTTATTGTTCGGTTTAAGGCCTTATCTGACAAAAACGATGGTAGTTCTCATCGTTTTCTCATGAGATCGAGTGTCTCAGCAGAGAGTTTTGGTGCGTTGTCTCTTCTCTGTGGCGGAAAACACTTGCGGGATGGGTTTTGCAGTATTTTGACCAGCGTGTTGGTTTTCTCATAAATGCTGCTTACGGTTTCCAACGCGGTGAATTGATTTTGAAGTTCCATTTGGAACTTTTCGGAGCATTGAGCAGTTTGGAGCATGGTAGGTCGGAGAGTAGACCTCATCATTCTCGATCTTTCGGCTTTGAAGTCGATATTTAGAGTGCCTCGAACCAAGCGGTGATCACTTCCGGTATTAAACCTGTTGATCACTGAAACATCTCTAAATATGTGCCTTTTATTCGAAATGATAAAGTCTATCTCGTTCCTTGTCAAGTTATCGGGGCTCCGCCAGGTCCACCTCCTCTGAGGCTTCTTTTGAAAGAAAGAATTCATCAAAAAAAGCCCCTGCGCTTCGAGAAAGTTTACCAGCATTTGCCCCCTGTGATTTCTGCAGCCCAAGCCGTAAGGTCCGACTTTCGATTCACCACTATCTTGTACTCCCACACATTAAAGTCTCCATAACAACATAACAACATTGTAGTGGGCCTTCGAGGTGTCGTTGAGGGCCTTTGCGATGTCCTCGTACATCGCTTCGACCACATCATCAGAGTATGTCGAAGTTGGCGCATATACCTGTACGACCTTCAGGGAGTACCTGTCGGAAAGTTTTAGGACAAGGTACGCTACCCGGTTCGACACACTACTGATTTCCACAATGCTGCTAATGAGATCCTTTTTGACTAGAAAACCGACACCACCCTGGGAGAGGTTATCACCTTCGCGGAAGTAGCGTAAGTTACCGGACTCTAGAGTTATCGTGTCCTCCCCCTGTCTTCGGACTTCAGATAACCCCAGTATATGCCAGTTTATATGACTTAACTCTACTTCTAATTCGGCGAGGTGATGGTCCAGCCTCATCGAGCGTCCATTATACGTTGCCATTTTCAGTCGTTTTATACGGTAGCCTGCCGTGAACCGGTGATTCTTAGCACCCCCTGCCCTGCCGATACCGCGACCGCTACCTTGGTCGGGCCTAGCGGGCTTGCCGGTAACTGGGGGCCTTTTTTTGGGCGCATCTGCCATTTACGAGGGTTTGCCCATACTCGCCGCACTGGGCAGGCGTGTTGACGAGCACAGTAGGGGGGTGAGATGTTTATGGGGGGGGGGACGCTGCTGCCCATCCCCCCTTTTCCCCGTCCCTCAGTCGCCTCTTACGACACCCACGGGATGAGATTTGGGGAGTACTATTCTAAGCCGGTACTCCACGGAATACAATAAAAAGATTATAAACTTATAAATAAATGGTTTAACATATATAATTTGATTAAACAAAAATGTCAACATTTTGTGTTTTTCGTTACAAAGACGACTTTGTTTCTATCTGCAAAATATTTTTTTTCAAGCACTGAAACATCATGAAAATATAAAACAAACAATTTCGGGTATTGTTCGCTCTTTTATAAAATTTGGCATGAGTGAACAACGCGTCACTGCCATGCAAATACGATGAGATAAAATTCGGTATTGCTCGAAATATCTACGAAATGAAAGCTTGCTTGCGGCTAGGTTGGCGTTATTCGTCCAAACTGTGGATGACACTGATATGTCAACGTGATAATATCGGACCCTAATAAAGTAAAAGAAATTATATTCCAACGCTGCGATCACTATCCTTAATCATTGTACATTTAAGATTAATTTATTATTGCGTCTTGTTTTTTCTGCTTATTTGATTTTATTATTGAATATTTGACAATTACCTTTTTTTAATTACAATACACATTAATGTTAAAAGTAACTAAATTCCATGTCTTAATTAAAGTTTTCTTAGGAAACGCAGCATGACTGAAATAAATTACCCGGTGTTAAATCGTCGCTAATTGCTACCACAGAGATGCCTGCATTGCACTTGCAGTTACATTTTGATAACAGAAAATAATTGTCTCTAAATTTTCTTAATCCCATTTTTTTTAATTGCAATGAAAAACGTGATAAAGCTAGCGGATAATTTTTAATAAAAGCGCATGACATAACTAGAGCAAGATGGATAACGTCGTAATCGATTCGGAATTGAAATCTTTATTATTTTCCTAAGATTCATCGAAATATGTATATAGACAAACAATTATATTTAAAATTTTAATTCACTTAATATGATATAATAACATAAATGGGATTGATTAATTTAATAAAAAAAATACTATGATCAACTTAATTCTTTTGCCTTTAATTGTTTCGTAATTATGTCCTTCAAGCCGATCGACGCAAGATATATAACAAGGCACAAGTATGTACGCAAAACACAGACTTTTTGTAGTCTCATTGTCATGATCCGAGGGGCAGCAACGATTGCACGATCTTTTTTTCTTTTAATATATATTTATGCTATTTAGTTTGTTAATTAGCACTTTATACAATATAGTGTATAATGTATTGTGTGTATTTTTTATGCAATTGTCGTTTTAAACATAATATATTATATACTTATAAGTAAGACAGCAATTTATGTATTACAAATCAGTGGTTTTAGTATTATTAATGGTGGTTGTTTTTATACAGTGTAAATTTATAGGATTTTTTAATTTAATTTCATCCTGTTAAAACATTTAATAGGATGAAATTAAATTTAAAAATTTTGTACATATAAACCATTTTTATAGAAGTAACTGATAAAAAAAATAATATAAAAACATACTGAAATAGATAATAAACCATTAGGTACTTTAATAGAACTCCAACTCTATGTAACGAAAGAAATAAAAAATAATAAAATAAAAGTAGTTTATAGTATATGAAAAATATGGAGAATGTGATATTTTGTTTTTAATTCTCATATAATAATTACTTTCAACTAATCATCAACTTCGCGAAATGCTAGTTTCGTGAGTTAAAGTACGTAATCTTATAAAGACTTTCTTGTACAAACATAATTGCGATGGAATAAATGTAGACTAGGATAACAAAAGATATCGATAAGTTTTACCTACTTGCAATACTATTTTTTTTTTTGCAATCCTTATTAAGACTTGCTTATAATAATGAGTCTATATTAATTGTTGTGTGGTGAAAGCTGCTCCGATATCCCGTCCCGGCCGTTGTCTTATTATACCAATACAGCATTTCTATTGGGATACTCACATTAGATTTCTTATATTATAAAACAATATCAATGGTTTGTTTGTTTGAACGCTTAGAAAATGTGCGATTTAAAAAAAATGCGTTAGATTAGTAAATTTATTAAGAAAGGTATGTAACATCACGACACCTACAATACACGGGGGCGGAGCAGTAACGTTTGACGCAGTTGAAGCCGCACGTTGCAGCTAGTACTAAATAAATATGAAAATTATGAAACAAAGCCTTTTCGTGGATGATCGCTTAATTTAAAATTAATATTTTGAGAGTCACCTCGATGCCAGGACGACGGTGTCGATCCTAAATTGTCTAGGTACGTGATTGATTAGTTTTCGGTGTTATAAATTCTCGATTAATTTGATTTAACCGATTTCACTTTACTCTTTTAATCTGTTGCCCTAAGTTGATAACTTACATTTTTATTAATAGGTTTCCTTCTACCATATTTATTGTAATTCAGACATAAATAAGAATAAAATAATAATCTTTATAAAATAAATTATTTAAATTCAGTAGAAACGCCACTACGCATGAACTGACATCGACTGAATAACTTTTAATAAAAGAGTCATTGTTTTTTACAATGAAAGTTGGAAGAGTGTTATCCGATACTACGTTCCCCACGATGTTTTCTTCACCAGTAACAGCACGTGATGAATACACAAAAAGTAAGTACATTAATATTCAATTGTGCTTGTCTGGGTTTGAACACAGAACACACATGAAGCACAGTTACACGGATATTTTTTTTTATATTTAATAGAAAAAGAGTATATAACTTTATGTAAAAGTTGAAGAAATAATACAAATTTAATATAATAATAATTAAGAGTAGATGAAATACTTCCAATAATAAATTCTCATGAACTGAAAAAGAGAAAATGGCATAAAGAAACTTTTGAAAGAAAAAGAAATGGGCAAATAGATCTCTTGGTGGTAAGTGGTCACCACCGCCCATATACATTGGCATCGTAAGAAATATTAACCAAACCGTACATCCCCAATGCGCTACGAACTTTGGGAATTAAGATACTATGTCCCTTGTGCCTGTAGTTACACTCCGCCACACAGAACCTGCAGGTTTACTCTTCCTACAAACCGGAATAAAACAATACTAGTTATTGCTATGTAGCGATAGGATATTTGATGAATGCGTGGTGACGGGTTTTTTTATAAAAACATACCACAAAGAAAACAGCTCAGTCAAGTACAGTAAACAATCAGTATAAGTAAATATTTATTTTGTAAACGTTCTTGATAGTTAATAATTTAGGTGGTAATAGTTCTTAGTGAAATAAAAGGATGGATTATTAATATTATTTTATTTCAAGTATATACAAGTATAGCTGTTTGCATTATTAAATACTATGGTCATAAGAAAGAGAAAAAACTGCGTATTAGAAATATAAAGTAAATTCTACTTTAAATTATTTATTCAAGTAACAAGACTCATACAAAATTACAAAAAAATAAAATAAACACTACTATCTACTACTTATACAATTTACTGGTCCAGCTGAAACTTTACAACAGCGGTTTATAAATATACAATCTAGTCTGTTAGCAACCATGATTGGAATTTTGCTTGAGCTGGACCGCACGCTGTGAACCAAGGATGCACACTTTTTTCGCATTAATGCGTAAAAACAGTCTATATTCGCTTCAGCGAACATCCTATCAGCAATCTAAAGGCGTTATTGTACTGGACACGAAGAGAGTTGTATGATTTTAATGTATAATTAGCCCACAAACTATATGTATAAAAAGAGTTATAGTATGCGAGGAATAATGTTTTTTTACAGCCCTACGCACACGCAAATCTTCTGACAATCATGTTAGCTTTTATTGACAATGCTCTCCTCTCTCTTTCAATGTCATTATCATCCTTGAAACTGGTGGTTAGTATATGTCCAAGGTATTTAAATTGGAAAACCTGAGTCAAGTTCATATTATTAATTTTTACCAAAGATATTATTTTTGGACATTTATTACTACTTTCAAATATCATTATCATGCTTTTTTTACATTATATATAAGTCCATGTGTTTTGGCATAGTCTTCATTTAGTTTTTAATATATTTTTTTAGGTTATTTCAAATACCTTTTCTGTTGTATGTTACTAGTTGTCTTAATTTAATCGACAAAACGAAAATTGATGGAAGCAATAGAACCAATTTGACATTTGACCATAATTTATAAAAACGTGTTTTTAAAACCATTAAAATAAATATGATTTATATTGATAATTAAACGCTAAATGCCAAATAATAAAGAATTAATTTAAATTGCAACAACAACAGGCTCAAGCTTTTAAAGTTATTTCTTGAAATATTAATTAATATTAAAAACTAGCAACTAATTTGGCCCTTTAAAGGCATGTCACGCATATTGCTTCTCAACATTTCAAACATATATTCAGCTGCTGCGTCTAGATAAATCGGTGAATATTGTTCTGTGATAAATTTCCAATTGGAGTTCATAAGATGGTGGATTCTGTCACCTAAAAAGAAAATAATGCAGCTTATTTCTTGCAATCATCACAATTTATTAGAATAGGGGTTTTCAGTCCCACAGAAAAAAAGCAAAATATCTATTTTGAATTAGTCATAACTACACAAAAATAATGTGTCACGAGATGGCAAAGTGTCACTTAGGCCGTAGACCGTATAGTAAAGCTAGCTATAAAAACTGGTATGAGATCTTATATACCTTGTGACTTGTAACTCACACTGGCTCACTTTTAAATTGGAACACACCAATACGAAGAATTAATGTTTGTCGATAGTTTAAGAAATAAGTGGGAGGTTCCCATACAGATGGGTTTGCAGTCTTTTCATAAGTGAAATATAATTATTATAAGGTAAATAGAAAATATTATATACATCAACTCACTTGATTCTTTATCTCCGAAGTTAAGATTGGTTAAAGTAAAGTTAGCACCATCCCTTACGTTGTAAAAGTAACGGTAGTTCTTAAGATTTATAAATTGTTGACCGTACTCTTCTTGAACATTAAACGGCATGATCATACCGAATTGAATATTATCTGAAATGTTAATATTAATAAAAAGTGTAGGCAATACTTCAATGTAAAATATAAAATGTTGAATATATATATTAGTGTCCTCATACTCCATTGTTAGTTAGCATGTATATATATGTGACAGAATTTCTTCAGATACACGCAGGTATTTTGACCTTTACCATGTGTGGTAAATTCAAGTAAATTATTAATATCCCATTAAAAACTCATTCAGGATTAAGTTTTATAAGTTTGTATTTTTAAAGTTTAATTTACTTGGTATTTTGAAATTTACGTAATTATATGCTTCTACACTTGTTTTGTTACTAACTACGTCGGTATGTAAAATATTTAGGAAGTCGATTTTAACCTACTGACTTACATGAATATATATAATATGAAAAATAGCAAGTAGACATAAATACTTCGAATGACAATAATTCGGCATTCTTTCTAAGCCATTAGATAATTCTGTATTTTTGTATTGTTGTAAAGTGCAATTTATTTCAATACAAATTAATGTATTTGGAAAACTTACCAAGATGCACAATAGAGGAACCTGCACCGCTAACAGGTAGTGAAAATAATAATCCATCTGTCGTGTATTGACACGTGACCACCATATCCGTATGGAAAGTTAAGTGTGTTATATTAGAGTTGAAATTAAATCTGAAAAATAATTTGACATCACTGAAATCCTCCATGAATTTCTATTCATTCATCTATTCTAGTAGGTGTCTACACAAATTTTAGCTATAAGTCAATATGATGAGCTCAGTATAACTGAAAACCAAATTATAACCTACACGCCTGTTTCCACAAATCGTAGGAAGCATCTTCTGGTTATTATAAAGAAGACTTTTGCCGATGAAACAGTTTTATTTATTTATAGCAGTGTGTTAAACAGGCTACGTAATATATGTATTATCTTAAGATCTTAATTTAATTTAATCTTAAGATTAAGGTACATACATTATGTATTGCACTTGAAAGTATTATTCAAATTGCAAAAAAACAATACATAGCACTGATGTGTATAATAATAAAAGATTCTTAGACCAATGTCTTCAATCTAGTTAAATATCAATGCTATAAGCAATCCTCACTAACCATGTCTTTTCATTCTAATTTATATATATTCAACTATGTTGTATTTTACACTATGTAAATCAATAGAAAATAATATATTGATCAATATATAAATTTGACTTACCTAAAGTCATCTAAAACTGCATTATTTAGGCCGTTATATTGTAGGTTTGTTGTCTTGTAACTCCATCCATCCTTGTATTCAAATCAATTCCTTTTACGCGCATAGTATCAAATTGTGAAGGATTTAATGAAGTCTCATTAAAAGTAAGTTCAGCTCTTCTATTAAATATGTTAAAGAAATTTTGGTTCTGAAGGAAACAAGTCAAAGGCACTGTAACGAAAACAATTAATCGATATTTCAAGGGTCATTATTAATAGCTAGATTCTCGGACCAACTTACCTGCTGCCAAGGTACTTGAAACTTGGAGTCCAACAAATGTGACATATAATAAACAACCCCTGACTGCCATGATTTCCAAATTGTAAAGTGTACATTTGCAATTCCCGTTTGCCTCTTATATATGTTTTACTATTTATCAAGTATATTCAAATCTTATATTTTTCATTGTTTTAAATATATTTTGGTGGATTCCGTACACATTTTATATATTTATTTGTTTTTCTTTTTGTCGTAGTAAAATTGAAATAATTAAAATTATTAAATTGGGTAAATGTTGATAACTAATATTTTAAAGAAAATAATTTAAAAAAAACTGAAAGGAATTGTTAACTATAACGTGCTTTAACTGTAATTTTGCCTGATATTCTTTTTTGACTCATATATTACTCGAAGAATTAATGAACAATATTATTATTTTATTTACAAAATTATTACATTTTATTTTTAAAGGTCAATTAAGTTAATATCTACTAAATCATGCATGTAGCATTCAGCTGGAATTGCTTTGAATCTTCTCCCATAAGAGGAAAGAGAGAGAAATCTTGGCATTAGGACGTTAACGATCAGTTGCTTTGAACCGATATGATTTTAAAACCTTTAGTACATAGAAGCTACAAGCTCTCCAGTGTTTCAAATTTAAATGGGCGGTGGTAGTCACTTTCAACGCAACAGTGTAACGCCATTACCGTCTCTTACATAAAAAGTCTTTTAATCTATAGATTAGTTTAATAATAGGCAGTAAATCTTTTAATTTTAATGTGAAGCTAAGGAACTAACATTTTGTTTTTGTATCCAGTATAAATTATTTTGTAAACAATTTATCATAATAATTTACTTTTACTTGACCATATAATATACACACGTATTCGACAGCATAGTAAAAATTCAAGCCTTTCTCTTCTCTCAAAAAAGAGGTTTCAAAAACACCGATAGTTTTAATGGCACACTGCTAGGCAAGCACATACTATGGAAATGCTACATAAAACACCTATACACAAATTAAATACAATACTATTTAAAATCAACCTTTAAGGATTTTACTTGATACAAAGTCGCGTTTTTGTATTTGCTTAAGGATTTATAAAATCATCAATATTTATTACAAAATTAAAAAAATATTCATACTATTGACATTTACATTCAAGTGCTTGTTTAATTTCAATTTTAAAACAATTAAAATGTAAATTTTTTTCACTATATATATTTAAATTACTGACTGACTGACTGTTATAAAAACGGCCCAAGCTACTAGGCGTCATGTAATTTTACATATGGGTTTCTTTTAGATAGTAGGTTTATTTATAAGCTTGTATATTAAATACTTTTTATGTGCTGATGTAACTACAATACGAAAACCAATTCATAAAACAATACCGATATATTATTGAACACTAATTATTTTAAATATATTTTTTTATTTATTTATTAGTAAAACTGTAGATACTAAATTTACTGCTTTGTTTGTGTGTAAAGGTTATATAACGTTAGAGAATGTTGCATAGCATTTTTTCTCTAACTTTTATTAACAAATTGGACCAAAGTTATAAATGGTTAGTGATGTTATAGAACTAATTATATCATGATTCATGGGATGAAAGTTTGTATGAAAATATGGAATTTCCATTTAGTAATTCTCAATTATGACGCGAGCGAAGCTACGTGTAAAGCGCTAGTTTATTTATAAGGGTTTGTTCATAAGCCTGTATTTAAAATACTTTTTATGTGTTGACATAAATCGCATTGGAACTTGTTCTTATCTATAATTGGTTGTACTGATGCAAGCTCACCTCATACGTCCTATCGACAAAAACGCAAATAAAAAATAATTAATTGTTTTTAGCTTGTTTAAAGTATTTCATTCATCTTATCACATAACCAAATGAATTATTCAGTTTTTTTATAAGCTAACTGCGCAACCTAGAATGTGATATATCACAGATAATTTTTTTTTTTTTTTATCATTGTAAATGCTTTTCTATCTTGGTGAATTAAAATACCAGGTCATTTTTCGTCTCTTTCGTTTTTTGTCTTATAAAAGCCATTTTACCTGAAACCAATATTTAACAATTTATGTTTACAGAGTTTAAAAAAAATTTAAGCTCTTTTCCAATCAAGCAAATAGTTCTAAGCGTGTTTTTATTTAATAGGTTGTATCTTTTTTATATTAATATTAAAAAAAATTAAATTCCAATTCCTTGTTTTTGGTATTACGATTTATTTTACTGGTGGTAGGGCTTTGTGCAAGCTCGTATGGGTAGGTACCACCCACTCATCAGATATTTACCGCAAAATAGCAGTACTCGGTATTGTTGTGTTCCGGTTTGAAGGGTGAGTGAGCCAGTATAATTACATGCACAAGGGACATAACATCTTAGTTCCAAAGGTTGGTAGCGCATTGGTGTTGTAAGCGATGGTTGACGTTTCTTACAATGCCAATGTCTAAGAGCGTTGATGACCACTTACCATCATTAAGTGTGGACGATACTCCTTGGGTTCTTCAGAAACTCGTTACCAATGGGAGCCACGTACTGGCCCAATCAACGTCAGCTAGTTAAAGAGGAGGTACACTCAATTCCCTGTTGTACGTTACAATTGAATATTTTTATATTTTTCCTTTTTTAATTAAAATACACATTCACGTTTAAAGTAACTAAATACCATGTCTTAATTAAAGTTTTCTTAGAAATCGCAGCATGACTGTGAAATAAATTACCCGGTGTTAAATCGTGGCTAATTGATACCATAGAGATGCCTACATTGCACTTGTAGTTACATTTTGATAATAGAAAATAATTGTCCCTAAATATTCTTAATCCCGAAATTATTTTAATTTAATTTAGATGAAAATCGTGCTAAAGTTAGCGGATATTTTTTAATAAAAGCTCATGTCACGACTAGAATAAGATGGATTACCTCGGTGATTAATATGGAATTTAATTTTTCAATATTTTCCTGAGATTCATCGAAATATAGACAAGCAATCCTTTTTAAATTTAAAATTTCATTTCATTTATCTTAGTGAACTAAGTGAATTTAAACTTAGGGTATGAATATTACGTTACGATTATATTTTTATCGAGAGCATATTTTTATTGAAGCAAAATAACGAATATAATGATATTTAAAATAATGAGAATTAGTAATTAAAAAATGACATAATATATGACATAATAATATCATATAAATGGGAAATCAAAGTATTTTAACAATGACCACCGTAGTTCTTTCGCCTTTGATTCGGTCTGACTAACTGTACGCAAGATATAGCGCACAAGAATGTGCGTAAAACATACACATACACACTTTTTATACTCTCACTATCATAATCCGATGGGACAGCAATATTTGCTCGATCTTTTTTTTATTTATGCTATTTAGTTCGTTTTATTGATTTGCACTTGCCTTTTAAGCAAAATATATTGTTTATTTATTAGTAAGACAGCAATTTATGTATTATAAATCTAATTGGTTTTTAGTATTTGGTTGTTTTTAAATAGTGTAAATTCTTAAAATGTTTAATAGTACGAAATAAAAAAGGAAAATTTTACCGTATAAGCCATTATTGATTTTTATAATAGTGCCCGACAATATAAATTAATATAAAAATATACTGAAATGGATAATGACCAATTAAAAACCAAATAAGTATATTTAATTGAAAACTACGAGTGCATAGTACTTGAATACAAGATTACAGACTGCAAGAGTACTTTTTTGTTTTTTTTTATATGCCCCGGGATGGCAAATGACTCTACTCCACCTGATGGTAAGTGGTAGTAGAGTCCAAACGCGACGACGGCCAGTACAGTCGGGAAGAATGTTCTGTACTAGCCGTCCCCGCCTTGCCGGCCCGCAAGATGCCTCTTCACGCCTCGTTTGAAGGAACCCGGGTTGTAAGAGGAGGGGAACACGTGAGCTGGTAAGGAATTCAATTTTTTGGTAGTGCGACAAAGAAAGGAGTTGCCAAATTTCTTTGTGCGCGATGGAATTGGTGTCACAGTTAGGCGGTGACATCGAGAACCAGCTCGCGTGGACTTAAGAAGGAAGGGGGAAGCAGGAATTAGAGAGAATAATTCCTCAGAATACTCGCCGTGATACAGTCGATAGAAAGCGCTCAGTGCTGCTATCTCGCGACGCAATTGTAAAGGTTCAAGGGTGTTTGTGACCTTTAGGTCGCCAATAATGCGTACTGCACGTCGCTGCAACCGGTCCAAGGCCTCCAGTAGGTACTTAGCGGAACCATCCCAAAGGTTCGAGCAATATTCCACGCAAGACCGTCCCTTTGTTCTGTACAGCAGGCACAGTTGTTATGGCGTGAAAAAACGCTGCACCTTGTTCAGAACTCCGAGTTTCCGTGAAGCTGTTTTTTATAACATCCTCGATGTAATCCCTTGGACTAAGGTCGCAGCGAACGTCAATCCCCAGCGTGGTGATTTTGCTTTGTATCACCAGCGGAGTACCACAGAGGGAGGGAAGAGGCAAAAATGCTGACTTTTTCGCTGTGAGAGCGCATACCTGTGTTTTCTTGGCATTAAACTCAACAAGATTATCAGAGCCCCATTTGGCGATGAGCTCTAATGTCCTATCGAGTTCAATGACAAGATCCTTCCGCCTCTCCTCAATTTCCGCTCGCCCAGCCACTGCGCGTCCGTGGTATCCACCATGCACTGTACTATCGTCTGCATAGCAATGTATGTTCAAAAGAGAGAGTATATCATTGACATGCAAAAGAAAGAGTGTGGGAGATAGCACAGATCCCTGGGGGACCCCAGCATTCACTACATAGAATTGTGAAGCGCAACCATCAACTAAAACACGAAGGCTACTGTAGTGGTATGAATGATTAAGAAGGAGTGTTGAGCGAGTAAAAGTTGAAGAGAAAGAGTTTATAGATAGAAAGGACAGTTTATTGAGAGTCACAAGCACACACACACTAAAAGTCAGAAGAAGAAGAATAAGTTTAGAAGAGGTACAGAATTACACAGAGACAGTTACAAATTATGAATTATAAAAATAGGACTCGGCGGATACAATTTCTTAGAATTTCGAATCGAGTTAATCGCGTGTAAGCGTACAGCTGACTGACTCGATCGGCTGGTGCATCGTCCATCCGCGCGGCGCAAGCGCCGCCCCTCTGTGACGTAGTCGTTCGAGACAATGGGACCGGGCAGCGGCCGATCTATTTATTCACTACTAACAATTATGTTTGCGTGTCCGCTTTACATACAAATAAACATGTGCACTATTTTACAATACATTTCTTTACACTTACTCACTTTTATATTTATGAAAATATATAACCATGCTACATCACCCCCCTTCAGAGACCGGGTTACGGGCGATAATAGTCGGGAAATTTTACAATGCGGCCCGAGTGTGTTTTCTTAATATTATCACCGGAAAAAGATAACCTCTGATGTTTCTCTCGTGTGTTGTGATGATGAGTGTGAACGTTGGATGGTGGTGTATTGTGATGGTGTGTGAGAGTGTAGGATGGTAGTGTGTTTGTTGGATCACCAAGTATATAGGCCGGTTTTAAGCGATCTATCGATACTGTAACCTGTTTACCATTTACCATGATTTTGTACACCTTGTCGCTACGTGAAATAACTAAGTGAGGTCCGGAGTATGCTGGTGTTAGGGATCGTTTAGTGGTGTCGTCTCTGAGAAAAACGTGAGATGAGGGTAAGTCCTTATAAATGAAACTTTTGACCTTACCACTGTGGTGTGAGCTTGGCGATGGATGCAAGTTCCGCACAAAACTACGCAACCAAGACAGGTAGTCCGTCATGTCTGCCGTTTCTTCGCTACGAGGATCGAGAAAGTCGCCAGGTAGTCGCAGAGGTTGGCCGTAAACAAGTTCAGCCGGTGAGGCTTGTATGTCTTCCTTGTATGCGCTGCGAATTCCCAGTAAGACAAGAGGAAGGGACTCAACCCAAGGTCCATTACCGTGGCAGGTTATTGCAGCCTTGAGCTGCCGGTGAAACCTCTCCACGAGTCCGTTGCACGCTGGGTGATAAGCCGTGGTTCTCCGATGCTGAAAACCAGCACAGACAGACAATTTTTTAAATAGGGCTGATTCGAATTGTCTGCCCCTATCGGTAACTATATCTGTGGGACAACCAAATCGAGATATCCATCCGCTTAATAAGGCCTTTGCCACAGTTTCTGCGGTTATTTCCATTAGAGGGATTGCCTCAGGCCATCGCGTAAAGCGGTCTACGGCCGTAAGGCAGTATCGGTACCCGTGACATAACGGCAAGGGTCCTATCAAATCGATGTGGACAAACGCGAATCTCAATTGTGGCAGTTTAAAATTTCCCACTAGGGCAAAGACATGCCTGGTCACCTTACTGCGTTGGCAAGCGAGGCAATTGCGTACCCAGCTCCGGCAGTCTTTCCTTACTCCAGGCCACACGTAGCGTTCTGAGACCAACTTGGCAGTAGCATTGGCACCAGGATGACTCAAGCAGTGTAGACTTTCGTATACCTGCCTGCGTAAGTCTCTGGGAACAAAAGGTCTCGGGGTGGTGCTACTGACATCGCAGTACAGCTTATCCCGAGATCCAGGAATTTTTATTTGCTGGAGTTGCAGAGATGTGTTGCCTTTTAACAGCTCTGATAACTCAGTATCAGAACTTTGAGCTAAAGCTATTCTTTCAGGGTCAACAGGTTGGGTGATTTCCTCGATACGCGACAAAGTATCTGCCACCACGTTGTTTTTACCAGATATATGTCTGATATCGGTGGTAAATTGAGCTATCAGATCGAGGTGGCGAAACTGCCTAGGAGAACAATTGTTCTTACGATTATGAAAAGCGAAGGTGAGAGGTTTGTGGTCTGTGTAGACTACGAAGTCGCGAGCTTCTAACATGTGCCTGAAATATTTGATGCTCTCGTAGATGGCAAGCAGTTCACGATCGTAAGGCGAATACTTGATCTGAGCTGGGCTTAACTTACGAGAGAAGAATGCAAGAGGCTGCCATGCCCCCTCCTTCAGCTGCTGAACGACCGCGCCAGCAGCTCTATCCGATGCATCAGTGACCAGGGCCAGCTTTGCGTCGCAGTCTGGATGTGCTAACATGGCGGCTTGACAAAGGCTGTTTTTGCAGCTTTCAAAAGCCTCCACTTCCCGTGCTGTCAAGTTGACTGGACTGGAACCCTTGACAGAACCAGATAGTAGTTCGTTTAAAGGTGCCTGGTAAGTCGCTGCGCCGGGAATAAACCTACGGTAAAAATTCACCATGCCTAAGAAACGACGTAATTGTCTTACCGTCGTTGGAATGGGAAATTCCTTAATGGCATCTACCTTAGACGGCAGTGGTGTTGTTCCCTGAGCTGTGATGCGATGACCTAAGAACGTGACCTCGGATACACCGAAGATACACTTAGAGCTGTTTATAACCATACCGTATTCTCGGAGTCTGGTGAAGAGCTGGTGGAGGTGCATCTCGTGGGTCTGTTGGTCTTTTGAAAATACGAGGAAATCGTCCAGGAAAGCATATGTGAAGTCAAGACCTCTGAGCATTTCGTCGACGAAACGCTGAAACGTCTGTCCGGCGTTACGAAGTCCAAACGTCATGTATGGAAATTCATAAAGTCCGAACGGCGTTGTAATAGCGGTCTTCGGAATATCCTCTGGATTCACCCTGATTTGGTTGTACGCCTTTTCCAGATCTATTGTGGAGAATACAGTACAGCCGGAGAGGCTGTGAGTGAAGTCCTGTATGTGACGGATGGGATACCTGTCTGGAATCGTGCGAGCGTTGAGCATCCTATAGTCGCCACAAGGTCGCCAGCCGTCATTTTTCTTTGGCGCTAGGTGTAAAAACGATGCCCATGGTGATTCGGAAGGACGACAGATACCACTTTGCAGCATGGTTTCAAATTCAGCCTTCGCAATTTTAAGTTTGTCTGGTGCTAGCCGGCGAGGTGTACAAAATACTGGTGGTCCAGGTGTTGTTTTAATGAAGTGCATCGTATTGTGTGAGTGTGTACGGTGTATGCCAGGTGGGCGAGTAATATCGGGGTACTGTCGTAGTATGTCGTGGTATGCAGAATTACCAGAGATTACCTTTACCGATGATATTACGTCTGCTGAATGGGCAGACGAAGCCGGGGACGTAAGCGTAGTTGTGTTGTCGATAAGACGCTGGTTTCTGCAATCAACAATTAAATTGTAATAAGACAAAAAATCCACGCCTATTATCGCCTTCGTAACGTCCGCAATAATAAATCTCCAAGTAAAGTCACGGCGTAACCCTAAGTCTAAATTTAAATTAATAAAACCGTAAGTATAAATTTGTGTACCGTTTGCCGCACTTAACTCGAACTTCGTTTTCTCACGTCGTCCTGATAAGGCTGATCGGGGGAAAACGCATAGATCGCTGCCGGTGTCCACTAAAAATTGGTTTTTGGTTCTGCGATCGGTCACGAAAAAGCGGCCGGTACTCGGGCAATCACTGGCCGCCATTACTGATCGCCCTTTGCGTTTCCCGACGCTCGGTAGTCACATGGCGGTATACACTTTTTAGCACGTTCGCCGAAATGTTGATGGTACCAGCAGTGTGATGAAGATTTTGATCGCGTAGAACTCGAGCGATGACGACTGCGGTTCCGGTATCTAGACCGTCCGCGCTCTCTCGACATCCTTTCTATTTTTTCGGTTAAACTAGCGACTTGTTTAGCCAGGGCTGCAATTTCGGTATTTTCACTGCTATTACTCGTGACGGCTGATGTTGACGCCATTTGAGGTCCGACCACGTCGCTAATTCGGTCAGCTAATTCCGCCAGATCGTCCATCGTACTTTTCGATTGCGAAGCAATAATTGCTTGCATATTATGAGGGAGTCGACTTGCCCATATAGTGCGCAGGAAGTCTTCTGGTACTCCAGGTCCAGCTAAGTTCGTAAGATGCCTGTAGAACTGTGAAGGTTTTCTGTCTCCTAATTCCTCGTGCATGAGGAGCTGCTTTAATTTCTTCTCCTTGGAAGCAGATAATCTTTTTATCAACTCGCTTTTTAGCCTTTCATATTTATTAGTAGTTGGGGGGTAGGTGATTATGTCCTCCACCTCGCAAGCATATTGAGGGTCCAAATTCCCCGTTACATAATAAAACTTGGTCTCGTCAGTTTTTATATTTGACAGAGCAAACTGTGCTTCCATCTGGGAGAACCAAAGAGCTGGTTTCTCGGCGTAAAATGGTGGGATTCTTACACCAACCCGAAATGATTCATACGTGGTCTCACCCGCATGTTCCGGAACGTTCGGTGCCATTTCGATGCGTGCTTTAGACTCGCTCATCTTGCTTGTGTTCTTCGGGGTCACCAGTTGTAGTGGTATGAATGATTAAGAAGGAGTGTTGAGCGAGTAAAAGTTGAAGAGAAAGAGTTTATAGATAGAAAGGATAGTTTATTGAGAGTCACAAGCACACACACACTAAAAGTCAGAAGAAGAAGAATAAGTTTAGAAGAGGTACAGAATTACACAGAGACAGTTACAAATTATGAATTATAAAAATAGGACTCGGCGGATACAATTTCTTAGAATTTCGAATCGAGTTAATCGCGTGTAAGCGTACAGCTGACTGACTCGATCGGCCGGTGCATCGTCCATCCGCGCGGCGCAAGCGCCGCCCCTCTGTGACGTAGTCGTTCGAGACAATGGGACCGGGCAGCGGCCGATCTATTTATTCACTATTAACAATTATGTTTGCGTGTCCGCTTTACTTACAAATAAACATGTGCACTATTTTACAATACATTTCTTTACACTTACTCACTTTTATATTTATGAAAATATATAACCATGCTACACTACGCATGTGTAGGAAGCTGGCAATCCAGGTGCATAGCTGAGCAGGCAGACCATATGCCGGTAGCTTGGAGAGAAGACTTCTGTGCCAAAACCTGTCGAAAGTCTTGGAGATATCGAGGCTGACAGCCAACAATTCTCCATGCTTGTCGATAGCTTCACCCCAGAGGTGTGTTACGTGTGCTAGAAGATCACCTGTGGACCGTTTTGGTCGAAACCCGTACTGACGATCATTAATTAGACAGTGATCTTCTAGGTAATGGATCAGTTGGTTGTTTAAAATCCGTTCCATCACCTTACAAAGTACTGAGGTGATAGCTATTGGCCGATAATTTGCCGGGTCAGACCGATCCCCTTTTTTGGGAACCGCTTGCACATTAGCTCTTCTCCAAGCCTCCGGCACACTTCCCGAAGAGAGAGAAAGTAGGAACAGGCGCGTTAACACAGGAGACAGCTCCGCTGCGCACTTCTTCAGCACTATAGCTGGTATTCCATCGGTACCGCTAGCTTTCCGTACATCAAAAAAAAAAAATTATTAAAACGCTTAGAAAATGTCCAATTAAAAAAATAAAATAGCATTAGATTAGTGAATTTATTGTGAAAGGTATCACGAAACCAAAAATCCACGAGCGGAGCAGTAACATTTGACGCGGTTGGCGCCACGCGGTGCAGCTAGTGCTAAATAAATATGAAAATATTAAAAAAAAAAAAAAAAAATGAAACAAAGCTTTTTGAGCCGTATTGTTCCGAATTTGGGGATGATTGTTTAATTTAAAATAAATATTTTGAAAGCCACCTTAATGGGTCGATCCCAAATTATCTACATGATTGATTAGTTTTCGGTGTTATAAATTCTCAAATAGTTTTGTTTAAGCGCTGTTACTATATTCTTTTTATGCATTATTAAAAATTAATTACTTAATTATAATAATAAAGCTCTTTATTCCGAAACTATAACATTGAATAGATAACCAAAAACACAAAACATAAATTTTTCCAATAAAATGTATCTTATATAAAAATATTTACTGTAGTCATGTTCCTTGAAAGCACTTATTTTATTGATTTTAAGGCAATGGTTGAATCTTATTATTTGACATCATTTTTAATGTATTTTTAAACATATTTACAAATATTATTTTTTCTGATTTTTTTTTTGAGCCGTATTGTTCCGAATTTGGGGATGATTGTTTAATTTAAAATAAATATTTTGAAAGCCACCTTAATGGCAGGACGACGGGGTCGATCCCAAATTATCTACATGATTGATTAGTTTTCGGTGTTATAAATTCTCAAATAGTTTTATTTAAATTGCATTATTAAAAATTAATTACTTAATTATAATAATAAAGCCCTTTATTCCGAAACTATAACATTGAATAGATAACCAAAAACACAAAACATAATATTGCTTGACTGCCTCGTTGGTCTAGACTCTAGTGGCTGGCAGGATCGCTCCGACGACGCGTTTGCGCGCGTACCGTTCTTCGCGTCGTCGAGCGATCCTGCCAGCCTTCGAAGCCTGGATTAGACGAAAGCGACGAGTCGCCTTCCGATTTATGCAGGTAATGACCGATCACGGCTGTTTTGGTGAATACCTGTGTAAGATCGGACGTGAATCGACGACGATGTGCCACCACTGTGGTGCGGACCGGAACACTGCTCAGCATACGTTGGAGGCGTGCGCCACATGGAGTGTGGAAAGGGAGATCCTGGTCCATGACATCGGACAAGACCTGTTCCTGCGAGCAATCGTGTCGGCGATGCTTCGCAGGGAATCGACATGGAGGGCTGTAGCCTTCTTCTGTGAGATCGTCATGGTCCAGAAGGAGACGGTGGAGCGGGAAAGAGAAAGGGTCAATCCTGTTCGGCGGAGACGAAGTCTCAGCCCTCCCACAGCCCGGACGCCTGGGCGTAAGATAAGGCGTAGCTCTGGGGCTGTGGATGCTTGAGGTGGGGGCCTCGCGTGTCTTATTTCAGGCGGCCCTGAGGACGGCAACCGGAATGGCTTCGCGCTAGAGTCCGTGGGGCGAGATCATCTTCACCCCCTGAGGAGAACTCCGCCAAGCCACGAGCGGAGCGGAGCACGAGATGGGCCGCTGATGAGTTATATCAACACGATCTCGCAGCCTTTCCGATCCATGCCGAGGACGGCAATCGCAGTGGTTTTATTGGGTAAGAATCCCATAGAACCCGATTCCCCCCCATGGAACCCAGGGACCTTTGTAAAGGATTCCACTGTGTGAAAAAAAAGACTAGTGGCTGCATATAAGACTGCAGACCTGAGGTCTTGGGTTCAAAACCCAGGTCAGGCCACTAAAAGCCTATTAAGTTTTTCTGTCGAAAATTCTCAGTAGCAGCCCAGAGTTTGGAAGTTTGAATTGTGTACAATCCCGTGCCGTCCGTAAATATATACCATTTAGAAGATTATAACATAAGATTAAAATTAATTACTAAGATTACTAAGGGTAAGTATTTCGATGTATATATATAACTTGAGTAAAAGTTGAAAAAATAATACAACTTTAATATACTAATTATTAAGTGAAAATCCAATGATAAAATTCTCAGAATTAAAAAAAAAAATGGCATAAAGAAACTCTTTGTTAAACTGCGATCTGTTTTACTGGTGGTAGAGTTTTGTGCAAGCTCGTCTGAGTAGGTACCACCCACTCATCAGATATTCTATCGCAAAACAGCAATACTTGGTGTTGTTGTATTCCGGTTTGAAGGATGAGTGAGCCACTGTAATTACAGGCACAAGGGAGATAACATCTTGGTTCCCAAGGTTGGTGGCGCATTGATGATGTAAGCGATGGTTAACATTTCTTACAATGCCAATGTCTATGGGCTATAAAATTGTAGATATTATTCCATATTCTTGCAATGAATATAATTTAGGCATTACGCTTGTGTGTCTTTTGCATTTTTCTTTTCTTTGTCTTGTAAATGTTGCACCTTACACGTAATATTTTTGTTTTTAATCTTTTATCACTTTATCAATTTTAAATTTCAAATGATTATTTGGTGTAAATGTTCAATATATACATTCAACTACGATACATACTAAGATACAAAAAGTCAAAAAACAATGAAATTGATAATAAAACATAATATCATCATATATGTAATGTATTAAGTAAATATATAATGTTGCAAATTATTTTGCCGTACGTAACCTAAGTTCATATTACTTATTTTTATTATATAATCTTAAAGATTTTAAATAGAATGTAAGAATGGTATATATTACATAATTAAATATTATTACATTTTTATTGCTGTAAGTAGTCTTAACGAGTTACATACATACATCTCCTGATTTGCTCAGATAAAAAAAAATTAACAACACAGTCAATACCGTGCCTAGTAATCTCCGCTTGTATTGTGTTTATATAATTATATACTGCATATGAATTGTTATTATGTGCTATATGTTTTTTTCGCTCGAGCATTTACAGTAACAGCCTGTTAATGTCCCACTGCTGGGCTAAGGCCTCCTCTCCCTTTTGAGGAGAAAGTTGTGGAGCTTATTCCACCACGCTGCTCCAATGCGGATTGGTAGAATACACATGTGGCAGAATTTCAATGAAATTAGGCACATGCAGGTTTCCTCACGATATTTTCCTTCACCGTTAAGCACGAGATGAATTATAATCACAAATTAAGCACATGAAAATACAGTGGTGCTTACCCGGATTTGAACCCACGATCATCGGATAAGATTCAATGCTCGAGCATTTATCATATTATAATTTATATCGCATAAAATATCAAAGAGTAGAGTAAACTTACGTACTTATTTTTTGTAACAAATAAATTGACCTGAAGTTTTTTTTTAATAAAATAGATAGGCGGATTGGCAAATGGATCTCTTAATGGTAAGTGTTCACCACCGCCCATAGACATTGATACCGTAAGAAATATTAACCATTCCTTACAATGCCAATGCGCCACCAACCTTGGTAATTAAAATGCTATGTCGCTTGTGCCTGTAGTTACACTCCGCCACACAGACTCCGTAGGCTCACTCATTCTACAAACCGGAATACAACAATACTAGTTATTGCTATTTAGCTAGTAGGACATCTGATAAGTGCGTGGTACGTACCCAGACGACCCATAAAACCATACCTCGAAGAAAACAGCTATCAATATAAGCAAATATGAATTTCTTAAACGTCCTTGGCTGTTAATAATTTAAGTGATTATAGGGATCTTAGGAAAATAAAAGGAGGAATTATTAATATTATTTTATTTCGCGTCAAAAGTTAATGTACATGTAAGTGCAATTAGAGCATAGCTGTTTGAATTATTAAATACTATGGTCATAAGACAGAGAAAAAAATTGCGTATTATACCGTAACCGTAACAGCCTGTGAATGTCCCACTGCTGGGCTAAAGGCCTCCTCTCCTATTTTTGAGGAGAAGCTTATTCCACCACGCTGCTCCAATGCGGGTTGGTAGAATTCACGTGTGGCAGAACTTCAGTGAAATTAGACACATGCAGGTTTCCTCACGATGTTTTCCTTCGCCGTAAAGCACGAGATGAATTATAATCACAAATTAAGCACATGAAAATTCAGTGGTGCTTGCCCGGATTTGAACCTCCGATCATCGGTTAAGATTCACGCGTTCTTACCACAGGGCCATCTCGGCTTTTTTATTCGGCGTATTATACATATAACGTAAATTCTACTTTAAATATTGATTTGTTTTCTTTCAATATCTTGATTTCTGATTCAATATCTTGTATTGAACCTTTTATATATGTCTTAAAATTTTTAATATATTTTTAGGTCATTTGAAGTACCTTCTCTGTTATATGATACTAATTGTCTTAATTTAAACAAAAAAAAACAAACAATAGAAGCAAATCTACATTTTACCATAATTTATAAAAACGTGTTTTTAAAACTGTTAAAATAAATAAAACGTATATTGATAATTAAACGCTAAATACCAAATAATAAAGAATTAGTTAAAATTTAAATAACAATTTGCTCAAGCTTTTAAAACTACCATTTTTTTTTAAACTAGCAACCAATTTCGCCCTTTAAAGGCATGTAACGCATATTTTTTCTAAATATTTCAAACATATGTTCAGCTGCTGCGTCTATAAAAATCGGTGAATATCGTTCTGTGATAAATTTCCAATTGTAGTTCATGAGATGATGCATCCTGGCACCTAAAAAGAAAATAATATAGCTAAATCTGTACGATCATCACAATTTATCAGGGTTTTAAGTAGCACAGAATAAAAATCTAATATTGATATAGTCATAACAGTAAATAAAAAAATGTGTCACGCGATGGCAAGGTGTCACTTAAGACATAGACCATATAAACTATGATGATCTTATATTCCTTGTACCTGTAACTACACTGGCTCACTTACCTTTTAAACTGGAATATAGCAATACAAAGAATTAATGTTTGTCGATAGGATAAGGGATAAGTGGAAGGTTCAGGTGGGTTTTCGGTCTTGTCACAAGTGAAATTTTATTACTATATGAAAAATAGAAAATATTATATATACCAACTCACTTGATTCCTCATCTCCATAGTAAAGATTGGTTAAAGTAAAGTTAGCGCCATCTTTTACGTCGTAAAAGTAATGATAGTTCCTAAGATTTATAAATTGTTGACCGTACTCTTCCTGAACATTAAACGGCATGATCATACCAAATTGAATATTATCTGAAATGTAAATATTATGAAAAATTTTAGGCAATATTTCAATGTACAATATAAAATATTGACTATAAATAATGTCCCCTCCTAATAGTCTTTCAACGCCACTAGTAAAATTCTGTATTGCTTGTACGAGTTCATAAAATACATTGGCGGAAGTATTTTTTTTTTTGTCGTAAATATCAATTCATTTCAATACTTAATTGAAGATTTATTTGGAAAACTTACTGAAATACTCAATACAGGAACCTGCACCGCTAATTGGTAGTGAAAATAATAAGCCATCTGTTATGTATTGACACGTGGCCACCATATCCATATGGAAGGTTAAGTGTATAATATTAGAGTTGAAATTAAATCTGAAAAATATTTTGAAATCATTGAAATCCTCACGATTTCCTATTCATTTATCTATACTAATATTATAAAGAGGTAATTTTTGTGAGGTTGTAGGGGGTTATCACTGGATCTACTTAACCGATTTTGAAAATTCTTTTACCAATAGAAAGCCACATCATTTGTGGCTTTATATTAACCCGAAAAATGAAAAGACTTTTTTAGTAGTGAGATTTGCAAAGTAACGGTCGAATGAAAACGTTTCTTACAAACACGGTCTAAACGATGAGAGATATATTATTGAGTTCTAGAAAAAAGTTGTAGAGTTTGATAATGCCTACAAAAAAGTCATCATATTTTTAACTTTTATATTTAAGACACAAAAAGTAGTTTTTTATATAATGTTCGGCCAATCGATCACAAGTAAATGTTTAATGTCCAACGAAGTGGGCACGGGTCAGCTAGTCTATTATAGAAAGTGTCCACAAATTTTAACTACAAGTTACTATACTCTGCTCAGACTGAATGAAAACCAAATTGTAACCTACACGCCTGATTCCAGGAATCGTAGGAAGCATTTTCTTATTATTATTAAGAAGACTTGCCGTTGTGTTGATTTTATTTATTTATAACAGTATATGAAATAGGTTATGTAATGTATGTATTATCTCAAGATCTTAAATATCGTATATCTTGTATCTTAAATTAAACTTCAAACGGCAAAGGAACAATAATGATGAATGAAGCACTGATGTGTTATAGATGCCTGATGTTTTCATGCAACCAAGGCGAAACTAGCAAAAACTTAGATCAATGTCTTTTATCTAGATAAATATCAATGCTATAACCAATCCTCATCGACCATTTTTATTAATTGCAATTCATAACTATGTTAAATTTTACACTAGTAAATCAATAGAAAATAATATATTAACGTATAATATAAATTTGACTTACCCAAAGTCATCTAAAACTGCATTATTTAGGCCGCTAAATTCAATGTTTGTTGTATTGCATCTCCAACCATCCTTGTTCAAATTAATTGCTTTTATTCGAATAGTATCAAATTGTGAAGGATGTTTTGAAGTCCCATAAGGAGGATCTTCACTTCTTCTACTAAATATGTTAAAGTAATTTTGGTTCTGAAGGAAACAAGTCAAAGGCACTGTACCTAAAATAATTGATAATTATTATTATATGAATCTTACACAAATATTTATTGTACATATTACAACTTACCTGCTACCGAGGAACTTGAAACTTGGAGTTGGAGTTGGAGTCCAACAAACGCGAAATATAACCAACAACCCCTGACCGCCATGATGTCCAATTCGTAAAGTGTGCATTTGCAATTCCCGTTTGCCTTTTATACACCTTCTGATGTTTACCAAGTACAATCGAATCTTATGTTTTTTTTATTGTTGTTAATACATTTGTGTTGGATTCCGTACACATTTTATATATTTCTTTGTTTTTATTTTTGTTGTAGTAAAATTAAAATAAGTAGATTAAAATTAGGTAAATGTTGATAACCTACATTTCACGAACAATTCATGAACAAATTTATTATTTAATTTATGAAATTATAACATTTTATTTTTATTCACTTTTATCCAACAAAATATGAATTTGCAGGGCTTTTCAAACATTAGGTCCATGGTCGTCTGATACAAAAATAGATTAATTCATAAAATAACCTCCTAAATCACTTCTGTTGAACCAAGAACTGGCGCTTATTTAGCCCAAAGGCTGAGTCTAGCGGTGCAGAGACGCAATAGTGCCAGCGTCGTGGGTACAATGCCGCAGGACAATCTTTCAGACGGCGTGTTTTTGATATAAATTTGTAATGTGTATTTTTTTTATTTTGTATATAATAAAAATGTCTATACATAGTTAACTAATAAAAAAATATTTTAAAGGCTTTATAATTAACTTAATTAGTTAATATCTACTAATTCATGCGTGTTAATATCTACTAATTCATGCGTGTTAATATCTACTAATTCATGCGTGCAGCAGTCAGGTGTTGCAAATTTAAAAGTCACTTCCTTCAGGTTAGCCTCTTACCCGAATACCTCCTCTTAGATAAAAAAAATCTTTAATTTTACTAATATAATTATCCCGTAATTAATCTTTTAATTTTAACGTAAAACTAAGTAACTAATTTTTGTTTGTATAGCCATAGTAAATTATTTTGTAATAATAATTGTAAATATTGTATAATAATTATTTAAATTTTTACCATTCACACATACTTGACAGCGTAGTGAACCTTTTTTTTTTTTTTTATAGAATAGGAAGGTGGACGAGCATATGGGCCACCTGATGGTAAGTGGTCACCAAACGCCCTTAGACATTGGCATTCTAAGAAATGTCAACCATCGCTTATAGCCAATGCGCCACCAACCTTGGGAACTAAGATTTTATGTCCCTTGTGCCTGTAATTACACTGGCTCACTCACCCTTCAAACCGGAACACAACAATATCAAGTATTGCTGTTTTGCGGTAGAATATCTGATGAGTGGGTGGTACCTACCCAGACGAGCTTGCACAAAGCCCTACCACCAGCCTTTTTCTTCTCTCAAAAATGAGGTTACTTTACAAGCTTAAAGAACACTGTCAGTTTCATGGCACACTGATATACAAGCACATTCTATAAAAATGCAACATAAAACACTTATACACTACAATACTATTTAAAAGCAAATTTTAAGTATTTTACTTGGTACAAAATCGCGTTTTTATATTTGCTTAACGGTTTACAAAATCATCAATATTTATTATTAAATAAAGAAAATTCATGCTATTGACATTAACATTACACTTATTTATTATTCTTATTTAATTACTATTGGCAAAGAGCAAGCAATCATTTATATATATAAATGAATTACTGACTGACTGGGGCTAGGATGATATTTAATGATAGGTATTTAAGCATACGGGTTTCTTTTACATATAGGTTAGCACTAAGGACGAATTTTTGAAATATAGTCCCCAAGGCACGGGATGAAAGTTTGTATGTAAATATGGAATTGGTATTTAGCAATTCTCAATTATGACGCCAACGAAGCTACGTTTAAAGCGCTAGTTTATTTATAAAGGTTTGTGATAAGCCTGTATACAAAATACTTTTTTATGTGCTGTCATAAAACGCGTGGGAACGTGAACGTCTTATCTATTATTGGTTGTACTGATGCAAGTTCACCAAAGTGGAAAAGCATTTGGGCCACCTGATGGTAAATGGTCATCAACGCTAATAAAAATTGGCATTGTCAGAAATGTTAACCATCGCTTACATTGCCAATGCGCCACCAACATTGGGAACTAAGATGTTATGTCCCTTGTGCCTTTAATTAAGCTGGCTCACTCATCCTTCAAATCTGTTTTGTGGTAGAATATCTGATGAGTGGGTGGTGCTTACCCAGGCGAGCTTGCACAAAGCCTTACCACCTATATTAATCAATAATAACTACAATAATAACATATATATATAATATATATATTTATATATTATATATTCTCTTATAAGAGGCAGCTTGGAAATTCACATCATCACACTCTTCCAAAGCGGGATGGATGAAACACATTAAGATCAACTTGATCAGATAATGTTTCTTTACGATGTTTTCATTCGTCACCGAGCACGAGATTAATTATTAACACGTAGTGGTGCTTGCCAAAATTTGAAACCTGTCGGAATAAAAGCATTAATATAAATTTTCTACCCGGTGTATTCGTTTTTTTTTCAAATACATACCGCATAATAGCATAACTTCGAAAGTCTATCTATATTATTTTAAATAACAAAGCCATATTTCCGGTAGCCTGAAATTCATAGCATTAAAGTCGAAAAAAGATTAGGAATAGAAGTGATATTAGAATGGAGGTACAATTGAAAAGATGCAGCCGTGCGGGCCGACAAGGCGTGAAAGATATACATATAAGGAATAAAATTTTAAATGAGGAAATTAAGGTTTAATGTGTCCATTCAATAAAAAACGAGACTAGCATTTAAGGGACTTCATTTTTTTTTATTTGCTTTCATAAATCTTGAATTAGTCTACTTAGTGATTTTTTTAATGATTTTCTTACGTTTTTCGGAATGTTTGATTTCTAATCGAATACGTTGACTACCACCACTAAATTTCCATTTGCTAAATTTGTATTATTATAACAAAGTTCGTTTCGTGCTCGACGTTGAAGAAAAACATCGCAAGAAAACCTACGTGACTCGGCTAAAAATCTGCTTCATGTGAAGCTACCAATCTGCTTTGGAACAGAATTCTGAAATATATTTAATATTTTAGATGCAATAGTTATCATAAATGCTATCTTCCTTTACAATCACCAGTTTGATCTTTACACATTTCAAATATTTGTTTTGGCTAAATGGATAATTACCGTCTTCTAGGAGTTTGTGTTTGCGTGTATTGAGACTCGGCGATTTCTATATGGAACAAAAGAGTTATAAATAATAATTAGTGTTAAACTGCGCGTGCATTTAATAGCATTTTAAATATTCATATGAAAATACTTTATGAATAATTTTAATATTAATGAAAATAATTAATTTTGATTTTAAAGTATTTAAAATCAGAATTGCTACAAATAAAGAAAGTTTTTTTCGCTTTTTCCTGCAATCAGCGTCAAAGAAGCGCTTTATTTCTTCAATTACTATCGGCTATATACTCAGATATTATCGACTTTTCACGCTATTTTGTTAAGGAGTAGTGCATTGAAATCATTTGACATAATTTTTATGAACTGTTTTTTTAAGTAACTGATAATAATTGTATTATATTATATCCTATTTAAGAGACTTCGAATATTTACTTACACATATAATTGTAACGATTCGTATGCTAAAAAAACGAGGCCCTTAGTCAAACATCGATATTGGTTAACAAAAGAATGTATTATATAATTCAAGAAAACCATAAATTATAATTCTATTACTTTATTTAAGTATTTTAAAACATTTAAGATAGAATTTATTTATTTATCTCGTTTCATAATAATATAATTTTAACCAGTACAGTAACAGCCTGTTAACGACCCACTGCTGGTCTAAGGCCTCCTCTCCCTTTTTGAGGAGAAGGTTTAGAACTTATTTCCACCACGCTGCTCCAATGCGGGTTGGTAGAATACACAGGTGATACACAGGTGGTGGTAGAGGACACATGCAGGTTTCCTCACGATATTTTCCTTCACCGTCAAGCACGAGATGAATTATAATCACAAATTAAGCACATGAAAATTCAGTGGTGCTTGCACGGGTTAGAACTCACGATCATCGGATTAAGATTCACGCGTTCTAACCACTAGGCCATCTCGGCTTTTTAATAATAATTTTAACCGAGATTATAATTTTTTTTATTGCTTAAACTTTTGACTGCAATGTATCGGTTCCTTCGATTTGGACTGCACTAGTTTTCTCCGTCTACCTACAATTCAAATTTAGTGTCTATATTTCACTGCCGCACATTAACACAATAGGATCGTTGTATATATATTCAGTTGTTTGAAACTCAAGCAACACCGGCTTGTACGTTTGTTTTTTGTTTCTGATTTATCAATCATTTTGTTTCATTAAAAAAACGTTAAAAAATTATATATGAAAATAATTGTTATAAACGTGAAATTTTGAGCGTATAAAAAATATCAAATGAATTTATAGTCTTGAAGGATTAGAAAGTGCGAGTGTCAACCGAATTAGGTCACTTACTTTTGGCCTGTAGAGAGGTACTTCAAACCAAGCAAGGGCTCGTATGTTGTTAAAGTGTGTCTGCGTCAAGAACAAACTCAATTTGTACTTTATCTAGTTATGTAACGTGAAAAATAGCCTTGGCACCTTTTTGTTTGGTAAAATCATGTTAGTATTGACGAGGCTGAATTTTAGTAGAAATTCAAATTAAATTGAAATATATAATTATAAATATTTTGATATAGTGTGTCAATTTAAAGGAACAATCAAAAATATATATCAAGTCTGAATAGAATTGTTAGTTTTTTGTTTAATTTTATCAAATAGGAAGCCAACGTTATATATTTAGAAAAACATTGACTTGTTGCATGTATAAAAATATTGTAACAAAATATATAATTATAGGCTAACTTAACATCAAGAAATGAAAAATTCTAATTATTGAAAAACAAAAAAAAAACTTTTAATATAAATAACAAAATGAATAACTGAATTTTGAAATAAATAACATTTGTTTTATCATAAAATCAGTTCCTTTTTTATATGCATATACGTGTACAAATATAACTTCGCCTAATTTATACATATGTGTGTGTGAACATTGCGACATGCATTATGTATTTTTTAAATAAATTAAATTACTCTGTTTTATTTATAAAAACAATCAAGCAAATCAAAAGTAGAAGAAGTGCACCTTATATACCGACTTTTTGGCTCGTCTATGAAAATGTTGTTGATACATTAGTTTAGTCTCAATACTATACTAAGTACTGTTGGAGAAATTTGAATTGTCTATCTACGATGAAAAAATGATACGTGAAACGGGTCGATTGGAAAAAGTTGATGATTTACGTGTATTTTGGTGCGCGCTTTACGTTTGGGCTATCTCAAAAACATGCATAACCATATTTATTTATCATCTCGTGCTGGATAATGACAGTTCGAACGCGTTGGGTCGGTTCCAAGTTGGTGATTTATAAATGCATTGGTGCATTACGCGCATCACGATTTTCTGATCTTCAAAACTTCTATGATCATATTTGTTTGTCTCGGTTTACTTTAGGACAGACGTATCGAACGGGATAAAAATGTAAAGAAATTATTTTTGTTCCATTCATTTTATGCGCAACACCTATCATATGTTGAACAATGCACATACTCATATACGATGATCAATTAATCGATACAAAAGCGCGCTATCTGTTGTACCTTGTAACAACTATATATTTTTAAGATAGTTTATTTAAGAAACTAAATCAAAGAAGTATAAAATATTGACAAAAGTGGAATAAGTAGCGACTCGGAAGATACGCAAGCCAACAAGCCGCATTCGCTCTAACCCTGTTCCTCAAGGAGACAGAAGGCCTTAGCTCAGCTGTAGAAAATTTACAGGCTGTTAAAAGTAACAAAGTAAAGATTTTATGTATTATGAATTGACCAATCAATGTAACAAAAATATTGAAACTACTAATAACTTCTAACAAAGACAAGTACTAATTTATATATATAAGATTTTTTTCTATTTATAGAATAGGTAGACGGACGAGCATATGGGCCACTTGATGGTAAGTGGTCACTAACGCCCATAGATATATTAAGAAATGTTAGCTATCGCTTACATTGCCAATGTGCCACTAACTTGGGAACTAAAATGTTACCGACTGAACCGAAATACAAATAATATACAAATAAAATATTAAGCACTTGCGGTAGAATATCTGATGAGTGGGTACCTACCCAGACGAGCTTGCACGAAGCTCTATCACCAGTTAATGTCTGTTTCTATAAATAAGTATAGTAATTTTGACTTATAAAAACGTGTGCCAGATTACGGACGGACGCCAACCAGTCCGCACCGATAGACCGTAGGAAGAGTATCATATGTGGAATCGCAGAAAAGACCGTAGCGGCACGTAATATAGCTGAAGAATAATGATTATTTATGACTATGAGAAACACCTTGATGGAATTGTGACAACAGTGTAAATGCTGACGTTACTTTTTTTTAAATTACATTAAAAAAGTTTTCTCGCACATCATCACTATAAATTATATTTTATTAAACAGCAAGTTAATACGAGACATAATGTACATACTTGTAACATACTTATACCTACACACATACTTGATATATCCTCTAATGGTGTCACAATTTTCTAATTAAAACTTTGGTTGCAAATGTTATATTGCCTCCACGAACTAGTTTTATTATACAAGTTATCTTTTTATATTATTTACTTCGAGTCTCCTGTTTTATAAAATAATATTGTTTTATATAATAATATATTTGTCATTTCGGATTCTCGTAAAAACAAGTAAAACTATTGACATACAAGTTTTATGTTACGATTTATTATATTACAGTTTAATTACGAACAAAATCAACATTTTATGCTTACATATTATCAAATATATAATATTTATCTATTAAATATACTTTATATATATTATTTGGTGTCGGAGAGTACATTGTCTATCCACGTTGGATAGAAAATTACAGATTGCAGAAACGTCAGATTTCTAGTTTCTAGAATAAATTTAAATGTTCCTGCTAGATACCCACGAAAACCGATAGCGCCATTAGTTAGACCTTTTCGTAAAACCGTTTTAGGAAGTAACTCACCTGTGGCACGTTTTTGTAAAATCTTAAACGAGCACAGTGCCTCCCTAGATCCATTTGGTGACTCTTTATCCGTTCCGCACGAAAATGTCAGAATTATTAGCCATTTGATTGTTATTGTTTCGTTATCTATTTTTTTTAACTCTTTTTTTTTTGCTAATTGTTTTTTATTAAGTATATTTTTTTTGTATCTTTTCAATTAGCATAATATGTTTAAACTTGTAAATGTACATATTTTTATCGTGTAAGCTCATTTATATCCACTATCTTTGCATGAGGTATTCTCCTTTATAGGTAATGCATTTAGTTTTAAGCTATATGTTGTTATTGTTACTAATATTGTGTTGATGTATTTACTCCTGGAGGACCTTAATAAATAAATAAATAAACGCTGGCGAACAGTTGCACAAAAAAATTGTACTTTAGGATATGAGTTCCCGCCTGAAATAAGATACCCTGTTTTACCCGCGTGAAATAAGATTATATGGCTTTACCTTGAAAACTAATTAACGTTTAAAAGCATATGTTATGTAAAACGCCAAGTGATCTTTCCTAACCAATTAATAATATGTTGCCGTACCACTTTTTTACTTGCAGTGTGTTTATTTCAAACATTATATTATATAACGCAAGAACTCATTATTCAATGTTATACATCAATATCATACAGTACAGTAACAGCCTGTTAATGTCCCACTGCTGGGCTAAGGCCTCCTCTCCATTTTGAGGAGAAGGTTTAGAGCTTATTCCACCACGCTGCTCCAATGCGGGTTGGTAGAATACACATGTGACATAATTTCAATGAAATTAGACACATGCAGGTTTCCTCACGATGTTTTCCTTCACCGTCAAGCACGAGATGAATTTTAATCACAAATTAAGCACATGAAAATTCAGTGATGCTTACCCGGGTTCAAACCCACGATCATCGGTTAAGATTCACGCGTTCTAACCACTAGGCCATCTCGGCCTTTCAATATAAATATCATATATTTATTTTTTATAAAACTGATACAAAATATCGTAGAAAATATTTATTTTTTACTTTCAGTAACATTCCTAGCCTTGGTAACAGCTGTGGTAACGGCGGGGCAGGGGGTGCTAAGAATCCCCGGCAGATTTCGTGTTACCAACACCGACGACCTCTGGCCCTGGCAACATATAACACGCGTACACTGCGGACCGACGAGAAGATCATCGAACTGGAGGAAGAATTGAGCAGGTTACACTGGGATATCGTCGGATTATCCGAAGTCCGAAGACAGGGGGAGGATACGATGATCCTGAAATCCGGTAACCTTCTCTATTTCCGAGAGGGCGATCAACTGTCTCAAGGTGGTGTCGGGTTCATAGTCCACAAGTACCTCGTTAACAACGTTGTGAAAATCGAGAGTGTGTCGGCTAGGGTGGCGTACCTTATACTCAGAATCACCAAGCGGTATTCTTTGAAGGTCATACAGGTATACGCGCCGACTTCGACACACTCCGACGATGAGGTTGAGGTCATGTATGAGGATTTATCTAAAGCCATACATACCAACAAGACTCATTTCACTGTTGTAATGGGGGACTTCAACGCGAAGCTGGGCAAACGATTCGGTGATGAGTTAAAGGTGGGACCTCATGGAATTGGAGACCGCAACACTCGGGGCCAGATGTTGGCCGACTTTATGGAGAAGGAGGGACTCTTTATGATGAACTCCTTTTTCAAGAAGCCAGGTCAGCGTAAATGGACCTGGGTGAGCCCTGATGGGAAAACCAAGAATGAGATAGACTTCATCTTGTCGACGAGAAGACAAATATTTAATGACGTCTCCGTGATCAATGCAGTCAAAACTGGGAGCGATCACAGACTCGTAAGAGGCTCGTTAAATATCAATGTTAAACTCCAGAGGTCCCGACTGATGAAGTCTACGCTCCGACCATCACCTCTTCAAATCCGAAATCCCGAAGCCTTTCAGCTCGAACTCCAAAACCGATTCGATTGCCTAGCAGACTGCGAGGAAGTGGACACATACAACGACAGGCTTGTGGAAACTGTCCGTACGGCTGGGTCTAAGACCTTCAAGACCAGCCGTACAAAAGGAACCAAAAAGATCTCTGCCTCTACCCTACGGCTTATGGAGGAAAGACGGAAAATGATTCTGACGTCCCCAGCTGATGCTGCCGGCTATCGGCTGATCAACAGACGGATTTCAAAGTCTCTAACTCGCGACACTCGCCAATTTAATACAATGCGCATTAAAGAGGCCATCGAGCGGAACAAAGGCTCTAAAGTGTTCGCCAGAGATCTGTCTGTTGGTCAGAGTCAACTGACAAGGCTGAAAACTGAGGATGGCAGAATAGTCACGTCAAGATCTGAGCTGTTGGAAGAGGTTGAGAAGTTCTACGGTCAGCTGTACACGACAGCTCAATCACCTGTCAGTAGTCATGCTGCAGATCCCAGAGCAAGACTAACCCGACACTACACTGAAGATTTTCAGGACGTCAGTCTTTTCGAGATTAGAATGGCTCTCGGACAACTCAAAAACAACAAGGCACCTGGTGATGATGGTATTACAGCCGAGCTTCTGAAGGCGGGTGGTACACCGATCCTCAGGGCTCTTCAGAGGCTTTTTAACTCCGTCATTGCCAAAGGTCAAACGCCAAAAGCATGGCACAGAAGTGTGGTGGTACTTTTCTTTAAGAAGGGTGATAAAACCCTTCTGAAGAATTACAGGCCCATCTCACTGCTGAGTCATGTTTACAAGTTGTTTTCGAGAGTCATTACGAATCGTCTCGAGCAAAGGCTTGACGACTTCCAGCCACCCGAACAAGCCGGATTCCGGAAAGGCTTTAGCACCATAGACCACATACATACGCTGCGGCAAGTTATACAGAAGACTGAGGAGTATAACCAGCCACTTTGCTTAGCGTTTGTGGACTATGAGAAAGCCTTTGATTCGATCGAAACCTGGGCTGTGCTGAATTCTCTTCAAAGGTGCCAAATTGATTATCGGTATATCAGGGTGTTAAAGTGCTTGTACGAGAACGCCACCATGTCGATCCGACTCCAGGATCAGAACTCAAAACCTATCCAACTGCAGAGAGGTGTAAGACAGGGAGACGTGATATCTCCGAAACTGTTTACCGCTGCATTGGAAGATGTTTTCAAGCTTCTGGACTGGAACGGACTTGGCATCAATATTAACGGCGAGTACATCACTCATCTTCGATTTGCCGATGACATTGTAATTATGGCTGAGACCTTGGAAGACCTCGGCACTATGCTCGATGACCTCAGCAGGGTTTCCCAACAAGTGGGTCTAAAAATGAACATGGACAAGACGAAAATCATGTCGAACATCCATGTTGCACCCACTCAAGTCAAGGTTGGAAATTCTGCACTCGAAGTTGTAGACAACTATGTCTACCTAGGTCAGACCATCCAACTAGGTAGGTCCAACTTCGAGAAAGAGGTAAATCGTCGAATTCAACTCGGCTGGGCAGCGTTCGGGAAGCTACACGATATCTTCTCATCCCAAATACCGCAGTGTCTCAAGTCGAAAGTCTTCGACCAGTGTGTGTTGCCAGTGATGACGTATGGATCAGAGACGTGGTCGCTCACAATGGGCCTCATAAGAAGGCTCAAGGTCACTCAAAGGGCAATGGAGAGGGCTATGCTCGGAGTTTCTCTGCGAGATCGAATCAGAAATGATGAAATCCGCAGGCGAACCAAAGTAACCGACATAGCCCGAAGAATTGCTAAATTGAAGTGGCAGTGGGCGGGGCACATTGCTCGCAGAACCGACGGCCGCTGGGGCAGAAAGGTTCTCGAGTGGCGACCACGAACCGGAAGACGCAGCGTGGGCAGGCCCCCTACAAGGTGGACCGACGACTTAGAACGAGTCGCGGGAAGCCGTTGGATGCGGGCAGCGCAAGATCGGCCAACGTGGAAATCCTTGGGGGAGGCCTTTGTCCAGCAGTGGACGTCTTTCGGCTGATGATGACTCAGTAACATGCTTTGTAGTAGTACTGTTATTTAATATTATTGAGGGTTTACCCTAAAAAGTAATGGTCAAGTCTAAATTATAAGTTTGAAAATTTTTTTTTTAGTTCTGTATTGTCATAATAATTTAAAATTATAATTTTAAATACAAAAATAAAGATACAAACAAACAAAACTTTCCTCTTTATAATATTATTAAAATTTTGTTTCTAGCCTAACGTGGTCTAGCCTTAGAAAAGTTTTAGATTTATAAAGGTTAAGGATAAGACTAAAGGCTAATAAATTATTCTAAAACATCTTGGAAGGGTTAAGAAAATCAATCGTTTTTCTGAGGATTTACTTTTATGTTAAGGGCATTTAATGGATTCGAGTATAGTTATCTTATAATACTAATATAATATAATATAATATCTACTATATAAGTAATATATATATATATATATATATATATATATATATATATATATATATATATATATATATATATATATATATATATATATATATATGTATGTGTTATATATTGTAGTAATATATGCTTCACTATTTAAGAAGAGTATTATGTACTATTGTAGTTGAATATTTCTGTGGTCGAAATTCGATTAACTATCATTTTACCTATTAAAAATGTCTTAAGTAAATATATATCTAAATCATTGTAGTCTTAAGTGCCTTGTACTTAGAGTGTACATTTGAAAGTAGAAATAATTATTTTATGACTTTATTGTTTAAAGTTGAAATAATTTGTAAGATACGAAAGAGAAACCTTCTCGTAAATAATAATAGCGATCTCATGAATCAGTATCTAACAAGAAAAGGAAGGATACGTCAAGGATCTTATTAAAATCATTTCAAAGACGTTTCCCTATTCAAAACCGGGATATATCTTGTAATTCATCCAGGTTTAATTAATTAAATTTTCTTTTCATATTGGGCGAATAATCTTGAGGTGTTAATTAAATGTGTTAGTCCCGATTATTTAGTTGCCCGAAGAAATATCTTAGATTATAATCTACTTATAATTATAAGTATATACATGACATACTAATTGTAACATAAACAAAATGCTCGTTTAATTTGTTTTTTTTTTTCATGTAGTGTTCGGGATTCTCAAAGATCAAGTAAAACTCTCAAATTAAATTAAAGTTACTTTATTTAACATGTTAAGTCGTTCGCTCACGTCGTCCTTCATCGGTTTTGCTCACCTTCATTTGTCCTTCCACTTCCCTCTTCCGCTGACATACCTTCTCGCTCACACTTCCGTTTTCCATTACCGTCATTCCATTTTACGATTTGTTTGTATTTTTTTAAATAATCTCATCACTTTACGTTACATTCCCACATTCATTTAAAAACTGCTTATCTGAATAACATAAAAGTTTCAAAATGACAACTTCTTAACTCTGGGCTGCTTCTGAGAAATAAGTTAATAGCTTTTCATTAGGCCCAAGATTTTAAATCAAAATTTTGGATGTATATCTTTACAATCTAAGACTAATAAAGTAGTACAAATATCTGTACGATAAAAAAAAACTATTATGATGAACGTATGGTATAGGTTCATGATAAATATAGGCTATGTACAAAAAAATAGAGTGTTTATACATGATGTATTATTAGAGCAACGGTTTATTACGTCAGCGAAGTCGAGGAGAAAATTTATTGGTCCGGACGCTTTCTAAACGAACGCTGCCAAAACACAATTCACATGAAAATTTTGTATGCAAGATTTGTAGATCTTTAAAATGTCTAGAGTCAGTAAAAGTCCTTGGAACCATTATATTTATATTTTAAATTTCAGTGACAGTTATTGCCTCTATGTTAAAAAAAGGTTAATATATTTTTTGTTAATCGGCATTTAACTGTTTTACTTATTTAATTTTAATCATTTTTCGTAAGTAAAAACATTGTGCGTAAGTGCTTTTCAATTTGGAGCAGTTATAAAGTTATATAAAAATAAAAAAATATATTTTTTTTAATAGTACGAAAATTCCAAAGGAGCAAACAAATTAAAAATAACTCAATTACGTTTATAATATGGATAAAATAAAGATTTTCATATAAATGTCTCCATTGATATCATTATCAATAAATGTGATAGCAATCTGTAATAATTAAGTCGCGTCTTGCATCTTTCTTACGAAAGATACATAGTGCACATATCGTCCATACAAATCATAGTATCTCGCAAGCGCATTGACGATGTAAGGGATGCTTAATATTGCTTACAGTGTCCATATCTACGTGCGATGGTGATCACTTTGCACCAGGTGATTCCGTTCATCTTCCGTAGATAGATGAATTGAATCTTATATTATACTTTTATTTAAAAACTAATTACAAATACATTAATTTACTTACCCATATTAACAGAAGATATTTATTCAACGACATCATTCAAGTAATCAAGCAAAGTTAATATTTATAAATTTTCGGCTTATGTGAATTTTAAAGTTAATTAGTTCGTAACAGAGCAGTATAAGAAGTTGTTTTACTCAAGAATGAGTTTGTTCAAAAACAGTAGTTTTTACTTAATACTTTTAACACGTAGTTAAGGTTACATTTGGTTGTGAATCTCTCCTAGAACTAAAAGTTGATTCGCTAAAGCCGCAAAGCTAAAATTTCGCAATTTTTTTTCTTTCTGACCATCTGCATTTAAAAAAGTAGGTCTCCTCTACATCTTAAACCTTATATAATAGTAGCTTAATAGTCATGTAGCTTAAGCTGTGATAATCAGTCAGCCAAGATATTTCATATATGTATCAAGATCTTAGCTTACACAGACAAGAATTATTCGAGTTAAAGTGAATTATCGATTGTTATGGGTTACTAGCAAATAGAAACGATTCTCTAGACTTCAAGCTTTCATTTAGCAATTGACTTTGAATCTTGTAATTACCCTGTCGGTATGGAGTGATTGATATGTTAAGTTAAACATATTTATATAGAAATAATGTTTTGTGTCCACGTTTTTATAATATACTAATGTTGATTATAATGTTACCTTAATTATTAAGCTATTACACTAATGTAAAACAGGAACAATAGTGCTATTCAGCATGAACAAACTCGAAACTCACCGCGGAACACTGACTTTAATAAATATAACATTAACGTGTGATCTGCGCATCAAAATTGCATATCACCGTAAGTGGATAGCACTTTAGCGCTTCATGCTCAGATAATTAAAAGCAACAAAATCCTACAAATCTTAAAGAATTTAAATTGATATTTTTTATCTTAATATTTAAATTCTTTTAACACACTCAAGTGGCTCTACTACTACACCAACCGTAATAAAGTCTATCACCATACTAATATAAATAAATTTATGCCTCAGTAGAATTATAATGACTCCTAAATTGGGCCATCCAATTTTATATCAGGCGGTAATTTGCACAGACATCACGTAAAAGAAAAAACGACATTCAATAGGAAAAATAGAAAAAATTCTTACAAGTAAATTACGAGATACAGCGTTTAAATTTAATTTTAGCCTTTTAATTATATACCTTAGCAAATTTCAGTTAAATATTTTTAATATTGTCATCCTAACTGGAGTCACCGTAGTAGTAGGTTGGAAGAATTCATGTTAGTAAGCACATGAATGGGCCGCTCCCTATAGGTTTGTAACAGAACCAACTACGTAACTCCGCCTGGAAATTTCTGAATAAAAAAACCCAATAACTTTTGTTGCAAAAAAAGGGAATTTTAATAATATATTTTTATATTTCATTAATCAAATTAATTTTCAAAATATTATATTTTTTTTTAAAATATTTTTTATAAGCACAATAAGATTTTGAAAAAAATTTAGTATGTTTCTATATTTTTTCTTTTTTATGGTTAATATTGTGTCAGTCTTAAAATATTGTATAATTTTCCAGGTTCTTACATTTTACGCTTTACAAGTATGAGATCACGCATGAATGCGCGGATTTAACTAAGTGGGGACATGAATAGAATTACCAACCTGGAACGTACTTGAGAATTTTTGTCGCACTTACGAAAAAAAAAGTTAGAAAGCCACGCAAATTTTCTTTTGAGTTTTTACCGCGTGAAAGTTTTATATAGAATGTATTGTTCAATTATATACTAAGTTTTTGTATATTTTAGGCGCTTAACTTATAAATATAATATATATAAATAATGAATCTGTCAGTCACTGAAAATAATTAAACCGTGATTCAGATATGCCACATATTAAGTAAACACTATAAAAAATATGTCAATACAATTTTCAACAATATTTTCATCAGATATATGGAATAAGCTCCAAACCTTCTCCTCAAAAAGGGAGAGGAGGCCTTAGCCCAGCAGTGGGACATTCATAGGCTGTTACCAAAAAAAAAAAATGCTATTTTGCATATTAATACGTTAATTTTACTCAAATTCCTGCATTTTAACATAACAAGAACCGCCGAGGTTTACAAATGCTAAATTTGTGCATACAGGGGCCCAATCCTACTAATTTATAACGGTTGCGATACGTTCCCGATCCTATTCCTCACAGAAATGAACCTTCGCTGAATCGTAACTGGGATCCAATTCTATTTGATTTATAACGGAATAGAATCGGGAACGTATAGTACGTTCCCGATTCTATTTGGATCTAACTCCAACCGAACCGCAACTGACTAAACTAATATTATAATAAAATTAAATAAACACATAATAATAATTAAGATTAGATTTATAAAATGTATAAAGGAAGCCAGTCTTTCTGCGAAATTGACCACCATATGATAAGTAGTCGCTATTGCTCATAGACATAGGCTGTAAATAAAAATGTTAATGTTAACTATTTCTTACAACACCTGTACGTCGTCAACCATGGGAACTAAGACGATATGTGATCTTTATCTGTAAGTATACTGGCTTACTGACCTCTACAACATTTGGCAGTAGAATATATCACGAGTGGCCCAGTGGTTACACAAAACTTAATTTTTTTTATGGTATTTTCTTAATTTTAAATTCTCAAACAATTTTTAATGTATTCTTTTATTATGATTTTTTTTTAACTTACACTTTATTAATTTTTATTATTTTAGTCAAATTTTAAAATAGTAGCTCCCGATTCCCACCCGACGCAAAGCTGCCCATAATGCAGGCCGCATTTCCGCGCTGTATGGCAATGGACAACCTTTGTGCCAAGTGAGACCCGGAGCGACTGTCAAATCCCCAAATGATTATGATTTTTAGGTAAAACGATGTGAAGTTAAACCCCATTTCTCTGCACTTGACTTTAAATAAAATTTTATCTTTTCTTCAACTCGATATTGAAGTGATACTTTAAGTTTTTAATAAAAAAAATAAGGTGACTTTAATATTTTTCCTGCATATAAATATTAAGCAATAGCGTAAGGGAACAAGCCTGCTACTTTAGTATCATTAGGCACAATAGCAAAGAAAATGTATAATAGTAAATAAGGTTTGTCATTGGCCAAAATTTTCTTTATAATAATATATAATTGGCCACTTGCGTCGTTCTCCTTAATTGTATAGCTTTTGTACAAGAAGTGACATTAACGGGTTACTACTGACTGAAATGATATTGTAAGCCTTATAGTTGCTTTTATGCAAGTTTAGTTGTTGCTAAAGTTTGGCAGTTGTTCGGTTTCTGTCATAAATGTAAATGAAAATGTTTTTTATTGTGTAAAGTAATAAAGGAAGATGTTTTTAATCGTATGCGTATAAAGCATTATTAATCGTTAATATGTAATGTCATTAAATAGAAAAACAAAACATGTTCTCAAATAAAAAAGGCGAAAGTTTATTGTAAATATTATATTATTAATACAGTCCTAACTTCTAAACTAGTGTTACAATAAAACTAAGATAATCCAAATCTTGTAGGCGTATCTATGGATATATGTCACTCATATAAATGTATGTATTTAATATTTTCGAATGAGTTTTGCATGTATGCTTGAATTTAGATCATTTTAAATCGTATTTTACATGATCATAATGAGTGTTATTTAAATAAGTTTTAATTTTGTTTTTTATTGGTAGCTACGTTCCCGATTCTATTCCGTTATAAATCAAATAGAATTGGATCCCAGTTACGATTCAGCGAAGGTTGATTTCTGTAAGGATATGTTATAAATTAGTAGGATTGGGCCCCTGTATGCACAAATTTAGCATTTGTAAACCTCGGCGGTTCTTGTTATGTTAAAATGCAGGAATTTGAGTAAAATTAACGTATTAATATGCAAAATGGCATTTTTTTTTTGGTAACAGCCTATGAATGTCCCACTGCTGGGCTAAGGCCTCCTCTCCCTTTTTGGTGTTATTTAAATAAGTTTTAATTTTGTTTTTTATTGGTAGCTATATCCTTTATTTACAAAAAATCTAGATATCATCCATGCATAAGTAACACACGCTCATACACACGCACGCACACACACACACACAAAAATATACATGCAAAAACACGCGAAGAACATATTATTATTAATTGTATTATATTCCTTTTTATTTTCACTTATATAAATATATATATATATTTTTTTTTCTACGCCTCCGCTGATTCCGATATTATAATTTATATTAGTTTCGGAGTCCGAGGTCCACCACCAGTGCTGCTTATGAAAATAAAAACCCTAGACTAAATCTATATATATAAAATGCTGCAAACAAATTGTATACATGATTCTTTTGGGCGTAAATAATAATTTATAATTTATTTATAAGTTATTCTTTCGCCAGATATCAAATAGCCTTCTTTGTATTCATATATTCGAGTTAAGTAGGTATTCATATTAATTTCTGATAAAAAATCCTCTCTTCTTAAGAAGGCTAAGAGCTTATTCCACCACGCTGTTTTAATGTGGGTTAGTGGATACACATGTGGCTGAATTAAAACCGAAACGAGGTTTTCTAGCGATGTTTTCCTTTACCAACGAACAAGAACTGCATTATAAACACAAATTTAACGAGAATCTTAAATGCAACTTACCAACTACATATATTAAGCTGACTTGGATCTGAATTAAGAAACTCCACAGTTAGAGTACCCTTTACGTCATGTATGTTATAAAGAATATCACAAGTCATAATTATTTAGAAACAAAAAGTTTGTACCAGCAACAGCCTGTGAATTTCCCACTGCTGGGCTAAGGCCTCCTCTCCCTTTTTTAAAGAGAATCTTTGGAGCTTATTCCACCACGTTGCTCCAATGCGGGTTGGTGGAATAAGTTTGTAAGTAACAAGTTAATTTTTTATACCTCATACTTTTTTCTTAAGCTTATTTTGTCTTTGATTAAATTGAGTTTTTAATACTGAATTTGCACACGTTAATTTAATTTATTTGTTATGTGAACTAAAATATTAATATAAAATTTATTTAAACATTACCAAAAGATAAGCCTTCTTCTACGAATGATGGTAGAAAAACATTAAAATACTCGAAGTCACTTCCCGCCTTTAGCATAATATCGGGTTTAATGTTACCTTTTTAGTCCATTCTATTCAGCTTTCTGGCTTAATTTGTTCCGATTTACCGGCTTTTAACAAACTCATGCAACTAGAAGCTATTAGCCGCTAAGGAAGGAACTTATGTTAAAGTACAATGAGCTCTATATAGCCCTCTTGTAATGGACTGTGTCAGTTTAATTAGTAATTTATTAAATCAAAAGTAAAAGATATAGTACTATTATACCTACTGGGCTTTTAAGATTTTTTTTTAGAATAGGAAGGTGGGCGATCATTTGGTCCACCTGATGGTGAGTGGTCACCAACGCCCATAGACTTTGGCATTGTAAGAAATGTTAACCTACATTACCAAATCGCCAGCAACCTTGGGAACTACAATACCAAGTACTGCTGTTTTGTGGTAGAATATCTGGTTTATCATGGCGAGATGAGGCCTTAGCCCAGCAGTGGAATATTAACAGGCTGTTACATTACTAAGTGGTCAAAACGAAATTTTTAACAAAATAGTCTAAATTACGAATATGTTATAATATACATTTTGTAGATAACAATATTACTAAAAAAACTGCAAGCTTTAATATAAAAGCTTTTGTTAGCTTTGTTAAACAAAACATGATTGTTCATTGTTGGGTATGTTTCATTAATGCCTTTTTTTGCTAACTAGTTACAAATGGTGTAGTGGATGAAAATATTATCAGTTTGAATTTGAACAAGGACTATCATTTGTAATTCATCGCGTAAAAGGAAATATCATAAGGATATATCTGCCTGAATGGGATGAAATTCTTCTATATGTATAAAAAAATTCGCACTGAATATGAAAGTAAGCTATTGCCCAGCAGTGGGACACTTAGGAGCTGTTATTTTCCTTTACTTGTTCTTATTATATTATTAAGAAAGATATTCTTTAAAAATACAGAAACAATGACATGGGGCGTTACAACCAATGAGATTATTGTTAATCTAACTGAATTTAAAATTTTATTTAATCAAAGTTGCATTCAATCGAATCTATAGTGCAGCCGCGGAATCCGATGTAGTATATTCCAAACGGTATGGCATTGTTTAAGGTTTCATATCTGTTCACTCTGCAGTGGAAATACATATTCGAATGGGTTGGCTTAGTAGTCACTTTAGTCGGCGTTTGAGCTTAACTACGAAATTCGTTAAATCTGACTTTATTTTATGATACTCTTCCTCGATTTAATTGCATATAAAATAAAATATACCAGCTTATGTTAAAAGTATATCTAACGATCTGATATGATGTGTTTTTAGTATATAGTTCTGGTTAATGTAAATCTATAACCTTGTATGTTAATTTTACCTTGTAATTTTTAATGAGCCTAACCGATTGATCACGGTGATCATTTTTATGTGTGTTTATAGTGCACACAATAAAGTAACAGCCTGTTAATGTCCCACTGCTGGGTTAAGGCCTCCTCTCCCTTTTAAGGAGAAGGTTTGGAGCTTATTCCACCACGCTGCTCCAATGCGGGTTAGTAAAATACACATGTGGCAGAATTTCAATCAAATTAGACACATTCAGGTTTCCTCACGATGTTTTCCTTTACCGTCAAACACCCAATTTATAAACCTATAAGAGTATGTATGTAGGTATATGGTAGGTATAGTTTTGATTCCTAAAAAATTATAAAAAAAAATCAGGTAACTGTGTCTGCATTTGAGTAACATACCTTACTTGGAATTACTATAACTAAGGTACTGCCTGTAATTTCAATGTTTTCTTTGTATTTTCATACTAGGGTTACCACTTACAAATTTAGGTTTGTAACATATAAATTTTTAGTCTCAATGGTGTTACCTGTCGTTAAAACTTATAAGATAAGTACATTTTTATACTATCTGTAGAAGATGTCTATAAGCTAAGATCAGCTAAGCAAGCTATGGATGTATAACTCCGGTTACCGATATAGCTTCCATAATAATTGGTAGACTTATGTAGCAGTGGACTGGTAAGGTGCAATATCGAAGAATCTATATATTCCAACGTTTGATGTAGAAGAGTTCTAGAGCGGAAACCACAGATCAGCATCAGTAGCGTAGGGCTTCAGCCACGTGGACCGATGACCGATGAAGGTAATGACAAGATTATTTGCTGAAGGGGAAGAAGCCAGAGCTTTGACGAACCATAACTGAGACTGATGTCTAGTAGGAGATTACGATGCTGGTTATATTGATGATAAAAAAGTTAGTATGAAAATCAGAAAACATTAAGTTTTAAAATCTAACCGATAATTAAAATTACTGTATAGGAGATACAGCTTCTTGCGTTTTCTCAAAAAATACAGTTTAATTCTGCCTCCAGAATGTTGGGCAGACAGAACCATCAACAAAAATACATCATTATCATATTGAAAGTTATAAAAAAAAAACAAAAATTTAAACATATATTATGTACATTTTACAATTAGACCACCTAACAATATGTTAAAAGCAAAGACCTGGCAAAAAATAAAGTTAATTAAATCTGAAATGTACTTTGGCTTTGAGTTGAACGCTTGAAGTGGTAATGTGTGAAAATTTTACGCTCTTTGAGCAAAAACACGTATTTGTATGTTCTTGAAATATTATTGCTTGAAAACAAAAATTTTTAACAGTGTATTTCAATTTTATATAAGTTTATAAGCAGCGGTTACTGAAAAAGAAAATAATTTTAGTTTATAATAACTTTAAAATAAAAGTATATATTGAAGTCCTATCTCATAACATTATTATATTGTTAAAAGAATAACGCAATATAAATTTTAACAAAAAATATATAAATACAAAGTTTTTATACATAAATTTTCGTGTACATGCCGTAGACTGTTGAGGAGTTATTTCGTCTAGAGCCAATTCTGAGTCTAGATTGTAGAATCAAGTCATTATCATAAAGATAAATTGTCATCGGGACTTAACAACATGTAAAATTTCATCTTCAAGGAATAAGAAGGAGTTTTAATACAACTTGCAAGATTTGATCTGAGCATACTAACAAGCAGTCGAAGTTAAATTTTGTTTCCATCATTGTGTGATTATTAAACAATGAAAGAATTGACAATAATTCCTTTACAATATGATTGGTGTTCTCTGTGACTGTTTGCTAATAAGTAATGCGGAAAATACCATATCTATATTCCACCATATTCTGCTTATTAATATCTTGTGCATAATCTCCAAATTAAATTATTTAGACTAAACTAAAAATTGTTCACCAATATTATAATAGGGTTTTAGTGGTCAGTTCGTGAACACGACAAATGCAACTGTAGAAACGACGAGCAAAATAAAAAAGTTGAAGTCGTCACTAAAATCTGAATACGATAAGTACAGTAACAGCCTGTTAATGTCCCACTGCTAAGGCCTCCTCTCCCTTTTGAGGAGAAGGTTTGGGGCTTAGTCCACCACGCTCCTTCAATGCGGGTTGATAGAATACACATGTGGCATAATTTCAATGAATTTTTTTTTTTTCGCCAGAAGGCCAAATGACTACTCCACCTGATGGTAAGTGGTAGTAGAGTCCAAACGCGACAACGGCCAGTACAGACGGGAAAAATGTTCTGCACTAGCCGCCTTCGCCTTGCCGGCCCGCAAGACGCCTCTTCACGCCTCGTTTGAAGGAACCCGGGTTGTAAGAGGAGGGGAACACGTGAGCTGGTAAGGAATTCCATTTTTTGGAAGTGCGACAAAGAAAGGAATTGCCAAATTTCTTTGTTCGCGATGGAATGATGTCACAGTTAGGCGGTGATATCGAGAACCAGCTCGCGTGGACTTAAGAAGGAAGGGGGAAGCAGGAATTAGAGAGAATAATTCCTCAGAGCACTCGCCGTGATACAGTCGATAGAAAGCGCTCAGTGCTGCTATCTTGCGACGCAATTGTAAAGGTTCAAGGGTGTTTGTGACCTTTACGTCGCCAATAATGCGTACGGCACGCCGCTGCAACCGATCCAAGGCCTCTCCAGTAGGTACTTAGCGGAGCCATCCCAAAGGTGCGAGCAATATTCCACGCAAGACCGTACCTGTGTTTTGTACAGCAGGCACAGTTGTTGTGGCGTGTAAAAACGCCGCACCTTGTTCAGAACTCCGAGTTTCCGTGAAGCTGTTTTTATTACAGCCTCGATGTAATCCCTTGGACTAAGGTCGCAGCGAACGTCAATCCCCAGCATGGCGATTTTGCTTTGCATCACCAGCGGAGTACCACAGAGGGAGGGAAGAGGGGAAAATGTTGACTTTTTCGCTGTGAGAGCGCATACCTGTGTTTTCTTGGCATTAAACTCAACAAGATTATCAGAGCCCCATTTGGCGATGAGCTCTAACGTCCTATCGAGGACGTTAGAGTTAGAGGAGGAGGTTTCCTTACGATGTTTTCCTTCACCGTCAAGAACGAGATGAATTATAATCACAAATCAAGCACACACATGAAAATTCAGTGGTGCTTACCCGGGCTTGAACCCACGATCGTCGGTTAAGTTTCACGCGTTCTAAAAACTAGGCCATCTCGACTTTTAAAAGAAATAAATATTTTGCTATATATTTCTTATGTATAAAATTAAAAAAGATAATATCTCTTTTAGACTTTCCTCTACAAATACCAAAGACAATAGTGTCAAATCAATCTAAGCTTTAATTAGGACAATTGTTTAAGTAAGTAGGTTTCATTCTTATCTCTAGTATTATCCCTAAGCTATTGTTGTAAAATACATTGTTAGTACTTCCACTTCCTTTCAAAACGACCTCTTAAATATTTATCGATACAAAGTACGCAAAACTACAATAATATTTTATATATGTATATCTGCTTGGCGCAATCGTTTAAATCCTTTCATTGATCGTGCAAGCGGCAATTTGGCCATTATTATGAGATTTAATGGAGAATAATACGACATTGTGTACTCAATACTATTGTTTGTCAATGCTGATAGCAATTCACTGTCGTTGGTAAAGTACTTGTCGGTAAAAAATATAAATTAAAATCAGTTTATTATATAAGTTTTGTAAATTGCAATCTTTTGTTAGCTTAACCAATAATAATAACAAAACTGTAACAGCTATGTAATCAATGTCTGTACACAAAATATATTTTGGAAATAATTGTTGACATATAGTTTATAACCTTGTAGATATCAAACACATAACCCAGTGGTTCGAAAATGAGAATCTTAAGCGATGATTCTTAATTAAAACCCGGACACGCACCATTAAATTTTCATGTGTTTTATTTGTGTTTAAAATTTATCTCGTGAGGCGAAGGAAAGCATCGGCGCTTGAAAATCGTATCCACATAAACAATATATGAGTGTTGCATTCGAACAGAAAAAATATCCCACATATATATGTGTTAATTAATTATTTTTTTCTATATGTTTATTATGAAAAGAAGAACGACGCACTTTCTGTCAAGATCTTCCACTTCAACATTTAGGAATCTAAAATTATAAATTTCTATATATATTATACCTCGTGGAAGAGTGAATGAGCTAGTGTAATATGTATTTAGTGGTGTCGACTTACTTAAGTGAACCAATTGTCCTTCTTTTTCCTTTTAAAATAAAATAAAGATTTAATTTAAATTCGTGAATAAGAATTTCGGTTAGCTGCAATCAGTGCCGGATTAAGCACGTGCGGGGCCCATAGAAAATTTTTTTCGAAGGGCCCTTGATCTGCTATGGGTTTTTAATAAGTCAATAGAATTACAAAACTTAAAAGATCAAGCCATATAATTTTTAATAGACAGAATACGTCATTAGATAGTCCTCACCACCAAAGCACCGTGACAAAAAATTAAATGAATGCATTGAAATCTTAATTTATAATAGGTCCTTACATATGAAATTGGCATTTTGTACGGAAGGAATATAAAGTCAATTTTTTTTTGTAAAATATATTTAATTAATCAAAGTATGCACCGTTGTTATCTATGCACTTTTGCCATCTCATAGGTAGTTCATTGATCCCTTTACTAAAAAAACCATGGGGGCGAGAATCGATAAACTCTTTGAAGGCGGTTTGGAGTGCCGCATCAGAGTTGAATTTTTTCCTTGTCAGTAGTTGTTCAAATTTCGGAAAAAATGGTAATCTGTTGGGGCAAGGTCCGGGGAGTACTGTGGATGTCGCAGATATTTCAATTGTAGCTCATCTAATTTAGTGGTTGTTTGTTGTGCAGTGTGTGGTCTTGCGTTGTCGTGAAGCAGCAGTGGCATAGAGCGATTGACCAATCTCGGTTGTTTAGCAGCTAGTTCTTTCTTCATGATTTGCAGTTGCTGACAATAGATATCTCCCGTAATCGTTTGGCCAGATTTTATAAAGCTGTAGTGAACAACACCGGTGCTAGTCCACTAAACACTCACAAGTAACTTTTTCTGAGTCAATTTTCGTTTAGGGCAGGATTTGGCTGGGTCTGCAGGTTTCAGTCATTGCGACGAGCGCTCCCGATTATCGTACAGTATCCAGTTTTCACCACAAGTAATGATTCGATTTAAAATCCCTTCATTATTGTGTCGGTTGAGCAAAGTAAAAGTAACAGTGCTTTGTAATGGATCCGCTTCCACAATAGCCTTTAATTCTTCATTTTCCACTTTGGTCTCCGGCCGTCCACGGGGTTGGTTCTGAAGGTCGAAATTTCCAGAACGAAAATTTGAAACCAAAAACGTACAGATGTCGTTTGAATTCATCAAATCGAACAATCTTCGCAGTAAACACAACCTCACTTAACGACATCCGAACGTCGAATCTCCTGACGACCAGTCTGCCTGTATTACAGTGCAAATGTAAGTTTTCAATATTTTGACGCCCTGACGACCTGTTTGTCAATATTACAGTGCAAATGTCAGCTTTCAATATTTTGACATCCTGACGACTTATCTGTCAATATTACAGTGCAAATGATAGCCGTGAATATAATGATATCCTGACGACCAGTCTGTCAATATTACAATGCAAATGTCAGCCTTCAATATTTTGACGTCCTGGCGACCTGTTTGTCAATATTACAGTGCAAATGTCAGCTTTCAATATTTTGACGTCCTGACGACCTGTCTGTCAATATTTAGAAATGATGCTATTCGCTTTAATTTCTCTGAGCAAAACATATTATATATTCATCAAAGCGAGATAATTCGGACGTTCTTGACTCATAGTATTTCTTGACTCATTTTTTATACTTTTTTTTTTTATATGTCCGGGATGGCAAATGACTCTACTCCACCTGATGGTAAGTGGTAGTAGAGTCCAAACGCGACGACGGCCAGTACAGACGGGAAAAATGTTCTGCACTAGCCGCCTTCGCCTTGCCGGCCCGCAAGACGCCTCTTCACGCCTCGTTTGAAGGAACCCGGGTTGTAAGAGGAGGGGAACACGTGAGCTGGTAAGGAATTCCATTTTTTGGAAGTGCGACAAAGAAAGGAATTGCCAAATTTCTTTGTTCGCGATGGAATGATGTCACAGTTAGGCGGTGATATCGAGAACCAGCTCGCGTGGACTTAAGAAGGAAGGGGGAAGCAGGAATTAGAGAGAATAATTCCTCAGAGCACTCGCCGTGATACAGTCGATAGAAAGCGCTCAGTGCTGCTATCTTGCGACGCAATTGTAAAGGTTCAAGGGTGTTTGTGACCTTTACGTCGCCAATAATGCGTACTGCACGTCGCTGCAACCGGTCCAAGGCCTCCAGTAGGTACTTAGCGGAGCCATCCCAAAGGTGCGAGCAATATTCAACGCAAGACCGTACCTGTGTTTTTTACGCTTAATTCGATTCGATACGCTTCAATTTCGAAAATGATTATTTTACGTGGATTGTTTTAGTAAGAAAAGTTGTAACGTTTCGGTTTCATATTTTTAAGACATCAAGTAAATTTAGTATACGACGTCGTAATAACTTTCACTCAAAAAACTACGATCAGGCATACATAAGTGAGTTTAAATATGCTGGCCCCCCTTTTGCGTGGGGCCCGTAGCTTTTGCTACACGGTTCCAAGTATTATTTAATTTTACTTACAATCATCACCATATTATTATAACAAATTTGTTTCGTGCAAAACCATTAATATTACTAGTACAAGTAAAACAAAACAATGCCAGTCTAATGGCCGCCCGGTAATGTCCACACCATCGGTCAATGTCACATCTGCCCGCCTTTTTGTGCACTTTATACATTTACTTTGCGGTGAAAATTTTACTAGATAACCCTGATTTCCAACGAAATTTAGAGCTTTTCTAGCAAACGTGTGTCAAATGAAATGAAATATCTCCTCACTGTTAATGGAAATGGTCGTATGTGAAAATGAAGTTACAATTTAAAATTTAAAAAAAATCGTACATAACCCGTTTTTTTTTTTATTTGTAAATGTATTGCATCAATTAGTTTATTTGTTTCTTTAAATTGAAATGGAAAAAATACAAAAATCGTAGGTAGTAATAAAAAAATATAAGGATATACTGAATATACACGCCTTTTTAAAGTAACGTAGTTACCATAAAACGTCTTGTACTAAAAATTAAATTCAAATTCATTAATTAGCTAGCTGCTCCTGCGACTTCTGTCGCGTATTTTTCTCCATAGATTTGATATGACTCAGTGTCATATGTCATATTTATAATACGTTCAGTATAGTCGTTATTTGGAAACAGACAGAAAGAGCTCCGCATTTTTTTAAATTTTGAAATAGGTAAGCAGACTGTTGAGCTACCTGGTGGTTAGTGGCCACTACCGCCTATAGATATTTGTAATATAACATTTTAAGTGTGCATGTAATTGTTGACTTGCGTACATTTCCAACCGGAACACATCAATACTAAGTATTGCTATTTGGCGATAGAGTACGTGATGAGTGAGTGGTACCAAGAGAGGCTTGCACAAGGTCCTACTACCAAGTAAAATATTAGTACATATGCATTAATGTTTCAATGAACATTTTCTTTTGATATTCTGTTAAATAATATTATTATAGGCTTAATACTATGGATATGTACATATATATGTTATATTATTTATGCATCCTTACATTTCGACATTATATAATCTCGTAGCATCAACACGACGGACATGTTTAACTTGTGAAGATAACTCTATACAAGTTTTCAATTTAAAGCCGACAATTTAAGCCAGTTTTAATTCATTATCGTTAAACCAATATACCGCTTTCAAAAGCATTGTGGTTATTTTTGGTAGAGAAAATATTTTAATTAAAAATTGCAATGAAGCATACTTATACTATTTACTAACTATTATAATAAATTCGAAAGTGAGTTTGTTTGTTTCTTACGCTTTCACGTCTTAACTACTTATCCGCTCATCATGAAGTTTTGCACACACTTTTAAAGCGGTAATAGAAAACGAAGCCGCGTGCGGAAACTTGTAAATAACTATTGTACAAAATATTACTGAACTACCGTTTCCTTTCCGACTTTTTTTGGATATAATTCGAAGCTATATTTGTGGAAGCTGAAGCGTACGTTACAAAATAAAACTGTATGTGAGTGTGTATTATAAATTTCAGCTTTGTAGATCTAGTAGTTTTGGCTGTGCCTTAATAGTCAGTAAGGATAAACAATTTAATGCATATAGATTAAGACAATCTGAAATAATTTTTTTATTCTCTTGAAATGTGACTACATGACGAAATTTTGTTACTTTTGTATGGATTTTGCAATTTGGCAGAGGACGAGCATGGGACACTTGATGGTTACTTCTTTTAATAGACATTGCCAATATCAGTGACATTGACCACGCTATATGTGCCAAAAACTGCCGACCATGTAACCTACTTTTTATTTACCTAAACAACAAACAATAAAAAGTAAAAACAGCTATATTATTACGTTTTCACTTGATTTTTTTTATAGTGTAGGTAGGCGGACGAGCATATGGGCCACCTGATGGTAAGTGGTCACCAACGCCCATAGACAGGCATTGTAAGAAATGTTAACCATCGCTTACGTCGTCAATGTGCCACCAATATTGGGAACTAAGATGTTATGTCCCTTGTGCCCTGTTACACTGGCTCACTCACCCTAATAACCGGAAAACAACAATACCGAGTACTGCTGTTTTGCAGTAGAATATCTGATGAATGGGTGGTATCTACCCAGACGAGCTTGCACAAAGCCCTACCACCAGTTAGGTTAGACAATAGGACAAAGGCCTGATGACACTATTGATGCTATAGTTTTAGTAAGACCCATCTGGGTGTTGATTCTGGCATATATACTCATATAAGTCTCGTTTGTCTATTGGCTAGCTAGCTATAAGGCCGCAGATCCGGTGGTCCGAAGTTCAAACCCTAGCTCAAACCCAGTTACTTGGTTATTCTGTCTGAAAATTCTCAGTTGTAACCCGTGCTTCGAAAAGCACATAAAACCGTTCATCCTGCATCTGAACTCTTTCTGATCGTGATGGATTTTCCGTTCCATTCAATTATGGGAGTAACGGAATAGAAAGTGCATCTGTGTTTGCATAAACACTTTTGTACCATAATATCCTGCACAGTTGGCGAATCTCCATCAAGATTAGCCGCTGAGGCCGCATTAGCTAGGACAACGTCATCATATACTCATAAAATAATATATTATATTTTTACATATTTACTATCTTATCTATTATATATACTAATTATAGTATATATGTATACGTAGGAACAATATTGTATTTATATATATACCTACTAGACTGTTTATCTACTAGGGTCCTTGTGGTCCAAATAACCATTACTGAAAATGAAATATAAGTATGTACGAATGTACATGTGTGAAACATTTTTATTCTACACTTTTTTTTCCAAACATCCAAAAAATCTCTTCAATACCTAATTTATTAAAATAAATTTCAAATGTAACAACACAAATGTGCGAATTTTTAAACCTTCGAACACCTTTACGATAAATTAAGAAAAAGAAAATGTTTTTGAAGTGTATTTTATGAGAAGATGTTGAATTATTTCAACGGGAACTGAATTATGTGTTGCAATTTATTTTTAAACAAGTCGACATGACTGCGAACCAAGTTATCTTTGTTCAATAAATAAATTGTCTTCCCACAAACATATAGTTTACTTTGTTACTTATATTTTATTGATCTTTAACGCAACTACATCGTGAGCGTGAATCTTCGCTAACCCTTATTTATGGCTTTCAAACGCAAACTTACTTACTAAGTTATATTTATGACAACATTTGCCACGTGCTTTGAAATTGATATTCGATATTGATTGCTTCATTAATATGTATTTATTGTATTCCCTCTTACAATACAAAACAGTTGACTATAATATTACCTATTTTAGTTATACATTTAAATTTTAATGAGTCTTAGAGTGAGATGTTTAATGGTTGAATGAAATGAATGACTCAATTGAAAATTGTGTGTACAAGCCCGGGTAAGTACCATTGAGTTTTCATGCGCTCAATTTGTTTATAATTCGTTTTGTGATTGACGTGCATGTGACAGGTAAAATTCTAGTATAAGTGCAACCTGAAAACGACCATTGAAGTCTTGTGAAACCTTCTCTTTAAGAGCGCGCTTAAGCTAGAAACATTCACCCGCGTGTTCCTTCCACGTTCTTCTCGACACGCGTTCTTACATACAGGAGATGTTGTTTTTCGTTTAAAGATAAGTTACAAATGTAAAAAGTTTTTTATTGTTTTAAATAAAAAGAAATGGTTTTATAAGAAATCCCGAGAGGCCAGAGAGGAGGAGAAAGTGTATTTTCTGAATAAACGCAATTTTTCACAAAAGACGAAATATTATTTAGAACTGAGCAAAGCTCAGTCGCTCAGATACTTTAAAAAATGAGTATAATATAATAATAGCTTGATTTAATTTTATATTAAGATCCCTCTCTTAGAAATTTCAGTTAGAACCGTTATTTAAAAACAGTACTCATGTCTGCGATTTAAATGAAATCTCCGTCTAGAAACTCAATCGAGATTGTGCCAAACATTCAAACACAAAATTTCGCATTTATTATATTGATAAGAGTGAGATAGAAAGCTTATTTATTCAGTCGCTTAAAACATTTTATGATATTTCCGTCTCGGGCTTATGAAGAAGATTTGTTCAAAGAAATCCTGACGTCGTATACCAGTGGCTCTCAAAGGGTCTATTTACTCGCGAGTGAAACACGAGTTGGTTGACATTGACGGATAGTGTTTGTAGATACGAAGAACTTAGCATGTAAACAGAAGGTTATTTATTTACAAAGTTTTCTAAGACTTTATCCCAAGCCTTAGTAGTTTGTCTCATGGGTAGCTTGTTTTTGTTTTATCGTCTTATTATTATAAGATAATTCGAAGTGTTTAAAAGAATATTAGAGAAACTGTTATACCCTTTCTTATACATTTCATAAGCCATGTGCTTATCATTCGAACAAATAAACTAGATCCGCTTTACTGATTGAGCTGAAATGTTTCACATATTTTTATAATCACAAACATAAACTTTATTTTTTCCGTATCAGCTTGAATACCTATGTATTAACAATATACAAATTGGTGCATTTTTATAAAAATAATTTAAATCTAATATTACAAAATTTGAAAGTAATCCTGTCTGTTATGCTTCACAGCCAAACCAAGGAACCGAATTGTACGAAATTTTGTTTGGCTACATTGGCAGAACTAGTTTAACATACCTATATATAAATATTTATCTTTGAATATATTACAGTAACAGCCTGTTAATGTCCCACTGCTGGGCTAAGGCCTCCTCTCCCTTTTGAGGAGAAGGTTTGGAGCTTATTCCACCACGCTGCTCCAATGCGGGTTGGTAGAATACACATGTGGCAGAATTTCAATGAAATTAGACACATGCAGGTTTCCTCACGATGTTTTCCTTCACCGTTAAGCACGAGATGAATTATAAACACAAATTAAGCACATGAAAATTCAGTGGTGCTTGCCCGGGTTTGAACCCACGATCATCGTTTAAGATTCACGCGTTCTTACCACTAGGCCATCTTGGCTTGATAAGCTTAATTAAAATTAATTACAATCGATTTTAAACTTTTTTGTAGTCTGTTATATAATATATTATATATATAATATTATACGTGAATATATATTCAAAGATGAATATTTATCAAGATAACTTGTTTATATACTTAAACTAAATTTTCTTAAACTTTTTAAATAATAAATACGATTACTCGGCTTACGATTTATTTACAAAAAAGTTATACACTTCACGGTTTATTATTTTTTTAAACCGTTTTGTACAAACGTCGTATTTCATGAAAGCTACGGTAAAAAAAAATTATATCTAGAACGTGGCATAAACGCTCGTCTGTTTATTATTTAGCGGCATTGAGTGTGACGTGACGCAACCGCAATGCCTCTGGCTGCCTTCCATGAAATCTATTCTGAAATTACACTTTGCTTTACAATGCGGTCGACAATATTATTTTAAATACGACGTGTTTCACTCCTCATTCGTTTGGAAATTTACCTCACATAAATTTAGATTTTTCAAACAACAATGCCATGTTTATGTGCAAAAAAAATTTTTTTTATATACTCATAAATATATTTACATATATATATGAAACAATAAAATTCAGTATTGCTTGTCCAGGTTGAAACCATCTTCGGTTCCAATTTAGATGTTTCATTCGCTAGGTTATCTCAACTCTCAGTACAAATATATATAAAAAATTTAACACACACGAGGCAGATTTTCATCAGACACAGGCAGATTTTTTGATGATGTTTTTTATAACGCCTAGTTTTCAACACACGATCTTTGGTCAATATTTAAATGTTCTAGCCACTGAGCTATCTTTCGGGCTATATACTAATATAGTTAGTGGATATAGAAATATTTTCATTTCCTTAAATAGTGCACTTAATATTTTTAAATGTGGATTAATATAAAAAAATGTATACAGATGTAGTCACAGAAAGAAAAACCATTAATTCAAATAAAATTTAAAATACGATTAAGTCACTTCGTTTTAAATCTATTCCATATCATAGACATAAAAAAGTTTTAGTCGCCGAATTGAAAGAAAGTAGAAAGATTGTCTTAAATTGCATTAGAGAAGTAATTTTATCTTCAAAGGTCTGGATCCTGCAGCCATTATTAAAGTAGTGCACACATATATACAATATGTAAGTACGTATAATCTAAATTTGAAACTGTAGGTGTATTACAAACTAGTACATTATCCACAACTTCGTCTTGTCTCGTATCCTGATCAAACATACCAACTATCCGTTGTCACAAGCGACCGATCAATACGTTTGACAAGACGTTGGTATTATTAAATTTTCATATAATATACAAGATCATACATGTAAAACTCTGTCTGTTTTTTGTCAGCTTTTTTATCTTTTATAATATAATTACTTTCTTATAAATTAATTCTTTTATATTTTATTTATCACGGTCACGGTTTTGCCAGCGTTAAACGTTCACGCTCAACCTTTGTGGGCTCTATGATTATTCCTCACTTCCATATTAATATTACTTATGCGAAAGTAAGTTTGTTTATTTTTTTTATATATATTTGTTTGTTGTACTACGCTTTCACGTCTGAACAACTTAGCTGATCATCATGAATTTTTTTTATTTTTGCTCACACGTTAGAGTACAGAAAAAGATAGGCCGCCTAGCTGTGGGTGGAATGTAGTAATTCATAATCTTTCAAATTCATTTCAAGAATTGAGCTATCACATTCAAATTTTTTTTTTACAAATCCGATTATTATTCCCAGAGATTCCGTGTTCGAACAAAAAAGAAACAAACTTCAGCTTAATTATATTAGTTTCTTGAACATAATATCTAAAATCTTGTGGCTATAAGCAGTTTGCATTGATGTCATAAGAAGTGACTTAAACTTGTTGACATGAATTATAAGAAGTACCTGGACGACTTTAATATAATTAGTTTAATTTATTTTATAAATAAACACATTTTTTCATGATACATAAAGGATATTTCGTGAATTTTAAAAACATTATTCGATACACTTAAAAAGCGAAACCTTATCTAAATATAAAATATGAGGCTTATATGGTAGGCTGGTGGTAGGGCTTTGTGCAAGCCCGTCTGGGTAGGTACCACCCACTCATCAGATATTCTACCGCAAAACAGCAATACTTGATATTGTTGTGTTCCGGTTTGAAGGGTGAGTGAGCCAGTGTAATTACAGGCACAAGGGACATAAAATCTTAGTTCCCAAGGTTGGTGGCGCATTGGCTATAAGCGATGGTTGACATTTCTTGCAATGCCAATGTCTAAGGGCGTTTGGTGACCACTTATCATCAGGTGGCCCATATGCTCGTCCACCTTCCTATTCTATAAAAAAAAATATATATATATATATATAAATATATATATACACTCCGACACGACCGAAAAATATTTAGGCCCAACGGCTTTATTTCTTTTCCGAGGCTTGGGAACATACTTACTCCATACTCCAGGCTGATACTGAGATTCTTCGACAGAAAAACCCGACAACTTTTTATTGGCCCCCGGGTTTCGATCCCAGGACTTCGGGACCCATGGCCTTATGTACAATCTCTAGACTAACGAGGCAGTCAAAATATAGATTTTAATATTAATTTAATTGGTGGAAAAGATCACTTGCTACTGATTTTTTGCCAGTTATTGAGAGTATCTACCTTTATAAAAGTTTCTTGGTTTAATGTAGAACGCAAAGAAAGCCGTTCGAACCTTTGCTCCATCTACGTTAAAGATCTTTTAAAATCCCCTACGACAACTTACTAAAAGAGACTTTCAGACAAAAGAGAGGAATTGAGGAATTCTACGCGGTTGTTATCCAAGTGAACTGACAAACGATGTAAAAGATTAACCTTGATAAGCTAACTATTACTATTGTATTTTTTTAAATTCATTTTTAGTTAACGTATAAAATTTGAAACATAATAAATTATTAAACGAAAATTATTAACTAATTAATATTAATTGAACATCTATTTAAGATTAATAAACTTCGACGCCGCTTGGCTATAAAAGTTGCCATATGTAATTTATTTCTTAATTTGTTTTTATAATTCATGTCGTCCTCGGCGGTGAAGTAAAATATTGTGAATGAAATTGGTCAATTTCACTAAACTTCTGCCACCACCGGCGATATCCACCACCAGCCCGCATTGCAGCAACGTGGTGAAACGAGCTACTAACATAAAACCTAGCAGTGCGACATTAACAGATTGTTAATTTTTGTACTCATTTTTGGTTTTGTGAAATATAATATTACAGGAACGGTATGTACTATGTGTATACTGAATTCAAAGTTGCGATTATCCCGTTTTGCTTTGCGATGCTCGACATCTAGTTTATACTTGGGAAGTAAAATGGTAACTTTTCTTGTAGCAAGTTCTTGTGCGCTGAAAAGTTTTTATAACGATTTCAGTACTTCACCTTGTAAGGCATAACATAGTTTTACAGCTACGTATAAAATTGGTCTTGCATCTGTGGCATATTAGATATATTTTTTTATATTCTAATAACAATTTTCATAATTATAATCTTAATGAATAAAGCGAAATAGCCCAGTGGTTAGAACTCGCAAATGTTAATCGGAATATTGCTAGTTAAAACCAGAAATTTTCTTGTGTATAGATTTTGTTTTTAATTCATTTCAAGTTTGGGTGACAAGTGGAATATCTTGAGGAAACCTGTATGTGCCGGAAGAAAATCTATCACTATATCATGTAACCACCAACTCATACTGAAGCAATGTTAGCCAACATTCTTATCAAACGAAGACGAGTCGTAGCCCAGAAGTGGGATATTTACAGGCTGTTACTGTATTTTTACAATGTATTATTTTGTTTTGACTATCGCTTGAATGAATACGTGCTACTGTTTCTACAGAATAGTTCGTATTTATTCAATTTGATATAGAATTTTGTCCAGACCTTCGTATCACTCAAGGATTTTGGATTATTCAGTTTGTGTCAATAGACGAACAGTTAAGTGTCGATAAAGCAATTTTTGTAATAAAATAAATACAAATTTATATTTATATGCTTGTTTATATTTCTATACGGGATTTGGAATTTCTCACGAGTTCGTTCAAACAAATTTTCACTCGTCAACGGCTCGGTCTATTTGCACTGTTCGCAGTACACATTACTAAGCAAAAGGATTTGATAGAGAGCTGGTCATGTAAATATAAGGTACTTCACGTTTAATACGTTTATTTCTATAAGATTCCTCAGTAATAATATTCTGAAAACAAAGACTTTTCAGGGTGATCTGGTAATATTTTATTATTTTTGTTAATAACATTATAAAATGTAAAATAAAAAAATATAATAATGTTGGAAAACGGCTGAGTTAAAATTGCTAACTGAACTATACCTTTGACGAATATCAAAATTAATTTAAGAAACTAAATCTTTATTTGTTTTAACGATGCATAAAATCTTGGATCAATAATGTACACTGATCGAAGCAAAGAATGCATAAACTTAAAAGTGACAATTATCGCTTGTAATTATTTAGTTTTAATTAGTCATTTGAACAGTTGTTACATTTAACATGGGGATGGGGGGAGGGGATTGACAGGTATTAGGGGTTCCTTTGGGTTCAAGTTCTATACCAAAATTTATCAATATCGATTCAGTGATTTAGCCGTGAAAGCCTAATAGTCAGACAGGGTTACTTTCGTATTTATAATATTAATATACTATATATGGGTATAAAACAACATTTATAATTTATTTATATAAATATATGAATACAATAAATGGATACCATTATTTGCTTTTTTTTTCAAACTAAGCCAACGTATAAAAGTAAAAACATCGTACCGTCCTACAAAACGAAAGCCCCGATAACTCAGTTTGCGGGCCAACTCGTTAGCGATAACGATTTTGACTCGATTTGTTTGTTTGCGGATCTAGAAAATAACATTTACAGCATTTAACATTATTTTTGATTCGCTATCATTTTTATTATTATTTAAGTGTTTGACTGCAGTATTTAATTTTTTAGTCTCATCGTCAGCTTAAGTTTAATAATTTACGAGTGTTTGAAATATATGATCGTAATGTATTTTTAAATGTCTATATTAAAATATGAACTTTCATTCTCTCATAAAGGGATGCTTAATATTTTTACAGTGTTAATGCCTATGATTGGCGGTGGCCACGGGTTACATACCATCAGATGATTCATTCGCCAGCCTGCCTTACTTTAAATAATAATCAGTGTTTAGTTTTGATAATAATTATAATATTTGTCTATTATTGTGCCTTTTATTAAGGTAAGCTATCACCCGCCTCCTACCGAATGTAGGAGGGCCGGAAACACCATGTCGGCGTTTATACGCTGGCGTGGTACGCTCCATGGCGTTGTACGGTGCACCCATTTGGGTGGATGCTCTCATCGCTCGTAACAGAGCTCTTCTGCGGAGGCCGCAAAGAGTCATAGCGGTGAGAGCGATACGTGGGTACCGTACGGTGTCATGGACGGCAGCGACACTTCTCGCGAGCGATCCGCCCTGGGAATTCCAGGCGGAGGTGCTTGCGGAAGTGCACCGATTCTGGGTGGAAACGAGGTCAAGCTGCGTCCGTCCGAGGTCGGTGGAGGTTGAGTGAGTCAGGGCCCTAGCCCAGCGAGCATTGATTCGCAGGTAGGAGGAAGATCTGAGGTCCCCCTCGGCAGGCCTAGTGACAGTGGAGGCGGTCCGCCCCCACTTGAGTCGCTGGGTGGAACGGAGTCACGGCACACTCACATTCAGGCTGACGCAGGTACTTACCGGACACGGTTGTTTCAGCAAGTACCTGCACCGGATAGCGAGGCGGGAGGTGACACCCTCCTGCCATGAGTGTGGTACGCCTTCGGACACAGCGTGCCATAATCTGATGGAGTGTGCCACTTGGGGACCTCAGCGCCTGTCCCTGGCGGCCTTAGTCGGTGAAGACCTCTTGCTGCCGAGTGTGATAAACGCCATGCTCGGAGACGGTCTCCTTCTGCGAAAATGTCATGTCGCTGAAGGAGGTAGCGGAGCGGGAGCGTGAGGAGAGGGCCTCCGCTGACTCGCTTCGCTGAATAAGACCGGGGAGAAGGCGTCGGCGCTATGCGCATCTTCTCCTCCCGCCGTAAGTGTTGCCGGGGTTAGGGGGTCTTTGTACCCTGAGAACCCCCTAGGATTTGGAGGCCTGCAGAGGCGGGCCAACCGTCGGGGCGTTACGGTAGTATGCGCAAGCGATCCCGTGACGCCCTTCGAAAAGGCGGTGTGGGTACCGCTGGTTTTTTAGTGGGTATTCCGGCGCATGCTCGGCGCCGGCGAGTCCCACATACCCCCACTTCAAGCGGGGGAAACGCGTAAACGCGTTTTTCCAGCGAAACAAAAAAAAAAAGGTAAGCTATCACTATATCAAAAATGTATGAATTTGGATATAATATTGGTATGATGACATAAGGTGTTTTTTTAAATTCCTTTCAAATATAAAATATTGCTCTGCTTCAGGCTCTGTTTCTTGAAAACTGTTTCAGATTTAAACTTTAAAACTTTAACGCTTTTGACATTATTACTTGGAAAATGTTACACGTTATTTCTCCTTCGGTCTAGACTTCTATCAAAACCGTTTTAATTATGGTCTGTTGAAATATTGTTTATTGAATTTACTTCAATTTTCTTCTATGATCTGTTTTATTTTTATTTAAATATAAAATGTTCATATAGTTATGATTTAGTCTACGGGAAAACAGAATCAATGTAATGGAAGCAATGAAAATACATGTACAATGTGAATGTATGAAAGATTCATATCTGAGCAAGTACGTGCTAGGAAAAATAAATTGTTGCTATATAATATTATTTTCAGACGAGTGAAACAAATTTTGTTAAAAGTTGAGTTAATTTTTTAACTGAATATATGTAGTGCCTTCTTAAGCGTAGACTGGTAGAGAATGTTAAATTAATTTATTGACTATTTAATTTGATGCTTTTTATGAATGATATGATAACCTATAAATAATTAGTAGAAAATTTATTGAACAACTTATCAACCTCTGTTTAACCGTCTATTAATGTATCTACTGTTGGTTGCTCTAAATAAATAAATAAATAAACTGACGGACTGGAAAAACGGCCACCTGATGGTTAGTGTAATATTAATCATTTTTACATCACCAATGCGCCACCAATCCTGGGGACTAAAGTTGCCTGTAATTACACCGGCCACTCACCCTTGAACTAAATTACAACAATACGAAGTAATGCTCTTTAACTGTAGAATAAGTAATAAGTGGGTCCCATCCAAAATGAATAAATACACTTTACTAAAATTGATACTTTAATTATGTATAACAATTGTAATGTCAATGTCAGTGAAGAAAAGAAAGAGTTATATTACAACTAGCTCACCATACAAATGGAGGTAGTATTAATTTACTATTTCCAAGGGTTGTGGTCCGGTAAGCCACTTACCCTTACCCTTCGATCCCGCAACCTTAGGCCAAACCAATTGAAGCGACCAATAGCACCAATTAGTTTTATTTTTTACTAGTTATGTTCCGCGGTTTCGTTAGTAATAAAGTACTATAAAAGAATAAGAAATTGTAAAACATAATATTATTATTGGAAGCAAAACAACACTTCTTATGTTATTTCAGAGATTTAAAAAAAACGCGAAAATAGTTTTAATTAATATAATAAAGTATGTATTTCTATGCGCAATATGTATAATGTTATAAATATTTATAGAATGACTCTATTTTAACAAAATAAAGACTAAACGGTATTTTGAATGTTCCATAAAATAATCAAATTATTTACTCTTGTAATTTTTACCCGTTTTGAAGATTATCCTAGAACTAACAGACAGAAAAAATAAGTATAAAAATTTGCAAATAATCGTCATATTAACTTAAAAAGTAATTTAATTTAAAATCATACACTTAAATTTTATTAATCTTAAATTTTCAATATTATATTGATATTTCATGATTATTTATTTTAAAATTAAATCACTCTACCAAATATGGCATGTAAAATAACAGAAAGTATGCCTGTAAATGCTGGACAAGTCTCCTCTCAAGGGGTTGAGTTGGAGAGCTTGTCCAATGTGAATTGGTGAGGATAAAATAAACTAAAAAAAAACAATAAATACACAAGCATATATTCAAAAGATAATTGCGTCAAAAGAAATGGACTCGACTCAAACCCTTATAATCGTATTTGAGTTTTGTTATATTATAAAATAAACATTGATATCAGTAAGCAAAGTACAAACGACGTCGAAAAGAAGCTTTTAAATTTCATACCGTTCCCGGCGTTGAAGTCAAGTTGATAAGATCTTGCGGAGTCGAGTTTCAGACTCTGCACTGTATATAATTTGAATAGATTTCGAATCGTGTTACTTTATAGAAACATACTCTAGGCATGATTTTCTTAATATACAAAGATTTTAATTTAAAAAAAATCACCTTTCTATAGCAGTGATATATAATTTTTTTAAAGTATTTATTCAGTTTACGCAAAAAACTTTTGTTTTTATATTTTGTAAATAAAAAACAATAAAAAAAAATACTACAGATTTCCTTAATTTTTACCCACCTCGTATAAATACGTAGAATATAATAAAAACTTGTGTCTTTAACGTTACTGGTACTTCTCGCAATGTTCCGGCTACCGTTTTCCTTATCTGACTCTTGTCGATGAGGATTCTTAATTCTTTTTTTCTGTCATGTAAACCTATAAAATCTTTAAGATTTTAATAAAAATCTATTGGAAACACTGAAATTAATGACAGTTTTAGATATATATGTATATATAATATATTTATTGCATAATTGACCAATAGCGGCGAAAACCGCACCTGACGACATGCTAAAAGACAATGATGAGGTCTAGGTTAGACCGCGTTTGGCTACAAGATGCCTTTTGGTCAAGGTACTCAAGTCATATGTGACCATATATACAGATTTCCTCACCATGTTTTAGTTCACCGCCGAGCATTAATGATAATTATAAAAACAAATTAAGCAAAGAAAATTCTCTAATTCGTGGCCGGTTTGAAAACCCACAATCTTCGATTCTAACTACTGAACTACTGAACTATCTCATATCATTGATATCGCCAAATCAGAATAAAATACCTCGGAACTGGGAAGAACCAGTGGAAGAAACGTGTAACAAGTAAAGTGTTGGTTACCCTTAATCGATACTCTTTTTTATTTTCAAAGAACCTAAACAGAGAATATACGAAAAGAAAGTATATGATATAATATATGATGGCAACCTTAAGGACTAATCTTATATAATATTTATATATCACAATACAGTCACAATAACTTTTAAATTTAATAAAAACATTTTTCATTATATTTGGGTTAAATAAAACGTAGACTTAAAGCGTAGGAAACAAACGGTAACATTTTCTTTGACTAAGACATCTTGAGTTTCACTTTGCGATTATCGCCTTGAAGCTCAACGTCTATTTCATACTTAGAAAGAAAAATCTCAACTTTTGTTATACCGCGCTCTTATGAGCGCTTACAAGTTTAAAGAAAACACATATTTACACTACTGTGTCTTATAAACATTGCATCATATGATACGATACGCTTTGTATTAAACTCATGTATGAGCCTAGACACAGACATACATGCATAGTAATCGATTTCTTTTGTAGAAAAGGCAAAAAATTACGGAAATGACATATGTATGTATTCGATTTATCACTCAATTTAGACAAAATTGTTCGTCAAATTCGTAATCTTTCGTTCTTTCTTTTCGCTGTGTTTTGATTAGGTTGAAGTATGAGTCAGTGTAATATCCATTATGGTGGCCAATACGTTAGCCATTGTCAAGGGTATCTAGCCAATATAACAACTCAGTTAAGATGATCGGTGGCATATTGTTAAGGAATAGGTAATGTTTCTACTCTCAAGTCACGTGATCTCTTTATAAGCATTTGTATTTATTGTATAAGCACTCAAATTAAAGATTCAAAAGTTTTAACATATTCATAAAAAAATATATCTTTAATCCGTAACAGCCTGTGAATGTCCCTCTGCTGGGCTAAAGGCCTCCTCTCTCTTTTTTAGAAGAGAGGGTTTGGAGCTTATTCCACCACGCTGCCCCAGTGCGGGTTGATAGAATACACATGTGGCAGAATTTCAGTGAAATAAGACACATGCAGGTTTCCTCACGATGTTTTCCTTCACCGTCAAGCACGAGATGAATTATAAACACAAAAGAATATATATTTACTTATTATCATCTATCAATAACATAGTGACATTAAATTATAAAATCGACACTACATAAAATTTAGTCTTATATTGCATCAATAAATAATTATATTATTTACTTTTTTTCATACTCTTCAAATATTAACAGCAATGTTATTAAGTTATAACATATAAAATTTTAATTAATTACATTTATAGAACGAACATCTGTTATTTCATATAATCCAAATTAAGTTCGACAAGACGTAACCGCACGCTGGCTCCGTTTCCTTTAAACTATTAAATTTAAGCGTGGTAACTTAAGCGATAAGGAACTTGTATTACCTTATATTAACAATATTTGTCTTTAAAAGTTGCTGTTATAAATTCAAAATAAACAACTTGAAAATATTAGTAGCAAGTTCAGCCGTGCTATTTTTTATTGACAGCTAGTAAACCAGTAGGCGGGCAGAGGAATGTTCCACTTTTAAGGGGAAGGTTTGGAATTTATTCCACCTACATCAACATATACGAGTATGTGCAAAAAAAATATCAGATTTCCTCACGATGTTTCTCTCACCACCGAACACGAGCTGTTTGCCCGGTTTTGAATCCACGATCTTCAGTTAAGATTCACATGTTCATTCAATTTAATTTAATTACATTATAGTAATATTTCCATCCTATAGCCATAAATATCTTCTCATATGTTCGTTGAAACATGCTTTAATATCTCTGATATTATTTCAAAATAGGAAACAAAATAAATTTTTAAATACTCTTATTATTACATGTTGTATAACAACATATAATAATAATAATAGAAGACCATGAAATTTACGATTGTCCCGCCAATAGTCTAAATTTAAAACGGATGAAACTGCAAACCGTATCTATTTATATAATAATAACATTCTCTGAAAAGCGCTGCATCTCTCATTTAAGTTTTATGTTTATTGGCTCAGTATTTTTTTAAGTTAGGCTTTTCAATATTGTGTCCTCATTTAATAGTATAGATTATTTATTTATCACATATTGTGTTTATTTATTTTTTTAAAAAAGTCGAGATGGCCTAGTGGTTAGAACGCGTGAATCTTAACCGATGATCGTGGGTTCAAACCCGGGCAAGCACCACTGAATTTTCATGTGCTTAATTTGTGTTTATAATTCATCTCGTGCTTGACGGTGAAGAAAAACATCGTAATGAAACCTGCATGTGTCTAATTTCATTGAATTTCTGTCACATGTGTATTCTACCAACCCGCATTGGAGCAGCGTGGTAGAATAAGCTCCAAACCTTCGCCTCAAAAGGGAGAGGAAGCCTTAGCCCAGCAGTGGGACATTAACAGGCTGTTACTGTACTGTACTGTGTGTTTATTTATTACATGAATTCTCGTCCAATTTGTTTGATGTCATATTTAAAAATATATACTTTCTTGAATGAGGAAAAGTTAATAAAATACTAATCTTAACCGAAATGAAAACATCTGAAGCTAATGGCTATCTTACCCGTGATCTGAGTTTGGAGATTGTCAAACTTTAACTGTTTACAAGAACGGCAAACTTGAAAAGAAAACTTACCCATAATTTTTCAGAATTTGTCCGAAGTTTATAGTAAAGTAGATTCTATTTTTAGTCATATCATTTTTAAGGTCATATCTTTAGAATCTACAAATGTATTTGAATAGATTTAATGTTTGTATTAGTACAAATGAAATTACCAACAAATAGTAACTCTTTTTAGTATATTCAAATATTTTCTTTTGATTAAATTAAATTTGCCTCAAAGATTATAAAAAGATTGTGTACCAAATTGTTAATTCCAAGCTCTTTTAATTTTATCTAAGTACATTAATTTCCTTCAGTCTATAACACTTTAAGTAATTTCTATCGCTTAATACTTCACTTCACAGTACACATATACATCTTGCTAAGCACCAAAGATGTGTTACTCTCGACTCTCGGCTTATCCAATTACGTTCCAAGATGCTTGGAGAATACGCACAATGGTCGCTGCTTAAAGAACTGATTTCGAATAAGCAATTCACCTAACAACAGCTATGATTTAATTATTTTATCTAACGATCATGAAATGATGGTATCACTTATAATATTTCTAAAGATAATACAATTTTATATCATGTATAGGTATTTATGATGTATAAAGGTATTCGTTTAATGTTTTATATTAAAAAAAGCATACATATTGTACAAGCTAAGCTAATACCTACAACGTTCAAATTATGTGATCTCTGATACCTAAAAACATTTACAGACTTTTACTTTTATTTTTGTTTAGTAGCATATTACATATCGTTAATCATTATCAATTTCATGTGGAACGCATAGCTAAATAGTCATTGGTGCCAAATATATAAGCTGATACGATATTGTTTTGGCAGTCAGCCATATTGTTGACGCGATGAGAATGAGTTTGACTTCAACGATTCGAGATATCGAAAACAGCATCGCTATTTAAAATCTTATGAAAGTTTCATATTAACAGAAATCAGTGCTTATATATTTCTTTTTAATAATTTTATTGCGGATTATAAATATATAATTAATATTATATGTGTTGTAATCATAACTTTTTCCCAGATAAAATTTATTTTATTTATTAATATTATTGACTGATATTTTCTCATAACATGATTTATTTAACACTGAAACAACAGACAATATAATAATAATAAGTATATGTTTTGTTTTTTGACATTTAAGATCGGGATAATATTATCGTTACTTTTATCTTATGTTTTTACTTAGATACAAATTTTTCAACTCATGTAGTTTCGTTAAACATATAAATAACATCACATATTGTGATTAGTAATACATTTAGTTTTCTAAAGATTCATTATGAACGCATGACAAAATTTATTCACGCAGACTAAACGAAGCTATTCAGACTTCGGATGCTGTAACGGAAAAGGAACCCGTGCGATAAAGGGTAAGTGCCGTTTAACTTGCACACATTTATTCACATGAATATCATTATTGAATGGAAAAATATAGATACAAGTGTATGTGAATACTAAATAAATACTGTATTTTTAAACGACCGTGCAATACAAGCTAACAGTTCCGTCTTCGCAAGGGTAGAAATAGAGTGTACATAATATGTTTTAAGCAAGATGGACCAAAGTGCTAAGATGACCCTTAAGTCATACCTCTAATATTACCATATTTTATCTACTTCTAATATTATTTAGAATATGAAATTGTAAACTTATATATATATATGTAATTCGGATGACAATACAATAATATGGTATATTAACGAATCGATCTGAAGATGGATGGAGCCAGAAGATAGATTGCGGAACTCTTCAATTGTGTTAATGCCGTCGAGCCTAGGTTCAATTTGTTTACATCTAAGATTCACACATCCAAAAAAATCAGTTCACCAAAATTAAAAAAATAATAGAAAAATTTTATTTACGAAGATAATTGTCTCGATATAGTTATACAAAGGAATATTAATTTTCTGAAGATATTTAGTTTAATCGTTCGACTGAACGAAGCAGACCTAGTTATTGCAATGTTGAAAGTTAATTTCCTTCTTGCCTATATCCTTCGGAAATAGAAAAGGCTTCAGAGTCTCCTGCTTCGCTGATTATGAATTGTATTTCGATACTTAAGTTTAACATTAAATTATTGTAAACGTTGATAACTCGATACTTTTATTTGTGAAACTAATAATACTAAACAGATTTTATACTCCTTGGATGTTGCCATAAAAGAAACATCGTAAAGAGTACGGTGTATATACATATACAAATAATACTTTGTCTGTCATATAAAAAATCTTAGAATTTTCCTGAATTCAATTCATTTTTCAAAAAACATAAATTAAACTTGACGAGCCGGTTGGCGTGGTTGGTGGATGCTTGCCTTTCAGGCCGAAGGTTGTGGGTTCGATTCTCACCCAGGACAGATATTTGTGTGCATGAACATGTCTGTTTGTCCTGAGTTTGGGTGTAAGTATGTTGGCCCAAACAGTCCAGTTACAACAGTTAGCAGCCCAAGGTTGGTGGCGCATTGGCGATGTAAGGGATGGTTAACATTTCTTACTATGCTAATGTCTATGGGCGTTGGTGACCACTTACCATCAGGTGACCCATATGCTGCTACTATAAAAAAAACAAACGTAAGCTTTAACCGAATCATGCAATATATTGTATTATAAAAAATATGCTATACTGTATCTATACACAGTATTTACGCTAAAGTCTTAAAGTATACTGTACGAAGAGTTAAATTATAGGAATTCAGCTACAACACAAACAAAGTCACGATAAACGTTAGTTTTGTGTGAGTATTATTGAGTCCCGTTTATGATCTTCAGTTGAAGTTTAATAGCAGCTCGTCCGTATCTGGAAACTATGAGCTCGAAACCTGATAACACTTTAAGCACATATATAAGCTTACACTGTATAACTCTAGAAAGTTTATTTTATTTTAACGTATATTACAGTCCGTGTAAGTTAAGATGTTTCGTCTTTTATTTTGAGATTAATTTAATATAATTTATATAATACTACATTTTAAAAAACGTTGGATAAAATTACTCGTTTTTTTTAAAATAAATATTATTTTTATTGGGTTTTATTTTATGTTAATAGGTATATTTTCCCTTCAAAGCTTACAGTGATGTATTTAAATATACATAAAATTTAATTATCATTATAATATTTTCAGTTACAATACACTAGACACAATAGCTAAGTAACGTCTATAAGCGCCTAGTGTGCCAAAAAGTTTTAATTAAGCGCTTCGTGTCCAATGTTTATTATAATGAATCACTCAATCAATAAAAAACGAACTATTGATTAGTACTTCATATTTTTACGTCGCGTATAGTTTATATTAATATTAGTAAATTATATAATTTGTTTTTAAAAATAGTTTTTCATTCTTTTTTGTTACTCTCTTATTCCTAATTGTCTTGGTTCAGTTTGATTTTGTACCATGGCACAATAGTGTTTTTTTTATTAAAAATATAACATCTCGTCTTATTGCATCACTGGTGACGAGATGGCTGGTTAGTTTTTCTCCCAAAGGATTGTAATTGCGATTCAAAGGGGAAATACTATAATATAATAGTACAGTAAGCTGGGATGCTGCTGGCCTGCTTTTTTTTTGGAAACATGAAGCATAAATCTTCAACACCCAAACGAAGTAAAATAAGATATAAAAAGGCTTTGCATGGAAGTGCTATTACACTTAAAACAATCTCACAAAATAAATTGATTTCAAAATATTTACTTGATTTTATATCTTTATACGCCACCATATTAATCTATCAAAACGAAAAGCAACTTTAATTTTGCAAAACAAATTCACTATTACGGTAATAAAAACACTCGAACTTGTTCCTGAGTAAAATTTGCATTAGGAATAAATAAATAAAAAAAATATGGTAAAACAAAATTTGCAATTTAGCAACTGTGATTTTGTTTCCAATGAAGCAAACGTCAAAATACTTAGCTCTAGATTGAGTACTCGACGTCGTACTACTACAGAATAACAAAACGCTGAAGCATAATAATCTCTTGATTATTTTAAAAATATAAAATAATTTAAGCCAGAGTTATAAGAATAGCTGAGAATACTTAACCTAGGTAGGAGTCGAAGCGCAGCCAAAAACGTAGAGTTGATTTGTATTTTGTAATAAAATTATACAGTGCAGTCCTCACAATACATTTTTAATTGTATTTAAAAAATATTCTATAAAATACTATATATTAGAATAGAACACAAGCACGCCACTTCGTGTTCGAAGTATGCAATACTAATTGCATCTCTCTGTTATTATGTTTTAAAAATAATATCTGAAAAAAACTAAACCCTTGTATGAATAAATTTGATTCTCATACAGTATTACCAAATCATGAATGTTTAACGTAAATAAATAAATTTAGATTTTAAATGTTGAAATTTCAAAATAATAATTTATCATTTAGTTTTCGAAATAAAAATACATCTGCAATTGTTTAATACAAAACAAATATATATATATATTTGTTTTGTTTATATATATATATTTATATTTTAACATACAATAAGTTTATTAATATAAGCTTGTACATTATTCGCTATATACTTATTATTACTTATTGCTTATTACCAAATTGCCTTATAAGATTATTAAGAAAAGTCAAGTTCTCTAGGACAAATTAACAAAAAAATATAATATGTACTTCTAATAGGAATAATTTATTAAGTTAATTTTTTTTTTTGTATTTTTGTTTACTATTACAGAAATTTTAAATTATGCTTTAATGCAAAACGCTTTATGAAATGTAATACCTTATTAAATAAGTGTACCGAGAAAACATCCAATTCAGCCTCGTTTTAATTCTTTCACGTCAGAAGTATAATCTACATAATCCACACTTTGAAAACATTTATTGTTTGGACACTTAAGCGCCGAGCTCTCCAGATTCATTTCCACACGAACATATTTTTATTTAATTTATATTTCTTTTATTTTGCATTACTTCCGTATATTCACATTTAACATAAAAGTTAATTTTACTTAGTGAGTAAGAGTGTATGCTTGTGTACTTGTTTATATATATAATATATGCTTATTCTTGTCATAATTTTAGTAACATTCTAACAAAACTTATCCTTGTTATGTTGTACGAGTATGTATAAATAATAAAAAAATATATTTGTAAAATATTTTATTATCATTTAAAGTAATAACCTGTAAATACTACACTGGTAGCCAAATCATTTGGAGCTTATTCCACCACGCTGCTCCAATGCGGATTGGGATAAACATTAATCAGATTTTAACCTACTCACCTATAATTTTATCACGATGTTTTACCTCACCGCCGAGTATGAGCCCGCAATTTTCGATTAAGATTCCCGAGTTAGACATTAGAGAAACTTCATCTTAATCGTATCCAGATACACAAATATATAGCCATAAAATAAGAAAAATCTTTATGAATATAACAAAATACATGCATTAAGATAAAAGAAAAAACATGTATTGGTATATAAATAATATTATAATAATAAAATGAATACTATTAAGTTCATTACATATTATTATAATTATGTTCGTAAAAGACATTTCTTTGTTTCACTGTGTTGATATTGACAATATTGTGAAACGTACGATGAAACGTATGAAATTGGGTATAAACGTTTTGGCAATCAGCCATATTAACCGAGCCAATAATTGATAGGCTATTTTATTAAAACACCTGGAATACATATAAATTTTGCTTCATACGCCCCAATCTTAATACGATTCGGACTGTATTCAAATCTTCTTTCTACATATGATTGAAATAATGAAAAATATTGTTGTCTCTCACGCGGTTAAACCCGAAACTTTGCTGGCTTTAGGTGCGACCTTAAAAAAAAGGTTTTTTTCGGTCTCCAAGGCGCACGCAAATTGAGGTGGCTCAGCGGCTAGAATATCAAGTATTCTAGCCTATGTGAGCCTAAAATGCCGAGCCGAGATGGCCCAGTGGTAAGAACGCGTGAATCTTAACCGATGATCGTGGGTTCAAACCCGGGCAAGCACCACTGAATTTCCATGTGCTTAATTTGTGATTATAATTCATCTCGTGCTTTACGGTGAAGGAAAACATCGTGAGGAAACCTGCATGTGTCTAATTTCACTGAAATTCTGCCACATGTGAATTCTACCAACCCGCATTGGAGCAGCGTGGTGGAATAAGCTCCAAACCTTCTCATCAAAAAGAGGAGAGGAGGCCTTTAGCCCAGCAGTGGGACATTCACAGGCTGTTACGGTTACGGTTACGGAGCCTAAAATTGCGGGCTCAAATCTAGGCAAGCACTATAAAGTTTTTATGTGCTTTAATTTGAGTGTGCTTTATTTGTGTTTATATTTCATCTCGTATTCCATGGTGCAGAAAAATATCGAGGGAAAACGTTCCTAATGTTGTCATATTATCAATTCATATTGGAGTAGCTTAAAACAAGCTCTAAGCTAAGATTTATGCATAACTTAAAAGAAAAAGAAGTCTTTGCTTAGAAGAGAACATTTACATGTTGTTAATATGTGAAATAGAATATCTACATGTACGTGTCTAATGAAATTCGTGTGTACCTACCAACCCAAAAAGCTCCAAACCTACTACTTTCCATTGTATGTACATTTTAGGATTATAACTCTTTTTTAAATTTATTATTATTTTACGATAAAGTAACTAAAATTTGATTTTATCACTACATTTTAATTTAATTCGGTTATAAAAAAAGTTGCATATGCGGCTATTGTCCAAATGTTTCTTTTGTAGCACTCCGAATGTTTGTGATAATGCTACTAATAATATACTAATAACGTATATGATTTATATTCTTTTGGGAGCCATTATATCAGAATTATATAATGATAAAATTAAAATTTGAAATGATTATGTATGTAAAATCTTAATTATACCCGTTAACAAACGGAACCGTTAGCCAGTTATATATAAGCCAAATGTAATACTACAATCATCGATATCACGAGTTCACGGCTCGTTGGTCCAGTGACTAGTTTTTATAAGGATGCAAACACTGAAGTCCAAGCACCTTGTCAAGTCAATTAAAATTTATTATTTTTTCTGTTTAACAATTTTCAATACCAGCTCGAAGTTGAGAGTTCCGTATTTCAGAAAACTATAGACGTTTTTCGCTAAAGTTCTCTTCGGTAGTGTCGGTTTGTCATCCCTATAGTTATGAGGGTGAGGGAATAGAGAGTGCACCTCATATAATATTTTGTTATCACACTATCTTAACAAAATTAATAAGTGCTTTAACGATCTAAGTTTTTACTTAAAACTCATACACTACCTTATCTATAATGTTCTTGATAAACGCTTAGGAACGTACTTTTAAAAACTAGATACATCATTATAGTACAGTTTTAGTTATAATGTTATTCATAGAATAATTATAACATAACATATTTATAGACCGATAGACCTTTTTTTACAGCGGGACGACGTCCATTTTGGTATCGTTGAAACAATGTCATGAGAGTAACACATATTTTAAATAAATTAAAAAAATAAACGTATTCTAATAGGCCAGCTATGAACCAGGTAAGTATGATATTTCGTTATCGCTGAGCTTATTTTTATCAACTCCCTGGAAATACTTTATGTAACAAATCGTATAGAAACCGTAATTTATCCGACAAGTTCGATTAATCGTTCAGCGATTACGCTCCGACGACCAGCTCTGTGACTATTATTTTCATTACATTAATTATGTAATTCGGTCACTAAAGGGTCATATACTTGTAACAAGTGGCTTGGAATTTTTTGTCACTATCGCCTGGGTTATTTTGTTGTTTTATAATATTTAATATATTGCGATATAGTATAACCTGATCCTGTATCAATTTGCTATCACGCTTATCTTGCAGCAATACAGTCATGGATAGTAGGTTAGATCAAAAAAGTAAAAGGCGTTAAGCATTTCAGTGTTCCAGCAAATACTTTTACTACTGCCTTGAAACACATAAACTTCCCTCTGCTACCCCATAATAAAGGGACTAGTAACTTATTTGTAAGAAAATGTAACGCGTTTACAAATAAAAAAAAATAACGTTTCATACCCTTTTGTGTGAAAGAAATTAAAATTATAATAATAATTATTTGGTATTGCGCATAAAAAATATCTGTATAAATCAATGACTAGTATGACGTTACACCGTTATATTATATACAAACGTGTATTCTGACGGATTTATGGATGGAGTGTGTGCCAGTATAAATAATTCAAATGATCCTCCTTGCTTATATTTAAATGCTATATTTTTATTATATTATACGATGCTGTGTATTTTATTTATAAAAAGAATAGTAGTTATTTCTTTTTTATTAAATAAAAAGAAGTATGTGCGCCTGATTAAGAACTTTTGTGGTATATTAATGAGCGTCTACGTTGGAGAAGGAGTAACCGTGACAAACTTCTAGTCAACCGGGTGGATAGTATAGGAGATCTCGTGATGTATGGTATTTCGCTTATATATATAATAAAGATTGAACTTGAAACAAGACAAGTTTATTATATACTCTTTTTCAAATACTTATTGTATATAGAAATTATATTCACACAGATATAATAATTAAGCATTTCACAATAATTAAAAGATTTGAAAATCGTTGTAAACTTTAAATAAAATATATATTTCTTAATAAATAACAAGCTTCAAATAAATCTAGTCGGTACAATAGCGCCCCATTATTCAAATGTGATTATGTAACGATATGAATGACCGTGACCGATGTCCGTTATTAAATTTCTTATAAAAATAAATATGTCTAATATTGGTACTATCTCTATAAATGTGGATAAGTAACTAATTAGTTAACAATTTATAACAAAGCAGTCAGTTATTTTATATAGTATGGAAGCACTATAGACTCCAAATACAATAACGGACTTGGTTGTTCATGAGATACGTATATATTTATTATATATCTCTCTATGTGTTTGTGACACACAAGAACATTTAAAAGTAAAGTAAATTATCAGCCTGTAAATGAGCCACCGCTGGGCTAAGGCTTTCTCTCGTTGTAACGAGGTATTTTGAAGCTTATTCCACCACGCGTCTATACTGCAGGTTAATAAATACTATAAAAAGAAATTAAAGCAATTTAATAAAACTAGTTCCAAACACGATAGCATATATTTACAAACGTATAATAAAAAAGAAAAGTAACAGACCATTAAAGTCTCCCGCTGGGCCAAGACCTCTATTTATAAGGAAAAGGTTTGGAGTTTATTCAACGACACTCCTCCAAGAAGTGAGTTATGAACACAATAATAAAGATCATTTTGATAAAATCAGCGAAAATAATTGTATAAACATAAGAGATAAAGGTAAACTTACAAAACTGAGTTCCTGACTCCGCAAAGTCAAATAATCCATCCTGGGGTAAGCTATTCGTTTCCTTTCGTCAAATACAACTCAATAGGTATCTTTGCCTATATATTAGTGAAATACTTTGTTGAAGAAATGATGATACAACGTGAAATTAGTATTTGTTAACTTTCGTACAGAATATATCAATTTAATTGTACATAATAATAATATTGTACATAATATATAATATGTTGTGTGTATTTCGTTTGAGAAAATAAGTAAGTAATTTTCTTACTGGTTCCTCTAATGCTATAACATGACAATTTAAAAGTGCTTATGGGAATCCATTCGTTCTGAAACACTGATTAAGCAAATGCATAAAGTTTCGAACTTGCGACTTTCGGCTAAAATCAACGTATCCTATTCACATCACTAAGATATACTAAGAACGAATTTTACGCAAATCATATCCAAAATAATTTATTCTTCTTATCTACCCGTGTGAACTCGAGACGATTAGCTAGTGTCACAAAGACTATTACCTCCGCATTTTATACCACGTGTCTCTTATGAAATAAAAAAAAAAAACAAAAAATAATAAAAAGAAAAATATAGTTTATAAAAATAAATTGCCTTACATCTTCACATATTAACATTATAAATATACTCAATTTCGTGAACGTATTAGGTTTTAATATTGGGATTTAACGATCTTCGTAGAAAGTTTTATTATAACTATTTTATTGAAACGATCACCATACAGGACATACTCTTAAAGTTGGATTTTATTAAAATACTGACACTAGTTCCAACTTTTAACCGCTATCAAAAACAGGTTATATTGTTTTTCGTGCGTTTCATTAACTTCACCGATTACTTGAATGGTTAGACGAATTTGGATACTTAAAATTTTTTAATCTGTTGAGGTAAGTACCCGAGGCATTACAGTAGCATGCGTAAGCGATTCCGTGACGCCTCGAGAGAGACGGAGTAGGTATCGCTAGTTTTTATGGTCTTATAGGTGGGTTATGAATACCCACTCTATGTGGGGGAAACGCGCAAATGCGTGTTTCCAGCGACATAAAAATGTACCCTGTTATATATATTTTTATTCAAGTAAGATAGCGCTATTCAAAAAAATTGAATCGTGTTTTGTAAATTGTCGTTGCTTTTCATAGATATGGGCAAAATATTTTTTTAAATTTTATTCATCGTAATCTGAACAATTATTTTCTGACTTTCACTCACTTTGTTATCCTATTTCTATTTATTGAAAATGATATCTTAATTAACAGAAAACAATTATAATAAAAAACACTCAATCGGATGAACGATGTGTAAACATATGCAATATATGTATATAAATGTAAAAATAATAAAAAAAAACACAAAATTATATGAGCAAGGTTTATCTCTCAGAATACAGAATAACTTAATTCTGTGAGTTAACCTGAATATTTTATATGTTCTTAAAAAAAAAAAACAAATTAATAATAATAAAATAATTTCATCAAAAATATTACACCCCTTCTTATTGCCTCTACTGGTGATTCCTGTTACCAGTAGAAGCTGGTTCATTTTTCGCCCAGAGAATCGGAATTGTGATTCAAAGGGAAAATGGTATGGCTGGTAGCACATTCTTGCCACCATTCGACGCGGTCACGATTTGTACAGTAACTATTATTAATTTTTAATTGTATTTATTTAAGGCTTTAATGTATATAATTAATAAAATAATTATATTATTGTTCTAAACAAATAAGTTTTTGCATTGATTATAAATTGCATGATATAATTCATTGAATAGTATAAATAGGTAAATTTAGATAAAGTAAGAATGAAAAGCAATTACTTGTATGAAATGTTACTAAGGTATTGATAATTGATTGAAAGCTTCGTTTATAGCTCTTATAATTTAATTAGCAAGATTTTAGAGACTTCTCATTCAGATAAAAGCAAGATGCTAAAGATGACGAGAAATTAAAATTTTTAATAAGAGAATCCATATAATATTACGACATACCCGAAAATTTTTCAGACATTTTAAAACGTAACTGTCGGTTATATCATAATATATGTAAGTAATTTGAAAGTGTACACAAAATAAACCAATTTTATGAAAAAAAATAGGTTAACTTCGGTTAAACGCCTACTGCCAGTATTCATAATATTACCTTTTTGTTATCGCTTTAATTTACACGCGACTTATATCGTGTCTTCATCAAGTGTAAATAATGAAAATTTAAAATAAGTTAATAAATTATATAAATGAATACAATTTACACATTACATACATTCAACATACATATGATTCGAGTGTTTAACTGGCGATAATGATATTATTTTGAATTTTTGAAATAAATTATTGCTCCCTAAATATAAAAAATTACAGTAAATATATTTTTAATAATATAATGTTATTACTTTTGATGTCAGATAGTTATAACCGATAGAGAAAATAAATAAAAAAGATTAATAATATTTTATAAATATATGCTTATTTAAAACTAAAACGCATTTAAATTCAATGTTAATAACAAGAGCAATTTAATGCGTAAGAATTTTACAGTTTGGGTCCGAATACTAAACACTATTCACATTTCACAATGCGAACAAAACAAAACTTGTATATAATGGAAAACTTTCTGAATGTAGTTTACTATCAGATACCTACTTGTGAAAGATTTGTTTGAAGTTTTGTTATAATAATGTATGTGAGGGAAACTGTTTGCGAAAACATGTACAATTTACTAAGAATAAGTTTGGCAACAATTCAAAGAGCGGAAATACAAAAGCGAATAGTACAATATATTTCATTTGCATTCGGTTCATTGATGTCCTAGACAAATTTATATCACTATATTGAAATAGTTCGAATTTAAAATATAACTCACAACTCTGAAAACTAATCTGTAGATTTATTCCATAACAACAGAAGTCATTTAGTTTTTATTAGAAGTTTATGACTGAAATGTGTACTGGACACTCCTCCAGCCTTACCGGATTACGTCTCATAAAGACTCTAAGCACGTCTGATACATTCACTGTGACCAAGCGCTTCATCTCTCCTATAATAACATAATATTATTACGCCTAAGATATTGAAAATAACGAGCTTTTTAGTATACGATATAAGACTTTGTTCATTATTCTTAACATATATATATATATATATATATGTTTATAATATTTTAATTTGATTTTTCTTTTTTCAAACAAAGAGTTTTAACAAAAACAAGCAACGCCTTTTAACATTATTATATTTTTAAACGTCTAAATAGACTTTTAATCAGATTGAAACAAGAAAAATTTATTGAACAATTGTTCAAATTTTTTTGTCGATGCCAGTCAAACAATTATCTGCAGATTTTTTGATCATGGCTGTGATATTCGAATTATTATTGACAACATTTTGTTCTATTCGGCTATCAAATTCGTTGATTGCTATGTGAATATTATAAACACGCTGGTTAGTAATATCCCGTTGGACAATTCAACATATGTATTTCGAGACTTTGAGCAACACGACAAAATGTATCAACTAAGTAATAGGCGACTTAGTGTGTCAGCTTGAGAGTAACGTGCATGTGGAAATGTTGAAAAGACATCATTCCGCTGATCTTCTCTTTGAAATTGCTTACCAAATTTAATATGTAATAAAAAAAATAGTAGAATAAATAATTATGTTAATGTAAATAAATTTAAACTATATTATTATTTTATTTTTACTTTTTCAAGTGGATGCCAAAATCCGTTACATTGAGAAAATCGACGTTGATTTTTATAAAATATGGCATATTCTAGCATAATTAGATTTGTATGATAGATAGAGTAGATGTAACCAAAAATCAAGCCGTGTATTTAATATATATATGGTCCAGATTTTTGTTTCATTAATAAGAATTAAATAAGCAGTGTTGTATCCTACCTTACAAAGTTTTAAGATTTTCTTTATGTAATGAAATCATTCGAGAAGAATACTATTTTGAAAAGAATGCCTATAAAAGTTGATATAAATATGGCAACTTAGAAGTTCATTAAACGAAGCAACCACAAAAACCTCGTAAACAGACTTCACAAAACACCATTACTTCTGATTTCCTGACTATTCAGCGACGTAAAATAGAAAAATTGAGGGAAAATTGTTACAAATTATTATGACTTGAAAAAACAGCGACAATTGATTACTTAATGAAAAATAAATTTACGCAACTTCTTGTGTATTTGATATAAAGAAACAGTTTTGTTTTCTGTAATATTTCTTAAGTTTAAGTTAATGTAAAGCTTTATTTCGCTTGCATCAAGCTTGTTAGATAAGGAGTTCACTAGCTGCATTATTTAAGACAGTGAGATTTAAATTTATATTATTATCAGTTACATGTCCAACAATTGATCCACCTGTATTGTGCTAATAAAAGAAACTACTGAAATATCTTTTAATATCTCTAAAACTAAGTACAAAGTATGAAAGCAAATTTTTAATTACAAAAAAAGCTAATATAATTAATATTTTATTAATGTTTACGGGTTTGTTTAATGATATTGCTTATCCTTCACTTTGTGTATTTGTATTTAACCAAGTTTATGTAAATTATATAATTAGTAATAAGATTTTAGATCAATTTTACTTATTGTTAAATGAGTAAAGTTAAGCAAAACCTGGAAATCAAAAAAATAGGAACAAAATAAGATGTCTTTACATTATATGTAGGTACTTCCTTAGAATTTAATTTCTGTACACTGCATCAGCTTTATACCTAACAGTAAGCACGAAAATTCACAAAGAAAAACCAAAAGCACTTTTCACTCGGAACCAAATGACTTTGATACTAAGCGAAACTTAAGATACCTTTCATAAAATCTCGAGCCTACGACAGTACAAAGGAACTTATCACGTAACCAGCGACCCCAACTGAATCCAAACGACCAGACCCTAGGCTTTTCTAGAATGACCGACACTCGACCCAATATTATTATCGATATTATGAACTTTCATTTTTTTTTATTGGATTGAATTTATTAAGCTATTATTGTAGTGATAACTTGGTACATTATATTATTATTAATTAATAGAACGTAATTGTTTATATTATTTTATTATGTAAAGGTTTATAATTTTGAACATATTATTCTTTAATTTTTTTATTGTAGCGTAATATTTGAAGTCTGAAAAATTCAAAATTCAAAATAAATGCAAATAAATCATAAGTATTTCAAATATACTAAGCAATTAAACATATTTATATATAATTAACATTTCATTACTACAATAATATTTGATATAATTATTTTAAATAATATAAATTCGTTAAAATGAACACGGTTATGATTAAAGGTAACGATGAGTCGTAAGTATGAACATCAGTAAATATGACATAAAAGGAATTTTAGGATCCCACAATGGGTGGATGAAGTATTGTTCTCCTGTAAATACTCATAACTTATGAAAACAGAAATGTGCCCTTAATAAAAAAAGATATATATTTCTATTCCGCCACATAAAGCTACATTTTGATTTTCCTTAATGTACTAAAATCAACTTTTATCATATTGTATGTTATTCGGCGCTTTTTTAAGAAAATATATGAAAGGATTTCTGTAAAAGAATATATAATTTTATGATTAGCTAACTGCCTGCCCCCACTTTTTCCGGTTTGAATAATTATCTATCTTAGATATTTTATTTTACCGTTACATTATTGCAATTTTCGGAGAGATCTCTATTTTTTTTTGACAATAAAATGCAGTCTATGCTACTCGCTGATAAAAAAGCTTTCTGTATGTGGAAGAATTTTTAGAATCGGTTTATTAGTTTTTGGGTTTATATATTAGAAAAAAACATACAAAAAAATGAAAACCTCACTCTTTATAATATTCGTATAGATAAATATATATTAAAGAAATTATAAGATTTTTCAACCCTCCATTCTCGTAATAAAGTTTTGTATTGGATATAATATTATAGTTTGATAAAGAAAAGGTTCAGCGTGCATAATTTTACTAAGTGATTATTTTCTGTCTATTATAATACATATAAAAAATATTACTTATGAAAAAAATAATGTACTTTCATCTGTGACATTTTTTTAAAAACATGATTGTATAGTTAGGATTGTATACTTTATCGCTACAACAACGTTGTAAAAAAAAGACGCGCGCTAATTTCAAAACGTTATTTTATTTAGATTTTTTAAGAGTACATAATTGAGTGGGTTATTTATAACAATTTGTATGATTTGCTGTTATATTTTTATAAAAAAAAAACCCGAGTTTTTTTAAAGTAATATTATGTTTTTATATTACCCTCCAATTAAAAGCAATAGTAAAGAGTCAGTTCGACATTAATCCATCATGTTGTCACGGGGTTGTCATTTGGAATCAAACCATTGACTTTCTTGTTTACTTTCTTGTTTGTAATAAGGATACACGCACTAAAATAGCGTATCGTAAATCGATTTGTCGAATGAGATACGTTAATCAATTTTTACAAAATAACACTACAATTTAGTTCAGTTCTGTCGTAAATGTGTTAGAAGAAACGGATAGATTGCGTTTGACTTGTTTGGCAAGAATAGCGTCACTCTTGTGATGGTTTAAGATAAAGATTAATGGAATAGAGAAAAACAAGTCGCGTTCAAACAAATGCGTGCGTATAAATAGGAGACGTCCAAGCGAATGATGATGGTGAACGTGTTTGAAAGATTTTTCTTATATTTTAGTACTAATCTAACATGTAATAAATATTTCAGTACTGGTTAAGCCTCCACCAAACCAATGTGAGTTGCTGAATTTTTTGAAATTTGATGAAATTATGGCACTTGTTTATTCAAGATCCATAATTTCATCTGGCAAATTCAGATTTCCTCACTTCCGACCACGAAATAAATAAACAAAAATTAAGCAGAGTCAATAGTGTTCGTGTAGGTTTATAGCCACGGTATGTTAGAAGATTCGGTTAATAAGTGTTTGTACTACGTTATCTTGGTTAAGTAAGCAAAAAGTGTGTATGAGTGTGTATGAGTGTGTATGAGATTCCATCGAAGTCATATTCGGAACCACTTGAGCTTTTTGCGAAGTTAAGCATCATATTTGCGAAGATCAAATATAAGCGGTATGCAAATATTACGAAGGTGCTCAAACATGTTCAATTGCTCGTTAAGATCAAGCTAGCGAGTATCAGTATAATCAAGAATTACTAGAAAAAGATTTTGTCCTAACGCAGTTGTAGTAGACAATTTCAGAATGTACGCCATGTAATGTTTTTTCTGTTTTTAATTATATAATACATGTTTTATTACTTATATTTTTATTAAAGTATATACCTGTTCAACCAATACCTGTTTCGGATGAAATTGTGACACTCAAACATCTTTTTGCAAGTAGAGGCCGTTGGTCATCAGTAAACAAGATAAAGACATTATAGTCTGTTATAGATATATAAAAAAATAAAAATAACCATAATATATAGACTATAACTTAACAAATTTTTACATTGCAAAAAGTCTAAGATCTTAAATGAAAGCCATTATAAAAGCACTAAAAAAAAGAAAATATAAGTTTCCAGTGTACTGCATTGCGGATGAAAACTGAATAGGCCAGAACATATAAAGCTCTATTTTCTAGGGCTTTTTTAAACAATCTTACTACTTGACTATGACGTTTAATTCTATACTATAAGTTTAACTATTTTTGGAAGTAAATACTATTTCTTGCGCTGTCACAAACTTTGATAAACTTACAGTACAGTAACAGCCTGTTAATGTCCCACTACTGGGCTAAGGCCTCCTCTTATTAATAAAATTAATTACAATTGATTTTAAACTTTTTTTGTAGTCTGTTTGCTAAATATTTTGGAAGCGGAAGAGAGGATGAACATTAAATTGAAATTATTTCATTTTATATATCTACAAATTATAACAAAACCTGCCTAATTTAGTAAATGGCTTTTCGGTATTTTGTGAGCCAATTGTTTGATTAATATTTATTTATTTATTTTTGGACCACCAACAAAATAACATGTCAGCTTAACATAAATATACTTAAGGTAATGGAACAAATATAATTTCAATTACAGTCAGTTACATCGTGAATATTTCTATTATGATTATTTTCAGCATTATTTATATTTTATGTTCGTGAAAGGGTTTGACTGTTTGAATTATTTTCCAATAATTAATTTTAATTTATTTTCTACTTCATACCAAAATAAAACTATAAAAGTTGCTTATCGATTTTTATTTCTTTTTCTTTGTAAAATTAACATTAAATTACACATCAATACTTATTTTTCGTCACATTAAGAGAAACATGTGCGACTTAGAATATCGTGTCATTTGCGAACAAACAGTCTTTGTTAAAATACTCTTACACAATTAAAAAAAACACCTCCATATTCATAGAGACAAGAGATCTTTTTTTTTTTTGGTTTATACAAAATAGCAGCAACCAATTAATTAAGTTATTTCTTTAAATTTTTATTTTTGTTTTCGAGGTTTATTATTATTACTACATACTTCGGAGGAACTTTTATAATTAACTTAAAGGAGAAATAATTATATTATTATTTACTACTTCTCATTGGCTAATATTTATAATTATCTATTACAAAAAATACAAAACTTACTATCAATTACATCCACATTGTTGCTGCTACAATATTTTAGTTTATTTTCAATAGTTTAACACACAAAATACAATTTGTAATAATAATTAATCAACAATATATTTTATTCATAAAACACATCTCCGAATGTGAAATTCATACAATTGTAATGTTTATTGATAAAGTAAATACAATATTATTTATTAACATTACTGGAATATTTTACAAAATATAGACCTGATTCTACTGGTCCACATACTTATAAAATACTTACATCTTTAAAAAAACTATGACATTTCTACTTAAAGAACATACTACTTTACAAAATACACATTTGCTTTAGTTTTACATTTTCGCTGCGGAACAGTCTCTAAGTGCACAATATTCACTGCTTTATGAAAAGTCACTTTTGGTAATCATCGTGTCAATGTTACTTCAGTATCACTAGAACTTCTGGAACTTTCTTTTATAACATCAAGTTCTCTATTAGAAAGTGAAGAATTTCGGGAAAATTTATGAGTAATGCCATAATCACTTTTTTCCTCGAAACATTCACGACCGTTAAAGTCATTAAAATCATCCGAATCGTCTTCGATTACATCATTCACTTCCACTTCCAATAAATTATCGTGCTCTTTAATACCGTAAGCATTGAAACTCTTCTCTTCACTCAAACTACGTATTCTATCCAAATTATGCTCTAAATTTGGCATGTCATCATCTTCCGTACAAGGCGATTCATCGAATTTCCACTTTATGTTTGAATTAAAATGTTCTATTCCAGGATACATACCTATGCTATTACTTCTATGCCCGAAAACCGGACAATTTCGGAACTCTCACAATTCTGGATGCCTACCATTACAAATTTTGTTGAAGTTACCCTCATCCAAACTAAGATTGGAACGGGAACGCCCACACTCAAGGCCGGGACCAGATCTAAATAAACAAAAATCTGATGTCTTTAATCTACATTGTCTTGAGCAAGGTTCGATTTGAAATGCAGATCTATCTAATTGTCTATAATCTGTGAGTCCATAACCATCAAAAAATCTTGATCCATGCTTACAAGTTCCGCTTGGGTAACCTTTAAACGATCCAGTGCATCGCATAGCATCTCTGTGACATGCTTTTTGAATTGCGTGAAGGGAATTAGAGGATACTGTCCTTTCTAAAATTTCTCCCCAATATTTTTCACCAAGTCCCTCAAACTCTCCTTTTGAATGTAGTCCATCTGAGGTAATTGAGGACCCACAACAGCCAGTGGGCTTTTCAAAACTTTGAAATGATTTAGTTCTTCGACAGCATAGCTATTAGAAAAAAGTACCATTATTAATATGAAAATGTATATTAATACATGAAACAGTATTAATTTAACCGATAAGGTATTCTGACAATTCAAATACATTAAAAATGTATAAATAAAAATAATGGATTGATTAAGACTTACATAATACTGAATAAGCTCATTGCTTATTCTCCTAAAATGACTATTTAGTAGCCAATATAAGAACGGATTCCAAAAACTGTCACTAAGAGCTAACCATGTGACGATAAAGTCTAATGATGGCGGTACCTATAATTAAAAGAAAATATGATATTAATATTTTTTATAAAAATAATATAACAACCATTTTGTAGAAAATGTATACCTTACAACCCGTGCACGCTGCTACTACTTCTTGGATAGTGGCTGGAGTTACCATTACTATAAATCCTAGAGACATTGCAGCCATTGTACGAGATGTGCTCACGCTATGCGGCCTGACTGGAGTCTGAATTTGCTTTAACACAGAAAGTAAATTTAAAAGTCGACGAGTTAAAATCTTTTCGTACATTTACAATATAAAAACTTACAATAGTTTCAAGATTACTGTGATTTTTATTACAAGGTACTGGTACACCATTAGGTCTTGGATCTTGATTACATTTACTTCTTGTTTTGCTAACATGAAAACCTGATCCATAACAATACATCAGCGCCATTGTTGTTGGAAAGTAATATGCACAACAAGCTAGAATTCTAAAAGAAATAAACAACATAAACTAAATTTATTATTTTATCTATTATAAAATATATTTTATATTATATCAATAATATAATTTGACATCGAAAAATGTCAAAATTGTAAATAAAGCAAAAAGAAAGAAATTTCTTTCATTTGTTAATTAGGTAAATTATAATATTATTTTGAAAATGCAATTAAAAATACTAAATATTACCTGAATGCAATTCTACTGTGAAATACGTCACATGCCATCAAACCCGTCGAATTGAAATAATACCCGGTACGTGGTAGAACCATAATTGCAAATAAAGATACTGACAGAATCCAAGTTATGCTTATTATTAAAACGCAACCCTGTAATAAAAATAAATTATTAATTATCATTTTGGGTACATTCATTATTATTATATGAATATAAATATGTTCTTCATATTTTATTTAAATTTACCTATTTGAAGTTATTCAATCATATTGAATTATTTCTAACATTTATTAAAAAAAAACTTCAATAAATTCAATTAAATTCCCTTCACAAAACTCAAACAACTTTCAACATCTTTAAACAAATTTCGTGGTGATGAATTGGATTATTAGGTCAAAGCAATGTGCAAGAATAGATCTGCCTTTATATTTGTATCTAAATCATATTTAAATTCTAACACCCAAAACTTCTTAAGCTACTTAAAGAAAAGATTCCACCGTTGAAAGGTATTATTAAGGAAAGCCGTCTTTGAATACAACCTTGGATTTCCAAATGCCGAAAATCCAAGATGAATTTATCACAGTTTTATTTTCAAAAAGTGTTTATTTTGTTTTTACCTTTTTACTGGAGTGTTTATGATAAGTATTTGGATGAAGTAGATACAAGTATCTATCTATCGCCATACAAACTAGAATAACAGCACTTTGTTGACTCACAGCTCCCCTTAAAAGCGCCTGAAATACAAAACTCTTCAACAGCATTTTACTGTACAGCCTTATGTCAAAAACAACAATGATATTAGAGGTCGAGCGGCCTTATAAAACGGGTTAACGAGGTAAATAAAAGGCTTACTTTCAAAGAGTAAATTATTTATGGTCTCTTACACTCGGTCACTCGGTAACAGTTGTAACGTTATTACAGAAACTTCACCTTATTGATTCTTTAACGGCATGTAAAAATATTGAAATCATTCTTAAAATATTTACAAATATTATGATTACTCAAATTATAGATTTGAATATTTTGTTTATATTTGAAATATCAAAACAGAATTATATCAAAAATGAGTATCCGATTACCTTCAAACTCGCTTCCTCAATTGCGAACTTTTTACAAGAATTATTAACTTTACTCATTTTCTCCTCGTCTCTCGTTTAACTAAAGTTTAAGGAAGACGTTGTCGTTTCTCCTACTTTCAACTGGATTTAATGGTTCTATTTCGTAAACGTAATGTTGCAAAAATGCTATTATATGCCAAATTGTTTTTAAAATATATAATTATAAGCATTATTATACCTGTATCTGACAAAATATTTCGCCGTAAGGCCAACACTTATACAAGGCAGGCAAGAGAGCCACGGGGGCAATAAGAATCCCAGTAAATAAGTCGTTCAGTGCCAGAGACGTCAGTAAATACCTTGGCTGTAAAAAATAAACCGTGTTTATAGACTCTTCTTAAAATAATGATGAAGTATAATAGCAGATAAATTTCCAAACATGCTAATATGACAATACGTTTACAAACTTTCATCGTATAATTCGTATTTGAACCTAGAACAAATGTTCTGCTATTGATAATAATTAATATCAAATCAATAATATCAAATGTTTACATGTTTTGGAACACCAGTAATGTTGCAAAACCTATTATATTGCAGATTCTGAAAACCGTAATATGTAAAATAATACCATCGGCTAACAAAACTATGGCTGCCTTGCTAAGATCATAAGTGGTAATATGGTTCATTTCGAGCTAGCCGGTCAATTGTCAACTTGATGAATTTCCAAAATATTAATGATGTTTTAATGATGTTCGTACACCATCAGCCTTTAATCCTTTAATGAAGTTCATTACAAAAAAGAACCAAAAACCGTTAATTAATGAAAATTATAAAGTATATTATGCATGAGAAAAATATAAATAAATAATTCATAAAATTAAAACAAATTTTCATACCCTCACCTGATTGTCAATGTACTTTATATACCTACGATTGTTCAACACGCAAATAAGTACCAAATTACAGAAAACAATTGCCATAGATAGGGCAAAAATGAAAAAGGCTTTTAGTATGTCTTCCGTCGCTGGAAATGTAGACGGCCAACCTTTTCCATTGGGCCAACACGAGCTGTTAGACAGAGATGGCGCTACTAGCAATGCGCCTTTAGTCGAGTCGAACATAGTCGGCGCCTGCGACCGGCAGCGCACTGTTTTTTTGAATAAGGCATTTAGATCATATTATGTGCACTATCTTTGGTGGCGTGAAGCTATTCCTCATTATAATTAATCCGTATTATTTTATATGAAGCAAGGCTTTGTCGTCATTTTTAATATATTAATCATGTAATGCGGATGATCAGCTCCAGTCATCTGAAACAAAGAACAATAATTGTTGATTTAAATATCAACTATATTTTACTACAAAAAATTAAAACCGCAGTTAGTTCTTAAACAATTACTTTAAAGGTTCTCCTGCTTAAAAAAATGCTATGACCTTAATACACATCGCTTCTCAATAGTAGAAGAAATATTAAATAATAAGGCTTCCTATCTGAATAGGTTGAAGGAGTGAGTAAATGTAGAAGGTAGAAGGGAGATAACATTTTAGTACGCAAGGTTGGTGACATATTGTCAGTGTAAGGAATGCTTATTTTATTGTATATTTCTTACGACCACTCAGGTGGCCATACCCTTTGCTCGTCCGTCTTACTATTAAATAAATTACAAAAATTGAAAACAAATAATTTAGTATATTAAAGAGTAGAATTGTAACCTCCACCTGTCGTGAAATCTACCTATGAATAATTGATATACAGTATCCAAAGACCGTAGGGTATTGACTTGGTTCAATAGTTCATATAATGATAGCTGTAAGTTGTGGGTGAATGAACAAAGTGACCCGAGATTGAGTAATTTGGAATAAGCCCTGGTGTAATTAAATTTAAGAGTTTTTTTTTAATTGAACAGAAAAATGCCAATCCGGAAATATGAGTGATTCGCTTCCTTTTAAAAATGCTTAAAGATCAAATAATCGATAAAAGAAAATTATTGTAAATTAAAGTACAAGCTTTGTATACTTTATGTTCTACCTGTGCTTTATATAATGTTCGTAAATTGTGTGCAATAAAGACTTAATAAGTAAATAAATAAGCTTAGCAAATTTTTCCCGCACTATATTTTTACCGAATTATTTCAAATTTTTTTTATAAATAGCAATTAAGGAATAACTAATTGATGTTCTTGAAATTGGCACATAATATTCATCGCAAAATATTATATAAACAAAAATATATATCTAAAAAAAGTTGTTAATATTCTTATTACCCAACCATGTACATAATATGACAAAATGGTATATTAAGCCGAGGATATAAAATCAATTCTAGATTATTCTATATTTGTCGTTGGTAGGATTAGAGTGAAAAATGATCGAATTTTACGGTTGTTCCATTAAATATGTCTTTGGACATTTGAAAAATGCTCTGCAATTATCCTTGTCATTTATCACTATTTCAATTGGATTTATATGAATTGTAATTATAACGTTGTTGAAATTTCAGTAGAATACTGTAATATAAACCTATAAAACCTTTGTAGTCAAACATTTTTTTCTGTTTCATTAATCTTAGATTTTCTCGAAAGAAACATGCGCTTATCTGAATTGTATCTAATCTCAAAAATATAATTAATTTTTTGTGTGCTGATTTGTGTGCTAAAAAGAAATACACTCAATGTGTATATTACTCACGTCAAGTCGAGTTTCTTTGTGCAAACCCGTCTGGGTAAGCACCACCAATTCATCAGATATTCTATCGTTAAATAACAACACAGTATTGTTGCCTTCCGGTTTGAAGGGTGAGGGAGTCAGTATATCTATGATAGCACATTGTCGATGTAAGGAATGGTTAATATTTCTGACATCACTCATGTCTATGGGCGGTGGTGGCTATTTAACATCAGTCATCAACATAATCATCCTATAATATACAAAAATAATAATCATACTTATATGCTAGCGAAAGCCGAGATAGCCGAGTGGTAAGAGCGCGTGAATCTTAACTGATGATCGTGGGTTCAAACCCGGGCAAGCATTATTGAATTTTTGCTTAATTTGTGCTTATAATTCATCTCGTGCTTAACGGTAAAGAAAACATCGTAAGGAAATCTGCATGACTAATTTCACAATGTGTGTTCCACCAACCCGTATTTGAGCAGCGTAGTGGAATAAGCTCCAACACCTTCTCCTCAAAAAGGGAGAGGAGGCCTTCGCCCAGCAGTGGGACATTCACAGGCTGTACTGTACATAAGCTAGACATCTAATAGTCGACTAGACTAGATATTACCTATTTTACATATGTATATTCTCAAATATGTGACATATACACGATTTAGCGTAATAGGCCTTTTAATAGCACATAAATATAATTTCACTTCAACGATGCTTAAGATTACGACAAGATGCTCTGTCAATTTCCTATAGGAAATTGGGATCTTCCAGAATTCGAACAGAATTATATTGCAAAGGATTTTTAAATTAGCACCCGATGTTGGGATCATATTTAAATATTTGACCTAATTGAGAGATTTTTACTAAATTATTACCATATAAACATATTGTGTAAAAAAAGCATGATTACTAATTTTTCATCTTTTACGATCGCATTTAAAAAATATATGCTTATATATTTTTTAATACAAGGCCAGATGTATATTATACATTACACTATATAACGTTTCTTAATTTAAATTAAATGCACCCTTTCAAAATTCCTTTTAATAGTTCTTTCAAAACAGCATACGATCCAATATAAACAGTAATCTAGTAAACTAAAGAGTTGTATTTATATAAATAAAACGTACTAGCACATTCGCTAAGTGGCTTATATTATATAATCATAATATAATTATAAATTGTACACAAATAATATAACGAAATTTATTTAAAATATTTTATAATAATTGTCACATACATTACAGTAAGTACATATAACATTTTATTTGAATGTGCTATAAACATTCTATAAGAGAAAGGCAACAAAAAAAACAATAATTACTGAATTCAAGTTAATGCTAAACAAAGCTATATAATATTTTGCGTAACTCGCAATGTGAGTCAGAATGCACATCAATAATATAAATTGTAACAAGACCAAAGTTTACAAAGCCAGGGATACTAAAGCTCGCGTCGAGTACTGTTCTGATGGGGGATGTAAAGGAGTTATAGGCGCAGTTATAGGCGATTTAGCTTGAACTCGAAACAGGAACTTCTCAAGTCTTTGGGAACGGTACGAGTGAATTACAACAGAGTGCTTAATTTAAGAAATGGAATATTTGATACTCGCTGCAAAGAGCCCAACTTAAAGCGAGAGTCTGACTTCATACGACCTTGGCTTTTTTGGCAATCCCTAAGGAGTACGCTACATGCTATAGAAATTATTTCTGCATTTGTTCCAAGCTTAGAAATAATTACGCTTACGCTTACCAATATGCACAATACAATTATAAAAGTGAATCCAGCAACATACAACTAATTTAAAAAAAAGTATTTATCATGTCTCGAGATGAGATAGACCACGAATATTTTCTGTTGTCATTGTAAACAATTTAATTAATAATAAAACTATTCATTACTATTAATTTTATAACTATCTATATACTAATATTATAAGTTCGAGTAACTCTGTCTCTCTGTTAGGCTTTCACGGTTAAATCACTTAACCGATTTTGATGAAATTCAGTGTGAAGCAAGCTTGAACCGCAAGGAAAACTGGTATATTATTCCTTGTACTATAAATATAAAACGACGTTAAATGCTTTCATGGTTTAAGACATTTATTTCTCAAAAAAGAATACAATTCACTTAATATGAGAAACACACGTTAATCATATAAGTAAATACAAAAATTATGGAACATGTGGGTATTAGTAAATTCTTAAACTAGTTTGTTATATTTTAACATTGTTGTAGGTGGGTAAAAGGAAAAGTAAGACTACTATTACGTATCGTTGACATGGCAAGTCTACGGCTATTACATATTTATTTGTGTTTATTTCTATTTTAAATACTACAAAATAGTTTTTATCTGATATTTTTTTCATACATATGTGTTTATAAATATAATATACACACACAAACACATATACATAAATACACATTTTATTCCTAAATAATTATTTAATTAATTTATTAAAAACTTAAGAGATTTTTTTGATATGAAGTGTTTTATTGTTTTTTTATATAAAGTAAAGGACTGGATTTCTTTAATATCGTTAGGTAATTTGTTATATAGTTTCATTCCTTCGTAATATTTTTTTTGCCTTCGTATTTCTGTAGTTAAAGCTACATATCACTTCTTTCACAACTTATATTTAAAGGCACATATAAGGGCACTTCATAAAGGCTTGAATCTCAGACTCCGAGAATGTCCCAAACGTTATTTGAACAAAGGTCTAGTACAAAGTTTGGACATATCCTTAATATTAAATATAATCTACTTGACTGTAGTAGAATGTTATGTGTCTGCCAACTACCAGTTTTGAGTTATATACCTCTTTGTTATAGTATGTATGATCGGCTTTTGTTAAGTATCGGAAAGGTCTAATTTTATTAGAAATTTAGTTTATAATAGCTACAATATTTGAAACTTTGTAACCGATATTGTTTGTTTCGAAACCGATATATTAATTCTTAACATGTTTCTTGTTTAATGTTACCGGTTAGTATGTGTTGATTGTAATTAAAAAATCTTAATTTTTATTTTTTTCTTCCTTTACAGACTCAGGGCAGTGCTCATACTGTCTGTAACGCTTTCACGGCTTAGTCACACAAGCAATTTTGATAAAATTTAGTATGAAGCAAACTTAAACCTTAAGGCAGCACATATGATTTTTTATACCTCACATCTGCCTTCCTCACCTAACACGCAGGCGAAGCCGCAATTGAAAACTAATTGTACCTAATACGTATTACGAATTTATAGTACATTATTATATTACGAATCAAAAACAGCGAAAAGCTAAAACATATCACTTATATCATAACTTATATTTTATCAATAATGTGGGAGAAACCGCGGACGAATGCTAGCGGATTATAAAGGCACTTAATTAGTATGAAATGTTGATAGGAATAGGGGTAGCTTATGTAGTATGGACGGGCTATTATCGTAAAAATAGGTAATGCGCTTATTTATAAGCTACATTATGGTTTCAGTCATCACTTTGAAAGTAACTTCATGAATTTTGTAATATTGAGAGCAAGCCTAGCTTATGTAACTTGTGTAACTTTACGATTAATTTTTAACTACTTATAGCATAAAGTTAATTCAATAATATCCTGGGACATTTTTCACACATGGCCATCTGATCCCAAATTAAGCTTGTATAAAGCTTGTGCTATGGAAACCAGACAACTGATACACTACATATACTACTTTTCTTTTTGTAAATACATACTTATATAGATAATTACACCCAGACTCAGGACAAACAGACATGTTCATGCACACAAATGTCTGCGTGGGTGGGAATCGAACCCACAACCTTCGGCGTGAAAGGCAAGTGTTCTACCAACCACGCCAACCGGCTCAATTCAGTAAATATATGGAACTTTAATTTCTCTTTTTACGGATTACTAATACGTAATTTTATATAAAAATGCATTTTATTTCATTTTCATTATGCCCCAAGTGCTCGGGTTAGACCTCACAATCCTCAATAAATGTTCACGTGTTCTAGCCACTGGGCCATCTTGGCTTATTTATATTATTATTATCGCATTTTCAAGCGTAACATTATAATTTTATTATTATTAAAACTTTAAATTATTTACACAGTGACAGGCAGCATATTTCGAAATTAATCACATTTTATAAATTATAGAATATCACATGTCAACATGCCATAGAGATCGTGTCAATTTTTTTAAGTTTTTACGCTGTGAAAATTAAAAGACCCATATTTATGATTCATTATTAAGAGTTTTTTTTTAAATCCTATTCGAAGTAATTAGGCTTATGCTGGTTCTCTTGGGGAGAATGATACGTTTGCTTAATTATTTTTATAATCTATTCTTATATAGAATATATCAAGATAATATTAACAAAATAATGTATTATTTAAAGGGGGTTCGAATTTGATCGAACACCGCTGAATTTTAATGTACTTCATTTGTATTTAATAAAATTTAACTCATTTTGTGGTGGTTAAATAAAACATCGTATGGAAACCGATAGCCTATACCAACCACAAGGTAACAAGTAAAGACAAATAAGCAACTTTGACATCGAATGACGCGATTTCATTGGTCGAGATCTTAAATTATCTATGATATTCACTCTGAATTCGCGAGGCGTTTTAAATGTTCACGAAGTTTTAATCGGAACTTTGGAAGTATAATTAATGTAGGTATAAATATTTAGTTGTAATAGTGTTGTCATATAAAAAAAATAAATTAATCAAGAACTATTGGTAGTGCATAATTCAGTATAGTATTGTAGTATGGAGTATGTAAATCTAAGGCTTCTTCGTTTTAAATTTGTAAGCAGCTTGGTGGAATGACTGCTTATCATATTGGCTGTAATGCATCTTATTGTAACCTATTTTATTAATATATAATCGTCGTCACCCAGTGGAACCGGTGAATCTGGCGCATTGGAAATATAAGAGATGATTAATATTTCTTAAATTGCCAATGACTAAAGGCGAGCAAGTTGCCAGTCGTCTTGCCTTTATTTAAAAAGGTAAATATCATAATATCCACCTAAAAACGTTCACTACTGGACATATGTAGGCAATCTTTCACTAACCGCATCCACCAGTTTACCATAACCTTATAAGAATATAAATTAATTCATAAAATCATTAACCTAATTTAATATGGCCAACGATATGAACTAGTATTAAACTAGTTCTGTTTAATTGAATTTGAAAACAATCGGAACGGAAGCGTCATAAGTTATTGACGCGTTGAATAGAAACAACTCTTCGACTGAAGCGAACTTCTTCACTCGCTAACAAATGTAAGTCATATAAGACATTGGATTTACAAATACTGCATTAACAACATATAACATAGGATTATATATAGGTATATAGGGGCTTATATAATGTACAGTATCTAACGATATATCGTTATTTAAATATTGCTTATTGTCATATCGCTCACATCAATAAAATTAGTAAATATTTGTTAATAAAATATTTTACTATATAAATATTACATTGATGAGTTTTATGCCACCACACAGGTGTTACAAAAAAGTCAAAATAAATAATAATTTGTCTGAAGAATCAGTGTTTTCAACCAAATCCAGGGATTCGTTTTTATCTCCAAGATACCTCTAATAATATAATATATGTTGTTTTGAACCGTCACTTTTAAAAATAAACGTAGATGAGCGCATATATTTCGTATTTATATTTATTGCAATAATATACAATCTTTTAATTGATCTTAACAATAATTTACTTTATTCAGTCTAGATACAATACATTAAATAAATATATTATGAATGGATGTTCAATCGTAAATGTAATAATGAAACACTAAACGCCGATACTATTTATCGTAATTTCTCACGAGATGGTTTATCGTTAATCTTCTATCACGTACCTTTGGGATTTCACAAAGGCACGTGATCCAGATATAACATATATAATACAAAATGTTATTATTGTAAAAAAAAAATCTATTAAATCATTTTTTATTTATATGTTGACTTGACTTCTATTTACAGGAAATATTTACGACAAATTTAAATAATAATAGCAATAGAGTTGTAATTACATTTACTACAAGACATCAAAGTAATCGATTCCCCAAAATGTACACTGCACTTTAATTTGGACATTTCTATTCCACTTTCGTCGGCAGAAAATTGGCTTTTACCTGCCAGTCTGAATGAATAAGGAAGCAACTTTGGAACTTGAAAGACTTCTTCCAAATAATCTTTAAGATATTTTATTCAAGCATACACATATATTACTTTGAAATCGAAACAAGTCATTTTACTATTATCAAATAATGTTTTCTATTTATAGAAAGCTTTGACAGATCTTTACTTACGCTATTTTTATACATAACAAAAACTTTTAATTTTTTTTTTATCAACATTTATTTTAAATAGTTTTTAATAATAGCACCAAAGGCAAAAGAAAAAGAAACCTTACTAAATATCTTCCAAGTAACGTATTAATTATCTTAATTTTTCTCATTCAATTCGTATGTAAACTTTTACCCAATACCAATCCTACTATATCCTCATTCATACCAATATTTGTCCTTTTTTATATTAAATTTAAGCATCTCTATTACGTAGTCCACGGGGAATAACTTGATGACCTCTTTATAGCGACTGTTGATTTTTTTTGTATCTGACTGCTACGGATAGCATCTTAAGTTCTAAGGCCTTTTTAATATAAAAAATATTGTCAGCACTTAAACACGTCTGGTTTTTAAAATAGATGCCAATGTGACTGTGACATCGCAGAATCGGTAAATTTGTTGTACCATGTCGATTAACACTGTTGGCTAACTGAGGCAAAGTTTCGAAACAGACCTTCATTAATGATACCATAGACATAATTTTAAGGGTCGCCCTAATTCCCGCACATGAGAGACCTCCCAAATGAGATAAAAAAAAAACGTTAAATATTATTCAAAATTTACGTTTGGTTTTATATATTTCATAATTTTTTATAATAATAATTTACAATGGAATAAATTCATATATTCTATAACTAAAAGTTTGGTGCAAAATGAACTCGAAGACTAAAATAGTGTATTAAAATTGATGTTCGAGATCTCGTGCTCAACGAAGCAAGAAAAAAAGCGAGAATATATTAGCTGTAATAAATTCTGACTATTGTATATAACCCAATGTGTCCTAACCCGCATTGAAGCAACATGGTGGACAAAACTCAAATTCTTCTTAACAGAGAATGCCTTTGCCCAACAGTGGGCAACTTTTTAAATAAAACATTGTGAACACAGTGAATCACAGCATTTTTTAATTCTAAATACAAGTGAAAAGCCAATTCGAGTCGCTAGTCATAAATAAAAATGATGGGAAAAAATAAATGGTTAGTAGCCAGAGAAATAACATTTTTAGAAGAACACTCTTATTGTACTCGAGGCGCCGCGGGCGGTCGCCATTGTAACAGATGATGCGGGTCAAGATAATTATAACCTTCCTCAGCGACTATCAGGCGCCCGGAAGATGGTTTTTGATTTTCAGACTTTTGGCCTTCCGCAAGTCGTCTGTGAATTATGGTCCAGCCGCTTCAATTCATTAGGTAATTTTTTTTTCTGTGTTTATGTGGCCATCGCGAATTAATCTTGCGTAAGAATATTATCAGAAAAAATATACTACGCTGCAAATGCTTTCTAAAATTGAAAATTGGCTGTTTTTAATTTCTAATATTTAATTATAATTTAAAATAACACTGGTATAAAATATTATAAGATATAATTCACCTTATATTTATATTAAATGAGCAATTCTTGAATATGGATATAAGTATATTTTTTCGTTTATCTCGGAAAATTTGAGCTCTAATGATTTTGCTTAAATTTGGTTTTTAAATAGGTTTTTAAGAATTTATTTATGTATTTCTTTCCTGGAAAAAAAAAACGGAATTTTCCACGAAAAATAGACCATTTTTTATAACTTATTATTAGCGCCGTTCTGGTCTGTCGCCCAGGTACTAATAATTAAGAGAGGAAAATTCCAATTACGCCAGTTAACAGGAAGAATAATTCTATCACAATGTAATTTATACAGGTCAATGAACCTCAATTATCAAGAAGGACGATTTATTTCGCATATTGAATGATTACATAAAGTATGTTACGTTTAAGATGATCAAGTTCGAAGTGTAATGCATTCATGTATCATTTGATTTAAAATATTACCAAATTAATATTCCTTCTGCATACACTGTTTAGTCATATAGAAATATGACATGGAATTTAGGTCAAATATATATTTTGTCCTATTTGGCTACGACGTAAACTTGGCTATAACGTTAGACCTCGTAAAGTGAACTAAACCCGAGGCGTGCGACCGTATGCAATACACCGTTAATGCACACATATACACAACGAACTTACTTGTCTGAACTTTGAAAATAGAAGTAATTTTATATTATAAACGATATGCGAAGTTGAACACAGTGGATAAAGGTTTTGCTACTTCCGTAACAGCCTGTGAATGTCCCACTGCTGGGCTAAAGGCCTCCTCTCCTCTTTTTGAGGAGAAGGTTTGGAGCTTATTCCACCACGCTGCTCCAATGCGGGTTGGTAGAATTCACATGTGGCAGAATTTCAGTGAAATTAGACACATGCAGGTTTCCTCACGATGTTTTCCTTCACCGTAAAGCACGAGATGAATTATAATCACAAATTAAGCACATGAAAATTCAGTGGTGCTTGCCCGGGTTTGAACCCACGATCATCGGTTAAGATTCACGCGTTCTTACCACAGGGCCAACTCGGCTTTTTTTTCGGCTTTGCTACTTACAACTTATTAAAATAAATTTTGTATACGTATATATATTAGTTATGACAAGAAGTCCATTTAAAGTTTACCAGTGTTTCTTCTGATGATTCTATAGTCACTGCTTGAAAAATGATTCTATACACTACAGTCACTATGCCGTCATTCGTGTTATTTAGATGTTACCTCTAGACTATATTCCTATGTTTTGCCTTAAACTTAAATTTACTTGCGTTAACAATCGGTTCGGAGGACATTATACTGTCGTGTTTTAACATAAGATTTAAATTTATTAACAGACAAAGTTAAAAGTAACTGGAAAAAATTAATAAAATAAAAACATAAACTCGAAACGTCGAAACTTACTACAGTAAATGATCGTGAAATTAGAAAGTGGTATACGACATTGACTGTTATAAGGATACACGCATTAAAATAGCTGAAATATTTATTATTTATTTTAATATTATAATAATATTATAATAAATAATAAATATTTCAACTTGAGACCGTTTTTAATTGTGTATGTATAAGCATTTACAGAATAGTTCTGATAGTCCTATAAAATTAAAATTTTATACGAAATTCAATTGACATTGTTTTTAAACAATTATCGTCATAATTGAGCTATAGGAATAATTTTATACAATAACATAAAAATTGTCATTATGACAAGTCGTTTGTTTTAATGAATTCATTATCACATTTATCAAGACAATAATTATATTAAATTTCTGAGATGGCCCCGTAATAAGAACATAAATCTTAACCGAAGATTGCAGGTTAAGCCTAAGCGAGCACTGATTGTGTATATAATTCATCTTGTACTTAGCAGTGAAGGAAACATCGTGAAGAAATTCACATATCTCTTATATCTTTTCACCAACCCGCATATTTCAGCGATATCAATTAGGTTCTAAAATCTTATTCTGTTACTTTTCATTTGATCATTTTTGTACAAATATCTGTTTTAAAATTCAATCAATATAATTTAATTTATAAAAATAAATTTATTTTGGAAAATGAGAAGGTTAAATAAATTGCATTTAAATACAAATAAAAAGACACGTTTTGTATTCATAACATAAGAAAAACTACACAATAATCCCCCATGTTAGAGAACTAAATATGCAGATTTTGTCGTTTGTCGATGTCTGTATCAGTTTCAATGACTGTTATGAATATTGAATAGTCGTTTTGAATGAAATCATGGTAGATCGAAGCCGGATCCGTGTTGACTCAGTGGTTAAAAGACGTGAAACTTAATCGATGATTCTAAATTCAAACCCGGCAAATACTACTGAATTTTCATGTGCTTAATTTGTGTTTATAGATTGTCTAGATCTCGGTGGTGGAGTAAAACATTGTGACCTGCATATGGTAAGTGAAAATGTGCCAATTTTATCCACCAAACCTCATGGAGCAGCATCTTGGAGTAAGCTCCAAACCTTCGCCTAAAAACTAGAGGAGGCCTTAGCCCAGCAATGGGACCTTTACACCTGTTACTTTTTACTTTTAATATGAGAAGTATTGACATTGAGAATCGAACAAAAATATATACAAATAACAGTTGAAAATACCTACTGAACAAATCATGGCCGCGTGGAATGGTGGCAAAAATGCAAGCAACACTTCCCCGTTATATCGCTATTACGGTTATCAGGATGAAAAATGAACCCCACTGCTACCAGAGAAGGCAATTAAAACGGGGTGATATCTTTTAGTTATTTATTTGCCTTATTACTAGAAGGACCAGGTGTTTCAACTGCATACGGCACAAAGACAATTATTTTACTTCACTTTTATATAGTCGAAATTTAAATAACCATTTAGTTCGCGCTTTGAGATATTCCTTTATCACACTTTAAATATCCATTTATATTAAGAATAAGAAGTTTTACTCATTAACTTGTAGTATCTTAGCTTGTATTAAATGATGATAAATTAAATGTTCTGTATGTTGAAATTTTTGTATCACTTGAGAATATTGTGCAGTATTCCGGAAGTAATCTGATGGTAGTTCGCGTTTTAATGTATATAATTAAACATCACTAAATAAACTTTGCCATTAATAATAAATAATGCAATAGTTTGTGAAATTCTAATGAATTTGGTATTAGTTCCTTGAATGCTACTTTCGTTTTATTGATATATGGCGGAATATAAAAAAAAACACTTAAAAATTATAATAAAAAACAAAAGTGGTACATTTTTGTAATTGGTACATATATCAGATGGATGTTACACAATTGATTTGAAATTATAAGTGCTTAATATATACCTTTTTAAATTAATTAATGATAAAATGATACTCTCAGTCCCCGATGTATTCGTGAATAAAATTTAAAGCAAACAAATTACTCTTATAAAACAAGTTAAACGTTATTACAATTGTTGATATAAAATTGAAGTGATATAATTATTATATTTAAATTAAAAGTCAAAATGATTTATCCACAAGCTGTTAAGCTTCTGTTAATGTGGCCGTTAATGTTAGCTCATAATCATTGAAAACAAATACAGAAATTATGGTATTACATTAAAAGATTACGTTGAAATACAAACATTCGTCATTTCAAGCATGCAATTTTATAAAAAAAAAAAAAAAACTAGATCTGACCTGCTTAAGCGAAATGAGAGTATAAGACAAACTTTCATCTCATTGCTACATGTGTGACAATTTCAAAGAGGTAAAAGGATTAAAAGATCTCATGCTCTGGTTTTATATCTCTTTCATATGACGAATTATTTAAAAAATTTTTATATAAAACTAGAAATTTATCGGCTTCACTCGCATCATAATTCTGAATCATTAAATACCAATTTCATAGTTCTTTCTTTAAACATGAAGGATTTTTCTTAGAATATTTCATCCTCTCTATAATTACTCAGGGGTTAATTTTCAAAAATCTTTCCTTGGTGCTAACGTAATCTAAGGCTGTGTAAAAGGAACCTGTATGTACATTTTCATGGTACACAGTAATTTGGACTGTGCGTTGATGTAACAGCCAGTCAATCATAGATAATGAATTACTTCGTATAGCAACATAGTTCAACCTATTCAACTACCTCAGTGATTTAGTTGTCACCTTATAATGCTGCAGATCCCGAGGCTTTGAGTTGAAATCCCTGGTCGGGTAGTAAAAAGTTGCATTTTCCTGTCGAAAAATTTTCAGTAGTTACTCGAACTTAGAAGACCAGCCAGTTTTAGTGTCCCATTCATAAGAAACTGATACTGTGCTTGGTTTGTTTTCGGTAGTACATTGCCGTCCCGTGGCATAACGTGCACCTGTGTTTTGCACACATCTGCACTATATAATCGTCCGCGCAATTGACTAGACTTAGAGTTACCATCGTGGTACAAAATAGGGTCAGGAGGACATTAACCTATATATAGTTGCAACGTGCTCGTAAGTCCTATAAGGCCAGCATAGAAATTAATTTGGTCTGGGAAATATTTGGTCTTCCCGCACTATAAATCGTCAATTTACTTCAAAAGGTCATTAAGCAACAAAATCAAAAGATTGTGAAAACCGATTTCTAATAATAAACGCTAAAATTATACTTTATTATAACAACATATTTAAATATAACTTCATTAAAAAGTTTTTTCTGAATAATTTAATTAATAATAATAATATTTTATTTATTTCTTCACAAAAAGTTTACAAATTGACATATATCATTTAAATGGCAACTAAATAATATGAAAACTGGTGCTTACAATAGATAAACTGTTCTACAAGACACCAGGCCTCCACTCCCATTTATATGAACAAAAAAAGAAAAATAAATGTATAAAGTGAGAAGTAGTAAAAATATAAAATGGAAAAAATATGATGGCCATGCTTATGTGAGCGTGAGAACGTTTGCGGGCACGTGTGTATAAATGTGTATATGTGTGTGTGTGTTCATTTCATAAATTCATTGGAACTAGCAAAAAATAAAAGTTTTTTTGTTTAAAATGTATATAATAAACGTAAGATTAGTTTCTACTGTAAAATAAAAAGAACTATTTACCGATTGTAAAACATAATTACTATTGTAAGTCATAATATCTTTGATTCATACTAAAGTTCAAATCACATACAATTTACCCAACAGCAAAGTAATGACAAAATTAAAAGAATAATAGTATTGCAGAATAATTATTACTAATTAAAAACCTTAATTACCTGTAAGTATCGTGGTGAAATAAACTGCAAACTGTGTTCTCAAGAAGGTGGGGATGAATTTGCATATACATTGTAATATTTTACTTTATGCCTCTATGTCCTAATCTTCTTTTTTTTTGAGAAGAAGGTTTAGATCTTATTCCGCCACGCTGCTCCAACGCGGGTTGGTTTGAGGCAGAATTTCAACTAAATTAGACACATGCATCCTCACGATGCTTTCCTTTACCGACAAGCACGAGATGATATCTAAGCACAAATTATGATGAAAATAGATGCGGTGGGCTTTCATCCAACACATTTCGTTTTTGCATGATAATTTCCTTCTCCATCGAACATAAGATTAATTATAAGCATAAGAAAAATCAGTGCTTGCCCGGATTTGACCTCGCAATCTTTGGTTAACATTCACGTGCTCTTACATCACATTCTCATCACCAACTGATATAATTATTGGAGTCTATATTTTTGTATAATCGGAATATAATATGAAAGATGAATGATACAATACACCTACGACAACGTGTTTCTAAAATTAATATTTATGATATTAATAAATTATGAAATATTTGTCTCATTCAATATAAATTGTGGATACAAAACAGTAATAAAATAAACATCACAGAATTTTCTTCCGGCTATGAAATCGTATTTACTTAACGTTTTATTAAACACATTACTTTGAGGATAAAACTGAACTCGTATAAAAGAGATAACAGGACAATGATATAAATTACATTACATCGCAGAATGTTGTTAAGTAACTTTCAACGTCCCGGTTCTGTTCTTGTCATATAATGTCTTCTACAATTATTATCATAATATACTTGAATAAACAGTATAGGGATACATGCCAAATGTTAATTTTAACAACTTATATCTACTTAAAATAAATAGTATTGGTTATCTTGTAATAAAGCAAAAATATTGTTATTCCCTTTTACTATTACTAATTATGTTATTGCTAAATTAAATTAAAAAAGAGAATTTATAATTGCATATTAATATCGAGCTTAAACCTCCAACCAGGTTTACCGACGACCTTAAGAAGGTGGCGGGCACCAACTGGATGCGGAAGGCGGAGGACAGAGAGCTTTGGCGCACCTTGGGAGAGGCCTATGTTCAGCAGTGGACAACGATTGGCTGTTGATTGATTGATCGAGCTTAAGCAATTATTGCACCAAGTTTATTCTATTCTAAATTTGAATTTATTACTTTAAAAAGTTTTATTTGAGCAAGGCAATAATTTAACTGGTAACACTAAATGGTTATTTCTTTTAACACTACAATATTGTTAGATCGTATCCAGAGCACATTTACTTATCCAAGGCAATAAAAATAAACTTGGAAACTTACTGCGATGCATTGATAGCGTATTTCAAACATTCCCAGAGCTATGGATGAAGATATCGCGAATTCTTAGTATACAGTCCGGCGCCAGAACGAAAACATAATTTCGCATGGTCTGGTTGAGTTGTTAGGGGTGGAGATTTTTTTATGAACTTCTTTTTGAGGAAATAAAAATGTCCAATGTCAATCAATCATTTTCCTCAACCAACATAATTATTTGTTTTGTTTGATAAAATGGCGACGCATGTGCAATAAGCTTCTAATTTTGAAATATAACTTGAAAGGTGTATCAGGCACGCTTGCTGGCGAAAAGTTACATAATTCTCATATTTTTTTATGTGAAACATGTATAGCCTTGGACTCGTGTGCTGTTACGGCAAACAGCATGATGCTCTCTTATGGCGTCATGCCACTTCTCCGTTGCCGCTTTCTATTTCCTTGTACATGCTTGGCAAGTATATTATACTTTGTCTTTATATATTTACTTTATTAAAGAAACTCAACTATGATTATTTTGCTCTAGATTTATTTAAAATATTATCTACACACATATTACTTAATAAAATAAAAATATGTTGCTGCGTAAAAAAACTACATTCGATAGTCCAGATAGCTTATTTAGAAAATAATTATTGACTGTCATTGTAAAAAACCATCTAACCTACTACTTATTATCATATCTATAAATTTTCCAATTTAAATATGTTGGATATATACCAACCACCAGTCTCAAGGAGAGCATTGTCAATAAAAGCTAACATGATTGTCAGAAGATTTGCGCGTGCTTCAAGGGCTGTAAAAAAAAAAACATTATTCCGTGCTTACTGTACCTCTTTTTATACATTTTTTTTTTTTTATATCGCCGGGAGGGCAAATGTCTCTACTCCACCTGATGGTAAGTGGTAGTAGAGTCCAAACGCGACGACGGCCAGTACAGACGGGAAAAACGTTCTGCACTAGCCGCCTTCGCCTTGCCGGCCCGCAAGATGCCTCTTCACGCCTCGTTTGAAGGAACCCGGGTTGTAAGAGGAGGGGAATACGTGAGCTGGTAAGGAATTCCATTTTTTGGAAGTGTGACAAAGAAAGGAGTTGCCAAATTTCTTTGTTCGCGATGGAATTGATATCACAGTTAGGCGGTGACATCGAGAACCAGCTCGCGTGGACTTAAGAAGGAAGGGGGAAGCAGGAATTAGAGAGAATAATTCCTCAGAGCACTCGCCGTGATACAGTCGATAGAAAGCGCTCAGTGCTGCTATCTCACGACGCAATTGTAAAGGTTCAAGGGTGTTTGTGACCTTTACGTCGCCAATAATGCGTACGGCACGTCGCTGCAACCGGTCCAAGGCCTTAAGTAGGTATTTAGCGGAGCCATCCCAAAGGTGCGAGCAATATTCCACGCAAGACCGTACCTGTGTTTTGTACAGCAGGCACAGTTGTTGTGGCGTGAAAAAGCGCCGCACCTTGTTCAGAACTCCGAGTTTCCGTGAAGCTGTTTTTATAACAGCCTCGATGTAATCCCTTGGACTAAGGTCGCAGCGAACGTCAATCCCCAGCATGGCGATTTTGCTTTGCATCACCAGCGGAGTACCACAGAGGGAGGGAAGAGGGGAAAATGTTGACTTTTTCGCCGTGAGAGCGCATACCTGTGTTTTCTTGGCATTAAACTCAACAAGATTATCAGAGCCCCATTTGGCGATGAGATCTAACGTCCTATCGAGTTCAATGACAAGATTCTCCCGCCTCTCCTCAGTTTCCGCCCGCCCAGCCACTGCGCGTCCGTGGTATCCACCATGCACTGTACTATCATCTGCATAGCAATGTATGTTCCCAAGGGAGAGCATATCATTGATATGCAAAAGAAAGAGTGTGGGAGATAGCACAGATCCCTGGGGGACCCCAGCATTCACTACATAGAATTGTGAAGCGCAACCATCTACTAAAACACGAAGGCTACGCTTGTGTAGGAAGCTGGCAATCCAGGTGCATAGCTGAGCAGGCAGACCATATGCCGGCAGCTTGGAGAGAAGACTTCTGTGCCAGACCCTGTCGAAAGCCTTGGAGATATCGAGGCTGACAGCCAACGATTCTCCATGCTTGTCGATAGCTTCACCCCAGAGGTGTGTTACGTACGCTAGAAGATCACCTGTGGACCGTTTTGGTCGAAACCCGTACTGACGATCATTAATTAGACAGTGATCTTCTAGGTAATGGATCAGTTGGTTGTTTAAAATCAGTTCCATCACCTTACAAAGTACTGAGGTGATAGCTATTGGCCGATAATTTGCCGGGTCAGACCGATCCCCTTTTTTGGGAACCGCTTGCACATTAGCTCTTCTCCAAGCCTCCGGCACACTTCCCGAAGAGAGAGAAAGTTGGAACAGGCGCGTTAACACAGGAGACAGCTCCGCTGCGCACTTCTTCAGCACTATGGCTGGTATTACATGTAGTTTGTGGGCTAATTATACATTAAAATCATACATTGCTCTTCGTGTCCAGTACAATAACACCTTTAGATTGCTGAAGGGCTTGCCTCACTTCTGTAGTACTTCAGGGATATACCCTGAATTGAATATAGACTGTTTTTACGCATTAATGCGAAAAAAGTGTGCATCCTTGATTCACAGGGTGCGGGCCAGCTCAAACAAAATTCTAATCAGGGTAGCTGACAGACTAGACTGTATATTTATAAACCGCTGTTGTAAAGTTTCAGCTGGACCAGTAAATTGTATAAGTAGTAGATAGTAGTGTTTATTTTATTTTTTTGTAATTTTGTATATGAGTCTTGTTACTTGAATAAATAAATTATTATTATTATTATATTATTATAAATGTCTTATTACTACTTTAATCTATTTAGGGAAAGCTTAGAGCTACGCCATCTCGATTGAGCATAAAATATTCTTAAATATAATTTGAAACCATATTTAAGCATTTCACCGGACTATGAATATTAATAAGATAATATGATATTATCGCTATCATATCAATAAAACACAACCTGGAAAAGTACTTCAATAAAGATAACAGTTTGGACGATGGTTAAGTTGAAAAATCCTCATAATCGCAAGGCGAGCTTTTACAAGCCTTCGAGTTTGAAATCAAACTCAAAGGTTTTAAGCTTACTTAAGCAAAGTCAGAGTTGAATATACCAACATTATATTGCTAAAAAATTATTTCAAATGTATTCATCTTATTATTAATTAACACTATGAGCGATAACGATGTTGCTAAGAAGCTAAATTTTTTAAAATCCGTATTGAATTTAAAATTTAATGAAATCCATCCAGCATCTTTACCTTAGAATATATATAAAAGATATTATATATATAGAAATATATATTTATATAAGAACGTAACTGAAAACTCAATAATAGAAATGAAGTTTAATTACTTACATTATAACAATAAGAATACACATCTGCGTCCAAAATTTACCAAGGATATATATTTTCTACAGGACTAACCTGAAGTGTAACTTCAGCATATCCCCAACACGACTCTAAATCACTGCCTCTCTTGGGATTTTATGGTAGGTCGTAGAAAATGGACATTACGTGACAAAGCGGTGAGATTTTGTTTTCCGTCTATTGAATCAAGATAACTGTTTTATTCTAAGTGCTGATATTTTGTTTATTGCCCTTATAACTTGGCTTAATTAAGAAAAGAAAAAACTACACGTGCAATGAGACGCCCGATTTGAAAGAAGTTATTTTTGCTATAACAAGCACAATGAAATAAATCAACAAAGTTTGAGAGTAAAAAATAAAACATTTATAATAATTTCAAAATTTAAGTTATTTAATATTTATTCATTGTAGATTTTAATTTTGAATTGTATGATAATTCACGGAATAAATTTCGTTGTAACTCATGTTGAATACTGGTATTACCAGTACGTGCGTGCCATGTTTGTCAAGAAAACTTTTTTCGATAGCAGATTTTGTATTCCGTTATCGTAAGAAAATATGTGTGATACAACAAATTCAATATTCCTTTTTACTATACAATCACAGTAAGTTATGGGGTTATTCTCAATTCCTGTCAACATTTTCAAAGATATTTTTTGCCATAATAAAATGTGGGAAATATTTTTGTCGATAGAGAAGCTAATGAATAGAAAGTGTTCGAGTGGCTATTGTCATAGGAAAAATGGCAGAGTATCTTCCGTAACATCCTGTGAATGTCCTACTGCTGGGCTAAAAGCCTCCTCTCCCTTTTTTTGAGAAGGTTTGGAGCTTATTCTACCACGTTGCTCCAGTGCGGGTTGGTGGAATACACATGTGGCAGAGTTTCAGTGAAATTAGACACATGCAGGTTTCCTCACGATGTTTTTCTTCGTACGTAACAGCCTGTGAATGTCCCACTGCTGGGCTAAAGGCCTCCTCTCCTCTTTTTGAAGAGAAGGTTTGGAGCTTATTCCACCACGCTGCTCCAATGCGGGTTGGTGGAATACACATGTGGCAGAATTTCAGTGAAATTGACACATGCAGGTTTCCTCACGATGTTTTCCTTCACCGTAAAGCACGAGATGAATTATAAACACAAATTAAGCACATGAAAATTCAGTGGTGCTTGCCCGGGTTTGAACCCACGATCATCGGTTAAGATTCACATGTTCTTACCACTGGGCCATCTCGGTTGTATTGTTGTCGGTTACATTTTCTTCACCGTAAAGCATTATTAAAGAGTATCTTATGGTTGCGAATTAGTTTATAAGTTGAATGAATGAATGAATATGGAAATGCAATTTAATAAGCTACCTATCAATTGCGCAATACTATCACCTAAATATTGTTTAGGATTCGTAACTGTCTTACGCCATCTATCTGTTTTGTCTGTCTCTATGTTTTGAGTCGTAACATATCTAGCCAGTCGAAAGTACAGATTTATTTTATTTTATTTTGTTTCACATCTAACAGTTTATCAACAATTCATAAAAATATTACTTCTGTGGTGATATGAAAAGAAAAATACAGCATTTTCAAGTACAGTATAATCAATATGTATAAACAATAGTAACTATATGTTATATAAATAAATAATATTATTCAATTCTAAATTATAAAATATTAGTGCACCTTACATTGGAGAGGAAATATGAACTAGGTGTATATATTTTATTAGTATACACTAATAAGTATGCCATTATTGAGAAATGTAAATAACATTAAAATTGGTTTGAATAATAATTATATATATATATATATATATATATATATATATATATAATATAGATCAAAATTTGTCCACGGCTTATATTCACTAATATTAAATGCCAATATCAAAAATTTGTCCATTTCGCAGCGAAAGAATTTTTGGTTGCTCATTATTTAGAATGGGTGGGTAGAAGATAATATTAAGTACTCTAACTAACATAATTATTCGAATAAGAATTAGCAATTAATTAAAGAGTGTGGCTTCACCTTATTTGTAACAGATAAAAATAATCTTTAGAGTTTACCTTAGAAGATAGACAGATAAACTTATATATAGAAGCATTTTGATCTTATATAACGATGCTGATACAGAATTTTGAATTACTAAATAAAATATTTTATTTAAAATCACAATAAACAAAACTGTTATCTAGTTATTGCAACATCATCTTGTCAAACGGTTCCATTTTCAAATTGAATTATCAGTCGAGACTTATCCGTTACGAGCTGTGTTGACAGATTGACAAGCTCGTTACAAGTTATACGATATATGGCACTAGATATCTGGGAAAAATTTTATTGCACTGTCAACGTTATGTATATTTTTTCATGTATTTTTTAAAGAAAAATTTGACTTTCTATTTAAATCTATTTCACGTTTAATCCATGTCTTAATAATAAATTTATAAAATAAATGTAAAGCTACCACTAGTTTGATTTGTACGAGAAGAACAATCTCCTCGGCGATACATATTAACTATATGAGAATAAAATAACTATAATAATGTATACATTTAAATGAATTATATATTAAATTTATAAAAGACACAAAGTATAGTACACACTAGCAATTTGATTTACCATACACATTGTTAAGTTTTGAATTTCAGTTTACGTAAGTAAACAAGTCTCTTATTAATTATTTATTTAAAATAATCTTATTGTATTGCAATATTTTATAGTACCATAAAAAATAACATAAATATTTAACAGAACAATTATAATGTAAGCTATTTTAATTTTATAACTTTGAATATAAACGACAGCTTTTTATAAGTACTGTTTTTAAAAGTTTAAGCTTATACAGCTCATTGGAAGTCATCACGCCTACAAAAGTTTTTGCTTGTTAAATGGCTGTAAATCTAAACAAATTATAGAAAAAATCATAGTTTCAGTTGTGAGAAAGTCATTTGCTTTATTTCATGCTCCATTTCCATTCAAATTGGCTAATACTCACGTCGCAACCATGTTGCAAGTGTATTGCAATGTCTTTTGGCAGTAGCTCCGGCTTATATAGCTCGGCGAGGGTGTTAGAGTCATTGTTATTTACCAGCTCAAGGTTGGCGTACACCCAGAAGTAATTATCACATCGTTCAGATGATTCACTTTAATTTCAAATAGTGTTGTCGGCAACGCCAAGCTTCCTGATTTAAAGGTAAGATTTAAAAACCGGACAATAAATTATTTCTTTAAAATTTCGTGTATCAAATCGATTATAATCGTTTTTATTATTATTAATTGCAATTAGTTGAATGTAATTTGTCATTTGCTATGAAAATAATGTTTTTATCTACAATTTGATACAAAATAAGCATAATATTTTTTATCTACTCCGTCCCTTTATTATAAACTAAAACTATTTGTAACTGTGTGTCTATCTATCGATCTTTATAGTTTTAATAGTATCTCATATTACTTTTACAAATATTATAAATTCGAAAGTGAGTTTGTTTGCTACGCTTTCATGTTTTAACTACTCAACCGAATATCATGAAATTTTGCATACACTTTGTCAGGGGTACAGAAACGGACGTAGAATACCTCAAACCTCCCCCTCTCTCCCTCACGAGTGCGAAGCCGCGGGAACTAGACATTTATAATGTTACTTTTTGAGTCTATCAGTTTTGATATTTTAACAGGTATAAAAAATAGAACACAAGAAAATAAAATCTAAACCGAAAGTCATTTGTTTGAAGGACCACTGAGTTTTCTTGTGGTTTGATTAGTGTTTATAATACATCTCGTACTCAAAAAGTAGATCTTTGTATGTCATATGGCAATCTTCCATAAACTGCACTAGATGGGTTTGATGAAATAACCTCGAAATGTTAAGCCTTAACCTTGTCCTTGAAAGGATAAGAGGCCTTAGCCAAGCTTTTTAAAGTGTTAAGCGTTTACGTAATTTTATTTGCGCTTCACATTTTAAATGATCCAACTTTTACATTTTATATGATCGTAACAACGATCGCTTATATAAAATATTTTATAACTTCAGTTATACAGTTATAGTTCAGTTCACTTCAACGGAGCTGTTTCGTAAGTGTTTAAATATCATAGTACTAGCGACTTACCGTGATAATGATGTCCTCCTGATTGATTTTGGCCACAATGGTCGAAAGATATTAGCCAGATAGATTAAACATATTGTGCTCAAGTATGCGCAAACACAGATGTACTCTATTCCCTAACTCTCATAATCCGATGGGACGGCAATCCGACACTACTGGAAAGAGTTCAGGCGCAGGACCAACGGCTTTATATCTTTCTGAAGCCGAACACAATTCAAACTTCAAGACTCCGGGCTACTACTATTTTTTTTTTTTTGATAGAAAAATCCTATAACTTTTTACCGGCCCAACCTGGGGTTGAAATCAGGACCTCAGGGATCTGCGGGCTTACACATCTAGCCAGTCAGAATCGGCATACTTTAGCGACTTATCGCATGACGTATACATTACTTGGAAACGTCATGTTCATGTTTTCACATAGTGATATGATTCGGTGATATTTCCACTCGTCTAAAAGCAAGTGACATCGATTTAAGCACAGAACATGCCATTAGTCTGCGACTACGCTTCCTTTGTGAAGCATCGTGACAAACGATGCGATTATGTCACGGAAATGGACACGAGTTTAAGTACGAAAAGATGTAATGGCAAATTTAGCGGTTTCAGTGTTTTTATTAGCTTCCGATTTCAATATTCAGTGACATGTTTTTCGTTTAGGAATTTATTTTTCTAAAACATTACTGATGTAGAAAATTTGTTATTCCGTATTTACTATTATTCATAGATTTGTATGCTTTAAACTTTTGCTTTAAAAATTTTATATATTCGGGATCACACCATTTTTTTCTTTTTTTGTCCCCTATTTTTGTATAATGTTTGGTTACTATCTCATCAGATTACAAGAGTAAAAGAGAAATGAGTGCATCTTTGTTTGCAAGTCTTATATCTTCTACATCTAAATCATTTATTGTCTAAACGGCTTAACAAAAAAATGTATATATTACAAATAACATTCATTTATCATGTATATTTTTAAAATAGATATCTTTGAAGATAACAGATAAAGGCACTTAGCTCATCTGATTAATTATATCATTCTATAACAATGGAATGGTGGCAAATAACATCGGAAGGACAAGGCATGTTGCTAGGATATACTTCGTGAACAAAGCCGTCTTAGTATATAAGAACGTAATAAGCTTTAGTGCATGTTACACATTCCCTACGCAATACTGGATTCTTTGATGCATACGTCGATACCTGGTGCGAATGGTTCGACGTTTCATACTAATACATAATATTATAAAGAAGTATTTTTTATTTGTTTGAATCAATGTTTGCTTTTTAATTATTTATAATTTGATTGATATCGAAATTATATATTATTTTAGTTTTTTAGTATTACAATGCAGCCATTGCGCACAGAATGCACACATACTGCACAGTATGTTAATATTTTGCATATATTTTGAGACATGGCTAATATGTGAACTTTTTTTATTAAAAATTGTTTGCAAGGCTATCAAATGGGCTACCTGATGGTATTTGGTCACCACCGCCCAATGACAATGGCACTATAAGAAACATTAACCATGCCTTATTACATCGTCAATGCGCCCCCGACCTTGAGAACTACGATGACATGTTCTTCATGCCTACAGTTATACAGCTTCAGCCACCTTTCCAAAAGGAATACAACGATACTAAGTATTGCTGTTTGGCGGTATGTGATGAGAGGTCCCTACCCAGACGGGTTGCATTAAGTCCTACCACCAAGTGGAGAGTACATTGTTAGTATAGGCGTTTGCCAAGCGAAGGCTTTTAAAACTATAAAAGATTAAAAACTATAAACTATAAGAGATTTATTTATTTTTCAAACTATCTATAAAAATATCAGCAACCATCCCGTCAAAACAAGAGTAGGTCTTCGCCCAGCCGTGAGCCCTTTATGTAAATGATTTACTGATCAGTTTATTTACCCAAGCAGTGTACTCATGAGTATAATAAAATTCATTAAAATACCTTCAATTACATAGATGTGTGAAGTAATTAATAAAAGGGTCCTTCACACGGCTCATGAAATGTGTCCCATTAAACCTCCCAAATGGCTATATAAGAGCGTCCCTAATTGTATGTGGTCGAATGTGCCAAATTAACATCTATGAACACCTAAAGTTTCAATGTACGATTGTGAGGCATATCAAAGTCATCTATAAAATTAATGTATCAAATGAATAATAAATTAATGTATCAAATATAGTAAAAAAATATAGTAAGAAAACACGGCATACATTCAAAGTTAACATAACATTCAAAGTTATATTACGAAAATTTGGCTTAATCAGTTAACAATCAATTTCGTAGTCTCCAGATTAAAAATTGCTTCAAAGTAAGAATTAAATAATATTATATAAATGTTAGTTTTTTATAGTCGTTGTGAGTGTTATATATTTCACATACATAATACATGTGACTTTAAGACTGACGAAACGTTTTTGAATAACTACGCCTCGTAGACAATTCTACATTCCGTATACAACATGAATCGCTTGTTGAATATCACCAGATTGTAACCAGACCTAAACCGAGTGAAGTGCAGCTATAGACTAAACTGAAAAAGAATAATTTTGAAATAATCTAATTTAACTGCAAACGTACCTAAGCCAAATTTAATTGATACAATTGATTTTAAGAACAAATTCGAAATGTCACAAAATAATTTACGATATTGACTACTATCTGCCCTTCCCGATTTCGTATGGGTAAAATAAAAAAAAATATTTGCATTTTTTAATCAATAAGGTATAAACATTCATAAATCGATCTATTCGCCCATACAGTACAGTGTTTATATGCACAAACTTTCTTCTTTAAGAAAGAAGAAAGAGAGGAAAAGTCGCTTGAAGGGCATAACGCTTTTTTTGTTACATGACTTTTTCTGCCAGCTCACTTTACTGTAAGCCGCATAAAAGAACTTCATACCAATAAATTAAAAACAAAAAATATGCAGGGCCTGTTGTACTATGCTTTTTATTTTTTAATTATATATACAAATATATAATTTTTAAAATCAGTATAGCAGTTTTTGAATTTATTCACTACAAACAAACATAAAAATTTTTTTTACCTCTTTATAATATTGAAAAAGGTACAGATTACGCGCGAGCGCGAGCGAACCCGCGGGTAACAGCTAGTTTTTCAATATAAACATCATGAAATCTTATTAAATACTATGGCAGCGGTTACTAAGACAACTGTTACTAGACGACACGACACGAAACACAATGTTTGGTATGAGTTCTCGTACACTGAGAGTGATAATATGTGATAAATCCGTTTTGGAGTTAGCTTCTATCGGGGAAGGAGTATCTGTTAGATATTTCAAGTCAATCTGGCAAATAGTTTAGATCTCGTAATGAGTGGTAAATCGCTTATATATATATGGATAATAATTATGTCAAAATAGTGTAACACCGTAAGTCGTTTTTAAATATTTCTCGAGTAAAGTGAGTTTTTACAGAATGCAGAACTGAAAAAAGAGGCATTTTTAAATCAAAAGATTTAGTAATTAGCCTCAACTATTTTTAAGTGCAGACGTAGACCATTTGATTGAAAGAATCGAATTTAAAGGCGAAATGCGGGATTCAGGTCACAGGAACAATAGTCGCCTTGAAGAGCTGCCGTTCATATGTAAACTTCAGAAATTAGTTCCAAATGAAATAGCTGCAATTTGAATACCTTTTATATACTCAAAGCTATTTATTGACTTATTAAAAACACATTGCATGTCAAACGTGAACAGCTATCTTATTATTATAAACATTCACATTACTTTTGAAATATAAACATATTATTTCATACAGATATTAGTTGACTTTTATAGTTATTGGTCCATCCCTTAAAGTCATAGTGTGAAGTTATAAGCATATAAAGTTCCTCTATAAACGGACTAAATAACGCAAAAAGAACTATTGAAATCAAACAGATAGTTCACGAGATTAGCGTATTAAGCTGTATCGCGCACGGACTCCCGAGCTTTGTTATATAAACATAGCTACTAGCCCGCGTTTCTTAGCGTGTTATTATATAATCTATCTTTCTTAATGAATGATCTAGCAAGTAACTTTTTTTTTCAAATTAAACCGTTATATCCTGATATTAAGCCGAGCAAACAAATTCATCAGCTTTATAATATATGTATAGATACAGATACGATTGAGTTCAGTTTGTAATGTAAATGTTTACTATAATAAAGAATAACTATAATTATTTGTGCGAAATGCTTAAATAAAATTCGATTCTTTTACTTTTTTATTGTTTGTTTTTTGTTGAGTCATAAAATGTAAATCAACATTTTACAAAATTAATATTAAAATTATCAACGGTTAAAAATGTAGATTCAAATTAATAGTTATTAATCCCCTTAGATTGAATTATATCGGCGAGCTTATTAAATACAATTCAATTATTATTTATCGTTAGTTTAAATAACCGTTACGTTCTTCAACTTTAAAATCACATACTCGTATACCGTAAAATTATAAAAAAATCATTTGTAAATAGAAAAACTTAATAAACGCTACAACGTCGCTTGTTTCGACCCTAAAAATATAAAATTTAAATAATTGCTCTTACCTCTGCTGTATAATTTCTCTGCATAATTTGAATAAAACGTATTCAAGGGCCCAGTTAAGTGTACTGAACAGGGGTCAGGGCAAATAATGACAAATACAAACACTGAATACACAATTTAATTATAAATACAGTATTATATTTACGTATGAGGCATGTATGTAAGCCATGATGGCCCAGCAGTTAGAAGACGAGAATCTTAACCAATGATTCCGAGTTCAAAGAGCTTTGTACAAGCCTGTCTGGCAGACATCAATACGGCCTATTAACAATACTTAATTATGTCTCCAGTTTGAAGGTGGCATGTAATCCAGTGTAACTACAGGCACAAGGAAAATGAAATTTTAATTCAAAAGGTTGGTAGCGAATTGTTTATGTAAGGCACGGTGAATATTTCTTACAGTGCCACTTTAGTGATCACACAGTGATCACTTACCATCACGTAACACGTTTTACCACCCACTTACTCATTTTATAAAAAAAAAAAAAATGAAAATCAGTATTATAAGGATAACTTAAATGTGTATACATAAAAACTGATTTTAAAACCAAAACGAATTATCCTTTTTTTATCATTTTGATGATAAAAAATTGCTTGCTTACTGTCATACATGAATTAGTTTTAAGTGGAAACTTGATTCGTGTGTGAACGAGTTAATTGTTGTATAATGTATGTGGTGTGTACTGTATGTTTCCCAATTATAATAAAAATAAAATAAAGAAACGCTATAACACAATCAAATAAAAATGAATACTTGTTTTTATTTGTTATCTGTGTATTAACGCGACATTAATTTTATTCAGGAAAAAATATAAATAGTTTTAGTCTGAAGAAATAATAATCCAAAAATGTTTTAAGAGGAGAAAGATTGCATCACAGATAGCACGTATATGATAAAATTAAATTGGTCAATCATAAGATTCGTGCACTTAAAAACTAAAAAAAATATAGAATTCCTGCGTTATATCGGTGATTAGATAAGATTATGTAAATCTGTATAATTACTGAATTTCAATTCTTTTAAGGGACAGTCAGAACCCTTAGAGGATCTTTCTTTTTTCATTAGATATGTGAAACCCTAAAAACTCGTATGTTTTTGAAATAAATCTGCGATTAATTGTATTTCATTTAACGAAACAGTTTTCTTTTGAATTCTTTAGAAGTTGATTTCCTAATCTTATATGTTTCTTTATTGAACCAGACACGCACATGATTAACATTATATACTTTACATGATATACTATACTGAGCAGCCGAGGCTAACTACCGACATCATAAGTTTATCATTAACTAAATCAACAGCTTAATACAACATGCTCAATACAAAACGAGACACATGTACTAATAAAAAAATCGTTTTATCAGTTGTTAGGAAATGCTTGAGATTCGTCAAATAAAACTAGTCACAATATATTATCATCCGAATTACATATTACTTAAGTATTTATCGATATGACACGTAGAAGAAGGTTTTTATCATATTTTTAATTTTGGTTGGATACAGACTTTTTTATTTTAATAACAATTAAACGACACAAAGCTGAAATTACTCTAATTCAACATTCAAAAAATTTAAAACTATTTTTAATTCAGAGCAAAAATTATAGCAATAGCTAATAAAAATAAATCATAGTAATGGACCTCTTTTTTAATTTTCTTTTAAAATTTAAAATTATTTACTATCTATAATTAAAAACATTCTAAAATCGAATGCACATTTAATTTAGACCACGCTGATAGGTAAATATGTATTTGTAGAAATAACATTTAAATCTTTTGTGTATGATGTTCTTAATTTAAAATAGATAATATTTTTATAAAACAAAAAGTTTGATATTTCACGAATAACGTGCTCGTATGTAACCTCCTTACAGAAAGATAATAGAAACAATAATGCGTAATTAATAGTCACGTGTCAATATTGCGTTTTTCATACATATTATACCAGACTTATCCTTCGGAGAGGACAACAAAGTGAATATTAATGCTTATGAATAAATCGGTGAAGTACATATGCGACCCAAATGTAAATAAGTCCTCTATATTTGTATGCATGAGCATGAGACATATATATAAATTGAGTTATAACAAAATATAACAAGCTCTTATTGTATATATGCTTGCTTAAAATTTCGATATTTTACTAGATAAGTTAAAATTAGTTTTATTTAATATTTCAATAATAATAATACTATTATAGATGCGGAAGGCGGAGGACAGGGAGCTTTGGCGCACCTTGGGAGAGGCCTATGTTCAGCAGTGGACAACGATTGGCTGTTGATTGATTGATTTGAATTCTATTATTAACTTAAGGATTCCTCACACTTCCACTCACACAGATTCATCTTTATAATATTACTATTTATTAGTGTGACCCTACGGCTTCGCCTGCGTATGAGGGATGGGAGAGCAGGTATTAGGTACCCTTTGTCCTACAACACAACTTTTTTTTTATCCACACGGTCTAGGATGTAGCACACGAAAACAAATACACAATGATTAGTTATATTGTTAAGACATAAAAACCTTTCTACAAATAAACATTTTACCTGGTGGTAGGGCTTTGTGCAAGCTCGTCTGGGTAGGTACCACCCACTCATCAGATATTCTACCGCAAAACAGCAATACTTGATATTGTTATGTTTCGGTTTGAAGGGTGAGTGAGCCAGTGTAATTACAGGCACAAGGGACATAAAATCTTAGTTCCCAAGGTTGGTGGCGCATCGGCTATAAGCAATGGTTGACATTTCTTACAATGCCAATGTCTAAGGGCGTTTGGTGTCCACTTAACATCAGGTGGCCCAAATGCTCGTCCACCTTCCTATTCTATAAAAAAAAAAAAAATTCACTTTATCATATATAATATTGGTTAGTATTAGTTAGGAAGTACTATAAAAACAACCCATATTAACTTAAACTTAAAATTAATATTGTAGCGCTAGCCATTTGAGGTCTAGTTACATTTTACCCTATATTATTAAATATATACCTAATTTAAAAAAAAAATACCATTAAATACATGTATTTTTCTATAAAAATATATTGTATTATTATTTATTATGCAGTGCACAAAAGCACAAATTAATTGCTTTTAGAAGATTTTTCATAGCTTAACCTGTCAGTTATATTTGTAGGTTATATCTTGCAATTGATTTTAAACCAGTTCGACTCAGCCGAAAGGAAATTTGAAATTTGGTCAAATTTAGGGTGATGAAATTTTATACAAACTTTGGTACTGTTGAAAATAGAATTTTATTAACATTTTAGTACATGGCTTAAATTAAATTTCTTTTTAAATGCTATTTTCGTCTTTTTTTAAATTTCTTAAATAGAACGGCTATGATATATTTATTGATATTTATTAATGATAATGAGAACCCCGGGATAAACGTCATTTCGATAATGCTTCCCTCTGATTTCCACTTTTTCAATAAATTTCCACTATAAAGATTTTCTGTTCAATAAATTTTCGTTGCATGCAATGACGGGTTTTTTTACAAACGACCGACAATTTATAGTTTTATATAAACACGATCGCCACCGATACGTACATCCCTGTGATAGAGTCATTTACGCGTGACACATATACAATGTTTCTACTATAAAATCAACTAGTTCATTGAGCTAAAGTTATTGTTATTTGTTTTATTTTTTTTATTTTTTTTATAGAGTACATTACTTTCTTCATTCTTATCTATCAAAGATAAAATCAATTCTCATTCTGCCAATGCGCAGCATTCCATGGGATTAAAGAAGTTATATTAATTTACAAGTAATTATACTGGCTCACTCGCTTTATAAACCAGACCAGAAAAATGGTTGATATTTAGCGGTAGAATAAGATTGTAAGTGGATGTTACTTACTTTCACAAAATATTGTGTTTTGTCGCCATGGCTCGACTCGAATATGTCTAAGTGGGTACAATTCCACCTCTAAAGAAAACTTTGCATTAATGCGTTGCCTTTGTAATCAGCAACACATTTTATCATTTCAGATATATGATTGAAAAAACAGTGGAATTGTGTTAATTTAGTATAATACAAATCAATTAAAAATAATTATATTTTAAGTAACTGACACTCGGGACACGCCCGCGTATAAGAGGGGAGATATTAGTTAGCCGATGTGTTAAGTCAGGGTATGAGCTACCTCTGTTCCAAATTTCCGTTAAGTGTTTGCTTGAAAGAGTAACAAAAATCCATCCATCCTCACAAACGTAATAATATTAGAAGGATATAGCAATGGTTCAGATTAAAAATACGATAATTTGAATACTTTCTAAATAATATTCATAGTATCATAAACATGCTTTTATTCAACAAATGCAAAACACGTTTTACCTTCTTGACTATTTTGTTAAAGTGTTCTTATAAAGGACATAATGGACAATCGGATTTGATAGAAAAGGATCCCGACCACTGTAAAAAGGCACGTAGATACAGTCCCTTGCCCACCGATATTTCAGATATTCAATAGGCTGACCTATTTTAAAGCTGTCTCTGCTGAATTTCGAAGTTGAATAGAATGCTCATACGGAATTCAAATTAAATGGAGTATTTTTATTGAATTCCCATAGGGATTTTCTTTTTTCTCCCTTTGCCTTAATTTTTGAAGGTTAAGGGAGAAAAAAGAAAGCTATTTGCTATTTTAAATTTATATAACAGTAACTGTTACACAAATTGATGTATCATGTTGTGATCAGCAGGGCTATTCTGTAAGAACTCGCTACATTACTCACCCGTGAAATGGCGACAATCAACTTATGGTGATATACTGTTATTGTATGATATAATATATTGATGAGTGTATTCTTGAAATTTTATAATTATTATGGTCAATGTCACATATCACTTCTTGACTCGTTGGTCTAGTGGCTACATGTAATGCGAAAGTCTTGGGTTCAAATCCCAGGTCGGGCCTATACAAAGTTATTCAGTTTTTCTCTCGAAAATTCTCAGTAGCATCCCGGAGATTGAAAGTTGGAAGTGTGTGTACACACCCGTGCCTCGGAGTAAAGCCGTTGGTCCTGCGCTTATACTCTTTCCACTCGTGTCAGATTGCCGTCACATCAGATTATAAGAGTTAGGAAATAGAGAGTGCACATGTGCTTGCGCATACATTTGTGCACTATAATATCTGAGATCTGAGATTGGCCGCCGTGGTCGAAATCGGTCTGGACGACATTAACACTTACTGACATTTCACGACCGATTTAAGCAATGAGGGTTGAGTTTGGTCTTACAGAATAGCCCTACTGCTGTGCTACTCCGTAAGAACTCTCTTCGCACCTCACCTGTGTAAGGTTAAAACCCGCTTATGGTGATACACTATTTTGATGCGTGTATACTTTAAGTATTCTTAACATTTATTATAGTAAATATTGCATAACCCATTATGAAATGTAATAATAATATTTTGCGAATAGTTTCGAATTGAAATAGAATTATTTCATGGTTCTATTGAGAAGATAATTGTAGCCAGGTGGAGGAAAGTTAGGAGAGTACTCATATTTCCACATAAAAAGGTTTATAATATATATCCCCATACTCAAGTGTAAGTGTGCAAATATAACGTAAAGGGAAATTAATTTTATTTTTTATGCCTGTATTGAATGTTGTATAATAAATCCCGATTAGTTCTTTCTATCTCGCTCTTTCTTCTAGCTATGCCAACATCAGATTACAAAACAGCAGATCAATCAGCTATCTTGTTTCAGTCAACTGGAACTTTGTATTCAAAATAGTCAAATTTTATAAGAAAATTGAGATCACTTTATTGTTTCGTTAATAATGGCGTGGCGTCATCATTAATCACTTAGTTGAGTTGACATCTTTGGATTAAATTAATTTTCTTTGTTGTGAAGTATTTTAAGCTTTGTAATTTTCTAAATCATTATAAATTGTCGAATGATTTGCAATTTCTTGATTAAACAAACAACAATGTTCAGAAATATAACTATATGTGGTACCATCAATTCTTTCTCTCATATTTATTATTACTATATTATTTATTCAAACACTGATGTTATCTTAAGTAAAAATTTACGTGTTATAACCACTGGCTTATCTCGGCTCAAAAAGATATGTACCAAAGTTTTACCTCTGTCGATAAAATTCTTTTCTCTTCGAGGGATTACGATGCTAACAAAGTGAAGGAATTAGAGAGGCAAAACTAGCAATACAGTAAAAGGTGAAACTGTTTGCCGTATGGAATCGACTGAATCCAATTCGGTTTGCAAATTTCGAACAGAACAGAGGAGACCAATTTAAAGAGAATAAAGCATGCATATTAAGTTACTTTTATAGGTGAATGTTCTATGTTTACTTATAAAATAACTTGTTTATTTTTACGTATTTGCTTATATATATATAGTAAATTTATGTACAAAAGTTCTCAAGGTATCTTGGTATATTGTGTCGTAATATTTTATTATTTTTGGATAAAGATATTATTAATTGATTGATATCATATATACTATCATTTTTTTGCACAACCGTCATTAAATTAACCAAAGATATAAACATAATATTGCGAAGAAACCCGCAACGCGCTCAAACCGTATTACTTACCTCGAAATGAGAAGAAGCCTTGACTAGTATTCTTTTCCTTTCAAATAATACAAAAATCTTGGTAATATGTCATGTGAAACATGAAACAGGACATTACACTCTGCTTAGAAATAAATTAAAATATTATCAATTACCACGATATTTAAGCATGACACATTGACTGCCTTACACACAAACACAGATTTATCTTTTTCTGGCAAAATTGTTTTAAGATTTGAAAGAGGAAGGCGTCTTATTTTAAACATAGAGGTAAAATATATAACAAATAATTAAAGAATTATTCACATTGAAGCCTTATATAATAATCAACCGCGTGGAATGGTGGCAAGAATGCTAGCAGCATTTCTTTTATTTTTCTTTTATATCCTATAAAAATAGATAAATTAAATGTTGTTTTAAAACTATAAGTTAATCTAAATACATTTTATAAATACGCAAAAATATAAAAAAGATATTAGCCTCTTTGCTCTTTGAAGTCGATTATAAAGACCACTGAACCACAAAGCTCATTACTTTATAAAAGATTCTACTGACAGTGTTTTCTTTTGTCCCAGAGTAGCTTGGCCGTGTCGAGGTTAAAAGAACAGTGGATTAAGGCAGGGTCAGACGAATTTTACATAAAACTATGTAAAATAAAATATATTTATTTGTTTCTAAGCAATCGAGAATACATAGTTTTCATTTTCAATTAATAGACAAACTGTTTCGTATGTTCTTGGTTTTTATTTTATCCAGCACTTCATTTACGTAACTTAATAATCATCATTCAAGCTTCTAACGATATAAGACAAAAAATTATAAGGAGTTAAATATTAAATATAAAAAATAAAAAAATAATTAAACTGTAATTGTCAATAAATTCAAATTAAGAATATGTTATTATAATTATAAAATTACTTAAACATTGTTGTCATAATTAATGTTGATTCTCTGTCTGACTTGTATCAATAACGAACGAAAACAAACAATAAGTTTATATAAATAAACATAATTTAAATGTATGTCTGTGATTTAAAAAAAACTGTCGCTTGCAAAGTTAACATGGCTATTTGCGAGTTACCAAAACCAAAGCTATCATATAGTTTCATTATTATAATATCCTAGGATAATAATAATAATATCCTAGGACATTTTTCACACACGGCCATCTGACCCCAAATTAAGCTTGTACAAAGCTTGTGCTATGGAAACCAGACAACTGATATACTACAAATACTACTTTTCTTTTGTAAATACATACATATATAGATAATTACACCCAGACTCAGGACAAACAGACATGTTCATGCACACAAATGTCTGTCCTGGGTGGGAATCGAACCCACAACCTTCGGCGTGAAAAGGCAAGTATCTACCAACCACGCCAACCGGCTCGTCAAATTATTACATTGATAATATTAAATATAACGGGTTTTAGGTTGCAATTAGACTTCTTAAGTATATTTTTATTTTTTATTTTATTTATTATTACTTTTTAGTTTTCATTTTAAGGCTATTTAGTCTTTAGTTATAAGTTTTAATAAAATTTGAATTACGAACCATCTGCTGGTGAATACCAAGCACCTCCCATACATCGGTGCTTGCACAAAGCCACGAAGTAAATTTCATTTGTGTCAATTATTTCAAATTGCATTAATGTTTTTGGCCGATTTCCGTCACGGTAGAATGCGTGAGCAATTCCGAAGGACCTTATACCCGCTTATGCTTAAAATGGATTAAAATCGAGTTATAAGCATATATATCTTTTCTTCCCTTCTTGAGAGCGCTTTTGCTAGTGGCTTAGTTCTATCAGTAGCAGTGACTTAGGTATTTTATTACTATGGGTCATTGTACATACGCTTAGCAGGAAGGATGACTTTGAGTAACTTTATTCTACGAACTCGGGTTTCAGTACACTTAAAATCAGCCATAATGATAGAATAAATTTTAAATTGATTTAAATACTATATATAACGTCTACGGCGATATGGTAAGGTCCCCCACTCTATCTTTCCGGTTTGCTGGGTAATGTACTATGTGGTATTGCGCTATTGCTGGTTAACGTTATTATGTCTTTAATGATGTCTCTCGTTGATCGGTAGTACCGGAATCATGACCGAATGTTGCAGTACGTTGAGGAGGCAGTAATACTGCTATACTGATACGTTCATGCAGTGAAGGACAATATCAATCAATGGATTTCATCCAGACTGGCATGACGCACTAATCGTTTTATGCGAGAAGTGTCGTTTGTAGTAAACTACACGTCCTTATTAGGGACGCCCCCATAGCTTAGTTTAGGGATATCACAAGTGATATTGTAGCATGTCATAGTAGTAGTTATGTTTCTCTACATGCGTCAACATACTAGCGATAGAAAGTGCAGCCTGCATATATCTCATTTGTGTAGTTTACAATGTGCAAATAATGATCTGGGTTTTGTTCTGGTTTAGGTAATCGACCAATAGGTGCGTTGCTTGCTGTAGACTGACGTTAAGTTTTATATTTACTATGGAGTTATAGATTTAAGTAAAGCTTATAAAAGGTATATAAATAGGATAGGGATGCGTTCAGTTTAGTTATAAGTCTTAGATATAAGTCTTACTTTTAAGTAAGGAACCGCGTTTATAGGTTACAAAATAATAAGATATATTTATATTTTATAAACAATACGGAAATAAGCACATGAGCCTATTGAGGTAGAGCATATGACAAATTATATTTAAGTCCACTTGAGTGGCATCTATGTGATTTACGCAATTGATGCAATATTTATATTATTATATATTATTCCACAATGGTTAGAATTAAAACATATTATTATTATAACGGCGCTCAATGTCAGTGGATATAAACTTAAAGGGTTATTCTTGCATAAGGCCATCTGGCGGTTGTGCACTTAAGCTGGTATGAGAACCAGTGTTTCATTTATATTATTAAAACCTAGGTCTGGTCCCTATAGCTTGGACTTTTCTACAGCTTTGACTGTTCGAACTTTGGACTTTGTTCCTTATTTTTGTTGTGGCTACGGCTACTTTATAAACACCACAGTTAGGACTGTGCTTCCTACTTGACTACTGTCTAGTTTATTGATTTATTGATAAGACTTTCAGTCTTTTAAACACCTCAGCTACGGCTGTGGTACCTAATGGACTTAAGTTCCATTCCATATATTATTAACTACTTGTGGGCGCACTAACTAACAAAATTGTATGTCCCATGATCGAGGAAAGTTCACCGATGCGCGGTCGGAGCCTATAGCTGACGGTGGGTGTGGAGCCAATTCAGCCTCCTACCCCTTTTATATTTTTCTAAATCAGTTAAATATATAAAGATGGGAAGGAGCGACATCCTTCAACTACTCGTAAGAGATGTTAAAGGAAATGGGACCGGGATCTCATTACTAAAATTGTTTACAATTTCAGTCAATTAATTTAAATCAATTAAAATTTTGCTTATATTAATAAATAAAAATAAAAATTATAATAAAAACGTATTAAAAGATAAACATAGTTTTATTTGACTTCTCTTTAGTTTGTTGAACATGTTATCTCTAAAATAACACGGTAATTACGAAAACAACATTATTAAGATCCTAACTAACTAGGCGAAATCACGAGCCAATGTACTATTTAAATAATAAAAATATGAATATTTAATTCTTTTATAATTAAGGTAGGCAGGGTTTAATCACAACTTTAAGACTATTTGGAATCAGTACCAAGCGCGAGAAATATGATGAACTTATACAATAATAATAAGTATTTAAAAAATCTCCTTATAATGATTTTATACAGCTTAAAATCTAAGATTTTTACATATGAATATTATGACCATTTGTAATTCACTGAGGTCGAAAGAACCCTTACATATAAACGGAAAATGTCACGGTCCATTAGGTAAGGACGTACTAATGGAAGCCACCCTGAAGACTCGAAACCACGCTGGATATTATAAATATTCAACATAACGTATAAAATTTTACGTTAACATAACATTTCACGTTATACGATAAACAATGTTTTTAAATCATAAATTCTGACCACGGCTTTTATAAGTAAAAGATACTCTCATTAATTTGGGATGAAATGAATAAAATAATACATAATGATGTATTTTTGGGTTTTCCATCCTATTACAATTAATTAGTGAAACAACATTCGAAAGAATTAAAGATAATTAATGTAGATATTAATAAAAAGATACTTATTTTTAATAAAAAAATTATATCATATAATTATGACCCTTGATCCTTGAGTCTTCTTATATAAGTAAATTGAGACGTTAAATAACACTAGTCACCTTCGTGGTTTCCTTTACGTCTTTATATTCCGATGCGTTATATACGACTGCCTTATTAATATCTTTTTTATCTTTCCATAAATCTTTATATTCTTTCCCTTTATAAAAGTCTTTAGTTTTTTATATTTCTCTAGACGTATATTTAGTTACGATTATTTCTTTAATGCTGTCTCTTTCATTTATCTTTGGTAAGTCTTCTTTTTATCACGGTAGTGTTTTTACGTATCGTCTATGACGTATTCTTGTATTAATTGACGGTTTGTTGATTTCTTCGCAGTAAAATTTTTCCGCTATTAAAATCTTTCTGTTATTTTATAAAGCTCCCTACAAGTTTGTTTAGGTTATTTTTTAATTGCATTAGCTAGGTAGACTGGCAAATCATCATCAATGGTAAGTGATCACCACCGTCTACTATCACTACTGAGTTACAGTGGCTCACAACAATAATAAGTACCTATTGTTGCAGCGGTATATACCACCCACTCATCGGGTGGTATCTACCCAGACGAACTTGCACAAAGCCCTGCCGAGGAGTAAAGATGTCATTACATTGAGTGTTTGGAAAATAGTGCTTTGATAGTTTAACCATAAAGATACTCATAAGCTGCCAACTTCGATTTTTTAGTAAATCAAGACTCACTCATCGTGCCATTAATGTGATTTATCTATAATCTTATATTATGAGCGGCTCTCATAGTAATTAGCTTTTATCTACTCAAGGTCGTTATAATATAATATTATTTTCTATCTCATTTGCTATGGATATGTAAATAAAATATAATAGACAATTAATAGAAGTTTGGTTACAATTCCCTCATCAAGTTCAACAACAGCACAACTAAAGGTTCTTGAATTCTATTTAAAAAAAAAGTGTAATTTCAATTATATGGTAAAATTGAGATTTTCATCCTCGTCATCCCTCTAAAGAAAAATATAAGTCAAAAGAATAAAAATATTAGTGGCCCTACGTTAATAAGCGTTTAGGTAAACACCGATGTATCTCTTCCCGTCTTCATTGATTTTACATTCGAAAGAAGAAAACACAGCAGTGTTTGATTAATCACTTCCTAAGCAACATTTATAGATACATAGCTGTATATGTTTTTCATTTTAATGTCACTATGGTTATTCTGGTAATTCCTTAATTGTGTAATAAATTAGTAATGGTGTCTTGACTTAGATAATCTTGTTACTAGCTCTTAAAACTAAGGCTTCGTAAGCTAATTGGCTGTTTATTACAGTAAAATACATTAAATAATATTCTATTTGGGATATGGATCATTACTTCTTAAAATTATGAACAAACACTTATATATTAGTACTAATGGTAACTTCTGCAAGCCTGTCTGAGTGGGTACCTGCCCCTTATCAATTATTCCACCACCCAACAGCGATACTTTTACTACTCTTATTACCCAGTAATTACACAAAACAAATAGCAAATCTGTGTGACACGCCATTATCTACTACTGCATCTCCTTCTCTCTAGCTATACGAAGCGATACGAAGATTGAGCGATTAGTATAAAAAATAAAGCCGTTTGCGTTATGCAGGGTATTTTATATCAATTAACGGTTTCATCCATGTTTCTATATTAAATAGGCCGAGATGGCCAAGTGATTAGAACGCATAAATCTTAACCAATAATCGTGGGTTCAAACCCGGGCGAGCACCACGGAATTTTCATGTGCTTAATTTGTATTTATAATTCATCTCGTGCTTGACGGTGAACATAAACATCGTGAGGAAACAGTAATTTCACTAAAATTCTGCCACATGTGTGGTGGAATAATCTCCAAAACTTCTCCTCAAAAATAGGAGGAGGCTTTAGCCCAGCAATATATAGGGATATTTAGGCTGTTACTACTACTACTTCTATATCGAATAGTTACATTTTATTAGTATATGCATATACACAAAATATAATAGTGGTATGAGTATGGAAAAATATTATATTATTTAAATTAAATACATAGCTTTAAAAAAAATAAGTTAAGCCCCGAGCTAATGAAATAAAGTAATTGTTTATATAAATTAAACACAAATTCTTCCTGAAAAACATAATATCTTCTTATAAAAAGCAACTACTTATATACTTACCACATAAAATTACTTAACAAAGCAATTTACAGTAAATTAATATAATAAAATAAATATTAAAACACGTACACATTATTTTACAATTTAACTTATAATTTAAAAATATATATTTATCTTTTTAATTCTACAATTAAGATCAAGTAATTAGTTCAGCTAAATTTAACAAACAACCGATCCAGTTGCTGTGACAAGGGGATAAGCAAGTCATTCAATTTGTCGTACACTGGTTTTCCCCTGTCGCGTAACACGTAACAAATCACGATTTAAGAACTGAACTTTTTTACGGCAATCGTACTGTCCCCTGGAAATAATCTCTAAATATTAGTTTTTATATTTTCGATGTTATTTTAAAGAAATAAAAAAGATTTATAGCCAAACATACATGATGGTATCTCAAAAATAACTGAAACTTTTACAATTAGAATTTAAAAAGAAATATTAACTATTGTGTTTTAATATACTAGGTATTTTAATAAATCAACTTTTCATGAAATTGAAACTGTAGATAGATTAAAAATAAATAGCAAAGTTCTGAAGAGAAAAGTAAAGAAAATCCCGAGGTACAGCTTTTTTTCTTTGCAGATACAAAGCAATCGAGACGATCTCCCTTAACAAGAGCCGCTAAAAATAGAACAAGTGGACGGAAGGCGTGAAGTTTTGTCTTAATACTCAACCTTTTCAGGGTCAATGCGTCATTAAACCAACTGAATATATTCAGAATCATATAAAATTTACAGTCATGTGACATACAATCTTATCTTACAAATATAAACGAACTAGCTGTTCCGAATAGTTTCACCCACATTAAACGGTACTGCTCAGCCTGGTAAATGTTACTGGTTGTAGATTGATGTTATAAAGTCTATAAACTCATTCAATAAATGTGTTGTACGTAGTTTTTTTTAAATCGAACTAGTAAATCCTAAGTTTAGAGTATTGGACAAGTAAATAAATAAATAACAAATATAGACATTAGCGATGTAAAAAATATTAATTTGAATGTTTCAAACATGTTTTACTTTCTTAAGGTTATTTCCAAAATGTTTTGAAATAACGGTTAGAACTGATTACTTAAAGCTCGTTAATAGGTACAACAAAATTATCAGAGAAGAAAACTATAGTACCTCTACGGAGGAACGGGAATTTAAACATTCTTAACTTCCAAAATTCACGTCCAATTCCTTCCAATTCACGAGATTGGCGAACCCTATTGAAACTATCTTGACTGATAAACTAAATATTTTTTTATTGACCCGACCCCCGGGATTCAAGCCCAGGAATCTGACATCTGGATTCTCATAAGCCATAAGTTCTACAAAGCGTTACAGATCTCATTTAGAGTCAGGGCAAAGTTTAACTCCTTTAACATATAGCAGACAATTTCATTACAAGAACTTGACCCAAACATGAAGACTTTCTGTCTCTGTTAATTATCCCTTGAAACTATCAAAACTCTGTAGCAATAGAATTATCAATACATAAATAAGAAGTCCCCAGAGAATGCCTACCTTTCTGAAAATGACATAGATCGCTATTGAACACATTGTATCGGAGTATTTATAATTATAAAATTAATTAAACTTTCATTTCGAATAAATTATCAATCCAAAGGTTGCGAACTCTAGCCAACTTTTTTCATGCATCAGACATTTAAAAAAAGTTGAAGTCACAGAACTTCTAGCGTATAAATAAGAGAAATCAGTAAATTAAAAAGAATATACAAATAAAAACGGTTTCATTAATAGAAAAACAAATATTTTTCATATTGTTATAACATGCCACGTATGCACAAGTGAGAAGAGAGCGGCGGAGAAGGGCGTGACGGCATATGAGAGCGTCATGCCGTTTACACTGAATTAGAATCGGTTTTATCTCCAAGGCGCGCCAATGGATTTTACATAAAAAAGGTGTATTAATATCCAAAGTTAGTATTTTTTTTAATAATAATCAAATGGTAATTGACACTTTGAGATACATATTGAGTATACTGTTGCCGCTTTGATTTCGAAGTTAGCAATACAACTAAAAAGTAAAAAAAGAAAGCATTGGCGCTAGTGAGTGGAATTGCGGTGAACTTTTCTTGATACGATCGAGGGTATTGTGATCAACCTTTATGCTTATCTTAGAATGATATAATTTGAACTAATACTAACTGTTTAATTTCGAGAACAAACGTATTCGTAATGCCAATTTATAACGATAAACTGGAACATTATTTATTAACATCATGAATTAAAATATATTAAATGAATTGCTGGTGATGCCAATGTTTACATGCATTACATTCATGTTTCGATTATATTCATTTATTTTTTCCAAATAATCAATGTAGTTACCACACTTATACGCCATACAGTACTAATTTAAATAAAAGACCAATTTTATTTTTCAAAACAAAAAATATATTTATAATAGTAAAAAAAGAAGTTTCGTTATAAAAATAAACAGGTTTTGCCGACATCTTTCTTAAAAAACAAATTCATTATAGATTATAAAACGTAAAGATAAAAATTTAATATTCTAGCTATATTAACTAACCTCGTTGGCCGCGTCGACCCCGCCGACGTGCCGCAGCTCGGCCTAATTGTCGGCATTTACCTTGTCGGCTAAATCGCTGTAATTTGCAAGACTACCGACGCGTAGGCACTCCTGTTTTAAAACTCAATTTTGCTTGTCATTTATTTTCGAAAAACAGATTAAAAAGCAATATAAAGCTTTTATTAAAAACGTCGAAAGGTAGAGAAGTAAATACGACCTAACAATAAGAACTTGTGGGCCATATCGATACTTTGTATAAACTGAAAATTGCACCTACAACTTGGTCAGTAATAAGTAGTACAGTTGACAACCATACTTATACGTATTATATAACGCATACAAACAAAATTGTTTTAACATATTACGAACAGCATGAGGTCGATGCTTGACATTTAATTTTTTTTCTTACAGAAGGATATTTCTGATATTGCCAAATGGGCTGTCAGTAATAAGATTACATTGTATCCTTGAGTACACAATAATACGAAATATTGCCGTTTGGCATTTGAATTTAATGCATGAAAATTTAACTTATTAGATCTTTTTGTTAATAATATTTTGATCGATTAGTTTCTCTGAAGCAAGTGAATATAAAATAATATAAAGTATCTATACTACATAAATGAGGAGACTTTTGTTTTTTATAATGCCTAACTGACTACTAAACCAATACACATAAAAGTTATATCAGAATATGCAGGGCGTTTTGGATATGGTTTTAGTATATAATATAAGTAGATGTGCATCATCTTCAAGACTAATGACGTGACAAGAGTCAATCTCATGTTCTCGTTACATATACAAGGGAACGTTAAACATGACAGATGATATGATGCTGTCGACCAAATAGTAAAGCAGTAATAATGCCTCAATAGTTCATTATTATACGGAGTGCTTACTGGTGGTAGAGCTTTGTGCAAGCTCATCTGGGTAGGTACCACCCACTCATCAGATATCCTACCGCAAAACAGCAGTACTTTATATTGTTGTGTTCCGGTTTGAAGGGTGAGTGAGCCAGTGTAATTACAGGCACAAGAGACATAACATCTTAATTCCCAAGATTGGTGGCGCATTGGCGATGTAAGCGATGATTAACATTTCTTACAATGCCAATGTATATGGGCGTAGGTGACCACTTACCATTAGGTGACCCATATGCTCGTCCGCCTTCCTATTCTATAAAAAAAGTGTTTTGAATGTTATGCCAAATATAATTTTAAGTTTACTTTTTATTAATAGAATATTAGTTGACTGCCTCGTTGGTCTAGTGGCTTGATGTAAGGCCGCAGATCCGGAGGTCCTGGGTTCAACTCCCAGGTCGGGCCAATAAAAAGTTACTGGGTTTTTCTGTCAGAAAATTCCCATCAATATAGCATCCCCGGGGTTTGGAAGTTGGAAGTGTATAAACCCCGTGCCTCGGAAAGCACGTAAAGCCGTTAGTCCTGCGCCTGAACTCTTTCCGGTCGTATCTGATTGCCGTCCTATCGGATTATGAGAGTGAGGGAAGAGCGAGTGCACCTGTGTTTGCACACACACTTGTGCACTATAATATCTCCTGCGCAGTTGGCTAAACTCTCTTGAGATTGGCCGCCGTGGCCGAAATCGGTCTGGAGGACGTTATTATTATTATTAATAGATGGCGCTAGAATGTAAAATACATTACATCGCGCTTAAACTATTTATTTTTGTAAGGACTTAATTAGGCTTGGTCTATTTAAAATGTGAAAACAATCAAACTATCTGACCAGCAATAGATATTCGTTGGTTTTATTGTAAAATGAGTACAATATTACCGAGTAACTCTCTTTTTCAAAAAGGCAACGCTAGTATTATTTTCATATTTTGACATGATAAGGGAAAACTATGATAACATAACGCTTGTCTGTATTTTAGTTTCTTTATACTTGTACTATAACTATTATTGTACTAAATCACCTAGTATAAACCAATGTACCTTCAAAGGTGAATCCAACCTGGATTTGGAGATTGGAACTAATATTTAGACATATGCCAATATTATTTTATATGTTAAGTACAAAAGTACACAACTCTAACGAAAACAAAAATATTTTTCATATAGATTACAAGCATTTATTTGTCAGCATAATATTGTTCAAATAGAAGCTTACACAAAACGGAAACATAATAGGCCGTAAATCATATACTAGAAAAATATTTAGCTTAGAGATACGAAATATTTGGATACTTTTTCATAAACCGTCAAAGGTTTGCTTTAGATATTTCAAGTCACATTGTCTTTTTTGTATGATAATAAAAAATATTGTAATAAGTAAAAGTATTACTTTTTCAGCGTAGTACATTAATTTATTATTCGCTTGTCATTATTATATTTGGGGTTAGTTTACAATAAAAATAAGTAAAATTACTTCTTGTTACGTCACTCTGACGTAAGGGTTCTTCTACTTTTAAAGAGAAGGTTTGGAGCTCATTCCACCACGCAACTTTAATGCGGGTTGACAGATACTCATGTACAATAATATCATTCAAGGTTTTCCTTAGCTCAAAGTAATAGTTATGTGTTTTCAATTCATTCAAAAAAAAAGTATATAAGCGTCCATTCATAATTTATTTTCCAATAAAAAGCATAGCGCGTGTTAGACCAGAGGACAGACACTTGAATGTATGGGTCTAGTTGCCGCATGCTATAAATTTTCTTTATGGAATGATCCAGGCTTCAGAGCCGGACGGCGCCGTGGGTTACGAGCCCCTCGTAGTTCATCGCGTTACTTTACGGGAATATACAAAAATATTACATCTATTTTATGTGGACATCGAAAATTTTTACACCTGAAATCGCCTTGCTTATATATTAATCTAATGGTTATTATTAGTTTGAATACGATAATCTCAAGATCTAATCCAAATTGAAAAATATTATTTGTATTAAATAGTCCATATATTGAAAAAAATGTTTATAGATTATATAACGCTACGACCAAAGAAGGGCTAGCAGTAACGCTTAAACGCGCGGAGCAGCTAGTCTTGATAAAACCACAAACACGTAGAGCTCAAGTTTTTAGTCTTTAGACAAGTAATAAAACGTTTCACCGTTAAGAATATCAAATATGCATACAAAACAAACTTTAGATCCTGACAACGGTGTCCATGATAATATTATCCTATATAGCGCATTCGCTCGGAATTGTTTGAAGATGTTACTGATCGACCATCAGCTGTTCTAAAGTCACACAGGATATATTACTGTGTACAAAAGTGTGCGCAAACATAAGCGCAATCTCTATTCTCACTCTCATAATTCGATTGGACGGCAAATCCGACAGAACCGGAAAGATTTCAGGCGAAGCACGAACTGTTTTTCATGATTTTCAAAGCAGGGTGAATAATTATAAGTTTCTTTCTCACATCAGTAATTTGACGTTCGGAAAAGGGGACAAAGCTTTGTGTAACTTAACAACCACTATACCTACAATGTTATTAGTAAAGTATTACGTTTAATGATTTCAATCCTAATAACAGTTCTGTCGCAATTTTCTTGCTTTTTATGCAAAGAGAGATTTTCTTAGCAAACTTGAAATCATCACAAGCCACCGTTGATATTATTTTATTTGTTTTGTGAATGTATGAATATAAAATCAGAGTTATTACTGGTGAGATGAAATATAGAAGAACATTTTTCAAGCATAAAATATATTTTTAGTTAAATATTCCATTCCTCATATCGTTATGTTCTTAAAGTAATACAACTTTGACTTTTCTTTAAGTATTATTCATTATTTTTTAATGAATGCAAAGAAGGTGTTTGACCCTTTATTTCATTTGAGAAATATATCAATTACGATTTTCTTGTTAGTTTCAAATTCAATTTAATCTTGTCACATAATTGAAAAATTTAACAAGTGATTATAATAGCCAACTTGAATAAAAAAGGAAAGATAGAAATTTATCATTATTTAAAATGAATTCTCGTATTTTTTTTATATATTATAAATTATATCTGTATCACATTATTATTCCATGTCGCACCTTAACCGAATTCCATACTCGTAAGCGGAAAGAAAATCAAATCATCCAACTCCATTTTACTCTCTGAAATAACCCCGAGAACCACTTTGTTCAGTAAAACACTGAGTACAGAAATTCTTCCAAAATATTACTTTTTTATTGTTCTTGTTCAAGAGATATTAAGGACGTTAAACTTGCTCAAATCCCAAATAAAATTCCCTGGTGATTATCTAGAGCGTTACGATGAACATTTTATTTGTCAAGATAATATATCTCCAAAAATAATGGGTACTATAATTTATGAAGAATAAATAGTATTCCAGTTCATACAAAAATTTCTTAAAAGTATATAAGTATAATAAATAATGCTACTTGTACAAATTAAAAAGACAATCATGAAATGACTAAGATTACAATGTCCAAACAATGAATAAAAATTAATACAGGCCTTCAATTGTTAAAATATTATTATTATCATTTAATACTTGATTGCACAACATATAAATAACAGATAACATAAGAGTAACAGAGAGCAACAAATCAAACAACAATTGGTGCGCGAAGGCGGTCTTATCGCTTATAGCGATATCTCACAGTTAACCTTTGGTGAAAAACTACACATACCTACATCCCGATAATACACCTACAAATATTATATATATATATATATATATATATATATATATATATAATATTTATAGAGTATAAAATTATCTATGTATAATTATAAACTACATACTATTTCATATATACATACAAAGTAGTAACTTCCATGAGATTATACCTCTAGTATGTGTAGATACGAAAACTGCCGTTAAAGCAGTATAAAGAACAGATGGTTCAAATAATAGAAGGCATTTTAACCGAATATTAAAATCATTATATATATCGTGATCGTCGCGGTAGCGGTTGCATGCGTAAGCGATTCCGTGGCGCTCCTCGTTATGACGGAAAGGGTACCGCTGGTTTTTTAGTGGGTATTCCGTTGTTCGGGTCGCACTCGGCGCCTCGAACATCGGCGAGCCCCACATACCCCCCCACTGTTCCCGTGGGGGAAACGCGTAATGCGTTTTTCCAGCGTAAATATATATCCTGATAAGCATAAATGGAAAAAATCCTGAATAAGATGTACATATGTGCATCCACAGGACAGGAGCTGTGTGGTGGAATTGACTCCGAATCAATTCTCTTAAAAATGAAAGGAACTTGGCAACAATGCATTTAAACATTGACACGTCATTTTTAATAAAACACAACAACATCATATGTTGTTGACTTAATATAAATATAGTCAATGTTTAAATAGTACATATCAAGTCAGGCTTGCGCAATCCCCTATTATCGGCAGTTATAAAGATTAAAACATTTATATGAGTTCTAACAGTCTATTTCTGAAGCCTATCTATATTTATAAAGTTTAATTACATTAATAATATACCTACGTATACTTTATACGTATAATAAAACTGCGACGAGGTCGTATGTAGAGGACATTATTGTATGAAATAACTCAACACATCACTGCTTATTATTCTGGTACTCACTTTAAAACGTTCCTAGGAGTATAATAGTCGATTTTGTTTAACATTCATAAAATATTTTTGTTTGCATACATTTATGAAACAAATTTGTTTACATCGTTTTCTTTATTTTAACATCATATTTGATCCGCTTTTTTAATAATTTTTTATAGCACTACAAGACATCAGGCGTAAGACCAACGGCTTTCCTGGGCACGGGAGTATAAACACTTCCATCGGATACTGGGTCGGGCCAGCCCGGGCTTTAAATCTAGGACTTCAAATTAAGTTGCCTTTAAAGCTAGTCACTACACTGAAGTGGTAGTCATTTATGCTTGTATAATACTCAATTATGTAATACACTAAGTAATAAAACTACTACTTCTACGTTCCTTGTTTCAACAAAGGCTTTCACTGTTGATACTGAATATCGCTTTCGCGATCTAATTTCCAATATCACTAAATACCAATTTATATTCTAATTCACAAATAAAAATAAACTCAATTCTTCACACTATGAAAAGTGGAAAGTGTTGTTTATCGAATATCGTTTCTCTCGAATAATATTGTTTCGACTTACATTCAACGTCTTATTTCCTTTCATATTTCCATCTTTACGAATACATATTATTCGAAATCAATTGGGTAAACATGACTTTATATATTATAGTATATTTTCAATATGTAATAATTTACCTATATAACAATATTCACTTGTGTATTACAATCACGACTCCTAGTCAGACAAAGTCAAGTATATTTGACTAAACAATCGGTCGCAAGACCAATAAAACATGCATTTTTCTTTTACAGACTTGTATATTTTTTCTTATTGAGTTTTATTTTCGTATTTATATTTTATGGCTCTGCTAAAAACATAAATAGTTTATTAATAATAACTTGTTTCCAGTGAATTTCTTCACAATGTTTACGCTAAGGAGGTTCGATCAAAATAAACCGAGACTTGGTCAGCACCCAAAAAGATAACCTTAACCTAATAATATCCTCGGTTCTAAAGTTATCCCAGTTTTTATTAAAAATATATTTGCAGTTTATAAGCTGCATACAAAAAGGCGTTCGTTTGAAAATTATTACATCATCATATTACAAATATTTCCAGTTTATTTTCAAAGTTCTCCTGATAAGCATTTCGATCGATAGTCTTAATCAAATTTATGACTAATCTTTAGCCAACAATTTTTTGATCTATTTCTTTGTTTATTTCATTCAAAAATACTTACGACTGTTTTTTGCAACTTGCATATTTTATATAACATATACATATGTACATACTTCGATATAATTTTAATTTGTTAGTATCTCTATACCAAAGCATGTTGAGTCGGTACATTATCGTAGCTTAAAATATAGCAGGCATGTTCTCTAACGCATGTCAGGCTTACAAAGTGGATGCTGTGAGTATTTCGGACAACTTCCCTTCATCTTACATTAATTTATAATTTATAGTACCATGTACAAAAACAATGTGATAAATTCCATAAAACTACCATAAATAATTAAACTTCAAACTAATATTATGAGTTTAAATGTGGAGGTAGCCCTGTTTTTGTTGCCTTATAACGACTAAGCCACCATCCGATCTCATTGATATTTGACATAGAGCGTCAGACCTGAATAAGGAAAAGCATATAAATTACGAGATTTACAGGAAAAATAAAGTTGAAGCGGATGGAGTCACGGAAAACTAATAGTACTAAATATGGTAATCAGTTTACGATAACAGAATAATTCTTTCGTTAAATGGCTTGGGCATGATTAGAAAATGTAAAAATAAAGCTTCGTAAATACTTATTTCTTTTAAGATGGATTGGCTAACATAATGAACAGAAAGTAAATAGAAACATTTATTTATAATGTTGGGTTTCAATGTCAATTTTCAAAATATTTTTTAAAAATATTTTGAAAATTGAAAATTTTATAAATAAGTAATCAAATATATAATCGATGGGCAATTTAAACTCTCCACTCATGGAGAAGGCGTTGAGCTTACTTCACAACGCTACTCCTTTGAGGGTCGGTGGACATACATATTTCAGAATTTCAGAAGTATACTGGTATTTATGTCTGGTGGTGAGGAATTACAGACTTGCTCAGATTTCGAAACCGTGATCTTCGATTATAGTATCATGTGCATTACGCCATTTCGGTTTGAAATCTACAATAAAAAATAATGTTAAATATTAAATTTATAAATAGCACATTAAAAAGAAATTTGACTTTGATATTTATAATAAAAATAGTCATTTTATCTTAGTGATTTTTACAAGCCTGTCTAGATATATACCACCCACTCAATTGAATTTCCATATAGTGCTTATTGAGAAAATATCCCAAAACAAAGTGTACGATCATTAAAAACTCAAAACTTTTTGTATCAGAAAATGGCAAAGCAACTTGTCTGAGAAAGCAATATTGGTGGCAATTAAGTCTTTGAGTGAACATTCTATAACTCAAGGTGTAAATGTAATTTGTTTTATCTTGTTATTTGTTTATTATTGTATCGATGTCTAGCCATTTCTTCAAAGGCTTTATTTACTTTATTATTTCGGAAATAAATCACTTTACTGAACCTTTCAACTAAAGTGCCATGAGCTGAAGAAAAGTTAAACCAATTATACGGCTACAGGAGAAATATAATACGGAATTGTGGAAGTAACGAAGCTGAAAATTGGCTGATATTTAGAGTATTTTATTTTATTAAAAGTAATGAATTTCCCTTTGTAATAGATAAAAAAATATCACTTAAAACAATTATAACTATAATTTCTGTTTCGTTCGTATTTTTGAATATTTTCATAAGCCACAATTTGAGTCTTTTTTATAGAATAGGAAGGCGAACGAGCATATGGGCCACCTGATAGTAAGTACGTAAGTAAATACCAACGCCCATAGACATTGGCATTGTAAGAAATGTTAACCATCGCTTACATCATCAATGCGCCACCAACCTTGGGAACTAAGATGTTATGTCCCTTGTGCCTGTAATTACACTGGCTCACTCACCCTTCAAACCGGAACACAACAATACCAAGTATTACTGTTTCGCGGTAGAATATCTGACGAGTGGATGGTACTTACCCAGACGAGCTTGCACGAAGCTCTACCACCAGTAAATTCAGTCAGTAATTATTTGTTTAAATTATTTTTTAATTTTCTATTATTTTTAATCACCCGTTAATTGTTGGATTAAAAATTAAAACTACATATTACTTTTAACACTATACTCCCTTGACACTACTTTAACTTCGATACTGATACTTTATATACTAGTAGGTTTTAGGAGTAAGTATTTTTTAATCTGTAAATAATAAGACACTAAATCTGGGAGACCTCACAAATCGATATCTACTAACGTCACGTATCACCTAAATTCGAAAAAATTATACCATCCTTAGACATATTTCATTTTTCCTCAATGATCCAACCAATTGTTCTATTTAGGTTTAAAAAATAAATCAAATTCATAACGTAAAGCTTTAGGCTAAATTATTGAAAAAAATATGTGTTTAAAAGAAAAATTCAAAATATCTAGTTTTTGCTGTATTAGTACAAAGGTAGCATTTTTTTTCAAAATTAATTCGTCATCAAAACGCAGTAACCCTTTTCACGCCTATATACATCGTTTGTGTAATTTTAGTATAAACAAAAGTGAAGAGCGTTGACAAAGGGTACGGCTTTAAACCAAGTAAAGCCAAGATAGTCAAATTTTCATATTAATTTATCTAAATTAGAAGAGCAGCTTGTATAATTTAATTTACCTTAAAGATGATTATTATAATTGAATCACTTTGTGACTTCAAGAAAAAATAATAAAAAAATTAAATTCTCTTAAAAGCAAATTTATCAACAAACATTGTGGATTGAAATATAATAAACACGGTATAATCGAAAAGATTGAAAATTTTGAAATGAATCAATTCAATCAAAACAAGTATTACCACTTACCCTGATCTGTCAATTCTGTCAACAGTCATCGCAATTTAGCACAATTCACTCAAAATCCTAAAGATAAAAAGTTATGATACTATTATAACAAATTTACAAAAAAAATTTTACAGAAACAGCACAGTCCAAGAACACTATATGAATTGAATTCGAAACTTAATCAAAGAAAATGTTTATAGCGTTTAGCGTACTAGTATGAAAAGGGGATTGAATTTAGTTCATCGCGCACGTCCTTTCACGGCAACTGCTGTAACAGAACTGAAATAGAATTGAAGTTGCAAGTTGGTGAAACATTTTACGCTTCCAGGGGATTAATTCGTGCCAAGATAAAACAAGTACTAACTGGAAATCACGTTTAAAACCTCAACCTGCTTTTTACTTTACATTTAGTTGTATAAAAATTACAAATTCCAAATAACGTCGACATACTCTTAAAGTAATATGAATAATGAATTTCGCAATTGGAGAGAATTGGAATAATTTTCTACTATGTTTAGGATCATTTGTTTAAACTTAACTTATAAAAGATAAATTATACTTTAAAATTGCTACTATATTAGCCATTTAACTAGTTCTGAAACTTAACTAACTTGGTTGGTCTTTATTTATTTATTTTATTAAATAGGAAGCCAATGCTGTATATAATTTTGTTTCTTATTCTGGAGTACAATCTTAAATAACTTAATTATAAAAATTGCATACCTCACTTATAGGATAACTTAACATGCGTATGCGAATTAAACGTCAGGTATTAAGAAAAAGTAAACATTTTCTCTTGAGGAGAAGTGAAATAAAGTAAACAGCCTGTTAATGTCGCGCTGCTGGGCTAAGACCTCCTCTCTTCTTGAGTACAAGGCTTCGAGCTTATTCTACCTCGCTGCTCCAATGCGGTTGGGTTACATACAAGTGTCCTCACGATATTTTCCCTTACCGTCGAGCACAAGATGAATTATAAACACAAATTAAGTACATCAAAATTAATCGGTGCTCAAGCCGAACCCGCGAACATAGGTCTTTCCGCGAACCTTCTAATCACTAAGCCAAATTGATTCTCTTGGATAGAAGGTTAGAGTATATTACACCATGTAGAAAAAATCACCCGATATATACTATGATAGATTTCCTCAAGAATTTTTCCTTCACCACCGAGCACCAAATGTAATAAAAAATAAAATAAAACTAATAAAAATAAAACTAGCTTGCCCGGGTTTGAATCAACAATTTTTGGTACAGATTTAAAAAGTATCAATAATAAACCTTACGCCGGATATTTGTTTACACGTACGAAATTTTAGATTTAAAAGGGTAATAGCTAATTCAAAGAGGCTATAATATAAACCAGGGAATTAAAAAATGAGGTACAATCACAGCGCCTCGTATTTTTACAAAATAGATAAATAGTAGTTTTTTAAAAAATAAAATAAATGACCCAAATTATTGCACTTTCATTTTATGGGTCCCATAAAAATAAAGTTGGAATCAAACAATCACATTGAGGCTGTTCGAAAGGGAGACCGATCGGAGTTGAAAGCTTGCCAAGTCATAACATACGAGATGTAATTTATATACTTATGTTGTTAAGTTCGACTTATAATGGTTCAGTAATCAACATTTCCTTAAAATTGGGTTAATTAAGTTTCGTTAAATCAATCAATCAACATATTAATACTTTACGCTTTTAGACTTAACATTCAGTTACTTTTAAGTTACTCATATACGTAACACCTTCTCAATAATTATTATTTATCACCTGCAGAATTATAATATTTTTATAGAATAGGTAAGTGGACGAGTATATGGGCCATGGGATGGTAAATGATCACCAACGCCCATAGATATTGGCATTGTTAGTACTGTTAACCATTGTAACATGAGTTTATTCGCAGATGACTTAAAATTGATGCGTGTTATTAAGGACGTGAGGGATCAGAATCTTCTGCAGGAGGACCTTAACAGATTGACTGAATGGTGTAGTAGGAACAAAATGTATCTTAACATTGAGAAATGTGTCCATATAAAATTTACGCGTAAAAATAATATTTTTCCATCCAAATATTATATAGATGGAAGTGAATTGTTTGAAACTAATAGTATTAGAGACCTCGGTGTCATCATGGATAGTCGTCTTAGTTTTATCCCCCACATCGATCGAAGTTTAGAATTAGCAAACGGATCTCTTGGTTTTGTTATGCGCTGCACTAAACACTTCAAGAAAACTGAAACCGTTTTTATGGTCTTTAACAGTCTTGTGCGTAGTAAACTAGAATACTGTAATAACATCTGGTCACCTTATAAAAAAATTCATATCACAAGGATTGAAAATATTCAAAAGCGTTTCTTGCGGCAAATATCATTTAGATTTAAACTAAACCTTAAAGATTATAATGAGAGGTTAAACTACTTTAGCGTTTGCAGTCTTGAAAACAGAAGAAAAATCTTATCATTGATGTTTCTTTACAAACTTTTAAACAACAAAATTGATTGTCCAGATCTCTTGAATAGATTTTTATTTCGAATCCCATCAAGAGTTCCTCATTATCCTTCTAAACTATTTCAAGTTGCAACGTATAGGACTCATTTAGGTAAAAACTCACCAATACCCAGAACGGCGACGTTATATAATAACACTTCTAAAGAAATAAATGATTTAGACATATGCATATGACTGGTGGTAGGGCTTTGTGCAAGCTCGTCTGGGTAGGTACCACCCACTCATCAGATATTCTACCGCAAAACAGCAATACTTGATATTGTTGTGTTCCGGTTTGAAGGGTGAGTGAGCCAGTGTAATTACAGGCACAAGGGACATAAAATCTTAGTTCCCAAGGTTGGTGGCGCATTGGCTATAAGCGATGGTTGACATTTCTTACAATGCCAATGTCTAAGAGCGTTTGGTGACCACTTACCATCAGGTGGCCCATATGCTCGTCCACCTTCCTATTCTATAAAAAAAAAAAAAAAATGCCACGACAAGTTGGTACAATTTAGGCAAAAAATTTTGGCCTTTTTAAAATAACACATTAATAATGCATGCACTATTGAAATTATAATTTAAATTAAACTTGGATCTGTTTGTCATGAATTAATTAATGATATTTTTTATAGACATTTATGAATATTCATATATGTACATATAATATATATTTTCTTCTTGATTAATTTTAGTATTACACATAATGCATTTTTTTTTAAATAACTATAATAAAATAAAATATTTTTTTAAATTTAATTTTGTGATATTTTAAAACTTTGTGTTATATTGAAATGTTAAATTGTATTTTCTGTAATAATGTTATTAGTTATGTCAATGCTATTGATTATTATGTAATGTTTTATTGAATTTATTATTATTGTTTTTTAATTTAAATCTTGATATACTACAATTATTATATTTTGCATGATATGATAGCCTATAATTAAAAGGACATTTAAGTTATTGTTAATAGTTTGATAATGAAATGAATGTAATAATGTTTTCTTTTGTTGGTTATCCAAATAATAATAAATAATAATAAATAAATAAGTAACCAATGTATACATCGCCAATACGCCACCAACCTTGTGTGTCCAGCAAAATTATTTAATCATAAAACTGCATTCATATGTATTACTACAAAAACTTTAAACAAAAATCGCTTACAGAACCATAAATGTACCTGCCACAAGAGCCGTTAGACATTTAGTAGCATTCACTATAACAGAGGATAAAGCATTTATTTTTACCTACAATTTAATTTAATGACCACAGAGGAATTATTTGATACGTGCTGCTCGTATAAATAATGGGCAAAGTTGAAAGAGTTCGAAATTTAGCTACCCAAAATTTTGTCGGAAATTAATTACGTAACGGAGACGCCAGATAAATTAATATTGTATCTGATATTTTTGCTTAATTTAATTAACTAAAATAACAGCGGTTAAGCTAACTCATGTTAAGTGATTATCTATGGTCATATATTGTTTATACTATCATAAATATATCCCCACTAACGCGTCACCAACCTTTGGAACTAAGATGTTATGTCCCTTGTGGCTGTAGTTACACTGGCTCAATTATCCCTAAAATTGGAACACAACAATACAAAGTACTGCTGTTTGGGGAAAATATCTGATAAGTGGGTGAACACAACTTTGTTGTTTTTATATCACTTACCATCATAAGGCTCAATTTGTTTCCTAATTTGAACATAACATACTTTCGTTTCTTGTTCACGTTTATAATACTTTACTTTATAATACCTACCTAATACCTCTCGATTACAATATTCTTATTATTTTGTGATAGCAATTTGTACGGTTTTAATAGGACCTCAAAAATGAACAGTGGGGGTGGTATGTGGGACTCACCGGTGTCCCGAACATCGGAATACCCATTAAAAAACCAGCGGTACCCTTTCCGTCTCAACGAATCGCTTTCGCATGCTACCGTGACGTCCGGTAAGTACCTGCGTCAACCTAAACGAGAGCGTGCCTTCTTTTTCTTTTTACCCAGCGACTCAAGTTGGGCGTACTGCCTCCACTATCGCCAGGCCTGCTACACCGTACGATACCTTCCTATCACCCTCACCGCTATGATCCTCTGCGGCCTCCGCAGGATAGCCCGGTTATGAGCAGTGAGCGCGTCAACCCATATCGGGGCACCGTACAGTGCCATCGACCTCACTACCCCAGCATAGAGGCGCCGACATAGTGATCCCGGTCCTCCCACGTTGGGTAGGTTGACGAGCTTCGGGCCGAGTTGCATGAAGTGTTGCCTGAAGCTCCATCGTTCGTGCAGCATCAGACCCAGATACTTCATCTGGGACTGCACCTTGATCACCGTCCCACGGACGGTGATACTCGCCCTTTGAAAGGGGCCTCTCCGTGGGCCGTGGAAGAGGAGAGCCTCCGTTTTGGATGTGGAGACCCTCAGGCCCAGCATTTCCAATCGACCCACTGTCAAAGTTGTTCCAACTTCGGCCAAGCGGACCACCTCCCGAAAGTCCCACCCTGTCGCGGTAATGAGGGTGTCGTCTGCATAACACAACACCCCCATACCCGGGAGGACTGGAATGTTTATGTACTTACTCAAATAATAAAAATTTTTGTTTACTTACTCAAAAACTATCGCTTAAAAATTCCGATTTATTTTACCGTCAAAAAGAACAAAAATGAGTATATATTACCCTATACATATCGATAGTAACACACCCCAAAAAATCATTTCAAATTATTATATCCATAATCACGCGATTTATTGTAACATACTTCCTGTGCCTTACCCGAAAGCGTCCTTCATTAACCATACGAGACAAGTCACGCCCTCATAAGTCGTAATTAATAATTATTTTATGCAAATCATCCTGTATAAGATAAGAGCCCCAAAGGAAACCAAGCATGGGCTTAATGAGATTATAAATGAATGGGTTATAATCTTTTCTTGCTGATGATTATAATATTTGCAGCACAAGTTAAATTTTATATCAAACTTTTCTATTCTATTGTCATCTTTTAAGATCCACTGCTCAACATAAATCTGCTCTTATTATTTCATTTTTCTTCAATAATATAAATATTTGCAATATTTGTTATTAATCGCATTAATCAATTTATAATAATATTATATATATCAGAACAGCAATAAACATAAAACACTCTTAATAATACAAAAATTCACAGCAATATAATCTTTAATGTAATCGGGATAAAATGGAAAATGCCACATTAAAGCTTTTAACGCTTAAATTCAAAAGATCAACAATGAAGATTAAAGTCGTTAATGGTTTATGAATTTATAACCATCGTTTCCTTTTGGTTAGTTTGTTAATAAATTTTCATTGTTGCATTTTCGATTTACCGATTTAACATAATCGAATTGCTAACTTTGTTTCATTTAAATTGTGATATTAATTAAATAAGTGAACAGTTTTTAAATATTTGATTCCCGGTCTCTCGTTGACAACAATTTAAATGTATTGCTAAATCTAATCAGAATTTTAAATTAATAATTACGTTTTTCTATTCGCATTATTAATTATTATTAAAAGAGATGGCCCAATAGATAGAATCATGACCGAAGGTTCGTGGTTTCTAATCTAGATAAGGACCAATTAGCTTTCATATGCTTAATTTGCGTTTATCATCTCGTGCTCGTAAAGTAAATTATCGTGAGGAAACCTACATGCAATGGATGAGATTCTGTCACATGTACTCGTAACAGCATGTAACGAGCTTGCGCTGGGTCAGCTTGGTATAATGAGGTCCAACACTTTTATGTATGTAGAGAGGACACATTCACTCATAAGTAGAAAATTTGTGGCCTAATACTATATTTCACTTTCTTCAATTAAAACAAAGAAAACGTTACATTAGACATTGGAAGGCAATAACATCAATTTTTGATGAATTAATTACCTACGATTAGTAGTATTATTTAATAATAAAGGTTTTTTAAAAAGATATTTCAAAGATGTATTTTAATATGAGTACGTTACCTTTTGCAGCAAAAACTCTTACTGGAATACTAACATGTGTTCTTCTAGGAATATTTATGGTGGTAACTGCCACCATGTTCAGTAGTAGACCTTAAAAATAACAAGCCCATTCCAAATCTGGTGGGGATTCCATCAAATATTCCGTCTCTATTACATAACGTGCAACATTACATAATATAATTGTATATGTATCCTATTATACCCTCGTGTATTAGGTGATATAAAATACAGAGATACGAGATAAATGAATGTTACCTCATTTAGATAATTATCGACAGCTGGTGTCCGATAATGGTAAGAAGTTAATCAAAGGGGCTTCTTAATAATTGATGGAAAAGGCAAACCGTCAGATAATAACATATTATTGCTTGATATTAACCAATCATTATTATAACTAAATTTTTGGTTTTTAAACTACATAATATTATAAAATAAAGTCACCCCGCCGCTGTATATCTGAATTGGAAATAACTCATAAACTGGTTTTCATAATGAGATCACAAATGGACGAAATCATTCTTGAGGATGGTTTAGGTGTAAAATTCATTATCGTTTTGTGTAAATTGGCTGGCTATAACAATGATTGTTAAAGATGTCTAAAAAAATTATTCCGACTTTTCTGAGTTTTACGTGTGCCACGTAATCTGAGTTACGAGTATATGTATGTATTAATATTATGCCGTGGAGTACCGGCTTAGAATAGTACTCCCCCAATCTCATCCCGTGGGTGTCGTAAGAGGCGACTGAGGGACGGGGAAAAGGGGGGATGGGCAGCAGCGTCCCCCTTCCCATAAACATCTTACCCCCCTACTGCGCTCGCCAACACGCCTGCCCAGCGCGGCGAGTATGGGCAAACCCCTCCCTTAATGGCAGATGCGCCCAAAAAAAGGCCCCCAGTTACCGGCAAGCCCGCTAGGCCCGACCAAGGTAGCGGTTGTGGTATCGGCAGGGCAGGGGGTGCTAAGAATCACCGGTTCACGGCAGACTACCGTATAAAACGACTGCACATGGCAACGTATAATGGACGCTCGATGAGGCTGGACCATCACCTCGCCGAATTAGAAGTAGAGTTAAGTCATATAAACTGGCATATACTGGGGTTATCTGAAGTCCGAAGACAGGGGGAGGACACGATAACTCTAGAGTCCGGTAACTTACTCTACTTCCGCGAAGGTGATAACCTCTCCCAGGGTGGTGTCGGTTTTCTAGTCAAAAAGAATCTCATTAGCAGCATTGTGGAAATCAGTAGTGTGTCGAACCGGGTAGCGTACCTTGTCCTAAAACTTTCCGACAGGTACTCCCTGAAGGTCGTACAGGTATATGCGCCAACTTCGACATACTCTGATGATGTGGTCGAAGCGATGTACGAGGACATCGCAAAGGCCCTCAACGACACCTCGAAGGCCCACTACAATGTTGTTATGTTGTTATGGAGACTTTAATGCTAAAGTGGGAGTACAAGATAGCGGTGAATCGAAAGTCGGACCTTACGGCTTGGGCTGCAGAAATCACAGGGGGCAAATGCTGGTAAACTTTCTCGAAGCGCAGGGGCTTTTTTTGATAAATTCTTTCTTTCAAAAGAAGCCTCAGAGGAGGTGGACCTGGCGAAGCCCCGATAACGTGACAAGGAACGAGATAGACTTTATCATTTCGAATAAAAGGCACATATTTAGAAATGTTTCAGTGATCAACAGGTTTAATACCGGAAGTGATCACCGCTTGGTTCGAGGCACTCTAAATATCAACTTAAAAGCCGAAAGATCGAAAATGATGAGGTCTACTCTCCGACCTACCATGCTCCAAGCTGCTCAAGGCTCCGAAAAGTTCCAAATGGAACTTCGAAATCAATTCACCGCGTTGGAAACCATAAGCAGCATTGATGAGAGAACCGACACGCTGGTCAAAATACTGCAAAACACATCCCGCAAGTGTTTTCCGCCACAGAGAAGAGACAACGCACCAAAACTCTCTGCTGAGACACTCGAGCAGAGAGTGAAAGTCATGAGAAAACGACGAGAACTACCATCGTTTTTGTCAGATAAGGCCTTAAATCGAATAATAAAAACGCTGACGCGACGCGATCTCCGACGCTCCAATACCCGTGCCATCAAGGCTGCGATTGAGCAAAATCGGGGATTGAAAGTGTTCGCTCAAAAGTTTGGGAGGCCGCGTCTGACAAAACTTAAAACTGAAAATGGTGGGGTCGTTACCTCTAGGCCTGAGATTGTCGGAGAAGTAAAATTTTGTAACCTATAAACGCGGTTCCTTACTTAAAAGTAAGACTTATATCTAAGACTTATAACTAAACTGAACGCATCCCTATCCTATTTATATACCTTTTATAAGCTTTACTTAAATCTATAACTCCATAGTAAATATAAAACTTAACGTCAGTCTACAGCAAGCAACGCACCTATTGGTCGATTACCTAAACCAGAACAAAACCCAGATCATTATTTGCACATTGTAAACTACACAAATGAGATATATGCAGGCTGCACTTTCTATCGCTAGTATGTTGACTCATGTAGAAAAATATAACTAAATGACCCTACTGCCTCCTCAACGTACTGCAACATTCAGTCATGATTCCGGTACTACCGATCAACGAGAGACATCATTAACGACATAATAACGCTAGCCGGCAATAGCGCAATACCACATAGTACATTCACTACTCCACCCGGCAAGATAGACTGGGGGACCTTACCATATCACCGAAGACGTTATATATTAACCTCAAACCCCAAAACCATCTCGCGTAAGCAGCCTCATCGGTAACAGAAGGAGGGAACCTACCGTTTCGCCGAAGACGTTATACGGTAACATCAAACTTCACAACTGCATCTCCTAAGCAAATACAAGAAGACATCGCCATTAACGACACATCGACACTAATGCAGCGACCGAGATCAAGCCACATAGCCCCCCGCCCCATGTCGAATTATCAAATATCCGCTAGAGTATATTCAGTACAGTACTCGCACTACGCAGTAACATTTTTCTGAATAACATTAGTACTCGGTAATGTAAAAGCACTTCTTAAGATCATTTCTTATGTACTTAGTACAATAATTGTTATTTAACAATAATAATAATCTTTAAACATATTAATCGTCACCCGGATTTAGAGTGATCGTACCAACAAAATGGAGGCTCCATTTTATCTGGTTGCTGCTAAAAGTATTTATAAGAGTTTTTAAACGACCGCTTTACGAACTTGCGTCCGTCGATCGACACAGTTTTAGATATTGTTACAGGAACTTGCTTCACTGACGATTCACAAGAATCTGCAACATGTAAGATAAGGTTAATAAGCAATATGCTTATTTATTACGACCGCCGTTATTATTGAAGGAGCACTTTAATCATTCTATATATGTTTATGTTATTCGTATATATTTTTTTTTAATTTATATATTTAATAGTCATCGATATGACTTTTGATCATCAGTATGTATTGCCCACAATACATATGTTTTTATAATTAGTAATTTTTAGCGGCCGCGCGCTAGATCTTTATCAGTTACATATTGAAGAATGACACCGGGCGGTGCAGCTGGGCGTGTGACACCGCGAGGCTGCTAGCTCTGGTTGTTAATCCTTAAAATAATATAAGAATAATAAAATAATAATGTTGCATGTCAAAATGAATATATACATGAAATGTGCGTTATGCACTAAATTTATATAAATGATTATTATAAAAGACGGTATGTGGGGCCGTCGTGTGAATGAATGTTCTCAATGAGACATAATATATATTATATATAAAAATATAATTTATAAAAACAATATAATTTATGGCCAGGGTTTTCCTTGATAACCATATAATAAGAATTAATACAATATAATTACGGTTGGGTGGTAGCCTTGTAAATAAAAATTACTAATTATAAAAACATATGTATTGTGGGCAATACATACTGATGATCAAAAGTCATATCGATGACTATTAAATATATAAATTAAAAAAATATATATACGAATAACATAAACATATATAGAATGATTAAAGTGCTCCTTCAATAATAACGGCGGGCGTAATAAATAAGCATATTGCTTATTAACCTTATCTTACATGTTGCAGATTCTTGTGAATCGTCAGTGAAGCAAGTTCCTGTAACAATATCTAAAACTGTGTCGATCGACGGACGCAAGTTCGTAAAGCGGTCGTTTAAAAACTCTTATAAATACTTTTAGCAGCAACCAGATAAAATGGAGCCTCCATTTTGTTGGTACGATCACTCTAAATCCGGGTGACGATTAATATGTTTAAAGATTATTATTATTGTTAAATAACAATTATTGTACTAAGTACATAAGAAATGATCTTAAGAAGTGCTTTTACATTACCGAGTACTAATGTTATTCAGAAAAATGTTACTGCGTAGTGCGAGTACTGTACTGAATATACTCTAGCGGATATTTGATAATTCGACATGGGGCGGGGGGCTATGTGGCTTGATCTCGGTCGCTGCATTAGTGTCGATGTGTCGTTAATGGCGATGTCTTCTTGTATTTGCTTAGGAGATGCAGTTGTGAAGTTTGATGTTACCGTATAACGTCTTCGGCGAAACGGTAGGTTCCCTCCTTCTGTTACCGATGAGGCTGCTTACGCGAGATGGTTTTGGGGTTTGAGGTTAATATATAACGTCTTCGGTGATATGGTAAGGTCCCCCAGTCTATCTTGCCGGGTGGAGTAGTGAATGTACTATGTGGTATTGCGCTATTGCCGGCTAGCGTTATTATGTCGTTAATGATGTCTCTCGTTGATCGGTAGTACCGGAATCATGACCGAATGTTGCAGTACGTTGAGGAGGCAGTAGGGTCATTTAGTTATATTTTTCTACATGAGTCAACATACTAGCGATAGAAAGTGCAGCCTGCATATATCTCATTTGTGTAGTTTACAATGTGCAAATAATGATCTGGGTTTTGTTCTGGTTTAGGTAATCGACCAATAGGTGCGTTGCTTGCTGTAGACTGACGTTAAGTTTTATATTTACTATGGAGTTATAGATTTAAGTAAAGCTTATAAAAGGTATATAAATAGGATAGGGATGCGTTCAGTTTAGTTATAAGTCTTAGATATAAGTCTTACTTTTAAGTAAGGAACCGCGTTTATAGGTTACAAAATAATAAGATATATTTATATTTTATAAACAATACGGAAATAAGCACATGAGCCTATTGAGGTAGAGCATATGACAAATTATATTTAAGTCCACTTGAGTCACATCTACGTGATTTACGCAATTGATGCAATATTTATATTATTGTATATTATTCCACAACGGTTGGAATTAAAACATATTATTATTATAATAGCGCTCCACGTCAGTGGATATAAACGTAAAGCGTTATGCTTGCATTATGCCGCCTGGGGGTCGTGCACTTAAGCTGGAATGAGAACCAGTGATTTATCTATATTATTACAACCTAGGGCTCGTCCCTTTAGCTTCGGCTTTTCTACAGCTTTGACTGTTCGAACTTTAGACTTTGTTCCTTATTTTTATTATTGTTGTGGCTACGGCTACTTTATAAACACCGCAGTTATGACTGTGCTTCCTACTGGACTACTGTCTAGTTTATTGATTTATTGATAAGACTTTTAGTCTTTTATACACCTCAGCTACTGCTGTGATACCTAAAGAACTTTAGTTCCATTTCATATATTATTAACTAATTGTGGGCGCACTATAAAATTATTTCCCATGATCGAGGAAGGTTCACCGATGCGCGGTCGGAGCCTATAGCTGATGGCGGGTGTGGGGTCAATTCAGCCTCCCCCCCTTTTATATCTTTCTAAATAAGTTAAATATATAAAGATGGAAAGGAGCGACATCCTTCAACTACTCGTAAGAGGTGTTGAAGGAAATGGGACCGGGATCTCACTACTGAAATTGTTTTTTTTTTTATATGCGCCGGGATAGCAAATGACTCTACTCCACCTGATGGTAAGTGGTAGTAGAGTCCAAACTCGACGACGGCCAGTACAGTCGGGAAGAATGTTCTGTACTAGCCGTCCCCACCTTGCCGGCCCGCAAGATGCCTCTTCACGCCTCGTTTGAAAGAACCCGGGTTGTAAGAGGAGGGGAACACGTGAGCTGGTAAGAAATTCCATTTTTTGGTAGTGCGACAAAGAAAAGAGTTGCCAAATTTCTTTGTGCGCGATGGAATTGATGTCACAGTTAGGCGGTGACATCGAGAACCAGCTCGCGTGGACTTAAGAAGGAGGGGGGAAGCAGGACTTAGAGAGAATAATTCCTCAGAGCACTCGCCGTGGTACAGTCGATAGAAAGCGCTCAGTGCTGCTATCTCGCGACGCAATTGTAAAGGTTCAAGGGTGTTTGTGACCTTTACGTCGCCAATAATGCGTACTGCACGTCGTTGCAACCGGTCCAAGGCCTCCAGTAGGTACTTAGCGGAGCCATCCCAAAGGTGCGAGCAATATTCAACGCAAGACCGTACCTGTGTTTTGTATAACAGGCACAGTTGTTGTGGCGTGAAAAATCGCCGCACCTTGTTCAGAACTCCGAGTTTCCGTGAAGCTGTTTTTATAACAGCCTCGATGTAATCCCTTGGACTAAGGTCGGACTAAGCTGTTTGCAATTTTAGTCAATTAATTTAATTTAGCATTTATTAACCAAACACATAAAAAAAAATATTATGATAAAAACGTATTAAAGATAAACATAGTTTTATTTGACTCCTCTATAGTTTGTTGAACATGTGATCTCTGACGCTCTAAAAGAACACGGTTATTACGAAAAACATTATTAAGATCCTTACTAACTAGATGAAATCACGAGCCAATATTTAAATAATAAAAATATGAATATTTAATCCTTTTATAATTAAGGTAGGCAAGGATTAGCTACAACGTACGTATGTGTTCTAAATCCTTCCATTATTTTTTGAGAATTTTTTAAATCCTTATAAGAAACTTTATTTTAATTATGAGTAAAATAGTACATTGAATAATTGGAGCGTCTTCGATTAATTTAACTAACTCTAGAATTAGTCAAGACAATTAGTCAAAAAACAGAATATTCCAATTCCTAGGGTAAATAAGAAATGCTTATTTTCTTAAAATCTATTTTTAGTCTGTCGATTTGAAAATTCGAAGTACTTTTTCTCATCATCAAAATTATTAGTTTTTTCTAACTTTTTAAACTTGAAAAAAAAAAACAATAATTTAACTTCAATACGATAAAAGTTATTGTGATAAGAAATCACTCACCATGGGTCAATTGTACAATCAGCACAGAAATGACATTTTTGATAATTAAAAGAAATGTGTGCATTGTTAAATATTGAGATTAATAATACCATGGCGGTATGAGAGACCGTGAATATTTAGTGTAGGGTTAAAACTAGATCTGCTTAGCCACTCTTGTTATTATTTTTGTTATAACAATATTGTTTGTCTTATTTATGTTATTGATTTTAAAAAATAACTTAGATTTATTATTTTTTAAAACATAATTAATAAACATGGCCAAAGATATTTATTTTCATTATAAAAAAATCCTGAGTTTATTTTCAGCTTCCAATTTACCTTTATGAGATAATTATTTAAGTATTCATCCGTTAACAAACAACAAAATCACTTTACCTGATTTTTATTTAAAAAAACTAAATGCTAATAAATTAATACTTAGCTACGAAGTATTTGTTTTGTGCATAAATTAATAAAAAATGTTTAAATAGCATATGTTTGTCTTGATGAGATTCTATTTCTTTTGATAATTTTTACTTTTTTTTCCATTTCAATTTTCATTGGTCATAATACCATTTTCTAAATACATTTTATATTAAAACAATCTATTTATTTTATACATACTAAACACAAATATTGAATAGCAAATTATGTGGTATAATTATGTGGCGGTTAAATATAGAGACAAGCCAATCTCTAACAAAATACACAATATGTGAGTAAATTATAATTTTATATTGATTTTCCCATTTTTAGAAATATTTCTATGATAGTGTTAATATATTATAAACTCTTATATATTCTAATAATGCATGCCTTTTATAGTTATAATTCTCTTTTGAAAAACATTTTAATTTTTTATTCTGGTACTGTATAATAATATACTCTTTCACAAAAAGTACTACAACACATTAATATCGACAATTGTTTATAATTTTATTTGAATGAAACATGGGCCTTTCGAACTATACGATTTGCAAAATGGGCAATTTTCTCGCGAAAAGGTGTCGAAAATTGACTAATGTTTGAATAACAATAATAAAAAATAATGTACTCGACTGAGTTTTGTCACGGTAGCCAATCTCAAGAGAGATAAGCCACCTGCGCAGCACATATTATAGTGCACAAGTATGTGCGCAAGCACAGATGCACTCTATTCCCTCACTCCATCCATAATCCGATAACACGGCAATCCGAGACGAACGGAATGAGTTCAGGCGAAGGACCAGCGGCTTTACGTGCTTTCCGGGAGACGGGAGTTTACACACTTCCAACTTCCAGACTCCGGGCTGCTACTGAGAATTTTCGACAGAAAAACACAATACTTTTTAATGGCCCGACTTCATTTGAACCCAGGACCTCGGCGTCTGTGGCCTAATATCTAGCCACTAGACCAATGAGACAGTCGTATATACAATAATATTTGAATAATTATAGGTATAACAATAAGAGTTGGTTGTTTGAATTTTTCAAACACGTAAAACTTTCTATTTTTCCTATGTTTTTTAAATCAAAAGGTTTTTTTTTTGTAATTTAACAAAGATAATATTTCATTAGAAAAAGTATCATAATAATTTAATAATATTATACTCGAATAAAGTATCTTTTAAAATTCGTTCAATGGAAACAAAGTAACTTATTTTTCCTCAAAAATAATATATTATACTGGCTGACAGCTTTGCATATCTCAACGTTCGAGCTGGTTTCCAAACTGTTATGATGCATTGAAAGTTTTATTTCGATTGATTTATAGAATCTATTTCAAAATAATGTTTTCAATAAAGTTATACACCGAGACTGATAACTGCTATTGAGATGTGAACTATGAACAATATATATTAATTTTCATCCTTTCTATATTATTTAGTAGTATTTGCTCAGATATCTCTATAGGACCGAATGTTGAAAATTTTATTAAAACTAACGATCGTAAAATGTGAAAACCGACATGATGAAACACTATGTTCGTCGCGGATTCAAATAGATTGCCATTTTAATGGCCGCCATTGTCGTCCAATATGTTGATTTCATTAAATCACTCAGTGCGCACGTCCGGCGCTGGCGCTGTCCTGAGAGCAAGAGTCCAAAAGCCCAAAAGCCAAAAGGTTGATACACCTTTATATTCTATATTTCCATTAGTTGGCTACATAGTAATATAGGCACCCGTCTTATATTTTTCACACTTGACGTCTGACAACCGACCAACTTATATGACATACATCACGTTGTGTGGTGTTGCTATTGTAATAAGTGACGTCGTATACCCGCTTAAATTTATTATCTCTGATATATCAATCAATCAATTGATATAATATATTTTAAATATAATAATCGTTGTCGTCATCATCAGACATCTTAGCACTCGCGTAGATATTGATATGTTTTATTATTCAATGAATAATTCTTGTATTATTACTTATTATTTTGTGTTATTCGAAAACGACTCTAACGATTTGTCTGAAATTAATGTATTTAGATATTAAATAGAAAACTTCTTTTTGTTCTGGTTCGATTGGTTTTTACACCTAGGGAGTATTTGTTGCTCGGAATATTTCTTGTTTTATTAAGTATATACTAGTAATCACCCCGTGGTCGAAAATCGACCATAATTTATTTAAATTTTATTAAAGTTTGAATGTTATTTAGGTATTCTATTATCAAATCTACACATATAAATATAATTGAAGTGTCTGTCTGTGATTCAAAATAACTACCTCTTTTAAAGTTAATAGGGCTATTTGCGATTTACAAAACACTCTTTTTTTAATTTTTGTCTGCTAGTCAGTATGGCGAGGCGCGTGACTTCGCGTTTAAGTCACCGAGAACCTGAGTAGGTTTCGCCGACTGCCTGACCATCGCAGCTCTGCCCGATCCGAGATATGTCTCGAACTCTGCCAGGCTGCGGTTAGGGGAGAAGTACGTTCCCACAACTACGTACTCTCCCCACCCCACCACTACGTAGCCCGAACCCCTCAATGAGAGGGGAGGATCTGTTCCATTCCGAATGAGGACCTCCACAGTGTCGTCAAAGTCCCCTGCCCAGTGTGGTAGGGGACTTTGACGACAGGGAGGATACGTTATAAGGATCGCAGGCCACAGCCAGGTCAATCTCCCACTAAAGCAGTAGATCCCGAGCCCCAACGCAGTGGTTTATATTCGTCTGAAAGAATCTGAGATCTGCGCTCATGTGGACATTGCAGCTTCTTTCTCGGCCTGGAACTGTCTGCACAGCGCAGCTTCCCGGTGCAGCCCACCGATTTTTGTTCATCGACGCCGCACCGGAAACAAATCTCCCCGTCGTTCAGTCCTAGATGGTCAGAGGGCAAAGGACGCTGCTCCAACACGTACACCCTGGCCGAGCTCCACACAACCAGTAGACGACCGCCATCGAACAGTTTTTCGCTACCGCTATCGGACATGTTACAAGGGCCATACCTGTATGATTGTCCTGGCTAATCTTTGAAACTTCTAAAAATTACAACTGAATTATAAGAAGTATTTCAAGGTTTCGTTTAGTCTTTATTTCATCGCAATCGGTTGAGTCTGTCAAAAGTTATAAAAACATACGTATTTTTGTTGTATTTATATCACAATAAAATAATATATAATATATATAATAAAAATATACAATTAATCCTTTTTTTTAAACGAACTTCACTATGTTAGTGATGTTTGTATAAAGAAAACGTCACAAACACCCTAGAGCATTTACAATTGCATCAAGAGATAGCAGCGCTGAGCGCTTTCTATCGACTGTATCACGGCGAGTGCTCTGAGGAGTTATTTTCTCTAATTCCTTCTTCCCCCTTCCTTCATAAGTCTACGCGTGCTGGCTCTCGATATCACCGCCTAACTGTGACATCAATTCCATCGCGAACAAAGAAATTTGGCAACTCCTTTCTTTTGTCGCACTTCCAAAAAATGGAATTCCTTACCAGCTCACGTGTTCCCCTCCTCTTACAACCCGGGTTCCTTCAAACGAGGCGTGAAGAGGCATCTTGCAGGCTGGCAAGGCGGGGACGGTGAGTGCAGAACATTCTTTTCGACTGTACTGGCCGCCGTCGTGTTTGGACTCTACTACCACTTACCATCAGGTGGAATAGAGTCATTTCCCCTTATTCTTTGTCCAAGTCCTGTACCCAGTTCAGCGGGGGTCGGGTCTCCTTGTACGTCTGTGCCAGAGAGCTCTGTTCTGGCTTGTCTGTGTACTCAGATTCTCTTTATGGGCCTTTTTTGCATGTTTGATCACTAGGTTGCGGGCGATCGCCCTCTTTCCCGCGGTCGGTCCGGGATATTTAAGGCTTTCTTGATGGGATGGTCATCGTCACGTCTCAGGATATGGTCGTACCAGCGCAGTCGACATTCCTTCAGTTTTTCAACAACTGGTGCTACCTTGAACGATCCCCTAACATACTTATTCCTTACTTTGCCGTAATTCCTACAGATTAATTTTAGGACGTGCTCGATGAGAGGTAGTTTTAGTTCCAAGAATACCATCCATGAGAATATATAATTTGAATTTGAAAGTATATAGTTCCCTCTTAAGGTGTGCTTCCCCATGACAATTAAAAGTCCCATTGCCTGTCGTTGAACATGGCCGGCACTAATTTTAATGAGAATGAAATAATCACATGAACAGCTTTTATGTTGCATACTCCAGAGTGAGCTCTGCGAGTAACTAATTTTAGCCCCAAAAGGAAATACCGCAAACGTAGTTTTTTGATATAAATAAGATGTACATATGCATATAAATTGTAATATCAGAATCGCTGACTAATATTACAATTTACATTAGTTTCGGAGTCAGAAGTCCACCACCTATGTTGCTTATGTAAAAACCCTAGATTTAGATAAAGCTGCCAACTACAATTGTGTTCATGTTTTTGAGTGTAAATAAAATTTATTATTATTATTATTTATGTTATAGGTAGCCGGACGGACAAATGGGCCACCTGATGTTAAATGATCACCACTGTCTTCATACATTGGCTATGTTAGAAATATTAACCATTCCTCCTCTTGGGAACGAAGATGTTATGTCCTTTGTACCTGTAGTTACACTGGCTTACTCATCCTTCCAACCAGAACGGAGTTATCCTAAGCATTGCTGTTTAGCTGTAGAATATCTGATGAGTGGGTGGTACATACCGAGACGGGCTTGCACAAAGCCCTACCACCATTTACAAAGAGGTGCTTCAATTATTAACTATAAATAAAGTTTTCAGCGTGCCAGATCCAACAGCGTGGATAGATGCTGGGATGTTTAAGCAACATAACCATATAATATCGTAGATCGGAAGATTTGTATAAAATATTTTTTTTAATCCATTTAAGTCACTATAAAACATATTAAGTGAAACTTCTGGGATTTACAGTAAGTTCACTGATAATTATTAAGAGAGTAATCATCAATCTAAAAATAAAAAAAACCCTTTACCTTATTTTTTTCTAACCAGAATGACATTCCATGGTTCTTCATTTAAAATCACATACTTCCTAACAATTATTTATCCTTTCTTTATATTTAAGCGCGAGCGAAGCCAGGGGTAATGACTAGTACTAAATAAAATCACAGAATTTGCCAAGGCTACTCAGTTTATTATCCTATCTTTTTCAAACAAATAATTTAACATTTAAATAAAAAACAAATCCAAAAAAATTGACTTACATAAAAAAGAATTATACTTATGTTGTTTTAATGAAACAAAAAATAAGGCAATTAAAAACAAATGTTGTCTATTGAACTTGACATGCAATTTAATAAGCTGCTTAAGGGCTTATATAATAAAGAAAAGTATATAATATAAAAAAGCAGTTATTTAGTTTTGATTAAAGTTTAAAAAGCGGTCATTTGACCATTCTGGTAGGTTTAGTGTTTATTTATTTATTTAAGGAAAACAACAGCATGATACAAAAATGTTGACATTAAAAATACAATATACAGACAATAGAGCCAATTACTGTTTTCCATCAAATTATGCAAACCTAATAATAGTTAACAGAAGCAGCACACAGTTTTGACAAATAAAATGTCAAATCAACAGCCAATCAGTGTCCACTGCTAAACATAGGCCTCTCCCAAGGTGCGCCAAAGCTCCCTGTCCTCCGCCTTCCGCATCCAGTTGGTGCCCGCCACCTTCTTAAGGTCGTCGGTCCACCTGGCTGGAGGGCGCCCTACGCTGCGCTTGCCGATTCGCGGTCTCCACTGATTAAAAAATGTAATTAATGTAATATGTTAGTCACTTAGTTAATACAATATTAATAAAAAGCATGTTATAATTAACTATAATTAAAAGTGCAATTATCTTGCTTAGCCTCAATTATATATTGGTTGTTGTATTATTATAGCTTTTGTTGGTAATTCGATATAAAATAAATAAGGTAAAAATATAATGTATTAATTTATATATGATTGTACAAACCTATCTTAATATACAATTTTTTAGTTTGTTATAAATTTGCAGTTGTAGTCATATTCTTACTTTCCTTTTAATACATGGTTAAAAAAGATATATATTTATATATAAATTATGTATTTATATATTGGTGATTTAATTTATGTTTTGTTTTTGTTAAATTTTTGTTTAATTAATTAATTTTATTTGGTTACACAAAGTATCTTACTACACCTTTATTGATTCAGTGATCAACAAGCTTAATACCGGAAGTGATCACCGCTTGGTTCGAGGCACTCTAAATATCGACTTCAAAGCCGAAAGATCGAGAATGATGAGGTCTACTCTCCGACCTACCATGCTCCAAGCTGCTCAAGGCTCCGAAAAGTTCCAAATGGAACTTCAAAATCAATTCACCGCGTTGGAAACCGTAAGCAGCATTGATGAGAAAACCGACACGCTGGTCAAAATACTCCAAAACACATCCCGCAAGTGTTTATATATATATATATACAGTCAATTGGAAGTAACTAAATTAAATTAAATTAGAATAATGTCAAATTATACTTTATTTTAAAAAATATTGATTTTTTTAAATATACTTTATGAATATCTAAATAGCTATCGCAAGGATGAATAACAACCACAATATCTTTCTTGAGTGGAGTGAATCTTTAGGTCTTAATGTCAACCCTAGCAAATTTCAAGCCATCATTGTTGGCAGCCGGAAACAAATATCAAAAGTCGACTGGTCTTCCTTGCCATCCATAATGTTTGAAAATATTTTCTTTCCTTATTGTGATCATGTTAAAAATTTGATAGTTTTTTTTGTTTTAAAATTTTTAGCTGGACTCACCATATGAATGACATCAACAGGAAAGTATTTGCAGCTCTGAGGTATTTGCGTTGTCTTCAACTTTTTCTTTTAAATAATGCTCGCACAGATCTACTTCTTTCTATTCTTGATTATGCTGATGCAAGCTTTGTAGCGTTAACCGAAGACCAATTCAATAAAACTGAGAGACTTCAAAATACTTTTATTTAATTTATATATGGATTAGGTAAATGTGACCATGTTTCACAATTTCGTTCTCGTTTAAATTGGTTACCCATCCGTCTTTGCTAGCAAATGTACATCCTCTCTATTCTATACTGTGTGTTGTTTCACCCTTTTACTCCTCCTACATCACTTTATATACATTCAAAGATGACAATGACGACGACGACTCAGTGCTTTTATTTATGTGCTCTGTATTTTGTTGCGCGTTGACCGTTGTTATAATCTTTGACGTATGTACTTACGAGCTACTCGAGTACATATTTCCTATAATTATATCACGGACTCTTTTAATTCAACGAAATCACATTTCAAGCTGACGATGCGATTTTCTAGATTTGTAATCTTCGTGTCCGCGTTGTTTTTTTTTATGAAAAATGTATGTCTGTATGTCCATAGTTGTTAAATTTATTAATGAGGTCTTCTAAAGGGATTTCTTTTTTTTTCAATGTTGAATTAATTGAATATTTCGACACCTTTTCCACCAATCGAGTGTAAAAAAATTGCAATTTTTCTCTTTTCAAACGCCTTATCTGAGCCATATTTTTTTAATCGAAGAGAAAATTGTTATTTTAATGTATTAAAATAAATAACTAGGAGGCATCGTTCAATTCTTAATTAGTGTAATTGGAATAAAACAAAAGAAAGAGTTAAAAATCTGGCTTATATCTTAATTAAAGGGCGTCCGATGTATAAATGTAAATTCTTCTTAAGCATTTATTTTAAACATTTTTCTTTTCCTTTAATTGGATGTTAATGGAATACTCTAAAGTTTATGCAGGAAAAAGGAAAGTTAAATGTCTACTTGAGTTAATATTTTATGTAAGCAGTTTGTCAAAGTAAATCTAGATACTTTTTAATTTCAACGTGATCTTCCTGAAGAAAAAAGTTTTAGTAATATTGAAAATAACTTATTATATACCAGAAATTAGTCTAATATATTTAATACTTCGTTAATACTTTGAAACGAGTAAACAAACATGAGTACTTTGGATATAAACAGTATAAATATAGTCATGTGAAGTTTTTTGGAACGTTGTTAGACTATTTTGAGAATAGATTTAGTATTTAGAATTCATTGCATTATTGCCTTTCCAATAAACAATAATTTTACTTTTAAGTGTAGATATAGAAAATATCCGAACACCGGACTGCTACTGAGTGAGCACGATCAAACTTATAAGGTAGCATCACAAATTTCAGTTTATATCTTATTCATAAATCTGATAACTTCGGGCACGGCAGCCGGTCTTAAGAAAAACCCAACTACGCAGGATATTTTATAGTGTTGCGCACACACGTGCAATCCATTCCCTCCGATGGGACGGCAAACCGACACAATCAGAAATAATTCAGGCGCAGGATCAATGGATTTACGTGCATTCCGAGGCACGGGATTGTACAGACTTTCAACTTCCAGACTAACCCACTCAATAACTTTTAAATGGCCCGACCCTAGGCTTGTACCCACGACCTCGGGATCTGCGGCCTTATATCTAGCTACTAAATCAACAAGGCAGTTATATGTCTAATGTACATAATTTCATAAGCATAACCAATTGTATTATAATAATAGAAGTATATCATTCTAAAGTTACTTTGACATAAACAAAAAATAAAAGTCTATTTTTGTAAACAAAATAAAAAATCGAATAACAAAACAATCAAGATTATTTAAATTACGTTAAACTTTTTCGATCAAACTAAAGTCTAGGCTTAGCGTATTTTATTGTCTCGGATTTTTTTTTTTTTTTATATTCGCCGGGAGGGCAAATGACTCTACTCCACCTGATGGTAAGTGGTAGTAGAGTCCAAACGCGACGACGGCCAGTACAGACGGGAAAAACGTTCTGCACTAGCCGCCTTCGCATTGCCGGCCCGCAAGATGCCCCTTCACGCCTCGTTTGAAGGAACCCGGGTTGTAAGAGGAGGGGAACACGTGAGCTGGTAAGGAATTCCATTTTTTGGAAGTGCGACAAAGAAAGGAGTTGCCAAATTTCTTTGTTCGCGATGGAATTGATATCACAGTTAGGCGGTGACATCGAGAACCAGCTCGCGTGGACTTAAGAAGGAAGGGGGAAGCAGGAATTAGAGAGAATAATTCCTCAGAGCACTCGCCGTGATACAGTCGATAGAAAGCGCTCAGTGCTGCTATCTCACGACGCAATTGTAAAGGTTCAAGGGTGTGAAGATAATGTATCTTTAATTTCATCTGTCAATCCAGAAATAGTCTCTACTAAAGTAATTCGTAATAAAAATAATATAAATAAAAACAGGAATATTTTTTTAAATTTTTTTATTAAATAATTACATATTTTAAAGTAAATCTAAAACTGTTTAAAATATAAATATAAATTGGGATCATATATATTATTCGAAAAGAATTTAACAAGTGTTTCAAATCGTCATTCAATATATAATTTTATTATAAAGCTATTAGCTATCTAAGTTTCACTGTGAAGAAATTTCTAAGAACTCAGTAGTTTCTCTATTCAAACAAATTTTAAATTAACCTGGGTTTTCGTATGAAATAAAATTTAGATTTTTTTTCGCCTATAACATTTTTTATGGTAATAAGTCCTATTTAATTTTTTTTTTTGTATTATCATAATAATAGGGTAATTTGTTTTACAATACATTCTACATTTATTAATATAAAATAATTTAGTTTTTTTTTTAAATGTACGTATTTCTTTATTTCAATTTAGGTATCAAATCCCAACAATAATAAATTTAGATATTGAGTTCAAATTTGCATAACTGTAACGTTTCAGTGAAACGCTTTTGACGCAATAAAGTTTTACTACTTCAACCTGCGACAGAAATGTTGTTATTGGGTTAAGAAATGTCTAATAAGCTTTCCTTTGTAAAACAATTTTTTTATGTTAAATTTTAATTTAGGTTACAAATATATGATTTATTATATACTGATAATTATATATAAATATTATTATTATTCTTATAATATAATAATAAAGATTTTATCCCTGTGTTATTTTGTGTGTTGTGTTAGCATCGTTATTAACATGTACCAAAATTTCTTAAAGGCATCAATAGTAGTTGGTTTCTAATAACATTATAAGCGTGAGTAAAAATTTTATCCATGTAAGGCTTTCCAAATTGATGCGTAAAGGATCTCCAATTCTGATTAATAAGGTAATGCATGACGTCACCTGCAATAATTTTTTTTTTATTAAAATTATGTAATTTTATTGAGTAATATATAGAAATATCAATGCATAACAAGTTTAATACTAAAATGATAGTTAATATAGCCCAGTACTATGTATACCGTCCCCTTTGTATTTATTACTTGATATTTAAACGCATTTTTTTCTGAATATTAAAAATGTTTAATTTGAGTAGTAACAAATATCGTAGTAATTCTTGAAAAACTTTCTTTTCCGACTCAACGTTTTATTAATTAAAAAAATATTAAGATGTTATTTTGAACAAATAAAAGATATTCTTAAATTATTTTTTACCAAATAAATTCAATTTATAAATGGATTGAATAAATTTCCCCTATTCCATTGTTAAATAAGTCGCAGGTGTTATTTATTATCAATGAAAAAGAGCGCTATCAACTATAGTATTTGGGCACTATACATTTAATAGGAATGAACCTTTATCAAAAATCCCCTTGTTGTAAAAGGCCTTTTTACCTTTTTAATTCGACTATATTTTTTCTTATGACGCAAGCATGTACTAGAAAATATTATTGCGTATTAAATTTTCCACTGATACATTTTTTTTTTCAACCTTTTGCCGTCCACTGCTGGACGAAAGCCTCCCCCATAGAACGCCAACCATCCCGATCTTGGGCAGTCCGCATCCATCCCGAACCTGCAACCTTTTTTAAATCGTCGGCCCATCTTGTCACAGGGCGTCCTACACTACGTTTGCCTAAGCGTGGTCTCCACTCCAACACGTGTCGGCTCCATCGGCCATCAATGCGCCTGGAGACATGACCAGCCCACTTCCACTTCAGCGAGCTAATTCTAAGCGCGATGTCGGTGACTTTAGTTCTCTGGCGAATGTCCTCATTTCGGATTCTATCTGCCAGAGAAACCCCAAGCATCGCGCGTTCCATTGCTCGCTGAGCGACCCTAAATTGGTGGACCAGTCTTACGGTAAGTATCCACGTTTCGGCACCGCAAGTCATTACAGGTAGGACGCACTGATTGAAGACCCTGTTCTTAAGCGACTGTGGGATCGACGATTCAAAAATATGACGTAACCTCCCGAATGCCGTCCAGCCCAAACATATTCTTCTTTTAGCCTCCTTCTCAAAGTTGTGCCGGCCAAGTTGTATAGTTTGGCCCAGGTAGATATATTCCTGCACAACTTCAAGTGGAGAGCCATTTACGACCACTGGTCTCGGGGATACATGACGGTTTGCCTAATTTTGGTCTTTTCAATGTTCATCCCGAGACCTACTTGTCTTGAAGAATCGCTCAGGCTGTTTAGCATCTCTTTCAAATCCTGCAGAGTCTCCGCCATGATGACAATGTCGTCGGCAAATCGCAGATGTGTAATGTGTTGGCCATTTATATTAATGCCGGGTCCGTTCCAATCGAGCGTCTTGAAGACGTCCTCCAATGCATTGGTAAAGAGTTTCGGTGATATTACATCTCCCTGTCTTACCCCGTGATGCAATTGGATTGGTCTTGTGCTCTGATCTTGTACTTGGACGGTCATGGTTGCGGCTTCGTACAAACACTTCACCACCTGGACATACCGACAGTCAATTAGGCATCTCTGCATGGATTCCAGAACAGCCCAGGTCTCGATGGTATCGAAGGCTTTTTCGTAGTCCACAAACGCTAGGCATAGAGGCTGATTATATTCCTCGGTCTTCTGTATTATTTGCCTTAGTGTGTGTATGTGGTCTACGGTACTGAAGCCTTTTCGAAACCCAGCCTGTTCCACGGGTTGGAAGTCATCGAATTTTCGGGCAAGACGATTCGTGATTACCCTCGAAAACAATTTGTAAACATGGCTTAAAAGTGAAATGGGGCGGTAGTTTTTCAGAAGAGAAGGTAGTTTTTTTTTTCTGGAAAAATGAATTCATCAGAAATAATCGCTGAGCCTCGAGGAAGTTTACCAGCATTTGTCCCCGATGATTTCTGCGCCCATAGCCGAATTTTCCTACCCTCGATTCACCATCTTCTTGTACTCCCACTTTGGCATTGAAGTCACCCATAACAATTGTGTAGAAGGTATTGGTACGAGACATAGCTTTCACTATGTCTTCGTACATGGCTTCGACCTCTTCGTCAGAGTACTTAGACGTTAGGGCTTACACTTGTATAACCTTCAAGGCATACCTCTCGGTTATCTTTAAGACAAGGTATGCCACCCTCGCCGACACACTGCCAACCTCCACGACATTGCATCTGAGTGACTTGTGGATCAAAAAGCCGACGCCACCTTGGGATGGTTGCTGTCCTTCTCGGAAGTAAAGTAAGTGACCGGCATCTAGTGTCATCGTGTCCTCGCCCAGTCTTCGGACTTCTGATAGACCTACTATATCCCAGTTAATACGACTTAACTCTACTTCCAATTCTGTCAGATGTTCGTCCAGCCGCAGAGAGCGTCCATACGTGGCCAGAAACAGTCGCCGTTTGTGGTACCCTGCCGTAGCCCGGGGATTCTTAGCACCCCCCATCGCACCGTTACCATGGCCGGTACCGTGGCCAGGAATAGTGTGATTACCGGGAATTGGGGGCCGTGAATTTTTGTCGTCGCTCATAGGGGGGTTTTTGCCTTAGTCCCACGCTTGGCAGGCGGGTTGGTGACCGCAGTGGCTGGAAATCTTTCACTAATAGCGCTGCTGCCCGCTATCAGGATTTGCATTTTCGGATTCCAGCATTTGTGTGGTTATACCGCCACGATTTCGGTCGCCAGAGCCTCGTTCGTTGATTAGCAGGATGTACCACGAGCAGGTGAGGTTGACGGTAGAGAGCCTAGGTTGTTATCGGCTCCCCTTAAATCCCTGATACATCTTAATTTCAATATTGTGCCTGTATTTAAAACAGATAGACGAGCAATTGGGTCGCTTAATAGTGAATGGTCACCGTCGCTCATAGACACGAGTTAAGAAATATTTATTCTTTCGTCGTCAATACGCCTTCAACAATGGAATCTAAGTTTCTTGCGTATAATTACACTGTCTCACTGTTAAAATTAGATCATAGTAATAACAAGTAATTGACGTTTAATGATAGAAAAACTGATAACTAAATTGAACCTACCCAAATGGACTGAATTGTGCTATAAGTTGGTGGTGGTCGTGGTGCTTTACTTACTTTTCTCCTTATTTCCATTATAGAGGTTAGAAAGGCTGAATTCAGCATCGTCTGATATATCATGCCAGTAATAAAATTCCTTGAGATCAATCACCTGGTTTCCGTTACTGTCTAATATTATATGAAACGGCATACTCATATCAACTTTGACATTTTCTAAAATAAAAATAAATTACATCATGGGTTATATTTAGTTTATACCAATAGGTCTATAGCCTATACTAAATCTCTTTTATAGATGGACTTCAAATCGAATTGTATTTTTTAAGTATCTTTCATTATAATTATAATAAAATATATATATGATCTTATTTAAAATATTAGTACATTATCTACAAGTTATATTATTAAAATTGTATATCATTTAATTACATCTTAAGCATGGATCACTTGAGTATATCAAGTAACGAAGAAAGATTAAATATATATATATGTGAAAAACATAATAATCATGTACAGTGCACAGGTGTGTGCGCAAACACAAATGCTCTTTGTAACACAAAGCCGTCACGACCAGAAAGAGATTTTTTTTAAGATAAGACATAGGACAGTCAAATAAGATACGGATAAGATATAACTAAGTATACTTACTAAAATTCAGACCTATTTTTCCATCTCCACTGATTGGCATTGAAAACTAAGTTCCTGAAATATTGTATTGCCCTGTTCCCGAAAGGTCGAAGTGAAACTTTAGCCGTGTTACATTGGATTTCAAATTAAGACTGTTAAAAAAAAGTTTTATATGAGTTGCTTGCTGTAAAAAAGGTGTCGCTTATTTTATTTTATTTTCAAATTTATATATGTATTGATCTAATCTCATCGTCAGTCATATTGTGGTTTACAATAACGACATTGACTACAATTCACAAAAAGAAGAAACGGGAACCGTTACATATATATTTAATAGTCATAGAAAAAGTGCTTTCTTTGGCTTCGTTGTGATCGGTATATACGATTTATTTATATTTAATTTTATTTAAAAAAAGTTAGAGTACAAGTATTGTAGGTAGCAGTTTATTTTATTAACATCAATTTTCGAAGTTACCACTAAACAATTATATTTGCTATTATTATAAATAATTCTCGGTGGGCAACGTGGCTTTCGACGCCTCCGCGAAATAATGTTTCAAAAATTAATAATAACATTTTGAACTCTTCGATTTCAATTACAAGTAAAGGCATGCATGTGAAATTACATTTTGCTTTAAAATTTCACATCTGAACTGAAAAGGGACACTTCTTACAATTAGGAAATTATTGTATTTGCGAACTTACCCAAATTCGTCCACAATTGCATCATTTAGTCCTATGTATTCCAAGTCCTTGGTTTCAAGTAGTAGCCCTTCGTGTTCTAGTTGTAAGAAATCCACCTTGATAGGATCAAGTTGTAGAGAGCTTATTTTGAAAGAATCATACATAGAATCAGGAACAGAAAATTTGGTATATAGATTAAGAAACGGATACTTTTGAAGGAAACATTTTAATGGAACTGAAAAGAAAAATATGTCAATATATTAGTTTCATTTTATTTGTCAAGGAAATTTACTGCCAGTTAATTAATCACATATTCTGGTATTTGGTACCCTTTAAACTAAATTATTCAACTACTGGCTAACTTATACTATTTTAATCATATATAAGCATCATATATATTTAGAAAACTTGCAAGTAACAAGATAAAAATTAACGTACAACTAAATAAGCATAATAGAAATGTTTGTATTTTTTTTGGGTTAGGTTGATGATCGTGGCCAAAATCTTACACGTTTGGACAAGCGTGATTTATATAAGTTACAGTTTGATTGAAGTTTGATCGTCTGAGTAAACTAAGGAGCTTTACTATAATACGTTTGGACGCTAACTAAATATTAAAACAATTAAAACTGACTTAAAATTTAGTTAATATGTATAATGTCTCTACTACTTAATATGTATAATGCCTTTAACTATATTTATATGTAAATTAATCAAGATTACAAAGCATAATATCATGTTTAATTACTTTTTTGTTATAATATGGTATATCATAAATTATGCTATATTTACGCTACATACAAATATACTATGTGAAGCTGTGTTTTTGTCTGAATTTACTACCTTATAACTCTTTTTAATTTCAAATAGATTAGGCTAATAGGCCACCTGACGATAAGTGGCCACCACCGCTGCAAGAAATATTAACTAACCCTTACATCGTCAATTCACCACCAACCTTGGTAACTAAGATGTTGTGCCTCTCGTTGCACTGGGCCACTCATCCTTTAAACCGGAACGCAACAATTCTAAGAAACACAAAAATATTGCTGCTTGGCCGTAAAATATGTTATGAGTGGGTGGGAACTACCCAGACGGGCTTGCACAAAGCCCTACCATCAGGTAATTAAAAATATACAAAAATAATAATAATACCAACTAAAACAACTGATCTGATTAGATATTCTGCCGCTAAGCAGCAATACTTAGAATTGTTGCGTTCCGGTTTAAAGGGTAAGCGAGACAGCGTAACTACAGGCACAAGGGACATAGCATCTTAGTTCCTAAGTTTGGTGGTGGGGCATTGGCGATCTAAGGAATGGTTATTTTTTCTTACCTCGCAAATGTCTATGGGCAGTGGTACCCACATAACATCAGGTGGCCCATTTGCTCGTCCGCACTGTGTACAACATAAAAAAAATAAGACAGATAGTTATTTGAGTATTCTCTTTTAAAATCATATTTTCGCTTCTGGTCTGTAAGAATATATATTTTATATTGTGCACCTCCAGTTGTACGCTGATAATTAGAAACGTAAGACTGACAAAAACTATACTTATAAAAAAATCGACCCAATGTTCAATGCGTGAACATATAATAGGAAGAAAAACAATTTTTTTATATATGTATTTTTTTCGTTTTTCCTATTTAAATTTTTCAAGCAAAAAACAATTTTAATTTGAAAGAAAAAATAAATATATGAATAAATTTAAATAACCGCCTAATGTTTATTTTACTAAGAATATTGTTAATTATAATTTATATCAAATATTAAATATATTTTGACCATGGAGGGTGATGTATTACAAATCACTTTGTAAATATTTCATGATAGAAGCCGACTCCATAAATAGCCAAGTGTTTAAAACATGTGAATCTTATCCGAAGATTCAAATACAGGCTACACTGAGTTTTAACGTACTAAAATCGTGTTATTTATATTATATTTATAGTATTTCATGTCGTACTCAGCGGTGTAGGAAAATAACGTGACATAATACACAAGGCATCCACCTACCCGCATTGATAGATTCCAAGCCTTCTCTTCAAATCAACCAAGATGGCTGAGTAGTTGGAACAATTTGTAATATCACAAATATTATTTGCATACGGTTTACTTGTACCCAGGCTACACCCGGGCATACACCACTAAATACAAATCAAATTATATTGTATTTCAATTAATTTACAGTCTTCACGCTAAAATACGAACTCTATATAACACCGTATAGCAAGTACTGATGTTTTTACGTATGTTAAACTTGAAGACCTTGTCCTCAAGTAAACCTTTAGTTACATGAACTAGCTGTTTTTTTCATAAAGACATTATGAGAATTATTTCTTTTTTATAATACGCTCAGTCAGACACTTTATTCGTCATAATTTGCTTGCATTATTTCTATTCACCACCAGATGTAAAGTGGTCACTATCTCTTATAGATATTAGCGCTGTAAAAAATATTCAGAATTCCTTACATCGTCACAAGAAACTGTTGAGCGGATGGTATCTAAGTACGTATCGTGCTTTCATATTGTTCTTTTACTTGTATACGTCTTACACAAGTCACGTATATTTTTTTAGTCTTTGCCTACCAGCATAGAAAATTAGCACTCTTCTTAACACTATTAATCCCTCATTGTCACTTTTATTATACGCAAATAAAATATGGAATATATATAGATACATAAAAACGTGAATAAACAACAAAAATATAAAAATAACGTACCATTTGCCAACGTAAACGAAGTCTGAATGGCCACTAATAAAATAATAAATTGTGAAGTATACATGACTTACTTCTCTACGTATCAAAGTACATAATAACATCCATAGTAACTTACTTGCTTTTTATACGTGCAGATATAATAAAAATTACTATTCTTCATTTATAAATAATTCATATTTTTTTTATACAACAGGCAGTGTTATAAATTATTCGAGGGTTTCGTTATAATTGTAAAATCCCGAGGTCTAGGGTTCAGTCAGGCCGATAAAAAATATTAGGATTTTCTATCATAAAATTCTCAGCATATGGTGGAATATCAGGTTGTGGTTCAGGCTCCTCTTGGCTCTTCGGATCACAGCCTTATATCTACCAGAGTGCCACAGGCCAAGCTGCCACCACTAGCGGTATGCAAACGTCGTGTTTGGCACTATAAGTCGGCGGATTGGGACGGTATGCGCGATTACTATGCGTCGGTCCCTTGGAAGGAACGTTGCTTCAGTGGGAATGACCCGACAGCTAGTGCCGCTGCTGTTGCTGGCGAGATCATGTTGGGAATGGAATACTACATTCCTAGCTCAGATCTCGTCAGTAGGAGTACGCGTAACCGTTGGTTCACTCGTGAATGTGCCGATGCTGTATCATCTAAGCAGGCGGCATATCGCAAGTGGATCAACGGCTGCATTAGCGGGGCATCTAACATTGACTCACTGAAAGCAAACTATAATAAAAATTCCAAGTCCTGTAGAAAGGCGTACACGAGAGCGGATGCCCAGCGCATTGTACAGATTGGTCATGACCTTGTTTCGCATCCTAGGGGCTCCCGTAGCTTCTGGCGTCTGACCAAGTCTGTGCAAAACAATTTCTGCCAACCTTCGCTGCCACCGCTCAGAAATCCGGACGGATCGCTAGCTCACAGTCCGCAAGAGCAAGCTGATCTCCTGGCTAAACTCTTTGCCGACAATTCCGTCATCGATGATTGTAGTGCACTGCCACCTACAATACCTGCATGTGGCCATACGATGCCTGACATTAAAATCAGGCAACGTGATGTGCGTGCGGAGCTGCAATCACTTGATGTACGGAAAGCTAGCGGTCCCGATGGAATACCAGCCATAGTGCTGAAGAAGTGCGCAGCGGAGCTGTCTCCTGTGTTAACGCGCCTGTTCCTACTTTCTCTCTCTTCGGGAAGTGTGCCGGAGGCTTGGAGAAGAGCTAATGTGCAAGTGGTTCCCAAAAAAAGGGATCGGTCTGACCCGGCAAATTATCGGCCAATAGCTATCACCTCAGTACTTTGTAAGGTGATGGAACGGATTTTAAACAACCAACTGATCCATTACCTAGAAGATCATTCTTTAATTAATGATCGTCAATATGGGTTTCGACCAAAACGGTCCACAGGTGATCTTCTAGCGTACGTAACGCACCTCTGTGGTGAAGCTATCGACAAGCATGGAGAATCGTTGGTTGTCAGCCTCGATATCTCCAAGGCTTTCGACAGGGTCTGGCACAGAAGTCTTCTCTCCAAGCTGCCGGCATATGGTCTGCCGGCTCAGCTATGCACCTGGATTGCCAGCTTCCTACACAAGCGTAGCCTTCGTGTTTAAGTAGATGGTTGCGCTTCACAATTCTATGTAGTGAAGGGGTCCCCCAGGGATCTGTGCTATCTCCCACACCCTTTCTTTTGCATATAAATGATATGCTCTCTCTTGGGAACATACATTGCTATGCAGACGCTATCGTCTGCATAGCAATGTATGTTTCGCGTCCGTGGTATCCACCATGCAGTGTACTATTACAGTGCATGGTGGATACCACGGACGCGCAGTGGCTGGTCGAGCGGAAATTGAGGAGAGGCGGAAGGATCTTGTCATTGAACTCGATAGGACGTTAGAGCTCATCGCCAAATGGAGCTCTGATAATCTTGTTGAGTTAAATGCCAAGAAAACACAGGTATTCGCTCTCACGGCGAAAAAGTCAACATTTTCCCATCGCCATGCTGGGGATTGACGTTCGCTGCGACCTTAGTCCAAGGGATTACATCGAGGCTGTTATAAAAACAGCTTCACGGAAACTCGGAGTTCTGAACAAGGTGCGGCGCTTTTTCACGCCACAACAACTGTGCCTGCTGTACAAAACACAGGTACGGTCTTGCGTGGAATATTGCTCGCACCTTTGGGATGGCTCCGCTAAGTACCTACTTGAGGCCTTGGACCGGTTGCAGCGACGTGCCGTACGCATTATTGGCGACGTAAAGGTCACAAACACCCTTGAACCTTTACAATTGCGTCGTGAGATAGCAGCACTGAGCGCTTTCTATCGACTGTATCACGGCGAGTGCTCTGAGGAATTATTCTCTCTAATTCCTGCTTCCCCCTTCCTTCTTAAGTCCACGCGAGCTGGTTCTCGATGTCACCGCCTAACTGTGACATCAATTCCATCGCGAACAAAGAAATTTGGCAACTCCTTTCTTTGTCGCACTTCCAAAAAATGGAATTCCTTACCAGCTCACGTGTTCCCCTCCTCTTACAACTCGGGTTCCTTCAAACGAGGCGTGAAGAGGCATCTTGCGGGCCGGCAAGGCGAAGGCGGCTAGTGCAGAACGTTTTTCCCGTCTGTACTGGCCGTCGTCGCGTTTGAACTCTACTACCACTTACCATCAGGTGGAGTAGAGTCATTTGCCCTCCCGGCGAATATAAAAAAAAAAAAAAAAAAGAAAAAAAAAAAAGCAGCAGCCCGGAATTTGGAAGCTGGGTACACTCCCGTGCCTCGAAATCACGTAAAGTGGTTCCACGCCTGAACTCTTTCCGATCGTGTATGTCGATTTCTAGGGGGGTTTCTGGGTACAGCCCCACCCCCATACTATACTTTATCCTTTGAGATTGGTCAGGATAATATAATCAGTATCAATTTACCTTAAAACTTATATTTTATGTGATTGATAAATAATGATGCGAAAAATATAACATTTCATAACAACAATTCCTTAAAGTCCATATTTAGAAAGAAACATGAGAAAATTGCATTAGATTAAAGATACAAAAAAGAAAAAAATACAAATGAAATGGCATATTGAAATGATAACTTGGTATCGTATAACTTACGGCCTTATTTATATTTCTCTCTTTCCTCTCTCTTCTCACTTTACTTCGAATGTCAAATCAATAATGACAGAAAGAGCGAAATCAGTGTTTAACTAAACAGCCGCTAAGCAACGTTAGAGTTAGTTAGTATATAAAGTTCATATATGAGTAGCTCGTCAAAATACATCAATCACGACTCCTCTTTAATTTATAATATAAAATATAAAAGGATTTCTTGCTAGCAATGTAAAAAAACCTGACTTTATTTTATATAATCGATTTACAAAGTCAATATGTATAAAAATTAAAGTGTTCACAGAGATTTTCAGATCACGCTTGACATGCGGTTAGGGGAGGAAACCTGTATGTGTCTAACTTCACTGAAATTCTGCCATATGTGTATTCCACCTACCCGCATTAGAGCAGCTCCAAACCTTCTCCTCATAAAAGGAGAGGAGGTCTTAGCCCTGCAGTGGGACATTCACAGGCTGTTACTATACTATTATATATTAATCATGTACTGTTCGTAGTTCATAATATAGCAGAGTTATTAACGAATCGCTTCGGTTATCTTAGATTTGTTTATCTTTACTTCTTCGTATATTATTTAAAACAAACGGACTATATATTTATTATTATTCATACATAGTTGCAATCTCTATTACCTTAATCTCACAATTCGATAAGAAGGCATATCCGACACGATCGGAAAGAGTTCAGGCGCGGAACCACTTTACGTGATTTCGAGGCACGGGAGTGGGGTACACTCCCGTGCCTCGAAATCTTCCAAATTCCGTGCTGCTGATTTTTTTTTTATATTCGCCGGGAGGGCAAATGACTCTACTCCACCTGATGGTAAGTGGTAGTAGAGTCCAAACGCGACGACGGTCAGTACAGACGGGAAAAACGTTCTGCACTAGCCGCCTTGCCGGCCCGCAAGATGCCTCTTCACGCCTCGTTTGAAGGAACCCGAGTTGTAAGAGGAGGGGAACACGTGAGCTGGTAAGGAATTCCATTTTTTGGAAGTGCGACAAAGAAAGGAGTTGCCAAATTTCTTTGTTCGCGATGGAATTGATGTCACAGTTAGGCGGTGACATCGAGAACCAGCTCGCGTGGACTTAAGAAGGAAGGGGGAAGCAGGAATTAGAGAGAATAATTCCTCAGAGCACTCGCCGTGATACAGTCGATAGAAAGCGCTCAGTGCTGCTATCTCACGACGCAATTGTAAAGGTTCAAGGGTGTTTGTGACCTTTACGTCGCCAATAATGCGTACGGCACGTCGCTGCAACCGGTCCAAGGCCTCAAGTAGGTACTTAGCGGAGCCATCCCAAAGGTGCGAGCAATATTCCACGCAAGACCGTACCTGTGTTTTGTACAGCAGGCACAGTTGTTGTGGCGTGAAAAAGCGCCGCACCTTGTTCAGAACTCCGAGTTTCCGTGAAGCTGTTTTTATAACAGCCTCGATGTAATCCCTTGGACTAAGGTCGCAGCGAACTTCAATCAATCAAAATATTATATACATATTAATCATGTACTGTTCGTAGTTCATAATATAGCAGAGTTATTAACGAATCGCTTCGGTTACGTAAATCTAAGATTTGTTTATCTTTACTTCTTCGTATATTATTTAAAACAAACGGACGCTACAATGTTATTTATATATTTATTATTATTCATATATATATATATAGTTATACATATAGTTGCGCTGTTTGTTACATAGCGACAAGACGTATTAACTATTGGTGCTTTAATATTATTGTAAAAATCAGTGATTTTGCTAACAGTTCTCTCGAAAATTACGATCTAAATACGTAGTATATCTTCGTTTAAAAGAATAAGTAAACTTATAACAATTTCAGTGCCAAAATATAATAGTTTTCAACAATAACTTTGCAAATATAAAAGTGATTTACATATGTTTAACGTTGGACAAGTGCATCGTGATCTACTTCGTGCGTCAAGACGTTAATGAGCTTCATATTGAAAAAACATACCGCAACCGATAAGTCATCGACCACACATAAACAACGTACAAAACTGATAACTATTTTTGCCCGGTCAACTTAAACAGTTGTTGGAACAGAGGTTTCGAACGCACCGCATACGCAGTCGATACAGGTTCAAATCTCACTTGTGCGCATCGTTACTTTTTTTTTTGGTTACGAAGTAATAATATGGAGTTCGCCTGCTGTAGCAAATCAATAAATGATGCTGAAGATCCTATTGTATGTACATCTTGCGATAGGGAATTCCATGTAGCTTGTATGCTACAGCTAAAAGATCAAGAACTAAAACCGGACGATGATCTTAGACTCTCCTGGCGCTGTTCATCGTGTACCTCAAATAATTCTCGGGACAACAAATCTGATACCCCAATTCGCAATGTCACAAAGCGGTCCAAGCAAAAAACTGATAAGAGTACGTCTTCTGAAAAAAATACACATAAGGTAAATCTCACTGCGCTACAAATATCAAGAGATGAAATTCGAAATATTATTAAATCTGAGTTTAAAGAGGCTTTTTCTGGATTTCAAAATGTCCTTGAGGATGTTAAAAAGGAAATTTTGTCACTCCAAAACTCTGTGAAATTTTTAAGTGATACTCATGATGCGACTCTTAAGAGACTAGAAACAGCCGAGAATGGGATAAAAAAGTGTGATGCATTATATTCCGATGTAAAAAACTGCCAATTATCTATGATAAACCTCCAAAATAAAATTAATAATAAGGAACAATGGTCCAGGCGTTCTAATGTTGAGATTATTGGCCTTCCCGAATCCAAAAACGAAAATTTAATGACAACAATGAATAAGTTATCGGAACTGGTGGATCACTCAGCTTACAGTCATTCGGACATCGATTTTATAACCCGCGTGGCCCCTAAAAACAATGATTCTAAAAAACCAAGACCCGTAATTATTCGATTTTTGTCTAGATGGAAGAAGGATGATTTCCTTGCTAGATTACGAGCAAAGACGAATATCAGGGCTTGCGACCTTGGCTACGTGGGAAATACTAATCGTGTTTACTTTAACGATCATCTAACAAGTGCTAATAAGGCGCTTCTTCGTAAAACAAAAGAAATAGCTCGCGATAAAAAATATACGTATATTTGGGTAAAAAACTGTTCTATTATGGCTAGAAAAACTGACACTAGCCCTGTTATTCATATACTTAACGAATGTGATTTAAAAAAATTGTAATACGCGCAATTAATTTATCCAACATATTATATATAAGTACGTTTGGTGGCTTCTTTATAAATTTACTAAAATTATGTTGGCTTTTCTATTTGATTGTAATTTTATTAGGCTTTGAGAGAGAGATGAAACTGCTAAATCTGTTTAAGGTTTATTCTATTTGTATAATTTTAGAAAGGAGAATTATTATAATTAATTTAGATGAAATGGTCAGTTTAAATGTATTTAGTATAATTCTTAAGTCTTATATGATTTATAAATTACTTATTTCGCAATGGTATCCAAAATAGCGATTTTGTACCAAAACGTGCGAGGTCTTAGAACAAAAACTTCTGAGTTTTTTTCGAATATATTAAATTGTGAACATGACATAATTTGTCTAACTGAAACGTGGTTATTACCTGGAATTTTTGATTCAGAAATTTTTGATAGTCGCTACTCGGTCTATAGATGTGATCGTAACTACAATGAACGTAACGATAAAATGGGAGGCGGTGTCCTGATTGCGGTGCGTAACGGACTCGTTGTTAAAGACCCTGTCTTTTTGCCGTCAAACGATATTGTTTCCTGTGACGTTTTTTCATTATGCGTAGCTTTAAGGTCAAAAGGTAAGCCCGTTAATTGTAGATTTTTTTGTTGTTATTTTCCTCAGTCGGGTTCACAATTTCAAGATCAGTTGAACTTTTATGAACGTATCTCTGAATTAGTGATATTGAATCCGAAAGATATATTTTTAATAGTTGGTGATTTTAATGTTCCCAGTGCTATTTGGTCTCCTTCGTCCACATCCGCTGAGCTCTGTGAGAATATTGGAAACTCAATGGTCAATGCAATGTCTTCCTTCATGTCCTTAAATAACTTTTCCCAATATAACTTAGTCTCAAACATCAATAATCGCCAATTAGACCTTGTCTTCAGTAACTCAAATTGTAGGGTTATGCGCTGTGAAACACCTTTAGTAGAGGAAAATTTACACCATCCCACGTTGGATATTATGTTAATAGATATTAACATTAGTAGCTTTCTTAGCCCTCCTCGTATTATTAAACTTTTTCATAAAGCTGACTATAAAATAATTAATGAATTATTGGCTAACAATGATTGGTCGGTTATTTCTGATTACTATGATATTGACACATCCGTTGAGAAATTCTATTACATAATCAATGATATAATTACAAAGAATATTCCTTCAAAAGTGGTTGTTGATCTTAGTAAGTATCCAGCGTGGTATTCTCCTGCACTTATTAAAATTATTAAAGAAAAACTAAAATATCACAAAAAATGGAAAATGTATGATAATTACAGTGATTACAGTACTTTTAAATTACTTCGTGATAGACAAAAAAGGGTTGAAAAGACATGCTACGATAACTATCTTGATTTTGCGGAAAATAATATTTTGAGAAACTCTAAGTGTTTTTGGACATTTGTCAAGACCAAACAGAATACAAATGACATACCTGAGCGGCTATATTATAACGATATCTCAACAAGTGACGGTCAGCAAATAAGCAATCTACATATTTAATGAATATTTCTATACATCCTTTGAACATAGTACACATCTTAACAATTTTTCCTGTAACAATCAAAATAATAGTGGATATGCTAATACAATTAATTTGTCATCTGTTGATATTTCACTTGCTGATGTTCGTAAGTATTTGAAAACCTTAAATATTAAAAAAGGTAGCGGACCCGACGGTATACCACCTCTTTTTCTAAGTAAATGCTATATGACTATATCTATTCCTTTACATTTATTGTTTTGTATTTCCCTTCATACATGTACTATGCCTTCAATTTGGAAACAGTCTTATGTTGTGCCTATTTTTAAAAATGGAGATAGACATGATATCAAAAATTATCGTCCTATTTCGAAATTAAGTTCAATCCCAAAACTTTTTGAACGTATAATTTATGACAAAATCTTTCCAAGCATACGTCCCATAATTATTGACCAGCAGCATGGATTTATTAACAAGAAATCAACTGAAACTAATTTGTGTGAATTCACTGACTATGTTTTGACTGCAATGGACAAAAGATATCAGGTAGACGTTGTGTACACCGATTACTCCAAAGCGTTTGACAAAATCTCTCATTCTATCTTAATCAAAAATGGAGTTCATCGGTGTACATGGTGACCTCCTTAGATGGATCAAGTCATATTTATTGAATAGAAGTCAAGCCGTGACTGTGAAAGGATGTTGCTCATCTTTTCTACCCGTTCCATCTGGAGTCCCTCAAGGCTCACATCTTGAACCACTGTTTTTTAATATTGTTGTTTCGGTATTTGCATCTTCTAAATTTCTATTATATGCTGATGATACAAAAACTTATAAAATTATTAAGAGTGTTGATGATTGTATTAGTCTGCAAAAAGATTTGAACTTACTTAGCGATTATTGTACTACCAATTCGCTGTTTTTGAATATAAAGAAATGTAATTGTATAACATATACCAGAAAAAGAAAAGTGATCATTTACAACTACCGATTTAAGGAAGATGATATAAAACGTGTATCAGTGGTCAAAGATCTTGAAATAACACTCGATTCTAAACTTCTTTTCGATGAACACATAAATTCCATAACTTCTAAAGCGTTTCGTATGCTAGGATTTATGCTAAGGATTTCCAGAGAGTTTAAGCGTGTTTCAACTTTTGCTCTTTTATATAAATCATTTGTGAGACCTATTCTAGAATACGCTTGCACTGTCTGGAATCCACAGTATAGTAAATATATAGAATTCATCGAAAATATTCAGGAAAAGTTTTTAAAATATTTAAAATTTTCGTCTATAAATAATTTGAATCAAATAGAAAAGATACCGACAACTGAACAGAGACGACTTGAACGTGATATGGTGTTTTTATATAAATTGATCCACAACATATTTGACTCCCCTTATCTCCTTTCTAAAATAAATATCAAGTGTCCTCGCCCTGGTAGTCGCAACAAATCTATTTTTGATTTTCCATTGACAAAGATTAAATATGCAGCAAATGCATTTATTAATAGATTATCTAAACAGTACAATAAAACATTTGTTGAATGTGATATATTTCATCTCTCCCTTAAAAAATTCAAACTGCAAGTAAAAGAAATATTATACTCTGAAGAGCCTTAATTTACTCATGCATTTTTAATTAATTAATTATAATTTGATTATTTATTATTAAATTATGTTTTCTTGATTTAAAAATTAAATTTATATTAAATTAAATTATATAAATGAATTATATATTTTCATGCACCTATTAAATATAAAAAATGTCTTGTTTTGTAATTACTTATGATTAATTTATAAATGGAAACTGTTTTGGTTTAAGAATTGTTTTATATTTTTTATTTTATTGTAATTATTTCACTGTTTGTTTCCTGTACACTAAATAAATAAATATATATATATATATATATATGTTACCGTAAAATACAACAGTAGTTTATAAAACTATTACTGTGATATAAATAAAATGATTAAAATTCATAAAATTTGAGTATATCAGGTACTAAGTATTAACCACAAAAAATGTTTTAATATTCTGACGCAAATATGTGTACCTGCTTTAGTTTAATTTACTATGCATAGTATATATTACGTACATTGGGTTTAAGTATACTTTCCGGGTGGGTATTACCTTCAAGTTAAATACAAAAAAAAACGGTCGAAATATACTTCTCTAGCTAAAAGTGGAAGACGTTGTACTGCACGCCATCTAGCGGCGAATAACAACAAAGTGAATAAAGTTCACTGGAATAATGTTTAATGTAATGTATGTTTAAAGAAAGACAGCCGCTGGGTCACAACGACCCTGGCCCTATGGGCCTAAACGAAATGACACGACGGATGAACCGTCGGGGAGGACCATCCCGGGTAGGGGGGGCAACCCCGAGGCCCGTACCCAGACTGGCCTAGGCCAGCCAGGAGGACCATTGATGATGGAACAATGTTGTATTATAAATAAAGATTATAATATTCACTGTTTGTAGACCATAATATTAAAGAGCAGAGCTATTAGTAAATAGCTTAGAATGTGTAAATCTATGATTTGATTATGTGAGGAGCTCACTTCTCAGCTTCAACAGGTTTTGTTGATAATCATTTGGATTGTATAAAAATACGGTATCTTTATTTATTTTGGAAATTGGTTAACTTATTTTTAATACCAAACAAAAAGTGAATTTATTGTGATTTAGATCTAATTCTTAAAACAAAGAATAAATGCCTTCAACATATTTTATGAATACACATAATCGTTAGATTTTCAATATTGCTATTTTATGCTGGCTATGGCTAAAATGGTATTAAAAATGAAATAGAAAACAAAACTGGAATAATATTTACAAATATGGATGAATATATTAATTATTCAAACATATTCCTTTTTATTAATTTCCATTAAATAAAAATAGAGAGTATCAAACTTTCATATTTAAAAGACATTTTGAAATTTATGATAATATAAATTTTATACAATTTAAAATTGTTTTTTCAATCTTTTAAACAGCTTTAAACATGATTTATTTTTAAGAATACTTTATTTAACCTAACAAGTATTGTAATCTATCAAAGGCATCGACTGCATGTAGTTTCTTAACTTTTTATAAATACTATCGGCGATCGGATCTATAAAAATCTTTCCAAATTGCACCGTTAAATATTTCCAATTCTGATTAATAAGAAGATGCATCGAGTCACCTGAAACAAAAAAATAATATTTAAATTTACACAATTCTATGTATTTTTTTAATTATTCAATTTAAAATAGAGAGGCAGATTGGCATATAGGTTATCTGATAGTTAGAAGTAACCACAGTTATGTAGATTATATATATATGTATAATCTACATAACTGTGGTATCTTTGTCGCTCACACCCCATTCTACAATATATTATATATATTCTACATACATTAAGTAGGTAACTCAATCTCCCACCACCAGAAAATATCAATTAACAATAGCGATAAGAAGACTTACTTAATTCCTTATTTCCATAGTAAAGATTCGATAAATTAAATTCAGCCTTTTCTCTTACATCATACCAGTAATCAAATCCCTTCAATTCTATATTTTTTTTTCCATCCGCTTCTTTAATATCAAACGGAATTAGCAAACCAATTTGAATATTCTCTGAAATTTAAATAAAACAGTCAATAAATAAAAAAGAAAAATAGCGCCTGATATTCCCTTCAATAAAATTATTAATTTTGATGGTAAGTACAGTTTTGAAAAGTGATAGCATGTTATGGTTCTATTGCTGGGCAAATGCCTTCTTAAAAAAAGGTGCTTAAAGGTTGGAGCTTATTACACTTCTCCAATACGCTGTTTCGTATATAAATATATAAAAATACAAGTGGTACTTGCACACATTGAATACAATTTCAAAAGAAAATAAAATTTATATAAAAAAACTTTTTTGGTTTCTAAAACTTACTGAGGTTTACTTGAAAGGAACCTTCACCAGCAATTGGTAATGAAAATAATGATCCACTCGTCTTGTAGGGATGCGTGATCACCATATCTGTACGAAGAGATACTTGCGCAACGTTAGTGACTAAATTAAATCTGGAATATAATCACATAATTAATTGTTACCTTCTTAAAAGTGTAACCAAATCGAATTTTCGTTTTTAAGCAGTTTTGGAAAAAAAACAACAATAACTTATTCGATATTAAATTATATGTTGTTTTTTGTGAACCATATTATATCCTATGTTGCGTAAAGGCAAGCTTGATTTTGTGTGATGTGCACATAGCAAACGTGAACAATTTTTGTAGATAATTGAGTGATTTACTCTATTTTAATATATATAATTATTATTAAGTATTTAATTTAACAAATATTTGTCCATTACGTTATATAATCAAAATTAATATCTTAGTATTTAATTCGCAAAATAAATAGTTCCGCGCAACAAAAATACTGGTTATGGTGGTCAGCGGTGTGGTGGCGGGGATATCAGCGCAAGGTATCAGTTACGGGGAGCGGCGGGTACTAGAAACTACGTTTAGTTGACAATCATCTTAAATTTTCAATTTTAGTGTTATCCATGTTCATATTTTTTGTTATACATACATATTAACATACGACCATACTTTGTTAGTTTGAGTCTATAAATATAGATTGTTAAAACTGTATTTGAATGTCACTCCGATTATTAAATAATTATTTTCCTTACGTACTACCTAACTCATCACACACATCTCATTTTGCTTCAATTTAATCGAAAGCTAAAATTATCAGAATAGGTTCATACAAAATTATTTTTTTAGATTACATTTGAATGTTGTTATAATTGCTTAAGTATCTACATAATTATGTATTAATTTTTGGATCGTTAATTTTTATCAAATATAAAATGTTTAGGTTAGGTTAAGGACTGCATTTAAAAGTCGCTTCTATTGTTAAATATATGTCATTTCATATGTTACTTATGTCAATGTTTATTTTGTTTATTTCGATTCCATTTAGAAACTATAAATTCTATATGCTACTGTCATATTACATATATGCTATATATCATATTAATATTTTGCTTATCTTTTTAGATATAGCTCAATATTTTAACGTAGTCGGAGAGAAAATTTTTGGTCTAGGCTACTATGGAGTGACCGCCAAAATTATAAAAAATACACAAACTTTCTATCTTTATAAGACTTTGTCTTAAATGTCTACAAAAATCGAAAATGGCATATACCTACCTTTTATAAACAACTCACTGTGACTACTGTTAATATTAATCGTTACAAGAAAAGAATAAACAAGGACAGCAATTTTAGATAATTAAATAAACTTATTAAAAATACGCAGGACACGTTTTATTATGCTTTATGCACTATACAATATAAATTCTTTTACGCCCTTAGCAGTGTTCTATATGGGTAATAGATCGATTGACGCATGTCGACGAATCTCGTTGATAAAATAATGAACGGGATAAAATACATATTTTACTTGTACGAAGTCGGGACGGTCAGCTAGTAAAATGTAATTTAAAGACACATTTACTATATGACAAAACGCACTGGACTTTCAAAATTTGAAAACAAGACTATTACTAAAGATTAATATATCAACAAATGTCAACTACAATGAATCATTAGTACGCATAAATAAAAAATAATTTACAGTTTTTACCTACCCAAACTCTTCTAAAATTGCGTCGTCTAGTCCTTGATACTCTAAATTTGTTGTATCTAAGAACCAACCATCCTTGTCCAAAGTAATTGCGTCCTCCTTCAGAGTATTAAAGCGAGCATTAGATGTAACATTCGCATTTTCACTGAATACGTTCAAAAAATTACGGTTCTGGAGAAAACATTTCAACGGTATCGATCCTGTAAAAATACCGTCATGTTTTTAATATTTTATAGGATAGACATTGTAAAAAATGACTATAGCTTACATCGCTGATGCGCCACCAACCTTGGGAACTCAGACGAGCTTGCACAAAGCCCTATCACCAGTAAAATGTAAAAATTTTAATTACCTAATTTTCTACTAAAATAATTATATAACAGTTACAATGTTGTGTTTTTACAATAGAAAGTATTAATGAAACAGTTGCAATGATGTAAAACCTGGTAATTGAACTAGTAAGTTTGAAATTTAAACAATAATACAATTATGTATGTATCGATATAATAGTTTGAAAGAAAATAAGTATCATAGAAACATTTGTTTCTATATATATCTTATCAATTTCTATCTTAGAACTTCTACTAACAAGATCAAATTAACAATTATATCAAAATATCTCACCTGTTACTAAGGTACTTGTAAATTGGATACCAATAATCGCAAAATATATCAAAAGACCCATGATGAACAGCCAGTATCTGAAAGTACAGTGAGTTGCTTTATGACAAGTTTGCCTTTTATATATCTTTTCGTATAAAACAAGATCAATTCAAACCATTACATGTCGTACGTTTTTATTTTTTGACGCTGAATTCCGTACATTTTACAATTCTTATTATGTTATTGCTTTTAACAAAATATAATTATTTATCTCGAGTATTATGCTTAAACCATTTTCAAATAGTTCAAAAGCATATAAAATTTGGTTAATAGTTAATAAAAATCAAAGGAAAAATAGAAGCAACAGACGTATCGTACAAGTCCAGCAGATGTAGCGTACTTAGCCCGGATATTCACTTGAGCACAACTTTAAATCTCGTGCAGGAGTCTGTATGTACGCTCGTAATGACGTCTACTTCCCGTGTCTCCGAAACTTGGAGGTATCCGACTTTTCGGTAATGTGGTGCTTATCAGATACAGGTTTAGAGCAGATCATATACGCCTGCGTCTATAGGTCGCACAGTGGTGACCAGGAGACGACTCGGATGTTCGAGTATGTCAGCGAGATGGCTGATATCGTCCAACGTATCCAACTGCTCAAATGGTGTTTCCGGGGGATTTCAACGCTCACCACCAAAATTGGCTATTCCCATATCAGAACACCGACCATGCAGGGAGAGAGGCACTCAAATTCGCACTATCGCTAGATCTTTCTCAGCTGGTACATGAAGCAACTCGGGTGCCGACTACCGACCCTGACCGGTTTTCAGTGTCAGTTGCAGCTCCCTTGGGCACTTCTGAGAATTGCGTGATCAAGTCGGTTTACAACTTCCACCCTCTGGACTCTGATCCCACTGGAACCAGATGGGTGTGGCGATACAAGTCAGCAGACTGGGACGAATGACCCGAGCTGCGAACAAGCCATATCTGAAGTGATATGCCATGGAATTTTTCATTCCATATGCTGACGTATCACTAGATGGCAAGACTACTAGGTGGTACAACGCTGAGTGCGCCGAAGCTGAGGCCCATAAAAACTCATCTTTGTAGCGTGGGTAGTAGCACACACCACCAAAGCTCCGGACATTACATCTAAGAAGAGAGCTTTTAACTCTGCTGCCAAGTACTACAAGAAGGTTTTCAAGAAGGCTCGTTTTAATCGAACTAGACGCCTCGGGACTAGATTAGCTTCCTATTCCCGTGGTAGTAAAGCATTTTGGTCCCTGTCCAAGTCGGTTGAGACGAACTTCTGTCGTCCATCACTGCCTCCACTACTGAAGCCCAATGGATCACTGGCCTTCACTGCAATAGAAAAGGCTAACTTGCTAGCGGCTTTGTTTGCCGAAAATTCACGTCTCGATGCGGGAAGTGCCTCACCGCCAAACATACCACCTTGCGACTTTATTATGCCAGAGATACGAATTCACCAAATTTCCTAAGAAGGTTCTAAAAATTCTCAGCACCTTGAACGTGAATGTGGTCAGTGGCCCTGACGGGATTCCAGCAATAGTCCTGAGGAATTGTATCCTGTTTTAACACGCTTGTACCGCCTCTCTCTTAAATCCGCTCAAGTTCTTAAGGCTTGGAAGATTGCCAACGTACAACCTGTACCGAAGAAGAATAGTCGTGCCGACCCAGCCAATTACAGGCCCATAGCAATCACCTCCATACTTAGCAAAGGTTTGGAACGTGTATTAAACAACAAGCTCCTGGCGTACCTCGAAGAAAATGATCTCCTATCGGACCAGCAGTACGGATTTCGTTGGAATCGGTCAACAGGAGATCTTTTAGTGTACGCTACCCACATCTGGGGCGAGGCCATGGACAAGTACGGTGAAGCGTTAGCCATTTCACTTGACGTGTCCAAGGCTTTTGACCGAGTCTGGCATGAGGGCCTTTTGAGCAAGCTTTCTAGCTACGGGATACCTGTTGGCCTTTACAACTAGATATCAGATTTCCTGAGAGGACGATCGTTTCGAGTTGTCCTAGATGGCTTCTCATCTGATCTAATGACGATTAATGCCGGTGTTCCTCAGGGATCAATTCTCTCCGCTACACTCTTCCTGCTGCATAAAAACGATCTGCTAAAACCGGGTATATTTGGGTACGCAGACGATAGCACTGTAACGGAGAGATACATATCCAGTCCTTGAACTAATGCAACAGAAACTCTTGAACACAGAGAAGCCTTGGGAGAACGCATCAATTTGATATTGGAAGAGGTATCAGATTAGGGTGACGATAATCAAGTCAAATTTAATCCTACCAAGACTCAAGCATGTTTGTTCACCACCTAGAGGAGTCCATTTCCCCTGACTCCGACTTTCCAAAATGTATCTGTCCGATACAACAGTATAACCCATCACCGACAGTATTGAGCTTCTAGGAGTTACCTTAACATCCAAACTCAACTTTGGGCAATGCATTGAATCCAAAGCTAAAACTGCTGGCAAAAAACTTGGTATCCTCAACAAGTCAAACAGTACTTCACACCGGAACAGCTTCTGACCATATATCAAGCTCAAGTCAGATCGTGCATGGAGTACTGCAGCCATTTATGGAACGGCTCTGCTAAGTACCAGCTTGAAGCTTTGGATTCAGTGGATCGTCGTGCTAGAAGGCTCATTGGCGACCAGTCATTGGTCGCAAAACTCCAGACCTTGGAACACCGTCGTAAGGTTGCCTGTCTGTCGGTTTTCTACAGAATATATTTCGGAGAGTGCGCCCAGGAACTATTTAATTTGGTTCCTCCGTCACCTTTTTACCATAGAACGTGCGTGGCATCTTCAAGATCTGCACCCGTACGTAGTTGATGTATCTAAGACATCGCTAAGATCTGGAATACCCTTCCGACCTCCGTTTTTCCCACCACCTACAATATGGGTACCTTCAAGTCTAGAATGAATAGGCATCTTCTAGGCAAGTGCGTTCCATCTTAGACTGTATCATCACTTTCCATCAGGTGTGATAACAGTCAAGCGCTAGCTTATATATTTAAAAATAAAACAAAATAATATTAATTACAGAGAAATTGAAATAAAATAGAAATTGCATTGTAAGAAATGTTAACCATGGTATACAACTAAGATATTATGTCTCTTGTGGCTCTAACAACATAACTGTATTTTTATGCTATTTCCGTTTATTTTATTTTGCTTAGTGTACATTTTGCATGTCGTGGTTAACTTATTTCTTATTATTACTGGATTATCATATATTGTCACTAAATAAATAAATAAACTATAACCGAGAAAAGGCCATCGACCTTCATACCGTTTTAAAACGTTTTTAAAGATTTACAAAAATAATGAATATTAATTATATAGTTTGTTGACATTTAAAGTGCCTGGAGTTAAAACAAGCTACAATAATAATAAATGACACATGAATACTGACAAAAACTTACAAAATCACGACAATCTGCGTATCGTAGTTGAGTATCTATAAATAATTATGTACTTTTTATAACAAGACACCCTTTTCCTTATTCATACATTTGCGAATGAGACACACGTTTTGTCGTATGCAAATTCATCTAAATAGAAAATATATAACAAAGTTTTTAATACAATGTTGACTTTTGGCCTTTTATTCCTCGCCTCGTTCTTAATTAATAATTTAATTAAGAACGAGGCTAATTTTATATTCAAAATTATTTGAATATCTATTTTTGTGGCCATACTATTCTTCAATATTACACCATTGCAGTCGCAACGTCGTCGCTGGAGGACGGTCACAACTGTTAAAAGAAATTATAATTTTAATTATATCTAATATTTAAAACTAAGCACTTCGATCGTGTGGGAATCCAGAGTGTGGAAAATCACGATGTCGACGAATGCTCAATTAGAGCAAATTCTGTTGTTAATGCCGCCTATGCATTTCGACTATACTCGTGTTACACCGACGCGACGAGTAAAATACTATACATAATAATATTATAATATTATGTATTGTTTGTTTTATTTTTATTTAATTTATTATTTTTTAAATTTACAGTAAACAAGGTAATAATGAATTATGATCACGTACGCATCCTGTGGTCGTGTAAGTATGAGATTTATAAAATAAGTAAATACCATTGTTTTATTATACTATTTATTTATTCATAGAGTATCTATAACAATAGATAAATATGCGTAACACAAGAATTCCAAGCGTATTCCAGCTTTCCCCTCGAAGTTGTGTCGACCCAACTGCAAAGTTTGCCCAAGGTACACATACTCCTGAACAACTTCGAGAGGAACTCCGTTAACAGCTATTGGTTCCGGACTGACGTGTTCATTGAACATTATCTTGGTTTTCTCCAAGTTCATCCGGAGACCAATTCGAGCAGAAGAATCAGCCAGGCTCAAGAGGGAAAAGTCTATAGTTCTTCAAAAAGGTTTTGTCTCCCTTTTTGAAGAACATTACGACAACACTCTTGCTCCATGCCTTTGGAGTTCTCCCCAAGAATATGACAGAATTTAATATAAAGCGACGACTTTTCCCTTTGAAGTGGTCAGCTTCGTCAGATGGTTTCGACCTAGTTGTTGAACAAAGACTTTCGGGGGTCGAAAATTTTGCGCAATCGCTTCTTTTATAGAGCGTGTATTGGAGTTTCGGAGGTCGCATCTTACTAGCTTTCAATCAATCAATCAATCAATCAACAGCCAATTGTTGTCCACTGCTGAACATAGGCCTCTCCCAAGGTGCGCCAAAGCTCCCTGTCCTCCGCCTTCCGCATCCAGTTGGTGCCCGCCACCTACTTAAGGTCGTCGGTCCACTTGGCTGGAGGGCGCCCTACGCTGCGCTTGCCGATTCGCGGTCTCCACTCTAGGACTCGTCTGCTCTAACCGCCATCGGTCATACGACATACGTGACCAGCCCACTGCCACTTCAGCCTGCTAATTTTGCAAGCTATGTCCGTGACTCCGGTTCTTTTCCGGATAATCTCATTTCTGATCTTATCCTTCAAAGATACTCCGAGCAAAGCTCGCTTCATAGCACGCTAAGCGACTTTGAATTTGTGGACTAGTCCCGCAGTTAGTGTCCACGTTTCGGCACCGTATGTCATGGCAGGTAAGACGAATAATTTGAGCAGGAAATGTTGGCTATGTTTGGCTCTAATTTAATTTTGGTATGGTAATCAGGTAAGACGCATTCGGTGAAGACTTTCGTCTTCAAACATTGCGGTATAGACGACTTGAGGACTTGACGAAGGTTGCCAAATGCTGGTCATGTTCAATAGGCATGTCGCGCCGGGACCGATATACGTCAAGGGAAAACCTCTCGAAGTTGTTAGTAAATATACCTACCTAGGACAGATAATAAAAGTCGGTAGGAACAACTTCGAGAAAGAAGCCGATCGAAGAATTCGCTTGGGATGGGCAGCATTTGGCAACCTTCGTCAAGTCCTCAAGTCGTCTATACCGCAATGTTTGAAGACGAAAGTCTTCACCGAATGCGTCTTACCTGATTACCATACCAAAATTAAATTAGAGCCAAACATAGCCAACATTTCCTGCTCAAATTATTCGATCGATATAGAAGAAAGAAGCTATGTCAGACACATAAATCCAAAGACTCACTTTTGTGCGGGCAATTGCGAGCGGCGATTATTAGATAGTTGCTTTTATAATGTTAGTGGTCCTTTTTATTTTATCATTAATTGTATTAGTTTTGCAATAAGTGCCTAGTTCTAATTAATTAAGCGGTTGTGTTGGTTAAAGGTGTCCATATTAGTTTTAGTAATTTTAAGATTAGAAATTATATCGATCGGTTTATAAATAAAAAAGCTATGTAAATTTAAAGCATCACGTCGCACATTTTTTCGATAAAAGTGCTATAAATTAACTGTTCAGTTGAATTGGCTGAAACTTTAACTACCTATAAATGATAGTCTGTAAAATGATGATGATTGATAGTTTATAGGAACAGAACAAAGTTAAAAATGGTCAGTTTCTTAGATTTAGATTATTCCAATGTAAATTGAGCTGAGATCTATTATATTTAATTATTTAACAATATAAAATACCAAATACCAATTAAATGACAGCACTACAAAAACCACCAAAAATTATCTACATGTGATCAATCTTAATAAATAGGGTTCACCTTATGCTGGAAATACGTTAAACGCGCTCACGCGTATACGTAAGGCGCGCCGGTCGTCGCGCTGTTGCCTATAGTATTGGTTATTTGCAGTCGCACGATACTCCTTGGTAATAAGGACCTGGTATACCTCTGTCTGCATTCGTTTGTAATATGTTTTGGTAGATAAGGGTAGTAGCTAGTAGACCGAGGCGCAGACGCTAGGCGCACCTTCTTCCCCCGCCGTAAGCGTCGTTGAGTTTAGGAAGGTACTCCGTAGCCCAGGAACCCCAAAGAATGGAGGCCCGCTTTAGTGAGCCAACTGTCGGAGCGTTACGGTAGGGTGCGCAAGCGTTCCGTGACGAAAAGACGGAGTGTGTACCGCTGGTTTTTTAGTGGGTATTCCGGCACCTTCAGCACTGGCGAGTCGCACATAATGTGTGGGGGGAACATATAACAATGTATGCAACATACATTTTGTTTTTCGATACTATATATTTAACTAGCTACTGCCCGCGGCTTAGCACGCACGTAAGTATAGGGTAAAGGATAAATGGTTGTATGGAAGTATGTGATTTTAAAGTTAGAAGCATGAAATGTCATTCTGGTTAAAAAAGTATATTAAGGCGTTATTTTTCATCGGTGAACTTAGAGTGATACTTGTAGATCGACTCAATGTCATGTCTTCCAATCTACGATGCTGTAATGTAATGTAAATCAAATTTAATCTAAAATAATGCATTATTTTCGAAGTCGTTTTTATAAACATGGTAATAATTCTTATGAAATATTATATGAAGATAAGATCATACAGTTTTTAGTACTTTTTATAGTTTTGTCATATTTCAACAGGTACTTGAGTAGGTTGTTTTTTGTTTTCGGTGTGTAAATAACTTTACAAGTTAGTTTAAATAGGTATTTCGTTTTGTCGTGGAATATATTTTTTTCTCACTTTTTTGTTAAGTTTATCCTTTAACGGTTAGTTTATAATAAGAACTTTTATTTTAAATACACATATTGACCTTTCAATTTTAAAGGACACAGTTTCAGTTTCAGTTACAATAAATAAAGCACAGGGAAAAACATTTAAGTACATCGGAATAGATTTAAGGAAATGCTGTTTTTCTCATGGCCAATGGTTTGTTGTCCTATCTAGAAAATAAAACTAAAAATGTTGTGTATACTGAAATATTATAAGTCTGATCTTAGTGATTTCTTTAAGTTATACGCGGGTGAAACCGGCACAGCTAGTCTCTAATATTTCTGTTTTATCTAATTTAGATAGCACGTATTTACATACATGTATATGTGTTCATGTATGTACCATCTGATTTATTGTATCGAGTTTTGCGAACGGAATAAATAAATATCACCTTGACATTTAATAAACGATAAAAATTAAAACAGGAAATAAAACTATCAAATTTATACTCGTACTCGTATTTTTTAATCATTCAAAAATGTTTATTTACAAATATTAAAATAAAAATATTATAATAAGTATAAACAAACTATTATTATTAAGGTTCATATTAAACTGGTTGATAATTCGTAGGTTAAGCAGATATAAATAGTAATTATTCATTTTTGCAGGAAGAATAAATACTATATATTTTTTAACATTTATCGAAATCCTTTAATGGCATCGAGAGCATGTAGTTTCTGAACGTATTATAAATGCTGTCGGCAACCGTGTCTATAAAAACCTTTCCGAAATTCACCGTTAGATATCGCCAATTCTTATTCATGAGGCACTGCATCGAGTCACCTGGTAAAACATGAATATATTTTAAAACAATTATAATAAATCTTTGTTTTTATAACATTATATATTTACTTCGTGTTATGGTTGTGTAAAAGCCCGCCTGTGTGCAAAGCAACGGTACTTAGCGTTGTTATGTTTCGATTTGAAGGATGAATAACAGTAATAGTCTGTTAATGTCCCACTTCGGGGTTAAGGCCTCCTCTCCCTTTTTTGAGGAGTAGGTTTGGAGCTTATACCACCACGCTGCTCCAATGCGGGTTCGTAGAATACCCATGTGGCAGAATTTCAACGAAATAAAACACATGCAGGTTTCCTCACGATGTTTTCCTTCACCTTAAAGCACGAGATGAATTATAAACACAAATTAAGCACATGAAAATTCATTGGTGCTTGTCCGGGTTTTAACCCACGACTGTCGGTTAAGAATCACGCGTTCTAACCACTAGGCCATCTCGGCTATGAAGGATGAATGATCCAATGCAACTTCAGGCTTAAGAGACATAACACCTTATTCCGAAGCTCGGTGATACATTGGCGATATTAGTGAAAATTATAACTTAATAAAAAATAGAATTTAAGGGGAGCCGATAACAACCTAGGCTCTCTACCGTCAACCTCACCTGCTCGTGGTACATCCTGCTAATCAACGAACGAGGCTCTGGCGACCGAAATCGTGGCGGTATAACCACACAAATGCTGGAATCCGAAAATGCAAATCCTGATAGCGGGCAGCAGCGCTATTAGTGAAAGATTTCCAGCCACTGCGGTCACCAACCCGCCTGCCAAGCGTGGTGACTAAGGCAAAAACCCCCCTATGAGCGACGACAAAAAATAGAATTATTAATTTTTATATATTAAATTTTTCCCTACTATTTTAAATATATAATTGATGTCATATTTTAAAAAAATTGTAGGTGATAAAAAAGCTGATATGAAATATGATTTCAGCACCCTAAATTACATTCGGTTTAGATAATTTCGTTTAAAATGTTTTTACAAACATATTTTTTGTTGTCCTGTGATTTCTTAAAGCTCCAATATCAGCGGTGGGAACACATACCATCAGCGGCCTATATTAAATAAAATAAAAAAACCCGATCCCTAAGCTAACTTCTCAAACTTTGCATAACTCCATAGACTACAACTATTAATTACAATTAGTCTAATATATATATTAGACTGAGAATTTTTGCCCTAAAATACCTAATAAGTGATTTAAGAATCTATCTCCAAGAAGGTCATTACCCAAAAAAAAATTATATTAAAAAAACACTCACTTAATTCCTTATTTCCATTGTAAAGACTCGTTAATGCGAATTCAGCATCATCCCTTACATCATACATGTAATCAAATCCTTTGAGTTCTATAAACTTTTTACCATTTACTTCATTAATCTCAAACGGCATTATAAAACCGAATTGAATATTCTCTACAATGTAAATATATAAATTAATGAAAGAAAAATTTATGCACAGTACTTCATTCAATAATGTTTTTTTTTTTATTAGGGAGTATTTACTTTAACATTGAAAAGGCTTTTGCAAAGGCATACGTTTAATTACAAATAAGACGAGCAATTTTAAATTAATTCCAGAACTAAAGCTTATATGTTTAGTAAATATATAATATTCTCTTTTCTATTCAAATCTTCATAAGGACTTCATGCCTAAGGCATACTCTTCTCGCCAACCAATATAATTAAACTATTACTCAAACACACATAAATGCGATATATAACTGAAATAATACATGTTGAAACACAATATCTAATAATAAATAAAAGAGGACTAAAATATAAAAAAACAATTAGTAAAATTTAACAGTATGAATGTAAATATAAAAAAATATATTTAATTAATTATTACTTATAAATCTATATATTATTGAAATAAATGTATCCTCGCGTTATATTTCTTCACCAAAAGCATGAGAATTGCTAATTTGCTATTAAGCAAATGAAAAGTTATTCGTGTACACATATTTTAATTAACAACATTGAGCATATATTCTAAATATAAAATTAATTATAAGAAAAGCTCCTTAGCGCGACGCCTTTAAACGTCAAGTTGAGCAACTATTTTTATCTTCATTGGAAACATCAACGATATCAATAAAACTAAAATAAAGATTTTTAATATATCAAATACATATACATATGTTTTGTATGTATTCGGGTGTGTAAGAGTATGAGTTATTTTTCCTTACATTTACTTACTTTTATACACCTACGTTTCTCCCTGCACTTCCTGAAGATACTACTGGTAGAGAATTTTCTTACATAACATTATGCCCGCCTTTTGTACATTTTTTTTGTCCAATGAAATGTAAATTAAAATAATATAAAGTTTATTTTTTCTCTTCATACTTACTGAGATTTATAACACCTTCCCCATGAATTGGTAGCCCAAATAATGTACCTCTTATATTATAAAGATGAGAGGCCAGTACGTCCGCGTGGAATGTAACTTGCGTAACGTTCGTGCTTAAATTAAATCTGTAATTTATTTGAAAGTAATGAATGTACAGTTATTTATAAATAGATTATTAAGAAAAATTCAAGTACTTTTCTTTTTTAGTAAATATATTAAATGGTAAATGAAATTTAAAAATGGATTCCTTATACAAATCATTGCATCAAACACTTTTTTATTTTTTTAAATATGAATAGTTAATTTAAAAAAGAAACACAATTTTACACACAATTAAGGGTTGTGGAAAGCCATTGGATGCGGATGGCGCAATACCGGCTATCTTGGACATCCTTGAGGGAGGCCTTAGTCCAACAGTGGACATTTTCCGGCTAAGATGATAATGATGATGAGGTTTTAAATGTCATAGTAATAGTCATAAGCCCTTTCTTATCGTAAAGAAAAAGTTTGGAGTTTCCCACCTTACTCTAATACTGATTGAGGGATAATTTACATACCCGAAGTAATCTAAAATGGCGTCGTCTAATCCTCGATACTCTAAATTTGATGTATCAAAAAACCAACCATCCTTGTCCAATGTTTCTGCTGACACCTTGAGCGTATTAAATCGAACACCAGGTGAAGTAAGATCAGTATTTTTACCGAAAATATCCAAAAAACTATAGTTCTAAAGAAAACATCTTAACGGTATTGACCCTGTTAGAATACAACGGTTTATATTATATAAATACATTTTATAGTATGTTAATAATATTCATCACTTACTATATTATTCAAGTTTTTTATAAATGTATGTTTATGTAACAGGACTTAAGAAAAATTTAAATATTTTTGAATTTAATTAAAAAACTCTCACCTGTTACTAGGGTACTTGTTAATTGAATTACAATAATTGCAAAATATATCAAAAAGTCCATGATTGAACATCCACTATATGTAGGTATTCTGCGTAACTTAATTTCAAGTTTGCCTTATATATTTCGGTATAACATGAAGAACAAGTCACGTCTATGTTGAATTAATTTTGGCAGAATTCCGTACATATATCAAGTACATGTAATTTACAAGATAATTCTTTGAACAATAATAAAGCAGGAAGTAAGTCTATCTTTTTAGTATTTTATTTTGTCCTTTTTGGTAGAACACAAATTACATTGTAAAATCCTGAAGTTTCCTTAATCATTGCTAATATCCAAAGAAATAATAGAACCTAAAATTGAAGATCTATATATATAAGCTGTTTTATTTCTAACAAATAAATTAAATATATAAATATACATCAAACATTTTACTCGAATAATATTTATTCCATTTGATCGATAATACAATTATAATATTAACACGAGGTATTTTCTCCTAGTCTCGTTTTCTTAATATTATCTTTAAGGGCGTCAAAGTTTTATTACCGTTTTAAGATATCTTTAACGATTTACAAAATCATAAATGTGTAAAAAAAAAACAGAATATTAATTCATAATAAATTTACATATTTTAAAGTTAGGTAGGTACCTGAACCTACAATTGATAATGAACAGACTGACGAAAAACGTACAGCGATCTTCTCCGTAAATCGTTTAACAATAAATTATTGGTTTTATCTAAGCGCCTATACAATTCTTTTTCTCTTGATAAAAACTCAAATATACACAGTTGCTTATCGTTTTTTATAGTTTTTTTATCATTAATTTCCTAATAGCATGTATAATTGTAACATCTCTTCGAAGCATCTGTATCAATAACATTATATAAACGAATATTATAATACTATAGTTTATATATAGTTTATATATAGTGTATATATATATATATATATAGTTTATATATAGTAATATTATAATACTATAGTTTTTATTTTGTATGGCAACTAGAACAAATTGAATACACACAGAATCTTTGAATATTTTTGTTTTAACCACAGTTCTTATTTTTTTTTTTTTTTTGTATATTTTATTCATAAAAAACTAGCTGCCGCCCATCTTGTCTCATACAAACATCCAAAGTTTTATCACTAACGGGTGAAGTATTTAGGAACACATAGAGGACAAAGTTACTAAGAATCATTCATCTTTGTTAGCAGATAGCTAACAGTTACATTTTAAGGTAACGAAACATATTGATTGGTATCGCTTTAATGAGTTATATATTACTTTTTTCATGTTGTGTAATCTGCAACATTAATTTATCATGTAAAAATATATAAACTTACCTATAACGGGGACATTTACTTATTATTTATTTATTTTTTTATAGAATAGGAAGGTGGACGAGCATATGGGCCACCTGATGGAAAGTGGTCACCAAACGCCCTTAGACATTGGCATTGTAAGAAATGTCAACCATCGCTTATAGCCAATGCGCCACCAACCTTGTGAACTAAGATTTTATGTCCCTTGTGCCTGTAATTAGACTGGCTCACTCACCCTTCAAACCGGAACACAACAATATCAAGTATTGCTGTATTGCGGTAGAATATCTGATGAGTGGGTGGTACCTAACCAGACGAGCTTGCACAAAGCCCTACCACCAGTATATACTATTACATACGATAAAAAAATCATGCAAACAAATGATTACCGATTGTTATTATTAAAAAAAATAGTATTTGTAAAAAACATGACAAATAATCCATATAATTACTATTCCGCATGAATCTTGAATCAAACAGATATTCAGGTTTTTTTATAAAAAATATTACCTATTCCTTCATAATATAATGATTATGATATTAAAAGCAAACTGCATTCATATACCCAAAACTACCTAAGTATAAAAATAAGTATTAAACAAAAAGGAAGTCGCAGTATACTTTTACAATAATTTATTACCGATAATTTATTACTATAGTCCCAGTTTTATACACCGATATTTTTGTTATTTCTTAATAAGTTCACATTACCAATAGAGACTATAATGATACGGGTCTTATCATCGCTAACGAGCGAACTTCTATCGAGCGAGCGGTCTCATATTTAGGATTTTTTTTTTTTTTTTCAGCCTTTTGCCGTCCACTGCTGGACGAAAGCCTCCCCCATAGAACGCCAACCATCCCGATCTTGGGCAGTCCGCATCCATCCCGAACCTGCCACCTTTTTTAAATCGTCGGCCCATCTTGTCACAGGGCGTCCTACACTACGTTTGCCTAAGCGTGGTCTCCACTCCAACACGTGTCGGCTCCATCGACCATCAATGCGCCTGGAGACATGACCAGCCCACTTCCACTTCAGCGAGCTAATTCTAAGCGCGATGTCGGTGACTTTAGTTCTCTGGCGAATGTCCTCATTTCGGATTCTATCTGCCAGAGAAACCCCAAGCATCGCGCGTTCCATTGCTCGCTGAGCGACCCTAAATTGGTGGACCAGTCCTACGGTTAAGTGTCCATGTTTCGGCACCGTAAGTCATTACAGGTAGGACGCACTGATTGAAGACCCTGGTCTTAAGCGACTGTGGGATCGACGATTCAAAAATATGACGTAACCTCCCGAATGCCGCCCAGCCCAAACGTATTCTTCTTTTAGCCTCCTTCTCAAAGTTGTGCCGGCCAAGTTGTATAGTTTGGCCCAGGTAGATATATTCCTGCACAACTTCAAGTGGAGAGCCATTTACGACCACTGGTCTCGGGGATACATGACGGTTTGCCATAATTTTGGTCTTTTCAATGTTCATCCCGAGACCTACTTGTCTTGAAGAATCGCTCAGGCTGTTTATCAGGCTGGCGACCGAAATCGTGGCGGTATAACCACACAAATGCTGGAATCCGAAAATGCAAATCCTGATAGCGGGCAGCAGCGCTATTAGTGAAAGATTTCCAGCCACTGCGGTCACCAACCCGCCTGCCAAGCGTGGTGACTAAGGTAAAAACCCCCCATATTTAGGATGTACTGTGAAAATATGTACTTAGCTTTATTTTATTTTTAAACATGTCTTGTTCAGACCGGTGGTCATACTATAAAACCAGCTGTATCAATTTTTAACATTGCTAGAAAAACTCAAACTTTTAACAACGTCACACACATATTCATCAAAACTTCTATTGTAGATGCAACAAAATATAACCTTATTATTTTATAAAAAACAATAAATTATTCCATATAAAATAAAACAAGCAATAATAACGATCGCTGTAACTTCCCGCCAAATCTAATTATGCAGTAAAAACAGTTCCTGATTAATATAAATATATATTCATACTACAACACTATTCCACTTAACTACTTTAATTTTACTTCCAAAATTCCGATATCAACTTCGCTGACATTCTAAATGTAATTTTTTCGCGAATCCATAATGAATATGATATTTTATTCAAGGTATCAATGATATCACGTCAATTAAACGTTAAAGTTACCTATTTCTTTTTATAGGCCTGGTTGATGTAGACTGTACTTCTTCCACTACTTTTTGGATCTATTGAAGAAAATGAAAAACATACATACTTTGTCCAAGGGTTTTACAAGCACTTGTATATATTCATTATACAAATTTAATTTAATTTGAAGTTGGTCTCCGGTTCTTTTTTTTTGTAGAATATCACCGTCATCACCACCGTCCATAGAAATGACGTTGTAACAAATATTCCCTGAAAATGAGAGCCAAGTTCAATGTTTAAAATTAAGAATATATCGTTAAACAAAGTTTTCCGCCACGTCTATCTGTATGTCTGTCTGAACGCGATAAACTTTGAAACTGCATGGACAGAGTGCTTCACGAGGAATGTTTAGGTATACGATTCATTATGGTTTTGTGTAAATTGGCTGAAATATAACGGTGATTGTTGATGATGTCGTGAAAAATCATGCGGACTAGGAGCTTTACTGGCGTTCGCTGAACAAACCAGTAAAGCTATATGTATTACCACATAAACGTTTTATGTAAACTTTTATTCCACCCGTGCGAAGCCGCGATGGATAGTTTTAATAGAGAAAAGAATTGAGATCGAAATGGTTGCCAAGTTTTGTAGATAATCCTGGTATTTATTTATAAAAGCATATAACATTTTAAAATTAACTTAAAAGTCAATTTCTTATTTAAAATGTGACTTCTTTAATTTAAGCAGACGAATTAATTATACAAAGCAGATTATGTAAGATAAATTGAAGCTCGACGAGCGTGACGAATGCGATGCTTGGCAGCAAGAAGTGCTGGATGGCGATAGTGATAGCCTTTTGCGAGAGTGTTATGTCGCAGAAGGAGGCTGGGAAGTGGCAGCGTGAGGAAAGTGCCTCTGCTAATCTGATCTGCTGAAGAAGACCGGGGAAAAGGCGCTATGCGCATTTCTCCCTCTGTAAGCGTCGCCTGTTCTATTTGGGTTCTCTGTATTCCGGGAACCCAACTAGTATTAGAGGCCGGATAAGCAAGTCAACCGTCTAGGCGTCACGGTAATATGCGCAAGTGATCCCGTGACGTTTACCCCCATCATATTAACGAGTAAGTGCGTTTTTTCCGCGAATAAAAAAAGGATAAATTAAAGCTAGTGATTTGACTTGGCTAGTTTTTACGAGCAAACCACAATTTTAGAAGAGTTATATTATATTGATCTTACAATATTAAAAAAGTAACTTGAATTTATCATAAAAAAATTAAATTGATTATCCAAATATACGACGAATAATATGACGACTTTGAACAAAGCCTCACCACCAAGAAAATTTCTAGTTCGTAACGTAGATTTTTTTCATTCATTTAATTAAACTACATCATCAACTACAAATTATATACAAAATCAGACGCTAAGAATTTTCATTTTCATATTATATATAATATTATACTGAATAATATGTCATCAATATTTTTAACACATTATTTTTATTTTTAATAATTGGTAATATTAAAAACATCTGTGTTTGCATTACCCAAAGTATGCAATATTATTAATGTATAATGTTCCAAAATAAAACTTGTTCTGTAGCTAGTTTTGATTTTTATCACAGTTACAGGTTTGCATATGCATCAGAATCTCAATAACAATTGTTAAAATGCAATAACAATCATGGAAAAATATGTTGTTATAATATCACAGATACTAATTGGTATCTGTTATGGTATGGAAAGGTTTAAATATGTACGGGAAATGCTGCTCACTTAACATCAAGTGAACCATTAACGAAGAAATTCAGTGGATTTGGAAATGAGGTGTTTTATTTTGCTCGACTGATTTAAAAAATAAAATAAAAAGCATTATTTTTTAATGCATTTCATTTATTTATCAGTTTAAAATATTGATAGATTTGCTCAAATATTATCTTGCGTTTATTTATTTAGTATGTAACAATTGCGTCCAAGGGTTTTGAAAGCATATGGCTTCGGAGTGAATTGAAGACTTTGTCGTTCACTTTGTCAAAGAAATATTTTCCATATTTTATAGTTAGATATTTCCAGTTTTGATTTAGAGCTTCATGCATTGTCTTACCTAAAAAATTGAAAATATACTTTTTATATTTGAAACAAATATATTTTTGCTTAAACGAATACTTATACTATATGAATTCGAATACATATGATTGAAAATTCTCGCACATTATTATAAAATATTTATATATGGATCATAATCGAAGACCGCGGGAATAATGGCCGATTGCAAATATTTTCATGTGGTAACTTTGTATAGATGATAATTTATACCGTGGTCTTCGGAGAAGGAGCACGTCGTGGCGAAACCTATAGTTGTCGAATATAATTCTGAGACTTATTTGTTCCTCAAAATCTTCAAGGCCTTGTTACCTTCTCCTATAATAAACCTTTGACCAAGATGATATAAATGAGCTTTTGTTTTACTTAAAAACTTTAATAATAGTGCGTTGAGAAAACAAATCAATTCAGTTGTTTTTTTAAGTATATATATAATCTCGTATCATTTTTTCAAAAAGTGATAGCTGGTGTTTATATGGCAATGATGTCCAACTGACCGGTGACCACGGCGGATTATCTCAAGTTAGAACTGCGCAAGGTATATTACGACAGATGCAGAGAGTACATCTGCATTCCACAACGCGGTAGTCAGTATGTATATGTAATAAGGATTAACACAATCACTGAGTTATGGGATTTTTTAGTCGTATTTGACTTTTTGACTACTCGGCTGTTGGTCTTAACTTTCGTTAGGTGTCTTAGTTTTGCGTCCGAGGCGGAGGTGAAATTTTTAGCTTACCGTAAATATAAAACAACAAGAATATTCAAGTGTATTAAAATTTGATCTAATATTTTTTAAAAGCATTATTTTATTTATTACAATTAAATGAAGTAAAATAAATAATTAAGGAAGAAGTAAAATTTGTAATTTCTTAACTAATTCTTTTTGTTGTAAAGGAAATCCATTATTTTTGTTAATGCACGATTATAATAAATAATATTTAAAATTAAAGATTTTTCACCTACTTTTCAAGTATAACCGATTACTTGCATTACATCTGCCTATGCGTAATGACAAGCAGTTTCCCGTAAAGTCACCGATTTTGAAATATGCCTGTATCTACTATTAAATATCCCACAGATCTCCGTGAGACTGCATCTATGTATACATAAGGATGTCTTTGCATGTTAAGATCTTTGGAGGCAAAAACATATACGGGGAAATAGAAGTCGCTTTCTTGGCTGGGCAGTATATAACTTGTAACGTACTGGAAATACGTTCTCTTCTATCGCTGCCACAGGAAAAGCAGTTTAAAACAATTTTGATAAGAATTTTTATAACAGTTAATGCTAAGAAACTATATATATAATATACTTATTTTTGATTATTATTATGCCTTAAATACCGGTTGACTTATAAACAATTTATCTCTCCAAGAATCTTAAAAACAAATTATATTTATTTATAGTGAGTCAAGATGGCCTAGTGGTGAAATACTATGCGTGAATCTTAACCGATGATCGTGCGTTCAAACCCGGGCAAGCACCACTGAATTTTCATGTGCTTAATTTGTGTTTATAATTCATCTCGTGCTTGACGGTGAAGGAAAACATCGTAAGAAAACCTGCATGTATCTAATTTCATTGAAATTATGCCTCATGTGTATTCTACTAACCCGCATTGAAGCAGCGTGGTAGAATAAGCTCCAAACCTTCTCTTCAAAAACGGAGAGGAGGCCTTATCCCAGCAGTGGGACATTAACAGGCTGTTACTGTACTGTAAATAGTGTTTATATATTATTAAGATTCTAGATCTAGATATACTCACTTAGTTGTTCGTCTCCATTGTAAAGGTTGTCCAAATAATATTGAGCACCACCTACCACGTCGTATACGTACTGATAATTCTTCAGGTCCATAAAATCTTTTCCTTGAGCGTCTTTTACAATATCAAATGGTATTGCCATATCAATAAGAACGTTCGCTATAAACGATAAAATTTAAATGTCAAAACACTAACTCTCATAATTTAATCTAATTCGGTCAAATAACGATGATTATACAAATAGCTCTATTAATCTAAAAAAAAAACGAAATTTAGGAATATTAAAAAGTTAAAATCAACATAATTAGATAAAATATTTATTTCCACACCCGATACAGAGAAAAGTCTTGATAATTATACAAAGTAAACCATAGAACTTAAAAAATATAAAAACAGCAACTTAATTAACTTAGATACCTAATTAAATTTTCGAGCTAGCTTTTTTAATTTAGTACTTTTTTAATAAATTCAGTGGATCATATAAATTCAACAAAACTTACTTAATCTCGTTGTACAGATTCCTTCTCCATAGAAAGGCATTGAAAACAAATATCCATCAGTTTTGTATGAAGTCATAACTTTAAAATTAGTATGAAATAATAATCGGACGACCCTTGAAGCTGCATCAATGCTGCAATATAAACAAACATTTTCCTGTTAAAACTTACTTGTTAAAACCTACCTATATAAAACCTACAAATTACAAGAGTACAACTAGAACTTGTAATTAAACTCCATCAAAGAATGGCGACTGTTTAATATTATAAGATAAATATTTCAATTCAATCGTCTCAGTAATATTCTAAGATAACATTTTATTACAGAATACAATAATGATAAGAGACTCAAAACTATTTTTGTATTAATGTAATCTACAATTAAAACATTTGAAACTGACCTGACGTTATCAATAATCACATCCTTCATCCCTTGCACGTACGTATTTATCATGGTAAACTTTAATCCATCTTCATTGATGTACACAGAGTCTATAAATATCGTGTCTAGAGCTTTTGTACCTAGCTGGGGAATAGCCGTAGCAATAAAGGTCGATACAGCCAGCGCCTTCCCGGTCAAACAAGGTGTATCCCATATTAGACATTTAAAATTAACAGGTGGCCCTAACAAACAAAATAATAATAAAATTAATATATAAATATGAGTCTTTTCCAAAAGATATTTAAAAGCTATTATGTTATCAAGACTTGTTGGAATAAAACTGCTTAACAAAGTTAAGAGTCGCTGACAACTTGATCTGTAGGAACAAAATAACATTAAAACATATACTTACCTGCTAAAAGCAGAGATAATTGAGTTAAAAAGGTTAAGTAATAAATTATGGACTTCATGATTTTCCAACAATATTCACTTTACGCTTGTCCGAGCTCAAGTCTGGCTTTATATATCGATTGATTTTAACACATTTCGATGATCATAAAATAATTATTAACTGCACTTATTATTTAATTGGTATATTTTTAGCGTTCCGTATTTTTTTCTACGGCAAACATCCAGTAAAAATGTTGTCCTCCTGAACGATTTTGATTTCAGTGTTCATACTCAAAGTAGACGATTTAACGCATTCGCGCAGATATTATGGCGGACAAATTTTTTTGCAAAACCTATATCATATAAAGTAGTCATTGCTTCACATACGTACAGGCACAAACAGTATGTTCTGATTTGGTACCAATGTTATTACATATTTTATTATAAAAAATCCTTTGTTTATCATCAGTTCATAATTTGGCATAGACAATAATTTTTTCAAGTAACAAAGACACGAAATAGTTGTGACGGTGGCAAAGGTGGTGACTTGATAGACTGTTCCTGATTTCCTGTGAATAGGGCCGTAAAGGAAACGTGGGGCGTGAAGCGTCACATTGGGCTCTTCTTATGTTATGGAATGAATGAATGGCGTCAAAAACATGAGGCGTGGATAAAAATTATGAAGCGAACAAGCAGCGCAAACATTTATCTGTAATTCAAAATTAAATGATACTTTTGACCGATGAAATGAAAGCATATTTCGCCCAAACAATGATTGCGAATCAACTAAAAAATTAAGAATATTCTTAGAATTAAGATAATTAATTGTTGACTTACAAAATAACATTTTTCGGCAACATTAATAAATGTTGTCTCAATTATTATTATTTCAATATTTGTAGTTTTTACTTTTGACACGGGACACTACGAAACTATTTTATTTAAATTATATATGTAAAACAATTCTTAATAAAATTATCCCTTCACTTTAATATTAAAATTAAAGTATATAATAATTACTGTAGCAATTAATCAATTAATATGCATGTACAGCTAAATTTTTTATTGTCTTACTTCTATTTCGCTTATAAAAGTTTTAATAATCTTGAACAACATCTTGAAAATATTGCTTTCTGTGCATATATTAATTTATAATAACATGTTTATTAGGAAACCTTGTGCTTCAGAGAACAGAATAGAACCACCCCTTTTTTATCGCTGGAAAAACGGATTACGCGTTTCGTCCACGGGAACAGTGGGGGTATGTGGAGCTCGCCGATGTCCTTAGTAGTCCGTAAGAAATTATAACCATATATTATATACATAGCCAATGCGCCTCTAAGCTTGGGAATTACGATATCATGATCCTCGTACCTGTAGTTACACTCACTCTTTGAACCAGAACACAACAATACTGAGTATTACTGTTCGGCGGTTAAATATGTGGGTGGTATCGACCCAGCAGGCTTGTATAAAGCCTTACCAGTAAATAAATTATGTTTTGTTTTGGATTGGCAGAATCTTGTGTTAAGTCTAGTCTAGATAGAGATCTAGTCTTTTTTTGTTTTTGAATATTTAGTTTATATTATAAATGACATTTACTTGTAATATTTCATTATTAACAACTTCAGCTCATATATTAATGGAAAACTGACATGCTTTAACGAAACATGACTAGCTTTTACAAAAAGAAAGGCAATAAATAATATTATTTTGCAATTATTCACCTTCACACAAATTGCAAAATAATCAGTTAAGGTGTTTATAACAATATAAAGATTGCGTTCCGGTTTGATGGATGTTCAAACTGAAACGCAACAATACTAAGTATTCTTGTTTAGCGGTCGAATATCTGATGAGTAGGTGGTATCTACCTAGAAATTAGATTGAAACTCTATATATAGCAATGTAAATGTTGTTGGTACTCAAATTTATACTCTAATTCAACATTGAAATTTTAATATTAACTGTACATATAACAAACACTAATATACTGACAAATGAATATCATTTTCGTAGAAACGATCACTTCATAATTGCACAATTATTTAAATTAAATGGTGGCATTTTATGAGTATATTAAATTGGTAGTATAGCTTTGTGTCAAACGGCAATTTATACTTTGCCATTGATGTGTTCTTATCTGAAGAGGGAATTTATACGGTGTAATGAACAAAGAACATTACAGCAAAGTTTTCATAGGTAGCGAAGCATTGATGTTGTAAGTAATAGTTTATACTTGGTGGTAAGGCGGTAAGTGCCATGACTTCTTAGTTCCCACGTTCTTATGTTGCCAGAGTATATGGGCAGTGACAATCTCCCTTCCAATTTGTCCGTGCCTCAATATAATAAGTAAAATAAAAAATGAATATTGTTGTGAAGGACGTTTTTATACTTTTAATGTCACGATTTGTTTTAAAAGTATCAATTTTAATTATTTGGTTAAAGGCTTATTTATGTAGTTCGCCAATGCAACGTAGTATTTTAACATTTAGATATATCTATGTGTTCTGCAAAATATGTTTTTGTTAATTAATGAATCATTTTTATAAATAAGTAAAAACAGGTAGATATTATTAAAAGTAAGCTAATGAGGGTATTTCCGGGCACAGCATAAAAAAACAATTATTCAATTCTATGACATACATTATCTGTAGAGTGATTAACTGTTTTTATATAAACGTCCGAAATAACCACTATAATTAAAATTCGATTTTTAAATCAATTAAAATATTCTTAACTATATGTAGGATGTAGAACTTTGTGCAAGCACTTCTGGATTGGTATCACCCACTCATAAGGTACTTTATGATACAATATATATACGACGAGCTGGTTGGCGTAGTTGGTAGATACTTGTCTTTCACGCCGAAGGTTGTGGGTTCGATTCCCACCCAGGACAGACATTTGTGTGCATGAACATGTCTGTTTGTCCTGAGTCTGGGTGTAATTATCTATATAAGTATGTATTTACAAAATAAAAGTAGTATATGTAGTATATCAGTTGTCTGGTTTCCATAGCACAAGCTTTGTATAAGCTTAATTTGGGATCAGATGGCCGTGTGTGAAAAATGTCCCAGGATATTATTATTATTATTATTATATATATATATATATATATATATATATATATATATATATATATATATATATTATAAAAAATGCACTTAAAATATGCACTGGAAGCAATGTTTTTAATATGTTGTTTAATGTGTCTTCTTCGGCGAAGTGGGTCAGCGGAGGCACTCTCCTCGCGCTCCCGCTCCGCGGTCTCCTTCTGCGACATGACATTTTTGCAGGAGGTGACCATCTCCATCTAATACGTTTCGCTACCAAGCATGGCATTTATCACGCTCGGCAGCGAAAGGTCTCCGCCGATTAAAGTCGCCAGGGAAAGGCGCTGAGGCCCCCAAGCAGCACACTCCATCAGAGTGTGGCATGCCGTGTTTCTGCAGCGTCCTGGAAATTGGAATGAGCTACAAATCTTACTCTCCTTAACAGGAGAGTAGACCAGCGGTGTCACTTAAAATTAATTACTTGTTTCAGGTGATAGATTTCATGCCTTCGTCAATAAGAATTGGATTGTAATAACGAGCACATTTGGTAAAAATTTCTACGATGCCGTCATTGATAGGATTTACAGGGCAATTAAAACGTATATAGGATCGAAGAATATGGAGGATATGCTCTTATTTTGAAGTTTATTAAAAGTCGCTATAGAAATGTCTTTTGATAATATTTTTTTTATTATCTAATTAATTTTGTAATGTGTGCATGATTTTTCATCATTTGTGATGATATGTTGTACTGGCCGCTATTCAAATAAAATTTACAATAAAGCGTTTTAGAATCAACACTTTTTTAACTCTACTACCATTTCGGAAACCAGCCTCTAGCAGAAGAATAGTAAGAAGCTCGCATAGTTGCTAGCGGTTAGTATTCAAAATAACTGTTCCTGATCAGTCCTGCATTGGAATTCGAGCTTAAATCCAACATCTTTGTCCAAAAAGTATAAAGTTACTCTCATAATCCGATTGGACGATAAATCCGGTACGATCGGAAGTAGTTCAGGCGTAAGGCCAACGAATTTAAGTGCGTTCTTAAAACTGTGAGTGAGTGTAAATGCTGGGCTTAGACACTGATACTGGGCAGTTCTATACTCCATACTTTACACGATCTACATAAAATAAGATATAATTTATAATAAAGTAGCTTATACATTTTTCATTCAGTAAAAATAATAACTTTAAAAAAAACTATAAATCAAAAAAGCGAATTGTCTAACTGATTTATTTTTATGCTGTAATTTTTCATTGTTAGCTTCTTTTCCATGAACAGTAAAATACATTTATATCTTATATATGTACGAAAGATAAGAAACTAAAAGCGAAGATTAATTATATCATTAGAACACAAAACATTATAAATATGTTTTATATTCTTTTCAATTAAATTTAAATTAAAAATAATTTGCCATATTATGTAGATTTTTTTTTTTTTATATCGCCGGGAGGGCAAATGACTTTACTCCACCTGATGGTAAGTGGTAGTAGAGTCCAAATGCGACGACGGCCAGTACAGACGGGAAAAACGTTCTGCACTAGCCGCCTTCGCCTTGCCGGCCCGCAAGATGCCTCTTCACGCCTCGTTTGAAGGAACCCGGGTTGTAAGAGGAGGGGAATATGTGAGCTGGTAAGGAATTCCATTTTTTGGAAGTGCGACAAAGAAAGGAGTTGCCAAATTTCTTTGTTCGCGATGGAATTGATGTCACAGTTAGGCGGTGACATCGAGAACCAGCTCGCGTGGACTTAAGAAGGAAGGGGGAAGCAGGAATTAGAGAGAATAATTCCTCAGAGCACTCGCCGTGATACAGTCGATAGAAAGCGCTCAGTGCTGCTATCTCACGACGCAATTGTAAAGGTTCAAGGGTGTTTGTGACCTTTACGTCGCCAATAATGCGTACGGCACGTCGCTGCAACCGGTCCAAGGCCTCAAGTAGGTACTTAGCGGAGCCATCCCAAAGGTGCGAGCAATATTCCACGCAAGACCGTACCTGTGTTTTGTACAGCAGGCACAGTTGTTGTGGCGTGAAAAAGCGCCGCACCTTGTTCAGAACTCCGAGTTTCCGTGAAGCTGTTTTTATAACAGCCTCGATGTAATCCCTTGGACTAAGGTCGCAGCGAACGTCAATCCCCAGCATGGCGATTTTGCTTTGCATCACCAGCGGAGTACCACAGAGGGAGGGAAGAGGGGAAAATGTTGACTTTTTCGCCGTGAGAGCGCATACCTGTGTTTTCTTGGCATTAAACTCAACAAGATTATCAGAGCCCCATTTGGCGATGAGATCTAACGTCCTATCGAGTTCAATGACAAGATTCTCTCGCCTCTCCTCAGTTTCCGCCCGCCCAGCCACTGCGCGTCCGTGGTATCCACCATGCACTGTACTATCATCTGCATAGCAATGTATGTTCCCAAGGGAGAGCATATCATTGATATGCAAAAGAAAGAGTGTGGGAGATAGCACAGATCCCTGGGGGACCCCAGCATTCACTACATAGAATTGTGAAGCGCAACCATCTACTAAAACACGAAGGCTACGTTTGTGTAGGAAGCTGGCAATCCAGGTGCATAGCTGAGCAGGCAGACCATATGCCGGTAGCTTGGAGAGAAGACTTCTGTGCCAGACCCTGTCGAAAGCCTTGGAGATATCGAGGCTGACAGCCAACGATTCTCCATGCTTGTCGATAGCTTCACCCCAGAGGTGTGTTACGTACGCTAGAAGATCACCTGTGGACCGTTTTGGTCGAAACCCGTACTGACGATCATTAATTAGACAGTGATCTTCTAGGTAATGGATCAGTTGGTTGTTTAAAATCCGTTCCATCACCTTACAAAGTACTGAGGTGATAGCTATTGGCCGATAATTTGCCGGGTCAGACCGATCCCCTTTTTTGGGAACCGCTTGCACATTAGCTCTTCTCCAAGCCTCCGGCACACTTCCCGAAGAGAGAGAAAGTTGGAACAGGCGCGTTAACACAGGAGACAGCTCCGCTGCGCACTTCTTCAGCACTATGGCTGGTATTCCATCGGGACCGCTAGCTTTCCGTACATCAAGTGATTGCAGCTCCGCACGCACATCACGTTGTCTGATTTTAATGTCAGGCATCGTATGGCCACATGCAGGTATTGTAGGTGGCAGTGCACTACAATCATCGATGACGGAATTGTCGGCAAAGAGTTTAGCCAGGAGATCAGCTTGCTCTTGCGGACTGTGAGCTAGCGATCCGTCCGGATTTCTGAGCGGTTGCAGCGAAGGTTGGCAGAAATTGTTTTGCACAGACTTGGTCAGACGCCAGAAGCTACGGGAGCCCCTAGGATGCGAAACAAGGTCATGACCAATCTGTACAATGCGCTGTGCATCCGCTCTCGTGTATGCCTTTCTACAGGACTTGGAATTTTTATTATAGTTTGCTTTCAGTGAGTCAATGTTAGATGCCCCGCTAATGCAGCCGTTGATCCACTTGCGATATGCCGCCTGCTTAGCTGATACAGCATCGGCACATTCACGAGTGAACCAACGGTTACACGTACTCCTACTGACGAGATCTGAGCTAGGAATGTAGTATTCCATTCCCAGCATGATCTCGCCAGCAACAGCAGCGGCACTAGCTGTCGGGTCATTCCCACTGAAGCAACGTTCCTTCCAAGGGACCGACGCATAGTAATTGCGCATACCGTCCCAATCCGCCGACTTATAGTGCCAAACGCGACGTTTGCATACCGCTAGTGGCGGCAGCTTGGCCTGTGGCACTCTGGTAGAAATAAGGCTGTGATCTGAAGAGCCAAGAGGAGCCTGAACCACAACCTGATATTCCACCGGGTGAGAAGTCAGCAGAAGGTTCAGTAGAGAAGGTGCTTGCCCATCAATGTCTGGGATCCTGGTGGGCTGATCAACCAGTTGGGTCAAGTCATGTGTGAGAGCAAAAGCATGAGCAGTCCTTCCAGCATGGTCAGTTTTGAGGGATTTCAACCAGGATTCGTGGTGAGCATTAAAGTCCCCCAAAAACACCAATTCCGCGTTAGGAAATTGCTCTTGCGCAGCATCTGCCACCCGACTAAGATGGTCAAATAGTCGGCTTGTCTCCAAGTCACCATTGTGGGATCTGTAGAGGCACACGTAGACTCGGCTCTGACGAACCAGGTCCACACGTACCACCAACATGGAGAAGGAGGGGTCCTCCAAGCAGCGCAGTCGGTGACAGCAAACATCCGTCCTGACGAACAAGCATACTCCGGCTTTCGCTTTGAAGGATTCTTCAAGCGTGTAGCCGGGATAATTAAGGTAGCTGGTATCGGCAGGACGGAGTATTTGTGTCTCCGTGAGAAACAACATTGCTGGCCGTGCTGTCTCGAGATGGTGGTGGACAGCGTTGAGGTTAGTGTGGAGTCCTCGGATGTTAGAGAACTCGACCTCAAACAGCGAGGGTATGGTGGGGGTGAGCACCGCTGTACGACCGTTATTTCTTTTTTGTTGCGCCATTTGGGAGAAATTAAATGGAAAAGAGACGTGAAGCGAGCGATGTATTGCCACGATAGGGATGGGCAAAGTGTGGAGGCGTGTTTCCCCAAGTGGTTGCCAAAAGGAAAAATACACTGACCCGCCGGACGGAAGGGCCCCCGAACCCCCCCGGAAGTGGCCGCCGGGACCCCACCTACCGGTCACCAACCGGCACGACGGTCCACCCCGAGATTATGCGTGGCCTGGTGGGGCAGCCTCACGAGCTGGTTAGGCACGCTCGGGCCCCTGTACTATGCCACGGGCGGCCAGCGGAACAGCCGTTTCTTCGGGTCTCCCTGACCGGCAGGTCAATACAGTTTCCCCCGGCATTGGTTCAACAGCATCCTACCACCAGATGAGCAGATGGTCGCTCAGATATCCCTTAGTCGCCTCTTACGACACCCATGGGAAAGAGAGGGGCAGTGAAATGTATTCTTTCTCCGTCACTGCACGGATAAGATGTATATAATTATAATTTTATTAATAGTCAAGGCTATATTAAGTATTTGAAGTTATATAGTTCCAACAATATGTAAAATGAGGTTGCAAAAAAAAAAACTATTTTATTGCCTAAAATCTTTATTGTCTTACTTCTACTAAATTTGTAAAAGTTTTAATAATCTTGAACAACATATTAAAAACATTGCTTCCAGTACATATTTTAATTTATAATCGTTGCGTTCTGGTTTATAGGGTTAGTGAGACATTGTAATTACAGATACAAGGGTCATAACATCTTAGGTACGATGTAAGTAATGTTTAATATTTCTTACATAGCCAACAACTATAAGCGTTTATGACCACTTATCAGGTTGCCCGGTTGTTCATCGAAATCGATATTAAGTACATTTTATTACTTATTCTAAATCGATTTTATATTTTAACTGGGTAATCCGCTTAGATAGCTCCGGATAGATAAAATCCGTTCTTAGTAAACGTCTACATCGAGGAAGGACGAGTGTGTGTGTGAATTCAAGATCGGGAGAATAGTTTAGGAGATCTCGTGATGCGTGGTATTTTACTTATGATACATGCACAAGCAAGAATTCAGTTTATTATATAATGACATATATTAATATTATAAATCATAATAGCCATGATAGTATAATACTGTCATATGAAACATGTTAAACGGAGCATGTCTATAAAATCAATTACATAAACGCTGCCTGTACTCCGAATTTAACTTAAAATATTCTATGCTGTTTTCAAAAACCAAAATTGCTTACTATATAATTTTAATAGAATGAAAAATAGCAAGTATTTTATGTACTGTTTGTACTCAAATAAAACTCATGTTGGTCTTATGTTATGTAAAAAATAAGTCCCAATATTAAGCATTACAAAATTCATATGTGAATGTTAATATAATATTTATAAATTTCATGCTACAGCTGTTACATATTTGATATTTTTTTACCAAAGCTGAGAGAAAAAACAAAATACAAAATAATAAATTTTAATCAGGTTTAAAATATACACACATTTTTAGTATGCTTCAATATATAACGTTAATATAATTTTATTTATATGAATTCTTCTGGCTGGTTTGGCGGCAGCCATTTTAGAATAGAATAGAATATGCTTTATTGTACACCAACTAAAACGATTTATGTACAAAAAGCGGTCTTGTCGCTAATAGAGCGATCTCTTCCAGACAACCTTTGGGTGGAGGACATGAAATAAATAAAGCGGTAAGGAGATATACAGATCACCTCAACTTTTTTTTAAATAAATATAAATAAAAACCATTTTCAAGGGTAACTTTCCAACAATACATTTAAAGTGCACAAGTTGATCTCATCAAACACAAGTGCATTTGGATGGAAATTCTGCGATATGTGTATTTTTCATCGTGGCGTGATGGAATGAACTCCAACCTTCTCTGACAAAGGAGTTGCCAACTTAACTTACTGGTGGTAGGGCTTTGTGCAAGCTCAACTAGGTAGGTACCAGATATTCATCTGATGAGTGGGTGGTACCGCAAAACAGTACTGCTGTTATTGTTGGTATTGTTGTGTTCGAAGGGTGAGTAAGCCAGTGTAATTACATACACAAGGGACATAACATCTTAGTTCCCAAGGTTGGTGGCGCATTGGCAATGTAAGCGATGGTTAACATTTCTTACAATGCCAATGTCTATGGACGTTAACGATCACTTCCCATCAGGTGGCCCTTATGCTCGTCCGCCTACCTACACTATAAAATATATATACATGATTATGTATTCCACGAGATTTTAATGCCAAATCTTATTTAGACTCGTTCAGCCATTCGAATGCTTTTGAATAACAATCATCTCACAAGTTAGTAGGCACATAAGACACCCGTGCGCTTCTAACGTGGGCGAGGTAACTGTCGGAAGCTAGTATATTTGCAAATCGCTTCATATGCCCATGCATAGAATATTACAAAAAATTAAATAAAAGACTAGTCTTTTTTACATTAAACTACGAAGCTAGATACTTTTTATTGAGAGTCAAAATAATATGACACACACTGACAAACACTACTTTAGAAAATATTTCAAACCATACCACGCAATAAATACTACATACGCAGTAAAATAGTTTTTTTTTTTTTGCAACCTCATTTTACATATTGTTGGAACTATATAACTTCAAATACTTAATATAGCCTTGACTATTAATAAAATTATAATTATATACATCTACATAATATGGCAAATTATTTTTAATTTAAATTTAATTGAAAATAATATAAAACATGTTTATAATGTTTTGTGTTCTAATGATATAATTAATCTTCGCTTTAAGTTTCTTATCTTTCATACATATATAAGATATGAATGTATTTTACTGTTCATGGAAAAGAAGCTAACAATGAAAAATTACAGCATAAAAATAAATCAGTTAGACAATTCGCTTTTTTGATTTATAGTTTTTTTTAAAGTTATTATTTTTACTGAATGAAAAATATATAAGCTACTTTATTATAAATAATATCTTATTTTATGTAGATCGTGTAAAACATGGAGTATAGAAGTGCCCAGTAACAGTGTCTAAGCCCAGTATTTACACTCACTCACAGTTTTAAGAACGCACTTAAATTCGTTGGTCTTACGCCCGAACTACTTCCGATCGTACCGGATTTATCGTCTAATCGGATTATGAGAGTAATCTTTATACTTTTTGGACAAAGATGTTGGATTTAAGCTCGAATTCCAATGCAGGACTGATCAGGAACAGTTATTTTGAATACTAACCGCTAGCAACTATGCGAACTTCTTACTATTCTTCTACTAGAGGCTGGTTTCCGAAATGATAGTAGAGTTAAAAAAGTGTTGATTCTAAAACGCTTTATTGTAAATTTTATTTGAATATCGGCCAGTACAACATATCATCACAAATGATGAAAAATCATGCACACATTACAAAATTAATTAGATAATAAAAAAAATATTATCAAAAGACATTTCTATAGCGACTTTTAATAAACTTCAAAATAAGAGTATATCCTCCATATTCTTCGATCCTATATACGTTTTAATTGCCTTGTAAATCCTATTAATGATCGCATCGTAGAAATTTTTACCAAATGTGCTCGTTATTACAATCCAATTCTTATTGACGAAGGCATGAAATCTATCACCTGAAACAAGTAATTAATTTTAAGTGACACCGCTGGTCTACTCTCCTGTTAAGGAGATTAAGATTTGTAGCTCATTCCAATTTCCAGGACGCTGCAGAAACACGGCATGCCACACTCTGATGGAGTGTGCCGCTTGGGGCCTCAGCGCCTTTCCCTGGCGACTTTAATCGGCGGAGACCTTTCGCTGCCGAGCGTGATAAATGCCATGCTTGGTAGCGAAACGTACTAGATGAAGATGGTCACCTCCTGCGAAAATGTCATGTCGCAGAAGGAGACCGCGGAGTGGGAGCGCGAGGAGAGTGCCTCCGCTGACCCACGTCGGCGCTATGCGCATCCTCCTGCCGTGAGGGTCGCCCGGGGCTAGGGGGTCTCCGTACCCCGAGAACCCCCTAGGATTTGGAGGCCCGCAAAAAAAAAGGACGCTGCAAAAATGCAGTTTGGCGGTGGGATATACATGCGGCGAAACATGTCAAATTCTATCCAACCTAAGCTACTTTCCTCACGATGTTTTCCCTCACCGCCGAGCAAATATATTAATACAAACTAAATAAATTCACGTGTAATGTGAATTATATAAATAATAAATTCAACCAGCGGATTCACCCACGTGTGAGAGGGGACGCCAGGTAATCTATGTATTTTTCTGTACCCCTTACACCATGTATATGAAATTTTATAATGATCGGTTGAGTAGTTAAGACGTATAAGGAACAAACCAATAAACAAATTCACTTTTGCAATTATATAAATTAATAAGGATTTGAAGTGCATGTAAGTACCATCCCTGCAGCAAATAGTATTTATATATAACCAAAAAATGTAGAAACACAAATTATTCTATTTAAAAAATGTAACAATAAGTACGATTTTTATAGATGAATTTAATTAATAAACTTACTCATTTGTTTATTTCCATAGTACATGTTCTTATAGTCATATACTATGCCACCATTAACTATCGCTCCATAACGATAGTCCTGGAATTCCAGCTTATGTTTACCATTTTCTTGTTTAATTATATCATACAAAAAAACTAAATTAACTCGAACGTTTTCTGGAACAAACAATTTTTCTATTGGATTTTGGACTGATTTTCGTATGTTAAACAAAATTAGTAATTAATTTTGTGCACATTTCCTGGCGCAAGGTAATCGTAAAGGCGAAATAATTCTATATTGTAATCTTAGACACTTAAATTTAAAATTAAAAAAATATTCAAAGATTACACATATTATTTTAATTCTTTGATTTTCATAGGGTATACGAGTAGATAAAATTTTACATACATAATTCATTAAGTGGTTGGAAAAACCAATTATTACTCAGTATTTGCCGTTAAATTCAAAAATGCTTGAATAAAAAATATAAATATAAATACTTTGATAGTGATTTTTAGATGAGGTAAGCCAAGATACGTATTTTGAATTGGAAATTTAAAATACACCAATTTCTCTGTTATGAACACGTAAGCATTCGAAAGAACAAGACAAAGTATTGTCAATAACAGTATAAATAAAATTTTAAAGTTACTTTTAAAGCTGCAACTCTAAATTGTAAGAACTGTATAAAGGAAGCGTTTATTTAAGTGACTTTTTTATATAATTACTTGGCGTCATTACAAATATTACTTTCGTCACGGTATGGCTTAGCACTTATTAGCCATTTTAAATCTTCAGGCTGACATCGTTCGATGGCTAAATATTACGCTATGAATTATAAATAATTAATTAATTAACCTTAGAACAACTGTTCTTTAGTAGGTATTTTTTTAGTAGGTATTTGCCGCCTTCGTGATTATCTACTTAACCCAAAGTTTGACTGATAGAGAATACCTAGACGGCTTTAAGATCGCTATTTGTACCGTACCAATTGTTTGGGGAATACTTTAGGAAAATTTTAATAATTAAATATAAAATGAATCTTATTTTTTCTTTTTGACTTAAATGTAACTTGTAAGTTGCCACTCTGCTGATTTATATAAATAATATTATATATATTTAAAAAATACCTACTTATTAGCAAATTCACTTCACCCGCTCCAATAATTGGTTGTCGGAATAAAAGTCCAACCAGAGTATAATCGCACTTCACTGTAAAGGTTGTTTCAAATGAAAGACTCACTACTTTTAAAAATTCGTCGAAGCTGAAAAAATTAAATACATTAAATTATTTAAAACAATCATATAATGACATACTTCCAAAGTAAATTTGTAAATATGCTATTAATAATAATACTAATGATTAAAATAAAAACAATATGTATGTAAAAAAATATGGAAGTTCATAAGAGGAATGGTGAAGTTTCATTGGCTGATCATGATTTTAAGCAAATTTTCCATACGTGAACATAGAACTTCCTTTAACTTTTTAATTTATTTAAAATAACAAAAACAATTATTTTTTTAGTCGTTTGTGTACATAAGTAATAAATATGAAATGAATAAAAAAAAAAATAAGTATGAAATGAATACGTCGTAATGAATAGAATGAATAGGACGTAAGCATTTTATAACATACATTGATAACGTATCGTTATACATTACTGGTGTAATAAATAAGTTAGTTTTGTTTGCTTATTCCGGACACAAAATATAAAGTCACAAGTACTTCTAACACAATGAATATATTATGTGTGTATAAACATTAAGCTAGTTTATAGTTATAAAATTCAATAGCTTTTTATTAACCCAGCACGTGTTTTGTAGCCAGTGCCTCAGGTGTCCATGAGACACTCACATCTTTTGTTTGCATCTCGTGGTAAGTCCTTAAATTGACCCGAGGTAGTAATGTATATATTTGTTCAAATACCTGACATCAGTGACTGTCGCATTCTTCAAACCCACTACTTCAATATTTCTCATTTCTTTTGTAACGCTGTCTGATTTTATGTCAATCTTATCTATAAACATTTTATCTATTTTTTCTATACCTAACTCTGGGATTCCATTAACGAATGTGTTGAGAGCGATAAAACTTTTCTCTCTTAAACATTTTGAGTTCTGTAGTGTACATTTCGTGTTCAAATTATTATCTGAAAAAATAATATATTTACAAAGATGCACTCTTTATTCCTTCAATGTCATAATCCAATAGGATTGCAATCCAATACGAACTTGAGTTCATACCAGGGCTGTTTTTTGTTGCCAAATACATTGAAAACTAGAATAAATTTAGTTATGCTTCATTATTACGTTACGCATTTTGTTATATTTGAGGACACGTACATTTTTTAACATATCAAATATTATAGTAAATATAATAATAAAAATGATAAATAACTTACATGTAGCTTAAATATGCGATAACATATATAACGCTACAAACGCCGTCAAATATTTGGATGTCCCAATCATTTTTGTAGGCGGTACTACTCCTTACTACATTCGATTTGTAATATAATCCAAACCTTTTGTAAAATCATATTTATATAGATTTTTTTATGTAAATAACATTAATTTCTTATGATACACAAAAAACCTATACATTAAGTTAATTTTATTTTATATTAATTACGAATGATATTACTAGCTTATATTATACCCACGCCATACTCGCATAGAGAAATTACTTATTAGTTTTATAAACTCAAGTTAACGAAAAATGATATATTTGTAAAAAATGTTTTAATATTTGGTTCATAAACAAATATTATAAACAATTTTTACAAATATATCATTTTTCGAAGTCACCTTTTATCCATTCAATCACTATCAATTATATAATAGCTATGATCTGATTTACTCTAACATATTTTAAGACATTCCTATTCCTAAATACAACAAGCTACTTTATCTAAATATAAATTAACTTAAAAAATTCTTCTTACTTTACAAATGATAACCAAAATGATATATTATTATAAAAATAGATATTTCAATACTTAATATCAAATATTTAAGTGTTAAGTATTAAAAAATAACATTCATTTTTTTTCAATTATACACTAAAGAAATTTTACTTTTCAGCATTAAAAATAAGTAATCCATAAAATGAATATTATAATGAATTTTAAATATTAAGTATATTTTCTTTACTTTAACTTTAATAAAACCTAAATAAATTCTACTCACAATGTTTCTTTCTCAAAAATCAGCCAAATAAGAAGTCCTACTCTCGAGTTACAAGCTATTTATTATCGTTCGTATAATATACGATAATTACAAGGTACGACATTACAAAACAGTTAGTTACAACTGAGTCATTTGATACCGTTACAATCGCTCACATTCTTTTGTTTTTAGCTCCTAATGAAATTCAGTAACTCAAGTGACAGCTGGTTTACTGGTGGTAAAGCTTTGTGCAGGCTTGTCTTGGTAGGTACCACCCACTTTTCAGTTATTCTACCGCAAAACAGCAGTACTTGATATTTTTGTGTTCCGGTTTAAAGGGTGAGTGAGTCAGTATAATTACAGGCACAAAGGACATGAATTGGTGGCGCATTGGCGATATAATGAACGATTAATATTTCTTCATCGCCAATCTATAGGCGTTGGTGACTTACTGACGTGTAACTATGTGTCCATTTCCCCGCCCGCCTAACTATAACAGAAGAAAAAACAATTATTTGTAATACGATATTATCTTAAATTAAAGCCAGAATTCATTTATAAAACAAACAACAACAAAACAAAGTGTTTTACTGCATCTTATTGCATTTTGAAAAAGGTCATGGAGAACTTTCATTAGGCATATGTTGTTCATGATAACTCTTCTCATTTTCAACCAAAAGATCATCTCATTTTCTTCAATAGTTACTTTCTATCAATTTTTTGTAATAATATGTCAAAACTCCAGACTAATATTTACGATTTTCTATTTAAACATTTCTTTACCCTATTTCTCCTCAGCCTAAATAAAAAATCACTGATATTCAGGCTTTTCGCCTCAGAGCAGACAGACAGACAGATTATTCGCCCATTTATATATACGGATTAAACATGCCTTTGACTTCGACTATTAAGCTACCTTAAATGAATTATGCATAATTATAATTATGAAGAATATTTGAACAAAATGTTTAAATGAGCGTATTTTGTGTACGTGTCTGCTTGTTACGGAAGATGATTTTAAAAATCATCATAATTATAATAAAATTGTAACATACCGATGTCTGTACATTATAGATATTGAAAAAAAAACAACTAATTCTTTTTTAGAGCAACAGAAGCCAAAACAACAGTTTTTAGAATTTTTGTCTGTGCCTCTGTAAGTTGATTGGCATCACAATAGTTGATGGCCCCTATAAGTTTATAGGGGCCACAAGCCAAACGAGCACGATTGAGAAGATTTACAGAAAATCAACTGGAACGAGAAGAGCGTCTAGCAGCGTTCTAGAAATGCCACGTCTTTGAACGCGAATCGCATCTTAATGCTAATGGACACCGTCAGGCCACTTCACGATCTATAGAGAGTGACGTACAACGTCGAAGTCAAGTCAAGCAAGAAGATCACGTTTGTCTGCTGACCGCGTCCGCCACGAAATCTCACGTTCTCTAGAAATGCCTGAGGAAAGCGAATCGCGTCTATCTCCTGACTGAATTCGACACTTAATCTCACATTCTTTAGAAAGGCACGAGTAAACGCCATGAGATATCACGAATGTTGGAGACAGATGCGCTATATCCTTCTTAGGCTGTCTGTAAATGACCCAAAGGAATATGCTGCTCATCTGGCAAAGTTCATTTAAGAACAACACAAGAACAACCAAAATCTTTGAAAGGATGCACTTAAATAAACACTGTTTACCTACCCGTTTCAAGACAATTTTATCGGTATTTAATTCGCAACTGGCTCTGCAAAAATAAAAATATAGATACTTGATTCTAAATTGTGCTCGTACGAAGTAACGAGCAAATTCTAGTTTATTAAATAAAAATACTCCAGAACTCGACGTTTTTAAATTTGCTTCAAAGAGTTGTAAACATTGTTCTATTTATATACAACTTATATAAATACACGAATACGGATTAACAGTTAAAAATGTGTTATTTTAGCCTTATATTTTTGGCTATATTACTTACTTGTAACTGTAATGTAATCTATATCAGTATTGGTATATATTAATAAATTTTCATTTCAGCAAATGGTAAATTACTTTCCTATTTTTTTTCGATACGTTTACATTTAATTCGCGCTCCTTGTCGCACAGCGCATAGAAAATAGTTAAAATTGCAAGTTTTTTTTAATCAATCTGTCGAGCAACTCTCGCTTCTATTCATTAGACATTTTTGAAACGTCATTTTACGATATTATATGAAATAAGAAGCCACGCATACTGGTGTCCAGAAACTCAAAGCTAAATGGATACCTAAAAATAGGCTACGCTAAATTAATGAATAAACTACATATTGTGACTTTGTACTATGTAATAATAATAATAATATCCTGGGACATTTCACACATCCATCTGATCCCAAAATAAGCAGAGCTTGTACTATGGAAACCAGACAAGTGATATACTACAGATACTACTTTTCTTTTGTAAATACATACTTATATAGATAATTACACTCAGACTCCGGACAAACAGACATGTTCATGCACACAAATGTCTGTCCTGGGTAGGCAAGTATCTACGAACCACGCCAACCGGCCCGTCAGATATGTAAAATAAATAATGATATCAACTTAAAATTGGTTAAATTTCGATCATATTTGATATTTTTAAAATATGTTGTATGTTTAGTATTCAGTTAATAAAGTAATAAGGGGTTGGAAGATATAAAAATAACTATATAAATAAAAATGCGTTCCAAAATTATTCATCCAATTGTAATGGAAATATGGTGGGTTTTTTTCAGTTCACGCCTGTGATATGTCCTATCCTAAAAACAAGAAGATTATCTTGCATGTGCGTTCTTCAATATAAACGTTCTATGGAACCCCTTAAATGGCGCGTATGAAGCTGGGAGGGGGAGCTAGTTGTTACATAAAAATTAAAAATTGTATTACAAAAGGATGATTAAAATTAGGAAATTAATAAAATATATTAAAACTAAGTACTTAAAATGCGCGTTTGTTTATTTTTATATATATATGTGCGCTCTTTTGTATAAGTATTGAGGACATGGTCGAAATTGCAGTTAGACCACACGCGATACTAATTCACGTTACTGTTGCTTATTTATAGTAAAACTAAATCTATAAAGAAGTTGATCAAGTGCAATACGAACTATATATTTATAGAATAGGAAAGCGGACGAGCATATGGGCCACCTGATGGTAAGTGGTCATCAATGCCCATAGACATTGGCATTGTAAGAAATGTTAACCATCGCTTACATCACCAATGCGCCAACCAACCTTGGGAACTAAGATGTTATGTCCCTTGTGCCTGTAATTACACTGGCTCACTCACCCTTCAAACCGGAACACAACAATACTAAATACTGCTGTTTTGCTGTAGAATATCTGATGAGTGGGTGGTACCCAGACGAGCTTGCACAAAGCTCTACCGCCATATGCCTAATTATTAGTTAAATTCTTATAATTGTAACTTTAAAAGGACGCATCTTTATTTCTTATGGAAATTTCGAAAAAAAAGTCAATGTTGCCCACTTTTTAAAATAAAAAAAAATCTAAAACATAAATCGATAGATATTTTAGATCAAGTTTGGAAGGGAACCACAACCGAATTTCTAAGATTTGAAGAACCTACATGTCTGAAGAATCCTTAATTAATAAATAACAAAATATGGTATTTATATTCGTAGTACCTTTATTATTATTAGATTATATAGTTTGGAGAATATAGTTAGTTATTTATAGTTATGAGTAACAACATTTAATAAAAAACAATGTTATCCAATGATTGCGAGCGTATGTATGTTCGAATTGCATTAAAAATTTTATCGTTGATCTTATCAAACATAAATCTGCCATACAACACCGAAAAAGTCTTCCATTTCTGATTAATAATCGCGTGCATTCTCTCACCTGAAAAAAACATGTTATTTTATACGACTTAAAAATATATACTTAATAATATATTTTTTTTAGGTATTTCTGATCCTCAGAACTATATAACATAATATTGGCTTTTTTTCGAAAGGCTCCAGCAAAGTTCAAACAAATACATTTTTAAATTATTTTAAAGAAAAACAAAAGTATTAGAAACACTTTATACCAACTAGATTTACTTTTAGCGCGCGCACCCTACCAAAAAATCAAAACAAATTATCTACAATAAAAATGAAAAATATATATATATGACAAAAAATGCAACAAAAAGTGAAAGATCCTTTGTGACTTTTATTAAAACTTAAAATTAATGACGTCATCATACGCTAGCTCTTATCTATTTATTTGGCTTCGATGCAGTTTTTAATACGCTACGAATAATACTGTCGAATACGACTTGGCAAAATATTACAACTAGCAATTAACGCCTGTCTAACCTAACCTAACCTAACTTCTTGCTAATGTTTATCTGTAGATGCGTAGATGACATCCACAGCAATAGCATGTTTTATATGCTTTTATGACATCCACAGGTTGAAATGGACTCTAATCTACACAACGCACCTTCCTTCTATCTATATATTATTTAAAATCTTACTTGTGACTGTGTCTTTGTAGTATAAATCACCCAAATTGAATTGACCACCGCCCCTCACATCATACCAGTACTGGTATTCCTTTAGATTCATAATATTCTTGCCTTGTGTGTCCTTTGTTATTTCGAAGGGTATGATCATGTCAATTAGGACGTCATCTGTAAAACGATCATAGGTTTTAATGTTAACAAGCAGCTTATTCAAATCTCGGTAGTGTTTTTTTGATTTCAGCTTGTATAGAATATAAAAATTTCCTGTATATAGTATACAAATAAATTTCATTGACGTCCTATCGAGGATTGCAGAATGATGCATGAATTTAATAATAGATAATGATTGTTAATCACAATTTTGTGATTGTCACATTTTTTTTAATATCTCATACATAAATACTCACTCAGTATAATTAATTTTTTGACAATGTAAAAAAAAAGTTTAGAATCTACATAACGTAATAAGACTTACCGTATTTCATTGCAAAATTGCCGTGTCCAATAATAGGCAAAGAAAATAAATATCCACTAGCTGTATACGAACTCTTTATTGAGAAATCTGCATGGAAGGCTAGTCGCATTATACGTGAATTCATGTCCACGCTAAAAAATAAATAAATTGTTTTTATTTAACTTGGTACAATAAAACTTTAAAGAAATAGTGGTGACTTTTTACGATTACTTATTTTATTCTTATAACACCGTATAATGCAATTATGTATGTATGTTTTTATATTCTGAATAGCTTTTGTATATTTAATACCGAATTTTCATTGTTTTTTTTTTTTTGTTTGCATTGCTTAACGTTTTAGAAACTAGTGTAAACAAAAAATGTTTGGAAAATACTAATGCATATCTGTCTAGCGCATTTGGTAGCGACGGTTTCAATATGTAATGATTATGATCGAATGGGTGAACACTAGAAATAAAAACCGACCTGACTTTATCAATAGTTGCTCTTTTTAACCCTTCGATATACACATTTCGCATATCAAACTGGAGTCCTTCACGATCTTCAACATGAACTAAGTCAATGAACATAGGGTCTAATCGCTCTGTTGCTATTTCAGGAATTCCTGCTGTTAAAATGGGTGTAACGGCTTGCGCTCGCGCCGTCAGACACGCAGAATCCCATATCCAACATTTATATTGAATTAAAGGAACTAAAAAAACATATAATTAAATCTCTGAAAATTTTCAATTCAGCTTAGAGTATAAATTATGTTAGTTTTATGTCAAAGAAATAAGCTTTTTTATTGCCAAACACTAAACTAATAATGGCAGTTTAATTTTCCCGTATAAATGCTGTGAAACAAAAAGAAACAGCTGTGGTAGCTGATCTCTTTCAAAGTCAAACTATTTTATTACAAAAACAATAAACGATAAAAATGTGTATTTATAAAGTTACATCAATATAAAACTATACATAAAATTTAAAAAAAAATAGGAAAAGAGTTGATTGAATATTAAAATAAAAATAAAATTAAAATATAAGTGACAACCGCAACTACATAAAAAATTACTAGTCTGTCAAATAGCTAATTAAAATATCGAATACTGCTCGACGAAAATTAAAATTTTTAATTTTTTTTTTAAAAGCCTTTGCCTTCAATGTATACGTAGAGGTGGAGAATGATCGCTGAGTAATTAAAGCTACCTTTATAACCAACCGCTTTATTATTTGGAGCTATGAAGCAATTTGCACGTTAAAGCATGCCACCTGTCTATAAATCAGCACCAGGATAATACGTTCTTGTTAACCAACTCATTAACAGACTTACAGAAATAAAAACTATGAAACGTATATCCTCAGTCATAACATATTGCTTGTAACTCATTGTGCTTTTAACCTATTTAGTAGGCTAAATGTAGTTTTGACTGTTTTGAAATTCTGACTATAGCATCTACAAATGTTTTTTTTCATTCATGTAATAAATAACAAAACCTAATCATTATTTATTTAACTAAGCATTTTTATCAATGATTCTCAAACATTATTAAATATTTAAAATCTATAAACAATGATTTATATATTTATGAAATAAAAAATAAAAAAAACTTACATGCTCCATAGTTCAAAGAAATTTGAATAAAAAAGAGTAGTGTGCAAACGATAGCCCTCATAGTGACCGTATGGTGTTCCTATTCTACTCGCAACTGTTCAATTATCACAAGTTTTTTGCCTTATATAAAGAGTTATCTGAATATACTTCATAATATTGCTTATTTTATTGTAAATAATATCATAATTAATCATACTTTATTTATGCATACAGAATCTTAGGGTCCTGTATGTCATTAAAATTGTTAGTATTTAGTAAGTAGTATTATGTTTGCCTCCAATATTAATTAATTTACTTAATGTAACTATTAAATATTTGAAAGATTTTCACACTTTCAGTTTTATTTATTTTTTTCAATATTATTTATTCATTTATTTAGTCATTGTTTTAAATAAAGAACACCAACCAAATCAATTTTCTTTATCTTAAACTAATAAATCTATATAAATTAATTTAGGAGTTACCGCTAGATAAAATATACTATTGTTACAGTCTACTTAGTAATGCTAGACGATCTGTCGAAACTTGACACGTGAATATTTAAGTAATTACGAATTATAAATTTCAATGTTTACTGCGCGGCACGTTTAAAACGAACCCAAAAAAGAGCATATTACCATTTGACGAGCCGGTTGGCGTGGTTGGTAGATACTTGCCTTTCACGCCGAAGGTTGTGGGTTCGATTCCCACCCAGAACAGACATTTGTGTGCATGAACATGTCTCTTTGTCTTGATATTTATATTATTATTATTATATTATTATTATAATCAATCGATAACAATCATAGTTTGCAAAAATTTAAATACTTTGAACGCAGCGATTGGATGAACTTAAATAGAGAGGATGTAGTTTCCCCCTTAAAATCATAATCCATTCGACGTGCGCCTTTATATTACAAAATGTCAGTCACCACCAAATTTCCAGCCATGTCTTATAATTTAAGCTTGATATAACAATCGATGCCTTTATAATAATATATTGGGTAAATATTTTATTGTCAACATAATATTATGAATGATGCGTTATTAAATTATAAAATTAACATTGTTATTTAATCATTAAGCTCGGGTCAAAGGCGGGGTATGTTTGGTGTAATATATCATTCACTACCGTCATACTCCTCCCTACGTGTTATAATTTATCGAAACATTAATCATTCTAAGCTTCAAAATAGCGTCATATAAACTTTATTCATCATTCAAGTACTGGATTTTATTACAATTATAGATATAAGTTTGTTATATTTATAGATATGAATGATAGAAATATTAACATTGATTACGTAACTAAATAAATAAAAAGTATCAATGTCAAAAATAATCTTTACCTTAGCATCTTTTTTTGGAGTACTGGGTTAGCGAATAGGACCTAGTCTCCTTCCACTAAAACTGTTATAAACTGGAAAGAGGCGCCAGTACTATGAACGTGTAAGATGGCCTTGCATGTCGTTCCAACCTAGACGCTAAGAGTATGCAAAGACGATCTAAAATAAAAAATATGCTTACTACAGCTCTTAAAAGTGTTTTCTTAGTACTAGTATACATGCGAAATAACTGTCTGTCTGCCTGTCTGTTACGCTTTCACGGCTTAACCAATTTTAACTAAATTTGATATAAAGCAAGTTTGAACGCCAATAAAGAAACATATTGTTACGCTGCGGCGCCATCTACGAGGCCTGCCTTTTTAGTTTTGTCGTTTGAAGAAAAAAACACAACTAGAACCTTATAGTAGTTTTTATTGTTTTACAAAGTATTCACCACGTAGCTTAATACACTTTTCCATTCGCTCAAACCAGTTATTATAAACAACATGTTCGAAAATATTTTCATCGAAACAGATACCATTAACTGATCTTCAATCGATATGATTTAATTAAAATATTTAATGAAATTTTAAGAATCTGTACCGACATAATTTTGCACATTAAGAGGTCATATTTCGTTGATATTGCTCGATTGACTGTTAACGATAAGTGTGTCGCGCGGAAACATCACACCCCCTGTGCCCTGGGCTTACGTGAAGCGTCACGGAGGTTATATCGCGACTTCCGCGTATCGATTATGTAAATAAATCGTTAATAAAATATTAAAAATAATATTCTGCAAAAAATACCTACGGTTTTTTTAGTTTTGTGGTTCCTAATATTTCAATGTAAATAAAACAAAATTGTGACAACAATAACACATTCAAAGTGTCCTCTACTTTGCATATTTATAAATTTTTGTAAGTTTTTTCCGGTATCGATTACCAAGAAAAAGGAATAAATGTAATTCAAATGAACCCATTTCCCGTATGTTCAAGACTAACAATAAGCAGGGCCGGATTTAGGGGAGGGCATTCAGGGCATTCAGGGCTACCGCCCCGGGGCCAACGGGGAGTAAACAGTTTTAATATATTGTAGAACAACAACAAGAATTTTACGTATATTTTACTATATCTTCATATATTTGTTAAAAAAAACTATAATATGGTGGTAGGGCTTTGGCATCTCAGTTCCCAATGTTGGTGGCGCATTGGCGAGGTAAGGAATGGTTATTATTTCTTACCTATATCTTACCTATATCTATGGTCTGTCACTTACCACCAGGGGGCCCATTTGCTCGTACTCCTCCCTCCTACTTTAGGCCTCTTTTGGGTCTCCAGACCTCCGGCTCAGAAATCCTGACCTGACAATAAGTCATAATACGTCATAATACTATTTGGCGGTAGAATAAATAATGAACGGTCGTACCTAAGAGTACTTAAACAAAGCCCTTCCATCAAGTAATCATAGTTTTAATCTTTTAGTCATTGTTCTGGCTAATCTCATAGTTTTAAATTGACATTCACATTAATATACACAAGGTGCCCATGAATATGAACAATCAATAATATTATTACACTTGATTTATCCGTAAATCTTATAATGTTAACTGACATGCGACAACGTAATCCAATTACACCGCAGTAATGATAGTTATAGAGCAATACTAATGGGATTGTATACATCCAATTGTGATTATATTAGCTCGACATCGTGACGACTACATGCCATCGATAATGTTGGTAAACAAGGTAATCAAGCATTAAGTAGAAATATCACTTAAGCGTGTTGAAAGTACAATGTGATATTATATTCACATGTCATAGAGTTTGCCAGACGGATGGCAGGGACGCAACTTTCAGGAGGGTGCACGACACATATATTGAAATATACGTGATAGACCATTTCAAATTCATATTCATTAAGCATTAATAATAATAATAATAATATCCTGGGACATGATTCACACACGGCCATCTGATCCCAAGCTAAGCAGAGCTTGTACTATGGAAACCAGACAACTGATATACTACATATACTACTTTTCTTTTGTAAATACATACTTATATAGATAATTACACCCGGACACAGGACAGACAGACATGTTCATGCACACAAATGTCTGTCCTGGGTGGGAATCAAACCCATAACCTTCGGCGTGAAAAGCAAGCATCTACCAACCACGCCAACCGGTTCGTCATTATTTCTTATTTGCTATTTTCTATTTATTACACTATTGAAAACCGTGATCGTATTGTTCAGTATATTAGCAGGTGTGCCTTGCTTTCGTATATAATATACACAGACAATTCGAAACAATAATAGTTATTTCATAGCACTGCATCAATTTTATATAATATTCTCGAGATGAGCAATCACAACAATTTACAGTTTCTGTCATGACAGCTTGCGAAATCCATCACCACTAAAACGTAATTACAGTTTTTTCACTACCTTGTCCACTCACTGTTATTCACTCAACTTAAAAATTATATTATCGAAATAAAAAAAATAAAAATCTATTATAATATAACTAATCTAATAGTAACAAACCGCAACGCAACTTCACCTACAAAAATAATATGTTTTTGGTGTCAGTACATTATACATCAATTAGCAAAAAAAATTATAAGCCCTGTTATTTTAAAATGTCTGATCTTTGACGGGTTTTGTATTGCATTATTTTTCTTCATCATAATATAGCATATATTCAAATTTTAAAGCAATTCTAATATATAATATCTATATTATGAAGCAGCATGTATTTGGTATTAATGTTAGTAGCCAGATATAATTATTCTATCTCATATTAGATTATTATGATTATGGTGCTCGTGGTCTAGGATCGCTTAATAACGTCCCATATTTTTGTCATGAAGAGTGACTTAAAGTTGATTCGAATGACAATGATCGCTAGTGAAAGAAGAAAGTTATTGTAGTAATTATTACTTAACCAATCAAACATATTTTTTTGGAAAACCGTCTTAGAATATTCTAAAAGTATTTTTTTCTGAAAATAACTGTTAGTTTTTTGTATTAACTAAAAATTAAATGGTCCATTCCAGTACGTTTTGATTTTAAATGAGTTTCTGAGTATTTTTGAATTAGACAAAAACAAAATAATATAAAAATTCGGTAAGATTTTCTACAGTTCATTTTAATTGGAAACTGGTCAAACGTAATTGATATTTTTTTATAAAGAATAAGTAGACGGACGAACATATGGGCCACCTGATGGTAAGTGGTCACCACTAACGCCCATAGACATTGGCACCGTAAGAAACGTTAACCATCGCTTACATCGCCAATGCGCCACCAACCCCGGGGACTCAGATGTTTTGTGCCTGTATTTACACTGGTTCACTCACCCTTCAACCCTGAGCACAACGATGCGAAGTACTGCTGTTTTAGGGTAGAATATCTGATGATTGGGTGGTACCTACCCAGATGTGCTTGACAAAGCCCTATCACCAGTAAATGTATCCTCCTGAAACCCCTTGCAAAGAATATATTCAATTTAATATAATATATTTATTTTGATATAATATATACGATATTTTTTTCAATAAAATAAACTTGTAAAAATTAGCACTTAAAGTACAAATTATTACAACTCAATCGCTGATAGGATATAAATTGAAGGTCATTAAAACATACAAACCTTCTAAGAATTAAAAAGAATGTTCTATTTTCATACTAACTCCCTTTTCATTTTCATACTAACATACATTACTAAAAGTAAAACTAAAATTTTACCTTCAAAACATTAAATTCAATTTAATTATTTACCTCTACATAAATAAGACATGTTTCATTTTGATGACATACACCATCCTGTGTCCTATGCTTTGTTATAAGGTTTTAATTTAATAGTATAGTTCATAAACATATTTTTTTACATAAATTTTATGTTAGTATGATTTTTTTTAGATACCTATTGTTCCAAAATTATTATTTCTAATTTTAATTACCCGTTAGATGCAAAATTTATTATTTATTTGTCTGGCTGTAAGATGTGTGCATTTTCCAAGAAAAAATTAAGAAAAAAAATTGACGATCGACAAATGTCAATGTCAGTAATTGTCAATGCCAACTTCTAACTGTTGTGTACTTCTAGCACGTGTTTCTTTTACAATAAAACAAATAAAATGGGTGTTATACAAAGAATAAAGTAATAATTATAAAGTTCGATTGCTAATAATAGTAAGTAAAATAATTTTGTAAGAATTAATTGATTCTATTTTAATTACAGAAAACCTACAACCCGTAAGGGTAAAAAAGTATTACTGTCCAGAGAACCTAAACCAATTGAAGGTCCTAAGCAATGCATTTTTCTTCAAGCTCGTAATCCATCCGAAAGAGCTAGAAAAGTTTTAAAAGATATTTATGATTTAAAAAAGCCAGATGCAGCATACTTAAGTAGAAAGAATGATTTTGTTCCTTTTGAAGACGGGACACTTATTGAAAAGTAAGTTCAATAATATGCATGAATTATTTAACTATTACATTTTGTTCCAATTTTATCTTTAATTAATAATAATATCCTGAGACATTATTCACACACGGCCATCTGATCCCAAACTAAGAAGAGCTTGTACTATGGAAACCAGACAACCAGACTGATATACTACATTTCATTTGTAAATACATACTTATATAGGTAATTACACCCAGACTCAGGACAAACATACATGTTCATGCACTAATGTCTGTCCTGGGTGGGAATTGAACCCACAACCTACCAAAAACATCAACTGGCCCATCAAATAAATATCTATATAATATGTTAAAAGATTTAAAAAAAAAAGTACATTATGCACATTATATTTGACCGTCTCAGTGTGATGGCATCCAAGGCCAAACAAATACCTAATATTGTAACATGCTAGCAGCAATGCATTGTTGTTTTATGATTTGACAATATATTATGCAAATAAAACTGGTGATTGCTAAACATTTAAAATTATCATGCTTACTTAATTAAGTATATTTTGTTTGAGGTAGCATAATTACATGAAGTAACCTCAATAAAACAGATCCTTTGTATGACCATGTTGATGGCTTCCTGTCTGGTGTTACAGATTATGCTACAAAAAAGATGCATCTTTATTTGGAGTCAGTTCTCACAGCAAAAAGAGACCTCATAATATTATACTTGGAAGGACCTTTAACTATGGCATATTAGATATGATAGAACTTGGAGCAGATAACTTTAAGGCCATGTCAGATTTTCATAATATGAAAGTGTTAGCTGGTATAAAACCTTGCCTAATTTTCAACGGACCTGTTTGGGACTTGAATCAAGACCTGAAAAGATTAAAGTCCCTTTTTACAGATTTCTTCTATAGAGAAAAGGTAATTCAAATATTATAATCTTTTTAATTAATAATACAATAAAATAATGATCATAATGATTGTTTATCAATCTCTCCGCTAAGGCCGGTTTCCCATTTTTCTGTGCAGTATGTTACAATACTGCAAGGAACAGGATATAGTAGACTTATGGCCAGAGACCTGCCTGATAATAAACACATACATTTCTCTTTGTTGCAACATGGAAGCAACATGGAAACTAATATTTGCAAACCAATTGTTATAATGTACAAGTTCCCGAGTTATACATAAAATTAAAATATTTATATTAGTTAATAGATAAATAGCAACTGTGGCCCTGCTTGAATTTTTTTGTGTCACCTGATTTTAAATTATATGTAAATTTCATGTTTAAATTCTAAAAGCAATTTTTAATTATTAATCCATTTGTTTTATTCAAAAATATTGTAGTATAGCTTTTAATTTTATTTAATCAATTATTGTTCTTTCTTTCGTCTTAATAATTATAAAATTTTATAATAAGAAATTAAACTACATAAAATAAAAAATAAACCATAAAAGTTAAAGAAAATATGCATAATATTTATTCTTCTCATTAGTAATATACTGCGGAAAGAGCTTTTCATGTAGTTCTACATTTTAATCTCTATTAAGATAATAAATCAACATTATTGTTTTAGAAGCTATAATCTATTTTATAGTTAAGTGTTTGTGTATTTCAAAATTGCATATAAAATCTTACCGTAACCGTAACAGCCTGTGAATGTCCCACTGCTGGGCTAAAGGCCTCCTCTCCTCTTTTTGAGGAGAAGGTTTGGAGCTTATTCCACCACGCTGCTCCAATGCGGGTTGGTGGAATACACATGTGGCAGAATTTCAGTTAAATTAGACACATGCAGGTTTCCTCACGATGTTTTCCTTCACCGTAAAGCACGAGATGAATTATAATCACAAATTAAGCACATGAAAATTCAGTGGTGCTTGCCCGGGTTTGAACCCACGATCATCGGTTAAGATTCACATGTTCTTACCACTGGGCCATCTCGGCGTTGGGGGTCCTGGTCTCCTCGGTAAGTCGTATATATGTGTCAAAACGTAAATACGACATGAGACGATTTCACTTTGACCAAGTTATAAAATCTTAACACAATTTAAATTACTTTTCCTTAACAACCAAGGTGGTTGGAATTGAATAACTGCAAATTTTTGTTTTATTAATAAATAGAACTATACTTCATACCACAGGTTGCTATTCATTCCATACAGAATGTACAAATGAGTGATAATTAATAATTGTATGGTATTTCAATATTTTAAGATCTTAGCAGTTTGGCAAATGGCAGTCACCACCACCTATAAACATTAGCACTGTAAGAAATATTAACCTTGTCCTACTTTATAAATTTATAATCTTAGGAAATAAGATATTATGATCCCTTTAAGCTACATTGACTTATTCACGCTTCAAATGGGAAAAATACTAAGTATTACAGTTTGGCATTGGAATATGAAATTAATGGATGGTATGTGGAATTGCACAAAGCCCTATGATTAAACATGTTTCACCATTCATGTGTAAATGTAATGTGGTACTAATCAAAATTATTTTTCTATTTTCAGGTCGATTCTGTGAGACTTCAAGGCCTAGAACATGTCATTAGCTTTACAGCGACTGATGATGGCACCATTTATTTACGGTCTTACAGAATTCATTTGAAAAAAAGCGGTCAAAGAACTCCAAGAATTGAATTAGAAGAAATAGGTAATTATTTATTTTTTTACGTATACATATTTATATCAATACATATAAATGTCTGATATTATGCATACTGTATAATATTATAAAGGAGTAAATTTTGTTTCATTATCATATTATTTTAGTTTATAGTTTCATGACAGATGTAGGGTATATAGTATGTTACTATATATGACTTTGTTTTAAAATATTTATTTATTTAAAAAACTATTGACCAAATGAATAAAGTTGGTACAGAAAGTGTATATATGCTAGAAAGCAGTCTCAACCAGTTTACCTTTACGCTAATCAGAAATACAAGAAGGTTGTACTACAACTCTACCATAATGTTCAAATAAAATAAATATGTAGTGATGTTATAACCAAAAGTAGTCATAATTTCATTATTATTTTTGCTCTCATAATTATTTGGACTAAAATATTGATTAATTTCTTCCGATATGTTCAGGTATAATAAGTTTATCAGTGTAAATAACAACTGTAAATACAAAGGTTAGTACAAGATACAAATATAATATATATATATATATATTTTTTTTTTTTTTTGTTTACAGGTCCTTCGGTAGATTTTAAACTTCGTAGGACCAAGTTGGCTTCTGCTGATTTGTACAAGGAAGCTTGCAGAATACCTAAAGAAGTCAAGCCAGTGGCTAAGAAGAACCTGTCTACAGATGCGTTCGGAACGAAACTGGGCCGTATTCACATGGGTAAACAGGATATAAACAGACTACAAACCCGGAAGATGAAGGGTTTGAAGAAGACAACCGAAGAGAAAAAGCAAATGCTATTAAGAAAGAAAATGGCTAAGAAAGAAGCAAAAAAAGGAAATATGTCAAATGCATAAACTTTTATTATCACAATTTGTTTTTTTTATTAAATGATTCCTTTAGTAAGAAAATAATTAATAATTATTGGTCTTATATTTATGTGACCCAGGTGGAATGGTCTCGAAAATATTTTTTGCTTAAATTCGGGCGGGCAACTACCAGGCGAAATGCCTAAAATATATAAAAATCGCGATGTCTGATGGTGAAATTGAGCGGCCGGGATTAATCCAAACAGTTTCATAGAGCATCTGCCGTGATAGTTAAGATAGAAGATGCAGAGTGAGCCAACATCTCTACCCAGATCCAAAAGAACTCGATCGTGGCCAATTATATTTATACTGCTGGTAGGGCTTTGTGCAAGCTCGTCTGGGTAGGTACCACCAGTGAGCCAGTGTAATTACAGGCACAAGGGACATAAAATCTTAGTTCCCAAGGTTGGTGGCGCATTGGATATGTAAGCGATGGTTGACATTTCTTACAATGCTAATGTCTAAGAGCGTTGGTGACCACTTACCATCAGGTGGCCCATATGCTCGTCCGCCTTCCTATTCTATAAAAAAAAAAAAAAAAAAAAAAAAAAAAAAAAAAAAAAAAAAAAAAAAAAAAAAAAAAAAAAAAAAAAAAAAAAAAAAAAATTCGAGCTGTCCTACGTTGAATGCGGTCTAATGGAAGAAGCTGGTACAGAGGAGCTGCCGGCCAAAGATGTATGTCTTGTAAAGTTTTAGGCGACGAGCCGACGAGAAGTACTGTCTCGTTGAAGCCTGGTTAAACACACCAAGCTGATTAGAGGCTAATTTGGCTTTACCTTATAAATGATTACGGAACTGAGCGACGTTCGTTTTGACGCCAAGTATCTCGATACTGGCTGTGGCAGCGAGAGGAGTAGGTATTCTCAAAATGAGGGGATATGATAAAAGATGATACGTGTATCGTTTTATAGTTTAAGAGACCATAAAAGCACGACTGATCTTTAAGCGAAAGGTTCCACGTTATCATAAGTTGTGCCTACAACTGTACAATTAGGAAAATGGTTCACAGCTTATTCAAGCATGAAGTTCCATGCGAATTTTCCAATTGGTTTCGGGTACCGTCATTTTCGGTTAATATCCGTGTGTTCTATCCACTGGGTCACCTAAGTTCTTCGTGTTACCTATTGATTATCCTGTAACATTTTAAAACAACATCGCTATAAACATTTTTTTCTCTACAATAGAGATTTAGCAAAAAATATCCTAATTCCGACGAGCAAACACGCTCTCGCTCCGGGGTCTCCTTCTGCGACATAATTTGATACATAGCCCGTAGAATTTCTTGAGATCATTATTGAAATTTCCTACTTCGAAATTATTCTTTAATTACTTTTAATGGTGTTAAAATAGGCATAAAATGATATGTCTATTTTGAACACCATTATATACATTTATATATATATATATATATATATATATATATATATATAGACATAATATGAGAAACGGTAAACTATGCAAGTATATGCCGCGCAGAACTCAATGCATTATAAGAATAAATAAATAAATAAAACATCTATAACAACAACATAAGTACAACGCAATATAAAAATAAAGGTTGCAATAATGAAAATATAACATTTATTTAATAAAGAATATATTCATATCAATCAATATAATTTAAAAAGTTACCATCGCGTTCACTTCTATACAACGAATATTCTTGCTAATATTATAAACTACTTTCGGAATAAACAAACTTAATGTCGTATTTATAATATCAGTTAGGATTTACAATTTGGTAAAACACTAACGTTTTGCCAAAATGACAATAATGATGATAGTTAAATTGAAAAATTATCTTTAATATGTCTAAATATTTTGTAGTTACTAATTACGCCAGGTATTTTTATTGTGTTATTTACGACTTTTGCTCTCGGTTTTGCTTTTTGTTGTTACGGATTCGATCTCACCTACTCGTTCGATTCTGGGCTACTTTCCAAAGATCTGATTACTCATTGTATGATGATGTTGAGATGCATAAATAAATTACCTCCTGTGTCAGGTTGCTTAGACAGACTTCTCGCAAAATAGAAAGCTTTGTAACCTATGTACTGAGTTATTTTTTTTAGTTTTATAGCCGTATTTCCCTAGGATTGCACTGTCACGATACACGTTATTACAATGTACGTACTTAAAACAATACATACTGCGTGCTTATGTTTACAAATAATAAAAAATGGCAAGTTCTTTAGATTACCATAAAATGTTACATACGGCACGCTTGTTAATCGACTTATCGGGTCGGACAAATTTCTGTAAAGTTACGCGCATTTCTCTTTGGAAACACAGTATAATAGTCTGCGTGATGCTCCAAGCGAGGGTTAATAACTGGAATATATTGTAACAATAATGCTAGTTATCAATATAATCGGTTTTGTTGTGTTTAATGTAGTACTAAAAATAAATAAGTCAATTTATCACCTATTTTACCGATAGTAGAACAGTTTGATAAAAACTTGTTTCGTCAGTATTAAGCTTCACAAATACGTCCTTAAAATATTTTAATAGAAACACTAATTGTTAGAACAATTCAGTAAATCGTCAAACGATTTTGTTTTTTTATTAATTAATTTATCGATGTAATTGTGTCTTTAATGTTCTTAATTGTTGCAACACGCAACAGTTCCAATTCATCCACTAATTATCATTATTGTTGGTATTTATTAATCTTTTTCCATCATATTACAAGTTTGATTGGTTACGAAGAATTGTTAAATCCAAATTACAAAATTATTATCGTTTATCTATTAATTCAGTTCTATGTACAATTTATTTCATTTTCACTTTTTATAATTCTTACGGAACAACATGTGTGAAATGAAATTAAGCAAACATTACCGAAGCTAGTCCCAAAGAAAGTTCCATGGGCTTTGTTTAATTGGCAGGTTAAAATGTACGCCTACGAGGTAAGTCGAGTCGAGTCCAATAATTCGAGGCGGCAATTGACGTTCTATGGTCACGTTTGGCCCCCATGAGCACCTAGAGAGAAATGTGAAATGTTTCAGCGGAACTTCTTATCGATCTTTTACTTGACATATCAATTCGTCTGTTATTTTATAAATATGCCTTTGACTCATTATAAAATTCCAATAGCTTGGCTAAAGCTTAATAATAATAATAATGTCCTCCAGGCAGATTTCGGCCACGGCGGCCAATCTCAAGAGAGATTAGCCAACTACGCAGAAGATATTATAATGCGCAAGCACAGGTGCACTCTCTATTCCTTAACTCTCATAATCCGATGGGACGGCGATCCGACACGACCGGAAAGAGTTCAGGCGCAGGACAAACGGCTTTACGTGCTTTCCGAGGCACGGGAGTGTACACACTTCCAACTTCCAGACTTCGGGCTGCTACTGAGAATTTTCTGATAGAAAAACCCAATAACTTTTTATTGGCCCGACTTCTTATTGGTGTGGCCTTGTATCAAGCCACTAGACCAACGAGACAGTCAGCCTTTAGCTTAGGTACCTACCAATACCTTTTCAATTAAAAATTATGATATCTAAAATGTCAATTAACATTTATTACGATGGTCATCTAATGAAAGCTATACGTAATAATTAAAATGGTTAAAAAGCATTGTATAATCGATGTTAGATAAAAACCCTGAGAAAATAAAATTTATGAAATATTATATTTCCACCCATTATTTACAAATAATAAAGCCATTATTTAAAAATAGTATAGCTTGCATTAGAGCCCACGGGCTCAGTCGAACGCATGAGTTTCACATGGCAACCCAAATACCGTTGAGCTAGTGGGGCTTAAGAGACACTAGTCATAATGATATGATAATGATCATAGTCATAGTCGACACTCTATACTATTACCTAAATTTTATAATGGCTGGTCTACAACCTCACATTTTGGAGTTAAAAGTCAAGTGAGGATTCATGTAATGGAACTTTTGTAATTAGAATTTTAGCATCCCATTTGCCATTTAACTAGTATGTAGTGTTTTTTAGTTATTACAGTCTTCAACCATCCAACAGTTACATTTTTGATTCTTTTATATTTGGTGGTGTAGCTTTGTGCAAATACCGTTGATACGTACCATTTCATCACATTCTACGACCCACTGTAACATTAGTGTTGTTGTATAGCGGTTTGAAGGGTAAGTGAGTTAGTGTAAATAGAGTTACTATAAAAGACACAACGGCATACCATTTTAGTTGCCCATTTGCCAGTCCGCCTACCTATTTTAAATTAAAGAAAAAAACTTAATATATTTATCATAATCTCAATATACTACTACTTCACTGTTACATAATTATCTTAATATTCCTTAAACGTTACCTTTTTCTATTGTAGGTAATCAACTAAAACAATAGGTACATTTTGTAACCACAAGACTTGGTTTTCCTTCCGCAAACCATTACAATTAAAATATTAAAATGTGTATTTTATTCCCAAGAAAACTAGTCACGACTTTACTTATCTCAACTGGCATGTGCCTGAATGGAAATATATCTTTCCAGTTCATAATTATATGAATCAATCATCAATTACATTAATCAAGAATCAATATTTTTACGATTTTATCCATAATTGAAGCAATATATAGAGGGAATAAAGTACAATAATAAGTTTTTAATGGTTTTAGCGATAATGAAATGAGATGGCCCAGTGGCTGGAACACGTGAATCTTTAGGAATGATCGCGGCTTCAACCCGGGCTAGTATCACTGAAGAAAACACCGGAAGGAACACTGAGGAAACCTGTATTTGAAAGAACAGACGTCAACCAATGTAGAATATTAAATTTGACTTTGATACACAAACTTAAGCAAAATGTAATCAGATTAATGATTAACGACGAGCGAATTATAATATGCTGTCATTAATTAAGATTACATATTAACTTTGATTGATTCAGAATAGGGCGCGCGGTGATGCCCTATAGCACATACTTGACTCACTCACTTAATTTACTTTTTTGATTACTTTCGTTATAATGTAAACGTGATTTATGATTGCATATTTTAATCGTAATCATTAATCTGATTACATTTTGCCCAAGCCTGTTGATATCTGTTTTAGTTCTGCCGCCTTATTAAAAATATACTCAAGTCATATTTTGCAATATGATGTATTGTTTATATACTGATATAATTTTTTTATTTATATCTACTATGAGATTTATACGTTTGTATGTTATATTGTATTTTTTTAATATGTTTTTTTATTTGCCTTTTAAATGATATATTATTATCTTACTTATTTTTACATGGTATTTTTACTGGTGGTAGGGCTTTATGCAAGCTCGTCTGGGTAGGTACCACCCACTCATCAGATATTCTACCGCAAAACAGCAATACTTGATATTGTTGTGTTCCGGTTTGAAGGGTGAGAGAGCCAGTGTAATTACAGGCACAAGGGACATAAAATCTTAGTTCCCAAGGTTGGTGGCGCATTGGCTATAAGCGATGGTTGACATTTCTTACAATGCCAATGTCTAAGGGCGTTTGGTGACCACTTACCATTAGGTGGCCCATATGCTCGTCCACCTTCCTATTCTATAAAAAAAAAAAATCTAGTATTAAAAAAATAATATATATTAAATTCACAGAAAAAAAACATATTGTTTTATATTGTTTTTTTATTTTCCCATTTATGTTGTTAATTCCTGTTTTGCTAAAAGAAATATATGAAATGATTATATTATCTTTGCTGGAGTACTTTCATTGAGAATTATATTGTGTTTTTATTATATAAGGATACAATACCCTATCACATAGTAACTTCTGGTATGGTACCAATACAAAATATACATGCGAGGTAAACTAGATATTTTTCTAAAATCTTTAACGACATTTTACCTCAAGCCGAGCATTACTATTTTAAAAAAGTTAGCTTCGGGTCTTACCCTACTTATCCTCATATCTATCTTATTATTATTCATAAAACGTCTCTACTAACATATATTATTATTTAATTAATACTCTCAAGTATTACAATAAGTTGGTATACTTGTATTTAATAAATTATCGTGTTTTATCTTTTTTTAAATATCTTCATCACCAGTTTTTAAGCAAGTAAGCCAAATATGGTATGGCGTCTTCGTATGAAATACTTTTTTTTTTATAATTTACTTCTATAAACTTGTTTATAGTTATCACGACGGAGAACGGATCTTTATTCGTCTAATTCGTCTTCAACCATACAACTGTTACCTTTTTGATTCTCTCATTTTTGGTGGTAGAGCTTTGTGCGAATACTGTCGGTACGTATCATTTCATCACATATTCTAACGCCCACTGCAATACTTATAATTCTTGTGTACCAGTAGACCAACGAGGCAGTAATATCATACATGTTATATATATGCTCTATAATGTATACTATACAAAAGTTTACATTATACAGTTTAGATTACGAGAACTTCGTAATTTTCCGTACATCCAAGTCGCATAATTAAGCTGAGTTCGAGTAAATATATTTTGTATTCGTATTCTTCCTTTGTTTTACTCGCGGAATTCATTTAAAGTTATTATAAAAGTCGTTACTAAACTACTAAATTAGGGGAAATCCCACACACAGCGAGTCGATTTTAAAATTACAGCCTACATATTATAATAAATTAAAATAATCGTAATTTTATCGTAATCACTAGTCGTACAAGTTTAAAAAATAAATAAGTATCGCTAGCTGTTCGTTAAATTTATGTAGTGAAAATAGTTATGATAAATGTATTTGGATATTTTTTCTTCTAGGTTATCAAAAGATGTGTTTTTAATCTATTGTTTAGTGCTAACAATTCTTTTTTCAAACTTTATTAAAAAAACAGAAATGATATATTAAACGTATCATTGTGTATTTCTCGTGATACTTAAAAGTCCAAAAGCACAACCTCCTATTCGTTGTTACATATGTTATCAAGTTAATAAGAATATTTAATGAAACATAGAAATCTTCTTAAAAAAGTCACGATATTGTTGTCAAATCAACTTTAATTTTATTCAAATAATACACCTGCACCTAAGTCGGAATCATTTAAATAAACATAAAATATTAGGTATATTAATAACCATATTACTGTACATAAGCCCAGCGTATATCCCCACATTAACCTTGCACGTCTCTAACACAGTACATATCGAATAATGTAAATGATATAATGTATGTAATTTTCCATGTCGACAGTAAAACAATTATAAAATTCAAAAGTCAAATACAATGTAATATTAATGAATTCCGTCCATGTTACAAATAGATATCGCACATAACGAAATATAACCGAAACTTGTTCTATCGCATTTAGTCCACATTCCAAAACTACCAGATTAAATGTTAAATATAACGAGTAACTATCGTCTATAGTCGAAACTCGTCTAATTTTTGGGTGTATCTACGGCGCAGTAGGGCTATTCTGTTTGAACAAGCACGAAACTCACCGCAGAAAACGTGAAATGCCAAAAATTAATATGCGACATTGAACATAATAATCATAACATTACGAGAATACGCACATCAAAATAGTATATCACCAAAAGACGATTGTCAATATTTCACGGGTGAGTAATGTCATGAGTTCCTGCAGAATAAATGTCAAAACTTAAAAAGTTGTACATGTATCTATGGAACAGAATTTTAAAGTATTACATTTGCGGTCGAATAATTCAAACAAACAATCGTTGTTAATCAAGTGTTAAATATTTTATTGTATGATGAATATTAAACTTTCTTATATCATATTACTACATCCTTTTTAATATTTTAAAGTAAACATGAGCCTGTATTATTTCGGCTATAATTTAAAACTACGCGAAGTCATAAAAATATAGAAAGATAATAGTTTGTTTATTTTTATAATTTTTCTAGACGTAGTTTTAAAGGATCTGATATAATAATTCATAAAGAAAAGAAATACAAAATAAAAAAAAAAACATATCTCGGTACGAAAAAAGCGTATATTTATGAGATAAACTGACTCTTATTATATTTTTAACGGAAGTGGCTTTATTTAACTGGCAAAGAATTCAATAGTTTAAATATTTATTATGATAATGTTAAAGACGAACGGATCTATAGAAATATTTGTTTATAAATCAAGTATAACTTAAATAAACTTCAACAGGTTGGCGTGGTTGGTGGATGCTTGCCTTTCTCGCCAAAGGTTGTGTGTTCGCTTCCCACCTAGGACAGATATTTGTGTGCATGAACATCTCTGTTTGTCCGGAGTCTGGGTGTAATTATCTATATAAGTATGTATTTACAAAATAAAAATAGTATATCAGTTGTCTGGTTTCCATAGTACAAGCTCTGTACAAGCTTAATTTGGGATCAGATCGCCGTGTGTGAAAAATGTCCGAGGGTATATTATTATTATTAAATGCGTTAACCATAACTTGTGTACGCAGTAGTCGTCTTTATTTTAATAATTGTTGACTAATGTTTTTTGAAGAGACAGAAAAATACACAATTCTTAAAAATTGATAATTTAGGAGCGTTGATTGTTGTCACTACATATTATAAAATAATCTCCCACGACGCATCTTCTGTCTCAACGCGATATACTCAAAAACTACAGAACGGATTTTCATACAGTTCTCACAAATGAACGAAGTGATTCATAAGGAAGACTTAAGTGTAAAATTCATTAAAGTTTAAAGGGCTGAACTATGAGGATAAATGTTGAAGATGTCGAAAAAAGTATTGCCGACTGGGAACTTTTCCGACGTGTGTGATCATAAGTGTTATATGTATTACAATGTTAACGTTTTATTTAGACAATTATTCTGCCCGTGCGAAACCGGGACGGATAGCTAGTATTATATACCTCATACCTTCCTTAATTGTTTTTTTCATATTTTGTGTTCAATACGAGCGCTTACCCATTGTGAGGCGTTGAGTTTGACAGAAATGAAAAGAAAAATAAATGAAAAAGAAAATTGAATATCGGTTAAAATTTCTTTTTATTTCTATTTGACATCAGACGAGTAAAGCAAATAAATGAGCCTCCAAGAAGCCTCCAACAATGGTAATTTTTTTATTGATTACCTAATCAAGGTGGTCGAGCATATGGGCCACCTGATGGGAAGTGGTCATCAAGGCCCATACACATTGGCATTGAAAGAAATATTAACCATCGCTCACGTCGGTAATGCGCCACCAACCTTAGGAACTAAGGTGCTATGTACTTTGTGCCTGTAATTACACTGGCTCACTCATCCTTCAAACTGGAACACAACAATACCTAGTACTGCTGTTTTGCGGTAGAATATCTGATGACTGGGTGGTAACCTACACAGACAAGCTTGCACAACCACCACCAGTAAAATTATGCTGTATGTACAGGGAAGTTGTTAATCGTGTTCCTGAATTGATTTACTTACTTACACCTGACCAAAACCAACCAAATTGATTTTAATAACCCTTAATAACACACTTAATTTAAAGGCGAATCACGCAGCGTAGGCCGCCCTCCAGCCAGGTGGACCGACGACCTTAAGAAGGTGGCGGGCACCAACTGGATGCGGAAGGCGGAGGACAGGGAGCTTTGGCGCACCTTGGGAGAGGCCTATGTTCAGCAGTGGACAACGATTGGCTGTTGATTGATTGATTGATTGAACACACTTAATAATAAATATCCATTTTTGATATCCAAACTAAAATATGTTCCTGCTAATGTTCTGTATAAGTACTGCAAGACCTTTTCGCAAATAAGTTTCAGGTACTACTAGGTTTTAGGTACTCGCCATTGCCTTGTTTGTTTAAGATCCATTCTCTTACACAAACGATCAAATCAAGGCTTGTCAATTTAATTCAGGAAGATAATAATATCAATCATGTTGGCCTACACGATGTTTATTTTTTTTTTCGTTTTTCTATTTGGTTATTGATCTTAATTAATGTTAGGTACATAACATTACCATATTTTTAAACATATATTTTTTCGTTTTTTTTTTTAATTTTCATGGACATAATATGCTAATGAAATGACTGTGTGCCAAATAATTTAAATTAAATCATAACAAGGAAGTTTTAAGTAAGCGATAATGTAATAAAATTCAAAAACAATAACACAAAACATCACATATATTGCTATAATCTTAATTAATATAACACAGCTTAAACAATCTTAGTCAATTGTCGCGTTATTACCTATTTACAAAACAAAATCCGTGTAAACATGCCCCTGTTAAAAGTTATAAAATACATATTGAGTATTAAAATAAAAAAAAATCTAGATACCTATCACCCATATCGGTCTAGGAGTTTTCGAGTAATAGGAATGTACATAAAAATAACTACGCGTCAAACATAAGACTTTATTTTTTTTAAATCTGTTTTGTTTTGTGAAGAAAGTTTGGATCTTATTCCACCACACTTCTCCAGTGCAGGTTCTTGGATACACATAGCGGTGCAGATGCGTGGATGGACATTTGCATGTTTCCTTACGATGTTTTCCTTCAACAATCATACAATCAAACATCAGCCAATCGCAATCCACTGTTACACATATACCTCTCCCAAAGTGCGTCAAAGCTCCCGGTTCTCTACCTTTCATATCTAGTCAGGTCAGTCGGTTCACTTGACTGGCTATGTCGGTAACTCCGGTTCTTCTCGGGATAAACTAATTTCGGATCATTCAAATTTACTTAAGTAAATTTACTTAAGTCGAGAAGTCTTGTGGTTAGAACGCGTGAATCTTAACCGATGATCGTGGGTTCAAACCCGGACAAGCACCACTGAATTTTCATGTGCTTAATTTGTGTTTATGATTCATATCGTGCTTGACGGTGAAGGAAAACATCGTGAGGAAACCTGCATGTGTCTAATTTCATTGAAATTCTGTCACATGTGTATTCTACCAACCCGCATTGGAGCAGCGTGGTGGAATAAGCTCCAAAACCTTCTCCTCAAAAGGAGGAGAGAAGGCCTTAGCCCAGCAGTGGGACATTAACAGACTGTTACTGATTACTGATTCAAATTTACTTAAGCTTTCAACATTATTAATTAATTACCTAATTGTTACTAACGCGTTGAACAACTTCCTATTCTTTTTTTTTCAAAAGTCCTCTACAACATAGTCTCTTCCTCTACACGTCGGAAATACTTGTATAATAACGTAGTTGTTGAGTATTTTAAAATAGTACACTCAACGCTCTTGAAGTAAACAACAAGTCATTAAGTGACTACAAACAACCGCGAGTCGTCTGAACGTTGAATCGATTACGATGTTGCATTCAATACATACCGCGTAATTTAATAATACACACAATTACCTAATAGTTATAATTATCGCACATGACAGATATTTTATAATCACGGAAAATATAAAGAAGGTAATTATTATTATCATTCCTATATATTTGTTGTAACTTGTATTGTTTATTTTCGATTGCCTCGTTGGTTTTGTGGCTTGCTTTTTGCTGGTTGGATAAATAAAAATATATTGAATTTTTCTTTCAAATAATTCTTAGTAACAACCCGATGGTTAGATATTGGTACATAAAATAATCCCGTGCGTCGGTTAGGACGTAAAGTCTTAGTTCTGCCCCTAAGCCCTTTCTGGTGTTGTCTAATTATCCTCCCATGGGATTAAGAGCGCGCCTAAAGACAAACCTATTTTTTGATTCATCTTTTATTTTAAATACAACTTGATGCTGTTAAAAACTGTAATATGTCTTAGGATAATGACGCTTACAATATCATAAAAAAGTAATCTATACAAATAAATAAGAAATAAAATTGAAGCGTCTGTGTTTTAATTCAAAATAACTGCCTTAAGTTAATATATAATAATAGCTATTTGCAAATTACCACAAGCAAAACATTTTATTTTAGACAAGCGGTGCTACCTAATAATTTTAATATTTTATAAGTATGATTCAAATATGAATTACGTACAATAAAATGACAGACTTTGAAGGTTTTCCGTCATAAGCTGAATTCCATGATGGCGAAGCCCCGGCCTTTGCTAGTAGTATAAATAATTTAAGCTCCATCTTTATATTTGAAATAGATTAATTAATTAAAACATTGATTAAAAATACGACCTCTAAGAGTGAAAAAAGGGGATACAAATTTCTGGCCTATAATTTAATATGAAGTTGGTTTTGTTTTTTAAGTAGATGATTATGTAGTGACATGAATACATTTAATTATAATTATAACTATGTATTTTCTAATAAGACCAAAATAGTAGGGACGCAATTTTGAATACGTAAATACAATTTATACTAAATACCCTAACACACACGGAAAATCAAATAAAAATGCAATCAAACCGAATAGAACCTTGGGTTGTCAAAATCGAACAGGTTACGATCCAAATATTTAAATATCCACTACACCCACGTATAAATTATTCTGCCACTAAGCATAAATAAACCCAAATTTTCTGTGTTGTGCTTTCGAGATTTCGAACTTCAAGGCACAAAGAATATAACATAAATCCTATTCAAATGTAAACAAAATTTTTATTAAAAAAAATAATCCAATGAAACTCAATGTTAGCCATGTAGAGAGACAAAATTACAAATCCAACTATTTTTAAGCGCGTTGAATGTGCTTATTACGAGTATTATTTTACCTCATAAAAATATAAACATGTTTAGCATCTAATAGCATAGATTAGCGTGAGTCCCACGCTGGCGTTTAAATAAATTACTGTTTTCAATCGTGTGTTAAATAGTTACACGAGACTTATAGAAAATGTTTAAAAAACATAAACGTGTTATCTGAAATGTTAAAAATTATAATATGATTTTTATGAATAATTACCACAATTTTCATTTAATCACCATAATCATATTATTTTATATTTTAATATTTAGTAATAAATAAAGAAGTAAAAAAAAATTGTATAGCTTTAAATATTCCAATTACCTCATACTATGTGTGGTTATATAATATGTTAGCAATAACAAGTCTTAAATAATGGTTTCGCTTTACAAATTGATCAATAAACATATAATTGATTAGACACAACTATTTAACCGTAGGTATTACGAATAAACTTGTTTCCGTTAAGGGATCCAATAACCATTTAATGAATGTTTTGATTATCTTCCTCCAAATGAAGACTACAGATGTTGAACCTTGAGATAACAACAATTACAGTTGGTCATGTTCAAAATGAAGGCAACAGTGTCGGTCTTGCTTAGGCTACAAACGTTCCGTGAGGTATGAGTACCCTTGACCGCAGTCAGCGAGCTCAGTCGCCGCGCGGCTCTCTGTTGATATCCTCGTGTCAACTGTCACCTATTTCTGTCAAGTGGAGTCAACCAGTACTAAAGGAGTCTACCCTCTTATCGAAATTCAGTTAGAAGCCATGCACTTCCGAAGAGACGACGTGGCCTGTTCTGTGCTTAATCCTGCTTACATGCTCCACTGTGTTGTTTAGGAGGTGCATACCAAAAAAAAAAAAGTTGCTTATACGGGTCAGTTTTTAAAGTGTTGACAATATGAACGCACTACCTGAGCTACAGGAGTTGTTGCAGAAACCAAACAACAATCCGCCACTGCTCCGCGATGAAAAAAAGGCCTCAAGTACGTTTGAATTTCATTAAAGTTTTAAAATTTAAATTTAAAACTAAGTGACAACATCAATAGTAATATCCGTTACGGTTATTGGTACGTCAAAAATTACGAATAATAATAAAGTATACTGCCGCCTTAAGGAAAAAAGACGCATCTACAAAAACAAAGTTTGGAGAAAATAAATGATTTATACATTTAAAATTAAAATATTTGCAGTGGAAAAAATAAATAAAATAAAAGTATTTTCTTCGTGTATGGCTATATATTATCCATTTATCTATCTTATTATATAAAAAATAAAATAAAAAAATACTTATTTAAAATAAAAAAAATCATCGGATAATAAGTAATGCTACGTAGAAAAGACGAATTTTGATGAGACATTACACTGTAAATATAACTACAATATACAAAGCAAGCTGTATCAACAAGGGTTAATATGGTAAATGCCGTTAATAAGGCATTAATAAGGCAATAAGGGGCATTGCAATTTGGCATCAACATTAGTATATTGATAAAATACGAATTCAAGTAAATATAATTATAGTGCGGTAAAATAAGTACATTATTTTTATATTTAATGAACCTCTTTTTCTCTTATAAGTAATATATAATATTATTTTTAAATTTGATATTTACAAATCTTATCAGCAACGATATTGTATATATAACTTAATAAAATTATTATTTATTCTTTTTAGATATACAGTAAACAATTTGCCAAGCATAATAATGGTAAAAAGTGTGCCTGAACAACTTTTAAATAAAATGTGACTAAAAAAAGATTATCAAGAATCGACTCTAAGCATAACTTTAAGTTGTTTAAAACGACGCAACCAGTTTTCCCGACATAAACAAGATCCATGTAATAGAATATTTTGACCAAAACTTTATATTTTTTTAATATTATTTTTGGTCACGAACCGAATTTATACATACGCAAACGATGCAAAATTTAAAAAATAATTAAAAAACTATAAAATAATAATATTACTTTATTAGATAATGAAATATTATTACTAATTGTTAGAGATTTTTTTTTCACAATTTCCCATAACATCATTATAAAAAATTAAATGAAATTTTTTATCATAATGTGTTTAATCATTCAATAACTCAGCTATTGTTTATGATTATTTTGATGATTACATTTAAATAATTTAATATTAATAAAAAAATAACTTGATTTTTAATTACGATGAGATGAGTAGCTGCTTATCTATATAATAATAATATTTGCTTATAGCTTTCCTTTTGAGTGTAGGAATAAATAAATAAAGCTTAACTTGCGTTATTCTGAAATATCCAAAAACGTTTTTGAATCTGTTTTTTTTATGAATTTTATTCTTATTCATCATTCATGTTAAAATTATAAATTTTCCTTTTTTCCATTTGACATCTGTCAGTCAATAACTTAAGACTTAAGAAAAGCGTTTATACACAATGTACAGTACAGTACAGTAACAGCCTGTTAATGTCCCACGGCTGGGCTAAGGCCTCCTCTCCCTTTAGAGGACAAGGCTTGGAGCTTATTCCACTACGCTGCTCCAATGCAGGTTGGTAGAAATGTACACAATGATTTTCTTTGAATTTATTATTAATCATAATCAATCGTAATATGTTTTAATTAATGAATGTGTAACATTTTTTATTTTTAAAAAGTTAAATAGGAGCAACCCTTTAATGTACCAACGGCAAAGGTATTTTATCGTTAAGATAACGTCATATTTACTCCTGGTTCAATAGGATGTATTCACTGCCGAGTACGATATTAATATGAAAAATAACACATGAAAAAATGATATATTTTATAATAACACATAAAAACTCAAATTCAATTAAAATCGACCCCATGTCTCGTCTCCAGTACAAAATGTGTATTTTTTTTCTATCAAAGCTTACAAAGACAAGAAATCTATATTAAACTTAGTCAAAATGTATATTGTAACAGTTAAAATTTATTTTCATAAAATTAAAACTCATTCTGAATGAATGAATGCGAAATCGAAAAATCACTTGTGTTTACTATATTCATGATCAGATTTGTATTTAAATTGAGGTGTAAATATCGTAAAATAAAAAAAAATGTTTTAAAATCAAAATATTAACTTTTCCCATTAACCGATTTTAACGGATCTGCAAGGATTGTCGGTAGGAAGTAAAGTTAAACGTTATGTTCAGTAATATTGATTCCGCGTGTTCTATACGTTATAATTGATATTGTATGTAATATGTCAATAATTAAGAACAATTTATCACTCTTGTAACCAATTACAACGCATAGTTAGAACTTTGCATACATATACATATTATTTGTTGTTGTTATAGCCTTTTGTAAAATTCTCTGAAATTAGTAGATCTATTTTATTGATAATTTAAAAAAAAAGTTTCTTCAATACCAATACATAAAACACAAAAAAAACATTTTGATAATTTTAAATTTTATAGAAATATATTTTGTGTCAATACAATTTTAAGGCCGGCAACGCACCTGCAAGCCTCGGGTGTTGCATGTGTCCATGGGCGGTGGTAGTCACTTTCCATTGAGTACAGATACGCGTAAAAATATTTAACGAAGATGTACAACACCTTATCTTAGCTTCAAAATATTGAGATATTGTGACGGCTTGCAAAAAAGCCAGCCAATGTTTTTGGCCGACCTATGTCAACTATATGCCACGTGATATGACGTCAATGAACTCCTATATATATAGACAGGTTATTTTTATTTTATACAGGTAAACCAATAGGCCCGCCGGTGATAACCGGTCGCCTTCACCCTAGACACTGACATTGCAACACATTAATATCACTCCGTACACGGGATCAAAGATTTTATCTTTCTAGTGCCTGTAATCACAGTGGCTTATTGACCTTTCAAGCCGTAACACAGCTATACAAAGTATGAATAAATAAATGGGTTGTACCCAAGCAGACGGGTCTGGACAAAACCCTAAAATCGGTAAAAGGACCTCATCCGGCTTGACTTTGAATTCTACTTCATTGTGAATAAAGTTAGTCTTATTTTCCATAAGAATTAAAATCTCTGGAATATTTTGTTTTCGTAAAAAATTCGTAAACAAAAACAAGATATTAATATAAACTCGTTTAAATTTTTTAAGAATATTATTAATGAGTACATTCGCCCTTCTCATTTATTTTTTTTGGCTCGATGTTATTCATGAGATGGCGGACAAATGGACAGTCAAGATATGCAATTACTTAAAAACCAAAAGCCTCTGCTAAACGAATAATAAAAATAACTAAACTCTTTTTGAAACTCACAGATCACCGATTTTAACACTGAAAAAATATTAGGAATTTATGTTAAACAGATTTTTTAATAAATCGAAAAAGTATATATTTTATCTATGAAGGTTTTATTTATTCTAATGTCAAGGTAATTCCCAGAGAGTAATCAATGGTATACTGATAGTTATATTCTGTGGATACGGTAAAACCACAAATAACTTCTAAAGAGTGATTCAATTGCGAATTGTTATATCATAGTATATACAAATATATTCTACTATTTGTATATAAAAAGGCAACGACAATAAGTTCAGTATCTTTTTCTCCTCTGTTTCTCAAGCGTTTTTTATTGTTTTGGTAGCTATTGACAAACTTTATTGTTATTGATAAAAAAGGTTTTAAAATAAAAATAGATTAAAAATGTTATGAACATACAAATAAAAATTTTCCCCAAATTTTCAAAAATGATTATGGCCAAATTTTGACCTCTAGGCTTACATTAATATTAATAAAAAATTATATATATTAAAAATCACCTTATATATACATATTAAAATCGTTTACAAAAGCAGACATTAAGCAAATATTCTTAATATTAAATAAAATTAACTTTTTTTGAATTTGATTATTTTCATACAAAAGTTAGTAGTTATAACTATTTGCTTATCATTATTAGACTTCGTTAAGATTGGTATATTATGTTGTATTTATCAACAAGCTCGCACATATTTGAACTTTAGAATTTTTTTTACAAATATGAATCAGAATACAAAAGCCTGTTTTGTATTCTGATGAAAATAACAAAAATACTTACGTTTTTATAACTTTTGATAGACTCAACCGATTTAGATGAAATAATGACTAATGAAATTGTTTAATAATAATTCAATTATTTCAATTTGTGTTTTAGCCGTTTCAAAGATTAATCCGGACAAACAGACAGACAAACAAAACAGAATAAAAAATAAATGATTGTTTTGGTTTTGGTAACTCGCAAATAGCCATATTTACTTTAAGAGGCAGTTATTTTGAAATCACAGACAAACACTTCAATTTTATTTATTTGTATAGACAATTATGTTATATGTAGTTGTATATCGATATATATAATGTATATGTATTTTGAAAATTTCGCAAATAATGGAGCTTAACAAAACAAAAACACGGACATAACGGTGTCTAAAGATGTTTTTTTTCTTATAATCTAATAAAACACGTCTATTAAAAATAATACAAAACTTAAGAATAAGTAATATATAATGCCTTATTTCATCATCTTACATCTTATACTATTTTATAATAACATTTACGTTTTCGGTCAATTTGTCGAATCACGGCTTCACCTCAAAATGGCAATAAAGCTTCTTATACACAAACAATTGTAAAGGTATTCGTATATGTTTTCCTAGAATATTGTAATTAATAAATAAACAAAATTATTTACTTAATACAAATATTTTAATCAATTATATTTTTTAGGCTTACCTATAACAAAATTAACATAACTTCTGTCTTTGTTATCAAAATTAATGAACTTTAATTTGTTAAAAATTGCAATATACTACGAGAGACGAGATATGTAAGACATATTTAATAAAAATTGCTTAATCAAGACAATATTTTACAGAGTGACTGACATACGAGTGACTGCTTGTACGATTCTATATGATATACACGTAAATGACATTATATGTATAATATAAATACTTTTATTGTATTTTACTAATTTAACATCATTATGATGTCCTTATAAATAATTTAGGTCTGAGCATTATTTTTGACGAAGTCTTCCTTATGATCCGATAATCATATGCGGCGGTTAATCCGGAACTCCAAGAAAAATATTAGATGCAGGACTAAAGGTTTTTGTTTGTTTTGTTTGTTGAGCAATTAAAGAAAATTTCTTAACAGAAAACCCCAATAACTTAGATATATGGAGACGGCTCAAATATTTCTATCTTTACTGATATTATAAATGTGGAAATGAGTTTGTTAGTATTAGTCCTACCCAGAATTTAAACACAATACTTTGCGTTCATAAGCTAAGCTAGAATAGACCGATTTATCAATTTAGTCAATTATTCCATTTTCAAAAGAATCTTATTTTAAAATCAAAACAAAATTCCTTATGAGTGCTTCCTACAGCCGATTGACTACGAATTCATCAACTCGTCGCTAATTGGGTCAAAGTGGATCGTTCTAACAGAATTATAGTGTGAACCGTTTTTAATTTTTAACGAATCGTATATATCAACATATCAAAACTTATTTGTTATTTATATTTATGTATTAGCTTATATTCGCTTCAATCTAATATCGATTGATTTTTAGTCAATTAATTTTATTTATGTAAATAATTTAAATAGACTTACTTTAAAAAACAGAAATAGAAAATATTGTATCATTAATACAATTTAATATTTCGAACATAATAAATCATTTTTTAATAATAATAATGACCATTGCGTTTCGACAGAATAGAATAAATTTACTGTATCTCAAACCTTGGGCATTATGAGATTAAATCGATTGAGGATATTTAATATATTGATAGTTATTTGAAAAGTACCTACGTCATGGTTTTTATAAAGATTTGTTATGATTATGTAAAAAGTAAACAACGGTATGGAAAGTTTCATTAATGGAAATGTTTTTATTATTTTTTCCCGTAACAACATATGTTGTGCTTTAAACTAGTTATGAATTTATTACCTACATTATTAATTTACTTGGGATAATTTTCTTATGATTAACTTTATAATTAAAAAAAATAAAAACATAATTCTCCTTCTTTATGACTGTTAAATTGAAGTATTTTTAAACGAATTTTAACAATTTTATAACAATTGAGCACAAATAGGCTGAATTACTCGTATAGTGATAAAGCATTCCCAAGGAAGATCGACATGAGATAGGTGATCGCTAATAAATAATTTAAAAATTCCATTTTCAAGCTCGCACATGCACTCTGCGGAACCAGATGTCTCCGGCGGTTTTTCCGAACCGATATGACTTGAGAAAGTTCAAGAAAAGAGCCATTCTTCTTCCTAAAACGCTGCTGCAAGTCATTCTGTGTTGTTGATGTCCATTGGTGGTGGTATTCTTTTACCATCCAGATGAGCATACTGCGCGTTTTCCATAAAAAAGTATAAAAGCAATAAAATATCAAATAATCAGTTTTAACTAAACAACCTTTAAAACAATATTTTGAAATATGACTTATGTATGGCAAGAAGCTATTATTTCCAGCAAACATAAATTAACGACCATGTACGCATTATAAGTCGTAACATATGTCAAACAAAAAGACGGAATTACTTGTATTACGGATATATAATCAGTTTCTTTTTCGCGTCCTACGCTCATGTTGCCCTAAATATGTAGATCACAAAAGCTTAGCATGTTTCCTCATTTACTCGTATTTATATGCGATTTACTCAAACTATTACTAATAAAATGGAAGTTTATTTATTTATTGGCATATTTTATTTACCTTTATATAATTCTTTCCTTCATATAGTTTTAAGAATTTCACGTCAATATTAAAAACGACATATGGTACCGATGACAAATACAATAATCCTCTCTTTATTATTATAAATATTATAGAAGGATATATTTTGGTACTTGGTAAAAGTAAAAATTAATATATATGTAAAAACAAATACGCTGTAATAAACTAAAAAGTAAAAATGCATTTTAAATGTATATTTCATTGCAGGAACAAAAGTTTTCTTAGGCCTAATGAAAATTATAATTGTAAATAAATAAACATTATGTTTTACTTTTGCGTTAATATTCTGTTTATTGAGATGGGGAAGGCTATATAGCTTTTCACTATGACCCCAAGGAGCGATTCCGCAAATGTCAAGCAACGTCGCAAACTGTATGAAACAGGCAAATGTATTTGTTTTATACAATAAAACTGGGCCAAAGTTAGTTATTTTTTTTAATTTATAATAGGTTCATAGACTGCAAGAAATATTAATTATTGCTTATATCGCAATGAGTCAGTCTTGGAAACAAGTTATATCCCATGAGCCGGTAAATACACTGGCTCACCCTTCAAAACACAACAATACTAAAAAGTACTTTTAGCGGTAGAATAAATCATGAGTGGGTACCTAACTAGACGAGCTTATATATTATAAATGACAATAATACATTTAAACATATAAAGGACTTCTGAGTTTGTTTACGAACCTTTAATCGTATCTCCGAATCGTACGATCGACTTGTATTATTAAAATATTCATATTCAGTTGTAACAAGAATAAAAAAATATTATTTCATAGACTCGAGTTGTTGTTATTGCTAAGACGCATTTTAAATATATCACAGCTGTCATGACAAATATGCTTCCGGAGATAAATATGTATTTTTCAAATGAACTGACATTTGTAAGTAAGGCTACATAAAAGAGACTGGTTAAAAAAACCATTTGATTATTCCTTGAGTATTTTGAAGGTAGCTTTATGTAATAAAAATGTTTTACTACATGTTTGAATAAATGAGCTTGCATAAAATGTCCAAGAAGATCCGGTGGACCGTACTCTTGAATCTTAGCCATAAATCGCGGTTGATATCCCACCAAATATTACTGCATGTTTATGTATATAATTTGTGTTTATAATTCATCTCGTTTTCATTTATTCGTCGTATTAGGAGAAATAAATAAGTATTATCGTTACAAACAAATCGAATGAACTTACTGCGATTACTGAAACGAACAAATGGATACAGACCTATTGGAGATCTGTTTCAAACAACCAGTCCTTCACCTGTTATTGTTTGTTAACATATCGCAATAAAATTGATTGAATAAAGTCGAAAATAGTTATCAGTAGGCAGATAAGGCAATCTGCCTATTTTTATAGGAACATATTTAAAAAAATCCTTTATCTCAATCTGTTTTATATATAGAGACACTGTGCTAGTTATCACTTGGAAAATACGATTGGATGGAATTTTCTTTAAAAAAAAACATACTGAATTCTAATCGAAAATTCTTGTATGGAAATATAATAAGAACAAATCTGACTTGAAACTTTTTTGTTTTACCAGTTTTAACTTTTTATTTCAAATGAAATTCGAACACTACTTACGTTCTGTTTTTTGTTTAAATATAATATCTGGTAAATTATTAAAAATAAAAAGTTTTTTAGAACGAGTCGATACTTCACAAAAATTTGGTCTAAAGTTTTTATTAAATTTTAGAAATATATATCATGTTTATTTTCCGCCTTTACACTCAAGAGGCCATTATTAATTTATTGCCCTTCACTGGCATTTACACCACCAATAATCATAGAATTATTAGTTAACTAATGCCTTTTATTTCTAAATAATATTATGCAATATTAAAAAATAAACAAGTAATTTCAATTGAAGGTTTTAAAATATGCTCAGTCAAGTTATATATAAATATATTATCTAATTCTTATATTTATTAATGTTGCATTACGCGTCATTTACTTTAGTGTCTAGAGTAGTCATTAACTGTTATATATTATACTTATAACTGATTAAATAGGGAATCGATATATCGCATACAATTCGATCGTATATCAGATATAAAATTATCTTTATCTGTTCGAAAGTTGAATAACTTTATTTTATTAACATTCTCTTTCTTTGGAATACAACGCTCCGCCGTATTGATGTATGCATTGTGCTAATAGGAAATAGAAAGTGCACCTCTATTTAAGAATACATTGTGCACATGTCCTGCGTAGTTAGTTTCCGTTGTTGTTAAAGGCCGACGGGAATGTAATCGTTTAAGAGGTATCATTATTATAAGCTCTATTAAAAATGTTAAATTTTAATTCTAGTACATAGCTGCCGTGTCAATTAAATTCCAAAATTAAGAATACACTATCTACGCGTCGTTTACTCGTTTAGGTTTGTTTTAAGAGTAGATACTACGTGTGTATCGTCCTCCGATGATGACTAGGTTTAGTTACTTCACAGCAATTTTAGAGCCTTTCATTTTTCAAAAATGTGTTCTCTGGTATACTAATCCTGGGTTTCACACACGGTCTTCTGATCCCAAATTAAGCTTGTACAGAGCTTGTACTGTGGAAACCAGACAACTGATATACTACAAATACAATTTCTTTCTTTTTGTAAATACATACTTGTATAGATAATTACACCCAGACTCGGGACAAACAGTCATGTTCATGCACACAAATATCTCCTGGGTGGGAATCACACAACCTTCGGCGTGAAAGGCAAGCATCCACCAACCACGCCAACCGGCTCGTCATATGGAAAAAAGATACATGCTTATTTTGAGATGAATTCTAACCAGATCCTGGAAAAGATTTTTCATGTCAATTCTGTGTATTTGTTGTAAACATATAATATTTACTAATAATCTTATATATAATAATTATTATTTCTTGAGCACTAGCCATGACTAAATATGCAATGAGACAATAATAAAAATAATGAATAAAAAAAAAACTATTTCCAAATTTAAAATTGACGACAATTAAATAACTTCGAATCGAAATTAAGTATTATAACAAGCATATAGTTTCGCAAGGCGCTGTATTCTGAGGCCATAAACATGCGTCTTTTAGTCAATGCCTTGAAGTGATTGTACTTTGTTTTAGTTTATTACTTGTACACGATGTACATCTACTAGCAATAGATATAATCTATTTTAAGATAAGTATTTTGCAATCTCTTGCAGAGGTTTCTCAACAACAGTAGTGAAAAGATTTTTTTTTTAAAAAAAAAGGATAATCGGCAAACAAATGACGCGATATCTGTGTACACATACCTATACTAAATATTACGTTTAAAGTTTTCTAAATTTAAAAATGATAATGATACAGATATTGAAAAACGTCTTACGCATTCAAAATGCAAAACGACTACGTTCAACGGCAATGGGGTCCATGATAATTGTAGATCGAGTATTTTTTTTTTATATAAACGGATATTTAATACATTGGCACTTATTGAACACAATAGAAATTTCAATTAAAGTTTTTTATCAACTAGTCGAGTTAATTAAATTGGCCTCTATTTCGTAATTATACGCCCTTGCTCGTCCGATAACACGCCTTTCTGCTAAAGCATTAGCATTTATCCCTTTTATTATTTATGTTAATACATGGTCATTAAATAATTAGTAATTAAATAAACTATTTCATCAATATAATATTATTAAAAAAAAAAAACAATTTTACGTATTAACATTATTTAATTTTGTCGTGAAACATCTATTGACGTGCTTAGTATGATGGTTTGAATCGTATGCCGCGACGGCAAACGGCATGACGCTCTCTTCGCCGCCGCTTTCCACTCCCTGGGTGTGCCTGGCACCTATAATATATACTTTACTGCTATATATTACTATAATAAATGTTATGTACTATAGTAAATGTTTCACGTCTGCTGTCCTATGTCGGCCACGCATGCTTGCTCCACGCTTTCTTAGTAAATGACAATTTATCACACTTTAAAAAAACCTTTTTTTTTAAATATATATAAAACTAAAAAAGCTTTGTGACTTATAAATTATCGGTTTTTTTTCTCTTGTAGGTTGAAAGGACAAATGTGATCACAGCTAATTTCATCTCGTATTTCTAGTTTCTAGTTTAAGGTAATCTATCATATTCCTGTCCTAACAACCCTATAACAATGAAAATAGATAAACAATACAGGACTGACATTCTAATGAAATTAAGACTTTATAACGATATATTTTATTCTTAGTTTTAGAATCCATAAAGTAAATACGTATAAACATAGATCCTTTTTTTTAACGCTGGAAAAACGCGTTACGCGTTTCCCCCACGGGAACAGTGGGGGGATATGTGGGGCACACCGGTGTCCAAGGTGTCGAATGCGCCCCGAAGATCGGATTACCCACTAAAAAACCAGCGGTACCCTTTCCTACTTAACAAGGAGCGCCACTGGATCGCTTTCGCCTGCTACCGTGACGCTCTGATTGATAAACATAGATCCTGGGCCAAGGTATTCGATTCCATAATAAAATCCCGCAAGCACTTTAACATTTGCTAACGATAAGCCAATGCTTTTAAAGCTTATATAAATAAACAATTTTATTTACTATATCACTTTGCTATATATGTACAAATATTATAAATGAGAAAGCAACACTGACTGTCTGTTACGTTCTAACGACTAAACGGCTGAACCGATTTTGATGAAATTTGGTATGAACCAAGTTTGAATCCAAACCTGTAATCTTGACTTTTAAAATTTTTGCATACGTTTTAATTTTTATCATACCTAATACCTGTCCCCCTCCCCCTAACACGTCGGCGAAAACTAGTAGTTGATATATATATATATTGATATTGATGATTAACAAGTCAGTGCTGGATTGAGGGGGGGGCGTTCGTGTCATAGGGGAAACGGCAAGGTAATACCACTGACAGTTTTTGTAAACTCAATCATAAATTAAATAGAATGGCGAAGTATGATAGCGAAGTCATACGCGAACGACACGCATAAACATCTCTGTAATGATTATTATATACATATGATGCACAAGCTCATGCGATAATTACTTAAAGCGTCAATGGCAGAAGCCTGCATATCGGACTGCCTGACTGACTTCACAAAAATACCCATTCCAAAGATAGAATACTATTTCTGTATAATTTAGATTTTTATTGTAATGTAAAAGTAGCCTGTGCTGTTCAACTGTAAGAAGCCCCTACTCGAATAATGCAGCCCTTATTACAAGGAGTAATAACAAAGTTTTTAGTTCTTTTCGGATTAACATTCCAAACTGATAGTAGTTTATAATTTAATTTATACTTTTTTAATTGAATATTTAATACTGCTTGTGTAAACCTCCTTGAATAAAGTTTACTTTGATTATAATTTTTTAAAGGACCAGTTTTTTGGAAGCTTGTGCTCGTCTGCGTTCCTAAAAAAAAAATTAAGTAAAAAAGTTAAAAATCTCATTATTCCACATTTAAAATGATATTTACTATTTTATTAGGCACTTAATATAACTAACGTTCTCATGACCTCTAACGTCTAAAAACATTTTATCTTTTATATCCGTGTATATGTCAATTCACATTCACTTAACATTTACATTGCTTGATTTTAGAATAAAAATTTTAGATTAATTATTAACTATTTTATAATAAAATATTATAAAATAAATATATAGATAATTAAATATATTAATTAATAAAAAACTGGTATCGAAAAAATAAAATTTGTGAAAAAAAAATTGTAAAATTTATCAAAACATAAATTAAAGTTCCACTAATGGTCTAAGGACTCCTTTTGAAGAGTTTGTTTGAGTTTATTCTACCATGCCACGCTGTTCTAGTCGGTGGAATCCACCGACTAGAACAGCATTGCGAAAGGTAGATTTTATCCACATCAGGTTTTTCGTTATATTTTCCTTGACCGCCAAGCACGAGGTGAATTATAAAAACAAATGACGAACCTATGTGAAATTTCAGTGATGGTTTGATTCCGTTATAATAAGGTTGTTGGGATTCAAATGTTGTTGATCGAGTATCTCAGTTGGTAATAGTGATTAGTTAAAATATTTAAAAGAATTCACGAATAGCGTTTGATTTTTAAAGCGATGATAATAATTAAACAATTTAATATAATAACAAATAAGAGTACAAATGTAAATGAATAAAAAAATAAACTAATAACAATATTTTGTATTGAATTTTAAAATATATTTATATACAATATAGTTGGTAAAACTGTAAAAGAAATTACGCAGATGTGATAAAATCTAACTGAATCTTTTAAACAATTAACAAAATGATACCATAACAATCGATATTTAAGATACTTCCCTCCAAATTTTATAATATATTCATTCAACGACAGAACAGGTTTTATAGTTAGCATTATTTTCCGGAAAATATACGACGTCGTCGAATGAGTATTGAAATATTTGCCAAACGAAGCGTTTAGATAAAACTAAAGTTGTTTTGCATCAGTTTAAAGTTTAAGCATTAGTCATGGATGGCAAAATCTGCGTAAAATCAATGTCAGGGCGTGTCACGGAACGAAATACGCAAATTAAGCAATCCACACGTGAAACTGGAATGTGAATAGATGTATTATATTACTATTAAGCACAATCCTTTTAACAAGGTATCTTTATATAGTACGCACATGTTACCCATGAATCTATCTATAATCTATTTCACGTGTTCTCTATTACGAAGTTACGATCGTATCTTCATAATAACATGATACTATATTTACTGAGGATAATATCGTGTATCAAACCAGTCTATAGTAATAAAATATAGATAAATTACATATTTATGACACACCCAAGTAAACACATAATGTTCGAACATTGGCTTCAATTTTGAGTACCTACCTACCTATCGCTTAGAATATTTATGCATAATTATATTTATTTTACGTATACATAGCATAAGCTAGTTACGAGTGATATTCGATTTCACAGTAATATCTATATGCTTAAAATATTCATGGATACTCGTCCTGAGCCTCGTATTACGAGTGCCTTTAGCTTCCCCTAAAACAGGGTTAATGGTACCTTTTTGGAACAATGACAATATTTTTAAAACAGGTTATAAATAGAAAACGTTTAAAAATTTAAAATAGAAAAATAAATATAATTTAAGCAACAACAACAAAAAGTATGTGGTTTCTTTCCGAACCGGTAATAGATTTTTGACAGTCAATAAGTAACTGTAACGCTTCTATATTGAATAAAGATTTTGACTCTCGACTTTTTTATATTTTAAGCGGAAACATTGTAACCATGACCATGTTATTTTCCTAATAAAGATATAATTTTCAGATAAATAATTCATCGTTTTGAGACCCTGAATTGCAAACCGTGGACATCGATATCGCACTAGCAATTGAATGCAAATACTGGCCTATTAAATCTGGGGCCATTTAGAGTTGTAATTTGTGAGAAGAATTAATTTTTAGTCATTCGTTGCTGCACTGCCAAGGTTATGTTTTGGTTTTATTACAAAAATATACATTGAATGTAAATTTTATGTATATGCTCTTTTTTGAGAAATAACATTAATACCGCCGCATCTTATATATTTATTTTTGCACGTTACGTTGTGCTTTTTAGAAGACAACACATACAATGTATATCATACACATTAATCGGGTTACAACCGCGATGTTATGTTTTTATAAGTTTTTATTTTACTACACATTTTATTATGTATATGCAAATTCTTGAAACTGAATTTCGAATCCAGTGCTACGCAAGATATTGCATGAAATTTTGTACTTACATTTTTGTACTGCAATTTCGTTATTTATATACTAAATAACGAAATCCGTTTAAAATTGCTTCAAAAAAAATATTTTTAAATTAACATATTTATTTTACCCTACGTTTGCATTTTCGGTGGTCATGAAATGACTAACCAAGTACGAGTAGGTATTTCTAAAACGAATCGTTCGAATTCTAAAAAAGAGTTCTCCTTATAATTTTCATGACCTATTTACCCCTTTCATTTGTTTCTAAACATTACGCGAAAAAAGCGATGATTTTTAACTTCCATTCCAGTGCTTATAATATCATCACGTTTACATTTAAAAAAAAAACTTGAAAGACACTTTTTGTTAAGAGTGGGTACAAAGCCTAAGGATCAAACCAGTGACTTGTACATCGCAAACGCCCCATTGCACTATTGGCAGTTGATATTGTTATTTATTGTTTAATTTATTTGATACAATTTAAAAACGAGGAAAACTAATTAAATAAACTAAAATTGGTTGATTTGAAGGTAATAAAATTATGAACGGTCACTCGACGGCATTGATTATATTAGTCACGCTACTTTTTGTATTACTTACATTATGTCAGTACATAATGATTAGGATTACTTATTATTTAATCTAAGATTTTATGATAATAAATAAACGGTACAGGCTTGTTAGTGAGTAAAGCCGATGATAACAATAAAATTATTATTTATCTTATAAAATGACCGACGAAAATACTGCCACTTAGATATCCACTGATCCATATTAGAGAAGTTATTACAAAACAATTTTTTTGAATCTTTGAATCATCATGTTACAGTATTGAATTAAATGTAAAGCTACTACCGGTCTGAAATGTAGATTATACTAAGATGAATCGGCAGGAAAATCAGTAGTTACTCATTTGTTACTTACTTCCGTCTTAAACCTTCTCCTAAAGAGAAGAGACCATTCCCTCGCAGGAGGAATACTTTTTATAAAATGTAAATAATTTGCGAAACTGCTGGATTATAAATGCTTAAAGTAACATTGATTTAATACATTTGATAAGGATGAAAACGGTATGAAATAACACATATATAAGATATGTGATGCCGTGCTGCAGTGGATCTATTTAAAAACGTTATTTGAGCTTTGGCACCGTCGAAAAGTTATAGGACCGACCATTAACTCTTCGAAAACATTTACATAAAGTTTTATCTAAAAAAATACAAAATATGTTTAAAGTCTACGGCTCTTGTCCGTTCTTTAACTATGAGTGAAAGTTACATATAAATTATATTACCCAGACATTTTTGCGTCAATCCGAAAAAGATTATAAAAATATTTACTCCAATATTGATACATATGATATATACATACCCGTAATTGGTCTCTGACTGACTGATAAAAAAAAAACTAAACAATAAATTATAGATACTTTATATTTGGGCGTACCTAGGTACTACTTATTATTGTTGCGTTCCGATTTGAAGGGTGAGTGAGTCAACTTAACTATAGAAACAAGGGACATAACATCTTAGTTCCCAATGTTAGTGGCGCATTGACGGTTTAAGGAATGGTTATAAGTATAAATAGGCGAACGGCCAATGTCTGTGGGCTGTAGTGTCCACTTACCATCAGATGGTCATTTGCCCGTTCGCCTATGTATAAAATTTAAAAAATACCTTCGTTTTATAATATAGAGAATACTAAGAAATAAAGGGTGATGCCAGGATTTGTATGAACTCTGGAACTCATCCTTCAATAGCGACGTGTTAAATGCATCGTTGGTTAGGTATTTTTAAGCTGAACAAAAGTTACTATAGCGCTATGTTCCAAATCTTAGTCCGTTAAAAGTTACACATTATTAAACACACAACATTTTTAATATAGCCAAAAATAATAAATAATTTGGAAAAATATCCACATTATAATGCATTCTGTAAATTAATATTAGTAGCAACTACCTATCTACCGTTATCATCAGAGTCACACGGAACTTTTTTTAAAATAAAAAGACAATAATAAGATATTTCAGGTTGCTTTTATTTATTTGTTCATAAAAACATCACACATTTTATTCTTACTCTGCGTTTATTATGACCTCATTTAAAAGTAAGGCTGGTCCTACAAATCCGTCATGCCTTTTTTTACGTTGAAAAACGCGTTACGCGTTTTCCTCAAGAGAACAGTGGGGGGTTATGTGGGGCTCACCAGTGTCCAAGGTGCCGAGTGCACCCCGAACATCTAAATACCCACTTAAAAAACCAGCAGTACCCTTTCCGTCTTAACGAGGAGCGCCACGGGATCGCCTTCGCATGCTACCGTGACCAAATCCATCATGTCTGGCGAACCCTAGGTACCAAACAATTGATACATCTTTATATTTTGGACAATTAGAAAAACTATTAATGGAGTCCAAGAATCGGTAAACAATAAAAAAATTAAAGACGAAAGGGGCGTATTAGTCTGTACTCAGTAACATGTATTACCAAGTAAAGTCTAATACGGATTACTTGCACGAAAAAAAAGCATTATTTGGCTATTACTTAAACTGCCATTTTTAATAAAGTATAACTCTGATCGGAGTAAGATTTAAAATTTAGAGCCATAGTAACTTTTGTTCAGCTCAAAAATACCTATCCAACGATATATTACATGTACCTATTGGAGGGTGGGACCAAAATTTGCATCCTCCTTTGCGATGTTTATATTTTAGAAATGTCACACTATTCGACACTAATCTCCAGTTTCTGAAATTTTGATCAAAGACAAAATAATTAATTTGGCTTACGTTGTCTGTCGATGACGGAATAGACGGCCGATGAGCCAAATTACTTAATCTGACAAAGTTTCTGAAACGCTTAGTTGCGTTTGGTGGGAAGAAGAAAAATCATTTGACAGTATCGCATATATTTTTTGGCTACATAAATGAAACGAAAAATGTTTTTATATTATAAATAACATAACTATTAAGTTATAATTCTGTCGAAATTGAGGTTACTAGAAACTTTAGAATATCCTCACTTTCTCCCTGTGAAGTTGAACATTGTAAAACCCATTGACGTCATAATATGCTAATTTTATTTATCTTAATATACAACTTATAAACTTATAGTCATAGATAGTACGTAGGTAGCTAATCAATTATTCTATTTAATATCCAATTGTGATATTTATTATCTATTTTATTTTATTTCAAAATTAGGTATTCAGTATTTAACTTACTCGGGTGAACATGCAACGAACGTTTGTATTATACTTTTTCATTGATTTTAATGATGCTTTTACTATACTAATAACGTTCGCGCTCCTTACTTTTATTAATAGCAATGTTGCATATCACTGTTTTTAGTATTGAAATTTCATCAAAATTTTTTTTATAATATAATTTCGAATTCGAGTTATTATTTTTGTTTTATTTTTAATATGAGAAGTAAATAACTTTAAAAAATTATCTTAATTATGATAGTTATTAATAATAATAATTTATAATGACTGCCACTATTACCAGTTAATACGCTTTTACTAACATTGCATTTGGTATAATTTCATTTGCTTAAGGGAAAAAGCTTATTTCCAGCGCCATTATTTTTATTTAAGGGAAAAATGAAATAATTTAGTCGTTAGGTGCCCTTTGTACTTTCTTGTACCCCTTACGATATGTATGCAAAATTTCAAAATTATTATAAACAAAAACATATAAACAAACTATTTTTTTCAATTAAAATATTAGTCTCGATTATTCTACAGCTTATTAAGAGAGTACCTCAACTAATTATATTAGAGAGTTATTGCTTACTATAAGTGGTTGTTGAATTTCGTTTTTTTTTTTTTTCTATAGAATAGGAAGGCGGACGAGCATGCCACGGTAGCATGCGAAAGCGATCCCGTGGCGCTCCTCGTTAAGACGGAAGGGTACCGCTGGTTTTTTAGTGGGTATCCCGATGTTCGGGGCGCACTCGGCGCCTTGGACACCGGCGAGTCCCACATACCCCCGCACTGTTCCCGTGGGGGAAACGCGTAATGCGTTTTTCCAGCGTTAAAAAAAAGGCGGACGAGCATATGGGCCACCTGATGGTAAGTGGTCACCAAACGCCCTTAGACATTGGCATTGTAAGAAATGTCAACCATCGCTTACATAGCCAATGCCCCACCAACCTTGGGAACTAAGATTTTATGTCCCTTGTGCCTGTAATTATAAATAAATGTATTGTTATACACTGGCTACGATACAGTACCTCTTATAAAATACAGTGATTATTGTTCTTATTATGGATGGTTATTTTTTTCTCGGAATAAATTTACTAAAATTATGAATAAAACAACGAGAAGAAGTTATTTTGATATAAAATAGTTCAAAAGTAGTTTAATAAATTTCGATATGCTTTTAAACGATTGAGATAATTTCTGAAAATATTGTTAATAGAAGAAATTATAATTTATCTTAGGATTACCAGAAATACGTGTTAGGCAATATATCTAACGAAATTGATTCAAAATCGGGAATACTTTTCTAGATGCGAAATATTTAAACGCAAAATGGGTTTTTACGGGAATAATATGTAATACGCAACCTATTATGTAAAATATTATATATAAGTAAAAATCCCATGGTATAAGCGCTACAAAATAATGTAATTCCGTCCAGTGGTAAAGCCACTATACCACGTATAGCCTATATTGTCTATGGCTCACACGTTACCTTTTTTTTATGAAGATATAGGTATATTAAGCTGCACTGAACGTTAAATACACACATACGACACGTAAGCCCACATCATAATATATTATTACCAAGTAAGCTACTGAAATAAATCAAACGAGCGACCACAACCACAATCGAGCACTGAGGAGTCCTTATGACCAACCATCCATCTTCATTATCATAGCAACGATAGTACAACTATATACTGTCACCATATTTGGAAGTTATATAGATATATAGAACGAATAGTTATGTTAAATAAAATTCATATATTCAAGAAAAAACATGTACTTTTTGTACAATAATTCTTTAAAAAATAAGGACACTAGATTATTTCATTAATGGTTTTTATCAATTTGCGCCTGTACTTTTATAATAGACAAACTTTATAATGAGTATTTAGTTGATATTAAAATAATAATGGAGTGCAACAAATAGGTAAATAATAAATATTTCAAAACTTAAGCTGGGTTATATAAACTTTAATCAAAGTTATCTTTCGTGTTCGAATTAATTTTGATAAACAGAACGAATTTAAAAATAATAACGAACAGAAAAATAATATAATTCAAGTTTAAAAAATAATTAATTACCTAGTTATAAAAAATAGAAAACTTATCTCGAAACATTTTCTTAAGTCGCTATACTCAAAAACTATTTTATAATACTGTCCTCGTGACAACAACTACAAACATTTTTAGCCATAATTAAAATAAGCGCCTTTTTAATTTTAAAAGCAAAGTCAGTTGTAATTATTTTGCTCTCAAATAAGTTTAGGGATCAAATAAAACGTTTATATAAACTTTTATGCGAACTAACATTTTTTTAATATTCATAAACGTTGAATTAAAATTTTATAAATAGAAAACAAAGAAGACAATATCTTTGATTGTTATACTAAAGGCAGCTCGTTCATATTTTAATTATTGATTTGCTTGGATTCCTTATTTTTGTCATAATAAATACTCATTTATATTTTTAACAAATTGGCTCCGTAATCCGTAACAGCCTGTGAATGTCCCACTGCTGGGCTAAAGGCCTGTTTGAGGAGAAGGTTTGGAGCTTATTCCACCACGCTGCTCCAATGCGGGTTGGTAGAATTCACATATGGCAGAATTTCAGTGAAATTAGACACATGCAGGTTTCCTCACGATGTTTTCCTTCACCGTAAAGCACGAGATGAATCATAATCACAAATTAAGCACATGAAAATTCAGTGGTGCTTGCCCGGGTTTGAACCCACGATCATCGGTTAAGATTCACGCGTTCTTACCACAGGGCCATCTCGGCTTTAATCTCGGCACAAATTGGCTCAATATTAAATATTAACATACTAGTATTATTATACTAGTAAATAAGAATTGTTAATAGAAAAAAAAATAATAACAATTATTTTGCAAAACACATTTATTTTATCACTTGACTACATTCATACTTACACAATAAAACTATATGTTACAAATATTATGCATGATTTATTCAATATTTATAGATTATTTTTTCTCGGCTCGTATGAGTTTTTCAAGGTAGTAAGGTTCAGGAAAAGCGTAATTCGGATCATACGTTGATGGTTCGAGCGACGCTTCGTTTTCAATTGAAGCGGTATCATTCGAATCAGTTTCACCGACGAACTCGAAAACTCCATCAAATACGAAATGGAATACATCAGAAAGGGTATACTTTCCCAATCTTTTGAATAACCTTACTTTGTAGTCATGTAAAACTACTCTTAAAAATTTAACCACTTCCAAAAATATATCTATGACAATATCTCGGACTTGCGATTTCAAAAATGTTATTATAGAACCAATGTTACCAAAACTGTCGACTAATAATGAATTAAGATCTGGTTGTGGACCCAAGCTCGATGTCTGTCTGACTTCTCTAATGCTATCGGTTTTCGCTTCCACATTATAACTAAAGATCAATGTTGACGCAGCGAATAATATTGTTAGGTGAAACATCTGAAATAAAAAAATAGCAAACTTAAATTATTCTATATTTGACGTAAAATAGTTTGCTATAAAATATTTCACATAGAGAAGGCATTAAATGAATGCCTTAACATAGGCTGTCCCAAAATTAACGCAAGATTCGTTTTTTTTTTTTAAATTAATCTTTTCAGATTTAAAACACTATTTTGAAAATAATTTGTATAAAATTTTGGCTGCCGAACTTTCATAATTTTTTAAATATTGTTCAATAATGAAAACACGTTGTCTATCGTATATCGCTCCATTTTTACTAACCCTAAACTCTTAGCTCCAATTATTCTATTTTCAGGGCTGCCAACAATTTACTGCAAAAATGGCGGCAAATTCAAATTTTGCGTTAACTTTTGGACACCCGATATAATTAAAAGCCAAGTTATTAGAAAACGTGAATCTTCATCGAATATTGCGGATTCAAATTTAAAATAGCATTACTGAATTATCATGTTTTCAAGCACTTTTTGTTTTTATTTCGGACTCAGTTAAGAAACTAAGGAAACCGTATGTTTCCGAAGAAAATCTTTTCTCGAGGAAAGGCCTTAAACCAGCATTTGGTTAAGTATAGACTGTTTTTCTTTTTAAATTAACTGGAAACTAAGAAGTCCCTTGTTCCTTTTATTGCACGGGGTACTCAGATTATACTACTACAATCCTAAGAAGTCTTGTTTAAGTGTAGAATAAATAATGAAGGTATGGTATCAACTTAGGCTTGTAAAAAGCCCTACCACCAAGTTTTTGTTACATTGCTGTCTGTTTATAAAATTATACAAGGATATAAATATAATTTAAAGTAAAATTATCTTACCTTTTCCGTAGGATTTAGCACACTTCACGATTTAAAAGTGATAAAGAAATTGATGAGTTAAACGTTTTATACTTATTTTACGTAATTAATTAATTGATTTTTTGTGCAATTTATTAACTACTTCTAGAAAATAGAACATTATATTACATACATTAGGTAATCACAATTTACAATAGTTAATATCTTCCATATTAGTCATCTTTGTAATAAAGAAAACAATTAAAAGTGAGTAATTGTTTAATTTTTTTTCGAATAATCGTTTTTTTTGTACTATTTTCATAGTGGATAGTAATTTTTTAAATTCTGAATTTAAGATTTTTAAATATTATTATTTAAAAAGCACTATCACCTAATAAATTATTTAAGTATATATTAGGTCCTTACATATGAAATTAGCGTTTTGTCGTACTGACCACTTTGATCTGAATTATCTCCTCTTTGGTTAAGAATTACAAATTCAAAATTATAAATCTATTTAGGTGGTACATTTAAGTTTTGAAAACAGTCATTCATTTGTTTTTTCCTCATTATTTTTTTCTTTGGCGTCGCTTATTACCGCACAATGGAAAACATGAAATATCGGTATATTTACGAGACCGAGTTCTACCGTGGCACCAGTGCTGCAGAAACAGCTCGAAGGATTAATGATGTGTACGGCACTGATGTCGCAAAAGAAAGCACGGTACGTTTTCGTTCTGGAAATTTCGACCTTCAGAACCAACCCCGTGGACGGCCGGAGACCAAAATGGAAAATGAAGATTTAAAGGCTATTGTGGAAGCGGATCCATCACAAAGCACTTCAGAGATAGCTGCAGGCTTCGGGGTAAGTGATAAAACTGGATTAATCCACTTGAAGCTAATTGAGAAAGTAAAAAAAACTTTAACGATGTGTACCTCATGAATTAAGTGAATCCAACTTGAAAATACGTGTCGACTGCTGTGTTACTTTGCTCAAGCTACACAATAATGAAGGGATTTTAAATCGAATCATTACTTGTGATGAAAAGTGGATACTGTACGATAATCTGAAGCGCTCGTCGCAATGGATGAACCCTGGAGATCCAGTCAATCCTGCCTGGATCCATTCCTCATTGCCATCCTGCCCTAAACGAAAATTGACTCAGAAAAAGTTACTTGTGAGTATTTGGTGGACTAGCGCCGGTGTCGTTCACTACAGCTTTCTAAAATCTGGCCAAAGGATTACTGCAGATATCTATTGTCAGCAACTGCAAACCATGAAGGAAGAACTTGCTGCTAAACAACCGAGATTGGTCAATCGCTCTAGGCCACTGCTATTTAACGACAACGCAAGACCACACACTGCACGACAAACAAGCACTAAGTTAGATGAGCTACAATTGGAATGTCTGCGACATCCACCGTACTCCTCGGACCTTGCTCCAACAGATTACTATTTTTTCCGGAATTTAGACAACTTCTTACGAGGAAAAAAATTCAACTCCGATGCGGCAGTCCAAACCGCCTTCAAGGAGTTTATTGATTCTCGCCCCCATGGTTTTTTAGTATAGGGATCAATGAACTAATAAAAGCCGAGATGGCCCAATGGTAAGAACGCGGGAATCCTAACCGATGATCGTGGGTTCAAACCCGGGCAAGCACCACTAAATTTTCATGTGCTTAATTTGCGATTATAATTCATCTCGTGCTTTACGGTGAAGGAAAACATCGTGAGGAAACCTGCATGTGTCTAATTTCACTGAAATACTGCCACATGTGTATTCCACCAACCCGCATTGGAGCAGCGTGGTGGAATAAGCTCCAAACCTCCTCCTCAAAAAGAGGAGAGGAGGCCTTTAGCCCAGCAGTGGGACATTCACAGGCTGTTACGGAACTACCTATGAGATGGCAAAAGTGCATAAATAACAACGGTGCATACTTTGATTAATTAAATATATTTTACAAAAAAATAATTGACTTTATATTCCTCCTGTACAAAACGCCAATTTCATATGAAAGGACCTAATATTACTACTAAGCGATAAGTCAGACAGTCTTATTGTGCATTTAAGTTATTATATATTTTTGGTTATTATTATATACGCGCTTATTTATATTTTGATTGTTGAAAATGATATTACTTCTCAACAATCTAGATCTAATAATTTGTTTAAATTATATTAATCATATTTAAACGAGCTTATTAGTATATCTGTTGAAAGATTATTTCGAATAAAACCTTGATTTTACTAATAAAAATAGACATGGTTAACAAATTATAGCAAATTACGTCATAAGCGTGATTTTTTATACTGATTTCCTAGTGAATGTTATTATTATTTACATACCTACTTTCGCGAATTTTATACAAAACTGATTTTAGAAGGACTTTTAAAAATAAGGTTGGTGCGTCATTATGCGCAGCTAGTAGTTGGTGCCCTGCTGGTGTGTTGCATCCTCATCTATCGCATTAAAAAAAACGGGCAACGTGTCTGTCACACATTAGTGCTTACTCTAATTTATAATTTTTAAACCGTAGTAACTGATGTTCATGATCACTTTTTCTGGAGCAACCTTACACCATTATATTCGTGATAAAATTATCTTTATTTAGATATAAAAATCAATCGGTAAACAGATGAGTACAAATTGCTAATAAAAACTCACCTTACACGTTTACACGTTGCAACCCGGTAGTTAAGTGGGACTAAAAGGTAGCCAACCTAAGTGTAGCATATTTCTTATATTTTATATTTTCGATTGGTGTAAGCACGTGGATGAAAAATTAAAAAAAAAAAATTAAGAAAAGAATAATGAATTGAAGATAATCATGACTTGTTTATTTAATTCTAAAATTAAAAATACAGTTTTCTTTCACGTTTGCCTCTCCACCTGAAAACTCATCAACTCCATGTGTTAGTGGATCTTGTAATAACAGAAATACATACTAAATCATAGACCATATTTTTAAAGATAATAGTTAATATATTTGTGATTCGGGTTTCTTTTTATTTTAACCTAACACAATAATTTTATGTCAAACATTATGTGAAGAGAAAGATAGATCAAATGTTCAACTATGTTCAAATGTAATAAATACAAAAGCTATGTATAAAATTAAAACTTATCCCATGAAAATATTTCCAGTCTAATCGGATAGGGGTCTTAGTAGAGAGAAAAACACAGACATACGACTCTTTATTGACTCGACATACATCTCTTTATTATACATATAACATAAAAAATAATCATACACAAAAATACTTAATGCTATTTTAAATTATATGTACAAAAGTTGACTTATTCCAAAATAGGGATCTCTTCCAGTCAATCTTCGAGTAGTAAGTGAAAATAATGGTATCGGATTTAAGAGACAAAACATATATATATAATACCCATAATAAATTGATATAAAGTAAATATATTAATATGAAATATATACTCAACTAATACTGATAATATAAGATAAACCAAATATTATGTACTTATGACTTGATTTGCAAAAAAGTAACTACTAAGACTTATGTTTAAATGTATTCTTTTAAAAAGGGGATTCAATCAAACATCCATATGCTTATAAGAACCTTACCTACAACCGAAACCTATATATGATATATCTATATTTGATTAGTGACAAAGTTAACTGTTCGCAAAATCGCAAAAAACTTTTACAATAATTAAACGTCATTCGTTTGAATACTTCTTTATATTCTTGAATCACGTGACCTGTTAGTGACAGCTGTCAAAAAAAATTCAACGTACTACTCGTATTAACAAAATGGCGGTAAACTTAAATCCAGCGCTCTTGGGACAGCCGGTATAAGAAATACTATTCCAACAAAAACATTTATATAAGATAATAAAAGTCGTGAAATTATCCTTCCGAAACAGCCTGTGAATGTCCCACTGCTGGGCTAAAGGCCTCCTCTCCGCATTTTGAGGAGAAGGTTTGGAGCTTATTCCACCACGCTGCTCCAATGCGGGAAAGTATCCTTATTAAACTTAAAATAACCATTCACATAGGAAATGAAAGTATGAAAAAATATTTTATAACCCGTCCCGACTTTGCACGTGTAAATCAAGGTTTCTCCCAATGTTTTTTTTATTAAAATAAGAAAAAAATGTATATATAAAAATTAATACTATACAAATTAAAACGAAACATAATATGAGAACAATATTTTAAGAATATATCATGAAATAAAAATGGCTGCAAGCTAACCGTAACGCTTGATTTGACCTAACTAATACAGACGGACGAAAATGTCTGCATATTTTGAACATTGGATGTACATGTATTTTTTTGATTTTTTACTTATCAGCTTTTAACATGTGGCGAAAAATTCCACAATTAATTAAATTGTTACTTTACTTTGTTATATTTTACCATCTTGGCCTTCCTTAATATAAGACTGAGCTTTTATTTTCAATCAAAGAATCGACTAATTTGTTAAAGGTCACTTCTTTAAAAAATAATAAAACAAAACACCTTACACACTACTGTTTGTATATAACATTTTATTAATATAATTTAAAAAGTTTGCATAACTAATAAAAAAAGAAAGGTAAGAAGGTATAAAATTTCAATACATCTTAACGCAATGTAGGTAGGTGAGTTTGTTTTTTAGTTTATTTTTCACGTCATGAAATTAAACATACATGTTGTAATGGGTAGAGAAAAGGATACGGGGTACCCGACTCCTCACCCTTCTCCCATGCGAACGGAGCCACGAGCGGAAACTATTTAACTATATTGATTTATTTAGATGAGTTTCCAAAAAAGTTGATCATGTCAATAAATAAACTTTAATTATTTTGTTAATTTAAAAAGATTTCTTTCCTGTAATTTTTTAAATAATAGCCCGTACAACAAGAGTTCTAAATAAAAAAAATCAAACAATGAAAAGAAAATCAAGCAAAAAAATCTAAAGTTAAAGTTTTCCAAACTAAAAAAGAATCGACTTTTGAATCGACATGTTTTAGAATTAAATTCAATGAATACATTTACTTCCACCGGTTCTGAATTTAGTTTCAAACGAGAAAAAACCTGAAGAAACTATATAATATATACGTTACTCTTGTTCTCAAATGAATTATATTGATAAACATATTAAATTTCTATTCATCAACGAATATTAATTCAACGTATGTTTATCATGTATATATAATTAAATAAAAAGTATATAATTCTTGTATCCGTTTCACTAAGGTTTTTTAATCATAAGTTAAATTTGTTGCTAGACAAAGTAATACAAAATAAATCGATGACATCGCTTACCCTTATTATTATTTATGAGTAAAAATCTTATATAATATAAAAATAATTCGAAACAAGAAAATAACATACTTCGAAACAAGAAAATAACATAATTCGAAACAAGAAATATTATATTTCTCCAACTATTCACAGTAGTAACAGTAACAGCCTGTGAATGTCCCACTGCTGGGCTAAGTCCTCCTCTCCCTTTTTGAGGAGAAGGTATGCAACTATTCACAATTTAATTAATCTTATGTCTTGTTCGTCTGCAGCATATTGACGAAGTCCTGGATTAATATCCCTGATTAGGTCAGTCATAGTATTTTTCGGTCGAGATATGTCTCAGTAGCTGACGGGGTTCCAGGGCGTGTTCTGCGTGACGCCCTGGAACATCTAGGTGGGAGGCTTCGGGAACTGTTTGATGAATGTCTTTCCAGTGGGCAGTTTCCGAAGCTATGGAAGGAGGGAAAATTGATTCTGTTGCCGAAGGAGGGGCGTCCACTCGATTCTCCTTCGGCATATAGGCCAATTGTGCTGCTGAATGAGACGAGCAAGCTCTTCGAGAAGATCCTCGCTGCCCTTCTTATTCAGCACCTCAACGAGGTGGGGCCGGGTCTTTCAGAGGCTCAGTATGGGTTCAGGGAGGGTCGATCAACCATTGACACCCTGGACGCCCTAAAGACCTGGACCACCGAGGCGGTGGCCCGAGGAGACGTAGTCCTGGCGGTATCGCTGGACGTAGCGAACGCCTTTAACAGTCTTCCCTTCGAGACTATAAGGGAGTCACTCCGATACCACGGGGTGCCTTCCTACCTCAGAAGGCTGTTGGGGGCATACCTCCGGGACCGAATGATCCTCTGGGAGGGGGGCGATGGGCGACTTGTCCGGCGTTGGGTAGGCTGCGGCGTTCCACAGGGGTCGGTACTCGGCCCAATCCTGTGGAACGTCGGATTCGATTGGCTCCTTAGGGCCCCCATCCTTCCCGGAATGAGGGTGTTGTGCTACGCGGATGACACCCTCATCACGGCGACGGGGCAGACCTTTCAGGAGGTGGCCCTGGCCGAGGTCGGAGTATCGCTCACGATGGATCGGATTGGGATGCTGGGCTTGAGGGTCTCTGTCACAAAAACAGAGGCCCTCCTATTCCACGGTCCACGTCGGAGCCCCCTCGAGGGGCGTCTATCACCGTCCAGGGGACGGTGATTAAGGTGCAAGCCCAGATGAGGTATCTGGGCCTGATCCTGGACGGAAGATGGAGCTTCAGGCAGCATTTTGTCCAACTCGGCCCGAAGCTCATAAGCACTGCTGCTGCTCTGGGCCGCCTCCTACCGAATGTAGGAGGGCCGGAAACACCATGTCGGCGTTTATACGCTGGCGTGGTACGCTCCATGGCGTTGTACGGTGCACCCATTTGGGTGGATGCTCTCACCGCTCGTAACAGAGCTCTTCTGCAGAGGCCGCAAAGAGTCATAGCGGTGAGAGCGATACGTGTGTACCGTACGGTGTCATGGACGGCAGCGACACTTCTCGTGAGCGATCCGCCCTGGAAACTCCAGGCAGAGGTGCTTGTGGAAGTGCACCGGTTCCGGTTGGAAACGAGGTCAAGCGGCGTCCGTCCAGGGTCGGCGGAGGTTGAGCGAGTCAGGGCTCTAGCCCAGCGAGCCTTGATTCGTAGATGGGAGGAGGACCTGAGGTCCCCCTCGGCAGGCCTAGTGACAGTGGAGGCGGTCCGCCTCCACTTGAGTCACTGGGTGGAACGGAGTCACGGCACACTCACATTCAGGCTGACGCAGGTACTCACCGGACACGGATGTTTCGGTAAGTACCTGCATCGGATAGCGAGGCGGGAGGTGACACCCTCCTGCCATGAGTGTGGTGCGCCTTCGGACACAGCGTGCCACACTCTGATGGAATGTGCCGCTTGGGGACCTCAGCGCCTGTCCCTGGCGGCCTTAGTCAGTGGACACCTCTCGCTGCCGAGTGTGATAAATTCCATGCTTGGTAGCGAGAGGTGCTGGTTGGAGATGGTCTCCTTCTGCGAAAATGTCATGTCGCAGAAGGAGGCAGCGGAGCGGGAGCGTGAGAAGAGGGGCCTCCGCTGACTCGCTTCGCCGAAGAAGACCGGGGAGAAGGCGTCGGCGCTATGCGCATCTTCTCCTCCCGCCCTAAGTGTTGCCGGGGTTAGGGAGTCTTTGTACCCTAAGAACCCCCTAGGATTTGGAGGCCTGCAGAGGCGGGCCAACCGTCGGGGCGTCACGGTAGTATGCGCAAGCGATCCCGTGACGCCCCTCGAAAAGGCGGTGTGGGTACCGCTGGTTTTTTAGTGGGTATTCCGGCACATACTCGGCGCCGGCGAGTCCCACATACCCCTCACTTCAAGTGGGGGAAACGCGTAAACGCGTTTTTCCAGCGAAAAAAAAAAATGTCTGGAAACGTAAAGACGTTTGGTCTCGTGTCTGATCTTTGGTTGTGTCAGATGGCCGTCTTATCAACTTAGCGTGAATAGATAGTGCATAGATTCTTGCGCACATATATGTCTCTATAATATGTCTTCCGCAATTAGCTTATCATAATCATCTGTCATTCGCAGCTACTCTATTTTGAACTTATAAGTATATTAAATAAATAATATAAAATATATGTATAAATATTAGGTCCTTACATATTAAATTGGCGTTTTGTACGGTAGGAATAAAAAATCATTTTTTTTTTGTAAAATATATTTAATTAATCAGCGTTCTTTTGCCATCTCATAGGTAGTTCATTGATCCCTTTACTAAAAAAAACATGGGGGCGAGAATCAATAAACTCCTTGAAGGCGGTTTGGACTGCCGCATCGGAGTTGAATTTTTTTCCTCGTAAGAAGTTGTCTAAATTCCGAAAAAAATGGTAATCTGTTGGAGCAAGGTCAGAGGAGTACGGTGGATGTCGCAGACATTCCAATTGTAGCTCATTTATCTTAGTCGAAATTTCCAGAACTAAAACGTTGAAACCAAAAACGTACCGTGCTTTCTTTTGCGACACCAGCGCCGTGCACATCATTAATCCTTCGAGCTGTTTCTGCAGCACTGGTGCCACGGTAGAACTCGTACTCGTAAATATTACCGATATTTTATGTTTTCCATTGTGCCGCCAAAGAAAAAAATAATGAGCAAAAAACAAATGAATGACTGTTTTCTTGATGAGTTGATTTGAATTTGGAATTCTTAACCAAAGAGGAGATATTTCAGATCAAAGTGGTCGATACGACAAAACGCTAATTTCATATGTAAGGACCTAATAATAAAAAAATATTTACAATAAAGCGTTAAATAATTACAAATAAAAGTTAATAATATTTACTGTACAAATTGTGACCGCGTGAAATGGTTGCAAGAATGCTAGCAGCATTTCCCCTTTGAAGCGCAATTCCGATTCTCTAGGCGAAAATGAACCACCACTCCTATCCCCAGTAGAGGCAATAAGACGGGGTGTAATATTTTGATGAAAGTTTTTGCACTATTCCTCCAAGGTCTTGGACATTTATATCTAAATAATGTAATAGTAGTATCGAAATAAACTAATATTTTATAAGTCTTGATACGGATAAATATTGAGATACAAAAGTCTCCAAGCATAAACTATTATATTTACATTCAAAGGGATCACGTCGGTGCCTTGCTATGAGAAAGAGAGACAAACCAACAAACACATTATTGCATACATCATCATCCTTATCATATAATACTTACTGGTGGTAGGGCTTTGTGCAAGCTCGTCTGGGTAGGTACCACCCACTCATCAGATATTCTACCGCAAAACAGCAATACTTGGTATTGTTGTGTTCCGGTTTGAAGGGTGAGTGAGCCAGTGTAATTACAGGCACAAGGGACATAAAATCTTAGTTCCCAAGGTTGGTGGCGCATTGGCTATAAGCGATTGACATTTCTTACAATGCCAATGTCTAAGGGCGTTTGGTGACCACTTACCATCAGGTGGCCCATATGCTCGTCCACCTTCCTACTCTATAAAAATAATAATAATAATAATAAGAATAAACTAAATTTATCATTAACTAAAGTATTCGTTTCAAATTATATTTCACACGCCATTCTTATTGCTATTATCTAATCTTTTGATTATTATCATTATTTACTAAGAACTTAAGTTTTTACGAGGCACTTCATTTCATTTAAGTAAGGATTACAGGATCGAGATGATCGTGTTGTTATATTGGTAAAAGAAACATTATCTTTCTTTACAGATAGCATTCACAAGGTTATTTTCATGCTCGTAATATAGTTTTTATCATCTTCGCATTTAGACAAATGCACAGTTTCATATTCTATAGACTAGAAAATAACAAATTAAAAAAATATATTAAATAATAATTATAATAAGTTTCATAGACAGTTAAATTAAATTTTTTTAATTGAAATATCTGTTGAAAACATTAATTCTCAGATAATTGTAATATACAATTAAAAAGCATTTCTGTTTCACTTTTAACAACAAAAAAATACGGAAAACATTCAATTTTTTCTTTCGTCTGTGCTATGTTAGCGATTAATACTTCCGAAGTATTTATTAATGATAACATTCAAATTTATTTATCACAATCAATTTTCAACAAACTTAAATATCTATCGTGTTTGTTTTGATAGATAGTGACAAAATTCAATTCTAATTGGATAATCCATGGATGTGATTTCCATGTAGAGTGGCAATGAGCGAGGCCACAAGCCCGGTGCCACTTGCGCCTGCGCAACGCCGGCTCCTTCAGTCGCATGCAATAAGTCGTAGCGACCCGGTGCTACACACTTTATACAAACCTTACAACGTGAAATGTCCTTAAATATATATTAATTAATTAATCATTTGTGTGCAAATTATAAATGGGCGAAGTAAATAAATTAAATACCTTCCCAGACATAATGAGAAAGTGTTTTAAAATGGGACTCTTCAAAAGTAAGTATATATTTACATATGTAAACAGAAGTATTATTTAAATAATTTTAATAATAAATAGTGCAACTATTAATTTAGATATTTATTCGCGAATAATTTTTAATACTTTCAATTAAATATTTTTTTTATGTACCTAATATAAGACACACGAAAAAAAAATATAATAAATATACAAACAAGTAAAATAAATTAACATATATTTCAATTATAAATAATTTTACTATAACGCAATAAATCTTAATTTATGTTATTTATGACAAAAGGCATTTATTGTTATTATCTTTAAGTGACACAGATATTTCTTCAATAAGAAAACATTATCTTTGATCAATGAATGTCGTAATATAACAAGTACTTATTATTAAACAAAACAATGTAATGCAAGTAGCATTACATTGTTTTGTTTAATAATTTCTCTTATATAGTACTACAATAAAAACACCAAGTTAATTTGACCTCGATGTGATCAGACTAAGTAATTTCTTATATTACAAAACTGAAACATTACTGATTTTTTACTAAGAAGGCCGCAACCAGAAAAGAAACCTCTGGCTGATTGAATACAGTATTATTTCAATCAATTGAAACGTTATGTAATGTTTTAAAATTTAAGATGTATTTTGCAATACACAATGCAGTTATAGTTACGACCTTTTTATATTTCCTAAGTCATAATATTTAATATATTAACATGACTATAGTTTTGTGACACATTTATGAACACATTTTTATATTTAAATTAATTTTATATTTAAAAAAAAATACGCAAGAATAATAAAAAATATGCTTACTGTCGTGATTATTTAAATTTTATGCTTTTTTTGTCTTGATAAAACGGGTAAGTAGTAGGAATTAGACAGTTAAGTCCATCTAGATTGGTCCACCCTCTCCTCAGTCATTATACCGCAATATTGCTAAGTATTGCTGTGTTCCGATTTAAAGGGTCACTGTGTCAGTATAATATGTAGACTTGTAGGTACAAGTACAAAGAACGTTTAAGTTAGCGATGGTATAAGGAGCGTTTAAAGAAGCGTTAATGACCGCTTATTATAAGACGGTCTCTGTCTGTTTACAATAAGAAATAAAAGAAAATTTATTTATTTATAAAAAGATTAATTTATAACATTTTACGAAAAAGAATAAAAATTCCTCTTTGTTGATTTCAATATACAAACTCCTTACTGTTGTTATAAATACAAAAGTGAGATTGTTTGTTTGTTTCGCTTGTGTTCGTTTTTACGTCTTAACTGCTCAACCGATCCTCATGAAATTTTTCATACACGTTTTCTGGGGTACAGAAAATGACATTGGATACCTGACACTTATTATTATAATTAATGCATATATAATCTGTAATAAATAGCACCCACTAAGTTAGGTGGGCTATGCTCGGTGAAATCTATATTCTGAGCTGGAGACAGATTTACGTTTAGTCAATCTTATTTAATGAAATGATGATTCAAACTCGTTCGTAAGGGCCTGCTTGAATAAATTATATTTTATATTGATTGATTTGATTTTATTGCTTATAATCTTGAAAATAACCCGTTAAATATTTAAGTGCACTGAAAAATGCGTTTTTAAATTTATTTGCACATTTTCACTACATTATAAATTACTATTAATAATTATTTAAAAATTAGATTTTAGATTAGACTATATTACATATATTTACGTTCACCAACATTTTTTACACTAATTAAATACAATATATAGTTTTATTAATCGTGTCACAATTACTTAAAGATACTTAACCACCACAATATTAGAACAAAATAATTTAAACAGCAATACTTGAAATATTTATTGTATTCCGGTTTGAAGGATTAGTGAGCCAGTGTATCTATAGATAATTAATATTTCTTTTATAGCGATAGTGACCACTTATGATCCCTTATAACCGTTATTCATATATTTACTAACATTTGCAATCCAGTAATATATATATATATATATATATATATATATAGTTTCAATTATATATTGCAATAGTATAGTATAGAAAATGAGTTTTGGAGTTAATTTAATTGTTATGCGTAATTTTGAGGAACTCCTTACAATTACATTAAATCCGAAAACTGGTTTAGACAGTTCAAAAATATTAATAAATAAATAAAGTTTTATATAATGCACACTATTATTAATTTATTAATCTCTGAATTATATAATAATATATATAAAACAATTATATAATGAAATAGAACTAGGTTTTGGTTTAGTTAATTTATTTTAATGTATTTATGTTTATATTCTTCGATATATAAGTCATATTCAAATAGACAATGAATCTAGATTGATAAAAGTAAATTATATTTTTATTGAAATTATCATTATTACAAAACATGTTTCGTATAGGCAAATTTCGAGACAAATTCATTATTTTTCGTGTGAAGGATGTGGGTTTTTTTACAATGTAAATAATGAGGTATTCAAGTAGAAGAAGAATACTTATTAACACACGACCGTACCTAAACGGTTGCAAATGGTGATAACAATTTTATTGACAATCATTTAAAAGTATTGTAAACAACCAAAAACCGGGCGTCATATTCGTACAATAGGTTTTTTTACATGCAACCTGCGTGTACTTTGTGTCTTTGGTCACCTTTGATTCTTGTCTGTAACGGATACTATATTCAATTTTTAAAATATTTCGTTGGTTAGTTGATAGATTATAAGGTTGCAGATCATAAGTGCGTCTGTTGAAGTCCAGAGTCAGTTCAATGAAAATATATTGCATTTCATTTGTGAAAAACTTTTAGTAGCCAAGGATTTGACTCTCAGAATATAAATAAAGCAGTAAATTTTTTGAAATTAAAATTTCGATTTCTTAATTTCGAAAAAGTTTAATCGCTAACATTTCTATCTGCAGCTAGCTGTTTGTTTTGGTAGCGAGCTTGAATTACGTAACAATATATTTGAATAAATAAATAAATATATATATATATATATATAATAAACTATATAATATACTATATTATATAGTTAACAGTTCTATAAATGAATAAAGATATAAATATCAAAATCATTATTTTATATTAAGCGCAAATAATCATCCGAAACCGCTAATATCTGATTAAAAACATCAATTTTAGTGACACAATTTATACATAACCCATGTAATGCAAAAACTTTATTTGGAGTCGAATTTAATATATTTCTCATATATGAAGTCTATTCTTCTACTTCAATAAATTCTTAACAGAAATTTCTAATTTTCATTTCTGAAAGTCTTTTTTTTTCCATTTTTTTTATTATTTTAGTAAAATAGTCCCTACCGATTCCCACCCGACACAAAGCTGCCCATAATGCAGGCCGAATTTCCGCGCTGTATTTTTTTTTTTTTTTTTATAGAATAGGAAGGCGGACGAGCATATGGGCCACCTGATGGTAAGTGGTCACCAACGCTCTTAGACATTAGCATTGTAAGAAATGTCAACCATCGCTTACATATCCAATGCGCCACCAACCTTGGGAACTAAGATTTTATGTCCCTTGTGCCTGTAATTACACTGGCTCACTCACCCTTCAAACCGGAACACAACAATACCAAGTATTGCTGTTTTGCGGAAGAATATCTGATGAGTGGGTGGTACCTACCCAGACGAGCTTGCACAAAGCCCTACCACCAGTGAAGTGTATGGCAATGGACAACCTCTGTGCCAAGTGGGACTGCCAAATCCCCTCCAATCTCCCTTATTAAAGTAAGGGCACCCGACCCCCAACATCCCGACGTCTCGAACTAGCGTTCGTGGCACAAATAAATAATTTTTACACAAGGGCTCATATTTCTCCCGCTTTCTCGCTGCACTCTCAGCAACCGCCCCAGCCGTCCGTGTTGTGTGGGCCAGGTGAGAGCCACAGCCACACGTAAAGAGTCACTATCGAGAATCCCAAAGTAGGGGGAAGGCAAAACCTGCAACCAAGCTCCAGACTCCGCCCTCGACACCGCTCTGAGTCTGGCTAGATCCGCTCCCCCAGCCGCACTGACAAGTCGGTCGAGCTCAGATTTGTACCCCACATCGTCCCAAGAACGCTCTCTTTCTGGAAATCTAGGAAGGGGTACATTCGGGAAGAGCGTCTCCCACTCCGCTACTCCCTCAGCAGCAAAAGGGATGATATTCCTGCCTCCATCGGACGATAAAATTTTAGAGACCAGACTAACAACCCCATGCGCCGATGCGAGAAAGGCAGGCAGACGCACATCCCTCACTCGTCGCACACCTAGACCCCCAGACCGTACAGGCAAAGAGGCTAGGCTCCAATGGGTTTCATTCAATGACACATTCAAAAGTTTCTGAAAGTGTTATATTTACAATGAAAAAAGTTACATTACAAAGTCACGAGTAAAAATGTTAGATTTCCTTTAATTAAAATTAAATTCCATGCGTGAAAAGACGCGGGCTCAGCTAGTAATTTTTTTTTTAATAAACCGCATGTTCTTCTTATGTATTATGTTAATGTTAGCACGGTAGCTATTGATTGTTATATTAGCGTTAGGTGACGTATGCTGGATACAAAGGTATATTTAGATAATGAACACAATATTTACCAGAATAAATAAAATTTTGACTGAAAAATAATAAACGTAACAAATAGCGTGGCATAAAGTCACCTTTGCTTGTACGTATTTAATTCAATACTTTTCGCATTGAATACACTAAAGAAAAATAATGTCATAAAATAATAATGAAATAAATTACATATTTGCTTATGTACATAAATATACTGTTCTATAAAGGTTTTTTTTTTATATTAATATTCTATTTCAATATATAATTGTTTTATATTTGTTATTATATAATTAAGAGATTAAAAAATTAATAATAGATAGCATTGTATACAACTTTATTTATTTACTAATCTGTTTGAACTGTCTAAACTAAGTTTCTGAGGTAATTTTGTGATATGTAATTGTTAGGAGTTTATATTTGTATATGTCGTATATATATTAAGCTCAAGAATATATTATCTTATATACGTAAGTTAAAACATTTCTGCATTCGTGTCGTTTTATATAAATTTAGTTTTTTTTCTAATTTCAATGTAATCATTCTATTCGTTTGTCATTTATCCTTATAAATCTAAAAACAATAATATTCAAGGAAACTAATAATAGACTATTAGTATCTGCAGTAATTATATCTTTATATTGATGCACGGACAGACGAGATTTACAAAAAACCTGTTGTGTTAACCTGTTGTGTACATGACATTAACTTCTTCCATAAAAAGTTCATACATATTTTTTTATAGTTTTATAGTAAGTGGGCGGACGAGCATATGGACCACCTGATGGTAAGTGGTCACCAACGCCCATAGACATTGGCATTGTAAGAAATGTTAATCATCACTTACTTCGCCAATGCGCCATCAACCTTTGGAACTAAGATGTTATGTCCCTTGTGCTTGTAATTACACTGGCTCACTCACCCTTCAAATCGGAACACAACAATACCAAGTACTGCTGTTTTGCGGTAGAATATCTGATGAGTTGGCAGTACCTACCTAGACGAGCTTGCACATAGCCCTACCTATACTACTAATAATATTTTAATTGGTAATAATTTCGTAAATACTAGAGTATCTATAAAAATACAATTATAACAACATATAAAATAAAAAAATATATATGTTCCAAATAAAGGACATATTAACCAACCCTTGCTTATTTATTATTGTAAACGATTGATTGAAGAGAGAGAAAATTGAGAGTACACCTGTGTTTTTGCACACTTGTGCACTATAATAACCGCTGAACACTTGGCTCGATCGTTAAGAATACTGTGACCAGAATCGATCAGGATTACGTTTTAATTAAATTTAGTCATCATTCGCTTGCTCTTTTTCTAATTTATTTGATAATGTTGTAGTGTAGGTCGTACACAACAAGAAAAACTATTCCGCAGATTTGCATAGGCAGCCCCATGCTTGATGCACTTTGTCATGTACATTACTGCTTGTGTGTTACTTCCGGCTACAATATGGGGCATTGATTGATAAATATCAGCACTAATATCGCTTTTTTAATCTACAACAATAGATTATTGGTAGATGCGCTTAACACAAAATGGCGTGTCTCTTAAAAACATTGAGACGGTATGGCCCTTTTCTCCTCTACCGGAGTCAGTAATTACATTAAATAATGTTAACTACTAAACAGTAAACAAATATTATTAAGTTATATAAAATTCACACGTTGTCAAATAAAACGATTGATAATAAGAAATAGGTAGCTAATTTCATTGTTGTCGTGTTTAATTATTAACAACAATAGTCTGCGGTCCCTACGTGCTTTTAAGACAAACGTGTGACCAACGCATATAGATAACAATAGATAAGCCATTACAATATATAACTACTTGAATAATTTGCTAAACTGTTACAGTAACACGAATGGGAAATACTCCATGCCAACGGAGGTGATAATGTTTTACTACAAGTGTTTCTTTATATAAACAATTTTTTTAACAAATACTGATTTATTTCGAATTTAACGTAGGATCCAATCATCCTGTCATTTTAATTAAAAACATATTTTTTATATACTATTTTCATGTGCTTAAGAATGCAATATTTAATTAATTGCAATATTTTTTTTTTACATTTAAAAAAAATTGTATATAAAAGTACCCGTTTATTTTTTCAATCAAAATAGGAATTTCGATTAAGGAATTATAAATAAAATGGTAACGATGCAAGTTCGATTCTTACCCGTTGGGGTCGTCGCGACTCCTAACACGATACAAGCTTTACGCTTAATTGGACGTGTAAATCGGAATATAAGTAATTCCTAAAAATTAGGCATGGCTATTCTTTAAAAACAATTATAATAATGTAGAGAAAATTGTATCACGCGATTACATGACAATGAAGACAACCCATGTTGTGACGTTCTACTTACTAGTTCTCACGATACGCAAAAGCTAATATGAAAATTGTTAGAAAAACAAGGAGCAGGAGAAACAGGAGCATCCTTCTTTATTTATTATTTCCTGTCTTAATAATTGCAACAGTGAGTCGTATGTGTTTACGGATACGAAGATGTTAAAAACATATTGAATGCGACCGAAAACGGCTTTAAATGGATAATAATTTTCCTTCCTTCCTTTAAAGATTAAGGATAATCAACCTTATATTAGTACAATCTAGTTAAATAATTCAATTCGCGTAGAAAATGTTTTTATTATCACTCATTCTTAAATCGTCGAAACAATGAAATCATCATTTACACTGTTAGCTTGAATATATACTTAAGTAGTTTAATAAAATAAACCATTTCCGGTTGGGTCGGATTTGCCATCTCATTACATTAGATTGAGGAAATAGATAGTGCACTTGTGTTGACACTCGTGTGCATTGGCTGACCGGGATTTATGAGACAGCCGTATGATCTAAATAATAACCGACAAGGCAGTTATTTTTCAGTTGATAAGACTGTAACGGTTGTAATAGCAATATCAATACCAGGCACACTTTCACACACATTTATATCGTGCTTGGCGGAACACATCGTGAGGAATCCTGCATATGTTTAATTGCACTGAGATCCCGCCACATGTATATTCCCCAAGCCGAATTGGAGCAGCGTGGTGGAATAAACTCCAAACCGTCTCCTCAAAGAAAGTAAGGGTGTAGCCCAGCAGTGTGACAATTTTTTACTTCAGAATATAACGATAGGTTTTTCGGTAAATATGATTGTTCGACCAAAACTATTTATAAAATGGTTAGAATTTCTAGCTGAATATTATTGAAACCTCGTCATAGTATGTACACTGGTTTAAAATATAAAAGGTACTTTTTAAAACTAATATACACGAGAAGAAATGGACTCAGCAACTCGTAATTTATATTTCTATTCAGAGAAATAGACGGGTTGAAAAATAGAAATAAAAACGTTCATTTTTAGAATTAAAATAGTAAACTATTGTTAGACAGCTCTGATGTGTGCAATGCTCTGATTGCGGCATCGGTCGACCCCAGCACAACCGGAGTGGCAAATTGATATTTGCATTCTTTCGTATTTATACCAATTTTTAATTGACTTAATAAAATAAAAATATAATTGATCCAAGAAGGTTCTTACTAAAGTTTTGGAATCGTTTGATGGTTGTTTTGGAATGTCTACCGAGAAGTTCTTTGGTAATTCTACCGAGAAGAACTGGTTATAAATCCGTTTATTTTATAGAATTGGTAGTCGGACAAGCAAATGGACCACCTGATGGTATGTGCTTATCACCGCCCATAGTCATTGGCGTTGAAAGAAATGTTAACCATCGCTTACACCATCAACCTTGGGAAGTAAGATGTTACGCTAGTGCCAGTGCCATTCACTCACCCTTCAAGCCGGAAAACAACGATACCAAGTACTGCTGTTTTGCGGTACAATATATTCGTATTAAAAATCATGGTTTAATAATTTAGGTACAAAGCACATATGTATATCTAATCATTTAATAAGATAATGTCTTCGAGCCTAACGTAAGTTCGAGTGTTTTACTAATAGCTATTGAAGAGTATTACTATCACCCCCACCATAATTTATTTAAAATAATTCATAGTATTATAACATTTAGATCGTCGTTGCTACTTGACCTTACTATATTAGTATAAGTAGATATATAAATATACACAACCGTCGTAATTTCATACAAATTATAATAGATTATCCGTCAAATTTAATAAGATTAAAATATATTTTCTTATGTTGATATTATAATATATATTTATATCAATCGATGTGTAACTTACTCGCCTTGTATTGCATTGCTAGCCTCGAAAAAGCGCATTTGCATAAAGTGTTGAGCATTCAAAACATTTTATTCTTATATATAAATAATTATGCATAATTTTATGTGTTGTTAATTTTAAATATGTTTATTATTAAAGAATAAAACTATGTGACGCTTGCAGATTTTTTATTGATGTGTTGCTATAAGCCGACGGTGTTTAGACTGAAGTGGACAAAAGTATTTGGCATAATCGTTTGGTATATTCGTATATAATGCAAATGCGCGAAAACGCTATAAAAAATGTAGTAAAAAATCAAAACTTCGTCTTGTATTTTGTTTTAATTTCAAATTATAATTACTTAACGTTTTATCTATATTACGTAATTTATAAAATTTTCCTTAAATTAAAAAAAAAATCTTTTTATAAAAAAAAAACACGAAATCTTATCTTATAAAATATAAAATAATGAATAAACAGGAATTGCAGAGGATGTTTTTAAAATTAGTTATACCTGTTAACACGTGATTATTTAAAATGGTCAGTAATAACAAGTATAACTGGTTGCACGGGGTCAAAATACAGGGTGTATATCACATGTCGGAAGTTATATCGGACTTCCGAAGGGCGTATCAAATGATTGATTTGAAAACAGTACGATATAATAGCATAATAAGTATTGCGTTTATCACATATGAAAAAGGTAGGCGCACTGGGAAATCGGCCAACTGATGATAAATGGTCACCACCGCCAATAGACATCGGCGACGTTGGAAATATCAACTATTCAACCATCACCAATGCGCCACCTTGGGAACTAAGATGACTGGCTCACTCACAAATCGCAATATAACAATACTGAATATTGCTGTTTGGAAGTAGATAACTGGATGATTGGGTCGTACCTACCTAAACGGGTTGGAAAAAGCCCTATCAACTAGTAAATACTATCCTTTACATGTATAATATACTTTAAAAAGCAAATATTACACAAATTTAGTAACTCGACGATCACTACATACAATACTATATAATCATTTGTACGTGTATATAACACCTAAACGGCTGAACTGATTTTTGTGCTTTTTTTGTCTCTGAAGGACTCGGCAAGTGACATGCGAAGCGTGATTTCATTTGTAACAAAAATAAATTCAAGGTCGAATTTAAGTGCAACGTACTAATATGAAATATTTGAGAAAAACGTTTTTGACGTCATACTTTTACGTGTAGATGCACATGTTTGATAATTTTTTTATAGGTTATATTATTTTACGCAAGACCTTCTATATAAAATATCTAATTTGCATCATACCAGCTATTAATAACTATAAATGTTTCGCATTCAAATGCAATATCCGCTTGTCCCGTTTTATTAGTACTTATTTAGCAATATATAATCCGTCGCCGCATGCGAATATGTTTTTGTTTAGAAAAATATTGTTTACTAATATTGTCGGTCATTCATGACATCTTCATTGGAATAATTTAATAATATTGCGTGCCAGATCAAAGGTTGAATTTACTTGAATAGATAATAGGTCCAATGAACAAATAAATATAAGAAATGCCTATATACTGGTAGACTGAATGACGACAATAGACAACAATATATAATAAATATAAACACAAAATAATAATACGCCTATATGCAAAATATATAACTTAAAAAGGGCTATGATGATATAAGGAATCGATTATTAAAACTGTGCATTGTATATAATATAGCTATTTGTTTTATACAAAATAAAGTGTGTGTATTATCAAACACACTGCAACATTCATATGGCTTTATTTGAGAGTTTATCATAAAATATTTATTTACATTACATAATGGCACGTACAAATGGATTTACAATAGGATCATCTTAAAAAGCGCTAGCATAATGTTAGTTCATCGCTCACTAACCCATAACGATAAGATATTGCTGTATAATTATTATTGCTGAATGAGTTTAGGTTTAATTGCCTTGCCTGTTCGCAGTATGTAATATGTTTGTTATTATAAAATATTACGAACTAAGTACATTTAATCAAACCCTGTGTTAAAATATAATGGACGTTGAATAAAACCAATAAATTAAATAATATGAAATAAAATAAATAAAAACATAGAGTTTTGTTACTAAAATAAATATTATAATAATGTGAAGCATCGAAGTATAGTGTATATGAGCCACACACGGACAAGGGACTAGAAAGCAGCTACAGGGAGAGGGCTTGACGTCATAAAAGAGCTTCATGCCACCACGGCATACGAGTCAGTCTCACCCCTAAAACGCACCATTAGATGTCTCACAACAAAATCATTCATTTCGACTAGTTCAGTCGTTTAGTCGAGCTAACAAACAGACAGATATTTTTATTTATGTATTAGTATTAGACTATAATAAATTTAAACAAATAATCATCAGCGTTAATATATAAACATAGCAAAATGTGATTGTATCAATATTACATTTTATATTTACTTAAACTTCGATACTATCTATATACATATATGCCCTAGATTATTCCGTTAACTTGATGCCAATGGCCTATAAAGGACTTTTAAAAGAAATATTGTTAGACGTGTGTAATTTTTACCTTTTAACCACAGAGGCCATTCCATCTAAGTCTAGGTTACATCTAAATAAAGACTCGACGTCCTCTAAATCTCGCCACTACCGCCTGCCAAATGTCTTAAAACTAGTTAATAATTACTTCCTAATTAATTAATGTATCTATTTATGGAATTTTAGTAAAACGCCAATAATAACTTTATACGGTATAATGAAACAACGTTAACATATTGAAAATATATACAAACATATTTTGACTTATTTTCGTAACGACTTCCCGATACATAAGAATTAATTTTATTATCCACAAATAGAATTGTTGAAACAAGTGAAAGGATTAATCTATTTGGAAAATCTTGCTACATTTATAAGGATAATAAAACAAATACGTAATGTTAATATATAGACAGAAATAAATCCAATGTCATTTCATTTTTAGATAGCTTATACAATTACAAAATAAAACCTTACCATTATATAGCTTATATTTGAAAAATATAATGAAATAATCTCTTTTATAACTACTTATCTAAGCGTTTTTTTTTTTTTATAGAATAGGAAGGCGGACGAGCATATGGGCCACCTGATGGTAAGTGGTCACCAACGCTCTTAGACATTAGCATTGTAAGAAATGTCAACCATCGCTTACATATCCAATGCGCCACCAACCTTGGGAACTAAGATTTTATGTCCCTTGTGCCTGTAATTACACTGGCTCACTCACCCTTCAAACCGGAACACAACAATATCAAGTATTGCTGTTTTGCGGTAGAATATCTGATGAGTGGGTGGTACCTACCCAGACGAGCTTGCACAAAGCCCTACCACCAGTATTGATAGTTCAACGGTATACGGACTACCTAGCGATATGAAAGCCGCAGGATCAATCCTAACTTCTTGGGATAATGCTGCCCTAACTCCTAACACAAGACTTACGCTAAATCTGCAATGGAACCTTGAAGAACAACCCTCAACGTTAACGTAATCTCGTTGTTAAGCCTATTGTTATGTATCAGTATGTGTCTTGTCATATCCCTATGTATTATGATTTCTTCGCAATGATTTTCTTCACAATTGTGTATGAATCGATAATTAAGATTAAGGTGAATTATTATATTGATTATAAACCTACTACTTACTATCTTTTTGAAATTAAAATGCACGTATTGTCCAACTAAGCGTTTTAGTTTCGGCTATGTAGATTAATCTTTTATAATGATTATTTTTCTTTAATCGTCAGTATTGTAACAGTTGGTCAAACGCAGCTTAAAGCAATGAAAGAAAAACGATTATACTAAATTTTACAGCAGACCTACCTCACGCTAACCTTGCTTTCTTCAATACCAGTATGTTGGATACGGGTACTGGAAGCGCTGATCGTATTGATTGATGCGCTCAACACGATAATCAGTAGTTGACTCTTCCGCCTCCTTAGCTCATATGTGTCACATGCTGAAATGTGATGATTAGTGATACTTTATAGACAAGACAAATAATATTTTATAAAACATATGAATTTTGCACAAAGTACCAATTTAATACAAAATATTTAAATAAGAAAAAAAAACCGTTGATTTTTTTAGAACAACTATGAATAAATGTAAACCTTAATATTAAACCGTATGAACAGAAACGCAACAGCCTTGACTTTTGAAAAACATTATATTGGTGCTTAAATTTATTACAATTTCTGAAATCCCTTTTAAAGTACATACTTTTTATTCGATATGACCTTATGGAGTTGTTTACATGAGGTCAAGCCTACGTAATATAAGTACAAATAACAGTCTAAAATTACTCAACTCAAACATTTAAGTAAGTTTTTAATCACGAATGATCGATTAATAAACGATTTTGATTCACGCGATGACATTTTTTCCGCTTTTCCTTCACAGATTCGCAATCCTTTACCGCCATTAATTTTGCTACATGCCTTATCAATGGGTCTTTAGGAGATGTAAAACATAACAAGCATACTGGCGAACTAATTTCTTTAAATCTAATTCCATATTATTTTTATCACGTTTCATTAAGTGCTCATAGTTAATACTAGCTTGTAATCAAGCTAAGCAGATTGATTTGTTGATTGACGTCCAAAATAGTGTAGTATTAACAGTAACAGCCTGTTAAAGTCCCACTGCTGGGCTAAGGCCTCCTCTCCATTTTGAGGAGAAGGTTTGGAGCTTATTCAAACACACTGCTCCAATTCGGGTTGGGAGAATAGTGTAGTATTAGTATTATTATTAGCATGTGTAGGACAAGCCTTTAAATTTTAAACCAGTTCCTCACAACCGATTGACCTAAGCTGCACACATTTTTGGTTCTGGTGACACTTCAATTACACGTAATTCTTTTTAAAACATACATTACAAATATAATTTATAAAATTGTCAATTGTCAAACTTGCAACTGACCCTTTTGTCGTCTATATAATACAATACTTTCATTAAATATACTTAATTCGCAATTCTGGTTTTATAAGAGACAAATATCGAATGAAGAATAGTATTTATATTGTTGTTATCCTTTTATTTTAATCAACTAACTTTGCTTATAATATAAAAAAATAAAATTTATTATAAGTCTGTTCATTAGTATTGGTGAACCATTGAATATATACATTAATATTTGAATATAATATTTTTTTTTTAATTATTTTCCTAAGATGGATCAAAAAACAAATAAAAAACGGTAATTTTAATTTGAATATGTTTATTTAAATTCTTAATATAAATAATGTTATTCGTAAACTATAAAACTTATATACAGATTAAATATACGATAAGACACGACACAATAATTCTTATTATTCGATATTAAATTTTAATAAAAACCAAAGTATTTGTATTTGTTGAGTTTTAAACATATACATTTTAACGATAAAATTACAAATAACATACGAATGTTAAAATTTAAAGTAACTGCTGAGTTCGTTGCCGGTTCTTGTTAAAATCTAATATATCAACCGGTATTATATATACATTTAATTCAATTTTGTTTAATAATAAAAGTGTTGCTATTTAAAAAATATTTATTCGAATTTTGATTTTATTTCTATTTATTATATTAGTATGTTTTGTGTGTGTGTGCTTAATGTTTACACTAGAATAGTAATAATTTCTTAAACGTAATAACAATAGGACACTTATAATGCTGTTTGCTTAAACATAATTAATGTCTATTTTTCCTTATTAAACTATTAATAGTTCAAAGCTTATAAAAATAATACCCTCTATTATCTTCAAGACAGTTGGTTATGATTAGATAAAACGTTGTATGACTCAAACTTTTTTTTTCCTTAGCCTGATACATTTCCGGATATGTGGAGAATAACATTCATTCTCACATTACGTACTATTTCAAATTTTTCTCGCCCCCATTACTGTCGTCTTTTGTCAACCGACTTAAAAAAAAGTAGGGGTTCTAAATTCGGTTGTTGCCGGTTGTATTTTTTGTATGTTTGTTACCCCCGAACTCTGGAATTATTTTTGTTTGGGTCTACCTCCCGTTTCGACTCATTAAAATTTGATGAAAAATACTACAAAAGTTAAAAAAAGGATTGTATTTTATCCCTCGAATCTCATTATGGTCCAAATTATATTTTAATACCTGCCTAACATTCACACCATTTAATAACCACATTACTTCTTTCGCTGTAAACTTCATTGGCTTGTGCTAACTCTAACTGCTAACTCTATATTCTGTTTTTTATACTCCTTTTTATTCTAAGCTTGAATTTATGTCTTCCAAATTTAAATGTCTTATTTCTGGAGTGATCCTCATATAATTCTGATATAAACTATATGTAACATTTATATTATACATACTGCTAAATTCTGACCTTACTTTTTCCTGCCAAACAATGCAACAGCCATAACCTTTTGCGCATTTTCGTTTCATATATAAGGAAAATCGAAAAATAATATTTTTATTCATCATTCATTTATGAAGATATGGATTATCTTTTTATCTATATCTATATAGGTGGTCTTTTGTTTAAAGTAAAAATCATGTTCCGATTATTTTATCTATGTCACATATCTAAATTCGAGAGGCTTATTTAAATTTGTATCAGATAACGTGAAAAGATTTATCTTGACAAATAAGTCGATCGATTTATCTTTGTGTTATCAATTCTACCAAAATTAAAGAAATGGGTAAAACAACAAATCAACGTTTAAGGAAAAAGTATAAAGTATTAAATAGAGTCAATTTTTCAACATCACTATAATGTTAAAAAGGCTAAATAACTTTCTATATTTGTATTGTTCTTTTAGATCGACCTGATTATTTTATTTTCTGATCCACAAACTCGCGTTTGAACCAGCTTTATTTTTTTTCACTCTGGATTATGCGTTTCCCCCTAAGCAAAAGTGGGGAGGTATGTGGGGCTCGACGGTGTCCAAGACGCCGAGTGCGCCCCGAACATCGGAATAACTACTAAAAAACCAGCGGTACTCTTTCCGTCTTAACGAGGAGCGCCACTGGATCGCTTGCGCATGCTACCGTGACGCAGTAGAACCAGCTTGCTGGAATAAACTCCAAACTGTATCCAAAATAGGAGGTTATAAATTAATTATTGTCACTTTACTATTTTTTTATATCAGATTCTGAATAATAATAATTTTGATATGCACTCTGAACTTTTATAATCAATATTATAAAAAAAAAAAAAATTATAACACAATGGCAACAACAAAATATAAAAATCAACTGTCTTTATTTTTATATGGAATTGATATATTTCGAGTCCATAATAGATAACTTAATGTCTTAAACAAAATTATTGCGCCTAGTTACTGTAATTATTAATATCATCATACTTTTTATCCCTATGTTGCATCCTTCCCGACTTTGATCGGACAAAATTAAATCTTACACAAGGATATTTTTTACATACAATTGTATATTGACAATTTTGTAATACAATCGTAGACACGCTATCTCCATACTTTGTTTATATATTCTAACTCACGTTTGACATATTTTTTCATATATAAATATCCTATTTTATATTTATAACAAAAGTCTTATTAGTCCAATTATTATAAAGCATGTTAATATTAATATGTTATTTACTAGATTAGCAGATGTCTTACAAAGAAATTCAACAAAAATTATCGTTTATTTTATTGTTGTTTTTATTATTATTAAAATTAATACGTAGTAACTATTGTCTAATAGCTAAGTTACAATTAGTAATAATTTTAAAGATTTTCTGTAAATATTGTGGTTTTCTAAAAATCTTGTATTTCGTTGTAATTCGATGTACCTATGAAATTGAACCGCCGGCCCTGATAAAATTCGCTCTTCAACTTTGTTGACATAAAAAGCTGTATCTTATGAAATATACAATATGTGTATATATAACATATATTGTGGCTAGTGCTTAGAACACGTGAATCTTAACCGATGATCGTGGGTTTAAGCACCCCTGAATTTTCATGTGCTTAATTTGTGTTTATAATTCATCTCGTGCTTGACGGTGAAGGAAAACATCGTGAGGAAACCTGCATGTGTCTAATTTCATTGAAATTATGCCACATGTGTAATCTACCTGCTAATGCAACCTGCATTGGAGCAGAGTGGTGGAATAAGCTCCAAGCCTTCTCTTCAAAGGGAGAGGAGGCCTTAGCCCAGCAGTGGGACATTAACAGGCTGTTACTGTACTGTATATTTTCGTTCTGATACTATAACCTATCATAATGTAAAAGTTTCATATCAATCGGATAATAGGTCTATAATATCCTTAAAGTGTGATAAAATCTTTATCTTTTTTTCTTAGGACACGTGTAAAATCATCCCAAGATTTAAATTATATTATAAAGGAAAAAAAACTAAATTCACACGTATAACGATGCACTTAAGGAAAATAAAAGTTATCTTATCATGAGAAGCATCTTATCAACTTCGATCTTTACGGCAATCTCATATAAAAGCCACAAAACGATTGTTGCGTATATAAAAATTAAATAACTCGAGGAAAATTAAACTTGCAACGTAAACAAATGACAATATGAATAAGTATTCGCTATCTTAAAACCAACACATATAATACATATGCCAAGGGTACATTAACCTTGCCCTCGACTTTGGTCTTTGGTGACTGCCTCGTTGATCTAGTGGCTAGTTAAGATCCACTGACCCGGAGATCCGGGTCCAATTCTCAGGTCGGGCCAATAAAAAGTAATTTTTCTCTCAGAAAATTGTCAGTAGTAACCCGGGGTCTGGAAATCGAAAGTGTTGTACACTTTCTTTCCGGTCGTGGTGGCTTGCCATCCCATCGGATTTTAAGACTGCACTTGTGCACTATAATATGTCTTTCGCAGTTAGGTAATCTAGAGATTGACCGCCGTGGCCGAAATCGGTCTGGAGGACCTTATATTGACCTCTTTTAAGTAACAAAACTGACAATTGTAAAATAACTAATTTTTAAACGGTCCCTGAAAATGTTGTTTTAAGGACGATAAGTTAAACAATAATATGTCTTCTTCTTTCGCATATCAAATCAATGATGACAGAAATAGACAAACCAGTGTTTGGTTCGAAGTGAGGCCATATTTGGTATGAACTTTTTTGTTATTTATATATTATATTCGACAGTGTGAGAATTTGTATTCTTTCTTAAACAATGGTGACGAATTGCAAAGTAAGTTCAGGCAATTTTAAAAAATAATGTTAAATGTAGTTACAAATTCTGAACATTCATATAAATAATTTGACGAGCCGGTTGGCGTGGTTGGTAGAACACTTGCCTTTCACGCCGAAGGTTGTGTGTTCGATTCCCACCCAGGACAGACATTTGTGTGCATGAACATGTATGTTTGTCCTGAGTCTGGGTGTAATTATCTATATAAGTATGTATTTACAAAAAAAAAAAAAGTAGTATATGTAGTATATCAGTTGTCTGGTTTCCATAGCACAAGTATTGTACAAGCTTAATTTGGGATCAGATGGCCGTGTGTGAAAAATGTCCCAGGATATAAATAATATTATGTTAATTATGTATGTACGTTGACTGTTGAGAAAGAGAACTACTGTCTTTCTTGCCGGTTTGTTCTCGATAGAATCTACATTCCGAACAGATAAAAGCATTAAATTTAATTATAACTTGTAAAATGATTTTTCAAAAATTTAAAAAAGCCAAAGACCCAGTTATATATTTGTGTGGTTTAATAATGCATTGTACATATATGAGATATTGTAAGCTTTATAATAATATGTAGTATGCATATTATTTGTGAGTAACCAGCACAGTGACCGAGTGGGAATCAATTCCATTGAGCACATTCGCTTCCGGAGACGTCCCCCAGTGCTGACGCCCGCCTCACACACAACTATCATCCACTTAATATAAGAATTACTCCATAAACCTAGGAACTTAAAGTCACGCTTAAAATAATTTTCGTAGGCCATCACGGCTATGGATTACATAAAATATAAATATTATATACAAGTTTATCTGATAATTTACAGAATGTAGTTTATTTTTGTAGACTTTAAAATTTTATAAGATATTATAATAATAATAAGTAATACTTAAAAGTAAAAAATGCTATGTTTTATTTAATAATTTAATCACGTAGAGCGAGATTGGTTCATCTCGAAGGCCGCGTATTCGGATTCTGACAAGACCTTCTAATTTTTTAAGTACTAAATTATTTACATCCGCTGTAGTTAAGCAAAGCAACGTAAATGTTTGTGAGTGGTTCGAATTCGTATGCTTTGGCATGTACATTCATAAACAGCCATCCAATTACTCTTAATCCTTATTCTTACCCAGAATATCCTGTCAAGAAAAAAGATGTCTTTCAGTCATAATTAATTCTGTTAAAAATATATACCCGAGTAGTTTAATGGTAACAAGGGATCACTAATTTTATAAATAAATAATAAGAGCCAAGATGGCGCAAGATTAGAAAACGTGAATCTTAACCGGGTTCAGGCGCAGGCATTTGCCTCTGAATTTTCATGTGATTAATTTGTGTTTATAATTCATCTCGTGCTCGGTAAACATTGCGATATAAACAAGCATGTTTCGAAAAAAAATCCGTCACATGTGTATCACCCAACATGCATTGGCGCTGGTTAAATAAAAAATAATCTCAAACCTTCTTAAAATGAAAAGAGATCTTATATTTTTTGTTCAATTAATGTCTTTATAAGAAGATATAAATATAAAAGTAAAGATCATAATTTAATGAAAACAAATATTATGCACAGCAATTTATATGAATCAAACGGCAAGTGCTACGATGTAAAGATGATTCAAAGGTGTAGTATTACCACTATAATATAATGACCATTTCTGTTAACACATCTCCGGCCTGCGTAGACACCGTAAAAGCCAATTTAACGGGTCATCAGTTAGGTTATGACACTTGTGTACTGACGATGAACGAAGCGGAACGCTCATAGATTGTTAATGTTTTTGTTAACTTTTTAAAAGGAAATTCATCAGCGTATATCAAATACAAATTAAATGTAATTTAATGTTAATTAAAACGATGTCCGTGATATTTAACTGTCGGGTATCGTTAACACTGTTACACACAGATAACAATTAAACTTGGTTTGAGTTAAGCAATTTTTTCACAACATCTAGTGTTGATATCAAACTTATAGAAAGCAGGTCATTGTCAAATAAAACTTTGATTATACCTTATAATCATAACGCCAACAATACATACTGTAGTTACTATTCCATTATTCTATACGTCTTTTTTTACTTTTATATTTTTTTGTGATTGTTTGTGTTTTTCTTTCTACATCCGTGTAAATCATTTATAATGAATGTAATTTTGAAACAAAAATATTCTCGAAATTTATTTATTATATTTATTTTAAAAAAAAATTTTCTTTTATTTTATAAATTCTTTGACCCATTTTTAAGAAACCACTCTTAATACGACTTATAACGTAAACGATATGTTTCCTGACCTTGGCCCCAAATGCACCCCGCTGTCCGTAGGATGAAGAATAATGTTTCATGACGTGACGCCTTCTATGTGATCCTCTAGAATCAACTGAGTTGTTTTCTTCCTTGTAAACAAATCGGCTTTTACATAATTGTTATTTTGTTGATTATAATTTTTATGCTAATTACCTTTTTTTAATATTAAGGAATTAAATCTAGAAGTTTCCGAAAAAAACTAAAAGCAATGTGGGTTGATATCAATTTCAAACATCGAAAAATAATTATATAGGAATGTTTATAATTGATTATACAATATTAACTGTTGTAAAGGCATATAATTATATATGTCTGACATTGTTATAATCATGCATGTCCTTATTCTTGTATAGGTCAAAAGGCAATCGCTTTATGTTAAACAAAAGATTAAAACATAAAATCTGGATCAGAATAATAAAATAGCCTCGGTAAAGAAATGAGATTGATAAAAATTAATGTTGTTATTATATATTATTTTATTATAACATAATAACTCGCGGGATTTTAATTTTTCGCGGAGTTCCCATTTCGTAGGAAAATTATTTTTTTAGAAGCTTTATTTTATTAATTTATCATTTTTCTTGATACTTTGTTTTACAATAAATACAATAATAAACAACATTCATTTGAAAACGGCTGTTTTTAACTGTTATATTAACTAACTTACGTAACCTTGAATTCACCTGACCCGGGATTAAGCCCAGGACCTCTTCATCTGTAGCATTTTCAACGAGAGAATAATCTATTAATTCACCTTTATACATAAATCTGATATTTATACGTGATCATCTTACCTACCAATCCGTCTAACCACCAAGTCATGCAATACACCAATAAACTAAACATTTATCTAACCACATGGTGGATGGGCTCCACTCATCCACCCAACAATTTTCTTAATCATCAACTTGATCCACTTATCTTCCTATCACCCATACAACTGCTCACTCGTTGACCCAGCCATTCATCCACTTATCGGAATAAGTGGATGAATGAATCATATATAAAATAAACATTTTAAAGTAATATTTTTGTTTAACCTTTGTCATTATTTGAAATTAAGCAAAAAAGTTATGTTACTTTAGTAAAGAAGAAACATATAAATACTCTATGCGTATATTACTATATTTTACATAGTTTTTTTCGATGCATACTAAACTATGAGCAGTTAAACAAAAGACCTAAAGAATCACGTCGTCGTCATTCCTCTCCGGTCGCGTTGGATTGAATAAGCCGGACGATAAGATTGTGTGATTTTTATCCCTTATGCGCCTGTGATTACGCACACCCGTGCAACTTAATTTCTTTGAGAATGACCACGTGACCTAAATTCTATAGAACGTTAATCTTTAATTTATAGACACGCTAATTTTACATTGTATTATATTTCGTATATATAAGTAGGTTATGAATAAATGGTTGCCAATTCGATCTCAAGAGATTTAAAAAAATGTGAATAGCGTCCCTTAAGGAGTTGCTACACAACGATACCAATACGCATAATTTAGAGGTCACTTTTAAAACTGAAAATAGTATACTTAATATATATTAAACATATTTTATTATTAATACATTCGGCTTACTCAATATCAAGTTCAATTTAAAAAATAAATAAAGATCGTTAATAAGTAAGGAAAAAGAAAAAAAAGATGGCTCAGTGGTAAGAACGCGTGAATCTTAACCGATGATCGTGGGTTCAAACCCGTGCAAGAACCACTGAATTTTCATGTGTTTAATATGTAATTATTATTCATTTCGTGCTTTACGGTGAAGGAAAACATCGTGAGGAGACCTGCATGTGTCTAATTTCACTGAAATTCTGCCAAATGTGTATTCCACCAACTCGCATTGAAGCAGCGTGGTGGAATAAGCTCCAAAAGTTTCTCCTCAAAAAGAGAGAGGAGGCCTTAGCCTAGCAGTGGGACATTCACAGGCTGTTACCAATCGTTTAAAATTATTACAACTGTTAGAATTAAACAGTAATGAACGATATAGTTCACCTAAAATGTCAGATGTAAATGAAAAAATCAGTCGCATCTCATGAACATTAGGTATATTGAAGATCATTACCAAGGCATCACACGCGTTCTTCGTTAATGTGTATCGTTTGTTCGCGTGAACTATTCAGTTAGCGTGTGGCGTAACAAATGCATTGAGATCCGCGGGCGCTTTCGATTGATTAGATCTGATTCGCTATAATTGTATGACTTGATACAATGATAATTGAGAGCGCTTATTGCACTTTATATAAAGTACACTTAATTAGGCGTTGCTATAAATAGATAGTGACACTGAAGAATCCAGAAGGTAGCATCCGTATTGAACAATAGAATAGCAGATACATATAAAAATATTTAGTAACAAATTAATATGACCTTAAATATTATAAATAAAATACTAATTGCTTTATAAATAACATCCGAAATATGCAAAGATATAAATAACTATATAATTATAATATGCAAAAAAAAATTGGTTTTTGGATGTTAATTCACCCACTACTGTATAAATATTAGGATATACAGACAACATTGTAATTAATTTCCATATCGTTAATAAAGTAAAATAATGTAAAAAGTGTAAACTTATTGCTGTGTGTGTATAGTACATTTTTTATAACTAATATATACAATACGTTATAATATTATACAGTAATTATAACCCGGAAATTGAATTAAGAAGATATAATTTCATACTTTGTAGACTTATGATATTATTACTATTTAAGAAAAACAATACATTAAGGTCATTGCAATAATAACCTTTAGACGATTAATCGCAACAAAATCAATGTCAAAATCAATATCATCTTAAGCGTTCTCTTTACGAGAATCGAGATAACTCAGTGTGAAACACGTGAATCTTGACCAAAGGTGACGGGTTGAAATCACAACGCCACTGAGGGATTTGTTTAATAATATTTACAAAATCATGCTTTACAGTTAAGGAAAACGTCATATAAAAGAGTTGCGAGAATTTCTAAAACAATTACACATTAAGACGTAAACGATAAAGTCGTCAAAATTACACGGTGTCCCATTTCATAGAAAAACTAAATGCGCGGGAGGTTTTATAGTGCAACAATGCATGCGCATGTACATCTCTCTATGGTGTACTGTATACTAACTTCTGACTAACTCTTAGCTGCTAATGAGATTTTCTAGATAGACAAACACAATATTCTTATTGACCCGACCTGGGATTCTAGCCTCGAGATATATTTTTTATTTCAGTATGTAATCTCAAATTAGTGTTATGAGGTATTCTAGTTGACGCAAGTTATTAAATCTCGTCTTATTTTTTAAATTCATGACATTAATATGATATTGTTACAATTGCTAAATCTAATTTGTTGCACGAGTTCGTGATATAACTAAAATAATAACTTTAGGTTAGGAAAATACATATATATTTTCGTTTCAATGTTAGTGGAGACGTATACGTCTTGATAGCTCTTACTTTCTTTGCTCTTATATGTACATGAGTGACAAAATATTTGATTGTCAAAAAACTACCACCGGAAATAATCACCTCAGACGTGAGAAGTGAAAAAAAAACCTTTTTTTTATTATTATGTTTTAAGTATTTTTACTTTGCCAATGTCCATTAGTCGATATAAGCCGAAATGGTCTAGTGAAATGAACACGTGAAACTTAACCGATGATTGCGAGTTGACACACAGTTGATGAATTTTCCTGTCCTTAATTTTTTTTTATCTCGTCTTCGGCGGTATGCTGCGCAATGTTACGAATATGTTTGACGATAATATGTCACATGTGTCATCGACAAACTTACATTGGAACAGTTTGGAGGATATGTTTCACACCTTCTCATCAAAAGGTGAAGAGTTCTTGAGTTCAACGCTGGGCGCGTTGGGACAATTACAGACGTACTCAAGATAACAAAATCGTCTAATATGCAACTCTCATCATAAATTCAAGTTCCGCTATCCCAGTTGTTAATAACAAATGGTGATATTTAGTAGTTTTATATAAGTTTCTAGATATATTTTTATTTATTTTACAGTTATTCCTAGCCAAGGAATAAGCAAAGAGAAGAGCCATGATTCCAACGATGACATCCGTCAGAAAGACGTGGTCTCCTTAATAATTGGCGACTACGGTCGATGGCAGTTATTGATGACGTTTCTCCTATCACTATTCTCTTTTCCTTGTACGTTCCACATATATCTACCTACGTTTACGGTAAGTTTCTTTTTACGTATCTAATTATTATTTTTTACTCTAATACATATTTTTTACTATCTACGATTATATTCCAAAAGTTTTATAAATTAAAAAGTGTGTTTACTATCTAATTAAAAATACTATTGTAACCCTATTTTTTCTTTATTTCAGGTAAAAACAACAAATTTTTGGTGTCGAAGACCTGAAAACTTATCGAGCTTACCATTACAGTATTGGATTAACTACAGTCAACCGGTCGATGCATGTTCTGTACGTGTGCTGCCTGCTGGGATTACTGCAGAAAGTATTATGAACAATACTGCTCCAATCTTAGACTCATTCCTGAGATGCAATGAGTGGGACTACGATCGATCAGAAGTTGGGGATACAATCATATCAGAATGGGATCTCGTCTGTGATAGAGAAACACTCACTAATTTAGCAGAAGTTGTGTTTCTAATTGGAGTTGGGTTGGGAGGAGTTTTGGGAGGATGGATATCAGATAAGTAAGTTCATCTACAAACAAAATGTAAAATAATAATTGAATACCCCTATGATATGAAACAGTCGTAGTCTTGGACCCGCGCTTAATTTAAAAGAAACAGAAAATGGATTCACGGTTCCTGTTTTAAGCAAATTAAATATTTTTTATATAATCATAAAATATATATAATTTCACTATATTTTTTTTTTTTTGTTAAAATTTAAGAATAAGTTAACATGAAGTTTACGTGCTATCGCATAATAATACATAATTGTATGTTCGAGTTGCGCAATTGAGAAAATAAGGCGAAGTGCACTATAAACCATTATATTTAAAAAAAACATTGTAATATGACATAACAAAATATTCTGTTTTTCATTTCAGATTTGGCCGCAAGAAAATACTCTTCGGGATGATGTTAGCTCAAAGTTTATTAGCAATCCTATCCCTACTGATGCAGTCGTACTTTCAATATGTATTGGTGAGACTCATAATGGGCCTCGTTTCTGTGTCTGTCGTTTACGCGGCCTTTGTGCTCTCCGTTGAACTGGTAGGCGGTGCATGGGTGACGATTGCTGGAGTCTGCAATTTCTTCCCACTGCCATTAGCCTATATAATTGTATCGCTGCTATCAATGGTTTTACCTAATTGGAGAGATTTACAACTAGCTTTATCAGTGCCAGGATGTTTCCTACTTCTTTTATGGTAATAAAATATGATTATATAAAATAACATTAAGAAATTAAGTTTCATGTAATATGTTCCTGAAGTAAATAGTATAATATGCGATATATAATGATAAAATGTTAGGCATGTACACTATTATATATTAAATATTTAATCGTAGTGTTTGAATATTTAATATCATTATATACAAAATATAAGTAATCGAATGACTTTATATTTGGTCTAACGCTAATCTAGCTCCAAGAGCTTAACTTTTAAGACAACTTAAGATATGTCTCTTCAATATTTTTGTATTCTTCTTAACTTTGAACGTACCTCAGGTAGACATGAGTAATTAGCATTGCTTCTTCATAGTGCTGTCATTTGAGATCACAGCGCCACCATGTTTCTATAGATTAACTACTAATAAAATTTACCAAATGAGCTAATCATATAGAAATTACGCTCCCCAGCTGCTTTATCCTAATAGTAGATTATGTTATTCCACTTACTATACGAAAATAAAGATTCGTGTTTCTATTCAGTTTTATAATTAATTTATTTTATTTCAGGTTCGTTTTACCAGAATCTCCGAGATGGTTACTTAGCGTGGGTAGAACGCAAGAAGCCAAAGTGATATTAGAAAAGGCATCAAAATTCAATAAGAAAGACAATATAGCTGATTTAGACAAATTACTAATATTAAACAAATCTGAAACCAGGACAGAAGAACCGAGTGTACTTATGCTCTTTAAAGGATATTTAATGAAGAGAACTTTTTGCCTATTTATTATATGGTTTTCTATGACAATCGCATATTACGGACTTTTATTAAATATCGGTAAATTCAACTTGGGTAATTTACACATAACTTCAATAATACTCGCTGTTGTAGAAATACCTGCAATTGCTACAAGTATACCTATACTATTTAAAGCTGGTAGACGCATACCCATTTTCATCTCTATGGTGGTGTGTGGTCTTGCTTGTGTAGCGAGTGAACTGTTTTCTATATCCTTTGAAGATAATTGGATCATAATATCTTGCCTCATGGTCGGGAAGTTTGCAATCGCATCGACAAATATCATGCTACCGATATTCACAGCGGAATTATATCCCACAATAATAAGGAATCTGGGAGTGGGAGCCAGTCAAATCTCATCAGGCTTAGCACTTATCTGCATTCCCTATTTATGGGAATTGGTAAGTTTTACAAATGAATTTTAGACCATTTTTATATTCATTTAAAATAGATTACTTTATTTTTTTGAAATTAGTACTGAAATATTAATCAGCTACTACATACTAGAATACTATTTGTTATGAAATCTACTAGTACCAAGTAAGCATCAGATTAAATTCTTGTAGGCAATTCTTACTAAGTACTCTATTATTATTCTATGTCTAGACATTTTTTTCAAGTTTACTATTGCGTTTGCTAAACATTCAGCTACAAATAGATTTAAAAAAGTAAGTGACATAAACTTAAATTCAATTTAATCGTACCTTAATCAATTTGATAATCTTTTATATTATCATTTGTGATAAAAATATTATTTTGTTCCACAGGCTAAGTTGAATGAACACTTACCAATGGTGACGATAGCAGCGCTTAGCGGCGCAGGTGGCGCTATTGTACTTTTGCTACCAGATACCATCATTTCTAAGGAACCTAAAAGGTATAACTACCTAAAAAATAAAACTCATATGTCGTATTTAAAAAAAATATATAATGCATTGTTATAATTATCTTTTTTAATAATCTTATCATCGAACTTATACTTTAAAAAAAATGGCTTCCTGCAATAAATCTTAAAAGGAATTTATTTTTTAAGTATGCTATTACTGTAATAAATTGTATTTATTTATTTCATATCTTTCAATTATTAATTTACAGGTCGGAAAATTCTTCGTGCAATGGAACGTTTACCGTCACTGACGATAGAGGGCAGTAGTTGATGTTAAAAACGCTGAAAGCTTATGTGATCATTACAAATAGTTAAAAAGTGATAGTAATGTTTATTCGTGTTTATTTTAAGTTGAATCCTTGTTATATATAATGTTTGTCTTAATTTTTTTTCGTTTAACGATCATGTAGTTATTTAAAGACACAACTTGTAAGTCAATATGAAAATCCATATAAATGTTATGAAACCTTGTTACGTTCAGATATTTAATATTTTAATGTGAAACTCACAATTCTATTAGAATATCTTTTATGAGTATGTAGTGTATTCAAAAAATATCCACATGAATCAATACAAATATCTATTTACAACAACTAGTTTATTAAAGTTAATAATTGTTTTATCCTGAAATGTACAATAAATATTGTGTTATATTTAAATTTATGTATATTTGTAAATAAAATAATTGTAAGAATATTTATACATACCTACGTTAGGTATGTACTAAAACAGTTACCAGGTTTATACTAACATATGAATGTGTCAGTAGTGTTAAGTAGATTTTAATTAAAACATAATTGAATAAGTTATTAATTTAAGATACTACTTTAAAACAATTTTAAGATCGCCAATTTAATTAAAAAAATGTAATACTTTGACTTTCAAAAACCTAACATTAAAGCTAAAAACTAAAGTAGCACATGCAAAGACATGCTTCACACACTACTCAATAATCGATTACATCAACACAGTCAGCAGTGTCGATGCACTGTGACATTGTGAGTTATTGCTTTAATCGTTTGCAATAATATGACATGTAACGCCATCTAGTAGTGATTTATAGTAAGCGACATGAACGTGTTTTGTTAATGCTATATTAAAACATTTAATGTTTTATTTATAAAAATAAAATTTATTATAAAAAAACAAAAAATCAATCCAATGAAAATGTTATAATTTAGCGATTTTAGATACTAAATACTTTTGTTCGTACTTTGCTTGCCTTTAAGAGTTTGGGCTTCTGTACTTACATTCAATATTAAAAAATATATGTTTTAATTATCTTTGTATAGAACGCAATGATATCTGAGATATCTGTTAGATTTAAAAAGACCGAGCGAACGCGAAGATTCGTGCCTGTTTTAAATGAGTATGACAAGGCCAAATTTTAAATTCTACACAACAGACATAGATAAAAATTGTATAGCCCTGTCAAATTTTTAGAGATTGTTAACAACAGAATCAGCGCCATTGTAATTTATCGGCAAAATCATTTAGTTATATAGTTAGTTATATAGAAACCATGATGAATTTACATACTAGTTGTTTAAGATTATTTATTGTTTTTTTTTATGAAAAATTCACAATTATTAATTTTCTGTATGAAATCTGTGACATTTGCTAAGCAATGTTATTGAACTTAATACATTTTCATAAGCGAGTCGTCTTTTTGCAAGCGTTAAAAAAACTAAAGTATAACATATTGTATATTTTATTTGTAATATATATATATTGTAAATTATAAGATAACTACATGTACCTACCTAAGAAAAAGAGATAAATATATTTTTAGAAATCAAATTATTGTTTAATTTTTGATAATACTACCCAATGCATAATAATAAAAATTAAGTATTATGAGTAACGCCATCTATTTTACGATATCAGAAGCTTGCATTCATACCTTATTTTTTTAATAACTACACCGTTATGTATTATGAAATCTTATATTTCTTATATCAGATTTTTCTAGTTATTAAAGATAGTTTGATATTGCACACAAATAATTTAAAATTCTTTAATTATTCTAAATTCATTTCTAAAAAAGTAAGTAAAATATTCTTTTAAATATTTGATTCTTTTTTTTTTCATTCGTCGTAGCTAACAAGGCGTAATATTTATTACGTCTGGGTTTAGATCACGGTTCGTACCAATAACAAGTCATTTCGCTTTTTTGGCAGAAAACTTTCAGTAACAGTCCGAAGTTTGTATGTTGGCACGCATAGGTTGATCCTGCGCCTGAACCGTCTGAATTGCCGTCTCACGAAATTATGAAAGTAAGGTCTAGTCTGAGAGTAGTCTCCACTCTGTGCCTGTATTTGCGCGCACGCTTGTTTATTTTTATTTGTGCACAATATCCCCTGCGCTGTTAATTCGTCTTCATTGTGAACGGCCGCTATGGCCGGAATCAGTGAGAAGGAGATACTCGTATGTTTCTTTCATTTTAGTAAACGTAGCAACAGATAGGACAATATAAACTACCGCAATACACATTAGAAATAAGGTTTGTTATATTATTTTATATTGGTAAGCGGACAAGCAGATGCCGATGGGCCACGTGATGGTAAGTGGTGCCCACCCATAGACATTGGCGCCGTAATAATAATTAACCACTCCAAACATTATCAATACGCCACCAACCTTGGGAACTAAGATGTTATATCCTATGTGCCTTTAACAGGATATACTACTGTTCTAAGACCTCTTCTCATCTTGAAGATAAAATTTGTAGTTATTTTTACCACATTGCTCCAATGCAAGTCGATGGATACACCTACGGCAGGATTTTATTCAAGACTTCAACGATGTTTTCCTAAATACAGAGCACGAAACGAACTATAAACACAAATAAATTATGTAGAAAAAACGTGCGCCTGAAAACTCACGATCAGTGGTGATTGGTCGGGTTTGAAATCGCAACCTTTAGATAAGATTCACTTGTGACCACCTTTGTTGTGTGTCTCTACTAAAAATCTCCTTTTCAATTATTCCTGCTAACAACACTCAAAAGCTGGTGGTAGGATGTTAAACATCCGCCTGGCTTGTTACCACCGTTCGCATGGTGAAAAACTCGTGAAGTGGCTTGCAGCCGTGTTTCGAGGTCAGCCAGCGTACAGCCAGTGCCCGAGCGAGTATTGCCGCGATGGGTGTTGGTCTAATGAAGACGGCTGTTGAACCAATGCCGGGGGAAACTGTATTGACCTGCCGGACAGGGAGACCCGAAGACACGGCTGTTCCGCTGGCCAACCGTGGAATAGTACAGGGGCCCGAGCGCGCCTAACCAGCTCGCGAGGCTGCCCCACCAGGCCACGCATAATCTCGGGGTGGACCGTCGTGCCGGTTGGTGACCGGAAGGTGTGGTCCCGGCGGCCACTTCCGGGGAGGTTCGGGGGCCCTTCCGTCCGGCGGGTCAGTGTATTTTTCCTTTTGGCAACCACTTGGGGAAACACGCCTCCACACTTTGCCCATCCCTATCGTGGCAATACGTCGCTCGCTTCACGTCTCTTTTCCATTTTTTTTTTTCTCAAATGGTAAATGCGCAACAAAACAGAAATAACGGTCGTACAGCGGTGCACACTCCCACCATACCCTCGGTGTTTGAGGTCAAGTTCTCTAACATACGTGGACTCCACGCTAACCTCAACGCTGTCCACCACCATCTCGAGACAGCACGGCCAGCAATGTTTTTTTCTCACGGAGACACAAATACTCCGTCCTGCCGATACCAGTTACCTTAATTATCCCGGCTACACGCTTGAAGAATCCTTCAAAGGGATAGCCGGTGTATGCTTGTTCGTCAGGACGGATGTTTGCTGTCACCGACTGCGCTGCTTGGAGGACCCCTCCTTCTCCATGTTGGTGGTACGTGTGGACCTGGTTCGTCAGAGTCGAGTCTACGTGTGCCTCTACAGATCCCACAATGGTGACTTGGAGACAAACCGATTATTTGACCATCTTAGTCGGGTGGCAGATGCTGCGTAAGAGCAGTTTCCTAAACCGGAATTGGTGTTTTTGGGGGATTTTAATGCTCACCACGAATCATGGTTGAAATCCCTCAAAACTGACTATGCTGGAAGGACTGCTCATGCTTTTGCTCTCACACATGACTTGACTGGTTGATCAGCCCACCAGGATCCCAGACATTGATGGGAAAGCACCTTCTCTACTGGACCTTCTGCTGACTTCTCACCCGGTGGAATATCAGGTTGTGGTTCAAGCTCCTCTTGGTTCTTCGGATCACAGCCTTATATCTACCAGAGTGCCACAGGCCAAGCTGCCGCCACTAGCGGTATGCAAACGTCGCGTTTGGCACTATAAGTCGGCAGATTGGGACGGTATGCGTGATTACTATGCATCGGTCCCTTGAAAGGAACGTTGCTTCAGTGGGAATGACCCGACAGCTAGTGCCGCTGCTGTTGCTGACGAGATCATGTTGAGAATGGAATACTACATTCCTAGCTCAGATCTCGTCAGTAGGGGTACGCGTAACCGTTGGTTCACTCGTGAATGTGCCGATGCTGTATCATCTAAGCAGACGGCATATCGCAAGTGGATCAACAGCTGCATTAGCGGGGCATCTAACATTGACTCACTGAAAGCAAACTACAATAAAAATTTCCTGTAGAAAGGCATACACGAGAGCGGATGCACAGAATATAAAAAAAGCAGTAAATAATAATAGGCGAAAAGAGAAAAAAAAACTATTAATGATAAAGATAACGCAATAACACCAAGTTGCGACTTCCAAAACTCAATACATCTATAGCAGGGTATTGGATCCAGTAAATGTATTTAAAGCTTAATATAATAGCCGAAATACATATCAAATAACATTAATTCGTGATTCACTCGAAAGTCCTTTGAAAAATTTATTAATACATACATAAGCATAGAACTTGCATTCTTAGATCAAATGACTCACATAAGAAATTTGTGTATTCAAGTCAACTGGAATTTGTTGAATGATAAGATATAAAGTACATAACGTCGTTTTGAGAAACTTTATAACTTGAATCATTGCTTTTATATTTTTGTACTACACACTCGTCCCGACTGGTAAAATAAGGTTTTTTTTTAATAATTAATTTCCGATACTGATTTCATTAAATAATGTTTTTATTATATATCAGTATTGAGAAGCTGTCTGTTCTGCTACTATACTATATTTTGCTTATTTACCTTAACGCCCAGGTCTCTCTTTCTCGTGCATTATCAATATTTTCTGTATCATATTGTATTACTCTACATAAATATAATTTATATTTGTACACTGATGTCGGTAGCGTACACTGTATTCTAGCACCATTTCGGAAAGAAGCCTCTAGCGAGAAGAAACGGTAATAAACTTTACAATGTAGTTAGTATTCATAATTATTGTTCCTGAACCTGTTGACCTGAGATTAAGTTCAAGCATATTTATTGAAACTTGCGTAACATTATTTATTCATGTAACTTTTTCCACCAACGTGAAACAAATGAAGTTATTGAAATATGTTAGAACTAAGAAAATAGCACCATTTAAAATGACAATGAAACAAGGCAGTCTTAGTCCGAGAAAAATAACAGTTGCAAAATAATCATTACTTACGTTATTACTCTGTTAACCTACCACACTAACCGACGTGGTCTGTAGTATGTGTAATTTTACTTACTCAACTGCGATGATAATTTTACGTTTTATATTCATACGCTTGGTACATAACGTTCATGTACCTGTGAACAAACTCTGATCACAAAGATGGCAACTCAATAGGACTGTTATACATTTCTTACGCCGCGTAACTATATTAACACAATAAATAAACAAAAAATATTTAAATAACCGAAAAAAATGACGAAAATTTAGTGACGGCGACAAAGACGATGAAGAAGAAATTTTATTTCACAAGTGGATTCGCTATTCTCATACTCTCATCTGTCTGGACTATCCATTGGATTAGCAATCCGACACGATCAGAAAGTGCACATCACTACAGTACACTTCTAACACCAAGGCTTCTCCTAAAAATTGAGATTCAACAAATCTAACAACTTTTATTAGTACGGCATGGGATTAAAACCCGTGACCGATTTGTAACTTGACCGAATTGTTTTGGCAATTAAACGAATAATGCATAAGCATTATTCAATTAATTGCCATCAATGTACAAAATGGTGGTTGGAAGGGCATTACTCCCAAAAAAGCTGTACTTAAACCTTACATAAGGATATATATAATAAAGATATAATAGTAGAATTGCGTGGATTAAAATAAAATTAATTGAATTAATTGATTTATAAAACTCATATTATAATCAAATTGATTAATTTCTGAAGTCTTCCGAAATCCCTTAATTATCACATAAACATATAATGACGTATGTAACTTAACGATGTTAAAATCCAGGTCACGGTGTAAATCTTCATTGCTGATGTGGTATTGAACGCTAATTATGCGGGACATTGACTTCGTCTAGGGCGGCGCAGGCGCATTCCCTGTAAAGACAATTACTAAATGTCGGTAACGGTGGCGGCCGACGCGCGTCGTCACAAGATACGTGATTCGAACACTAATATCGATGTCTAGCTCTAAATTGCCTTATTTAGGACGAACAGTTCTAGCAGTAATACAGTGAATAAGTATAATAATATATTGCTAAAGTTATTTCCAAATCATTCAATGTCAAGGCATTATTTTACCTTTTAAACACACACACTAAGTATATAATATACGATAAAATTCATTATCAATTATATTTTTAAGCTGATTTAGTTTAGTTAGTCTAGTAATTAATTAATATTTTTTATAAATATATTTATTATAAATAATATGAAGCCTTACAAACTTAACTCTGAACTAACGTTTTAGTATTGATATCGCTTACCTATTAATATGCAGAAGGCAGAACTCGCGAAACAATATCAGTGTATATTGAATTTGCGCCTCAGCCTACCCATATGAATATAATATACTGTTTTTTCTACTATACATACTATATGTATTTTTATTCTTTATATTGTAACTAGCAAATTAGTACAGTAACAGCCTGTTAATGTCCCACTGCTGGGCTAAGGCCTCCTCTCCCTTTTGAGGAGAAGGTTTGGAGCTTATTCCACCACGCTGCTCCAATGCGGGTTGGTAGAATACACATGTGGCAGAATTTCAATGAAATTAGACACATGCAGGTTTCCTCACGATGTTTTCCTTCACCGTCAAGCACGAGACGAATTATAAACACAAATTAAGCACATGAAAATTCAGTGGTGCTTGCCCGGGTTTGAACCCACGATCACCGGTTAAGATTCACGCGTTCTAACCACTAGACCATCTCAGCTTAAGCTCAGCTTAAGCTTAGCAAATTAGTAGTAATTTATAATTAAATTTAATTAAATAGCTTCATTTAACTAATACTTATTAATATACAACTTTAAGATGAATCATCAGATTTGTATATGTCATAGATACTTGTATTATTTATACATGTAAGTTACAGTATATTATAATATAGTTGTACCGAAATGGCCCAGTAATAAGAACGCGTGAATCTTAACCGATGATCGTGGGTTGAAACGCGGGCAAGCACCACTGAGTTTTCATGTGTTTAAGATTGAAGGTTTTCTTAAGATGTTTTTTCTTCAACCACGTGATAAAAACAAATTAAGCGCAAAGAAATCAGTGGTGCTTGCCTAAATTTGAGCCCGCATTTTCCGTAAAAATTTACGTGCTTTAACTACTGGGTCATCTCGGCTCATATTATCATATATTATATATAGTATACTGCCAGAATTTAAAAACATACATACATTTCAATTTTACATCGCTATAATATGTTACAGATGAAAATGCCATTTTCTTCGGACGTTATAATTTTTCTAATCACTACAACTGACAAAATTGTGTGCACGGGCATTGACCTCTGACAACTCCTGACATCAATGCATTAAACAGTAATACTCAGGCACTACGTATATGACCCCGAAACAAGTTCCATTGTTACAAATAGAGTATGCGTCGTGTCGAATCAGAAACGCCATTGAAAAAGGCGATACGGGACAAATAACGGGTCTCTCCTATTACCGTCCTGGCGGATAAGTCAGTAGTACTGGGAATATTTAATAAAATATTCAAAATCATCGCACACGTAATATTTTTGTATATAGCTTTTACAAAATAAAACTCGCGATAACTTAACATACCTTACGTAGAGTTTAAAAATAATATTGACACTGCGAACCAGTAACGTAAGGGAATATACTGTTATGACTATCGAACTCTCACTTATGTTGTGATGCTGCCGATATACTTTCCGGTGCGCTTGCGTGATTAAACTGCTGCTCACGCGTCACTGATGTAACAAACTACACTTACATTATCCTGCCGCAGTCACAGCGCATTCAGTGAAAGCTAATAACCTCATATTCTTGTATTTCCAAAAACTAGTAGCCTGAATAGAAGACAGTTACATCATTTAGCATAGCCGTCGTTGCTATACCATAGCCGTCATGGAAAATCAACAATTAATATTTGTTTCATTTACATAAATTACACATATATAATATTACACTCATTAATAATATTTAAAAACTTGTTGATAGCTATTGATATATGTTGTTTGATTACAGTTATTTATTTCCGATTATCAAGCAGTTCAAATCATATAACATTAAATCAACAATTTTTGTAAATATATTTACATATAAATTTATTTCGTTTATCTCGGAAACGTCTGTAACGATTTAGATCTTTTGTATTAGAATATGGTTTTGCTTTTTATGTTTGTCTTTATAGAGTTATTTCTCGAAAAACGCAATTATTCACATGGAATAAAAAAACCTATTTTTAATAATTATTAGACCCGAGCTAAGGTCGGTTGTTCAAGTACTTAAAATATAAACGCAGTGAGTTTTGTATACTTAACTCTTATATGGAAAATATTTCTTAAATAAATTATACCTTGTACTGGACAAACTATTTCTACATTATATAAAGTTTAAAATATCAACGAACATAGTTACGATCCACGAGCTATTGCCACACCTGACATATCGCATGCTGTAAGCACTTCGATTGAATTACAAATTGGAAACGAACAATGCCCAACATTGTGACGAGACGAATCGGATGTGTTACGTTGGAACTTGATGCGTAATAGTAAACTGAAGGGTAAGAAATAATAAATGGTATCATACTTATAAATAAAGTTCAAAAGCTAAATCGATTTAGGTTTTGTTTAGAAGGTTACAAGATCCATTATTGTCTATTTTAGTCTATAACTGTGTATAAATTATATTTTATTTAATGTTATTATACATAGTTTACGCGTGTCCCATTTTTAGACAGGATATCGAATTAGATTAAGCAATAAAAATATACACAAAAGAATATAAGAATATAAAACGACGTTGAAATTAATTAGCTCGTTTAGCGGTATCTTCGCGTTTAGTGCAACCAAATTATATAGTAATGCTTTTTATTGGTAAAACATTAGCGGCAGTGTTCGTTCTTAGTTGGTTACCTTGCAATAAGGTATGGTGGTCGCGTCGGGCGCAGGGCGAGAGTGGGCGACCTCATATAGCTTGCGCGGGTGGTGTTTCCTTTATTTGTTGATCGTTCGCGACGTGATAGTGTCGTGCCACAGGACATCATGCGGACATTACTGGTGAGTGTCAGTGCATACAAGGTCAATCTGCTATTTCATCCTATTATCATTCCTAACTTTTAAAATAATTATTTATGTCAATAACTTATCAAATATTTCTTAAATCTAGTTCTTTAAATGTTCCTTTTTCAAAAACTATAAATCATAGACTAATAATCATAAAATAATTTTATTTTCACATATTTATTTGTATGATGATTATAATTTTCAAATTTAGGTCGATATTATATCTTACTGAGTAGGTATCGATTTCGCATGGCAACCTTGAATCTATCGAGAACCGAGAGGGCGGTAGTAAATCAACTCTTAGCCTTTCGCATACAATGTTGCCCTTCTTAATTTCTAAAGCGGAACTAATTGTTAGAATGCGAGCAGAATTTAACATTCAACCTGTCATATTAATGACTCAATTACGTAAAACATGCAATATGGACAAATGCTCCACTGGTTGCGTTACACTTGCCTACTCTTACTCCAACAGGCTTGACTAGAAATAGATAGAGCTGATACGCGTTCAATTTCAACGCATTTAAATTATGCCATTCACTGCAAAACGTAATATTCTAAATTTTACTGGTCATACCAGTCTAAAATTTCATAATTATATCTAATAGGAATCAAAATATTGCAATGATAAAATTACTAATCCGTATAAGTGCCATAAAACCCACATACGCAATTCGTTATTATAAATTTCGATTACCTACTATAATTCAAATTGATACGGTGTTTGAAAAAAGTGTTCAGATGTAGTAATATGATTGGATGCGAACTTGTATAATTTCACGTTCTTTTTTTTAATATTTTTTAACATAATTAATTTTGTAATATATGTTTCTAAATTGCAGAGCCAAAGATAATTGAAATTACTATCGGTGCGGAGTGAAATTAACAAACATTCAAATGCAATATTAATTTTTTAATTAATTTAAATTATACTAATTTAGAAGAATTATATTTTTTACGTACAACAAATCTATAAAACAAAAAAAAATAATATACTTCCTATTAAGAAACCATAATTATGGATTATAAATACTTATAAAGAAATAATGCATTTCGTATCGTTTTGTTAAACAAGACTATTCCGTAGAGAATTCTAATTCAATACGTATAACGAATTTAGACTTATAAAAATTATTTATTTGTATATTTTGTACGTGTTATGATCCGTAAAAACATTGTAAAATCTGTAATAATTAATAAATATTAAGCTGGGTCCAAAAGCAAATACATAAACCCTAAATTTTTTGTTTACGCTTGCCATTACCCGGACAAAGTTTTATCTTAAATTTTAAAACACATCAACACTTTTAATAACTACACATAATCTAGATTGCAATATGATATCAAATATTACACATAAGTTCAATTGAAACGGATCCAAAGCTTAAGCCTGTAACTTAAACCCTTACGTACTTGGTACATGGCTAAGTATCATATATTATATGCTAGCCCATGATTACCTTGACAGCTCAAATAACAAAGAACTGTTCGTGTATTGTTTAAAGAACAAACAAACATTACTGCTTCTCTTAATTTTTTACTGATTGTCCATTGAATTGTAAACGAAACTCTAACCTATCTAATGTTTTAATCAATTTTTAAAGTTTGGTAACTTTATAATAACACTAAGCTTTAAAATTAAAATATTTCTAATAAATTCAATCGAGTAATAAAAATTAAAACATTTACGAATATCTTTTTTTAAGAATGAAATCTTGCATGTACAAACCCCGGAATGGACAAGAACTTCAAGGTAAATTTACTTCTTTTTTTACTTTAAAATTTAATGAATGTACATTTTTGAATTTAAAAATAAAGTCAGCGAACTTGCTTACAAAAGACATCAACGCGCGGATTTACTACATGGTCGTTTCAATCGACAACATACAATACCCGGAACGTAAGTCACTATTCATAATAAATTCTTATTAATAAACATTATCATTTTACAATTATTGATCACCTACGTATTATACTTGGAATTTATAAGCTCTTGTAAATTGTAAGCCTTAAACAAAAGTCATTTGACATTTAATTTGTATGAAATATAAATAATAAAACGATTTATTCTATAATAAATGCTTCTAGAGAAACAACATTCTTATATCACAGCAACTCGTTATCATTACTTTATTACGTCAATGTCTTTTCATTTCACTTTTTGAATCGGTGACAAAAATAGTTTTAGTACTTGGTACGAGTATGTTTACAACATTTATACATTTTAAAAGAATTCAATTCAATAAACATTTTAAAAATATGTTTAAATTCGAATCTTGTATTTTTCAAGAAACAATATTCGTCTGTAAGATATTTCTGTAATAGACAACTTTATTATACCCTACTATTACTAAATGTACTAAAATATATGTACATAAAAATGTAACAATATATTTATCGTTCATCTTTAATGAATTACCACTGTCAGACAGTGCATGCACTTTATGTAAATATAGCATGTTAACACGTTATATAATAGAAAATATTATGAATGTTGAGTAGTAAATAGTAGACGATCAACTTGCACTTATGTATATAAACATTTTTTTACATTTATATATGCAATTAAGTGTGTTATTACAATTTTAATTAAAAGGAAAGATTATTTATTATTAATTATTAAATTACTTCAAATTATAAATTGCATTATTGTATTCTTTTTAGAAGCTCTTATTTGAATTTTCTATAAAATCTAAATATCATGTAGAATACATAAATAAATAATTCTTTGTGAAGTTATTTGATTTGAAATACTATTTCTACGATACATTGTCTCTTACGCACAAAAAAAGTCATTACAATCGGTCAAGCTGTTTAGGATAAGTTCATTTATTTATACATGCATATTCAAAATTTTTCTATTGTAAAGCATTAACCGTCACAGCAACCCATAAGTTGACAGAAAAATATATTATCTGGAAATCAACCAAATATATTTCTTGAGATTTTATAAAAGACTGCACTGACCCCAAATAAATAGGATAAGCACAAGCGAATGAATTATTATTATTGTGAATCATTGCACACGCATATCTTCTTGCACACATTAATCGTAAAATATGGTATAGATAAGTTTTCACATAAATCTTTTATTTTAGTAGAAAAGAAGTATATTTTCAGTCGAAACCATTAAGCAATAACATTTCTAAGTGGAAACTGGTTAGAATGTTAATTTTGAAATGTTATATTGGCGCAATAAAAAATAGTGGTGGAAAATAAGTTATTGCAATTGCAAATTACAAAATCAGAAAACATACTAAAAAAATCACGAACAGAAACTGTTTACAACGATTCATTGATCAAATGCGTAATTATGTGTAATCATACAAAAATAAATATTTATCAACATAAAATTAAATTATAAAAATTACATATCTCAAATATGATTTTTCAAGTAATACGATTGGTTTTACTTATCACACACTTTTTTTAACATACAAATAAGTCATTAAGTTACATGATGTAGGTCGTACACGATTAGATTACCTGCGAACTTTGAGGTTGCATTTTATTTTATCTAATTATATATTTAAATCTAGCATTGCAGTCTACGTCTTAGCGTATAAAATGGAGAACTTACATAAGCAATTAGCCTTGACTGTATGTATTTGGATTGAGAAGGTAAAGTAATTTATATTTCTACCTTTGACCTTTATAACCTTTATATATATTTTTCTGGGAATATTATACAATTTATAGCTATACATTTAAACAGTTAATATTCTACATAAAAATTCCTATAATAGCCTTTATCTGAAATACATTTTAAAATATTTTAAATACCTTTCACGGATGTCTTTAAATATTTTATTATATATTAAACAAAAACTCAGCCTTCTAGGACTTGATTACTAGTAGTAAATTATTTTCTTAACTCACGAGAACGTTGTCACCTTGACTGGCGGAAGAATGAGTGGCCCGGGCGTCCTTACTACTTTCAGATCGAGGCTCCAGGCCTCACCTCTAAACTGCCACTAAGGAATTTCAACTTCATATCTTATGAATGTTATGTCTGTCAAAATGTGTACAAAAAACTAAATCTACTTTAGAAGCCGTCAGTCAAACGCTATGTTTAAGGTATTATATTTAAATTAATGGAATCTACCATAGAGAGGATCTAGCCTATATAAAGACAAGTTTTCATAGACAGTAAATTAAGCTATTATCCTCTATTATAATGTCTTACCCGTTTAAATTTTATACTTATAATAATATTATATTTGTTTGTTCTCGCAATAGTTCGTATAGACCGTTGCGGTTAATTTATCAGCACATAATTACGTTACCACTTTAAGTGAATATATAGAAGCATTATTGTTCTAGAATTCTAATTAGTCATTATTTATACGAAGGTTTCCTGTATAAGCGCCTAGTATTGATTAGATGTATTGACGTTAAATGTTTGATATGGAGTAATCAGCGTTTATTGATACATAAAATAAATACTCGATTTAAACAAAACGAACCAAAAATTACTATAATAATCGAAATGAAACTCATTTGCATCATTATCAATATTTGATATTCGTATATCCATTACAAAGTAGATATCATAATTTGATTTGGCAGGAAATAAAATCAAACATAATTAAATAATAATTGCGATAAAATTAGTTCCGGGTTTCTATATGCTAAACCTTACGTATTGACTTAACAATTTATCCCTCGTTGCGCAAACACTTAAGTGAAATTTTAATTATAAATACATAGTTACGGAATAACGGATGCAAATAGCCCAATTTTTATATTCAGTTTATGTGACATCGTGCTCTACATTATTAGTAATACCTAGTCTCTTGATAGTTTTAATCATTTTAATACATAATCTAATTATTTTTAACCGGTTTTACAAAAAAAAAAATATTACGGTACAGTGAGAGGCTATTTATCAAATTGTATTAAAATTAATTATTTTATGTGAGTATCTCGGACAGTTCATACGAACATAACAAATAATAACTAAGAAAATTTTATTTCTTGAAATATTATAGGTTATTTAATTATTTATTATTGCCTAGCTTATGATAGCATATGATAGTGTCTAGCTTATGATACTGTAGATCGCAAGATTCTAGATTCTTGATTTTAGTCACGGGTCAGGTATATAAACAGTTATTGAGTTTATTGTAAATTAATTATCGCAGTAAGGAAGTTGGTAATGTACCACTACCGTGCCTGGGACATCATATAAAGCTGTTGGACCAGCATCTTCTTCCTCTCCTACTGTGCAAGTTTACCGGTCCATCGGATTGTTAGATTGACACAGGTGTGTTTGCGAACACATTTTCACACTAAAATATTATCGGCGTCGCTTGCTAGTACTTAAAATAAGCCCCCTGTCCAGAATTTCAGTTCATAGAACTTCATTATACTTATCAAATCGAAGTTATAAATGTCCCTCGCTCTTAGTCAGCCATCAAACAATGGCCACGCCACACAACATACGATATACACTTACATAATATTATGTACTTTGTAAAGCAGAACCTAGTTCCTATTTATTACGAGTATTTGCTCTGAAAGTAAATATTGAATATCTCTGACACTACCTGTTAAAATTTATAAAGTTTATCAGCTTTTGTTTACGGAAACATTTTAAATTATTCACATTATTTTTAAAAAAAATCTTCCTTCTTGTCAAAAGCTTAAAAGCTTTGTGACTTTACCATATTTTTAATTTAAATGTCTTATAAAGTATATAAACGTAAAATTACACCAAAGGCTTTTAATAATTATAGAGTTTCAAAATACTACACTACTGATTGTATTAAAAAAAACAAAACTCTTATCACTTTTAAAAATGTAACTCTTGTGAAGTTAATTTTTAATAAGTAAAAAGTTTTTTTATTGCACATTTTACAGCCGTTGTATTGCTATTTCTATCAAAATCTATACAATTGCAAAATATTGCAACGGCATATATATGTCTAATATTAAAACGAAAGGTATTTTTGCTATCGAACTTTAATAAAAATAAATATATATAAACTGGCACACGAAGTCAAACAAAACACGTCAAACGACTCGATGTCAATAAGTATATCAACGTTCGTGATATAGGCAAGGCCTATTACAGTCGAAAGTATGCTGCTATGTCGATTAATTGCGTAGTACGAATTCCACTTTACAAATTAATAAATATTTGTTATTTTCCATTGCCAAATCGAAAGAGAAAATCAAAAATGACTGTAACAATCGGCATATGATTATGGTAACAATTTTAATGATAATATGTATTATTGTTTCAGATATGTATGCTGTGTGCAGTCACAGCTTATGCTCAATATGATTCGCCAACACCACCCCGGATTCAAATTCCCGGTGCAATTGTAGGAGGTAGACAAGGTGGATTTAGACAAGGAAGACTACAGGCCGCTCCAGTTCCAAGTGGAGTAGCAAGGATAAGGAGGCCTGGACTCGCCAGGCCATCGTTCAAATCAGTAGATGCAACACCCCGCCCAAGTCTTCAGTCTCTTGAGGAGCAATCTAAACCAGTTACAGAAGAACCTGAAGATGAAATAGAAATCAACACACCAACTGCTTATGTACCAAACGCGTTTTCCACAGCAGAACCACAAAACGACTTTTACGATATAACAACTACATCTCAACCAAAGCCACCAGCTATTTTTAATTCATCTCCGTTCCAACAAACTACACCAACAGCACCAAAACCAGAGCCAGTGAGACCTACACAATACCGCCCCTTATTACCGCAATCATTTAGCCCCGTCAGAAATGAACCCACTGCGAGACCGCAACCAGTCAGACTTCAGCCGTTATCGAGCAGACCACAGCGGCCTGCGTTTAGGCCTGAACCAAAGCCTTTCGTAGATGAAGAAGATGATTACGTTCAACCCGTGAGACAATATTCCCGACCACAAGAGCCTATTCGTGCACCTGCAAAGAACGTGCCTGCACAAAGATACACTTCTTCCAATTCTAGAGAAAAAAAGCCGGTAGCCCAAATTATACGTAAATATCGAGAAGAAAATGAAGATGGTAGTATTACATGGGGATTTGAAAACGACGATGGTTCATTTAAGGAGGAAGTTATTGGCATAGATTGTATCACCCGTGGTAAATATGGATATGTCGATCCTGATGGTTTGAAACGAGAATACAACTATGAGACAGGTATTGCTTGTGATAAGGCCCGAGAAGACAAAGAACAAAAAGGCTTTATTGACTACCAAGAAAATAAAGCAGTTTTACCAAATGGTATAACTATCGACCTGGCAGCAATGGGTAAAAAATCAAAGAGGCCATTCAGATCAGCGAGTAATCACTAGACTTATAAGTATATAAAATATATTTATTTTAGGAGCTCTAATTTTTAAGACATCATTGTCTTGTCACTCAGTGTATATAGAACCATAATATTTTGTTAAAATGGTTTTAATTGAGCCTAACTTGACAAATAAAATATAAAATAATATTTTTTCTTTCTTTCATTTCATATTGTTTATTAAGTTTTATTTGTATATACTTATGTATATTTTTAAAGCAAAATTAAAAAAAAAAGTATCATCATCTTCATCTTTCAAGTATATGATATTATATGGTTTTCATTGATATAAAAATGGTTTCTTAATATTTATATATACATATATATATTTCTCAATTCCTATAAATCGTTGTAATAGTTGATTTACTTTAAAATTTAATTCAATAAGAATTTTTTTATATATACTAGTCACTCAGGTAAGTGTGCTATTTTCGAAGATATTTACCCATTGTACGTCGAAGTGACATATACGTTATCTTTTAGGTAACTTTTTGGTCGTTGATGTTATTCGTGTTTTTTATATATGTTTGTGATTTATTTGCTTAACTTTTACATAATTATTTTTTATGCTTAGATAAATGTTGAGACGTCATGATGACGCCGCAATGTATGTTAGTGGTGAGCGAATATAGCGTAAAATGGAGTGAATAGCAATGATTTTCAACTTGGACCAAAAAATTTGTTGACAGTAACTGGTTGTTTTTTACCTCAGGTGGTATTATATCATGCCCGGTACCATGTTGAAAGAGCTATAACAATATTTATTTAATTATAGGCATAAGTTTTCCAGTTAGTAAAACTGTTAGGGCTACCAGAAATTACTTTTATCCAACATTTAAAAATGTAAGGTTGTGTGGTTTAAATTGTTTAGGTTTGAAAATGCTTACTGAAAATTAATCTTCTGATTTCATAAATAAAAAAAAATTAATAAAAAAAATACCTATATATTATGGACTTACTATTTATAAACGTAGAATCTAAACAGTAACAGTCTGTTAATGTCCCACCACTGGGCTAAGGCCCTTATGAGAAGATTTGGAGCTTATTCCACCACGCTGCTGCAATGCGGTTTGGTAGAATACACATGTGCAGAATTTCAATGAAATTAGACACATGCAGGTTTCCTCACGATGTTTTCCTTCATCGTCAAGCACGAGATGAATTATAAACACAAATTAAGCACATGAAAATTCAGTGGTGCTTGCCCGGATTTGAACCCACTATCATCGGTTAAGATTCACGAAACGCAGAATCTATGAAAGTAACTATTTAGTTATCTATCTAATCTCTATTGTTGCTAGTTGTATTGTTGCCACTAGTTGCTATTTACTCATTAAGGTGCTTGCCCGGATTTGAACCCACTATCATCGGTTAAGATTCACGAAACGCAGAATCTATGAAAGTAGCTATTTAGTTATGTTAACAGTTTTTGACAACCCTATTTATTAATCTCTATTGTTGCTAGTTGTATTGTTGCCACTAGTTGCTATTTACTCATTAAGGTGCTTGCCCGGATTTGAACCCACTATCATCGGTTAAGATTCACGAAACGCAGAATCTATGAAAGTAGCTATTTAGTTATGTTAACAGTTTTTGACAACCCTATTTATTAATCTCTATTGTTGCTAGTTGTATTGTTGCCACTAGTTGCTATTTACTCATTAAGCGTTTCTATTATTCCCTATGTTTCTATTAGACCCATACCACTATTCTATTCCCCCTTCAATAGATACTCTTAACCCCTTTTATACAATAAATTCACCCACATTTTAACAAATTGTTGAAGTTTATTAACAGATTCTAACTTACCTTTACTGAATTTTTATAATTTATCACACATGTAATGAGATAAACACACGAAACAGGACAATTCACTAGTTTTGCACACCTAAAATCAAGAGTTACGACGGTTAAATTAAGCGCGTTTACAGAGGGTAGACTTTGAAGTAAATTTTGAAGTATGTTAATTTTGATACTTAAAACATGTTGCCGACGCAAAGAAAAAATGTTAATGTGTAATCATTTAAAATTCTACCAAAATCCTTATTTTTATATTCACCCCGAAATTTGTATCCACCCCTTTTTACGGTACCGATTATTGCAAGAAACCATCAACGAAGTGGTTTCGATCAGATGTTGACTGCTGGACGTGTTCGTTCGAGCAGCCGCAAGACAAACAGATGGCCAATGGTTATGTTTTATGAGACTTTGAATATGGCGTATGTAAATGGATTTTTATCACAATGTTATAGGCAAACAAGAAAAACCTTTGAGTCTGCGTAATTTCATGAAGAATCTCAGCAATATGCTCATGGCGACTTGAATGTCCAGAAGGCACAAGGCAAAGCAGAATATTCCTACTCTATCAAAAAAAGTTGGTTTGAATGAATGAATCCAAATCAGTGTATATCTTCGTAAGAGTCCAGCTAAACACTCTGAACAAAAGGTTGATATTGCTTTGCCAAGGAAGAGGAAATACTGATCATTTCATTGTTGAAAAATCAGATGAATGACTAAATCTTTATGTGATCAATGCAAAAATCCCATAAATGGCAAACATAACTTTAAGGCTAAATCTGATTATTTTTATTATTATTTATTAGGTTTATAAATTATTAAATAATGTTGATTATGTCAGATATAACTGTAAATTAAGGCTCAGGAAAAGATCTCAATTAAAGTATTTTTTTGTTTCTATGCTTTTAGTATGTTTTTGTAATTCTATTTTACTCTTTAAGTATATAAAATTCCTACTATATTTTTATTTTATTGTTATGATGCTATCATGAACAAACTACTGTAACACATTAAGAAATCATAATATACACCTGATCCTAAATATGCCTTCTATCAGTGCACACATCGTAACAACATATGGCTATCTTTTCTGTACTACAAAATAAGGTTATCTTTCTAGGGTAAAGTTTTAAACAAATAGTTTATATTTTGCTCTGTGGTGGGGCAAAGGCAAAAGTATAGACATGCTACAATTTAAATAAAATCTTAAGACTATAAATATTAAATAAAAAAAATGTTGTAAAATTTTATTTATTGGTCTTCACTTCTGAAAATTTTACTAACAATATAGGTACAAATATCTTACTTAATTATTCAATAAGGGCGATTATTCATGTATGGCTGAGCTCTTCGCATCGGAGGTGGCATTCTGTTAGGTGGAGTAATTGAAATGTCGAGATAATTACCAATTTGGAATTTGACGTGTGCTAGTGTTTTGTTGTCATCATCACCTCGTTGACCAGAACACGTAACACCAATTTCACGCATACGATACGTTGGTGATCTCATATCTGGATATACTATCGCAAAATCAAAATATGTGCCTTTACGCCGAGTTTCGGGATTAACTTCTTTAACAAGACCTGTTAGCTCACGCAATGATGCATCCATCCATGTGTATATTTGTAGCTCATTTTGAGGAACATTTCCTCTAGCATAATCACCCGATGAATTATGTCTTCCAGTAGAACAAAACACTCGCAGTAACAATGGGCATGTCTAAAAGTAAATAAAGATAATAATACACTTTTTTAATTAAAATGTTTACTTGTCAACTTATATCACACGTTAGATTTACCTTTTCTCTATCAACTGGCTTCTCAGCAGGTTTAACTTCTTCAACAACTAATGACTCTAACCCTGCCATTTTCATAATCCGTATGCACGATGAAAGTAAAATCGATTTTGTTGATCGAAATTAATTTGTCCACAATTTTGAAAAGTATTTAGATCGGTATAAGCGTTATTTATTTATCGTTACAAACTATAACCAAACAGTGACAGATCAGGCATCCCAATATGACAGCATGTTCATTACACAGATTAATCAAATTAATAGATAGTCCTTCTTAAATTAGGTTATGCTTGTTAATAAAATTCGATGTATTTGTATTGGTTGTATGATGTATTGTTTCAGACGCTAGATAGCAAACAGTCGACATTTATAAATTTATTATTGAATGCCATGGGTTATAGTACGATTTCAATATCAATTCTAAATACTGAAATATAATTATGTATATAGCACTAAATATTATAAATATGTTATTAAAAAAAAACAATAAAGTACAGTACAGTACAGTAATAAGTATTTTTGTTAAAAACATTGAAATGAATCTTTCAAAAGTGACAAATGTCAAGCCTGTGACATCTTACATTTAATCGATTAGGTTTTGTTTAATGAAAATAGAGTGGGTTTAAGACTTCGGTGTTGTGATCAATAATTTATAGTTCAATATCAAAAATTCTATGCTAATACGGATCTAAGCTTGATAAAAAATAATGGCAAATAAAGAAGATGAAGAAACATTTCAAGAGGACATTGTATATATAAACCCCGAAGACGGAATGCCTAATATTCATCCTAATATTGCTGATATAGACCACGAAAGCGATTCTCTAAATGAAATAAACGATTTGGATGACTTACCTAAATCTGTGATCGTAACAAACATTCATAGTAACGTTTTCACCGACGACAAATTAAAGAATGAATTAGAAGATCTTTTTCGTACATTTGCGGATAATATTACGTTTCAGTGGTTAAGGAGTTTTAAGCGCTTACGTGTTAATTATGACAGTCCGCTCGCAGCGGCTACTGCTCGTGTTCGTCTTCATCAGTATAAATTTTATAATTCATGCATTAACTGTTATTTTGCACAGCCAGTGACACCAATTTCTTTAAAAAACCTGCGACCGCCAGCTCCCGTAAAACAGTTTTTGATTTCGCCTCCAGCAAGTCCACCTATTGGGTGGGAACCACGTGAAGAAGGTGAGCCAATAGTGAATCCGGACTTATTGGCTGCTATAGCCAGCCTCGCACCTGGGGAAAGCCATGAGGTACATGCACCAACTCCCACTCAACCTGCTATTGTGGTACATACGGCTTTACCTACCGATACCAATGCTCCAAGTCATGTCGGAGTTACAATTCCACATACTCGTTGCCCTGAATATTAATTCATTGTGTTAAAGTATAGGAAATTTATTATTAAAGTAGATGTTTAATATTTTTGTTCTATCACATGTCAGTTTTTTGACTAGTGATGCCAAAGACAAATACTACTTTCATTTGTAGTTTTATCAAAACATAGGTGTTTGTTGAACAAACAATTTTTGTCACTAAGGTTAGGCTTATAAAGTAACGGCTTATAAGTTTGTTTTATTTTGGCAAGAAAAATGTAAAAAAATAAATTGGTGCTATTTTTTAATATTTATATTGCTTGTGTTTGTATAATAGAATATAGAAAATTCATAGTTTATTATTTATTGTATGACAGCAAAGCATGTAATTCAAAACAATATTTATTGTCACTACACAAAGAAAGCATAAAAAGTTAATTATGTGATATGACAATTTTACAATAAATTTTCTTTAAAGATTTCAAAAGCATACAGGGTTCATAAACACATACTTTTTATTTTATTTATCATATGTCAACAAAATAATTATTAAAGATGCTTATAACAATTCTTAAAAAAGTTGCAAAGTATTTTTAAAACTTTATTAAATGCTGTAGTGTCAATGGATGTTGTATTGCTTCCGAATATTATTAAAAAAAAATAGTAAACAAAATTATAAAATTGCTTGAACTCACATATCAAACAAAGCTAAACATTGAGGCAGATTAAAATATTCTTTTATTTTCATAATAAAATATGCTCAAGCATCATAAGGTTGATTGATAAAATAATTTGAGAATTTTTCAATATTTAAAATACTTTATGATTTTCATGCATCAAATTAATAATGCTTTTTGTTCCTTGTGAAACATTGCGTTTTTCCTGTTTTGTTTTTTTATTTATTGACTAATTGAATTGGCTTATTATTCCAAACATAATGTATAAAATATAGTAATGGCTTATAAGTGAACAAACTAGTTTATTTCCCAATGTGTGAATAGGTAGTAATAAAATTTTAAGAGAATTGTTATCAAGCACCTCAAATATTTTGTTTTTACTTTCATTGAATTTATATTAAAACAACGTTTTTCAATTATTCAGTGTCTTGTAACTTAATTTATATCTGTATTTTACTAAGTTTGATTGTTATGTACAATCACAGTACAATCAGAGATTTAAATGTACAGTTATTAATTTAAAATTTAATCTCAACTGAAATAAAGCAGTTAATATTTTCAAAACGTACTATTATATTGTACCAAAACTATTAAACTAGACTTTTATGAAAATGAATGAATTAACATTGTGATGAATATTTAATAGCAAAAATTAAACATTGATATATAAGCTTACAATAAATACAAGCAAATATTTAGACAAAATGAGTTAAATTTACGAAAATCGTGACATTAGTATATCTTTTGGGTAAATAACTTATGTATTTTTATTTGGATAAGCAATAAGATTTGATTTATTTGTTAAACGTAATCTTGTGATTGTAATTTGTAGAGCAGGAATGCTAAAGCAATTTGCCAAACTAAAATGTTGGCAAGGCCCGAGGCTGGAAAAGTGCTTTTTAGGCCAGTTGCTAAAAGAGTATTTACACTGTAATATTTATCGATTTCTGTTTATACAACTTTCACAACCCTCTGGAATAAGCTCCAAATTTTCTCCTTAAAAAAAAAGGAGAAGAGGCCTTAGCCCAGCAGTGGGATATTCACAGGCTGTTACTGATACTGTACGGTATTGTACCACCCTCTGAAATCCAATATATTATACAACATTTTATTAATTCTTCTTGACCAATTTTAGTTAATATAATATAATAACTTTTGGCATTAACATAACAATACTTGTACCCATTTTTCTTTGATGGTTTTGCAGCTAAAAAATTTCTTTAATTTTAAAACTAAAATCATAATTTATTTCCAACACATTCACTTAGTAAATTAGGAGCCTCGATTGACATGAGCTAGAACATAGGTTCAGCTTCCGATGCAACTTATTTTTTGAGAACTTAAGTATAATTTCATTTTTTTTCTTTACAATTTCTATTTATTAAGCATGGTTTTGGTGATAATTCAATAAAAATTTTATGTTGTAAAAGAAATAGTCATTAACTTATTTTTGTTTTTAAATATTTTAAGTCACATGAACACAAGAATTATGAAAATTGCAAATGCAATTTAGGCATAAGATAAGTTTAAAATTATATATTGTTTTCTTTTTTCATGTGTACCATCCAAATTGATAATAAAGTATGCCTATATGATAATTAAATAAAAATGAATCTATAAAAATGTTACTAATAAGACGTTGCAGTGTTTGTTAGTCATAAGTTGCACAGACGTGATATATTGCAAGTGAAAATTACTCATTGTTTTAATTCTAAGTTTTGAAAAATATTACTTTTTCTAATATTCAGTAATAATATCTAATTTATATTACATAAGTAATTTAAAAATATTTCTCTCACTAACTGATTGTGTCTTACATTTGATATTTTTAAACTACGGGATATCAACAAAGTGCAACTGCTGTTAAAGTGCACCGGGAATAAGTGGATAATCACTATATAACCATTAATCACAATATAAGTGTTTTTTAACTCTTGCCAAAAGTGTGTGTATAATTTCAGCTAAATAGGTTGAACAAGATTTTACGCGCACGCCTGCTGTTACGTATGAAATTGAATAAAATCTTGTTAAAAATCACTCGTATCTTTTTTGTAAAACTATTTTTTAGTATTTGTTACACCAAATAGAAAATTTAAAAAAAAAGTATACTCACCGTCTTTCTTGTTCAACCTGTCTTAACCGGGACTTGTGTTTGTAAATTAAAATTAATTAGTACTAGATATTAGATATACTGTTGCGATTACATCACAACGAACTGGCAAAATTTATAAAAGTTGATAGATTCATATTTTTGGATGTGCATGTAGACGGCATTTGTATTGCTTTTATAGATTTGATGTCGATCAAAGCAAATGTAAATGTTACTATTTTCATAGTAATAAATAATATTTTAAAGCTTTTAACCAAAGAAATTGTAATCAACACTTTCAATTATTAATCCTAGTGAAATATTAACAGGGATAAGTTAAGAGTAATTTCAAATTATGGAGAAATAATAAAATATGTATGTGCAGCAAATATGTTTAATGTATGTCGAAGAACCTAAGAAATCTATTATTTACACTAGTATTAATTATATACAGTTGTCGATTTCATTTTCATTGTTTATTCTTGACTAATTGTAAAACAAGTAATTAATGTATACAATTTGTACTCAAATTATATACAAAATTATTTTGTCTATTGTTTACAATTAAAATCGATCTTCTTTTCTTTTTTTTGTTCAAACCCTCTTTTCAGTTCAGCCGGGGTCGGGTCTCCGTGTACGTCTGCGCCAGAGGCTTGTCTGTGTACTCAGATTCTCTTTCTGCATGTTTGACCACCAGGTTACGGGCGGTCGCCCTTTTCCCCGCGGTCGGTCCGGTCCGGTTACAATTAAAATCGATCGCAATTAAATAATTGATGCAACTTAAATAAGTATTTTAAAAAAGTGCTTTGTATTAATTCCTAGTTATATTATATATATATTATAGAAATTTAAAATTAACAGAATGTATAATTACTTGTAATCTATCCACTTTAAAATACAATAAAATTGGTTCAAACCACAGGCTGATAGCGATGTAATATCAGTTCAATCCTGATCTGTTGAGCTATTGTCGTGCTTACCTAGAAATATTAGTATTTCATGTTTTCCCTAATTTTGCTATTTAAAAATGTTTTAAATGATTTCATACGCATTACAGCTTAAGCGTTACATTTAAAACTACTATTAACTATTTATAACCTTGTTCGTGAAATTGTTGATATTTCAATAAATTAATAGATTTTTTTATTCTTAATATTGAACGTGTATCTTAATTGTCCTACACTAGTGTATCTTAATTGTCGTTTTAATCTCACTGTGATGTCTATGTTTATTGTTTGATGTAAATATTAAAAAGAGTTTTTATTTATTGTTGTTTTATTTGTTTTCAATTTTATGTCAACCAAATATATTGTTTATGTTTAAAAAAAATATATAATTTTCCATTGCAAAATCATATGAAAAAATATAATTAAATAATTGTTATTGTAATATGTCAATTTCGTGATTGGTTAATCTTATTTTATTATTTTTTGTAATCAAACAAGTCCAACACAAGTAGCTACATTTGACTGTCCAAAAGCGCTATTCTCAAGTTACCTTAACAGGTTTTGAGGTACAGGTCGTATAAAGTAAGCGTAGTACAGTCTTACGGAAGGCTTACCTAAATAAAGTTAGATTTGTATTTATTTCATACTTCGATTATTTTTTACAATTAGAAGAATATAGTTTAAGATAAACTAACAATAATTAATAAATTGAGTCTTTCTATAAAAATACTAGTCATATAATCTTCTATGTATTTTTTATAAATTTTGGTTTATTCTACAACCGTACATATTGGCCTTGTCTAAAAAGCTGAACGATATTCGACGAAACGGAGTACCGCAGGTTTTTAGTGGGTATTCCAAAGCGTTCGGACTTCGGTTTCACTGAGTCCCACATCCTGTGAACAACTCTTAAATGCATTTTTCCAGCGACATGAAAAAGGCAATAAACCAACTGGTCAAATAATAATATATGTATTTTCGTTAGGCGTACAAAATTTTAAAATACTCCCAAAAACGTACCTAAAGGTAGGTAGGTAGGTATATATATAATTATGTAAAAACTTTTGGGGTTAAAGTCATCTTTAAAATAAAAAACCGTAAGTAACTAAATAATCAATAATAAAAAAATAAAATAACTAGTGTTATATATGTATGTAGTTTGTTGTTCTTTACATTTAATTAAAAAATTATAGTTTATATTTATTGATTTACTATTTTCAGGGATTGGAAATGAATTTAATGATAAATGTCAATGATAATCTTTATTGGTGTTTAGAATCAAAATATTAATTTACACAAAAATATATTCTTATATGTACTTATACATGGATAACAATCAAAATATTTACTAATTATATTATATGAAATTAATTTCGTACTTATTTTTGTTTGTTCGTCCTGCTTTCCTGCCTCAACGCCGTTTTTAACTGTGATGAAGTTGGGCACAAGGATTGTTTCAAACACAGAAACCGGATTCGATGTACATTTTTCCAAATATTATATTATTTACATTCAAGCATAAAACATAATTATCTTTAAAACCACAAAATGCGTGTCTACCGTAGAACAAATGTATAATTATTTCTAATAATTTGGCACACGATTTGTATTTAACACGATGTTTTAACATCGGTGTTTGTATTTTAATAAAGTATATTAAAGAAACATTTACATAGCCGCCTTTTTCTCTTATAAATATTACTACAATTTTGTTTACAATTAGTTTTGCATGAATTAGGAACTCGTAATTTCGTTAAGCCTAATTTTCAATATGTTTTAGCCTCTAACAATATATTATCAATTCATCGTCAAATATCTTTCGAAACGTTGACTAACTTTGGTAACAATATATAGGCAATCGCGCACGATTAGTAACTAGGGTATTGCTATTTAAATATGTACTCTACCTATTCCATTACGTCATACGTTTTAGAATATATATGCTAATTTTCTACTGCGGACACAAATAAAAATATCACAAATGCCATTCCTTTATGGTATTTATGTATGTATGTTACATATTAATTGCACTTTTTCCATATAATTTGATATTTGGTAACTATCTACGAGCTATCGATGCTGATTAGCTTCACACAATCTTAATCTTAATAAATTTCATGACTTTTCCTCTTTATTTTTGTGTTGGACTCAGAGCCTTCTCATATTATTAAAGCTTAGAGATGGTGTACAACATGATACCTATATTAAAACTAATTTTTTATTCTTTTAAGCATGGTCCCAATTTTATTCGACCCTATATGTAATAATTTCAATACTTTTTTTACAAGCTCAGTGTATAAGAAAACTAACATACATCATTTTATATTTCTCTTAAATATTTACATTGACTTTTACGGCGGGTATTTTGTTATAAATGTTTTAAAGATTAATGAAGGATTTTTTGAAAAAAAACGTGGTTAAGGTATTTATAAAAACTATGTACGTATATACTAAATATCTTACTATATATATATCAACAATAATTGTGCATCACTACTTTTATTTTTCTTTTACTCCATCGTTAACACTTAAATCTTTACTAAAGTGCTTCTGCGCATTTGGCAGTGTGAAGCATTGGTAATTGGACGGATATATTTATATTTTTTGTATATCTACAAACCTTTTCTTTCTTTCATAAATAAAGTATATGTATATATCTTCTAACACTTATACTTTTTTATTAATTTCTTCCAAAGGAACCATAGACTCAGCCGCTTTATCATCAATGCTGTAAGGATCAATATTTTCTCTTTTTCCTAAACAACTTGTAAAACAAGTATCACCCTTTCCAAAGTTTTCACCATCCGCTATAGACTGCGGCATTGGTTGATTCATAGTCTCGGGTAAGAAACAGCATAAAAATCCGGAAACAAGAGCTACCAATCCGAATATTACGGCGGGTATTTTAGGGTCAAACGAATCTAGTAAAGTAATTAAAGGTGTCATTGCGCCAGACAGTCTGGCGCACATGGAACCTAAGCCTATTGCAGAGTTACGTACTACCGTAGGGAACAATTCCGCAGAGTAATTGTAAACTATAGCAAATGATCCAGCAATAAACAATTTGCCCGCGATAACAATTACAGTTGATAAGATAGTGCCAGTGGGAATAAAAGCGGCAGTAATACATGCACCACCTCCTATTATCATCATTGAGGTCATAAGCAGTCTACGGCCCCAAATATCAAGGAAATAGATGACCGCAGCGTAACTTGGAAATTCTACTAAACCAAACACAGCAGTAATAAGATAGGGATTACCTTCTAGTTTACCAGTGCTTAATGTTAGTCCATAATAAACTAAAGAGTTAGCGAAATAACATAGACAGATATTAAGAGTTTTCATGCGTAGATTTGGAGTCTTAAAAAGATCTAAAGTGCTAGCTGATGGTTCATCACTTACTTTAGATGACTCAATTTTTCCTTTTGACACAAGAAGAGCTCTATCTAATACTTCATCAGATTTGTTAAACTTTAAAGCTTTTTGAACAATATCAACAGCTTCCTTAGGTCTACCTTGCGCCCATAACCATCGCGGTGATTCATCCATTATCCAAATGTGCGGTATAAGAAGAAGACCGTGCAAACCATAAACTACTTGAAGAATTTGTCTGTTATCTATAAGTGCCCCCCAACCAGCTACTAACATAATTCCAAAGGCAAAAGCACATTGAAAAGAAACCCCACAAGCTGTTCTCTTACTCGATCCGACAAGTTCCATGGTTAATACAAACGCTGGTATGTATGCACCAGCAGAACCAAAAATTGCGTAGAAAAATGTAACAACTAAAAATGACCAATATTCAGGGACGAACGCTACAATTACTCCTAGAATTAATTGGAGAGCACCCGACCAACAAAATACCGTTTTTCTGCCAATTTTGTCAGCTAAGCCTCCGAGAAATACAGCTCCAGTAAATACTCCTAACATGTACACTGTTTGAGCTAAAGCGCCACGCCATCTACGATTACAAACAAGATTCCATTCAATCGCACGAGATGACGTTCTATATCTTGTATCAAATACCCATTTCTCACATGTGGCAGTGTCGTTATATTCAGTAAACATGAGACAATTGTCCAGGCTACCAGAAGGTGTTTTAGGTATTGCTGCTAATATTTCGGAGGAATTCCAAGCAGCGGCCATTTGATTGGTGTCCACTCCCTCTATCCAGCACCTGGAAATGGAATACGTCATTTAATCATTATTCTTTCTTGTTATTTGCTTTTTTATACTTTATTAATCTTTAAATTTGATATGTAGGTATATTGTAAATATGTATGTAAGCAGCATTTTTTTAACTAAATAAACTTATGAGCTATATACATACTTTATTTTTTTTATTTAATAAGAGGTTTGTAAATGAAATACTTAGTGCTTACTCGATTGTTGTTTCACTATAAAATGTCTTACCTGGACAAATATGTAATATTTTGAATGTAGTACTCTCAATGCTTTCTCTAATTTTGTTTTAATAGAACTTAACAAACAAAACCTCATTACGCATTCAATTAGGATTATATTAAAAAAAACATATTTTTTTTTTGGCTAATATCCTTTATTATAAAAAATACAAAACATAATAAGCACTGTCGTTTTTAAAAACTACAATAATATCATTATAATATAAAATTTAAATTTTTTACTTTATTATTAATATTTTTAATAAAAAAAAAGTATATTTTTTATTACAGTTAACATGAAATTTATTTCGAGGCTTACTGTACTAAAAACTGGAGTTATATTGAGCTACTGGGATTTACGAACATTTAATAAAAGCGATGAAGGTAAAATTAATTATATAGTTTTGCTATAGCATTGGCAACATATTACGTATTTATAAAAGAGACACATAAGATATAAAGTTTTGCTATAACATTGGCATCATATTATTACGTATATATGTGTTTAAAAATACACACAGATAAGAATAAAATTTATATAGACTAGCAACTACGACATAGAAAACCTTGTAACGTAACAGACGTTTCAAAAAACTATATTATGGCAGTTTATAAGTATTTTGGCTTAATATGCTGAAAATTATATGTTATTTAACAGCACTGTTAGTTGATTATATTAATTGCTATTAGCTAGGTGATAATTATAACAAATTTTAACTAATTAATAATTTTAAATAGTAATTTATTACCGGAGATTCAATTTAATTCAGAAGTGTGCCTTATTATCATCAAGACTATATTATTAGGGTATACTATACTCAATAAAGGATAATATGAGTAACTTTTTCTTAAAATACATATAATTAGCACCAAGTAACACCAGATACGCTTCATGATATCGGTATAGATCCAATCAAAGAAAGAGTAAAGAATATTATTGGTCGAGACCTTGAATAATTTATGACATTTATTATGGATTCATGAAAAACTAGCGTTTGAATACCTATGGCGATGATTTTATCAGAACTTTGTAAGTAAGTAGAGAACTGTTTATAATATAGCAAATCGCAGAAAATGTAGGTAAATCTAAGGTTTGTTTAACTTTACTCCTTCTACTATTAAGTGTAGATATATATATATTATAATTATAAAATAATAAAATATAATTTATAAAAACATTAAATTAAATAATAAATTACAAATAGTATTTTGACCAGGGATATTTTGTCATAAAAAATTTAAATGAAAGCCGTGTCCAATTTTTTACATATACGAATAATTGTGATGATATTATTAAATTTTACGTGATGTACTGTATGTAAGGTGACGATTGAATTTAAAATATATAAATTATAATACTAAATTTAAAAATAATAAATGTTGTCTACGCTGTCTTTTCTTTTGAAATCAATTAAGTGCATAGTGGAAATAAAAATTCCTTTTTTGCTCTCCGCAACTTTACTATAGAAATTTAAAGTTCAGTAAATAACTTTGCTTGCGTTATATCTTATGGTTTCTGAGTCAAGTTATTTTGATTATTCCCCTCTAAACGTAGAAGTCTACTTTTGAATTCAAAAATGATTCTATCGATTGTCTATTTTTTCTGTTTTATTCCTATAATATATCATATTGGCTATGTGAAACAGACGTTTGTCTACTATAAATTCACTATCTTCTCAAATAAACTTTTTGTTGATACACTGCACGATAAGGGGAGTTAAGTGCGCCCGAGCAAAGCAGTGGGTGCTTTATTTAATTTCGAAAGCAAGCATTAGAACAAAACAAATGACATCTAAAGTAAACAAATTAGGTAAGGAAAACATTCTAACATCTAACAGCGTACATAACATTATACACAGCTTAATATAATAAAATTTAAATCTTTGCATTCTTACATTGCTAAATTAAACGTATCCTCCAGTCCGAAACGAAATGACTAGACAACTTCAAACACAATGAGAAAAAATAACGTACTTTGTTGAAATTCATTAACAATCTAATTTAACTATAATTATAATATCTTATTTCTATACGTACCATGTAAAGGATTCCTTGGTAAACTTATACTACATGGCCTAAATTAAAGTAAATTTAAAAAATCGGCCATTTAGGCTGTCATACAATGAGGCAAGAAATAGTCCTAATTAGTTTGTCTGTATCCAGAAGAAACGCTCGATAAATAAAACAAATATAAAAAAGTAGTAAGACTACTCAGTTACTCTTAATATTCTACTATACAATTTTGATTTATTTTCGAAATGAATGGAAAATAGTAATTATTAAATTTTTTGTTGGTTCTTCTCGGAAATTTTACATTCCCAACCGGTACAAGTTTGATTTTAACTAACTCTAGTAAAATAACTTTAATTATATTATGAATTTGATTTTACATATATTTATGTACGTAGGTAATAAATATATCTGTCAATAGATTTTTATTTATTACATTTAACATATCATGATTTTTTATCCGTTACATCTAACGGGATCATAGTTTCAGGAATATCTTCAGAAGCATTACTCATACGTCTTCCACTACAATTAGTAAAGCATGTATCGCCTACACCAAATTTCTCACCATCCTCAATCGATTGGGGTAGCGTACGACCTATTGTCTCTGGTAGGAAAAATGTAGAAAATCCAGACAACAAAGCCAAAAATCCAAAGATAATGGTAGGTATTTTTGGATTGAGAGTATCGAGCAAACTTATCAATGGTGTTAAAGCACCAGAAACACTAGCGCACATGCTGCCAAGGCCAACGCCAGAGCTGCGAACCACAGTAGGAAATAATTCTGCCGAATACTTATAAATGATAGAATATGATCCAGATATGAATAGTTTACCAACCATCACAATGCCTGTAGCTGAAGTAGACCCGTGAGGTAGTGCAGCTACAACTAAACAAGATATGCCGCCCAACAACATCATTGTGCTAATAAGAGCTCTATGACCTACACGGTCTAAATAATACATAATTATAATATAGCTAGGCATCTCTACGATACCCAAAAGAAATGTTATAAAATAAGGATTGCCATTTAGTTTGCCCGTATTGAGTGAGAGGCCATAATATACGACAGAATTAGCAAACCAGCATCCACATATAATAAGAGTTTTCTTTAACATATTTGGAGTTTTAAAAAGATTGAAAGTTCCAGGTGAACTGTCATCAGAATATTTTGCGCAGGATACCTTACATTGTGATACCAATGCAGGTGAATCAATTTCTTCAGTAGATCCATTCATTTTTAATGCCTTTTCTATTATAGCCACAGATTCACGAGCCCGACCTTGCGACCAAAGCCATCTCGGAGATTCATCCATTAGGAACCAATGAGGTAGTAATATAACAGCGTGTAATGCGTATAAAATTTGTAAATAAAACCTATTATCTATAAGGTATCCCCACCCAGCTAAAAGCATGATTCCAACGGCAAACATTATTTGAAAAGCTACACCGCAAATTGTACGCCGACTCGGTCCTACTAGTTCCATTGTTAGAACAAATCCTGCTATATAAGATCCAGATCCAAAGATCCCGTATAAGAACCTTATCGTAATAAATGTATAGTAATCATTCGCAAACGCAACCGACATTCCTAAAAGTAATTGCATGATGCCAGCCCAAACAAAAACGGTTTTTCTTCCAAATGCATCGCAAAGCTTTCCGAGAATTATTGAGCCTAAAACAACGCCAAACATGTAGGCGGTTTGGGCTGCGGCCCCCATCCACCGTCGACTGCAAACGAAATCCCATTCAATGCCACGTGATGATGTATAATATTGAGTATCGTAAGCCCAAGAATCACAGTCTTCTAATGATTTATTTGGGCCATACATCTTACAAGAATCCAATTTTCCATGATCGTTTAAAGGTATTGCATCAAGAACTAATGAAGAATTCCAAGGCTCCGTATAATTAGAACTATCTACTCCCTTTATGGCACACCTGGAAAATAAAAGCGAATTGCATTATTTAATAAAATTCGTACGTGTAACTTAAGCACAGTGCAAATGAAAAAATTACTACATAAGCCCTATTTTATATTAAAAATGCTTTAATTTTTCTTATCTTATAAATGTTCAGGTTTAATGTGTATATGAATAACAAAAATAGCTTGTGTTAAACTGTTTTCAATCGGTTTAATAACACAAATGTTATTATGAACAAATGACAACAAAATATATTTATTATAATTATAAAAAAGAGTTGATAAAATAGTTCATCACTGTTAAATAAATTTCAAAATTTTGTTAGCACTAACATGCAATATATAATAAAGGAAAGAAAGAAAGTAAGAAATAGCCCTCTGATTTAAATGAACATGCAGTTCACCACCGAACTGTTAAAATTAATAGTTCTATGATATGAGTGAATCAGAAATTTAATAGAAGTTTCGAAATGAATATATTTATTGAAAGACCTACAAAACCTGAGGGTTTATGAGATTAAGGGTTAAGCGTAAAACTTATAACTTATATAATAAAACAAAGCAGATATTTGAAGCCTTATCCAGAATATTTATAGTTTAGAAAAATTGTACTCACTTTTGATTTACCATCAGCACCGAAAAGTCACTCGCTTAAAAAGAACCAAAACCTGAGACCCGAAAAAGCATACTGTACATTTGTAATAATAAAATTCAATATAATAAATAATATGATTAATTAAGCAAATCATCAAGGTTAAATTTTATAAATAATATATAACTAATACAATATTAAATATTTTTTCCGTATGTTGCTCTATACTAAAAGCGTAAATAAAAAAGGGATTTTTTTTTTCATTTAACATGTTTAATGAAATAATAAGGCATTTAATGACTATTTAAATTTTAAATTCAACTAACAAAATGAGGTATACCTCAATCTTAAATTGTTATTTTACTAGATAGAAAAACTAAAATTCTCAAAGAACATTATTCCTGAACATAACTATACCAACGGAAATTTTAAAACTATATCAACGTCGTTTAAACCGAGATAGTTATAAATTATCATGTTAAAATTGTTATGGTCTTTCGGAAGAACTGCAAAAGTCGCAAACACAGTAACTTACGATCATTTCATTGAAAACGCTACAGAAGTGCTATTTTAGAAATATAATTCGTTTAAGTTATATAGCTACAGTCCACGTACCTCATAGCGATTGTGGCTGTTGATATACATATTAAAACAGTTACCCTTTAGTTTTGTCGAAATAACTAGCTGCATATAATGAATGTGTTAAGATAATTTATTCTTCATAACGTAGTACTAATACTTGATTAATAATCCCTATAATACTGTGACATACTACACAACTTTAGCATTCCTAAGAACTAACCAAGTTTTTTTTAATGTCCTCAATGAAATAATTGTTGTGAAATGATTCATATGCTTAAAAATAAATCCTCCGAGTATAATATAAAACTTATTTTTTTTTATAATATTTACAAAAACATTATAAATACCTGAGTCCATATGTTTTGAACATGCACATGCATTCCTCATTCAAAAAAAGGTAGATTTTGAAGAAAAAAAGGAAGCATAAACACACCCATATATCCGAAAACCGTTTCGTAGAATAAAGCATAAAAATATTTCCATACATATTTATATAGTATTATAAAATAATATATAATTATTATAAAATATTCATACGATAATAAACCAATAAAAATACTGTGGATTATAGGGAATAAACGATATTTTTAACTAAAAAAGTCGTTTTAAATAAAAGGAACTTGTTGCTTATTTCAACTTTGCCTTTATTTTCCTTTTGCATCAGCATCACATTGGCTTTTTAAATATGTGGGTGATTGGCGTAGATCCAGAATTTTGCAATTCATTTGAAAATATGTTGTTCCTTTCAGAGACGATCATATTAACCTAATTAACAAAATACTAATTTTAACTATATTTAAACGAAAAACAAACAGTGTTATAAGGTATTATTATTTAAACAACATGTATTTGTTATTTCTCTTGATTTGAAATCAATTCATTATAATATTGATAGTATATTTAAATTAAAAAAATAACACAATTTTATTAAATTATTTAATGGTTCATTGACCTGGCCAAATATTTGTATGATCCATTGATAAGTCGGACTGCCGCAGTGGAATTAATTTGGATGAAAAAGAATTCTCTGCATTTAGGTGTTATTTGACCTACTTAAAAGGTATTTCGGTTTAGAGAGATTATATTAGAGAGATTTATTCTGTTTTTATCATATGTTGCTAATGTATTTCTAATCTTTATTATACTTCTCTATATTACAGAATTTTGTATATTAAAACTCAAACATATGCATTAATGTTATTTATCATACATGTGTACATATATTATGGCATCATGAATATGTATGTGTAACCTAAGACAGAATTAAAAAAAAAAACTTAATTTAACACCGCGTGCTGTATCATGCGGAAAATATTATGTGTTTAATGAAACATAGAACTCTAGCTAATATAGAACATATTATTCCTAGCATATCGGTTAGTTTTCGTGAGCAAATATCGGATGAATTTTACTTTTTAGATTTAATTAATCTCTGCTTTAGACATCTATTATTCCGACGTTGAAATAGTCGGTTATAATAAATTGATTAGAAGACGAGCGTTGTGTTATTTTTAAATTTGATTCATTTATGAACATTTCTCTTTTATGTTTATTACTAACTCATTTTAGTGTTCTATTTTATTTAAAAAATATCTAAAGCATATTAAAAAAGCATCTTAATCTACGCCTTTAACCCATTTTTTAAAAAGTAACCTATTTCAAGAAATATATAAAATTTTATCAAGTAAACCTACTTAATTTCCAATGTAATAAATAATATTATTATTAAATCTATAAATACCTATGTTCTGGTACAGCTGCAACAGTTATCAAAGAAAGCATATGTAACCCAGCTGTCATCGCTGCCAGGATATGGAGAAAGAATTGAAAGCCTTGATATCGCCCGAAATCTCCTGGAATAAAAAAAAACACATATTAGTTTATAAAGTATTCGTCGTTATTTTAATAATAGATGCTAAAACCTTCTATATATTATATGTAACTAATAATAAAAGTTAATACATCGTATATGATTCAATCAATTCAATTCAAATGCAAATATAGTATTATATTTATTCTAAGATTTTTTAATAAATACTATCGCTTGCAGAATGTTTAAAAATACCGGTTATACCTTTTTAAGGCTTGTCGCGTTTATCTAATCCTATAAACTATTATAATACATAATTATTTTCTCGGTGTCCAATAAATGTTGAATAATGGGGTTTTGCACAACACTTAAAATCAAATGCAAAATCCTTTCTTAGTGATCTTCTTCAAATCTGTGTATTGACAGTAGTATTACAACAGCTGTAATTACAAATTAGTTAAGTAACTCGACAATAATGTGACGTTTTTGTCAAACATTTTTACGTTTAGTATATTGAGAGAGATGGATACGCCAGACAAAAAAAAAACAAAGAGTCAGGGAAATGTTGTGTGACAATATAATAATATAGCCGTCACTTTCTTCCTCATAAGTAATGTGGAAGAAAGTGACCACGGCAATCAAAGAAAAGCTGACGGGAAATCGTATGGGCATGTCATAGCAAGAGATAAATGGCATGGGACTAGAAGATGAATATGAACATTGATAGATGGAAAAGGAGAGGAAGACCAGAAAAAAGATGAATGAACGGTGTGAAGACTTTATGGACAGAATGGGGTGAGTATAGAGGTGATGGCTGAAAGAATGATGATCCATATTGACGAATATAATACAAATGTGAAACGTGTCGATTACGTTTTTCTGCGGAAAACAACAAAACTAAAATTTATTTATTTAGCTGTTAGCAGGTGAATGTTTCAATTATTATTAATGTAATAATTCATGCAGATTTCAATTTGAAGTCGTTCGAATCGTTTTAATTATTTTAATCCATACTATAATTGAACAAATTTTCGTTCAACTCCATATAATAAATTTTTCATTGATTGAATAAAATGAAAACACGAATTATATTTTACTATCTTATGCGCTGCAAACGCATCGAGGTCGAAATATGCTTGCCAACTGTAACACAGAATAACGAGGTTGTCTAACGTGACTGTCCAATTATGTTTTTCTTTTCACTTTGAGTAATAGTAATTAAAGCAATTTTTAACATGATTGTTATATTTTATACCAGTTTTAATAGTAAGTACATATTTAACTCAAAACTAAAATTCCCTTTGCTTTAGACACTTTATCCTTACAATGTATTATCAGTTACTTTTCTAGTTCCACTTTCACTCTTATCTACCGATGATCTATCTACCATCGTGAAATTTTACATACAATTTATCAGGAGTATCAAGAAAAATAAATATATCTAACACCTACCAATCAGACGCGAGCAAAGGTGCGGACTGAATCTACTTGTAAATAAAAAATTATGTTGTTTGAATAAGCCAAAGTAAAAACGAAAACAGTAGTCAACCTTACAAAGATAGGAATTTTAGGTAATTTTTTGAATAGAGGACACAATTTTTATTATATTTTTTAAACAACCTTAATGTTATCAAATTGATACTAACTCGTTTTAATAATGAACTAAACACCTAATTATTACGATAGCTAATTAGAATGACAGTACATTTTTTATTGTAGAATCAGTATCGCTTTACAGAATCGGTCGCCAATGTATTATTGGTTATCATGTTTTGAATTCAATTGAAAATAACTAGGCCAAGGATTTCAACAGTCTTTAATCTTATGTTTTAATAATATTTCGCTAATTTGCCGCATTATTATAATGTAACATAAGCCCTTCACTTTTAAACCGAACTATTTCACACAAACAAACATCGAAGACATTTTACGATAGCTACTACATATATATATATATATATATATATATATATATATATATATATATATATAGTGACTATAATATATATATATATATATAGTGACTATAATATATATATACATATATATTATAGTCACAAAATATATCTTTTGTTACAATTAAATAAGAGATAGTTTAATAAGTTTTGTTTATAAAAATTTCGTCTAATTTAAGTCAATTTTGTGGTAAGATGACACAATCCTTGTTTATCTTTTATTATACTGACTTGAATTGTTAGTTATTATATTACTTAACTGTATTTATTTATCTTTAGTAAATAACTTTTATCATACATAATATTAACTATTTAAAGATGTTGTATTATAAATAAATAGCTGAGATATAATAAATTAATATTTAAGCTATTTATATATCATAAAAGCAATAATATCATATTCACTTGGCAACTTGGCAGGGTATTGGCGTAATATACAATATATTGGACGTTTTCTGAATATGTTTAGTTTCGTATTTTCACTACCAATATTTGTCTACGCGTAATGCGTATTACTTCACAGCGTCAACTCTACAATAAAAATCCTACGTATACTTACTATATAAAATTTGTAGAAACCCTAATATTAATAATAACAAATATCTACAGATTTAACGCTGACCTTAATTTAATTTAAAAACTTGTAAGGATTCTTAGTCATTTCTATTACGACACTTTCCTAAAATTACAGACACGAATATACCTACGGACGTACATTGTCATTCAAGCCTCAATATTTTTTATTTTATAAGTAGCAGATCTACTGTTAGTTATCAAATAAAAAATCTTTTTACAACGTTATTGTGACGTCAACCATAACTCTCTAAGTTAGTTTACGTACAATAAATGAATATTTATTTAATTAATTTAACAAATTTTAATAGGTCTTTGTATCTAGAAGAGCACATCTATACCCTATCTTCCCCTATCTACTACATAATTTTATTGTTGACATGAAAAACTCGCTTTATAAGAATATAGAGTTCTTGAGAATGTCAAAAGAAACGCTGACTCTACATCTTACATGCCAACATTCTTGTCAGATTAACTGTTCATGTTTAATTTTAACAAACTGGTATAAATCACGTTATGAAGTAAAAATATTGAGTAGATACGTATCTAAAACTATCTCTTATTTATAACAAATATTAAACGAATTATTTGATTTTTTATAAGATATATTTAATTGAAATTTATCTCAGACAGCAAATGTTTTATTTAACTCGAAGTAATTACTAAACGTATCAGGTAAGTAAGGAAAGAAATAGTTTTATAGAATAATATATTTTAAAAATCGAAAAGATTCGCTAATAATTATTAAATATTATAGCTTGAAATAAAATAAAATTGAAGGGCTTTTTTTATCATTTTTTTCATTGCTGTTATAAAAAAATATCAAGAAATGTAGGCATTTATAGATAGCGATGTTAATGGATGATCATGTAAGCCGTAAATAAGCCTTTTCCACAAAACAAGAACTAATGATAGACGGATGTACGGCTACTTGACTACAATCAACCACTTAATATTTACACGTATTTGCGAATGCTGCAATTTTGTGACAAGAAGATTAGCTAACATCATCTCAATGTCCTTCATAATGTTTAGGTACATTCTTAATACTGTCTATGAGTTAAATACAATTACAATTTGTATTTTCTAATAAAATATTTGTAGCTTATCTTGATGTTTAATCGTTATTACATTTTCAATTTTTAATTACTTGTGTTGATAGACTAACATATTATAACAGTGTTATAATATATAAATGTTATTATAAAATATATATTCAAATAGTTCAAACTGCACTTCATACTGTAATCGAGAACGTGTAACCAGCTGTATAAGCTATTCTTAGGTATTACAAAACAAATATTAAAAGGACAGAGTGCGAATGAGAACGGCTCACATTAAACTTATTATTTTATTTGTATTTCGAATGTTAAATATTTTTAAGAATTACGTGACGAAAAACACAAGTTACAATGCTTTATGATTATTATTATAATTTACCTCTATTATATTTATATAAGTCAGGTAAGTAAGCAAATAGGATTCAAGTGTAAATCTACAAAAACATATAATTTATATGTACCTACCTATACATGCTAGCGATCTAAATTACAATATGCAATGTAATAATAAAGTTGCTTCGACCGATAACGCGATAAGTGAACTATAATACATTATCAACAACTGATAATTATGTTCTTTATTACAAACGCAATCCGGCCTAATTATTAAAATTTATTTTTTCTTTCATAATGAAATAAAATTATCAAATATAAACTTTATAAGCGTTAATAAAACTATTGGTACTGTATTTATTTATGAAATCGTTTTGTAATATATGTATATTATTGATTTTTTTTCTAATATAGTGAAAGAAATAATTAATAAAACTCTACATTGTTATATATCCTGGTTGCAAAATCGCCTTCTCTTTCATGAGAATAATAGCCCAAAAAACACTGCTAGGTATGGGGCCTTTTCTCTTCAGGAGAGGCTTGGAACTTTTTACAATACTGTTCCAACGAGGATTAATTATAATATAATAAATTAATTAGAACACATAATAATAATCGAAACACGCAGGTTTTTTTTCTCGAGATAAACACAAATTAAGCACATGAAAACGGAGTGTTGGTTGCTTGATTATAACCTTTGATAAGATATACTTGTTCTATAAATCCCTTTAAATTATAATTTAGGTGCTTTAGAATCACTCTGTTTCTTGAATACGCGATTTAGAAAAAATCTTGATATTAATAATTAATTAAAATGTAAGCCGTATCAGTATGTATCATTGAACCGTCACAAGGTTATCACTTCGCTTAGGTTTATCTGTTGTATTTGACAAGTTACATAATTTGAAGTCAAAGTCATGGGAATCAAATCTAAATGCTCAACCTTACCTAAATATATAACGTTTTATATTCATTTATATATGAGATACACCTTTTGGCGCCCTTATGGGGTTAGACCGACTCGTATCCCGTGACGACAAACGACAAGACGCTCTATTTTCTTGTTACCTCCTCCGTCTCCGCGTTTATACTCTAGTGTGTTGCGCGTATATTATATATTCGTTATTTATTGTTTATTTGATGACTTTACCATAAAATTCGATGTTTCACATCTTCAGCGCCTCCCGTGACGGCCTCTTTTTTATATTATATATATTTTTATATGATTACAGTAGAAAATCAATATATAAAATATGTCCCAGTTACGCTTATTTATTGACGAGCATCGACATGTCTCAGGGATATGATTCCCATTATCATAAAACTCCATGGACGAATCGAAATCGGTCGGAGATGTGTCAAGCATTCCTTGATAAAAAACATTAGATAAAGCGGAACAATAATAATAATATTATGAAAACTTACGATTCATTTCGACGCATTAAAATATTGTGCATAATGCGTAATTAAAATACATTTTATTAAATCAACTGGTTTTACATGTAAGTATATAATGAGAAGGAATTAGAATAACCTTACTGCGCATTATTACAGTATTACCTATACTGAACTTAATTTAAAAATAAACGTTTTCCTCGCGAAATTTTTCTTTACCGCCGAGCACAAGATGAATTACAAATTTTAAAAAAATCAAGAATAACTGCGGTTTTTGTTTGGATCTCTCTGGTCTATTTATTGGGATCTCGTCTTACTTACCAGTAGTATTCATTCATAGAAGAACTGTTTTTTTTCTTTTTTTTAAGTATATAAGCTAACGCTTGACTGTTATCACACCTGATGGAAAGTGATAATACAGTCTAAGATGGAGCGCGCTTGCCTAGAAGATGCCTATTCACTCTAGACTTGAAGGTACCCATATTGTAGGTGGTGGGAAAAACAGAGGTCGGGAGGGTATTCCAGATCTTAGCGGTGCGTATCAGAAACAAAACTGGTTTATTTAGTTCTACTTTTAGTTTTAAACTACTTATCTTATTCTGTTTTTGTTTTACATGACAGTCAACATTTTTCCGATTGCATCAAGCTAGTGTCAGTTCACACATTTTAAAAACTTCATAAACTAATTTACATCATTTCTTCCATGGGTAGGTACCACCCATTCATAACATAACAAAACTTAGTAATTGTTGTGTTCCGGTTTTATCATTCAAACCGGAACTATTACTACCATTACTATTGCTATGTACAAGGAACATAATATCTTAGTTCCCTTGGTTGATGGTGACGATGTAAGGTGAGTATTTCTCACAGTATCTATGAGCGACCACTTACTACAGATGGACCCGTTATCATTTTTTTTAAAGAAAAAAATACGTCATTCTACATAAAAAAAGCAACACCGAAGTGATTTCACATTTTTTTTTTGTATTTTATTCACATATAATGTACAATTTATCATAATTGTAGGAACATACATACATTATTAGTCTAGTATCGTTATCATTAGAATATAATATAAAACATTTAATGATTGAAACAGTATGCATAAAACGTGTTATATTATATGAATCAACAATTTTTCGTTTTTCTAATAAAAAATAATTATAAAAATTTCAAATAAAATAATTGGGTCAATTTTAATTATGTTATCGTCATGCATAATGTTTATTAGCATTTTAAATAGGTTTCTAGTTTATCTACTGTTTTTATTTTTTGTTGTATGAATATTTTTCTTGATGAATGAAAATTGTTAAGACTGCGAACATATATGTACGAGTACGAGACCCACATCATGGTGGATTCCAATTATATAGTACAAGAAAAATAGAGGTCCAAGAAGTTGTCCTGGGTCCTGAATTATCTGAAATTTGTTTGTTTTTTGTAGTGTTTTTTTATTATCTTAAGACAAGTGATATTTTGTTATCCATGTTCTTTTATGATTCCATATTAATATTTAAATCTTCACCTATTGCAATTTTCGTATGATATTGCTTTACCACCAAAAATAAAACCCAGTCGTATCGTATAAATCTTCATTCACAGTTCAATGTTTAGATTGATTTTATTATGAACATTTTTTTTTCATTTTTGTTATCAATGTTTCCATTACATGATATGCCCTTTCTATTTAAAATTCAACAGGTTCAAGAGATCAGACCACATTAGTAGTCAAATAGAAAACTTTGTGCACTGTCCGTGTTCGATTTTCAATAACCGTATCAACTTTGATGTCTTAAGCTTAAGAAGACATAAAACTATTAAAATCTATTTATATTATATTAAATCCGATAATTGTTTGACGACTAAGCAACGCAACGGTCATGGTTATGCGCACACGCTAAAGGTTAGGTTTCAGGCATCATTAACAAAAATTATAGGCCAAAGGCATTTGTCACGGTATCTACTATTCGGTTATAAATAATTAATTTACAAATTTATATGATCAATTAGATTTGAGCTACGTGATCGAAAAATATAGTATGAATGTATATATTGTCAAGGAACTTTGAATACTGTATCCTAGCCAGATCGATCCACTACGATACTGAAACTAAATATAAATGATAAATTGTATTGTCATTTTTATATTCGTGTATACACGTATAACTTTATTATCAATTTTTCAGAAAACAAACAGTTCTATCCACCCGTTGTTAAAATTTTATAAGTGGTCGGACATTTACGAGTACCTTGTTACGTGAAAAAAAACATCAAAGTGATTAGCTATGTAACCTCCTTATTTAATACTAATTCAAGATAATACAAATCATCATTTTTTATTTATAGGAATGTTTTTTTTTTGATTTGGTATTGTTAAACCTACGTCATAACTATCGAGCAGGACAATATAGTCACGGTCAATTAATTATAAAAAGTGTTAAAATGAAATAAATTGCTTTAGCCTTAACATGGAAACGTTAATTATTTCTTTAAAGATGTCTTAAGAAAATTTATATAAATAGCTTAAGCAAACACTTTATCATGAGTAGAGGCCACTGGCCAAGTAATAAGATTGGGTTAATGATTAGTATTGCCACACGTCCCGTATTTCCCGGGACGTCCATACTTCGTAATTTTAAATGTCCTGACGGAACATGACGGAAAGTAGCACGCCTTGAATGTAACATTTTTGCTTTACTAAATCAAATAAAATTTTAATTTATTACCATTTTCAATTACGATTACAATTCGAACAACGAGTTACATTATTCGGTCATCATTCAAATGTAAAATGTAATAGAAACAAGAGAGGTAAAAAAAAATATATTTTTACACCACATCAGATTTCCGTCCCAACAAAGTCGATTTATACGTCCTAAGGCAAGTTCGCTTCTATAATAAAATTCTTCAAATATTTAAGCTGTGTCAAATAATAAATTTATGAACTATACATTTTTAATAAAACTACGCCTTATTAAAAAAAATAAAAAAAACACTTATTAATAAGGCGTAGTATTCGATAAAATATTCTATTATAGATTGTATGAATAGCAATCTTGATTTCCATGTAGGATTTAATATTAATTCACTATGGAATTTAACTGTTGGAAAAGAGTAATTAGTGAGTTTTTTCTCGATAGAATCTTGTAAAATGACTCGTAAGAGTACTTGAATAAATTATGCTTAGATTTTCAATAAGAAACAATAATATTACCAAATTCGTACATTCGCATGTACAAATATGTTTTTTTTTTATATAAATCGGTTAAAAACCTGACATTTCGGTTTTTTTTAAATATTATTTTAATAAAAAATGTAGGTAAAAAAATGGCAACCCTAGTATTGACGTAAAACTACTCAAACTTCATTTGAACGATGTATTTTTAGAATTAACTTTATTTTATGTTTCGTGTAATTGATGCATATCTACAACGACTAAACAAGTTGTTTGATTACATTAAAGTAGAATAAAAAATTAAACAACGAATCATTTACAAAAATTAATATGCGTATTCATACTGTTATATATTATAAGAGCAACATTCGATGGCCCAGTGGATAAAATACGTGAACATTAACCGAACATTGCCGGTCCAAAAAGTACTTGTACCTACTATGTTTTTATTTGCTTTATTAATTTTTGCAAAACCATCTCACGCATGGCCGTAAAGGAAGACATCCTGAGGAAGCCCACATGTGTTCAGCGAAATTCTGCCACATCTATACCCATCGAAGTGCATTGGAGCAGCGTAATGGAATGAGCTCCATGTGATCCACTCCACTTTGACCGGCTGTTGCTATTTACTTACTATCATAATGTTATAAATATTATAAGCCCTTGAGAAAACCAAGAAGTTGATATTTGATACATATATGAGAAGAAACAATGTGACACAGGTAAGCGCGTATTTAACTATAATATACATATACAACCTTCTTCTTCTTCTTCGGGTGCCACTCCGACTAGCGAAGGTTGGCAGTCAGCTTTAAAATAACAACATATACAACCTGCTATATTTTAAATGTAAGTCTTTATTTCTATCAATATTTATGGTTTATCTTAATCAATATATAATATATACTCTGTGCTATTCTTACAATTGTATTTAGCGTGAATTTTAAGTTACAATTAGGTAGTTTCGAAAAAAATTATATACGTGACTCAATTTAGAAAGTGATAATTTATTTAATACCTACTTTAAATCATTGTTACCTTTTTTTCTAAATGAAAAGAAATTGACAAATAAAAATATGAGCTGAACAGAACACAATGATCTGAACCGATGAAAGGTCGAAATGAAACGCAACTAAAATAGAGAAAGTAATATGAAGATAAATAAAAAAACAATTGAATATATATCATTTGGATATTGAGGATAACTTTTAAGTTTTCCAAAATAACGCTTAAAAATAAATTCGAAATCAAGAAATTAATAATAAACCTTTGTAAACAAAAGATTATTAATAAATGTGTTCCTTTTGTTTTGTATTTACAAACAGGTCATTGAACTATAAAACTATGCGACATAAGTAAAGTTCTGACACAAAAAGCATAGTCCGATTAAATAAATACGTAATAACATTTTAATTTAAAGGTTAATATTATGTTTATATTTTATACTGGTCACATACAATCTCTTGAGATATTATTGTGGAAGAGAATAAATTAAATTGTTTACGATACTTTACGACTTCCATATTTCATATATATATATTCGTAATTTATATTCATGTTCTGTACACGAGTGTTCAAGGTTACCAATTCTACGAAATTTCCATTACAAAATGAATATACTGAATAGTTTCCATAATTATTAATATATTATTTATGCAAATTGTTGAAGAATTTTTCAGAAAACCGTCAATTATGTCGTCGCTACTTATGATTTAAAACTTTGCAGAATATTAAAACAATTGATACTTTAAGAAGAGTTCATTTATATTTTAAATATGTTGTTTGTTTATAAATCGAATAAGAATAATTGTTACAAGTATTTCTTTAACACAAAAAAAAAATCTAAATAAACGAACTCATAGGCCCAGCTCGCTTATTAACAATATTGTTAACTAACGGTCCTCGATACTATCCAGGTGATTAAAATTATTGTTTTTATGAAAATAATGGTATATATGTAGTTTCTAATACGATTACGTTTTTAACATTAACGTTATTTTACCTAATTGTTAAAAACAATAACATATAAATAATTTAAGGTACTATAGGAAACAAATAAGTGAAGTAACCGTACAAACTAAAGTTCATTTAAAAATGAAAGCTCTTTGGCGCTTACTTGAATACTCGTCCCTATACGAAGCTTGCGACACGTGCAATTGGTATTCTGACTGCAAGACTTGCTTGACCAAGAAACAGGCCAGTTATTTCCAACACAAGTTAAATAGATTTTTTTAAATAAGTAGTAATAATTTATGTGACTTTTCCGTAACATATAAGAAATTTGCGGACCATATGTTTTAAGCAATCAGATCACTTACCCAGTTTGCCCATCATGTCTTCTAAAGCGTGTTCCTTGTCCATGATGTAATTATTCGATGTCCCCGGCTGTTTTAAAGTATTTTCCTGTAAAGATGCACAAACACCATTGATATGAATAGAGTGAGCGCGCGGCGTGGTGCGGACGCCAGGCGTGTGTGCCGGCGGACGAGCGAATGGACGGTTATCGTCGCCGTCGTGGCGCCGACATCGTGGCGGTCGGTTACCGCAACCGAGCGAAAAAACTTGCACTGACTTATCTCCATTAACTCATACCTTTCCATTGAACGAGCGCCGGCGCTGCGTTAACTTGCGCACTTAGTGCCACGCTCTACCTTGTAATTCAAACCGACATCATACCTTTGCCGTGCAAAAAGAGCTTCAGAAGCTCATGCATTTCCAATTTTCAAAATTTCCAAAAAATACAAACATAGCAAATTGTTTCTTTATGTAATGATCATGTTTTGTTTAATAACATAATTCATAACATTATGAAAAAAAATTCATTCCAGGCCGTTTACGAGTCATAATACTAAAAATAATGAACATAAAACATTTCGAATTTATAATGCTTCAAATATATTTTTAAAATTAACCTTGGTTAGAATTGTACATATACTTACAGGTTTTATTTAAATTATTGCCTTCTTTTTGCAATGATCTTCGTACCTGTTATGACGAAGTGTGACACGAAATGAATTCGGATACCTTCTTATAAGTCATGCCAGCAGGGTTCTACCCAACACGATATGAGTTGCTTATCATTTTTTATCATGACTCTTTTAATTAATCTGTATATTTTTATTTAGTTTTATCGAAACGTTTAACAAATAATCATGTTTCCTTCATTTAATCAATGTTGACGAATAAATATTATAATTAAAAGAGTTAAAATAAAGATATTAAAATCTTTAATACAAAAATCTCAGTTTATTAGTGACTAGCTGCCCGTCCAGACTTTGTACGTGTAAAATATAGATGTTATCCCGTGTTGTTTTTTTAATCAATGGGGTATAATTATTGGATAAACAATGCATTCGCTCGTACTGTGCTAAGCATCATGCAACACGCCCACGTTGTTTCACGCGTTTATTTAAATATCTCCTAATATGTCTTAAACTACCAGTTCGAATTGCAAAGTGTGCTAAAATTGATTGGTTTAAAATTAATGTCATTTATTTCATTAAGGATTCATAATTTATGACAATTAAACTTACCTAGATTTCATTCTTTTTTTTTTAAATAAAAATGGTTACAGTTATCTACAAAAGTTAGGTTAGTCGCGAATTTTTGGAGATAATTTTATCTCTAAATTATCTCCAAAAATTACATATCTCCAATTGTTACAACTCTCTCACAAAAGGTTTTGGTGTCGTTCGGCAGCGATCGCTTTAACAATACCAGGACCGACATAACATTCTGAAACTATAACCTAAAATACTATACTGATTACTATCAATATACAGTAATCAGTATTTTTTTTTGGTTTTGAGTGAATCCGGAATGTCAGTAATGTTAGTATAATCCGAAATAACCCTCGGATAGTAAACGTGAACTGAACCAAAAATCTTGAATTGAATTCCAAGCAAGAGATACTGAGTAACATACTGTATCGTGTGTATCTATCAAGCTTCAAATCGTCTGCTTAAAATTAGAGGTCACTGTCACAAGCAAGGTCACAAAAAATACTGTCGCTGCGTATATTACTAACATTAGTTAAGGAATTCTATAAATATTAAATGATAAATTATTGTATAATTTTGTTTGATTATTTCATGTATCTCGAAAAAGGCTCTAACGATTTGGCTCAATTTTAGTATTTAGATTTAGAAGGTTTTTCTTTTGAAGTCTATTTGTGTAGGTGTATTTCGAGGAAAAGTATTTTACATAAAAAGAGCCCAGGTAATAAGAATAATCATTATTTTAAAAAAATTAGCGTAGAAGCTTATAAGTTGACCTATGCAGCCATTTTCTTAGAAGAAACTCGCATTTGACTTTGATATACGATATTGAGTATTATAATTATAATATTTAAAGGACACATTCGTGTTCGCCGTAATTTGATGTTCTACATTTTCAGATTAATTACTAACCATTGCATTATGATGAGTCCAAGATCCTATCTTGTTATTTTCCATATTAGGCCTGCTGAATATTATAATTCAAATATAATTACAAAAAATCCGCGTAGTATTTATTTCTTGTTTTTTTGTTGTTGTTTAAAATATGTAGTCAAATGGGCCGCCTGGTGAGGTGGTAAGAGGTCACCACTGCTCATATAAAATGACGCTGTAAAAAAAAATTTATCATTCGTTACATCGCCAACGCTACTAACCTGGGAACTAAGATGTTACATAACATAAGATGTTCCCAGTTAGTCCTGTGTTGTGCCTGTAGTTACACTGGCTTACTCACCCTTTACAACAATACCACGTATTGCTGTTTGGTGAACAGGACTCAGACAGACTTGAATAAATCATAGGGATTTATTATGACTTTTGAAAATGATTAAAAATATTAACTTGGCATAAGCTTCCGGTTGTCGGTTAAGATAACTGTGAGTACATAAACGTTTAAATAAACAAGAGATAAAATGAATTGATACCGTTTACTATGATATCAGACAAATCTTATTCAATGTGAATAGTTCGAGGCCCTTCCTGTTCTAAATAATAAATAAATAATGAAATATAGTTGAATACCTATAATATACACCACCTACAAGATATTATGTTTTAAGTCGATATATATCATGTACTATATATATTTTGATACTTGATATGATACTTTTGTTGCCTTCATCAACAAGAAACAAGATTCAAATAATGTAAACCGGATGGGAAGCTATTACTTTCTTGAGACTACGTTTTATATGATAGCATAATATATATTTCTGAATGTGTTGTAATATAATTAAAGCCATATGTAAATACTAAAAGGTGAAGTTATAGTACCTACCGTTATTTTAACTTAATCTGCACTTACGAGTACATAACTTGAGAACATAAATACTTGTATATTAATATTCTTTAAGGTTATTTTTCTTTATGTAATTATTATACTTTTATTAACCAGAGCAAGTAACAGGTTATCAATGACAGAAAAAATCCAGTCGGCTTAGTTGATGACATGAATAAATTTTGTAGTTCGTACGTGTTTTTATAACAATTATTTGGAATGTCAATGTAAATAAAACGTTTTCTTTGCTTCGATGACAAGAAAAAAAAACATTTATAAATAATTCAGTCCATCATTATTTGCATTAGAATTATATACTCTTATATTTTAGAATTGGAACAATTCACGAAGACGTTACAACGGACGTTTTGGGTCATATTGGCCGCTGGCAATGGCTCGTTACATTTGCTTCTGCAACGCTAATGTTGCCTTCAATGTTAAATGAATATGAGGACATGTTACTTCTGGAGCCATCGAAGGATATATATTGTGACGTAATCGTATCTGATGGAGATACGATTTCGAATTCAAGTTTATGTACTTTCACTGTTTTGAACGGTACGAAGGAAAACAAGTGCAATAAATGGAATGTTAAATTCATGTGGGTAATATGGATAAAAAAGACGGTAAATATTATTTGAATTTTATTAATATTTAAAAAATATCGAGCTATCTAAGTGAAATACGAACTTTCGAAGTTATTTTTGAAATAATGTTTTTCTGGCAACATATTGATGCAACGTGGCTAGTTAATCTCTGCATATGAAAGTATAATCAACTAAAATTTCAAAAGTATGTCTTGTAACGTATGTCTTGGAATAAGCTTCAAACCTTCCGAGCAGAAGAGCCTCTGGCCAGCCAGTCACTAATGTCATACCTGCAAATAATAACTGTTATCAGCTTGCAAAATAATTCACAGGTAATAAAAACATATTGGCTATTGAGTAAAGTTTATTCAAACGAAAAATACAGTCGCCTTTATTTATTTAAACGATAATTTGAAACTTTCTTCGAGCCGTTAATTTGATATCGGTGTATTCATATAAATTGACCTCTATTATTCTCTTAAGCAGTGGCTCATTTTTTGCGACCAAAAGACGAAAGTGTTGTCAACGACAATTATATGCAGATTGGGTCTTATATTTGGCTGTATAATTTTCGGACTTGTTTCAGATAAGTAAGATTAATAATACCTAGTCTTTATTTTATTAGAGTTAAATACGAAAAAACTGCGTTATAGACACATGGCATAATTATATTATATATAATTGTATGTTTTCGATTATTATTAAAATATGATTTATAGTAACAAACTAATATCTACTAAGCAAAGAATTGAATTGACTAAACTTGTCATCGGTCAATTTTAGATCCTATAATCATTTTATAGTTATATAATAACCAACAGCGAAAACATATTTCTTTAAATAAAAGATAATCGATAGAACATGGGAATCTTAACTGATGTTCGCAGTTTGAAATTTGGGTAAACACCGCTTGTGCTTGGAAATTAAAACAAACATCGCCAAACCGTATACTGCAACATCTACTGATAAATTGACACATTATCGCAATCGAATCGAACCGTAATCGTTTTCCTATACTACTAACACAACGATGACAATGCAGTTGCGAATCTGTCAAATTTAGATCGGAATAGATGGGGAATGTATCGTCACCACATTATAGTAATAGGCTAGTGTCAGCTATTTCTTCTTAACAGAAGAGGCATTTATGGGCTGAAAAACATATATTACGCATTATAAAGATCGGATGATTTTTATATGTTTAGGAAATAGATGTGAGTTTTTTTTATACATGGGTTATTATAATGACAAATGTAATAAACTCTTACGAATATTTATATATATATATAAGTTTCTAAATATTATTTATAATATATATATATAATATATATATATGTGAGAAAAAAATAATCAAAGGATTAGTAAAAGGAACAAACTTAAATTTATTACCTACTCCTGTTGCATGATTGTATCAGTTACTCAGGTACACTGTTTTACAACATGATCTCAGAAGTCGTTGCTTAGAAATCTGTTGCTTTAAAAAAATGAAAATATGTGGGTTTGAAATGATCGATTCCTGACTATTTTTTTATTTTATTCACAATTTAAAAAGGTTACAAAACTTAACAAAAAAAACTCTTATTTTCTTTCACCAGGTTCCTCCTTTCTCAGGTATTTTCTTTTCCGAAGTGGAAGTAGTTTTTAGTTTGACTAACAATATGAAAGTGTAATGCTTTTAGCACTATGTATAGAACAAAGTCTCTCGCCGCGTCTGTCTGAACGCGATAAACTGAAAAACTACAGGGTTTTTGATACGGTTTTCACCAATAGGAGGATTGATTTATGAGAAGATTGGTTTGTTTGCTTACGGCACGGCAACTGGGAGTTTTACTCGGGTGCGCCGCGTAAACTAATAGAATTATTTGTATTTTACCCGTGCGAAGCTGGGACGGGTAGCTACTGTTGATTACATTAGTTTAAATGCGAAATAAATTCTAAATACATAAGTATCTATTTTTAAAACCTATTTTTGTGGTCTTACTTGGCCTGAAATTTTGCACACTCTTTTTTGCTGGTGAGAATAATTTGATAAGAAAATATAGTATCTTGTCAAATAAAAGTTTATTTTAATTAAATAGATAGAGATAGATTTAGGGAAAATAACTAACGATATTATTTTATAAGTAATAATTTAAGCTGATTCCTGTGAATAAATTTGATACTAATTTTAGATCCACGGGAATATCATATAGAATTCAAAAAATTTAATATTTACGACTTAGACACCTCACATAAGACTATAAAGTATAAGCGTCATCGTGAAATAAATACTTAAACGATATTATGGACGTGACAATGAGATACTGTAAACATGAAATGAAATTTAAAATTTCGTTTTATCATTGTGTCATTATTAATGACTTGCATCATAAAAACATCTTCATTTTTATTCTGCACGATTAAATATTTGTTAAAAATAAACTGATAGAAACTTTATAATTTTTATCATATCACAAATTAATTAGATACTACAATTATGTAGGTTATTTAGAAAACCCTATATATATAAGATTTGCGACTTAATAATTTTATCAGTAGATAAGTAACGCATATCAACTGATGTTATGTAAATTATTAATATACTTATTAAATGACGTTGCACAAATCAATGAGAATAATAAAAATGTATTTTTTTTCAGTTTTGGAAGAAAACGAGCTATTACAATAGATGTCTTCGCAGACTTCGGTTTCCGGCTTATTTTAACATTTTGCGATACAGAAAGCTGGTTTAATCTGTTAATTTTCTTGAGATCGCTTTTTGCGAGTGCAAACATTTATACGGGCCTTGTATTAAGTATGTTAACGTCTTTTAATAACTACTAACAAAAGCTATCTTATGTTCAAAATGAATTGAAAAAAATACGCAATAATGTTATAAGAAACATTGATAGATTATATATATAACATTGATAGAGTACTGTATATGATCCCAAAATTATATGTGTATATATGTTACTTGATTTGAGTTGATATTTATTAATATATTTGAAAACTACTAGCATATAGCAGACGGTCCCCCCTTCAAGGTTAACTAGTTACAAGTCGAGCTTAGAATAATATTTTCCGTCGTATTTTTCTCGATCTTAGTCTGAATAGTTTGTACAGTATGTTAACCGGTTTGTTTAAGAAAACAAGCAGTCGCTTAAGAGTTCAAATACAATCAGATAATCAAAAAATCTAATATGAGACCTGATTACAATATTTTGTTTGGAAGTTCATTTTTAAGAGAACTTTTTCTTAAAAGCTGACAAATTATCTTCGTACACTTTTCCGTTGATACTATGCGGGAAAACAAATTCAAATCCAGAGCAAATAATTTCAAAAATTCATGTCATCGCAAAATATTTGTTCGAAAATATAAAAATACGACATTTATCTATGACGTACTCGTATATTATATTTGCTTATCTTTATAACGTACACGTATTTAGTCAAATACGTGTGAGTTTAAAATATAATTAATAAAAAAAAATGTTATTCGTTTAAAATACATCTTAATCGAAGATTGCAAGGCTTAAAGCTGGGCAAGCACCACATTTCATGCGCCTAATTTGAGGAAACCTGCATGTGTCAGATAAAACACTGTCACATGTGTATACCAACCCGTATTCGAGTGTGAATGAATGATGAGTGGCGTGATGAAATAAGCTACAAACCTTGTCCTCAAGAAGCCTATGCCTAGCCATAGGAAATTAAAAATCCGTTACTTAAATTTTAGAATCAAAACCGAAGATGTATGCAATGAGATAAAATTAGCTATTTAGTTAAAATATGTTCCGAAGAAAGCTTTTCATCTATGTACTAACATAAATAAAATTAATTATACGAGATTATATTCTCTACACTAGTGTGTGAAAATGATATTAATCTAAATCGATTATAGTAACAGCCTGTTAATGTCCCACTGCTGGGCTAAGGCCTGCTCTCCCTTTTGAGGAGAAAGTTTGGAGCTTATTCCACCACGCTGCTCCAATGCGGTTTGGTAGAATACACATGTGAAAGAATTTCAATGAAATTAGACACATGCAGGTTTCCTCACGATGTTTTCCTTCACCGTCAAGCACGAGATGAATTATAATCACAAATTAGGCACATCTAAATTCAGTGGTGCTTCCCCGGGTTTGAACCCACGATCATCGGTTAAGATTCACGCGTTCTAACCAATAGGCCATCTCGGCTTCTCGGTTAGGTAGAATTAAAATCAGAGCAACAGATTGTAAAGCTTGTAAAAAAACATCAAATTTGTTATTATATTAACCTAACTGAAAGCATTAATAAAAGATTTGAAAAAACTTTTTCAGTATCTGAAGTAGCTAGCAGCGCTTGGCGAACTTCTTTAAACGCGATCGTGTCCACCCCACGTCTTCTTGCCAGCATATGCTTAGTGCCCTTAGCGAACACCGCCCCTAATCTAGAAACCTATAACTCCATTGCTTGTATCTTTGACGTATTACTACTATTCCTTCTAAGGTAAATATATTTTTATGGTTAAATTATTGGTAGATAAAGTAGTAAAATATAAGGTAACTATTAGGTAATTGCAATATATATGAGGAACAAAACCCGTATTTATTGTAGTTTCCGCCTGCGGTTCTACCCCTAACACGTATACAACATTTCATGATGATCACTTATTTAATTAAGACGTAAAAGTGTTGTTTTATCTTCCTATGTTCGTATATTGTAGCTTATGTGCCTTATGTATTGTGAGGATGTTGGGTTCTTCGCGGTTGCCGTACCCTTGGTTTTGTTGGCTTTCTTTCTCTGCCTCTGTATATGTCAATGACAGGGTCTTAGGCTGGATCTTAGGGACCGCAACGACGATGTACGGACTTTAATGTAGGGACTTTATTACTTTGATAGATGAGTATATGCCTTCGTAAACTTCACTAACGTCGTTCGCTACATCTATCTGGCGTCTATATGTGTACGACAGGTCTTGTAAGACGGTGGCCGAGGAGTTTAGGAGAAGATATGATAGCTTGAAACTATTGTCTGTTATCTGTAATTGTCACGGAATCTAATTGACATCTCCGATGAGAAGCATCTTATTAATAATTATAAGCATGGATTATAAATTAAAAGTACTATCTCTGTATTGCAATAACAATAATAGTAACAAATTTCGACCATAAACTTAATAACCAAATCAGCGAAGGCATCCTGTGTGATATAAATTTGAATTATTTATTCATGATCGAGGATCTCACAAGCGACCTGTGGTGCAGAAACCAGTTGTAATAACCTCTTCTATGTCAACCGGTAATATTATCACATAATATGTAGCTTTGAAAATAATTTACATAAATATTAATGTACAAAAGGCACCAGAAGTTAATTAGTATATCGAAAACACAAGAAATATAGATACAGAGAAGTCCATAGACATAAATGCAACTATTTTGAGTACATATTTCGAATGAATTTGATATCGTGATGTTAGCAAGAAATTAGACGTCACGGAAAATGATTAAGTACGTCCATTTAGCACATTTACGCAGCTGTTTTCTTCGTCAGAGGTTAGAAGTTTAATTTTCTAATGCATTAGATTTGTTAATTTTATATTTACGTGCATAATTTCATGAAATGATAATGAAATCAATGTTCATGTTATTTTCCATTGTTATTAATACAAAGGACATAAAACAACAGTTAACAAAAATATTGTGTACCTTATTATGTCTTTATTGACTTTAGAGACTTCTAGATGTAGCAACCTGTATACGCGGACTTGAAATATGGTAAGGACATTTAGCAATTTAGAGGCGCACTAAGAATTTTATTATATGCTGTATTCGCATTGTAAACTTTTAAGCACAAAAAAAAACAAATAAAAATATCTTCAATCTTGGAGTTAATGAATTAGGTCGCGCTAAATACTTTCTAATATAGTTTAACTATCTCCACCTGTAAACTTTTAGTACTAGTATTATAATATAAGTTTAAAAATAATTTTTAAGAGAATACCCAATAAGTATAGTATAGTAAAATGTATATTTCATAATGTAAGCTTAATCAGCTCCTATTTTAACAGTGTAGAGCCCCAATAATAATTTTTTTTTTGATCGCTGGAAAAACGCGTTACGCGTTTCCCCACGGGAACAGTGGGGTGGGGTATGTGGGGCTCGTCAGTGTTCAAGGTGCCGAGTGCGCCCCGAACATCGGAATACCCACTAAAAAACCAGCGGCACCCTTTCCGTCTTAGCGAGGAGCGCCACGGGATCGCTTCCGCATGCTACCGTGACGCTCTGCCCAATAATAAACTTAATCCAAGTCTAAGAATTGCTGAATCTGATTACCACTCCATAAACATTTCCGGTCTTTAGAGAATTCAAAAAAGAAAGGAATTTCCTGGTGCTTACATTAACTCGGTTAATCGAGACAACTGTCTGTTGGTCCGAACTTTGTGTAGGTAGGTAGGTAACTATAATTTGTATATACAAAGAGTCACTTATTAATATTTTAAAGTATACATATAATTATATATTGTTTGATTATTATTATATTTTTATTTTTTTTATTTTTATAGGTAGATGGACTGATAAATGTGCCTGATGGTGAGTGTTCTCCACCGCCACCATGACATTGGCTATTTAAGTAATAATAACCAATCTCCAATACGCCACCAACCTTGAGAACTAAGAAGTTGTGCCCCTTATGTCTGAAATTACAATAACTCACTAACTCTTCGAACCGGAACACAATAATTCTGAAATAGTTGAGAGGAAAGTAGTAATAAGCAACAAAAGAGTGGTACATGCACAGACGAGCTTGCATATAGTGCCAAGAAATGAATACCTAAACGACTATATTTTATTTTATTGTATTGTATTTTAATTGCCTCTTTACAATATTATATATATTATGTACAATAAATCAAACTGGCAATGCCTTCTGGAAGTTATTTACGTACTCAGGGAATACTGAAAATCAGCGTCGAGGTCAAAACCCGCTACAGCTGATTTTTCTGTTTTGACACACACCACTGTATAGCTTACTGATATAGTTACATCATATCGTTTTGTTTTTAACGATAACTCTCTTTTTTATATTTAATAATTTTATTAGTTAAATTATAAGAAACAAAAACATTTTCTTGTTTTAATTTTATAATTTCTATTCTTATCCTCTCTGTATTGTTGTGTGACTTTTCCAATCCGTTCTATTCTAACACACATTCTTTAATTTTCATTCCATAATTCCTATTTCATAATTAGACGGACCCCAGAATCACCTCAATGGCTCCTCTATAACAGAAAAATTACTCGAGCTGAAAAAATATTACAAAAGGCTGCGAAAATAAATAGAATCAATGTTTGCAGCAACTTCAAAATAAGACCAGTCAATCACAGAGTACGTCTGTAAGTCGTAATAACTTTCTGATGTCTATAAATAACGCAACAACCGGTGATAAGTTCATTTAGGGTCCCTAACCTTTGTATTCTTCGACTCTATTATAACAAAAAGTATAGCACTATCAATTATCACTGTCGCCTGGCAATCAACTGTTTGTATATTTTAATTGTATATTTTATAAACATAGTTTAACTGATGTAGGCGTGAAGGGTATTGCGTTCATATAACAAGATTAATATGTTAATTTTAGGTGACTTAAGATTGATTTATGTTATCAAAATAATAATATAAAATTGTGTTAACTTTATTTTGCGTTGTACGTTTTGTGTTATAAGCTTTTTACAGCTCAATTTTGTTGGAACAATGCATTTATACAACTTTATTAATAAAAAAAACATAATCTTTGGAAAGAAACAAAGATTGAGCTAATTTAAAATATTTGATATGTTTTTAATAAAATAATATTTTGGTAGAGTTTGAAACTAGATATATTACAGCTATATTGGTACTTCTTTTTCAGGCCTATGATTGCTTAGATGAGAGCCAGACATGCCTGGGTATTATCACCAAACATAACATAAGAGTATTATCCATATCAATGCTAGTATTTTGGAGTTTGTACTATTTTTTATGGAGTTCTTTATATATTCGAATATACTCTAAGCATGAACAGTATATATTGTTAAAACTGCTTACGATTATATCTGCAATGATTTTAATTAATTCTCTTTTATACATAAAAATGAGGTTAAAATCTTTACTTGTTTTAAACATAGGGTTTTTAGGTGCATGCAACATATTACTTGTTTCTATGGGATGGTTTAAAGTAAATGTAAGTTAATAGAAAATGTTTAAATATTCTATTTTGCATTTAATTTTTATTAGGCGCTTTTGTTAAAATTCACAAAATCGTGATATAATCATTGATTAGGTATACATTAAACATATGACCCCTTCTTATCAGAAATGTGTTAAATCAGTAAAAAGTAGTCAATTGTCTATGGCTTCATATCAATATGTCTGATTAGTTAGTATTAAGAGAGCTACGTTCGAGAATGGTCATTGCCGGATATCTCTGGTATAATTAATACATATAAACTAAATTGATAGATAAATAATACTAAAGACAAAGTTACAATAACCCCCATACAAGGTAGTATATTAAACTTTTCTCAAGTCAACAATTCAAATCTACAAGAACTACGAAATTGAATCAGAAAGCTTCGACATTATTAATAAATACTTTTATTTGCAGCACATAATATCTGATGTATTCACCTCTGTATCCTTAGCGGCTGGTGTGTTAATACATGGACTAATCCTAAACATTACACCGCGTTTATTTGCAATAAACGTACGTTGTACTTTACTCGGATGCTGTCATGCCAGTGGACAATTGGGTAGTATTATTTGCTACCTCACAGTATACTTTCATGCTTTTGAAGATATTGTACTGATTGTAATAGAAACTGGACTAGCCATTGGATTATTACTTTTATGCTACATGATTCCTGACGTAGATAGAAGGGAACTACCAGATATTATGGAAGATATGGATTATTTTTCAGAGTAATAATGAATTTAATATTTTCTAAGATTTAAAAAGCTTATTTCTTTTCATAAGCAAGATATTAGCAATGATGATGAAGTCCTGACCGATTTCGTCCACGGCGACCTATCCCAACTACAACTTGCTGCACAATAAATTATTAAATTATATTACCAATTCCTATTTTCAAGAGGTACCTTCTTATCGGTTATTCTTCCGTTAAATAACCATACTGTAAGTCCAAGTTACGGTTTCGAGGTCATCCTGGCTTGCTCATGCAAACCAGTGTAAATATAGACACGAGCATTACTACCTAGTTCCTTGACTGATCACACATTGGGTTGAATATTTCTAGCTGTACCAGTATCTATAAGCAAAGACCGCTTAACGAATTAATTTTTTGCGAGTCTGTTTTCAAATAAATAAAAAGTAAAATTATATCCAATACGATTGAAAAGCGACTGATGTCTATAATTCAAAAGAAACTTTATGTTATCAGTTTTATCATTTTTTAGGTTATCAAAACCTCTTCGATGGGCGACTCAAAAAACAAATTCTCCATCAAATGAAGAATTAGAGATAAGAGTCTACTCATTCGGCAGCACGGGACAAAATTATTCTGCTAACAATCGTCACAATGAACGACTTCCGGCTCAAAGAATTGGATTCAGACAATTCCTTCTACCATTATTTCAAAGATTTATGAAGAATACTCGGAGAATATTTCAAGTTTAATAGTTATGAGTACTTGACTATTCTCTAAATATTTAAATATTAACTAATATTTATCTATTGCGTCAGTATCTAACAAAATTATTAGCGACTATGTTTTGTCCAAAAGTACAAATAAATAGCTTAATAATGCCAATTAATGAAAAAAATATAATTAAATAAATAATACATTTAATTCTATCTTTTTTATGATATTATAGTAGTAGTAATAATATATGTAATTTTATTAAATTTAGTTGTACTTTTTAGGCGTTTGAAGAAGTACCTTAACATATTAAAAATACCAATAATATAGTATATAAGGTGTATATAATATATACTATAAATGTATGCTCGTAATGTTGGCATTTTATGCGTTCACGAACTGTTCATTTGATTGAGTTCAAACTTTAACACTCGGCATTTACGTGAAGGTTTCTGGAACAGTACATAGTCCTAAAACACATAAAACAAAAGGAACTTTATATGAAAGCTTACCTCGATATTATCTGTACTCATTAGTCCTCCATCCATTCATCGATTTGCTTTTCAAATTTAATCGTATCTATAATATCTTTAAAATATTAATTTAACATTGTATTACGATGACATAATCATGTCGTATGTACATATTACGAATATTGTATCTATATCAGTATGTATTAACAAAAGAAAAATAGTATATGTAGTATATCAGTTGTCTGGTTTCTATAGTACAAGCTTAATTTGGGATCAGATGGCCGTTTGTGAAAAATGTCCCAGGATATTATTATTATTATTGTTGATTCATAATTTTATTACAGATACTTAGTAAATTCACCTCTTACGCAACACATGTAGTAATTATTTCATTGTTTTGTTATCAAATGAAATAGCTGATGCAAATTTATTTTCTATGAACAACAATCACGTACCTATTTAGAATTACTTAGGTAATTATAATAAATTATAAATATTAAGGTATATTCAAATAAATAAAACTATAATATTTAAATTTGCCTTTTTTTATAGTATTGTTATAAAATAAGTTCAACACATCCAATCACAGTATTACATTTGCTATTTTAAAAACTGTTATTTTCAAAAATAGCATTTACAATTATTGACAGATATTTTTTTATTGTTATAACATTATTAAAAAACTAACTCGTGGTGGTCAGATATTTTATGAAGTAAAAAAATAGATTATAATAACATATTTAAATATATTAATTTACCTATGTTTAAAAATTGACAATTGATTACAGATAATTTAATGTCAAAAAAATAACATGTTATTTTTCTTAATTCTATTTATCTAATATGAAATACAAGGAACTTTACATAATATGACATAAAATATATATTACTTGATAAAATTGAATACGTTTCGAGTCAAATGCTGCAAGTCGAGTGTCAAACACAATCACTCACACTAGTACTCACACGCAAATATTCAAATTAAAATATGGATGAAAGTGTTAAATCGTTTAACTTATTTTTAGAACAACAGTCAGCTTATTTATGCCAACCAATAATTAATATTATGATTCAACTTTCGGTTATAGTTCGAACTACAAGAAAATTTTAAACCTACTTCGAGTTATAAGGTCATTCTTAAACATGAAACATTTTTTGTAGCCTCAACATAAATTACATAACTATTCATTATATAATAACTTATTAGTTTAAATATAATCATAACATTTTTAGTGTATAAAGTTTTAAAGTACCTACTTATTTGATATGTTACTGTGACATTTTACACAAATTAATTTATATTTTAAACAAAAATATAGATACCAAAAAACTTAAAAAGAAAACATCATATTCGAAAATAGGAACTATTAAAGGTAACTCTAGGTAAGGTATCTAAGTAACGGAAATGAATTAAAGAAGTACACAAAATAAATGCGTGAAATAGTTACGAAAATAAATATTTTACGTTTGTATTGAAATGCGAAAAATATAGCACCATGAATAACAATCTAATTTATCTTCGTTATTTACTTATTTAGTTAAAAATAAAATTATTATAACGTTTATTTGATTATTGTAACATTTATCGACTTTCTCCAAAACATTTATTGTTATAGATATTACATATAACCTATTAGAATACTTTTAACATTTTATAATATCTAAATACAAAGTTATACATTTTTAATTTAAAATATGGGTTTAAAACTATTTTTAACAAATTTACAATATTATTTTAATTACATTTTGAGTATATAACAAGGAACGAGCATATTGTATTGTAAAATTGCACACATTAAGAATAATTACGTAACTCTATAATATATTTTCTACGTAATTTATATTTACTTTAATAGAAACAATAGAAAGAACATGAAATATAAATCAATCATTAACATATATGTTCTTTAGGTAAGTTACTATTTTTTAAACAGTTACTACGTCATAAGAATTATGAGAGTGAATCAAAAAGTTCTTAGAGGTGCAATATATGTACCTAATCTTTATGGTATGATATGATATTTGTTTCATAGTATCAATCACAAAATTTTTATGCCGAGTATCACTTGATTTTATTATGTCATTCATAAAAATTGTTTTGTGAAGAACAGTTAAAACCAAAAATATGGTGTATTCAATGAACGCAAGGAAGGATTTTTTAGACTTTCAAAAGACATTATGGGCGATGTTTTAACATCTTTGACGGTGGCTTATTGGGTTGCCGAATTTAAAAGGGTGAGATTGTGCTATATAGACGACCTTCGTCCTGCTTGCACTCCCTCACGAAAGTAAATGCCATAAACAATTCTAATTTCGGAGACATAATCATAAAAAATATCTCTGATATCCTCAAGACATCATTCGGAAGCATTCAATGCATTTAAACTGATTAACTGGGATTTTGAAAAGTATCAGCAAGATAGATACAAAGAAGGCGAGGTTTGGATATTTATTAGCGTAATCTCGAAATATTTCACTATTCTACAATTTTGTCGTCGTGTCGTCAACGTGGGTCAACCATTTGAATTCCCAAACTGAGAGATATAGCATGTCTTGAAAACAATAATTTATATCTCAGAATCTATAAATTTTCCTGGTAGTTAACTGTGCGCTTATTAACTCATTCAATTTAAATAACTCAAGATATATCTTGAGTTATTTATAAAAAAAAATATTTTTAAATGCACGTAAATTCCAAAAAATTGGAAAAACAAAATAAACACGTTTAAATTACATATTTAAGATGAAATAATATATAATAATAAGATACAAAAGTTAATAAAGTCACTAAAAAAAGTCGTAGTTTATTTTTAAATACATTTTTCTTGAATTATTGCAGAAGTCAATTTCAAAAGTTAAGTCCTGCCGCTTATAGAATTTTCTTTATATTTGCCAATTAGTCATGAGTAGTGACTTGTACAAAAATAAACAATTGACATAACCTAGTAACAGCTAAATTTACAGGATTTAAAAAAACTCACTTTAAATTCAACTTATTACATTTGTTGTAAGGTGACATAATAGTTTTTAATGATATTCGTTAATAGAGCAAATAAATGATAATAATATTTTTATCGTCCATTCTTCGCCACTACAAAGTTACATTGTTTATCCGATCACGAACCTGACAAGGACGCATTCTCTTAGCGGCTAGACATAACATAGTAAAACAAAAACATTTCAACATGAAAAAAATCCATAATAAATAAATAAACAAAAAATTATAAATCTGAAACCCAATCTTTCAATATCATTCAAAAGTCCAAGCTACTTAACACCTAAATAATAATTCATTAACTAAATAAATCACTTTGAATTTGTATTTCTTACGAGGTTTTCTTTTATAGGCTTAGAAATAGAGATTCGTTTTAAATTTATTTCAAGTCTGTTAAGTCTTAACCAAATAAACAACGAAATCAATACGACTTAGAGGAAGTCACATCAAAGCACGAATTAAAAAGAGACGATCACCTAAATATTGAAGATAATAAATTTATTTACTATTATCTTAAGTGATACATACGATTTAATTAAAAAAAATGCTTCTTTGATAAAATTATACTTTTTCATTTTTGAAAATGTATAGCAAACATTATGGTAGCACCGACAAGTGGCGATATTCCTGCTAAAATAAATGGCAAAGTGTACGATTGATAAAAACTAAAGATAAGTCCTGCAATAGGTGGACCCATCGACAAAGGTAACGCCGCTAATCCTAGCATACAGCCTATGCTTTGTGCGGCATACGCACTACCACAAAATTGAATAGCAATTGGACCGATTAACGCTATAAATGCACCATCGAAAATTCCCATACCCAATGATACGACTACTAATAGAGGAAAACTTTTCACGAAAGGCAAAACAATTGTAAGGCCTCCAATTACATAAAACGATATTTGTTGCAGCATTATTCTATTAACCCATTTTTTATCAGCTAAAAAACCGAAGACCAACCTTCCAATTCCAGAAGTAACAGCTATACATTGCAACGGCAAGTTGTCGTGAACATTACTAAATGTAATCTCAATAAATTTCTTTATGTGCACATATGGAACAAAATACCCAAATAAAGCTACAGGCATAGACAGAGCCCATAATCTGTACTTTTTATTCTTCCAAATTTGTACATTAATAATAGTTTTTACAAGTGCATTAAAACCATCTTCTCTCGGAGGTTTCTCTATCACTACAACAGATATCGGTTTAAACAATAGTCCACAAAGCGCAACACCAACGGTAACAACCGCTAATAATCGAAACAAACCATGTAAACCGTAATTTTTAATCATGAATTCCATCAAAGGTGGCATAATAACTGTAAAAATAGAACTTCCTATTGTAACAATACCATTAACCAAACCTAAATGCCGTTTGAAATAATGGCCAAGAATAGCCAATGACGGCGTATATGCGAGTGATGCTCCTAATCCGTACATAACACCGTAAGTGAAGCATAACACGTCTACGTAATCTACTAAGAAAGAAGATAGGAGTAAGCCAAGAACCGCAATACTGCCTCCTAATACAGCTGTACATCGTAGGCCTAGAAGTCCAGTCAATACGCCTGAGAGCGGAGATAGCAGAAAAGTCGTTCCCATTGTCAACGCGCCAACTAAAGCTGAAATAAAAGATTTATAAAATCAATATTTTTTTATTTAAAAATTATTATACATATATATATATATGGTATTGTTCTTAATTTTTTAACTTTAAATAATCTCAAACAACTAATTTTATATCGTCTAGATTTATTTTACTTCTTACGGATAACGTAAAACTAAGGGAAGTTTCAATAGAATTTCAAACACTTGGATAGCTTATTTCAACAACGTACGTAAATCAAAAAAAATAATTATAAGAAAGAATGTATCTAAAAGACGACTTGATTTTTTACCATTCCAAGTATTTTTAATATTACAATAGCATTTTAAAAACAAATATAAAAGTATTTAAATAATATCGTGTCGTTTTCGAAATTTAGCTCAAAAATTGCTTCTATTAAACACTTCCAGTAATATATTTTGTTAAGATTATGTGTTTTTATTAGTTCTATGACTACAAAATTTCGAAATTAATCGAAGGATCATGAAAATTAAATTGGATCCCATTAGGTATACAAATTGTACAATAGAAACTGTATTTTGCTGTAATGCAATTTTTGTTGTTATTGCATCATCTACTGTCTACCTGCTTACCATAATTGAATTACTAAGCAAGATTTTTTAAATAGAAACAAAAATGATTACTTTATGTGCTAAATACTAAATATATAAATTATATGTTTCTAATTACAATTAAAAAATATATAAAACTGTAAGCAGTCACTAATATTTTCAATTACTAAAAGAAAAAGAAGCGTGTGAAAAAGTTTCTTTTCTTATAATATACATATTTGTTTTAACATTTTCTAACCATTTTTTTCTCAAATAATTTTTAAAAGGATCTCGATCATCGAGTTTCAGTGCAAATGATTAGTTCCTTTGTGCAATTCTCACGTCCGTAACCTTGAGAGTCTCACTCAATGATCCAATGATGGAGAGTCGACGAATCCAAAAGAGGCTCGCAATATTATTTAGGAATCGCGTTATGTATATTAAATTAATTTAATATATCTAATTTATTTTTATGAAAAATACAGTCATATAAATTCCCTTTTTAATTAAAATTATAATAAAAGATAGATAGATGTGCTTTTATATATCTCGTATTGAAAAACAACAAGTCCCACGTTTTCTTGTGAAACAATTTCCTTTTCGAATATGTTAAATAAGCTATATCGTATACATGAAGAGAAAATTTTGGCATATAGTAAATACGAAGAAGAAGAGCAGTAAGCTAAATTTATATTATGATAGGTGTTAACGTTAAGTTTTGTCGCAGTTTATCCACAAGCTGTTGTCGAGTATTGTATTTTACTAATAATGAAATATAATCCATTGGAATTGAAAACTGCATCAGTACTTCTATAATTTCAAGTCTCTCTTTTTGAGCAATGAATATTACGATCCGTAATTTCGGCCAAACAAAAAACAAAGCAAAACTTAGGTACTTATTAATTAAATTAATGTGATAGATAACATGTTATTTTATCGTTGTTAATTAATATATATACAAATCATACATATGAACGAATCTAGGTCATTATAAAATTGTTGTTTGAAATGACTAATTTAATTAATAAATTGTAACCATTATATTACAACTGGCTGCCTATCCCAATTTCTTCCCGGTATTCATAGTTATCCCTCCCATAACCATAAATTTTTGAAAATTTTAACTTTATGGTCATGGGTCTGTATGGAGGTCTTAAATTTAAAATTACCAAAAATCCTATATTAACGAATGTTCGCGTTAAACAATAATAGGTTTATTGTTCTATATTTAAGATTTCTAGACTCAGTAGTTTTCAATGATGTGAATGCTGATAGTCAGGCAGTAAAACGATTGTATAAGTACATATAATAAACAGATATAAGCATTTCGTATTAATTTAGTCACTAAGATTTATTAAAATCTTCTTAAATTGGTAGTTATCTAACCGGTACTAAGAAGTTAGAGGAAAAACTTATTATAACAAGGCTAAATGTTTCTTTTTAAAACGTGCCTATAAATTGTAATCGTAAGCGGGCTTTAACATAATTTGCGATGTTTATGCGTTAGTAAAGTAAAACATAATTTTAAAACTTATTATTCAGTATTTTACCAAAATATCTGGCCTTATCTTAGAGATAAAATTTTTTCTAATAATATTTATTTATATTTAATAAAAATATAACTAACGCAGTTCAAAAAGTTCAATATTAAAGAGTTAAAGTTGATAAGTGGAACACAATGTCCCGTAATCTAATCAGGTCACTACTTCAACCACGAGATAAATTCTTCTTTGTATAATCAAATAATAATGATCGATAGAGACCCGGACGAATATTTGAAATGAAATTTCTAAACCTGTCTGTTTTACAATGTTAAATTGATTTACATGAGCATCAACTCTATAAGGTAATATAGCCATTAAATTCCTAAATAAAAAAACGATAAGCATATTTTACTATAATAATTAAAAGTTTACAGTAAATTATTTAAAGAAATACTGGGTAATAAACTAATAACTCATAGACACGTAGTACGCATCATAGTACGTATTTGTATATATAGTTATACTAGCTGACCCGTGCCCACTTCGTTAGGCGGTAAACATTTTTACTTGTAATCGATTGGCCGAACATTACAAAAATTGTCGCGCGTATTTGATGTTTTAAATTATCTCTTTAACTATGCAACCAACTAACAAACTGTAAAAAAGGAATTTTATCTGAATAAAAATTGGTAATAAAGCAATTTATTTTTAAATAGATTAACGTGTTGTAAATGAAAAAACCGCCTAATAGAAACATCACTCAATACATTACGACAATGTTTGAAGACGAAAGTCTTCAACCAATGCGTCTTACCTGCCATGACATACGGTGCCGAAACGTGGACACTAACTGCGGGACTAGTCCACAAATTCAAAGTCGCTCAGCGTGCTATGGAGCGAGCTATGCTCGGAGTATCTTTGAAGGATAAGATCAGAAATAAGATTATCCGGAAAAGAACCGGAGTCACCGACATAGCTTGCAAAATTAGCAGGCTGAAGTGGCAGTGGGCTGGTCACGTATGTCGTAGGACCGATGGCCGTTGGAGTAGACGAGTCCTAGAGTGGAGACCGCGAATCGGCAAGCGCAGCGTAGGGCGCCCTCCAGCCAGGTGGACCGACGACCTTAAGAAGGTGGCGGGCACCAACTGGATGCGGAAGGCGGAGGACAGGGAGCTTTGGCGCACCTTGGGAGAGGCCTATGTTCAGCAGTGGACAACGATTGGCTGTTGATTGATTGATTGATAAAAAACTACTTTTTGTGACATAAATATAAAAGTTACACATATGCTGTGGCCGACTTCTTTGTAGGCTTGATAATAAGCTCTACAACTTTTCTCTAGAACTCAATCATATATCTTTTTTTTTATAGAATAAGTGGCATATGGGCCACCTGATGGTACCACCAACGCCCATAGACATTGGCATTGTAAGAAATGTTAACTATCGCTTACATCACCAATGCGCCACCAACCTTGGGAACTAAGATGTTATGTCCCTTTTGCCTGTAATTACACTGGCTCACTCACCCTTCAAACCGGAACACAACAATACCAAGTACTGCTATTTTGCGGTAGAATATCTGATGAGTTTCGTTCGATAGTTTTTTCTCCGAGTTTGCAAATATCACTAGTATGAAAAAGTCTTTTCATTTTTCAGGTTAATATATAGCCTATGACACTCACAAATGATGTGGCTTTCTATTGGTAAAAGAATTTTCAAAATCGGTTTAGTAGGTCCAGAGATTACCCCCTACAACCACAGAAACTTTACCTCTTTATAATATTAGTATAGATTATTATCCCTAGTTGGTCTAGTGGCTTGATGTAAGGCCGCAGACCCGAAGATCCTGGGTTTAATTCCCAGGTCGGGCCAATAAAAAGTTATTCGGTTTTTTATCAGAAAAGTCTAAGTAGCATCCCGGAGTCTGGAAGTTGGAAGTGTGTACAAACCCGTGCCTCGGAAAGCATCATCATCATGTAGGATTGGCGTCCCAACGAATTATGAGTGAAGGAAGAGTGCACTCTGCACCTGTGTTTGTGCACACACTTGTGCATTATAATATCTCCTGCGCAGTTGGCTAATCCCTCTTGAGGTTGGCCGCCGTGGCCGAAATCGGTCTGGAGGACATTATTATTATATTATATTATGATATTTTATCTATTTACTATAAACAAAATATTTATAAAAGTAAAAACGAAATACAAAAACTAATAACCAATTTACAAATTTGCTGATAACCAAAAAATCTAGAGAATATTAGGATCCCCACATTTTTCATCAGATCACATCAGATTTCGCGGTTCTCCTTCATGTGGATATCACATAAGGTGACCTTTTATAGAAAAAGTCGATTTACAAACATAAAACATAATGAAACGCAAAGTTTATAACTTTTTTTGCTCGTTAATCATGTAAAAATTCGTCATACATTTCCCATTATACACACGTTTTTATATATGACGCACTATACCTATAGTGCGTCAAATATGTAATAAACCTAATTGTATTACAAATAACAATGATTTTGCGCCTGAATAATGAAATTGATACAATCAAGTGGATTGCTTGATGACCACTATTTTGACGCGTTTATCGGCAACAAAAAAGGCACGTGCGCGCCGTGGCTGGCGCCAGTTTATCAAGTGACAATTAATATAAACAACAAGTACTTATACCTAACATTGCATTTAAGTGGTTTTCTTTTAAATTAATAAAAATAAAAGACAATAATTAGTTATAACTAATGTTGCATTAATAAATGGATATATATTTTTTTTAAATTAAATAACACATCTTTGCACACATAGGATTATAAATGATGTCTTATACATATGTAGCTACATATTGCATATCTAAAATATTAGTTAATGTTTTTACGATGAATAAATACATTTCAGTACCCTTTTTAAGTACCCTTTCCCTCCCCCCTTGTTAGAGACAAGGTGATATATATTTTATTTATAAAAATAAATTACACTTTTACAGACAACTTAGACTAGTTTTCTACCCGTGCAGGTTATTAAAGCATCAATGTATTTGAGGTAACTCAAAAAGAAAAATCTTTTTATTTCACAAATAAAATTAATAAATTCATTAATAATCCGAATAAAATGCACGGTGAACTTAAAAAAATTTTAGGCACCCACAATAACATAATTCCAAGTTATCTATGTGATCCAAATATAATAAATAAAGCATTCCTTGACTCGGTACCTAGTGTTTCACATAATAGTAACATTATAAATAAATATAACAAACCGATTTCTTCTGAATGTGATTTTACAGAACTTTCCGCCGAAAACATCTTAAAAATAATTAATTCTATAGTCTCTAATGCCGTAGGTACTGAAGACATTTCTATCAAAATGGTAAAACTTACCCTCCCATACTCGTTAGTTGCTATACACATATAATAAATACTTCATTACGCATACTATATTCCTGGGATACTTTCCAACATCTTGGAAAACTATAATTATTAAACCTCTTTCGAAAAAGAAAAATGTAGACTCAGTGAAAGACTTACGACCAATTGGAATATTGCCTGTTTTATCAAAGGTTTTGGAAAAGGTAGTAAATCAACAAATTGCTTCCTATTTTAAAAAACATTGCATTATTCCGAAATGCCAATCCGGTTTTAGAAAGTCACACAGTTCCACTACGGCGTTATTACATATTGTTGATGAAATTCTTTCTGCATCTAATAATAATATGGCTTCAATTTTAATACTATTAGACTACAGCAGAGCATTTGACTGTCTCAATATAGATTTACTTCTTGCCAAATTGAAATTTTATGGTTGTTCTGATCTCATATGTAAGTGGTTTTCTAGTTATTTCAAAGATAGATTACAAATAGTAGAAGTTTCTGGCATGAATGGCAGGCCTACAAGATCTAGCGCTATAAAAGTTAATAGAGGTGTTATCCAAGGTTCTATACTTGGACTTATTTTGTACTCAATTTATACGGCAGATCTTCACGAATGTGTCAAAACTAGTTTAGTTCACATGTACGCAGATGGTACACAGTTATTATTGAACATCAATCCATATATAAATAATGATAAAACTATCCAAAATGTTAATGATGATCTTACACATATATGTAGGTCTTTATTCCAATATATATCATTTTCATTCTAAATAATTAATTAATCATCACTTACAATGATTATCACTGACTAGTAAACATTTACTTTTAATGTAAAAAATATATGCAGTTGCAATAATATACTGTAGCATAAAAATGAATGAGTAATTGTATACTATATTTCATCATTCTCAAAACTTCAGATATTTAGAAATTGTTACATATATATTTATATGTGTGTATTTAAATTATATTAGAATATTTATACATATTCATTACATTGAATTTAATTTATACGTAACCAAAATTAATATCTATGTTAATTAAGCTTTATTTTAATTTGATAAGCAAAGTAAAACACATCATAAATTGATTTTTGTTTCTATTTACAATCAAAGTATCATCTACTCATAAAATTATTACTCATAAAAGACAACTAGTGAAATAATTTATATGAACATTTTTAAAGTTATTGGACAAGTTATATAAAAGCTACAAACAATAAAATTAGACTATTCATTTGATACTCACCAGCTCTACTTTCAGAATTAGGCACTTTTTCATCTTCAAGTCTCTTTTGAAGAACAGTATAAATAACACTATATGAATTGATAACACCAAAAACAAGCCCATTAGTTAAAAATGACCCCATAATTATCATATAAGCTCTAATACCCCCATCAGGCGGTTCCCTTGATGATTCTCCATTCAAAACCTGGCCGTTTTTTTCAGGTTTCGCGATGACCTCATTATTTTTTAATAATAAATTTCTATTTTCCATAGGCAACGATTCCATTTTTAATTAAATATTTTTAAATGAAAATAATTTATATTTTCTGTTATAATTAAAGCACATGGCCTTCTTGACAGCATGAAATAATTTTTTTATGAAATCATACAATCAGTTGAGCGAATTAAAATTAAAACGATTTTAATGCAAAACCATTAAAGAAAATGTTCTTCTTATTGTAAAAGATCCCAACATGTTACGTTTAATAACATTTTGACTATGAATATTTCTATCACCAATATTATTAAAGCGGCAAGCAAAGTTACGACACGACTTTCTGTGTTTCGAAATTCATAAAACTTTGAAGTTTGAACGATCTTTCTTTGGTATCACGGCCTACAGATTTACCGTTTGACAAATGACATTTTCAGTCAAGATATCAAGATCTATTACGTAGGTAGGTATAATTTCCTAATTTGTCAATGTCAAAGTCAGACGTCAACGTGCAAAAAGCTTTTTTAATATCCATGCTATCCAGCATTTTAAAACCTTCAATAAAATAAAGGAATTCTAGAGCTGCACCTTATTATTAAAATTTCAACAATATTTTTACAACTCTATCAACTTTTTACACCCTGCTTCGAGTGGCAATAATTAATTTAAAGGAAATTGTGACTGCAGCGTTATATTAATTTCATTCTCCTTGTTAAAACGTAGTAGTTATGTACTTTGTACTGTGCTCTTTGCTTAATAGCAAAATTGTAGCTAGCTCTTATTCTTAGACCATTTTGAGACGATGATTCCATATATTAAGAAATACGACACATCTGCCATAGAGGCTTAGAATAATAATAAACTAAAAAATGTATTATGTTAAGATAACGTTCCGCTTTCTCACTCCTTTATAAATTAAAAAAAAATATTTTAATTAGCCTATAGCCGTAATGAAAAACTTAAAAAAATAAGTAAAAATAGGTTTAAATACAAATTAATTAATTTAATCCTGTCCATAATCTTTTATGCGACATTTTGGGATTATTTCTTGAGTTTTAAACTAGCAATGAAGTTTAATTCTAGTATTGGTTGATAATATAAATGTTGTGCCAATTAATACAACCATAACCATATAATTAAACAATTTTCTTTTATTTTTTTAAGCTTTTATTTATCCTTTAATATAACAAAATTTGTAAATATATCATACTATATAACATATCTTTATTTATATATTTTTTAGTACTTCTTAACTTCAATAACAAGATTTTTCAAAAATGACATATCTTCTTTTAATTTTTCTTCAATATTTCCTTTTTCATCACCTTGAGCTGTCAAATACTTAGTCACCAATTCTGAAATAAATAAAAGTAATGACTTTTAAAAATGTAGGTATTAATTTTAGTTACTAATTGTAGGTTAAATAACTTAAAACAATATTCTAGTAACAAAATGGTGTTAATAAATATATATTTTTTAATATAGGCTAGCGCTTGACTGTTATCACACCTGATGGAAAGTGAAGATACAGTCTAAGGTGGAGCGCGCTTGCCTAGAAGATAGGAGATAACGGAGGTCAGGAGGGTATTCCAGACCTTAGCGGTGCGTATCAGAAACGAGGAAGCAAATCGTTTCGTACGTGTTTTAGATACGTCAATTACGTACGGGTGCAAATCTTTACGATGCCTCGCAGTTCTATTGTATAAGTTGACGGAGAACCAAATTAAATAGTTCCTGAGCACACACTCCAAAAAATATTCTATAAATGCCAACAGACAGGACACTTTACGACGGTATTCTAAGGTCTGGAGTTTTGTGACCAGCGTCTGGTCCCCAATGAGCCTTCTAGGACGACAATCTACTGAGTCCAAAGCATCAAGCTGGTACTTAACAGAGTCGTCCCATAAATGGCTGCAGTACTTCATGCACGGTCTGACTTGGGCTTCATATAAGGTCAGAAGCTGTTTCGGTGTGAAGTACAGTTTGACCTTATTGAGGATGCTAAGTTTTTTGCCAGCAGTTTTATCTTTGGATTCAATGCATTATCCAAAGTTGAGTTTGGATGTTAAAAGAACTCCTAGAAGGTCAATACTGTCAGTGACGGATACAGATACATTTCGGAAAGTCGGAGTCAGGGGAAATGGACTCCGCTTGGTGGTGTACAAACATACTTGAGTCTGGGTAGGATTAAATTTGTCTTGGTTATTGTCACCCCAATCCGATACCTTTTCCAATGTCAAATTGATGCATTCTACCAAGGCCTCCCTAAATAACAAATAATTGATGACCAAACACCTATTTGGTATCATTTATAATCTTGTTGTTAAAGAAATGTAATTGTTAATTAATACTTTCATTAGAATACTTAAAACAATCTTACCATGGTACTTTTGAAGTTTTTCAAAATGTTCTTCTTTTAGTTGTGATTTTAAATATGTTATAATAATGGGAACCTGCCTTCCAGAAGCATGCAACATATTTTGATTTAGTATTGTAAACAGGGCAAGTACAACTAAATGTAAAACTAAGGCTGGTTCTTCACAACTTTCTAACTCATAAATTAGTTTCTCTCTGTGGTTTTGAACCAGAAGTCTGAAAGAAAGTTTTTGTTATGAATTATAGAGAAATAGATACTAGTTTTTTCTTAATCCATTCATACACATACTTATCCTTCTTCTTATCAATTTTTTTCAAAATCATGCCACATTCTGATAAACAAACATCCACAGCTTGGTAAAATGGTTCCATATTTTGATCTGATAGAGTTACATTTAGAGCTTTTAGTGGTTTCATGTACTCTTCAGATAAATCATTTATTATTTTGTTCCTTTGTTCCACTGACAAAATGTCCACTTGTACAGAAAGATTACACTGGTTTGCTGCATACTTGCAAAATTCTGATAGAATATCACCCCCAAATGATTTTAGTAAATATTTTATCAGTTGTGACTGTTGATCACTTGGAAATAGTTTAATGCCTTTCTCATAGAGTTTGATGTCATTTACAAGAACATTTATACGATCTTGGGCAGAAGAATGAGTTTGTTTCCTATTCTGATTGGCATCTTGGAGTAATTTTTCAGCAAGTTCTTTTGCTATTGAAATAGCAGTTTGATTTAGATGTCTTAAAGTACAAAAGAGAATAATTAGTATCAAATCAATTGACAAAACAATTCTAAGGAAAAAGGCAAATCAACAATATGATCCTTACCCTTGAAGATATTCAGCTATTTGTGTCAATAAATCATCAAGACCTTCATTTTCCAATTGCTGTTTTATACAATTCTCAATGTCTTCGACACTAACAATTTCCAATTGACTTTGAGTTTTTTTTGTAGCATTTGAAGTATCATCAGAATCTGAGTCATGAGCAGCATGTTTAGATCTCTGATGTTTCTTCACTGCTTTAGTTTTTGTTTCCCGACCCTGTGTGCCTCCACCACCTTTTCCAGAACTAGCCTTCTTCCTGCGTTCCTCACGCCTTTCAGCTTTATGGTCCACATGACTCTGTTGTTGGCTATCAGATCTAAGAAGTTGTTTTTCAAGATAGAACTGCTGGTACTTGCCAGATTTTACAACAGACTCAGCATTTTTCTGAACAATTGGCTTACAAAGTTGCTTCAGATTTTCAATGAAATTATTGCTGAACACTGAAATGAAAAAATAAAATGTAATTTAATTATTATAAAAGCTAAAAACCTTATACTTATAATGTTGTATTACCTGTTTTATCAAACAAAATGGTTGATCTTGCGTTTTTCTTAAGCAGTGGTTCTAGCACATTATCAATATCTTCATCTGATAGAACAGACGGCAGTAGTGACACAACATCTAAGTAGCTCTTTGAACACATGCATTCCTCTAAAGCTGTCTCTAGTTGTTGCTTTATTTGTGAACCAATAACACAACTACTTAAGAACTCCATATCTTCATTAGACAAAACTCTTCTTACATAACCTTTGGGATCTGATATACCTAAACGTGTTAATGCATCATATTCTAAGTAATTATTCTGTTTATAGAAATTGATAACCCACTCATTTTGAGATTTTGTGTAGCATGATGGTACATACTGAGCTCCCGATTGTCTTCCTGTCAGGACTCCAGGAGCATTCACCTGATCAAAGAGGTATATAAACAATCGCTCTGCTATGTTACAATGACTGATGATTAAACTAATAGGTGTAGGTTTAAGTAAGCCCATCAAAGCTCCACGAATTTTTGCTTTTGTTCTCATTATGAATTCTTCGGTGTAAAAAATTCTCGGATCAGATGGATCCTGTTTTGCACTAATAATTTTACCGATATATTTTTCCAAAACGCCATGTTGTAACAGATCTGCTGGTAAGTCATATTGCAATGTTAAATCTCCTACAGTTATCTGTCCTTGTAATTGCAATTTTTCATTTATTTCCTTTGCAATCTTTTCTAAATAGTAATGAGCTATTAGATATCCTGAAACCAATTGGACTTCCTTCCCTTTAATAATTTCAGCAACATTAACATTTATTTGATTAAGATCTACGTTTAGCTCCTTTGCCAAGTCAACAGTGTTAACACGTCCTCCACGCACATATAATTCATCCCTGATTTCTCTGATAAGTTGTTGCGGTGTTAAATATTCTTTACCATCTGTTGTGAAAATTACATCAATCAATTTGAGTTCTATTAACTTCGATACAATTTCAATACAGTTTCTCTCCGATAAGCTGAAAAAAATATTAAGTAATATTATAAGTTATTTTATGTAATCAACAATAGCTTTAATTATAATTTTTTTTAACTTACCGTTGTGCTGTAGTACTTAACTGGGCTTTTTGAAAATCAGCAGCTAAACGCTTTATTTCATCCCAATCTGTTGAAGGTGCCATTGCTTATAATTTTGGTATTTCAATCTAGTCCCCACGTATTGTAGATGTTTATTATTATTGTAATTACTGAAACATTTATTAAATATGTTTATATAGTTACATACTTTTATTTCTATAATATTATAATTTATAATAATACACATACTTCTCTACTTAAAGTTCCATATACTTTTATAAAATTATTTGAACTAAAAAGATCATCGATGTTATTGATACGTGTCAGTTGTCACTGTCAGTATCTATTTTTATTTTTTATTGTTCCATTTAAAGTCAAGACAAAAGTATTCTATCATACAGCCTACACAATTTTCGATTAATTGAAAATCGGCTCAAGAACTCTTTTGTAAGTAATAATCAAATCATATCAAATCATAAAAGTAACGGTGCACTGCATTTTACATAACTCTTGCATTGGATCGCGTTATTCTTTTTCAAATAAACTCTTGTGCCTGAGCAAAGTTCAAAATTGTCATAATAGTAAAATAGATACCTGTTCAGTCAATATGAATTATTTTCTTTTATTATACAATATGCAAGAAAATACGATACATTCATCGCGAGATAAAGATTAGAAAAATTGCAGCCATGTAGTCATACCATTTTCCGATTTATACCAAATAGGAGCAAAAGAATAAGTAATTTTAATGAACATGTTATTTTTGATTTATACAACGAAAAACCAATTTAGCTTTTTTATTTAATGACCATAATTAATATTATAAAAAATAAGCCATTTTTAAAGTAAACAACTGGTTTTTTTTATACCTTTTCAAAAGAAAACTTTATTACATAATATAAACTTTTAATGTTAAAATATCAATTATTACCAAGTTACAGTTTTTCTAATTCACAAAATCCATTATGATCTGGTTGTAGTACCATTAAGCATATTAGTGTGTTACCTCGGGTAACATTGTAGTATTAAAAACAATATTTTTGTCTGTACTTAGTTGTCATTTTGGTACTATTTATTGTAAACTTAAGCTCTATGTAGAAACCTAGTCATAGTAGAAATCAAGACTAAGTGACAATGACTTTACACACATTTCAATAACATGCACAACAACAAATATGTCCAAATAGACTTTCAGAAATAGAATACATTTAAGATCTGACAAATAATACTTAACATAATTTTCATTTAAAAATACTTTAATTTTTTAGTATACGTAAGCAGTACATTATTCCTAAATTTTAGTTATTAATAAATGATAACAAATCATTTAATCATTGATTAAACAAAAGAAGAACCAAGGCAATAGAAATTAAAATGCAAATTGAGGCCAAACTTTTGTTCAATACGTAAATAAGTATGGACTGGTTATTGATAATCACACTAGCTAGAGGCTTTTGCTGCTTGACGTTTCTTAACATCCCAGTTATATACTCGAGCCATGTTCACTTCTGTTGTTGTCCATTGATCTCTGTAAAAAAAAATTTATATATATATACCCATATAAGCAAAAATTTAAACTCAGTACTAAAGACAATATAATTTTCAAGGGCCTTTTTTTGAAATCATATACAGATAATACATATCCTATTGCAATCACAGAAGGAGTAAAGAGACAAACAAGTTTGACATTGAATTGATGTATAATGTAATTTATTGTATACATTATGCATTCCTGAAAAAAAAAAAACATCTTGTGCAATGTCAGCAAAGCTGTTATTGGAAATTTGGAAGTCAAATTAGAATGGATGTAATATAGTAGGAAAGTTTTTTAGTGTTGTATTATAGATAAAAATATATTGTGGAGAACCGTTAGTAGTTGTTGTTCAAAATATAGCAGAGGTTTGGAATAAGCACGTATAAGGTTTATCTTTGTTATGCTATGGCCATAGTCACACACAGCCACAGTTAATTAATCCAAATTATTTATCAAGTATGCAAAACTTTTTAACAAATTATTTCTTCCCCTCCAGGCCTTTCCATGCTCTCCTCAAAACTTAATCTTAGCTGTCAATATATGAGTGGCAATTAATAGTATATAATAAATTTACTACAATATTTTTCTATTAATTAAAAACCTTTTGTCTCATTATTTCTTATCACTGTGATTTAGTTTATAAAGGTAAAACAAATAGGGACAGGAATATCTAGTAATTAAATTCATATTTTTTACCTCAAAAAGTCTAAATCATGTTCAACACAAGATAGATTTTTCTTTGCTGTAGCCATGTTTGTTGTCAAAAGTTTCTCAGCATCTTCCAAAGAATATTCTAACATCACATTAGCTCCCAGCCACAGGTATACAGTCTTGGTAGGCATAATATTTGCCTGTAAAAAGATAATTACACACATTTATTAGAATATAATGTGTAGATAAACAATAAGGGGTTACTATACAATAGTATATTAGAGATATCAAGTGCTTTTTTGAAGAAAAAACGCTGTTTGTAAATATTGGTTTGAGATGACTGTGATGCTGTACCAAATGATTTTCAAATTAATGATTTCACATTCCAATACCTTTAAAAAAACTTGGTCACTAAGAAGAAATTGTGTATCAAGATCCTCTTCTTGTGTCTTTAATTTCTCAATCACATCCAATGATCTTGCAAGGTCTGGTATTTGTTGTCGCAAGCGTCTTCTTTTTGTGTTCAATGTATACTCCATAAACTTATATTTTCCATGCTGCTCATCCAACTGCCTTAAAACCTTGTCAACTCCACCCGAGTTTTCGAGTAAATTCATGAATTCATCGACATTGTCCTGTAACAAGAATAATATTGTTAAAAAAGAGGCATTAAGTATTTTAGATATTTTTAAAACCAATTGTTTATGCGTAAAGATGTATGACTAGGGAGTTATATCTCTGCCCGAGTTGGAAAATAATAGTAATTTTCATTTATAGCAGCAGGTGTAATCTAACCTAAAAATGCAATATTCCTACATATAATATACGTTTTGTATAGTATTATAATGACATTAGATAAATTATATCTTTTATTAATTAATTTATTAATTATAATTGAAAATGAAATTAAACGTACTACAAAAACAGCTTCAGGGATACCAGAAAAAGATTTCGAATTTTCAGCTCCATCGCCTTCCATTTTTTAAACTTTTGGCTACTTAACACTCTGGAAACATGTAGTATAAAGTTTATAAGTATGATATGTCGACAGAAATAGGAAGAAAAGTACACACTGTAACGTAAGTACCAGTTATCCAACCTTTATTATATTACCGCATAAATAGGTATAGCAAATTTTGGACAAACTAATGTCTAATTTTACTAATTGTCTATTGACTATAAAACATTGTTGCCAGGTGCCCTGTGAATAACTCAGAAATATGAGTAGTTTAGTTCAGTGTTAGATGGACAGAATTATATTAACGATATTTTTCGCAAAAAAAAAATCAAAACGTGACTTGATTAATTTATAACTTTTTACTGAATGCATATTTTTTGTTGCAGTCTGGTTATAATGACACAATATTTAATAGAATATTTTATTACATAGGTCTCGTTAGTGGTGAACATTTGGACCACTTTTGGTCATTCTCCTTTCTTCAAAATATCCGACGAAAACGACGAGCCGGTTGGCTTGGTTGGTAGATGCTTGCCTTTCACGTCGAAGGTTGTGGGTTCGATTCCCACCTAGGACAGATATTTCTGTGCATGAACTGTGCATGAAAAGACATCTGTTTGTCCTGAGTCTGGGTATAATTATCTATATAAGTATGTATTTACAAAAGAAAAATAGTATGTGTAGTATTTTATCTGGTATCATGTCCCGTTTCTATACACAAGTACAAGCTCTGTACACTCTCTACTCTACTACTCGATACATTCATAATGTTAAAACCAGATTATCTAGTGAAAATCTTATTATAATTATTTAAAAAAAATCACCAACTCATATCTATTCAAGTTGTCCTAAAGATATTATAACCATATATAATATTTAGTTTTGTTTAAAATCATATCATATTTTTTAATTGAAAAAGTTTTAGGATTTTCCGAGGTGGCACTTGGCAGCACAGAACTTATGTCAAATTCGATTTCTTATTTCAATTGTATGTTTAATTCTGACTTTGTGATAATAACTATCAAAGTTATTGTAATTGTATTACTTTAAATTATTCATTAATTGTAGGTAAACTATTATATATATATATACACACACGGTGTCTAATTGAAGAAACCATGTATTAGTTTACTTATTTTCATTTCAGATCACAAATCAACGTCGGAGGCTACGCCCTATTTTGTACAAACTACGTTGTTGGTTTAGCTTTCAACATAGGCCTATCAGACACTGCCGTTATGGATATGATGGTATCGACCTTGCAACAACAGCGTTCTGTAACAGAACAGCTAAGAAGAGAAGCTTCTATAAAGCGCATACCAGTGTCGGTAGCTGTGGCTGATATAGTACGGTATATTAATGAACATGAACAAGAGGATTGTCTGTTAGTAGGCTTTTCGAGTCAAAAGGTTAATCCTTTCCGAGAGAAAAGTTCATGCACCGTCCTTTAAGGCTTTCTCATGAAGTATTTTGCACGGGCTTCATTATGTGTTACATTAAGCATATAATTGTTTTGATTCTTTAATTTTCCTAATTGAGCGCTATATTTACATTAATAATGATGTTTTGGAGTATAGAATGTATTAGAAGCAGGATTGATTCTAACATGTGTAAATGACATCTCAACTGTATAATGTTTGTAATTAATTAAATTAAATAACGAATATATCTTGTTTTATTAATTTATGACTACTGAAGCTACAGAACTACACCTACTCTTTCTTACCTTGCATTATTCATTTGTGTCAGTACACTGATTAAGCAAATGAATAATTTTATAATTGAAATTATAATTTATTTAGTACGATCACCAGTTGTTACTACATGAATTTGATTTAATAATAAAAATGACAAATCATTAAATCAAAAGTAAAATGCAAATTATTATCAAAATAATATAAAATATTATGCAAGTCCATATTATTACACAACTGCTGAGAAGCAAATAATGTTAAATCACCAATTATTATTAACTTGTAAAAACAAAATATTGAATTTAATTGATTGAATTATGAAATATAAACATCTGATAATTTGTTTTTAGTTACACTATTTATTTATAGATATAATTGGAAGTAACATCTATTAACAATTAATGGGTATCGGATAAAAAAACGAAGTATTATTTTAGCTAAATGCTTTATTTGTGCACAACAACACAAGAAATAATGGAACAACATAAAGCATCAATTCCATGAATAGGCTTAAGCTTGGAATTGGTTACAGAGTTATTGGTGTGTCATTCCTGGATCTACATTTATTACAGCCTTTATGCATCTCATCTATTACTAGTTGCACCAAATTATATTGATAATTTGTTGTAGAAAAGTGATTACAGACAATTTACAATAAATAAGACATACTATCAATGTCACTTAACTTACTTGATACCTTTTAGAGAAATATTATGGTACTATTTGGTGTTTAACTTTAGTATAACTTTGAAAAATCTTATAAATTTACAATCATTATTATTTTTTATAAAGTAATTACAAATTTAATACTACAAATTATACACACATACAATAAATCAAAAAGCATTTTATCCATTCTTCTTAAAATAAGCATCTAATTTAATGAGTAGATTTTCTGTGCTTTAAAATGGACATATGAAAACATTTATAAATTGCTTAATAAAAACACACGAGAGATTCTTTTTGAAGTGCCATATTTATTTAAAGTGCATTGTTTTCATTGAATATAATAGAAATGACCAAATCTCTAGTAATTTATTTAAAGGTTAATTTATATAAAAGATAAGAAAGCAAAAGAAACTCTGTTATCATATTTTGTATAATGCAATAAAATAAATATAATTTTTATTTGTATCATCACTGATTTGCAATTCCTATTCCTCACTACATGAGCATTGGGAGGTTGATTAGTATTTTTTTCACGGCAGTGGAATTAAAATTAGGTAAACTTATTTTAATACTTGTAAATTGTTTGAGCAATTTTGGAATTAAGTAAATTAATTACTTATTCTAGGGGTAAAACTATATAAAAAAAATAAATTTACCAACTATCAGTCTTTTAAATTGATGTTGATTATCAACCTTGTAGCAATTTGTCTCTCAAAAGTTTACAAATGAGTAAAATAAATAAAAAATTATACTAATAAATAGCAATGCTTAGTTCTAGCATACCTATTGTCTCATATTTTATTTATATTTCTAGTTATATCAATTCTTATATGAAATGGTTACATATTAAAATTCCTTAGTATATCCATACAAATTTTACAATTATGAATTATATATATTTGTAAGATAGTCTGCCATACTATAAATTAAATTTTACTAAAACTTTACAACCAATTTAACTATTTTAAACATATTATTTAATGTTTCGAACTTCCAATATATAATATAATATCATGAGCAGAAGCTTCAAATTGCAACAATCAAAGTCTTAAATAAAATTAAAAAGTTATAATACTACTTATGATTAGTTTAAAAAAAACTTTTATATAACAACTACTACAAGTGCAGTCATCTAGTGGTAGTCTAAGTACAAATTTTAGAATATTAGTATGATTTACTCAATTTCAGCTCATATTCATAAGATTAGATACTTACATATATACTAATAACTACTTTCAACATTTTTCTGTTTAGCTTAAGGACTTTATGATAATGTTGATGTAGATACACTCAAAAACCTAGCCAAGTATTTATTTGTATTTTACAGAATTAGAGAATTGCATAACTATTGAAATAATTAATAAATCTAAATCCTTAAAAAAAGGCCTCATTCATTTGGTGTATTCATATACTATTTCTATGAATGTATGTTTATTCTTATATTAAGAACTCAATTGATATCTATTGCAGTAAATTATTTCAAACGTTACTTTCATTTCATTTGAATACTTTTACAAATACTATTTTATAGTCAAGATGTTTTGTAAACTTTTGAGATGTGCCATCCCTAAAAATAAATAGTTAAGGGTTAATTTATTGGGTCACTGTAGATATTCCTGTAAAACTACACACTTCTTCCTACACTCTTTCTTGGCTTTGCGGTGAAACATCTTCTGTGCCATTAGAAACACTTTGATGATACAGTTTCAAGAGTTCCATAGCATCCTGTGCTTGACGTTTTTCTAATAATATTCTGTGAAATTAAAAATAATTTACTTTAATGATGTATTTTTGATATACTTAACTGTACAGGAAACATTAAACAGTAATACCTAATATTTACAAGTATCTTTGCAAGAGATACAAATGAAAATGTTTTTTTCAAAGTTGATTAAGTTACCTTCCAGAAGCCTCCTTAATGTGTTCTAGTATTATTCTGTTGTCCCTGTCAGTTACAATATCAGCAAGACTGTCAGGGTCCATATCTGATAAAAGTTCAAGGTCTTGGCCTCCAAGCAGTGAAATGTGACACAAGTTGTGCTGTAAGCGGCCCACTAAATTAGCAACTTGCGCTTTGTCTCCCAGTGTGACATCGTCAGTTTGATCAAGAGATACCTGGCATTTTGGCATATTAGGTGCCCATTTTTCATTTCCATGTAAGATCATTAAAGAAGTATCTGGATCTAGCGTCGAAAAATATTCCTCATCATCAACTTCAGTACCATCACACTCAAGAACAACAGTGAGATTTTCTGCCGGTAAACCTAATTTTTCAGGTATTTTAGCTACCAAATCTTCTAAAGATGACGCCACAATGCCTTTTTTCTTTTCGCGATTCATGTCACATATTTTATAAGGCTTATTAATGTCGTCTTCCATGGCTTTTCAAAGAAAAGTACTTTTCGAACGATGTTTTGTTAAATTTACTTACAATAGCGAAACGTTAATACATAATACAGTTTTACTTTGCAGTTTGCGTTAATGCGAATAATAATTTTATTGAAATTATTTTAAAACTGACGTTTACACGATAATAATTGCCATACGGGAAAACACGCGAAGGTTACGTCAATAAATGTAAACAATCCTTTTTATCAACACAATAAATTTGTTACACCGTGAATAGAAACTGGTATTCTATTTAATTATTAGATAGATATTGGAAAAGGTTGGGAGAATCACTGTTATTTATAAATACGTCGATCGCGTTAGTACCGGCGGGACGACTGTCGTTGTCGCTAGCGCCTTACTGAATGTGGATTCACATTCACAACTCAGTTTCAGTTTCAGAGCCTGCGTCTATTAATCTATTATACTTAAACAATGTTACAACTAATATAATAATGGATTTATTTTATAGTATTAAACGCCATATTGAAAGTCATTAGTTTTCATAATATTTTTAATTTTGAATCATCCAATAATTTTATTTTATTTACCGAGGTATGCTGTCGATATTTTTTTTTCTTTAAATATTTTGCTATGAATATAAATTATGAATTACGATATTTAATAGACTTTACAAAAGGAGAAGGTTATTAAATAAGTTAATTTTTTGTTACGCTATATCTTCAACAATTGTGGATTTTTATGATTCTTTTTTATTCAGTAATAGTCTCTCGCCAAAGATTAGAGGGTGATTTTTGTCTGAAATGATCTGCCAAAGCAAGCAAGACAAAGCCAATCTTTGAATAATTTGATATAAATACATCACACACTTACTTTACTCAAGTAGGTATATGATTTTTAATGTTTGAATTGGTACCACGACATGACTGGACATTACACGAATAAAAACAGTCTATGATGTTTTTAAAAGAATATTCTAATAAGATAAATTAAATAAATTATTCAAACAGGTCGCTCCATAGCACGCTGAGCGACTTTGAATTTGTGGACTAGTCCCGCAGTTAGTGTCGATGTGTTTAACTATTGAAATAATTAATAAATCTAAATCCTTAAAAAAGGCCTCATTGATTTGGTGTATTCATATACTATTTATATGAATGTATGTTTATTCTTATATTAATAACTCAATTGAAAACGAGCGTTTAAGTAAGTAGCAAGTAACTGATGTAATAGAAGATACTTTCGTACAGATAAGCCAAAGGGCAATGATTAATAGTTATAGTAAGGTCTGTCGTCAATAGTAATTATAAATATATAAATCTTTGAAGGATAAGATCAGAAATGATATTATCCGGAAAAGAACCGGAGTCACCGACATAGCTTGCAAAATTAGCAGGCTGAAGTGGCAGTGGGCTGGTCACGTATGTCGTAGGACCGATGGCCGGTGGAGCAGACGAGTCCTAGAGTGGAGACCGCGAATCGGCAAGCGCAGCGTAGGGCGCCCTCCAGCCAGGTGGACCGATGACCTTAAAAAGGTGGCAGGCACCAATTGGCTGTTGATTGATTGATTGATTCATACATTTAATTAAATTATTATTATAAAAATAGATGTAATTGAAGATACTTTCGTACAGATAAGCCACAGGGCAATGATTAATAGTTAAAGTAAGGTCTGTCGTCAATAGTAATTATAAATATATAAAATCTCATGTCGAATTAGCCTATGCAACCTCATAGAGCACGAGGTCATCTTATCTACAATTATATAGACAAAGACAAAAGAGTTCAGTACCCTTTTTCTCTTTTTGTTAAGCGATTTACTTTTTTTTCTTCTTCCAAACGGAAGCTATTGTCGAGTTTTAGTTTTCATAAAATTTTCAATCACGATTATTGTCAAATTTCGAGCACTGGGCGAACACTATCTTGCATAAGCCATTAACACAATGCACAATCAAGTAACAGTAAATGTAAATGTTCCATTGCTGAGCTAAAGCATCCTCTCCTTTTTTGAAGATAAGGTCTGAAGGCTACACCGCCACGCTCCAATGCGGATTATACAATTATTACTTTTTATAAGTTCGTGAATAATAACTTATAAAAACTAATTTGCTTTTATAAGCGAACTTTTAGTATATTTTTCATTAGCTACCTAACTTAAAAATTTGAATTCGATTGGTAACTTTTGTTCTAAATTGTAAATATTAATAAGTTCTTCTAACTTCATAAATCATGTATTTCTTATCAAAATACATATTAACGATTACGAAATTGACACATCTGAGGTCTTGATGGGCTGACATAAACTAGTTCAAATTATTTATACACTATTTTTGCTACAGCGTTCGTCGTTACACAGTTCCTTTTAAAGTATTAAATAAAACCTACATTCACGTTTTACAGGTATTTTCTGAATAAATTCAAAAAATTCAAAAAAGGAAAAAAACGTTTGGGTAAATTTAAAAACAAAAATCGTATTCAATTGAAATTATCTCAGAATATTTCATTTAGCTTTTAGAAAATCAATATAAAGACAACACACATATGTTCATAAAAATTTAGCACTTTTTTATACATACATGCACAGGAAACACGAATCTTTTCCGGTGCGACAATGTATAACATTAATATTTTATGGAGTAAACAAACTTATAAAAAAAAGAAACTAAGACCGATTATTAAATAAATAAATAAAAAATACAACAATACAATAATATAGACAAATAAAAAAAAAGAGGTCTTAACTTGCTAACAATTGAAAACCGAATAAAAGTATTCAACAACATATATTTTAGAGAATATATTATATACTAAAATTAAAGAAAGTATTTGTAATTTTTATAATTACACTATTAAATAAAGCGCACACGTACTGTTTCGAAATTAGTCTTTTAAAATATTTTCTAATTTTATAAAGGTAGATAAAATTGGTTATCAACTATTAAAAATTGTATTTACAAAAAATATATGTGAATCGACAAGAGCTACATAAATAAATAATTTATTGATGTCAGGTATAATGCCTACGTAATATCGGGGGTCATGTTCGGTCAAATGGTGGCGCGACGGGCGAGGATCAATATTCTCTCCGCCCCTGTCTACCCTTGGTGCTTCTAGAATGCATTTCAAGCTCACCTCTCACTGACTCTGTCTAGCCTAATTTTGGTATCTGTGTGTACACAAGTTGCAATAGTTCGCTCTATTTACTACAATTTATACCTTTTGATGAACTTTTTTTTTAATTACCTTCTTAAATACTAAAAGAATACGCGAATATCCTTAATCTGGGTAAAGACCGACTCTTTTGTTTGAAAAGAAAGCTTGGAGCTAATTCCATTACATTGCTCCACTGTAGAATTTTATTATTCATTGTTTTTTTAATGCAGAACATAAGTCAATTGTGGTCCCCCTGTCATCAATATTAGGATGTTCTCTTGAATTATGTGTCTACTTACTGATAATTTGGTAGTTTTATTAATGATAAAATTGGTAAAGATAGGATGTCACATATAGTTTCTACAATTTTTTTGTTGCTAATATGCATAAATGTAGTAAACATTTTGTAATAAGTATTTATTATGAAATGAATCCTTAAATCACGATTTTTGTTTGTATACATAATGGTACATCCATTCCATTCACACTCAAGAGAGGACAATTGAGATGTAAACGTTCCATCAATATTTATATTTTTTAAATTAATTATATATTTATCATCCCGTCTTGTCCGCCTATATTGATAATAAAACTTGTAGTAAATTTATCTTCCGGAGTATTAAAAGGCAATTACGAACATAGACGAAAATTTGGGCTTTTCACCTTACTTTTAAAACTGACTTAGCATTCACTGCAAGGCAAGCTCATAATTGAAAAAAAGCATTAATTGCTCAACAGCATAGTCAATACATACGATTTATATATGTCTATTTTTGTAAATAAAATAAGTACTTATGTAATAAAATACTTTTACATAATAAAACGATAAATATTTTTTTATTATAAATCATACCTCTTATGAAAAAATACTACATAAATAATGACTATACTTTTATTACTAAATCCCAATGCACTCAGTATGCAGTTTTATGAAGCTAAATAATTTTAGTAAGAGCACTCTGTGGAATAAACTTTTACATTATTCAAGGCCAAGGACGCTCCAGGTCAGAGTAAACGACAGTTATATACGGCACGAACTGAAATACATATTTCCCAAGATAGCTATTTATACCGATTGAAATTAATTATTAAGTAATGCTTTATATCGATGAATGATCTTCAATTTGAATGTGATTTTTTATCGATATCAACTTTCTTCATGTTCCTTTATAATATAATAATTAATATCTGCAACCACTTCCCATTGTCGTAGCGAGAATTTGATTTCGGCGATTTCGAATATTTTTTTCAATGCACAATGTTGCCTCGATTAAGATGGTACAAACATTCTCTATTATTCTTTTTGTTGATTTTTATTTGGGTGAAAATTAAATTTAACTGATAGATATAATTTGGGTTGGATTTACGTTTTTTTTGTAAAGAATAGAAGCCCGGACTACTTGGAGGGTCGTAACCACCCCCGCTCCTACCTGGCTACGCCCATGCTATTGCCCGGTTTTGTTAAGAAATTATAATAGTAGTATGTTGCCTTTATATTGACTATGAATTTTTGTTTATATTCAGTACATTCACGTTATTAATACGCCTCCACGCTCTCTCTATATAATAGAATACACACATTTGCTCTATAAACCTAAGATTAAAATATATATACCTATTTATTACTATTAAATACAAATTTAACTGTATAATCTACTGAACATGTTAATGGTTATTGTCAACCTTGGGAATTTAGATGTTTTGTTCCTCGTGCCTATAGTTAAATTGGCTTACTCAACCTTCAAACCTGAACATAACAATACACTGCTGCTTGGCGAAATATGTGTGAATGGATGGAGTAGGTGGTGCATACCCAGACGGGGTTTCACAAAGCGATATCATCAAGTTAGTCTAGAACTTAAAGCTTGAGGAGAACTCCGCCGAACCACGAGCGAAGCAAAGCACGGGAGAGGCTGCGGATGCGTAATATCAACACGATCCCGCAGCCTCTCCGATCCATGCCTAGGACGGCCATCGCAGTGGTTTTAGTGGGTAATAACCCCATATAAACCAGTTAGCCCCCCCATGGGATCTAGGTACCTTTCTGAAGGTTTCCATTGCGTTAAAAAAATAACTTAAAGCTAGTTAAAAAGTTATTAATTATATAGCACGTTTGGATAAAAATACTACGCGCCATTCTTTCTTGGTATCATATATATATTACCGGTTCTGATCAGACCTGACGTGTTCATTTCAGAACCGGTGGTAGATTTTTGACAATCGATAAGCAAGTGTAACGCTTCTATATTGAATAAAGATTTTTGACTTTCAACGAAGTTCGCTGTGACGCTAATAATATATAATATAAGCGGCAATATCGCAAGGCAAGGATTATGCCTAATATTATATGAAGATGGGTCGAGTATATTTGAGTAACGTATCCATATATAAATAGTAATGCTTGGCAAAATATACATTATATATTTAAGCGATGTTTCTTGTATTTTATCTTATATATATATATTTATATATATGGGCCGCCATATTGCGTGTATATTAAAATATAAATCATAAAAGCGACAAATATAACAATCGGGTTCTGCCTCGAATTACATTTAATAAAAATTCAATATAATTACAGAAGACATAATTAAATACAATATTTTATTTTTATATAATAGTAGTGATTATTGTGGACTATCAATGAAGCGGGTATAATATTTATTCTCTCTGCCTGTTCCGATTCCGTTCGGGTAAAATGAGAATTTTATCCGAAGATATTTTTTAACCAATGTGCTAATGCATTGTACAACACGCCATAGCCGCGTATTTTTCACGCATTTATAGACATATCTCGTAATATTTATAAAACTATTGGTCCGAATTTCAGTGTGTAAAAGGCAATATTGATCTACATAAAATTATGATAATAAATATTTATTTTAATGGGGTAAATACTTTGTGACAATACTATACTTAAACTAAACTTGAAAGTATATAAAATATATATTATGCTGTAGATGTCTTTTTGTAGACATTTTAGAAACAAAGTAAAATTCTCACAGAAGCTTATCAACGCTGCTGCTGCCTTGGGCCGCCTTCTACCCAACGTGGGAGGGCCGGAATCACCATGCCGACGCCAATACTCTGGTGCACTCCTTGGCGCTTTACGGTGCACTGGGTGGACGCTCTCACCACTTAGAACGAGGCACTTCTGCGGAGACCGCAAAGGGTCATAGCGGTGAGGGCAATACGTGGTTACCGCACGGTGTCATGAAAGGCAGCGAGGTGCTCGTAGAAGTGTACCAGTTTCGGGTAGAAGCCAGGGCGAGCGGCGACCGTCTAGGATCCGCAGATGTGAGGCGAATCACAGCTCTAGCTAAACGAGTGCTGTTTTGCAGATGGGAGGAGGACCTGAGGTCCCCATTGGCAGGTCGGAGGTGCTGACCAGCTTGAATCTGAATCGCCGAAGAAGACCGGAGAGGAGGCGTCGGTACCCGCCGTAAAAGCCGCCGGGGCTAGGTGGGTTCCCTGTATCCGAAAATGAATACTGCCACAGGCCATATACTCGGTCTTCGCAACATTTAGCATCAGACCGTCCCTCTCTGGCACACCCTTCCACTGGTTCACCTTTTGCTCCAATACTTACTTGTCGTCATCTACCAGTGCAATGTCATCAGCATAAATCATGAGCCAGGGAGATGGCTCATGGGCTTTCGCTGTGACAACGTCAAGCACTACACAAAAACAGAAAAGGACTCAGGGCCGAGCCTTGGTGGACACCAACTGTGATTGGTAAAGGGTGTGTTTCGCTAACGGTGGTCCTTACTATTGATTCTGAATTATGGTACATGTTTCGGATAATGTCAATATAGATTTGTGGCAGGTGCTTCATCTTCAAAGCCCACTAGATAATTTGGCGTGGAACGCAGTCAAATGCCTTCTGCAGTCTAGAAATGCCATGTACAGCGGCTTCTTCTTTTCCCTGCGGGCCTCGGCCAGTATTCTTAGGGTGGAGATGAGATCTATGGTTCCACAGCCTGGGCGAAACTCATATTGGCATTCCGAGACAGTACATTCTTGTCGGAGCCTTGAATCGATTACGCGTTCGAAGAGTTTCATGGTGTGGCACATAACCTTAATACCGCGGTAGCTTTCGCAGTCCTGTACACTACGTTTGCCTTTATATATTTCACAACATAAATTCTACACACTTTTAAAAAATAAGCTAAACGAACGTATATCCAAGGGCGAAACCGATATAACAATTAAATCACGTATTTAATTGTTATATCGGAACGGAACACCGGCTATCGTCAAAACTCCTACAAAAACTCCAATCAACAACAATAAATATAAATGCAACTGACACTATAAATTACTAAATAGTAAATAATTATCGAGAATTACGCACTGAAAAGTCGCGTTTATCCTTCTTATACTTAAATGCTTGCAGTATTAAGAAAAAAGGCAAACTAGACGAATTAAAATGCATTTTAAAATCCATACCAACGACCATTAAAATCATCCTTCTCTCTGAAATTTGGATAGCATCCTAAGATCAAGCGATACAACTACAGATAGAAAACTATACACATTACTATAATTTTAGGACAGACGTTACGGGAGGTGGAGTAACGGCTTACGTACATAATGGTCTACAGCACAGACCTCAAGTCAATTTACCAAGGTGGAAACAACTACCTTTGGGTACACATTGAACAATGCGCCGTAGATGTTGGGTTAGTGTACAAGCCTGGTGATACAAACTTTGAACAATTTCTTAAAGACTATGACAGCCAACTACAACAACGAAGAAGATCGATAGTATTTGGTGATTTTAATATCAACCTATTGGAGAATAAAATAAAAACAATCCTGACAATGAGTATATAAAAAATAAATTCTATTCAAAGAAAACTGAAATAGTTAAGTTGATACAAAGTAAAAAAGATTCATACTATTTCAAATAATTTAGAAACAACGCAAAGAATCCAAAAAAGATCTGGACCTTAGTTAACAAATTATGTTGTAATAAAACAAGTCAAGGTTGTGCTCCCTCTAAAATAATAGTAGAATCAAAAATAATTTCTAATACAAACGATATTTGTAACGTTTTTAACAAACATTTCGCAACAATAGATTCCCTCTTAGCAAAAAGAATACCAACACAATACCACAACATCCTACACCCGATTAATACAATCAATGAACTTCCAATATTCAAACCATGTAGTTCCGGTGAGATCGAAAGACTCTAGATTCGAATGCAAGTAGTGGTATAGATAAGCACATAATTAGTACAAAAGTATGATGTAAATGTAAGTAGATGTTTATGTAATTTAATATGTAATTTAATTTACTGGTGGTAGACAGGTAGACAAAAAGCCGAGATGGCCCAGTGGTAAGAACGCGTGAATCTTAACCGATGATCGTGGGTTCAAACCCGGGCAAGCACCACTGAATTTTCATGTGCTTAATTTGTGATTATAATTCATCTCGTGCTTTACGGTGAAGGAAAACATCGTGAGGAAACCTGCATGTGTCTAATTTCACTGAAATTCTGCCACATGTGAATTCTACCAACCCGCATTGGAGCAGCGTGGTGGAATAAGCTCTAAACCTTCTCATCAAAAAGAGGAGAGGAGGCCTTTAGCCCAGCAGTGGGACATTCACAGGCTGTTACGGGTGGTAGGGCTTTGTGCAAGCTCGTCTGGGTAGGTACCACCCACTCATCAGATATTCTACCGCAAAACAGCAGTACTTGATATTGTTGTGTTCCGGTTTGAAGGGTGAGTGAGCCAGTGTAATTACAGGCACAAGGGACATAAAATCTTAGTTCCCAAGGTTGGTGGCGCATTGGCTATAAGCGATGGTTGACATATCTTACAATGCCAATGTCTAAGGGCGTTTGGTGACCACTTACCATCAGGTGGCCCATATGCTCGTCCACCTTCCTATTCTATAAAAAAAAAATATCAAAATGTCTGGCACACTGTTTTAACAAGCTTATGTCTAAAGGAATATTCCCAGACTCATTAAAGATCGCAAAAATAATACCTATACACAAATCTGGATCTTTAACAGAACCAGAAAACTATCGTCTAATATCTGTGCTACCCGTTCTCTCAAAAATTTTAGAAAAGTCAATTCACAACCGCTTAATAACGTATTTAGACTCTTTTGATTTTATCTCTAAACGACAATAAGGTTTTAGAGCTAGAAGTAACACCACTGCTGCAGCTGTAGATCTAGTCACAAAAATAAGACAGAACCTAGATAAAAATAACATAGCTCTGGGTGTATTTATCGACTTAAAAAAAGCCTTTGACACCGTAAGTCATAAACTCTTACTACATAAACTTCAAAACATAGGTATAAAAGTGCTGTACTTGAAATGTTAAAATCGTACCTAACAAACAGATTGCAGATCGTCAAAATTGGTGACAAACAAAGTAGTGCTTTGCCTGTCACCTGTGGAGGGCTCCACAGGTGACACAGGGCTCAATTTTGGGACCACTTTTATTTTTAATTTATGTAAACGGTATTGTAACTTTGAAACTTAATGTTCATTTGATTTTGTACGCAGACGACACCTGTTTATTTTATTTCGGTAGTAACGTAAATGACATAGTTTAGACAATTACCTAACGTTTAAATAGCAAGTAGAATACATAAATAAAAAACTTTCTTCTTTAATTGGGTCATTAACAAATATTTCAAAATGCATACCTAAAAAAATAAAGTATAACATCTACAATTCTCTAGTAAAATCGCATTTATTGTATTTAGTAGAAATATGGGGTAATACTGGAAAAACAAAACTGCAAGAACTACAAAGAAAATAAAATAAAATAATTAAAATACTTTTTCGATATCCACCCTTGACATCAACAACTACACTTTACAAGGAAACAAACATTATGAACCTACGACAACTTTATGTACATAATTCCTGTATTCTTATTAGAAAAAATATTAATAAATCGATACATTCAGATTTGACGTTCGTAAAACAAAGCAGTAAAAGTAGCACCCGTAGACCAAGCTTATTCTCCCAAAAATTAGAGCAAAATTTGCAAAAAAAAAAAAAATTACTTTCGATGGAGCACAACTTTATAACAAATTACCATCTTATATAAAAAATGTAAACTGCTTCCACGCTTCAATCGGCAAGTCGTCAGGGCCTACGGATTTTTGGTTCTTCATTGTACGGAGACATTTGAGTACTTCGTCAGGTGTTACCAGTGCAACAAGTCCGAGATTAGGAGGCAGTTCTAGGGGAGAGACATTACCGTGTTATGTGTTAAGCAACACGTTAAAGTAGTCGCGCCACCTCGTCTTCACCTTAACTGCGTCGCAAACCAAAGTGCCATTTGAGTCCTTGACACAAAGACATTTTGTAATGTCTTGTGTCGCTTCTCCCGAGCTTTTGCCAAACGGAAGATGGTCTTTTGGCCCTCGTTTGTCTCAAGCGTGTCATAAAGAGGTGATAACGTCTGGTAGAGGTAGAGGGCTTTGAAAACTGCTCATTTGGTGGCACATTTAACTGCTTTATACGCGTCTTGGTCTTCAGGAGATTTGGTATCTTGCCATTTTTAAACTGTGTCTTTTTCTCTCTAACTGCCTCCTGTACTGAGCCGTTCCACCGCCACGTCCCCTTGTCGATGATGCGGCCTCCCGTCGAAGTGCCAAGCACCTGTTTTCCAATGGTGTTCACTGTTGACTGGATCCTAGACCATTGACTATCGACTGATTCTTCTGTGTCTGTGTTAAGTTGTTAAATTGGAGCTAGTTACGACTTTACAGAAGTCATTCTGTTTTGGTCCATTCAACAGCCACCATTTAGTTTTAGGTCTACGTCGTTCAGGCACTTTTTTACTTGGTACTACCAGCATGTCCATGACAAGGATGCGGTGTTGTGTTGTGAGGCATTCCCCAGAAATTACCTTGCAGTTAGTCACTCTACCAATTGGGCTTCTTCTTATGAGCAAGTAATCGATCTGGGTGGAGTGCGGCCCACTTTTATAGGTGATGAGGTGCTCGGGTTTCTTTTGGAAGAAAGTGTTAACTATGGCAAGGTCTGATAATAAGCAAGTGCTGAGAATTGAATCCCCCTCTGCATTCTCACGACCATAGCCGTAGCCGCAATATACGCGTCCATATTCACGTGACTCGTCACCAACATGGCCGTTCAAATCTCCACCAATCACGATGCTCTCGGTGTTCGGAATGCAGCGGAGCATGTCTTCCAGATCATTCCAGAAGGCTTCTTTCTCCGATTCAGAGCCGTCGATCTGTGGAGTGTAGGCGCTGAAACGTACGATTGCAACTGAAAAGTTCATATCAATTGCAATCGTAAAGATCAAAAATACATCAAAAACAAAATATAATATAACTTGCGATATACGCACGCACGCAAGTATTAAAATATTATCAAACACACAACAGGTTCAAGTTATTCTTAGTCCGGGTGACTCTCTGTGTATTTTACGATTAATATTGTTAAATAAATTGCAATATATTAGTACCCACTATGTAACACTAAATAATCTCATGAAGTGCTATTACTGTGTGCTCTTAATATTGTTCAGTGAATAGTGCTGCGTAGTATGAGTGCTGTACTGAATATTCTTAGGAGGAATTTCAAAGAACCGACGTGGCAGGAGAGTGTAAACACTTCCACTTTTCACAAAAATTATGTAGAGGCATAATAATATAACGCTAATTGCGAAATGGCAGTTGTTAGTCGGATTCCGGTAAAAAACACGATCATTAGAAAATCAACGCCAAAAGAAACCTAAATAACTAGATAATATTTCTATTCGCATTGAGATAGTCTTCGCATTTTTCGATCCCGTGGCGCTCCTCGTTAAGACGGAAAGGGTACCGCTGGTTTTTTTAGAGGGTATTGATGATTGACGCCGATGTTCGTGGCGCACTTGGTGCCTTGGACACTGGCGAGCCCCACATACCTCCCTCTATTCCCGTGGGGGAAACAAGTAACGAGTTTTTCCAGCGTTAAAAAAAATGGCTTAGCATTTTTGATACAATACATAAAAATATAAATATATAGACACACCATACAAAAAAACTGTCTATTTAAAAACAGAGCACGAGAAAACGTTAAATTATGCTTAAAATATTTCTCAGAAATGAAGATGCCGTGGAAGCATAGTTTATCGTTGTAAGAGCTTAGTTGTTATGAAGTTGTTTAATACTTGCTAGCAAAATAGACAAATAACGTAGCTTACGGACACTATGATTAAAATTTCAGTCGCAGGCGTTTCAATTATTTGATGTATTTTATTTTGACGTCATCAATATCGAAATATCGAGATTCTGATAACTACATGACAGGAAAATCTTTTCTGGCCCAGGATTCGAACCCCAGATGTCGGGATTTGTAACTTTATAACTTTTTTTAAAATACACATATAGTATAGATAAGTGGACGAGCATATAGGCCACCTGATGCTATGTGGTCACCAACGCCCATAGAAATTGTCATTATAATAAACGTTAACTATCGCTTACATCGCCAATGTTCACCAAGCTTGGGAACAAAGATGTTATGTCCCTTGTGCCTGTAATTACACTGGCTCACTCACCCTTCAAACCGGAACACAACAATACCAAGTACTGCTATTTTGCGGTAGAATATCTGTTGATGTAGGTACTACCCACACCTATCCAGACGAGTTTGCACAAAGCCACCACCAGTAAACATACTAACATATTCAGCCACATCGCTATTATATTGTCATGGTCTCTGTTACAAATACCTACACTGATAATGAACGTAAAATATGAACGTTAATTAATTTAATGTCATAATTTTAAATTTATAGTAAGCTAATTAGGCCTTAATTAATATTGTCGTAAGCCTAATGAAGAATCATGGTATGTCATTAATACAGCTAACTTTCACCGCGTCGTGAGATCTAGTTTATGAAATTTCTAGTCTAGTAATTAGTTCGGGGCTTGCTTTAGTATGAAAAAGTCGCTCCATTATCCTACCACGCAATTAAGCTAATGTATACAACTTCACTATATTCAAAACATTTTGTCACGGGGATTACTACTATTGTTTGATAAATATTGTCTATTAAAACGATTAAAAGTTAAAATTAACATTATGCATTGTATAGTTTAAATACAAATTTAAGTTTGCAATTTATAGTTTTTAATGTAATGATTATATAAAAGTACTGACTAACTGGACGAGTTCAACACCAACGACTTATTTTGTACCAAGTTTCTTTAAAATTACGAGGAATAAGGCCAGATGTTATGAATTTTCTAACTGAAATTTCAAATATATTTATGTTATACGTCTAATTTGGCATATCAGTAAATAAATTATATTTTCAGGTTTATTGATATTTTATATGCTGACTGACCTGACTGTTAACAGTTGAAGACAAATTCGGGATAATTATCATAAACGAGATGCTAACGTTCTAACAATTAGGAGGGAAGAACATTCTCTCAGTTGAAATTAAATGTTATATATAACATTCAACCAAATTTTAATTTGGAAATGAGAGATCATAAAACTACTATGTTAAATTTTGAAGTGAAGCTTACTAATAATATAATTATAAAAGTGAGTTTGTTGATTAGCTTATTACGCCTGCACCGATCCTCCGAAAGGATAACATCATGATTATAATAGATCGCTATTTTTATCATGGGAGTATTATGCCACATCATTAAATGAGTATATTTCATAAAGTAGACGACGATCAAATTATATATTACTGATATTGGCATTATTTTTTTTTATTATTTTATTCTACAATCATCAAACAACCTTGCTTGCTATACCGTAGATAAGTTAACGTGAGGCATATTTTTTATCTGTTTTAAAAAATACGAAAAAAGTTGTCAGAACGACAGTCGTTCCGTTTCTTTCTGGGTCATCAACAAATGTGTTTTTTTTTCTTGTAAGACTATTTATTGCAGTAATTATTCTTCTTGATTTCATGTATATGATCAAAATTTTATTTGTATTGTATAGTTTTATTTGTATATTTTCCTTTTCATTTTACAATCATAATTCAATGAAAATTTTCATAAAGTAGGCCTATATTTCGATTGGCAAAGTTTTTCAATATCTAGCCGTCGTTACTAAGAGTTCCATTTGTATAATGTCAATTGCCTTGACTTTGTTCCAAGTTTCAATTTTTTAAATCTTCTTAGCTCTGCTGTATTTTTAATAGACCATTGATGCTGTGTTGTTAGCAAAAATGATTGGGAAATACATAATAAACAATTAACTGAGCAATTAATTCTGCGCACGTTTATCTGTTCATCTTTTTCCCGTAATTACTGCAATAACTATAAAATGCGTCTAAACTCGTCTGTAAAACAAACGAACGTGTTATTTTTTTCATAAAAATAAAATTGTACATATAATTATCTTTATTAAAGATAATAAAGTACTTCATATAGCCGCATTATCAGCTGTATAGCCGTATAGAATAGTAGTAGGTAATATATACCATAATAACAAAAGCATGTTTGTTTTTAATGAATGAATTGGCGATTTAAAATTCAATAAGTTTCATCAACTACAGGGTAAAGTACAAATACGTAAAACAAGTGACGATTAATTGGAATAACATTGAAGTGTATTAAGTAGAGAGAATAATGATGCATTTTTTAAACTAAATTTCATTTTTGCATTAATTCCTTTATTTCTACCGATCGGGTTCATTCTTTAAACGATTTAAAAATGTGTTTAACTATAAAAGCAACGGATATTTTTTCACAATAAAAACATTCATTTCATTTTGCTGTTGCGGTTCAATGGGCCGTGTTATTGATAAGTTAAGTCAATAATAATCAATCTAAAATATCTGTGTCTATTAAATACGGCTTATTACAAAGAAGAAAGTTGTTAACAGTATACTAATAAGAAATAAAACCATTCTGCTACTTTTTCACTTTAAAAAAAAACCTTGTACGAAATACATATATTGTACTACAATATACTTATCAACTTGTACACCCATTCACTAATCCACTTATCTACCTATAAGCAATATATGGATTTATCAGTCTATTTTAATTTAGTGATATCTGTTAACTTAATAAAAGGTGATATAACAAATTGTCAAAAAATAATAAAACATTTTTAATTGCAGATCGATTGCGATAAAACAAAAAGACTTGATTCGTATATCCAAAGGAAAATAAATGTATGCTTGGGGGAATGTGTTTTTATGTAAAGCGCTACGAAGCGTTTGCAGATATCCAAAGACGCAAACGTTTAATTAAAAAACAACGTATTCTTTTTATCACCAAGAAATATGTGTATCCTCAATGTACAGACATGAACATTTTACAGTTATATTACATGTAGAAACTGTAATATTTTAGCTTTAGTTGTGTTTTAATTATTTACTAGCCGACTAGCTGAATTGAGAGAAAAGAGCAAACACAAGCTATGATATGCATAAGCTACTACAACGAACTTACCGCTTCGCTGTATATTCTCTATGCTACTATTCTTGTTTTGATATTTGCACGTGTAAGCAATCAACGGTTCAAATAAACTCGTCGTGTAAATTAAAATCCTCTCTATTGAATTACTTAGAATGCTTTAGTTAGTTATACGAGTCACTTAACGTATATAGATTTGAAAATTGATGTATGATATAATTAACAATCCATTTACGTTGTTTTGTTTTATTGCGTTGTTATACTGTTACATTAGTACGATCTGATTTACAGATATATTATGTAATAAATGAATATGCATATGTTAACATATTGCTCTAATTTAATTATTTAAATAATATTTTGTATAGTAACAGGCTACCCGCCCCGGCTTCCCAAGGTATAGGTCCGGTATAAGGGTATAACACAAAATATTTATATTAAAGTATAAACATATAAAGAAAACAATTTTAATTTTGTTTTTTACCAGAGCCTACGCTGATGATCGCTATACTGCTGACCAAAGTGTCATCTCAATCGGATGAATAGCTAAGGATCGCATGAATTCATTTTATTAAGATTATTTTTTATTAATATATTAGCAACACCCGGCTTTGTAGAAAAGTAGGGTTTACTGTGGTGTTCTTTATAACAATGACATATGTACACAAACAAATATTGAAATACGATCAATATCATGCCATGCGATCTTGAGTATTGCGCTAATACGTCATACCCACACGACCTCACCCGCCCACGTCTGTTTTTCATGAGCTTAACATAATATAAAACTACTGATCCAAATTAAAAACGACTTCTTTCATAGAAAAATATTAGAACAATTATGTTATTGTTATTTGATTGATATTTTGAACTTTATATTCAAAAGATCTATCACATTCCACGGTTGAAGGATTAAACCTTTAATTTGTGAAGACAGATTTTCTTGTTTGTATTGAGCTTATATTTTATGAGTGAACTTTTTGGAGACTATTTTAATTAAATAGTGACGAGATGACAGAAAGCAGGTCTGAGATTACTGTTCATACCAAGAGATTATACAGCTTAAAACATTTATATCGATTTTTAATGCAAAAAATTTTACTTAGTTGTGCTAATATAGAGTAAATTTTAAAATCTAATTTAAAAGAATTTTAAACAATTCAATCTCGGAAACCACCCTTACCAAATAGCTACTACAATTGTCAGTGCTTAGTTTATATTTGCAATGAACACATACAGTCATACATGTGTGCATAATATATAGGTACAAACAAAAACAACTACAACGATATCTAATTTTTTACTATATTTTATACTTACATTTAAACGACGTTGCGAGCCGGTTGGCGTGGTTGATGGATGCTTGCCTTTCACGCCGAAGGTTGTGGGTTCGATTACCACCCAGGACAGATATTTATGTGCATGAATACGTATGTTTTTTCTGAGTCTGGATGTAATTATCTATATAAGTATGTATTTACAAAAAGAAAAATAGTATATGTAGTATATCGGTTGTCTGGTTTCCATTGTACAAGCTCTGTACAAGCTTAATTTGGGATCAGATGGCCGTGTGTGAAAAATGTCCCAGGCTATCTTATAAACATATTTTGTATAAAAGTTCGAAATTTAATCCGCCAGAGCGATTCAATGTACAACAAATATTTTGAAATGACAGTGATGTCGGTTATTGAACCATTCAGTTACAGGTAAAACGACAGCTCAAGTTCCATTGTAAGTAGAATGTTATGATAGTTTGACACTAAACTACTCATAGTTTCCACTTGCCCATTTCAAATATTTCGATTAAACCGTTGTCGTAGTAATAGTTATGTTGTGACATTCCCGAGTATAGTTTACTGCAGTGTGACCTTTCCCGCAAGGTTTTCAGGTCGAGGTCAAAGGTAGCCTATCCGGTCTCAGATGGCTGCCAGGGGCATTTTATATTGTTGTCAATGAAGGTAATTTGGTCTGCTTTGTGGTACATTAATAACATTTTGTGCTTATATCTATTTCTGTACATATATAATTCCGGGTTCTTAAATGATAATAGGTGCATTGTGATTTGAAAATAAAAAGACAATTAAGCCGTAGTTACCCCGAGTTAGATGATGACAAAATATAATGTGACCTTAATGTGATCAAATACACCATAACATACGGTAATTAAAATGATATATCTAAAACATATAGTTTTAAATTACTTTCTCATTATATTCTCGTAAATATATGTACAAACATCAAACATTTTTTGGTTATTTATTTTTATTCCACAGGCTTTTCATATGAATGTAAATTACCCTGTTATGTTACTCGTATCTCGGTCACGATAGCATCACAGTTTGATGGAATTAATTAGTATATTATAATGTTTTTTTTTTTTAATTTATTTCAGGGGTTATTTTGTTAAAACAAAAACTGCGTTTTTTAATTGTCTAAGAGTTACGTAACTCATTTAAATGGTTTTAATGGATATAAATATAAATGAGTTTGAGATATTTTTAATTAAATTTGCTTCAGACATTTCATTTAAATTTGGTATTTTATTCTATTTTATCGTTCACTGTCCTTTAAGATCACAAAGTCACCAGCAGACTTCGAACTCTCGAATATAGAATTACGAAACTTGGAGTATTTTAAACTTTGAAAGTGAATACCTCCTTTTATAATTCTGTGTTATTAAAAATATTGACTGTTTTTAAAAAATATCCTTTCTTAAATGCTTTAATTACTTACTTCTTTAAAAATATATATTGATTTATCCAATTCTGTTATATAACGAAATCTCAATTACTTTTTATATATTTTGAAAGAATACACATGATACCCAATGATTGAAAATACTGTAACATGATTACGTGTGATATATGTTTTTATAATCAAAATAATAACAAAATTTGATTAACAAAGAGTAATAATACATAAGCAATATATAGTATATCTGTTCAATGTACGCATTGGCGCCAGTAGAATAATACTGCATTCGGTATTCTCAAGGTCATGCAATATCCTAACTGGCTCGAAACTTTCTAAGTAAGGCAACAGAACAGTCGTGAAACATAATTAACTTAATATACTGCATATTGTCTGCAGTATGTTATGTCATCATATATTGTTATTATTACAATTTATAAAGATGTTTTAAAATATCCTTTGAACAGTTTTGTAGCTGTATATTGTACTTTGTATCTACAAAGGTTGATATTATGCAGATGAATTTGTAGACTTAAGCATAAACTTTAACGTGAACAAGGTCACCGTCGTAACTATGAATAAATTATAATGATGATGAGCGATGCGAGTGTATTTCCTTTCATTTACAATAATTTATAGGTTTGATGAAACATTGTTAAAAAATAAATAAAAAGAAACTTTTTAATTTGTCCAATTATTTTAATATTAACAAACATGCTTTACAAAAACCTACTTAGGCCAAAGTAAATTTATCGTGTTCTTTCTCGTAAATGCACTAAAAATGTAGCGAATAAGCTCAAATTGTCTAGAAATTATTCATTGTCATAATTTGTTTAATATTAATGGTTTTCAATTAATGTATTGATTGCTGTTTTATTCATTGAAAATCCGTTAACGTTTTACAAAATATTTGCGCGATGTGATACTAAATGCATACTCTATCACGTTCAGCGAAGAGATTTATTACGACATATTTGTTGCTATTTTCATGATTGCGTTGGATTTGTATTTCAAAAAGCTAGAATAGATAAATCTACTAAAACACAACAATTTGTCTACCTTAAATAACTAACAAAACTAAACAATATGCATTACTATTACTTATGAATAAGTATATATATAATTTAAAAAATTGTTCTAAATAGAAACAAGAATAATAAATTGCAATACGCTTAGAAATATATAGATAACGTTTAATGTAGAACATTTGCACGATAAAAGGCAAGATCAATCACTAAAGCGACCATAGCTCACGAACACGTGTGTCTGACATCTCAAATCTCGTAACTGGCTAGTGAAAATTTGCTATTCATATTTAGTTAAAAGTTTAGTGATGTTTAGAATATAAAATAAATAATACCATGAGTTTTAATACTGTACAAAAACATGAATTAATTAATTTACTGATTATTTCTTTTATTTGATAGAATTCATTTTCAGAATTCAATGCACCGATTGAAATGAAATAAAAATAAAACTGCATTCGTTCCTTTTTGAATACTTACATTACATTGGTTTGCATTCAAGCTTTAAACGAATAATCTTGTTATATTCAACTGCTAAGCAAAACCAACATAAGAATTAAAACATGTACATATTTAAGTTTAAAAGTTAATATAAAATAATACGCAAGCATTGTCAGTATTGTAATAAAAATAATAATTTAAATAATTGCATGTAATGAGGTTATGCTTAACGGAAGTCTCCATTCACCTTAGGTTCAATTATGGCAAATACTATTTATTAAATTTTCAGAATACGTATACGGGAAACTGATATTAAATATTTGTAATAAAAAACCCTAATTTACAAATAACGTCACGTAAAACGGATACTGTATACGTGTTCAAGTGTTAGATGCTCGCATAAATGATCAGCAAACTTACTCGACCTTAAAAGCTTACATAATTCATGCAAGCTTCAACGGCGAGCTGGCCTCATTTAGCATAAGGGAAAACTTGTTCAAAATACAATTTTAGTTTAAAATTTATGACAGTAATTTGGTCTTTACTAGAATTTTTTACATATATGTAAAGTTAAAATAACTAGGGTTACAATGTCGTTTAATAAAATTTAGTATTTTAAGAGCATTCAATTTACGTTTTAATAAAAGTTGTTTGATGGTAGATAAGATTTTTAATCTGTGTAGAGGCCTTCGTACAGCGAGCGAGGCATATGTTCGGCTAACAAAGACTTGAGCTTCTCGCGTGGGGACACAGGGGTGTAGCGGGCGAGTGGGAAGGTCCGGGTCACACCGTCGCTTAACGCGCGAGTCACCGCAGTTAGGTCAGCATCCTGAAAATGAAAAAATAATTAATCTTTTCACGAACAAAGTAAAATCTTCTACAATTTTGAAGAATAGAAAATTTTGTGTCGATAATTATGATATTAATTTGTTGTTATACTGAAAATTTTATATTAAAATGTAATTGATTGCATGTTCATCGTTCCCGATTGCATGGCTGTGATAATGGATGTATGACCCTGTTATGTAACCGGTATGAGCATGGCGAATAGTGTGAACACTACACGGGTTAGCAATATCGCCTGAAACGAGTCATGTTTGTAGCGATGCATCAAGAGATTTAAAACGTCCGATAAACGAAGTGCATACTACAATCGCTTATATTACGAATACCTTTCCCTTTTTATGTTAAGACTGAAATATTGGAGGATCAAATATTAGTAAACGCGATATCAGAGTTATAATAATTAAAATGAAATTATGCACGTTAAAGAACTTTACAAATAGGCGATAATTATTTTATATATTATTTATATAAAGCAATTTCTACCACACAACCTAGGAAAGAGAAGAAATATTGCTAAATAAACAAATTATAGGTGGCATAATTATTTATAACGTACAGTACAGTAACAGCCTGTTAATGTCCCACTGCTGGGCTAAGGCCTCCTCTCCCTTTTATTTATAACGTATTTTAATAAAAATATTTTTATTATTTAATAGTTATTCAAATATTCGCCGATACTGAATATACGTTTTCCATTTGCCGATGATGTTATATTTTTTCGGTTATTTAAATTTATAGCAGACATCTGACTGTCTGTGAATGTACAAGATTTAGAAAAAGTCAAAATATAATTCAATATTTAAATAATCACAAATTATATCACATATTATAAATTAAATAATAAAATTTATCGCAAGCAATCCAAAATCTATAATTGCCAATTGAAAGTTCTTCAGAATAAATACACAGTCTTTAAAGATCTTCTTATGTAGCAATAGAGCCTTTCTGCCTCATCACATGTTTCTAATGCTCTTTTCAATGAAAAGTACCTTATATTGCATCTTCGTATTATATAATATTACAAATAAATAAATTATCACGGAAAGTTGACTTAGGTGACCATCTAAGGTTTGTCTTCTTCATCAGTTCCAGTTCACAAATTTCTACTTTCTGAATGCAAATGCTTGACTTGTTGATAAATATATCAAAATCGCTATATTTATATCTATAATATTTGAGGAGATCTCTTAATTCTTCATGCATCCTATTATAAGAATTATATTACAAAAAAATGGGACTATACTGGAAATACATGAAATGTCACAAACAATCAAATAAAAAAACATTTTTCCAAATTGGCTTATAAATGATTAAATTTTGAGGTAACAACATACATAAAAAAACGATTTGAGAACGTACACCCTTTTTTAAATTTGTTAATATAGCTGCCTCATGCAGCTTCACCCACGTTCAACGATACTGCACCGCCCCCGTGAGCCATAGCGTTATTTTACATAGACTACTTTTCTCAGTAACAGCCTGTAAATGTCCCACTGCTGGGCTAAGGCCTCCTCTCCCTTTTTTGAGGAGAAGGTTTGGAGCTTATTCCACCACGCTGCTCCAGTGCGGGTACTTTTCTCAATAAAGCATATTTCCAATACAATGAGACTTTTTAAATGGATTGGTAGATTCTACCTTAATGCATTTAAAGAACGAAAGAATATATATATTTACATGTTATGATCATGATATAAAATAGAATATACTTAACAACATGTTTTTTGCATTTGTATTTTCAGATTGAATATTTCGATTTTACAAATGACTTATGAATTACTTTACTTACTTACTTTATGAATGGTTTAAAACCAACGCGGAAATCCATATAAAACTTTAGCAGACGACAAGGAATGAAAAAGTAGTAATTATAATATAAAAAAATCAGCACAAAGACAGGCAAGAACACTAACAACTTGGCCGCTAACGCTAACAATATCGCAGACATTAAAAGTGCACCAAAGGCGAAAAGACATAATTTACTTAATCGTGATAAGCTTAAGAAAAACAAACAGGAAAGAGTAGGTATGGTAAGCTTTTCGTAAGGGGCTTGAGCCCTTAAATTTTACAGTACTTTATGCCTAAAATTGTCTAAAGCCTTGTAAGATATAACTTTGATGGGTTTAATATAATTCTATGGTTTTAATTATTACCCTTTTCAAAGGCATGTGAATAATGTGACATATAAAGTTCAATGACCCTTACAACGCGACAAAACGAGCTCTGCCTGCAGACATGAAAAATTTCTCTTTTAGCTTTTGTTTCATTGTAATCAAAATGTGAGAACAGGAGGTTTTTAATTTATTTTAGTGTTGCATATATTCACAAAAGGTGACCGACATATGCAAACTAAATTGGATTTAATTTACTCAAGTAGCGCTCGAGTAATTTCAGATCGTAAATAAATTATTTATTACGTTCATTTTTTACTAGTGAAATTAGAAAATAAACGAAAAAATATTGCGATTAGAATGTGTAACATAGTGTTGTTGAAAAGTTGTAGTAATGTCTTGTACTTACAGGGCTTTTAGTATATTTCTCTAAGCTGCGGAGTGCTTGTTCGAAATAGTCTTCTCCGTAGGCACCCTTTTGTTCGTCGCTAAGCCTCTTCCACATATCGCGAGCTTGTTCCAGAAGTTTTTCCTCTGAGAGCCAGGCGCTGCCCGTCGTATATTCGCCAGCGGCAACGACCACCTGACACGAATTTATTATTTACTTGTATGAAAGGAGCAAACACATTGTTTATATAAAATAATCAACTATTGGTATTATAAGAAAAATGCCATCTAAGTTATTATTAATAAGCTTTTCCATCCTTCCAAGGTCCTTCATCTTTGCTTTCGTGATTTTTTTTCCTCTTATTTTAACACCTCACTTCGAAAGTTCGACAATCTTAATTCTTTTACATAAACCCTTTTCGTCCTTTAACGGTACGAATAATTTATATAATAAAATGAAATTATTTTTCTTTCTAGATAGAATTTATATCATACAACTTTAATTTGAATTATTACATTGAATATTATTAAAAAAATTCAATTTAAATGAGAATCCTTTTTTTTGTAGTCGGTTAAAAATAAAAAAATACTATAAAGGGTACTATTATGAAAATAATGTTAAGTAAGTTAGTATAGTTTTTTAACATTTATTTGAAGTTATTTAAACAAATAGTCGATTTTTGTAAAATGAAGATTAATCGATGCTGAAAGAGAGTCGATCAGAAAGTTCCGAGCTCTTTGAACAGCACAAACAAGTTTAGAGAGGGTTTCTCAACAAGTATGTTTCTAAAACTTCACGAATCGAATTATCCCCGCTAATTGAATCTTGGAAGTAACAGCGTTGACACTCTACGTTTTGGTTTCGGCTTCGCAAGCAAGCTACATAGCCGTTTATATAATGTAACCAGATTATGTATGACAGAACAGGTAGTATATGGTAAAAGCGTAATATTAATATGGGCCAATTAGTATTTTACTTAAGAGTTTTGCAATAAACTCTTAAGTAAAATTACGTACACATAGGATCTTTCAACAGAGCATAAAAACTGAGACTTTCCTTAGGTTAACATTATTTTTCTATCAGGGATTTTTGCATTGTAATAGTGCAACTTCTATTGCATTTCGACCCAGACGAGCTTGCACAAAGCTCGTCTGGGTCGAAATGGTACCACCCAGTCATCAGATATTCTACCGCAAAACAGCAGTACTTGGTATTGTTGTGTTCCGGTTTGAAGGATGAGTGAGTCAGTGTAATTACAGACACAAGGGACATAACATCTTAGTTCCCAAGGTTGGTGGCGCATTGGTGATGTAAGCGATGGTTAACATTTCTTACAATGCCAATGTCTAAGGGCGTTTGGTGACCACTTACCATCAGGTGGCCCATATGCTCGTCCGCCTTCCTATTCTATAAAAAAAAAAACATAAAAAAATATTGTAGCATAAGACATTTTAAAGTTTTTAAGTCACAGTATGTTAATGTCCCACCGCTGGGTAAAGGCTTCTTTCTACTCTTGAGAAGCTTATTCTATTACGCCACTCTAATGCGTGTTGGTTGAACACATGCAGTTTTTCTAAAATTTTTCACATTGTTCCGAGCACAAGATATTAACACAAATGTCCATAAATTCAGTATCCATTAGTAAAAAGTATTTACTTTAAAGGTAGAGGAGTCCAAGGTTATTGTTTAAGTAGTTGTAAATATTAAATAATTTTATTAAATATTCGTCGTTATTTAAATAATTCTGATAACATAAAATTATTTCGTTTACATAATAACGTTGGAAAAATTGTACATAATTTATATGTATATTTTCGTGTTAGCAGTTATGTATAATTAAGAGTAACTAAATTAATGATTTCATAAATTCAATGCAAATTCATATTCTTAGAAGTTCAAGTCTTTTCAGACCTATTACGCGACCCAGTCAACCACAGCTTTTGATACGGCATTTTAATGACGTGTTTATAATCAAGATTACTACGACTGCGAATGCTAGTTACTATGCGGTTTAGATTAACTAGTTTCTAAGACAATTAATACCTTAATAACTTTACCATTATGAGGTGATTACTGTTAATTTGAAACACTAGACTCATATAAGCTTTCGTTTTTACATAGTTTATATATTGAAACTTGTATTTTTGTTTGAATATTTGGAATTCAATAATCACAGGTTTCAAGATTTCAAAAAAAGAATAATTTTATAAACTATTTTTTTTTAATTTCAAAGGCACTAAAAATTTTAAAAATAGCTAGTTGGTAGTTCATTAGAGATTTTGTGTTATGCTATTATGAACTAAGTTATTTTACAATTTTTTTTTCAATAAATGCGTAGTATTTTTACACATTAACATTACATATTGTAAAGTATCAGAAGATATTATTGTGTACATAGTGTGATGTTGCATAAAATATTTACGGCTCACTCAGGGTAGTAAATAAGCCTCGTAATTTAGAGATAATAACGCTACGTCGTGTAATGACGCGACAGCATCCAATAAACGGTGTGTTTATTTTATAAAATTATATTTGAAATAATATTTTTTGTGCATTTAATATGAACACTTAAGGGTTCTTATTTCATAATGTTTGTATAATTTATTGTTTATAATAGAATGTATACCAAATTTTAAACATTACACCTTTAATTTAGTACTCAAATAGAATGGTTAATTAAGGTGTGGAACATATTTAATCTTTTTTAATATGGGTAGGTGGAGAGGCGAATGAAGTACCTCACGGTAAGTGGTCACCACCGCCCAGTCATTGGCGATGTAAGAAATAATTATCATTCCTTACATCACCAATGCCACACCCACCAATCTTGTAAACTGGTTTACTCAACCTTCAAACCGAAACACAACAAAACTAAGTATTGCTGTTTACCGGTAGAAAATCTGATGAATAAATGGTACCTATCCAGATGGGTCTGCAAAGCCCTTCCACCATTTTAGTTTTTTAAAGAAATCATAACATATATTCTCTCATTATAAACGCCATTGCACATATTTTCTCTCCAATATATAATATACGAAGTATACTTTGTGTGTATATTCTAAATAAATCCAAAATATATTTGAACGGGTTACAGTTATGAGACATTTTTCTGTTGACATTATATTGAATTGCTTTTTTAACTAGCAATTCAAATCAGATCGATAATTTACTTAAAAAGAAGCAAAAAAAGAGTCATATTTACTCGGCAAGTTGAATAATAAAACACAAAACTGTCCGTAACAAAAACAATCTACTAAATATTTTTTCTTTAATTTAAAAACTTTTTTTGTGTGTGATTCCAGCAAGCTTCGCGAAAACCAAATTGTCTCTGTTCTTTAGGGCCATTTTGATGTTGTGAGCCCTTATCGCGTTATTTGAAGTAACTTTAGAATTGTGTTCAATTAGTCTAATCTAAAGATAGTCTAAAATATAATGAGCATCATGACTTACGACGTCGACGCCACGTGGCTTAAGTTCTCGACGTAGACAAGCGGCAAGGGCGTCGAGCGCTGCGAGCGACGCGGCGTGGACACCTCGTACTGGAGCCGCAACATGGGTCAGGATAGACGAAGCCAATACAACACGACCTTTCGCCCGTCGAACCAGCGGCAGCATCACTTGAACTAGTCGAGCTGGTCCTGTAAAGATATGTCCAATTAAGCTGGCTTGGTATATACTTTTAATGTTTAGTTTATGCTATTTAGTATCTCCCATGGTTAATTTGATGTTACAGTTTTACATTTTCGTAAAAAGTACAACATGAATTATTTTATGATTACATTAATGTCCTTACATTAACAGTCCAGTAAGGGCTTGACATCTTTCTCTTTTATGTAAATCTATTATAACAAAAAACATATATTGCGAAGTAATTGAATTTGAACCTGCCTACAATAAAGATTAATTTGCATGTTGTATCAATTACCTGTTTTTGGTGACAATAATTATATTCTATTTCATAACAGAATTTAATAATTATTCATTTGAAGTTCAATGAATTAATAAAATGTAAATAATTAAATAGTATTCAACAAAATACCCTTTTCATATTTTAAATGTAAGTATACAATTTATTTATTTTGAAAGGATACATATTAGAACTTTGTAACGAAAATAGAGACAGTATTATTGTTCTTAATTACAAACTAACTAAATTACTTGTATGTCGACCATATATACATATAAATTTGATACAAGCGCAATCTAAGATAACCTAAATTTCGGCTCTTCGAGGCGTTCGATCATTTAAAATAGAAAAATGAAATGATAATTGGCTTTTTATGTTATTAAAACCAAAATGTATTCGTATTTAGGTTTCTGGTACAAGTTTCCACCTGCATTTCTTTTTCACTATAAATTTTATCCGCATAAACACTTGTTACAAATTTCTGACTGGTCAAAATACATCGTATGTAAAAAAAATTTGAAGCTATTTCGACTTCGCTGCTCCATGCGGGTTTTGAGATATTCATGTAACACTATTTCTAGTCCATATATGCCTTAGCATATTCCATGTTTTCATATTTTTTACAAATTAAAGACACATACAAACTCGGTCGTATTTAATTAAGTACGTCATTATAAAGAAAAGTCATCTCAACATATTGTACAATTTTCATTCCATGTCATGAATGAAATCACTGGCGCAGAAGTTTAATGAAACAACGTTCATGAAATACTAGGCTTTAAGTGGAGCTGGCATCATGTTTGTTTTATACATAGTTAGTCAGTTGGATACAAAGTTTTAAATTGATTTTGTTCGACAATATCGAGCGTTACACAGTAGATGCAAAATAAATATAGTTTTTCTTTAATGATCATACAAACAATAGTAGTATAGTCTTACTAGTGGTAGGGCTTTGTGCAAGCTCGTCTGGGTAGGTACCACCCACTCATCAGAAATTCTAGCGCAAAACTGCAGTACTTGGTATTGTTGTTTGAAGGGTGAGTGAGCCAGTGTAATTACAGGGCATAACATCTTAGTTCCTTTGGTTGGTGGGGGGCACTGGCGATGTAAGCGATTGTTAACATTTCTTACAATGCCAATGTCTATGGGCGTTGACCTCTTACCGTCAGGTGACCCATATGCTCGTCAGCCTACCTATATTATAAAAAAAAGTCTAGTATAACTATCAAAACATTGTTATGATTATAACAAATATCTCATTATATACAAATAAATATTAATTGAAATATCTTTACTAATTAAAAGCTAAATATCTTTTAATTGGCTTTTCCTAGCTTACAACAATATATGTTTCGTACTCAATAACATACATTTTAAGATGTAAATTAAAATCTATATTTCGATGAACAAAGCGGATGGGTATCAGATATTTTATAAAAGCGTTTGGTTCGACTAATAAAAATATACGAGATCTGTCATGTATGTAGTGACATAAAAGTGATTTACTAAACGAGGCGTTTTTGTCTAAGTAACAGACTTTATCGCTGAAGTTTATATGTTACATACAATCATATAATTAGTAAACACGATTAATTTATTATGATCTAAATATGTAATTTTTATACGACATAAAAAGAATGAAATAAATTTTAGTAAGCTTTGTCATTCCTTGATAACTCATACATTATGATGTTTACGTAAATATCTCAGTATAATATCAAAAATTAATATTTAAAAATTAATATTTTAAAACTTATGACTATGTAATATTTTTAACCATTATCGTGCAAAGAAGAAACTACGTTGTATTAAATTGATATAGTAGCTTATTTTTATATGCTTGTTATATTCGAATTCTAATATGCAGTAATAAATGTACGGATGAAGTTGTTTGCTGAAAACCTATTCAGTATCCTACCGCCATCTATGTGATACAATAAGCAACTTGTACTCTTACAGCCATCTAACAGCAGAGTGGGGCAGTACGGTGTATTTGTGTAGAGTAATTACCTAAAAGGTTAACATCCATTGCTCTTCGTACCACCGAGAACGGCACCCATTCCAGTTCCCCGAGTGCACACCATGACTCGCAGTTGACGATGGCCCACAATCCTTGAGCGCCCTCTGGCAGATGATCAACAATATACAACGATGCCGAGAGTATCTGGAAACCGAAGTTACGTAATAGTTATACACAAATAACGAGTGAGGTCGCTTAAATTTAGGTTGAAGATTTATTACAGTTTCATTTTGTAATTCGTTATTTAGTTAACATATTTAAATTAGTAAACATAAAATAAAATACATGTCGCCGTCAAGAGACGCCCGACATATGTGACAGATCGAAAATGATCGTTTATGTAAGAATCTATAATTAAAGGACCAATAAATAAATATGGAGTGAAATAAAATAAAAAAAATGTTTTTTTTTTTCAATAATAAAAATGGTTCGTGTTTATATGTAAACATTTCTTACAATGCCAATAATAATACAAAACACACTGCACACACTCATACTGCGAAGCACACAAAAAGGAATTTGCAACTTTGCGCTTTAGCTTTATCTAACTCCCAAGACGCACCAATAAATGTTTCAAAAGAATATTTGCTACTCTCAAAGCCAATATAGTCAACAATATTTAAAATAAAAATTTAAATAAAATGTTTTCTAACAACAAACCAAATAAGAAACCTAATTAAGACAAAGGACGTCCGGATGAACTTATAAATTTTGACAAAACATTAAAAACAACAACAAAGACAAGTCTGCGAGTAGGCGGGCTTATAGCTGAAGAAATAGTTATTTTCCATTTTTATTAATTGTGAGTACAAGGTTAAATTGATGTTAGCTGCGAGCGGTACACGGTATAATATCGGCCTTTATTAGACTTTGTTAATTAATAATCTCGTTAATTTAAATATTATTGTCTATAAATTATGGAAGCTTTAAAGCTTATTCGTTGGATTTATTAAGCATGTATTTTTTAGTATCATGTATTATTACATTTTTATTTTTGTTGCTTGGCTTAATATTTTATCAACTGACCTGTGTTTCGGACGTAATATCCAATTGAAGAGTATGTAATCTTCCTGAACAATCTTCTTTTAACATATCTGCGTCAATGTTACCAGCTTTACTCTGAAAGCCTGCAAAAACGTGGTATCCTAGGTCATCCAATCTCCTGGCCAGGGCATTTCCTAAAACATTATCACATCCCGTTACCAGCACTGCCTTCCCTGCTGCTGTCACCTACAACATAAGTAACAATATTTCGATTATGCGAAAATGGTCATAATTATTGGAAAAACGCGAACATCGATAAAAACAAAACGTACAACAGGATCTCGCAATAGAGGTGATTTATTTTTGTTGCATTTTTAAGCTATGGTTATTTCTTATAAAAGTGTCATTCAATCAAATACTAATAGTGAATAACAAAGGTATGACGTCAGGCTAAAATTCAAATTCAGATTTAATTGGCAATGTCGAACACAATACTCTTTGCCATTCATCACTTTATGATGTTTAACTGATTCTTTATAGAGAAAATGAAGTTGTTAAAACGCAACCGGGGCAAGGACAACTAAATTTTCATGTGCTTTATTTGTTGTTATTATTATTTATTCATCTTGAGCGGTGGAATTAAATATTGTGAAGAAGCTTGTATGTGTTTGGTGACAAATTTTTAACACGTGTATTCATCAGCTCACAATAAAGCCGCGTGGTTGATTAAACTCTAAGCCTTCCTCTTTAATGAAAGGAGGCCTAATCTATTACATTATATTCTAATAATAGTCGGACATTACTAGTTACTGTTGAAGAGTCAGTCTACTCAGCAGGCCTGCAGATTATAACAAATATATCTTTATAATATCAGCTTCAAAAACAGGTGACGTATATTTACTGTCATAACTTTAATGACATAACGTATAAATTTCATCGCGGGTAAATGATTATTTTACCTTGTTTTTGTGAAACACTTTGACAAAAAATGCGACAAGCGTACTTTCTAAATGAGTTCTAACTCATTAAAATGAGTACCATATAAACTTTATTATTGAGTAAATATTTTTGAATTAACTCATTGTATTAAAAAAATGAACTCATATAAAATAAGAAAAGAATCCGAGTTCGTCCAATTTTTTTTAAGCAAATGCTGTACAAATATTAAGTAAAATATATTAATAATTATAGTTATTATTTAATAATAGCTATTTCAATGTGCCGCTATCGAAACACTTTAAAGTGCTCATATTCAAATCAGAAATTTATATTAAAGTTTACATCCTTTTTATTAATTATATGTGCTAATGATTATATTATTTTTTATTAAAAAAAAGATTAATAGCTTAACGAAAAATTCATTAAGTTTTTAGTGTATTTTAAATTAAGTTTTTAATTTAAAGGTTAAAATATTTTTATTATTTGATTTCTATATTATATATTAAATAAAGTGTTATGATAATTATTAATAGAATTCTCTTCATTCTATAAATAAAAAAATCTATGAAATAAACTAGGTTATTTTAAATTATACGAAGATATAAGATAATTATTTAAGTTGTCAGCGAATTAGCGAAAAAACAAATCTATCCAATATCTCAAAAGATCAATCTAGAATATTTTATATTTCAATAGAGAAATAATATTATTGTCAACTGAATATTCTGACTGTATGTGAACTGACGCGACAAATCGAGTGTATGGCGCGGCAGTTTGACTTTGAGGTAGATCAGCAAGCTTGAATTGTGGAAATCAATACAGAGTAACATTAATTTTTCTTGTAATGTTGACCATTCCTTTTTATTATTACGAATCAGTTGTCAATTATGGAATCGAACTTATTAGGCGTAACAAAAAAAACTACAAAGACGTCTTGTGTCAGAAAGAATTAGATATTAAATATAACATAGTCAAATCTAAATGTTACTTTTGTAAGTAGCTTTTTGTCAGTAGAAAAAGTTGTGTCATTCTATTTGTCTTATGACGTGGATTAAATAAAATCTCGTTTCGAAAGAAGTTTTTTAAATTAACTATTACTTCAATTACTATGATTGTATTTATTAAGTGTGATAAAATGTAATTTTCAAATTTATGTTGTAAAATTTCTAACAATAGAAATTAATAATGCCCAATTTAGGACGGGCAAGTATCAGTAGATAATTATGTATAATAATTAAAAAAAAATAAAAATAAAATAAAAGTAAAAGATGATGCCAGGATTTGTATGAACTCTGATCCCACCCTTCAATAGTGACGTATGTATTACACGTCGTTGGATATATAGGTATTTTTAAGCTGAACAAAAGTTACGATAACGCAAAGTTCTAAATCTTAGTCCGTTGAGAGTTATACATTACTAAGCACGTCAGTTTAAAAATAGCCAAAAATAATGTTTTTCCCAAATAGAATGCATGCTGTGAATTAATACTAGTAACAACTACCTATCTATCATTACCATCGGAGTCACATGGAACTTTTTGATAATAAAACCCAATAATAAGCAATTTTAGGTTGCTTTTATTTATTTAGTTACGAATTTGTCTATACAAAAATCACTCATTTTTACTCTGCATTTATTATGACCTCATTTAAGGCTGGTCCTACAAATCTCTCATGCCTGGCGAACACTCGGTACCAAATAATTGACACGTCATTATCTTTTAGAAATTTTGAAAAACTATTAATGAAAAATCGGTGAATAATAAAAAAAATGAACGACGTATTAGTCTTGACTTGGTAACACTTGTTGCTTACCTGGATTACCTACGCGAAAAAGGCATTACTTGGCTATTATTTAAACTGCCATTTTTAATAAAGCATAACTCTGAACTGACTAAGATTTAAAACTTGGAGCCATAATAACTTTTCTTTAAGCGGAGGAAACTCAAAGAGAATTGTAGTCGATAATTTCAAGTTAAGCTTTTCTAATACGCCCCCCATGTTTCCTTACTCCTTACACAATATTCAAAAACCAGCTTTCTCGGTTCACATGTATTAAAAGTATTAAAAATGCGTTTACGTGTTTCTTAGAGTAGGATTATCTGGGTAGCCACTCGATCTGGCCGAAGCCAGTGCACTTCTGCGACCACCTCCGACTAGAGTTCCCAGGGCAGATCGCTGGCAAAAAGTGTAGCCGCCGTCCACGACACCGTACGGTAACCACGTATCGCCCTCACCACTACGATCTGACTCTGCGATCTCCGCAGAAGAGGCTTGTTATGAGCGGTGAGCGTTCACCCAAATGGGTGCACCGTACAGCGCCATGGAGCGCACTACAACGGCGTATAGGCGCTGGCATAGTGATTTTGAGTCTCCCATGTTGGGTAAGAGGTGGCCCAAGGCAGCAGCAGCGTTGATTAGCTTCGGGCCTAGTTGGACAAAGTGCTGCCCGAAGCTCCATCTTTTGTTCAGGATCAGGCCCAGATACCTCATCTGGGCCTTTACTTTATACTCGCCCCTCGTAGGGAGCCTCTTCGTGGACCATGGCACAGGAGGGCCTCCCTTTTGGATATTGAGACCCTCAGGCCCAGCATTTCAGCATCCGATCCACGGTGAGAGTTGTTCCGCCTTCGGCCAGACGTGCCGTTTTCCCAAAGTCCCACTTCGTCGCGGTGATGAGGGTGTCATCTACGTAACACAACACCCTCATACCGGGAAGGACCAGAGCTCTCAGAAACAACCCCTGTGGAATGAGAAGGAATATCTCTGGCAGGTTATATAATTTATTTTGTCTTGACTTGGCAAAGTAAAGTAGCATTTAACCTCTGAAGCACATAACTGGCAAGAGATGAGTAGTTAAAGCTTATGTACTCGTAGCTCTTAAAAAATTAGCGGTGCGTCCCGGAAATTAATCCGCGCCCAACTATTTACCTGGAAAATTATCCAGTCCATGCTCTGGTGCATAGACTGGACTATTTGTTCTGAAAATACTTAATAGAATCCAATATTTTATAACTTTAATCAATTACTTATACTGACTACCAGCTTAACCTTACGAAATTTCACACAAGACTATACAATGGTTTTTTTTATTAGTGTTGATATTCAGAGAATGGAATTCATAGGACGAGCGACGAAATAAAATTTTCGTAGAAAATAGACGGTGACAGGTTGATTGATGTCCGTTATAATAACTGCTGAGTGAATGTTTTATTCAGCAATTGTAAGTACTTCCAGCCATGCGTGACGTAATGACATTCAAGGTAAGTATTTTGGGGTTGCCTAATCGTTAATTCTTAATTCCACCGTCCTATCACAATTCACAGTCACGCACAAATAAAAAAAAAACTATTTGCATAATTATTATTATTGCTATATAACTAATGTTCTTATTTGTCCAATAATATTGTATTAAATATTACATTATCTGATAGATTATTGTAATCATTCAGTCACACTCTTGTCGTGGAAACAGCAATGAAATGCAAGTTTTAAAAATATAATGCGAGTTTTCCATTTCAATTGAATGTACGAAGCCCTAAAAAATCTTCTTTGAAGAACACAGATTTAATTTAAAAATATGCAGTATTGTTATTTCGCTTCTTATTTCTAGAGTTTGTGGGTTGGCTTTTGTATCCGGTTGCAAACTTTCCATTGTTCTTTTTTGAAAACACGGTAATTTATGTTTAGATTTATTTTTATAAATATTAAACATTAAGTACATCAATGTCTTTCGAAATTTATTTTTGAGGTTTTTTATATGAAAAGTGCAAGATATTTTAGGGTTTCGTATGTCGCTCTTTCATGTCCGCCTACCATAGCCTATCTTCTTCGCATAAGACGAAAATTGTTTAAATTTGCTACAAGAGTTCTCCTTGCTGTCTTTTAATCCTTATTCGTTTACATGGAAATAGCTTTCGCTGTCGGGGTAAAGGTTAAATAGGGCAAATGGCAAAGGTTAAAAAAGAGGGGTTGGGCAGATAAGGTTACTTAAAGCTACTGACATTTAAGAATAGTTGAGACTTCAGAGACGGTGCCAATGGGAAATCCTTTCGGGTTCTCGGCTTGTACAACCCTATTACTAACTTGACGCCAATAGTCGATCTCTCTGTCTTAGGAATTTCCTTAGAACTGTAGTTGATTTGTTGTACTAGATGGTAGAGTAAAGCAAGCCTGTAGGCTCTACTTATTGTATAGCCGCACTACTTTACATATATTGTACCGCCACACTGCTGGTGTCAGCAGGGCGGAGTATTTGCGTCTCCGTGAGAAACAACATTGCAGGCCGTGCAGTCTCGAAATGGTGGTGGACAGCGTTGAGGTTAGCGTGGAGTCCTCGGATGTTAAAGAACTCGACCTCAAACAGCGTGAGTATGGTGGGGGTGTGCACCGCTGAACGACTGTTATTTCTTAGTCGCGCTACCATTTTGGAAAATAAGGAAAAGAGACGTGAAGCGAGCGACGTGTTGCCACGATAGGGGTGGGCAAAGTATGGAGGCCTGTTTCCCCAAATGGTTGCCAAAAGGGAAAATATACTGATCACACTTGTACACTGTAATTAGTATTCATTTTGACCGGTTTGAAGGATGAGTGAACCAATGTATGTATGTGTATAGGACATAAGGGACATAACATTTCAGTTCCTATGGTTGATGGTGCATTGGCGATCTTTATAGTGGCAATGTCTATAAGCAGTAGTGACTTAACATCAAGTGACCAATTTACCAGTCAGTCTATCTTTCAAATAAAACAAATAAATAAGAATGCGTATATCCATTGTAGCTATGACTTGATAAATAATAATAACAGTAAAAAAGTTCAGGCCCAATGATTGTACGGGACCAATTAAGGCAGGACTTAGACTCGTATTTGCCTGGTTTTATTTTTATAGCAAGGGAAACATAAAAGTAATTTCTCACATATTAATTTAAGTTAGAAAGTAGATTTTGAGCACATTATACGCTTTATATATTAGGAAAGAAAGGTTTAAGATATATATTTAGGAGTGACTATTTTGTGAAAACGACCGTTAACCTATTTTTAAATTGGACTTTCGAATAGAGTGGATGACGCAAGTGACTATGCCGAGGTTGGCAGCACATGCGAATATGTGCTACCTACACGCAGAATGCATACCTATTTGACTGAATTGACAATAATAAAATTCAATATAAATACACGTTTAATTAATTAAAACTTAAAGAACCCATTTCTATTTATTAATGCAAAACATTTATTCCATTATGCTTTAAATATGTATGATTTATTTACATACTAGATACACGACCCGGCTTCCAACGAGTAGAACGTTTATTGTTATATTTTTATTCAAATGAATCTTTAAGACGCATAAAAGACAAAGATACAAAAAATCATTATTATTTATAAAAAATTGAGCATTGCGAATGTTAAAATCCAACGCTGGCAAATATCTGTTGTGCTATTTAATATTAATAATATCCTGGGACATTATTCACACACGGCCATCTGATCCCAAACTAAGCAGAGCTTGTACTATGTAAACCAGACAACTGATGTACTACATATACTATTTTTCTTTCGTAAATGCATAATTATATAGATAATTACACCCATACTCAGGACAAACAGACATGTTCATGCACATAAATGACTATCCTGGGTGGGAATCGAACCCACAACCTTCGGCGTGAAAGGCAAGTATCTACCAACCACGCCACCGGCTCGTCAATTTAGTAGAATTATTAAAAAATAACATTGCTTTACTTAGCTTTGCCCCTTACACACCTGTCCTAGAAACTTTTTCTAACCGTCATGCCATGGATGTGTTATAAAAATATTTTACTGTTAAGCACTAGGTAAACCGGAAGTCAGTGAAATTGAGAGCGAGAAATATACTAATACTAGTTGCCCGTCCCGGCATACATAAAACGTTTATATTGAGGGACAAACATTGAAAGAAAAATTCTTGTTTTTATTTGGACCAGAAAATTACTGGGCTTACATATAATTAATAGAATTTAGGAATGCATAAAGAAAAATATTATTAACATTCATTTTTTTATATAAAAAATGTTAAATACAAAGAATTAATTTAATTAAAAAAGCGATTTGTAAGAATTGTAAGAATCAGCGATTTGTAAGAATCTTTTTCAGAAGTAATTATAATATAAATAATTAAATGTATTAGACATTTGCTATACAAGCTGATTTATCCTAAAATTTGTTTTGTTTTCTGCTAATTTACGCATATCGTTTCCTCTGGGTCACCCCGGTGGAGATATATTTTTTTAAAGTTAATTAATTTATTTGTTATTTATGTTTTTTATATATGTGATTACCATGTTTTAAAGCGTAAATAAGGTAAATGAGGAAATAAAGAATATATTTTATTTTATTCTATAACTTGCGCATCGCATATAATTGTTTATTTGAGGGTATTACATTTATTTTCAATCTTTACTAACGGAACAACGCTCACATAATCATTTATTGATAATGATAATAATAGTAAGATATATTAATATAATTGCATTTCAAAAATATATTTTTATGTTTAGTTTATAACCCAGGTTATAAGAGAGGAGAGGAACACTTGAGCTGTTAAAGAATTTCATTTTTAGGAATCGATATAAACAAAACAAAAAATGAGAAATTTCGACCACGGTATTATGAAGTTAATGTAATTTTTATGTATTTGCATTTGTATAAAACTACCAAGTTTCTTGCCGGTATTTCCCAATAGAATGATAATAATAGTAAGATATATTAATATAATTGCATTTCAAAAATATATTTTTATGTTTAGTTTATAACCCAGGTTATAAGAGAGGAGGGGAACACTTGAGCTGGTAAAGAATTTCATTTTTAGGAATCGATATAAACAAAACAAAAAATGAGAAATTTCGACCACGGTATTATGAAGTTAATGTAATTTTTATGTATTTGCATTTGTATAAAACTACCAAGTTTCTTGCCGGTATTTCCCAATAGAATCTTTTCGAACCGCTAACATCAAGTTTAAATAACTGTAAAATTACGATTCAATGAATTTGGTACATTTTGATCGTAAAATTTTATGTTTGATTATTTAATTTGATGTTTTTTTTCTGTAAAATTACAAAAGATTGTGATTGAAGCGCTGGGTTATAATTTCTGGTTAACGATATAATATCTGGTGGTGAAATTAAACAGCCACTTTTATATATAACATTGAATTAAAATTTGAAAAATATTAATTTGCTATAACTTTTTGATTTGAAAGAATATCCAAAATAAAAACATATAAGAGGAGTTACGTATTGCGTGGTAAAGGCAATTTACACCGAACAATTATTACAATTTAATAATCTCGGCTCTCGCATATTAAATAAAATTAAGATTTAATTATCTAATGGCTATCTAATATTTATCTTATGGTGTGTTATAAAATATGGTCTATAAGATATACTGACGAGTAAAGAGAACAGGTAATAATAATAATATAATGTATAATGTTTTCAAGAAACGTTTTGAAGGAGATTTTAGCTTGAAATCACTACGTAGATACAATATAACACTTGTTCAACAGTATTCAAGTCAAAACACGTTCTGGCCGTTAATTCTCTTAGTACAATATTTTCCAATTCAGATCTCAACAGAGATAGGCTGCAAGCGGCTCTTCTTACAAGTTAATATAGTATTGAATGTATTTAAATACACGGTTTGAACGAAAAGAGGTTATTTGAAAAACATTAAGAACATTCATAGCATTTAGAGTTAAATATACATTACTTGACTATACTTTTGTATGTTTTTTTTTAAATTTTTTTATTAATAACAGTGCACTCAATACATTCGTATTATAATTTAATCACATTAATATTAACTAAGAATGTATTTTATTGTACTACTATTGCCTTTATGTAATACTTATACCTTTTCTCTACTTTTAATTTTCTGACAATTTTTTGTTACATAAAATTGTAATCCTATGTGGCTTTACTTTATTACTAAGTAATAACTGTACAACTATTGTGTAACGTTATTGATTACATGTAAATTAATTAAATAAAATATTTATAAAGCATATGTTACTCACAAGTAGCTAATTAAGTTACTGGTGGTAGGGCTTTGTGCAAGCTCGTCTGGGTAGGTACCACCCACTCATCAGATATTCTACCGCAAAACAGCAATACTTGATATTGTTGTGTTCCGGTTTGAAGGGTGAGTGAGCCAGTGTAATTACAGGCACAAGGGACATAAAATCTTAGTTCCCAAGGTTGGTGGCGCATTGGCTATAAGCGATGGTTGACATTTCTTACAATGCCAATGTCTAAGGGCGTTTGGTGACCACTTACCATCAGGTGGCCCATATGCTCGTCCACCTTCCTATTCTATAAAAAAAAATTACTATAATTACGACCGGTTCGAAAAGAAACACCTCAGACGTGAGAATAACCAGCGAAAGAAACTCAGCTGGAATTTTCATTTTTTTTCAACAATTGTTATTACAGAGCAATTATTCTTATTTCTATTTGTAAACGCCTGAAGGCAATTGTTTCATTCCTAAGGTGTGTTATCATCTCCGAAATCATCAGTTTTATAATATCCTTAACATTAAATAAACAGTACTTATATTCCAACATAAACCAATTTTATAAGACTGTGACAAAGATAATTTAGAAAATTACAATGGATGAATGAGTACAGATTATATCTTCTTATAAAAGAATATAAATAATATAATAAGTTAATATATACCTGCTATAGTTACGTGCTATACCTACTTACTTTCCATATCTTATGATGAAGTTAGTTCCTTGATGGCACCATAAAATTGTTTATAGACTGGTAATGGAAAATTCTCTGTAGTTCAGAGCTTACAAAAGAGGTCATTGTTGGTAATTTTATTTAATAATTATGGTTATGTATGTATATATTTAATATTAAACTAAAACTAATACATATTGTAATTTCGTAAAAGTATATTACGCTGCTTTAATAAAATCGCCAAGACGAGACAACGGAGGCGCAGGGTACTATTTTTGTACCCATATATATAGATTCGGTCTGGACAGTTTTAGAAAGTCCAAATTTTCAGAATATTATATCAATAGAGTACTTATTAAACGTGTCAAGTTTCAAATGGATATCTACCATACTTTATTAATTCTTAATATCTAAAATACGCAGATTTCAGTTACTCACTGATTGATGATCATCAAAACTATTAGGGTACTTCCTGAAGTCAAAGAAAGCTGAAATTTGGTCTGGAGACGTAGACACTCCTATGGGCTTATGAACAGTAAGTAATTCAATAACTAGGCGTTAATGTTGTACCAATAGGTCCTTGAGTAACGAGTAAGCACCTATGTTTAATATCGTAGTTTAATTTTTAGTTTTTTTACAAATGTGGAATATGTATAAACAGCCCTTAAATTTCTCACTGCTGGGTTTAAGCATCTTCTTTTTTTAAAATGAAAGCTTTTTGAAGCGGCTCTTTGAACAATACACAGGTAGCAAGTTCTTTATTCCATACATGCAAGTTTCCGGTTTCCCGGTTTTGACATGCAATATTCGGTTAAGATTCACGTGTTCTCAGCACTGGGTCATCTCAGCTTATAAATATTACACAGTAATACAAAAAATATTGACGTCAGGTTATAGAGCTTAACTGATAACTGTAACCTACTCAGACAAATTGGTACGAAGCTGTAATACCGAAATAGATTGTCACATTCAAAGGGAATACTAACATTATAGTGTATACAGACTAGATCACGGCTACGTTTGTAGGTCTTAGTTATGCAACTGAAACTGGAGCTATTATTTGTGAGCTCATACGCAACCCCTAAGTATTAATAGTAACTTCGTTCACTCTACTCGTTTATTAATTCTATCATTTATTTAAACATTAGTCGTTAAATGAACTAATATATGAGTAATATATAAAGTTTATATTCATTTTATATCTATAATAGAATATAATATAAATAAGATATTTTAAACTTGTTGAAAATTAAAATTTCCTTTATTTACAGTAACAGCCTGTTAATGTCCCACTGCTGGGCTAAGGCCTCCTCTCCCTTTTTGAGGAGAAGGTTTGGAGCTTATTCCACCACGCTGCTCCAATGCAGGTTAGTAGAATACACATGTGGCAGAATTGCAATGAAATTAGACACATGCAGGTTTCCTCACGATGTTTTCCTTCACCGTTAAGCACGAGATGAATTATAAACACAAATTAAGCACATGAAAATTCAGTGGTGCTTGCCCGGGTTTGAACCCACGATCATCGGTTAAGATTCACGCGTTCTTACCACTAGGCCATTATTATATTATATAATAATTAAAATGACAGAAAGAGCGACATCAACACTGATTTCTATTTTTAAACACATAAATAAACGTTAATCAAAGTTCATAAATAAGGCCAATAATCAGCAAACATAGCTGCAATTGTAATCAACATATCCTATTTTATATACCTTATAAAGTAATAAATTTGTCTAACGTATAGTTTAAAGTTAATCTATTATTGTAATCGTATTACGATAGTATAAACTTACCTCTATATATTATTAGTATAACACATGTTGGCTCGTGGATCCCGGGTATATGATGTAACCATGTATTAGCTAGGTATATCGTGGTTCATTATAAACGTCTTTGCGTACTATCAGTACAAATGTACAGTGTATCCTTTAGTTATATGTTGGATTGTTTCACTAATAGACTAATTATAATGTACTACATTACATCAAATACACATAATAATTAATGTGCAATTTATGCCATTGTCAAAGAAAATTTGTCTTGTTTTGTAGGAACATTTCATGCGTACGTTGTTGGCATCGTTGTTGTTAACCCGTGCACTGCACTTTACGCCTACGCTTTTGGAATAATTTTATTCCCACATTACAATTTCCAACTGGTTTTTATTATAGGCAGTAAACGTCTCCTTACGGCTTTTATCATTTCATTGCTATCTTGATATTGGTTTTCTGATCCATTTCATTTAACTGAACTACCCTTCATGGCTTAAGTTTAATATACCTACATTTTGCTAAATAAGTATTATTTTGTCAAGTTAACTTTTTATTGCTTTATATAACACAACCTACGCAGACGTGATTCACTGAAGTTCTATAGTGAGTGGGATGGTTGAATGTCGAAAAATTCAAGGATCATATTTAAATTGGCGCCGTTCGACTAGCTATTAATATTTCGTGTCATTTTAATTCTTTTCATGTATAATAAGAAAATCATTAATAATGTTCCAAATGAGAACATGTTTGTTTATTAGCCATGTTAAGCGATCGGATAACATAAGATATTATAATATCGGTAAATGATTTATTTTTTATTTTGATCAAATTTAGGAGAAGCTGAAGAAAAATAATATAAAAACGGTTTGTTTACATCACGACAACAACATATACAATAACCGTTTGTTCTACCATTTGAAATAATAAATATTTGTATATATTAATATTTATTATTATTTTAGGTAATAGCTATGACACGCGAAATAGAATCAGTGCCATAATAAAGTAAAATAGCAGCCTGTAATTGTCCAACTGCTTGGCAAAGGCCTCTACTCCTCTTGAGGAGAAGGTGTAGAGTTTAATCCACAATGTTTTTCCACTGCGGACTGGTGGATGTACGTCCGGGGTGTTTATCCGACTTACATTGGTTTCCTCACGATATTTTCCGTCAGCGCGGAGCACATTATGAATTATAAGCACAATTTTTAGCAAATGTACTTATTAGTCCTGGTCCGGATTGAACCCGTGATCTTTGCTTAAGATCTACGTATTCTATCCACTAGGGCATCTCTTTTCTATGTGACATAATGCGAACAGCATAATAGTGTGTTGCTTGTCGCCCACTACAACCCCACTATGGCCAAGCTCCAAATGTTTCATAGCAGCGTAATATCAAATTGCTTTAAAAATACCGAGGTTAATAAGGTTGCGTTCTATAAATTATACAAAAGAAATTATATGAGTAATCCTAATATACTTTTTCTATATTTTCAAATTTAGAATAGGTAGGTATTTTTTTTTAATTTATATAATTCGTAAATATACTTTCTAGGTGGCGTGAGAAAGTATTAGCGATAGGTCATAGATATTTTATTAACATATTTCAGACATTACAATAAAAATTGATTAATATTCTCTGAAGTTGCTCTTTCTTCTTTAATAATTACAAGCTCTAAATATATAATTTAGGTTTAATACTAAGCACCGTATCAATAATGCAAGGAATGGTTGTTATGTTTCTTATAATGTTATTATTTATTAAAGACTAACACTTTACTATCGGCTTCGCTCAAACAGGGGAGACAAAGGTACACAACTGTTTTGTCTTTGCCTACTGTTCTTGTAGATGAGTTAAGTTCTGATGTAAATAATATACAAATGATGACTTTGTAACAGATAATTAATTTCAATTTTAAATAGTAATTTTCTTTTGCCGAACGTAGAACCTCCTCATTGAAGCGGTCCATTCATTTAATTAGAAGTAAAGGTTAAATTAAAATTAATTATTTAAAGTATTTAATGGAGCAAAATTTAGGACGTCTGAAGATAGTTGTCCGTTTATAGCAGTATACTGCAATACTTTATTACTACCCTGCAAAAGTATAATATATGTACTTCTATTTAAAATATATACTACGTATATATTTTTAGAATAAAAGTTTTAAACACGTTCTAGACTTTTAATTGTGAATTAATTATTGAAAAACTGAATTTTTAACTACTAGAGAGACTAAACACTCCATAATATTAAACTATAACAGATTACTTTGAGCTTTTGTTTCTTTTAGTCAATAAATTCAAATTAAATTTATAATACCTAGTTTTCCATTCTAAGGCAATAGAAAAACAAATAATAAAATATATTTTTGATGTTATCAGCTACCTGTGTTTTAAAGCATCTTATAATATATCTGAAATATTGAGTAAGTTTATTACTTTGAAAAACAACTCATACGAAAATAATTTCCTTTTTACAGTATTCCAAGTTGGATTAAATTTTTAACGTAATTAGGAATTTTATTTATATTTTCTTCCAATGTCTAATAGAGAAATAAATTGATTTTGTATCAAGCAAAATCTCTTTTACTTAAAAATGAAACTCTGTGTGGGCGAAGCGATTGCGTTTGTGGGCGAATCAGAGGCACTTTTTTATTCGCTCCAGAGGGGATGGCCAAGAATAAGTGTTTCTCTGTTAAAGAATGTTTGTTAGTCGTTCAAATATACTTTCTATTACTTTTGTTTTTACTGTTTTTATTACAAACGTAGAATTTTATTTATTTACGTTAAACGAAGTATAGTTTTCTGCAAATTCTACATAATTCAAGTCCTATATGCTTAATTCGGCTATGAACAATAACATAAGTTAAAAGTACTTTTAACTAAAGACATTTTGTGATAGAATTACTATCAGGGAAAAAGGCTACTCTTAAGCCCTTTATTGAAATTATCAATTACTCATTCGAGATTATGGGTAATGTGATTAATGCACCTTTGGCATGGTCAGTTATTGCTCTTTCATGTTTTGCTGGTGGCTATAACTTTGATAAACATGGAAATTGTGCCAAGCGTGTCGCTCATCGTTCCTCTCCCATCATTAGGAAATTTGTGAGTACAAGCACCTTATAGCACAGCCTTCTTTCGGTAAGTATATCGAGAAAAATCTATTCTGCATTTATTTCTACTAGTAATATATATTGTGACAAAATTAAATATAAGATTAATTACCTTAAGGTTATGGTAGAACCAGAGCGAGCCGGTAACGGAGATTGCGAACCACAGGAACAAAGTGAACACGGAGATCTGGCTCACATGCAGTGCGTTCAGTAAAGCGGAGAGTACCACGGCGAGCGCGTGACACAGCACTATCGGCAAGGCACAACGGTCGATAATGTCCCATGGCACCTCCTAAAAAAAAGAATATGGATATAAATAAATACATATAACCACGTGCAGCTCAATACGTGATCATTCGAACAGGAATATTTCAATCTGATATTACATTTAGAACATAGTGATAAAATAAAGCTTCATCTACAGTAAGTAACCAGTTATTATCCCACAACTGAGCTAAAGCATCTTGAGGAGACGGTTCGGAGCTTATTCCATACTACTCATACTATTCATACGAGTTGAGTTCATTGTAATAAAAATAAAATATTTATTCATAATAAACATGTACCTTTGTGTTTATATCTAAAAATAAACACACGGGAATATTCGTTTGTTTAAAAAATAAAAGATTCTTTTGTTAAAATTCGTCAATAGATTGAAAGAGTTCCAAACAGATAAAATCATGCCTTTACGGTCAATAACAAACGTATTGAATGAAAGGTTTATATACCGGTTACCCCGATTGAAAAATAATTGTGATTTTTTACTATATAATACTGCGATCAGCGTATATAATGCGGACTACGAAATGAATGTATAAATAAAAAAAATAAGTAAGATCGTAAGAAGTGAAAGCTTTAACGGCCGATCAATATTTACACAGAAACTTACGGCGCAAACCATTTCTGTAGAAAACAAAATAAATATAAGCAGATGTTTTAAAGTTCCACAAATATACTGACCAAAAATAATTCTTAGTATCGAGTGAAAATATACGATGAGTTAGTAAGCTGTTCGCTCAACGTGTTACGTCAGAGTTTGCATAAATAGATAAAGAATTCTGATGAAGCGACGAAGGAAACAAGAAATGGCAATTTAGATCATCTTCCCTGTTGCATAGCGCGCTTTGCTATTGTAAGCATCTTTAGCATTAAATTGTTCTTTTTCTGTTCATAACAACTTTTCTTGAAAATTCGTATTATATGAAAATATCAAATTTGAATATATTTTTTCGTTCCTTTTGGATGCTATCAATTTATCCGTATCAAAATATTTATATTAAAAACACATTTATGTCATTTTTTAAATGACAGCTTTAATGAGTGTATATACCAACAGTATTTTTTATTATTTTACATTGATGAAAATGGTTTAAACAAAATTGAATGACTAAGGTTAAGGAATTAAAATATTGTTTGAGCCGAGATGGTCCAGTACTTAGAAGCCGTCATTACTAACCGAAGATTGTCGGATCAACCCGGACAAGCACCATTGAAACCACCATTTCAATTATTTATAATTCATCTCGGGCTCAGTGATTGAAGAAAACATTGTGATGATAACTGCATGTGTGGAATGAAAATCTGCCACATATAAGGTAGAATAAAAATAAATACTTGTGACGCTGCGGGAGATAACTGCATGTGTGGAATGAAAATCTGCCACATGTTTATCCATCAAATTATATTGTATCACCGGGGTGGAATAAATTTGATACCAGCAATGGGATATTTCCTAGCTGTTACTTTTAAACGCGTCAAAAAAAAATTGGACCAGAATCCATATCATCATATTTCGTTGTAAGATATACGAGGCTAGAATAACATTCTCGAACATGTGTACGTAGCAGCGGCAGACACATTTTCCAAGGCTGTAAAATTTTTGTCGTCTTCACCACAAATTATCACAAGAACGAGCAATTCACTCTTGGCACGTCAATAGTTTAAATTTAAAGTCAGTGAAATTGAGAATCGCAACTACTATATGATAATATTACATACTAAAGTCTCTTTCTTCTTTAGTTAGGCATTACAATTTGTTTATGATTATTTTCAATTAAAAATTATGTATAATCTGAATCTTGAAAAAAATTATATTTTTGAAATTTTTAGGATGCATAATTTGCGGTATCATTGGAAGAACAATATAAAAGAAAACTTCATTAGGTTTTTGTTTTGTAGACTTATTTTTGCAAGACATTAGAAAATGGATGACGGTAGATACATAAATATTTTTGAAGTTCAATTCTAGAGGATCTATCTAATTACTCTGACAGGGTACGTAGCAAACGTAACATAAGTTTGAAGGGTGAGTGAGCCAGTGTAATTACAGGTACAAGGGACATAAAATCTTAGTTCCCAAGGTTGGTGGCGCATTGGCTATAAGCGATGGTTGACATTTCTTACAATGCCAATGTCTAAGGGCGTTTGGTGACCACTTACCATCAGGTGGCCCATATGCTGGTCCACCTTCCTATTATATATATAAAAAAAACATAAGGAATATTGGTATTTAAAAGTTGAGGTAAAAAATATATTAAATTTGTTTTACAGAAATAATAAAAGTTTAAGTTTACAAATGTATTTATTTAAGTATTGCTTTCAAGCATATAAGATAGAATAAAAATAAATACTTGTGACGCTGCGGGAGATTGGGAGTTCTTGATAAGCGAACCTCTTCGCGCCGACGGCCGTCGGTGCATGGAGGGCGCGGTGATAGAGGCGCGGCGAGTGACGTCGCCCGCGGCCATTATTTTTCAATTCTGAAAAAACAGGAAACTATTATAATTGCTCTTCATTTTAGTATCGTAGATTTGTGCACTTTTTTGAATATCCTCTAATTATATACCAGTAGAGATATATTTTTTGTTGAATAAATAAAATAGAAATGCATTTTAGATGGCGAACCTAAATACTAACACTGCACAAATTTTACTATTACTGCTTTTGCGTAAAGAATATATACTCATAATATACTAAGGAATCCTTACTTTTTATAATGACAACAGTTTTAAATGCTTAAAAATGGCGCCATTGGCATGATTCAAAAAGTAAATAATTGGATCTGTCACTATTTTTATGTTTATATATTATATGATTGAATTCTTTATAATATTTTCTTAATATTCTTAAGTTGATTTCTACCATCCTCTAGTATCATATTTGTATTTTAAAGACCCCACAATGACGTCGAGTCTCAAAGCAAATTCATTATTTCATGCATTAAATGATTATTTTCTTTATACTAAAAGAATTGACTTGTGTGCAAGGGAGCTTAACAAACTGCCTTCGTACGGCAATTTATATCATATTATCGGTACGTTGATATGTTGATATAATAACAAATATAATGATGATTTCCTATTGATCGATTTCGGCTAAAGTGCTAAGCTTAACAAAACAACTGCGCCGGAGATATAACGGAAATTTGTGTGCGCAAATACGGGTCAGTTCTCTATTCCTTCACTGTCATAATCCGATAGGACGACAATAATGACGACACGACTGTGAATAGTTCAGGTGAAAAATCAACGATATCTAGTGTAGATCAGGGATGTGTATCCTTATAACAATAGTGTGAGTTTTACTATTTTTGCTTAGTGATATGAAATTCAATATGCCTTCGGAATATAAACATTTTTCTTTAAAATTTGACTGAAATATCTAGTTCCTGACACCTGTTTTTTACAAGGTCTTTTATCCATCATGTAAAATAAAATGTTTGCCAGTTCCGTTACACGATTGATCGAATGGCAAAAAACTATCGACAAAGTTTATAAATAAAATACTTCTAATAAAGAGTTGGCACGTTGATCTCATATAATGATCAATGTAGGCATTGAAGAATGTAGTAATAGAGTTTATTATTAGATATATAGCGAACCGCCACTGAAATACATTTATTATAATGCAATAAATTTAGTATTAGACTTATTTATTCTAATATTGACTTAATACTAATTGATTCTTAAATCAATTTGAACTGTGTCATTTGAAAATAGAGCTTAAGGGCAAGAAAGCAAAATTTATAAGCTTTTTTTCTAGTAGTAAATAAACGCGATTTATCTTCTATTATAAAGCTTAAATGAAGGCTTAAAAATTATTTACACATTAGATACGAATCGAAGCGTGATCGTTGACGTTTATCCGTTTTATTATTCTTTATTTTAATTATCAACTATCGGCATAAAAGCTAACAACTAAGTTTGGGTTTGACATAACATATACCGTATATGTTAATATCATATCATATCAATAGTCAAAGTTATATTGGAACCGAATCGGGAACGTTTCGTAATCGTTATATATTAGTAGAATTGGCCCCCTGTATTTATTTTATTCAGCTCGGCGAATAAGCCATCTGACGGTTAGAAATCACCGAAGTCTATACATTTGCATGGTACAGTACCATCAAATAATACTTTCAGTGTCAATGCGCCGCCAACTATGGAAACCAAGACGTTATTTGCGCATGTCATTACATTGACTCGCCTGTTCTTCAAATTTATGAGCCCTAAATATGATTGGTAAATGAACAATGTAATCATGGCTTCGAAAACACATACAATTATATAAAAACCAAAAAGAAATAGTAATAGGATTAGAGAAGCTCATTAGTAATACAAACAAAAAATATTTATAAAGAACCCATCATTTTATTTAAATTATAGTGATCAACAGAGTCGGAACAAAAGGTGGACTGAACGCCGTAGGCATCATTAGCCAAACTTTAAAGCTAAGTAGAAATTCATGAAGGCTTTTTTTTTATATTCGCCGGGAGGGCAAATGACTCTACTCCACCTGATGGTAAGTGGTAGTAGAGTCCAAACGCGACGACGGCCAGTACAGACGGGAAAAACGATTTTCTGCACTAGCCGCCTTCGCCTTGCCGGCCCGCAAGATGCCTCTTCACGCCTCGTTTGAAGGAACCCGGGATGTAAGAGGAGGGGAACACGTGAGCTGGTAAGGAATTCCATTTTTTGGAAGTGCGACAAAGAAAGGAGTTGCCAAATTTCTTTTTTCGCGATGGAATTGATGTCACAGTTAGGCGGTGACATCGAGAACCAGCTCGCGTGGACTTAAGAAGGAAAGGGGAAGCAGGAATTAGAGAGAATAATTCCTCAGAGCACTCGCCGTGATACAGTCGATAGAAAGCGCTCAGTGCTGCTATCTCACGACGCAATTGTAAAGGTTCAAGGGTGTTTGTGACCTTTACGTCGCCAATAATGCGTACGGCTCGTCGCTGCAACCGGTCCAAGGCCTCAAGTAGGTACTTAGCGGAGCCATCCCAAAGGTGCGAGCAATATTCCACGCAAGACCGTACCTGTGTTTTGTACAGCAGGCACAGTTGTTGTGGCGTGAAAAAGCGCCGCACCTTGTTCAGAACTCCGAGTTTCCGTGAAGCTGTTTTTATAACAGCCTCGATGTAATCCCTTGGACTAAGGTCGCAGCGAACGTCAATCCCCAGCATGGCGATTTTGCTTTGCATCACCAGCGGAGTACCACAGAGGGAGGGAAGAGGGGAAAATGTTGACTTTTTCGCCGTGAGAGCGCATACCTGTGTTTTCTTGGCATTAAACTCAACAAGATTATCAGAGCCCCATTTGGCGATGAGCTCTAACGTCCTATCGAGTTCAATGACAAGATTCTCCCGCCTCTCCTCAGTTTCGCCCGCCCAGCCACTGCGCGTCCGTGGTATCCACCATGCACTGTACTATCATCTGCATAGCAATGTATGTTCCCAAGGGAGAGCATATCATTGATATGCAAAAGAAAGAGTGTGGGAGATAGCACAGATCCCTGGGGGACCCCAGCATTCACTACATAGAATTGTGAAGCGCAACCATCTACTAAAACACGAAGGCTACGCTTGTGTAGGAAGCTGGCAATCCAGGTGCATAGCTGAGCAGGCAGACCATATGCCGGTAGCTTGGAGAGAAGACTTCTGTGCCAGACCCTGTCGAAAGCCTTGGAGATATCGAGGCTGACAGCCAACGATTCTCCATGCTTGTCGATAGCTTCACCCCAGAGGTGTGTTACGTACGCTAGAAGATCACCTGTGGACCGTTTTGGTCGAAACCCGTACTGACGATCATTAATTAGACAGTGATCTTCTAGGTAAGGGATCAGTTGGTTGCTTAGAATCCGTTCCATCACCTTACAAAGTACTGAGGTGATAGCTATTGGTCGATAATTTGCCGGGTCAGACCGATCCCCTTTTTTGGGAACCGCTTGCACATTAGCTCTTCATTAGGTATTCCATCGGGACCGCTAGCTTTCCGTATATCAAGTGACTGCAGCTCCGTACGCACATCACGTTGCCTGATTTTGATGTCAGGCATCGTGTGGCCACATGAAGGTATTGTTGGTGGCTGCGCACTACAATCATCGATCACAGAGTTGTCGGCATAGAGTTTAGACAGGAGGTCGGCTTTCTCCTGCGGACTGTGAGCTAGCGATCCGTCCGGATTTCTAAACGGTGGCAGCGAAGGTTGGCATAAATTGTTTTGCACAGACTTGGTCAGACGCCAGAAGCTAAGCCCCTAAGATGTGAAACAAGGTCATGACCAATGCGCTGTGCATCCGCTCATGCCGCGTATGCCTTTCTACAGGACTTGGAATTTTTATTGTAGTTTGCTTTCAGTGAGTCAATGTTAGATGCCCCGCAATGCAGCCGTTGACCCACTTGCAATATGCCGCCTGCTTAGATGATACAGCATCGGCACATTCACGAGTGAACCAACGGTTACGCGTACCCCTACTGACGAGATCTGAGCTAGGAATGTAGTATTCCATTCCCAACATGATCTCGTCAGCAACAGAAGCGGCACTGGCTGTTGGGTCATTCCCACTGAAGCAACGTTCCTTCCAAGGGACCGACGCATAGTAATCGCGCATACCGTCCCAATCTGCCGACTTATAGTGCCAAACGCGACGTTTGCATACCGCTAGTGGCGGCAGCTTGGCCTGTGGCACCCTGGTAGATATAAGGCTGTGATCCGAAGAGCCAAGAGGAGCCTGAACCACAACCTGATATTCCACCGGGTGAGAAGTCAGCAGAAGGTCCAGTAGAGAAGGTGCTTGCCCATCAATGTCTGGGATCCTGGTGGGCTGATCAACCAGTTGGGTCAAGTCACGTGTGAGAGCAAAAGCATGAGCAGTCCTTCCAGCATGGTCAGTTTTGAGGGATTTCAACCATGATTCGTGGTGAGCATTTAAATCCCCGAAAAACACCAATTCCGCGTTAGGAAATTGCTCTTGCGCAGCATCTGCCACCCGACTAAGATGGTCAAATTATCGGCTTGTCTCCAAGTCACCATTGTGGGATCTGTAGAGGCACACGTAGACTCGGCTCTGACGAACCAGGTCCACACGTACCACCAACATGGAGAAGGAGGGGTCCTCCAAGCAGCGCAGTCGGTGACAGCAAACATCCGTCCTGACGAACAAGCATACCCCGGCTTTCGCTTTGAAGGATTCTTCAAGCGTGTAGCCGGTATAATTAAGGTAGCTGGTATTGGCAGGACGGAGTATTTGTGTCTCCGTGAGAAACAACATTGCTGGCCGTGCTGTCTCGAGATGGTGGTGGACAGCGTTGAGGTTAGTGTGGAGTCCACGGATGTTAGAGAACTCGACCTCAAACAGCGAGGGTATGGTGGGGGTGTGCACCGCTGTACGACCGTTATTTCTGTTTTGTTGCGCTACTATTTGGGAAAAAAAATGGAAAAGAGACGTAAAGCGAGCGACATATTGCCACGATAGGGATGGGCAACGTGTGGAGGCGTGTTTGCCCAAGTGGTTGCCGCAGACAATATAAAACATAATAGCAAAGTTTAATAAATATACAATTATAATAAAATACGCCATTCTGTAACAACTCACTTCGTATAACTCTAAATTAAACTCACTTACGGTGATACGCGATTTTAATACTTTAAATACTAAAATTATTATAGTCAATCTCGCAAATCACTTTTAAACATTTCACGAACGTGTTCTGCGCTGAGTTTCGAGATTGTTCTTATATAATAGCTCTACAGAAATTATTTATCGCATCAGAAGCGTTACATATATCTCAATACTTTCATCGGTCCAAAAGAAGTTTCATTTGAAAAACACATTTATTAATTTATTATTAAATAATTGTACGAAACATTAAGGTAAGGTAAATAATAATGAATGATGATTTCGTCCTGACCGATTTCGGCCACGACGGTCAATCTTAAGGGAGACTAGCCAATTGCACCAGAGCCATTGCGGAATTGTGCAAACAGAGGTGCACTCTCTATTCCCTCACTCTCAGATTCCGATGGAACGGCAAAACCGATACGACTGAAAAGAGTTCAGACGCAGGACCAACAGCTTTACATTCTTTCCGAGACACGGACATGTACACACTTCCAACATCCAGACTTCGTGCTGCTACTGAGTATTTTTCGACAGAAAAATCCAATCACTTTTTATTGGCCCGATCTGGGATTAACCCAGGACATCGGAATTTGCGGCCTTATATATATCTAGCCACTAGACCAACGAGGCAGTAGATATATATAATAACTATAGAAAAATGAAGAAAAAATAGCAGACGAATTTATAAAATAAAAAGACGAAGATATAAAATAAACGAATTTATAAAATAAAAGAGAGAAGTAGTAGAAACTGCGATCGTGGTGGTCGGATTGAATTCTTATAACGGTTTTCACCATTTTATAGCATTTAGTAAGACGCTTTTTTTAATTAAATAACTAACGATGTTCTATACATTTTACGCAAAAAATATTAATTATTCGATCGATTTGAAAGTTTAAAATTCTTAGTATTCATATTTTATGAGAAGTTATTCCTGGTTGGATTTTGAAGAATATTAGAAAAACAACAAATTTTACACGGTAATGTGTGTGAAAAGAAAGCCACAAAATAGAATCTTCAAGGCCATATCTGCCTATTACAGATAAAATAATATTAAAATAGATTACAGCGTTATTATTTTATAAAAGTTGACATTTGAACTTTGAAAATTAAATCCAAGGAACTATCTATAGGAGATTAAAAGATGCTTAAAAAGAAAATTGCGTTGGGCGGGCGGTACGATGTATTCCCGCTGGGTCTTCGTTACCGATTGATACAGAGGTGAGGCAATTGGCCCGAGATTACAAAAAAAAAATGGAATAATATATTAAAAAAAATACCTTAATTTCGAAATCGCCTTAGATTTCTCGTTAACCTATCATGAAAGATTTGTGTGACACCGTTTCTGTAAGTTTAAATTTTAACAAATATTTAATATATAGAGTCGCCTGTTGTGTGTATATTATGTAAGGATGCTAGCAATTTCCGTGGATGTTTATTTCTCTCATATCTTGAGAATAATTCCGACGCATAATAGCATAATTAACGCCTAATAAAGTTTTCATTAAAGTCGATACAACAGTTTAACCTTAATCCTTACCTTCACTTGTATGCAACAAAGTCAGCGTGTAAGTGAATTTATCTAATTAATTAAGTTGTTGTAAGTCATATCGATTTAACACTTGGTATATATATGTAATTCGCTTAACAATAAAATTATTTTGTAATATCGAGCTGATCTAATGATGGAGCCAGGAGATGGATGGCGGCTATCTTCAAAGCTACGTAAACGTAAAGTGGTAGGGCTTTGTGCTTGTCACGTATTCTAATGCCAAACAGTATTACTTTGTATTGTTCTGTTCTGGTTTGAAGGGTTGGTAAGCCAAGAATTTGGACTCATTGAAATTGAAAACAAATGTGTTTTAACTCGATAATTTATATGAATATTACTACTAACAAAATTGCATTATAGGTATTTTTGTCATTATCTCTAAGGGCGTCAGGAATAGATATGCCAGGTTTTTTTTTAATACGAAAATAATTTCTGCTATTCGTCCTCCTTACTAAAATAGAAAAATACATTTTTTGTGGTTATATTATTAAGATAATTCTTGATTATTTTTAGCTTCAATATACCAAGTAATCTCAATTTTGATTGTAGAAAGCATTGAGTGTAATATCAAAGGTCAACAAACATGTACGTATTATTTTTATTATTAATATTCCTATATTAAGAAATGATAAATACTTGTCTATTTAAAGAAAGTTATTATTACGCTTAGAACAAATATTATTTTAATGCATTAATTATTCATGTTTTATAAATGTTATAAGATCAACATTTGAAATATATTGATTTGTTAGCAGACAAATATATCAAAGATTGATTTGAATACAGTAATAATGTCTTCCAGACCGACTTCGGCCACGGCGGCCAATCTCAAGAGAGATTAACCAACTACGCAGGAGATATTATAGTGCACAAGTGTGTGCGCAAACATAGGTGCACTCTCTAACAACATGGGACGATAATCCGACACGACCGGAAAGAGTTCAGGCGCCAGACCAACGGTTTTATGTGCTTTGCGAGGCACGAGAACACTCTCGTGTGTACACACACACTTCCAACTTCCAGGCTGCTACTGAGAGAATTTTCTGACAGAAAAACCCAATAATTTTTTATTGGCCCGACCTGGAAATTAAACCCAGGACCTCCGGATCTGCGGCCTTACATCAAGTCAATACACTAACGAGGCAGTCATGTAAATACAGTATAGTACCTATAAATATAGTACGTTAATATATAAGTTATAGTAATAAGTAGGTATATAGGAGTAGGTAATTAATTTTTGATATTGTTTTTTTTTTGTATAGATAAATCTTCTAATACGGTTGCTATTTACAAATGTATTCCATTGTTTTTGTATAATGTTAAATGTTTATGAATAAAGTTATTGAACTGTTAGTTAACATAAGGTATTTTGTATATCTAAGTGCCCGTAAATGCGTTGCCATATTATTATTATTTGTATTACTGACTTTGCGTAGTCATAGTACTCGTAACTGGAGCGAGTTAGATTGACGAAGTGGCCGCCTGTGGCTTCATAAATAGAAAGTGCACCCGTTGTAAATGTCGCGGATCGGTTTTGCCTGCTCACTACAGCGGATACAGGTTTATTTTTACACAGTCAACGCCCAAGCGACCTAAAACATTCCCTCGCCAGATTAATATCATTTTTGATATATATCCCGTGGGCGTTGTCTTTCTCGCAAGTATTGAAAAGTTAAACAAGACGGATATTTACTTTGGATTTAATATCTATAGTACTCTCACATTAATGGTGACCTCATGGGAATTGATTCACGTTTTTATACATTTGAGTTTCAATATACATAAATAATTCTGACTCGAATAAAGCTTAATATTATTATAAATAAAGCTTAATTTATTTTGGCTAATATTTCAACACAGATACCATATTTTCCGATTGACTTTGTAATATTTAAGGCTTTTATTTTTAATACTGTTTGGGGAGTATTAACTTAAAGAATGCTGTTTTCTTATTTAGATTGTCCAATCAATGATTGCAGCAATAAAGAAACCAGTGTTTTACCGGTTTATAAACGTTTATATGACATTTTTTAAATATTTTGACAATGCCTTTTCTGATTATTAACGTATTTTATAATGCGTTGTTAAAATACGACAATAAGTCGAGTAAGAACGGCCATTTCTTAAAACATCCAGAATGTAAAAAAAATAGTATTATTTTAACGGTGTTTAAAAAAATAATTAACATTTAAAGGTAATTTATCTACCTTTATAAACATAAATTACTGATTGTTGGCTTATAACGCTTGTATTTATTTTATATAACCTTTATTACAAATTACAAAAAAAATCTACATTATTGTAATATGTTTGTTTATTTGAAAAATTTGAATTTTTCATAACGTTTCCACTTGAATACGTGACGCAAACAGTATCCTCAAAAAGTGAATATTATAATGAAAATGTTAATAATTATACTTTTTTTAAATAGTTACTGAATTCCAGAAAACCCTTTTACATGTTTAAGATTATAGCAAGGTGAAGTGTAATTATAGACTAAATAGATAATTTTAATTTGTACCTAAATATGAGCGGTTATCTTAATATATATATTTAAATTAATGTTATTATTCTGCCACGTTGGGAAAGTTGACAAAACTGAGTCTATTAAGATTTAAGATAAAAGATTAATTTATTATTAAAACAATATATTATATTGTGTTATTCTCATCCCTTAAACGGACTGTGAATTTTTCCTCGAACGAAAAGTTTGAAAAAAAAGCTTTGTAAAAAAAAGAAACAAATTAAAGTTCTGGTTTTGCAGCTTTTGTCAATTGTTTTAATTATGTTTTTCATAATTGTTCTTTCTTCATTGTTATATTTCAGTTGAATTTATTTCAGTAGAAAGGGTTTTATTTGTATTTTTTTTTGTTAGTCGTCGACACGTTATATGGAAACAAAGATTGTTTCTATAGTGTCTTGTTCGACTTCATATCCAAACAAAGTCCTGTTTTCACAAAAAATAAACATTAATTGTTGACTTCATTTCATTATTGTCTGTAAACAAAGTTTCTTTGCATGGCAAATAACACCTAAAATCTTATCAGCAATAGGACTAAAGCTAAGCTATATGTAACATTATTCATTTTGATGATAATTATATTGACTGCCTCGTTGGTCTAGTAGCTAGACGTAAGGCCGACGTCCCGGAGGTAAGGAGTTCAATTCCTAGGTTTTTCTGTCAGAAAATTCTAAGTAGCTAAATTATAAAATTCTAAGTGTCCGAAATCTGAAAGCTAGAGGTGTATACATTCCCTTGCCTCGGAAAGCACGTAAAACCGTTGGTCCTGCGCCTGAACTCTTCCCGGTCATGTCGGATTGCCGTCATATCGAATTGTGAGAGCTAGGGAATAGAGAGTGCACCTGTGTTTGAGTACACACTTGTGCATTTCTCCTGCGTAGTTAACTAATCTCTCTTGAGATTGGCCGAAATCGGTCTGGACGAAATATTTATTAAATAGATAATCTTGGATAATTGCTTGGTTTTTTTTAATATTCCTTTTTATTTATTTTTGAACTCGTGCTTTGGAGTAAAATAAATAGAACGTATTAAATATAATTTACAACTATGTAGAACTCTATATAAATAAGTATGATACTCAAATATTATTATAATAAATAACTATTATGCCCAAAATGACGATAACAATGTACCATGCAATATATTTAAACTAAAATTAATCCAATTCAACCTACATATATATTTTGCACACCTCGATCGCGAAAGCATTGAGTATGCTTTACAGACGCTTCCCATGGCTCTTGAATATTTCACTGATTTTAAATCACCTCTGCTCTTTTCATATTATATAATTTTTTTAAAAATATGTAACATTTTATAGTGGATTTATCAAAATATATTTTAGGTACACCATCTCAACCTGTGACGTAAAAGCCGACTGAGAATTTTTCATTAATCAAATAAACAATAAACGTTTACATTTACAATAGACCTTTTATTTATTTTCTTTCCTTTCTTGTTTTTGGGCAGGTCTTTTAGATTTAAACAAAAAGTTCCTATTTATCCTTTACAAAAAGAAGTGCGCACATACAGTTACGTAAGAAAAACTGAATTTTGTATGTGAATAGGATATAAATAGTCTCTCAATGTCGACTGCCAAAAATATCACTGGATGTATAAATCAGTATCTCATAAAATATGACTTCTTACATTAAAAATACAAAGACTAAAATGATAAATATCGTAGTTATTTTTATATAATTATCTACTAAAGACATTATTAGTATAAAACATAAGTATTATAACTGTTGTTATTTATCTCTTATTACGCACGCATCTCACGGAAACCACTACATAGGTTGTAATGTATACTCGCATTTAGAATAGCTAATATCCCAAGCACAAATATAGAATACCTTTTCTCGTATATCATATTTACCAAACAATATTAGTTTTCTAATGGAATTATTAAAAATTTATGTTTATAATTCACCTCGTGCTCGGTTTAAGCAAACATCGTGGGAACTTGCACGTGTGAGAAATTCTGCCATATATGTAACCAAACCGCTGTGGAGTAGCATGGACTAAAAGACAGATCTCCTTTAAAAGAGAAAGAGCCCAGCAGTGGGACATTCAACGGCTTTTACTTCACTTTACCAAAACCTTTTTTGCGATCTGAATACAATGCAATGATAGTGACACATATATACAGTATATAACGAAAAACATAAATCAAGTCGTAGCTTTAGTATTTATTTAGATATAAGCATAATAATTGTATTCGGTTATAATTTATCAGATTACATCTTCGTTTTTCAGTCGACGTCATTTCGATAAATGCTTGTGTAATCCAGTAATGTATAAAAGCTCTTAAATGACCGCCAACCGCTGCTATTACAGCTGCAGACCGGATTATTTATACGCATAGTATGTTTACGCGGGTCATATTTTATAGCGGAGTTCACCTTGTATAATTTTGTTAAGCAAACAAATACACCGCAATTATTCTGCCACAGATATACTGAAAAGATATATCAAATGAGATTTTGATATCCATTAGTATGATTGTAATCAACGCATCTCTAAATTGACATAACTCACTGATCTATTGGCAAGCGCATTAAAATAAAAGCGTCTTTAATTTTGTTATCTTATTACATCTGAATCGTCGTAATCAGTGCCAACGACTAATGTATAATAAATAGAATAAATTAGATTTTAAAATTGGTTTACAATATGCTTAAGATTTTTATCGTAAATAATAAATTTGACTTTAAAGTTTTAAATAAAATAAACAAATAATTTTTAATAAATAGATGTATGTACTAATATTTTTAAAATCTATTCTAATAACGATATTTTTTATAGACGTAAAAAAAGATTAGTTGTGCCAATTAAAATTTTAGATTACCCTTCAAACCCGTAATAACCAAAAACAGTCAACGTAGAATAGCTCTTGAACAAAAGATAAAATTCTCAGACGCACAGACCTATAAACAATAATCTTATTATTATTCAGAAACACTCTTGATATTTATATATCAAGAGTTTCATAATAAAATATGTAAAAACTTTATTACACAAAACCTAAAAGTACGCAAAAACATTATTCGAACTAATTTATGGATTCCCTTTAATGATTACATGGAAAGTCCTTTGAAAGCTTCGAATTGAACGAACGAAATACAAACTTGTAACTTATTTCCAATTTGTTACTACATAGTTTCCGGACTTAAAGGAATAGTTACCAGTTCCCTGCTGACTAACTCTACGTCCGATGTAATAAGCACTTTTGAATTTATTTCACAAATTAAAATACAAAATCACTGTCACAAATAAATTTGTATTTATTTTAACTTTCCTGTCGTTAGCGATTACATTAAATTCATTTATAATTAGTATTATCTTTAAACATTCGTATTAATAATTAGGAATATGAACTGTAACTTTTAATCACGAAATTAACGTACTTTTTCCGCGTTGAAAATGAAAGTTGGTCGTGCCTTTTTCACTCCGGTCTTCATCGACTCCGACGTCGCGAGGCGGCCGCGGGATGCCACTGTACTTGCTGAATCGGCTGAATCGCCGCTACACCGGTCGATGCGTTAAATTTAAACACGTACACAAAATTATTTATTACATAGGTACTACATTTTCGGATGGATTGAATAGATCCGAATCTAAACCTGTCGGGTTACCATCAGACGAACGTTAAAACGCACGACATTGTCCTTGGAGTGAATTCAAGGTCATTCTGTTTTTTCTTGTTCTACGTACGTTACGTTAAGTTCATTTAGTTAGTGAGATTCGCTTTGAACATTTTGTACCAAATTGTGTTTTTTTTTTATTTAGGTACAAATGTTGATTCATTAAAGCTATTATTATGGTTGCAATAACATAAAACGTACAAGAAATAACATTAGTTATGGCTCACTAAATCACTAACAAAAAGACAGTAACATTTCATTTTCGACGAGACATCCACTGACGTCAAAACATAATATTTTGATTATAGCAAACTTTATGTAAGTGCTTGATAAGATCGAAGATGGAATACGTTAAGCAATTGTTTTCTAGCCCGTGAGTAAACAAACCAGGAGCTGAAACAATTAGAGAACTAAAGCATTTAAATGGAATGTTTCGTTTCTGCGTTACGTTAATATATTCGTTACAACTACATAACAGATTATTCAGTCGATCTGGGACCAGAAGCGGGCTCGATGTTCTCTGTTAAGGCTTAATTTGCATTTGCAATTCAAATATAACTTCACTGCGGTAAGCCCGCGATTTATATGTGTGCACTGCATGCAGCCCACAGGTGGTGAACTACTGCAACACTGATTTTATGGAAAATAAGCTTTACAAAAATATGTTTCTATTCTTATCTCAAACATTAATTATATATTGTTTTATGTTCTTTGTAATTCGTTTGCCTAAATTTTGGGCGCTAATTTGAGATCAGAATAACCAGAGTTATTGTTTTTTTCTCAAGTTATTTTCAGTAGCAAGCCAATTTTTTTAAGTTGGCAGTTGAGAAAGCACGTGAAATCAACGACCCTACCCTTAATATCTTTAAGCTTATCAGATTGCAATCCACTTAAAGGATTAGAATAGGGTAGTAGGCAGTAGACCTGTGATTGTGCACCCTCACGTGCACTTTCATATTATCTGCTACCTAGTTAATTCCCCGCCGACATGGTCGAAATGAATCAGTAGAACTTAATCATAGTTAGCGAAACTTGCAAATGAGCAAAGGTTAATCTCAATTTATATTTATATCTACTGGTGGTAGGGCTTTGTGCAAGCTCGTCTGGGTAGGTACCACCCACTCATCAGATATTCTACCGCAAAACAGCAATACTTGATATTGTTGTGTTCCGGTTTGAAGGGTGAGTGAGCCAGTGTAATTACAGGCACAAGGGACATAAAATCTTAGTTCCCAAGGTTGGTGGCGCATTGGCTATAAGCGATGGTTGACATTTCTTACAATGCCAATGTCTAAGGGCGTTTGGTGACCACTTACCATCAGGTGGCCCATATGCTCGTCCACCTTCCTATTCTATAAAAAAAAAAAATATTAACACTAAGTGTAACGACTACTTTAGAATTATTTTAAGACACTAGATTTCTAAACTACGAATGCGGTTTTGTAATGTGTCTTGTATATTGTAAGAGAAGGAAAGATCTCGATAAAAATTAATTAAATTCAATAATCTACATAATTTTTTCCCGAAATAATATGAAAGTAAACATTCTCAAAGTAAAGCCGAGATGGCCTAGTGGTTAGAACGCGTGAATCTTAACCGATGATCGTGGGTTCAAACCCGGGTAAGCACCACTGAATTTTCATGTGCTTAATTTGTGATTAAAATTCATCTCGTTTTTGACGGTGAAGGAAAACATCGTGAGGAAACCTGCATGTGTCTAATTTCATTGAAATTATGTCACATGTGTATTCTACCAACCCGCATTGGAGCAGCGTGGTGGAATAAGCTCTAAAACCTTCTCCTCAAAAAGGGAGAGGAGGCCTTAGCCCAGCAGTGGGACATTAACAGGCTGTTACTGTTACTGTAAACATTCTCATGGATATTATTATTGTACACTTTCGTACTTTCCACATTTAACGCTTCGGACGACAAAAATTGTATATATAAATATTCTTTTTTTAAAAAACGTAAAAATATCTGGCTTGAAAATAAAAGCTTGCGTGGTTTCGATAGCTTTAAATTGTTTTTCAACCACGAGGTCTCGGTATATTCTGATACTGTGTATTTTACGATAAATCTTTCGTTTCGTAACGGTCCGTTTGAATAAATGCTATTTGAAACATTACTTTATCATAATAAGACTAGTGCTGCTCTTTTGTACATACACAAATATACTATTTATAATTCTCTCAATAATATATCCCATCGCAATTACTATCAGACATCTTTAGTAAACAGTAACTTAACTGTCACAACAAACAAAGACCTTGCATCTTAAAGCTTAAAGTACAACACCTTAAGCTTTAAGGTGCAAGGTGTTAAGTCATACATTCAAGTCATTTCGTTCCTGCATCCGTCTTCATATAATACAAATTAATCATTATTGGTATTATAACTATTAAGTGTAGCGAGTATTTTTTTTAAATCGCTTAATTAGAATCATTGTTTTAAGTTTTTAAGTATTGTAAGAAAAAAAAAATATTTTTTAAATAATTATAGTATTAGTATATGGTTACTAGTTAATTAGGTATTATTAGTTAGTCGATAAATATTGTGCACGGAAAATATGGATGAGTATTGGATTGCCTACACTATAAATTTCCCATCTATCGCTTGCATGTATATGTTAGGTAATATCCATGAGTATCGCTGTAAGCGTATTAAAATATACTAATTTAAATAAAAAATTAATCGGATATACATACTTTTAAAATTCGTCAGATAAAATTAGTTGAATGAATCATAAATTTAGTTTGATTCGAGATGCTCCAGTGGTCTAACCATCGTGACTGAAAATTGCGGCGTCAAGCCCGGTCAAACACAACTGAATTTTTGTGTGTTTAATATTTATTTATAATTCATCTCATGCGCTGTGCCGAAGTTTTTCGGAAATAAGCTTAAATTTCTCAAGAAGAGAGAAGGCCTTGGCCTATTACTTTGCTTTCATCATTAATTATTCTCAGGATACTGAAACGCTCAAAGTTAACAATCGCTGATTTAATAGGCTTTAATAGCCTATACGAATAAAGTTCATAAAATTCCAGCATCATTTCACAAGCATAAAAGTATTTTTGGGTGGTAAGTGTGTCGCGAGTGGCGATCGAAGACCCCGAATGTACGCCGGTCGCCGATTGAACACTTGCCAGGCGCCAAACCACCGAAATAATTTTCACTCCTATTTCAATGCACTTGTAACTTTGCTACGTAATTGGATGTATATCACGCATAATAAAAAATAAACTAGATCGTAATAATTAATATAAATAAATTTTTATGTAATCTATCCGATACAAAAGTTTTAATTTATTTCAATTTTATATAAACAAATGTAAATAATATTAATAATCTAGTGTTTTTTATCTAGTTAATCTAGTCTGCTACTAATAGGTACGTTTTATGTTAGTAGAAATATTATGTAATTTTTACGAATATGATTACAAAATTTTGCTTATACAATTTTAATAAACTAACAAACAAAAATGATCGTCTATAAACTAGACTGACGTTTATATATTTAGAAACAACCTTTCAAGCCATATTGTTGTTGGATTAAGAGTTTAATCCACCTCGCTGAACTATCGTGAGTTATCAAATAAATATCGAGTACATATAAGAGCATAATCATAATATAAGCATAACGATATTTATAAGTATATTTGTAACTCACGATAGTTTTTAATATTTTCTGAATATCTATGAATATAATTACAAAATAAAACTTATAGACACCAGCTCGGAAGTAAGCCCGTGACCTTTGTTAAGGATACACGTGTCCTATTAACTGCCAACAGTATCATAACTCTGTTTATTCTGTCTGCAGTCTGCTATTTTCATAATTAATTAAAGTTAAGGTCATGAAATAAAAATATGTGAGCCGATTTCACGCGAGTCAACTGCTAAATCGAAAGCGATTTGAACAGTTATATCGGACTTTCATTGAAATTGAAACAAGAACCATACCTTATTTCGAATTTCAATAATAAAATATCAATTTCTTTCTTTCTTGCTTTAATTGGTTAAAGTTTCACTAAATATTTCTTAAGCAACAAATGTTGATCGACTATGTAAAAGAAGCTTCTACAACAGTTCATAGTTCCCCCAAATTAACCGTTTTAGCAAAACATGTGAGTAACGTACAAACCCGCGTATAAATGTTATATCGCAAGAAAACTTTGACGTCGTTCTAGATAAAGGGCTCTGGTACCATTAAGTTGACTTTGTTGCTATTTATTTTCAAAGTTTGAAGAAGCAGATTAGATCGGTACTTCGTTGCAGAACGTTAATTTAAAGCAATTTGCTTTAGTTTCTTAACACGTTTAGTAAGATAACTTAAACTGCTATTATATCTTAAGCTATGCAGGCGATGTGGTCAATTAATAAAATAAATAATAAAATGATGATGTTTAGTTGGTTTAAATTGATCATTAATAATTTATAATAGAAATAAACTATAAAACGCTCCTTTTGTAAAAATAATGGTTTATTATTTCAAATAATAAAAATTTTCTAGTATTCAACGTAATATAATATTAGATTTATTTAAAAAAGGCAAGGACAATTATTTTAGTTTTAACCTAATTTAAAATATTATAATTTATAATATGTTGGACTAAACTTGTTATAAGATATTTTTATCTGTTACCTATTATTACCAGGTATAAGCAGATATAGTGTAATTGAAAACATTAAGCGGCCACAAATGAAACGTTTGTACGTTGGTACCTATGTAGGTAACGTAGAACGTTTACTCCTAGATTTCATTAATTAAAGTTCATTTCAAATCGTTAAAATCAAAACAAAAAATGTAGTATTCTCCTCCCCAAAAAGAAAAAATAAACCAGCTGGGTGAAAATGAAAATAAAAAAATTATCAAAATGATAGTAGAGTGAATTACTGGGAAGGGCAGCTACTTATATAATATTATTATATATTACCTATATACTTTTAAGATGCACTTTCGGATAACCGAAAGTGCATCTTCTGGTAGTGAGTTTTAGGTATATTGGTTTATACGTTTTTTTCAGTTAGGCATTACAGTCTCCTATTTATTAGTATAGATAAGTAGGTTGAATAAGATTCAGTAACAAATAAAAACTAGAACTAGTATTAAGATACACAGAGAGGTATCAAGGAGGATAATAACTTCATCAGATCAAATAAAAAAAAATCCTACATGTCAACGTTAACAAATATCAAAAGTGTTCACAAGCCAGGATCGAATTCTTTAAACTTGCAAAAAGCAAGTACGTTAACTGTTGCGCCAAACGTTTCTTTTGCATTAAAATGTTTTATTTATGTTTTCGTTTCATATTTTTATGCAACTAGCGAAGCGTTAAAATACGCCTCGGCTTCACTGAGGAACAATTTAGTTGCAATAGAGCGAAATCTGTCCCCGGAGGAATCGTTTTCTCATGTTAAATACATGATTCCAGAGAATTTCATCGGATAATGTATAAATACATTTAGTAAAAAAAAAAAATTAAATCAATTTCATCATTGATTTTTATATTACTTATATTGAGACGCGTGTTAATCAATTTTTTGCAATTGTAATGTATTTTTATTTTCTTCTTACAATATAGACATAAACAGAAATATCAATTAATGTTACGTTAAGATTAATAAAGTAGTACCGACCGAGCTTAACTCGGTTTTTTTGTATAAAATGGCGTTTTATTTTCAGGAAAAACATACAGTAATTGCTCAATTTATATTATATTTTTAAATTTAATTAATTTTATCATTTATATGATAAAACTATTCTCATTTTATCATGACGTCACAATGTATATAAAATGGGATGTTATAAAGAATTATTATTTATTTTTTAAAGTAATAGTTCTGTTAAGTAAAGTTTTACATTTTATCTTTTGAATGATATTTATATCATCTATTTAAGAGTTTTAATAAGATGTTATGTGTCTATGTCAATATAATTATTTATCATTCAAAGAAATAGTTCAGAAATTGATAAATAAATATTCAATAAGTGTCCACTAAAAATAAACGATAAATCTGAATTTGTTTCCGAATTTCGTACAAATATCTCAGTGATTTTAAAACAAAAGTAGTACAGATGGTCCATTATCCAATTTACTGGTTAAATTAGATTTAAACTGGCGAGTATTGTACTATTTCTCACTAGTCCGGTCTACTCTTAAGTTCACTTTGCCACTTATAAACCGGATTGCGCTTTCCACTGCAACTTTCTTTTGATTTGAGTTTTTCAATTTATTTTTTATTGCTCCCGCATTTATTGCGTGGAACTTTTTAATAATATTTACTTTGATTATTATTTCTTAACTACTATGAAATCGCTTTATATTATTAATTTATTCCTAACGGTGTCCCCCGGCTTCATTCGCGTCAGTAAGCGTACCTGTTTTATCTAGCTTGCTATATTATTCCGTTCATAAAGGCGGTAGTACGCAATTATATATTATTTTACCTTTCCATTAAACAGATTCGCTAACGCAAAAATATATTTTCAAATCGGAATGGTAGTTTCCGAGACTAGTGTATTTTAGGATAAAAACTTCTATTATTAGCATTAATTGTTCCAACGATTTTAATCTTAATTTACTCTCATTAAATTTGGACTATACATGAATGTTTCATTCATTGCGCCATATTGGTTGTCGTTTATAGGTATGGCTCCACTCCTTTATATAGCCTATAAACCTTACTCAATAAGCGGGCTATCAAAAATAAATTGAATTACTCTGCGTTAATGCAAAAAAATAATTGAACCCTTAACATATTGTTTAATTAACAAACAGGTTTTGCTAAAATTAAAGAATAATAAGGTTGCGATTTCATATTTTTTTTATAAACAAGTTTTTATCTAGATTGCCTTATGTTTTATTCTCTTCTCAGATGCAGAAGTTTTTTTGTGTCACCTATATATCTTCGTTTTATAAAGAACATTACATTCAAGTTTCCATAATGTTTACATTATAGTTATTTACACTATTAAGTTTAGCTATGGCATTCTACTCTGGCGTAAGGCAATTGATATCAATATACTCGTCCTGCAGTACTGGACTTTGTATGCAATTTTCATGAGCCCGAAAACATTATAAAAAAATAATTAAAAGCATAGTATGTAATGTTTATGTGTTAATGATATGATTAAAAGTAATAAATTCATACATAGAACCTTGGAAATAAAAAAAAACGCCTCCAGGCCATTTCAAGTAACAATATGTTATTCATTATAGTGTAAGCCAAAAATATAACCCTGTTATATTACTTATTACTATCGACGGTCTGAGGTTTTTTCTTTCCGAATTTCTTGTAGATTTTTGTCAACCAATAAGCAATATTAACGACTCTACGTTGAATAAAGATTTTGTCTAACTTTTAATAAATAATTATAGAAAATGATATTGCTTGGCCCCGCTTTTAGTAAAATATATATATAGTATGCATATATACAGCACGCCAGTCCTGTGCAACTTGATGTGTAAACATGTGGCAGAATTTCATGCAGATTTCTGGCAATGTTTTCATTTTGACAATGAATTATAAACATTAATTAGGTACATGGAAACTCAGTAGGTCTTCTCGATTCGTTATTTCATTTTATCTCGTCTCTGGAATTCTAAAAACCAATTATATATTTTACTGAAATAGTCATCAAGATATTATGAAATAATCAAAAATATTAAAACGTTACTGCCCTGCTATATTCAAAGCTACTGTCACGGGATGGTGTACCCCATACATCTAAATCTGTTCAAACATTTTTTTTTTATAGAATAGGAAGGTGGACGAGCATATGGGCCACCTGATGGTAAGTGGTCACCAAACGCTCTTAGACATTGGCATTGTAAGAAATGTCAACCATCGCTTATAGCCAATGCGCCACCAACCTTGAGAACTAAGATTTTATGTCCCTTGTGCCTGTAATTACACTGGCTCACTCACCCTTCAAACCGGAACACAACAATATCAAGTATTGCTGTTTTGCGGTAGAATATCTGATGAGTGGGTGGTACCTACCCAGACGAGCTTGCACAAAGCCCTACCACCAGTAATTACATTTAAAATTTATGGTGGAGTAAATACATACATGAATCCTGAAAACATAATACTAAAGATACAACATTGATCAAAGACTTCAGCATTCTAAAAAAATCCACAGATAATCCTTATATTAAAAAAATATGTTTTCACAGTGACATAATAAAGAGCACGGTTTTTGACGTGACGTTGGCAATATTATCTATATTATAATAACTTGTTAAGTTAACAAGCATATATCAAATTTTCACGTACACAAGTATTTGTTTGTACTTAAGATTAAATAAATAAGCTTGAGCAAAAATTAAATATTATCTTGGCACGACTACGCTAGTTGCTAGTTGTTTAAATGTCACCCTCGTTAGGAAAAGGTTGTTTCTAAACGTAATAAATGGAAAACAACATATATGTAAAACTTTCGAACTGGACCAAATGAGATGGCTTTGAATTGGACGAGGGCCGCGTCAGTTTGAAATACTTCACAATATTTTTTATTTAGAATAGTTCTGATTGCATTTAACGAAGATAGATTTTATAATATATGATACATTACCTACATATTGAATTTGGTTACGTTTTCAAGGCAGACAAACGGAAATTGCTAGAAACGCAACTTCAAACCGATCACTCCAAAGTGTCATTCTCTCCAACTGGACAGTGTACCTAGTGGGAGTTTTTTTACTCGATAGCGTTGTCGTTAACTGCGATTTGTATTGAATCATGGTTATTATCACTAACGGTGCTGTTTGAAAAAACTCGCACTAGGCACACAGATCACGTTGATACAGTCATAATCATAATCATCACTGGAGGGCTCTTGCGACGTGGCGCGACCGTCTCTGTGAAGAACCATCTACATACATACCATCTACATACCAGTAAAGTAAATAATTAGTATCTACATAAAATTATCCGAATATATGCTTCAAAAACGTAAATCATCACTTTGTTTACCCACAAATATTGGAAAAAAATAAACGCCATATAAAAACATTACAACGTGCGACTAGAATCAGGCACGAAGGCATAATTACATTTTCATTTGACTGTAAGTATATGGACGTGGTCTTGGTCATGGTATTATTTTGCTTTTTTGGACCTTAGCTGGCTTAATCTACAAGTTCTACGCCCTTTGTCTATTTTATTATTTTTCATAGGTTTGGTCTAAAGTTATTAACAATTTCATCTCATGACACATTTACTTCTTACCGAGGAGTGCTAGACATAGGCAGGGGTCTATATTCTTCAGTCTGAGGTTTAGTAGGATCTTCTCTGTCCACACTATTAACTGATTCCTTAAAATTTGCAGATTCAAATTTATCAAATATATAAATTATCAAGTGATCACTTTAAATATTATATTTTGCTTAAAATTGGCTTTATAAATAATAATAAATAAATCTTTAATTTGCCTCATTAAACCAAGACCTCATGTTACAATATACGTTTAAAATTTTGTTTACCATCAATTCAATAATACCCTATATTATTATGTAACAAAACCGTCGCAAGAAAATTTAATGAGCGGATAATGAACAAAGCGCCTGTACAAATTATTAGAGCAAGTATTTCTATTTCTCTTTTACGTAAAACTACATTTTATTACTATGTATCATCAGGCCCACAAACATAGATCTTTCAGTTAATTCAGGTTGTACACTTCCTTTTAATTACTTCAGTTGTATAAGATCGGTTGGGTTAGTAATTAATTTGTTCGGCATTAAGTCTAATAAAGTCTCATATGAAAAGGTGCCTCCTACGCATCCATTTCTCACTTGTGTTTTGTTTTTAATGGAATTAAAAGTTATATTAACATTATTTTTTACTTGTATGTAAATATTATTTTTTATGTACGTAATGTACTACTACTGTATGACGTGTACTAGTCATATTTCGAAGAACTTCGCTTGTTTTAGAATTTTGGTCTTTAAACAAATATAGTTTTTTTAATTGTTTCGTGGAACACTTTACATTTTATTTTTAGTACACATTGTTCTTCCACGTAAAAAATATCTCTTCAGGCTAATATATATCTAAAATTTATCTTGCTCATTAACCAGAATCAATTTATTTATGAAAAATAATGAAGTAATTAACGTATTAATTTCACCCCGAGCGAAATAAGATAAGTTTTAATGATAATTATAACAACATTATCTTATAAAAATATGGGGATATAAAATTTGTTTCAAATGCCTGATATAGTTTACCTATTTTACTGTGAATGCGTTATAAAACTTTCAAAGTAGTTCAACATAAGTCTCTAGTCCAAATAAACACATAAACCTCGTCTATTTTTGAAACGTTCGCAATAGAAACTAAAGACTAAGAAGAACTACTTATTGCTATAGAAATTTATCGGCATTCGCATAAATTTCTACAGCAATAAGTGATACAAAGTAATGTAGCTTTTATTATTTAAAACATTTATATGGTTTCCAACATGGTGATGACCAACGTGCTATAATTTATATCAATTTGACTTGTTAGGCAATGTTTTTTTACTTGATATCATGTCCCACTGCTGGGCTAAGGCCTCCTCTCCCTTTTTGAGGAGAAGGTTTGACTCGATATCTTAATATATGTTAAATCTGCTTTTCTAACTAAAAGTTGACGTCAACAACTTGTGTAAGTCAAATATGAGGTAACTATTTCTTAGTATAATAATTAACCTATAATATTCATTTTATAACTACGGTACTAAAATAGTGACTAAGGTTGTGACGATTCTTTGTAAAGACTATTAGTAATGTATACATTTCGTTCTTTCGTTTCTTGACGATAACAGCAAAACAATCTGAACCACGTTTTTAATAATTGAATATTAAGTTACCTATTGTAATTTATTTATATCGTAATACCCTCAGACGACCACAAAACCTCGGACACTGGGTCAAGAATATATTTCTAAAGGATCGCACAGGTGATATGGGAAACTTCTAACAAATTATTTGTCAATAAATTCAATCCCTAAGAGGGTCAAAGGATATAAAGGTTTTATAAAAAACATGTTTGATCGTAAGAACCCGTCATATAATTCATTTTTAAAAATATGGACCGAAAACTTTGTGAAATTTTGTATCCACCTTTCAGCAAAATTTATTTCAAGCGTTCGAGCCACTGATATAGAATATACTAATATGATCAATGGTGTTTTATGGTAACCAGGTGGTGGCGGTAAACAGGTGTGAGTGGGTAACGATCTACTTTACGCTGTTTCTTTTTATTTAGTAATAGTAACGCACACTTTTGTGATGTCCCCGATTCCTGAGCTGAGCATAAACTTAGCGATACAGAAGTCAGTGCCTCTTAACATTAGTTATGTTGTTATGATAATCAAACGTTTTATTTCTTTTCAAAAATTTATATTGAACTAAGGAACCAACAATAAAATTTGAATTTGAAAATTGATAAGTTATAACAGAGCACTAGTTTACTTGGTGGTAGATCTTTATACAAGCCAGTCTGGCTAGGTACCAACCACTTATAACATATTCTACCGTGTAGGTATATCAGGCGCAGAACTACTAGCATCTTTTTCCAGTTATAAAACTCATAAAAACTTGGTTTTAATATTTGGTTAGTTATGATGCTAGGATTATAAAACTCATATTTTAAGAGTACAAGCAATGGCTTTTCATCTATCTTCATTCTAGCTGAAAAAACAAGCAATTCATATATTATGGCACAAAAATACGAGAAGTATAAACGGTTTTACGAAATATATATTCCAAAAGTAGCCCTTGAAGATAGCATTTTGTTCAGTTATCAAAGGTTTAATTGTCATTTAAAGAGACAGAGAATTTAATCTCTAATCTTAATTCTAATCATTTAGACAATATAAATGTTTTTTTTACATATTTTCAATAAAAATAAAAAGTAAAGTAATAGCCCGTAAATATCCCACTCCTGGGCAAAGGCTTCTTGAGATAACCTCCAAGCTGCTGCAACGATGCGGGTTGGTAGTGCTCTTACGAGCATGAAATGAATTAGTAACACAAATAAAGCACATGAAAATTCTATAGTCTTTGACCTGTAATTTCGGCCATACCACTGCGCCCATATTTTCGTTAAAATGGGAATAAATGTCATACACTATATGCTTTTCAGTTATTTGAATAATTAATTTTAAAATATTATTTAATAAGTCATAACCAACCCGCATTGGAGCAGCGTGGTGAAATAAGCTCCAAACCTTCTCCTCAAAAAGAGGAGAGGAGGCCTTTAGCCCAGCAGTGGGACATTCACAGGCTGTTACGGAAGTCATAATTTATATTTAGTATTTGCACAAATATTGTTTTAGTGTCTATTTTACATCTGATGATATCTGATATAAAATGTAGTATTTATGCGTGCACAAAGTATGAAGTGACCGAGTTCTCTCAGCTACACTTGTGATTTATGGAATTTTAGCTTCCCGTTCACCGTTAATTGATAGTAAGTGGAACAATTGCATAAATAGCTTTGAATAATTTCATTTGAATTTAGAATTTTCACTAATATAAAATACCCTTTTTGACTAATCAATGAAAAATCGTTCGGATATAAACCAATTGTATATTAATAATTTTATAATAATTTGCATAAAAAGTCCATTAACGTAATGAAACTTTACTAAAACATATCCCATTTCGAACTTAATTATTATTTAAAACAAACAAAAATTACAGTAGGTTGCAACATTTTTTAAAATAATTATTTCTGAAGTTTTAAGCAAAAACTCTTCGGCAGCAGAAAAATAAATTAACTAAAATATTCTAATAATTTTAATAGATCGTAGCTGTAACGATCTATTGGGCAATGATTAAAGTATTTCTCACCTTTATTTCATTTTCGAAACATTAATGTTAAGGAATTGCTTAAAAACAGTTATGAATATATTACCAAGTATTAAATAATAGGCACGAGTATGAACATTTTACTAACCGCTTAACCAACTTAATTGAGTAAATAATGTTATGCGTAAATGCTCTGCTTATTGCTCGCATTACGTGACATATTAGCATTGTTTAAATGGAGTAATACAAAAGATACTATTGAACGTTCAAATATATTTATTACTATGTTTTAAAGTACAAATAATATGAACTTACGATTAAATTAATATATTATTATTATAATCTATTACCTACATATATTTTTATTTTTATACGACGTTGGACAAGCATATAAGTGATTGGTCGCCAATGCGCCACCAAATTTGGGAACTAAGATGTTATGTCCCTTGTGCCTGTAATTACACTAGCTCACTCACCCTTCAAACCGGAACACAACAATACAAAACAAGTGCTGCTGTTTGGCAATAGAATATCTGATGTGTGAGTGGTACCTACCCACTTGCACCACCACCAGTAAATTATTCTTTGATAGATTTAATTACTACATTTATTTGAAAACAGTATATTATTAAGTTTTAAAAATATTTTTCAGTAAATACTGCTGGTCAGTTAATCACGACATGGTATTAAAAAGTAATTAACTTAGATTTCTCTGCGACGCGACGTCAATGGAACTGTGCATTCGTCGTGGTTTAGTTACGAAACGATGACGTAAAATAACGGTTAACCATTTTTTTTGTTGAAGTAAGAAATTAAACGAGCAAAAATTTAGCCACAAATTTCAGGAACTAGAAGCGACATATTTAATCTTACGAAAAACTGATAATGTTATCTTTTCAAAGGAAAGTTGGTACCGGAGTAAGTGTAAAATTATATAATTATTTAATTTGAATATATCTTGTTTCTTTACTTATTTCAAATGAAAGCAAATTTCTTTTTTATAATAAAATGCTTATATATAATAGTCGCAATAATCACAACAGTTTTCGTTCGCATTTTCTGATTTAATATTCAAGACTCACAAGAATATGTGATAGTTGTAAATTATTTATACTAATAGACCAAAACTGCTTATATTAAAAAAAATCACAATACTTAATACATATCACAAATTGATTAAAAATCTATGGCAACGGACCGTACTGCAATAGTACTACACTAAAAAGTCAATTCTCAAGTGTAACTTAAATTCATTAACCAATTACTATTATCTTTCGGAGCGATATGTTTTGTGCCATTCATACCAAGGCCGAAAGGTGATCCAGCCGATGTCCGCAAGTAATAAAGACCGCGTGTCGAGGTTGAAGAACCGTAGCCCAGAACGGCATAATCACTATAATTACATTTATTTGCTTCAAATTTTTGCCAACTTTGACATCGAATGCCTACAAATGACTTCGGAGTTCGTATGCTTTCTGCATACACCCGAGCAGCTCTAAGATGACTGCAAGAAGGCATTAAACATCCTGGTTGTTGAGGTCCACCTCCATTTATGTAGAAATCGGCGTGACCAAGGGGTTCGATCACTCCCTGCACTAACATATTCGAATGCATCACGTCTACATATTTCGCGTCCATTTTGTCCAACCTCTGATCAGGATAAGCGAATGAAAAACAAGGACCTGCAGGATCTAATCCAGTAATGCGACCAATTAAGTGTGATTTATATTTATGAAAGTATTTCCCAGTCCATCCTGCAATGTGTGCTCCCAAACTGACACCGATGAGATGAAAATCATCAGCACTGGCTCCAAAATTTTCCAAATTACCTAATAAATTAGCTAGTCTTTTTCCTATTAGACGAGCATTATGCACGGATAATATATATCTTTGATTCATCATTTCTTCTGCATCCACAAGAAGCACATTAAACATATTTTTATCATTATAACCCTCAGCTATATCCTGTGAGACTGATGATTGTGAACTGTCCCTATATCCATGAATTATGATTTTTGTTTGTTTAGTTATATCAAAAACATCAGGTTGAGTTAGAGTCTGAAAGGCTTTATCTATAGAAAAAGTTCGTTTTTCTTTTTTATTAATGTAAATTATTTTCATGGTCTTCAATATTCCATTTTGACTATTCATGGAATTAAATTGTAAGTCCACAATAGCACGACCTGTAATACCAATAAAAATAAATAAAAACTCACGGAATTATTTATACAAAATTAATCTTAAGGTCAAGGTCGTACTCACATGCACCGGACATTTTTGCATACAAGTTCTCAAGGAAATTTAGATTCGTCTGCTCACTTTGTGCAATCACATCGAACACTAACAAATGAATCATTGCTATTATGAGTGGTATAACACTGGAGAGGTTCATGGCAAACCCTCCTCGCTAACACGGTCACTGTGTCACTGTCTGTTCTGAGAGAAAGGTCCAGTCGTTTACTCAGCAACTACAGCGGTGGTTAAAGATTTGGAGGGGCATAAGCTTGAGTTAATATCCAGTGCACTACATTCGCTCACTTAGAAGGTCGCATATTATGTATGTTACAATGAGTCAAATTAAGTAGTTTATTTGGTTTATATTTAATATAATATTAATTCTTTTTTAATTGTTATTTGCGATTTTTTTTTTAATTTAGTAATAGTACTTTGATGGTGATACACGTTGCCGAGAGGTTCGTTTAAATAATTATTTTAAATTTTTAATAACTCTGTAAAAGTGTTTTAATCGTATACATTTTAATAACCTTTATTACACCACACACACGCAAGTTTCACAAATCAGTCTTAATGCGATATTTATTCAGTTTTCAGATTCGCTTTCACGCAGATAAAATATAACAAAAAATAAATTAAACATCAATGTATTTGTTAAAGGTAAAGAAGATTTTTTAAACAGCATGTTGCTTTGCTGCTTAGGAATTTAATTCTTATAATGAATGAAACTAGTATCGTAACCAAATAATAATTTATAAAATTTACTGATAATATATAATATAATAAGATAAAACAACTTAGTGTACGTAAACCTGTTTAAAATATACAACACATTATCATTATTATTTAATATTCATAATACTTTTATTAAATTGGTGGTAGGGCTTTGTGCAAGGCCGTCTGGGTATAACCTACCTATTCTATCGCCAAACAGCTATACTTTGTATTGTTGTATTCCGGTTCGAAGTGAGTCAAAGAAAAGGGTGAGAGAGTGAGTGAGCCTGTAAGATTACAGGCACAATGGGACATGACATATTAGTTTCCAAGTTCTATATTAAAAAAAAATAGTACAGATAAAAACACATACAGTACCTAAACGTTTAAATTGCTTTTAAAATGAAAATAAGACAGGCTTTGTTTTAATATTAAGCCTACTTTTAATAAAATTCTTAGAATATTAAATATGGTATAGAAAATAAAAATGTATCTATGAAAGTGTCTCAAAACTAGGCGTCAAACAATAATGCGGTAATCGACTAAATCCTTAAATCATTTACCTTGCCAGTGATAAAGTTTTGTGCCGATTGGGATGGTGCCACCTAGTCATTACTTTACTACTACCGAATTTAAACCAAAATTCTGTTTTCCGACTAAGCACAAGGTTTGGGCAACATAGACTACAGTTCCAATGAGCGAAGGTGACAATAAAAATATATATATATATTTTAAACTACTGCTACAAAAAGGAATTGACCTTCTGATAATTATTTAAACGGATAAATGAAAGGTGAAGTTTTTAATGTCAAATTTATATTGATAAATATAATTTGAATCGAGTAGACTTGGAAATAAAGTTGTCACACATTCTCTTTTACCTCACAGTCCACAAATAAAGCAATACAACCAGATTAGATTATTGTGACTTATAGTATTATTAGATCGAAAGAAATAAATCTATTTTTGATTCATATTAGACACGTGGACCAGTGCTGACTTCTCTTTTATTCTCTTTATCTTGATTAATTTTATATAAATATTTATTACAAGAGAACATAAGAGCATTCCCAAATAAGAAATGTGGTATGACTAAAATGCCTCGATTTACTAACATTATATTTTTTATTAAATATATAAAATAAGAATTGTAATTATCTACGTAAAAAAATATTAAAATGACTGACTAATATAAAAATAATTTTATATATTTTTGTTCCTAACTGTTTATCAAATCAAGTTGAAGCTTTATATAGTCTTTTTTTCGCAGGAAAATCACATTTACTTGTTTCCTCCACATACAGGTGGGAGGGGGGTATGTGGACTCGCCGGCGTTGAAGGCGCCGGAATACCCACTAATATTTTTTAGTGGGTACCCACTCCGTCTTGGTGGGGGACGTCACGGGATCGCTTGCGCATGCTACCGTGCCATCCCGACGGTTGGCCCGCCTCTGCGGACCTCCAAATCTTAGTGGGTTCTCGGGGTACAAAGACCCCCTAGCCCCGGCGACACACACAGCGGGAGGAGAAGATGCGCATAGCGCCGACGTTTTCTCCCCGGTCTTCTTCGGTGAAGCGGGTCAGCGGAGGCACCTCCTCACGCTCCCACTCCGCGACCTCCTTCCGTGACATGACATTGTCAAAGAAAGAGACCATCTCCATCCAGCACCTCTCGCTACCAAGTATGACATTTATCACGCTCAGCAGCGAGAAGTCTCCGCCGATTAAGGTCGCCACGCAAAGGTGCTGAGGTCCCCAAGCGGAACACTCAATCAGAGTGTGGCATGCCGTGTTCATAGGCGCATCACACTCGTGGCAGGAGGGCGTTACCTCCCGCCTGACTATTACGCGCAGGTATTTACTGAAGCACCCCTGTCCGGTAAGCACCTTAGTCATTCTGAAAGTCAGTGTGTCGCCTTTTCTCGTTACCCAGCGACTTAAGTGGGGGCGGATCGCCTCCACTGTCACCAGGCTTGCTAATGGGGATGGGAGACTCAGATCCTACTTCCACCTGCGAATCAAGGCTTGTTGGGCGAGAGTTCCGACTCGCAGCTCCTCCTCGAACCCTGGACGGTCGCCACGCGACCTCACTTCCGCCCGGAACCGGTAAACTTACGCGAGCACCTCCATCTGGAGTTCCCAAGGCAGATCGCCCGCGAGAAGTGTCGCCGTCACCTCACCGCTATGATTCTTTGGACATGGGGATGGGGGCCTCAGATCCTACTTCCACCTGCGAATCAAGGCTTGCTGGGTGAGAGTTCTGATTCGCAGCACCTCCTCCAACCCTAGACGGTCGCCACGCGACCTCACTTCCGCCCGGAACCGGTACACTTACGTGAGCACCTCCACCTGGAGTTCACAAGGCAGATCGCCCGCGAGAAGTGTCACCGTCACCTCACCGCTATGATTCTCTGCGACCTTCGCAAGAAAACCTTTTTCTAAGCGGTGAGAGGCAGATGGGCACACCATATAGAGCCATGGACTGCACGACACCGGCGTATAATCGCTGGCATGACGTTTCCGGCCCTCCTACATTTGGTAGGAGTAGGAGGCCTAAGGCAGTAGCAGCGTTGATGAGCTTCGGGCTAAGTTGGACAAAATGCTGCCTGAAGCTCCATCTTCCGTCCAGGGTTAGGCCCACATACTTCATTGCGCCTGCATCTTAACCATCGTCCTCAGGACAGTGATACACGCCCCTCGAGGGGAGCCCTGACGTGGGCCGAGGAATAAGAGGGCCTCCGTTTTTGAGATGGAGACTCTCAAGCCCAATATTCCTATGCGTTCCACTGTGAGCGACGTACCGACTTCGGCCAAGCGAGTCGCCTCCTGGAAATTCCGCTTTGTCGCCGTGATGAGAGTATCGTCCGCGTAGCACAACATCTTACAACTTATCAAAAGCAAAATGCAACTTTTCTCGAATGCATAGTGAATGTCATACATTATTAAAGATCTCAACCAATGATATCATGGCAATTTAATGTCAAAGTTGTTTTTTTGTCTTTACTCTTCCTGTGATTATTATAGTTATACGTCTGGAGTTGGCATTTCGTATGGGATAATTTTATACAGCAAAAATTATAAAAGCATTGCAACGCTTGCTGTTCATTAGTCATAGTAGTATTTCATTAAAAGTTAATGATACTAATCATTTTTCAGAATAATAATAATGTGCATGCAATTAGAATGCAAATTAATGTTAAGGAGAATTGAAGGTCTTAAGGCAAAACCTATTTGGGTGTAGTTTAAAAAAAACTTCATGTAAGCAACATTAGTTAAATGGAGATTTTTTTACGTCTGCTTTGAAATACTTCTTTATCATCTCGGACGCTTATTTTTATAAAAGATTTTGTGAAATTCAGTAAAGCTTGCTCGGATTCCAAGCTTCATCATCCTTTCAGATTAACGTCCATGAAGCAATCTCTTCTCGTTATACTGTTGGTTATTTTATTAGCATGTAATAAAAATAAAGTAGTTATTGCATGTAATAATAGTCATGATAGTTGTATTGTAATAATTATGTAAATTTTACGGTTTATACCATAATATGTTTAACAAAATTTCTATCTGTTGAAACTAAATTTTAGTCGAAATAAGGGATGCATATATTTTTATTTAAATCGTTGAAAAAGAACATCGTGAGGAAACCTGCATGTGTCTAGCTTCACTGAAATTCTGCCACATGTGTATTCCACCAACCCGCATTGAAGCAGCGTGGTGGAATAAGCTACTCCTCAAAAAAGGAGAGGAGGCCTTAGCCCAGCAGTGGCATATTTACTGGCTAGTACTTTTATTGTTAATGCTAGTAAAATAAATAAACTTATTATGACGATGTGAGAAATTAAGAAACAAGCTATCCTGCGAAAAAAAACGAATTAAAACCTAAAAAGATGATAACCGGCGTGTTCTAACGATACTCCATAAATATAAATCTTTGGCATTTAAAAGTTACGGTAGAATAAAGAAAATTACATATCAACACACATACATGTACCCTGAAAACAATACATTTTTTTTGGGCAGTTGTGTAATGATCTCTTACGTAACAGTCTCAGATCTCTCTCCTAAGGCATCCTCTGTTCAATTTCGTAGGTCAAATTATACGTAATATTGTTTTATCTGGCTCTCAAACAACTCTGATAAAAAATTTGATTCTTTTTATGAAATAATTCTCATGTACTCATTAATGTATATAAAAAAACCCTGCTTATAAATTTAGAAATTATATTTTGATGACAAATATTAATCGTGGATTAATATGAATAATATTATAATTTTCGTGGTTGTGTGTTTACAAAAATCCTACATAAGATTAGGTATTGTTTATTTAGCTTTTGGTATATGTGGAATTTGTTTATTTCGCAATATGTGGGCGTCATATGTAGTGTCATTTAGTTCTCAAAAATATGTAATGAAACTGTCCCACTACTGAGCTAAAGTCTCCCGTCCTACGAAAGAAATATTTAGAGCTTATTCTACGACTCTGTTCCAATGCGGGTTGGTGGACACAGATGTGCCATGTCAATTCATTCGACATAATATACACAGGTTTACTTTTATCGTTGAGAGTGAGTTGAACTTTAAAATTTCTTTTAAATTGCTTCACTTACAATTTAAATGAAAAATATTTAAATTATAAATAAAGCAATGTGATCATTCAACATGAGTGTAATCTGAGAAGTTTCCCCAATTACGATAATCAAGTGACTCTCTTATTATAGACTACAATATTTAACTTCAAAGTGTCTATATATAAATCCTATTGAGACTCATTTTATTGTCTGTAGTTTATTTTACTGCTCATTGATCAAAGGAGGCGACGCTGTTCATTCAATGTTTTACTATTTGCACATTTTACGAATACAAGTCAAAATATAAATTTATTTAATTAAAATAAATAAGTTTATTGTTTTGTATTTTTTATATGTTATTTCTAATATACAATATTGAATGAAACGATGTTTATGTGTTTTAAATTAAACAATGCTGTGTCTTCTTTTCTAAAAGGAAAATCAATGACAATAGAAAGAGGGAAACCACTGTTTAACAAAACACCCGCTAAACAAGGTTTATAAGTAAAATAAGGCCGCTTAACGTTAAACATAATGAAAAATAGAAATGTTATATCTATATTTATATTTCAACTTTTTAGTGGTAGTAGTGGAGGTAGACGACCTTTGGGATAAAGTATTCGTGGGTTGTAATCAATCAATCAATCAATCAACAGCCAATCGTTGTCCACTGCTGAACATAGGCCTCTCCCAAGGTGCGCCAAAGCTCCCTGTCCTCCGCCTTCCGCATCCAGTTGGTGCCCGCCACCTTTTTGAGGTCGTCGGTCCACCTGGCTGGAGGGCGCCCTACGCTGCGCTTGCCGATTCGCGGTCTCCACTCTAGGACTCGTCTGCTCCAACGGCCATCGGTCCTACGACATACGTGACCAGCCCACTGCCACTTCAGCCTGCTAATTTTGCAAGCTATGTCGGTGACTCCGGTTCTTTTCCGGATAATCTCATTTCTGATCTTATCCTTCAAAGATACTCCGAGCATAGCTCGCTCCATAGCACGCTGAGCGACTTTGAATTTGTGGACTAGTCCCGCAGTTAGTGTCCACGTTTCGGCACCGTATGTCATGGCAGGTAAGACGCATTGGTTGAAGACTTTCGTCTTCAAACATTGCGGTATAGACGACTTGAGGACTTGACGAAGGTTGCCAAATGCTGCCCATCCCAAGCGAATTCTTCGATCGGCTTCCTTCTCGAAGTTGTTCCTACCGACTTGTATTATCTGTCCTAGGTAGGTATATTCACTAACAACTTCGAGAGGTTTCCCCTCGACGTATATCGGTCCCGGCACGACATGCCTATTGAACATGACCTTGGTCTTTTCCAAGTTCATACCGAGACCGACACACCGGGAAGACTCGCCTAGGCTACGCAGCATTTCGGTGAGTTGTTCCAGCGACTCTGCTATGATGACGATATCGTCGGCAAATCGAAGGTGTGAGATGTACTCGCCGTTTACATTGACTCCATACCTAGTCCAATCCAGCGTTTTGAAAACGTCTTCCAACGCGTTGGTGAACAGTTTCGGGGATATTACATCCCCCTGTCTCACCCCTCTGCGCAGTTGGATCGCCTTCGTCTTACAGTCCTGGATGTGGACAGTCATTGTAGCGGCGTTGTACAGACATCTCAGTACCTCGATATATCTCCAATCGATATGACATCTCTGCAATGAGTCGAGCACTGCCCAGGTTTCGATGGAGTCGAAGGCTTTCTCGTAGTCCACAAATGCCATACACAGCGGCTGATTGTACTCTTCGGTCTTCTGCACAATCTGCCGAACAGTATGGATGTGGTCCACGGTGCTGTAGCCTGATCGAAAGCCGGCTTGCTCTGGGGGCTGGAACTCGTCAAGTCGTCTGGCGAGACGGTTCGTGACGACTCTTGAGAACAGCTTATACACGTGACTCAGGAGGGAGATTGGTCTGTAGTTTTTCAAGAGGGTTTTATCACCTTTCTTGAAAAACAGTACCACCTCACTCCCGCTCCACGTTTCCGGGGTCTTGCCATGTTGGATGACGGAATTAAAGAGGCTTGCTAGCTCTTTCAGGACCGGAGTCCCGCCTGCCTTAAGCAACTCTGTTGTGATTCCGTCATCTCCCGGAGCTTTGTTGTTTTTAAGCTGTTCTAGAGCCGCCCTAATCTCTCCTTGGTCAACGACCGGGAGCTCCTCGGAGTAATGGCGCATAAGAGGGGCGCGCTGGTCATCAATACTGATTCCCACGGGTTTATCCGATCTTGAAGAGAACAACTGCCCATAAAACCTCTCTACTTCTCCGATAATCTCAGGCCTAGAGGTAACGACCCCACCATTTTCAGTTTTAAGTTTTGTCAGACGCGGCCTCCCAAACTTGCGAGCGAACACTTTCGATCCCCGATTTTGCTCAATCGCAGCCTTGATGGCACGGGTATTGGAGCGTCGGAGATCGCGTCGCGTCAGCGTTTTTATTGTTCGGTTTAAGGCCTTATCTGACAAAAACGATGGTAGTTCTCGTCGTTTTCTCATGAGCTCGAGTGTCTCAGCAGAGAGTTTTGGTGCGTTGTCTCTTCTCTGTGGCGGAAAACACTTGCGGGATGTGTTTTGCAGTATTTTGACCAGCGTGTCGGTTCTCTCATCAATGCTGCTTATGGTTTCCAACGCGGTGAATTGATTTTGAAGTTCCATTTGGAACTTTTCGGAGCCTTGAGCAGCTTGGAGCATGGTAGGTCGGAGAGTAGACCTCATCATTCTCGATCTTTCGGCTTTTAAGTTGATATTTAGAGTGCCTCGAACCAAGCGGTGATCACTTCCGGTATTAAACCTGTTGATCACTGAAACATCTCTAAATATGTGCCTTTTATTCGAAATGATAAAGTCTATCTCGTTCCTTGTCACGTTATCGGGGCTTCGCCAGGTCCACCTCCTCTGAGGCTTCTTTTGAAAGAAAGAATTCATCAAAAAAAGCCCCTGCGCTTCGAGAAAGTTTACCAGCATTTGCCCCCTGTGATTTCTGCAGCCCAAGCCGTAAGGTCCGACTTTCGATTCACCGCTATCTTGTACTCCCACTTTAGCATTAAAGTCTCCCATAACAACATTGTAGTGGGCCCTCGAGGTGTCGTTGAGGGCCTTTGCGATGTCCTCGTACATCGCTTCGACCACATCATCAGAGTATGTCGAAGTTGGCGCATATACCTGTACAACCTTCAGGGAGTACCTGTCGGAAAGTTTTAGGACAAGGTACGCTACCCGATTCGACACACTACTGATTTCCACAATGCTGCTAATGAGATCCTTTTTGACAAGAAAACCGACACCACCCTGGGAGAGGTTATCACCTTCGCGGAAGTAGAGTAAGTTACCGGACTCTAGAGTTATCGTGTCCTCCCCCTGTCTTCGGACTTCAGATAACCCCAGTATATGCCAGTTTATATGACTTAACTCTACTTCTAATTCGGCGAGGTGATGGTCCAGCCTCATCGAGCGTCCATTATACGTTGCCATTTTCAGTCGTTTTATACGGTAGCCTGCCGTGAACCGGTGATTCTTAGCACCCCCTGCCCTGCCGATACCGCGACCGCTACCTTGGTCTTGGGTTGTAATAAAAACATTTAATTCAAACGTCTTAGAATAATTTTACTTAGTTAAGAAATATTTCATTTATATATGTAAGAAAAATATTGTAATATTTCTTTAATGTTTGATATGTTTGCATTGATACTAGCAAATTTAATTTAAATTTTGTGTAAAAGCTCACATGATAATGATATGATAATAAAAATGACCTTTAAAAAAATATTTGATGTTTTAAAAATATATAATTATTTAGTATAAAAAGTAATAAGGAAATTTGAATATATATTATATATATTAAGCTACTGAATAATATTCTCAAAAAAATTAGTAAGGTATCTCTCAATGTTGTCTTTACAACAAAAGAAGAAGAAGGCCAGATAAAAATGGATTTTTTTTCGCATATGTCGATGAATTTGTTTCCGTTTTCGCTCGTGCTTGTTCATCGATATTAATTTTTATTCGTTTCTGTTAGCGTTTGAAATAACATTGTTCATTTATTTTATTCCTTCCGTTTCGCATAACAAAAAACCATGCTTATATGACTATAGCTTTCTTAATAAAAGAAAAGTGACGAAGAAAACTTAGCGGAATACCTCTTTATGACGCACCAGAACATTCATGTTGAGTAATAGGAATTATCATAAATATCAATAAAGCCTTCACAGCGACTAGGTATAAAACTTGGTAAACAAACAGATTATTGACAGAACGAGTAAATATATAGAAACGGTGACCAGACCATTACTAATATAAAAAACATAAAAATGAATGATCCAATATGACACGATAGGTACACTATGTTCCATAATCATAATCATTTATATAAAAATATAAATTATTAAAATAGTGAAACGAACATCTTAATTGCAATACGTGCAGAATTATTCGGTGTGGGGTAAGTGGCGTGACGGCAGGCACCCAGCCGTGGGCGGGCTGCGCCGTGCGCGCTACCGCTGACGCCTGCCGCCTGCCTCCAGTAGCTGCCTGCCGCCGCGCCAGTCGCACGTCCCGGTACGACCTGTCCCGAGTACCGCTCTCCCAGTGCCGTCGCAGCCTCGCCGCCTCGCGCCACGCCGTCCGTGCCACCGCGCTGCCGGCATAACAAACTAACGCACGGTGTCCTTTCTATACATAGTGTTTCATCACTTTACACCGGGACCGCATCAAGCCGCGCTCGCATTCACGTGAGTTACATGTATTTTTGCTTGTTTTTTCTGCTTATTTATCGTTTAGAAATGTAATTGTTTTTTGCGCTTGCAATTTCTTTATTTAGCTGCCTGCTTCAGTGTTGCTACTTGTTTTATTTATTTTTTATTTTATCGAAATGGTTAAATATTAAATTATTATTTTTTTGTATTTTTTTTTCATTTATTTCCTTTCAATCATATCTTTTATATTAAATATTTATTTCGCATTTAAAAAATAGATTATATTTATGTCTTATGTTACGACTTAGAAGAGTCATTTACCTATTTTGTTTATATTTTTATTTATAAATATTTCTCTTGACCTGATGAATGATATTTTATGTCCGAAAGAACATATTTGGACTAGATTTTCGTAAATCTTACGCGTCATTCCTGGAGCGATTTAACATTCTTACGTCGGATGTGACGTCATTATCGACGAGTCAGATTATACGATCGAAGTCACACGTATTTCTCATAAAATCTATGAAGCAGTTTAATTAATTGAATCTTCATTTTGATCACCTTTTAATCTATTAGCTATTATTTTAATCCATCAACGAGAAAATTACTTTTACAAGATTAAAAAAATATCTTATTTAAACCTAAATATACTTTGAACGGTTTCATAAAGTATAATTTAAGTAGATTGGACTTTAATTAATTGAACGCTCAGGTGTTAAGCATTCAAGCTGTAAAATTGAATATTCAATACTTTAAATTTTCTTAATGTAGGCTTAATTAAAAATTAACATAGCGAATTTATATTAAAATTATATTATTATGAATATATTAGTGGTACTCTTGCTACCTTATGAGATTTCAAGATTTCTGTCGAGAGTAATAAAAAAGTTATGAGTATGTCGGAAGCCGTCGGCGCTTATAAAACAGATTTTGACTAAAGTTTAGTCTTGTTTAGTTACCACATATTAAATATAATCATTTTACCTTAATTGTACATATATCATATAAATTAGGAGTAAATATAAAGTTATTTAGTTTTACTATTTAATATTAATTATTCAACAGAATCGTCACCTTCGGACCCTATTTGAAGAACCTTTGTGCTAATATTTTGGTATTGTTCGCGGTCGTTAGCTTTAATTATGGAAAAGGTAATATCAAAATGATGACAGTAAATTGAAAATGACATGCTGGGCGAACGCCAAATACTTATTGATGTTAAGCATTTGCGACGACAAAATTTACACAAATATTGATTGTGTCTTTGTATTACCTACAAATATAAAAAACCATTCCAAATTGAATGGTTTGTAGAAATATTTTTGTAAGAATGAACGGGAAAGTTGATCGTTGGCAGCAAACAGTTGGCAAGCGACGCTAACGAAAGCCCAAACAATTTTGCCATTTAAAGTTAAATATAAATGAGACAGTTAAAAGTTGAACAGGTTAGTTTTCACTTTTAATAATAATTTCACAATTATTATTATTTTTTAATTGATTAAATTTTTCATCAAGTTTGCAAATGAATTTATAAGGGTAGGGTAGAATTCAATTGGGATGGTATGAAAATAGTTTCTACTATAAAGGATAGAACGTGTTAACATACCTATTAACCTTTTAAAACTTTAGGGCTGTTTATTATTATCCCTTTTACTTCCATCATCATTAAATAAATTTAGCATTTGATACGTATTACTGTCATCATGCTTACTATATAGAAAAGCATAAGTGTTATTTTTAGGACTCAGGATAAGGCCTTCTCCTCTTTTTGAGGAAAAGGTTCGTAGTTTATTCCATCGCGCTACTCCGATGCGGGTGTGGTAAATTTTAATACGACACGAGTAGGTTCCATCTCGACGTTTTTCTTTACCGCCGATCACGAGATTAATTATAAAAATAAAATTTAGCCGTGCTTACCTGGGCTGTAACCCGCAATTATCGGTTAACATTTGCTTTTTTTAAACTACTTGGCCATCTTGGCAAACATATAAAATCAAAAAAGGTATGTGTGTCAAATAGTTAACTGAGCAAACACAGCACGGATAGCTTATCCATAAAATATGATATGCCGAGTGGACGCACGAAGTTAACCGTGAAGTATAAAGTGTTAGTAACAGAATTAGACTCTTGGGAAATAGTGAACTCGGTGGCCACTAGGGTAGGTAACTGATCTTCATAAGCCTTGCTTGGACGTTTTCTTTTAAATGTCAAAGGTCATGAGCCATTTAAATGTGACAATTAGGGTTCAATTAATTTAATAGCGTTTTTTTTAATATAATTAAAAAATACTTTAATAAAATAATATCTATTTATTAAAATTCAAAGACAATGCCAAAATTCAGCTTATGTATTATTTATAATTATTATGTCATCTCATCGACATTTTTCTATTTTTCGGGTTGCTTGATACAATGTGGTTGAATTCCATCAGACACATGCAAGTTTTTTCACGACATTTTTATCGTCGAGCACCGAGATGCAATAAAGTGATGTAACCTACATATCTTGTTTTGTATCATAAATTAATATGTAACAATCGAGAGTTTAATGCCCTAAGAAAAACTTATTCCAGAATGTTAAAGGGATCTTAATATTACGTAATATGAATACACGAGTATACTTAGTGACAGGGCTTTGTGCAAGCCCACCTGGGTAGGTACTACACACTCATCATGTATTCTACCGCCACACAGCAATATGTTCCAGTTTAAAGGTTGAATGAGCCAGTGTAACTATAGGCACAAAGGAAGTTTCCCAAGATAGATGGTGCATTGGTGTTATTATTAATGGTTTATGTTTATAACAATGCCAACGTCTATGGACGGTGGTGACTACTTACCATCACCCATATCGACCTTCACTTTTACAATCAAAAAAATCACTTCCTAAAAGTAAAAATAATTCCCGTGACAATAATTGCCATTGGCCCTCAAACAAAATTATTACTTACGCTAAACAATGGGCCGACCTTTATAACCGGGATTCTGTTTGTTTCTCATAGCGTTATATTACGACAGGTAAGAAATTTAACATGGATTCATTCAAATATACTGAAAATCTTTGAAGATTAAGGAAGACTACCTCGGCTTGTTTAGATTTCGTTCGGGTAAAATTCATACAAATCTACCTCATTTCTCCCCAAAAAAGTTAAAATTTACAAAAAAATATTACCAAAAGATGTTACGTTATTCTTACGTTATATAACAAACCTATGTTACAAATTTCAGTCCTTCAGACTTTATAGTTTTTGCTGTACTGTAGTCAGTCAGGACAAAAGCTTTTATTAAAGTTTAGATCTTGTAAAAGGACTAATAACACAGAACTCACTTAAAATATAGTTCCTTGATTGGTTGTAGAGCCTTGTAACCACTCACCACATATTTACTTAGATATATTGATGTTCTTACAAAAATATCCAGCGAGAAAATTAACGTATTTGAACTCCAAACTATGTCTTAAGATTCATCAGATATTTTTCTAGCTTATAATTCAATGTGTGATTATGAGTAATATGAAATTTGATTTGGGGCACAAATTAAAGAAAATCTGTCACGTTAGTAATATTTCAATTCAATCCAATGAACCAATAAATTAATTTTAAATACCTACTAAACGTTAAATGTATTGGTACAAAGCTGAAGAATATTATATAAGTTACACCACACACAATTTAATTTACCGATTAATTAAAGTTATCAAGATATCTCTCTTTCTTTATTCGCAAATATTAACCTTGATATAATATTTTTATTATTATATTCGACAAATAATAAAAAATAAGAAAATTACATAATAAGTATAGTAACAATATACCGAAGTATAAAAATAATTGTACTACTTACACTAAACTATAACAATATACTGAGCACATTTATGTCTCATTTAAGTATTATAATATAATTTCGAAGATCGAAATTTAATAGAGTTTGGTTATATGTAGCGTTACTTATTCAATCAAAAATGTTATTTTCCTGTTCACTGACATGAGGGAGACTCAAATGTCAAATACAGGTGTTTCGATTATTAAAAAAGATATCAGAACGGGAAATAAAATATTCCTACCAAATTCTGATCTATAACACATATATGACTAGCATTATACGGCCTTGCCCGCGCTAAGCTAAAAACAAATTGGTGATCACGTTCAGGAGGATCATCAACAATATATTTTTACAGTGATGTTGCCGTTGTCTAGGGAGATAGTGCAAGAGATATGGTGTATGGGGGAACACGAATAAGCGCACTCTCTTATTCACTCACTCTCATAATCCGATAGGATGGTGATCGGGCCCGGGCAGAAAGAGATCAGATGCAGGAAGAACGCGCTTACTTTCGTGCTTAGGAAGAAAAACCCAATAACATTTTACTGGCCTAGCCAAGGGTTTCAAATACTAGCCCTTGACCTCAGGTTTTTTTTTATAGTATAGGTAGGCGGACGAGCATATAGCTTACCTGATGTAAGTGGTTACCAACGCCCATAGACATTGGCATTGTAAGAAACGTTAACCATCGCTTTCATCGCTAATGCGCCACCAACTTTGGGAACTAAGATGTTATGTCCCTTCGGCCTGTAATTACACTGGCTTAATCACCCTTCAAACTGAAACACAACTATACCAAGTACTGCTGTTTTGCAGTAGAATATTCGATCAATAGGTTGTACCTACCTAGACGAGCTTGCACAAAGCCCTACCACTAGTAAGTCACTAGTGGTAGGGCTTTGTACAGCCTTATATGATAATCAAAAAAATAGATATAATGGCACCACCATTTCCCAAAACCGTGTAATGTTTATTTGCTCGAGTGTGGTGAAAGGAATGAAACATTGAATTAATATTTAGGCCGGAGTTGAAGAATTTTGAATGGGCTATAGATTCTCCTTACAATCAAAATTTCGAGAAGTTTATATCCGCAATAACCCGTTTTTTTAGTCTTTTACTTTAATTTCCTGGTACATATTTTCAGTTCCTGAACTTAACCTATTCTTTTTCTAAGAACATTTTTTCAATCTAACCTTCCTGTATATTTATTTAAAAAGTGTTTGATGTTCATGTTTTACTAACGAGCACTGATGTAAAATTGTTTATGTATGGTATTGCACTACAAAGAAATAACTATCTTATTTCAACATCTGAAGCGTAAATAATATTATGTTACCCTAATACGGTCGTTTAGACAAAAATAATAGAAACAAGTGTCACTAATACCTCTTGATAGACGATACTTATGTTTCAAGTCTGATATTTGTGCTCAATGTATATATCCCTTATTTTAATATAATTATTAACACAAAACAAACTAAGGATTAGGATTATTAAACTAATAACTGTATAATTTACTGATTTGGATGGCTTTAATAATAGCGACAATTGTATTCTTAGAAACATTAAGCACCGCATCTGCCATTATGATAGCACTGTAATGTCGTTTGTGAGCGCTTTAAAATTGTTTAAAAACCAACCATTCAAGACGTGTTTGGGTAACACGTCCCAAATAAAAAGGCAAAAGAATCACAATACCATTCAACCAACGCGCGCTCTCTTAGCAGAGATGAGTCTGATACATAAACCGCCTTCGCCAGCGGATACGAGGTCTTAGGTTTGGAACGTCTCGTCGACAGACGTGACGACCCGACAATTAGCAAGCGCCATATAAAAAACGATTAAAGCAGCACAATTGATTAAACGAGATCGTATTATATTTAAATAAACAATTAAACATTTCCCAACAGAAAAACATTATTAATCAGAAACACCAACCTTCCAAACCAATCGCGTAATCAACGTAAATTAATATATTTTTATTTATTGGATAAACATCCATTAATAAACAGAATGCTATGGTGATAGTATTTATTTAAACTGCAATAATAAGAACTGAATAAACAAGCAATTCACGTCAGGCAACACAGATGATGCAGTATTGTACTCATGCAAATTACACGGAACAAACATACCGGTCACTTGCAACTGTATGATAATTTGACAGACTGTGTTTCTCAAGTAAATTATTCATTATCTTTAAAAACAATAATTAAGATTGCGTTCATAATTTTACTCATTTCAAACTTGGCCAATATACAAATACAATGATATAGTATTATTGGGAACTAAGCGATTCATTTTAAAATTAATCACTTAATAAATTAATTAAATTATAATAATAAATCTCTTCGATATTTTATCAACCGAGGACGCAGATTTCAAACCCTCCTTCTAGATTTGTATGCATTTAATTTTCAAATTTTCTAATCAGAGCTAAATTATAATGGAAAACATTCCGTAATTACATTATTCGATTATAATTAATATTGTAAACAAACCTGATATTTCTAGGGTCCATTTTACCTCATAGTCCTATGACAAATGACAATCCTAAACTTTGTGTTGCTTACGAGTATATCACGTCTTTGTAAAACTAGATGCGTTCGTTTGCTATGTCGGTATCTTTAAGGGTACGGAACTATATTAAGGTATATTTATTTCTCTTTCTTGTTAGTTTAACAATCATTGTATGTACATATAAAACTAATGCAAATAACAAAGAACTTGAAACTGTACCTGTGTTTGTGCACACACTAATCGTCGCATCGTTCAGAATGGTCATCGTTGCCGATATCGGTCAGGAAGACTGATGATGATTTATCAGTTTAATAATGCCGGCGCACACGCACATATATGTTTTATGTATTAAATAAACCACATTGATTAATTAAACAGAACATCTTAGACCCATTATTCTTAGTAACTATTGTAACTAATTGTGGTAACGTTCAAATTTAGCAAAGCTTTAATACGAAAATACTTCCTAAATTAAGTCTGCTTTTATACGAATAACTTTAACCCTTCTTTATGCGATACCAAAAAAGATTCGTTAACGTTTCATTCACTATAGTACAATAGATGAGAATGAGGAAAGGCGGAGTCCAGATTTTAGGTCAAGTTAAATTATGAAATAATTCTGTTGGTATACGCTCTATTTTTTTCAAGAAATACACGGATTCTTGCAGATTATATTATAATATAATAAAAAACAGTTTAGTCAAGTGAGATTAATATATTAGATACTGAATGTATAGACATACATATATATCACATGTTTTTATCGATTTGATACGACATTTGCAACCAACCCACACTCAAGCAGCGTTGTAAAATAAGCTCCAAATCTTCTTATTAACGAGATGGAAGGCCTAGCCTAGCTGTGGGATAAACGCGGCCTCATTAAAAATAATAATAACTTTCTATTTCATGGCATTTTAAAAAAATTACAAATTTCAATAACTGAATTATTATAAGAAGTATTTCTAGATTCCGCTTAGTCTTTATTTCATCATAATTATTCGTCTATTAAAAGTTATGAAAACGAACGTATTTTTGTTGTTATAATATACATATGTTGTGGCCATTAGCCTATAGATGGCAGTATTCTAAATACGCCAATTTCTGAATCGCGGTATCCAGATTTAGGAGTGGCCTTCTGCCATACATAAAAGCATTCACGTTTCGTCTGACTGTCTTTTTTTAATTATTTTACATTAATAATATTAAATACAATATATATTATATTCTCATTGGAAATTATATTCTATGCATTCCAAGCTTATTGTTTTTAATTTAGAGACTTAAGCTGATTTCTTTGTTTCGGAGGCAATTAACTCGGTTAGAAACCGATATTTCTATAACCGTAAAATATACGACTACATATTGCGAATAACGTAGAAGGAGTATTGTGTTGCGATCAATTAATTATTATTATTTTTAAATTAAATCTGTTATCTTCTTATATAACAAAACTTTTAAAATTAATATAATATAGCCGACACGATTATGATTTTTGGGTAGGTTTTTATTTGTATCGGGTGAATTAACCCTACAGAACTAATTTGTTTCTCAATTGAAAACACAATCGACAACATTTTAAATACATAGTCTTTTATGTATATGGTAATAGTAGAGCAACACGCGAACGTACGAATAACTTATTACTAATTGAAAGCAGTTGAGTTTATTTCGAGAACGTTCTGAAACTGAATTTCCGACCTTAATTTTCTGGTGGAAATTCCCTTTTGAATGTCATTATGCTATCTACTTATTAAATAAATAAAATATATAATATTCCAAGTAGTTTTTAATGTCCTAATAGAACATACAAGTAAATAAATTAAAAAAAATAGACGTCCGATAATTTCGATATAACATTAATCTTAAAAAAAAAAATACAGTTGCTATAATTTAATTCAAAAAAGCTTTGAGAAAATAAGTATTGTAATTTTATAATTAAAATACTTTCTTATTTAACATCAAATGGTCATCTCGGCTTGTTTTTATGTAAATCACATTAAAGTCGGGAATTGTGATTTTATTTCAAGCATTAAATTATGATAAGCAATAGTCAATTTTCCGAAGTTCAATTTAATATGCAATAATTTAGGTTCCATTTAGGATATTGAGCTAAACTTTGAATTGTGGTTACTGTTGCTTTACCGCTTAATTAGTGTTTCTTGAAGTATAAATAATAATATACTGTTACTATTATATATACTATTATTACGTTATCGCTTCCCAAAACTATTGCTTATTAGATATGTAGTTTTTACAAACAGATCACGTATATGAATTATCTAAAGTACTTGTACTTATATGTTTATAAGTGCTACGTTTTTTTCTGTTAGTTTTAAAGGATGATGCGCGTTTACGCATTTTATATTTTTCCTAAAATATTTCCCTTCTTTAGCTATATTGTCTGAAACAAAGTAAAGCATATTTTAGATATGAGTTCGTCAATAGTCCAAGTTTATATCGCTAAGCAACCCCTAAACCATAAAAATATTCTCATATGAATATGCTCGTTTTTTAAGATAAAACAATGAGAAAACATGCATGTGACGGCGAAAATACTATGTTTGTGTAGTTCCAGAGAAGCAATTAATCGGAAGCAGATCGGAATTCTTCTCTTTAACGAAAAATAATGACTTGTCTCCTTCAGTGGGAGATTTCCTGGCTTCCCTTTTTCATTTGTCTTTAAGAAAGAAAAGTAAATATATAGTAAAATAAATTCTAATTAATTGTCTTACAAATATTTTTGCCAATGGAACCAAACAACAGATTTTCATATAACAATAGTGCTGTTATGATATGTATAAAAATAGTTTTTCATTCGTCTATATATTTATACGCTTAAATTCTAAAAGTAACTTCAGTAACATTTATTTAACTATACTTATAAAATTGAAGCGTAGGTATTTGTCGGATGTAATATTTAATCAGGTATTATTTATCAGTGTAAATATATGAATTATTACAGGGAGTATTTAAAAAGTAACTTGGAATAACGGTATAATAAAATTGCTCAGTTTGAACAAAAAATTAAACAACTTAAAATTAACGTATATCATTTGTTTACCGATATTTTAGGCATATAAGTAGGTTTTTATATTAAATCACTAATAACTATTTACTGTTTTTTGCAAAATTTCACCGGCGTGAAAATTGTTTTTGGTTTTCATTAATATTGTTCAATTTTCTATATACCTCTTTGGAATATTAGACATTAAGTTATTCAATAAAAAATCCGGTTTAATTCTGAAATAAAACGGTACTTTATTGCCTAAGAAGTAAAATGTATTACTAGATTTCCACGTAAATTATTTATCAAAGGAAAAGGAACTTATTTTTAGGGAAAATGCTATTTTTTTTTTCTTTCAATTTTATATTAATTAGGCACATTTGAATTGAGAGATAATATTATTTCTTCTATTATTATTCTTCTATATTCAGAATTTCCGTTGTATGGTGTGTATATAAACCAGTTTATATATACACTGTTTTTATTTATTTTTTCACAATTATGATTTTTTCATTCATGTCGTATATACCTTTTAATAAAAAGTGTAATATAAAGTAGATAAACCAAGTGTCGTGGTAAGTGTGCCGATTTAAATTCTACTTGTGAATTGGAGCATATGGATAACATCGAAATTGATGCTTATTGAAGTAATTTATAATTAAAGAAAACCAACAAAGAAAAATGGAGTAAAATAATTAAAATGACAGTTACATAACAATGAAGGAGATAATATACGTACCACGCACACACAATGGAGTAGAGAGCGGCGGATGACGGCAGAAAGAGCGTCATGCCGATTGACGTTACGCTCAAATAAATGTTATACGTCAAAAAGCTCTCTTCGATAGAAGAGAAGATTATTCCCTTTGACATGACATGACATTTGTAAAGAATAACAGAAAACTGCAAACACAGTAAATGATAATAGTTTTAGTGGAAACGAAACCATACAAGAAGACAATTTAAACTATAGTCAGTACTTTAAAATAATATAATCCGTAACGAAAACTCTTAATAGCACTGTTATATAAATTTTAGTAAAACTTGTTATCACTACGGAATATTTAAATTTATAATGCAAAATGTCCAGTGTTGGATAATTAAAATGGCAATGAGAATTTAATTCGAGAAAGTTCTCGTGTAAGGCTAATTAAGACAGCTTTATTCTAAAATTAATTCAGTCTTGGCAAGTTTGACGTTAGAATGTATTATCTCTTGTTAGATCCATGTTATGTGCTCCTCAGCGAGCAATATCTACATAACATATCATTATTTAATTTTCCGTGTGTACGCATGATAATCTAATTTATATTAAAACTGACGGCTGTTTTTCTATTTATAGAAAAATCAAAGATAATGAAAAGATGCGATGAAACGTACATATTTCCAAAATATGATACTTTATGTGATGTGATGTGATGGCAGCATAAAACAAGCGGAAATGCGATATGTTATAACCTGACAGCGTGGCTAACTGCTGAACTTAGTTATACTTTTTTTATTTACATCGTTGTTCTAGACAAAAAAAATCATGTTGATCATTTTAGTGTTAAAGACCTGAAAGCGTAACAAATAAATTAAGAAATAAAAAACAAACTCACTTTCTCCTCTTTCTTAAGGTGCCTTTACGAAGGTTGGCGATCATTAGGGTGATTTCAACTTCCGAGATCGCTGCTCTAAATAAACAAATAAACTCACTTCCACATTTATAATATTAGTAAGCATATAACATGTTCTGACCGAATTTTGGCCATGGTAACCATTCCTAATGAAGACTAGACTAGTTATGAGATAAACTATGTATTAGATAATATTGTAAGTGCACAAGCATATGAACAAACTGTGACTATACACAGGTGCAATAATTATTCCCATACTCTTTTGTGCCATCTAAAAGACTAGAGAGAGATAAGGCACAGGTGGTTGGGTTTAGTTACTAGGTGGGGCTTTGCGCAAGCCCGTCTGGGTAGGTACCATCCACTCATCAAATATTCTACCGCCAAATAGCAATACTTATTGTACTAAATATAATATGATGAATTCGTTTAATACGTTAAGTTTTCGGTCATTCAGAACTAGATCATGGACTTTTTAGAAAATTTATGAAGTTGACGAAGTTTTAGGGTACCAAAAGGTTTTCTTGTTGGATGCTGGTGCGACCTCATTAAAACTCTGCGACCCAGTTTTTTCCTATCCTATAATATCGATAATAATCATCTGAAGCTTTTTATTTCTTCAAGAATGTCTCCAAAAAAAAATCACATCACGATGTTATTTTGAAATCTGGTACTTGGTAGTTTCAAGCTAGACCAACAAACTGTCAATCTCTCATTTTTTGTGTTATCAATCTCATTTACTATGAATAAACCTTAGTTTTTTAAACAGCTTACATTCACGAGCATAATATCAAATAAAAATATAAAAGAAAATTATCAAGTAGATGGAATAGACCATGTGGCCTAGCAGGAGACACAATTGTACGATATTGACGATAAGAATAATAAGACTTCCAATATATCAAATCTTATTTAAATATAAAACAAGGTTACTGTATGCCAATAATTGTTTAATTATTTTATTTGGCTTGATCTAAAAAAGAGAGAAGATTTTACCATAGAGATATATAAGTACATACGCCCACCTTGGCTTATAATTTATTTAGGCCTTTCAACCTCCAAAGACGGGTGTGGCCCGTTAAATTAATGAAATGAGTTTATTCTTCTTGATCGAGATAATGTTACCAATATTTTAATTATTTCCGATGCTTTTGAGTTCGCACTTGACTATTATATTATGATGACGATTATATGATTGTGCTCTCAATTAATTTATTGTATATTTAATGTTGAACATTATTTAAAAAGTTATTGTTAAAAATATACTATTTTTAAATTATATTATAAAACTATACGTTTTAGAGGTACTATAAAACTGAAAGCGGACCAAATCTTCGGCTACTATTTAAAAATAGGTGATGTTTCATCATAATTTCATTTCAATCAGAATTTTATCAGGAAAACAGACGATGAAATACTTGGTGGTAGGACTTTGTACAAGCTCTTCCAGGTTCCAATCCACTCATCAGATATTCTATCGCAAAACAGTAGAACTTAATATTATTGTGTTCCGGTTTGAAGGGTGAATGTACTTGTGTAACTATAGGCACATACAGTACAGTAACAGCCTGTTAATGTCCCACTGCTGGGCTAAGGCCTACTCTCCCTTTTTGAAGAGAAGGTTTTAGAGCTTATTCCACCACGCTGCTCCAATGCGGGTTGGTAGAATACACATGTGACATAATTTCAATGAAATTAGACACATGCAGGTTTCCTCACGATGTTTTCCTTCACCGTCAAGCACGAGATGAATTTTAATCACAAATTAAGCACATGAAAATTCAGTGGTGCTTACCCGGGTTTGAACCCACGATCATCGCTTAAGATTCACGCGTTCCAACCTCTAGGCCATCTCGGCTTATTGGCACATAACATCTTAGTTCCTAAGATTGGTGGTGCATTGGCGATGTAAGGGATGGTTAATATTTATTAAAATGTCAAAAATTCTGGGTGGTAATGAAAACTTATCATTAGTTGGCCAATTTGCCCGACCACCCACCTATTCTATAATAAAGGCGAGCAAATAAGCCATTTAATGAACTGTTTGCCACTTAGACATTAGTACTTAAAATAACTTTTCGTACAATATTGTTTGGCACTTTTCGCCTTGGATTCTAGATGTTTGATCTTTTGAAGAGCCTTTAATTAATTTGACAACCAACAAAACTTCTTCATTTTGTAAATCTCTGTTGACAAATCTATATTATTTTCTTTTTTTATTATATTTGGGAAACATACAGTATACACCACATACATTATACAACAAATTAACTCGTTCACACACCAATCAAGTTTCCTTAAAACTAATTCATGTATGGCAGTAAACAAGCAATTTTGTAATTTATAAATAATAATTATGAAGATTTAAACAGTTAACAACAGCAAAACAATAATATATATATATATATATATATATATATATATATATATATAATATATATATATAGAATATATATATATATATTTTTTTTTTTTTTAATTAAATAGATAAAATAAAAACATTGACCAAGTTGAAAAATGCACACAAACTCTTTTTTTAAAAGTGTTGAGCGTACAAGAAAACATGTCCAAGTCAATAAACCTCCTATTGTAGCTCTTACAAGAGCGATATATAAATTCATTTTGAGCATAAATGAGGTTTATTAATAAAGCACTATTGCGTGTGTTCACTTTTTTACATCTAAAGTGAATTTTGCTTAAAAGATATGGACTATCATTAAAGTTATGAATTATTTTAAATAAAAAACTTTGATCTCGCATTGTACAACGATCCAGTAAGGAAATCATTTTAGGTGGATTACGATTCAGAGTGATACATTTAGAATTAAAATATTTAACAAATTTATGTTGAATTTTTTCTATTGTATCAATATAAGTTTTATATTGTGGATTCCAGACTACAGAACCATATTCCAGCAATGAACGGACAAAGCAATTATATAAAACGACAAAGGTTGTGTCATTTTTAAAATCTTTACTAACCTTGAGTATAAAGCCAAGCATTCGAAATGCCTTGGCAACTATATAATCTATATGGAATTTAAATGTTAATTTGCTGTCTAGGTATATCCCCAAGTCTCTCACCTCAGTTACTCGGGTAATATTGTCATTATTCAGTTTATAATTAAAAGTTATTGGATTTGACTTACGTGTAAAAGAAATAATGCAACATTTCTTAATATTTAAGTTCAGTGAGTTTTCGTTACAATAGTTACACAACTTATATATATCATTTTGCAAAAGACCGCAATCCGAAGGATTAGCAATAACTTTAAAGATTTTCATATCATCGGCATACAAAACAGTATAGATGTATGATCAAAAATTTTATGAATATCATTTATAAAAATATTAAATAATAACGGACCGAGGTGAGAGCCCTGAGGCACCAGAAGAAACTGGAACAAAAGAAGAACAGAAGCCCTTGATCGTCACCGCTTGACTTCTGTTGCGAAAGTATGAGGCCAACCAACTAAGCAGGTCGCCATGTATACCAACTTGCTCTAGTTTATGCAATAATATTGTATGAGATATTTTGTCAAAAGCCTTAGAGTAGTCAGTATACACAAAGTCAATCTGATAGCCCCTATCCATAGCCATGGCAACATGATGTGTCAACTCACATACATTTGTGTCAGTAGATCTTCTATTCACAAAACCATGTTGTTCATTAATCAATGTACCACTCACGAAGGGAAAGATGCTATCATAGATAGTTTTCTCACACAATTTTGCAATTGTGCACAATTTGGATATTGGCCTATAGTTCTGAACGTTGTTTATCTTCAGATTTATAGATGGGAATAACGAATGATCTCTTCCATATTTCCGGAATTTCACCGCTAAGTAGTGATTTTTTAAACAGAATAAAAATTGGATAAGCAAGTAGCAGGGGGCATTTATAAAGTATATTCTTAATTTTATAGACTTAATGTATCACAATAAAATTACAAAGTTTTGAGTAAATCTATTAGATTCGAAGTTTTAAAATAACAATTACCATGTTAATCTAGAGCTTGCGGCGACTAAAGCAGAAAAAATTGAACTGTAAACCTTTGTGTGTTTAAAGTTATGAATAGGTATTATAAGATTTTTAAGAAGAATTAAAGCAATTTCGCAAAAGAATTAACGTGGAAGGCAGAATTTTGTGTAAGGTGTAATAAATTAATCAATCAGAAATATTTTATAGGGATAAACACCTTCCACCTTCAAAACAAAACGTAGTCGGGTCTAGTCGTAAATTAATGTTCTTACCGCCTTTATTATCAAAAGATAATACTTAAGCCGGCATTTGGTGTTATCACAAAAATATTGTTTAATCCTTTATAACTTTATAATTAACTAAATATAATTTGTATTTAAAATATTAAGCCTACATAAATTTTTAATACTTTAAAACATATTATAAAATATATTTATAATTTAATTTAAATTTATAACGACAAACATTGTTTAAATACATTTTTATTAACATTGAATATTTCCAATATTAATTTTGCGAATTCTCACCATAATGCATAAAATTAAAATAATTATTAAGGCAACATACAATATCAGAACTCTGACGAAAAATATTGCTCAAGTGTACTGTATTTTTTCACAAACTTTTCCGGGTTAAGGCCAATGTATTTCTGGCATATTCAATGGCTAACGATAACAATTCTGAGAAGGTCATTCCCATACTTATATCATACCCCATTACATTAATTATACTGCGTCGACAATTTATTTCCAAAGCATTTTATTTGAAGTTCTTAATACAGTTTCATATAATATTATTAAAAATGCTAAATATTTAATAATTATTATAAAGCAAACTGAATTTGCATCAAGCCGCAGATAATACTTATTGCAATTACTTAAGTGATGAACAAAATAATTCTAAATCTTTGTGTGTTTAATGGTTGACATCGTATGACCGACACGAAAGTGGCAGCGCTTTGGTGTCAAAGGCAGTCTGGAAGCGTTAAACCGAGAATAGTTCCGCTTGATTTGTGGTTTTTCAACTCCGCAAACAAGTGAGTGGAACGAAGGCTTAACCCCCGTACGTCGAGCGGCAATGGTGGTGGGGCGTCAACTGAGCTAGTACAAGTAGCAGGGGGCATTTCCATTGAACAGATTTGGATTTATTTTTAACTCGTTTTTATTATTATTTGTAACTGAATTAAATCAATAAATGTTTCTCAAACAAACGATATGTCAAAATTCACATATTTCAAATATGATGCAATAACTAGTATGACTTCATATTATGAAATAAAATCCAACAATATCTGTATAGCTGCAGGTCAGAGAACTTCCTCTCGAAAAATGCATATGGCAGAAAAATTTTCACAGTAGTTATCACAGGAATGGTATAATGGTTAAATTTATAAAATTATTATTATATTAACAATTGAAATATCTGCATATTTTATAGGTATGTAATTGTTATTATTCATTGCAAAATATATACGATAATTACATTTTTATCAAACAAATCTTTTATAGATTTTTTTTTCAATGTTTAAACTGTATACAGATTCTGTTAGCACGTGAAGGTTTTTAGAATAATACCATCAACGTAGGTAGTGCTAGTATGCACAATTATAACAAGTGGTATTATTTTAATTTGATTCTGTTATATATGCATATTGCATTTTTATTGTATAAATCATTACTATTTTCAAATGGTTATTACAAGAAAAAGATAACGAACACTAATGGCGTTGGCGTCTTAAAACGTAATCAATAAAATTAAGCGTTAACACATTCTGTTTAAAATAATAACATAGTATATTGTAATTTAATTATAATGTAAATAAGGTTATTTTTTTATAAAAAAAAATACAATAATTTTAAGATTATAATAAAAAATAACGATATTTCTTTGAAATATTTGAAATAGACAATTATACATTTAACAAACGAATCAAAATGCAATAAATATGCAAACAAGAGCTTACCTAGCATAGTATTTTTAATATGGGTAAGCATGTCATAAAATTAGCATTATCCGAAGAATTGCCGCCAATTAGGTTAACGGCACAATGTCTACGCCGAGTGCCGACGCGCTGACTGCGACCACTCCGCATCTATTTACATATCTGGTTAATTTTACCCTATCCCTTATACATTTCGCTACTCACTAACCTTAAATTGAATAAAACTTACCTTTGAATATTGATAGCATTTATATTTAAAAAAAATCTTTAAGGCATTTTATAAAGAGATTATCATTACCATAGTTGTGTAAAATCAATTTCCATTATTAACATTAAGATAAACTATCATTTTATTTAAGAAAATAATTGTAAGTGTGAAATTAAAAGGTTTGTTAAAAGGTTGGTTTTGTAATATTACACGGTATACTATTTGCATGTAGAATGAGTCTGAGCCAAGTGGGTTGCGAGCACAATGAAGGCGCTGGCATAGCTCGTCATATCATTAACTTCGTAGCGTCAGCGTCGCGACGACACATTTCATTTCATCTTTAAATATATACTTTAAACTACTAAATTTAGTTTGATGCGTTTTTAAATTTAATTTAGAGATTTACAAAGGTTTTTGTATATTATAAAGATATATTGACTTTATTTAACAACAGTAGAGATATATCGATATTTATTTACTTGATATTACAAGTATATTGTCTAGTATTTAGTATAAATACATAATTTTTTTTTATAGAATAGGAAGGTGGACGAGCATATGGGCCACCTGATGGTAAGTGGTCACCAAACGCCCTTAGTCATTGGCATTGTAAGAAATGTCAACCATCGCTTATAGCCAATGCGCCACCAACCTTGGGAACTAAGATTTTATGTCCCTTGTGCCTGTAATTACACTGGCTCACTCACCCTTCAAACCGGAACACAACAATATCAAGTATTGCTGTTTTGCGGTAGAATATCTGATGAGTGGGTGGTACCTACCCAGACGAGCTTGCACAAAGCCCTACCACCAGTAAAATTGTATACCAGTAAAATAAATGTATGATTTTATTATAAAGAAATATATGAAAACAATTTCAAAAGAGCGTATATTGTTTTTTTAATTTATTCGATCATTTAATAGACAACCAATACCTTAACCTTACCTTAATAAAATTAATACTTACCTTACCTTAATAAATTCAAAATTACCTTAACTTAATAAAATACACAGAAATTAAAAAAATCTTTTACACGTCTATAACCAAATATACGTAAGTCTATGTCCAATGATTAAATGAATATAGAACGTAGTATCAATTTAAACAATTCAAATTATATATAAAATTATTTATTAAATATTTAAAATTACACTACAATAAACAATTTATTTACAAATTTGATTTAAATTTACATTATTAATTTTTATTATGTTAGTCAAATTATTATTAAATCACATTTTATTTTTAAGGTTATTTCAATTAAGTTATATTATAAAATTAATTCGTTAATTAAATAATAACAAAAGAAAATGTTTGTTTTGTATGGAGCTACGGAATTTACACTTTACACTGCACCGAAAATTGTAAAAAAAGAACAAGTAATTATTTCCATGAATGTTCAAATATGTTGTTTTCACGTACGCATTCGTTAACATTTTTAGTGGCAATTTCGTTTATAAAATGGCGACGACGATGAAAACTCAAACATCAGTATCGTCATATCGTAATCATTTTATTAACTTGGCATTATTATAACTATGAAAAATGAAATAACAGCATTGTTTCAGCCAGTTCTACTTGAAAATAACTACTATGTAATGAAGCAGAATCTTCAAGATTCAAGTACTAACATATATTGGTACAAGGCTTGGAATGGAAAATTGAATGTCTCACTATAACTTAAAAAATACAGAATAATACATATGAATAATATTTTTATATGCGTATGTAGTTGACAGATACTACGTGTAATGAAACATTGGTGCGAATATCCAAACGCTGGTTCATTTCAAAAATCGAAGGACGCGGATAAACTGCCAATACGTCAAGAATGTCAGTGTTTTGTAAAATACTTTTATTGATGTAGTTGCCATTTATATTTTTGAATGTTTTTTGGTATCAGTCATTGCAATATTTTTTAGTAAAGAGAATAATTTGAGAGATTTGATTTGTGTTCATCTGAGAGACTTCATTGTGCCTAAACTCGTACAACCTAAAAAAAATAGAATTTCTGGCATAAAGCCTATAAATATTTTATCCCATTCAGCGACGCACTAACGACGTGGATACGGTGCGGCATCGGCCACCGTGTAACGGCACGGCGCCGATGCCGGGAGACGGCGTGGCATCGTGCCGCAGCACGGTGCCGTGTACGGTGCACCGCAATGTTTTGCTGTTGCTTAATTCGCAGGTGTTAATAAAAATAGCTGACAATTTAAATGTCAACTTTTTAATTTCATTAATGCTCGTCTCGTTCTTCCATTAAAACTAAAATTGTAATCTAAGTGATGCTTCCCCGGATTTGAACCCCGATAAAGGTCCACGTGTTGTTTCCACTGGACCATCATATTTACATTTAACACTTTTGTTGATAATGTAGCTTTGTCTTAAAAAATTCGAATTGTTGTGTGAATTCGATTGTATTTATCGATTCGAATGAAAATACTTAACTATATATAAAAGTCAATGTTTTAGTATATTTTTTATAATTATATAGTATATAAGATAAAGATGAAGTGTTATTAACAATAATATAATAAGTAATTTGTAATTTTTTGCTGTAACTCATCTGTATGGACTTTTGTTGTCTGAAAATAAATGATTATTATTATTATAAAAATATTATTACTGATATATAGTATTAGTATTATTAAAAATAACAATTGATTCTATTTTATACTCAATTATTATATAAGATTTTATTATTATTGCTTTATCATATTATAAATAAAAAGCAACGTTCTTCGTTACAATAAGTACAATTTATAATTTTCTTGAGACAAATTGGATATCAAAAATATCAGCAGGTTTCTTTAGTATTTTATCAGTATCAGTAACAGCCTGTAAATGTCCCACTGCTGGGCTAAGGCCTCCTCTCCCTTTTTTTTTTTTTTGAGGAGAAGGTTTGGAGCTTATTCCACCACGCTGCTCCAGTGCGGGTTGGTGGAATACGCATGTGGCAGATTTTCGATGAAATTAGACACATGCAGGTTTCCTCACGATGTTTTCCTTCACCGAAAAGCACGAGATGAATTATAAACAGAAATTAAGCACATGTAAATTCCGAGGTGCTTGCCCGGGTTTGAACCCACGTTCATCGGTTAAGATTCACGCGTTCTTACCACTGGGCCATCTCGGCTTTTTTAGTATTTTATAGTATAATAATAAAAAATCTATATTATAGATGTATTTATAATTCTAATCTATAAAAACAAATTATATTAAAGCCATAATATCTATTGTTTCAAAATTGGGACCGTTGCGACATGTTCTAATAGCTCAGTTAAAGATCACCTCGCGTGATAAGAGTAATTGAATTGAAGTTGGCATCAAAGTAGTAAAGAGTGACACGGAACACATCGATTACCTGTGACCACTACACGCACGCCACACTTCAAACCTTTGACCGCACGCACTCCACAATATCACTTGCAGCTTATCTGGCAAGCCATAACCCGTCTGGTTGACACACATCTATGAGTTAACATTAACACGAATATTATAGAGCAGATTTGTTAAATATCCCAACTTAAGGAAAAAACTATAATTATTCCAATTAATATGAAAATATGTCATAGATTGTAGTTTCACAGCGGATGTAATAAAACTGTAACAAATAATAATAATATAATAATAATAATATCCTGGGACATTTTTCACACACGGCCATCTGATCCCAAATTAAGCTTGTAGAGAGCTTGTACTATGGAAACCAGACAACTGATATACTACATATACTATTTTTCTTTTTTAAATACATACTTATATAGATAATTACACCCAGACTTAGGACAAACAGACATGTTCATGCACACAAATATCTGGGAATCGAACCCACAACCTTCGGCGTGAAAAGCAAGCATCGACCAACCACGCCAACCGGTTCGTCAAAGAAATGATTCGTAGATTTCAACAATAAGCGATAACTTTAATTCAATTAATTTGACAAAATTACAAATGAAAAATACCCTTAGCGGTAAGGAATTAAAAGCATTTCGCAGAAAACTAAGCTTGTTTTAACGCCGGAAACCTTAATTGTCACGGAAAGGTGTTCGCTTATTCGATTTACATTTACAAATGAGTCTCATATTTTCACCTTTATGACCGATGTATAGAGGTGAGAGCTGCATTGTGACGGAACTAAAATATTTTTTTATTAATGATCTGGGTTACATGATACGGTCTATTCACCATTATACATAAACATTATATATTAATACTACGGTAAGAGGGATGAATTACTGAAGTAATTACAGGCTTACGACGTGTTACATGATCATTAGTACTCACGTCTGATAGCGCATAGACAATGTGTTGATACTAACATTACGATATAATTTATATAGTCAAGAGACACATAAAAGTAAGTAACGTTCTTTAAATATGGGGGATCTGGTCTAAGGTCTAACTTTTCGAGCAGAAGATTTAGAGCCTATTCCACCATGCTGCTCTAATACGAGTTGCCGAATCAAAAAGATACATACTTACACAAAATTTCAATTAACTATGGTCCACATATTTTGTTTTCAATTTAATAGTTAAATATTGTCGCTTCCGTTAAACATTAAATATGTAGCATATAAATACCAAATTCACATTATTCATATTATTTGCGCAAAGTAAGTTGACATGCTTTTAAATTCGTTTCAAGTAAGGTTAGCACATAAATATTATAAATGTAAATATCGAAAGTCTCACAAACAAAAGACGAAAGTTACGTTCAATGTGTTCAATAAATATTCCCTCACTCCAATCTATTGAACGAAAAAGAATTTACTTATTCAACGTCCAATGTCAAAACAAGATTTAACTTTACTTCCAAGCTATGGCAAGAAATTAGATACAATTTTTACAAAATTTAATAAGAATATTAAAAGCAAATAATTACGGACAGAAATTAATACCTATTAATAGATCCATTAAATTCACCATGAGCCAAAACTTAGTTCAATGGCGCAACAAAATATACTTAATACATAGTATATTGTTTCACTAGCATTCAAATATGTTCCACGTTTGGCTATTAAACAATCACAATTATTTACTACCAATACATCTATTATTGTATTCAAGGTTTTTTTATATTAGAATTGTGTGGGTTAATTAATTATTCAATGTATTTGGAACGTGTTTAAATATATTCACATACTGTCGTACAAGTTCAATAACATCTCGGCTGAGGCATCGATAGAACGTGTATGCGCAGATGTTTTAGAGTTCAGCTCAGGTCGCGTACTGTGAGAGTCGGTCGGTCTGGGGATAATTTAATTCCTCCATTCATGGAGGTGCGAATTTGCAAGTGCGTATCGGAGGGCGCACCTCCCGACTCGGCTGCGCCCCCACCCGCTCGCGATGACGTCAACAGACCACCACACGCCACCCGATTATAAATATAGCCTTGCCGATAGCACGCTACAGGTTTTGGCCCTTAAGTTCCCCGTATTGTAAAGGCAGTCTAAAATTATTTATCGCCGTGTCATTGTCGGCAGCGGTCTAACTATACTATAATGTAATAATAAATAATACAAGTACATTATCTCATTTAAAATTAAGATTTATAAAATATAAATAGCAAATACTACCTTGAATACAAATAAAACAATATAAAATATTTATTTATTTATTAAGCTTTACCAATAGTTGTATACACTAAAAATAACACTTTATATATAGTGAAAAAAAACACATAGAATAGCGTAACAACTAATTATAAGCGGTCTACGCTTGTAATTAAACAAAAAATAGAAAAATGTATAGTATGAACATAGTAAAGTTTTTATTTTAAACACAAAATCGTTAAGTTATTTTAAGCATCATTTATTATATTTATATTACGAAAAAGAAAGAAATCAGGTAGATATAAGCGCGACGGCCATTCTTCAATATAAGATTTCCCTACTAAGGTTCTCCGTATCTTTCTCGGGCAAAATCTAATTTATTTTATTTGGCACCTCCGTTATTTGTTCGATGTAAAACTCCGTGGGAAGTCAATGAAGAAATCAAATATTAAATAAATTCATCTTACATTTGGTGGCGTAAAATTTAGCCGTATTTCATATACTTTACATTTCATATTTTTTACAGTTACTTAGTAAAACTTAATGATGATTATTACAAAAAAATTGCCTATTAATTATATAAATTGACATTTGAAAAGATAGTACTATAAATAAATATAAAGATATTCAATATCTGTTTAAAATTATATAGTTAATAATATAAATATAATATAAGTTATATAATTCAGTCAATTTATAAGATATAATTTATTACTTTGTATTTTTAGAAATTCATAGAAAAATACTTAGCCAATTAAATAAAAACATTTACATTATGATATCATTGTTTCCAACAAAAAATACGAATGGATGTACATGTGTAACGAGGGCAGGTCTTATTATTGGTGAATGTCCGACTGCTGGGCTAAGACCTCCTCTCCCTTTTTGAGGAGAAGGTTTGGTGCTTTTTCCACATCGCTGCTCCAATGTGGTTTGGTGGTATACACATATGGCAGAATTTCAGTTAAATTAGACACATGCAGGTTTCCTCACGATGTTTTCCTTCACTGTCAAGCACGAGATGAATTATAACCACAAATTAAGCACTTGAAAATTCATTGCCCGGGTTTAAACCCACGATCATCGGTTAAGATTCACGCGTTCTTACCACTGGACCATCACGGCTAGTGGTATCACTACATAGTATTTACTCATTACAAATTCTACCACGAATCGGGTTTGAATTGCAGTTCAAATATGAAGAATGATTCAGTGTAATTATGGGCTTATTGTGGGATATATCGACACTATATATAAACCACGTATAATACATATGTTTCTAGTATCATACACACATCATATTTATATATATTTTTTTTTATAGAATAGGAAGGTGGACGAGCATATGGGCCACCTGGTGGTAAGTGGTCACCAAACGCCCTTAGACATTGGCATTGCGCCACCAACCTTGGGAACTAAGATTTTATGTCCCTTGTGCCTGTAATTACACTGGCTCACTCACCCTTCAAACCGGAACACAACAATATCAAGTATTGCTGTTTTGCAATAGAATATCTGATGAGTGGGTGGTACCTACCCAGACGAGCTTGCACAAAGCCCTACCACCAGTAATTCTAAGAAACTGACTAACTAAAAACTATCAGTATTTCTAAGAAACTGGTCCAAACTTCTGACGACCCAAGAGCTGGCGCTTATTTAGCCAAAAGGTTGAGTCTAGCGGTGCAGAGAGGCAATAGTGCCGGTGTCTTGGGTACAATGCCACAGGACAATCTTTTAGACGGCGTATTTATGCTTTAAATTTGTAATGTGTATTTTGTTATTTTTATTTTAATTTTGTTTTTTATAAAAATGTCTGTACATAAACATATCATAGTAGCATATCATCGGATAAAATATGTGCTTCTTCGAGTTTTGCTTTTTATGAATTTTTATGAATATAAGATCTGTGTAATATTATTTGTAAATGAATAATGTGTCCGTCTCGACTTCGTACAGATAAATTTAAGCTTATTCTTTAAGGGTCTATATAAGCTCAAATAGTTTCGTTTGATGCAACAAAACAATGAAATTACCTTGTAAATAGTATATAGTAAACCTCTTTCTACCTCCGCCCACGCCACCGAACCAATTTTTTAGCGCCCCGGATTTCGAACGGGCAACATGTGTCACTTGCGCAAACGCACTTTTACACGTACTGCGACATGATTTATATCTGATGAATAAGATATTATCGTAATAAAACTAAAAATTAAAGAAAAGAAAGTGATTGTTTATTGATATAAAAAACTTTTATGAAATTTAAATCAGTATCGAGCCAGTACCAAGCGATTTCTCCGTCCGTGCTCTGCTTGTACACGTTGTTGCTCGCCTCTATGTTTTCAAGCGTTTTATATAGCAAAACGTATGTGTAATTACGATAGCTAATACCATGGTAGATCAATTTACGCATTATTAGCATACTTCATTAATATATTTTCATAAACTTTTATGACTGGCTGCATGCTTGATGCCTACCTCCTCCTTACTGGTGGATTAATTTCCTGCCACGAATTAATTGGGGGCTATCTTTATTTTACTCTGCCTTAACCCCAGCATATTTATTGTCTTATACTTTAAGAAATTATTTTATCAGATTAGGTGTCTAGTTGTAGATAGACTGATGGAAAACTAAATTATATAATAAGTAAAACTTTTTCCACGTATTAACAGTGTTACGTTTTGCTATTGAATCCTAAAAGGATATTAAAATGGTGAACAAAAGGGAGCACTATAAAGGTGTACCTATATATAGCGATCTGAGCCTAATAGAGAAGTTTACGACACATAAAGCTGCACGAAGGTATAAGATATACATGAGTATATCACTCGCATCTGTCAGGAGCACTATCTGTGCAATGCGAAATAGATAAAAGGCTTAAATAGTTCTTAAAATTTTCAAAAAATATACGAAAATCGAACATAACCTAAAATATATTGCATTGTTCCTCCTCCTAAATATTAAAACAATTAAGATTTTTATAATATGTATATGTTTTAAACATAAAAATAATATAATATAAGCAATAATAATTCAGTTTTAACATTAACAGTTTTAATCGTTAAAACTTACAAGTAAGGGTAAGTTTTCGATAACGGAAACTTAATACGAGCTACTTGATCAAAAACTATTTAGATTAAGTGATTAAGCTCGAGTACGATCATTTCTTTATACTTATTCTACAAACAATTTATTACTTCATTTACAAAATTAAATAATACCAAGTATAAAATCGTAACTTAAAGCATTAGAGACTACATTAAAAAAATCTGTAGACGCTTAAAATGAAACATTAATTTTCGTTGCTCTGTTGTTACTGAAATGCTAACGTAATCTAATTTTGATTACGTTAGCATTTCAGTAATAACAATTTTGATAACGTAGTCTAACATTTGAAATGGAACGATATTTAGAGAATCGCAAAAGAATCTCGCAAGCTAAAAAATGTTTAGTAGAGAATATTACTGAACAAAGGAACTTTCTTAGGTTTAAATTACAAAGAAAGTCTAATGTCACACAGAACGATAGCATCACAGCATTGCCACCTGTGGCTATCTTTTGCAATTACATAATACAAACAGCTTGCCTTGGCATTACGCGGGAACAATAATCTATATTACAAAACTGAAAAGTTTGTATAGTTGAACGCACTAATCTCATGAACTACGAGACTAGTTTGAATAACACTGTTTGCATTAGATAGTTCGTTTGTTAAAGAAGATTAACTATTTAACTTCACGCTGTGAAGCAAAATAGTAATTATAAACGTCAACCCTTATCGCAAACGGTGGTAAACGGTGTATGTATATAAAACGGAAAGAAACCGCAAGACATATCTAGTTATATACCTATATACCTATATACCTATAAAGCAATGTTAGTTATAAGTATTATTATTATTCGTCTCAGTAGTCCCACGTCAAGGAATTTATCCGCTCCATCAAGCCAGCTATTACCCAACATTAAAGTACAACATCTTGAGCCGTACATAATACTTACACGTCTTTTGTGCAAAGCGAGATGTACCAGTGAAGGTGTAAATCAGTAACACCTTTGTCAAATTAAACCATTCAATCAAATATGTTATCCTGTCTACAAAACAATAGATTTAGGTTTTTTGTTTATTTTATAACAACTTTTTTTAATTAAGATTTTAAAAAATATTGTTATGGTTTTACTTTAATAGCTAATTAAAGATCGTTTAGCTACCTTAACGCATCCCTGTTAAACTGTCTCGTTTGTCTAGTAGCTAGATATAAGGCCGCCGACCTTCCTTAAGACCTCTGGTCCTTTGTTAAATTTCCAAGACGGGACAATTAGAAAAAGCGATTGGGTTTTTCTTTTAGAAAATTCTCAGTGCCAGCCCGGTTTAGAAGTTGGAAGTGTGTACACTCCCGTGCCTCGGAAAGCACATAAAGCCATTGGTCCTGTGCCTGAACTCTTTCCGGTTGTGTCAGATTGCCGTCCCATCGAATTATGAGAGCTAGGGAATAGAGAGTGTACCTGTGTTTGCTCACACACTTGTGCTCTATAATATGTCCTGCGCAATTGGTTAATCTCTCTTGAGATTGGCCGCCGTGGCCGAAATCGGTCTAGATGACCTTAAAGCAAATTATATATTTGAATGTTCCTTTTTTTACTAAACACGTTTATGAACAAAAATGTTCCGACGATAATTTTTTCTCATTTTTTCGTTATTTACCTTCACATCTCAGTAAATTAAATATATATATAAGAATTTGTCATTATGATCCAGATCCAGGTATTTCCAAGTAATGGCACAACTATATTAAAAATTATACAAACGACACAATCCACAAGTTCCATAAAACAAAAACATACCAGGTTTTTGATTTATAGAACTTGTGGAAGTGAGATAGTACGATAGATTTGTAGATATTCCAAATGTGCAAATATGGAAAAAAAATAAAATATAATAACTGATGAAATAGACGCCTCAACCAAAATATGGTATTAGGACAAAAAACTAATAAATAGGTATAATAGGTACAAAGGATTTTCCTATATTGCACATCCATCATATATTCTGTCGGGGATCATTTGTTATGTTATTCATTAAATAAACAGGTATATATTAAGCAAATATATGATTAAGATATTGCTTAACTTAACGGAGATGCCAAAGAACGGAATAGCGGCTTGTTAAATCTCTTTGAATGTAACATTTTATTTCATATGTAAATTAGCGAAATCCGGCAGATGTTGTCCTGCTTATGTATATTGTATGCCTATATATGAGCGCTATAGAAATTGCTGTTTTGCAGCGCTTTCTAGCGGCGGGTTACAACTTAGTAGCAATCCATTACAGAACCTTCTTAATGAAATGACATATGAATGTCTTTATCATCATAATAATCGACAAAACATTTGATCCCAAGCAGATATATAAAATATCAATTTTATACATTATATTAAAAACAATTAATATGTTTGTACTCTAGGTTCCTAAATCGCTCATCCGATTGTTATGAAACATTGGAGTGGTTTTGCATATGCCCGTGCAAATTCTTGGCCCAACAAATACATGAATTTTTCTTTGTTGCTTATTCTTCTATATAAATAATTTATGTAGATCGTTATTCTATCCATGCAAAGCCGAGACTGGTACATTACATTACACTTTATCTACGGTTATACTTGAAGCAGCATCAACTGCAAAACAAGTAATGAAACATATATTCGGGCATTATTCAAATTTATACCTAAAGGATTGCCGGAGGGGAGAAGCCTTTGTGTTTATTACTATAATGTATTTCATCAGAGTTATCCTCATCTTGACACTTGATGATGAATCGTTTCCTACAACCATAACTGAAAATTATCTAATATGGTATTTTTTATATAATATATAGGTGGACGAGCGTAGGGGTCATCTGATGGTAGGTAGTCACCAACCCCCATAGACATTGGCATTGTAAGAAATGTTAACCATCGCTTATATCGCCAATGCGCCACCAAACCTTGGGAACTAAGATGTTATGTCCCTTGTGCATGTAATTCACTGGCTCACTGATCCCTCAAACTGGAACACAACAATACCAAGTACTGCTCTTTTGCGGTAGAATATCAAAGTTTTAACTTGAAAATTATAATTCTTAACTTACCGATTCTCTTATGTTAAAATGTGTGTAAATCTTTTATCTATGCGTAACTGAAAAAAGCTACTTAATCAATATAGATAACAGATGCAACGCGTTTTAGAGAATTTTAGTATATAATATGATTATATAAAGAGCTGCACTTAGTATTTTGTTGTCCCAGTTTAGTAAATTTTTATTTCATTTCATTTCATTCTGGCCCGGTTTAGTAAATCCCAGAGAGAAAATAACGACTGTACAATGTTTTGGAAAAAACCGATACGTGTTTGCATAAAATACGTACAATAACAAGCATTAATTTGTATATATAAATCAATCAACAACCAATCGTTGTCCACTGCTGAACATAGGCCTCTCCCAAGGTGCGCCAAAGCTCCCTGTCCTCCGCCTTCCGCATGCGGATATATAAATAAGGCTTAAAAATATTGAAAATCTTAACAGTTTTATTTTAATAATTTTTTTATCTATATTTGCTTTAATAACTTAAGCAATAGTCAAATTATAATTATTTATTCCTAGCAATATAAACATTTGCATAATTGTGACAAAAGACTCAATTGATAATGTTCATTCACAAAATCAAATGACTGTTGTAATTATATATACATTAGACATTCACTCCGATTTCTTGTTAGCCATAAGAAATATTTTTTTAAAAATAGTTTACACGTTTTCAACCGAAGATTGCGGGTTAATACCTGGTAAGATACTACTAAATTATTAAAATTGCAAGAGTTAGATAAAAGTTTTCCACATGTGTATCCACCAAAACGCATTTCACAGCGTTCTTAAGCTCTAATTCTTCTCCTCAAAAGGAGATGATCCCTTCTCCCAGCTTTAGACATTTACAGATTGTTAGCTATATAAAAAACGGCACTGAAAACGTAAATAATTTTCCCACGTGTGACGCATGCACACGCGTACCCAAAACCTAATGAATATTCAATTTCCATTAAAATTTAGGCGCTCGCTTAGACTCACTTATTAATTATCTGATGATTGCAATAACGAAATAATCAAATAATTCAGAAATTTATCAACTTCATACAAACCTCAGTTATCACATTGGTCGATAGGTTATGTGGTACTCATGGCAGTACCTATGTCATAACAGATAGATAATCATAGGGTCATCATTCAACCATGGAATCTAATATACTATTGAATGCCTGTAATTAAACTGGTTTGCTCAGCTATCTAACCAGAATACAGTAGAATAATACCTTATTATTATAACAAAAATAAAAAGAACTGAGTTTCTTGGCGGTTCATAAGTACTTGTAAAGGTCTATTTGAATAAAAATAATTGGATTTGCTTTGGTTTATAACGTTCTACCCACACCGGCTTCGCACGGGTAGGATATGGATCCAAATAAAACGTTTATATCTTAATACATAAAACTCTATTGATTTCCGAGGTGCACGCCAGTAAAGCTCCCAGTCGCTATGATTTTTTTCAACACCTTCAACAATCGTCGCCATGTTACAGATAACATAAAATCTTAACCAATTCTACACTTAAAACTTCCTCATAAATTAAAATACTCCGTACATTGGTATACACCGTATGAAAATCTGTTCTGTAATTCTTGAGTTTATTGCGTTCAGACAGACAGTATACTAAGTTTAACACTGGAGCAGCTTGGTGGAATGAGCTCCAAAACCTTCTCCTCAAAAAGGGAGAGGAGGCCTTGGGATATTCACAGGCTGTTACTGTTTAACAATATAACATACTACATAAACTTCTATTCTCGGAATTAATTAAAAATGAAATGAAAATAAATTCATCATATTATAATTACTTTTTAAGACTAAATGAAAGGATATAGCTCCCCATCCTAATGCCTCCGCTGAGGTCTGGTTAATTTTTCTTCCGCAGAATCAAAATTGCTGTGTAATCATGAAATGCTACTAGCAATCTTGCTATCATTTAACATAATCATTATATAAAATTATATGAAACAATTTCTTTAACGTTAATCTACTAATTAACAATATTCAGACATTTAAAAATATAAATAAAGAAGAAAAGAAATCAGATATAAATATAGATAGACGGAAATTATTGAAATTATAGAATAACGTTTGCAAGACAATGAGGTGCCACAAATTGCCTTACTCAGCTTGATGTTGAGTATGTAGTATATATATAATACAGTAGTAGGTGGTATAAATTATAATTTTAGACAATATACACAAAAAGGTAATTTTTATATTATAGATATATATGAATAGTAGTTCTACATCTATGTTAGGTAAAACACTGATTTAAATATACATATATAAAGGTCATGAACATAACTGAAACCAATATAACAAGCTACTTCTAAATTTATAAAGCCTAAGAAACTTTCAACCGACGAAACCCTATAAAATGCAACGAGATTATTTTACAATCAGAATTATATATATATATCCGAATAAGACGAATGAATTTTATAGACATTCTCTCATTTCAAGTAAAAATAACGGTTCACGTAATTGTGCTTATTTATATTTATAATAAATAACTAAATAGTTTGAATGTGTTTATTTTATAAAATACCAGTTCGATTTGATTTGAAAAATCGTATTGCGTTCGATAGGCTATTTATTGGGGAAGGCTAGAGGCTATTTAGCTTCACGCCACCCGGAGTGAAGCAGTAACCATAAACATCAACCAATATGATAAACTGTATTAAACAGACTTGTGCATTCCAAATTAATAATGAATTTAGATTATATGAAATAGTAGTAAGTAGTAAAATTGGTCGTTACCGATTTCTCATATTATATGATTAGAACATTTTCATCATTTTTTCAGCTTTTATTTTCTATAAAAAAGGACAAAGTGAAATGAATTTATTTAAAAGCTATTCAGTGTACTGGTACTCATCAAAAATTTCTTCTAAATAAAGAAGACATGACCTCTTAACCTACCTACGAGTCCTAAAAACGGTGATCAAAATTACATTTAAAAAAGGTTACGTTCGTAAAATTCGAAAAGAAATTCGAAATAAATGCAATAACTCCCAAATGGGAAGTTTCATATAAGATTCACATACTCTGCCATTTTATCTTCCATTTCACGAAGAATATATTCTGTTTTGAGGATGCTTTATGCATGTTGTAAAGACGTTGGTTCCTCTATTTCATGTTATCATGATTCCATTGTGCAGAATGAAATCAAATTTATATTTTATTATTTAGCGATTTAATGTATTCAGTTTTTACATATTTCTAGTGGGAATTTTGATATTAAATTTAATAACTCTCAACAAAGATTTTTTTTAATTAATTTCTGATCCGTGCGGTTGACGTTACTGCTTTACCCCATGGGTCATAGCGTGGTATGTAATGTAGTATATAATATTTTTTAATAAATGGGCTATCTAACGCAAAAAACTTAAATCTACAAATACAATAACAAACACATAAACATTATATGATAAATAGTACAGATATTCAATAATATTGTCTATAAAGATTTCTATACATTTATAGACTCAACCAATAGTATTTTAATAAATGGCAATTATTGATATTATATTTAACTACTATGATTTAATTAGCCTATTATGTAATATATAAATATATTAATTAAATTTCTGGATAGGTACCACCCACTCATCAGATATTTTACCAGCAGTACTTGGTATTGTTGTGTTCCGGTTTGAAGGGTGAGTGAGCCAGTGTAATTACAGTCACAAGGGACATAAAGGCCCATAAGCTCGTCCGCTTTCCTATTCTATAAAAAATCGCAATCGCAAACGCTTCGCAATCGCACACAAATCGCAATCATCGACTTTATAACAATAGTACGAAAATGTTCTTATATCTGGGCTCAAAGTAAACCAAAAATAAAATTAAGGACAAACATACATTCTAAAGTAAGTGTAAAGAAAGTGGCAGACGCCAGCACTTAGACTATAGTTAATTTGTTTTTATTGAAAAAGTTTACACATTGCGAGCAAAGTTAACGGTACCACAGCGAGTATATATTCCATCCTTTACATCAATAACGACGTCCAGTAGAGTGTTATGTCGGCACAAATTAAAGTTATGAATGTAACATGAGAGCGAAAGAGAAAGAGTATTAAATACTACTTATAAATATTCTAGGAAAGAGCAAGCAGTATCATTGAGTGATATTATTGTAACAAAAAATAATCTTTTCTAACAGGTTTTAATTATATCTTCGTAATTATTTAAATTTACAAATCAAATTTATTTATAAGAGGCTCTTTTTAAGTTTCTCTTATATATTTATTTTTACTGAGATTATTAAGCAATCAATTCTAAATAGATAAAGACTTATACATTTAATTCTGAATTTAAAAAGAGACTGTACCCTATATCTATTATGAGTGTAACAAATATCAAAAGGATTTCACGCAGGACAACGCTTGTCACTCGAGTGAATTGCCTGAAGAGCTGGCAGTTGTCAAAGCTAAAAGATAACTTATAGGTATAAAAATAATTAAACGTACTTGCTTGATATTTCAATTAAAAAATAGGCATTGGTAAATTATTCAATTGTGACATTCTAATATGACTATGTTGTCTAGTCAACGTACGTATAATATAGCAGTTATATTTTGGATTATAAAGTACTTTGAATAAAATTATTGTTGACAGACATTGTAAACAAAATAGCTAAAATCGTATTAAATCGTATTTTTTTTTTCAGATTCCTGTGGTCAACAGGGAAGACAAATATAAAGAATTTTTAAGAAATAGAATCTACCTATCTAGCTACTCGTGGAAGAGTTTGAATAATGTGGTCGGGCACGCGCCCGGTGGTTGTCCACGTCGGACAGTGTACTTAGTGGCGGATGCGTGTGTGGTGGCGGGCGCGGGTGACGTTGATCATGCGGGTGTACTGTGTGACCACTGTGCTGGCAGCGTTGGCGCTGCAAACGGTGGCCGAACCGGCGCCGCGCCGCTTCTCGACAGAGTGGCGCGGCGGCCGTGAACTGCAAATACGCTCACGACCTTTGCATGAGATTTTTGAACCGGATACACCGACAACAGAAACAGAGCGGACCTACGTGCAACATCAGCCTATGCACAAGGACCGCCGCCGTATGCGTAACAATAAACGAGCACCGCACCTACCTGCTGAGCTCGCGAGCCAAATGATGTTACGCGCTTCGCGTTCCGGCCGCCCTTACGATGTTCCTCAAATAGGTAAGTACTTAAAATATATTAAGTTAAAGCAGTAACTTGCACACAAGGAGCAAAAACTTTGTTACAACGTTTAAATGTTTCATTTAAAATTAAAACTAATATAATCCGTTTTGATAAAGGATTTGTAAAGGATGATTGCACTACTAGATAAATTACAGTCCCATTAATTTAGTAAAATAAATTAAAGTAATTCATTTCAACAAATCTAACGTTTATCAGCCTGCAAAACATGTCCTGAACTAAGTGTAACATGTCTATAAATGTCCCACTGCTGGACAAAGGCCTCGTCACACTCCTCACTTGGATCTTTGTCCGCCTAGCTTAAGTTTTTTTCAGGATATTTTTCTTGTCCGCTGATATAATTTATAGCTTTGAAACGGGAATCTTCAATAGGCATTTACAAGTTTCAGCCAAAGGACCGTGAACACGTAACATAATATCTTTATAATGTTTATAAGGTAATAAAATATTAATAAAGTTAATGTAATTACTTAAATAATTAGTCTATAGTACACGCATTTTGTGATCCTTGAACTTTGTACGTTCCAATTGATGTAATTTCATACACACGTTCTGATAGCCATATTGAACTCACGTGAAATTAAAAAAAATGTTATAATACTATTTTTTCCTGTTCTTTTAAGACTAATTATATAATAAACAAAATTTCTCTAACGTGCCTTTCGAGCCGTAAGCTCGAAATGGCTACCTACGGACATCTATGCTTGGACATCTATACTTGACGAGAAAACTTTTAACCCTTTTTAAGCATATTACGTGCAAAGAGGTATAATTTGGCATAATAATATACATATAATATGTGTTGTAAATACATTTTATTTATATACAATAAAAAAATCTTAGTTCATTTTTTATCCTATCAATGACCAACTTAGAACCAATATTTTACTATTTGTTATTTTAATAATGACAAATTTTCGTCTAAATAACTTGTAAATTATTGCATATAAAGTCATTTTTGCATATAGTCTCCTAATTTTTGTCGAATTTTGTACCTTACCTTGGAATTAAAAATAATATATTTTATACTTCTACCTATAACATCTCATTTTCATTAGCAATTAATATCGGTCGAAGTTCGACTAATGAGACCCATTTAAAAGTGGTCATTAAATGGGTACACAGATGACAAAGGGGCCACCTGATGATATGTGGTCACCACCGCCCACAGACATTAGCATTGCATAAAATAATATCAATCTCATACATCGCAAATCTTAGGGACTCAGATATTACGTCCCTTGTACCTGTAGTTACACTGGCTCACTCATCGGCTTCAAGCCGAAACAAATCAATACTAAATATTCTACGGCCTAGTAGCAATCTAGACCTACCCAGATGAGCTTGCACATTGCGCTATCACCAAATAAACATATTATATTTAATAAATTCGAAAATGTAAACTTAAAACATACATATTTAATAACTTCTAAATATATGCTTAAAATATACACAAGTGCTCCCAAATTCAATGAGGATAATATGCGAGATTTCCTATTCATTGACTAATCAGAATTCATGTAGCACACCGTATGTTCCTACGCATCCGACGCTTGACTTTAATGGAGCTATGACAATTGAGGCCCAGTTCAAAGTGAATAGCTAAATGGATCGGATGTCAGCTCCTATATTCATTCTAGTGACAGTTATTAGAAATAGGACTATCGAACATCGTTTACTACTATACAAGTTAATTTTTTCACAAGTTTTTTATTTAAATATTGGTTTTCGTAATTTTTTTTTTTTACTTTTGTGTGAGATATGTTCAGAATTGGCTTGTAAAGAAAAGAAAAATAATTAGGAAGCCTATTAATGTTTTTTTAATATATTGAACCTAGGCTATATATTCATTCATTTGTTCAAGATGCGAAACTTTTATTAACTTTTACAGAAGTAATTTTTTTTTGTTTATTAACAAAGCCAAGTGATATTTACATGTTTTAATATCATTTTAATAACGGATAATTCTGAGAATTATACGTTGCGGTGGCTTGGGACCTACTCGTATTAATTGGGTTACCAACTGCCGCGTGGCTGATGAACACTTCACAGAATTAACCTATGAAATGTTCAAATACGCTTTCAAATAATTTTTAAATTGACTAAGATTGTGAGCATTAGAAATATCCAACATTTTTATATTTACTGTGACCTATTCACGTTTAAAGTGTATCCAGTAACCTATGTATATGTCGACTAAGCTATAAATAAGCTTAATGCGTTAATCAATATAAAGCGATGATCTATATATATATACGAAATGACTTGAGTATCTCGTTGGTCTAGTGGATATAGCTTTTAAAGCTGCAAATTAAGTTTTTGGGTCCTGGATTGAACAAAAAGTTATTAGACTTATTCTGTTGAAAAATTCTTAGATCAGCCTAGTTGGAAGAACAGTGGCGATGTTAACACTTCCGTCCCTGTCGAGCCCTTTTCAATCGTTTCGAATGTAAGTGAAAGAACAGAGAGTTTACCTGTCTTTGCATACTCACTTGTGACCTCACTTGATGTCCTCGTGGTTGATTATACAACCACGAGGACATCATCTCTGGAAAAAAAAACAGAATTACGATGACGATGTTATTTTAAGAAATTGACATTTGTATTAACAAACGACATGACATTAGTAATTTTATTTTGACATTTATTTTATGATATCTTCTTATTTAAATGAGTGCATGTGATCAAAGCCACCCACTACTTTTTAACGAAATTAATCAATTCATTTGGTGCATATGACATTTCAATAACGTTTGAATGAAGTAATAAATTTCATTCCGTTTTGAATATTATATAACCCTCATAAACACTAAAAACGATACGACACTTCGATATTCATGTATTTGAACGGCTCCGCTTTTAAGGCTATCAGTAGATGTAATAAGAAAATCACATTTTACTTTACAACCTTCTGACATTTTAAGCTTATATTAATACTGCTTTACATATTTAAGAGCTACAGCTTAATGTCAGTCACTTTTTGTAATCAAGGTTTAAACAAAATCAGAACAGACTTTGTTCAAGGTTCTTAATATAAACAATTATGACCGTTATTCTCCAAAATAAAATAAAAGTAAAGCTACTGCTTGATATTTTTGAATGAAGATTCTGCTGAGACTTACCTGAAAAAAAATCAGATGCAGATCAGTAAATGATCCTTTTTATTAATCAAATTTATATCCTTCATGAACATCAAATAAATAAACACGACGTTTTTATATTCTTTTTAATCTTGTTCAAATTTTTTTAACTAATCTCTAAAAATATATTTATCTTTTGAATTATACATAAAACATTACAGTCGGATCTCAATTATGGGAATGCTTTTTTTTTATTTACCGTAGCATATGTACCACTACAATCATCGCTTATCAACTCTGTCAATTTTTATTGGCTACATTGCTTCTACATTTTCATAATTATAAAGGAAACGCACAACGAATCGAGAAATATAATAAAATTGTAACAAAATCTCGGCTACAATAAGTTGTATTTAGAGGAAAGTTTGCAAGGATTAATAAATATAGCCTTAGGATTTTGGTAAGAGTTGCACGTACAGCGTGTACGTGATGAGTAGTTTCACAACGGAGATGGGCACGTAGCTCCGTCCATAATCTGAGTACAATACCACTCCATATCTCACTCCTTATACATGTAATGCTACAATAAACTACTTTTCATTTAGAATGAAGCCCGATCCAAACGTTTTGCCGACTATTTTTCTCATCCGATAATTCAAGCTCAAAGAAAATTATTAAGACCAATAAAATTTAAGGACTCACCTAATTTCATGTTTTGTAAAAATATGCAAATATAATAAGCATTTCAATATTTATACAACATAAATAAATCTAATCTTTATACCGCTTCAATCGGTTATGTCTAATTTAAACAAATGTTTTGGAGCACATTTAATTCCATATTTTGATAACTAATTTTTATTTTATAATCTCAAAGTTATTACATTCTGATAAAAAACTAAATACCATTTTTTGTAGTATAATTGTAGTTCATATTTCAAAAGAACAAGTAATAGGAGAAAATCCTGTATGCAAGCTATGAAAACTAAACTTGGGTCACAAGAAATTTTAAAAGAAAAATACTTTTTAGTAACCGAAAAAAACGAAGATGATGGTATCGAAAAAAACACGTTTTATATTACTACAAATGCCGATACTGTAGATGATAAATTCTAATTCGAAAAACAAATTATATGACAAGAAAAAGGCTCATTTCTGGCATACCTGGCATAGCTCAGTGAGATTTCAAATGAAAATGTTATAATTGACGCGACATCACATAATACGTACGTACATACAAGTAATATTTGTGTTTTCTTTCATTAAGGCCTGTAACTACGAAGAGGTGATATTAACCTGGATTTGGAACATGATGTGTGTTGAGTGCGAGAATCCTAGAGAGAGTTATGAATTGAGTTCACACATATATATGTATTGAAAATTGAGCGTCATATCGAACATGTGTTAATACGGGTAAAATTTATATAGTAATAATGCCTAGGATTTCATTGAATCTAGACGAGAGCGGGGAGCACTTTGTGTATATTTAACTTTTACCCATAATATCTATTTTATTTTAAAATCAAACTTTATATTACATAAATATAAAATGTCAGCTAATATACATATAATAGTTAAATGTCAATATAAGCGACTACATTTTAACTTCCCACAATGTCATCACAAACGAACTGTTTTCTTCTGATTATATTAATTTTAATTTAATACTATTATTGCTACCGATTTGATATTTTGTGTTATAGGTTCAAGGGTGTAGCTACGACCATATCAGTCGTATCAAAGATACTGGGCCCCCTAACTAGAGGGGCCCTGAACCCGTGTAAGCAAAAATTCGTAAAATGTTATCCAAAATCTCACTCGAACTCTAAGGCCGTACGCTAAATTTTCCGGGTAAAATTAAAATATTTCACACATTTGAAAAATAAATTTGAATAGCTAGTTTAACTCGTTGACGGTCAAGGTGCTAAATTCGCGTAGCTGGGGCTTTGCTTATTGACCACCAAAGGTGTCAATAATGTATGTTAATGTTATTGTATGTTAATCTTGATATAATTTTATACTCCATTGATAAATTCTAACAAAAGTCCCACATACCCTCCACTTATATGGGGAAACGCGTAAACGCGTTCTTCATCAAAATAAATAAAAAGGCTTCGCCGCAGTTATGAAGAAGGCCCCCCACCAAATATTGATTTAGAGCCTATCAAGGGCAAGCTGTCCCTGTATAGATTAGGAATATTCTAGCTTAAAATCTTTTGTTTAAATTGAAATACTTAATAATTATAGTATTGTAACGGATAATTATAATATTATATATAAGATATTTATTATTTATTAAACGTAATACAAACTTAGACTATGAGTAATACGTGTAGTAAGCGTTTCGATAAAAGCGAACGCCGGGACCGTCAACCGATCTGCAGTTCTATATAATTTGAACGAACCAGGGCCTTCTAAACGACTATCGTCGTTAATCGCCTTTGTGCGACAATATAGGAAATCCGCTGAAAGCAGATAATACATTTTAGTTAACTTCGTGTCATCCTTACACAGTTATTGTATAATCTCTCTCTTTGTTCATTATAACTATGAATTATTGTCAATCATGATTTTTATCAATCGTTTAAATACTTTTGATTAATTTCTAATATTATAAAATAGCTGAACAAATTTTATAATTTCTTCAAGCTAATAACTATAGAAATATTAACTTCGCCATCTTTAAAACTGTGTATATTGCTGTTATATGTATAAAATAATAAATTCTAATAAGAATATAATCAGCCGAGATGGCCCAGTGGTTAAAACGCGTGAATCTCAACCGATGATCGTGGGTTCAAACCCGGGCAAGCACCACTGAATTTTCATGTGCTTAATTTGTGTTTATAATTCATCTCGTGCTTGACGGTGAAGGAAAACATCGTGAGGAAACCTGCATGTGTCTAATTTAATTGAAATTATGCCACATGTGCATTCTACCAATCCGCATTGGAGCAGCGCGGTGGAATAAGCTTCAAACCTTCTCCTCAAAAGGGAGAGGAGGCCTTAGCCCAGCAATGGGACATTAACAGGCTGTAGAGATATAATTTAAATTAATGAAGTTTAGAAAATCATTTACCAATCAAAATTTAAATTAATTTGAAATTTAAACGAGAAATTATTGACAAAGATAATAAGCCTTAGCCTTAGCCTTAATCCAAATTAAAAACGTGTTTAGTATAAAATCTACCATTAATATCAACAACAGCATATAACGAAGATATTTTATATTAGACAGTCATCCTTTTATATAAAAGTCGCTTCTTTGAACTAAGCTAATGTAACATATTGTTGGTACTTATTTATATAAAAACGTTGAAAAGGTTTTCTCTGTTGACAGAGCCTGCAAATAAATCAGCTTTGAACACCTGTGTTTTGTTATTTACTTTAGCATATTTTTGTAAGATATTTTCAAAGTAACGGTAAATTATTCAAATTTGTTTTTGACATAACATAAATATGAACGGTATTAACATTTTAACTTTATGTTTAATTTAGATTAATGAATAAAGGTTAAGGATATGAATAGTCAATTTATACAGTGGTAAAGCTTTATCAGACCCGTTTGGGTGTATACTCACAATTTTTTCACTATTAAATGGCAAAACTTTGTATTGCAGTACTTGTTTGAATGGTGAGTGAGCTAGCTATTCACGGGAACAATGGAAACAACATCTTAGATCCTACGGTTAACGCATTGACAGAATACGAAGCGCCTTGTATTAAAAAATACATGTTTTTTCCTCTCGACTTACTTACTATCAGGTTATCCATTCACTCAACTACATGTATTATAAAAAAAGAAACAATTACTGCATTATAATCATATTAATTGATAACGGTTGGTTTGTAATTTATTCAAGATTGAATCAAAATCATATCCGTTTACCAAAAAAAAAACATTTTTTCGCTTCTTCGTTGCGATCGATTATACAAGTCTTAAAACTTCCCATTGACACACATTTCATAAGGTTGTAATCTTCACCGCTGAGCTTAAAATTTGTGACTTACTTAAAGTAAATAATAAATAAATAAAATAAAAAATATATTTTTTTACTCTTTTCTTGTTAATTCACACTAATTAGTTAAATAAAACAAAACACACTATTTTGTTCCTCTTCTTTTGAATGTCAAATCAATAATGTCATTAAGAGCGAAATAAGTGTTTAAAATACACAGCCGCTAAGCAAAATTTAGAAGTGAAGCTGTAAATTTTAAAGGTAATAGGTCAGTTAATTTGAGCCAAGACAAAGTTATCCATCGATTGACAAGTTCACTTGTTAAAAAGACCAAACCGACGTTTGTAATGACAGGTATTCGATACCATTGATAAATGAAAAGTGACGTACGCTTTTTTAAGCAATCGGTTTCAATAGCTTTTGAAGTATTTCCATTCAAAATAAACATTTTAAAAGTTAGTTTTATACCTTACTATTATTTTATTCAAATTTCAATTAATTTATACAATGTTGCTTTAAACTAATGCGAAAGTAATTCAGCGGTTTTTTTTTGTCTACTTTCGTTATTGTGCACTATTTTAAAAACTATAAAAATATATTATAAGCTTTAGATTGCCAATATATGTAATTTTGAATGCAATAACTTAGCACAACTCAGTACCTGAGATAATCAAAAGTGTCTAGTTCAAAGTCTCTATATATATATATATATATATATATATATAGATATATATATATATATATATAGATAACTAGCTAATCGTCCCGGCTTCACACGGGTAGATAGAAGAAAAATGTATTGTATTGGATAGGATTTGCGTAGTCATAGTCTACGCCGGGGAAGTCGGGAGTAAATGTGACAAATCTAGTGTGCCTTTCACACCGAAGGTTGTGGGTTCGATTCCCACCCAGGACAGATATTTGTATGCATGAACATGTCCGTTTGTCTTGAGTCTGAGTGTAATTATCTATATATGTATTTACAGAAGAAAAATAGTATATGTAGTATATCAGTTGTCTGGTTTCCATAGTACAAGCTCTGTACCAGCTTAATTTAGGATCAGATGGCCGTGTGCGAAAAATGTCCCAGGATATTATAATTATTAATTTGAAGTCAACCGAGCAGATAATTTAGAAGATCCCGTGACTAATATTTAAGTATGTATCATGTATATACATATACATAGTATACAAGGATAGTTTAAGTATTTTTATACTATTTGTTTTCGTAGAGCTTACGTTATCTTGAAATATTAATAAAAGTTGTTGAGTACACAGACATTTCACATTTCTTGATAAGCATCTTATCAGCATGAATATATATCGTGGCTAGTTAGCCGTCGTCTAACCTATCAGTCACGAGCAACAAGTTCATTAGCTGTTTCCGACAACTCGCTTAAACTCAACAATACCTAAGGGTTTTAAATAAACCGCGCTCGACGTTGTGAACAACCAGAACACTGCAGTTGTAGGAATCAGATTAAGCAGAGCACATTATATAAAATATTATTAAAATTAATAAAGCAAATTCTAATAAAAGGCTTATAAATGAAATTTAAATACTTAGTTTATATTTTCATTGCCCTATAACATTAACGAAACACACGCTATTTTTTTTTCCTCAAACGTTTTCTTTTTCCTTGTTCGCAAAATAAATATAATTAAAAACATATTTATCTGTATAAAATTGGCGTAGGTGTTGTTACGTGCCAATATTTGTGTTTAATACATATAATAAAACCTTATGATATATATTAAAGACATAATATTACAACAATATCCCATAAACATTTTAATCACATCAGTTATAACTTTAATAATTCTCTAGAATATCTTTATAGTCTCCCGTAAATCTGTAGAAATAATTAAAATATGACGAGGTGTAATTAGATGAAATTTATATTTATCTTAACGTTACAGTCTGGTTGCGGTGGTGTAAAACAAAATGTACGTTTTCTTGGAACATTATGGCTAGCATTAAGCGTGTCTCGTAGTTGTAGTTCAGAGAAGCTGTAACGACCCACGCAAGGCCCTATAACCTTCAAACTGTACCTATTAAATAAACATGTAAAGCAACTATTGAAGACAACGTCTTTACGAAAGTTTTATGTTTTTTTTTTATATCATCTTGCTTTCAAATAGAAATTGTAGATCACGAAATAATGCAATGTAGGTATAGAAGGTTATGAGACAATCAGAGTTTTATTTATAATATATATGTTTTATATTAAATATATTATTTGGGCTATACATAAACATTTGTCATTTCAAGTACTAAAAGAAAAATATAGAACGAAGCTATCGGAAAAAAATAAGTTATGATATGCAATTATTTTACTCAAATGACAGCGGTAGATCATAAAAAACACATTCCTATAATATACTGGAGACATAAAAATATACATATTACTGTAAACGTATATTGCTATTTGAAAATTACAATTATTAGAATGATATTATCATATAGTATATTAATTGGCTTCAAATAAACAATAGCCGATATTGTTTTCGAAGTAACAGTAACAGCCTGTTAATGTCCCACTGCTGGGCTAAGGCCTCCTCTCCCTTTTGAGGAGAAGGTTTTGGAGCTTATTCCACCACGCTGCTCCAATGCGGGTTGGTAGAATACACATGTGGCAGGATTTCAATGAAATTAGACACATGCAGGTTTCCTCACGATGTTTTCCTTCACCGTCAAGCACGAGATGAATTATAAACACAAATTAAGCACATGAAAATTCAGTGGTGCTTGCCCGGGTTTGAACCCACGATCATCGGTTAAGATTCACGCGTTCGAACCACTGGGCCATCTCGGCTTATTTCGGTTTTCGAAGTAGTTTTTTAACAAATAATAATTTTCATATAAAATGTTAAGGATGAAAGTAAGCTACTGATTAACGAATAAGACCTTACAATAAAGAAAATAACATGCTTAAACTTATTCAACTGCCTTTGATGTAAATTTATAGTGGATACTCGTTATATATAAGCCATTTTATATAGTACTATTTGTACTTTTTTATTAATTATATTTCCATGTCTTATTTTTATTTAATAATTGTTTAATATCCGTATACCTCGCTTACATTGTTATTATATCACAGAGATTGGCTGGAAAAAATTGCTGTTTGAGCAATAAAGCTGTCCTTTATACAATTTTTTTGGGTTATTTGTTATTTATTTTTCCTCATATTTTTGGGGCAAAATAATATATATTTGTATCATACTAATTAGTTAACTTTATATATAATAAATGATAAAATAATTGTTATCTAAAAGTTCATTAGCTATTTATTTCAAAAAAATATAATAAGATGTACAATTAATATCGTCAAAAGGTTGTAATAATACTATTCTAAAAACATTATTCATTTTTCTATAAACATGATAAAATACTAATTTAGATGTTAACTTGAATAAAAAAAATGAAGAAGCCTTTTATGCTATTGTTAATTTATCTTTTTAATAATTTACATTATTCGAGATTCTAAGATTTAATAAAATAAAATAAGAAAATATAAATTTTTATTCTCTAGCGTTACCTATATAAAATTATTCATTATTATGCTGAGAACAATTTCTTATGATGATGTATGATGACGGTAAATAATTCTGTTTAACCGTAATTAGCCTAGAACAATGATTAATTATTTTTTTCTCAGTTATAAATAATTAAACAATTAAGTATATGAAGTAACGTTTAAAAACTTTGCTTTATTTCGGTATCAGGTGTCCACCTTAATTTGAAAGAGTATCTTTCCATGGCCTCGCGGCAACAGGTGAGTGTCTCGGCGCAGGCGTGGCTCGCGCGTCGATACCGCGCCCCGCCCGCCGGCCCCTGCGACCCTCGCTCATTCACACTCGCACACACGCACAAGTCTATATGCACACACTATAAACTACTACAAGTATATTTATAACAAAATCACTATAAATACCTTTCCTTTACAAATTCATTAAATATAACGTAGTAGGTAAGCGAATTTTGTCCTGAAGAAACCCTTAAGCGATTTATATTTTTGCTATGATACGTAACTGTTTTTCCAAAATAAAATTGTGCGTTTAGATTAATGTATGGGAGTGGCACTCATGTCTCGTCCAAGGTGTCTATCAAAATCTGGGAACCATACTCGTAGCTATCAAGCGTTCCGCACTTAAGCCTTTAGTTACCTATAGTTCGCGTACTTACCCGAATATTGACAAAAGGCTTCACAACGCGTGTACTAAACGATCGATCACTACTCTAAGTACTACCTTAATACAAACGCTTTGAAGTTTATAGAAAATTATAATATCAAAGAGAAACCTACTCACTTTGCATATTAATTTTATTTTTATTGTTTATTAAAACCTTTTTTTTTGTGTCAGATTCCTAAAAATTATATGGATTTGTTGTATATTTTGTGTTTTCCAGTATTTTGCCGAAAACAGGTTGTACAAAAATTATTATCATTGCTGATATTTTACTTTCGTCGAAGGTTAAATATTAATGCTGAAGAAATATTATCACCATTCGAATTCGTTGTTTCATTCAATCGTTTCTTTGATACTTATTTTTTACTAGCGCTTGGCCAGCGGCTTCGCCTACGTCATAATCGAAAATCCAGTTAAACAGGATAAAAAGGCCAAAATATGTTACTTATGTCACATCTAAGCTGTGACAAAGCGTGAAGAAATAATTAACATTCACAACACACACAACCGTTCGTATTCATGATATTATATTCTTTTTTATGGTAATGGTAGGTGGAAGAGCAATTGGGCCACCTGATCTTAAGTGGATACCACCGCCCATAGGCATTGGCGATGTAAGAAATATTAATCACCAATGTGCCACCAACGTTGGGAATGTAGATGTGATCCCTTGTTCCCGTGCCTGTAGTTATACTGGTTCACCCACCCTTTAAACCGGAACGCAACAACAGTATTGCTGTTTAGCGGTAATATATCTGATGGGTGGGTGGACGGGCTTGCACAAAGCCTTACCACCGGAAATATAATGAAACTAAAAATAAGGATAAAACTTAAAATTCAATACAACCTTTATTAAATCCTAAGGAATAGGTAACCTTATAAGTAAAAAGTAAAAATTTATACAATTCTAAACAAAAATATTACTTAAGAAGTTAAGACGTATAGAACAAAATTAACAACCCGGTTAATAATTGCAACCTAAAGCCACATAGTGTTTAATACTATCAATGTAACTTGTAATAATTAAATTTATATTAAAAAATCAAAACAATCAAATGAAAAGACGACACGACAACGCAAATTTTCAAACGAGAAGCGTAAGCTAATTTGTATGGCAGAAGGTCTACTTCGAAAAAACTGGACACCACGATTCAGAAATTTATGTATTTAGCACACCGCAATCTATGGGCTAAAGGTCGCAACATATGTTATAATAACAGAAATACGTCCCTTTTTTGCTTAAAAAAAATAAACAATTATAATATTTTCTAAAGAACAAAATTTGAATAAAAAAATTCCCAATTGCTATCCTGCAAAAGCTTTATAACTTAGCTGTTCTCCCATGAGGCGCATCAGCTAAGATTGATGATTTCATTTAGATTAAGAACTCCGTTTTAAAATATTTATATTATAGTTTAGGGAGTTCTTGATGAGTTTCATCCAATTTCATTGTACAAAAAATGCTTTTTTTAATAATTAATTAAAATGTACATAGTATCACATGACTCTGTAGTCACAATAACACAACGCCCCACGAATATTTGTGATATCATAATATTTCTAAACTTATGATTATGACAATGAGAATATATAAATTGGAAATTAAATCATACTGTCAGCTACAAGTCGCAGACGCAAATGTGACGTATACATTGTGACGTCACATGTGAACACGCAGCACGTCATCGGCACTTTATTCGACTGTTAATTTTTAATCTGATAAGGGCAAAAATGTTTTGTTGTGCTAGCATTTGTATAAGACCTACATTTCATCTTTCCATTTTTAATAACAAAAAATAATTCAAATAACAATTAATTACAGAGTAATCTTCCAGCTTAAAGCTTCCAAACCTTCACGTTAAAAGGAGAGAAAGTATCTGGCCAGGAGTGGGACATAAATGGCGTTTTACTTTATATGAATACAACTTTTATGAGTTTTAAATTTAAGGTTTGTGTAAACATAAAATAATGTAGATACTTGATCTTAATTTCTATAACTATTTTGAATATAGATCGTTATTGCAATAAACTATAAATGTAATTAACGCAGCGATGGTTTCTTACACTGCCAATATTTATGGGCGTTGGTGACCACTTACCATCAGGTGCTATGCTCGTCCGCCTACCTATACAATAAAATTAAAAAAACTTAAATTAACTATTATTATATTATTAAATTAGCCTTTGATCTGAATGATCAGTGGTCGGTGGGAGTCGATAACGTAATATGCGACCAATGAACATTCATATTAAAGCCAAACTAGATAGACGGGCCGGTTGGCGTCGTTGGTAGATACTTGCCTTTCACGCCGAAGGTTGTGGGTTCGATTACCACCCAGGACAGACATTTGTGTGCATGAACATAATTGTTTGTCCTGAGTGTGGGTGTAATTATCTATATAAGTATGTATTTACAAAAGAAAAGTAGTATACGTAGTGTATCAGTTATCTGATTTTTATAGTACAAGCTCTGCTTAGTTTGGGATTAGATGGCCGTGTGTGAATAATGTCCCAGGATATTATTAAAAAAAACTATTGTACTTCATCTGACGTTTCTCTCTCGATGTGATTACGTATATCTGTGAAAATTTACTTAGCTTTTAAATTTTATTTAATATTAGCTGTTGTCCACGGCTTCGCTCGCGCTTAACTATAAGGAAAGGATAAATGATAGTTTGGATTTGTCTGTGATTCTAAAGTAAGAAGCATTAAATGTCATTATAGTTAGAAAAATGTAAGGTTAAGAGGAGTGGACGTTGGAGGTATTTCCTTTTAGGGCCAAAGTTACGCGCAGAGCTCACTCTGGACCATACAACAAAAAAACTGTCCATGTGATAACAGTTCCATGTTCAACGACAGGCATTGGGACTTTTGATTGCCATGGGGAAGCACACTTTAAGAGGGAACTATATATTTCCAAATTCGAATGATATAGATGGTATTCTTGGAATGAAAATTACCTCTCCTCGAGCACATCCTAAAATAAATCTGTAGGAATTGAGGTCATGTTGAGGTAAAGCTTCAAAACTATCAATTAAGTGGTGCACATGAAATACGTTTTCTTTATACAAACTTCACTAACTAACAAAGTAAAGTTCGTTTAAAAAAAGTACTTGCACCCCTTGGAAATATTGATATTATGACATTGTGTGTGTTTTTTTTTAAATATTTTTCTTTATTTTACATTCAATAGTAAACTATGCACAGACATTTTTATATTGTGTATTTTGCATTTTTTTATTTGCACCCAGAAGTATGTAAATGAAGTTTTTTAGCGAATTTGTAAATACGACCGTTCTAACACTTAAAAACAAAACTAAATAAATTGCCATCCGTTTAGATGGAACTTATAAAAACTTTGAAATACATGTATATCGATTTAATCAAGAAACACAAATAGTATTAATATTACTGGTAGTAGTAATATTACTGGTGGTAGGGCTTTGTGCAAGCTCGTCTGGGTAGGTACCACCCACTCATCAGATATTCTACCGCAAAACAGCAATACTTGATATTGTTGTGTTCCGGTTTGAAGGGTGAGTGAGCCAGTGTAATTACAGGCACAAGGGACATAAAATCTTAGTTCCCAAGGTTGGTGGCGCATTGGATATGTAAGTGATGGTTGACATTTCTTACAATGCTAATGTCTAAGAGCGTTGGTGACCACTTACCATCAGGTGGCCCATATGCTCGTCCGCCTTCCTATTCTATAAAAAAAAAGTAAATTTCAACCAGATAGGACTATTTTTTTTCATTCTTATTTTAATGTTTCAAACTCATTTCTCTTTTTAAGGTTGAATTTCTAAAAACGACGAAAATTGTATGCATTTATTTTTAATCAGAAGCTTTAATATTAAATATCATTCTCCTTACACCAAAAATGATGGAATCCCCATACAAACTTACAACCCCTATTTTACCTTCTTAGGGTGTGAATTTTCAAAAACACTGAAATACATATTTATTTATTTATAACCAGCTTCTATATGATATTGCATGACTTCTAATTTTAAAAATAATGGGTTTCCATAAAGTCGTTCATCCCTTATACCCTTTAGGGATGGTATTTCTAGAAATCCTTCCTTAGTGGGTGTTTGCATCATAAAATGTATCATCTGCCAAAATTTCAAGCTTCTTACCCCTGTAGCTTCGGCTCTGCATTGATGAATTAGTCAGGAAAAGTCATTATATGTGTACAGATATAACAAGAAAAATGCGTATCTTTTTATAACTTTTGATAGACTCAACCGATTTTGATGAAATAAAGACTAAACGAAACCTCGAAATACTTTTGATAATAATATAATTATTTCAAGTAGTTTTTAGCCGTTTCCGAGACTAGCCTGGACAAACAGACAGACAGACAAAAAAAATATATTATTTTGGTTTTGGAAAATCGCAAATAGCCATATGAACTGTAAAAGGGTCAGTTATTTTGAAATCACAGACAGCCACTTCAATTTTATTTATATATATAGATAACTATTCAAGTCGTTGACCTTTCACGACATACTTGATATGTAACATATAAATCGATACAAATTATATTTTCAATGTACTACTTTGGTTAGAACGTGAATCTTAAACGATGATCGTGGGTTCTAACATCACATCTCGTGCTTAACGGTGAAGGAAAACATCGTGACGAAACCTGCATGTGTCTTTCATTTAAATTATGCCACATGTGTATTGTACTAACCCGCATTGGAGCAGCGTAATGGAATAAACTCCAAACCTTCTCCTCAAAAGGGAGAGGAGGCCTTAGCCCAGCAGTGGGACATTAACAAGGTGTTACTTTACTTTACTTTCACTTTGTTCTTTATATGTGGACCGACCAAAGTGATTATAATTATTGATAAAGCATATACATAGATAATACTAAATACCTTTCAGGCGAAAAAACAACATCCCCTTTAATTAACTTTTTTAAAAAATCTAATAAGTTTGACGAAAGTTTCATTAAAAATAGTGGCGTTCTCGGCTTTTCTTTAGAATAAAAGTAAAATAAATCAAAGAAATCGTAATTAAGACTTATTTATTATATAAAAATATAATCTTATATTTTCTAAAGTAATATACTTTTTATGTTTAACCTCAGGACAAACATCACATTATTACGAGTACAATAAAAGTATTCATGAAGGCTTTGCATACGAAGGGGAGTAGTAGATAGGTACAGAGTTTTCAGGTGTATTGTTAATCAAAAGTTATATTCTAAAACATAAAGTAACTATTTTTCTGTCTATTTTCATTTTCGTTACCAAAAATGGTTGCAAAGAAATAAACTTGAACCGTCGAGATTTTGCTGACTATTAATAGGATAGTAACAGCCTATAAATATCCTTTACTGCTTTTTATAGGCTTCTTTTTCTATTTAAGGAAAACGTTTTGCTTGTAATATATATATATATATATTCCAGAATTCTACCTAAAAATTCTTACAACATTCATAGTTACAAACGAGCACGAGATGAATAAAAACACAAATCAAGCAAATTCAAAAAACAGTAGTGCTTCTCTAGATTATGTAGCCGAAATCTTAAGTTAAGATCCATGTTTTCTATCCCCTCTATCTATCTTTATTTATATAGAATCTTTTCATCTTTTATTACGAGTAATGCATTGTTTAAAAAAACTCACTAGTTGAATGACAATTTGAAATTTAAAGTACAATGTATAATCTTTAAAAATATTAAACGTTATATGTTAATAAGTTTATACCTCACATCATATTTACTAAATGACCATAACGTTGTAAAAAGCTTTTAGTAAAGCTACAAAAAGCAGACGAATGTAGCCCGATATGGCTCATTGGTATGAAAGTTTTAAGTTAATTAAAAAAGTAGTTTTTGCATAATTCACAAAACCGTTTTCTTCATATTGTTATAATTATAATTTATGGTCAAAGTTTAATTTAAAATACTAAATTGGAACAACCAAATCTTTTTCCTAAGGCTCCTTTTAAGTACGATTAAGTATATAGTGCGGCGGTAAGTGGTCACCAAACGCCGTTAGACATTGGCATTGTAAGAAATGTCAACCATCGCTTACATAGCCAATGCGCCACCAACCTTGGGAACTAAGATTTTATGTCCCTTGTGCCTGTAATTAAACTGGCTCACTCATCCTTCAAACCGGAACACAACAAAAACAAGTACTGCTGTTTTGCGGTAGAATATCTGATGAGTGGGTGGTACCTACCCAGACGAGCTTGCACAAAGCTCTACCACCAGTAATCTCTTCCCTCTCCCTGTTACAAACACCGTAGCTATTTAAGACTTCTACGTCGTAGCGAGATTGCTACGAACTAGCTTTTGCAGCAAATCGTAACAAATATTATTAAAGATAAAATGTTTGACTCTCAAAACTAAGATATACAAAATGTAATTGCACCATAAAATTATATATATCTTATAAATATAAGAAAGACGTCATGAAATATCTTGATCAATTCTTGTTTTTTTTGAATATTTAAATACTGTTTTAGTATTATAATGTCTTGAAACCGATTAAATATTAACTAGCTATACAATTTAAATGTAGGTAACTTTATGCCAAAGCGCACTTACCTTATTTGTACGTTTGCCAAATTCCACGCCAGAATAAACCATTCTGTTGAAAATATTGTGCGACAGGCAAACAGATAATCAGATAAATGGCCAAACCCCAGATACATTAGGTAGGTTTTTTATAATTGCATAAAATTATAGTACAGCATGAATCTACATTTGAATAAAATAAATTTATTGATTATTAAATAACCTTCTGATTACGATGTTATAATTTGACCTTGAAAAAAAGCTAAGTACCACGTGTGAGAAAATAAAATTATCATTGCAAATATATTAAAGTCATCATGTTTGTGATCTCTGGTTTTAAATTTCTTGAGTTAAGGAATCACGCAACCACTTGTTAGAGACGAAACCGCTTGCTCGTATACACTAATTAAGCGCAGTAGATAAAAACTTAACTTTTATTTCAAAAAGCAAACTATATCAAACATACATTGTACTTAAAAGTATATACAATTTAAATATAACATTCCTAATAGTGTAATAATAAATATTAATCTTATGATCATTTTTATTCCTAATTTTCTATTTACAATTTACAAGTTGTTTATAAGATATAAACAACTTGCATGCGTCACGTTAATTTATATAGAAGACTGACAAAATACGAAAGTGTGTTGCCAAACTAATATTTTCTTTAAGAGAATAAATTCCTTCAAATACTTTAATTCATTAAGATTTCATTAAGTATTACATAATAAATGTTACCTGTTAACTTCTATATAACAAAAAATATCGATTTTATTTAAATTTTGATTATATTATTCTTAAAAATCGAGACGGACCAGTGATAAGAATCTTATTCGGAGTTCGTAAACTCACACCCAGTCAGCAACACTTAGTTTATTATTGTTACTAGCTCATAGTTTAAACCGTGCTTGTCGCTGAAGAAAAATATCGCTTATTACATTGCAACCCGCATTGAAACAGCGTGGTGTAATAAACTCCAACTCTTCTTCATAATTAGGAGAGAATAGAACCTTGGCCCAGAAGGAGAATGATTAACATGTTACTTACTACTTTAAAAACATTTTCATTTTAAACAAAAATAATTTACTTTGTCATTAAAGTTTTCTGTCATACAAAGTTGCGGGGATAAGAATCGCTATGATAAAGTCTTCACTATTAAATACAGTACGAGCTTGAAGAGTCTGAAACAAAGCTAAACTGATAGATATCACAGCACGGTTGAATCTGTGATTCTATTCTATTGAGAGAAACCCCTACTGTCAGTCGTTAGCGACGGGACAATAGCTAACCCTGTCCGGTTTTCGTATCGAATACGTAAATAAATATTTTTTATTACAAAATCCGCGTTTTTGTAAAAAGCTGAAATTTTTCTATGTACATTATATGATTATAAGACAAATACAAATGCCGAAATGGCTCAGTGGATGGAATAAGTTGATCTAAAACGACGATCGCCAATTTATATCTGGCAAGCACCACTGCCTTTCGAATTGCTTGTTGTGTAACTCATCTTGTGCTTACTAATAAAGAAATTACATCGTGAAACAACTTCGCGGTATTTAATTGTATGATGAAAATAAACTCCAAACCTCGTTAAGAGGGTAGGCCTCTATCCTGTAGTGGGACATAAAAATAAAAATCAAAATAGTTTTTATTCAAATAGACATACAAGTACTTTTAGATCTTCAAGTGTTACCACCATGAATGTGGATTTCACCGAGAAGAACCGGCAAGTAACTTAGATAAATGGACACTCTTTAATTTTTATGTACTTACAATCCGATGATGTAGCAAATTTGACAATACTGGAAACAATTCGGGTGGAGGTATAATGACGTCAGTGATTAGGTAATCATATGTAAAATCCTATATTGAATAATATTTTTTAAAAGGCGCACTAAACTTCAAATTCTAATAAGGCAATAATAATTAAAAATTACATAAATGGCTAACAATACCAATTCATTTAAAAGGTTTATCCGCAACATCGCAATTTTGAGCTGAATAAGATCGTTAGTCAGGGCTATATTTTATAAATGGTCCATCATCATTCGCTTGCCCTTGTCCCATTTCTTTGGGATCGGCTCAGTATGTAAACTCCATGAAAAATGAATTTGGTAGGTTTTTACGTTCTGTTGCCAGCTCGATGCCATGTTTTGAAATGCTTTTACTGGTGGTTTGGCTATTTCCTACAATACAAATGGTTGAGGCTCTTTCCGGCTCGGTTGATGGTTGCGCTTAACAATATTTCTCTTTGTCGATTCTTTCGACACCAACTGGTTGAGGTATCGATATGAATTAGTTAGCCATTTTCCTTAAAAAATATTTTCAATATAGAACAGAAAGAACGAATAAATACTATAAAAAAATAAACTAATGTTGAAAAATACTATTAATATTCTAATTTAACTATTAAAATTTTATTAAATATATATAATAAAGACCAGCCAAGTTTTATTTATTCAAAATTATATTTATTTTAAATTTGGCTTAAAGAAAAGTTCTTTTGAACTTGACATTAGGTTGAACTTGAATACTTATTAGTAAAAATTAATTGATACTTCATGGAGAATGCTTACATTTGTATTTTTACTTTTTAAATAAAGAAACAGTGTTATACATACTAAAAGCAGAGTAACAAGTAATAAATATACAGCTAGGCGACATTCTCCTTTCTCCTGATGGAAACTTTGTAGGTCATTCTACTACGCTGTGTCAATGTGAGTGGATACGCATGTGGCAGAGTTTAATCTCGTATGACGATTTCCACACAATGTTTTCATGAAAAATCAGTAATGCTGCCCAGTTTTGAATCAGTAAAGATTCACGTCTTCGGGCCCCTAAGCCATCTTGACCTTTTTAACTTGAAATACCAAATAAAATATGAAGAATTCAAATTTGTAAAGTAATCTCATATTTTGAAATATTTATGCTAATTAAGTATTAACTTGAGCTGACTCGGGCTTTGAGTATTTACTCTTCCGTGGACGCTTATTTCGTGTAAGTTTACAATTCCAACACATCCCTTCTAATAACTTTACTTCTTATAATTGTATAATACCTTTACCTTTGGATAAACTCTATTAGCTGTACACGCGACCAATATTTTCATCTCGTTTTCTTTACGTTTGAAATATTAATAACAAAATAGCTAATATTTATGAATCAATAAATTCAACTAACTTTGTTGAAATAAAATAAAAAAACCTTTAATTTAATAATTTAACAAAAAAACTAAATACCTTACTGTTACTTAATCAAATCCGTAAATCTATACAACCTTTGTCCTGTTTATGACGTACGTTCATAATATTCATATTTATATGTGCATCGAATAAAACCGGAATATGAAAGCTTATTTTGCATGCTTGAATGAAATATAAGCAAGCATCGCGCAAGGAAATCGAGGGAAATATATTTTCACCTCTGATTTCAGAATCCACAATACCTCAGCCTATATGAAAAGCAAATTTTATGAATAATGGATAATATGAAATGACATTTTATGGATTTTAAATAAAGATTCCGCATTCTTCTTCAAGTTGCGTCACTCTCACAACGATCATGACATGCATTGTTATTGTTTAATACAATTATTATTCTCCGTGTATTCAAATATTGTTGCGATAACTTTGTTCTGGTCAATTGTAATTTTTTCTTAAGAATACATTACGACATTTTATTTAATAATATTATCTTTTGGGCTACTTATTTCATATCCACAAATATATTTAATGGAAATATTTTCTCTTACTTAGTAAAAAACTACTTATTAAAAAAAAGTCGAGATGGCCTAGTGGTTAGAACGCGTGAATCTTAATGATCACAAACACGATCATAAACACGATGATCGTGGAATCAAACCCAAAGTGGCAAGTACCACTGAATTTTCATGTGCTTAATTTGTGTTTATAATTCATCTCGTGCTTGACAGTAACGGAAAACATCGCGAGGAAACCTGCGTGTGTCTAATTTCACTGAAATTCTGAGGAGAGGAAGCCTTAACCATTCACAGGCTGTTATTTACTTAGTATTCAAATGTTATTTAGAATATACTTGATAGCGATAAAAAATGCACATTATATACTTTAAAGAAAATAACCGTAAATAAAACTTTTTCACTCATACAACCTGTACCTAGATATATTACTATTCTTTGTGAGATAACGACGAAAATTGTAATTTAAAAGTCGTTATAAAATTTCATAACCTCTGCCATTGATTGGATCTTAAGAGCAAAGTTCACCCTATCAACGAGGAACCGCTCAATATTATGCAACGTATATTTTTCTGAGGAACTCCGAAGGCTTTATATCCGGAAACACTTTGATGTCTTAAATGTCTCAATGTAACTGAATAAAGTAAACGAACTGTGAATTTGTTCAACAAACAACGACGAAAAGAACTAACGAGACCAAATAAATCTAAGCATTGTCAAAGAAACTTCACTATTTGTAAAGAAATGTCCCTGCAACTGATGATGTCCACTCAAAGAATAAGGATTCACAGAAGTCCTAATTTAGAACATACTTTTAGATTATTTTACTTTAACAAATTATAGGTATACAGTACAAAGGTTTTGCTTCTAAAACACCTTTTAAACATTCTTATATTATGACTATTTTATTTATAAAATAGTTTTTAGGGTGACTAAAGTAAATTATGTTCAAAAGAATGTACGTTAATATGAATTATAATATTTTAGTTTATAAGCATCATAAATTGTTGACTGCTTTTACTATATCTTAACAAATCTTTAAGGCATTTTATAGCATTATAAAGAGCATGCAAAAAATAAGTTATTCTCATCGAGTTAATTTTTGGAAAGGTTAAATTTAAAACAAACACAGTTTTCCACCAGCATCGTAAAACCTCTTGGCAAGTAAATTCGTCCTGCAAACACACCACGGTCTCATTGATTTATTTTAATTTTCGAAACTAAATCAGACACTAGCGTCTAAACGTAATCAATCCTAGATAATCCTATTTGTGAAATCACGGTGTTCAAACAAAATAACTAAATTTTTGAAACGAATAATTAGATTTTTTGAAAAAAGGAATATACAACTTTTAATTTTATACATTTTTTAATTGGCCTACCAAAAGTTTTTATGGCGATCTATGATCTAAATATAATAGTCAAATTTAGTAATTTAATGGAAAGTATGTATGAATATATTGTAAGAATTATCTGAAACGTTTGATTTTACAAGCGTTAAAAATAAAAGTTTTACGAGAGATAATTCTATTTAAGTATAGGTTAAATCGCCTTCTACGCCCACGCTGGTCTTATAGAGGTCAACCAAGGACTAACCAATTTGTGCATTTGAGGTCTGGTATCAGCGAAATCCTAACATTTATGAACGGACGAGTCACAAAATTTCCTGGTGATGAAATATTTTAAAGTAACACCAATAGATAAAAAGTTGTAGAGTAATAGATTAGCGTAGTATAGGCATGTGATGAGGAGGGATGATAATCTTTTTACTAGAAAGGTGATGAGTATGAATGTTGATGGATATAGGGGACGGGGGAGGCCGAAAAAAGTGTGGATGGATTGCGTAAGAAAGGGTATGTGTATGAAAGGGGTAAGTACTCAGATGACGAGTGACAGAGAAAAGTGAAAGGAACTTCCTTTACTTCCTTTACTTATCCTACTGGATAAGGACAAGAAGTAAAGAGTCGTATTAAGCTTGTACAAATATTATATAAAGAAGTATATTTTGAAGTGTCATATTCGCTTGTAGGTTATACATTTTGACGTATTTGTAAAGTTTAAATTTGGTAAAACATATGATATCACAACATAAACGCAAGTTATGATTTCCTCCTGACTGATTTCGACAATGGCAGCAAATCTCATGCAAGAAAAGCCATCTGTGCCATATATATATAATATATAGGATATAATTAATAAGTGTATCCGCAAACACAAATACACTCTATTTATATTATTCTATAAGACAGGAAATCAGATGTAACCGGACAAAATTCTGTCATAGGACCAAAGGCTTTACGTGTTTTCCGTGGCAAAGTAATATAAATACTGCCAACTTCCAGACTCAAGGCTACTACCCAATGAGAATTTTTCAATAGAAAAACCAATTTTAATTTATTAATTGCTCCACTCGTTGTTTGTGCTGCTTTAAAATGCATCAAATGCTTGATTAAAATAAACAGAAATAAAATGGTTCCCTATTTTATATAGAATTAACAATTCCAATTAATATAACCGATATTCAATGAATATTTATATTGATTTTATATTTATATATATATAATCAATTCAAATAAAAAATACTTACAGTATTATATATACGCTCTTTAGGAGTAGTTACGCTTACCTTTAGTACCGTACGATGGTGTGTAATTTACCGTAAATATATCCTCTACTCGGATACAACGCTGACACGTATTATATAATTATCGAACCGAAATGAAGGTGTAGGTTGAATGATGCTGCAAATCTCTCTCTTTAGTAATGTTTGGCCCAGAAGTAGGACATTTACGGCCAGAGTACTAATATATTATTATCACATAACAATGAATTTAGTGCTATTTAAAAAAACTGAATACTTATAAAGATAACTTAGGACAAACAGACATGTTCATGCACACAAATGTCTGTCCTGGGTGGGAATCGAACCTACAATCTTCGGCGTGAAGGGCAAGCATCTACCAACCACGCGAACCGGCCCAAGATTAAATTTATTTATTTTTAATTAATCTTTTCTATAAAACCGTGTGTCCTGGCATCAGCCACATTATATTAACGCACAACTGAAACTGCTGAACTAGTCTCAGCTGCAAGAAAGCTGAAATTTTGAAAATAGGTTCTTAAAATAACGTTACGGTTTTTTAAAAATTTCAACTTTACGGGGGACTTTGTACTTTACTTTACTTGAACCTTTACAATTGCGTCGTGAGATAGCAGCACTGAGCGCTTTCTATCGACTGTATCACGGCGAGTGCTCTGAGGAATTATTCTCTCTAATTCCTGCTTCCCCCTTCCTTCTTAAGTCCACGCGAGCTGGTTCTCGATGTCACCGCCTAACTGTGACATCAATTCCATCGCGAACAAAGAAATTTGGCAACTCCTTTCTTTGTCGCACTTCCAAAAAATGGAATTCCTTACCAGCTCACGTATTCCCCTCCTCTTACAACCCGGGTTCCTTCAAACGAGGCGTGAAGAGGCATCTTGCGGGCCGGCAAGGCGAAGGCGGCTAGTGCAGAACGTTTTTCCCGTCTGTACTGGCCGTCGTCGCGTTTGGACTCTACTACCACTTACCATCAGGTGGAGTAGAGTCATTTGCCCTCCCGGCGATATAAAAAAAAAAAAAAAAAAAGTATTAATTTAACTCGTACAAAGTCGAGACGGGCAGATAGATTTGGTCTATTTATATTTATAGGCTCTATAAGCACGTATAAGTAGTTACTTTTGGTTGACATTTAATTCGAGCTGTATAATGTATCCAGAAGTTATAATAATATTAAGCTGCAACTTGAGTGTAAAATTCACAAATTTAGCCGAGATAAGCTAAAACTTGCTCTTTAATGACTAAACTTAAATCCTTGTTCGATAGCAGATATCAAGTAATATAAAGAATACTTGCAGTTACGTCACAATATATTTAAAACTTATAATATTATGTATATTCACAATACTTAATGTTTTTTATCTTGATAGAAACTGTAACAATCATTTTTTGCAACTAATCAATAAGATAGTTTATATTGCGAATTCAAATAATAGTTTACAGGCTGTGTATATCCATTACGGAAAAGGATGTGAGACATTTCACCAGGCTGCTACACTATAGATCAAATTAAATATATATTAACTATTTATTCCGAGAAGGAAAAGTCTACCAAAGGAGAGTCAGAAAACTGTAACTTCGCGTTCAAAGTCTACACGAATATTGCTTACGAATCAAATATTCATTCACTGTCCGTGAATTCATTTTTAATTTGTCAATTAAAAGTTTAATAAAATATATGCTGTGCGATCCTCGTTTTATAATGTTATATTATAGGATGTTATGTACATATTATATTATCACTAAGACTATAATATATCTTAATACTATTTTAATTGATAAAAACAACAATAAAATTAAAAAGCGTTTGAATATTTACTACATATAAATATATTATGTCAAATAATATAATTTGTTATAGCAAAATATTTGATTTATTAATTCATAAATAGACAAATGTCGCATAAAAGTAATAGAGTCTTTTGAAACAATATAATATAATATAAAATATATTTAATATATATAATCTTTTATTTCTATGACGCGACATAGCTGCAAAAATAGAACACTCAAAGACTTTCAGCCGAAGAAATTTATAACTTGACAATAATATGTATGAAGATCAAATGCATAATAATAATATGTTTTAATAAAGTAACAAAACTAAAATGCTCTTTGTATCTTTAGGTAGTGGGCGTCTAAGCTAAGAATAAAGTAGAGCAACCAAAATGCAATAAATATCTATCTAGGAAAATGGCATTTATACCATTCTAGTATAAAAGCTAAAAATCTATTGTTTACGTGGACAGTCAATAACGACACCCACGCTAAGAAATTGGATTCCATCGCAACATGATTTGCCAAGTAAGAGGACATTAAAGCCATTTTTCCATCTATATTTGCATAATAATGACCATATGCATGTTAAATTAAATCAGCACGAGTAACTTTTCTAGTTATATGCAAAGTTTGTGCATACTAAAATGAATGTTTTTGTGTGTTTGTAATTTTTGGTAAAGATATAGTATATCAATCGCATATTTTAAATAAATTAATAAATGTATACAAAGAGAAACTAAACATATTAAAACTGTTAACATTTTTATAATGTAATAATAGAATGTTTTGTTTATCAAGCTATAGCTACGATTTATTTATCACAATTACCAACAACTGAATAAAACATTGTAATGTTTTCGAAACGGGAAACGCACTCCAGTAACAAATTATCAATCAAAGTTGAAAACAAGGGCGGGCGTGGGAGCAGGGTGCGCGAGTGACGCGGAGGGTGCGGGCGGGGGTGACCCGAGGCGCCAGACTGACTGGCGCGGCGGCTGCACACCGCGCGGTGCATCTCGCGCAGGTGCCGCCCGTTCTCGCACCTCGACAAAAGCCTCAACCTGCCCCAAGCCTCACTTTGACTTAGACCTGTTTTAGGCCTTATATCTTCTAGAATCAAATACTTAATAAATAACCAAACCAAGTTCAAATCCCATAAACAGTATTAGCAATTATAGTTTTAAGGTACATCGTAGCACAGAAATTGAAGTCAGTAGCATTAAAAGTACACTTACAACGAACCTAATATCGTTATTTTTGTCTAGCTGCTATATGAGATAGTCTGAGCAAACAACGTTATAAAGAAAACGAAAGGCTATATTTTATGATATTTTTGTGTTATTTTGTTGATGTCGGTGAATTGAAATGGCAATAAAATTGCCACATGCATCAAAAACTCTGGTAGATAAACAACAACATTGTCATACCTTTTAAACCGTGTATTTTACTTACTGAAATGACATGCGTTTTGAAACTAGGTTAACGAAAAAATTATGTACAAAAATAGCAACGAAAGGGAAATGACCTCGTTCTAAGCAGCTATTTCAGCTATTCTATGCTTTCTCACGCACGAATCCAAAGCGTTTATTTTAGTAGCAATGATTTAAACGAATTGAAGGCGAATAAACCTTAACGGAAAAATGTACTAATAATAGCCTAAACTCAGCACAATTTGTATTATTTCAGTTAATTATCGAACAACACTGTTGTAAAAAGTGTTACTTATCTACAAAATGGACCCAATTACTGCCATATTTCTAGACCATCTAGATGGGCACTTTGGAATTGTAAACAATAATAAAATTCCCTTAACTTTGCTTCAATCTTGATTTCCTTCGGTCGTGCCCTCCATTATACATAAATAGATTTTGCTACAAAGCTAACATATGAAATTGCAAAAGCAAAATTTACACATAAAAGTCAAAACTGGCATCATATGTAAGCTATTAAAACTTCGTGCATCCGATATTGTTGCTACATTTGAATGAACTTTAGCATATTCTCTTTTTAAAATTTAAAAAATTATTAAAAAGCAAATCAGTTATACACTTATTAGCACAATTACATTGTATATATTATACATAAGTTTATTCGGTTCGATAGTATACGGGCAAAAAGGATCACTGACAATTGGATAGCATTTGTCCATATATTTTCCTACAAAAATTAAAACACATTTGTCATATCTTTTCTCATACATATAATTGCTTATTTTGTTTATAAATTATATGTTCAATTTTCTGTCATTTTCATCTACAAATCTCCTATCTTCTGGTGTTTCTGGTCTAGTTTTAAAATGTCTCGACGAGAAGAGCCTTAAGCGATGCTAATTCTGAAATAATAGCTATATTGAAAATATTCATGTGACATATTATATCTAAAGCTTTTTTCGTTCTGGAACTAAAAGTTAACATAATAAAAAAACTTCAAATCATTCAGATTCACGCAAAGTCTATCGAAAATATATTTTTTATCAACTACATCCGTGCGAAGCAGTGCAAGGTAGCTATTTTGAATTGGCAAAACGCTGCGTATGGTGTACACAGCCAGGTGGATCGATGAATTGAAGGTGTTGGGACGAGACTATATGCGTGTAACCTGAAACTTTGACGCACCTTAGGCGAGGCATATGTCCATCCAACAGTAGCTTATAATTGGTCAATAAAAATGTAATAATTAATATGTCAAAACCACCTGTATTTTAGAGACGCAAAACCACCAAACAGAATGACATTTAACTACTTAACAACTAAAAATATTACGTTAACTAATTAAGGAGTCAGAAAACATAATATTTTTATATATGTAAGTAATGATCCACTAAAAGATAAGGTAATTTAATTTAGTTTAAAGTTTCGTTATAAATAATAAAAAACACACTAAGCGATCTTTAAAAGACGACAAAACAATTATACCGTGAGTTTCTTCAGAAGCTATCAAGAGTATCAGAATATTGGCCAGCAGCCAGCGCTGCCCCAGGCATGCATAAATTGTTTTGTGAACTCGCCACTTGCCACGCAATGCCCGCTTTCAGCCCTACGCAAATTTGTCTGAGAAAAGTGTAATGATTTCCAGATGCTCCACGAACCATTTTTTCATTAATGGTATGGTAACGCCCTATTTTTTTATTACGAACTATTGGTACTAATCCAGAAAGAAAATGTGTCTTATAAATATTAAAATGTAATTATTTTTATTCATCGTTCGGTTATCCTTATTCCCTGTATTGGTTACGAGCAGTGTGTGAACTTAATTCATGCACGCATCTTTTTTGGACATCTTTATTAATGCATAATTCAACAATATGTATACATTCATAAATAATTCTCTTCTTATGTTGTAATATTCATCCTTTCGTATTAATGACTATACCATGATAATCTGTTTTCTTTCAGCTTTTCTGTCATAATAAAATAAAATAAATAATAAATAAAATCTCTATAATAATGTTGATTATATCCAATATTTTGTGTATGTTTAATATTGCCTAAATTATTATTACAGTATTTTACCAAAATAGTTAAAAAAAAACAATTAATATAAGTAGCATCAATTTGTTATACATTTATTCCATCTAATTATATTCAAAGTTAAGCAACATAGTTAGTTGGACAACCAATCTGAATTGTAAAGCCTGCATACCTTTAGGGCTTTACCATGTGCTCCTAAATTAATGCACACGCGGACGTGTATAACAAGTTAGTCACGTATAAAATGAGGTCAGCCAGAAGTAACCAACAAGAAGTTCTATATCTTAATGAAATTGATTCAACTATGTAATCCGGCTTATTAGTAATATTATTTAACATATTACATATATTTGCCGTGTTGTCAATGGTAGACTAGACCAGAGCTACCTTATCTGAGTCCTTGGATGTCGTAAGGTCTGAATAAGGTTTTTAAATGCATTCTTCGATAGCAGCACTTAGTTCCTCAACGGAACATATGATAGGATACTTGCTATTAGGTAGTATGTTACTGGTATTCTACTACTCCTTCTCCTGAACTTTTTTCCTTGTTCTGTCTTGTTAACCCAAAGGTGTTCATTTTAATTTTACGAAGTACTGTCAAGTCTTAGCGATTCTGATTTCTAACTGAAATAATTACTATTATTTTTTTTCATAAAATTCGTTATTAACAGTACGATAGATCTTATAGTTTAAGTTTGACGAGCCGGTTGGCGTGGTTGGTAGATATTTGCCTTTCACGCCGAAGGTTGTGGGTTCGATTCCCACCCAGGACGGACATTTGTGTGCATGAACATGTCTGTTTGTTCTGAGTCTGGGTGCAATTATGTATATAAGTATGTATTTACAAAATAAAATAGTATATGTAGTATATCAGTTGTCTGGTTTCCATAGCACAAGCTTTGTACAAGCTTAATTTGGGATCAGATGGCCGTGTGTGCAAAATGTCCCAGGATATTATTATTATTATATGTAAACAGACGTAACAGATTTATCTGTTTTTTTTTTAACTATAAACAATATATAAACTTAAGGTATATTAATAGCATCGTTAACCAACAAGACTTTAATAAATACATATGTATGTATCATAATTATAATCGATGAATATAACACTGATAATTGTTATATATAAATTATAGTTTATACTCATGGCCATCTGGGCTATATATTATATAGCCGAAATAGCCTAGATAGCTTAGATGACCTAGTGGTAAGAACGCGTGAAACTTAACCGGTGATCGTGGGTTCAAACCCGGGCAAGCACCATTGTATTTTCATGTGCTTAATTTGTGATCATAATTCATCTCGTGTTTGGTGAAGGAAAGCATCGTGGGGAAAACTGCATGTGTCTAATTTTAATGAAATTCTGCCACATGTGTATTCCACCAACCCACATTGAAGCAGCGTGGTGGAATAAGCTCCAAACCTTCTCCTCTTTGGTTCAGGGCGGGCCGTTCAACGATCGACGCCTTGAACGCCCTGAAGACTTGGACCACGGAAGCAGTGGCCCAGGGGCAAGTGGTCCTGGCGGTGTCGTTAGACGTTGCAAACGCCTTTAACAGTCTCCCATTCGAGACGATCAGAGAGGCACTCCGATACCAAGGGGTGCCGATCTATCTGAGGAGACTGTTGGAGGCGTACCTCCAGGACAGGGAGATCGTATGGGCAGGAGGCGACGGGAAGTTGGTCCGGCGTCGGGTAGGCTGCGGCGTTCCACAGGGGTCGGTCCTCGGCCCAATTCTGTGGAACGTCGGTTTTGATTGGCTTCTGAAGGCGCCCGTCCTTCCCGGTATGGGGGTGTTCTGTTACGCGGACGACACCCTCATTACCGCGACGGGATGGGACTTTGGGGAGGCGGCCCGCCTGGCCGAAGTTGGAACAACTTTGACCGTGGACCGAATGGAAATGCTGGGCCTGAGAGTCTCCATATCAAAAAAGGAGGCTCTCCTCTTCCACGGTCCACGGAGAGGCCCCCCTCGGGGGGCAAGTATCACTCGGGACCGTCCCGGGTCGGCGGATGTTGGGCGGATCAGGGCTCTAGCCCAGCAAGCCCTGATAGCTCGATGGGAGGAAGATCTGAGGTCCCCCACAGCGGGCCTGGCGACAGTGGAGGCGGTACGTCCCCACTTAAATCGCTGGTCCAAAAGAAAACGAGGCACGTTCTCGTTTAGGTTAACGCAGGTACTGACTGGACACGGCTGCTTCGGTAAGTACCTGCACAAGATAGCACGGCGGGAAATGTCACCTTCCTGCCACGAGTGTGGTGCGCCAACCGACGCGGCGCAACACACCCTGACGGAGTGTGCCGCGTGGGGGCCCCAGAGGCTTTCTCTGGTGGCAGTTGTCGGCGGAGACCTCTCCTTGCCGAGCATCATCAACGCGATGCTCGGAAGCGATGAGTGTTGGTCGGAAATGGTCTCCTTCTGTGAAAATGTAATGTCGCAGAAGGAGGCCGCGGAGCGGGAGTGGAAAGAGGACGCCGCTGCAAACCTGCTCCGCCGAAGAAGACTGAGGAGAAGAATGAGGCGCTATGCGCACCTTCTCCCTCCGCCGCAATAGGCGTCGCTGGGACTAGGGGGTTCTCAGTACCCTGGTAATCCCCATAGAGAATGGAGGCTTAGGGTACCGCTGGTTTTTTAGTGGGTATTCCGTTGTTCAGGGCGCACTCGGCGCCTCGGACATCGGCGAGCCCCACATACCCCCCCACTGTTCCCGTGGGGGAAACGCGTAATGCGTTTTTCCAGCGTAAAAAAAAAAAAACCTCCTCAAAAAGGGAAAGGAGGCCTTAGCCCAACAGTGGGACGTTCACAGGCTGTTACTGTTGTACTTATGTATTAAAAAGAAATATTACTTTTTATTGAAATATTAAAAATTCATATGACTTATAACGATAATCAAGTAAGCTCCATATGATTTAAAAGTACAGTACAATATATCATTTTTGTTCGGCTTAAAAATATAATCATAATTTGAGTAAATTTATTAAAAAATTTCGACTAACTTTCTTCCAAATAACCTAATCTCGTTAAAATATTTTGCCACATACGAGACAGACGGTGTATGTGTAGCCATAGAACACGAGAACTACTTCCGACGCACGATTTCGGTGGCTCAATAGGCGGAACTATAATGGTAAGATGGGTCTCAAAAGCGTATTGCCTATTGTTTGGCATCTCCAACTCTTGGCATCGAACTTAAAATACAATACTCTCTGCTATGTCAGCTTAAGTACTTGCTTCTATAACGTACGAATATAAACTATACGAAATTGAACCATTTACCACATATATCTCTATAGAACCATTAATTCGTGAACAAAATAACTGTAATTTTCGTCTAATTTCTTCCCATCCATTAAAATTGTATTTAAAATGTCAATGTTTACTATTATTATGGAATGCTATTATTGGATATTGTTCCGTGACAAATTACATCGATTGCTGTTCAGTATGAAATGAAGATACTGATAAATGACGTATAGCTTACTAATAATAGAACCATTTCGTTCGTCTTGTATTTATTATTCTTTCTACATTTATTTTAATCTTATTATATCACACTGTAATACTTTAAATACTAGTAAGGATTTTAAACACACATCGTATAAAAATAAAAGTAAGAAAGTAACTTCAGTAGCGAAGGAATAGATCCTATTATTAAGCGTATTTTCAATGTATTCTTGGAACATATGATATTTATATAAATAACAACCTATAAATGTTCCATTACTGGGAAAATACCTCTACTTAGCTGCTCTGTTTCAGGTTGGTAAATACACATGTGGCATTTAATCTGACACATGCAGGTCTCGTCATCTGTTTTTATCGTGACCCTTCTATAGACAATATCGTTATAAATATCTCCGTTGTTTGGAGAGCTGCATAATTTAGTGCGGCGCTTGTCGATCGATACGGGTCGGATATTTACCTTACCTTATTTGCTTTTATAGTCCCAATCACTCTTAATACGTTTCCGTTTGAATTAAATTAAATTCGTAAATATTTGTTTATTATGAACCGATATGCCCAGTGGTTTAAACACATGAATCTTAGAAGAAGATTGCGGATTCAAGCCCTGGCAAACTGTACTGAATTTTCATGTGTTTATTTCTTGTTTTGCTCAGGGGTGAAAGAAAACAAACTTTTACTCTTGGTTTATTAATAATTTTATATCAAACACGACAGATAACCTAGTGGTTAGAACGCTTAAATCTTAACCGATGATTGTAGGTTCAAACCCGGGCAAGCACCACTGAATTTTCATGTGCTTAATTTGTGTTTATAATTCATCTCGTGCTTGACGGTGAAGGAAAACATCGTGAGGAAACCTGCATGTGTCTAATTTAATTGAAATTCTGCCACATGTGTATTCTACCAACCTGCATTGGAGCAGCGTGGTGGAATAAGCTCCAAACCTTCTTCTCAAAAGGGAGAGAAGGTATTAGCCCAGCAGTGGGACATTAACAGGCTGTTACTGTTACTGTACTGTAATATGAAAAATATTTTTAATACTAAGTTGGTTATTATTATTGTATTTTTACCACGTTTAATAGTGTTTTACATACTTTGTGGTTGCTGTTCTGGGTTTGTAATATCCAATCATCAATAACTATATCACTAAATTTTCGGTTCAGAATGAGAAGTCTACTGAGACGCAAGCCCGTCTGGGTGTGGAGTACCGACCCTTCCATTCATTATATATTCTACCGCCAAAGAGGAATATTTAATATTGTAGTGTTTAGGTTGAAGGGAAGGAAGCTTTAACTACAGATAGGTGTAAACTACAATGGACATAACATCTTGGAGACGTAAAGAATGGCTAATATTTCTTACAATACCAATACTTCCTTGTCTTACTACCTTATAAAATATTTTTAAAAAACTCGTAAACAAACTATTAACTATGATCAAAGATGTTAGGCGTCCTATTTTATAATTCAAAAAATCATATTGTATATTTTTACTAAACAAAATGAAAGATTTAATACATATTTAATAAATAAATTTAATACAGATAGACAACTAAAGAACACATTTATAGTTCATGAATAAAACGATATTACATGGTAGTAACCACATCGGTTTTAAATAAAACATAACGCCGATTAAGCCACTTCAAGTAGTTTCATATAGTCGTTTCATTGAAGCAATAAAGAGCGTGTAATATGATTAATGGTTTCACAAGCTCCACCCGACACCCACCCACTCGCAGCCCATTCTTGATCGTGATTCAGTACTATGAATATATAGATTCATGACTCTCAATATCTACAAAGAAAATATTAGAAGCTAAATAAAGTTGATTCATCGGAAGCTGTGATACGAAGTCAATATAGCGACTACAAAGATATAGCAACCATTGTTATGTTTCTTTTATGAAATAAACTTACAAAGAAACAAACATCGTAACTTTAAGCCGAGAACAGATACATAAACTTCACAGATGTATTATGTTTAAAAGTTTTCAGTCGGTCTTGATAATTTGTGATACAAGTTTGTATTCAGGTTGATAAATATAAATCACAAACCAATAGGAATATTATAAAGTTGATAGATTTCATGTTAAAACTTAAATTGCATAAATGTAAAGAATATAAGTATGTATCTAATTATTTGTTTTATTGTTTAAAATAATATTTTAATACAAACGTATTATATATTTTTTACAAAAGCAAGTCATACATTTATTAATATATCAGATGATAAACTAATAAAAGTTTCTGTCTGCTGAAAACCCTTAATTTTTATAATATTTCATTGATTAGGTACATTAATATATCATATCTATATTATATGTATAATAATAATAATAAACCTAAAAATCATTATATTATTATTAATAGTCTTAATATATTTATTTCTGAATGCAACAACATCAATCCAACGTATTCCCAACATAAAGGCAATACCTTCTTTGTTGGCAATAGCTCCTTCTACGCTGTAGCAACGTAGACGTTCTACGCAGTTCGCACCGTCACGCTAAACTTCAATCAATACAACCATTAAAAGATATAAATAACTCATGTCTTTGGAATAACTTAATAAAAATAAATTAAAAATGCAATATCCATCAAATTATAATGTGTGTATTGTATAAATATTATTGTATTATTAAAAAGTAGATTAATCATAATAGCAACATTTTAATAAATAAATTCATGAATTGCAATATATATCAGTAGGATTCAGTGTATTGATTAGTTAATAAAAACATAGAAAAATGTATAATTCTGTATACAGACATACATAAATAATAAAGGAATTCAAAAGATGATCAAGCAGAATAGACCTCTTATCTACCATAATATTTTCATGCGAAAAACAAAATGCCCTTACTTCTAAAAAACATTATGGTTTAGTCAACTCTGGTAAAATTTTTATTATAACAAGTATCATGTTTGTCGAAATTGGGACTTTTTTGCTATAAAATTTCGAACACTATATAATTGTGCGCATCTGTGACACCACCTTTTGTATGACATAAGTTTCATTCTCCTATTTTATAATTATAATTAATAATAAATATGTAAAAAAAATATATATAAAATTAAATAAATTTTTACTGTTTAATTTATAAAATTAAATAAATGAAATAAATATAAAATCAAATAATATTAAATAATTTAATTATAAACTATAATTTTCGATATTTATGTATATCATTTGCCAATTATAGCGAAAAAATGTTGCGCACTGAAATAGTTGTTTATTGTGCTAACAAGTCACCAATAATTGCACAACAATTTTTATTATAATTAATTTGATAACTTTAAATAATAATAACATAATTTACATATACACATTTTGACACTTCACAGTATTTGGATAAACTTTCTTCTTATTATTTATTCATTAATCTCGATATCATCTGTTTTAAGTTGACATGTAATCGCATTTTATATTAAATGCCGGACTAACTACGCTGACATTTAAATTATCCGTTATCTATATTATTTGAATACAATAAGAGCAAAACTAAGCGATTAATTTAAATACACGTATGGCATTTCTCTGTTAGAATTAATACATGAATCTAGCAAGATTGCAGGATCGAATTAAAGTAAGCATCGCTTAGTCTTTCGTTCCAAGGCGGAACAAATTTACATATAATTATCAGAAGGCTAGCTTTATTAAGGTGACTTTTGCCCAGCAGCAGTCGTTTACATTATTTATTTAATAATTAAGTACTATTTACAATAAGCGACATTTAGACAGACATTTAGACATTTAGACAGAAAATGAAAGTCACAATTTAACCTTTTTGGACACTTATATCCACATTGCTTGAATGCATTCAATTCAAATCAAATCAGAATTCTTTATTCAATATAGAAGGGTTACACTTATTTATTTATTGACAAAATTAAAAACTACCACCGGTTCGGACAACATAAAAGAAAAGAACTGACGAAAGAAACTCAGCAGGTTTTTTCTGTCTGGATTTGCAATTGTTTACTAATTTTCAACTTAACACATGCAGTTTAATAAATAGGTAGAAGGGGAACGTTTTATTTCCAAGGTGTATCATTCATAAACTTACAAATTATATAATAACCTTTTATACAGAAGCAAACACGTTTTATTTTTAATTTAGCAACAGGGCCATTTTGAACGCTTTCTGGGATCCTGTTGAAAAACCGTTTAAGTACATATATGTAGCTTCATAAAATAATTACTGACAATAATTATTTTATAAGTAATTAGTTTGTGTTTTTCACATGTACCATTGTTAAGTGTATCACATTTTCGCACAAAATCCCAATATATATCTGTACATACATCATATCATTTCCTGATAATATATACCATATAATAATGAAACAATTTAATCATTAAAAATAGTGTTAAATACTTATTAACTTTATAATGCCATAATCAAGGAAGCAACGAACAGTATGAAAGTCTGCCCCTCTCAAAGCACGTACGATGACGCCTTGTAAATATTTATTTGGCCCGGACTATTTTTTAAATAGTCTGGGCCAACCACCAACTTTACCAAAAAATCCAGGTGTGAATTTTAAGACACAAACAATCGTTTATAAATAACTTATGAAGTGAAATAATAAACTACAACGTATTTATGAGTTTAGGTTAAAAAAATATAATATCTAAATTAAACAAATATTGTGATATTTAAAAAGAAATAGAATATTAATAAAAAGAATAAAATACTTGCACTAATTAATTTAAACAACTGTTTATATTTAAACGTGACACAAAAATTCCTTGTTTTTAAATATTTTTTTAAGCATGGATTTATTTTTCAAATTTATTTCCTTCTCTGTTATTATTAAATCCAATACAACATTCTATTCCTAATAAAGTATTCCGTTTCACGTTCGTAAATATACGGAAAGACATTTTACGTAAGGACACTTTAGGTTGCAGATATACGTCAGAGTAACGATTAGTTAGGAATGTATTCGTCGCCACTAAGTCTGCAGAACCCAACACGATCCTTCGATCATTCCCACACCCACGTGATTTGTTCACTGGGGCGAGAAAACAACTTGAATTTTACTAAAAATTATCATTTATTTTGTTTGCATAGTAAGATTATTGTATTTAACTTCAATGTTTTAGTCTTTTGAGTTTTTACTGATTAATTAGTTATATTATTGTCGAGCGATGCAAAACGTGCATAGCAAATAAACCATGTTCATCATCATCCTTTATTGTCCAAATATCATTGTCAAATGTCATCTCCAATAGCACGTCATTGAGCTCGCTCTTCAGCTCTCAATCTCCATCCTCTGCCAGCCACTTTGTGTATTTCTTCACTCCGCCTATCTGGAGAGCGTCCTACGCTACGTTTGCCAAGGCATGGTTTCCAAACCAGAACACCACACCACCACTACTCCAACGGTGGTCGATTCTGCGACATATATGTCCAGCCCACTGCCACTTCAGCTTACTAATTCTTTGGGCTGTGTCGATAACCTTGCTTCTCTGCCGGATCACGGAGACGTATGATACTGCCAGTGTGTTTGGTCCACAATTTTAAACCATAATAAATATTCAAAAATATCTCCAACTTGCAAATAATCACGAATTAGCGTAATTAACCTAGCATATTAATGAGCAACCACCTATCCTTGCGGTCTAGAAAACGTTGAGACAATAATGAACAATATTCATATAATAAAATATATTAAATGCTATACAATGAATGTTTGCCTAAAGTACTTATTATCTTATGTATTTCATTCAAATTGCAAAACATATACACTATATATACATAAATGTAATAACTACAATTAATTCAATATTATTTTTTCGCGTTTCTAATATCATAATATTTTTCATATTTATTGTTAAGTAAAATTATCGGCAAACCAACATTAGATAAACTTTTTAGACTTAGTTATTCACACTGTTTATATTTTGGAGCTGTAAAGCTGTTCTCTAAAATTGCCAACAAAAACACCAACAAATTGAAACCAACGCGGCTCCAACTAAAACTTGGCACGAAAATAATCCATAGAACGTTCATTTTTAATACTAATTGAAAATATTTTCAACTGCTCATAATTGTTCCCTGGCCTTTGTAATTCTGTAAATATATAAAATTATATACATATAAAATATACGTTTAAATCGCTAATTTAATTTCATAATTTCGGGGAAAAACGCGTATTCACGTGTCAACTTTGACGGCCTAATATATGTACATATGACAATATTCAGTACATTAGATTAGTGCAATCTACTATTTGCTATAAATTAAATGTTGTATTTTATCTATAATTAATATTATATTAAGTTAAATGATTTACTTAATTAATCTATTTGTTAGAAAAAATTAAAGATACGAAAGCTTAAATAGTTCACATAAGCATCTAAAAAGGATGTATATAATTTCTTTAAAACATTTAATGTATATTTGAATAAAGAAAAATTATAAAATAAATCATCTGAAGAAGAATTATGTCGAATCCGAGAATGGAGAGCAGCAAACAGAGCAGAAAACAGAGCAGGTGTATCTTGATACAGTTTTTGTCCACTTTGGTGTACCTACCTTTTGATGTATCAAGGTACCTTGGTACACCAAAAGCTGTTTGAGATTGATATAGGCCTATTTCCAGCTAGTCCATTGTTGGAAATAGCGATAAGCTGAGTAGTAGTAGCGTATAATATATTACAATACTAAATAATTAATAATAATAAAAAATAAAACGCAAGTGTTTTCTTTTTTAGGTAATTGGTTCATGCTATTTTTTAATTCAAATAATATTATTTATAGTATTTAATACTTTATATCCACTCGTTTTATGTACAAAATTTTTAGAAGCATTAATTTAAGTTTTTGCACGTTATAACTTTTTAAGCATTTTTGTATGTTTCTCGACGAAGTTTTTAAACTGGGGAAAAAACCGTTAACTGTGTAACAATAACAAAACTACGTCAAAGCGAAATCTTCAAACGTAAAGACCAATAAATGCTCATGCAATTTCATTTTTTTGTTTTATTATTTTGCCATCAAAGGTCAGGTTATGACTAATTTTGAACGTTTTAATATTCAGTGGTTGTTTATAAAAACTACAACATCGCAAAGGTAACGCCTGTTTCTTTCTGAATACTTTATACTATCGTTGATATCGCATTTTTGGTTACTATGGACCAATTTCTTAAGAATTAGATAGAAAGAGCTTGGTGGTTAAAAAGTTGTTTATAATTTAATATAATTTAACGCTATCCCTAATATTGAATTAAAAACTTTCACAAAAATTTTCAGATGAAAACCATTTTAACACTAATATCCGTTTAATATAATATTAAACAACACTATTTTTCTTCATTTCGGTAAAATAAATAGAGCAGTTTTCCTATTAAATTTAAGTGGGTAATTCTTAAGGGTAGTTAGTAGAAGATTGGATGAGATAGTCTGAACTCTATTAAGACGGCTTGTGAAATCTCATCGGAGCGATTAAAGATTACTTTGCCGATTACAGTTTTCTTTAAAACGAAATCGTTTGTTTTTGTATAAATTAATGGAATGAACTGTTGTCCATTTTGGTAGTCTTCTGTTTTTTTTTTATTATTTAGTGTAGTACGTGTAGTACAACTCGAGTTTTATACATAAATATAGGCAAATTTTATTTCAAGTAATACAGAGTAAACTATTTCGAAAAGGAGAATTTACTCGAATGGTCCCGCGCCATGTTTACGAATGCACGACACGTTACGACTATAGAAACAATTGTAGATAGGTAGAGGGCGCTCGCTGTTCGCAATCGAGCTGTGGCCTCACTTTCCCCGGCGCGGCTAAAAATAGACGCTCAGAACTGAGTAGCCGGCTATCTTAGTAAGCGTGGAATACGGAAGCATAATTCTTTACAAATATAGATCACTTTTCATTCAAACAACTTAGTTTTGCATTGTCTATCACTTTATCTTATTTTGGGTATGTACTTTCTAAGAATGTGTTTTTGAATGTCGTTTTATACTCATTAAAGTAATAGCTAAGTATTAATCATATTACTTTATAAATGATAAAAGAACAATAACCTTTCATCACATTCCTAAGTGCATCCTATTTTTTTCTCGCAATGGAAACCTTCAAAATGGGTCCCATGGGGGTGGAACCGTTCTAAGTGCGTCCTGAACTAATCTTACAGTCGTATATCACATTAATTAGCTGTACTACATAGCTAACGATTTACATAGAATCCACCGCCTACAATTTCATGTTCGCTTTATAGCGAAATGCCGATCTTACATTTGTTGCCCACATTTTAATTATAATGTAACACAAAATTAGATTTATTATTAGCAGAGTAATAAAACTAGACTTAACAAAGATTTCTCTTTTATATGAATCAATTTTATCAAAAGTTTTTTGTACTATTCCATGCCAATTTAATAACAAATATTTCATTATAATATTGGTACTAGATCTTCTATTGCCTGGATACACAAGAATTTGTGTACATATAAGAAATAGATGTATACAATATGTTTTTTGTTTACGTAATTAAAAATAAACGAAATCTATTTATATTATTGTGTTATATAATAGGCGAGAATATTTAAAGCAAGGTTTTTTTTGTTTATTACAGTGCTACAATTATTCCCTTACAATCTACTTACAATCATTTCCTTCTACTAAGTTTTATTCATACAAATATTGTAATTAATTACTTCTCAACATATTGTACCACTTATTTAGCTGTTGATCTAACATGAATAACGACATAAATTAATAATGAAATTGAATTTTTCAACCGTATCATCTGCATAGAACGTCGAGCCTTCAAATGCCAAATCCTAAATCAATGTATTCAAAGGCCCCTTCTGAAGCCTTTCGTCCGTGATTAGATTACTAAGATGTATCATTTGCGGAGGCTTCAAAGAGATTTTCTCTATTTTATTTATCGAATCAATTAAACCCCTTAGGGCTCTTATATTGTAACATATAAATTAATAACTATTTCGTAGTCTAATCAATGTCACCTAAACAATATTTGCGAAGCTTTTGTAAGCTTGTGTAATAAGATTTTTAAATTAAGATATATTCGACTGACTAAATATATTGTTGTAATGATACAAAAAAATTAAAAACGAATGATGAAAATTTTATTCGTAAAATCAAAAATAAAGTACGCGATTTACTTTTAACGACTAACTTATAAGATTTCTTTGAATTGCATATCAAAATATAAATATTCTTGACATAACTAATACACTATGACATTTAACTGCATTATGACAGCTGACTGTCTTTAACCTTAGAGATCTTGACATCCACGTGCTTACAGTTCACGTCCTACGCAAAGGTTCTGGCTTCAAAGCTGACTCAGCTAACCATAGCCATCTTATATAACCAGAGATCAACTTCTTAACTTGATGCTTTGAGATTTCCGACGTTTGAAACGTAGAAATGTGATTGAGAATGTTTATGTAAAATTAACTTTTAACTGCGGCGTCTTTCACTTTCACGTATTATAGTAGCATTGCTCTGAAATATATCAAATCGGAAATAACTTTAAAGAATAGCTTAAGAAAAATCACATTTAGTAATTTGTGAGTTGACTAATACATTGATGTATACTTTACAACATATCCAATGACTCGTACATATACATTAAAAGTTTCAAAATGACCTAACTATTAATATAAATAAATATCCTTTCCCACGGAAGATAGAAACAAATAAGGATTTTTCTTCATTCTGATATATTTATATGTATAAAACACGAAAAAAAAACCATAAAAACTAAAAATTGCAATATGTATTTTAATGGTTCTACGGCTTTGTGCTAACTTAAGTAGGTTCACCCGTTTATTCTACCGCTAAACATCAGTTCTTTTTATTATGACGATCTAGTTTGAAAAGTGAATCAGTGTAATTCCAGGCACAAGGAACTTATATCTTAGTATCCAAGGTTGCTGGCACATCGGCGATGTAGCAATTGTTAATCTTTCTTGCACCAGCAACGTCTATGGGCGCTGGTGACCACTTACTATCAGGTCGCCAATATGCTCTTTACCTGTTGTCTAATTAATAAAAACTTATGCTTTCACGTTTCCCAAATCCAAAATTTACGAGTATAAGAAAATATTATATTTTTTTATTTTAAGCTTATCTACCAACCTCTTCTATTATTTTGCTTATCTTTATACAAAAATATATATAACTATGGTCTACACAATACAAGTCTTCTTTGATAAGTGTTTACATTGTACTAAAATGTTGAAAATTAAAAAGCAATGCCGTGTTTTATACGACGCCATGTCTGAAACTAAAATATGAAAATGAAAAATACAAAAACAACACAAGTAGAAAATCATAGACATATTTCAGTTTTCTTTTTATTTGCCAATTGACCAAATTCGCTTCAAAACACAAAAAGAAAAGATTACCATATCAATTTAAAAAAAAAACATTTATATTAAAACTTGGAAGTATTTAAGTCAATAGGTAATTAAAAAATGGTTATTAATATTAACAACTATATTAATAACCAATTTTTTAATTACTTTATACGAAGGTCATGCTATAAAACGATGTGCTATAAGTTCACGAACTCAATTAAAAATTGTCATCTAAACTTTATACACGTGTCACATGGCGCGGTCCTGATAGCATCTATATGTACACATGTTAGAAGAACCTGATTGACATATCATTAGCATTTAACTCTTTGGCAAAGAAAGGAATAATTTTATGTAAAATTTTCTAGAATTGAGCACTAGTATCGAGGAAGCCTTTCTTAAAACATGTGGGTGTAGCTATGCACATATAGTCTAGTTAAATATATAATGCAGTATACATTGTCATAAATGTCAACTGTTACTTCTTTGTAACATTTGTTTTTTTATGGGTCTGACAAATGTGTCTCTTGATGGTAAGTGGTCATCACCACCCATAGGTATTGACGGCGTAAGCAATAATTAACATTCCTTACATTGCCAATGCACCACCAACCTTGGGAACTAAGATGATATCCTTTGTGTCTGTAGTTAAACTGGCTTACTCAATGTTCAAACTGGAACTCAACAATACTATGTATTGTTTTTTAGCGGTAGAATATCTGAAGAGTGGATGGTACCTACCCATACATGGACTTGTAAAAAGCCCAAGTAAAAAATAAACTTTATTAATGAAATGTCCTCCGGACTGATTTCGGCCACAGCGGCCATTCTCAAGAGAGATTAGCCAACTGCGCAGGACATATTATAGTAAACAAGTGTGCGGGAAACACAGGTGCACTCTCTATTCGCTAACTCTTATAATCCGATGGGACGACAATCCGACACGATCAAAATGAGTTCAGACGCAGGACCAACGGCTTTACGTGCTTTCCGAGGCACAGGAGTGTTCAAACTTTCAACTTCCAGACTTCGGGCTGTTACTGAGAATTTACGACAGAAAAACTTTTTAATGGCCGACCTGGCATTTTAATGTAGAAACTTAATATACAAACCATTATGATACTCTAATCTAATTTAAACAGTATCAATTTATTTGTCACGATTATAGCTTAGTCGGTGGAGAGTAATAAAAATCAAATTTCGAAATTATTAGAGGAAATCTAGAAATTATTTAAGCACTGTACTAAGTTGTACCTTTCCCATTAGATAAACTTTAGACATTGCGTACAGATTTATAGTTGAAAAACACGGTTTTCTACTCAAAATAATATTATCTCATGAACAAACAACGATATCAAAACCGTAGCCCATGTTAATATTTTGGAGTTTAAGATTCTGAACTAAATAGATACCACCACTTAACATCTCCTTTGAACATTAAGCACACAATCACATCTCAAAGTTTTGCTAAAATCGCTCCTTACACGCTTTAAGTTTTACTAAGTTACCAATCCGTCTTGTATGGAAATCTACAACTGCGGGCCAAAGTAAAAGAGACTCGGAACACCTTTGAAAGGAGATTCTACATCTAAACGCACTAATTTTCCTGGTCTGAGTCGTATCTTTCACTTTTAATATATGTAATAATATTTTTACGAAACACGAAGAAACTTAGGAGTACTCTTTATAAATCAAAAAGCCCTGAAAGCAGACATACAGCCAAATTGTATGTAAAATATGTTAATTTGAATGTCAACAAGGCGCGGAAGCACATAGCATACAAATTTGGTAGACCGTATCGTTTCCGAAGTTGCACAATTGTTTGGTCTACACCAATCTATATTCCTTTTCAATGAAATACGACTATAGACTTCTAAATATGGCAAAAAAAAGATTTGAGGGTTCGAGCCCAGTGGAATAATATATTCCAATGGATAATATACATAGTTTCGTTTTATTTCTAGAATGTCCGCCAGCGGCTGACGGCATGGAACGATTTGCTTGTCCAACCCCGGACAGACAAGGCCGCTATCGCTGTATCGATGATCACGTACTTTGCGACGGGTTCATCGACTGTCCTAACGGCGAAGATGAGGATCGACAAGCGTGCATGTTTTATAAAACGGTAAGTAACTTAGCCTGACTGTTCAAATATACAATAACCATGGCCCAGTGTATAGAACAGGCGGATCTGAACCGCACATTGTGTTTACCAATCAAGGCAAACACCACTGACTTATCACATGCTTATCTTGTGCTTATAATTCTTCTGGTGTTCGAGGAAATCCATATATAGGTACACTAACCCGATGTGGAGTAGCGTGGTTGAATAAGACCGAAAATGCTATCCTTAAATAGGTGAGAAATTTGCCCAGCAGTGAAACGTTTCCCAGGCTACTAATAAAATAAAATAAAACATGTATCATTTGGCTCCAAAATCAATTTTTGGCTTATCAATGGCTCAAAATTGACTGATAAGATATGGACACGCGTAAGATGATTTTTTAATATATAACTTCTTAAAAAAATATTATTTCATATCCTTGATATATTATCATTGGTACACTTTACCTGGATTCAACATTCGATCCTTAATCTAGATATCCAAATTAGATTGAGGGTTAATCCGCAGGCAACTGTGCACTTTGCTTAAGTGTAAGCTTGCGCAGGATAATTGCCTTGTAATTTCTAAAATTTAAACCCGGGATATAATTATTTCTATATACTAAATCAACTAAAATCCAGAAAAATGCTTCCGAAAAATGCAAGTAGTCCCGACCAAAAGATTTCAGAACACACCACCAAAGGGCACCAGAAAATTGATGACTCATAAAGAAACATGATCGAGACTTAAATTGGAAACGATTCATTCGATTATTTGAATCCACTGGGTATTTCTTGGATAATAAAATAATAAATATTTTTTTTTATATAATTTTGTATTCCTTTTTTTGTTAATATTATATAAATATTTTTCAGACGAAAGCCCACCTAGATGTTCTAGCCGACGCGCTCCTGCGGTGGGCGCGCGGTCGTTAAGTAAAGCATCCCTACCGGACCCTGAACCTGCAGAGCTGACCTTATTGCATTCCACCAGCGCTGCACAGATAGACTGACAATTAATCGGAAATGTGCAATCGCGTTCAGTGTATTCCCTCAAGAAATATTTGGACGCAACCAGTCATATTAACTAGGAAAAGCGATGATCGTAATGAAACATATCAAGTAGTGGTGCAATCTGACAAAACCATAACCACTTAAAGTGTAGTGTAAGGATTCCTTCAGCGGACTTATCCGAAACTGAAAACTTTAGGAACCGTTGAAAAGCGTGAGCGCGGAATGTACGAGTAACTAGTCATTGAGAGTGAGCTAGTAATGCGATCTGGTTTCGTCCTAATAATCTCTCTGCAGCTGATTTATTTCTCATTTCGTACCTTCTAGCACTTATTAAACTAAAATGTGAGACTGGTAGTCGACATTGTTAGTCGGTAGAACTTACATGATATACATAAATAAATATTTTAGAAATTATAATTCTTCATTTGACGAAAAATAAATGTTATTATGTATCTATCGTTAAAGTATTTATTCACTCAATCTATTTATTCTATATTAAGTTAATTCCTTATTATGAGGGTTGTAAAGTAAATAAGAGATCGGTAAATATGTGTATATAGCTAAACCTAATGAAATATTTGTGTTTCAATTATTCGGCCTATTTTTCGAAAACAGGCACCCTGTTTTCAATACTAAAATACTTTTGTGAGCAGTCACCGAATGCAAGATTTATTCTAATTTTGTCATATTTTTAATATGTTAGTATCATGAAGATAACCTTTGAAACGAAGCGACTTCATTCGGGCCGCTAATAATGTAATTAAATTATCCTATAAATTCTATACATTATCCATTATTTAAGTGTTTTGATAAATTATGTAGAATTTTAAATGAATAGCATAACAAGCTATGACTGAAGATCTCGTTATTATCATTTGCCGAAGAAGTCCTTGTTATTATATCGAGTCTGTAATGTTATTTCTTATTTATACTTACTTTTATAAATTGTAATATAAATTAATTTTATACTTTGCAATTCACAAACAACGCATTTATGTTTTAAGTTACCTATATAAAATAATATTTAACTCAAACAATTACTGTTTATGCATAAAACTATAAAATTCAATGGCGAACTTAATAAACATAAACTTATTCATTTAATAATAAAAAATGGTTTTTATATTTATTTAAACTTACTTATATAATTTAATTTAGTTCATAAATATACATATATTGTAAAATCAAAATTATAAATGAGCACTAATGTTTGCATCCTTAAAATATTTAAAGAACCTTAAAAATATTATTAAATTTATGTCAAATATATTAAATGTTATCTATATTAATAGTTTTAAAAAAAATGTGTAGAAAATATATTATATATCATAATACACATAAATATGCATAATATTATGGATTTACTTATAAAGATATTGTTGAATATAATGTAGTATAAATTAGGTCAGCATAGTCATTCTATTATTATAATTAATATTATAAAATCTAATGCACAAATAATTCGTGGTAGATCGTACGATGTATTTGCACCATATTTTTGTGAGTAGATTAGATTGATTTTTTTTTTAATTGATAGTATAATCTTTTTAGTGTGTAAGAAATTGTATAATCAATTTTAGGATAAAATTAAAGATAAACTATTATTACAATAATAAATTTAAAATCAATAAGATGCAAACTTTAGTTTAGCTATGACAAATCATTTTGTGATTAAGGAGGCACATCAAAACATGATAAATCGTTTACATAATAAATAAATGTAATTCCTCAAACCGTTATAGGTAAAAAATAAAGTTTTTAAAAATCAAATAAATACCGTAACAGTCTGATAGAACGAAAGTTCTTGAGCCATCAGTCTCTGCGGTATTTAAACTCACAATGCCATTTTAAAAAACTCAAACGGTTCAGTGTAAGTAAGCAATGTTTTGATGTATCACAAAATATTTGTCAAGCACAATGTAAAAAATAAATAAAAATCAAATTAATATATTTTAATTCTCGTAGTAATTATATTAAGTTGATTAACCATTTTTTTATTATTTATTAATATTATAGTGTCTTATATATTTTTTTTTGAAATTTTAATAATTTTGCTGATAAAAATATAAATAAAAAAAATGGTATAAGTAATTGTTATAAATGGCTGTAATTATTACGATTAACCACTTAATTTTATTTATTACGTTTTTATGTGAACAATATGTACTTTATAATACATTGCTATCATTTTATAAACATTGATATTATTTTCGCCATTGAATTAATCTATGCATGATATAATGTGTCAATTAAGTATACACTTTAATAAAAAGTTAACAAGCCGATTAAAAAATTGTGGAAACAGCATACAAGATTAATTATTTCTTCTTGTTTTATTTTTATGAGACTATTCGGCAACTCATTGTTCAATTACGTTTACTTAATAGTGTGACATAAATCACTTTAATCTTGTTTCCTAAATGTGTATGATTTATTAGGAATAAAATTAATGCTAATAAATATATTAATGTAATTGCACTCAAAATTTGCCTGTTTCGTATGTGCACAGCAATTTATTGTGATATTTTTAATATTATAGGTTAAGGTGCAAGTCATGATCTCAAGTATAGACTAAAATACACCTATCAATGTGATTATTAATTTATATACGTGTAACATGATACATTCGTGCAGGTCTGTATAAAATACGGGCTAATAGTGTTAATATTTAAGCTTGCGGACAGCCATGCAAAAGCCGATTAACATTGGTTATCGTTTTCTCAATTCAGCTACACTTTTATCATTTTCTATTAAAAAGCCATATCTGTTTAAGTTAAGTTTATATTTAAACAAATTGTCTTTTTGTCAATTTTATCTATATAAGATAGTAACATAATAAAAATCGATACAGCATTATTCAGTTTCTTTTAAATGAAGTCTTAATGGTTAGCTTATTCTGTATTTTACTTAAGCGTAACTCTGTGAAGTCTTTGCCTAGCTTTATTATAAGTATTTGTCTAAATAATGTTACAACTTGTGAATGTGATGCAAGCACAAAATGCAGTACGCACAGGCAAAAAATATACTGTACGTATTTATACGCTTGCTTTTGAAAATTTAAAACAGCCGCAAGTAATTTTTAAATATTGAAATGCTCATTAGTCAATCTCGGTTCGAATTACGTGTTAAATAAATATTCTTATAACATTTTCAAACACCTTCTCAAATGTATCTTACTAAAATCTCTACGCTCAATTAAGACAACTTTAAAGAACTTGTAAATCAATGAACTTTATTGTTGAAAAACCATATTTTTAGACACACTTGTAGTTGTTAACCTTTTTCTTTTCAAAATAGATTACGCATAACAGATTTACAGATTGATGTATGCAAACGTATATGCTATTTTCAACTGAAACAATTGTGTTATTTCATGAGCTGTTTTCAATAACACTGTTTAAAAAGGGCAACTATTTTTGTAGATACTTATATACGTTTGATTACCACTAGATAGAGATTAACAAATATTTTCTCATAATGTTATGTTTGCCAAAAAGACAAACAATAAATGTTACAGTAATGGCCATACAAAGTTAAGAAAAATATGCTGAAATTTTGAGACCATTTAAACTTCTACAGATTGATAACTGAATTTGTAAAGCACTATCTTTAAATTTTCTAAAATTTTTCACTCGGGCTACTCGCTTGACTCGCCTCCGTGAAAAATAGTCGGTCTGTCTATGTTTAATTAAATCCTAAAACCGTCACTGAAATCATTCCAGTCTACGTCAGACTCATATTCCGTAAGCGTAAACACATGATTTACTATACTCTTCGAGAACATTCCTAACTTTCAACAGTGTCATTGATGAGTTGCCTTTACAGTCGTAGAATATGTAAGCAACTCACGTGGCGTTTATCTTATAACGACTACGCTGTTTTTGTAGGCGTAATATACTTTTGGACTATTTATTATGTATTGTTAATTACTATATATGTTGTATTAAGATAAAAAAATCGAAAAATAAAAATAAATGTTAATAAATGCCTCAGCCAGATGAAATGTATTTTCTCTTTTTCCTTCAAAAATTGTAAACCTGTTTCTTTCTTTATTTCGATTTTTTTTATAAATCTCTGTGAGTGTGAATCCTCTTTAAACCAATCTCTAAATTTGTAATACTACTTAATATAGTTAACTGTTATACGAGTATTGAAAAATCACTAAAAATTTAAATAAATCATATTGAAACTAACAATGTACTTTATTAACTTCATATTTTTTCTAAAAGTGAGAGTAAAGGCAAAATATTATATATATATTGCATACATAAATAAAAATCAAATGCTGTTTTTCGGTAAGTGCATCACTTGAGAACGGCTGGACCTATTTTCGTTTTTCATTTCAAATATTCGTAATGTTCTGGATTAGTTCTATATGAAAAGAAAAAATTGAAAAAGTTACCTGAAAAAATCTCAAATTCGAGAAAATTTGAACGTATCTTTGTCTATTACGAGTTTAAAAGTTGCACAATAATTTATCTAGAAAATTAGCAGCTCACATTTGTATTGCATTGTACTCGTTAATCACCACACATTAAAACATTATGTACTCCAAATACCTATATTAGTAAATACAATTGTTATTGTCACATAATACACATAGACAACAGACATGGTTAGATACATACACTATCCCCGTATCTCTGGAATGTGCATGCTAGGTCCGGTGATAGATAATAATAAACTCACCTAAGATGAAAAAAATCTCTACTACGTCGATACGTAAAGTAAAAATATAGCCAATGTCACTCGGGATGACGTCATGAGACCCGTATATCCAAATTTGTTCAGGCATTTATAGAGGAGACAAAGGTTTTAGTGGGTATGAATCACACGGTTAGTAAAACATAGACTTTGGTGTAATAATAAGAGAGTTGTACTTTGTATGTTATAGATTGTTACATGTTAACTTTTTTTTCCGCATGTTTTTGGATAACAAATAGATATTTTGTTTCGCTACTCAAGTAGCGAAACAAACTTGACAGTTGTTGCGTTCACTGTTTTTTGTTCAATTTTCGCTTACTTTTATGTTAGAAAACGATTCTTATCCAGTAAAAAGGCCGAGAAATAATCCTTATCGAAAGTTATACAGTGGTGCATTGTCGTATTATTTCATGTTAAAGTGATAGCAAGAAGAAAATTGCCAGCGTGTGTTTTGACGTGTAAGTACGACTATTTTGTCTCTAAATATAGTTTGTCAGTGATGTTTATTTATACCATAGCATGACGGAACCTTGTATTGCATTAAAATCCTGAAGATAATATGAAATTCCAGTTTTTATCATTCATAACCAATAATTATTTATCATCTAAGTGCTGCTAGCGTCAGCTAAAAAAAGTCCTGATTTTCGATAAAAAACATCGACTCGTCGACAATGTAAGCAAATAAATATGGAGTCCAATAATAACCTAAAGTGCTTCGTTATATGTAAATAAGTTATTTTAATTTACTCGATCTTCTTTTTATAATTTTCTAACGACAACATTATTTAACATTCTTCATGAATTTATAATATTAGATTCCGAGTCAAAAGGTTAACATAGAAATATATGTGGCAACCATTCTTTAGTAATAATTTAATTGAGTGTTTTAGATTTCAACTTCTGGGGAGAATGCTAATCCAATACCATATAAAGATGCTGAAGTACTATTGATAACGGAAACAAAAACAAACAATGCAAAAGTTTTTGGGTGTAGTTGGAAAACTAAAAAAAAAATTAATTAAAAAAATTGTAATAAATATTAAAAAGTAAAATTTAATAAACTTATTTTGTTTTAATTAAATCCTGAAAATTATTTATCTCCCAAAACAGGGAATGCAGTTACTATGGCAACATTATACGCAACATTGATAAACTATCTCTGCTCAATCGCGGTTTCACGGCCCCTTGGTCTATTTGTTTCTCTGTCTACGTTTGCTAGTATCTTATTTTTTTATATTGCCTGTTATTTTGACATAATATAGACTATAGACTTCATAATCTGTTGTGTGAAAAACAAACAAGTCTCGTTGACGTTGACAGCCGACGAACTCTGACAAACCTTTGTTTTCATTTCCAAGGTTGTTAGCTGGAGCTTGATGAAGTCCGGTGTATTTAAAGTTAATAAAGCGGTCGCACTATCGTAGTAAATACATTTTTTAAAATGTCGACTTGCGAGTCTCAGAAGGCAGAAGCGTCTAAAGACAATGTTTCGACAAATTCTGTCGATGAAGGTTTGCCTAGAGAATTAAGCCAGTTGAGCCTTTCTAGTGCATCAAATCCAGATGAATTCCATTGTAATAAAGGACATTCCGAAACGACAATGAAAAATATTTATGGATACTATCAGTCACAAAAACTTTGTGATGTTGCGTTAATAGCTGGGGGATGCAGGTAAGGACAAGTTAATTCAACATAACGAGTTATTGTCTTTTAATAAATCGATAAACGTTTCTTTGTTTAGCATGTATATACGTAGCATTCATATTATTTCACTAATACATATTCGTTCAAGCACACTTCTATTTTTATATTTAGCATAATATTTGATTTTAATAAATCTGCATTCATCTTCATTTTTTGCAAATCCTAATATATAACTAACTACTAGTTATTATATTGTATATATAGCAATGAGCATTTCATTGCTAATTTAACAAGTTTAACTTTTGTAACAGGATTCCAGCACACAAAGTTGTATTAGCTTCTTGCAGTGAGTACTTTGCAGCCATGTTTACAGGCTCCCTAAGAGAAGCTCAGTCATCAGAAATAACTCTAGAACGAGTTGATTCACAAGCACTTAGATCACTTGTTCATTATTGCTATACAGGCATTATAGGTATTTTAACATTGATATAAATAATTTCCTTTGTTCTTTTATACATTATGCAGCTTAGTATCATCATTTCTCACATTTTATTTGCAGAGTTAAGTGAGGAAACAGTAGAGATCCTCCTGTCAACAGCAAGCTTACTCCAATTACATTCAGTTACAAAGGCTTGTTGTGATTTCCTTGAAAAGCAGCTGGATCCATGCAACTGTTTAGGGATTGCTTTCTTTGCTGAACAACAATCTTGTATGGGATTGCACAAAAGTGCTTTGGAGTATACATACCAACATTTCATGCAGGTCAATAAGAATATATTTAAATGTTAAGACCACTTGTGCTTGTGCCTTCATAGTATTATATAATTTAAATTCGACACTATCTTGTTTCTAATTTATACATAGTGATTTCTTAATTTTTAGGTTGTTAAACACCAAGAGTTTCTTAGTTTGCAATCTGAACAACTATCTAATTTACTAAAATCAGATGATCTCAATGTCGTAACTGAAGAAAATGTGTTTGAAAGTCTTATGGCATGGGTACAACATGACCATGAAAATAGACAAGGCTATCTACCCTCATTATTAAAGTTAATAAAATTGCCCCTACTGTCATCAGAGGTAATTTCATAATATTTTTTACTAATTTCGTTGCATAACATAATAGTCCAGTTAATTTTAAAATATAAATGAAAATATATTTAAAATAAAATATATGTACATGGAAAATATAATAGCAATGTACATAATAACAATTTCAATAGCAAAACATAATTGCCATTTAAGACTGTACATTATACTTATAAGGTTAAATGATTTTGTTATGGTTCATTACATTGTAATAAGATGCTATGATTAATGATTCAAACATTCCCTTTCAATAGGTAGATTTTTCCATTTACTCATTCAATACTTTAAGGCTTGATAATTATTATAAATAACAAGTTATTCTTGAAAATAAAACAATTCTAAAAAAAATCTTTAATGAAGAAAAAAATAACGGCTATTATGAGGATTTTGAATATTACACAAAATAAAAACACATATTTCGTACATCTATTAATATTTTTACATATTTCAGTATTTGATTGATAAAGTTGAACATGCATGCGGTGAAGTACCCGAATGCCAGCCGCTTATAATGGAGGCTGTTAAGTGGCATTTATTGCCGGATAGGCGATCAATGCTATTCTCTCATAGAACAAGACCACGTACATCAACCATTGGAAGGCTTCTTGCTATAGGTGGCATGGACGGCTACAAGGTGATGGATAACATTTTATTTCTCTTTTACGGTTCATTCTGATTACAAAATTGTTGCATTTTTTTTTCCTGAAAAAAGCCGGTATTGACAATACCATAAAGTTATGTATATTCTACCAAGAAGCCGAAAAGATTAACTATAATAATAATGGCTTGTCTAAGTATGATTTACCATTTTATACAAATACATTCTCAAAGCTTATGTATATCTATATGTTATTATTAGTTTTATTATACATAATAATATATAATTTTGTTTTTTTTTTTTTTGTTATTATACATAAATTCAGAGTACAGCGTCCTTTAAGAAAAGTCATTATTTATTAAATGTGAGACTAATGCAGTCAATCCATAGACCCTGTTTTATCTTCAATCAACACAAGCAACACCCAAACCAGTAAGTAGCAACACAAACAAAGAAAACCTCTTGCCTTAATAATCTTAAGATTGTAATCTTTATATTTTTAGGGTGCAAGTAACATGGAGATGTATGACCCAAGGACGAATTCTTGGACACCATTTATGAGAATGGGAGCTCGACGGCTGCAGTTTGGTGTAGCGGTTTTGCAAAACAAACTTGTCGTGGTTGGGGGAAGAGATGGACTCAAAACTCTTAATACGGTATAATGTTCAAACCTACATTTACTAATTAACTAGTGACCAGCCTCATATATCTCAGTCATTAGCCTGTGCCTTTTAAAAAGTAGCGATTGCATCAGACATACATTATTTTCGTACAAGTTTATCGATTGAAACAGGACACTCCTTGATAGCCTCCGACTTTATCAAATGTCACATAATATGCACAAAGTATTTATAAATTGTATAGATCTTCCTCATGAATTAATATCTATTGGTGAAAATAGGCAAAGTCGAGATGGCCCAGTGGTAAGAACGCGTAAATCTTAACCGATGATCGTGGGTTCAAACCCGGGCAAGCACCACTTAATTTTCATGTGCTTAATTTGTTTGAAGATCACTGCCTAATTAATGATCGTCAGTACGGGTTTCGACCAAAACGGTCCACAGGTGATCTTCTAGCGTACGTAACACACCTCTGGGGTGAAGCTATCGACAAGCATGGAGAATCGTTGGCTGTCAGCCTCGATATCTCCAAGGCTTTCGACAGGGTCTGGCACAGAAGTCTTCTCTCCAAGCTACCGGCATATGGTCTGCCTGCTCAGCTATGCACCTGGATTGCCAGCTTCCTACACAAGCGTAGCCTTCGTGTTTTAGTAGATGGTTGCGCTTCACAATTCTATGTAGTGAATGCTGGGGTCCCCCAGGGATCTGTGCTATCTCCCACACTCTTTCTTTTGCATATCAATGATATGCTCTCCCTTGGGAACATACATTACTATGCAGATGATAGTACAGTGCATGGTGGATACCACGGACGCGCAGTGGCTGGGCGGGCGGAAACTGAGGAGAGGCGGGAGAATCTTGTCATTGAACTCGATAGGACGTTAGAGCTCATCGCCAAATGGGGCTCTGATAATCTTGTTAAGTTTAATGCCAAGAAAACACAGGTATGCGCTCTCACGGCGAAAAAGTCAACATTTTCCCCTCTTCCCTCCCTCTGTGGTACTCCGCTGGTGATGCAAAGCAAAATCGCCATGCTGGGGATTGACGTTCGCTGCGACCTTAGTCCAAGGGATTACATCGAAGCTGTTATAAAAACAGTTTCACGGAAACTCGGAGTTCTGAACAAGGTGCGGCGCTTTTTCACGCCTCAACAACTGTGCCTGCTGTACAAAACACAGGTACGGTCTTGCGTGGAATATTGCTCGCACCTTTGGGATGGCTCCGCTAAGTACCTACTTGAGGCCTTGGACCGGTTGCAGCGACGTGCCGTACGCATTATTGGCGACGTAAAGGTCACAAACACCCTTGAACCTTTACAATTGCGTCGTGAGATAGCAGCACTGAGCGCTTTCTATCGACTGTATCACGGCGAGTGCTCTGAGGAATTATTCTCTCTAATCCCTGCTTCCCCCTTCCTTCTTAAGTCCACGCGAGCTGGTTCTCGATGTCACCGCCTAACTGTGACATCAATTCCATCGCGTACAAAGAAATTTGGCAACTCCTTTCTTTGTCGCACTTCCAAAAAATGGAATTCCTTACCAGCTCACGTGTTCCCCTCCTCTTACAACCCGGGTTCCTTCAAACGAGGCGTGAAGAGGCATCTTGCGGGCCGGCAAGGCGAAGGCGGCTAGTGCAGAACGTTTTTCCCGTCTGTACTGGCCGTCGTCGCGTTTGGACTCTACTACCACTTACCATCAGGTGGAGTAGAGACATTTGCCCTCCCGGCGAATATAAAAAAAAAAAAAAAATTGTGATTATAATTCATCTCGTGCTTTAACGGTGAAGGAAAACATCGTGAGGAAACCTGCATGTGTTTCACTGAAATTGTGCCACATGTGAGCAGCGCGGTGGAATAAGCTACAAACCTTCTCAAAAAAAACGAGAGGAGGACTTTAGCCCAGCAGTGGGACATTTACCGGCTGTTACGGTGAAAATAGAATGGAAATCCACTCAGTAGCTTCTAGGATTTATGATTAGTAAATATATAAAGACAAACGCTCCGGAGGAGTATATAAATAATTATATATAACATAACATAAGTATAGGTTTATATACTAGTATAGTATGGCTGTGGTCAATATTAATCTTCTTGCTTTTTACTTTTTACTCATTTCTAACACGAATTCAAAAGTTTCGCTGCTTTTCTTTTATAATAAATAATAAAAATTACTATAATTTTACATGTTCACATATTAAAGTACAGATAATAATTTTTTCTGTTTTAAATTGAGAACTTAAGTAGATACAAATCAACATTATTACTTCGTAATGATATTTCGTTATTGGGAATGGCCTAAGTATTTTGGACGAGATAATTTATCATAGTTATTTTATTTGAATCTTTGAATATAGGTAGCTAACTTGAGATATTATAAAAATATTTCTTATTTATGTTTAAAAATCCGTAGAAAGTAGTACGAATCGTCGAAGTAATATAATCAACAGTGCACGGAACGGACATCGGGCGATATCTTGTATATTTCGTCACGTCTTTAATATACAGACCGTAGAACCCTTTCATGTAACGCGTCAGGGATACGATACGTTCATACATAATATATATGTTAAGCCGTTATTCAATACCGTTTGCTTAAATATTTGTTTGCTTATCTTTTTATACTGACGATGTAATGTCCTGACCTGACTTAACTTGGATTATTGGCCTTGGCTTGGCTGTGAGCTGTTCTTAAAAAAGACTAGCCAACTGCGCAGAACGCATATTGCACAAGTGTATGCGGCAAACACAGATGCGTTCTTTATTCTCTCACGCTCATAATCAGATAGGAAATCTGTAACGACCAAAAAGAGTTCAGGCACAAGAGTGTACACACTTCCAGACTCCGGGCTAGTGAGTTTCTTTTGGACCGAAAACCCAATAACCTTTTATCGGCCCGACTCGGATTTGAACCCAGGACATCCGGGTCTGGGGTCTAATATGTTAGCCACTGAACCAACGAGGCAGACGATATTATTTATTTATTTGGATCTCCAACAGTACAACTGTCGACATAACAGACATTCAAAACACGCTTTACATTAACTTAAAACTAACTACGCACAATCGATTACAGGAGAACACACCATTCCCAAATACAATTACAAAAAGAGGTAACAAAAAATACAAATCAAAAAAATAAAAACGGAAATAAGAAATATGTAAATAAAAAACAGGACCGAAACGTAGTAACTAATTAAATTTTAAAACAAATCAACATTTTATACTAAATAAATATAAATATATTATAAACAAGTTATGTGTTAAAGACAGCCTACTTGCAACATACATAATATGCCCTCCATATTATGTATGTTGCAAGAATGCACGCGACCATAGATCGTTAACTGAATTGGCTTGTGTAATAATTTCCATTCGCATTTGTAGACGTTTCCAGGAAGTTGACTAGAATATAACACACCTATAACTTTCAAAATCAAAATCGTAATAAACTTTACTCGTCATTATTATAAAAAAATACCAAGCATCGTCGTTTGGAAATGTAGATTTTGTAGAATCGAGATGAACGAATTCAAACTTGAATAATTATACTCTTTTATATGGACTATGCGTGCGTTCAATATTTGAAATTAAAATTTTATGTATCTTGTAGAAAGGCAATGAATATTTTAAACTAAAGACCATTGTATGCTCTATGAATATTTTATCAAATAAATTGACTTATTTCTTTATCCTTTATTGCACACAATAATAAAAAATTTTTTGTCAAATTAATAGAAAAAAAAATAATAAAAAAAATTTATATACCTACCAACAAAGTTTCGTGTCTATGCTGTAGAATCAGAACATGCTTACCATAAAGATGCATTGTCATCGAAACTAAACCAACTAAATATAAATCTAAAATTCCCTAGGATAAGAGGGAGCTGTTCAAATAATTCAGCTTATACGATTTGAGCTAAACAAACATGCATTGCAAGTGAAATAACTTGTAGTGCATTACATAGCCGAACTATTAGCAAATCGCATGGAATATGTAAATCAAAAGTTTCTTTGTCTTACTGCTATTGGAATAGAATAATAAATAATTATACGTTCATATAATTATTTATTATTAATATTTCTTGGTTCTTATACATATATTTGTTCAGTTCTAATGTATGAAGTAACAAAAGTAAAAATATTATAAAATGATAACAGGTTGAGTGCTTCGATCTGACGTCACTGAGCTGGAGTACGTTAGCCCCGATGAACACGCATCGCCACGGCCTGGGAGTGGCCGTGCTCGGCGACGGACCCAACTGCCCCATTTACGCCGTAGGGGGACACGACGGATGGATTTACCTTAATTCTGTGGAGAGGTATTTTTGAAATTGTCACAGCTCGTGTTGCATTTTAGACTGACAAATTACTAAAAAATATAATTTAACTTAAAAATATTCATAATATATGAATACCTATTTCGATTAGTAGTATATATGTTTTTCGCACCAAACAAACGTAAAATTTGTGCTAGGGGTAAGGATCGAAGTCGCGGCTAGGTCTTCGCTAGGCACTCGGAAGCCAAGTTATTGAAGTCTCTGTTTCATGCCATTGAGATCGAGCTTACTAACGACACAAGTGTGATCGCACGTAAAGCATACAAGACGAAGGGTAACGTTGGCGCGTGCAGGTGGGACGCGTGCTCGCGCTCGTGGACCATCGTGTGCCCCATGGCGGGCGCGCGCAGCACGTGCGGCGTGGCGGCGCTGCGGGGCCGCCTGTACGCCGTGGGGGGGCGCGACGGCGGCGCCTGCCTGCGCTCCGTCGAGTGCTACGACCCCGCCACCAACCACTGGACCAACTGCGCGCCCATGACGCGGCGCCGCGGCGGCGTCAGCGTTAGTATACCCGCTCGCTCATCATCATCATCATCGTCACCCTTTTCGCGTCCACTGCTGGACATAGGTCTCTCCAATGACATGCCACTGAGCTCGATTATCAGCTGCCGATCTCCAACCGCTGCCAGCCACCTTGCGTATATCGTCACTCCACCTAGCTGGAGGGTGTCCTACGCTACGCTTGCCAAGGCGTGGTCTCCACGCCGGAACACGTCTACTCCAACGGTCGTCGGTTCTGCGATCCAGCCCACTGCCACTTCAGCTTACTAATCCTTTAAAACTCGCTCGCTACTGAGATGAAACCTATCATTCCTGTTTTAATATGTGTTGCTATTGTTTAAATGTGATCTCGCCTGTACTCATTACTGTGAGCGTAATGAGTTAGCTGTCACATTGGGTCGAGCGAAGTACCTATCGGCAGGTGTGCGCGGCGGGCGGGTACCTGTACGCGCTGGGCGGGCACGAGGCGCCGGCCAACACGGTGGGCGGGCGGCTGGCCTGCGTGGAGCGCTACGACCCCGTGACCGACTCATGGATCCTGCTGGCGCGTCTCTCCTACGGCCGGGACGCCATCGGCTCCTGTCTGCTGGGCGACAGGATCGTCGCCGTCGGTAAATATGACAATATATATTATTCTATACTTATGTTGTCTTGATATGAAGAAAAATATATTTCTGCTATCACTCAATGGCGCATGAACTGCTACTTCGATAGATTCAGATAGGCTTATGGTAGTTTATATACCTCTAAAGTAAAAGTAAGGAAGGTAAGAACCTGATGGACAAAGTTGAATATTTCTAACTAACACTAACGTAGTAATCATTTTAAAAAGTCGAAGTAGGCGAAGCAGTTATTTAGTCACATTTTTTACATCCTATTTTAAAATCAGACTTCTTATCGACCGAAGCTTTCTTTTAACTATCACACATTAGACTTAAGGGAACGACAGTCTTCGACAAAGTTTGTTTTTACATACATATCTTAAACGAGACAATAAGAGTGTGCGTGGCGCGTGGCAGGCGGGTACGACGGCGTGCAGTACCTGTGCGTGGTGGAGGTGTACGACGCGGAGGCCGACTGCTGGCGCAAGCTGGCGCCGCTCAGCACGGGCCGCGCGGGCGCCGCCGTGGTGGCCGTGCCGCCGCCGCGCAACCTGTTCTGATACGCGCACCACCAGCTCGTCGTGTACGTCGTCGGCTGAGCGGCGCCAGGTGAGGCGGCGGGCTTCCCCCCCCCGACGGGCTTACGACTCGATGTGCCTGTTTGTCTACAATTTTCTATACAAAACTTTTCAAATATATTTCTTCAATTTCCATCCGTTATTCAGGTTACATATCGAATACCTGCCATTTTAAAAACAAACTACGATGGGTAACTTGCTCTAGGGTCGCCGGTTAACATTCGCCCGATCGAAAATCTTAATCATTTTCTACGTGCTGTTAGTTCCTAATCGGTAATTTTGTAACTAATATAACATTCTCACTGGTTGTTTCGTAGCAAACGTTATTACATCATAAACGGTTTGAGAAAATGAAAATGAAAATTTTCGATTGGGAAAATGTTTTTTTTTTTTTTTAATTAGTCACGCTTTTGAACACCTACAGACGCCTGAAGTGTATAACTATATATTTTCTTAGAAAGTATACATTAAAGCATATAAAGTTCTAGGTAATTTAACAAAGATCGTGAGGAACTCTCGAATTAAATTTATTGGACTGGAACTCTTTGAAAAGGAATAACTCGTTATCTGACTATACAATATACCTTTGGTCTGCTTATATCATATCTTATAGGGCGAAAGGTACATTTACCGAAAGGTCTACTGCAGAGCTAAGTATAGAGATTGAAAACTGCAAAGTAAATAGTTTTGTATTTTTATCAAATGTAATTAATCGTCTCTCTCGAAGTTATATTTTCTACATTTTATGAACGTGAATACGTTGATAAAACGCCGATTCATCACATCATTGTGATTTTTTATTACGGATAGTCTATATTGACGTTTTACTAGTATTATATAGATAAATTTGAAAATGTATTCATTGCAAATGAGTATTTTTCTATGCATTTGAATTTTTTTTTTGTGTTTTTAGACTATAAAATAAATCTGATAATGTATTAACGCAATAGCGATCATGTTATGTACTGATCAAATTAATAATTTAAATTAATCGTCTGGACGTTCTATTTTTATTTTATTTCTTGTCACTTTAATTTTTTTTTTAAGTACAATAGACACCGAAATTATTTAAATAAAACTTGCACAATTTAATAAATTATTTAAACCAATGTAATCGTTCAACTCAGTGTTTTCATATAATTTGAAAGCATAATTATATTATCATTTTAATAATTGTAATATAGTGTTCCGATATATATATATATATACATTTACACTCAAGATTTATTTCCACTTTATCAGAAAGAAACTAATTTTATGGGTAGCGGGGAAGTACAAGAGCTAAGTACAAGCTTGTTTCATTCCAAATTTCATCAAAATCGGCTTAGTGTTTTAGCTGTGAAAGCGTAACAGAAAGGGAATTATTTTCGCATTTATAATATTAGTATACATGAATGAATTATAATGAAAACGGTAACTGATCGAATACTGCCGTTCATTAACTAAAATTGCAAGGAAAATAATGCGCATTAAATGCAACGGATATGTCATTATTTTAAGGTCACCAGTCTATTCGACGAATTGGATTGTTAGGAATTAACTGCCTCACCTACAGTGGCTATCTTATAAATATGCAGATTCTCGGGATCTAGGTTCGATATCCAGGTCGGTTTTTTGGTCAAGAATTTGTCATTAGTATCCCGAAGTTCTGAATATGACTCTAAATTGTTTCGGAAAGCAAAGAAAAGCCAACACATCGCTGACGACATTTTTTTGGTGTTAGTTTAAAAATATTTAATATTAAAATACAGTGTTCTATATTTATATTTTGTAAATAAATACAGTTAGATTGTTAAGGTCTGTTTTTTTGAAAAAATACATAGATTAAAGAAATAAACGAACAACTCGTTCCCGCCTATGCGCACTCCCCTCGGTGACAAATGATTACTTGAACCACAAACAATTTGCACCATTTATCCGGTTGCCGGATATTCGCCGTTCCGACGGACAGCAATGCCGGATATACACTATCCGACCAGAGTTCCTTCCCTTAGAACTAAATTAATTCTAATTATACTATGCTATTGACATATTTTTATTTTTTTCAATGGATATGGAGTCGAAAATTATCATAGTTTAATATATACGTATATATATGTCAGCGTATGATATCAAAGTAATGTTTACTAAGTATTATTATCGTATTAGTATAATGATTCCGTTTATTTTGTTATTAATTTGCTGGCGAAGATATATTGACATTGTACTAAAACATTAACAGGCTGTTACTGTTACTAAAAATATTTTTCACTCAATACTTGAGACACGATCAGCGCGCAACTTATTTCAACTTGTACATCATATCGTGCAACGTTTTGCGTGCTGTTGTCTTATAAGCTTTGTTTCTTGCGTCTCTGGGTTTTTAATGTATATTGTTTCGTGGTCATATAAATTTATATTTGGGATGATATTAGCAGGAAATGACCCATTTCGTAGAGGTTATAAATGAAGCTCGTTGTTCAAGCTCAGCATCGGTGTATTATCTATATGATGTAACACGTGGAACGAAGGAACTTATAATGTAGTGCAGTATTGGTAATAATGGTATAAATATATAAAAAACTTTTGCTTAAAATCGTGAAAAAAAAAAGTTTCTTTATTGATCTCGTATTTTTTTTTTTAAAATGCTCTGTAAGAGAAAAAATATTTTTTTATTGTTTACTGTGAAACATTGACTGATAAGACTGCTTATATTTATTTTTTTTACTTTTTTATAATCGGAATGTATGTATAATCTGTGGGTATTTATTCAGATTAGATTGTCATTATTATTTTAAATATATATATTATATATTTGTTGTACTTACCATTTCTAATCAAAGGTCCGTGTATTTTTCTTACAATATAAAAATCTTAAAATAATTTACCTACTTCCACAAGTAAAACTAATTATGATATAATAATTACTATGTAAGTATGTTTCGGAAACTTTTGTAACATTAATAACATATCTTGAGATATTCTATCAATAATCCATTAAACGAATTCTCAATATTTTATTATAATATATTATACAAAATGTATTTTTGATCAATACAAAATATACACACTCACAACTTGGCAAACCGTTATATTACTTTTAAATTCACTTTTATTTGTTTTTAAACATTAACGTGTCAGGCACATGTAAGTTACATGTCAATCGATGACCATCGAGATACAAAAATTAGGCGTCGCCAAATTTATTTATACTACGATCCAATGGCAAGAGGAATAAAAATAAACATAACATGATTTACATATTCCATGTGAGTTTCTTTTTTTTTATAAAATAGGAAGGCGGGCGAGCATATGGGCCACCTAATGGTAAGTGGTCACAGACAATGGCGTTGTAAGAAATGTTAACCATCGCTTACATCACCAATGCGCCACCAACCTTGGGAACTAAGATGTTATGTCCTTTGTGCCTGTAATTACACTGGTTCGCTCACCCTTATAACCGGAAGACAACAATACCAAGTACTGCTGTTTTGCGGTATAACATCTGATGAGTGGGTAGTATCTACCCAGACGAGCTTACTTTGTGTACAAAGCTCTACCACCAGTAAATTTTCTAATAGATCTTCTATAATATGTACTACAAAAAGTTCTTGATATAATATATTATTTATTTATAATATATCATTATTCAACTAAACTTCTTATAAAAAAACTAATTTCGATTCCAAACTTTCGATAACAATAACCTCTATGGTAATAATCTTCTAATACCCATAATCTATGCTATTCGTGAAACATTTTTTTTTTTCACAAATAGCTTAAATTATGAGTTAGATTTGGTCGATACCAATGTTGTCATGACAATTCAAGGTCAAATTTGTTTATTTGTCTTTTCTCTTCTTGCCATTGATGTCGGCTTTACATTAATTGTATGTGATTTCTCTTAGGCTTAAATGTCGAATAAGTTTTAAAATTTACTTGCACTATACGCAGTATTATTTTTTTTAGTTAAGGACTTCACACAATTTCATATTTTTTTGGACTATCCTGTGATGTTAGTTATAGATAAACTAGAATATAATAGCTTAAAATATATTGTGTAGTTGTATAAAATACTCTAGATGTATAGATGTATACACTAATTGTACGCTTAGCAATTATGTTATAAATTATATGTGTGTGATGTAAAATTTAAAATGTTATAAGTAAGGAGACCCCTCTTAAACTTAAAAGTTAGTAAAAATGACCATCGAACACCTTCATAACTGCTCTTTAATGTTTGTAAACGGAATTACGATACGTTTTAAATCATTGTAATAAATTGTATATAAAATTATAAATTAATTTTAGGTACCTATTTTACAGATGCCAGTGATGATCTAAACTAAAATCCGAATTTTTAGGTTATTTTTTTTTAATATCTATAGTTTTTGGAGCTTACCCTTAGTTGTTGAGCAAAATTTTGTAATAAACGAATTTATTACAAAGCTGATGTAAACGCATACACGTAATCAATGTAACATAATAATTTATAAACGATATACCCAATGTAATCTTAGAAGAACACTTATTGCATTTCTATTTTAATGTATGAATATACTATAATCTGTGTGTAGTAAATACCTGCATTCAAAATATTCATTTCATTTTTTCCTCCGATAATGCTCGTAATGATCTCCCCTATAAAATGTGTTTCGGAACGTTTTTGTAAATTATAATGCCTTTGTAAAATTGTCTTTAGACTGAATACCTATAATATTGTAAAAATGGTCCAACATTTCCTAAAGTCTTTTGACTCACGTAATTGGACATCTGTTAATTTCACGTCTAGTTAAATAAAGTATCTCAATATTTAATTGCGTTTCAATTTACCTTTGTATTATATCTGAAAAATCCTTTAGTAATAATACTAATTCCGTTACATAAAGAATTAGTAAATGGGCGCTGAGACCACAAAATACTGAGCTGAAAGCCCGGCGCAAGAACACTATGCATGCAGTGATTGCCTTCAAATGGGTGTAATAAAATTTTTCTAGCTTCAGTACATAATTTATTAAGATATTATTTATGTAACATCCGCTAGCAAGTCTTTAAAAAATAAATAAATGAGACACTAATTTATTATAACAGCTAGAAATTAGAAACTTGGACGTTACATTTTCATGGAGCGAACAGAATACGTTTTTTGGCTAAGTCGGATCGTTATCGCTCTTACGTCATAATTTCTTAAGAAAATTGACGTTCCATTAAGGACGAATCGAATCGCAACTGAATCGTCGTATTAGTAGAATCGGAAAAAAGCTAAACGTCAACGATTACGTTTCGATTCGATTCCGATAATCATTTACAGTAAAAACATATAATTATTTACAATAAAAACATAAGCTATGTTCCGGTTCTAAGTGGAGCGAATAGATTCTAACCTAATTAATATTTTAGAAAATTGCAGATTGTCTGCATAAAGTGAGAATATAGAATTAAGAAAATATTACGTCAAGGACCCAAATGAGGTTCCCGTATTACGCTAGAAGTGAAAAGGTAAGAATCAAGAATATTCTTAAGAATCACTTCATATTCAAAAATTTAGTGTATTCTTTATTTATATACTTTCTAAAAAGAAAATATCAGCTTCGTAATATGTGCCGTTAAAAAGTCTTCAAATATAAAATAGATTCAAATTCATAAATATATTTTTTAACATTAGTATTCGAAACATACTATACTTATATTTAAAAATACAAGTCAGATAGTAAACTGTGTAAAAAGTTAAAAACACAGTCGAACGTGTACTTATGGTACAAGCTAAAATATTGAAGACAATTTGTGTAATCAACAACATCGTAACTCAAAAAAATCTTAAATTTTCTTTTAAATAAAAAAACCACAAAATATATACGCAAAAATTAAATTATAAAACATTAATTTCGTAAATTCTGTTTTAATATTTTTTATGAGAACTTTATGGTATTATTATAGAGTTGAATCATACATTTATTCTCTGTAGACTCTACATGTCTATTTCCATTCATCTTTGCTCTTACTTATTGTGTGCGGTTAAATTAAGAATATATTCTTAATTATTGTTAAAAAGTTACGCATTCATTTTACATAAAACAGTATTACGAAAATGGCTTTACATATACCAAAAGCACCGGGAGTACCCCAGATGTTAAAAGATGGGGCGCGGGTAAGTTTTTAATGATAACCAAAAATTTACTCTTGTCATGTGGAGTCGGTGGCCGTATGAAACTTTATATTCTCATAAGTTGTTAAGTAATTATTAAAGTAAATTTTAATATACATTTATTGTATACAATGACCAAAATATTTTATCTCACGATACATTTTCCACAAAGTATATTAAATTATATTAAAAAAATGTCGCGATTCACAGTTACCTGCTCTTTCCTACTCTAATTTGTTATTAAAATGGGTACTGGTCATCTTTTCCTATAAGATATATTATTTCAGATGTTTTCTGGGTTGGAAGAAGCTGTTTACCGCAATATAAACGCATGCAAACAATTTGCACAAAGTGTTCGTTCTGCCTATGGTCCTAATGGCATGAACAAAATGATCATTAACCATATTGAAAAGCAATTTGTAACAAGTGATGCGGGTACTATCATCAGAGAGTTAGATGTTGAACATCCTGCTGCCAAACTTATGGTTTTAGCCAGTCAAATGCAAGATGCAGAAGTTGGTGATGGCACTAACTTCGTTATTGTTATATCTGGAGCCTTGTTGGAAGCTGCTGAAGAATTATTGAGGTTAGGAGTAACAACAACTGAAATTGCAGAAGGATATGAGAGGGCTTTGGATAAATGCCTGGAAATTCTTCCAGAACTAGTTTGTCATGAAATCAAGGATTGCAAAAACTTTGATGCTGTTGTTAATAGTATTAAGCCAGCTATAATGTCTAAGCAATATGGAAATGAAGAATTTATAGCAAAACTTGTAACTAAAGCTTGTGTTGCAATTCTTCCTGAAAAAACTACATTTAATGTTGATAATGTCAGAATATGTAAGGTAAGTAATATGTGTAAAAACAGACTTGTTTTTATTTTGTAATATTAAATCAATATTTAATAAGCAAAGGCTATGATAGGATTTTAATAAATAAATGAATATACATATATATGTATATATATAATAATATACTAAAGTATTGAATATGAAACAAGGAAATAAAATATTATAAAACATTTTCAGATCCTTGGTGCTGGACTTTTGCAATCTGAAGTTCTTTCAGGAATGGTTTTTAAACGGGAGGTTGAGGGTGATGTTACAGGTGCAACAAAAGCTAAAGTAGTGGTCTATTCCTGCCCTGTTGACATCACTCAAACTGAAACCAAAGGCACAGTTCTTATCAAATCAGCTGACGAGCTGCTTAACTTCAGTAAAGGAGAGGAATCTCTATTAGAAAAACAGATCAAAGACATTGCTGATGCAGGTGTCAAAGTCATCGTAGCTGGAGCTAAATTTGGGGATATGGCTCTACATTTCCTTAACAAATATGGTGTGATGGCTGTACGTCTCAATTCTAAATTTGATCTTCGTCGTCTTGCTAAAACTGTTAATGCTACTGTAAGTAAAACATGCGTTTTCAATATAAGATTTTTTTAATAAATATTTCAGTGCAAATTTCATTTGAGTGGTCTTAACCAATTATTTTTCACAGGTATTACCCAGATTAACTACTCCAACAGCTGAAGAATTAGGTTACTGTGATACTGTGCGAGTTGATGAAGTCGGAGATACTAGAGTAGTTGTATTCAGTATGGAAAGCAATGAGTCACGTATTTCCACTGTTGTTATCAGAGGTTCAACAGACAACTACATGGATGACATTGAAAGGGCTATTGATGATGGTGTAAATACATTCAAAAATATTGCACGAGATGGAAGGTAAATAGTTCATTTTTAATTATAATAATAATGTCAAAGATTTTTTGCTTTGCAATACCATTTAAATGTTGATTGATATAAAATAATAAGAAATATAATAGTTAATTCTTCCCAAATTTTTTTATCATCAATTAAATATATTATTGTTATAGATTCCTGGCTGGTGCTGGAGCAACCGAAATTGAACTGGCTCAACACCTTCTGACATATGCTGATACATTACCTGGATTGGAACAATATGCAGTCCGAAAGTTTGCTCTTGCACTTGAAAGCATTCCACGGGCCTTGGCTGAAAATTCTGGTGCTAATGCTACTGAAGTTATCAATAACATCTATAAGGCTCACAAGGTAATGATGCTATGCAATTCAAATTTACTAAAATAAAATTTATAAAAATTGCTTAGATCAAAACCAGCTCTGCCATCTGAGTTTGATTTACAAAGCAATAATTAATAATCTGTCCAACAATTCTAAATTCTAAAGTATATTTATTAATATAAAGTTTTTAAATACTGAATCATACTATAGAGCTGAAATTTATTCTTTGTCAATGTTTATGCATTGTTTTCTTAGGAAAATTAGAAAAAAGTGTTATACTTTAATTTTTACTCATATAGCTTCAATGTTTTTATTCTTTCAGGAAAACAACAAGTTTGCAGGATTTGATATAGACTCTGAAAATAATGGTGTTTGCAATGCGAAAGAGTCAGGTGTTTTAGATTCATATGTTTTAAAATACTGGGGCCTTAAATATGCTGTTGGAGCAGCAACTACTATTTTAAAAGTTGATCAAATTATCATGGCTAAGAGAGCTGGTGGACCAAAACCTAAAGCAAAAGCCGGAAGTGATGACGAGTCCTAATACATTCAAAATGCTTTAATCACAAATAGCGCTCGCTAGACTAGATATTTACTTATAATTTTTAATTTAACTTTCAATTTTAACTGCTAATTCTACTACTTCAGTAATTGCTTTAACAATGAAAATACTTACTTGGTATTTTTGGTTAACAATAAAATTATTAAATATATATTAAAAAAAGTTTTTGTATTTCATGAACCTGCGACATAATATTTAAGAGATCATTCGCTTGCCTACTGGCGTGTGTACACACGCGTCTATGCTAAAAGGATTATGTGCGAAAAAGATTGAGCAAACGCCTTACGTGCGACGTGCTTACAGACTCGATTGATGGATACGCTAAAATTGCCTTGGCTTTTGTGATACCCAAGGGCGGATTGGAGATCGGGGCACTATTGTACTTTCTCGGTGTACCATTTTTACATTAATGCTAGTATATATACATATATATAATATATATAAATGATGGTGTGGACGTTCCTAATTCGCATACTATTCATCTGATTACGATGAAATTTTGACGTGTTTGTGCGCTCGTGCGTAGGTTCACATCGTACAATAAATGAGCGGCGAGTTGTATCAGATAATGTCGGACATTAGCCGCTATTATAATAAAAATGATTGATTATATACGTTCACGAATCATTCCACCCATTAAGCATTAGAACGCATTTACATACAGACACAGTGTATGTTAATGTTACACATGTAGTAGAGACGAATCACTTGTTTACGCTATGCCTTCGTGATTGGGACACTCACTTTAAAGTAAGTAGTTAGGTACCAATTTTTTACTTGTTTTTATCCCGTAGACCCGAAAAAAATTATACCGTGTCAAAAACATAATCTCTCGATGAATACTAAACCAACGGATACATTACATTACTACTTACTGGCAAAGTATTTTACAAAGGTAAAGTAGTAGTAGTTAGTAATTACGGTAACATTCTGTCAGTCTGATATAATTCGTGCTTCCCTTCCATCGCTTAAATTATTTATCAATAATAATTGTACCATTTCGAACGTAAGTAAGTTAGAGTAAATAATTATTATGAGTTAATATTAAATATTATGAGAACCCTATTATTTGTAAATATATATATAAGAAAAAACTATACTTTAAGAAATATATTTTTGACACTAGCTGTACCCGCGGTTTCACCCCGCATAACTTAAAGGATCACTATGATTAGTCTTATAATATTTCAGTACTTATATACATCATTTTTAGTTTTATTTTCGTGGGAAATTAGTATTTTTTTTATAGAATATTTAGCGGACGAGCGTATGGGCCACCTGATGATAAGTGGTCACCAACGCCCATAGACGCATATTGTAAGAAATTTTAACCATCTCTTACATCGCCAATGTGCCACCAACCTTGGGAACTAAGATGTTATGTCCCTTGTATTACACTGGCTCATTCACCCTTCAAACTGGAACACAACAATACCAAGTATTGCTTTTTTGCGGTAGAATATCTGATGAGTGGGTGGTACCTAATAGTAATAATATTTATTGGTTTTCGTCTAATCCGGATCTAGATAGGGTAACATACAAATGGCGATGAGAGAAACAGCATTCACTTAAATTTATTCGACAACCTTGAATGTCTTTCCCTGTGCTTTATTGCATTAATGTGACTGCAAACGATACCTTCACAGGAAAATGTTTCCTTTTAAAACTGTAAAGTAAATGTGTGTATTTGAAAAAAAATTACTTATTATCAACTAACCGACTAAGTATAAATTTAACTAATCAATGAGATAAAACATATGCGGTGACGAACCTATAAACTTTAACTTGTAAAGATATTTACAAACCGAAAACAAAAACTTAAGTGTTCCAGCATAAGCATAAGAACTCTATTTAATATGACTAATCATATAGATCTGAACTTATCTTACATTAGTACCTTCTAAATCTCTGAAACTGTCCATTTTTAACTTTGTTTTGTTCCTATAAACTTTCAATCATCATCATTTTACTGACTATCATTTATAGGTAGTAAAAGTTTTGGGCAATTTCAACTGAACAGTCATTTTATAGCATTTTTATCGAATAAATGTTCGACGTGATTCTTTAAACTGACATAACTTTATTATTTATGAACCGATTGAAATGAAATAAGCACTAAATTTCAAGTTAAGTTAGCTACGCATAGTAGCTAATGAAAACCGCACTCAACTCAGTTAAGCCGTTTCTAAGATTAGTGCGCACAAGCGCACAGACAAAAATTCTAACAATTATAGTTTTGGGTTTTATTGCGTGGATAAAGGCCCCCGATAATAGTTTTACTTATTTATCTCCCATGTAAATAAAGCGATCAGTTATAGATTTACATTTTTATTATATTTATAGATTAATATCGGTAATGCACAAATATCGAGTATGTCATCCCTAATACAGCCTACATTATTGACAGCTTCACTCAAATTATTCGATCCTGCTTTTGAATTTTGCCATTTGAATTCATATATAATTGTAGAGGATTCATTAAGTATTTAGAAAATAGCTCGTTGAGTTTTGTGTTAACATATTTAATCTGAAAATATTTAAAACAGCGCAAATATGTCTTCGTATAAAGTAAGTGATGAGTTAGTTATTATAACATATTATTTCATTTTCGAGAAAACAAAAATGTATTGATTTATTATTAATATGATATACATCACACAATTAAATTAATTTTATATATAATTTAAGGTGTATATGAAAAAAGGTAATTTTTATTTATTAAAAGTACTAAAACGAAAGTGATAATTTTAAAATAATGTTTATTGTAATTTTAGCCCATTGACTCAAAAAGAGAAGAATTTAGACGATATTTAGAGCGTGCAGGTGTAATGGATGCTCTAACAAAAGTTCTTGTGAGCCTTTACGAAGAACCAGATAAACCAGAAGATGCCTTAGAGTATGTGCGGAAACATTTAGGCACAGATGGAGGTGATGATGAACTTGAAGTTGCTCGTGCCCGTATTGCGGAACTTGAAGCTGAAAATGCCCTTCTCAAAGGAGAAACAGCACCAACGGAAGGATAAAATCTCATCATCTCATCACGTCTACCATAAATTAATATTAATTCACTTGATCTCAATATGACATGATCTCTTCTAACTCTTGTTGATTCTAAAGAAATGTAACTTAGTGTTATATATTTATGAGAGTAATATTTTTGTTATGAATAAAAGATGTTTAAGTTCAAGTGCAGAAGGCACAAATAAATTTTTTGACAATTATTTCATGCATTATTTTACTTATAATTAACAAAAAAAAATTATGGAATATTAATTTCCATTTGATTTCAACTAGTTGGTTATTCATTTAAATAAAATTACAGTAAATGTCTAATTAATGAAGACCTTGTGTCCTATATCTTATATAGTTTAGGGATTCCTCATTTCTGCATTTTAAAGATTTGGCAGATATTGATCAAACACTTGAATCTATTTGTGAGATGGATTAAAAATAAATTAAGCATTTGATTTAGTGGACTTTTAGGAAGTTCCACATTAAAGATTCCAATTGAATATGTTGAACAATTAGGATCCTAGTGAATACTAGGCAAGTTCTGCCCTACCTTTTAAAGAAACTTGTATTATTTAAAAACAAAGTGCGACCAATAAAAATTTTAAGAGGTTGTCCTGTAGGTTGGAATTTACAGAATGTCACAAATCAAGGAACAAAGCACTGCTCCTTCCTAATGACTAATTAAATTTATTTTAAAACATAGATATATTATATTTAAGAGCATATAAATTATGGTAAAAAATTTAAAGATGCATACTATTATTACCGCTAAATAATCCTCTAGATTTCATCAACATAATTATGTGTTAGTATATTACTGTATAGGTAGTTGGTACAAAATAATATAATAAGTGTATGTGATCAGAAACTATAAAAAAGGTAAGATGAAATAAAAATGCCACACTGGTTTGATCTTCTCTTATATTATTTTTAAGTAATATAGAACATGACTACTCTCAACCACATAAATAATGTCTGGCTACACATGGTTCTCTTTATTTATGCCAAATTAAACAGCAGCACTGATGACTTCTGTCAATTTTTTAACTTTGGAGGCAATGCTCATGTCCACATATCTATCTCCAATAGACACAATCATACCTCCAATCAATGCAGGGTCGACTTTGGCGGTAAGTTGTATGGTCTCACTGCCTTTGAGGAATTTCTAAAATTAATTTGTTATAAGTTAATATTGTAACATAGGTTACTGGTTAAAAGATCTATATAGATACAATGGAAGCAAATTTATTGTTTGTTTATAAATAAAAAATATATGGTAATTTCAGAAAAGCAAAAGTTATACTTCACTCACTGAATACTGAATGTCACTGAATCAATTTTAATAAGATATGGTATTAAAGCAAGCTTGAAGCTCTCTACATAGACTAGTTTGAATATATATATATTATATTTACCTTGAGAGCACTTTCCAAATTCTGCTTTTGAGTTTGATCCAAGGGTTTGGCAGTGATGACTTCACATGCAACCTCTCCTCGATGAGCTGCCATCATCATTTTGAATGCATTGATAACACCCTCAACCTTGCCCAATCGTCCATTTTCAGCCATAAGCCCCAGTAAATTGCCTGTGGTTGGAGACAAGCTTGTCTGTAAAGATAGGGCAATTTTGAAGCAGTTTTTACAAATATATAACCAAAAAGTGGACAGTCAACGGGCACTGATCACTAAGTAGCGGTACATATCCTACCCAGATATGACATTGAAAGATCTATAATTCTAAATAGCCTTATGATCATATCATCATCAATATATAACTAATATCAGTATACTAACTGCCTCGTTGGTCTAGTGGCTAGAAATAAAGCCCCTGACCCAGAGGTCATGGGTCCCAGGTCAGGCTAATAAAAAGTTATTGAGCTCTTCTTTCAGAAACTTCTCAGTAGCAGCCCGGGGTCTGGAAGTAGGAAGTGTATACACTCCCGTGCCTCACAAAACACGTAAAGCTGTTGGTCCCGCACCTAAACTCTTTCTGGTTATGTCGGATTATGAGAGCTAGGGAATAGAGAGTGCACCTGTGTTAGCACACACACTTGTGCACTAATATCTCCTGTGCAGTTGGCTAATCTCTCCAGAGATTGGCCAGCGTGGCCGAAATTGGTTTGGAGACCCTTACTTAATATCAGTATAACCAAAATGAAGTTTATGATGATACATATCTTGTGCCAGTGTTGAAAATGGCTCAATAAAAACATTTAAGCTAGAAATTGCAGTATGAAGTATTTATGTTGAGCTAAGTTCATAATACAATTATATGATTTAGAAGTAAAATTATTGTAGTTTGAGCTCCACTAATTTTCATGAAATTTTAGAAGACTACTTTAGAAATAGAATATTATAATACAAACAGTGATTACCTTAGTTTTGAAAATATAGAAAAGAATAAATACAAAAATCTTTTTTACAAAATTAAAAAAGTTATAACTTACTTTAGAAGATAAGTGTTTTATAGCATCTACTTTCAAAGCCCTTTTAAGAGTAGGGTTGACGATGAACTCTTTCAATTTGGCATCAGTTTTAATGGATTGCTGAAACTGCGTGAGTTCTTTCTCAACTGTATCCAAGGCCTTGCTTTTTGAGGCTGCAGAATACAGAGCTGAGGCATATCTGCCCTCCAAACTAAAAACTTGTATAGGAGGTTTGACAAGTTGAGCTGCAGCTGATGAAGTGCTTAGCGAGCGAACCTGTAAGTTACGTAATTTAATTATTTCGAAAAAAAAAATGCGATGGATTAATTTAATTTAGTGAGAATATGTTTTTACCAGCATATTTGTCTTCATCATCGACATGGTGGTATCTCTATACGTAATATGTGCAATTTAAAAAATATTAATGTAATAATTGCTGTTCGGTTCCTAACACCATACCATGTACATTGCACAGATAACCACAGAACACTTTTACTCAGAGAGCAGATAATACAAAATCAATTTCAGTCTGAATTTTTTGACATTTGATATTCGAAAAATACTTGTCGCCGGAACAGCTATTTACTTAGGAATGGTATACATTTACATTTAACATAGATAAATATTTTAGTCTGTAAATTACTCAATACCTCTGTAAGTCTTTAAACACCAAGAGCGCTTTATAATAAACTAATGAAGCGATCATATTGACAAATTTAATACTGAAAAATAAATATATAAAAATCTATTAAGCCAAATACTTTTAGCTCGATGCTATAAATTATAATTCAGTGATATTTTAGAAAGCTATATTGCATTTACACGATTTTAAAATTTAATCTATTTACTGTATTATATTGTTATAGGGCTCGAAAACTGGTAACCCTACTATGATTACAGATACAGATTACAATAAATTTTTCAACGTGCGCGGCAAGGCAAGGAGCTATGGCCACGCAATAACTCGAAACAATCACGAAATTGTTTGAATTAACATTTTAGACGCTACAGTCTATGTTTAAAATAAGTTAATTGAATGCTGAATATATAGTATACTTGTACAAGTGCTTGTATTTTAAACCAATATGACTTCGAATGAAGGCCGAGCTCAGTCAAACTTGCATCAGCAAGATTTGTCTAAATTAGTAAGTTGGAAACTACCGTAACTGCCTAAATTAATATCTCCTGATGATTTATCTTACATACTTTATAGTTATATTAAATCGTTTAGTGAGAATTAATTATGAAACATGATATAACCTATAACAAGAAGTAACGAATTTTCAACCAATAAAGTTTACTAATGTTTCGTTTTAGGATGTCACAAAGCTATCTGCTTTATCCCCTGAAGTAATATCTAGACAAGCCACTATTAACATTGGTACAATTGGTCACGTAGCCCATGGTAAATCAACTGTGGTAAAAGCAATATCTGGTGTGCAGACTGTCAGATTCAAGAATGAATTGGAACGAAATATTACTATTAAATTAGGTAAGTCGTTTTATTTTGTAATTAATAATTTAAGTAAATCCGTTAGCAGAAAATATTAACGATGCATGTATGACAATAATTTGACATTAAGTCCTACTAAAGTAACTAAATTTTTCTCTAATTGTTTTTCATATTTAATTAAGTATGTATTTAATGTGATATGAGGATGATATGTATATAATATGCCATATGGTTACAAACATATGGCATAGATTGTTATTGTTGTGTGCATATAGTTCTGTCAACAATGAAATATTTTTCATCACTTTTTTATAAACAATAATTACATATTTAATTACAATTTATAATTATTGTTACCACATCCTTTTACATTTTTGTCAGAAAAAATAAATAAATAAACAATACATTTTAATAATTGTAATATATTTTTAGCTTTAAGAAAGTAAAAAAATCCTTTGCAATGTACCATGTGAACAGAATTATTAAAGCTTTTATAGTTATTATATTTATATGAATAATAAATAATAAAAATTATTGTTAATATAAATCACATGGTATGTTGCAGAGCGCCTGACCGAGTCAGTTATAAGAATGTATCGTGATAGAGCCGATGAAAGAGATGAACATATTTTTATCGGAAAGTTTAGAAAAGCGAAAAAGAGACCTCTGCCATTAGATACAGAAACAATAATAGAAAAACCTCAAAGCAAAAAACAAAAAAGACATAAACAACAACCAGAAGAGTTCATCATAGAACAAATTCTTGATTTCAAATATGTATCGGGTAAAGAAAGCTTTTTCATTAAATGGAAAGGTTGGAATGACAGTGAAAACACTTGGGAACCAATTGAAAATCTAGATAATTGTCCAGATGTTTTAAAAAAGTTTTTAATTAGTGAAGAGTTAAAAAATTGTAAAAAAATTGAAGAACTTAAAGAAGAATTATCTTTTGACAATTTACTTAGTGAGGAGAATCTTATTAAAAGACTTGATGAATTTGATGAATCCAACCTTACTACATTAAAAGAGAACCTATTATTAAAATTACTTTCAATGATATATCTAAATGAGTCGAATGAACTTTATGCATGTGATCTTGTTCAAGAAACAAGAAATATTTTACAGTTATATGTTATGTGTAGAAAACGCTGTCGTCAGCTAATGGCCCTCAAAGATTGGGAAGATTATTTGAATCAAGTCGATAAATGTAAGAAGTTAACAGTAGAAAATGATGTTGATTTAACTGGTCCACCAGAAAATTTTACGTACATAAATGAATCAATACCTGGAGTTGGTGTAGTTATTCCCAATGACCCACCTATTGGTTGTGAATGTGATGCCTGTAACTGTCGATCAAAATCCTGTTGTGGAATGCAAGCAGGTTTATTTGCCTATACAGTTAATAGAAGACTTCGAGTCGCTACAGGTACACCAGTATATGAATGTAACAAAGCATGCAAATGTTCACCAGATTGTAATAATCGTGTAGTTCAACGGGGACGAAATTTTAAATTGACTATATTTAAAACGGCTAATGGCTGTGGATGGGGAGTAAGATCAGATCAGAAGATTAAGCAGGGACAATTTCTATGCCAATATGTTGGAGAGGTTATTACTTTTGAAGAGGCAGAGAAACGTGGAAGGGAGTATGATGCTAATGGATTGACTTATCTGTTTGATTTAGATTTTAATTCAGTGGAAAACCCATATGTTGTGGATGCATGTAATTTAGGTAATGTATCACATTTTATAAATCATTCATGTGATCCAAACCTAGGTGTATGGGCTGTATGGGCAGATTGCCTGGACCCAAACCTACCAATGTTAGCTTTATTTGCTACGAGGGACATTGAAGCAGGAGAGGAGATATGCTTTGACTACTTGCAAAAGTCCTCTGAAAGTGAAGAAGATACAGAAACTCCTGTTATATCTATGGAAAATGTAGAAGATAACACCTGTATACCTAATGCTTCCGAAGCGAATACTACAATTTCTCCAGTTTCACCTGTGAAGACTAGATTTGAAATGCAACAACAAAATATGGCATTGCTCAGAAATCGTACTGAATGCAAATGTGGGGCTTTAAAGTGCAGAAAATATTTGTTCTAATAAATATTAATGATAATTACTACTTACAGTTGTAAAAGCAAGAAATTAGATTACAGTATTTAGATATATTTTAGCTGTTTATTAAAATGATAAAATCTTTATGCAATTATTAAACACACTAAAGATATTTAAAAAGTAAAAAAAGAAAAAAGTAAAAAAAATATTTAAACTTAGAATCTCAGTAAAAAATTAAATTCTCAGAATATGTTTCCTCTCTCCAACCTTTTCACTTTAAATTATTCTTATATTATCTTTATTTGGTACAACTGACTGGCAAAGTGTTTTGTAACGAGTTTTATAAATACGCACACGCTCGAGAAAGTGCAAATGTAGTGCCAAGTAGCCAGCATGCTTGCTATACATGTAATCTGTTTGCACATACAAGTTCTTACTATGTTCGCATCTAAGCGGATTTTGTCCGCTGTTAAGAATCAGATATGTTTTCAGTTTCTTTATTTTAGATTTTCATTTACTAAGACTTTCATTTCAATATATATATATATAATTTAAGGTTAATGTTGAAACATACTTTAAGAATTTAATACCTAAAAATTAAAATACAAATATTTTATGTAAAAAGCCACAAGAATTAAATTACTAATGTAAACAATTTATATGATGAAATATGTAATTTCATTAAAGAATATTTCATTGCTGATGTTTGCAACTTATCAATATTCATTAATACTATTAAAAATACAAAAAAAAATGTATCACACAAAATCATATTCAATCTTATTCATATGATTCATGTTTATTTGTATTGTAACATTTATACTTTGAGTATTATACAATTTATTTAGATAGAGTAAGATTTATGTTTTGAGTAATTTTGAAACATATTGTATTGTTTGTACTAAAATTTTGAGATGAAATTTTTAATGTGCCTTAAAATTTCTTTTTTGCCTTTTAAGATCGTATTAACTATGAGACCTTATAATAATTGTTAAACAAAAAGAAATACATATATTTGAAATATTAGGTACATAGTTTCAAATAGTGAATATGGTGTTAATGATTTCTATTATTCTGTTAGTTAAACTATGATATGAACAAAATGTTGATTATTTTTCTATATAATTGTTAAGAGCATTCAGTTTTATTACAAAGTATTAAAGACGTTTCGTATATTTCAATATCTTCTTACTTATCAATTGCATTTCATTTGCTAAAATTGTACAAAATATTCAGTTATTGCTTTATTAATTGCATATAAGTATTTCAATCGTCCTATAGTGGCGAGGAACAAACACAACATGAAAGGCATTGCCAAGACGAGTACTCTGTTCACTGCTTTCAGGCAGTTAGACGGCCTTTTGTTAGTCTTCTAAACATTTTGGAAGTATAAAATAATTAATAAAATGTGATTTAGTATAAAACCATATTTTTTAATATTACAAATAACCAAGACCAGTGACAGTCAAAAGTGACATAACAGATTCAATCATGGTAACATACGGTGGTAGCTTTACATAATCCAAAAGTGCTAGTATGTCTAGTATAATATATATTTTGATTGCGTATAACATATTTTGCAGCCTAAAATATTAAAACAGATGAACATGTATATGTTATTTTTTAATTTAAAGCTCATGCATAAATCACAATAAATTTTATTGTTTTTGACAAAAAAAATTAGCTATTTATAGTATTTGACATTAAGATTTACCTTAATACAATTACTTAAACTTTAAATGTACTGTTTTGGAAAATCCTGCTAACAATTCATAAAGACATCCTAGATAGTTTTATTAAATATTATAACAGCTTTTATAATATTTTTTTTGAATAATTGAATTTTCACAAATTCTATCACTCACTCAATGGGGATATGATGTGTACACATAGTCAAACAAATTTGACAAAATGGGTAATATTTATTTATAATTTGTTTAAAAATATATATATTGATAATGAAACTTCAATAAGAGGACACTGCACTAAAATGTAATTATATTTGTAAGGTTACGCAAATGCCAAAATCTACAAATGCGACAACCCGAAATGTCCTCGACCGACCAGCTACACGTCGGGTGGCTCCTCCAAGGACGACAACTTCCCGTGCTTGCGACCCGCCTGCACCGGCCGCTTTCAGCTCGTACGCCACGTCAGCTTCGTGGACTGCCCCGGTCACGACATTCTCATGGCCACCATGCTCAACGGAGCCGCTGTCATGGACGCGGCCTTACTTCTCATTGCTGGTGAGAACATTTGTTGCCTGTCACAATATAAATATTTTCTAAGCAGGTGTATGGTGACTTTTTTATTTAGTTGACCACGTCCTACCTTCGTCTATAGACACTCGAACTACAAGTAGTTTCCACGCAGGGCAAACCTGAAGCCAAATGAAATAGTGAGAAGTTTTTTTTTTTACAATTAATAGGCCAGCTTTTGACCGTTGATTTGCCTGATGTTAAGCATCGACACGGTCTATGATGTAGCACACTTGCCTATAAGAAACCTGTTTACTTTGGATTTGAAGACAACAACATTGTACCTATCAGGAAATACGGACTCTGGTAGAACATTCCACAGTTTCGCAGTGCGAATTATGAATGTAGATTCAAAGCGCTTCGTACGTAGGCGGGGAATTTCCACTGTGTACCTATGGCGCTTTGGTCGCGTTTGCCTGGCCGTTTGATAGTAAAAGTGTAACCAACATAACATCTTACACCATCAATGAGTAACCAACCATTGAATCTAAGATGACTTATTTCTGTTTTGCAGGCAATGAGTCATGTCCGCAACCCCAGACCAGTGAACACTTGGCGGCGATAGAAATCATGAAACTGAAACACATACTCATATTGCAAAATAAGATAGACTTGGTCAAGGAGGGCCAAGCTAAGGAGCAACATGAACAAATCACTAAATTCGTCCAGGGCACCGTCGCCGAAGGGGCCCCGATCATACCTATCTCTGCTCAGCTTAAATATAACATTGAGGTAAAACTAAATCAAATGCTGACGCCAGTTTTTCATAACCCAAGTATAATAGTTTCAATGTCGATAATGTCATCAATACTACTTTTACCCAAAACTTTAGAATATCATGAGGCATTTCCTTCGCAGGTTCTGTGCGAGTACATCATGAAGAAAATCCCGGTTCCGATACGAGACTTCACGTCTCCCCCGCGCATGATCGTGATCCGTTCCTTCGACGTGAACAAGCCGGGCTGCGAGGTCGACGACCTGCGCGGGGGCGTGGCGGGCGGTTCCATCCTGCAGGGCGTGCTCACCGTCGGCATGGAGATTGAGGTAACCCGTCTCTGACCCCACGATCTTGCCTGCAGACACTTGACTACCATATAAAAGTGTGCACTCCCACTTTTCTAATGTTGTCACGTGATCATAATTAAGTGACTCAAATAACAAAAATAACGATAAATTAAATCACAAAAACAACTATCTAAAGTGCATAAGAACGCATATCGTTGCGGTTATATGAAACTATGCTAATTAAACCAATTAATCGCGTCTTCGTGTCGTAAATGTGAAATCAGAGCCAAGTTCAATATTATGATATATGCCTTGGTTGTTGACTTCAACGACAAAAGAAGTGAGATCTAAATGGGTGCCAAGTTCAATGGTCAGTCTTGAATGTAGTAACATAAAATATTTTAAAACAACTTTAAAAAAAATGGTTCGTGTAATTATTACACACGGTGCTGCTCGCCAGTTCTATTGGCTTGAACTTGGCTTGACACGCTACCTCGTGTCTAGATCCGATTTTGCTGTTTTTTCACTATTACTGTAATACTCATTATAAAAAGGTTAACGACTTAGATCCCATTATCGGCAAGTTGATGGTAATATTAAAAAGCATCATCACTTATTAAACGAGCCGGTTGGCGTGGTTGGTAGACACTTGCCTTTCACGCCAACACACCTTGCCGATTGTGGGTTCGATTCCCACCCAGGACAGACATTTGTGTGCATGAACATGTCTGATTTACAAAAGAAAAGTAGTATATGTAGTATATCAGTTGTCCGGTTTCCATAGCACAAGCTTTGTACAAGCTTAATTTGGGATCAGATGGCCATGTGTGAAAAATTTCCCAGGATATTATTATTCCCCTGCTAAACATCAATAATTTTTTCTTCTTGTGCTTAATACATATATCTTAGACTACATAGTCGGTGATTCAGTGACGAAGTGTCTTATGCCACTGACCACTGACCACCTCGTCTGGCTGCAGGTGCGTCCGGGGCTGGTGAGCAAAGATGCAGACGGCAAGCTGACGTGTCGGCCGATCTTCTCGCGCATCGTGTCGCTGTTCGCGGAGCAGAACGAGCTGCAGTACGCCGTGCCCGGAGGACTCATCGGGGTCGGCACCAAGATAGAACCCACTCTGTGTCGCGCGGACAGACTCGTTGGACAGGTGACGCTTCACACGTACCTTACAAATAATACCGACCGCCACGGTGGAGGGTTGGGCTGCCATGGGCCTTAACTTTACTGTGGCTTAAGATAACTATAGTATAATTAATCATTCGCTGCTCGCATGGTATATAAACTTGGGATTATTTGTCAAACATACGTGGCGGTTCTATGAAAGTTCATAATGAAACTCCACGCTAGTTGTCATATTACGTTATTATGATTAACATAAGAGGACAACTCTTATTATAAATGAATTATTCTATAGATTGATAAGATTGTATATATAAATAAAAGAAGCATGACATATTATGTTATATTTCATATTTATTACTAATGTTTTTTTATTAAACTAATTATAGAAGAAGAAATGACAAGTGATATTTACGTGCACACGAGCAGCAATCATATGTTGTATTTATTTTTATTGTATTAGTTTTAAGAAATTAGATATTTAGTCAATCAATCAATCAACAGCCAATCGTTGTCCACTGCTGAACATAGGCCTCTCCCAAGGTGCGCCAATGCTCCCTGTCCTCCGCCTTCCGCATTCAGTTGGTACCCGCCACCTTCTTAAGGTCGTCGGTCCACCTGGCTGGAGGGCGCCCTACGCTGCGCTTGCCGATTCGCGGTCTCCACTCTAGGACTCGTCTGCTCCAACGGCCATCGGTCCTACGACATACGTGACCAGCCCGCTGTCACTTCAGCCTGCTAATTTTGCAAGCTACGTCGGTGACTCCGGTTCTTTTCCTGATAATCTCATTTCTGATCTTATCCTTCAAAGATACTCCGAGCATAGCTCGCTCCATAGCACGCTGAGCGACTATGAATTTGTGGACTAGTCCCGCAGTTAGTGTCCACGTTTCGGCACCGTATGTCATGGCAGGTAAGACGCATTGGTTGAAGACTTTCGTCTTCAAACATTGCGGTATAGACGACTTGAAGACTTGACGAAGGTTGCCAAATGCTGCCCATCCCAAGCGAATTCTTCGATCGGCTTCCTTCTCGAAGTTGTTCCTACCGACTTGTATTATCCTATTGAACATGACCTCGGTCTTGTCCAAGTTTATACCGAGACCGACATACCGGGAAGATTCGCCTAGGCTACGCAGCATTTCGGTGAGTTGTTCCAGCGACTCTGCTATGATAACGATATCGTCGGCAAATCGAAGGTGTGAGATGTACTCGCCGTTTACATTGACTCCATACTCAGTCCAATCCAGCGTCTTGAAAACGTCTTCCAACGCGTTGGTGAACAGTTTCGGGGATATTACATCCCCCCTGTCTCACCCCTCTGCGCAGTTGGAGCGCCTTCGTCTTACAGTCCTGGATGTGGACAGTCATTGTAGCGGCGTTGTACAGACATCTCAGTACCTCGATATATCTCCAGTCGATATGACATCTCTGCAATGAGTCGAGCACTGCCCAGGTTTCGATGGAGTTTCTCGTAGGCTTTCTCGTAGTCCACAAATGCCATACACAGCGGCTGATTGTACTCTTCGGTCTTCTGCACAATCTGCCGAACAGTATGGATGTGGTCCACGGTGCTGTAGCCTGATCGAAAGCCGGCTTGCTCTGGGGGCTGGAACTCGTCAAGTCGTCTGGCGAGACGGTTCGTGACGACTCTTGAGAACAGCTTATCCACGTGACTCAGGAGGGAGATTGGTCTGTAGTTTTTCAAGAGGGTTTTATCACCTTTCTTGAAAAACAGTACCACCTCACTCCCGCTCCACGTTTCCGGGGTCTTGCCATGTTGGATGACGGAATTAAAGAGGCTTGCTAGCTCTTTCAGGACCGGAGTCCCGCCTGCCTTAAGCAACTCTGTTGTGATTCCGTCATCTCCCGGGGCTTTGTTGTTTTTAAGCTGTTCTAGAGCCGCCCTAATCTCGCCTTGGTCAACGACCGGGAGCTCCTCGGAGAAATGGCGCATAAGAGGGGCGCGCTGGTCATCAATACTGATTCCCACGGGTTTATCCGATCTTGAAGAGAACAACTGCCCATAAAACCTCTCTACTTCTCCGACAATCTCAGGCCTAGAGGTAACGACCCCACCATTTTCAGTTTTAAGTTTTGTCAGACGCGGCCTCCCAAACTTGCGAGCGAACACTTTCGATCCCCGATTTTGCTCAATCGCAGCCTTTATGGCACGGGTATTGGAGCGTCGGAAATCGCGTCGCGTCAGCGTTTTTATTGTTCGGTTTAAGGTCTTATCTGACAAAACCGATGGTAGTTCTCGTCGTTTTCTCATGAGCTCGAGTGTCTCAGCAGAGAGTTTTGGTGTCTCTTCTCTGTGGCGGAAAACACTTGCGGGATGTGTTTTGCAGTATTTTGACCAGCGTGTCAGTTTTCTCATCAATGCTGCTTACGGTTTCTAACGCGGTGAATTGATTTTGAAGTTCCATTTGGAACTTTTCGGAGCCTTGAGCAGCTTGGAGCAAGGTAGGTCGGAGAGTAGACCTCATCATTCTCGATCTTTCGGCTTTGAAGTCGATATTTAGAGTGCCTCGAACCAAGCGGTGATCACTTCCGGTATTAAACCTGTTGATCACTGTAACATCTCTAAATATGTGCCTTTTATTCGAAATGATAGTCTATCTCGTTCCTTGTCACGTTATCGGGGCTTCGCCAGGTCCACCTCCTCTGAGGCTTCTTTTGAAAGAAAGAATTCATCAAAAAGAGCCCCTGCGCTTCGAGAAAGTTTACCAGCATTTGCCCCCTGTGATTTCTGCATCCCAAGCCGTAAGGTCCGACTTTCGATTCACCGTTATCTTGTACTCCCACTTTAGCATTAAAGTCTCCCATAACAACATTGTAGTGGCCCTTCGAGGTGTCGTTGAGGGCCTTTGCGATGTCCTCGTACATCGCTTCGACCACATCATCAGAGTATGTCGAAGTTGGCGCATATACCTGTACGACCTTCAGGGAGTACCTGTCGGAAAGTTTTAGGACAAGGTACGCTACCCGGTTTGACACACTACTGATTTCCACAATGCTGCTAATGAGATCCTTTTTGACTAGAAAACCGACACCACCCTGGGAGAGGTTATCACCTTCACGGAAGTAGAGTAAGTTACCGGACTCTAGAGTTATCGTGTCCTCCCCCTGTCTTCGGACTTCAGATAACCCCAGTATATGCCAGTTTATATGACTTAACTCTACTTCTAATTCGGCGAGGTAATGGTCCAGCCTCATCGAGCGTCCATTGTACGTTGCCATGTGAAGTCGTCTTATATGGTAGCCTGCCGTGAACCGGTGATTCTTAGCACCCCCTGCCCTGCCGATACCGCGACCGCTACCTTGGTCGGGCCTAGCGGGCTTGCCGGTAACTGGGGGCCTTTTTTTGGGCGCATCTGCCATTTAGGAGGGTTTGCCCATACTCGTCGCGCTGGGCAGGCGTGTTGGCGAGCGCAGTAGGGGGTTGAGATGTTTATGGGGGAGGGGACGCTGCTGCCCATCCCCCCTTTTCCCCGTCCCTCAGTCGCCTCTTACGACACCCACGGGATGAGATTGGGGGAGTACTATTCTAAGCCGGTACTCCACGGCGTTATTTCTTATAAATAAAATATTTTTTATAACAATTTCGCCATATTTATGTGCTTATCTAACTTATATTAATTGTCTTGTCTTGTCATGTTAATTGTGTACAACTATTACTGGTACTGTGAAACACTACAAACATATTATGCTGTATATATTTTATGTATTTATTGCCAATTGAAAATCCAAGTTAAGCTGTGTGAATGATAATTTTTACAAATGTTTAGGTTCTCGGAGCTGTAGGTGCGTTACCTGGTATATTTGTGAAGCTCGAAGTCTCGTACTATCTTCTCAAACGTCTTCTCGGTGTTCGCACAGAAGGCGACAAAAAAGCGGCTAAAGTGCAAAAGTTGACCAGAAACGAGGTATGTTGTAATGAGAATCGATAATTTATTTGTTTAAAACAATCGCTTTAATATTTTGACGAGCCGGTTGGCGTGGTTGGTAGATACTTGCCTTTCACGCCGAAGGTTGTGGGTTCGATTCCCACCCAGGACAGACATTTGTGTGCATGAACATGTCTGTTTGTCCTGAGTCTGAGTGTAATTATCTATGTATGTATGTATTTAAAAAAAAAAGTAGCATATGTAGTATATCAGTTACCTGGTTTCCATAGCACAAGCTTTGCACAAGCTTAATTTGGGATCAGATGGCCGTGTGTGAAAAATGTCCCAGGATATTATTATAATTATATTATTATTAATATCATTTTAATCCTTAGAAAGCACCATTTACAAATGATATTTAAATATTTGATTGTCGTGGTAGTTCATTGATGCCATATGCAATTCTTTCTTGGTGAGTAATAATTAAGAACAAAAATATCATAAAATAAGCTTTGTAGGCTTAACTTAACAATAACAACTGCAATTTAACTTGAAAGTAATTCAAACTTAACAGTTCATCAGACAATGTATGCATAATATAAATATGATTTGAGTCAATTTTTGATACACCATATACAACTGATTGTGTATGTTTGGCATAGTTAAGAGACTTGTGTGAAAAATTATCCATTCATTGATCTCATTGATACTAACGAAGTAAATGATCACATTCAGGTCTGTGTTTACTTATCAAGTCTGCTATAATATACTACCACCAGTATATATATAGCATACTTATCAAGTATACTATATATATACTGGTGGTAGGGCTTTGTGCAAGCTTGTCTGGGTAGGTACCATCTACTCATCAGATATTCTACCGCAAAACAGCAGTACTTGTTATTGTTGTGTTCCGGTTTGAAGGGTGAGTGAGCCAGTGTAATTACAGGCATAAGGGATATAACATCTTAGTTACAAAGGTTGGTGGCGCATTGGCTATGTAAGCGATGGTTGACATTTCTTACGATGCCATTGTCTAAGGGCGTTTGGTGACCACTTGCCATTAGGTGGCCCATATGCTCGTCCGCCTTCCTATTCTATAAAAAAAAAATATTATGAAGGTGGGCATTGACAACTGCAACAAAAGTTTAATTTTTTAGTCTCATTGTTTTTCAATAAATTTTTACCAACTTATAAAAATAGTTTTAGTAATTATAAGGCAAATATCTGGTTAAATTTTCAAAATTCTTAACATATGAAACAAATGATATATTTTTTATTTATATTCATTTTACCAGGCGCTGCTTGTAAATATTGGATCCTTGAGTACTGGTGGTAGAGTAATTGCTACCAAAGCCGATTTAGCAAAGATTGCGCTTACCAGCCCGGTATGCACAGAGATTGGAGAGAAGGTGGCACTCAGTAGAAGAGTGGAAAATCACTGGAGGTAAATGTGAAATAATGTTTTAACATCAACCCATACAACCCATTCTACATTCAGACAGGTTTAGTATATCTGTAGTTAAAAGGAAAAGCAGCATGTAAAGATCCATAATCAATTTCCAAAACAAAGTTAATGTGTTTGTCTATAAAATAATTATTTCACTCTTAACCATTTATAGGTTTGGTACAAAGAAGTTTTGACAAATACAAAATTAAGCAAATCCTTGTAAAATTCTTGGAAATTTATTTTTAAAAAATATAAAAACCATATTAAAAGTTAAGAATAACAACTAATAACATATGCTTAAATTTCTTGTTCTAAGTGTGTAATTTAAACAATTTATCATAAAATTGTCTGTACTTTGTAGTACAAACTGTAAGAATTATATATTTTATGATTAACTTTGCAAGGTATTTAAAACTAGTATAGTCTATGAGATATCGTTTTATAATCATATTGTATAATTAAACTCAAAAAAATATTACAGGTTAATTGGTTGGGGCCAGATCCAAGGAGGCGAAACTATAGAGCCTGGACGAAATTAAAGTGCTTATATCTTTTGTATTGTATGTACTGTCATATTTAATATTAATAAAAAATATTATTAAAAAATGTTTTATTTGAATTAACAACAAACTTGGTTTAAATGAGTAAATAATTTATTGGATCATGTACAGTTGAGATGTTAATTTTAGGCCATGTATATAAAAGTATTGATATCTTCGTCATCACGACGCATGTACTTGTGCTCTATAAGCCATTCTAACTGCTCTTTAATCATCTTCTTTGAAGGCAGGAACATATTCTTGAGGATTTCAACAAGTTCACTCTGTAATTAATCATGGGTTACAATAGTGTCTCTCGATCTTAATTCAAAGTGCATCAGTTTATTAAAAATATTTTAATAAAACAATACTAACACATTCCTTTAAGAATTAATAAATTATAATTAAGTTATAGTGAAATATGAAAGTAATACATACCTGAAGTGCAGTATTTGTGATGCGTTTCCTCATCTTTAATATTTTTATTATTGCTTCTTGGGTTCTTAGAATTCTTAATTGAACAATGGAGTGATTATCTTCTATTTGAGAACGTTCTGTACTAAGTTGAAGTCTACCAATTAAGTTTATTTTACCCCTTCTTTGTGGTTTACCATTTTTAATAAGAGCAAATTCTTGATTGACCCAAAATGTTGTATTTTCCGAAAAATCTTTTGGATTTTGTACAAGTGGTTTATAGCATAAAAGCTGCCTTTTGAGTTTAGGGAATGCAACTAATGACCAAAGAGTTCTCCTCAATTCTGGATCAGGTAATTCTGTAGCAAGTCTTAGATTTTCATATGTTACTTTTTCCATAGGTCTTTGATTCCATGCAAATAATACAGCCATTTGAAAAGTTGTCACATCTAAATCAAATCTGCCTACTGTGTTAGCAAATGTGATAGTACCATTACTCATATGGTGATACCATTGCAATTTTCTGCCAGAGTGCTTCTTCTTATAAAATTCTTCTACTTCTGGAATATAATCCTCTAATTCTAGAGGAAGACTTACAGTAACTCTTTCAGAACCTCTAGCCCAAGCACCAGCATTGAGAATTTTAATATTAATAGCGTCATGCCTTGTAGTTTCACCTCTAAATTGTGTGTTCAGATCTTCACTTACTTTAATATCTTGGAACATACGAGCTAGCTTATTAACATAATCAGCTGGCATACCAACTTCACGCAACCACTCAACCATATCTTCTTCCTTTTCTGAATCTGCACTAGAATCTAATATCAACCTTCTAGTCAAATGTGCTTTATGGTATCGCATAAAAACATCTTTATTTTCAATGTATTTTAAAACTAATAAAACATCTCTTAACCTACATTCTATCTGTTCACTTGTTAATCTTTTACTCAATGGTGTCTTACGTAACAACATATCACAGTAGTTAGCAAGCAGCTCAGGACACTTGCTTTCTGGGGCAGTACCCTTGCTGCCGCGTATTAAGGCTGATGATGGCAGTTCCAACTTAAAAACTGTAGTATCATTTACAACACACTTATAAGCTTTATCCCTAGCAGTTAAAAATCTAGGATCATCCATAAAAGCATCTTTAGCTAAAGAACTAAATTTTTTAAACAGATCTAATAGACGCTCTACATATTTTTCAGAGTCTGTTGTTATTATATCAGCAGATGCAACCATGTCTGCTAAGCCTGCAGACACAATATGAGCTTCCAAGTCTCTTAATATTGGTGTAACACCTTCCGGCACTCTATCGAGAAGGCGAAACATTAGCTGAAGTTTATCTGTCTCACCAGCTTTAATTAAAGGAGCACTTTCAGCAAGTAATGTGGGCAAATGTTCCCCAATAAGAACTTTTTCACAACATTGTGTAAGTGCTGCAACACTTCCACTCCCAGGCTCTAAATATCTATGTGCTCTAGCTTCTTCTTCTTTAAGTCGTTGATCTGCATATTTCATATAAGACTGTACACCATTAGATAATAAATGCTCGCTTGCTTTCAATTTATAAAACTCCTCTGTTGCTTGCATGTATGCAGCTTCAAAGTTTTCTCTGTATATTTGTAGTTTATCAACTAAATTTGAACATAAATTAACTGAAAAGTAAAATAGAAGTGTTATTTCATTGTGTATGTTAGTTTCATATTTTAGATACAATTTTAAGTTATTCATTTAAAATTTTAAAATAATGAATGAATGAAACTTACCATAAGACTCTCTTACACCTATAACAAGCTGTGAGTCAAAGGATTCACCATTACGTTCTGCTTGTACAAGTTTCATAGCTGAATCTTGTAATCTTTGCTTGATTTCCACAAAAATACTTTGATTCCAAGAGTCCAACATCAACTTTCGCACTAAGCTATCTTCTATGTTGTTATTATTATTCTTTTTTTGAGAACTTGATGCATTAGAACTCGTCACTTTACTCATATTATTAATGGAATTCTCTAATTGGCGAAATGGTGTAGGTAAATAATTGCACTGAGTAAAAAATTTTCCCCATTCCGCAATATACGCCTTTAAAAGTGCCTGATCCTCACGTTGTGCTAGAACACGAACTTGAGCCTGTTTAATGTACATCATTATATCTTGTTGAAGCGCATCTCTTAATTTATATGGGCCTCTGTCATCCCAAAGGCAAACCGAATGTACTGCAACGAAAAGATCTTGCCATTCTATTTGAGTTACCGGTTCCTGCTTTAGTAATTTCAAAACTATAGGACGCATGGATGGCCATTTATCTTCGAATGTTACTTGTCCCTTGTCCTGAAAAATGATTAAGATTACCTCGTATTAATTTAAATGAAATAATTTCATAATTTTCTCTTATATTAAATTACCCACCTTTAACATATTTAACATGAGCTATTTAAAGTAACGCTTAATGATACAAAGAAAATTTCTTTTACCATAATATTAAAAAGTGTACTGTTTTTATAACTTTTTCATTAAAATTTTCTCTTAGTGCTTACGAAGTTACGACCCTTGGAAACTATGCTTTTGCGTCATCTGCCATATTGTTATTTGCGATAAATAGTGTTGCCACTTAAATAACACCGACTGTGCTTAGAATACAAGTTAGTTAATACAATGATATTAAAAAGTATAATTTAACTAACATCTTTTTACGTGTATAATATTATACAGTGATAATAATCATAACTCAGAGTACAGTTTATTAGTGCAGTATAATAAGTTTCAAATCTAAGCCATAATCAAAAATAGAACAAAAACTCAACCCATACTTCGCCCCTAATAACAGGTGTAAATAACTTATAAAAGACTAAATCACCGGCTATGATAGAATGTTCTGGTTCTAGTTTTCTAAATATTTTTTTGTACAAAAATATTTTCTCTTTATTCTATTAAAATACTAAGATTAATGAGATAAGTAACAAAGGTAGATTAATTGATAACCACGAAGTTAAAATAAAAACTAAAAATACGTTCCTGACTCTGCGTCTACAGCATATTAAAGCTATATAATTTAACAATTTTCATATAACATTTAGAAAAACAATAATTTTAGAACTACATATCTACACCACTTCGATGCTTAGAAATCCACAACAGCACTATTTATTAAGATTTTTGTACCTCACAACATATATACACTCAGTGGAACCAGCTTGAGCGTTTCCGAAACGATAAGTTGGAAACTTTCAAGAAAAGAGTATATTATTCAATTCTTAAAAGGCTGACAAAACACCTGCAAGTCATTTGTTTCAGATGTTTGAGGGCGGTGTTAGTAACTTTCCATCAGGTGAGCCAAGAAGCTCAGGGCAACATCCTCCTGTTCTGTGCTTCTTAATACGTTAAATAAAAAAAACTCATAACATTTTGTAAATATTTGTTTAAGGATTTTGTAATAGTTTTGATGGTATTTTTTTATTAGACTATTATGCGTTCCAGAATAAGTTTTAATCTTTAATTTACTTTAAATAAAATGTATATTTATTATATATATTTCAAGTATATTAAACGACATGACAGACCATAATTTTTAAACGGCAACATTGGCTCAAGTCATTGAATTAGTTAAGTCATACACTAATCATACATTAAAATTTTAATTTTCTGTTATTACAAGACAATAAAAACCACAAACAGTCAATAAAAAATCAACGAAACTTTGTAAAAAGTCACAAAGCATAATAATAATTGACTGAAAATTATTAATAGTTTATTACAATTACAAATTGTTATGAGCACTTTCGGCGAAATAGTAGAACCTGTTAGCAGGACAACATGGGAGGATTGGGATGAATCTTACATTGAGGACAATGTCACAACGTATTTATTTAACCCTTTTTTGTATTTTTATAAATTATTTAACTTAGTAAAAAAAATGTTTTTTACAGGATACAATGGCAGCTGCCTATAGAAATTCCAAAAAGAATCGAAACATTTTTCATTCTTGAAGGAAAATTTTTAGCAGATTACATCAAAGTCCAATCTCAAGATCATTTGAAATTTCTAAATTCTAACATAGGTGTAAATTTATATTTGTATGAATTAATGTCTTCAGACAATTATGTTTGCACTGTTAAAGATTATAATTTGCTAAAAAGTAGTGAAATTATTGAATTATTAAAACCATTTATTTATAAAAGTGAGGATGTTATAACAATTCAAACAAAACCTTTGATGGAATATCAAACAGCAAGTCTTGGAATGCAATCTTGGGTAATAAGAAAGTTAACAACTTCAATACTGTCTAAAAAATCATGGGATTTTAATTTTGCTAAGCTGGAACAACCTAATATTCTATCAGGAGTGGCTGCCGGAGGTAAATGTTGGAATATTAGGTATTTGCAATCTTATAAATACATATGTTAATCTGTATTCTATAATTTATATTTGTTTCAGCTGTATGTTTACGAGAACATATTAATTTATCAGCGACTGCATTAGTTTGTTATATAGAACATATTGAAGAATATCAAACAAATGAAATACATAAGCTACTTGAAAAATTAGAAATAATTGATACTTGTTCTGTAAAATGTAATGGTATACTTAGTTCAAATTTATACATTTGATTAAAAGACTTTTTAAATAATTCTACAATTTATTTGAATTCATAAACAATTTGATTTTTAAAAAAATAACATTTACAGACATAAAAACTAGTAAAACAATATTATCATTAAAATATTAATTCACAAAATTAAGATCTTAACACAAAACAAAAACTTATAAAATGATATATACAGATAAGCACAGCCTATTGGATCGCAGAACAGTTTGCTTTATTCAGAATTAGATATTGAATAACATATTGCATAACATAATATTTCAAAGTACACTAAAGCAGCATTATTATGTAGATATTGTCAATACCATACACACCAATATGTCAAATAAAACAATATTGAAATGAGAGATAAAAATTATTTTTTTTCGAAATAATTAAATATAAACACTTTTTTTTCGAATTTTTTATTTTTATCACCAAATATAACACTTTAAAGTATAACTTTACATTGTTAAACATTTTTATGGTTAAAGTTTTTTTTTATATCATTGTATACAAAATAGTAAGTGTAGTGTAGTAAAATATAATTTATATATGAATTTGAAAATATATTTTTATTGACATTTAGTCTTTTCTGATAATATTGCCATACACTCTTAAATTTGGCGCATAATTCTTAAGCCAAAATCTTTGTATCATAAAGCCAAGAAGTAACAACAAAAATAGACTAGAAAGTTTACCTAACTCACTTTCTAAGTTTATTAACTTGGTAACACAAAATATTAAATATTTGCACATCATTAATATTATCAAAGATCACTATTGTATAAAGAAATATGAAGATACCATTACAGGTATAAAGACTACAATTATAAAACATTAAATACAAGCAAATTCAAATTTCAACTTCCAATTTAAAATTTAAATAGCAGTAAAAATATTGTCTTACATTTATAAATTAACTTATTTGATTTGTAACATATCTCATATCTTAAGACGCTAACTTTAAAATGATATATAATCTTGAAAATTTTGCAAGTCAAACTATTTATAATAAATTATTATTTATACTACATTGTTGTATCAACTACATAGTATTGTATTAACTTGCTGTTAATGGATGACTGGATGACTGAAGTAGAAAAAATATATGATCAATAACCTTATTACCAATACCTGTTTAAAGCACTAAATACTCCTAAAGTAATATTATTAAATGTACTATAAACATATTATATTATTAAAATTATAGTAATTACTAAGGATTATATAAGTCATGAAGTTCCGATATTTTAATGTAAAATGCATATATTTAATATTTAGATAAATATTATTATTATCAAATTTGCACATAAATTTATTTATATTTCTTAGATACTTAACAATGAATGCCAATTTTTACTTGATTTTTGCTTTGCAGTTATGGTTAATTATATATATATATATAAAAAGTCGAGATGGCCCAGTGGTAAGAACGCGTGAATCTTAACCGATGAACGTGGGTTCAAACCCGGGCAAGCACCTCTGAATTTACATGTGCTTAATTTCTGTTTAAAATTCATCTCGTGCTTTTCGGTGAAGGAAAACATCGTGAGGAAACCTGCATGTGTCTAATTTCATCGAAATTCTGCCACATGTGTATTCTACCAACCCGCATTGGAGCAGCGTGGTGGAATAAGCTCCAAACCTTCTCCTCAAAAAAAAAAAAAAAGGGAGAGGAGGCCTTAGCCCAGCAGTGGGACATTTACAGGCTGTTACTGTATATATATGAGTCATTACATCAAAAAGTAATACATATTGTATTTGCTGCTAAAAACACAATTGGGTTCTTTCCAGTTTTCTTTTAAATAGATATTTTTATTAAATAAAATGGCTTATTTTTTATTAAGAACTTAATAATTGGAGGTAAAACATATGAAGATAAATAATTTTGTAATGTTGCATTAAGCTTTTGTAGAAATACAATTTTTGATATAGTTCCCATTCAGATATAATACATCATTATCATACAGTTTCATAATCATTATATGCATAAAAAACATTTGGTTATAACTAAAAGTTGTTAATAAATAATTAGACATTTGAAGTAGTTATATAAATATTTGATATAAATAGATATCACATTGATTATTCTTTTTTAAAGGAATATGGAACTCAATGACTAATAAACAAAAAATATAGATCCTACACATCGTCAACTTTGTTTAGAAGTGCAGGTAGTTATTTGGAATTCATTATAATAATAATATCCTGGGACATTTTCCACACACGGCCATCTGATCCCAAATTAAGCTTGTACAGAGCTTGTACTATGGAAACCAGACAACTGATATACTACATATACTATTTTTCTTTTGTGTATTTACAAACTTATATAGATAATTACACCCTGACTTAGAACAAACAGACATGTTCATGCACACAAATATCTGTCCTGGGTGGGAATCGAACCCACAACCTTCGACGTGAAAGGCAAGCATCCACCAACCACGCCAACCTCAATTTCTCTTTCCTCAATGGCTCAATTTATTTATTAATTATCCTCATGTATAAAATATTAATGTGGCTTAATACAGTTATTGAGTCCGAATATTTCTATCACAGCAGGAACTAGCCCAATTGTGTGATCAAAATATTTATTACCATACAACTAATAAATACATACATATAAATTTGCAAATATCAGAAAACTTTATATATTGTGAATATTAATAAAACAGTAATGACAGTACTTAATTAACAATATTTCATATAAAGACTTTAGACTTCTAAAACTAATATTTATTATGGATTCATATGCAATGATAATAGTAAATATAGATTTTGTAAATATGTATATCTATTTTACACATGCGTTAAATACATTTACCATGTCTTATTGCGTAAGCCTATATTTTTTTCGGATGATATGTGTGCTAAATAATTAAAACGCTTTAATAATGGAACAAGATGAATTATCACATTTTAAATATCTCTGGTCCATTAATTTGTACATATTGAAATCAATGATTTAAAAGATGGTAAAAATCAGGTTTCTTAATTTGTTTAGTGTATGCAATGTAAATTGGAGAAAAATGAGCAGGGCCTTCCACAATAATATATATATATATATATATACATATAACAAACAAATAAAAATTCAAAATCCACTACAGTAATACTTAAGTAATTGAAAAACTATAACACAGAACAAAAGATATTAATTTAGTAAAGTAAAACAAAATTGCTAAATACATAGTTTTTTTTTTTTCAATAATATTTATCACGATATTTTTATATTATTTCCAACTATTCATAAATGTTTTGTACGATCAAGCCATGTTTAGGTCACTTTATTAATTGTTAAGATACCTACAGCTCATTGTTAACTGCACAATTTAAGCAATACCAGGCATTACAATGAAGTGAAATGGATATAGATGATATTCGTATTAATTTACTTGATATTAAAGGTATCAATAAAATTATATCAGTGAAACTGTTGCCATTTTTTTGCTATTTTTTGCGGCATTGCGATTCTCTCACCCATTTAGCATAGGTACTCATTTGGATTCTTCATCCACATGTGTTAAAGATATTCTAATGCGTGGTGTAACGGTTCGTTTAAGCTTGTAAGTTTATGTTTATAGGGGGTTTATCCCGAATTAAGGATGTGTCACTTTTCGACACACGTAAATATTATTCTGTGATTTAAATATAAAAATATTTATAACAAAAATATCTCTACGAGCACTTTTGTTTGTTTATTAATATTTATGTTCGTAACTTATATACATATGGAGACATTTTGTTTTATACTTGATTTTTAATTTATTCAAGCAAGTTAATTCAAAGACGTGAATATTAATAACTAAATATGTCTATGTCAAAACAACATTAAGTTTTCAATGTTGTTTTACAATGCTTCTCTTTTCTTAAAAACCTCAAAAACTATGGTAATTTCACTTATAATTATGCCTATGATATACTAACATGTATCTGCATTTGTAATAATTATTATAGCAGTTTTATTCATTCCACAAAAAAATTCAATTTGTATTGTTTTAAAATTGGAAAAACCGAAGATAAAAACATTGGTAGAGGACAGTAAATAGAAATGGCTTGTAATAGAATTCTATCATTTAACAGTTAATTATTATTTTTATAATTTTAATAAGAAAAAAAAAACAGAATTTGAAACTATTTTGTGGAAGTCGATCGAATTATATAATTCCATTATCTTATTAGCTTTATAAAATATGTTTATTGTTTCATTAATAAATGAAACATGGATGGAGCTATTGGAGATTCGTTTTGAATATAGAATATTTAAATATGTTCTTAAAGTTTCTATGTCTATATTGGCATTTATAAATCTTATGTGACATTATAATATCACAAAAGAATATGCTGTTTTGCCAGCACAGATAAAAAATAATAATATTATATCAATTTATACAACTACCTTAAGTAATTAATATGTATATGCATAAAAAAATATTATTAGTAAAACGCAGAGCTCTGTAGTCTGCCAGTTTGATCACTATTGAATGAGAAAATTTATTTTTAAGTTCATAACTTAAATAATGTTTTTCATTTCAGTTCCTAGTCAGGGCTAATAGCGTAAACGTATTTTATACAACTAGATTTAAATTCCATGTTATATAAATCAACAAAGTGAATGACGAAAGAAATAGTATAACAAATAATTAAAAAAAAACACTTTTATTTTCCCCTAATAGAAAAAAACTGAATAATTATTTTACTTAATTGTTTTCTGTAAACAATAAGTCTAGTGACAAGTTAAAACAAAATATAACTTTGGTTGCCAAAAACTTTGGAAGTTATTCATTTCAATTATGTAAGAAACCCCCAACCCGCCTGTCCAGCGTGGTGATTATGGGCAAAACCTTCTATGGCACATACCTATACGCAACGGCCCCTCGTTCCCGGTCGCCCCGCTGTTCCTGGCCAAGGCGGCGCTCATAGTAAGGGCGGGGCAGGGGGGATACCTAAATCCCCGGGTTACGGTAGGCCGCCGACATCGACTGACCCTGGCTACGTATAACGGACGCACGCTACGGCTCTACGATCACCTGGCACAGCTCGAAGAAGTGCTGAGGAAACTAAGGTGGCATATATTGGGGCTATGTGAAATCCGAAGAAAGGGAGAGGATACCGTAACCTTTAAATCAGGCCATCTTATGTACTTCAGAGTGGGAGACCAACCATCCCAAGGTGGGTTCTTGATCCACAAGGCTCTCTTTGACAACATCTTAGAAATCTCCAGTATGTCCCGAAGGGTAGCGTATCTTGTGATCAGACTCGCCAAGAGGTATAGCTTCAAGGTTATGTGTATACTTTACGCACCGACTTCGACACTCTCGGATAATGAAGTGGAAGAAATGTACGAAGACATTTCTAAGGCATTGCACACCACCCAAAAGGCCCACTTCAATGATGTCATGGGGGACTTTAACGCTCAAGTGGGAGTACATTCTAGCAACGAATCGGTAGTAGGATAACACGGATATGGAAGCAGGAATCATAGGGGGCAAATGCTCGTCAACATTCTGAAGAAAAAGGGTCTGTTCTTGATGAACTCTTTCTTTAAGTAACAGCCTCAACAGAAGTGGACGTGGCGAAGGCCAGACGCTATGATTAAAAACGAGATTGACTTTATTATGACGGACAAGAGGCGAATATTTAGAGATGTCTCTGTGATCACAAGGTTTAATATCGGAAGTGATCACCGACTTGTACGAAGTACTCTAAATATTGACTACAAGCTCGAGTGCTCGTCTAATGAGGTCTACACTTCAACCAAAACTGCTCCTAGCAGTGGAGTCTATTCCGTTTCAGTGAAACCTGGAAAATCGATTCGCTTCCTTGGAAACCAACATTGACGTTGACATCAACCAAGAACCCGACTAAGTGGTGGGTATCCCTATGAATGAGGAAAGGAAATTCTATTAAGTCCAAAACACCGGCAAGAGGTCCAAACTTTTGGGAGAGTCTGTAGAGCTAATGCGAAAACGACGTTAAAACCTTAGCCACTTCGTCAGATCTTAATATAAAAATATCAAAGCTCCGTGACGTGACCTCCGAAACTCTAATACATGCTCTATAAAAGAAGCGATCGAGCGAAATCGAAGGTCGCAAGTCTTCATTCGACAACTAGGTCGAAGCCATCTGACGAAGTTGACCACTTCAAAGGGAAAAGTCGTCGCTTCTAAGCTCAAGATTCTTACGGAAGTTCAGGACTTCTTCGGTAAATTATATATATAGGTAGCGCCTCGTTCTCAACCCGACCCGGGAGATCCTAGAGCCACTTTAGCACCTTTCACAGAAGAGCTGCCAGAAGTAAGCCAAGACGAAATCGTGATGGCTAAAAATGGAAAAGCCCCCGGAAAAAATGGAATTACGACGGAGCTACTAAAAGCAGCTGGAAAACCTTTACTAGCGCAGCTCTAACGAATATTTAATGCTGTCATATTTTCGGATAGAACTCCAAAGGCGTGGAGACAACACTCTTGTTGTCGTAATGTTCTTCAAAAAAGGAGACAAAACCTTTTTGAAAAACTACAGACCTGTTTCCCTCTTGAGCCATGTCTATAAGCTGTTTTCCAGGGTATAAGGGTAAATTTCTATAAATTGATAAATATGTTTTTACTTTCGAATTACATATTTAAGTCAATTTCTACACCTTCCCTTATCTTGGTCGTAAAATATCATGTGATAATAATTATTTGGTCTATTCAAGAACTGCCTGAAATGAGGCAGTCATAAGGCCATTTGTTTTGCACTTGCATATGTTTAGGTATGTTTTGATATTATGTTCCCATAACTGTAAAACCTATACCACTATTGTATGGGCTGAGCCATTGTGAAAGTTGCGTGGGCATATGAAAAAAAATTGATTCGAAACCAAACTGATTCAAATTTGAAATTAAAGCTAAGTTTATAGCGATTTTTTATATGGATAATAAAGCACTAACATGGCGCTTTGTATTTAAGTTAATGAGTGGAGCTTTGATTTTTGATGGTCTTTTATCTGTGTTTTTAGATATATTAGACAATAATTTCTTTAAACTGAGACTACATGCCAAAACTAAAAATTGATTGATTATTTAATTTCAACACATATACATACATATAACATCGTGTGCCAATCATAAAAATAATACAATGGCAAATCTAAGCCTAGATGTTGAAGAGATATGTAGAAAAGATTATTTCATTAAACTGTACATATGGCTTCAAATCTACTAAATATTACTTGATATTTGTAATTGTATGGCTAAATCATTGCTAAGAATACAATAAACTTTTATGATATAGTTACATAAAATTTTAATTATAATGACTTTCGTAATGTTTGGATAATATTTTAATCATTTAATAAACCCTTTTTTATAATGATAAACATAGAACTTTCATAATTTTGACAACACTTAAAATATGTTCTTAAAATTAAACATATTATGAGAATTATTTCAATATTCATGTAAGTTGCCTTGTGGTATGTAATTTCTATAGCTATATTCAATTTATACAAAAATTAAATTGTCTTTGACAATTAAGCTTTTATACGACAGACATTTATCTAAATAACTTTGGAGGTACATAAAACAGCCTTTCGTTTTAATATTCGTAAATCTGTACAATACCTTCATATGTCGTTTAAACCACCATTATTTTGTCCTGATTTAACATTGTCCAATATCATATTTACAAACTCAGAAGTTTTCCCAGCTATTTTCACCTCTGTAATAAGAATAACAATTTATATAACATTAATATTACTAACAAGTATGTAAAACTAAATTAATTTATAACATACATTATTAGTATATATAAATAATAATATTTTATCATTGTTCAAAATTTTGAGTTAAATTAATAAATAATCTTGACGCTTGTAACATGAATAAAATTGCTACAGCTTTACTGATCACTCGTCAACTTATCTATATTATACACATTTCTGTTATCAGGATTTTGGCATTCCAAAAATGAAGGATTGTGAAATTATGCAACCCCTATATTCTTACTTCCGATAACAATTTATTTTTATTAATATCAAATTATTTCAATTTCGACAAATGATGTCATTTCAATTCAAGATCATACTTTTTTATTTATCAATACTCCTGCGATTACAATAGGCTATACAATGTACTAAACAACATATACTAGTACTAAATAATACAAAAATAATGTATACCTGTTGCTGTAGCAACTAAGCCATTGATGTGTGAGGACCAATCTACATTATTTTCTGGATTGGTTACCCTATTACAAACAATTTGTTTCATTTGATTGATTCCACTCAGTAGCCGTCCTGAAATAAATTATTAATTGTAGGTGTATCCAAATACTTTAATGAAGAAATTATTACAAATGACACAATTCTAGAAAACTACTAAGGTGAAGTAAATGAAGGTCCAAAAGAAAGTCAGTAATGAGTTAATGCAAATATGTGCTTACGGTGTTCTTGCTGTAATCCATACAATTTTAATTTATTTGCTTCATGTTGTGCTTTTTTCTTTAATCTGCATGCTCTTGATGCTAGTTTGTTCTTTTCCTTCCTTGTTTTTGGTCTAACATTGAATGGCAACTCACTAACTGGGATCATATCATTGATTATTTTACCCAATTTATCCAACTCTAACCCAATCAGATACAGTTTTCTTGGATTTGGTGTTAGGTCGTTGCCATCACCTTTTCTTGCTTTTCCACTGAAAGATTTATGAAAGTCAATTAATGAGTATAGAATGGTTCCTAACGATTTTTTTTTATGATACAATAATAAAATAAAAATAAAATTTATATTATATAATAAATTAGTAGATAGTAGTGTTTATTTTATTTCTTTTTTTTGGAATTTTGTATATGAGTCTTGTTAGTTGAATAAATAATAATTATTATTATTATGAATAAATATGGAGAAGTAATGTACCTATGTTTAATGCCTTTCACATTGCAATTTGGGCTGAATACTGGATCTGTAACGGAATTTAATACATGTGGGTCCTCCAACTTTTTCTTCAATATCAATCGCTGTCCTTTAGGTCCTTTAGCTTGTACATTGTACTGCCAAAAGTACTTTTCCTTTTTTGCGAGCCTAGCTTCCTTCCTCTCTGGACAGTCGTCATTTGAATCTGTAATTTAGAAAACTTATATTTAGTTATAGAAAATTAATAATGAAATATTCAATACAACATTAATATGACTATAAATGAATTATTAAGTATTTTTAAAGCAAAGTATTATTTATCTTAATAGATAGATTTTTTTTTATTACACTAGTTATTTTACCATCAGAAGAGAGATCCTCATATCTGTCACTGTCTTCATCTGATTCAATGTCTCTATCATCTTCATCATCTTGTGAGAAGTCACCAGTTCCTGGACTGAGTAAACCACCAGAAAGTGATGAAACAGAACCAGCTTCTGCTAGGGAACTTGTAGAGAGTAAATGCTTTCGAGGTTCTCGTCGCTGCCATATCTAGTAATTAAGCATAATATAATATTACTAATGGCTCCATTTGATCAACTGAATTTTACTAAAAAAAATGCCTCAAAGTACTTTATTTAAATAATTTTTTTTTGATACATATCTATCAGTTTTGATTGGTATGTGTTATCTGTAAGAAATCATCTTTATCTTCCTGTTTATACCTTAACTTTGCCTAATGGTAATTTTAGTCTACTTTAAAAAAATTACTTAATTTACCTGTTCCATAGTCAAATGTGTAGGAGCAGAAGATGATAGTTGTGTCTGTTGTGCTTTCACACTTGGGGGAAAAGGTGGCAAAACCGAAGACGCAGGTACTGATTGGCCCAAAGCAATTTCACCACTGTAACCATCCATACGAAGCAGCAATTCTGGTAACTGATTAATTGGTGGAACAAAACTTGATGAAGCTGAGCTATGCTGACTTGAAGGAGAAAAGGCAAGTTGGGCACGGTTATATGGACTACATGGGCTGTCTGTGGCCATTATGCTGGTACTTTGTTGTGTATTTGCAATACGTTTTGAACCGCTCATGGCCCCACCAATTTGTATACAGTATCCACTTTCCTCTGGTAACAGTAAGTCATCGAAGTTCAGATCATCCAAAGAAGTATCTGGATTTGCATTTAACTCTGCCAGAGTAGGTCCTAAAATTAAATCAGCTTTGTCTACTTGAAATATATCGTCGTCTTCCATTTTGAACGGTTCCATTTTTGAGGAGTCCGCTTCAAATGATAGTTTATTATATGACAGTGTAGGAACACTGTGAAAGGACCCAACTTGATTGTCTTGTAAGCACAAGTCTATGTCTCCATTGAAGTCACCGAGTTCTGATCGCCTATTTGGAATTGGTACTGATGCTGACATTGCGCCCAATTCGAAGGGTGACTCCTGTTTTATCTCTAAACTCGGTTCTAAAAGAAAGTCATGAGTGTAAATAGAATCCGACATTGCACGTGTTGTGCGAAGTGACCTTGACGTAGAATCGTCTCGTTGATAGACTAGCGCACGCTTACGTCTTTATCGATTTTAATTCACTGAGACCCACGTGTCGTTACTTACAATGTTTATTTATTTCACTGATTTACACAACACAATATTAAATGTATATGAATGTTGTTGTATTATTAAAACGAATAGATCACATCCTTACATTACATAATACAAGCACAATAGCAAATAAAATGTGTAAGCAATTGATTATTCACAATGACTTTCGATAGTAAATTTAGCAATCCACTTATTTCACTCACATTTGCAATTCGTATTTCGTAAACCTATTCTTTATTGTTTTTCCAAAAATTAATAAACGATAAATCGATAATACAGGAAACTTAGACTGATAATATTTTTACACACAATAACAAAAACACGCAAGATACAAGTGAAGAAGTAAACAAAGATTTTATGATATTATTATTCAGCATATTCAAAGGTCATTAAACAGAAACAGCAATAGGAAAACATGAATAATAGAACGGGATAGCGACAACTTGCTAAAAACAGGAAGATGAAGTGGGGGAGACGGGGTGTTATGGTTTGTAATTCAGGGATGTGATGTGATATATTAAAAAATATATATATATATATATTACTTGACTTGTGCTTTTATCAAAAAAGAAATATATATATTTTTATTGCAATACACTAACTATAGTAAATAAAGAAAATAATAACACGCTAATAGTAACAGGTGTGACAAGTCGAGCGGGTATTAATATAATAGTACCAGTTCTAAAAAGGAGAAAGATAATACCCATAGAACTTTTTATGATTTTTTTTTTATAATTTCAAGACAGCAATTATTATTTATTATTTTTAAAAATAAAAAAATGCCTTTCATATTTCTATTCATGTGAGAATGACGCGGTTCACATTTTTATATATAATTAGGAAATATTTGAATACAAATAATAAATAATTTTTAGTGATGAAAAAATACGTGCTATTGTTTATTTTATAATAATATATATAAAAATTATAACTTTCCTCAAAATATTTACTAATAATAATAAATTATTATTCTAAATCCTCACTTAAAGTCGATAGTGTAAAAATATCCTAACAAGCTGGGAGAATATTTTGTTTTGATTTATTATTTAATTTGGGTGTATTAAAAATTAATTTAGCATTATTTTGTCAATAAAGTGGTAATTTAAGGTTATTATTATTATTATTCTGTTAGCCAAAATTAATGTCAATTTGCCAATGCATTATTATGCCAAAGTAACAGCTGACTGAGCGTCAAAAGCTCAGCAACAAAAAAATATAGCAAAATCTTCTTTTAATATTATGGGTGACGAAAATTCAAATTCTCGTAAAAAATGTGAATTAAAGAAATACAATGTAATAATTATAGGAGGTGGCATGGCTGGGCTAGCCTCAGCCAATCATTTTATCAGAAATGGTATGGACGACTTCGTAATATTAGAAGCTAGAAAACGTATCGGTGGAAGAATAATTTCTATACCAATGAAAAATCATAATGTTGAATTAGGAGCTAACTATATTCATGGAGTTCTGGGTAATCCGATATACGAATTAGCGTCGAAAAATGGTCTTGTTAACATAATAAATATACCCAAACCGCATAAGGTTATTGCGGCTACTGAAAACGGTAAGCAAGTGCCCTTCGGTGTATTACATGAAATCCACGAGGCTTATGTTTGTTTCTTAAGGCGTTGTGAGGAGTATTTTTTATGTCAGTACCTTCCACCTCCCGACATACATAGTGTGGGTGAACATATAAATCTTGAAGCCACTATATACTTAGAACGCCTCCCGACATCAGAAGAAAAGAAATTGAGGAGATTAATATTTGATTGCTTGTTAAAACGTGAAACTTGTATATCAGGATGCAATTCAATGGATGATATTGATCTGCTAGAATTAGGCAGTTACACTGAATTACAGGGCGGTAATATTGTAATCCCCTCAGGTTATAGTTCCATTTTAGAACCTATGACTAAAAATATATCACCTGACAAAATGTTGTCTAAACATCCAGTGACCAAAATTATTTGGGATTCAGAACAACAAAGTAGTTTAAGAAATTTTGAAGATGTTGGCGAGGAATCAGAAGATTCAGATCAAACTGTGATAGAAGACATCTCCAAAGCTACCTCTGAAAGGGCAGGTGATTCCAGTGAAAGTAATGTTAATACTTCTGAAAAACTCAGCAAAAAGTTATCTCATTGTGTCGAAGTAGTTTGTGAAAATGGACAAAGTTTATATGCAAATCATGTGATATGTACTGTACCATTGGGTGTACTCAAAGAAACAGCTGGGTCATTATTTGAACCTGCGCTGCCACAGTATAAGTTAGAGTCAATAGAACGATTATTATTTAGTGCTGTTGATAAAATTTACTTAGAATATGAAAGGCCTTTTTTAAATCCAGACATAACTGAAATTATGTTACTCTGGGAAAACGCACAAGTTTCGGAAGATATCTCACAATCATGGTATAAAAAGATATATTCATTTGTTAAAGTGTCAGAAACTTTGTTATTGGGGTGGCTATCTGGAAAAGAAGCTGAATATATGGAAACATTGTCAAACGAAGAAGTGGCAAATACTTGTACAAAAATCTTGCGTCAATTTCTAAATGATCCATTTGTTCCTGCACCTCAATGTTGTGTGTGGTTAGTATAAATTACCAAAATGAAACATTATTAAAATATTAATAAACATGTTTAGTTTTGAACTTTGATGAATAAAATAGCAGGAGAACAAACAAAATTACTTGAAGTATTTGATTGTATTCCTAAAAACATTATTAGGAATACAGTCAAATACTTCAAGTAATTTTGTTTGTTCTCCTGCTATTTTATTCATCAAAGTTCAAAACTAAACATGTTTATTAATTTTCAGAAACTGTAATAATTCAACTTTTTTTTCCTTATATAAATTCAAATATCATTAACTATAAATCAAAAAGTAACTCAATGCATAAACTGTGTAAGAATTTGTTTGTTATTTATTTATATATAAATCATTTTAGGCTATACAATTTGTAAGTGATACTTTAGTTAAATTATGATAAATTTTCACTTTACAGTACAAGTTGGAAAAAGCAGCCTTATACAAGAGGATCTTATACAGCCATTGCTGTTGGTGCTAGTCAAAGTGATATTGAAAGCTTAGCACAACCACTGTTCAGAAATGTTCATGACAAAAAGGTATTAAATCTTTTATATATCTTATATAATAATGAATTATTTTTGATCATATTTCATGTGCCACATATTGTTTATTCAATTAAGTTGAAACTTTGTACACTTGTACCTTGTACTTGTATGCATATTAAAGGTATAACACACTCAAATTGTATTACATAATAATTGTTGACAATAATAGTAATTTAATATAGACTGTTTAATAGCCAGTGGGATATATTCAGAAACCCTATGCTTTTTCAGAAAGTGTAATATTCTACATTTTTCTAAAGCTTCAATCATTGAGAAGAAATCTATTCTAGCTAATAATATATTTTGATGTAAATTTTCGAAATGTTAAATAGATTTTTTTTATACTTTTTGTAATAAAAAAAATCGCAATCATATAATCATCATACACGTATAAGCGCGTTACGCACCGCGAAGATATGATAATATTTTATCTTAAGATAAAAAATCGTCGGACAGTCGCCATAAAATTCTAAGAGCTACGCACGAGGACGATAAAACATAAAACAAAATATAATATTAAAAAATATATACATATATATTCGAAGTTAACACGTGGGTCAGTTAGCTACCAACTAAAATTCATTTCGAATGTTTGTCAAACATTCAGTAACTGAATTTAAAACCAGCTCCTCTAAACGCAGTGGAGGAGTTACACATTTTCCAAGTATAGGCTATACAGTGTGTAAAAAAAACCCTGTCCGACCCGTGAAGTGATTATTAGGTATCGTGAGTCGATTCTATTTGTGTATCATTTTTAAAATACTAAGTAAAAAATTACTCCGAATAAAGTTAAAATTTAATTAATTAAATCACGATAATCACATAGTAACACAGGCGCGGGCGACAGCGCTCACTAGGTACTAACGATGGTAGGAGGTATCGGGTAGTGAGGGCATGAGCTTTAACTAAGTTGATCAGCTGTTGTTAATCGTTTGGTTACAGTAATAAGAAACTGAATCATATGCAGCTCTGAAAAGAGGTTTTTTAATGTGTCCGATTTAATTTGTTCAAAAGTCACCCCTATCTAGACACATTAACATATTGAAATACTCTTGATTATAATACGACATATCGCGAAACACAAGCACAGCTACGAAACGACCACTTTATATTTTTTTCTTCTTAGTCTATACTAATATTACTAATATTATATTGGATCTACCAAACCGATTTTGTAAAATTATTTTACCAATAGAAAGCCATATTATTTGTGAGTGACATAGGCTATATATTAACCCATAAATTGAAAAGACTTGTGGTAGTCGGATTTGCAAAGTCGAAAAAAAACGGTCAAACGAGATCGTTTCTTACGAACGCTGCCTTTACGATGAGAGATATATGAGTGAGTTCTAGAGAAAAGTTGTAGAGCTTGATAATACCTACAAAAAGTCATATGTCTTAACTTTTATATTTAAGTCACAAATAATAGTTTTTTATATTAAAAATATAATTTAAGTTACACGTGCCCGCGCTATTTCAATGGCACTCAAAGGTGCCGCCTATCGACTCTGGTGAAGTCACATTTCAAAAAATTTGCTCATTGTTTTGAGCACTAAAATGTGAATTTTAAATTAAAATAATATTTTTATATGAATGAATATTTGATAGTTTATATTTTTTAGTAATGTATATAACATATCTATATGCCCTTTCGGGTCGAACAGTGTTTTTGACAAAAACACTGTCATATTGTATAATTTTTGCAATTATCAGTCCGTGATGATTTTTTGTAATTCGGAAATGAATTTGAAACTGTGAAAATAAATAATTATTTTAAACATATACCTCAAAAGTACGATTAAAAGGAGGAGGAAAAAGTCTTCCGACAGACCTAATAAAAAATATATTGTTTCCTAAATTACCCCGCCCATCAAATCTCCCGCGCAAGTCTATGCCTGCTGGTAAATCCGGTTCGGACCCAACAAGTAGAGCGAAAATTTTGCAAATTTTTAATTTCTAGTGGATAAAATGGATCTAATCAGAATAATATGTTTAAGTATATAAACTTTATTCAAAATTTAATTTAAAATAAGTAAAAAACATAATATTATTATACTTAAATTGTATAATATATTTGAGGCTTGCATGTTTTCAGCCTGTGTTACTCTTCGCTGGAGAGCACACACATAGCAGTTTTTACTCAACAGTGCATGGCGCTTATCTCTCCGGTCAAGCAGCTGCAAGGCGACTACTAGTTCCGGATGTGACTGCAGAGAACGTTCTAGATTGCCCCGTGTCCAATGACTTAAATACTTGGATACAAGGCATACAGCTAGATGGTTAACAAAGAACGGTAAAAAGAGACGTCACTTTCTTTTTATCCTTGTTTAACATGACACAGGACTTCGCCTATTAAAAAAGACATGAATTTGTATAGTAACCGTTCCTTATTTATATTTTATGTAATACTTTGTTCGGGGCTTATTATATTCCGATTATGCTTTTAAATGATATAGAGAGTAATATACAATAATATTAAGTAGAAATAACAACTACTTATTTTCATTTTGATCTCCAATTTGTTTTCAAATGTAATTTTGAAAATGTAAGATCGAAAGTCAGTGATTCACTTTTTACGCCGATTTTAATGTGGCGAACGGAAATGTATTTATAAACCCCGTTCAGTCAAAAAATTATTGCTCTTGCTAAATTAGACTATTTTTTTTTTTTTTTATGGAATTCGTCGTAGTTATATGCAATCACATGACCTAATAATAATTTTGATTTTGTACAAATTGTACATATTAATATTAAATTATTTAGTATCTATGTTACCACAAAAGATGTCGTTCACACAAATGCATTTTTAGATTAGCAGTATTAGGAATAGGTTAAGATCGTATGTTATATTTTTGTCACGTTTTACTTTTACTATGTATATATATATATAATTATGTATATGTATTTTTCATACATACTGTTTCATACAGCACTATTTAAATACGTAGAAAGGTATAAGTGCCTAAATATAATGTTAGATCGGTTTTGTTTTTCAAACTTTTATGCTATACACGTGGTGCATAATGCATTAGCTTCGCGCTATAATAGAAAATTACTGTGTTAAAACTTAAATTGTGTCTAAATTTATTATTTAGTCTAAATCAATATTGTTGTAATCTAATTTATATATATTTTTACCTTAACAATTATTTGATGGGTTTTGATTTGAAATAATGTGGCAAATTTTATCGTAGTAAAGCGATGTAAAAGAATTTTGACATAAATGCAATAAAATATTTTGATTGATAGGTAGCTCCTATTTATGATTTTCTAGTCACTGCATGTTTTTGTATCGCTTAAATAAATCAATAAAAAAATGTTTGTTTTCTTTACTATAGGTTTAGTTTATTAAAAAAAATGTTTCCTTTTTTTAATTCGCTAAGGATTTTTCATTCATTTCCTTTACGGAGACGAACACTAGTAGGTAAATGTGCCTAATATGGATGGATATTCTGATATCTGATTTTTTTTACTGCCTCATTGATCTAGTTCTAGTCGGTACTTTTATAAGATACAAACACCGGGTAATGTCAATAAAGTTATTCGATTTTTACACTGAAATATTTTCAGTACCTAGCAGCCCAGATTGAAAGTTGCAGTTTTTCTAACCTGCCTCGCAAGGCACCTCTTTCCGATCGTGTTGGATTCGCATCCCATCGGTTTATAAGAGTGAAGTGTATTTGTGCTTACTAACACAAATGTACACTGGTCTTGTGCATGTCAATACAGTCGCCGAAATTGGTCAGAAAGATAGATTAGTTTTTTTATATTAGACCTTACTTATCGTTAGTGTTATTTGTATATTTTATTAAAACCAGACAGTACATTTAAGAACATATTTATTATTAAATCTATTTACATAATAAGTTACTGAAGGTACAATTGTCAGCTGCAAAATACTTAGTGTTATCACTAATCATAAAAAGTTTTAACTTAATTTAAAACTTAAAAAACAAAATTTGTCAAATTTGAACAGAAATAGCTATTATACAATGTAATTTTTATTGAATTACATTAATAATGTTATTATTAATTAAATTATAATACTTTTAAAACATTCAATTCAATTAAGTAATAATAATTAGGCCATAGTATTGTAAAATGTCACAATAATCTTAAATTAGTGAAAAATAACAAAAATAATTCTATGTTACAAAATAAAATATAAATACACCTTCACCAAAAATCCTTTTGAGTATATAAAATTGGAATGTCATTTTTCAGGTTAGTATATATAACATAAGTAATAAAAAAAAATAGTGTTACACACTACAATAAAATATTAGTGAGATTACATAATTCAGGTATAAGTGGTTATAATTTTTAAAATTTAACAAGAGAGTTAAGTCTAAGTTAATATTTGAGTCTCCACTTCAATGGCAATGTTAAATAATATAGTTAAAGCTTTAACGCACAACATGCAACTCAATTGTTGAATTTTTTGAAAATACAATAGGTAACAACTCTTTATGGACATCTTCAGATAATTCATGCCATGCACATTTACCAATCAAAGGTACTTCCTCTAAGGGAGGCCTGAAAACAACTAGCAAAGATAAGCAGCAACCATCTGCTGAAGGGTCAGCTTCAACATTAAGGAGGCCTAAAGGTCTGTGTTGAGCAACATCAGCACCAAACATCTCTACCATAAATCTTCTCAAAGTTGAGTGCATACTTTTTGCTGGATTTATCTCACATGTGGGAAAATGTAAAGTTGTTTTCTCACTCAATAATACATGTAATCTATTTGTACTTCTCTTTTTTATTAACACTATCAATCTCATCAAATCTTTTAGATGTGGAACTGGTGCTGGCAGAATATTTTTATGCCATGACACTCCAGGATGACTTTGCTTGTACAACTTTGCTTTGTCAATGAGATGCAATATATCATTTGCTCTTAGGGATATTTCTTGCAAATTGAAAATCCACTTTGCTTGTAGAGATTCTTTGTCTGCTTTTGCAGGAGTTTTGAGCTCACCTCCAATAATTTTGCCTGTTAATACAAATCTAAACCATGTGCCACCAGCTGTTTCAACAACTAATAAAGTATCGGCCCTAAAGTGCAAGCCAGTTTCTTCCAGCACTTCCCTAGCAGCAGCTTGTACAATCGTCTCACCTTTCTCCATTCTGCCTGCAGGGAGATACCATTTTCCAGCACAACTTTCTTTCGCTTCTTGCATCAAAAGCAATTCCTCTCGATCATTGATTATCACACAAGCGACAACGTATGTTACGTTGCCACCTAGCACAGGTTTAAAGTTTGAAGGTGTTGTTGGTGTTATACCTTGGGATTCAGCAACAGAATTTTGATCGGCTATGGTAAAGTCACAAAAATCATTCTCATCGCCTTCAAGGCCTTGGCCATCCAAAAGCTTAGAAATAGAAGAGTCGACTTGGCGCGACATAGTTACCTACTTTTTCTAATGAAAAAGCGTCTTAAATAATTTACAATTTACAAGGTGGTTCCGAATGTTTCCTTTAAGACAATGTTTTAATTGGTAAATAATAATTACCTTAGAACATCGCTACATTAACACTTTAATTGTTTGTGTATTTACAATTTACACGCACATTGTTACCTGTTAGTATTTTGATATTTGGGTTGATTATGTCAATTTGTCAATAATTTATGTTCGATTAGAGAAGATGTGTACTTCATTTAGATCGGCTAAGGTTTTTATAAAACAGCCTTAAGTAATTTCGTTTAATTTTATCTTTTTATTATACAATATCATATCTACATAGTTTATTTATTACAATATGTAAAAGGTAGTACTAGTATTGGCAGTTTTATACAGACCCATATGTGAAGAGACGTCATTATTTTTTTAATATTATTAATTTTACCAACTTGGTACCCCTATCATAGCGGAAAAATAATAAGTATAAACATACTATATATGTAAAGAAATTAAATCAAAGTAAAGATTAGATTATTTCAGTTTTATTACATTTCTTTTAATGATTTTGTTATTTTTCGAGTTTGATAAAATGTTTCTTCGGTTAAATGTCATTGTTGACATTTTACATAATTGTCAATTGAATTTTTAAATCATAGGAGTAAAGTCAAACTTAAACCAAAATAATAAAACAATCCGGTCTTAAAAGTAAAGTAAAGAACTAGTTTTGGGTTATAAATAACAAAATAGAAATATTGTAATGTTATGTATCTTATAGAGAGCTAAGGCTTAATAACATGACGTTAAAAAATGAAGATTATCAAGAGCATACTAAAAGGTTACGTTTCAAGAGTATAGCAAATATTCAACAATGCCCTGGTGATATCATTGACAAAAGTGGAAAAGAAATAAAAAATAAAGGTTTGCTATTATATAATGTACAATATGTTGTATGTATATTCAAATTTCATAATACAGTATAATAACATTGATTGTTATCATTTACACAGATGGAGATAAAAGTGCTTCTCTTTTTACCTTTTTGCACGTCGAACTCACAAGAGGGTATTTATTGGAACATGATGAAGAGAGATTCTCTGCGCGGAGAGAAAAAGTTTATTCTTTTATTAAAATTCCTCAAGAATTAGAAAAATTCATGGCTTATGGATTTTTCCAATGTGCAGATTCTTTGTTATTTGTTTACACATTCTTGCCTTTACGATTTGTTATGGCCTTTTGGTCATTTATTAACAGGCTTTTTAGGCAATGTTTTGGGTTAGTTCAAAACTTTGAGAAATGTTTTATACATAATATTGAAGACAATAATAAATATCTCATAGTCTATTTAATTATTTCAGATTTTATACTAGAAAAACCATACTTAAGCCAGCCGAGACTTGTGATGTCCTAAAAGGATTCATTTTATTAATATGTAGTATATTAATGTGCTACATAGACACTAATATGATGTATCACTTAGTGAAGAGTCAAAGTGTGATGAAGTTGTATATATTCTATAACATGTTGGAGGTAGGAGATAGATTGTTCTCTGCCTTTGGACAAGACACAATCGATGCTCTGTTCTGGACAGCCACTGAGCCTAGAGATAGGAAGAGAGAACATCTTGGTCTTATTCCACATTTACTTTTTGCTATGACTTATGTCTGTATCCTTTTAAATATATTGTATGCTATCCCTAATACTTCTTTTCTTGTTAGGATTTGTTGTAGTTTAATAAACTAATTATAATTTAATATCCCAACATAGTGATTGAATATGTCAATAAAAAAATTAATTTATACCTTAAACTTTAGAATCAAGAATGTGTATTAAAGTAAAGTTAATTATTTTTTAGGAAAGAAATAAAGCCACCATCATACATAATCACAATTTTTTTATAATGATTTGTGATTGAAAAAAGATAATTTCCTTATAACTATTGCAGTTCTTCACAGCTTACTAGTGTTGTTCCAAGCCACAACACTAAATGTAGCTTTTAATTCTAATAATAAAAGTCTTTTGATAATTATGATGTCAAATAATGTAAGTATTTAATTATATTTCTGGTAACAACTTGAATAAGAGATTCCAATATTTTTATCATTTAATTTAGGTTTATTATTTTCATCTCATGATCAGCGGTTAAGAAAAACAGAGAGGTAATCTGCCTGTTTTGGTTGTAATTAATCTATTTATAATTTAATCAAATTTGTATCTACCAACTTGTGTTGTAGTTGTTTTGTGGAATAAGCTCCAAAACTACTCCTGAACAGTAATATAGGCTTTAACCAAGCAGTAGAATATTTACAGATACTTTACTGACTTTATAAGTCTTCTAAAAAAAATGCAGTATGCACATTTAGCTTCATATGTTTGTTTCAGTTTGTCGAATTAAAAGGAAGCGTTTTTAAAAAATTTGACAAGAACAATCTCTTCCAAGTTTCGTGCAGTGATGTAAGAGAACGACTTCATTTATCGGTGCTGCTTTTCATAGTGGTCCTTCAGACTATGAAAGAATATATGTGGAAAGAAGAAAGGTTCTGGATATTAGCTCCCGACTGTGTGCTTGTTCTTACTTTTGAAGTCATCATTGACTGGGTGAAACATGCATTCATCACAAGGTATGGTAACATTAATATTAAATATAACATTGTAATGTAGTATTTTTATTTTAGATACATTGTATTCTCTCTAGCGGATTGGTCTATTACAAAAAATAAATTATATACAATGTGTACTTTTATATGTTATAGTGTAAGTAAAATTATGCTGAAATAAAAAGATATGCTAATCCAATAATAGAGGTCCTGGGTTCAAACCCCAGGTCGGCCATATCAGTGAAGGAATAGAGTGTGCACTTGTGTTTGTGCACTAAAATATATCCTGCGCAGCTCTCACTCTCTTCAGTATGTCTGCCGTGGCCAAATTCTGTCAAGTTTAGACAGCATTATACAATTTAATTCTAATAAAATTTATTATTTATTTATTAAAAGGTTTAATGAAGTTCCTTATGGAGTGTATAGAGAATACACAGTTAGTTTGGCGTATGATGTTGCACAGACTCGGCAGAAGTATGCATTCAGTGACCACTCGGATCTAGTTGCGCGGAGGATGGGTTTCATTCCATTGCCTCTTGGAGTTGTCATTACGAGGGTTTTAGTGCATGCGGTCAAAGTTGACGGGTGAGTTATTTCGTTTATTAAATGTAGTTTTAAAACTTATAATTCATTATTTTCGTATGGTAGAAGCATTAAGAAGAAAGTATAAAGTAAAGCATAAAGTATAAAGTAAAGTAAGAACTCAACACCGTTAACAATGAGATTCATGTATGAAGATGCCATGTGATATGTCCCTTGTGCCTGTAATTGCACTAATTTACTTTACGTTTTAATCAGATAACAAAAACTAAGCATATCCTATTCCAACTAAGAAAGTTAAAGATAAACCAATCTTAGCTTTACATATTTCATGCGACTAATAGATCTACTACATGCACAAATTATGCATAACAACAGTTCTTGTTTTATATATGTTTAATTAAATACAACACCACAGTACAGTAACAGCCTGTTAATGTCCCACTGCTGGGCTAAGGCCTCCTCTCCCTTTTGAGGAGAAGGTTGCGGAGCTTATTCCACCACTCTGCTCCAATGCGGGTTGGTAGAAAACACATGTGGCAGAATTTCAATGAAATTAGACACATGCAGGTTTCCTCACGATGTTTTCCTTCACCGTTAAGCACGAGATGAATTATAATCACAAATTAAGCACATGAAAATACAGTGGTGCTTATTTTGTGCCCGGGTTTGAACCCACGATCATCGGATAAGATTCACGCGTTCTAACCACTGGGCCATCTCGGCTTTTTTAAATACAACACTAACTTGTACTTAATTATTTAAATGTTATTCAATTTTAATTCAACTTCCAAAGAGCCGGTAACAATTTCATTCATTCATCGCCGACATTCAAAAAGAAAATTAATAACTTTTTTTTTTCTGTTATTGCTTACAGATTAGCAGCGGTGCTATTAATATTCATAGCATATTTGTGTTTAATATCAATAAGGGTGCTCGTGTCTATAGTTATACTTGGAAAAGCTTGTGATTTAATTACACAACATCAGAATGAGAAATGCGACAGTCACCACACTACACCTAAACGGTAATAAGTAATAGGATTAATTGTTAAACTACTAACAAATGTCTTTATTTTATTTTATATTTTAGATATTTTAATCTTGACTGTATTGTTGAATAACAAAAAAAAAAAATTAATAGATTGACTTGACATATAATTATTAAGCAATTATTGACATATAATTATTTTGCGGGCCGGCACGGCGGGGACGGCTAGTACAGAACATTCTTCCCGACTGTACTGACCGCCGTCGCGTTTGGACTCTACTACCACTTACCATCAGGTGGAGTAGAGTCATTTGCCACCCCGGGGCATATATAAAAAAAAAAAATTAAGTATTAATATCCAATATATTTGTTTATTATTTTATATAAAAATTAATAATGTTGCAGGGAACAAAAAGATTCAAAAGAATTTCCATATACTCAAAAGTCTCCTGAAGCTGAATCGACCGAAAAAAAGCCGGTACAGCTTAAGTTTATTATACCAGAGAATGTCATGGTGAGTGCTTATAGTGGCATCAAAGTTCTCTTAGCTATATACAAGGTTATTTGATAATACTTATAACGTCGCCCGAATATATTACTAACATAATAAGCAATTTCAATAAAAATAGACTTTCAAGTTCTCTCTACCACTTTTAATATCTGTATATAATAGTAAGTAGCTACTAACTGCGACACTTCTTCCATGCGGTGTAATTATTTTTATAGTAGTAATTCATCATATCAAATGATATACTATACTATACCTTTTCGAAACGAGCTACATTTTCTAGTATACTGGTGGTAGGGCTTTGTGCAAGCTCGTCTGGGTAGGTACCACCCACTCATCAGATATTCTACCGCAAAACGGCAATACTTGATATTGTTGTGTTCCGGTTTGAAGGGTGAGTGAGCCAGTGTAATTACAGGCACAATGGACATAAAATCTTAGTTCCCAAGGTTGGTGGCGCATTGGATATGTAAGCGATGGTTGACATTTCTTACAATGCCAATGTCTAAGGGCGTTTGGTGACCACTTACCATCAAGTGGCCCATATGCTCGTCCACCTACCTATTCTATACCTATTCTATAGTATAAGTTTTATGTATATAAGATAATTCGTTTTTTAAGTTCGACATTACGAATTTTCCCGAAATTTAATTTTGAATTTTTATTTCACGTAAATTAAGAACAATAGTAGTTATGCATGCAATGAGTCACTAGTACAGTATAATTCAGAATTAGGTTCACCTATCTGTGATAGTTTTTTGTTTTGTATTCCAGATAGAACCGCTAGTTGATGCGTCGGCTGGGGCGGCTGCCATTTTCTCAAACAGTGCAATAGACTTGAACGGAGTCTGTTATCTCAATGACAAAATGAATGTCCAAGTTAAACAGGAACCAGCGGAGTATATCGAACCGGATTTGGTAAGATGGACCATAAACATTTTTTTAATATAGTTGCCAGTTAAATGTATGTATTGCCAGTAAAATAAAGGTTTATCGGCAATAGCTTCCATGTCACGCCGATCCAAACGAGGCTAAAGTATAATTGAAAATATCCACCAGGATGTCAGCCGCAGCGCACCCGATATAAAAGCGGCGGCGGCAGTCAATGAAGATTCAGTCGAGCGTCCGCAGTCTCCGGACGCAGAAGGGCTCAAGAGGCGCGCAGAGTCCGAGCCGAACCTCGCAAAAAACGACGACCAAGAGGCTACGTAACACAATCTGACCAACAACATATTTTAGGGACCTACGTCGAGTCAGAAGTGAGCTATCGGTGCCGCGGGATCCTTTGCAAAGCTGCAGCCACACCAAACATGTGGGATATTCGTTATTTAACTGTCTCGAGTCGCTTTGGGTGTGCGCTTGCACAAGTGTTGCCACAGCTTTACAGAGGGACATTCTAAAATGATACACGGCACGGAATAAGAAGCGGTACATCTCGGTAGCGTTCTCCTCGTATATAATAATAAATTAAACTCATATACTACTTACCGTTGTTTCACGATTTGTTGCGTAAAAAATGCAAAGACCGTTAGAACAGCGGTGTCGTATCTTCTGTTGCCGAGTGCAAACAGCTTATCTTACCGGTAGCTCTAGTACCATAGACGCGTTCCACTCGTAAAATAGTCTAGTGAGAAAGATATAAAAGAAATGTTAGGCTTATAACGAATATCCGGATACAATAAAATATTAATTAACTAAATAAATATTATAAAACTCTCTATATACAAAATATTACCAAAAAAAATTTACAAGATACAAGGTTCGAGGTCATTGTTATATTGACGAAGTAAGGTTTACCTAAGCGAAATAAATATTATTAGACTTTCTATATAGGTATATAAAACTTTCTATATAGAAAGTTTTATAATGTTTATTTAGTTTAGGTAAACCTTTCTGATCAATATAAGTGACTTTGAACCTTGTATCTTGTAATATTTTTTTGGTTCAATAGAAACTTTCGTATAATATTATATTTACTAGACAATACAATATCAATTAGTACAGTTCTATCCGGACAGTTGACAACTACAAATTATTAAAAATTAAACAAAGTACAGTTTACAAAACAGGTTAAAATAAAAAGGTACATTACACGTCAGCTACATAGATTTTGGTTAGCGTCGTATGTGATGTAGTTGTCGATTTTCTTTTTATCCTTATATACCATTCATACTTTATTTTAGTAAAAATTATGATAATTTATTTTCTACATATTCATAATTGTCAATTAATTAATTCGTCCACTCCGTGATGATGGAAACGACGTAACCGCCCGCGCATGTCGAACTTGACTATTATAGCGTATATAAAAGCGATATAGTTAATAATAACAACATTATTCAATGTCAATTTAGTTGTTTGAAAAAAAATTATATATTTGAGAAATCTTGTTTCGCTAAGGTTATTTAAGAAGTACCGAAGACAATATTCGTTATAGGCTTAATATAAAAAGTGTATACGTTTATTCCAATCATATAGAAAATGCAAACAATTTAAACAAACTAATCTGCGTTTTTTTCTTTTACCATTTATGATTAATATATATTTTTGTAATACTATATTAACTTAAACACCATCGGCTTGTCTTGCCATGTTTTACTTAAAATATACGACAAAAATAGAAAATTTATGGATAATAGTTAATAATAAAGCTTAAATTATATTTGATATTTAAGAGTTATAATTTTTAGTGCTTATCGATGTTCCTTGTAAATAAATATAAAACAACACTACAAAATGTAGTAGAAGCTAAAGGAATATTGTATTATGCCTACCTACATAAATATAAGCGCGTATTAAAAAAAAGGACGCGTAAATAAAATAATAGGCTGTGGTAGTCAATCTTATAAGAATTTTCTTTTATTACGAGATGTAGGGAACCCTAATAATAAAACATACAAAATAAAAGAAGTACTAGTTTTATTACAATACAAACGTAGCTCGGATAATTGTGAAAAAATGGACACTGTTCAGATCGTATCAAAAGATTGCAAGTAAAATAAAAATATATACGGCATCACTAATACACAAAAAGTCTTCTAGAACCCTTTCTTAAAAAAAAAAACGGCACATGAGAATGATGACTAATAAATATATTTACTAAAACCAATATTTCACTATTCTAGGCCTCATCCTATTAATACTTGTTTACATAGTTTGCATTTTCTATATTTCAGACTATAAAAAGTCGATATTTTATAAATACAATAACAATTCCATGTTATTTACAATTTTAAAAATAAAAAAGCATACGATACAGTTCATAGATAAAAAAAGACAAACAAAATTAAACTAGCACAGACTTTGTTAATTGGACAGTTTTTTTTTATTACAAATATGTTGTGATGTTCGTATTTTATGTTGTTATAGTGATTTTTGTTAGATTTATTTTACGGTGTGCTAATATTAGGAAGTATTTTTGGTGTTTGATGGACAGTCATCAATTAAATTTAAATTAAAAAAAAAAACGGAGAACAGGGCGTGAGGATTTAGCCTTATCAGATCTTTATTGAAGATGATTAGCACAAAATTGGTTTGTAAAAAAAAATACATTTGACAATGTTTATAATAAGTGTTCCTATATGAAATAAATATTTAGATTAATAATTTTATATTTTTTGAGTCCTCTTTTAAAATAATTATTTTGTTAATATTATCAACTGATTTATTTAAGATGTACGTTACATAAACTATTTTGTCTTGTACATGTAAATATAAGTTTTTATTAGTTTTTTTTTTATAATATGTTTTTGTTTTTATAATTGAATATTAAATTGGCGTTCATATAAACATCTTTGCCAGTGCAAGAAATTCAGAAAAAAAAACGTGTGTTATTTTAGGTAAAGGTTAAAGTGGACCTAGATATTTCTATTAAAAGTTAAGTTTTAAATATATGTTTTTTGTTATTTTAAATTATAAAGTGTTTATTTAGGTAATGACATATTAAAAAAAATCTTAAATGCTATGTTTAGCTTAAAATGAAATCTATATCATTTGATTTTATACATAATAAAACGATTGAGAAACATTTGACAAACAATGCCGCCGTAAGTCTATGATGCCGCCGCTGGGACGCTTTAAACCGTTGCAGTAAATCCTCGTGTTTGTCGTTACAACTTACAAGCAGTGCAATAAAAATCGCTACACATGTTATTTAAAAAAAAACAGATTGAAAATTCGTTATACATACAACATTATGCAATATATGCAGACCTATTAAAGTAATGTGTACCTGTAACTATTATGTGCCTTTGGTAAATTATTTAAAGTTATGTTTTCAGATGCAGATATTGTTAATAAAATCTACATATAACATCATTAGATAAAAGTTTGATAAATCAGTTCTAAAGCGCTAATGAACGACATTTTGTAAGTGCTGTTCGCTATAAGCAAAGTTTCATTTAAAAATGTTGCTATATTTTTCATAAAGGATTTGTTGTATTAGATTTTTTTTAATAATTATACATTTAATAGATAAATTACTACTATTTTTGTTTACACAAATTAATTACAAATGATATTATTTTGTAATGAAATTAATTATACTAGTGTATTATTTATATAAAGCAAAAAGACAAATATTTTTAACATAAAATATGTACATTCTTAGGCAGCTTAATGAGTAGCCTAAGAGTCTCTTTTGAGTAAAATTTGGTTGTCCCTTAATCTTATAAAAAAATTACGAAATTATATTAAATTAGATACATCAACATAGGTTCATTAGATTGGAGTTTAGTGGTAACATACAAATGTTCCAGTTGTGGTTTATAGTTTAACTTATCAATATTAATTAATTAGGTATCCATGATCAAAACGGAGCAACATCATACGTTGCGGAACCAGATGTTATTGATTTTGCAAACATTGCAAGGTACTTATCTATTTCAATAACTGATTTCAATCGAAGAAGGAAGTAAAGATAAACAAACCTTAAATTTACATATTCCATGCGATTTGTCAATAGTTCCGCTTTATTATGCAATCTAAGCAGTTTCTGATTAATATATAAGAGTAATAATGTATGCTTATTTATAATACACTATTCCAATTAACTAAGTGTATCCACTTTAAATTTTTTTTCAAGGTTTTGATGAGAACTTCAGCGAGATTCAATACACAGTTTTTTTCGCGACTCCATAGCGAATATCATAGATTATGTAAGATCTCGACCGAGCAATATCCGTTTTCGCGCCAACTTGATGTCAAAGTTGTTTATTTGTGTTTACCTACCCCTCTTTCGTTTGGAATAGGCTATAGCGATTCTTCAGACCAATAAAATTAAACAAAATTGTATACTTTTTTGTTCACAACTTATTGTGATCACAGAAACTGGTACCTATGCCTGTTGGTATAAAAATTGCCCATTTTTCTATTGTGAAGACGCATCTTCATTAATCATATATATCATTCTACAAAATTCAATTACATTACATAGACTTAGTGCATAACGTAGAGGTTTCCATGAATGAGTCAGTTAATAAAGCACGTACCAGTTTTATTGCCATTTTTTATAGGTAAATATTTATTTGAAGTGTTTTTTAATCTAATCAATAGAAGAATATAGAGTTATAAAGGTTTTTTTTTTAATTGGATAGTAGTACGCTTAGAAAATGGATCGTTTTTAAATTAAAAATACATAATACAATCGAAATCATTATTATTTTGTTATTTATACATTTAAATTTTAATCTTTTTATGGTAATTTGTATTAGGTACCATAAATAAATATTAAGAACATGGCCTTACTTATAAATTTTGTTTAGGGGGTGATTAGTTAAATAATGACGGAAAAAACGGAAAATCATAGGTTCACTAAACAGCCGCTAAGCAACGTATATAAGTAAGGCTGTCAATATTTAATTCAGATAGGACTTCGGTAGTTGTTTTGGGCTATTGTTTTATTTTTTGGAGAATTCTAAACACTTTCGTGCGCACGTGTCACACACTTATTATACAGTACTATATTTAACACGCTACTGTTGTTCACTATGTTGCCAACTAAATAATTATTTTCAAGAAATTTACCGTGCGACTTGGCATGTTCCAAGTTTGTTCCTAGCCATAGGTCAAATGTAATAAAAAACATATTTAAATTTTTCAACAATTTGTATTTTCGCACCTTAGGTGAATTTTCATATTAAATAAAAATGTTCTTTTCTCTTATATACACATTAAATTCAAATGAAATCAGAGTGTATTTACAAATATATTAAATAGAATTTAGTAAAAATTAGTGAGATTTAACAATACCTAAGTAGACTTAAAACTATCTAAATTTAGAACATCAACAACATCTTTCACTCCAGTGAAATACATAAGACAGCTTAAATTTTAGGTAAACATACAGAAAATTCGTACACTTCACTATCAAGTGAACACCATGAACATATTCTTTCATTCGTTTTTATAGTCATTAAGAGCTAGAGAGTAACCTGAAATGTAACTAATGGCGAGAGTTCCGCAACAGAGCTGGAATATAATAGAGGTTTCAACAATGTAAGTAGGCGCTGTCCCGTGGTCGCAGCGAGCGGCCGGCTACCATAGGACGCTCAACATGGTATCATAATACAAAATGTATATCAATAACTTTAACGCGATGCAACATTACATAAAATGTTCAAGAATTTAGTCTTCTCAGTTTCAATTTTCACTTGTTTTACTAACACGAATACACTTTATTAAAACCTATCTACGCTAGCCTTGCCTAACAGAGACCACGTCTCATCTACAGTAGTAAAAACATTATAAAGTCGTACACCATATCCTTATCAAGTATACTTTTGTAAAGGTGTACATTAGCGCGCGATCAGTTCGAGCGCCCGTGACTTCAGTTCGGCTTAGACGTGCGGCTGAAGAGAGAACGGGAGACATGATTTCGTAAAAACGCATGGTAGACCGACGCTACCTTAATACGCGGTTAGACATAAGAGACGTGTGTTAGTTATATTATTGTCAGATATCTTAATTAATAACGATTGTATTATATTCGAAAGGCCCACCCTGTTGTATATTTATCACTTTTTTTAAGTGTGACTTTATTTTTGTTCTAATTTGATTTATTTACATATTGCAGTTCACTTGCTTAGCGAGCAATTCAACAATTTATTAAATAAATAACGTCCTATTGAACTTTTATACAACCATGTTTAAAGTTGAAGGCTTTTAATATAAATATATAGATTCGTATATTTTGAACTATAAATATGTTAAATTATTTGTGCTCTAGGTATATATTTATTACATATATGAAATTTCAGCTGTTATGAATCAAATACGATTATACACCATGGTATTTATATCTAAATAGAAGACTTGAGTATTATTAACGGGGGCCCTCGCTATATTTGCACATAATTAATATTGATTAAGAGATCAAAATTTAAATTCTACGAGCTTAATAACTTTACTAAATTAGTCTAATTATAAAAATAAATAAATAAATAGAATTGGAAGAATGTAACAAAAAAAAATTAAAAGTAAGCCGGATTTAGTTACAGAGCAGATGATCTATTTAGTCGGTAAGTATAAAACCAGAGGATTGAGCAAATTTTGTTAAACAAACGTTTGAGCAAGAAAAGATCATGACAGCAGCTGTCGAAAATAAGAGGAATGGGTTTCTTAGTTGACGGTCAAGAGCAAACTTTAGTCGACATTCTCACACCCATATCTTCGACTAGAAATTTTAAAATAAAATAAGATATTTATAATAATAATTATCACTTAATCAGCAGTCGTGTTACACTTAGTATTAAATCAAATTGCCGTGGCACGTGGTAAAGTTAAATAATGGCACAGTTTCACGTTAGTTTTGTAAAGTATAAGAACATTAATATACTACATTCTTACTTAATAAATAAGAAGACAGTTTTGTCAGAAAATGTTTGCCATAACTTAATGTAACATCAATAGAAGGAAAATATTTTAATAGTAAACAGTACCTATCTACGCTCGTTAATCTAAAAACCTATATTAGCAACTGGCAAATATTTTCTGAACTGAAACTTTCTGCAATAGGCCTATGACATATCACTTCTCAACGATCACTTCAGCACACATGAACTTGACCTTACGATCAATAACAATCATAGAGACATTTGTAATGTTTAGCTAAAGACTATCGTCAGACAGAAAGATATGTGTTAGTGCTACACCGAATATGTCGGGGACGTAGTCACGTAATCTTCCGTCGCGCTGGACACTTTAAGCCACATCACTTCGTAGTTATATTTGTTCCCAGTCTAATTCATTCATTATCCTATCTAATTAAAATAAATACATCAAGTTGATTGTTTCTATCGTAATAGTTACAAATATGTATAAAAAGTTATATAAATTTCAGTGAATTTACAAATGTAGAGTTAATAAAGCTTCGTTAAAGACAACTTCTTTACAACTATTCGATGAAATTATTTAATAACTTCAACGTGAAAGTAATTAACAGTTCATTTATCCGCGGGTGCGGATCTCGCGACAGAGGCGGGCGCGTCCTCACTGGAATGTGCGGGCGAAGGCGCCGGCGACGACGCGGGCGCGGTGGAAGTCGCTGCGGCAGAGCCGGAAACTGCGGGCTAGAGCGGCGCGTGCGGGTGCGGCTCGTGGTGGTGCGTCGGCCCGCCACCTCCACGCTCCCGTTTCAGTCGTTGCTTCAAATGCACTTTTGCGTGGCGTTTTTTCTCATCCGACCTTGCGAATTTACGCCCGCATACATCGCAAGCGAATGGTTTTTCACCCGTATGCGTTCTCACGTGCGTCGTCAAATGGTCAGATCGACTGAACGAACGCATGCAGATGCGACACTGGAACGGTTTTTGGCCAGTGTGAATGCGGATGTGCCTCGTCAGCTCGTCCGATCGTGAAAATCTGCGATCGCATCCCTCCACAGGACAGGCGTAAGGCCGCTCGTGTACAGGCGTCTTGCTCGGACGATTGGGGTACTTGCGAGGTTTAACAGCAACTAATCGAAGGGGCTGAGCGCTCTGTTGATATACTTGAGAAAGAATTTCGTGACCTTTACTCGTGGACTGGTTGAATTCGGCTAACTGAACAGGCCTATCGCCGGCTGGACTAGGATAAGGCTCTCGTTTAGGTATTCCTGAGGGTCCGGGAGTTGGCTGCGGTGCACTAGCATATTCTTGTGATTCCCACGAATGTTGAGGTTGTTGCTGCGGCTGAGGTCGATATTCACAGTGTTGTTGCGGACAAGCTTGCGGAGGGGCACAATAAGAAGGCTGACATTCAGGAGGGAGTAGTTCAATGCGTTCTTCGTACTCTTGTTGAAAATATTTATCGACGCTACCTGGACCGGGACCAGACGGTAGCAGCCATTGTAGCGGCGGCGATGGGGCGCGTTTGCCACCCATCGGTGTTGCATATAGTGAGGCGCTTGCGCTTGACGCATTACTGGCGTCCTCAGCGCGCGCTCCGGGAGACAATGAAGCCTCATGTTTGTGTCGCCGCGGCGAACATCCCAGCGATAAGTCGTCGCCTGGCAAAGTACCTGAGACAAAATTAAAAAATAAAATAAGTAAATCTTCGTTGGAATAGACAAACACCACAGAAAATAAATAATGATGACTGCTAATCATTCAAATCCATTAGATAAATGGACATCAGTATGAGACATCCAAGTAAATAAATATAAACGAGTAAATAAATAAATATGCACGAATATAAATTAGCACATATCATTTTTATAATATTTTTTTTAGCTAATTATGAATATATTGTTTAACTTTTTTCCTACTTTATAATAAGTTAGTTGTGTAGGTATATACATATTGAGAAGGTAGGTTTGTTATAATGTGAGCAGTGTATAACGTGATTTATCCAAAACAATTGCTGTGCTATGTAAGGCAATACTAAAAAGACATGCGCTTGGAAATACAGTAAGTAGGTATCAAGTACCTATGTCTTGATGAAATAGGTAATTAAAATAAACTTATGTAAATATCTCCGGAGGTACTTATTTAATTAAATTTGACATTCAAATGATATCTAATAAGAAAGCTTTACCGAAGGTCGGCTTTACACCAATTTAGGTATTTATTTTTCGTTTCGACGTTGATGTCTATAAGAGATATTTGTTTTTATATTTCATAGATTTTGTTTTGGATAATAATGTGCACATGTTTACAAATATTTTGCGTATTTTGTAACGGGCTAGCGGATGTAGCGATAAGTGACGGATGTCGATAGCTCTATCGCAGCGAAACTGACACGCTCTCCTGTTTACCAATAATCATCATCTAACGCTCCTGTATTTTTGACGTTATCCCTTTTAATTATTTTAATTGTGTGGTAACACAATTGAATATTGATCTTTTATTTTTAAAAGCATATAATAATTATTGATAAAAAAAACTATTACATATTTATTTATTTTTTTAAATTTAATAGTTATAATAATAATTATTAAATGTTTGGAAATATCAAATTATCATCTATTTAGAAAAAGCACTTAATGCCTACATTTCGTTATACCTACATAAATTTATAATATGCATTTTATTATTATTATTTTTTGTATCTTTTTTTATATCTCCCTTTTAAGAGGGGTAACTTAACTATCACGCGGGCCATGACCTTATTATTATAAACTCTTTATATTTCTATCCCATTATACAATGTTTTTTTTTTAATAAAAAAAATCAAGTAATTTAGTAGGTAAGTTTAAGCCTTACTTAAATTTAAATATAGAGATAAATGTATAAAGATACATTTATATAAATATAATACACTATTTATATAATACAAATATAAATTGTTGATTGATAAAATGTAAAATAGTTACCAAAATACAGGGAAAACTACCACAAAACGATCAAAGAAATTATAAATTATCACTTGGATACACTTGGTACACGATTAAGGTGCGACGTGTGCCGACGGAAAATCACAATGAAACCTTTTCATTCAAGAATCAATATTGATCCGTCCGTATGACACGGCTCAGCGAACTTTCGATTTCACTATAGGATAGAACACTATATATTCCAACTGCGATAAATCTATTACGACTGTTTTATCTATTGATTTAATAAACCCTGAACTTTTAATACACTGTGCAGAAACATACTGTCGTGAAAATCACTTGGGCGTGCAAAATATTTCAAAAAACGCGGCGTGTCAAGAAAAGTGCAATGTTTATTTACAACGTTATCAGTGGGAAGTCGCCCGGGGCGATTCCCACATTCCCGCCTGTGATGCGGTGGCGTGCGGCGTGCGAGATGAACAGTGCGTATTGGGACGCACCTGATATAGGTGGAGGCTCGAGCAGACTCGGGAAGAAAGCGGGCAGGTCTGATGTGGTGACGGGCGTGTTGAGATCGGCTGGTGCGCCGCCGGTCGTCAGTGCTGGCGCCGGCTTGAGCGCACAATCGAAGCCGAGAGCTCCCACATCCGCCAACGAGAGAAGGTGCGGGCCGTTCGGGGGCTCCACGTCGGTGCCCATCCCGTCCGGCACCACCTGCTCCTCGGCCCACGGGCCGAGCGGTATTACGAACAACGCCAGCGTGAAAACGGCCTCTCACGCGGCCGGTGCGAAAGGGACTGGCGCCGCGCGACCCCGCAACGCAGTTTTATCAATGGAACCGCGGTCCCATATTCGGTAGCGGCGCGCGCAGTTCCACCAATCGTGCAGCTGTGTGTTCCCCCCCCGGCTGACGTCACCGCCCGACGCCGCCTACCGCCCGCGCCACCCCCCCCAGCGCCCGCCGCCCCCCGACTCCACTCGTGACTCGCCGCTTATCGCTCTCGCACTCGCTGGATTCTCCATTGTGTTACCTGATGTCTAGTATTTACGTGACCATCCTTAACGATCAATAAAATATATTTTTATTAATCGTAAACAAGTAATTTTACATATTTTTACCAAACGTAACTATTAGGTATACTATCTCTTTACACAAATAGCGTATAAGACGTTATTCCTAAAACTTATTTACCCAAGTAATGCAATAACCAACCTAAGCGATGAGAACACCTTTTGTGCACATATTTTTGTATTTCTTGTTTTATTGACTTATTTTTAAATAAATGTGGTATAAAATAATTAGTTCAAATTAAATAAACAAATAATGAAGACAGAATATCCGTTACCTCGTAACCTAAAAAAAATGCACGAGTAATAAGTGTTTTCAAACTCGATGCAGGTCGTACGTTCGTTAAGTCACGCTACAATGTTGGCGTACGATATGGGTAAGGTTTCTACAGAAAATTACTCAAGGCTGGAAATATGTAGGTAAAGATAGGAAAAAAAAGAACGAGATGCTGAAGCTATAGGTATAGAAAGATATTAATAAATTAGATATATTTTTTAAAGCATTTTCCATTTGTAATCTTTATTTTTAAAAAGGAATATTAATCATGGCAAGCGTATAAGTCGAATCATGATTGGTAGAGTTAATGTATGGTAATGATTGTATCAACTACTAATTGGCGGATTGTGTCAGCTTGTGCCTGTTGCGTTGCAAATGAATACAGTATTGGTGAGTGGGTGTTAACTTACCTGGTAATGACTATTTCCAATTAAGACATTTTTTAATAGATTTCTAAAGGTATATAGTTGCTGTTAAAGGTACGTAGTTGCGTTTCTAATTAGATTAATAATAAGTTTTTATTTTTTACCATTTTTAAGAGTAAAACTTCAATTACGATTAACTTCAATTTATTTTAAAAAGTAGAGTAAAAGTAGTTTTAGAAAAGTAGAACAGATGACCGGCGCATATATTTTTAAGGCAAAAAAAAATCAAATATACGAATATGCTAGCTTTGTACGAGTTTTTGTTTTCAATTTAAAACGCAATAATGTTGTGTCCGTAAAATATACAAACTTGAAGAACAATAGGAAGTTCGTGTGTATTGTAAAGGATGCAATATGGAGTGCAAGAACTGTAAGGACAATGGCCTGGGTGTGTGGTGGCCGCCGGTAGCCGAGACACGCCGACGCCGATCGGGCCCACATGCAGCCACTAACCCAATTATCGCGTAACGGAGACGATAAAGAAAAATAACAAACCCACGATTTCACCGACGTCTAATTATAGCGCGCTATTTGTGGGTGCGCGGGCGCAGGCGGCATAGCGTGGCCGCGATGTCAGGGCTATTCCTGGCCGTCAGCTGACGCTCCCGCGCCGGCCCGAGAGCGCTCGTAAACACCACGCAACCGATTGACGTAAAATGCGAACAATCGAGTTTTCAGCAGGTGAATCACGAGATGAAAACGTCCCTGCGGGAATCATACTATTTTTAACTTGACTACTTTTGGTTCGGACTTCGGAGGCGGGGTTCTATTTCGGCACGTTATCCTAATACCCGTTGTCTATTTAAATCGCGTGACTGTTCCATTACTTTTGGTTTGTTGATTTTTTTACGTACGTCATAGATCTGTGAATTGGTGGAGCCGAAGATGAACACTGTACGTTTTATTGAAAAGAAATTTATTTTACATATTATTCTTTTTAGAATTAAGTAGCACAATATTAGATTGCACATAAATGGTTGACACATATAATTAGTACCTATATTCCGATTTAGTTAAAATTACTTAATTTTCGTATTGAAATCGACCTTGACAGTGTGAGCATATAAATTGATAAAAAATGAGACGTCACAATCTGTGTGATCACGTTAGTGTATAAGTTAAGTGTTCGTAGGTTGAGAACAAACAGTTGTATTGGCTAGTGCTGCCTACGGCCGGTACGGGCGCCGTCGGTGGGTGTCTTACACTAGCCATTGCTAGTAAAAGATATGTAGGTAAGTCTGGGTAGACACTACGAGTGACGTATAATAAATGAGTATGTAAAATTCTACAGTTGCATTTATCTCATATCAAATCCTTTAAAAACAAAAAACTTTTTTTGACAAATAAATACATTTCCAACTACTTTTAGTAGTTGGAAATGTATAAGAATACACAGACCATTAATGATAAATAATCAAATTATAAATAAAGTAGGGGACGAAAAGTACTTAGGATTAATTTTAGATAGCCACTTAACTTGGAAACCACATCTTGACAAAATTAAAAGCAAATTAACATCATTAAACGGAATTATAAGAAATATTACTAGATGTCTTCCACGCCAAGTAAAGTATACGATTTATAACTCCCTAATCAAACCACATTTAGACTATTTAATAGAAATCTGGGGTTAGTTAAGCAGAACAAATTAAAAATCAATTTTTAATTACGACTTTTTACATCAACTCAAAAAAATTAAAAAGATACAAAAATAATGAATGTCGCTCAAACTTACAATTACTTTATTTGCATACTAATAAAAAAAAATTAGATAAAAATATACACACAGAAATATAATTGAATAAAAACCAACAATCACAAAGAATTAAATTAAGAAACGCTAATAACATAAAACTATCAAAACCTCGTACTACTAACTATGGGAAGAAAAATATTTTGTTTGACGGAGCAAAACGATTTAATACTTTACCAAAAAATATTAAAGAAGCAAAAAGTATGCATCTGTTTAAGGGACTATTAAAAATACATGTTCAAAATAATATAATATAACAAAATACATAATATGAAACAAACTGTATAATAATGTAAAATTATTTATTAAATTTAATAGTATAAAAAGTAGCAATGAAAAATAAATATATTTATTTAAATATAAAATAAATAATAATAAATTCTCACTCACTCATACCACTTGCTAGCTGTGTATTCACTCACTCATACTACTTAATCCGTGTATTTGCGATAAGACTAGGCTATCGACAATAATGCAAAGTTTTCACAGATACCATCTTCGAAATTGTATTTTTCTATCATTTAATAACATCATGTATACATAATGCTTTGCCGCGCCGCTTGGCAATTGTTGTAGTAATATCATGTTAGTGAATGTGTTCCTTGATGAGAATAAAGTTTCTTTAACCCCAAGAATACAAATACGAATGTATGTATATATTTCTTTTTTGAAGAAATATTATGATTAGTAAAAATAAAAAAATATATTTGTATATTATGTTTCATATATTTTCATATATGAAATTCAATGCAGTCCACATAAAACGTTATCAACTTTCCTTATGGTTTATGTTGATCGATTATTAATTTACTTTTTAGGCGATTAAACTAAATAATAAAGCCTTACAAAAAAGCATTTGTAAAAGTTTTAGTTATATTTAACAAATATATAAACGGTCAAGTAAATATAAAGCTACCGCAGGTTCGAAATATGGATTTTACGGCAAGAAGCGTCAAGAGTAGTTAGGTACTTTTTTCTCAAATGAAATACAAAACAAATTCTTTTAATAAAATTTATGTATTGTATGACAATCAACGTTCAATTTTTCATCACCTCTTTTATATTCTACATATTCTTTTTTTGTGTATTATTAATATTTTTATTAACATAAAATTTAAATTTATTAATAGCTAGATCAATAAACGGGCTCTGCAGTGAAGGATATTTTAGATATTAAGCTTAAAAGATAAAAGAACACTTTAGAATTAAAAAGTATTTGTTCGATATTAATGTATTAGTGCCTAAGTACTATTTGAGTTTGTAATAATAATAATAATAATAAATTTGAGTTTGTAATGTGGTGAAGAGTAACATTATTATACACTCATCATCATAACTAAATGTCATCGTCTCGTTATTTTGGCAAGCTTGGCCGCTGGCTAAAATTAAATGTTACAAAATTTTCGGTGACAGAGTGACATACCTACTACCAATTTAAATACATGCATTGCAAAATAGAAGATGTTAATTAGGTAAATGCAAGAAAATCTTTAAAGTATTTTGAAATTATTTGATTAAAAAATTGTTCATTGTATGTTAGATCAGTTTGTAAATGGTTAATTAGATACAATATTTTATAATAATAGTTAAGGTACCTAAGGCATCTTTAGTATATCTATATTAGGAAATGAATGTAATTCATTGTTGTCATATTGCGAAATTTTATCGAGAAAACTATACTAGAACATTTTGATCAAATGAATCTTGTACAAAAATATCTTCCTGTGACGCGATAGTGTGTTAAATAAGCAGTGCTCATCGAAAAACAATGTTGGCATCCGTCACGTAGAGGCGCGCGTCACACCGAGATGTCACATTTATAATTACGCTGGCACTCGAAAACTCTAATTTCACACAGATTCATCACCGTTGACGTATGAGCAGTATAATGTTTATTTCGCTAGGGCGAAGCCGTAAAATATGACAAATCGATTTTTTAAACCTCTTTGATTAACGTTCATATTTGTACAAAGTATTGTATTGAGGTAGTGTAGGTAGTGGTATTATTGTTCTATTTATATTATAATACCTAAATAACAGGTTTTTATAAGGAACAGGTGCTTAGACATACAAGTTATTAACCTACATGGGTTATTGATATATATTACATATAATAAAATATTTTCCTAGTTTTATTGTTGTATTCCAAACACTGCATGTGACAGGAAAAACAAATGAAAATAAAGGAATAACTGTTTAGTTCCAATTGTACCCAGAAGACTTGTAAACAAGTTAAAGATCATATTATTTGTAATTTTAATGTTAGCTAGGAGGTGAGCCTCTTTGGGGTGGTGCTTATAGGGTGGTAGAGTTAAAGTGACGTCACGCCTCCACAGCAATTTCGTTTGACGCACAATGTTGTGTATTTATCCATTGAAATTTCAGAAACATATGTTTTAAGGGAAAGCGAATAATGTTTTGAAATATACAAATAAAGAAAAATAATGTAAAGGTACATCGTATCTTTTACAAACTTATAGTTATGGTTTTTGAAGTCCCTTTAATTTTTTAATGTAATTTGTTTTATGTATATTTCATAAATTTTTGGTTTATCTGTATTTATTTCGTATGAAAATATTTTAGAAGTCTTCATTTCAAATAAATCATTTTTCAACGAATTTAAATAATAATAAACGACAACTAACACCTTTGTGTTACATACTGTAAAAAGTTTTGCCTTAAATATAAAAATACATACGTAATCAATGTGGAGGTGTCATATATCTCTTACGTAATAATATAATATTATGAGTGTTCATTTATACGAAAAGCTTACGCAAACGCCTGATAGTGTCGTTCCATTGTAGGTAAGGCTTAAGATAATATACATTGATGATAACGATGATAGGTAGTAACGTCAGCGTTATCAGGTGCCGTGACGTCACAGTTAAAGTGAGGACTTGGCTTTGCGAAAACTCGAGGGCGTGCGTCAAATAACCACCTGTTGTACGACCAGAGCTACCCTTGTGTGGTGGCAACCTTAGCACAGGCCGCGCGGATCGATATCAATGACGTGTGGCCTCATTCATAAAGAGGGAGACATCCCCTCCCCGCGTCACGTCTCGGCCGCCCACTGCCCCATCCCTAAGCCCCGTTTCTGGTAACGGGTGGCAAAATTCATGAATGGCGCGCACACTACCTTACATCGTTTCATCTGTGAACTTTAACATCTAATTTTTTCCGCAAAGTATGACGTTAATTGCAGATTATTTCGATTTACTTCAAAATAAGTCGGAAGTAAGGTCTCTTTGAAGTTAGTATTTTAGAACTATGTAAAAGTAAGACATTATTATTACGATTAATAGTTGTGTTACTTAGCTTCCATTGATTATCTCTAATGGTTTGTAGAAAGTATCAATTCTTTTTATTTTCAGCTTTTAAAAATATAAGCGTCACGAGACTTGGATGCGCAGACGCTGCTGTGTGGGCGCGACGCAATTTGACACGCGTTCGCAATACTTGCATTCACAATCAGTGTTTAGTTTGAATGGAGTTGATAGGCATAATTTAAATATTTTTAATATCTATACATATATAATCAATTGTTTATCATATGCAAGCCCTTAGTATACTATAATATGATTGCAATAAATTGCCACTGTTTTCATTTACCGATTGTAGGTCTATGAGGATAAAAATTGTTAATTTTTCAAATTTAATACATGAACGTATTTTTAAGTAAAATCCCTAAGGAGCATATTTTTCTCCTTTTTATTATCTATTTAAAAAAACATAAATATAAATATTTTAAAATAATTACTTTGCTACTCTACAGTTTCCAATGTTTCACAGTAATGTAATCAGCGCTGCGCACGCGTCTCTTATTTACGGCGGATTACGCGCGCAATCAAGCCTCGTTTGAGTAAAAACACCTTTTAGTATTTTATATCCAGTTTATTTTAGTTTTAATCCATTTGATCTCTTTCCGTATTATAAAAATAAATTTTGATAAATTTCGTTTATAAATTATTTTAATATAAAGATAGATGAGATTTTATATAGATGTATTATATTAAAAAATCTTTTGAATTCGAATCAAAATGCATAAAAATCAAAACAATTCTTGCAAAACAGCTCTTGTTATGACTGGGTAATGTACCGACGGTCGTTCGAAGACCGTCCGTGGCAGTGGCATTCAGGGCTGCATTGATTCAGCGAGTGGCCGTGGCAGCGAACAGCAAGCTACTGCCGATCGATGTCATGTCCTTGAACCTTGACGCCTACCGCGCATGCGTTCTGCCGATATAGACGTCATCCCGTGCCCATGGCCACGAAAAGCATGCCGGTTGCCACCCCACCCCAACTCCCTGGAAACAACATCTCATTCATACCGAGGCGCCGGTGGTGAGCTTTCAACTCTGCCATTTCAATATTGATTATGACCTTTACACATCAACCTGTTGAGTAATAATAATATATGCTGCTGCAATTTGTCGGCTCATTATATTTTATAACAATGGATATTGATGAAAGAAATATTTGTAGAAATTCATGTCTGTTTCGCTGGTTAGTAAGCCTTATCTCCTATTAAGAAATACGTATGTGTGGATTAACACAGTGAGACAACGTCGGTATCTTGATAACCGACCAAGTGTTTATAAAGTTATTGATTACCTATATAGCAGGGTTGTTTGTAATTTGTTATCAAGCTAACCGTCTAAACGTATTCCAGAAGCTGAAACCTTAATTTGTCTTAATTTGTTTTTTAATATACATATATATTGTAACTACTTTGTTTTAATACTTTGGTATGCGTGTGTTCTTACTTAATATAACAAAATTTTATTGATTTCTAATCTATAATAAAAATATGTGGTGTAGTAGGTCGACATTGAGTCTGTTCGCGACCACGCAGGGCCCTGTATGAATGAAGTTACCGTGGGCGGATAGCGTGGCCCGTTCATTCATTAGCTTGGAGGCCATTCCTCATGAATAATAACATAACGAAATCTGTTACGCTAATTATAATACAGCTGCTCGAGGCAACGTTCTGTTATCTAACATATATTTTTCAAATTTGTATAAAAGATACGACGCCTAATTGATGAATACTATTTCCATAAACTTCAGCTTTGGACTTTCTTACAATCGCTGAACATATTTAAAAAAAACTTGCTAGTATTCGTTTCTTTTTTCCTCGTTTGAAAATATATGAGATGCAAAGATAAGAGAACTGTGTGCGTGGCTAATATGTAGTTATATAATGTAACAATCGGCTTCGACAGAGTTTAGTCGCTTAGTAAATGGAGCACTGAGGCGTAGGAGTCAAGGTAAGGCCTGCAGGTTTCGAGCGACACGGATTAGAGGCATTGTCTCCGCCAACACACTAAGCAATTGCCGTTGCCATCTGCCGCGAAATGTCTTGAATCTTGACTCATCCTGATGTATTGTTTTTTTGTTGACATAACGGTTTCACTGTACTAAATTGGTTAACTTAAATTACTTGCTTATAAAGTTTAAAAACATAATGGAAATCTCATGTATAATATGCTTCCCGTTAAAAATGATATTATATTAATTAATAGTAAATTGCATAAGTTATTTTTTAAATTAAGTATTGAATTAAAATAATATTATTACTTATTACTTTAAAAATTATGGGTATACCCAATATAATTTACCCATCATAAGGGCTTAGGTGTCAGAATTTATTTTAATTAACGCAGTTTCCCGTAAATTTCAATAGTTTTTATGTGTTTTTTTTTGTTTTTGATCAATTAGAGCAACAACTTTCTTTTGAATGTTACGTTAGCCTGTAATTGGTATATACTTTGTAACACTAATTTTATATGCTCATTCCGAAAACGCAGTATGTACTTATTATATATAACGTTGGCTTCCTAATAAATAAATGTCTTCGTTAACCACGGAGCCAGAGACGAATTAAAAACAATTAATAAATTTTAAAATTTAATGGTGTTTACTCAAATTTGAATAATTGATCTTTCTGTTAAGATTCACATTATGTACCCACTGGGCTATCCTGGTTTATGTATAAAGATTACACACGGATAATGTATTTTCTAAAATTGTATAAACAAAATTTATATTAAAGTCCTGTTGTATTTTTATAATATATTTAATTTATTATACTTATGTATCGAATCATACTTTTGATTTCAGAATCTACATAGATTTCTTGAATAAACTTCGTTTATTGTAATGAAATAAACTAAACAAATTTCAAACAACTAATTTAATATTAAGTATATATTATTAAAAACAATAAATATATTGTAACATAGAAGGATCTTAGTTGAATCTAATTTCAAAAACATGATTTTGATGACAATTGAAGCCTTTTAGTAAAGAAACACGTTAAGGTATCAAAATAATAACATAATTCATAATTTTCATAATTGTTGTCTTTTTGTAACACAAGTTCTGTTTTGTTTTTAACTTTCTTTCTGAAGAATGTCTCCCTAGTGTGTATAAATAACAGGAGCTTTGTTCTACTATTTGACTCGTTGCGGTACGATTCCAGATGTGGATAACTTAGTTTTGGATTTTCTTTCCTACAAAAGAAGGTTCAAAACTGAAGTGACCATCAAAGCCCTAATATATAATGGGAATATTGCTAAAAAAAATAATCCACAAAGATGCACTACAGTCGCAAAGTTAAAAAAAATATGTAGTGTTTCTACATTCGTGTCATGGATATGTCACTACTAGTTAATTAACAACCAAAATAATTAATGTTTTAATTTAATGAAACAAAGCAACTAATTGGTAAAAATAGTCATTTAACAACAGTTGCTTTTTAACACTGTTGATAGTGTGTAATAACAGAATTTCTTGTTCATTTTTGTGCATTTGGTGTTAAGGGTCTCAAGTCCTTTCGGCAAAAATGATGAGATAAAGTGTAAGTACTTTTTTTTTTTATAGAATAAGAAGGTGTACGAGCATATGGGCAACCTGATGCTAAGTGGTCACCAAACGCCCTTAGACATTGGCATTGTAAGAAATGTCAACCATCGCTTATAGCCAATGCGCCACCAACCTTGGGAACTAAGATTTTATGTCCCTTGTGCCTGTAATTACACTGGTTCACTCACCCTTCAAACCGGAACACAACAATATCAAGTATTGCTGTTTTGCGGTAGAATATCTGATGAACCCACTCATCAGATATTCTACCGCACCTACGGTACCTACCCAGACGAGCTTGCACAAAGCCCTACCACCAGTAATTATGTTGTAAGAGCCAAATAGATTGATTTAAAATATAATTAGCGGAATTCAAGAAAAAACATCTGTTTTTTTTCTTTTCGATTGATTCTTTGATTTGCTTTTTATGATACAATACTATGATTATTTTTTTATTGAATGGGGTATATAAAACAAGTTAGATTGTAATTCAAACGTCATTAAACATACCTCTAGTAAAATAAACCTTTTGTTTTCCTCATTTTTCATATTTAGACAAGAACAAGAATAAATATTAATAAAAAAAAATTAGTAAAACTGCCATCAGAAATAATTAATGAGTATTTGTGAATATAATTTTACATATTGTATTTAAAGAGTTTTGAGTTTTTAATTGAAAATAGGTGTGTACGTGTAGTAAATTGTTTTGTTCACATTATTTTTTATTTTACTAATTGAATAACCTTATTGAAAAGATTACCACGTATAAACCTGGAGTTCCGCGTGCATCTAATTAGACGAATCAAATGTTAGTATTATATAATTTCTAAGAATTGTCTGCGTAACAGATAATGATTTACTCTCGTTATTAAATGAGCGATATTTTATAATGAAAACGTTTTAACCAAAAAAGGTCTAAAGTTAAATTGTAAGCTTCACGTTGTAAACATCTTAAAAATATTGAAACATGTTTAAAAATTATCAGTTATATTTATATTATAGTATACTTAGAAAGCAGATATTTTAGTTAGTAAGTAGCAGTACCGAGTAAGTGTCATTGTTTTTTTTTTTAAATTATTTTAGGACGTGAGGAGCAAAGAGACAACATCTGCCATTAATCTACCGGTAAGTGGATACCATAATACAAACTCATTCCACTCTCTATTAATACAACTTTATTTTATTGGTTTGCTTATTTCTTATGAAGAAAATATTTTATCAATTTAAAAAATGGTGAGTGTTTCAGAGATTTATCCGATCACAGAACAAGTTGCCTACATGCTATAAATTTCAGAGTAGAGATGAGGCTTTTTTGATACAATATTAGAACGAATTATCATTAACATAAGTAATTTATCTGTTCAAAGCGAGGATGAGTATGACGAACATACGTTAAAATTACATTTTATATTATTAAGTAACTACATAAAAGAGAAGCCGAGAAGCCGAAAAGCGGAGATGGCCTATTGGTTAAAACGCGTGAATCTTAACCGATGATCGTGGGTTCAAACCTTCAAGGAAAACTGCATGTATCTAATTTCATTGAAATTCTGCCACATGTGTATTCTATTAACCCGCAATGGAGCAGCGTGGTGGAATAAGCTTCTCCTCAAAAGGGAGAGGAGGCCTTAGCCCAGCAGTGGGACATTAACAGGCTGTTACTGTTACTACTACATAAAAAAATATTTGTTTATTTACCTTATCCTGAGGGTGCATAACTACAAACGTTATTTTATCTGCAATAAATTAATATCCGCACTTTCAACTCCGCTTTCATCTCCCTATCATATTGTTATCATTCTTGCGTCTGTAATTACAATTGCTGTCTCATCCTTTAATAAGAAATACATCGATACAAGGTATTGATGTTTAGCAGTACAATGATTGTTTTCCACCAAGCTGCACGAACTCTTCCAACAGTAAAATGTATTGCTTGATTTGTATGAACTGTTATAACTTGGAAATATATATTAGATTATACGTTTATGTCGTAAATTTTGGTTGTTACCTAAATTAAGATAAGATATTATTAAGATAATAATAATATTCTGGGACATTATTCACACACGGCCATCTGATCTCAAGCTAAGCAGAGCTTGTGCCATGGAAACCATAACTGATATACTACTTTTCTTTTGTAAATACATACTTATATAGATACTTACACCCAGACTCAGGACAAACAGACGTGTTCATGCACACAAATGTCTGTCCTGGGTGGCAATCGAACCCACAACCTTCGGCGTGAAAGGCAAGTATCTGCCAACCACGCCAACTGGCTCATCATTATTTGTTAATAAAAATACTTTGTAAAAACGTAAGGTTCCGATTTGTTTGATAAGGTCTACGAATAATTTGGTTATATTTGTATAAAGATAGTGTAAAATTATGACAACTTCCAAAACTACGAACTGTTAGTAAGAATTTCTTGACAGATAATTTCAAAATCTTTTTATTGGGTCGACTCGGGATTTGGAGCCGGGAATTCAGGTTGTACCGTCTTATATATAATGCTGGACACACACACAGACATGTGCTAGTCACGAGACCAATAAGGCTTTAATTTAATAAGAAATGTTATTGTTAAAATCGGTTTACCTTATGCTTTTCTTGATTTTAAATAAACATGAATGGTTGATTGGCCCATAGTTGGTATATGGTATACATTATTATGGAAAAAAAAATTATTATACATAAAAAAGGTTTTTTGGTAATAATTAAACTACAAATTAGTTGTTTTTTAAATATCTCCTTTGTAATAAAAATAATGTTTTGTTTATACTTGCATAGAATATTCGCGCAGTTTCTAAGAACTTGTGAATGTTCATGTTCGAGTATTAGCCATTAGCTGATGACAGCCAGAACTCGTATAAGTAGTGCAATAACAGATGACAAACGCGTTATCACATAGTTGCATTAGTTTAAAGCCAATGGTTTTTTTATATATACATGATAAACAAGTTTAACATTCTCATTGCAAATTCAAAAATTACTGTATGTTTACGAATATATTTTGGATGTTGCTCAAAATACAAAATATTCTTTATTCAAGTAGATCTTATAAGCAATTTAGAATTTACACGATTTTATGGAATGACGTTTGGTTTATATGGAATGTTAATAATCAATTATAAGTAACGTAAATAACAAAATATGAAATCAAATTCATTTCATATTATAATTAATGCATATGAGCTAATATTTTTTCAGGATATTTACACCGTTTATTTAAAAAAGTAAAGCTTATCAGGGGGATCAATTCTACTAACAAATTGTTACTTTATCGCAATCGAATCAAAGCGTGATCGTTGCCGTTTTTTCCGTTTTCCTATTCTTTAATTAAATTATTGACTATTTCCATAGTTAACTTTATGGTTTAGTTAACTTTAACTATATAACAATCACATTTGATTTTGACACAACGGTATATGTGAACATATTATCGGTTCGGTTAAGATTCGAATAAATACAGATGATTCAAAGTTGGATCGGAATTGAATCGGGAACGTATCGTAATCGTTGTATATTAGTAGAATTCGGCCACTGAAGACACTATTTATTGAAATATATTGTGAAATTTTATAAATATTATTTATAATTAAGAATTTTGTTGTAAAATGTGCCAGTGCATTTGAAATTATTATAATAAGTTCCAAACCTTAAAAAAAATGCTATATGACAGAGGGTGTCAACGGAGGGAGAAATAGCTTGCTATGGCTAATATTAGTTTATATCATCTGCCTTGAAACAGTATATTGATTCTTATTCGTACTATATACGCTTCACGAATACATGGAATGAAACGATGGGAAACTATTCAGATATATATAATAATGGTTTTCGTCATTAATCTTATATTTATTTTTAATGATTATAACAATACTGTTATAGAATGTTTCATAACAGATTAAATAAGACCACTTTAAAGCACAATAAATAAGATCCAAGTGGTCCATTGCGCGTGCGCTGTTCTGTGAGTACGTTAGACGTACGTGCAGACGCTCGCGCCGGCCGGCCAGTAATTAGATAAACGACCGTGTGGCGAGGTCCCGACCGCAATTACTAACTGCACTACTCCCCATAAATAATCAACGATATGGGACGCCACTTCTGACTCACTTCGAATATCGGTCATTAGATTGTTTCGTTAACATTCCAAATGTTTTATAAATATTTTATATTTATAAACCATTAGTAATCTACTTGAATATAATAGAATTTATTTATTAAAATGTTTTGCTTTGCAGACACTGCTATACTTATTCAAAATAATAGAAAGATACACCAAAGGCACGGATAACGCGGTCGGTGTTATTGAAAATATAAAGTAACATAAAAAGACTTGTTGGTCTAATAGCTAGCTGATGATATCGGAGAAGTCCATGTTCAAACCTCACCCACACATCACATATTCTACCGCCAAACAGAAATACTTAGTATTGTTGTATTCTGGTTTGAAGGGTGAGTCAGTATAACTACAAGCACTGGGGAATGTATTTTATATCCGACTAGTTTCCCAATGTTGGTGGTGTATTGACGATGCAAGGAAAGGTTAATGTTTCGTACAAGTGCTTATTATCTATGAGCGATGGTGACTATTTACCATCAGGTGGCCTATTTGCTCGTCCGTCTAACTATTTTATTAAAAAAATCCTAATCCATGTAAAAAAAAATAAAAAACCTAAAATCGGTCAATAAAAAGTTGCTACCATAATTACCACAAGTCCGCGCAGTCATGATTTCTACATAACTTATTTTTAGTTTTCATTTGTAGTTATATACATAGGTTATCAAGGTATTTTAATTATCATGCAAAAATATTTCTAAAAGTGCGTAAAACAATATAAGTAAACCAAATCATGTATGCCCTTAAGAAGATGCGTTAATGGCTGCAGTTGATACGTGTTTTGAGAGTTAAGAAATTGTTTCTTGAGAAAGGGTAAGAAATTTAAAATGCTCATATCCCAATACATTTAATAATTAGAAGGAGAAAAATAAATTTTTTATTGTTTAATATTTTTATATTTATTCCTAGAACTTTTTCAGTCATATTTGTATTGTTGTTTTTTTGAAGTTAACATAATTAAGAATAAATATTTATAAAACTGATCTGGAAAATAATTACCGGACACACCTTTTTGTACTGCAAACTTTCTCTTTATTGATACAATATAATATAATAAATAATATGTATATTTCTTAATAAAATTTGCGTCTACATTTAAATTCAAGCATATGAGATTAAGTTATAATAGGATTAACATGTTAGATAGTGGAAAATCACATTTATAATTCGATGTAATATTTATTTCATTATTTCATATTGACATATAATCTTTGCATGAAGATCACTAAAGGTCTTCCAGGCAATCTTTGGACAGCACTGATTATATAATATGTGTAAAGCGGCACAGTTACTTGTGTTATTGTTTGTATGTGCTTAAATTTGTTGACCTCAAGGTCGGCGGTAGAAATATCTCAAGAAACCTGTGCTAAAATATGATAAAAATATTCTAACTTATTTGTCAGTCTTATCCAGTACGGACTGGAGCAGGGAGGTGGAATTCTTGGGTAGAATCTTGCAAATCCGTCTACTGAATGTAGCATATCTTTGTCCAGCTGTGGGGTATTTATAAGCATACTAATCTCAGAAAAAGATTGAATCTAAAAATGGGTGTCGTGATGCATACCTACAGGTAAACATACGCGTCGATTATACGAGTATGTATTATGTACCTGTCCAGCGTGCTCGCAAACAATGAAGTAGACCCGTGAACTTATAGCCACGTTCATGGGTCATATGAATTTATTCAACTCTTTTATAGTTAGGATATTTTTTATTTGTCTATACGTGGACACATCAAGTACAACTTACTTAACTGTTAGGTATTTTAATAAAACTATAATTGACTTTAAAATGATTGTTCAATAGAGAAAATAAAGCGTATGAAAGGAAGGCTTTGTAAGGAAATTATTAAATAAATATTACAAGAACAATATATTACGATAAAGCGAATAAAGTCAAGCGTACAGCGGCTTGTAAATGAATAAAGGATTTGAGGTTTAAAATTTCTTGTGTCCTAATTCATTCGGTGATCACTCACGGTCGGGACCTTGTAAATGTCCACCAATTAGAATTTCCGTTTTTTTTTCTATTCCGCTGCTTATTACATTAGTCTTCCTCGGTCACTGATGAGTCAAAAGCGAGCACGCGACCGACATGACGTTAATTAATTTAATGCATAATGAACACTTGCTTGCGAGTACAGTTAGTAACGATTGTGGCTCATGTAAGTCACTTATTACAGACTATTAAGATAACACGTTTATACAGTTATCTTTCAATGTGATTTCAACTTTAATTTTTTTTTAATCACATATTTTGTTTGGTATGTACCGTAACCGTAACAGCCTGTGAATGTCCCACTGCTGGGCTAAAGGCCTCCTCTCCTCTTTTTGAGGAGAAGGTTTGGAGCTTATTCCACCACGCTGCTCCAATGCGGGTTGGTAGTGGTATGTACAGCATACAATAATAAGATAAAATTTGATTTGAAATACTTTTGCAGAAATTCCTACTTGAGGACTCTGTATAATAAATATAGACAGAACTCTTTTCCGGTCGAAACGACTTTCGTCAAGTAACACGGTCCGTTTGAATTTTAGAAAATGACATATATAAGGTTTGGTTAGTTTTATTTCTGTTAGCGTGTCACCTGGAAAAAGTGTATGAGACGATGTGTCAAGCTTTTACTGAGATAGATGTAGTCAGATGGCACGCTTACAAAAATAAAACTAGCCTAACCTTTGTATTTAGACAATAATTACTTCTTATCTTATCTGTTTAGTTGTTACTTCTGTTTATAAAAAACGTTTTTTCTAGTAAATACAATAAAGATTAATTTATTTATTAGCCAATTTAATGACTACAGTATAAAGCAACAAAAAAATAGGTTCAGGTCTCTCGTATTATTAATTTTTATCAAGTAATAATCTTAGCTTCACTTCATAATAATTTATGTATGTAATATTTTTGTATAAATTTGTTTGTGTATGTTTTTTGTTTCTTAAGACATTGTGTTATCATTATATTAAACATGTTTATCGAGAAGAGTTACAAACATAAACTGTGAGTAATTATTTTTTAACACAATATGTATATCATTATCTGTATTCGTTTTGTTTATTTGTCGTTAATGGTTATTTCCAAAATTAAATATTTCGGAATTAAATATGTGTTTTTATGCTGATGGTGAAGTTGCGTAACATACATCTGAATTACTACAAATGTCGTGAAATTATTATTTAAACTCTTATCAAAACACTTTTATTATCTGAGATAAAAGGATAACACAAATAAATTTCAAAAATGTAAGGTTGAGGGCAAATCAAATTCTAATGGAAAACTATCTATTTGAAATTCGAATTAAGGGCTGATACTAGAAATGTGTTGACAGAAAACTCAATACCTTTTCATTGTACCTATTCAAGATTTAAATTGAGGATCTCGGAATCTGGCGTTGGTGACCACGTACCAACAGGTGACCCATATGCTCGTCCGCCTCCCTATTCAATAATTAAAAAAAACTGGAGCCTTAAGTAGCCATCGACATTACGAGAACTTGACAACTCTATGAATGTACATTTTTTTAATGCAGAATTCAATCAAGTTTGCCGAAATTTTGTTAACTTTTCTGTTATCGGAACGGCTATGTCGTAAGTGTTATAGCTGGTGTCGCGTGCAACCAACTGTTGAGTTTAGAAAGAAAAATAGGGCGATTGCATAAAACTTAAAACGAGTCAAACGTTGGCGAATATCCAATTTTACAATACATTCTTTTACATTTGTCGTCTGTTCGTAAATAAAACAAATTAGTTACGAGTACGCAATTTAAATTGTCCGTCATCGGGATTTTCTATCTAGTAATGATTAACTGTTTTGAGCTTTTTAATTGCTTTATAGCTCTTTTACGTTTCTTAAATGTGCAGTGGAAGGTTTGTCAATTTCAGTTGATCAAGTTCTTAATCGTAAGCAATTTGAATCGTCTGTTACAAATATTAGCTCAAATAAGGTTTTATTCCGTGAAACTTTGTTGATTGAATTTTTATTATATTTATTTTTAACTTTTTTCCTCAGCGTGAAAAAGAACCTGCTTACATAAAATACTACTCTTTACTTAAGTATGTAGCGAGCGTGTTTTTCTTCAGGTTGTGTTTAATTACATTATTATATCATAATATCGAGTAGAAATTAAATTACTAAAATTAGATATACTACATATATTATGTCACACAACTATAAATGAAAAAACTCCTTATTAGGAAGTCTTTCAAAGAGTTTAAAAATGTTTAATCTAAAATAGAACTTGAATATAATAAACATGTTGACCGCAAAGATGAAGTCATCGCTCAATTATACTTCGAGCTCAAAAAGGGATTTTGATACACGCGTTTCGATGTTTACATATAACGTGTTCTATAGTTAGAAGCCATTTAGTCGATGTCGTCACGTAATCAGGACGCAGGATTCCCGCACTCGATGGAATGCTACCGGAGATTACCATCAGATCAGATTAGTATTTAGAGATATTAACTAAGTAGTAGTTCATTATTCTACGGCTATACACTATTTCACTATTATTTACTAACTGTTCAAATCACATTAAATAAAGAATGCTGTGTTATTTTCATAATTCGTATATAATATCCATTTTTGTTGTATTACCAACGATGTTTTCAATCAATACAATTATTTGTACAAGTTATGTTAAATGATTAGGAGAGAGAACAGCAACCACCAATTATCATCGTAGGTAAACGTAGATAGATTGCAGGTTGCTATTGAGATGATATTTTTTGCCGGACAAATGTTAATATCCTTGAAAAATATTTGTTAACATACATACATTTTTTGGATAAAACCTTGTGTAATTATTGGGTCTGGATCTGGCAGCCGTTCCTGTATTCATTTCTTAGATTTTTGATTTAGTATGACTATAGAAATAAACTTAATAAATTATTATATAATAGATTTTTATTTTTAAATATTCTAAGTAGGTTTTTAGTCCTAATATATTTTCGTTTGTAGTGTCTTTATAATACAAATTCACATAAAATTTTACGTAAAAAAAAACCTTCGACAAACTTATTTATATAAATTTAAAAAAAATCAGCTAAAATATAAATAAGTCAAATCCATTACTAGCTTTTTTTTTTGCTATGTTTTTTTTTTTTTATAGAAAAGGAAGGCGGACGAGCATATGGGCCACCTGATGGTAAGTGGTCACCAACGCTCTTAGACATTGGCATTGTAAGAAATGTCAACCATCGCTTAAATATCCAATGCGCCACCAACCTTGGGAACTAAGATTTTATGTCCCTTGTGCCTGTAATTACACTGGCTCACTCACCCTTCAAACCGGAACACAACAATATCAAGTATTGCTGTTTTGCGGTAGAATATCTGATGAGTGGGTGGTACCTACCCAGACGAGCTTGCACAAAGCCCTACCACCAGTGAAGTGTGCGAATGCTTTTGGCAAAAATTTATCTAAAGTGATTCAAAACCATTAAGCTAACATCTTCCGGCTTAAGAGATGAAGGAGATTGCGAACTGACATGAATATATAATGTAGTTTGTAGTTTCCAGAAGCAGTTTACTTAAACGTTAGTAAAATATTAAAAACTTCTGACTCACTCTTTCGTATTATTCGATTATATTTAAATAAAAATACCAAGTCGTAATCGTCTCCGTAGAAGGATAATCTTGTTTAAATGGAACACTAATTATGGTTAGTAAAAACAATGTTTTATAGCGCAGTCAAACGTTTGGATCGGAGTCGACTGAGTCAGCTGTAATCGATACAGTGTAATTGCGGAGCATGTACTCGTATCGGGTGAGACAATGACGTTGGCCGGCAAACGTAGATCGTATCGTTCGCAGTTACATGCGTTTAAGTAATTGCGGGAACCGCCATTGTTAACTGGTCGACGCAAATTGGGCATTAGCGATAATTTATTGACTTTTAAATCAACTCGCATTGTCATTGCGACTATTTGAATATTTAGCGTGTGGGTTCGATAGGCTTTAATGATGGCAATTGTTCACCATCATTGACCGCGGTGTACAGGTGCGCCCCGTCTGGCGTCTTTACGGAAACCCTGCTATTATTCTATGGGAATCACAGATTCACATACCGAATAATTGAACCAATTATATGTTTGTTACACTTCAGTGATTTTGATATTCCCAACATCTCAATTATAAAACAATAAAAGCCTGTGTTTTAAAATGAAAGAACGCCTTGGAATTTAAATTAAAGGACACCATCAAAAATTGTTTGCACCGACAAAGCAAAACAGCTAAGATTAAAGTAAATAGTCTTAAGAAATATGATTTTAACAAAATAAAGTTTGCATTAGAACAGTAAGGACAAGATTGACAATTCATGTAGAGTGATGTGAGACGGCGCCGGCCGGCTCAAAGGCACGTGCGTGCCCCCGAGAGCACCGCGGGCTGTTCAAAGCATCTGCAGCTATCGGGCATCTGAGCATCCGAAGTGTAATGGCCTATGATCGTGGGCACCTCTGACGAGCCGACGTTGCTGGTGTGACGCGTACGGCGTGGGTTGCACCTATTTTGACACACATAACATGCAACTAGCGCGTGTGTTTACGTGACATTTTTATCGGACTGCTTAGGTGCGTTGTTTAGGTGTAGGCTTGACTTTGTCTTGATTTGTCCTCGTTGAACTGATGTAATCGTGATTTTGTTCCCATGAAATTTCACAAATTGTCTCTTGAAAAAAAGGACCTTTATTTATTTATTATGATAATTATTATAAAGATATAAGAATCAGATATTTTACTTAATACTGAATTTGTAACAATATTTTTCAATTGTAGGTCTTCGTACGTTTAAATGAAAAATATCTTGATTACAGTGTAAGCATAAATGAAATATATTAGAGCCTTGTCTATTGGTAGTTATTAATATTCAGAGCCCGTTATTTATAGAAAAAAAAATCACCGCTATTTCGCCTGCTTTCATCGTCCAATCGAAGCGGGGATTTTATTGACCCCGCCCCTTTTCATACAATACCGACATCTAAGCGTAACAAAAATAGATGATCAGCATCAAATTATTCTTAGAAAAGTGTATAATATAATTCTGGGTACATTTTTTTGGTTCATAAAAGTAAAACATACATTGATATCAGATTTTTGGAAATTCATCGTCTAAATATATATACAGTTAACTTTTAAGCTTTTTAAAATTACATATATTATATATTTATTATTTCTGAACAAAAAAGATTTTTTTAAATCATCGAATATGAATTTTACCATACCAATATTTTCTTAATATTCTTTCTGATGGATCACTTATGTACACGGAATAAACCCAACATTTCTTACATTTTAACGATATTTCAAAATCCCTTTATAGAGATACACGTAGGATAAAGTTTGTGATATATGTAGATAATGGATAAGTCAGAAAAAGTTTTTTATTAGGAAAATGAAAACATACCGAGATGATAACGAAAAACTGTACATCAACGACATAAGCGGTCTTTATAATAAATGAATATTAAAAAAAGAATTATTAATACCGTAAATATATTTTTTTTATTATAAAATATGCACAAAAAAAACTTTGAAACTAAATTCTGCACATATTATTTTCAAATTAAATTCTCATAATAATTTATATTTCTATTTAAGTTATGTTTAGATTTCGTTTTGTGTCTTTATTTTTCTTAATTATTTCAATTTGCCAAGGTCTTATTTATAAACGTTTAGTAGGTGATTAGTTAAGCAATCTTATGTCTTTTTCTTTCGAATGTCAAATCAATAATGACAGAAAGAGAAATCAGCGTTTTAACTAAACAGCCGCAGCAATGTTTATAACTAAGGCCGCTAGATTCTAGAAATTTTATAAATCAGCAGTGAGTACAAAATGAGTGATAGCACAGCTGGTCGTAAATAATGACTTAATGCGATTAATCTTTTTTTTTTAAAATAACGAGTAATGAAATAATGCACAGATTTTATGTTGCACTCATGAGACATATTTTGTGGTACAAACTAAATTAACTAATATATAATAAATAATTGGTAATATTAGCAATATTGTAATTTTTTTCACAAAATAGGTATGCGGAGCATATGGGCTACCTGATGGTAAGTGGGCACCAACATTGACATTAGCATTGTAAGAAATGTCAACCATCGCTTACATCGTCAATGAGCCACCAACCTTGGGAACTAAGATGTTATGTCCCTTGTGCCTGTAATTACACTCACTTACTTGTGGCTCACTCACCCTTCAAACCGGAACAAACAATATCAAGTACTGCTGTTTAGTACAGTAGAATATCTAAAGAGTGAGTGGTACCAACCCAGACCAGCTTACACAAAGCCAGTAATTATACTACTATTAAAGATTAACTCGGAATCAGAAGAAATTTGCTGATGATTCCACGTAGTTGCGTCCAGTAACGTTGTTTAATGATCATACTATGCATGCATTACTTTAAAATTGACCGTTTTATATTATTTTAACTTTAACGGTCGGTGGCTTGACCGAGACAAATCCTTCCTGGACATGCTTCTGCGTAGGCATTGAGCTATTTTTCATTAATTAATCACATTTTGTATTAATCTGATAACATCTTTGCATGTTTAACCTTTGTAACATATTCGTGAATTTGAAAAGAAAAACTGTCTTATGAAAAGCCATTTGTAATTTTTTGTTATTAAATCCATTGATGATCTTTATTATAAATTAGAATGGTTATGTTTACTAATAACAATCAGACTTGATAGCGTTTTGTCGTTAGCTCCGTCCGGTCAGAGATAACAATGTACAGAACGCTGACCAAAATTTTACAAGCTTGTTCGTGCGTAGTGCTGACATACGAAATTCTTCAATAGTTCAGAGCAACTTCAAATAGAAGGGTCGATATCTATCATGAGGTCGGTGGCAATTAAATGATAATATTCTATATCTATTCGATTATTTTATTTTCAGAATTCGTTATAAGTAAATAGTTCCTATGAATGATACCAAATATACTTCCGATTATCATATTAGAACGTTTGAGAAAATATTTTTATGCAAAAAAGAAACGCATGTATAATGTTAAAGAAAGGTCATTACGTCATACATACAAAATAATTATTTTCTGTATGACAAAATGTGACAGCTGTAGTTTCTATAATCTCTAAAAAAGAAAATAAAAGTACCATATTTATATTATACACCATATTCCTGAATGGTAATCATATTTAAAAAGCTGTGAATGAATGAGGGGGAAAAAAGATGAACGAAGAATGAATGAAGGCAGAACAACAATCGTCTGTAACCATGGCAACATGAATTTGTTTAAGATGTATTAATTCAAAGAGGCGTGTTGGAAATTTCCATTTTTGCTGACTTTAATCTTTTTTTTATATAATCAAACCTCTAGATTATTTAAAGTAAGGTTTGTACTAATTGCCATGTTTTGAGTACAAATCAAATCGAAAGTTTTCTCCACATCATAATAATATTTGCATTTCTTAATAATGTTTTAGGTCTCGTTTGTCTTTTGTACTTTGTATACATAGTTACTTATGTGGATTGTATAAAACAAGAAAATGAGATTGATATTCGAGTGAGCTACTGAAAGTGCAGTAAATATGGTTGTTTTCTTAGCTATACTTAGATTCTTGTTTTAAGTTGTGGCTACGAGTGACAACGAGCATTAAAGATGTTACTTTGCTTTGACTAGGTCATTCATCATTACTTTTACTCTTTAAGGTACTTATAATTATTTAAATTTTTGTAGTTTTATTAATTATATGATTCAAATGGACAAAATCATATCGAATAATAATTAGTCCTCGTCATCATATCTTGTCGTGTTGACAAGCATGGGGTCAGACTTTTTTATTGAATTTACTTCAATTTCAGCTTAATTTTAATGTATAAGAATACTGAATGATATTCTAGGTCATAAAAGGATTTGATTTTATGTTTGTATGTATAAATATTAAATGTTATTTTAACGTGTCGTAAATATTTCACAATTATATGTAGACGAATGATTCAGTATTTAGCACTAAAATGAGTTAAGTAATCTTAGGTATAATGTCGAAAATATATATATGTTTCCGCCGTACCGACCACCTTGTAATCATAGTTGATCTGCTTGATATATATATATATGCATCAGTTTCTTTCCTTTCCAAAACAAAATGTTGCCCTTAGCATTAGGGCAAATATAGTAGGCAAGTTTACATATTTATTACTAATTATATAAAAAATAGGTTTAGGTTTTATCAGGACCGGAAGTTCCACTAATTGCGAGTACCTGCTATACGCGTTTTGTATGTATTTAAATACACACTAAACTAAATAAGCTGAGCTGTCGCGTTTTATTTTTAGTATCAGACTGCTTTTGATAAATTTTATATGTAGTCATAACCGTTTTGTAAGATTATAGTGAGAATATATATATATACATTTTATTTGTTTTGTATCTTATTGTTCTTACTTAATTATGACAAAATAAAACAGGATGAATAAAACATTAACTATTAGCATATTATAAACAAGTTTAACTACATTTATGATACTTTAGTAGTCTTATAGTCAGAGTATCTTTTATCATACATATTTTTTACCATTCAAATAGTATGTAATTTAAACAAGAACAGGTTTTATTTACATAATTTGGGCTCACCATGGGTGGTTGGTGTAAAATAGAGAGCAAACAAGTCGTCGACGGAGGCGGTGGTGGAGGTGGCCGTCGCCGTCACTGGGGATGTGTGCGCAGGCAGTTGAGCATAGGGCTGCGGCTGCGCAAGAGGTGGCTGTGGACCGCCATAGTGCAACCCGCTCGGGCCTGCCTCGACAAGTAGTTGCATATGTGAGATGTCCACGAACTCGTCGCCGTCGCCGCGACCGCCTAGCTCCTCGTCCTCCGGCCGACGCATCGCGAACACCGAGAGCATCGCACGAGCGCATCCCCGCACCGCGCACTCCACACCACCATAAGCGGCACAGCCGCACACGCACACACTTCGGCACAGGCACGCTTACACAGTACACACGAACACAGCGATTTGGGCTTCGATGGACTACGGTGCAAAAGCGCGGTAAAACTAACTTATTTACTTAATGTCCTAAAGAAATTGACGTGATCACAGATCATTGCGTATAGGAATCTATGAATAAGCAGTACGGTAATCACACTGAATGGTCACGAGCGTCTACAGATAAATGAACACAAATTTTGCACGCGTTGAGTGTCGTCGCGCCGAGAGCGCCACATCCTCGACTGAGGCGAGCACGAGTCGGCGAGGGCGTGCAGCACGCCGCCCCCGTGCGATGAGGCGCGGTGCCGCGGTCGTGGACCGCCGCGCGCCCTATCAATGGACGCTAGCCACCCGGTCGAGGTCGGCATTCATTCACGACAGCCGCGTTAATGGCGTTCTAGCCGGGTGCCCTCACAAAGCTGACGTCGCCCACGTGCGCGAGAAAATGGCGCGGCGTCGCGACGGCGAAGGGAGGCGCGCGAAAACTACCGGGCGCACAAGTGTAGTGATGGCGAAGATCATGCGGTGCACGCGCGAATACGCGTGGGCACGGAGGCTCGCCGCGTGCTCGCGCGTCACCGTGATTCCGTTCCTGCCTACCACCACTTTCTCCGCGCTGAATCATGCTCCGCTTTCGTACGCTACGCGGCATGCTCGCTCGCTCCCGGAGACCGTTTTGGTTATGCTACAATTAGCTGCGTGCCACGCGCTCCCGTGACGTCGACGGCCCGGATGAGATAGTTGGGCAGTTACGTACATTGGATAAATCGACATAGCGTTCAACTAAAAATATGTTTTTGTCATACCTTCGATATCGCTGCGTTTATGACACTGTGTTTCGTAAGAGTTGACTTCTTCAATACCTTCGTTATAATGTCCTAATTTATGTAATATTGCTGTGTTTAGCAAAATATTTTAAATTAATTGTGCGTTTTACATTAAATAGATTAAATAATTATCAGATAATGATATACTTATCCCCATACATTACATAATATAAATATTCACCAAAATGTTATTTTGGTGAATATTTATATTAAACATTAATAAAATAAATGAATGAAACAGTTAACCTAATAATTTCATTACAGTAGTTAGTGAATAGAATTTCCTAATCCTAAGGCACCGTATTAGACAGAAGGCAAAGGATGAGTGACCTTCAGAAAGGTACTGAACTATTTAGGCGTTGCTATGGCAACCAACTGTTGATCCACGAGAGACGTAAATGTCAAAGATCACAACGTGGGCGCCTCGATGCTTCTTAGCGATTCACTGCGTTGGCTCGAAACAAACCTTTCGCGTAAGTTTATTATAATTTGTTTATTGAGTATACTGATTTTATTAAAAAAGAACGTTTTTTTTAAATAATGCAATAATAAAATATTCAGGCTTCAAGGATCAAAAATCTTAAGATGCGTATTCAGATTATAGATATATATATAATAAGCTTCATTTTTAGTCCTAGTACATTTCTAGTCCATTCTTAGTCATGTGCTTAATTTATATTTATAATAATAATAATGTCTTCCATATTATAAAATACCCAAGTACACTTCCAACTTCCAGACTCCGGGCTGCTACTGAGAATTTTCAACAGAAAAACCCAATAACTTTTAATAGGCCCGACCAGGGATTTGAACCCAGGACCTCGGGTTCTGCGATCTAATATCTTGTCACTAGACCAACGAGGCAGTCAATGTAAATGTTATATTTATATAAATAATATTAATAATTAATTAATTAATTAGTGATAGGGCTTTGTGAAAGGCCTTTTGGGTAGATACCACCCACTCATCACATATTCTACCGCCAAACAGCAATACTTAGTATTTTTGTGTTCTGGTTAGAAGACTGAGTGAGACAGTGAAAGCAGAAGGGACCTAACATTTTATTTCCCAAATTTGGTGGTGCATTGGTGATGTAACGAGTGGTTATATTTATTTATATTTCTTACGATGTCAATGTTACAGGTATTGTTGACCACTTACCATCAGATGGCCCAATTGCCGCCTATATTATATAAATATACATATATATATATATTCTCTTCATTTAACAACGAAACCTTTGCAAAGGATGTCACGGGCAACAGCTAATATTAGACATATTGTGTACATTTATGTTTATATAGGCATGTTTGACACGAAACTTCTATTTAATATAACAATGCGAATTATCGAACCGATGGTATATTTGCTTGTCATTTGTATTTAATTAGAGCGTTCCTATTTCAACGTCCTGTGTAACAAATCCACTCGAGCTACAGGTAATGAACATGCATACGTAAATTGACACTTACACAATATAAGCATGGATGTCAGTCGCATCACGATCGGGGGCGTGGTGACGCACTCGTCCCCACACTCTCGTCCGCATTCTGTCACCGACAGTGACGTCCGTTGTCATAACTTCCTATTTAGATAATAAGGGCTGATAAGTAAATATCGGAATCCAATTAAATCCGCCAAAAATACATAATAACTTATCGATATTTTTAGTTGGCACATATGTCAACGTCATACGGATGAATAATACAATATAAACTTCTCCTGAGACACGTGACCGAATCGGTTTCGATGACGTTTAATTAATAGGAAGATTAGATGATTGGGAAATATGTATTCATATACTTATGCAGAGTACTATGTTATTTTATTTGAGTATTATGTTATTTTATTACTTGACTCGAATTTGCACGGTAGTAATGTCTTATTCTGTACTTATTATCAAAAACATACATAATAATAGCACTTTACGTTATATTAATTAATACTAACATCGTCTATTTTCTGCTTGTGGTGGTTACCCACGGTGCGTAATTTTGCGAATTATTTACGCAGGGCTGATGACCACAGTCAGCCACGTACCACAATGAGACTCTTCAAACGGCGCTTGTCAGTCAATCTCGAGATTCGAAGCTATTTTGACATTCCAAAATTCAAAGTGAAAGAGAACGCTACTGTTCTCACAGCGCACCTTTTAAGATACCGAATCGCGGTGGATCCGGCACATCGTTACAGATTTGTCTGCCAGTCCGTACGTAATATCACGCACCGTAGGAAGCCTTTAGATGTTATGTCCCTTGTGTCTGTAATTACACTGGCTCTTTTAATCTTTAACTGAAGTATATAGCAATACAGAATTGATGTTTGGGGGTAGAGTAATTGATCAGTAGATGGTACTTTAATGCCTTCGCAAGTCTCTTGCTGGGTAAATGAAATAGCAACACTCCAAATACTTTCCCCAACCTGGAAAACAGATCTTTGTCCAGCTTTATACAGTAACAGCCTGTTAATGTCCCACTGCTGGGCTAAGGCCTCCTCTCCCTTTTTGAGGAGAAGGTTTAGAGCTTATTCCACCACGCTGCTCCAATGCGGTTGGTAGAATACACATGTGCCATAATTTCAATGAAATTAGACACATGCAGGTTTCCTCACGATGTTTTCTTTCACCGTCAAGCACGAGATGAATTATAATCATAAATTAAGCAGATGAAAATTCAGTGGTGCTTGCCCAGGCTTGAACCCACGATCATCGGTTAAGATTCACACGTTCTAACCACTATGCAATTTCTTGCCCAGCTTACCTTCTGAAAAATATAATTAAAAAAAATGAATAAATTAACTCTTACTATATAAAATAAAATTGTAATTTTAATAAGATTATTTTTTAGACCGATGGCGATGTAGAAAAATGATTTCAACAGATCCGCGACTTAGGACGTTGCGGGGGCGAATAGGAAGATTGACTTATAAGGCTGCGCCGCGAGGCTACGTCACCGTCCGATTAACTACCAAACGTTGTTGTTTAGCTTTCGGGCAAAAAACATTCGCTCTCGACATCTACTTTTATAGACATATTGAAACTTGGACTGCCACTACCAAATTCGGTTTGGAAAATCGATTTTAAGTCGCCGAATTAGTCATAATTAAACTTGTCTTGAATACATTACGACTAATTCTGCCTAAGTTAATAGATAATACATATTACAAAATACGAATCAAATAAAAAAATATTTTTTACATCTATAATCAGCAGAATAATTAACCAAAATAACACAATACTTTTTAAAACAATATCATTGTTAATATAGCGTAATCCAGTATTACAGGCACAAGCATTATCTTAGATCCCCTAGTTAGTGGTGCAAGCGATGGAATAAAAACAAGAATGGTGGGTAATATTTTTTTACAGTCCCCGTGGGACTCATGCCTCATAGTCCTCATATGCCTTATACAAATTAATAAACATACTTAAATATAAACTTAAAACGTCATAAAGTATCAACACATATTTACACACATATATTCTAAACACTACCTCACCTTTATAAATTTTAGCTATACATCATGAACTAGGAAGAAATGTGCAATCAGAGACATGCTACGGTACAGATAATGGGGTCATTTAATTTGTGCACGCAGATAATTAACAACAAGCGCTTACGATTACTCTCCACAATACAAGTGAAGCTGACTATCAGTTATTTTGACGGTGAACACGTGCAGTGTAAATTTTCTCCTGTTAATATTCGCAGCCATCATAGCTATGAATAAGTTATTACAAATGAAATAATACAGAAATTGTTCGCGTTGTAATGTTTTGTGATGGTTGTATACTTTGATGATGGTAAAGTAAATGGCATGGCAAAAGTATTTTATCTTGTTGTTAAAAAAAAAGGTTTTATTTTGTTTTTATAAATATTGATACTTTTTTAAAGATATAATATATATAATATATATATAGTTATCTGTAAAACATCGTGAGAAAACCTTCATGTGTCTAATTTCACTGAAATTCTGCCACATGTGTATTCCACCAACCCGTATAACCTGTGCAGCGTGATGGAATAAGCTTAAACCTTCTCAAAAAAAAGGAGAGGAGGCCTTAACCTGGTAGTGGGATCTTAACAGGCTGTTACCTTCTAAAAGTATAGGTATTGTAAATATTTCAATTACATTATTTTTCGTATATTGTCCTTATAAAATTTTCTTGGAGGTGATCAAAAATTTGATTTCTAACTTAGTTTAAAACAACTAGCAAACAAGATTTTGAAGATATATTTTTAAATAAATTGTCGGTACGGACGAGCCATTCATTAGACCAAGAAGTTCCTGCATGAAATAAATGAAAGGTTGTATCGTTTAAACACTTTGAATAGTAAAATTTTCGATTACAATCACTGTTTCGCTGGACAAATCTGTTTTATAGACACAGAGATAGGCGGCGTTCGGTTAGAATAAAACAATAATAGAACAATCTGCATTCACTGCCGTTTGTAGAAGCAATTTGGTGTCATGCAAGGCAACAGGAAATGTTGTTGCAATTGCTTGCAAGGCTGGGGTTCGATTCTCGGCTGAGATAAATTGCTCGCCTGTCGATGGATCGCGTTCCGTATTAGAGCATACGTATTGAATACAAATGGCAATACACGTGCGGCACTCTTCTAGACTAGACTGCGTGCTCACACCAAACTATGAGTACACAACTATATACACCGTCCGCCATGTTCATTTTTTGTTTATACTAAGTAAGTATGTATATAAAACTCAATAATAATCTCGAAAATATTTTATTATTAATAAATATAATCGTAGCTCGTTTGTGATAGTTTGATTTTACAGCTTACAAAAAACTCAATATAGCATTGAAAAATTATGCTTTCGTATCATAAAATAATTTTAAATTAGCCTGACAGTATAAACTGTAAGCCTTGGTTAAATTGATATTTGATGTAAAGTTAAGAATTTAAATTGTTTATTTTTTAATTCTTTCACTCGACACAATAGCTTCGAATATTCGACAACTGGAAATTCTACTAGATTGGAGACCTGGCATTGAAAATTTTTTTATAGAAAATTCGATATCATTTATTGGTTCAATCCGGGAGCTACTAATTTGCCGTACAAACCACTTTTGCAGTTAATTAAATATTGAATGAAAACTAGAGTAATTTCATTTCGAAGTACAATTATAAATGAATAAATATATATTGTCATTACAAAGAACACAAGAGATAGTTATTTTTGTTTCATTCAAGATTAAATTCTAAGAAATTTAATTTAAATGCAACTGCTTATTAATAAAGTTTCATTCAGAGCGCATGTATAAATTTACATAAGGAAGACATAACAATAAAGTTCGTTACCTCTCAAATAAAGACGATTGTCTTGGCTGCTACATCAGCTATATAGTTTAAAGATTACATTTGTATTTTCAAATTAATTAAATCAGTAATTTTATTTTTTAATTTTAACCAATTAGGAGTTGAGCGTGGGTACCAACGTTATGGCTATTTGTAGAATAAGTTTTTACTTAAATAAATAAAACGTAAATACTCATCTATAATTAGAATATTTATTTCTATCCTAAAACAAAATAGCTTAGTGATACAATTGATTACATGATTGTTTATCTTTCGTATACATTGGGATGATAGCAAGACATCTATCGATAAAATAACAAAGAAAAAATAAAAACAGTTTAGTAGTTAATCTAATGGAATATTCAATGGAATATTCAATTCAACAAGCAATCGTACAGAGCTAGAATAGAACTAAGTATTTAATAAAAATGAATATTTCTAAAAAAACTTATAATAATGTCTTAATCTAGTACAAAATGTTTTTCAAATATGACGTTTCAAGAAAGATGAACGTAAAAGTTATAATATCAATAACTATAAACTCCTATAAAAATAATCTTGGTGTAATAAATAAAAAAGTAAAACATTGGGATGGTCGCTACTGCGCGGCTCGAGTCAGATATGACGCTGATTTATAGCTTCAAATTGTGTATTTTTCATCGTCAATGATCTCTCGCCGTTTTGGCGTCGATAAGTGCCATTTAACACTTGATATAGTGTCGGTAATTTGTGTTTGGAATCCGATTTTCTTTTTTCAATTAGCATTAAATTGGAATCGTGATGTAAGAACGGTAATTGCTTAAGGATCGCTTTATTTAAAATATTTCAATGGAATCATGTTATCACTGTTATTTATTGTTATAAAAATAAGTTAAAAGAGAAATTTTATTACACACGTCACGTTAGGTTTTATATAAGTTTTAAAAATGAAAATTTTATAGTGTACATGTAAAGTAAGGTCCCGATTTAAAATTATATTATAAGATCAGAAATATATTGTGAATTGCTGTTTTCCAATGAGAAATATCGTTGGTGTTCTAAAGTGCGAAGGTCAAGCCTAGGAGGTGCTATGGGTAGAGTGCGTAAATAGCTTAGTGTGCCCCGGGCCGTATTATAATTGTGGTGAAGTACTAACTCTCACAACAACTTTACAATACATGCAAATTCGAGAATCTCACTGTAGTAGGCGTGTGAAAATTATCGCTCATCGGTGAAAGCTTCGAATGATTGTTGTACTATTCATTTCCTCTAAAACGATAATTTTCACATAAGAACGAGGTTAAATCGATTATTAGTTAGGCCATATAGCTAAGTTGGTATATAGTAAATGTCGTACTTTACTCGTTGGTAGCGGCTTGTGCAAGCCGGTATGGGAATGTAGCAGCTTCTTATCACTTATTCTACTGCTTTGTGGCACTGCTAAGGAGTTAGTTTTACTTAAACTTGTATAAGGGTACAAGCATCAAAATAGCGTATCCTCATCAGTTGGTTTGCAACATTTCACGTGTGAAATACGAAGTGATTTCTTATAGAATAGCAGTGCTGTTTTGAAAATTAAGAACCATTTAGAAAACAGAATTCACTTTGCCATCTCAATATATTTATAGCGTTATTTAAACGGGATCCAATTTATCGTCAAATAGATTTAATAACCGTATAATAGTTTATAACGCCATTGAACAAATTTATAATACTGTTTTAAATTATCATTAATACCTCATGATAAAAATTTAATAATTAATATAATTACTCGATAACTAATATTAGAAATCGATATGAAAACTAATGAAAGGTCAAACTAGGCGTTTAATATGATTATTAGAATGTATATTAGTACTAACACCTACTGCGAAGCGACACATTAGAAAACAACTTACGCGGTATCATTTACATTTAAGTAACCTGAGCAATATAAACATGCTGAGTCCCCGATGGAACGATCTACTGCAGCTTAATATTGCCGCAGTGTGTGTGCACATAGATGAACACGCTTAAATACATATTAAGTTTCAATATAATCGAATAGTAACCCATGGTGCTATGAATATTAAATACAGTATTTTACATGTTTCTTACAATTTAAATGTAAAGTAAATTAACGACCGTTAATGTCCCACTGCTGGGCGAAAGCCTCTAATCCATTCAGAGATAATTTTTGGAGCTTATAATGGGTTCTTTATTTTTAAAAAAGCGGTGTTATTCTGTACTCACTTTGTATCTCACTAGTGAAATGTTAAAATTAGACTTACGATGAAAGGTTTTTTCGATGCTTGTAAATGCTGTCCTTTAAGTGTTAAATCAAATTAAAACATTCTTAATTCAATTAGGCTCACAATAAACTTTTGTACCACGTTACAGTATAGGATTAAATGTAGAGCTACCACCGGTTCGTTGTGTAGGTTTTATCGAGAAAAACCGACAAGTAACGCAGTAGTTACTCTTTTAATTACAGAGTCAATCATATACTATTTATATATAGCCTTCCTGGAAATCAACAAAAAACTGCATCATTTTTATTATTTATGTTATCTTTGTTGAGTATGAGTATGATTTTTTTGGCAAGAGATAATATAATTATTGTGATAAATAATAGTTATTATAGTCAATTTCTTATACTTTTGATTTTTTTTTATACAGAATATATTTTTAATAAGAAATCAATATAAAATTGTTCATAGCTACGAGTGACGTAAGTGTGATTCGACGCGTCCTTTTATATTTGTTTTTGATAGAACAGTAAATTATTTTGATAATACAAGTACGTACATTATAGTTATAGCTTATACTTGCGATTTCACACTCATTTCTTATCAATTTGGTATAAAAATTAACATATATAAACATTTAAATAACTATTTACTTATTTTTTCAACTTCTTTATTTTATTTACCAGATTTTTTTTTTCTATTTGTTTGTGATGTTAGGTTTATATATTATATGTCGACAAGTCATTAATTAATTCCTAAAGAAAATCCTTTACTATAAAAATGTCGGCTCATAGTGAAAACAAATAAGTTCTCGACAAATTATTATAAATTGAAGAATTTGTATGAATATTTAATAATATACTTTTATTTTCACCTTTCCGTAAAAACACAGGAGTGTTTATTTCGTCATTATCATTTGGAAGATTTTCAATTGTGCCATTACTTCTTTACGTAAACAAAATTTACGATAATTTTTACGTTATAAATATGTTGTTTTGAAAATATTCATTTCCTTGCAATGTGTTTGTATACATTATATTGTATACTTTTTTGTCAATATATTCCATAAGTTATCAGTTGTTTACTTAAATCAGAAGGGCTAAGAATTCGATTCGCGTGTTTCAAAATGTTATAACAATAAATACAAATCCGTGTTATGTGTCCGAATTCAAATAACAAAACAGTAGATACACTGTTTTACTCCGTACGTTGCTAGCCTAGCTTAGACTTTGAATTACGAATTTTTCATATCGAGGTTTAAATTCCCGTTAAAAAAATTATTGAGGTTTTTTACTAAGAAATTTTTAGTAGCAGACCGGAGTTGGAAAGTGGGCAGTGTAGACATTCTCGTGATGTATTCGGAAAGCGCATAAAGCAGTCGATTTCGCGCCTGAATTATTTCGGTAGATTTCGAAAATGAGTAAATAAAGGGATCACATGTGTTTGCACATACACTTGAGCACTATCTTCTGTTGCCTAGTTTTCGCTGAGAGTGGTGGCCGCGGCCGGAAACGGTAAGAAGGACATCTTCACTATCGCAATCGTGCCTTATAGCATAAAAATTAGAATATACTTTATTCAAGTTTATTCTTAACCTTAGCTACCATGGATTCGAAGCGTATATTTTACCACGACGAACCGGCAAGAAACTGAGAGTTACTCTCTTCCACCAATTAAATGACACAGGTATATTAAATAGATACAATTCATTATGAAAATCAAGAATTTTGTCATTTATCTTCCTCTTATAATCTTATTTTTCTTAAGGAATATTCTCTATTTATTAATTGCATGCGGACATTATATGTAACGTTTTAAATGAAATACTTCTGCCATTTTTTTGTTATATCTAAAGCGATAGTACCTGCGATCAAATTGGTATTTTGAGTTGAGATCATTATTAGTTTAATCGAAAAATAAACCAAATATGAAATAAGATATGTATGTATATCTGTTATATCAATATTTTTCATATCAATTATTATTTGCTTTATAGCTTTAAAATGACGCAAGTGACTTCGCATAATTCGCTTACGTCAAAGATCGAGAAGTGCCTTAGCTGATGAGCTTTTTATTATCTTAGTATCTGTGTCGATCTTTGACGCCTGTACGCCTAGATGATACATATGTTGGGATAATACATATATTGAGACTTAGTTAACATTAACTGTGACAATGAACGAAATAACAAAGTGCGAGGACAAGGCGCGATGACACTCGTTCTTTATAGCCAACGATGCTGTCCGCGCAGCTTGACTTTGTTTTTACGACACCATAACCTTCACTATTTATGGAGTGTATTTAGCATAGGTCCGCAACACAATTCCTTCCGAGGGGCGCGATACTTGTAAACGCAAGACGGTGCGCGCGCGCTCGTGATCATTGTGTTCTGCGCGCGCGCCGCGTGGGACGCACCTACTGGTTATCGAACACAGTATCAATAAATTGCACTTGCGTCCGTCGTGTTGTGCAAATAAAAGAACCAGAGTACTACGTGTTATCGACGAAAGGTCTAAATAAATTCGAATATGTACTTATTTGTTGCTCACTTTCGTAGATATCATCATCGACCCTGAATCAAGCACAGAAAATAAAGTTTACTTTGATATATTTCAAATTGCGTTGCGATCGCGAGACGAAGGTTCGTTTGTTTTAAAATAATAACCGCACGAGACGATCGTTTGGCGAGGATCCTTTAAAATTCTCGTCTCAATGTTTGCATGTTGCGATACTTTTATTTTTGTCGAGTAACAATCGAGTATCGAGGCCTAACGAGCAATTACGATTTGTCTGTACGTACGGTCGTATGCTATGCAGACCGGGTATCAATTAAATGATCCTGTGAATCGAAACCTTGGCTGTGTTATGACTTATGAATATTCACATGCATCGAACGCTAGACACGCCCTCTCGCGGATCTGCTGAAGATAAAAGATGTCCAGGTGGCGGATTGAACAGCGCCCATTAGAAGCCATTATATGCCAATAAATAATGTGAGAGACGCTCAGACTATCGGTCCTTAGACCAAGACTGTATCGTAATTCAACTTAATGTAATAGTTCTCTATAATAGTACAGCCCTTATACATTGTAAATTCTTCGAAGTAGTTAGTTCATAATAACAAGAAAATATTTACATGTTATGTACATGTATAGCGAATCAAATACAGTTTGCTCAAGTATTATTCCAATAAATTTAAATATGCAGCTATATTCTTAACTTTAATGTTTTATTCAAACAAATTTACTCTTTCAGGTTATGAATATATCTGTAATATAAAAACTATATAAAAATATTGTCAATAAAAATGTTAAAACGATAATGTAATAAAATTTGATATTTTCACATTGGCAACCCCATTAGAGTGTAACTAAACACCGCCTTAGCAATGAAAATTGTTATTTAACGTCAAAGCGACGACAAGTCATTTCATTGTATGAGGATCGCATTTATAACATGAATATCATGTTATTATGTTTCGTAAAGACAAAGTTTCACGGACGAGAGTAGTCGGTTTTCATTAAAAGGACTATAGCTTTGGCACGGTTTATAAATCGCCCGAAGCTGAACTCATTGAATAAAAGGGAATAGCTGTTCACGAACACATAAATAATTTTTACTACTTTCTATTTTTATAACATATCATTTTAAAATCTCCATATGTTTTAATTGAGGTTTCGAAATCAAAATTTCGAATTGCTCGACGGCTCATCATTAGTTGTAATTATTAAAAAAGATAAAAAAAAACCGAAGACTTTCGCTCAGGTTTTTCTAAGCTGAGGAATTAATTTTTTTTATGAAAATTGAAATTTAAAATTCGAAGCGTAGTCTAAGTTTAGAATGCTATAACAAGCATAGAAAAAACTGAATATTGTCTGGCAAAAATGGAGTACTACCACGCTGCTTAGCGTTTGAGCCTTACATTATATTATAATAACAAACCATGAACAATATTGTTATTAAAATATTTAATTAGCATTGTTTATACCATTTATAAAGTGCCCATTCATAAAATATGAGCTATGATTGTTAATATTTTAAATATGTGTTCTTATCTCTGCTGCATAATCTGCTTTAACATGAGGTGCAATTGTAATTAAAATACGTCTTAATACGTCCTTTTCTAGTAAATAATACAACGTTGATTGGTACAAATACTAAACGATAGTTATCATAAACTGGGCATAAAATACGTAGCTAGTACGAATTATAATAAGGTAAAATACTTTATGACAAACGCGAATTTCACGAAAAAAGGTTACGATGTTTTCAAAGAATTATTTTATCTATGTGTAACTTTGTTATATATGTAACCATTCAACAAATAAGTAAATAAAACCGAATTTTGAAGTTTGAAAATGTTTAAATTGATAAATGGCTTTTAACTGAAACTGTTGATTTAAATTCGGCTAATTTTGGGTGTATGGTTTTTATATACTTTGTTCTTGCTTGGACTTCAAATCTTGCCTCATACCAAATTTTATCAAAATCGGTTCGGTGGTTAAGCCGTGAAAGCGAACTGACGGACATATGAGTTACTTTCTCATTTATAATAAATACATTATAGTTATAGTATAAAAGAAAAATACTTTTTCACTTCGTTATCTACTAGGTAAAAAGAAAAAAAAATGTGTTAAACACTTTATTTATTGTAATTCATAATCTTACATCCAGTATGTACGGATGAACTGAGAATTTTTGACAGAAAATCTCAATAATATATTATTGGCCCTGGGATTTGAACCCACGATCTCCGGGTGTGCAGCCTTACATGTAGCCACTAGACTAACAACGCTATCCTATGAAGATAACGACAACATTTTCTCAATGAGTGGGTGAACGAATTCGTCTGATCCTGCGTCAATCACATTTTTTAAAGATAAATAATAATTGCTCCGAGCTTGTACCCACGTTTCCTTCGCAAGACATATTATTACAGATGTCCCACATTAATACCGCCCATTAAATTTGCTCTTTTGGCCTTTTGTAAGGATTCTCGATGGCTTTTGAACTTTTCACGTTATGGAAAATTTCAGAAAATTATGACTTATTATATGTTTTGCCTGGCATTGGCAATGAATCAGATCATTGTCAAAGATTCTAATTATATTCATTATTTAAATAATGAAACCATATTTATGTAAAAAAATGTTACATAAAAATGTAATGGGTTTTTTTAGGTGGAGAAATGATGATAATAATTAGAAGTTGTGTTTGCTTTTGTTTTTTAGAATAATTTTTAAACTGATATTTGTGTTGGGTATATTAAACTCCTATTTGCGTTTACTTTGGAGCTTTGCCAGAATCATGAAGTGTTTGAATATATTTAGTTACGAATAATCTCGAAATTTGAATTTCTATGATATTTTAACCTGACCTTTGTAAATGTAAAATAAACCACAAAACTATAAAATATATTTTTTTCTAAAAATGACAATTAATTATTTTAAACAAATAATACTTTAAAATTGTATTTTTTAATTGATGGTTAGATTGCTGAATAGTTAGTGCTGAACATTATAATGGTGACGATATATCTTTAATTAATATAATGACATTAATGTGTATCGTGTGTCTATTAAGCAAAAAGTTAATAAAAACTTAACAACGGATGATACGATTAATATAAATGTTGTAATCGTTTGACTTGTGATCGAGTGCAATGACAGAGCCTGTCGTCCGCTCCCAATTAAACGCAGTAACACATGAAACCAGTTCCGGCGACGACGCTCGCGCGGCCGTCGGTGATGTACGCAGATGCGGTCGCGCGCCCGAGTGCCTCCACTAATCGCACGCATTCATTTGAATCTATTTAGGTAAACGGGCGCGACGCCGTGCTCGCCACAGGAATGCGACGCTTGCGTAGCGGTAATTACGCATAGCGCGGTCGATAAGCCACTCTCATCTATACAACAACAAGTTGTATTTTCGGTGCGTTTTACAGATATGATAGACAATGATCTAAGATTACACCCTGACTAATACATAAACCGCATCGAAGCTAGTGCGGTGCGTATAAATTATGGAGTGCACTCGGAGATATTGTGTTTCACGTCCGGCGGTTTAGACATGGGCCGAGGATATCTGCGTGAAAAGGGCGAAATATTGCAGAAATTTCAAACTCGACAGGACAGCATTCGATTCGTCGTGGTGTAGGATTTCATTGCGCTATATCGCGTCCACTTCGCGGCCGATACAACGCTCATGAGCCTTTACAGCCATGCTTTACTAGGCGCGACGTTTATTGATAGCAATTTATTAAAGTAATACGAATATAAAACAGCTCAAAGTTTTATATACGTTTGATATTTCATTAAATTCCCTTAAAGAATTTTATATATAGTTCTGTAATCATCTATTGCAGAAATAGTATCAATTGAAAACTTATAAGACGTACAACAAATGGCTAATTAAATATATTTTGGTATATATATTTTTTAAATTATTCTAAATATTTCATTATTTGAATTGAGATCGCTGTGGGAGTTTCGTCAAAATAAATCAAAATCAAGGACACTTTCTGCTTGTTTTTTAATAGTTGTAAATAAAATCGATCGGTATCTATTAAACAAATTAAAGTTTAAATTCAGACAGATAATTCTTTTATTTCATGGAAACAGTAAGAAAATAACTGTAGTCTATTCGATGTCAATGTTAATAGTAAATGTACGCTTTATTTGATTTAACCAGCTTTATATAAACGCATTTGCAGCGTCGTCAATATCGGCGGCTTGCGGGGATCGTTGGGAGATGCTATCCGGTGTATTGTTAATCCGGTAATTTGAATTTATTGCACCGTGAATAAATGGTGCGCTGGTTATCAGGAAACATATCGACACCGCACCCGTGTACTTAGTTCGCGCATACCTACTTCAGATCATCCTGTCACGTTGCCTCTTCGACATGCCAATGCACGCGACTAAAGGATTACCCATACAGCACACCATTAAATCAAATAGCAGTAAAGGTCAATATTAGAATAAAACTATATGCCTACACTCTGATATAATATATATTCGCTTAAAAAAGTAAAATTCGTAAAACAATGCCTACTCGTTACATCGAATACTCCAATTACAAGGATGAATAGTAAGGCTGGGAAGTAGCTAATCTCGCGTATTCCTTGTTGGAGATGTGATTGTTTCTCCTTAACAGGCGAGCCGCTCTAATCGGAACATCCTCGGAGCCGGCCGTGTCCGTGCACTGGCGTTAATTAGACTCCTATTGCATTCTACTGTATAAAAGACATGAACAACTCGCGAGGTCAGATCGTTCCTGGACAAAACACAGGAAGAGTTCTATTATCTGGTAACATTACAAACTAAAACCTTCCCAGGGACGCAGCAACGGTACTATGTTTTAGCGGCCCGCGACCTGCCCGCTGTGGTGTGGACCGGCAATCAGGAATCATTATTTACGGACAGCTATTATCACCTCATGGCTTTTCTGGTTTATTATCGGCATTGCTCGTTATGTTGTCCTGAGACGGATAAATTATGCTATTAAGTTAGCAGATTGACAAAGTTATTTATGACAATAAGTGGGACCGAGTTGAGTGGCGAACCTGACTGTATGAAATGTTTAGTTTCTATTTAATTTTATAATATAAAAATAAAAGAATATAAATGTCAGTAATCACACTATATATAATTAAGCACTTACAATGTTTTTTATTAAATTTATTCATAAATTTACCTTGAAATCTTAAGCGTCAGATTAGTTCTATCACTCGATAGGTTTTGTATTCTGAATAGTAATTGTCACAACTAGTATTTCGAAAGTCATATTTTAAGCAAATATTTATTATTGTTATAGATAAAAAAGTTTGCTATGGTAAGAACACTGAAACAAAAAGATGGATAGACGTTGGGAGGGTTCATATGTGTAAATAATAGGCAGAGTAAGTAAAAAATAAAGCCCTGATCGTGAATCAAATATGCTTCATATATTTTCATATTCAATTCATCGAATTATGAAATACAATAGGTCTATTTAAATATTAAAAGATTAAAGAAATGTTTTTATTATTTTAATATGGCTCTACTTCCCTTTATTTCTCGATCGTCCAATTTCCTATTCAATAATGATTAGGCGAAGCCCCGATGTGTAGTGCTAACTATACAATTATATAACATTCACAGTTCTTAGCGTGAATGTGCTAATGGAAATAAAGCTGCTATGCTTCGAGTATAAACTTTATTTTTTTATATTTTATCCATTTTATGATTTCCCGTTGATAAATTCAAAGACAGACATACGGATAAAGCGACAACATTCAAAATAATAAGTTTTTGCTAACTGCATATGTGTAATAATATAATAAATTATTTGATCTATAAATAAAAATTAAATTAACAACACAAAAGCAACCCTGAAAATACAAAAAGCTCTCGAGGAAAAGGCTTGGAACTTATTCCACCACGCTGCTCCAATGCGGGTTGATACGTACAAATACAAGATTCCTCACGATGTTTTCTTATGAACATGAGCACGTGATGAATTATAAACACAGATAAAGTACATGAAGCGGTGTAGGGGTCCGGGTTTGAAAACGCAAACAGTTCGATGAAGATTCACGTGTTTTAAGCACTGGACCGTCTCAGCTCTCTTATCTACAGACATGACCTTATTATAGAGTTATTACGTATATAAAATGTAGACAAGATCAGTATAATATCTTCCGAATATGTGTCGCACTTTTTATGTAAGAAGCTTTAGATGTCTGACGTCGCGTCGCTGAGTCGATGTCGACCTTTTGTTAGCAGACGCCATTTGCAATAAACTTTCATATTTTGATATATTTATTAATCAGTTAAACAACAAGGTTAGAGTGTTTTGTATTTCTTTTATATAAGCTGCCTATACATTTTGCGTGGAAATTGGAAATGGAGATAAAAATATGGATATTTTACTTATTTGCACCAACTAGACTTTGTGAAAATGTTTAACAATATTAAGGATGCATCTTGTTCAATATTTTCACGAACTGTATGCATAAAGAAAAACATCTCTTATTATTTGATCTTTATTTCATTATCATCATCATCATATTTTTTTTTGTTGTAAAAATAGATAGATAGGTGTATGATTAATAATGATAATGAGATCCTGGGACATTATTCACACACGGCCATCTGATCCCAAATTAAGCAGAGCTTGTGCTATGGAAACCAGACAATTGATATACTACATATACTACTTTTCTTTTGTAAATACATACTTATATAGATAATCACACCCAGACTCAGGACAAACGGACATGTTCTTGCAAACAAAGGTCCTGGGTGGGAATCGAACACACAACCTTCGGCGTGAAAGGCAAGTATCTACCAATCACCAGAACCGGCTCTTCAATTTAACTGCTATAGGATATTCAATTTGCACTTTCCTAAAACTTCACTCACTCACTTTAAAAACTAAAATAAATATAAAATATTTAAAATAATTAAAAAAAAACATTCAAATATTTATTTGTCCTTTAATTTGTTCCTAAACTCAAATACTATGCTATCTATGGTTTTTAGAAAAATGTCTGTTTGAGTGAATGTTTGTTCATTGTCAATTTCTGTCTCAAATATCTCGAAATCAAATGATGATATCGAAGTGAGACTAGTTTAATTTGACGTTATGTGACTAGAACCTGATTAAGATTGAAGAAAAAGTAATAATAATAGATGTATGATTGATGTATATCAAAAATCGGGATGATATTAAGAAGAGAACACAGAGCATTGTTGTGTAAAAGAAAATTTTTCAAGGGAAAAGAAGAACAATTTATGTGATTTAAAAAAACTTTATATTAATACCATTTAATAACAAATAATAAGAACAATATGTAAGCACAGAAAAGACTTCTGTTTTACATATAAACAAATTATCGTATTTCAGGTTAAGTATTATTCGTTACTTCTTAGTAGGAAGTTTGTAGTGCGGAGGTCCCTAATAGAATTTCTTATTACATAAAATCATGTTTTAAGAAATTAGACATTATTTTCTGCTTTAGGAATAAAACATTGGGTGCTCACGTTTTGTTACATTATTGAATTATTTAATAATTGAATAGTTATAAATTTTGTTGACATAATTGTGCATTATCGTTTCCACATCGTATACTTAGGGAACGTGAACTACTGAATCGAAATTAATGCGATTTTCGCACGACCGTAAGTTGCGGTAAATAATGTAAAAGTAATGCATATTTACGATTAACTTGAGGAGTATTGGTAGATAAATAAATATAAAGAAATGTTTTCGATGTATTTGGATTCTTATTATAAAACATTTTTTTATCTGTACAAATAATCGACGGTGTCATCATACCGTTTCTTTTTTAAAAGGCTCGACAAAATGTTGACACCAGCCGCCGCACGCGCACATTTCTATCAGATAAATACATGTAAATAATTATTAAATATTATCGAATGTCAGATATGGTCGTTTAGGTGGCCGTTTCGTTATCTGTGTTATTTGTTGTTAACAGTTCCGCGGGGCGCTAGACGTGTTATCGAGTTGAGTTATGGCAACAAGAAGCGCTGGTATCCAGGGTTGCCTTAGTTTTTCAAAAAAAGAAAAAAAAAATTCAAACTGAGGTACTTGTATTAACATAAATTCATATATAAATCAATGGATTGCGTATCTTATACTTAAAAATGGATTTTCGTATGTATCGCTGACAGTTTATACAGTTTTTTTAATTTTAGGTTAATATTAAAGGAAATCACTTGACAGCCCTGCAGAGACCTCGTGTCTGGTTTCAGCGCTGTCACTAGATAAAGCGTCTGCTGACTGCTCATCACGCTTATAATGTCCTTAGATACGATCTATAAAACCTTACGGATGCTACTCTCTTAATGAGATAGTTTTGAAAAACGTATTTTTATTTCAAATCGGTACATTTGATATTCTTATATCTTTTTTTTTAAGAAATTCTGTGTTATTTAAAAATGTTACTGAATCTTAAGGTTTGATCTAATTTCACTTCAGCGAAAGGTTTATATGGGTTTATGTTATCGCATTCATCTTACATAGATATTTTACTTCACTAATTTTAATAGATACGAAATCAACTTATGTTTTAAACAACATACAAATATTTAGTATTTACTGTAATTCCTTTGATATTCGACTTAATTAATGTTTATCTCTTTTATCGATTTTTTTTTGTAATATCTATGTTTAAATTGCCTTGAATTATACTAATTTTATATTTTAACTTAGAAATTATATTTTTCTCAACAACAATTGTGCATTGATGTGCAAGTTTTATAAGACAAATATAAAAAATATAAATTTTCATATTATCTATTGTATTATTTATTTAATGTGTCTTAAGACACATTAAAATAGACACATGAAGAAAACTATTTTTTCTCTTTTAAATCCATCAAATAATATGTATGTATACACGCAGATAGTGCAGTAGCAGTCCACCTTAATAACAAATATTTATATAATAACAATAACACATTAAAGATTTTGATGAGCTGAGATATTTGGAGTTATCTCACCGTCACGCCTGCACCCTGCTCTCTTTCGACGCATTTTAGCTGCCACAGCGCCGTTCTCTATTTTCCGCTCTGCTACTTCCTTCTGCTTAACCACGATCTCATAGAAAGTAAGCATCGCCTTCCATGAGATTTTGTTGCTGACTATGGACTTTACCACGACCAGTAATGTGAGGTCTAAACACACAGTTCCGACTAGCACCCGCTGCTCTCTCTCTCATACGGGGCACTCCTGCAAGGTGAGTGTCGCTGCGTCTTCGTTTGCACCGCATGCATGACACGTAGCGGACGACTCTCTTCCTACAATCTTTCCGAAGCATTTCTCAAAGCAACCATGACCTGAAAGTATATATTTACCCACCTATGCTTCAAGTCTTTATATAAGAAGGAACGTTTTCTAAATGAAGTTAAAGTCAGTAAATAACCCATTGCTAGGCTTGTCTCGTTGAAACATACTGACTTTTACTTACACGTGTTTGTAAAAAAAAAATTGTAACTGTCATTTTAATTTTGTAAATTAGTACTTAGATATTTACTTGGTGAATATTTTTCGATAATTTCAATTTGACCTAATTTTTGCGAATGAATTATATATAAAATGTCAATTGTCAATAAATTCGATTTAATTTGGGTTTGGTTGAATAATAATTAAGTTACTGACTTTAGCCGGTCGTTTGTTTATTACCCAGTTTAAAATATTACTTGAGCGCAATAAAATAAATCATTTTACATTCGAGATAAGCTTTTCTTCATTGTGCTGTTGAAATCGAAAACAGATTAGAGCTAGCGAAATGGCAAAGATATGGTTTACTTAATTAAATATGATACTACAGGTTTTGTTAAATTTACTGCGAAAATATTATATACTATTGATGTTTAATTTATATTTACATTAAGATAAATAGTTTAAATATATAATATAAATAACATTTTATTTTGACATCTGTATCTAGTAAATTTATAATTTCAGTCTTAAATCGACTGACTGAATTGAAAACCGACTAGGTATAGAGAATGTCGCCATGGCTTTCGCTGGTACTCTAGAGGCTACTAATGGAAGAAAGTAATAATTGATTATTAATTATTATTTGTTTCATTTATAAATCTGATCTTTTAGGCTGAATCCAAAACAGCTATATGCCTGAAAATCAAAATTTAGATAAAAGTGTAGTCATTTTTATCTTTGGAAAACGTTTATTTACCAGAATGATTATTGTTTTACAAATAAATCAAGAAAAATGGAACGTAGGCTTTTTAGTTGTACGACTCAAATCTCCAGTTTCTAAAACGTTGATCAGTCAGATTAACTAATTCGGCATCAATCCGAACTTATATTGGGCACCTATTGCGTCATCAATTGTGATCGACCAATGACCTTTCAGATGAAATCCAACTTAGTTAATTTGACTTTAATTAGTCCTTCAAAAACTGGAGGTGGCAGTAGTACCTTACAAATGCAAAGATTCTACGTTACGTCATGAACTGATATTATTTTAATTTTGTATAGTTCTACTTGTCTCGACTGCGCAAGGAAAAATTATGCATAATTAATTGTAAACCAATGAAACTTTTTTAAGTAAATGACGAATATATATATATATATATATATATATATATATATAATATTACAATAGATAAAATCAGATGTCATGCCTTTGCTCAAATATGTTGCTATAGCTCTGAAAGATTTTTTTTATGTATATATATATATATATATATATATATTATTAATATATATATATATATATATATATATATATATATATATTATTTTATTAATATAAATTTTATGTATATATAATATATATATATATTACAATAGATAAAATCAGATGTCTTGCCTTTGCTCAAATATGCTATAGCTCTGATAGATTTTTTTTATATATATATATATATATATAAAATAGGTAGGCGGACGACGAGCATATGGGCCACCATATGGTAAGTGGACCAACGTCCATGGACATTGGCATTGTAAGAAATGTTAACCATCACTTACATCGCCAATGCGCCACCAACATGTTAAGTCCCTTGTGTCTGTAATTACACTGGCTCACTGACCTTCAAACCGGAACACAACAATACCAAGTACTGCTGTTTTGTGGTAGACTATCTGATGAGAGGGTGGTACGTACCCAGACGAGCTTGCACAAAGCCGTACCACCAGTGAAGTGAATTTGAATTGCAAAGTATAAGCATAACTTTTTAACTTTTTAATGCCAATGTCTAAGAGCGTTTGGTGACCACTTACCATCAGGTGGCCCATATGCTCGTCCAACTTCCTATTCTATAAAAAAAAAATCTTCGTTCTGAAACTATAAGATGTCATAAAATGAAGGTTCTATATCTAGACTATACCGTAACTATACACCATACTGGTGGAAAAGTTGTGGCGTCAGTGTGGCGATTAGTATTGAACATTGTCTATTATAAATTACCAATAATCTATTATCTCAATTTATAGGTTTTTATATATGTACATTATTTTTTATTGACATTTGACGTTGGCAGACTTGCAAATGAGCCAACGGTTTGTAAGCGGTCCCCCCCGCTCATAGACAATGGCACTGTAAGAAATATTATCCCTTACCAATGCGCCTTGTGCTAGTAATTAGACTGACTCACACACCCTTTAAACCGATCTCCAAGTGTTGGGCAGTCGAATATGTGATGATTTGGTTGTAAGTATATACTTACAACCAAATATATATATATATATATATATAATATGAATGATGCTGTGTGTATTTATTTGTAGTGTGTTTGCATGAAGTCCTATATCTATAACTTGATCGGAAGATAAAGCAATAATGCTTTATCTTACGAGTAGGTACATCTTTGCAAGTGGTATTCACCTTAATAGGTAATGCATTTAGTTTTAAGTTGTATTAAAATTGTATACCTTTGTACGTGTTGATGTATTTACCACTGGTGAATCTTAAATAAATAAAATAAAAAAAAAAATATTGTGATAAGTAAATCTGTATTTTTGTATTTCTTTCATGTGTGTACAATAATAGAGTATCTATCTATCTATCCGTCGAATGATGTATTGTTTTTAGTATTCGTGTGAAGTCGGGGCGGTTTACTTGTCGCAGGCAGAAGTTAGACCACTGGATTTCGTTCCTATATGATTGTATACAATCATTTTATACGACCGGTTTAGCCTCCACGATAACGTGAATTATGATGCTTGATATAACGGTCCAAACACTGACATTGATATAAGCTGACGAATATTTTCAGACGTAAAGCTTTCACTGTTTGAGTTATGATCACAAACCTAATCTTATTCAAGAAGTAAGTATTGCATAGAATATAATAAATAATTCTAATTTGAATGTTGACGTGTCCGATATATTTTACTGCCTCGTTTATATAGTGGCTGGTCTTTACTCGGATCCCGGGTTTGGCTATTCGAAAACTTATACAAGTTATTGGGTATTTTTTTTGTCGAGAAATTAGAAATAAAAATGTTGTCGATGTTATACCTGATATCTCAGAGATAATGATGAGCCATAGGTTCTACGTCTGTTGTTTTTACAGTCGTGTCCTCTTATCAGACCGTAAGGGAAAGAATAGTACATCTGTGTTTGCGGCCATATTAAGGCTTTTGTATGCAACTTCTCACCTAGGTGACCGCACTTTAAAGCATGTTCTCAAAAAAGATATATATTTGCTTGGTCGTTTTTGTGAAGATAATCAATGGCATCAAGCCATAAAATGGCCAGAGAGAGTACTACCGTAATGTTCCCGTCGTCACCAACTAATTCTGTGTCGCACAGAAAAAACAATGCGGTTATCCTGAATAACTTTTCATTGATATATTGAGGATACTATGCTATTTACAATTGAAACATAGCATAATGTTGAACAAATATTCTATAAATCTGTATTGACTTTATACAAGTACAATAATGTACCTTAGATTTAAAATAATATATTTTTCATTATTTTCCTGTGAAATGGTTAAATAACAGTAGAAATCGTGGTAAGTAATCTGTTATTGTCGAAATTATAAAGTCTAAAATTATAATAGCGTTGTAAATAATAAATATATAATAAATATAGTGAGTAATAATAATAAATATAGTAAGAATTACTAATGAGTTACGAATAAATAGCAAATCTTCAAAATTAATAATTCAATTTAAAACTAAAATATTTCTAGTGATTATACTGCAGTTATGATGGCTTTTTTAAGGATTATATTCAATAGCAGGGTTTCTGGGAATAATAACTTTTTTTTTAAATGTTACCTTAAATTTTAAAAAAACCCAACATTTTTTTAAAATTATTTTATTTATATTTAACCATTAACACACCTGCACCCTGGATTCATATAAGTTTTTGTATACCTGTATTGAAGTATTCATTAATTATTTCTCAGCGTTCTGATTGTTGAATATTAAAAGGCAAGTTATGATAGTTTAAAGTTATGATGCTGTGCTAACCCTAATATTATATATTATTTATTGTTTATTTACATTCATTACATCTCGAGTTTAGGCGATGCAAGTTTCCTTATGCTGCATGATATAGTGAAGTCACAATTATGTTTCGCGTGTTTCCGTTCAATGGTTCATTCTTGTTTGACAAGCAAATGCAATTGCTATCTGACCCTTTCGCATTGTTGGGATATTTGTTTGGATATTTTATATATTAAGCATTTCATTATTATATAAATCTTTGTTAGTTATTGTTTAAAAATAAATAAATTTAGTCGCTATTTATAAGTGGTTATACAACACATGAATCTTACCCGAAGATTCTATGTGAAAACCTAGACATAATTAAGTTTTCATGTTTTTAAATTGTGTTAATTATTGTCCCAATCAAATCCCACGTGTGAATCCATCAACCCAGACGGAATAAGTTTGGCTCTTAGCCAAGCTTTCTTACAAGATGAGTGTCTACCTTTGAGGCGATTTAACCTTAGCCCAGCTTTTAATTAGTAAGCATATACCTAACTTATAAACAAAATATATAAAATTTAATAATATCTGTGGCTGAAATATAGCAAAAATAAAGATTGAATAAATCCGCGTTACATTATATTGCCATTTAAATAACATAAAATAAAAATCCAACTGCAATTCTCGTATCTCCATACAATCTCACTGAAGGTAAAATAAATGTATGCTTATAAATTTGAATAGACCGCAATACTTGTACTGTTTGATTTGTAATAGCAGGTAATATTCTTAGCGGGGTGTTATTAGCCACTTGCTAGCGCTGCCGGCGGCTTTACTTGATCTGAATCCATTTTCTTTTAAGAACAGAAAATGATATTGCATCGATCGGCGACCACAGCAAAAACACTTGCAAAATACAAGTTAGTGAATTAGCTTTAGATAAGTATCGGTGTAAAATAGAGCGCGTTTTACCGGAAAGCTATCAGTCATCTACTAGTGGATAGGTCGAAGAGATACGTATAATAAGCGTTGTGTTTTAACGCTGTGAAGTACGCCCGGCGCTGGCTACTGATCGGCTGTCATCGGCACAAAGTTATCACTTCTATAACGTCTCCGATATGGCACTTTTAGTGCAGCAACAAATGAAGCGGTTGCATTAAAACTTGTCCGGTGCATATCTAAGCGTAATTAATAGCAGGAGATAAGTCGTGGAGAGCGTCTGCGATACCTCCGTAAGGTCGGACGTAATCGAGGCTGTCGGGAGCGCCGCCACCGGCGACCGGCCCGGCCGCTATATTAATAACCGTCAGCCGATATCGGTGGCCGCACCAAATGGGAAATTAAAAGGCTTTCAGGGGATCCGCTCATTAAACTGATTTGTGGTGCTCAGCTTAGCGGCCGCGCATGAAACTATTAAACAACTATTGTAATCGTATCTATCGGACACGAGAATCATTTATGCCTTCATTTATCGAACTTTGAGTTGTTAGTTTGACAATATCTTCAAACCAGCAAACTTATTGATTTTTAATCTGCTGAATTATTGTTCAAAGAGGAGTTTGATCAAAATATCGATGCCGACATGAGAACATATTTGTTTCCACATCACTTTGTCACTACAAAATGTAAGACAAACCGGTGTTACAGTTATCGAGTTGTCTTACAAATAATACAATATTGTAAGCTTGTATGACAAGATTGCAGAATGTATGAACATAACTGACCTAGTACTTACGATATCTGAATGTTATTTAGACGACTAATGTTTTAATAGAATATTTCAACGGAGGTTTTTTATTTTATTTTATCTCGCCTTTCATGTTTCTTTCTTGTAACAAAAATCACACATTGAACATGGATCGTTGAAAGCGATTTGATATATGATATTTAAAAACATTCCTTAATAAACGCACACTGAGTTGGTATATTATATGAGTTATGATATATTTCCGTCTTATAAATTCCAACGTCCGGTGTGGCAGATACCGTTGCAAGTCTCGGGGCGGTGCTTAAAGAAGGTAATCGCGCAATTTGTGCCGTCATTGTTCTAAAGTAGCGTTGGTCGTATATCAGTGCGGCAGACGGGGCCAATTGATACAAACGAGCGCGTGTCACGTCTAAATATAATATTAGGAATCACGGCGCGAGCCAGGATATATTAATTTGGAGTGCCTGCTGCATGATGTAGCATATTGTTAAGGTATGCGCCGGTTAAAGCGTGTCCGCGTCGGATAGATAAGCAATGGCCAGTTGCTATAATACAGATTATTTGTCCATCGTGGACGAGTACAGTAACAGCTGATTAAAAATTGACAAGTATAACGAAACATTTTTTCGTTTAATACTTATTTATTGTAGTGATAAAATAAAGATGCGTTGTTAATGCAGTTTTAAGATAATGACCAATTTCGAATACAGGAAGATTTATTATTACAAACGATAAAATTGATTATTAAATACAATATACGTAAATCACACTCAACGTCTTCATCGACGAGGCCGTCAGCGGGTCGCTGGGGCTGAATAACATATCTTACGTCGGATAAATTTTATAGCTTTCGGTGGGCCCCTGCTCTTTTGAAATAAGATTAAATGATTTACGAATGAGGTCAGAGAGGCAGTGAGGTCGGCCAACTTCGCGTCACGGCGTCAATCGCCACGCGCGCGGCACACGACACTTGCCCGCCGCTGTCGTGCCGTGAGAGGCCATTTCCTCTTTTGACCACTTTAATGAACTGTTTCACTTTAAACTATTCTGGAATTGTATGAAAATTTCGTTGGCATACATAAACAATAATTTCGAATGTATAATGAAATTTACCGTCATAATTAAGTTTTAATATTCATTAAAAAGGGATGAATATGACACGTTTATCATTCTGTGGACATACACCAAAAATATTGATCGAATTTCAGCTGCCAATCAAACTTATATAAAGATAAAATAGTTTATCGGTGTAATACAAAAAAACAAAAAATTAATGAAGTTATTTTTTTCTAAATTAAATGTTTTGGTTAATTTATAGTATACTCGTGCGTATATAAGAGATATAATACAACAGGTAACCTGAGACCAGTGCTATTGAAGAAGGATATCATGGACCGCGGAGAGAAGTCAGTCTTCGAAATGATTCGCTTGACACCGGACTTGACTACGTATTACCAGAAAAAACTCATTTATTTTAGTCACATTACCTGATACCAGCGGCAGATGGCTTACTCGGTAACATGAATAAAGTTATCATTCAAGGCAAGGAGCCACGCGAGTGAAGAGCACGCGGCCAACTATTTAGCTGCTGGCTGGCGAGGTGAAACTTGAAACCCGAGCAGACTTGTAGGCTATAGTAAACAGGGTTACAAAAACGCTTACGGAAACCATCTTTAGTTATGAAGAATACCAAAAGGAAAATTGATTAATGTATTCAATATTTTACAAAAAAAATTTTGATTTGGATTTGTTTAGGATAAATCAAATTATGAATATACTTTTTGTAAATAATTAACAACAAGCCACTGTTTACAAGTTTTTTTTTAAATTCATATAAGTTGCTATTCGTGCAGTTCATATTACTGGTACTAAAAAGCAGAAACTTGTAAAATGAATATAAATTAATGGATATCTCACAATAACGTAGGTCATTCCTAATACTATCTTATAATAAATTAAAATAACCAGGTCTTGCGTCTTGTGGTATCAACTTGTTCTCGGACAATGTTTTTGAGCAATCTGTGTTTAGATATTTAAATGTACCTCTCATATTTCTTAGGCTTTCTGCGATTGCATATATTTTGTCTAGGTTTTGAAATAATTACTTCTTATTCTTAGTATTTAAATACGTATTATTACTTATAATTTCAATACCTACTGATTATAGTAATTATAAGTTATTGTATATAAATACAATTTTTATCCAACTTTACTTCCATGTTATTCTGACTCAGTCTGCCACTCTAACTAATGCAAGAGATGTTATAATGCACAATTGTGTGCGCAAACATAGTGCATTCTCTATTCCCTCAATCACATAATCATAATGGATGGCAATCCAATACGACCGGAGAAAGGCACAGGAATGAGAAATTATTTTTTATTTGCACAACCAGGGTTCGTATTAAGGAACGCAGAATCTATAGACTTAAAAGCTGACCACTACACCGGCGAGGTAATCAATATACTACCTCAACACAAGTTAGGTTTCACATTATACAGACTGTTTGATACTCATGCTTTCAGTTTTCATAGATATAGATTAGAGGCTATATTTAATGATTAGCTTCGAATATTCGGACAATATTAATAGTCCCCTCATTTAATATTGTTCATAGCTCGCATAACTTCATTATTAGCTCAATTGAATAAACTGTGATAGGAACGCCGAGGCGCTCTGCAAGTTGATTGCTCAAATTTCCTCTTCAACTATCACAAAGATATGGTGAATTTCTAATTGGATAAACGTGTCGTTTCCTATTTAAAGGCGACGGCGGGTAAAACGTTTCCATTTAAACGTGACCTCTAATAGTTTGTTTGTGTCCCCTTGTGACGTCGGTAAGCGATGGGTCGAGGGAGGAAAGAAAGGCCAAATTACGCAGGTGGTATATACGTAAGCACGCGCGCCGTCATCCACAGTAATGGTCCATCGTGGCCCAAGGCTGCTCAATGTCTGCTTAATGAACTCGTTTTATTTGTTTATTTATTTCCTGGGAGATAGATATTATTATAATTAATATTTTAAATGTTTAATCATAATTTAATATCAATTGACGATATCAATATATATTTTTAAATAAAGTAAACATGGGACTTGATTAGATTTGTTTATTTTTTTTTTCAATTTTTACGGCGACATAGAAATGTGTTGTGAGACGGCGTGTCGTAAATCAAGCGGCGATGGGCGGGCGATAGCGCTTCCGTGCGCGACGTGCGCGCGCGTCGCTTCAGTAGTGCCATACACACACGCACAAGACATAACCCATACTATTCCTAGAATTCAAATTTTATTCCTCTCAAATGTTATTAATCATACCGGCTTAACTCAACTGACTCTATCATTAAAGTTAAAATTGACTAAATCTGACATTTGATTAAGAGAATATTCAGCGTTATTGGCTTTCTTAATTGTGTATTTTTGTAATAAATACGTTCAAATTACATATCTTGAATCAAAATCACAGAATGAGTAGCTTCTTTTATTAACTAATCGAAAAAAATATCTTATGCTTAACGGTATACAGGTGATATAATTGATAGAAAATTATTTATCTGTTAAAATACTGATTTTAGTTCACAAAGCAGATTCGTTACAATTATAACAAAAATTTAAATTGAAGTAAAATTTATATTTATAATCTTTTAATATATCCATGCTCATTATATTAATTTATATCAGAAAAATGATCATACTATACTTAATTATGTACGAATTTATTGTGTTTTTAAAGAGATTGATAGATAGAAATGTTGAAAAAACACAGTTTGTAGAATAAAATTAAAATTTAAGAAACTTCACTTTGCAAGGGATAATAATGCTCATTACTATTGCATTATTAGTAGCAAATTAGCAATTATAATTGTAATTTCTTTGGTATTTAATGAGTCGACTTTAACTGCCTGGGTTCAAATATAAGCAATCACTAATTTTCGGTTGTAAAAGAAAACGTCGCCAAAAGTGTCAGATTTACTTGTACATATGAATATTTTTCTTTTTTTTTTTTTTATATTCGCCGGGAGGGCAAATGACTCTACTCCACCTGATGGTAAGTGGTAGTAGAGTCCAAACGCGACGACGGCCAGTACAGACGGGAAAAACGTTCTGCACTAGCCGCCTTCGCCTTGCCGGCCCGCAAAATGCCTCTTCACGCCTCGTTTGAAGGAACCCGGGTTGTAAGAGGAGGGGAACACGTGAGTTGGTAAGGAATTCCATTTTTTGGAAGTGCGACAAAGAAAGGAGTTGCCAAATTTCTTTGTTCGCGATGGAATTGATGTCACAGTTAGGCGGTGACATCGAGAACCAGCTCGCGTGGACTTAAGAAGGAAGGGGGAAGCAGGAATTAGAGAGAATAATTCCTCAGAGCACTCGCCGTGATACAGTCGATAGAAAGCGCTCAGTGCTGCTATCTCACGACGCAATTGTAAAGGTTCAAGAGTGTTTGTGACCTTTACGTCGCCAATAATGCGTACGGCACGTCGCTGCAACCGGTCCAAGGCCTCAAGTAGGTACTTAGCGGAGCCATCCCAAAGGTGCGAGCAATATTCCAAGCAAGACCGTACCTGTGTTTTGTACAGCAGGCACAGTTGTTGTGGCGTGAAAAAGCGCCGCACCTTGTTCAGAACTCCGAGTTTCCGTGAAGCTGTTTTTATAACAGCCTCGATGTAATCCCTTGGACTAAGGTCGCAGCGAACGTCAATCCCCAGCATGTTGCATCTAACATCTTGTTGTAATAGACTCCAAGCTTTCTAACAGAATACCTTCGGTTAGCAGTAGGTATTTGAGTTTATTATGTTACTGATTTTTTTTTTCATTTTAGTAAGTTAAGTATCAATGTTTTGAGGATTATAGTTTAAACATTTTATACCTATCATTTCGGATTCCAAAGATTTGTTTTTAACGGTTTCGTCTTCGATTTGATGTATGAGGTAACTATGTAATATTTTAGCTTATAGTTATCTTCAATGGTATTTTATAGCTTATCACTGATATCTTTCTTGGCGTTTGAATCGACACTATCCACTAATTAAATAAAGTATTAAATACTATCTGTGTGAGGCTATTATTTTTTACGATCTCCATCAGAGACAAGGATTATCGTTAGGATGAGTGATATCATATATTTATCATTCCATTAAGAATATATCAGGTTACAAATATTCTCTCTGTAACACTGTCAGATCAAAACTGGATTATAAACATATTAAAACGAAGAGGCGGTAGTGAAACGATATGACGATAGTGATGGGGAACTTGCAGAATTCTAGTATAAGGTTTAATGTAAGCAGACAAACAAGTCAACCCGTTTTAAATATTACAACACTGTTTTACACTTTTTAGAATGACGTCACAACATAACTTATAAGAATCATAAACAACATTTAGACAATCATAATATTTTAGTCATATCAGATTTAAGAGGTTTTTGCGCTTGTAGTAAGAAAATAATAATAAACAAAATCTTATGACACTTTTAAAGCTACTCATGCCAGAGTGCGAGGCAAATTTAAGTCACACTACTACAAACGCAAAAACCTCTCCAAGCTGATTTATCTGTAGATTTTCGATAATTAATAAATATGATAGAATGAATAAATTATATCCATATCTATCATTCTGCTTCTAGTTGCAAACTTTATAAGGCTTATAAAGATTGCCGATAGCTTTAACAATATTATACTATTTGATCTGATGTACTTATTACATCTCTTTATTTACTAAAAGACATATTTTATAGGTTCGAGATGGCCAGTGGTTCGAACGCGTGAATCTTAACCGATGATCGTGGGTTCAAACCCGCGCAAGCACCACTGAATTTTCATGTGATTAATTTGTGTTTATAATTCATCTCGTGCTTGACGGTGAAGGAAAACATCGTGAGGAAACGTGCATGTGTCTAATTTCATTGAAATCCTGCCACATGTGTATTCTACCAACCCGCATGGAGCAGCGTGGTGGAATAAGCTCCAAACCTTCTCCTCAAAAGGGAGAGAAGGCCTTAGCCCAGCAGTGGGACATTAACAGGCTGTTACATATTTTTATAAATGGTGAGATGGCTCTCGGCATGATGAGTGAGAGTGTATACCCTGCTGCAGCTATATGTAAAAAGTAATTTAGTTTAATAATTATTAATTTCATGACAAAAGAATAAATAAATGAATTAGTTTTAACTGGGAATGAGAATTGTATTAAGTCGGACGCACAGGGAGAGCGTCTGAGCGTGTGGCGAATAGTTCAAGACCACCGAGGCAGTGTGGTGCTTTACTTACGATTTATTGTTATAAAAATAATGTATCATCGGCGGCAGAGCACAATGGCCGTAACAAGCTCGCTCGTGTGTTGCATTAACGGATCGCGCGAGCCAAGAGTTCGATTACGTGGAGTCGGGATGCTTTTTTAGCGGTAACTAGAATTATGAAAAACATATTTTAAATAACGTAATAGTTTGAGAAAAATGTAATTGATATAAAATTTTATAAGAATAAAATCATTTTCACGATATATTTATCGAAATTATCATATTTTAACTGCATCACAGTTTTACACTATAGCAGTTATTATCGTTCACATTTTGATTCTGATTTAATATGATGATTTAAATAAAGAAATAAAGAAAATATATGCTTGCTAGCTAAAGTTAAGACAGATTTGATATATATGTATATTGATGTATGTATAATGTATATTGATATCTATGTATATATCTTATAGTTTAAATAAGCTACCTTGATGGTCAGTCGGCCTTGCCTTTCATTCATTTCTACATATTATCCTAAAGACCATTTATTTCAAGATATTGGGATTTTATTAGGCATTTGATATTCATATTTCTATGTTGATTTATGTGCTGTTAAATTGCTCATAATCTCGAAGCTGGCTTGAGAATTGCAAATCTGATACGAAACTGCAATTAAATTCTATTAACAGTTCCCGAGCAACGTGTAATTAAGCGACAACGTAGGTATGCCTGAAATATTTCTCATTCTTATTTGAAGGGGCAGAACCGGAGTGAAGTTATGAAGTTTTGTTGCAATAATTATACAGTGCGAATCGTTGAGCGACCGGCCGACTACACTCTTGTATAAAATAGTGTCGCGCGACAATATTAAAGCGCTGTCCACTCGCTTTGATTGCAGGTGCTCGCGCGTCCCCTACCTACGTTACACGTTCCTATTACAAGACGTCTCGATTAACTATGCATACGCTACACGTGAAGATATTGAGACTACAGTAATTACAAAACTTGTCAACCGTAGATTGATCAGTGATATTATATGCGGGACCGGTTACAAATTAATTCATGTTAAAAATAAAAGATGAGGGTTTCAACTCTGGCTGCGTTGTAGATGTAACCGGTATGACGAATGGGTAGCGGTGATGTACGTATGCAAGTGTGAGCAGTCTCCAGCGATAACGCAGGCAGTTAATCAAGCTACCGCGACTGAGTTTGATTGCGAATGATATATAGAGTTTATAAAAAGCCGCTGTGAACTACAACTGCTATACGAAGAAATAGGTAAATGATGTAAGCATAATTACTGAGAAATATCTTAAAGCGAAGATTAATTATTGAGTTAAATTAATGTCTTTTCGAATTAGGAACCATTATAGATAAACAAAGCGTTTAAATTATGTAAATAAATATATAATTTAGCATAATTTTAAATGTTCAAACATTAAAATGTTTAGTTTTATTTATTTATAATAATATTTATTTGAATATGATTGGTCATTCTTATTTATTCATGTTCATCATTTTGTTTCATAAATATTAAAAGCCTCGCTATATGAATACCCTGTGTTTATTAAAACATATTTATTACTAGCTTCGTGATCGGGTCGGCTCCATTGATGTCGCTAATTAATTGGGAACACTACCGAGCACGTCGGCGCAACGTACTGATTTATAGTGGATGAAATGTTTCTGGAGCTATGAGGGGCTCGTGTCATTAATTTTGTTAATTATTATCTGCTGACGCTTAGTTTCCACTATTGCGGCATACAACAGTATGTTACAAAAGCAGTAAATGAGAAATAGCGAAGCGACATCTATCATGCATTTAATACGTTGAAGTTATAATAATGAGCTATAGGACACGTGCTATTGAAAAATAATGAGTTCAATTTACACGGTTGTCATTTTAAGGTCATATAACCACACGTATTCGTAAATGACAGACTATACTAACTTTATTTTAATTTCGTAATATACGATTTCCAAAAAGGTTTTATTATGTTAATAAGAAAAATATGAATGATAAAATGTTTTTTTTTATACGTAAGGTGGCGTATGTGCTGTATACCGTTATGTAATGATTGTGCATAATGGAATTTAAATAAAAAATGTTTTCTTTATATCAGTCAGGCATTGTTGTGGGACGGTAACGGTGGCCACACGCGCGCCATGCCGCCACTTGCTTTATGACTTGTCCATTATATTAAGTTTTATATGTCACGACCTATGACTTACTGAATTTATTAATATATTAAGGCTTTCAAATAAAACAAAACTACTAAAACTTGCTTTAACTTTCTATTTATTTGACATTAAACAAAAAATATTTTATAACAAAATGAAGTCAGGAATCAGTAATGAAGAGATGAATTTTAAATGTAACAGAAAAAGAAAAAATATGTAACACGTTCATTTTGGCAACCTTGTTCTACAATCGCGTTTAAGAAAAAAAACTTTCAACCAAAGTCGTTGGTTGTAAAGGGTCTTCGATCAGATCGGCCACACGTAACGATACTTACCTGTTCTAGATCATTGTTCACTCTTTAAATTTGTTTATTTTGATAAGAGATGCTTCAGCTTACTTACTACTAAAACGTATGAATTGTATCGTATCGCTCCTTCGTTTTGTGCATTCCACGCCTTCACTTTGTTAAATGATTTGATTGTTTTCTTTGAAAAGACATTTATCATTTATTTTATCAAATCATAAGTGCATTGTGTTATGGTTAAAGATTGTTTCGTGGCCGTGCCCATAGGTGATCTAGGTCAATTGTAAACTTAAATGGAAACACCATTATCTCAATACTGTCGAATGACGTAACTGTATAGACAAGTAAATGCCATTGGCGACCATCATTACCTATTTTGTTCGATATCATTAATAGTTACCTTAATGATACCCACATAAGCACGTTATATTGAAATATGAAACATAATTACTTTTGAAATTTAATAACGTTTTTTGAAAAACTATTTTAATATTATGTAATATTTTAACGTTAGCAAAGAAATTTTATATCATCAAAGATTAAATATTTTCAACAGTCAACATGTTTTTTTAGTCTAAACTATAAGAAATAATATTGTATAGCGAATATTAATTAGCTTGTTGTGAGTGTTTAGCGGCGGTTCACGGTGGTCACGAAGGCCGGAGCGTCGTTCCGTACGGCGCTACTAATACGGCTCGCGCGCACTCACGACCCGCCATTACCCAATAAAATTAATTTCACTTAATAATCGATTACCGATTATTGGTTATAATCGATTATCGATTATTGGTATAATCGTATAGTTTCGGCTCGTGATGGATCGGCGGCGCGGACCCCCCGCGCGGTACGCCGCACGCTTCGTTTGCGAACACGATCTGTCGGCGAGCTATACAGTATTGCCGGCTACAGTAGGCTTTCTATATTATACTTAGTTTTAATTAAACAAAAGCTACACCTACATTTTATATAGTTACATTTCATTTCAATTCGTCGGCTTCTTTTAATGGAATCTTTATGTTGAAAAGGCTGTAATGTAGCGATTACGACAAATATATAATTTATATTTATAATGATCATTCAAAATTTACTCATAATAGAAATTCTAATGTCACAAGACAATGTTGTAATTTTATCTTTAAGCAGCGCTGTGTTGTTTTTTTTTACATGAATAATATAATGTAATAACCAATTATGTTAATTAATTAATGTCTTTTTTCACGAGAATAATTTGATTTAAATTATCTTGGTATATATTAATTGATATATATATAATTTTTAAGAAGCAAGCGTTATAGCTGTTAACGGTTGATGAATTCCTTCGTCAGGACTGGGTCCTGCGAGTAGAATAAGGTCATGCTTACCATAAAAATGCGTTCTCATCAGAACTGAGCCAACATGTTAACTGGATAAGAGGCAGATTCTAATTCAGCTTGCAAGATTTGACCAAAACAAACTAAAAAACGTTGCACGTTGAATGAAAGCTTATAAAAAATAATAAAAGCCTTGTTGCTTCTTTAATTAGAAGCGAAGCTATTTAATGCAATAACAGCTATTACGAACTTTTGGCTCATCTAGTTCTTGATAATGTGTATAATTTGTATGGAAATTGCTAATAGCTTATCGCCGTGTAGTCGAGCATTGTAAAATAAGACGGTCGTGTCATAGTGGCAATACTAATTGCAGATCAGGAGATGTTCACATAAATATAATCCGCTGTGAGCGGCTCCGGTCATTTGTAGTGCGGCGGACGGTTGTCATGTAGCCATATTAATATCGATGAATAAGAAATTCGTTATGGATGGGTTACAAGGCTGGCTATTACTGCACCGATCAGACGCTGCCTCGCAGGCAGGCAACCACACTTTACTCTTCGTATGCATATGTTAGCCGGCCACGGATCATTAGTTGTTGTAATATAAAAAACGAATATTTATATGTTTTTTTAAGGAATAACAGTAACGCCCGTTTCATAAATAACTAATATTATTATTTACCCTTTCAATCAAGCGTCAAGCTTGTGTTAGGACTGGAGACATCGCGCTTCAAGAATCAAGAAGAAGTAGGATTGGCGTCAAAGAGCGGCACGGCTGTATGATCCATTGTGGTAAAGAGTTGTATGAGTAAATGAATCAATATGGCGTGCATGGGGTATGCGGATATTGATAATGCAGCTAACACTTGCAATTTCCGCAAATCTAATCGCGTAGTTTCTACAAATTTGGCGTGGGACAAATACTGCAACTAAATTTTAACCCGATTGAGTTCTATTTTTCTGTCTAAGTTAACCAAAATAACCCTAAATTGAATTGTAAATAAACATTTAAATATGTTTTCTGTTTAAACTTGTTCATTAATTTTTATGCTTATCTAGTTACATTATATGTTTAAAATTAAAATAGTACTATTTCTGATTTAAAATAACAGAAGACTGCTAGATTGAAACTTAGGTTTCCACTTTTGTCGGTGATCAGCACTTAAGGATGTGTGTTAAGTTTCATAAATGTGTGTTATTTTTTATATGATTAGCATCTCAAATGGTTATTGATATCAATATATTTGTATGCTATGTATAAATCCAAATGCTTCGACCAACGTTTTAATAGCGACTGGCACACTTCCATTTGGACAGTTAACTTACATTATAATAATGAGTGTACTTATAGGGTAGTTAATAAATGTTAATGTAGTCTAGTACTTAAATTCGTCAAATAGTTTATGCATTTCTAATTAATAAATTTAAATCTCATGCTATAAAAGCTTTAATTGATAAGGCGTATTACTCAATAAAGGATTATATAGATGAGTTAGCATTCTTTGATTTCCATTCATAATAAATAATAATTCAATTGTATGTAAATTATTCATGTATTTTAACTGTTGAGAAAGAGTAATTTCAGAGTTTCTTGTCGGTTCTTGTCGGTAGAATCTACATTTCGAACTTTAAATTTAAATTAACTTGTACATCGACTTTTCAAAAGTAATCGTAAGAACCTACTTGAATAAATAAATTTGATCTAAATTTTTTATAGTTAGGACCATACTACCATTTTCAAAATTAATTTAGAAGTTACGAGTACTACTCGAAATAGTTTTTTTTTAAATTTTACCAATGTACAAAACACAAAAACACTACATGTTACTTTTCTATTAAATATCTAAAATTATTTTGGTATAAGCTGTCCAAATATCGCGTACCATGGGTTTTATGTAAATTGCGTTTAATTGGGTAGGCTTGTAAATTAATAATTTAATGAGTTTGACCCTCCGTTTGATCTCATAATGCACGGGAAGACGTATCGACCTCATTAAGACGCGAGACATGGTTTCTTAATGGACATTGGACTTCACATTTTTGTTTGGTGATATTTTGTCGACTTAAGTTTATCGCAACCTCGCAATGTGTAATATTCGAATTTTAATTTTAAAGAAATTTACATTAAACTTTTTTTTTAAATTGTCATAATCGACACAGCTTATGTTCTGTATTGGTTGTTTCAGTTTGAATTGTTCAGTTGAGGAAGCCAGTGTTTTTACAAGCACAAGGGGCAGAACATCTTAGTGTTTACGGAGCATTAACGGTACAAGGAATGGTCTCAGACCAAGGGACAAGCTAGACGAAGCGCTTAGAATGAACAAGAGAAGCCAAATTAAGTTGTTAATTGTGTGTGCCTGGAAGTGCAGTTACAAAGTTGTCAGTGTGTGTGTATGATAAATAATTCCAGCAAAACATAATATTAACGTTTTATGGACATACAAATTTTCAATAAATGAAATAAAACAAACCTTACATATTTCAACTCTTTATTTTAAGAAGGATGTTTAAATTCCATTATATTTACAAAATTTTGATTTGTTACTTGATTCTGTATAAATATTTAGTGATTCTGTAAATTTCTATCTATTCTGAGGACTTTGATCCACAAATTTGATAATTATCATGATAATCATTCTTACATAAAGTAGATAGATCTTGAAAATCTAAAAAGTGAAGCGTTAATCGAACACCAATATAAAAGCACTTAAAAAATACAATATTCTTTTTAAATTAGTGTGTGTTTTTACAATATTTTATTAGTACGCCATGATTAAAATTTTTATTTGACTGTACGTACGTCCGCTTCCGAACGCGGCTCGCGAACAATGCTTGGGGAATTGTATTATTTTGCTATTATACATTGGCTGGATTCATTTATAAGTTCTAGACGCTTCGTTTCTTTTATTCTTAGTTCTGAGGGAATAGTAAATATTTATTTCATTGCCAATATACATATTGGCAATGAAATAAATGGCGACTCATAATAAGATGGATCATTTGATCATAAAAGACACACACACAGCTGTGGGATATTTTAATGGTATAACAGGAACTAAGAATATAAAGCTTATAACATACATATACTTAAGTACTATTATAACTTTTTAATTTTAATTTAACAATATCATTAGTGCTTTGTTTCCTAAGCTTTTATGAAATGAAATAGAAATAAATATGAAATAGAAATAACAAAAAAAAACTTCGTTTGTAGTTTTCCTTAAATGGTTTTAGCTTACAATTATATGAGTGAAGCTGGTATTTTATGAATGGCGTACGCGAACATATATAATAACATATAAATATTTATACACAATTTTACATAATATTATGACATGTGTCTTTTTTTGAGATAACTTTATTATACATATATTTTATTAAAGTAACTTATATTTAATATTATTAAATTACATGCTTTTTAAAATATAATTAACGCCGTTAGACACGTATCAGTTAAGTTATCAACATAAATTTTATAAAATATATGATATAAAATAACACATCCCACAACATTATATTCAAATATACCAATATACGGACACTTTTAATTTTAATAGTCGTCTATAAACCCTACGAGGGATTTAGTTTCACGACGTTCCTATAAACTAGTAACGAATCAAATGTGAGGTCACTTTCACCAGATGACTATCTAACTATTTAAAACGCGGTAAAATATTCTACTAATGACCACCCTAAATGTATTTTATTAGACACGGGAAGCTGAGAGTTTGGGTTCGACTCCGCTTCCAAATGATACAGATTAAAAATTGTACATTTTCGTTTATAACCTCTTAGTATTTTTTATTTTATATTTAAATTAATTGAGCGCAAACAAGACTCATTTAATACTACATGGAATCAGATTAATAACTTTTCAAGTAGTAACTTCACAGTAAATTGTTTTTAAAATGATTATTGCAATGGTCGTAAAATTGTCAGCTTTAAATTAATTCATTATTATTAGAACAACAAAAGTTTTATGACCTAGGTTACGTTCTTAGTTATTTTAAATCATTGCCAAATTTCGATTATAAATTTCACGATTTAGCCGTGACGTTGTGTTGTTACTCGGAGTAATTGAGTGTATATTAACATTTAATAGCCCGGTGCGATATTGCTTGTTTGAAATATTAGTGATCCAATCGAGTCGGATAAGTAATTCCTCGCCTGCAGCGAGCTACATACATTTGTAGTCTTTTCAATGTAGTTAATAGCATCCCTAATGCGCTTATTAGACTGCCCGTCTCATTTTATTTACAAAAAATAAAATAATTACACTGTAATATTCAGAGTTAATGGTCTTCGTGATATATTTATAGCTTTAATGTCGGTGCATGTACGAGAGCACAGACGACATTATATATTAATACGAACATATTTTTTTTTCGATAAATATTCATGAGCGATAGAGGCATTGCGATACATTACAAGGGCTATAAGTCAACGAAACGCAGCACGGGCCGGCGCTGGCGCCGTTCGGCGCGCGCGCAGCATACGCCACGCTATCCGCGCTCTATATCATTCACGGACGTTTCGTCTCGTCTAGCGACATATCGACACAGTGCGACTTCATATATTTATGACGTTTTTATTCGTTTACACTGTCCACACATAGTTTAACTGTCGTAACCGTGAAATTATTGTTTTAGCGGTCTATTCGTTTTTAAAGTCATTACGATATGTACTTAAAATATGTTTTTATTACTTTAAGGATACATTTTAAATTGTTACGATTGTTATTTATACGAGAGTGTAATGTGGTATGAAAATAAACCGAACACGGGTTTAGAGTCAAGTCATGAATATAATGCTTGGTCGTGGCGTGAGCGGCACGCGCCCTCCGCCCACAGTATACATATGTAGTAAAAGTGATCGAGTCTTTTACGAACAAAGTTTATTAGTCTTTTTATTTTCAGTACAAAAAATGTCTTAGTATGCGTTTTATTTTTATTACACTAATGACTTAAAAGTACTTTAAATAATTAACGAAATATTTTTATTGCGTAGGAAAACCAATAGTCACTGTTTATTCAATCTTATTTAGACACAAATTAATAAAAAATGTTAAAGTATACGCGTAAAGTTTTTGTTTAAATAAACATTGAGCTTAAATAAATCATTTAAAACAATGTAATATAGCAACCTATCCTGTTAAAGGTACGACCGTGGTTACAATCCAAATATTTGCAATTTAATAACTGTTATTTTGATTTTATTTACATTAAACTTTTCTATTGCTTTTAGAAGTAACACAATTATCATAATTTGATATATATTAATAAATATATGTCGAGATTTTCAAAAATGTTTTTGTTAAATTCAATATTGACGCTGCAATATCGTGCCAGTATTTTTAAGTGAAATTAAAAAAAAAATCTTTAAATGTTGCCAGGTACAAGGTGATTCTATTACAAGATGATCAGATCAGTTGCATCTTGCCCACACACTTACATTCGTTACGGTTGCACCTCTGAATCGACTACCGTAAGTCAAGCTAAGACTACCGACATAGGATTTATTACTGGATTGTTAAAGGCAGCTAATAATAAATGTATATAAATGATTTATAAGATTAAGACAATTAAAGAATTAAGTCGAGAAGCGGTGGCTTCGGATTGGTTATCGATTATATATAAATTATTTATTGCTATAATACATGGCAATAAATGATGCCATGAGTGTATAAGGCCGATCATCAAGTCGTAGTTATTTATTTTTTACCGCTGGACTTTAATTACAAAATTACCGCCAAATGAATCGGTGATTACGGAATTGCTGCAATTCTATTTTTCGGAAATAAAATATTAAAATATATGCCCAATTTAAACCTTGCCGGCTATTCTTAACGGATATATTATAGTGTGTGCGTAAATGCAGGACTTGACTGCCTCGTTGGTCTAGTGGCTTGATGTAAGGCCGCAGACCCGGAGGTCCTGGGTTCAATTCCCAGGTCAGGCCAATAAAAAAAGTTATTGGGTTTTTCTGTCAGAAAATTCTCAGTAGCAGCCCGGAGTCTGGAAGTTGGAAGTGTGTAAGCTCTCGTGTCTCAGAAAGCACGTAAAGCCGTTGGACCCCTTCCCGTCGAGTCGACTTGCCGTCCCATCACTTTAAAAGAGTGGGAATAGAGAGTGCATCTGTGTTTGCACATACAGTTGTGCACTATAAACAAAAAAATCAATAACTTGTGATCTACAGCTTCATGAGCTAGCCAAGATTATGAGAGTGAGAAAATAAAGAGTACAACTGATTGTGGATACATATGTGCAATATAACATGTATAATTATTATCTTTTGCGCAGTATAATATAAGTTCTTGAGATTAGCTGCTGTCGAGATACAAAATGTACTTATGATCGGTACATTAAAACCGATAAATATAATTATTTCGGGCCAACGTGTTAGATGCGAACGATATTTGATTACATGTTACGAAATTAATGATTTCATATTATTATTCCATCTTTATTTTTATTACATTTTGATTATATCCTCCCTAATAAAGTTAAACGTTTACAAAATAATTCATTTAAATTTTATAATACATTTTTAACTTTATTATGTGTTAAAATCTATTTCAGTATGTTATATCGGTCCGGTGTTATTCATTGGTAATTTACTCTATTCAATTGGAAATTATATGACATTTACGGTTTTTAAACTGTTGAAAAACTGGGAATTTTTTATGTTGTTTCGTTTTAGTATTTTATCTTATTTAATGATGATGATATTCTTCAGAGTTATATCAGGCACGACGGTTATTCTCAAAGGTGGTTAGCTTGCAAGAGATATTATTATGCATAGATGAGATGCAAACACATTCATATTATCTGCTCTTTCACTCACATAATGGTTTTTTTAAGGGATAGCATCACCATATTTTAAACTCTGAGTTTCCAAAAATCCCAATATCTTTAAAAGGCTTGATCCGGATGTTGAATCAAGAACCTTCGAATCAGTCTTATAGCTAGCCACTTGACCGATGAGACAGTTGCTATACTATTGTGGTCATCTTTACTTATATTATACTCGTAAAGGCGAAAGTGACTTTGTAATTTCATTGTAGTGCTTTAAAGTTCTATATAATTAGCGGATCATCATGAAATTTTGCAATCACGTTGTCAGCGGTACAGAAGAAGACATAGGGTACTAACAGCTGATCTAATCCTTATACGCGAAACCACGGACAGCAAGTAGCTTTAATATTACTATTGCATATATTATGAATAATAACAGGCCGATATCACCGACAAGTACGACAAGAATTATAAACAAAAATGAAGCAAATGAAAATCGGCGCTAGTCCAGATTTGAACCCGCGATCATAGGTTAATATCCATGTATGTATTTTATCCAGAACTATATCCATTTGATTCTGTTAGAGAGCGATCGTAAACTAAGTTAACTTGTAAAAATAAATTAATCTTTGACGTTTTTGTCCTATAACCGTTAGATCGCCGGAAAGCCGTTACGGTAAATCGGTTATGATAATTACATGCATCTCCTTAATAAATATGAATTCGGGTTTGGTTTTCATCTACGGAACGAATAGTTCGTGTATCGGACTCATGAATATTTAATATTTACAAATTATTAATCCAACACATATCCCTGTCGCCTTGGACGCATCGACATGTGACTTGAATATTATCGATACCGCCGTCATAGCTTTTGAAGGTTTTATGAAGATTAGAGAAAGTGCTCTCTTTAAAAATTCACTACACATTTGAATCAATTTTTTTCCTTGTTTAGTCTTACAGCAACGGGAGAAATCTACGAAAATAAATGATGTGATGTATTTTTTGTTTATGTTTTTTTTTATTTATGTAATACTTTATCGCATTACACAAAATACATATATAAATAGAACAAAAGGCAGGTTTAATGCTTAAAATAATATGTAACTATTTTTTTGGCCACCTGATGGTAAGTGGTCACCAACGCCCATAGGCTTTGCAAGAACCATCGCTTACATCACCAATGCGCCACCAACCTTGGGAACTAAGATGTTATGTTCCTTGTGCCTGTAATTACACTGGCTCACTCACCCTTCAAATCGGAACACAACAATACCAAGTACTGCTGTTTTGCGGTAGAATATTTGATGAGTGGGTGGTACCTACCCAAACGAGCTTGCACAAAGCTCTACCACCAGTAGAACTTAGGCAGGCCAGAAAGTTTTGTAGTTGTAAATTATACGATTTAACATAAAACTATTTATATATGGGTAGACTTTAGAAAAAAAAATACAACCGAAAAGTCATGTGATAATTAATTAAATGAATATGTAGAACAAAAAAGTGAAGCTAAATTAAGATGTTAATGTGTGATAGTGTGCGTTGCGATGAAATTACAGAAAAAGACGGATCTAAAATATATGAGCCCGTTATTGGTGGCGTATTGATGATGTAATGAGTGTTTTATACATCATGCACTGCCAATGTCTACGGATGAAGGTGACCACTCACCATCAGGAGGTGCGTGCCCTTTAGAGAGACAGTCGTCCTCAATAAATGTAATAAGACATCTCAGGATTAATTTATTAATATTAAATATGAGAATATCATACTCATAGGAAAAAATGGTTTCGAACTTAGTGGGCACTATTATTACACATTTCATTCTTGTTCGCTTATATTAAGCATACCGCGAAAACAGGGAGAGAGAAAATCGGATGTAATCATTGAGCGGTCAATCTAAATACCCTCATTAGCATATTGACGCCGAGAATATTTCTATAATGAACTCAGTCACGCGTACATAAAATTTAAATATATAAGCAGCTACTGTATTAAAATATTGATAACACATATTTTGAGACGTCTTTAATTGCTACTAATAATTCAATCCTATGCATTTCAGATAAGTTAAGTCGTTCGGACGGGCGAGGCACTTTAAAAGGGTATGACTTAATTGCCGCTTCTTATGGAGGCAAATAAATCCGGAGCGGAATGTTTACGACGCTGTCAGCACGTGCGCCTCTTATTAATTATACGCAACTGGCAATTATACAAAACTAACATTTTTTGTTTTACTTTTACAAGTAATTCTTATGGTCAAACTCATAAAAATATAATCAGCAAACACTATATGTACATATTTATTTAATAAATGCTTACAATCATTACCTGTTATACATTTGCTTAGACCTTATTAAGCGGTGTTTTTTTCTTAATAAGGGTATCAATAAGCTTACATAACGGACAATAGCAGATCAGTGTATGACGTGCTATGTTAAAATAGTTCTTTGTGTCGACTCGGACTTAAAATATTTCTTTGATCATCAGCGAGCGGGTCTTTTGACTCTTAGGGAGACGCATGCGAAGCCGAGCCTATCTCCCGCTTGACGGTCCGATTGTTCCATCGACTTAACATATCAATTATGTCGAACACAAAGACAGATAAGAAGTTGAGCGACGTGAATAAAATAATTAACTGATTGGTGTTTGTATAATTCATCAAGTGGTCGGACGTTGCGAGCGCCCGGCCACTTAGTGCCATGTTATCAGATAGCTTACTGTTGTCTTACAATGCTGTTTTGAATGCACTTCGCCACTTCGCGTTGTCTTTTAAATGTATATCTATTTGTATTGTGAATATTACACATGTTTCACTAAGCGTTGGACATTTAATAAGCGTGACTGATATGGCGAACCGATTTGTAAAAAATAAATAAGTATTGAAATTACTATGATTTAATTAAAATGTTGTTTTCTCGGTTAAAATTATTATTCTTTTAAAACATTCAGTTCTCAACTTTAGCAATTAATAATAAAATTAAAGTATTTTTTGTATTAACGTTGTGATATATAATTTTCTTTTAAAAGTCAGTAATTGCTTTAGTTTAACTCAATGTTGAGCAAACGGTATGCTAAGTTGGTTTCAGCGTCCCTGCGGCGCTGATACCATACTAGCGCCATCATTTATGTCCACTGACGGAAATTAAAGAGAAAGGAATAAAAATGTCCCGGCTAATGATGGGCATGGACCTCTCGCGGCGAATGTGTAATAATTCGCCTCGGGGACACGGAGCGATCGGTTTCTTCTCTTATGCTCCGATTACAGGTGTAATTGATTTTTTATCACTGACATTAATATATGTGCATTAAATATTAGTAAAATCTACGCAACGATATCAAATAACTCGACTAGAAATGTAACCGTGTTGCTCAATTAGTTATTAATGATTATATTTAAAATGATTGTAATGAAAATGTTTTGGTTAAAATTATTTGATTTATTTTATAAAAATTGAATTGAATAAAGTTAATCTTTTTGTCTTAATATTGGATTTGATCGTTATTTGAGGTTGTATTTGTAGTTTTATGTTCAATGTAGAAGATCATATTAGAATAAGACAAAAGTTGGGGCCCGCCTAAATAATTTTAATTACATGTTATTGATAAATTCTCTCTCCCGGAGCGATCTGATATGTCGATAGCGCTGCGCAATTAGGCGGTGACCTTTGACTTCTTGATTTATTGTGGGAAATGAAAAGTTGACACCCTCCTACAAAAAGATAAATAAAGTAGTTTTCGAACAAGAAACAAAACAATATCCACTTAAATGATAATATGTTTTATATAAACGAACGAAGTTAGCAAATATAAAACGCCTTACGAAACATTACAAGAATTTTAATTTAAAAAAGAGTAATATATTGTAATGGTATGCAGTAACGAGAGTGGAAATGAGATAATAACACTCGTATATAACACGTAATAACTGCATTGAATAAAATTATTGGACGAAATAAAGGCAACCTGTTAAGATCCAATAAAGACTGTATAACTACAGCCTCATGAATATCTCTTGAGTAGTTGGTCACCGCTGTCGCATAATAATCATGATTCGCGCAGCACGACTTTATAAGTTACTGAGAGAAAGACTGAAAGAAAATTGTGTCCCGGAATGAAGTCGTAAAATTGAGCATCATTATGGTCAACGCAGTGAACGAGGTTATAAGTTGGGAAACGGATAGAGGCGGGGAAGAGAGCTTCGTTTACAAAGGCAGTCGAGGCTTGTATTATAGGATGTATGGATGCGCGTCATCTCCGGAACTGTAGGCAATAACTCGCGCGTCGGGTGGCCGCTCCAGTGCCGATGAAAAGCGTTTTGTCGCCGGCTGCCGCTATGAATATTTACGAGTCCTGTTTAAAAACACGCCCCGTCCCGGTCAGACATGTCTGACACTTAACCCGGAATCAAACCACATATACTTAGCTTACAATGACATAACAATTTTTATGTACAAAATTCTGGTGTGCTTGTATTCGTAGTTCTTCTGCTCTTAAATGAATTGGTTACTTAAATGCTTTTAGGTTAGGTTAGATGCGGTAGGTACAATTGTTGTAGACTATTTTTTTAATTTTTCCAGCATCTTTTAAGATCCTTCGAATATTAAATATTTTTCATTGCATTTCTTCCCAGTGTCTGTTAATATTTTATTTATTCATGACTTATTAATCTAAAAAAACTCGGGATAAAATCGTTATTTTACCCGCACGAAATCGGGATGTCATTTAGTTTTTTGTAATATTTAAAATCAGCTTTGTATGAATTATGATCGTAATGAATTAGAAATCGATGTAAGCAGTACCAGTAAGATATATCGAGTTGCTTAAAATGTCATGGCCCACTCCGATCCAATATGAAAGTTCATCACACTATGTTCATTACCAAATCTAATAACGAACCACATGACTACATCATTTTATAGACTGGTTTCCATTATGATACGAGACAGCCGTAATTTAAAATGATTTCGATTACTTGATTATTATGTTAGTACATCTAACCATGTTGTTTATAATATTTGTTATATTATTGTAAAATATAGACAATACAGTACATGTATAGAAAAATATAATTAAACTTTTATTTCATATGGAATATGAATGAAAACGGATTTTCATTATATTTCGTAATTGCGTGTTTATGATGAAATACAAACGATTTAACGCCTATGATAATGTCATAAAATTTTAAAATTAGATTTAATATTTATTTGATGGTAGGTGGTGGTCGGCAAACAGCAATACCTTAATTCGCTCTGTTCGGTTTGAACGGTGACTGCTCAAATGTAATTATACGCACAAGGATCATGACATTAGCTGCCATCGTTAGTTACGTACTAAGGAATGGTTAATATTTTTGCAGTGTCAATGCCTATAACTTTATTGGCGTTGGTGACTACTTTATATTAAGTGAACCATTTATCCGTGTGCCTTCCATTATTAAATAAAATAAAAAATTAAACCAATTATATCATAGAATTCGTTTTGAAGATATTAAATTGTAACACAAATGAAACAGTCGTGTCATTTGTGCGTCATGGAGAAGCTTTACATGGCATTTTCTAGGTGAGTGGCCAATCAAAACGTTATTTGTCATATATCCGAGTCATTGTTAAGTGTTTGGTGGCGTGCTCGCACGGAATTAAAGCCGCATCGGCTTCTGAATGTCGATTTAATTGCTTGATAAGTCGAGCGCTCGCGCAGCTCTATTGAAAGATAATGACTTAAGATGTTGTGTAGCTTATTGAGATTTTATATAACCTCTCACGATATTTACACTAATAATTCTCGTTTAAAAATTTAAGCCGTTCTAGATTAACGATCTGCGCAATTTTCGCTGGCATATTGGCAGCGAGTTGGACCACTAAGCAATAATCCTCACTAGTGATAAAATATAAACGGTTAAAGACCGAACGAGTGGGTGCCTAAACACTACAAGAGCACATAAAACGACGAGTATGGTAATGTCAGGAGCTTAGTGTTCACTTTATTATTTTTCATCTGGCTGACAGGAGTACGACCTGGTTGAAAGCCGAGAGCTAAGACGGTGCTGTATAAGAGGCCTGCTTGTGATTTATACCCATTGTTATTCGTATTGCAATCAGCCGTTCCCCACTTGTTTTATTTATATTATAAAATTTTAAATTACTTTTGTATTATACTAGCTGTTCTTAATGGCTTCGTTCGCATCTTTTCCTCCCAAATATCGAAATTATTAATGGCCTATGCACTTATCCGCAAAAAATAATCTAGCTTGCTTCACTGACTTAATCGTGGCGTGGTAACAAAAGACAAATAGAGTTACTTTCGAATTTATAATATTACTTTGATAATACTTCTAGAAGTTTTTTAATGTGTTTGTATATATGACAATGTTTTCTATTAGAGAAAAATAATATATTTAATAATAATTTTTAAATATAGTTAATAAAATAAATAAAAATAAAAATTATATGTTTACAATACCGGTTTTTGGTATCGATTTCATATCACAGTTTGTTTTGTTTTATTGATTCATGATGACGTAATTATTTAGATAAAATTTGATTAAGTTATCTTTTGGTTTATCTGTTCAATTTGTATCGGACTATCGCGTCCACAATTTCGATATGTTAATCAAAAGTTTTAATTTAAATAATTGATTAATCTTAATTTCATTTTATTCGAAAGCATGCATTTTTCTTTATAACTAATTAACTGTGACGAATTTTCATTAAAATTATAACCATTATTAACCTAGTATAATTTATGATTATTATAATAGGTATAAAATCAATAATAAATAATTAAGTGTCGAAATGTAATTGATGACGATTATATTTGTATTTTGAATAAATTAGCATTATAATATATACTTTTAATTTATTTGGCATGTCAGTTTTTTCTATTGATTTTAAACGTTTTTTTTAACTTTAATTAAATTTCATGTTATATTTTATTATGTATATTTCATTGGTTCAAAATATTTAAATGAAAATGAAAATGAAAAAATAGTTTATTCTTTATCAAGTTGTACATAGCAAATAAAGGTTGGGACCCTCTAGTGAGTATAATATAATACTCGTGACAGAAGGACCCGCTCTTCCATAACATATAATTCTGTCCATGTTCTTAAAAAGAATAAACAATATCTTACTATATACTAAAACTCACAATCGGTAGGTAAACTAACATTATATCAAAATAAATTTTACTTGTGTGTTTGTGTGTGTGTGTGTGTGTATGTGTGTATGTGTGTGTGTATGTGTAGGTGGGTGGATGTGTAGATTACAGTAGATTAGATTATGTTTTATGAAACAGAATTAATTCGGTGTCATCGTATGTGTGTGTGTGTATGTGTATCGTATTTAATTACTATACTTATAGTAAAGTAATAAAGATAAGGCCTCCTCTCCATTTTGAGGAGAAGGTTTGGAGCTTATCCCTTCGTACCACTCCGTTGCAGATTGGTGGATTCACACGTGTCTCATAAAAGTTTCCTCACAGTGTTTTCCTTCACCATCGAGCATGGGATGAATTACAAACAAAATTTAAGTACGAGGATGTACAGTGATACTTACCTGAGTTTGAAACTTGGATTGTGATTGTCGTATTTTATAACCACTGTGCCATTTAGGCTCAATTACTAAAAGTTTAATTACTATAAACAAAACCATTAAAATATTAAATATCTCAACGCATATTTAGACAAATAGTTGGATTTCAACAGGCGTTGAGTGCTTTACGTGACGGAATTGAAGCAAATTTCGTCATGGATCGGCTGATATTTCAGCAGGCAGTAAATCCCTCCGGAGCGACGCAGCGATCGGATAAATCACGCGAGTGGGCGGATCGGCTCCCGGCAGTTCCCGCAGCCGCTACCGTTTACCTGCCTCTGATCATCTGATACCTAATTTAATGCTCCCAGCGAACAAGCCGTAAACGTATTGCAGATTTTACGCGACTTGTAATTTTAAAATTGATTTAAACGTCCATAAAAATTATTACATAATGCGAGTACTGGACGGTGTAATGCTTGGTTAATGTGTTACGTGCCCGCGAGCGGCGTCTTTTTTTGCTTAATTTTTTAATATTATAATATTTTTTATAAAATTCACGTAACGGGTTGTATATTTTTAAATTATATGTTAAGTTTTTTTAGGTTAATAAGGTTAGAATCGTAGATGACAGATATGTATAGAGCCGTGGCGTTTGGCGTGGTTGGTGGATGCATGCCTTTCACGCCGAAGGTTGTGGGTTCGATTCCAACCCAGGGCAGATATTTGTGTGCATGAACATGTCTATTTGTCCTAACTCTGGGTGTAATTATCTATATAAGTATGTATTTACAATAGAAAAATAGTATATGTAGTATATCAGTTGTCTGGTTTTCGTAGTACGAGTTCTGTACAAGCTTAATTTGGGATCAGATGGCCGTGTGTGACAAATGTTCCAGGATATTATTATTATGTATATATACAATATACTACTGATACATGTGCATGTATTCATATGTATTCTACATGGCTGTTGAACGGTATATAAGTCAATATGCTGTAGTACGATTTGGTTTAATAATAACAAAGTAAATAGTACCACAATTAGCAGCAAAACCTTTTATGAAAAAAACATGCCAGCTTTCATGGTGTTCGTATAATATCCATTTTATATAAGATGATTTCAGTTCCTGTGCGAAGTTTAAGCCAGAATGTTAACGTACACAGTTAAGCACGAACATTCAATATACATAATGTATCTAATTAGTATCGATAAATTACTTTATAATTGTCCATTAATTGAGAGATTTTACTTTATATTAAGTCAATTTAAATTATGGATTCGTTGTGTACAAGAAAAGTTAATTCCGATGTGATTTTGAAATATCGAGAAAAGGGTTAAGTCAATTTTATTAATACGCTTGCACGTTATATATTATTTAAATTATTTCTTATTAATAAAAAACGATTTCCTAATGAAAGTTAGGAAGTTTAGAAATTTTTTTTAGTCCTATAATATATTATATAAATATGACTTGGTCAAAGTGAAATCATCACTACTGGTGGTAGGGCTTTGTGCAAGCCCGTCTGGGTAGGTACCACCCACTCATCAGATATTCTACCGCAAAACAGCAATACTTGATTTTGACGTGTTCCGGTTTGAATGGTGAGTGAGCCAGTGTAATTACAGGCACAAGGGACATAAAATCTTAGTTCCCAAGGTTGGTGGCGCATTGGCTATAAGCGATGGTTGACATTTCTTACAATGCCAATGTCTAAGGGCGTTTGGTGACCACTTACCATCAGGTGGCCCATATGCTCCTCCACCTTCCTATTCTATAAAAAAAAAAATTCATTCAATATTTAACGAATTCCTTTTTTTTCAATAAATAATAGTCCGTCGAGAAGTATTTTTACTATTATCTTAGGTGAAAGCTAATCGCGATAAACTAAGTTGACAGAGTGATCTAAAGTATACTTTACTTGACTTTACTTATTCTTGAAACTGAAGCCGTTATCTTGACAATTCAGGATGAAATTATAGCTTCAAAAACTATATTCACTTTAGGCTGTTTACACACGTTCAATATATTTATATAGGATCAAATAAAAATGTCGGATTTATAATTTTTTAGGATTATTTAATAGAGTGAGAGAATATAAAGTTCACTTGTATTTGCGCACGTACTTGTGTTCTGTAAAATGTCTTCCTGCAATCTGCTACCGTCGCTGTTGACATGGCTTAGGAGAACGAAACGTTTTCGATACCTCTCAACAAATTTATCTCTAAAGAAAGGTAGAAAAAAGGTAGCCGTACATGGATTTTTATTAAAAAATAAGTGAACTAAAATAGTGCATATAATATGCGAGACCCGCGATGGCCCAATGGTAAACGCGCCTGAATCTCACCCGAAGATACCCGGCTAAGCAACACTGAATTTGCAAGTGCTTAGTTTGTTTTTATTATTCATTTCGTGCTCGACAGTGAACCATCGTGAGGATATCTACATATGTTGAATGATCCTCCACTACTCATTTAACTTTATAAAAATATGATAGTTTTATCAAATATAATAAATTTAAACGAACTTAAAACACGGCATTAAGGTACACTTTTATATCATATCGATTTTATTTAAATGCTCATATGTTGCATCGATACCTAGGTATACTAATACATTACCTTTGAGGAGCTTTATTATTCCAAGTCAAAATTACTATTTAGTGAAATATTGGTGAAAATAATAATAATAATAATGCATATTTAAATAATGCAATTTAAAGACAAATAAAATTATATATTTTATGTACAGAAAATTACAGATGGGAGACGGAGTCTATTAGTAGAATTTCTAGGTTATTTATTTAAAGATAGCTTAATAAGCAAGATTTAGTACTTGGAGTAAATAAGGTACTTTTACGATCTATAATAGTACTTTAATGTTACTGTAGACCTATTTAAATACCTTTTTTATCTCACGCGCCATCATAAATTGAAAATTGATGTAAGACAGCTTAATGCGTTCCCTAAGTAAAGGCAAGATTTCTTCGTATAAATACTTCAATTAGAATGAAAATTTATTGAGTAAAATTACAATAATGTATTATATTATCTTGATGATCATAATTTTTTTACATGTTATCGTTTGGATGGTATTAAAAGAAGTGAACAAATGAAGTGTGGAAAGTAAAAATGTGTTCATTATTTGTAATTGGTGATTGCAATGAAAATTTTACTGAAATTTTACTGGTGGTAGGGCTTTGTGCAAGCTCGTCTGGGTAGGTACCACCCACTCATCAGATATTCTACCGCAAAACAGCAATACTTGATATTGTTGTGTTCCGGTTTGAAGGGTGAGTGAGCCAGTGTAATTACAGGCACAAGGGACATAAAATCTTAGTTCCCAAGGTTGGTGGCGCATTGGATATGTAAGCGATGGTTGACATTTCTTACAATGCTAATGTCTAAGAGCGTTGGTGACCACTTACCATCAGGTGGCCCATATGCTCGTCCGCCTTCCTATTCTATAAAAAAAAAAAAATATTAAAGTAGTAAAATATTAAATCATACTCGAGAGAGCCCAGTAGGAACCTATGACGGGCTGGTTGGCGTGGTTGGTAGATATTTGCCTTTCACGCCGAAGGTTGTGGGTTCGATTCCGACCCAGGACAGACATTTGTGTGCATGAACATGTCTGTTTGTCCTGAGTCTGGGTGTAATTATCTATATAAGTATGTATTTACAATAGAAAAGTAGTAAATGTAGTATATCAGTTGTCTGGCTGCCATAGTACAAGCTCTGCTTAGTTTGGGATCAGATGGCCGTGTGTGAATAATGTCTCAGGATATTATTATTATTATTATATTATTATTTTATAGAATAATTTTATATTACCTTAAATCTTTTCTCGGTGTAAATTAAAAAGATTATTTTATATAATTTTATGATAATTGTTTTTTTTTTGGAAATTTCATTACTTACATCATAAATGTACAATTAATATTTTTGTCTATTTCAATCAATCGTCAATATTCTCGTATTTATCAACGTAAGACAAATTTAACTAAAGATTTACGATATAATAAACTTTATAGATGATGACCGCGTGGAATTATGTCACAACTGACGGTATTTTTTCCATAACCGTCAGTCACCGTTTAGATTCTTTGAACGAAAATTAAGCCAAACTTTTAATTAACATATAAAATATTAAGATTTTTGTTATGTAACATAAAATATTATTTATTATATCATTATACCCTTAACACGATGCTAACTGCAAACAATATCAATTATATATTTGACATCTTGGAAGACTGCCACCAAAATTAAATTTAAAATTAGAATGATTTATTTTATGTACAGAAGTCTTAAGCTATAATATTCGTAATAGTTGTTGTCAGTCAGAAGAAACAATCTCTTTACTGTATTTTATTTCTTACTAGAAATAATAAAGATGTTAAGCTTTAAAAGTATATTTTAATTGGTAAAGGAAAAAAAATCAATATTGTATTCAAGATTTCCGACAACTTTATAAGCCAAATCCATTTAATCCATTTATAAGCCAATTGAGTTATGTAACGCAATATGTTAGTTAATAATTTAAATAGCTTTCAAGGATCAGATACCAATGCGCAAGTATAGCAACACAAACTTTGCTGGTATTTCCGATAACGGTCAAACTAACTTACGGTCTTTTAAAAATTTAATGACATTAAATTTTATTATTAATTTACGAATGAAGGCGAATAAAATAAATGTTTCGTGGTATATATTTTAAAAATGATATATAAATATAACATATATTACACATAACATATATTATAATGCAATCTAAACGAAACAAATAATGCTAAAAATAATATTCTAAATATAAAACGTCTGAGCTAATAATTTAGCCTCCAATTTTATTGACGAGAAACTACATTAAAAAAATATTAAAATAATAACATAGATACAGATAAAATCAGCTTTGAGATGTTTTTGCGTTTGTAGTAGTGTAACACACACAGTCACTAAAACCGGAATAAGCAAGGTTGCGCTTGAATTTTGTGTATAAATTAGTTAGTATTAATAAAATATATGGGGAAAAGTGAAAACCTACGATGCAATAAAAATCATTATGAATTATATTAGTGCTATGATTACATTTACTGAAAAAAAAATATAACGCCATAATAGAGGATTGGAGGAATATTTGTCAACATACAATATCAAAACGAATTATTATGAAATAAAGAAAGAAATAAGCTCCATCCTTCTCCTCAAAGGGAGAGGAGGCCTTAGCTCAGCAGTGGGACATTCACAGGCCGTTACTGTAAAGAAATCAATATATTAATATTATATATAGATTTACATCCACATCTTACATAAACCGACCCTTAAAGTTGTATTTTATTAATCATTAATTAAATTACTGATATTATTATTAGATATGATATTTCAATAAAATTATTTAAGCACAAGATTTACTTATGAAAGCTTGCATAGCGTGTCGTGTGCAGTCGCGGCGCGCGTCCGTTATAAATCAGCAGCGCCGGCGCACGCTGCTCGCCGATTAATCGCACTACAGCTCTACACAAATCAAAATGTAAATGGATATAGTATGTTAAGTGCGCTCTGCCTAGTAATAATGATGTTAGCATTAGGCATATTAATTGGCTGGATAGCCACTATCTCTCGGTACCGGCCAACCTTGCACGCCACACCGTCTCCCGAAGCTATTTCTAATCTCTCATCATTAAGACGAAGATCGCATTTGTGCACGTATCGACTTTGTTAATTTTCTATGTTATTTGTTTTATAAAACATATAACAAATTATATTTTTTAAATAATATGTAATCGTACATTACTAACGATACGATGCGAAGTGACAGGATCGAATTTAACCTCGAGATCGGCTAACGTCGTCATGCCATTTTCAAAAGCACCGCTTCCTAAATACGGCATTAAGCAGTATAAAAGCGTTGTAGCCGCGGAATCATTAAGGATCGAAAGGATATTGAAATGAATAACCGGAATCCCTAATGAAGGCCGCAAAATCAAATCGGCATTGATTTCAGCCGGTACAATGTTTATATGCATTTAGCGTCATGGAAGACAGGCGCGGCGGGTGCGCGGCCCGCCTGCCCGCCAGCCTTCTCGGACGCGGCGAATTTATACCTAGCAATAACGAACCCGGTTTGCATTTAATTGAATTACTTGCGATTTCTATGAATTTTTGATATAATTTATTAAGTAGGCTAACTACAGATCGGTTTGCAATTATTATTATGTAATTATTTAATTGCTTTTTATTAAGTTTAAGCTGAACTCGCTCATATTGTAATAAAGTGTGGGTACTTTACCAATTACCAATAAATTATGAAGGTTAGTTAAGGTATATGAGAAATTTATATAACATAATTATATGTGCATGAAATGAAAGGGAACGAAGAACAACTCTGTTATTGATATAATTAACTCTGAGAGTAATGTATGTATTTAGACTTTAGAAAAAATTAATATGTACAATGTTCCTAGTTGAAAATCCAATCGCTGTAATGGTTTGTACTTATATAGAAAATGATGTAATGTTGCGATTGCAATGTTATTATTTGTAGTTAACTTATCGTTCTCAATTTATTTTGTAAATGATTTCATAGAACAGGTGTTCACGAGAAAACTTCTTATTATTATAGTGAGTGTATAATTTTGTTTATGTACATCGAAAACAAATTGAGAACACGCTTAAGATTTAAAGGTTAGTCAATAATTCTGTACACAAATATTTCTCTTGTCATCCTCGAACTAATGAAGTGGTTGACCTCGGCCTTTCGATATTCGTTCAATGTTTACAACAAAAGAAAGCTCCATAGCTAATAGCGACGCGCGACGCTCCGAGTGGACATGCATCGGTCGCCACCAACCAGCGGGTTCCAATGGGCCACTATTAAACTAATCACAGTGATAATTCAACATTTCGTGTGTACACACCGTATAATTTCAGCGATTTTTATTATGACCATGGGTGGTTTAATGTAACCGACGGCATTGATGTCTTAATTTTAGTTACGTCGATGTTTATTGAATAGATACGTTTATCGTCGCTCGTAATTAGGCTCTGAGTGACTCAATAATGACTAGTAACATATCAATATAAACACAAAAATGCGACTTGGAGCGGCGTGTGTTTTAATTAAGGTTATATGTAATATAATGATGTGGTAACGGAATAGTAATATCCTGGGACATTATTCACACACTGCCATTTGATCCCAAGCTACGCAGAGCTTGTACTATGGAAAGCAGATAACTGATATACTACATATACTTCTTTTCTTTTGTAAATGCATACTTATATAAATATTCATGCACACAAATGTCTGACCTTGTGAAAGGCAAGTATCTACCAGCCACGGCAACTGGCCCGTCAAATCTATTCAAGTCAATTCTAAGATGTATTCAATTTAGTGAATATTATTGATATTAATTATAATACAACTGTATTTTATTAACAATTCGAAGGTATATCAATAAACTCACAATAGTTTTATGGATCTAATTACTTTGATAATTTAAATTTTTAAATGAAATTGATCATTAAAAAATTATAAAAAAAATTTAAATGTAAAGTTCTTCTCACGAAAACGCCTTCTCAACTTTGGAATTGGTTTGGAGCTTCTTCCATTACGCTGCTCCAGTGCGGCTTGATACACATACATATATGACAGAATTTCAGCCGATACATTCTTCACGATGTTTTCCTTCACCGCCAAAAAATGAGATAAATTTTAGTTACAAATTAAATCTGTGTGATCAGTACACAGATGGATTAAAATCCATTCATGTATTCTAACTATTTTCATGGGCATCTAGGCTTACAAATAATAATTAAATACATTAAACTAATAGGTGTGTTGTATTTTTCTTACTTGCTTACATAAATTGATAATCTTATTATTAATTGTATAAATTAGTACTAACTAGGTGGTAGGGGTTTGTGCAAGTCCTTCTAGGTAGGTACCACACATTTATCATACATTCTACCACCAAGCTGCAATACTTTATATTACGTTCCGGGTGAGTGAGCCAGTGCAATTAAAGGCACAATGATCAGAAATTCTTAGTTCCCAAGGTTGATGGTACATTGACGATGTATGAGATTTTTCATATTTCTTAGAGCGCCAATATTTATGCACGGTGCACTTACCATCATAGTGGCCCGTTTGTTAGCAGCTTATCTATTACAAATAAAAATAAAATTATGTTATTCATTTCAGTACACAGATTAAATAAAAGCTTGTTTTGACTTTTTTTAAAACAACTTTAATTATTATATACAAAGTAATTATCATCCGGTTGCAATAACCAAGTAGGTACTTTATGAATGTGTGCGTACAAATTAAAGTATCTAAGAATATTTTTCTAATCGACCCAATGTGAATAAAAACAATCTAGCGAATATTGTAATAAGTGAGCGATTATTCACAATTATATCCCAATTGTTGTAAAGTAATTTATTGTTATATTTTTTTTTTCATTGAATTAATGATAACAAAGACATTAAGGTATTTTTAACGGCCCCTCGAAATTGTCTGATTCGACGTTAAAAGGTCGTATATAAATAGAAAAGTTTATTTTCGGCGCTAAATATTCCCGGCCAGACGGATACATTTAATTGATCGCTTAATTATTTCGCGGCCCAATCACTGCGTTTCAATTAAGACATTCTATTATTTTAATGGATAATTAAGAAATCTTCTAATTGATTGTATACATCTTTATAAACATGGAACGTAATTTTCTTTATTCAAATGAGTTGTCCTCTTAGCGGCTACGACCGCGTGCTATTATTATTTTCTCGTGGCTTATTGGAATTTCGTGTTCATTAAACGACGCCGCGTTGATAGCTTATTTGAATAAACTTTAAAGGGATTTCGTATTTGACCAATGGCAACGATACTTTACGGTTGATTTATATCTGAACGTTAGAAGGGACATGAAGCCTTGATGGTATCGGTAGATTTTGTCGCCAGGAAATGATCGCGAGCGACCGCGCGGCTCGCCCGAGTGGTTTTATTGTTGTTGCGCGCCCGTCTCAGCGCCTGCGCGTCCATGTTCTATCGCCGATACGATGCGCCCGCGCCACCACACGGTTCACTTTAGAAACGCGATATTTTAGCGACAGCCTACATGATTAATTTATGGCCTCGAAACAATATTCCTGAACAGAGAGCCGACTTAGATCCGATTTAATGTACAGATAAAATGATTTATAGCATACATCTAAGGCATCTATGCATACATACTTGCAATATTTTTTATATTTTTGCCTTAATATTAGTTTATTATAAATTTAATGATACTGGTAACGAAACATTTTGAATATAAATATATGATCTGAGTACGTAATAATCCTACATTTTAAACTATCATAAGCTAATATAGGTGAGAGGGCTCAGTGGTTCGAAAATTCGGTGATGTTCTTCAAAAGGACAGGGGGCCTTATCCCAGTAGTGGGATATTTTCAGACTTACTCTTTGTGTTTATTGATTTGTTAATAGCACCCTTTTTGAAATAAAGTGATTATTATTAAGATTATTTACGAAAATAATATTAGTAATGATACTCGGCTTATTATTACATTATTTACGAAAATAATATTATAATAAGCCGAGTGTTATAACTTTTCCCGTTTGTCCATAAAGAAGTTCTATTAGAACCTGTTGGTGTTTTTTTACTTGAATTTTCCAGTGAGATTGTATTATTTTTTTAAATTAATATTTTTATATATGTTAAATCTTATTTATTTCATATCATATAATATCATATTTAATTATGCATTTGTAGTTCGATTATATTTGAAAACTATGATAATTTTGGTAAATTACTAACCATTGTTGTATAAATATTTCTTAACTAAATATAGGAATATGTGTGTTGGCATTGAGCCATAGAGTAATGATGTCAAGATACACTTTTTATATGTTATTATTCCATTTAAAGTATTATGGAATTCGTAGCTCTAAAATCGTTTCCGTAACTCGTTACATTTATTTACCGAAGCCATTGTATTTCTCTAAATAAATGTTAGTAAGATCGAAAGTCCTATTAATTTTTATTTAATTTGTAATTTTCTCAGTAATTAAGACCAGCATCGTCTGTTTCATGCAAATGAGACTATCCTCGATCATTAGTCCATACACGTTCTATTAGGGTAACTTTTCGTTAATTAATCCCGAGTCGATAAAAGAAAACTTGTTTCTTTGTTGTGGTTTATAATTCTTATAATAATATAACAAATACAATACTTCTAATTTAATACACACAGTATAATTGTGAATTTGATGAAACAGAATTTTATCTTTTAGTAAAAAATTGAATTACCAATAGCAATATACGGTAACAAGACAAAAATAAATTTAATTTTAATTTATAGATGAATATTCTTCGGCTTATAATATTTTTAATAAGATATTTGGCTTTGAGTTTGGTTTGGACAAGAGTCGACGTTTAAATTTGCATTAATTACTCTTTATTTGCTTTGCTGTTTTCATCTATTTTTTTCTGTCATAACCTGTAATATTCCTTTTTATATAAAGAAATATATGCTAAAATATGATAACAAACGGCAATAAGGTCGAAATTCAAATATACTCATTATTTTAACATCCAATCAATATTTTCAATGAACGCGGCACATACCCCTAGTCAATGTTATCAATAAAAAGTTCCTATTCAATTTATCTTATCTTACGGTAGTATCGTGAGTAGTTTTCACAATGAACGACGTGCTGATATCTTCCAATTTCTAATCTGTATGATCCACCTAGTTAATTAACCTTCGTAAAGCAAAATGAGTCTACTTATTATCTACATAGGGTCTATTATTGTTTGTTTTACTATCAGAATTTTATTTTTAATTTAATAACTTAATAGTACGATAGGTATAGGAAGTCAATGATGCACGCGTTATCGGTCCAGCGATAACCGCGTCTGCGTCCGTGTGCGCCCAATCAAAGTACTTCATTAAAATCTTATCGACACTAGATAAATCACCTAACGGCTACGATCGATTATTTGGATAATTAATGGAAGTTTCTAAATATGTCGAATTCTTAAGAATAAAGAAGATAATGTCTTGTTTTGTAATAAATGTGTTAACTTTTTTTTGCTGATAAGTAGAATTTTATTTGATTACTATCGTATTTTTATATTGTATATACTTTGAGTGAAACTTAACCGCATTATAGTCGAGCGTGCGGCCAGTCGCGTGCAGAGGCCGGCCACTACGCTCGCGAGATCCTCATCAGTCCCGGAATAAATGCTATCCTACGATGGTATCGCCGGCGCCCGCGCCACCCCATTAATCTACATCAGCACGCGCTACCAGATTAATGAAGCAGATAAACCTTAAATACGACTACAGATGTCCGCTCCTCTTACAGCATCCGAGCGAACTCCATACGCATCCAGACAATAATTGATGAATTAAACGGATTCGATGCATTATGAATGTTAATGATAACGGTCCATCCGCCGGCCGATACTAGCTCGATAATTAGAATGAATGGTTCAAGCTTTTCGCGTGATATTGATTGCTTCATGAAATCAACGGTAGTAGATACCGCTAACATTTTTTTTATTATTTTAAAACATGTTTTAAAATATATACTATTATAAAACGTGACTATAAAATGACTTTGTTCTGTTTGCATTTCAAATACTTGGATCTTGGAGTATTGTTGGTGCATTTTCGCCCTGATGACTGGATTTGCGATTCAAAGGGTAAATTCTGCTAGTATTCTTGCCATTCTACGACGTCATCGTTTGTACAGTAGCTATTTTATATTCATATAATTATATACTTGGGCCATCTTATTATATATTTTTTAATATTTATTTTCATTATTATATTGCAATTTACGTTATGTACAATGGATTTAAATTTACAGCCCGTATTAATCCAGCCTTTTATCACTATGGTTTTTTTAATATCTAGGGGGATGAGTAAATGGGTCACCTGGGCTGTAAGAAATATTATGCATTTCTTGCATTGCCAATGCGCCAGAAACGTTGGAAACTAAGATGTTACGTCCGCTGTGCCTGTAATTACACTAGCTCATTTACCATATAAAACGGAACACAACAATATTAAGTATTGCTGTTTGGCAGTAGAATATCTAATGTGTACCTACCCAGACGGGTTTGCACAAAGTTACAACCAAGTAAATTATATTCAAATTAGTACATCTTATGCAATAACATAAAAAGGTGAGATGTTGCAATTCAGTCACAATTAGTACACATACATAATACATTAGTTATTATCAATCTACCGTGAAGCAGCGTGGTGACTTATAAGTTAAAGGTTAAAACGAAGCCTGTACCTTAAAAAAACTCAACTTTATAGTACCTTTTATGTACCTATGTACCTTAAAATAACTCAAGTTTCATAAATACGATGTTTTCTGATAACAATTACGGGAATAAAGGCTTTAAGTATATTAAGCATAATAATTTGTATCCGTGCAGTGACGGAGAAAGAATACATTTCACTGCCCCTCTCTTTCCCATGGGTGTCGTAAGAGGCGACTAAGGGATATCTGAGCGACCATCTGCTCATCTGGTGGTAGGATGCTAACATCCGCCTGGCTTGTTACCACCGTACGCATGGTGAAAAACTCGTGAAGTGGCTTGCAGCCGCGTTTCGAGGTCAGCCAGCGTACAGCCAGAGCCCGAGCGAGTATTGCCGCGATGGGTGTTGGTCCGGTTGGAGACGGCTGTTGAACCAATGCCGGGGGAAACTGTATTGACCTGCCGGTCAGGGAGACCCGAAGAAACGGCTGTTCCGCTGGCCGCCCGTGGCATAGTACAGGGGCCCGAGCGTGCCTAACCAGCTCGTGAGGCTGCCCCACCAGGCCACGCATAATCTCGGGGTGGACCGTCGTGCCGGCTGGTGACCGGTAGGTGGGGTCCCGGCGGCCACTTCCGGGGGGGTTCGGGGGCCCTTCCGTCCGGCGGGTCAGTGTATTTTTCCTTTTGGCAACCACTTGGGGAAACACGCCTCCACACTTTGCCCATCCCTATCGTGGCAATACATCGCTCGCTTCACGTCTCTTTTCCATTTAATTTCTCCCAAATGGCGCAACAAAAAAGAAATAACGGTCGTACAGCGGTGCTCACCCCCACCATACCCTCGCTGTTTGAGGTCGAGTTCTCTAACATCCGAGGACTCCACACTAACCTCAACGCTGTCCACCACCATCTCGAGACAGCACGGCCAGCAATGTTGTTTCTCACGGAGACACAAATACTCCGTCCTGCCGATACCAGCTACCTTAATTATCCCGGCTACACGCTTGAAGAATCCTTCAAAGCGAAAGCCGGAGTATGCTTGTTCGTCAGGACGGATGTTTGCTGTCACCGACTGCGCTGCTTGGAGGACCCCTCCTTCTCCATGTTGGTGGTACGTGTGGACCTGGTTCGTCAGAGCCGAGTCTACGTGTGCCTCTACAGATCCCACAATGGTGACTTGGAGACAAGCCGACTATTTGACCATCTTAGTCGGGTGGCAGATGCTGCGCAAGAGCAATTTCCTAACGCGGAATTGGTGTTTTTGGGGGACTTTAATGCTCACCACGAATCCTGGTTGAAATCCCTCAAAACTGACCATGCTGGAAGGAGTGCTCATGCTTTTGCTCTCACACATGACTTGACCCAACTGGTTGATCAGCCCACCAGGATCCCAGACATTGATGGGCAAGCACCTTCTCTACTGGACCTTCTGCTGACTTCTCACCCGGTGGAATATCAGGTTGTGGTTCAGGCTCCTCTTGGCTCTTCGGATCACAGCCTTATTTTTACCAGAGTGCCACAGGCCAAGCTGCCGCCACTAGCGGTATGCAAACGTCGCGTTTGGCACTATAAGTCGGCGGATTGGGACGGTATGCGCGATTACTATGCGTCGGTCCCTTGGAAGGAACGTTGCTTCAGTGGGAATGACCCGACAGCTAGTGCCGCTGCTGTTGCTGGCGAGATCATGCTGGGAATGGAATACTACATTCCTAGCTCAGATCTCGTCAGTAGGAGTACGCGTAACCGTTGGTTCACTCGTGAATGTGCCGATGCTGTATCAGCTAAGCAGGCGGCATATCGCAAGTGGATCAACGGCTGCATTAGCGGGGCATCTAACATTGACTCACTGAAAGCAAACTATAATAAAAATTCCAAGTCCTGTAGAAAGGCATACACGAGAGCGAATGCACAGCGCATTGTACAGATTGGTCATGACCTTGTTTCGCATCCTAGGGGCTCCCGTAGCTTCTGGCGTCTGACCAAGTCTGTGCAAAACAATTTCTGCCAACCTTCGCTGCCACCGCTCAGAAATCCGGACGGATCGCTAGCTCACAGTCCGCAAGAGCAAGCTGATCTCCTGGCTAAACTCTTTGCCGACAATTCCGTCATCGATGATTGTAGTGCACTGCCACCTACAATACCTGCATGTGGCCATACGATGCCTGACATTAAAATCAGGCAACGTGATGTGCGTGCGGAGCTGCAATCACTTGATGTACGGAAAGCTAGCGGTCCCGATGGAATACCAGCCATAGTGCTGAAGAAGTGCGCAGCGGAGCTGTCTCCTGTGTTAACGCGCCTGTTCCAACTTTCTCTCTCTTCGGGAAGTGTGCCGGAGGCTTGGAGAAGAGCTAATGTGCAAGCGGTTCCCAAAAAAGGGGATCGGTCTGACCCGGCAAATTATCGGCCAATAGCTATCACCTCAGTACTTTGTAAGGTGATGGAACGGATTTTAAACAACCAACTGATCCATTACCTAGAAGATCACTGTCTAATTAATGATCGTCAGTACGGGTTTCGACCAAAACGGTCCACAGGTGATCTTCTAGCGTACGTAACACACCTCTGGGGTGAAGCTATCGACAAGCATGGAGAATCGTTGGCTGTCAGCCTCGATATCTCCAAGGCTTTCGACAGGGTCTGGCACAGAAGTCTTCTCTCCAAGCTACCGGCATATGGTCTGCCTGCTCAGCTATGCACCTGGATTGCCAGCTTCCTACACAAGCGTAGCCTTCGTGTTTTAGTAGATGGTTACGCTTCACAATTCTATGTAGTGAATGCTGGGGTCCCCCAGGGATCTGTGCTATCTCCCACACTCTTTCTTTTGCATATCAATGATATGCTCTCCCTTGGGAACATACATTGCTATGCAGATGATAGTACAGTGCATGGTGGATACCACGGACGCGCAGTGGCTGGGCGGGCGGAAACTGAGGAGAGGCGGGAGAATCTTGTCATTGAACTCGATAGGACGTTAGATCTCATCGCCAAATGGGGCTCTGATAATCTTGTTGAGTTTAATGCCAAGAAAACACAGGTATGCGCTCTCACGGCGAAAAAGTCAACATTTTCCCCTCTTCCCTCCCTCTGTGGTACTCCGCTGGTGATGCAAAGCAAAATCGCCATGCTAGGGATTGACGTTCGCTGCGACCTTAGTCCAAGGGATTACATCGAGGCTGTTATAAAAACAGCTTCACGGAAACTCGGAGTTCTGAACAAGGTGCGGCGCTTTTTCACGCCACAACAACTGTGCCTGCTGTACAAAACACAGGTACGGTCTTGCGTGGAATATTGCTCGCACCTTTGGGATGGCTCCGCTAAGTACCTACTTGAGGCCTTGGACCGGTTGCAGCGACGTGCCGTACGCATTATTGGCGACGTAAAGGTCACAAACACCCTTGAACCTTTACAATTGCGTCGTGAGATAGCAGCACTGAGCGCTTTCTATCGACTGTATCACGGCGAGTGCTCTGAGGAATTATTCTCTCTAATTCCTGCTTCCCCCCTCCTTCTTAAGTCCACGCGAGCTGGTTCTCGATGTCACCGCCTAACTGTGACATCAATTCCATCGCGAAAAAAGAAATTTGGCAACTCCTTTCTTTGTCGCACTTCCAAAAAATGGAATTCCTTACCAGCTCACGTGTTCCCCTCCTCTTACAACCCGGGTTCCTTCAAACGAGGCGTGAAGAGGCATCTTGCGGGCCGGCAAGGCGAAGGCGGCTAGTGCAGAAAATCGTTTTTCCCGTCTGTACTGGCCGTCGTCGCGTTTGGACTCTACTACCACTTACCATCAGGTGGAGTAGAGTCATTTGCCCTCCCGGCGATATAAAAAAAAAAAAAAAAAATAAGCGAAGTCAAAAAAGAATACACCTAAGCATTGAAACTTTTTTGTTACTATCGTTTAAAAAAATAATTGCAATTGCCTCAGCAACTCAAGACGTAAATCCATTTTATCTGAGAATTTGTGTAATAGTAGGTTAAGGGAATAACAGCCGAGATGGCCCAGCGTTCAAAACTTAGAACGCGTGAATCTTAACTCGTTGGTTGAGGGTTCAAACTCAGGCAAGTACAATTTTCATCTGCTTAATATATGTATGTTTATAATTCATCTCGTTTGCGGCGTTAAGAGAAATAAGGTAACGTGTATGTGTATAACTTTATTCAAGTTCTACCACATGTGTTTCCACCAACCCTCATTAGAGCAGCGTGCTGGAGTAAGATCCAAACGTTCTCCTCATAGGGAGAGGAGGCCTAAGTCCGTCATGAGACATTCATACGCTGTTACTTTAGATATGGAATATATAATGCTGTTAAATGCAGCAGTTTGCTTGTATACATGCCGGCTCTGCCTTGTATTTGACGTGTACTAATTTCTTTTAAACTATATAACATTTTTTAATGGAGTGTGCAATCTTTTAAGCTAGCGACTGGACTAATGAGACAGTCATATATATGATTAAACTCTTATTAATTTGGAGTAGTAGTTGAATGTTCAACAATACATTAAGTTCTCCAGCTTTATAATATAAACTAGCTGTGTTCCGCTATAATACAAGCATGGATTATACAGCTTGCCATATTGGTGGTCGTTTAGTTACTGCTAATCTTATTAAGGTCACAGAGTAATGTTCTATAATCTATTATCTTTCTCGATAAACATTTAAGGCAATAATTGTAATTGTATTTTCCTATGTTTAGCGCATTCGAACATAAAAACTCTCATATTATATATATTAATATAAATATTAATATAATAAATATTTATATTAAAAAACTGATATATAGATTAAATAATAAACAAATAAATTATTAGTAAAAGCTGAACAAAAAAGTAACAGTCTGTAAATGCTCCACTATTGGGCTAAGGTTTCTATGAAGGCTAGGCTAAGATTTTTGAGAGAAGTTTCAGAGATTATTCCACCAAGGTGCTCCAATGTGGATTGGTGACATGTGACAGATTTTCTTTCAACACATGCTGTTTATTTCAAGATATTTTTAACATGAGGTGAATTTAAACGCAACTTATGAACTTACACAACATGAAAATTCTGTGGGGCAGATCTGGGATTAAATCCACAATCTTCGGTTTAGATTCAAGACTCCAACCACTAAGCAATCTCGACTATTAACAAAATTATTATATTATTTATAATACTACAATACGCACTTATGATAATAAAATCGTTATTAGGTATAAATTTTCCTCTGGCTTGGGTTAATACGGAACTTCGGTTCAACGACATTTACTGTATTAACGTTTCTAATTACTCGCCTGTAGCGTTAGATCACCGTGACTTATGTCGCGACATACCGTCGGATTAGTATACATTTGTTTTCCGCTTTCTAAATTAAAGATCTGATTTGTGGTCAAAATTATTCCCTCCATTTAAATTCCGTCTATGTGATGAATCAGAGAAATGATTATTATCTAAAAACATGCACGCGTACAATATAATAAATTAAATGTAGCCAGCAATGATTATCGTGTTTTTGAACTCTGCTTAAAATTACTAAAAAGATCTATTTAAAAGATGAAATTTAATTAGATGTTGTACAGAATACTAGATGATTATCCGAACTACATTAATGTTTCAACAGCATTAATAGCCCCTTATATTTAGAGGTAAGCAGCTTAAGAAATTGGCCTCCAAGTTATGTGAACACTTAGGTACCTTTATTTTAAAATATTGCCATTAACAAATAGTGCAGACTTAATATAATGATATTAAGTCTTAATATAATGATATTAAGTCTGCACTATTTGTTATGGGACCTAAGATGTTGTGTCCTTGTGCCTGTTATTATACTAACTGAAATTATCATTTTCAAAAAAGTTGGTACATAAGGAATTAGGGGTTCGATACTTATTTCCTTAAAATGCACTATATAACATATTTATTTTTCTCATTAGTAGCTTGGTGTCTGAAAGTTGCCTCGGAAAGCCCGTGAAGCCGTTGATCTTGTGCCTGAACTCTTTTCGTTCGCGTCAGGGTATCTGACGCGAACGAAAAGCCATCATCAGCCCCATCAGATTATGAGAAAAGGGAGAAGGTAATAGTATAGATAATGCATCTGTGGTTGTATATTGTTGTATATAATAATATCCTCCGGACCGATTTCGGCAACGGCGGCCACTCTTAAGAGAGGTAAACCAACTGCACGGGACATATTATAGTTAGTTTTTTTTATGGAATAGGAAGGCGGTCGAGCATATGGGCCACCTGATGGTAAGTGTTTACCAACACCCATAGACTTTGGCATTGTAAGAAATGTTAACCGTCGCTTACATCACCAATGCGCCACCAACCTTGGGAACTAAGATGTTATGTCCCTTGTGCCTGTAATTACACTGGCTCTCTCACCCTTCAAACCGGAGCACAACAACACCAAGTACTGCTGTTTTGCGGTAGAATATCTGATGAGTCGGTGGTACCTACCCAGATGAGCTTGTATAAAGCTTTACCACCAATAAATAATATTATAGTTAGTGTGCACTACTGTGTCCAATATCGGTCAGGTGACATCTTTTTAAGTAATTGCTTCGGAAATATTTTAAAAGATTGCATGGAAGTTTATTATTATCAATTTTATTTCAATAGTAGAAACGTTCGGATAGTGGATTAATTAGTGTTCTAATAACCTTAATTGTTTCAATTGAAAAAACGTTCCAGCAATGAAGCAAAACGTTTAATGACTCCACAGTTGTTCACTTTATTTAATTTGTGTAACTTTTTGTTTTTATCCGATATTTATTACAATAATATAAAATATATGCATCAACCACTTGTGTAAAAACGTTTGTGATTATTATGCCTTCAAATTGGTCTATGTTTATTTTACGTTCGATTTGCATCGATCGAAATCATACGGCAGTTCCTTAATAGGGATAATAAAATCGGTCGATAAGAATCGTCGTGTGAGTAATTACAGCGGTGTCACACTGCAGGCAGTTAATCTTTGAGATCACTATCTATCGATGATCGCGTGTAGCGTCCTCGGTCTCGGTATATTGCACGCTGCGCCTGCGCATTCAAAAATTGACGGCTAAAATTGAACATTCGTATTGTTACAGTGACTTACAGAAATTCCGAATGCAATGTCGTCATATCTTACACTAATACGAAAGCTAATGGGTTTTCGTTGTAACTTTACATTTGATAATTTTTCAAATATGATTAATGTAAATCGGTGACATCTTCAATCTAATGACTTATTATTGCCTGGATGTTCATACAAGTAAATAAATGTATCTGTTTTGTATGAAAAATACTGTTCACTGAGAGGAACTCAACCACCGTTAATTTGCTGTTTTATTTAGTTCCAACATTCATGTTCTCTATCCATAGATTATTTTTCTTACCACGATAGTAATATTCGCAAAATAGTGTCTTCCCGGATCGTTTCCAGATCTGTGTTTACTTTTCAACCACGATAAAAGTGTCATAATATTTATACCATAAGTTAGCCTTCTTATGACCCGGCGTCATAAACATAAACGCGCTTTCTACATCGGGCTTCGTTACAAATATGGAACTAAGTACTCGGGGTTAAGGTTTCGAATTATGAGCGATGAATCATGAAGAGGAGTACCAGTATAGAGAGCACATTGCAGTCGTCATTCGATAATGTTTCTAGTTAGTTCGCAATAAATATGAGAGTCGGACTGTGCGGGCCGCGGCCGGTGATGTTTTCTCAGTGACGGTACGGACTATCTAATTTTATTACCAATATATTGTCATTAAGTCGATACTGATCTTGTTATACGCACAATGAGAGGTACATGGGCTCTCGACGCCGCAGCTCACCGTCTGATACAATTTATATTCAAATGACATTCGCTTAGGGTCTGAGGAAATTTCTCACTCGTCGGATTTCCACATAATCTTGAGTTAATAGTGTCAAGTGTAAGCGACTTGTCACCTTCTACCGACGCGAAGAAATCATTGGATTCTTTGTTATTATATGCAAATCCATATTTATTGAAAATAAGCTTTGATGTTTTATACGACAATTCTAAATATGTTTCTAAGGTTTTATATAAACTTAATCAAATTGTGGATGAATAAATATTTGACTATTTTATTTAATTCGAAATTACCAAATATTTCACTTCTTTCATTTTTAATTGATCTTCTTTAGCATATCATACCATTTTAGCTAAAAAAATATTTTGTCACCTACATGTTGAATTCTTCAGTATAGAATGTGTGGTGTCATTCATGATTATGGTGGCGTTTCCGTGTCCCACCGCTTTGGGAGGCACGTATATTCTCACGGATATTTGAACCAGAACCAGCAACTATACAAATAAAAAAATTACCTTGTGTACAGTTCACGTCGTTTTGTTTGCCGGTCATATAAACTGACCGTATTTACCGTGTAACCGCTCATCCACCGTTTAACATAGAGCTACTTTGGAAACGTCTAAATTAGTGAAGTGAGAAAAGCTAACGCTCGTAATCGTTTTCGATCGGCGGTAAATCGATTTGATAACATCTTTTTCGAATGTTGGACTAACATCACTTATTGTGTGTTGATCCAGTCGCGTTGCCGTAATGGGAAACTTGGGTCTATTTACGACATCCGACAGTGGTCTTCTCTAAATACGATATTATTTATTTCTGAATAGGCTTACTCCTCCATATTTACACATTTATTATTATCGTTGCTAGAATTTATTAATGTCTATTTACTTTTCCTCAACAAAGATGTCGTAAGTTTTAGCTTTCTTCTTAAGTCTCTAAAACGTAATATAATTTAGTTTATATTTATAAAAGCTGTTGTAAAAATAAATTCACTTGGGAACGTTTCTCGATGCAATTCTCTAGCCGGGATTAAATTACTTTCCATCACGCATCGAGATAGATATAAAAATAATTAACGAATCACATCAACACATTCGGAGATCGATCATCACGGATGAATTTTCTCCCAGACGGATTAACCAAGCAAGCGAGTTAATCCCTTCTCGTGTGAAATCTTATGAAAAGACTTGTAGCAATTACTGTTTGTATTAATATAGACTTGTCAATTTGGTTGACTGAGCACGAATAGGTTCGGGTTGTGTGGCGGACAGGCCAGCAGCCGTGTGGTCCCTGGAGAGCGTCGACAGATCGATAGGTTCACTTCGTCATATTAATCACTAACCGCATACTCACTCGGCTTACGCGTTCCTTGATATAATAGTTTCATTAGAATCTTACTTAAGGCTAAATATTAATTGAGACATTTTGAACTACTGTCTTGCAACCGATGGACTTGTACAAATGAAAACGAATCAATTATTCATAGCGAGCCTTGTAATATTTATGCTTGACAGTTCTGCTGCGAGGCATAGCCGGTCATTATTCTGATTGAAGATTTTTGGTAAAGCGCATAAGGATCTGTGCAATCAGTCGGATCGCCATTCTTTCTGTTAATCGCATTATAAATTGACTTAGCGGTCTCCGTATCGGGCCTTTGTCGGCATCATAATGGATGGCTTCAAAGTATATTATATTAAAATAAGTACCATTTTGAATTGAAATGCTGTAATTAGTTTACTACATATTGCGTTAATCTCTGTGACAAATTTATAAAAATGCCATTGAATAATATGTATCATATGTAGGTACGTTGTATATATCGTGATAGAGTTGTGTTGTTTTGATAAAATCGGAAATTTTCTAAATATACTTTATGTAAAGCGACATTCATTAAGGATGAAGTTATTTACTGCGTACGTCTATTTACTTTAATTTAAACGGGCGAAGGGGAAATGAGTTGAAATGTTGCGTAGAGATGTGGACAATAATGCCTTGGACCACGCGAGGCTTTCGTGTGCTCGCCGCATTACTCAAACCTCATTTAGACCTAACTACGCTGCATTGAAAGGAGCAATTTTATTGTACTCTATTGATTCTATTGACAGCCTCAGAAGGAATGCATGTCCTTCGACAACTGGTTTATTTATTTCGACAACACGTCTCATTAACATAGTGAGCCCATTTAATATATACGATAAGGCAAATCCTTATCATAATATAAGGCGGAATATATAGTATAGTATGATATTTGAAAGAAAAAAAGTAACCACTTCAACGGTACATGAGTTAGATTCCCTCTTAAGTTTCAAACCTTCTCCGGGTTCTCTCAGAGCACGAGATGGTTTTAAGCAAAAATTAATCACATGATATGTGGTATATATATTCCTAATATTTTTTATTACTTAGGAGTTAATAAACTATACTAATTATACTTTGTAACTAAAAACTTGTAAACAAATTCGAGAACAAGAACGTATAATAAACTAACTACAACAAATGTTATATCTGTTAATAATATTATATTTATATATTATTAATCTCTTTCCTATTTATTGTATTTTTATAATACGCTAACAAGATAAGATTCGTACGTTGCTATCCTCAGAGCGTAGAAAGGCGGGTCCGGTTGCAATTTGATGTGGCTATTCATATCTCATTTGCAACTACCCTCATTCAAATGACATCATTAAGGTACGAGTGCCCGCTCACTGACAGCGAGCCAGGAATGCTACTAACCTTAACATCTCTAATAATAATGCCACTTTATTTATATTTTACTTCTATTTGTACATTAAATTTTATTATGAGCAAGTTGTTTGCTTATTTGAACAGACTAGCCATAAAATAATAATTTATTTTAAAGCCACATATGTTATGGAGCAAACAATGCGTTTCAACTATAAATTGTTTTTAAGCATATCATAACGTCCACGTAAGGTTTACGTGTCATAATGTGGAATTATATATGGATAGATTCGATATATCGAATATTTGTGCATGAATATTATAATTAATGTATACGTAGATGGTAGCATAAATTAAAATGAATTTTAATGTGAATGCGTATATAAAAAAACGTTACATTTATTTATTTTTGTAAGGACGATTTGTAAACACTTTACATTTTCCTTTACATTATGCCAAGAAATAATATTTACGTAATAATGACTTGCGTGAAAGCAATCAAGTGGCTCAAGCAAGTTGAAACTGCACCTAAAGTAGACTGTCAAGGAGATGTCAGTATTTATTACATCAGCGCATTTCGTTATTAAGCAAAGTGAAGTTTTTTGTAAATTTACATTAAAAAAAGTAAAAAACATTCTGCTCTTTATTTAATTCTTGTAACAATACTGTAGCGTGAATACAACCGCGATTTGATATTTGATTCTTTTAAGAGTAGAAACTGCTAATATCGTTCTTATTATTATCTTTGGAGGGTCCAAATTTTACAAGCTCCAAGGAAGTCGTGCTTCATCGAGAGTAGCAAGAAAAAGGCATGAGTTACGATTTGAGTTATTTATAAGGTCCAGTTTGTGCAGTGAGTACATAGTCTGTGGCTTCATTGGACTCACGAATGATCTTAATTAGAAGTATTGTGGCGAGAAGTAAATTATGCCCGTTGCGGCTTTTGTAACCCCGTCCGCTTGCTTCGCCCGTTCCGATGCACGCTGTAAATCAAATAACTACCCATACTGAGGTGCGTGCCCCAGAGCGTGGATTTGGAAATTAATGAGAGCCTAATGGAAGTAATTTTGAAGTCGTTTAATTTCTATGTCTCAATAACGATTACATGAATTTTTAATAAGCGAATGGTATAAAAATATTTTATTTTTTATATAAATTATAATTAATATGTACATATAATAAAAAGAGCCGTAACAGCTCAATGGTTAGATCGCTTGAAACTTAATAGAAGATTGAAGGCTCAAATCAGGGCTTAATTTTTGTTTATATGTTACGGTATCGTAGTGGTGAAGAAGTTTACTCTGCCGCTCCAAACATTTTTCTCAACAGGAGGACTTAACCTTTTAGTTACTTACGGGTTTCACCTTTGCTTTATATATGTAGATTACAAGCAATGAATCTCGATTCATCCTTTATTATCATGTAATTTTAGTTTTAAACATAATATAGATTAACACACATAGATACTTAGATACTTAATAATCATTAATAAGGAATTGATTTCACTTAGATGGAGATATTAAAACTTGCCTCATTGTGCTCAATTAAATTGAAACCGTATTAATTAATATATCTTTCGTTAATAATGTCGTTTATGTCGTAATACAACCATTGCCGATCTCTAAGCCTCTTAATTAATAGCTGAAGTGATTTCGATAGTTAAACATGACAACGAAAAATTATTAGGCTATTTGCCAGCGTGGTTAAATGGAATGTGAAATTTCAACATGTTCGTGTAGGTTATAATTTTGATTTCCAAAAGTTTTTGTGTTTAAATTTATTTTAGTAAGGACAACATAATGAAACATTGAAATTGTTATATTAAACACAATTCTTATAAATAAAATTAAATATTTTAATTACTATTTTCTTAACTAGCTATGTCCGCTGCTTCGCACACTGCGAATTTAGTTTCTGACAATAAGCGTACATACCTACACTCATACATATTGAACTCTTATTATTACTGAGCTAAAATAAAGATGATGTTAATTCTGGGTACAGTAGCTTTATAATAGTTGAGTCATTTTAGTTTATTGATTACAAACAAGCAAATCATTTCTATTTATGATATAAGTAATGATATACTACTCTACATTAATAATAGCGGTTCTCGATTAAAAGTAATCAAGCATTTAAAGTTTGTGGGAAATGTAGATTATTATTTAGGTCGTAAATGTATTATAATATTATAGCATAGTTATAACATTTAAGGCGCCGTCATATGTATTTGAAATAAACACTTGCATACAAAAATTCCAAAATATTAAAAGTAGAATACAAATCAGAATATATTCACTTTGCGATTAGTGAAAAGATAAAAAAAATCGACAAAGCAATAAAGTATGATACGTGATAAAGTTGTATAAACGTTGCAATTGACTGAATGACACTAAATAAGGTGCGCCTGCGCAAGCGAGAGCAAAAAGTCGTGTGAGGATTAACTGGCTCAAACTCGCAACGTCAGATTCCATATCGACACGCGACTTGACGCATGGCGACGTCCTTAATGCTTCCATTAGCATTCCCCTCCTTTATTTATGCGCACTCGTAATTAACCAATCCATTCCACAAACTTCTCGTTGACATGTAAATGTTTCCGGCATTCCCCACTGCATTAATAATTACTTGTATAGATAATATACCTCCAGCGGTGCTAAGGTGTTTATCTCGTTTTCGGTAATAGAATACGTGGAATATTTTATCAAGGCACGACCGAGTAATTTAATATAAAGCGTATCACTAAATGATCTCTCGAGCGCGATGACTATCAAGAGGTTAATAACGGTGTTGGTGGTTCCTCTACGCGGGACACGCGTCCGCGATATTATCGCCTCCGAAGCATTATTGATGATAGACCGCCATAACCAAATAGCCCGGGGATCACGTTTGTTTACTTATCTAGCGTTTGTTAAAATGTACATTCATGTAGCTAATTGAAACTGAATGTCGGTGACCCCACGCGTTTATGACAGGTGCAGCTCGGAATTGCGTTTTCGTGAGATTGTGCAGTGATAACGGACTACCGAGTGGCGATAAGGACAACTCGTTGACTCCGTTCGGCTCGAGCCTAATTGTCGAACAGAAGCTGCCTGCCCCTTAACGACCGCCTCAATGGTCGAGACATTTATGGAAGAGAAACTGTATAAATAACATTTACTGCTTCTGAGATTGCTTCATTCATTCTTGTCTAGCCATTGAGTAAGCCAGTTACAAGCGAACGCTCTGCAAATTGCAAACAATGCCCGTCTGGAATAAACTAAGCGCTTTACTATATCTATTGACATTTCATTTACTAATACCATACACGGAATACTAAGCGATTAAAAATAACTAATGCTGTTATACAACTACCGAAATGTTGTGTATTATTTGAGTTCGATACAAAAGACATCAACGATCGTGCACTTACTTTTTTTTAATTATGTTGTTTAAAAAAAACGAACGTTTTTAGTTGTTTTCTGACCTTGGCTAATGTCATTTTTGCAATTTATGAATAAAATAAATGTATATAAAAGCAGTTTAGGTACTATTATTTAAAAATAATGATCTCTCCATAGAGAGAAAAGTGGGATATAGATCCATAAAAGTAAGAGATTGAAACATATTTAATTATAATGATTCATTCATATACACTTCCATTATAAAAATGTAGATTGAATTAAAAATAATTCCGCATACCAACGAAAAATACAGGATAAATATTGTAGCTTATTATGTAGATACATTGTCATATACGGCTTTGATAATCCTCTATATGAGTCGAGTCTTAGACATAACACGATCGACACTCACTAAGTACAGCTTAAGTGTATGCTTACACTGAATATAATGACGTATATAAATATGTACTTGTTGGCTTGTTTAACTTAATACCTAATAAATTTAATTAATATAAACCAATTTAAGTAAATATTATACCAATATGAAATATCAAATAAAAAATTCTTTATAAAAAAAGAATGTTTTAAGCTCTTTAGATACACAACTCGACAATCGTTATATCATAATAATATTTAATGTAGTCATTTCAAAAATGAACAAGATGTAACGATTATTTTAAATTGTTTATAATCAATTAAGATGTTATTTGTTATTTGTGCACAAGATCATTATCATAGATTGAATATAATGTGACCCTTAAATAATCCTGCGACACGAGCCTTGACATTTGCTCTGCGCGTGATCACCGCAGCCGTTGACCCGTGCTCACTCCACCACACATGTGGGACAGCGCGGCCAACGCGACCCAGACACGGGCATTACTGTCCATTCATACAATACACCATTATTTACGACAATGAAGCTCTGCTCAACTAAACGACATTGAGTGTTCTTGCGCTGTGATTAGACCGAACAATGAAACTTGAGATTTGATATAAGTAAACATAAAACGTTGATTTATGCTCACCGAAGCGGTATTTAAAGCAAACAATTTTTATAACCGTTATTTGTTTAGGCCGCGGGGCAGTCTGCTACAATGAATTTATGTCGTACAATCAACCGTGTTGTGTAATTGACTACACAATCGATTGATTTAGTTACAAAATCATTGACACATTTTGCAACTACAGCTACGTTTCTTTAATATAAAAAATACATCTGTGACAAGCAATTATTTGTCCACTGTTGCTAAATAATTAAGATAAATATAATTTAAAACGTACTAAGGATAATTTTAGCGCTGTCTTTGTATGTTAGTGAGCGCTATTTAAATTACTTGGAAATAGTAAAATTGATGGTTAAAAGAGGTAACAGAATACCCACAAGGCGAGTTCTACTTAACTGGAATGCTAATAATATGTAAAGGAAATGTATTGGTTCTTATAGAGATGCAAATGCGGATAGCTGCTTCTATAAAATTCAGTATGTTATTGCTTCGCAGCGCGTCAAGCGTTCGACATTGGGGACATCGGCGTTTATTTTTATCGAGGGGATCGATTGTAAAGATAAGTTTATCGTAAGACAAGTAGCGGCCACCCAGAGGCGCGTACCGACCACGCCGGTCCGGACATAGTTGCATTTTATTACATCTTGATATCGCCCAATTCGCGTATACGTCACATTTCTGAAACACCAGAACACATCTCCTCTGGAACCACGAACGGAATGCTCGAGTAATATTTATCAATTAAATATAAATATTTATAGGCACCGATAACCTGCTGAAGATCTTATACATCTCGTACCCATCTTATCTAAGAAGTGATTTAATTTCATACAAATACCTCACGGCTATTCCTTCTCCACTTTATAGTTAATTAACTAGTATTTATAAGAGAAAAACAACAGATTTATTAGAAAAGGTATTAACTCGTATATATTAATGTACAAAAGTGGATTATTTAGTATACTCTTTCTTATACATTTAATTGTTATATAGTCTGTACATGTACAGTTTGTTTATAAGGAGAACAGTGCATAAATTAAAATGGTGTGTGAATTGCACAGGATAAAGAAAATTTTATTTAATTCGAAATTTATTACGGTTGCATAGATATAAATAAAAGTTTACACTTATTCTGAATGACTGCATAATAAATTTAAAGTTACGTGCACATTCGAAAATAACTTCAACATTAAATACATAATTATCAATAAAAAATTTGACCATCGATATAGTTTACGTTTCGTATTCGTAAAGTTTCGAATATAAGTGTGTTTATATCGATATAACATATTAAATCACTCATGAATTTAAAACGTTTTATTGTCATTTTGAAGTGAAAACAATATAAATGTGTTTTATGTCACGGTTGATTTATATTTTATAGGTGAGATGTGATTTATTATGGGTTGGTTAATACAATCTTGGTGCATGGCTTGCGTCGCCGCTTGCTGCATCTCAGTCTTTTTGAAATAGCTTTTTGACGTTCAAAATGCCACGGGCGCCGTCATACATAATGTTAATATGACATCTGAGAATAAAATAGTTCGTAATATTCCTTCATTTATGCTTAACGAGATATTACTTTAAATCACTTGTAAAATGTTTATATGAGGTTAATTTTAAAAGTGCATTTCGATTATTCGTACGGTATGAATCGGAACCGGAAAACGGACTGCGAAGTGATGGCGAGCTTCAATTGTTACATTAACACTATTGTCATTATTACACATCTTATATATAAAAATAAATACTTATATATTTGTTTCAGCTTTTTTTCTCACATCAAATGATTGATTGATTTGAAACTTTAAACAGTAATACAGAACAGGCACTTGTAAGTTTCTGGTATAGAATCATTAGCGTACAGTAATAGTCATAACGAATATGTAATTGCTTGCAAAAAACTTCACAGTAGCTTTGGAATGCAAGCTAGCTATTATCTGGTTTATAATAAAATAACTTTAAATTTGATTTGGCAGATTTTTTAACCTATAATTCTATCAATTGAACGTCGGTATTTTATGCCACACGAAAGTGACAGAGCTAGTTTTGTATTTATTATTTTAGTGCTGTTTATTTCACATGAATGAAAGTAGTTATTTATAAGTTATTTTATAATCCATACTATTGCTAAAAAGTGGAAAATATTGTTATATTGTAACAAACTGTGTCTCTTTTATTGATTACTTGAATTTATTTATATTTTAAAAAAATGAGTCATCAGTCAAATAAGCTGCTTTCATTTAGTCTGTTGATCAATATTGTTTTAAGCATTTTCTGTTATTAAAAACTGGTTTAATTACCTGGTATTTAATTAACTGGTTTATTTAAACTTTGTAATCTGAATTTAGGGTAAACATATTTGTAACAATGTATAAATTGAATTTAAAATGTATCCAGTATATTTTTATTCTATCAATGCACTTAAACGAATAAATTTTAGAAGCACTACAGTATTTGCTAAATTTTTGCTCAATCGTTTGGTGGAACTGGTTTTAAATTCAGTAGCAAGATTTGACCCACACATAATAAGATGTAAAATTAATATAAGCTTTGTTAATAAATAAAAGGGCGCGGCGTTATTTTAGTACAGGTAACACCAAGATATCGCCTGATGATATACTGATTGCGTTAAATATTTTCCGTGTTCTATTTAATTAAAAAAAAACATTTTGGAATTAATATAAATAAAAATAATCGTATAAATAAAAATAGTAATAATAATAAAATAATAAAAATTGTAATAGCATTGCTAATTTATACATTGTTAAATGTGTAATGTTATGTATATACATCTAAAAGAGACGAATAAGATGCGCTTGCGCTCGTATATTATGCTCAGTTTATTCGGTCATATTTAAAAAGTTGACAAGTAAAATGTATTCATACATAAAGGCTATATAATTATACTTTGTAATGTAACATATTCAGAGCGTATTGTTTTTATTCATGTCCACATACGACGGAGGTGTAACTGTGGTACAGATCAAGTGCTGTTATTCAAATACGTACATAAAACATAAACATGCGTCACAAAGCAAACTTATACACTTAGTTCAGTAAATCTAAATATTAAGGATGTGTTCACATTATGATAAATCATAATGTATAATAGTATAATGTATTTAAATTATTCAGTTTTAAGGTCTTTTTTATTACTCAAAGAAAATACAGTTCACTTAAAGAGCAACTTAACAAATTTCACACGGTAAAAAGGGTAGACAATCAAAAAAAAAATTGACAGAAAATGTAATGTTACCTATAACAAAATACAGTACAAATCAATGACCAGAAAAAGAAATGGTGATTCTAGAAACTAACAAAAAATAAATAATAAAAAAATAGATTTTTATTCCTTAATAATGTTTTTGGTTTTGTATGTGTGTTTGTGAGTGTTTTATATGTGTTCGTGAGGATGCGTGTGTGTGTGTACATTAATTTTTTTTGAAATGTGAGTGTGTTGCTTTAATCGTAAATATTTTTTAACTTTGATTTAAAGGCATATTAGTTAAAATATTTAAAAACCAATTTGAATAATATTAATAATGCATATTTAGGTATTTACTTCACACGAATACACAATCTAAACATATACCTTAAACTATATGATGTAGATGATTGAAATTCGGAAATATGACCACAATATACTTTCTCCGGGCAAAACCGCGACGGGAGTGCTCGTATAACATATTTATATTGCATATTAGTTAACTAAATATTACAAAACGTTTATTACTTTTAGGAAAAACGTAAGTAGATTGTTATAACAATTTATTATTATTATTAAACCCTGTGAATGTCCCACTGCTGGGCTTCTCCTCTCCTTTTTTGGGTTTATAACAGTTTAGCTTTTAAGTAATTATTTGAAATCATTAAGAGAGTTAAAGCGTAAGGTTTTTTAAGAGTCCAAAGAAAGGAAATATTTATTATGCCAATGAAAAATTAAATAGTTTTAATAATTAATATATCACACGTATAATTTTTAATAAGAAAAACTTCAATAATTACAAAGGTGTTCTTGGAGACAAGTGGCGTCCATACTGCGAGAAGAGTTATGTACGGTTCGTAACCGGAGTCGTTTCCTCACCTCGAGACTATTTCGTCGTGTCGAAGTCTCTTAACTATTGACGTTATCTTGATTTACGAACATTATTAACATTTTATTACAAGATCAAACAAGTTTTCTTGTAAATAGTTACCTACCAATGTGGTTCAAAATACTTTTTTTCGATTAAAATACTCAATGTCTATATTTGAGTTCAAAATATACAAATATATTTATGATCCATTAAAATTATTTAACAATGACAGATTAAAAATTGATCGACGACAAAAAAAGACGCTGAAACAACGATAATATTTTATTTTATGAATCAATTATGTTATTATTTTGCGAAATAAATGTAATGTCTATATCGAACAGGTAGTTCATTTATTTTTTAACATGGAATTATTTTTTTTTTATTTAAAATTGTAAAATGACAGTTATTAACTGTTGTAATTTTTCCAAGCCAAAAAAAAATACAAAATGTGTTGTTGAACTTACACCTTTGAAGAAATTTTTACTAGTTTTGATGTTTTAATAGCGTCAAAAGTTTATGTAAATATTTCGTATATTCTTGAAATAGTTTAATATTTAATGCAATGATAATTAATTAACATAAAGACATAGATTGTGAGAAAGATTGATTGTTGATTGTGACCGCCTGTTGCACCTCGAGCAACTTTTTTTTTTTTTTTTGTTTAAAAATTGTAATTTTTAGTTTTAAGATTGGGTGCAATAAAGTGTCAATAAATAAATAAATAAATAAAGATATTTCGACAAATGAAAATCACGGGCAAAGGACTAGAGTAGCGTGCCAAATGTTCCGACGCGTAAGCAGTGCACATTACCCCTTGTTTATTTTCAAATTCTCGTTTTACAACTTAAACCTGACTAAAGACCGCGATAGCGCATTCCTACAGATGTTACTTATATATATTATATATATACATATGAAATTTCTCCTAACTCCGATAGATAAGATTATCAAGATTAATTTCTAAATACTGTACTCTAACATAAATAAGTTATTAAACTCAAATTGAAATTTACGACATCCTTAAAATGAAGATTAGTCCACTGCGGTTTATGTATTTCGGTGATTTAGTACATTCATATAAAATACTCATATACATAACTGAATCGTAATATTCTTGTTTAATATTTATGTGCCTAACCGAGTCTATGAAAATTGTGACACGCTTTGTATAATAAAAAGTCAACAATGAATGGAGTGGGTCACGGGAGAGGACCCCCCATACACAGACGTCCGACTTTCAAATAAATGTGGTTATGATCTATGATCTGAAACTGATACTTATAATGGCTTCTGTATAAAGAAGCTGCTCACAAAAATCGAGACGCGTGTCCGCCGCGCACTACTTGACATGATAAATAACATCAAATTGCTTGTAAAAGGTGGAACTTTTATCTCTCTCCCTTTGTACACATGTAAATATTTGAGTTTAATCGGACATCGACTTATGCGGCCGATAGTTTAAAACGCTCTTAGAGTATAGTCGGTAATATAGTTGGTTTTATGCTTTTTGGATGGAGAAGTCGACAGAAAGAAACAGTTCATAATCAATTGTATTGTTATAAGTTTGAGAAGGTTATAAAAATATATTAAATAATACCAAGTTTATATTTAACTAATGCATCGATGAAATGTATTGATAAGTTTGTCCGACTGCATTAAAGGACGGGATTATGCGAATTAATTAAAACTATTTAAGATTCAAACAGAAAATACGTAGAGCGGTAGTCAGTCGGCGGTTCATTTGCGGGCTGGCGTGGCCGGTCGGACGGGACGCCGGACGACCATTACTCCGCCTGCCGATTGATATATTCCTCTTCGACATGCGATCGCGACACGTCACTCCGCACCTCACCGCTACTGCCTCCATATAACATAAATAAACAAACAAATAACACTAATAAACGTCGCATCTACATTAACACGGCAGTCTACCATAAATTGAAAATTTCTTTTATTGCCTCCAAACGATTCAGTAGAAAATAACTCGTAATTAACTATTATTAAATTAAGAAACGTTCATTAGTTTTATTAAAAGGAATGTGTAAACAGTTTGTTAGCTTATCATTACTAGAAACGACTTATAATTATTAATATAATTGAATAAATTAATTTCAACTTTAAATCATTGCTGTTCGAGAGTATTCTAACCAAATAATCTACGGCCATGATGTAATATACATAATATACTCTGTACCTAATGCATATATCGCTGCTTAAGCCCGGACTACATTTTGCATCTTAATTATGCAGGGACGATTGATGGAAAGCATTATCCGATAATGATCCACTCGTGAGTTTTCATGAAATAATCTGAGGTACACTTTGAATCATTCGCCTGCGTTATCAACTAATACTGCATGTTAAGCATTTAACAGTTTTAATATAGCTCTTATGCATTAACTTTAAAGATTATATTAGAACAAACAATTTATTAAAAGTCGCAGCTTACTATACTTATTGCTTAGGCTTCAGGCTATGAGAATGCAATGGTGCGCATTCGTCGTTCTTACTAGTTAGACGAGCTGTTCGTATAGAATATATGTTTTATTAACTAAAAAAATAGTATTGGTTAAATATTAACATAATAATCATAAGAAACTTCTACATACAAATATGTTTCAATAAAAATGTCTTAGCTTTATTACTTCAAGCATTTTATTGTATATATGTACAGCTAAAAATCAAAATTATTTTATATTAGAGTAGAATAAAATAAACAATGGTTTCATTATATATTTTTCTTTCTACATATATTAGAAAATAAGTACATAATATCTTTAAAAATATTTTTTTTCTTAGAAAATTTTATTTAGCATTGGCATCCTTATATATTCTGTTAAAATGCTACTTATTTTTACCTAAGGGTATTCTGCTAAATATCCTTAGGCATTCGTCGTCTGTTTTGATTGCCTACAGTTTCTATTCCTTTATAAGGAACAAATTACTTCAAAATATTTATTTATTGTAATTATGACCACCTTTGTTTGTTTATAATGAGTTTGATAAATATTTTCCTTAATAATAAAACTATACTATAATAATAATATTAGTAATTTATTAGATATTTTATTCAGTTAATGTTTTTCTATTTTTACAACTTTATTTAAAATATTAACTTTCTGTGTTGATGGAATGGAAACTTTGTTTTATATAGTTTGTATATAATATGTTTGACGAGCCGGTTGGCGTGGTTGGTGGATGCTTGCCTTTCACGCTGAAGGTTGTGGGTTCGATTCCCACCCAGGACAGATATTTGTGTGCATGAACATGTCTGTTTGTCCTGAGTCTGGGTGTAATTATCTATATAAGTATGTATTTACAAAAGAAAAATAGTATATGTAGTATCAGTTGTCTGGTTTCCATAGCACAAGCTTTGTACAAGCTTAATCTGGGATCAGATAGCCGTGTGTGAAAAATGTCCAAAAAAAAAAAACCTACTTTGGCTTAGTTCGTTTGATGGCCGTTTTTTAATATATAATATTTACCTATCCGTTAGCAGCGGAGGACAATAGTCCATGGGGTCAGGATTGAACCGTTTGGGCTTTTGTAGTTGCGACTATTGCATCGCTAAGCGCCCGTAAACCATCGTACTACTAATTTAAAGCGTTAAATTATGAAATAATGATACCTATAAATAAGTAAATATATCAGTAACATATATTTTTTCATTAATTTCTGTTGATATTTATTATATGAATACTTTAGTAATATTTGCTCAAGTAATATTTAAATCATAAAATGATTGCTGAGCTGAACGTGAAAACTGATAACATATAAATAATTTTCAAGATAAGAGCAATATTTTCAAGTTATCATTTAGTAAATAAGATCAAATAAAGTCTAACCGTAACTTCCAGTGCAATGTTATAAGATACTGATCAATTTGTTGGGTGCCATAGGAAAACGATACGAACTGTAATAACACGTAAATCAGACTGAGATATTTTATAATTGAACCTGCGGGAAAGTAAGATAGCACGACATGAATTAATTACCTCGAAAGTTATATAAATATGCATTATGAAGGAATTATCTTTATGATATTATTTTTACGGAACTTCTCCATATAGTAGTTAATAAATAAATTATAAGTTTCAACAGATCAAACGGAGGCTGATTTTTAAAAACTGCGTTATACTTCTCATAAAAGTAAAGTGTCTGATATAACCCACAGCTGGGCAAAGGCTTTATCTCCTCTCGAGAAGAGATTTTAGAGCTTATTTCAGGTTACTGCAACGGAGATTGGTGCATACACGTGTCCATATTTTTATTCGATACATGCGAGTTTCTTAATGTTGTTGATATTTTTCTCCAACGCTGAACACGATATGAATTAAAAACACAAATTAGGTACATAAAAGTTTAGGGGCGTTTGCTCAGGCTTAAGCGAATTTCGGTTAATATTCACGTGTTCTTACTTTTCTGGGTCATCGCAACTGACGCTAGAACAAGAGTTTTTCGAGTTTGACAGGAAGGCCTATGTTATCTTACTAATCAACTGAATAAAAAACAGTAACTGCGAAAAAAAAGCCTTTGAAAATTTGCCGCCTAAGGCTAGCCTAGCTAGCCTATTAAGAAATCCGCCACTGGTAGCAATAAAGCAAATGGTTGATTTATGGCTTCGTATCAGGAGAAGTAAAACTCTAGAGATGTTTTCTTTTTGTTGGTGTTACACTTGTCTATTATATTAACTAATGTTAAATAAATATAAATATTTATAATATTCGCATTGATAGATCTTATAAGGAACATGATAATGTTAATAAATGTGATTGTGAAGCGATGATTTGTTGATCGATTCGACTTTCGGCAAGACATAATTTGGGTAAATTAAAAAATACTTTATGGATTCAATTTTTCAGAGTAGGCACAAGTATCCTTTGTCACAGTAATAACTTTATTATAAATATGTATTATAATTTATCAATCCTCCTAGCTTTTTGAAATTTAAAGTCTCCATTTTAAGGAGAATATTTTTTTTTGACAACTTTGCAGATTATAAAAATATTGGAATTGAAAAATTGATTAATTTTTGGGTTCATAAATTGATGTACTAACAAATGATATAGACGATGTTTCCAAAAATGAACTAAGTGTGCGGTACTATAATATTGTCCACAGGTATATTCCAATTGTCAAAGACTGATGGGATGACAATTCAACACGAAAGGACCCAATCCTTTCATCCTTCCTCAGCACCAACGGCTCTATGTGTTATTTTAAGGAATTGGAATGTAACGCTGCTAAGTTTCTAACTTTATGCTGTTTCTTAAAAATAGTTTTCTTAAAAATGTAAGCAATTTACAGGATACCCTAAAGCAAAATATGTCGATCGATTGTTCCATTATTGCGTTAAAGATGGATAAACCGCCGAGCACACTTTCCCATTTATAATATTAGTAAGGTATTGATAAATAATCTTATATAAATTATTTATCTTTGCTATCATCGTTTTATATTATGTGGTTAATTTACATCAGATAACAAGTGTAAACAAGATCATCCACTTTAAATAGAGCTCATATCGAATTTTTATCTCTTAGTTTACGGAGCAAAGGCGATTCCTTTCGAGCTCTAGATTCCAATAAGCCGTGATATCGAATGATAGCATCATAAAAATTGACAGTGACAGGGCCGAGTACTCGTATTACCGTATAGGGCATTAATTTAACGATCTCGACGAATAATTTACTTTCTCGGAATGCAAGAAGTATGAATGGCAATAAAGTGTTAACGGTGTCAGACACTAGATCATGCTGTGTCATGCTATATAGATGCGACTACATATAATATTAGATTTACTCGCCATTTTTATGCGTCCTCTAGTAATGTTTACATGATCGTTAATTTTAATTTTACTATCTGCGACATGCGGCCCGGGGCTGCTGCGCGTACATTAGCGATAAATCAATTGCCCAGCTCTTCCTTTAAAGCCTCTTGCTGTCCTTGTTAACTTTCAATTAGAGTAATTTTGCTTCGTCCAGTAATTACGGTTGTTGACGTTATATTTATTGATCATTTTTCATGCGAATTTGAGTTGAGAGATGCAAACAGGTAGTTTTAAGAAAATAATTAATTTTATAGACATAAAAAACAACACGCAATGATGCCTTGTTTTACGTTGATATGATGAGGGCTTTTACATTGATAAATATGTAAATGCTAATACTTATATACTATGATAATTATATACTAATTTAATATTTCGACTAAGAATATTTTCATTCGAATTTCAAATTAAAAAAGACGATTAAAATATTCAAAAAATGACACGGGTGAGAGTAATGGTTCCATCGATGGGACAAAGATATTTTCATTTAAATAAATCTTGTACTTATCGTATGATAAAATTCAATAATTCATAAAGAATCCACCGGAGCGGAGAGGAATAAGATAAAATCACAAATGAATGTTAATTTCAATATTTAAGTTGTATACAATCAACAAATCATCGCGATGGTATCTCGTGTGATCGGAAAGAACCGACTATTATCTATCGATTGTAGTGACCTCTAACATCTAATCTAACATCGGCCCGATATTTAGTGGGTAAGCATTGTCTGATACAATAATAATTGTAGGTGGTGAATCGAGTTTGTTTAAAATTGATTTCGGCGGTGATCTTGAATAGATAGCGTTTTATTATAGGTTGTGGCGTCAATGTGTGATGCGACAGACAAATCGCTTTACGATATTTGAAAATTGCAAAAGAATTGGAAATCATTAAAAATCAAGTCGATATGTCTTAGTAGTGATAGCAAATTTTAACCGACGGTGTAGGAAAGCATCGTGGGGAAATCTGCACTTGTCAGATAAAATTATGTCACATGTATCCACTAACCCACATTGGAGCAGTGTAGTGGTTTATAAGTTCCAAAATCTTATAATATTATAATTATAATATTTATATGTGTCTATTTTCTTTTATATAAGTTGTTAAGAACAACGATTATGACTAAAAGAGATGACGTTATTATTTTATGTATGTGTATGTGTATAAATTACAGTGAACACACACATTTTAATATTGTCGAACAAAATAGTTTTTATGTGAATGCTTTTATGTTGACAAACTAAATATATGGTTAAATAGTCGTTATCCGATAATTAGCATGTTGATATAAAAACAATCCGACACTACGAAGTGAAAGAAAGAAAACGCGTAAATCATATTCAAAAAGTGAAAATGTGTGATACATCATTAAACTTAATTTTATAACTTTAACTAATAAAATATCTACCAGATACAGAAAATAAAGCAGATTAAAGTTTACTTTTTAGTCCGCTTGGGTATTTTATTGTCGTCTTTGTATTTTTAGTCTTATACATAAATATAAAAAAAATGAGAAGCTATATAAATTTCGAACTTTTATAAGAATCTTTTAAATATATTCTGCTGAGATGTTTTTTGTAAGATGTTTTTTATTTTTTAAATATTTATTTTGAATCTTTTGGAAATTATGAAAGTACTTTTATGCGTTATGAGCATTACCAATAGTTGTTTCGATAAGGCTGTGTTGGAGATGTTACCGTTAGAAAGTTACCGTTGCGCCAAAATGGTTTTTACAATTTAGTTTAAGATATTTCCTTATCATTTACGCTATCGCATGCGCATTATACTTATTGGACATTTATTTTTGATTATGTTCTTTGTCGTTTTTTTTTTGTTTGAAAACTCATTTTGTTGTAATTTTAAATTGTTTGGCAGACTTGTTATTAATATGATCAGCTATTCATAAAAGTTGCCTGTAATCTTTAAAAGTGTACAATTGATAATCTTTATTATTAATATGTTTGTCATTATACAAACAGTTTGTCGAGTGTTCTAATAAAAAAAGTTTTTGTAAAATAAGTGATATAAATAATTGCGTAAAAATAGAACTTCAGTGTTAATATCATGAATAGTCTAGAATATATATTATAATTAAAATATATATCATAAAAGTCGCTAACTCAAGAATACGGTTTATAAGAAAGTACCTGTAGCTAAATGCATTCTTGCGTCTTGGTAAATTTAAAAGCTCATTGTTTTGGTGTGAAATACTGGGTAGGCAAGGGGCTAGAATGCAAGCGTTGACAGTGCAGCGATGGTGGATAAGGACCGTCATAAGTCCTCCCTGCGCAAAATAACGACAAATCGTGGCCCGATCACCGGCGCAAGCGCACCGCGTCACAACACAATGCTGATGGCCCGATCGACGCTACTCGATGCGCGTGCGCCATGTTTTATGTTTACTTTTGTACAATCCTTTACTTTGTCTCCCCACGACAAGTTAGATATACGAGGAGACGATGCGATTTTTGTCTAGTGACGCTGCGTGGGGTACGACTCGTGTGATATATGGTGTTGTTTTACTAAAGGGTTCTGCTAAAAATAGTCAAAATATGTTGTATTACAAATAATAAACCAAAATAGAAGTACGAGTATAATATAAACACACACTTGATATTTCGATATTAAGCGATATACTTTATTTCATACTACTTATAGTCAAAGACCATTGATATATTATATATAATAGTTTTATTTAAATACTTAAGTGCCGAAGATTATTCTCACGTCGTTTGTGAGTTGTAACTTTTCTTAACCATAATGAATTAGCAATTTGCTTGCAAGTTTAGACTAAAGGTAATTTTGTGATGGGTGTTAAGTGCAGGCGGAAGAGGCGCATTCCGGTCCATAATTCACGCTAACAATATGGCTTACAATTACAAGTCTGGACGATGATAAATAGTTTTCCTTCGTCGAGGGACACACGACCGTTGTGCGTACGACTGGTTTCTTCATCGCAATCATTCGATGGCTTTTGTTTTCATTTTGAAATAAAAACAAAGATTTTAATTTAATAGAATTAAAACGTTATTAATTTAATCGATTATTCTATTTTTATCTTATAAATTTATACAAACATTATATTTATCTGACAAAATTGCAATGCTAAATACATTAAATTTAGGGTTTAATGGATTTACTGGAATGTTTTTCCTATACCATCATTTGATTTTGACGTATGCCGTACTTTCTCCTCGTGTGCATCGGGGCGACATATAAATCGTTTGCACGCCGTGTTTAAACGATTAGTTGTAACAAGGACAAATCTTCTCCTAACCCACAAGTAACATCATCTATTCCTTGACTCGTATTCTTCAAGAGTGTTAAGACCAAGGCAGCACTCGCTTAAAATAAACAAATAGACGTGTAAATAGAAACTAAACTAATAAAATAAATATAGAAATAAAAAGAGGCAGCTAATAAAATGAGCAAGTCGTATCATATATTACAGTAAGTTTAAGAAACGAGCATAAGTAGTCATCAAAGGTATTATTTCTTGTGGTCACCGTAAAAATCAGGAAAAATGTTATTTTCTGTTTAAGTTTTAGTTATTATACTGTATTATTACTTGCTTTGTCACCATAAAATTAGATTAGCATAAATGTATCCGAGTTATACTTAATAAACGATTTAAAGTATTTAGAGAAATTACAGCAATTGTAATGCCGCACGAATTATTTTAGTTATATGACAAATTGGGCAAATTGTTCTACGACCGGTCGCGACCAAAACGCAGCGGTGGGCTGCTGCATTACTTATACATGCGCTGACGCACTTTAGCAATCAGCATTAATCAACACGATATGCCTGCGTGTCTCTCTTGTCCGACTTACATTGATTTGTTTATTTTCGCACTGAAAATATGGTTTGACGTTGAGTTAGCGGTTCAAGTCCTGTATTGAATTTGTGGACTGCGTTCATCAGAGATAAGTAGACAGGCTATATGGTAAACATGAACAATAAGTTGACACCAATAGACGACTAGTTAACTCTAATTCTAACAAATGGTCGTGTGGTACAGCTGTATGCGCAAATTCAATATTCAAATTACTGCTATGTTGTTGAACGACTTGAAACTGCATATTATAAGATAGCGTCGATATCTCAACGGCTAGGCAAGCTTGGTATGACGTGTAATGTCGCTGGTTCATTGCCTAGTTTGTGATATAATATGTATTAACACTGTAAACCAGCTGAGTAGTATCACAATGTAACGTACACAAATCATGTATTTATTTCGTAAATAACTTTTAATGTAACGTTACAGTAAAATATAGTGGCAATAAAAATGTAATTTGTCACCGTAAATTGATTGTTGTCCCGTGTGAACGGGAACGCTGTACAATAATTATAAAAATGTCTATCAAGCCCTTCGCTCAGACTAGAGCTGTGAGGGTGAAGAGAAAGCGGGCACGCATCCATTGTCCGCGTGTCGACATGAACACGGTATAATGCCTTATCGCCCAAAAGTCGAGGGCCATGTAAAGCTCCTCGGTTTATCAGTCGGCTATGTGTTCGGTAACGTCTTGTCTCGCGTAAACCCGCCATGTTTTATCCTCTCGCATTCAGCGCCGATACCTTAATAAAACCCAACAAGATTGAGCAATAAAAAGTAATTTATTTGATTGTAATTTCAAAACACAAAGTGGGTCTTATTTTGTAATATATTTTTATCTTCGTGGTTTTCTGTTGCTCGCGCACGTCCTGCTCGACTGGTTGATGCGTTACGCTTTCAAATACACCGGTCTTGTTTCAATTACAATTTCTGTACTAACGAGTAATAAGACATTATCAATTTTGGAAACCACCAATGAAATGACTTTGAATTTATTGAAATTGCTTTTCACGTGGTGGCAGACGTATTATGTGTAAGTTATATTTAACGTTAATAAAATCGTTGTATTATATTTGTTGTAATTGATGGACTGAGATCGACGTACAGGTTTAAAATCCTAAATATAAATTGAAAGGTGTGAGTTGCGCTGCCCGGGAAACAGCCTGCGCATCGTTGAGCCGCCGTCCACTTCGAGTACAATACGCAACTCCGATATTATCAAAGAGCCAATCAATTTGATCCCTCATAAAAAAGTTCTCGGTAGGCAGCTAGCTCGTATAATGCGGCTGCTGTATCGGACCGTCGATCCGTGGCTCTGGTAGCTGGACTTTCCATATATTTTATGTGAAAAGGATATGGCCATTGTTGTTGGACGTCCTGCTGGGTGCGCGCCGGGTAAACACTTGAAATTACAAGTCAGCCCCGACAGCCTCTCGCATGCCATCCCAGAGAGCGCTTCCAATCTTACGCTGCACTGTAATAAAAATACTACATCGATTCCTAGAACAAATTTTCTATTCATAGTTTCTAAGTAGAAATACAATTCCGTATAGGTGTAAACATTACTCAACGACGGATTTACGTATATTTATTATTTTCACGTATATTTTATTTTGTTGTTGTTTTTGTATAAGAATCGAGACGGGTCAGTGCTTAGAACATGTGAAGCGAAGATCGTTCGTAGGTTTAAATTCAGACAAGCACAACTGAATTTAACGTCTCGTGATTGGCGGTGAAGAAAAAAGATCGTAAGGAAACATGTATTTGTGGGCTAGAAATCTGCTAAATGCATAAGCTCCAAGCCTATACTCAAAAGGAGAAGTTGTCAAATGGGCTAATACGACACAGGATACTTTATTTACTTGATATTATTTTACTTTTTAATCACCATCAAATTAAATAAATTACTTTTTAATATAAATAAATTATTAAGATTCATTTTAAAATATATAAAGGTTATAACGTAGCTCATTTAAAAGATATATACAGTTTACAAAAAACCATTATTATTTTAATATGGCAATCGTTATTGTAAGAGTAAAAAATGAAAAGAGTAAATGGGCATATAAAATATATTTTACAATCATTACCGTTTGTTCGTCGAGATTTAAGCATGTTACTGTCATATATACGTTTCTTGTATAACAGTTCAATGTTTTCGAAATATTTTATGACTGTCAACAGCAAACGAAAGCATTTTATACGCGCTTCAACTATTATGAATTCAATTTAGAATACACTTTTGTTAATATACATACTTAGTTTATTTATACTTTTTATTGTACACTCATGAAAATAATGCTAATTTAAACAAGCACTTCTGGGTTAAGGCCTCTTCTCCCTTCGAGGAGAAGATTTGGAGCTTATTCCACCACGCTGCTCCAATGCTGGTTGGTGGATACACATGTTGCAGAATTTCAATGAAATTAGACACATGCAAGTTTTTTAAAGATGTTTTCTTTGACGCGATGAACGGTTAAGATTCATGCATTCTAACCAATGAAACATTACACAGCTATTTCTTTTTTATTTCTAGTAAATATTTTGTTTACGTTTTAGTACAAAATTTCAATTGAAAGTCTATTGGTACATTTGTTTATTTATTGCTCTTCTTTTTATATATCTCTTAATTTAATTGAAAAACTAGCCATGAATATTCATGGCTAGTTAGAAGTACTTTATAAAAGAGATGACGGTGCCGACTGCACTAATTGATTCACAGAAATCGAGTATAATCTAAAAACAAAGAAATATTCATTTAAAATCCGACAGCTATTTTTGGGAATCTTACAGCCCCACTTATAGACGTTACTTAGCGACCGTTTAGTTAAACATATCACAACACAACACAGTGCTCTAGACACAGGATTATTTAACAAATGGCCCGATAAACAACGTACGTTATATGTAAAGCCGTTATTGTATTGCTAATTCTTAAATATTTTTAAGATACGAATAATTTACAAGGAATATTTTTTTATTACTTTTAGTCGATTATTTAATTGTTTTTATTGCTTTTAAAGAATTACTATTATACCTATTTACCAGTTAAACGTAAAGGGTCTCTTAGAAGTTAGATAAAAAATAGATCGAGGGTATAAGAATCGAACCTACAAGGTTTACATCGCTATTCCTCCATATATACCATTGAGCTATGGAGGATTTAAATATAATATGATAATAATACTACAATAATGTTCATAAGATAGAAAAATACTCTTAAAAGCGCACTCCCTACTCAAAGAAGGGTTTGAGGAGAGGCTTGAGAGCGAGATGCGAGGTGTTACTCGTCGGATATAAATAAAAGAAGCCTGTCCCCAAGGACTTCGGGCTATAACGATTAGTTGTGTTCTACTGTAGAACGTATATTTTATTTATTTCAATTTTTTAATACATAAATTATATGAATTCATTTTAATAAAAATCTAAAATTTATCATAATTTTATGTTATGGAAAGCTTTATGTAATTAATGTTGTTGGATAATAATTATTATTATTAATAATACATATATAGTTTTTAAGAAATTTTACTATTCTAATGTTTTTTTTTAATAATTAGAGTATTAAAAAAATAATTAAATTGTTGCTCTAATGACTATAAATAGAAAAGACGAAAATTTTATAGTCGCAAACAATCTTGTACAACTTACTTAAAGCTAATTTATAAATTCTAATAATTAATAAAGGTAGTAAGTAAATTTATCGATTTTAAATTAAATTAAATTATTGTTTGTTTTATAATTTAATTATATTAATTTATTTAGTAAGACATTACTGTTTATTATTGTTATTGTAAATTAAAATAAATTATTTTAGGTCTCAAGTGGAATACAATGAAGCTTGCACGATTAGATGTCCCCGCTCGCCCGCGCCACACGCGCCTCCAAATAAAAGTGCTGCGTTGTCGCACGCCAGAATTACGAGTATCTTCCTTTATTATCTTTTTTAATTTCATTTCACGATAACGTCGCATGCACACTGAATGATGTATCTTGAACAGCTAAGCAGAGTGAGTTGTTTTGGAAATCTTTTTAAGTAGAAATGTAACAGCCTGCAAATGTTCCATTTGTGGGCTAAACCCTCTTTCTCTTGTGAGGCGATTCCAACACTAGAAGATTTTCATCGGACACATAAAGGTTCTTTACAATATTTTTCTTTCACCGCCGAGCACGAATTTAATTATAAGCACGAGTTAAGAACATAAAAATTCACTGGTGTTTTCCTGGTTTTTAACCCGCAATCACATGCCACTGGGCCATCTCGGCTCTCTGGATGACTTTTATTCAGATCAAATTTCAAATTGATTGAAGTATTATGATTATTCTATCCGTTATATAAATTAATGGTAACAATAAATTCAACACGAATACATTTACATTTTATATTGTATGTGAAAATAAATTTAAATTTTTGATTGCATAAATAATGATCTAGCGCCACATAACTAAGACATGGATATGTATATAGGCCCTGCGATTCTATGTTTAACGAATACAATATTATATGAACTGTGATTAACTCATGACTTCATAGTAAAGAGTGAAACATCGTTAAGAAGCCTTTAAGAAATTGATGGTTATTGAAATAATTAATAATTAAAGAAAATCAATAAATAAATATGGAGTAAAGTAAATTAAAACGTAGTGTATAATTATATAGAAACGATATAGTAGTGTATATGTACGGTATAGAGCGGAGGCCGAGAAGGGCACGATTGCATAAGAGAGCGTCATGACGTTTGCCGTCGCGGCTCGCGAGTCGGTCTAACCTCGAACAAAATAAACACTTAATAAGCCAAAGAGTCAAATTGCTGAAAATTTTGTACGCACTATTGCCGTCACCAGACAATAAAATCTAGCGTACTAATTTTTTTAAAGTAATATTTTACTGTTTGTACGGTTTTTATTAACTAAGTGCGGAACTCTAATATTGTAATATCATAAAATTATTTACAAGCATGGATTTAATAACACCTAATTACTTAGTGATTTTCACAGATAAATAAAATTAGTTTAATACTAATCTCGTGTCTCGGCTAATGTGGGACCTCGCCTTAAGCCGTTCGTCGGCCTTACTCGTTTGCATACAAGCAACGATTTGTGTATTGTTAATTAGAGCAGTATGAACAGGTTCCGAATAATGCAGCTCGCGCCTCGACTCCCCGACGAGTTTACACTTTCTTGTTGTGTCATTATTGTTCGTGTGTTATTTTAAATAGCGATTGATTACACAATTGCACACTGTGATTAAATCGAATAATTATAATTAACTTTGTATGTTAATTTCGATCATAAATGCATTAATTGAGTTATGAAATGTATAACACGTGACATGTTCTCTTGTATAATGTAATATCACGTTTCCTTTTTTGATATTCGATAAACATTTTGTATTGGAGACCATGAGATAATTATTTTATTCATAAATAGTATTAAGTGCTTATATCGGAATACATAAATTGGATTCAGTGATAATGTAGAGAGAATGCTATGCGCTTTGATTGGCGTCCTTGCCTTAGGAGACATTTTGTTATCTAATTCAAAGTCAAAGCAAGCAACGTGTAAATTTACAATGTGTTCAATGAGGCCCTATCAACCTGAGAGTGAAATAGGATTTTGATCTAAAGTCCGAGCAGCAATCACGAGATACGACATAGTGATGTAACATCGACCGAGCTCATATAAATATTTGTAATCAACGATTATCGTTTATATTTAAACATATTTTTGAAACATCGATAAAAAAGGAATATGTTAGATTTCATACAAAAAACACTGAAGCTATGGAACACACTAGGCAGGTATATACACTTGTTTTTCAAAAAGTGTGTTCGCTGGTACAGATATCGAAACTGTCTCGAATAAAGTCTACAGTCGTACGATACCACGGCGAGCGCTCGTAAATTCATCCCAATACCTACCGCGCGGCGGGTCGCGCCCGCTCCATGCCCTCCACGACACATTTTATTGTCAAAACCCATACCAAGCGGCCTTTCCTGATAACTTTATTGTTATTTACATCACTGAATTATCATTCCGATATCCGTTGTTTTACATTCGTATAATGTCGTGTTAGGCTTGGTTTGTATCTAAATTGCTTAATTGGAAAGCCTCGGAGAGAGAACGCTCAGATTTGAATACACACTTGAGTGGACTCGGCTTGACCTTACAATTGAATTCTTTCGTCTAACATTAGTATGAATTTATAATGATACAAGAAAAAGCGATTAAGATTTAAGCATTATTTTTTATTTATTGTTAGTTTTGTATAAGTAGTATTCGTGTTATACTTTAGTCTTTAAAGTTGTTGACCGCCGTGACCTTAAGCGGAGTAACATTTTTATTAGATGAGGGAATCGTATTGATCTTATTAGCTAAGGGAATTTGTATTTGGTGTCTGATTCCCATGGGTCACGTATAAGTCTTTATAATAGTAACGATTGATTATCTTATCTTTATCACAATAATAATTAAGTTATTTTACATAAAATAAAACGGCTACTGGCTGTTAACCTGTTATGTATAATATGTTTTAGCAAAATTATTTACGGTGGACGTTTTAAAGGGTCAAATCTAAATGTTACTTTTAAATGCTTCCGTTCTTTTTGGTTTGTTTATATCGAACACTACCTGTTTTATATACTAGTTGCTCTGCGCGGTTTCACCTGCGTTCAATGTTATATTTAATGCTTTGTTCTCGCTCCGTAAGTCGTATGTGTTTTTATGGCATAGATAATTTATTTAAATTAATGGGCTATATAAAAGATTTTTTCATATCAGACTAGTGCTCCTTATGTTTGACGCTGTCAAACAAACAAACACTTCCGCTTTATAAAGCAAAGATAGCATAGATTTATAAAAACTGTATACAGTAGGTTCGCTTATTTTAAAATTACGCAAAAGCTATTATTACTATACTTGTATAATATACTTGTATTCTCGTTACAATGCTTAAATAAATAAAGTAAATAATCTTTATCTTTTGTCTTAATTCAGTTCTCCATTTCATTGATAACTATTGAACTATTTTATACTTTAAAAGGCAATTGAACAGTATTATTAAAAAAAAATCTGTCGACTCAATATCGCGAGAAAGACGAACACACAGGCAGATAAATACAAATATATGACTGCTATTAAATAGCAATAAAAGATGAATCGATTACCAGCCGAGCTACAATATTGGGGTGAATGGAGCACGGATCTCGAAAGCGGTGGGTGTCCATTCCGAGCCTTGTTAGCGGATCGCTCGCTTCGCTCTTCTCTCTTAATACCTTATTTTATTCAACAATGACCGGATTGTGTCGTGAAAGAAGATATGCTGTGCCGTGTTCGCTTTTGCAAACATTCCCATTTACGTCTCATTTTCAAACCTCAGCGTGCAGTAATTTTAACATTTTAAAACTGCAGAACTCGTCTGAGTGGGCAAAGGCCCAACGCTGAGTAAGACCTTACGAATTTTTAACGTATGAATAAAGTCTTAATAAACTCTTTTTATGGTAGCCTTGTGATTTTATTTGTACTCGAGATACGTGTTAAGCTAATAAGGAACTGATGACCGCGCTTAACGATCCATATATCGGTAATAATGTCTGCTATCCGATGGCAGAATGAAATCACCTTAAGCTGATTTTAAATTCTTACATCTTTCCTTAATCAATTATTTTTAATAAATGTCCAATAATTTTTTAGAATTCCACTCATACTCATCTGAAAAGTTATTTTTAATTTGAAAATAGAATAAAAAGAAAGCGTAAGTCTAACTTAAAAATAATGTTATCATGAGACTTCTTACACACCATCGAATTTCATTCAATGAAATCTACATTCACACGTATGACTACGCTATAGTAGAGTTACTTTCATTTACTTAATAAATAAAAACAAAAATAGCTGCAGAGATTTATAAACGTGATCTATTTAGACTTGGATATCGTCTCGAGAATAATGTTATCCTGGCACACCTCAACCCGTGTCACTTGCAAGGGCGTGTCAGAGATAAGTTTACATATTCTGTATGCATTATGCAAATTGAAGTTTTATGTTAAGCAAGTAGGGGAGAGACGGGTATATAGCAGTGTGACTCGCGCGACTAACTTGCGACATATAACTTCGCCACTGTATCGCGCCATTCACGTCTTGATAATTGATCAGTTACAATTCACATTAGATAGTCATAGACAATGACACCTTTTAAAAAGATAGAATTATTTTGTTTGATTTTAAAAAACTTAATTTAATTTGATTGTTTTGAGCACGATTACATTATTTTATCCTTTTTCGAAATAAATTCATTTTCTTAGCGTAGCTAGCTAGTGTTTGTGTGCGTGCGTGCGTGTGTGTGTGCGTGTGCGTGCGTGTGTCTGTTCATACACCTAACACTATATTATGATTCTGTCTTCCTAACTAATTTCGGCCATGATGATTATTCACGAGAGACACTAGCCAAATCCGACACGACCAACTTTCACCAAAAAATCCAATAACTTCTGATCGCCCCGACCCAGAGAACCCAAGACATCTACATCCTTATAAGTGAGTCACTAGACCAAAGAGAATTATATTTGTACTTTAATATTATAATGTATTTATAACGTATCCATATAATGCCATTAAATATAAACGTATCGCTCACTAAATATCTCTAATTCAGCTTTATTTGGGTCTATTATGTTAGGTAAGTACACTAATATTATAAATGCGAAAGTGTGTTTGTTCGTTTGCTTCGCTAACGCTAAAGTTAGTAGCAAGACATTGACGTGAATTTATTTGTAGACTAAATAGTAAAATATAGTCAGTTTTTATGAAAATGCACGAAAACGAAGAGTCAGGTGAAAAGGCTTATTATATTAAAAGGAAACATTGCCAATATATATCGAATAATAATAATAAGAACAAAAAAAGTGGGAAGATACCGATTTCGTATGTAAATTTTACCGAGAAGAACCAGATCAGCTTTTAATAATTTGTATTAATTCCAGTTACAGTTATATTATTTACTTAATATTATCTTATTAGTTAGTGGCAGAGTATGAAATTCTCAGGTCTTCAAAGGTCGAGTCAATAAAACGTCATTGATGTTTTGAATTAAAAAATCAGTAGCATATCGCAGCTAGCAAGCTGGCAGTGCCGCGCATCAAGCATACAATGTCATTGGACCTGCGCCTAATCTTTGACCTGCGTCTGCTCATCCATTTTTGCTCCTGCGCATTTGGCTAGTTTCGATTACGAATGTTGCCGACATGGATCAAGAGGAAATCATACACACGCTTACAATTAAATGTTCGGAATTTTTATTATTTATATAATCTTGTTTAAAAATATTTAAATTTATTCTGTGGCAAATGTAAGTCAACGAATTGCTTTATTCACGACTTCATTCGCTGGTACGTTATCATGAAGATACAAATCAACATTCAAGTCATCGCCTATGTATATACAACATGTAGCCATACTGGCTATCATTATATTACATGTACCTATTTGTTTTTGTTATGTATACTATAAATAAAAACCAAACCCCTGTATTTGTGACCCTTCCTTTAGCATGCACGAGATATAGTTTTTCGAATATGTATCACATATTTACATGTAACAGCTCTGCTATATAATTATTATCACATAGAATTACTTATTTTCAGAATTACATAAAATGGCATGAATATACGGTGGCAAAGAGCAGTTTAGTTGCAAACGTAGGTACTTAAGGATTAAGCATCTAGAAGTAATTGTTACATAATAAAATTGATCGCTCGCAGAAATAGCCTTTGCAAGCGCAATTACCCATAATTCAGGAACCAGTCGGCCTTTCAAATTGTCATAAATAGTCTGAGGTGTCAAACATAATTTTATAACAGGTACGGAATGAGCTTGTTGGTAAGCCGTCGGCGACTCGCCAATGTGCCACTTTATGATTCAAAATGACCCCAGGTCGCGGAAATTCATTTGGAGAACGGCAAAAGTGTAATAGACATTAAATTACTTGTCGGCGTAAATGTAAAATTAATCTAGTCTAAATAAACAAGGTACTGTTCAATTATGAAACGATATAAATTGCTTTTAATCAAGCCGAATTCCACTGTCATCATAGAGTTCACCTGCTAGTTACACAATAAGACAATGTTATAACATCCATTCATACTTCACAACATATTAGCTTATAAGACAATATATTATGAACCAATGTTGCTTAACATATCGCACACCATAAATAAATTAAATATACTACGAAAATAATTATGTGAAATTTCAACGATATTTGGATAAATATATTTCGCTGGAACCTAAAAACCAACAAACAAAACCTATGAAATACTTAAATGATACCTTAAATTACAGATCAACTTATAATTTAACTTTAAAATTGAGATATAAAACCTATGGTAAGAAAATACACACGCATACCTATATATAAAAGTACTAGCTAACATCATCATTCTACTTCACTTTCTAACGAGTTGCCGGTAAACATTTTTATCATGAGCAATTATAAGTAGCTCTATGTAATTACACAGAGTACGTTAATGCGGTTTACTTATATATTTAGATGCATAAAAACGATTTCAGCTCACTCATTAGCACTTAGCCGTCGCACATTGCTGCTCTGAGTTTATCTATGTAGATACGTTATTAGTTTGCCAATGTTTATTCATGAGCCATATATTTAATGAGCAGTGCCTATGATAATATAATCAAATAATTCTTTATAGTTTAACGAGGAAGTTTAATTGACGATGTAATTTTGTTATTTGTTTATGTTATTAGATTTGTACTTTAATTTTTTAAAGTAAAAAGTTTCATACTAAAAAGGTTCTATAAATAAGTATAAAGGTCCTGAATGTTTGAAATATAAATAAAAATGCTAATACTTAAAAGTCGTTTAGAAACGCTATTTTACAATAACTATAGTAATCTTAGTTATTAGAATAGAACAAGAATATTACGAAGAGCTGAAATGCTAATAAGATAGAAGTATGACATTTATATAAAACAATGCTACTTGTATTTAGTTGCTATGCTAATATAATCTTCAAGAGCTGTGTTCTACGTAATCAAAACACAGCCGGCGCAGGTGCGGGGTGCGGTGTGCGCGGGGAGAAGTTCATTCATCAAGCTCCATAAGGCTCTAAACCTAATTCGACACAAGCAACCTCGCAACATCCGCTCTTGCAAAACGTTATTTCATTCATAACTTTAGTGTGTGCTGGGTTTACACTTATCATTTAATATGATTTTACTAAAGTAGGTAATATATAGTTTGTTTTTACAACATTATTTATGTTTGGTTTTACTAATCGATATATAAATATCTTTGCTATCCGTTATTTTAATATTTAGTTTTATTTAAAATATTTATTCTTTGATAGATTGATAACACTTTTATATTATTAAAACTATTTAATTTAAAATAAAATAATTTTGTTAGTCTAGTATGATCCCAGCCGAAAGTCGTAACCGCGCCCACGCGACAGCCAGCGAAGGAAAATAACATTTAAGTTGAGTCGATGACATCAGCGCCAGCGCCGCGCCCGCTACCGCGCAGCTGCATGACCGCACGCGCAACCATCATTCATAAAAACTACTCATTCTCCACAAAAAATACACACAAACAGCCCTGTATCGCACATACTGACAACTATTTAAATAAAAGGTAAGATACTCAGTCGCTCACTATTTATTAATGCTTACACTAATAAATAAAACATTATAAAGAGGCTTTTAAGGACAGTCTTAGCTTTAGACAAAGCGTGTCGCTGGCTGGAGTAAGACAATCCGTCCGATGAAAGGAGACTCGGTCTTTCTAAATCAACGTCAAATTACCACCTCTTAATCTTTTGTAGACGATTCAGTTACACGCACGTGTTCCCACAGAGGACCAAATGGTCTCACCGGATGATATACAGATACTTTATACTAAGATAGCCGTATAAATCTGACGTTTGAGAAATTTTACACGTCTTTGTTAGTAATAGATGTTTCGTCGGCAAAGTGCCATATTATTTTACTATTACCGAGTGAATGGAATGCTACGTCGTAAATGACCCATTCTTTTGAAGTATTCTTTCAAAACATCGTCAATTGTAGTCTCTTTCTGAAGTTTATGGCGACAAATTTGTTAATTTGGAAAGGTAAGATATAAAATTTAATCGTGTGCTTGCTCAAAGCGATTATGCAACGAGATTGGTCGGGAGTGTTGGAGATCGTTGGCACTTAAGGCTTTATAGACAATAAAGCGGACAAGTGTAATGGGATCTCACAGCCAGTCTGCCTATAAGACGGGTCGCAGGTCACACGTTGAAAGACACCGGAGCGTGCGATGTCGATTGAGAATTCGCAATTTGCATAAATGAAACTGCCAGGAACATGTAACGCACTGGTAATAAAAGTTAACAATAAATTCAAAAAACCTTTATTGTTGTTCATTAACAGTATTTTTATACCCTTTCAATGTGAACGCTCTTATTGATATAATATAAGAGAGACTACTTAAATGCAACGACAATATAGATATTTCCGTAATGTATATTATATAAATGCGTATTTTATCTATGTGCGTTCGATAGCCGACTACGCCTTACAGAGTTAAACTTAGAAAGCTTGCTTTTGTTAGTAAACCTTTTATGAAGCTAGCTAAAACGGTAGTGGGTTATTATATACGATCATCGTTCCTTATTGCTTCCGATAAATGGAGTTAAAAGGCTATCTATTCGTTTTAATATAAGGATTATCTTTGAATAATAGCTAACAGGGCAATTTGTAACAATAAACAGGGGCACTATTATAAATTGTACTAGTTGTTATACCGTAGCGTACGTACCTATTTGAAAATTTGAATGATGCAAATAACAATATTAAGTCGAGTAGGCCGTGAAAATACAATTATTGTAACTACTTGGTGTCATAATACCGATTTTATCCGACTACGTCGAAGTAAAAAGGTTTTTTTTTTTAACAGTCTACATGTTATATACTTATGTGCTAGTGTGTTCCTTATCATAATATATTTTGATAAATGTTGCTTTAGTTAGAATATAATACATGTGTCAAGTGAAGTTATATTAAATTTTTAATATTCGATTTTAGATTTTCAAGCTGGTAAATGATTGCTGGTGTTGTTGTGCTGCATATAAGACGGTAAAATAAAGAAGGAACAATTATCGCATTATATTGTAAAAATATATTTATCATCTTGTGGCTTGTAGTTGGAGCTCTCATGAGCTGAATCCAAGCAAAAAATAGGCATTGGCTATATATTATAAGCTAGTTTTCGCCCGCGGCTGCGCCCACGTGCTAGAGGAAGTGGGTCAGGTGCTAGGTATAAAAAAGTAGCTGTAAGCCTTGGCATTTAAGTTTGCTTTATACCAAATATCATCACAATCGGTTCAGTTTTCTGTGAACTTTTTTACACTAAACATATTTTATTATCAGCAAAGTTAAAATATTTTCTTTTGTTACCTAGCTGATATCCTAGTTTTAACAAGCTCTTGGATTATTATAAAAATAAGTAATCGTAAAAACACTAGGCTTTTGATTATCTTGGCTGCAAGACGTTGATTGCTGGTGAAGATAATTGTTGGCTAAACAAAGCGTACGTTGAGCGTATGACGGGCGAGCCTGGAGGCGAATAGGAACGGGCATTCGTATGGGAAACGGAATAACTTATGTGAGTTGCGTAGACATTCGAATGGTAATGGTTATTTCGACAATAAGTTAAAAATGTTTTATTTTACGCTTATACAAAATTAATTATGAAAAATATGGAACATAAAACAACGTATTTCAATTTTATTATTACTGCATTAAATTATCTTAGAATAAAAGAAATGTACACATATTTCTTTTGTGTACTTTAATTAAAAATTAAGTAACTATTTATGAATAATTCTTACAAACTTCTCCTTATTTCTTGTTTTATATTCTAATTTCCTTTTGAACCTTAAATATTATTATTTATTTCAACTCTAAATAAGGAAATCATTGCTAGTCACAATATGTAGCAGCGTACGCGCACTCACATAATCACCGATCCATTAGACGGGATAAGTGCAGTTAATTCGCGCCCTTCAAATCTGCGCCTGCGCCATTCGAGATTAGTGATCCACAGCTGTTCTAGTAGGTATTTTATTAATTAATATGAAAAATGTTATTAAAGATTTTTAGAGATTTATTGTGATTCAATTACGCCGACGCTGATAATAATTAATGGATTAATTTGTTTGTTTTTTTTTTAGTTATTAACGTTAACGAAGAACAATTTTTTGTTCGCACTTTATCCGCTTATTTTTATCTTGTTTTTTTGTTTATCCCTGACTATATGTTAGGCTTAGTGGTTTATTCGTGATGAGGTAACAAACATACAAAGGCTTACGTATTTATAATATTAGTTTTATTTATCAGTTATTCGTAGTAAATTGTAAATGGCGAATGTTTATATTATTTCTTTAAATTCAATAGTGTCTAAAGCAGACAAAATGTTGTCAATTGTAAAAGGATTTGAACTGACAGATCATATATACTATTTTTCTTACAATCAATCAAATGCATTATTATTACTATTATTACTATTAATTGATACTTACGATTGTATCCTTACTATCCCTAAAACGACTAAAAAAAAAATCCCAACTAATCTTATGAACGCGAAATAGAGTTTGTTTGTTTATTACGCTTTTACGTCTTAAATTCGATCATCATGACATTTTGCATACACGTTGTCAGGTAAACAGAAAAGGATATAAGGTACCTCATGCTAATATGATAATTAAATATTTATTAATAAGTTTACTAAGTTACCTAAATGTCCCTCTGCGTGACAAGAGCCTAAGGAAAAGGGTTAAAACTTATTCAACTATGTTGACCAGTCCGGGTTCTTCATTTGCCAGAATTTCACACGATACAGGTTTCATTACGATGTTTTTCTTCACTACCAAATGCGAGATTAATAAACACAAACGTTTTCACCTGAGGTTACCTTGATTTGAACCCACGATCGTTGGATGAAAATGTACGTGTTCTAATTATTGAGCCATTGGTGAACTGAGAATTTTTCAATTTTTTATTTCATTCTAAGTAAACCCTTCCTAATTATTGTTTTTATTATATCTATAACCTTTTGGAAGATTTTTCCTCAATTATCTTGTAGGAAGGGAAAAGGGAAAAAATAAATATTTGTTATCCTTATTTATAGCTATCCAGCTAGCTGTGTAAGTACCCGTCCAGAATTCCACCGAATATGGTATGAATAAATATTATAATATAATCAATATCGCACTCAGCAATCTGTCCTCCTGTGTACAGCCCTATAATATTAGTAAAACAATTACTTCTACTTCTATTAGCACACAACTTGCTCAAAATATATATCATTTCATCAAAAATATGTACAAATATTTAGTCGTAAAAACGTATCGTTCGTTCTAAAGCTTAAAATTATAATAATCTGAATGTTTTCTATCAATAGGATAAACGAATTTACATAATTTGAATATTAGTATGGTTTTACAAAATCAATGTCTTTTCTAGATCTTCAATGGTTATTTAAAAAAAATACAATTTCACACACTTTAATTGCACGTCAGACTTATAACTCTGGAATCACTTAGTCTATGCATGAGGTGCTTATTCATTTGTGCGTCGCAGTCGGCTCGTTAGCAATTGGACATGCCCGTTGCACGAAATATTTCAGCGATTGAAGCGGCGGTAAATTGCAAGCAACAATAGCACGCGCCGCGCCAACGAGAACCTATTTACTGGAAGGGTTTTACGATTCACTCGTTATCTAGAAATTATGTTTGCCGGTCTTCTCGGACTTGAGAAAACACCTTCGTATAAAATACGAGGTTACTGACAAATATCAAGGCCGCAGTTCATTATGAATAGACTGACAGTACAGAATTTGGCATCAACCTTCGAAGCGTAAGAAGACAGCCGTTGACAGGGATTCCATAGCCGAGCTTGTATTAATTACGGCGCGATGATCCGAGCGCGGCGAGCGTCGGACGCATCCATCACCCGTGCCAGATACCACGTTATGAATGACCAACAGATTTGTACTCGTAATTTGTACCACTGTCATCACATTTCAAAGACAAATATAAAGGATTGAGGACCGGAATGACAAGTGTCAGCGTACTCGTTCGGATGGTATTTTAAAAGACGTTTTTATTTTACACGAGCAACAAGAGGTGGATTGATCGAGACAGGTTTCAAGTGCCGTTCGATGGCCAGGTACGGGCGACCCGAGTCCTTTAGTGTTTCCCTTGCTATTCTCAGAAATGTCCTCATGCACCCTTCATGTTTTTACAGTGTAACTGTTATTAAAATTACGTTTATTTCTTTTTATAGTATTTAACATACGATTGTGCTCTTACACGTTGAGTCTTTCTATGGATAAGGAATAGTTAGAAGTATATAATATTTATTTGTGTATGTATTTGATACATGAAAACGAGTTACATCAATCTTATTGTATATAACGCTAATGCAATAGCGATCAAGCGGTCAATTTGGAACATGACATCGTCATCGTGATTGGAATATTAATTCGTTTGCTATCGGAGCTGTCGTCGGATCACAATTACACGCACTGATGATATCGGATGCGCTCGCGCCGGCGGCAAAGCGCATGCGTCAAAATTTAATTACCTGCGATATGTTTTTTTTATTTTACGCAATTTTAATAACTTTTAATTTGTATTAAAAAAATATTTTTTTCTTTCCTTTTTATTAAAATTTTATTTATAATGTTTATACTTAAATAAAAGAATACTTGAAGAAATCACATGTGACGTTAGAAGAAAAATTGATTTAAGTTTTTGGATAGGTAACCGCTTCGTTATTAAATATTAATCAAATTATAAAATCAAACAAGCAGGTTTATCAGCTCGTGTCAAACGGCTGTTTTCATAAACATTGTTTAGGGTTATGTAAGTCCTTACAATATGTATCCACGCTGCAAATGTTGAAAGTCATGGTTGTTTTACCGAGCATCACGGTGAAATATACAGATTAAAATCTCCACCATGACTGAGCCGTCAGGGGTGTGGCAGTGATTCACTGGCGATTGTAATTTCTAAGAACGAAAGACAATATTGTGATTTTTATTAATTTATCTTTTCATAATAATAGCTTAATTGACGGCCCCGGTGATTCATAGCGTCTCGGACATGCCGTGATTTGTTAAATGTCGATGTTTGAGTTTTTAATTATACGTAACTAAAGACGCGGTATTGGGGAGGCGGGTCATGGTTCGTCACGGTCATCTCGCCGAGCTCGGCTCCGACTCGTTTTTTTGTTACCGAATACTTTGAACCTTTTGTACTCATACTGGAACCATTTTATATCTGACTATTTAACGTAAACAAATTTTGATATCCATAAAGACAGTGATAAACAATGCTTTAATGATTCGCGTGTGTACAAAAACATACATACGCCCTTTTCAAATATAATATATTAAATTAACCGTTGACATTACGAAGGTCCATCAATCACTTGTAATATTCCGATACGAATAACATATTTGTAACCTACTTGCAACAGAACAGGCATGGAGTGTTTCAATAAATTGAAGTGTCAGTTATCTTTGATGCAGAGAGAGGATAATTATTAACTAAATGTAGAAATTTATGCTTTGTTACATACATAAATGCTGTATATCCTTGTTTTACTACTTCACGTAAAAATATTCGAATATTTTGTTTATTGTTTTGAATTGATTATCTTAAATTACGCGAAGTTTATTGGAATGGATTTAGACACGATGTAAGTAATTTTGCTTATTATTTCATTTATTGATTTTTAATTTACTCTTCCCGACTGTACTGGCCGTCGTCGCGTTTGGACTCTACTGCCATTTACCATCAGGTGGAGTGGTGGCATTTTCCCTCCCTTAAATATAAAAAAAATATATCGTTTGAAAAATATTTTATATATAGGGATGGTATGTAAAATATTTTACATACATATATATGTTATGTTATGTTTGAATATACAATTAAATAAAACCTCTTAATATATTACCAAATTTCCTAAAACCCACCTTGCACAAATTACAGACAAACTGACTGTATATTGTTAAATATTATATGTAAATTATTAGCTTTTGTATTGATCAAAATTGTCACTAACGTTACTATCAAATACACCTAAAATTCATATTATTACAGCTTATATTTTCTTCTTTTTTATAAGTTTAAAATTCTAATTTAAAGTTCTTCAAAAGTATTTTTATGTAAAGGGTCCGGTATAGGGTCTCCTTTTTTATTCAATATAACTGCAGTAGTTATAATATTCGTGAGAATTCATGTGAGGTCAATTTTAATTTTCAGTAACTTTATTAATTTAGACCAATGAGTGTAATATTAGTATGTTGTTACGTAGTTCAAGACCTACAGAGCGCGCGTGCGCCCCGCTGCGAAGCAACATGTCAGCAACTCTGCCCAGACCCGAAGACAAAAGACAAATTAATTTTGTACACAAGGCATTTAATTTGAATGTGAATAGCGTGAAGTGCGACGAATGGCCGCGGAGAACAATAGCCGGCGCCGATGATCCCGCCTTTTTGTTTTGTACTCGCCGAGAGTAAAAAGTCTAAACGCTCAACAGACAATTCCGTATTATGATATGGACACAGTAATGGAGGGTCGGCGAGGCGCCTAATAGCTTATAATATTAAATGTTCGTGATAGCAGAGCGAAGGGCAGCGGGCGGACCTCGGCCTAAGCCTCGATGATCGCTGTCCGGAAATAATCGTTAAGTGTGAAACATTTAATCTTGAAAATAAACAACGTTGGGAATACGTTTATTTCCAGTCTGTTTTAGGATAAGGCAATGTATCACATTAGTTTATTTTGTAATTAATTTAATAATATAATATAGTTTACAAATTCGTTCACCGAAATTCATTGTACAATGATTTGTCCGGTTTTGCTTTATGCAATAATACGACCATGTTAGAGTGATCTTACATAATATTGAGAATATTAAATGTTTTAATTGAATCGGTTGTGTAAGGTATCAATTTATGACGCTATGAAATATGTCCCGCGATGAAACCACTTAACACTTTCTCTGCCATACGTACAACATGTTTGACTTATATTATTAGTCCATCAATCAAGATCCAATTTTGTTTTGAATCGTAACTGTTAGTTAAACACTAACAATCGTCCGATGCATGGCTCGTCCGCCCATCAATCAGAGGTGTTGACGGAGCCTTCGGCTGTCGCAAGCGGCGGCTACGGCAACCTAAAATAGAAGAAGAGCTTGAAAACTTTTAATTGTACCAAGTGTACATACTTCGCTTTATTTTTTTCAAAAAAAAATTAAATCGTAACTTAATTATAGCTGAAAATGTCTTATTAAGTTTCAATTTTGTGTGAAGTTTATATTTAAAAAAAAAAACTATTTATTAAAATTTAATATATAACAACACCCACGAAATTTAAATTTGGTAATTTAGTTTTTTAGGTAGCGAAATAATATATGTTATAAACGTTAATAACATTAAATCGTTTAAGTTAATTCTGTTATCGCCTCTCGGACTATAATGATAGCTCTCGGCTGAACCCGACACATCCAATTCACATGTTAAATGGAATTCCCTTTGCGCCTTGAAATTATGGACGTCCGTATCATTAAAGTGTTTGAATGTTTGTTTCTTTGACGGTTTTGTTCAGATGTTTTATCCAATTAGTGCTACCGTGTCTAAAGGATAATACTGTGATGAATGTATAAAGACTACACAGCGCGTTAAAAACGGAGCCATTTTGGGTAACTTTTAACAAAATACAAATTTAAAACGATTCATTTCTAAATAAGAACAGATATAATATATGGGTCCTTGTGCAAGCCTTACGTTACGGGTACGTACGAGCCGGTTGGCGTGGTTGGTAGAACACTTGCCTTTCACGCCGAAGGTTGTGGGTTCGATTCCCACCCAGGACAGACATTTGTGTGCATGAACATGAATGTTTGTCCTGAGTTTGGGTATAATTATCTATATAAGTATGTATTTACAAAAAAAAAGTAGTATATGTAGTATATCAGTTGTTTGGTTTCCATAGCACAAGCTTTGTACAAGCTTAATTTGGGATCAGATGGCCGTGTGTGAAAAATGTCTCATAATATTATTATTATTAATGTCTCATAATATTATTATATTATTATTATTATTAGCACTACTTAATATGTTGTGTTCCGATTTGAAGGACGAACTCCCGCACGTAGTCAGTGTATTTACAGGCAAAAGTGAAATAATTACTGCTATCGTATTGGGGATGTAACTTATATGGTGGTGACTTCTATTGGGTTCTAACTTATATGGTGGTGGCTTCTCGGGTCGGGCACAATTGATGGCCGCTTACCTATCTAAAATTAAAAAAAAGCATACACAACTAACTAAAATATGTCTACATTTCAAGTTAGCGGAGAAAAATCTAATAACTCAACATACTGAGTAAAATCTGACTCGGAGTCAAAATGATTACGAAACATTTAATTCATTCACATAAAAAGTACAATAGAATAAGGCTATGTCGCGCATCCATTTATTGTTGTAACAATTAACAAGTACATAGAAGAGCAATGAGTCACGCGTCGCATAATGAACGCGACTAGGAGAAGGAAGTGCGGCCATGACAGATGATCGATGTTCACTATCAGAATGGCCAAGAAAGCCGGAATATATTACTGTTTAAATGGTAATTAATCAAGTCTTTTGTAGATGTAACTGTATTATTAGTCTACGTTTTATAAGATTCGTAATCGTTTGAAATATCTTGATAAGAGAACGAAAGTTTATGTAATTATTACACACACGCATTTATATTGTTTACAGTAACAGCCTGTCAATGCTGGGCTTAGGCCTCCTCTCCATTTTGAGGAGAAGGTTTGGAGCTTATTCCACCACGCTGCTCCAATGCGGGTTATATTGTTTGGTTTACTTAAATGTTCATTCCTAACGACTTAGACCTTCTCCAATGCCAACAATTAATTTTACAAACAAACAAATGATCACTGTTCTTTATATTGACTGATTATTATTCACAAAATAAAAACATCTTAGACAGTAATAGTGTTGTGGTATCTGCGGCACCATCAAACGCCACGCTATTTGTCCATAAATCTACTTTAAATCAGCACAATAATACAAATACAAATTACACAGCAATAAATTACGTCTGTATGGGAAAATCTCGTATCTGGTTCGAGTGCGCTATCATCGATGGTCCGGTTTAATTTAATTGACTGAGCTACGTGTCGATGATAAATGTAAGCGGGGTTAAACATATGCGGGGCTCATGAATAAATCGCCCTTCGGTGAGACGAGCTGATTTGCGATAAGCGGGTATTTATTGCGTTATTTGTGCGTGCCACCTGACGGGAGATGCGAGAGATGCGGCAACGGCGTCCGCCGCCACGGGAGGCGCTCTATTGCCTTTCACTCCAGGCCTTCCCTCCCGGGAACACGCCCGTCGAACGCCCTTCACCGCATAAATCACAATGTTGCACCATTCATTGCTGATGAATTTCGCTTATTCGATAATGTTTCCCGGAGAGATGAAGCTACAGGTAGTCCTTTTCACCAGCATCAGGGTTGCCACCATGCAGGTTGAAGAATAGAAAAGATGCATGGCAATATTATCTGTACAATATTAATTTTATTACCGTGCTAGATGTACATAATATTATTTTTATCAAATGATACGGTTTATTCTGGTTATTTATCGATTAAGTCTTGACATGTTTCTGGCATATTATAGTTCCTCTTATCTTGTCAAAGTACCCCAAACAGCAACATTTACGAAAATTGTTTTATATTATCTATAATTCAAATTCGTATGTTTGCTTACTAAAGAGAAAGGAAAAAAGGTTTATTTAAAACAGAATATATTATAAATATCATACAGTGATAAAATAAAAAATAAAATTATAATTAAAAAAAAAAGCTTAAATACTATTTACAAACTTATATTTGGTGTCTGTTAGATTGACTTTAATTAAACCACTCAATTTTAGTTCAGTTATTTAATATGCTATACTGCTAACTATGTAATTTAAGTCTGATTTCGCCTTGACGTATGCATAAAAAACTAATACGAATGGTTCATATAAAAACCCAAGGAAATGAAACAGAAGGCCTACCATGCTAACCGTCAGTTACTATCGCAACATGGCCTACATGAACTCATCTGAATTATTAATGTATTGAAATCCGTGAGGAGCACCAGGCCCTGTACTTGTTTGAATAGCAATTTGCGTTGCTGATCATACCCGGTAGTGACACAAAACCGCTACTAATTAATGCGCATAAACATAATCAGTAAAATTTATTATAGCATAGCATTTCGGTCCAGATTCCTTGTATGTCTGTATGCCTATTTGATGTTGGGTAATATATTTGAAACGAGATTGCAAATTAGTGTAGGTTTGAGCTCGCTTTGCTATTGATCAAAAACAAATGAGTGATATTTAAAACTGGTTTTGTGACTGTGTTTGTAAAAATAATGCAGCTATGTCAGACTGAACGCATTATCTATGTTTAATAAATATTCAACGGAATTTGGTTAAATTTAGTTACAAAATATTAGTGTCGATAACGAGACGGTATCAGCTTAAAATATCCTTCTGCTGAGCAAATACAGCTTAAAATATCCTTCTGCTGAGCAAATACATCGTTACGAGCTACTAACTTAATCCACAAATCTCTTCTCCTGCTTGGTGGCCAAACATGGATGTCCAGCGAAGGGAAGACTCTGAAGTATTAGGGAAAACCCCGAGAGGGGACAATAAAAAAGTAGTCTTAGTAGAAGTCAGTAGTCTAAAAATCGTGTTTTACTCTGCTAATAGTGCCTGGTCTTCTAATGTGAGGGAATAGAGAGTACACTTTTGTTTGCGGGAACACACATTGTTACAATATTCATTACGTTGATTTTTTATTTATTTTACTCTTGATAGAATCAAATATGTATCTACGCACAAGAAGAAGCAATACTATACACCTTATAAACATCTATTTCTTACATGTCAAATGGCTTTAATAGTGATATCTACCACATAAGAAATCATTAGTTACTTCTTAAATCTTTATCTATTAGGTACTAAAGTAAATATCAATAATTTCTACATGCAAATATATCACTTCAACGATACATTTCAAAACAAATTTATTGGCTTGTAATGATATTCATAAGGTGGTATATGCAAGTTATGAGTAGGAACTGAATATATACGTAGAGACTAAGCGAGTCCGGTGTCCGCATGTACCCTAAGGCGCCTATTGCCGTCGCGAACTAAAAATGTGTGTAAATTATGAAGATTATATGAAAAAGAGAAATGTGTTACATTTAATTTTATTACACACGATAACTTATGAGCTAGCCACGGCACTCGCTTGAAAAACACGTTGGTAAAATGTTAGAGTTCGAATTGGATATATCATATTCATAATAAATTTAATTTTGAGACTTAAGGCTAGATGTAATAAGTATTAAATTACATTGAACTGACTTGGTTGTAGTGACATTTAGTTAAATACAATGTTTCGTAGTTACATACAGATCATTTGTGACATTAAAATATCAATAAATTTATGGTGTTGAGATAGCAATGGCATTTTCAGATGAGCGTCTTATCCTTCTCTTTATCTATGTATGCAAAATTCTTGACACAACACGTTAAGTGTATAAAATACATTTAATCGGTTTAATGATTTTAATGATAAAAATATGATTTGGTGATTAAAATGCAATATTCAATAAAACGAATCAGTATTGATAGTATTATATATTAATCTATAGTTAATATTATGTATAGTTCTCTTTCGCTCTTTTTATACATTAAATAAATACGTATATTGAATTATTTTCAATTTTTCTTCCCCGTTTTAATACGTCGGGTTATATATGTATTTCATATTTTATTAAATCATAGAGAAAATTTCGAGTTCTAAAATTAATATAGTAAGCTATTAAAATACATTTAATTTCATTATATTTATTTTGGACAAACACTATTAAACAAAATTATTTTAGCGCCACATCTTAGGTAATATATAAATACTCTGTATCGCCCCATTCGATGTTATTTATAAATGCACAGATTTCTTTATAGGATTGCAAAAATTTTATCAACATAATAACTACAGATATCGGTTTATCGAGAGACATAAAACTGATATAAAATTGTCTTTGCTGTAATGTGGTCATAGGGCATTAAAATTACTGGAATACGAATAGTTATTTGTCGAGATGAGCTGTCTAGCTGAGATATGTCAACCTAAAGCTGACTGCCGCTGATGTTATCGTGCGTAATTTGTAGCAGCGAGACCAATCAAAATATTTGTTTATAGCGATTGAGATTGTATCAGTTCTTATAACGTCACTGTACGTCGGTCGATAGCTTATCTCTGAGGTAGTGCTGCTCGTAACTCCGACATTAGCGCTCTTGCATCCTTTGGTGACCAGCCGCTCCAACATTGAGCGAGATCCGATAAGGATCCTACGAAATATCTGCATCTTAAAACGAGTAAGATTTTACAAGCAATCCTAACTCCTCAAATAACTTGGTATGTATTACTCTATAAATTCTGTATAATAAATTCTGTACAAGACAAACTGAGTACTTGGACAATACTAACGCAGGAAAGAATGTCATAACAACAAACATCTAAAATATGTCAAGCCTACCATCCAGCTAATGGTGATCATGGGAAAACAAAAAAATATTTGTTAGAGATGTCCGCGCTAATGTGTAACCAAGCGAGCCAGCGAGTGACACGGAAACTCTCTTCACACACGTCTGACCCCCAACAAAGGAGTTCTGTTTGTCTTGGATCGCTACTAAAATATTGAAACGAGCGCTGAGTGCGTGCTTGTCTCCGCGACCAAGCGTTTACCTCAATTTTCTTTACACCACTTAAAGACAAGCTACTAAACTTTTATTGATTCAATATAATGATATAATATCATTTATAATTAAATATTAATAGAAATAATATTTCTCGTAAATAATATCGAAGATTATCGTTTTTTGTGTACGATTTATTTTATAAGAAGGACAATACAACGTATACCATTCAATAATGGATATTATTGGACCACAAACGTGATATCAATAATAATAATTATATTAGTAATTAGTGACAAAAACTTTTATCTTAATTAAAAACTCCTTAATATGTCGAATGTGACATTTTCATAAGTGACTGGCTCTAAGCATCGTGTCGACATCGCTTCTGTGTAGTGTGCTCGGTCCTAGTTTCCGGCAAGCGTCTCACGGTCTTGTTTACTCTTGCGCCACGGTATTTCGGTTCACCGCCGCACGGCGTCCGGTAAAGTTCACCCGTCAGTGCGAAATGTTTAACTGACTGTGTACTCACTAAACTAGTGTGTAACTATCTTCTTCCGAATACCTTTACTTTTACTGAGAAAAATAAATTTCATTTTAATTGGTATTTTATTAGTAAATGAGAAAGTAGTCAATAACGTTTTGATCACTAATATTAACGATGGCAAAGTATTCTTTGTTTTACATAGGTATCTTTATATAATGCTTAACCAAAATTGGGATGAAAGATGGCAAATTATTTATGAAATATTTTTTTGTTCGTTTAAATCGATTGAATGTCTGTTCAGACTGCCTAAATCACTTTCGATTAAACAGTTGATAGGCTAAAATTTTGTAATAACATAAAATTCATTTAATATATATAAAACCATTTTCCTTTTGTTTTTCCTCTCAATAGTTTCGTTTCAATAAAATTAATATAACACTTGAATGTAACAAACGCTCGTATTGTTCTGTATTCAACATTTCTAACTTAATAATTGCTACATAGGGCGTTTGTCACGCAAGACTCTCCATGACCAATTAGGTGGGCGCCTCACTCGGAAACCTGCACAATAAATCAATAATTAAACCGTCCATCTACCGGCAAATACTGATTTATTTGCACCTTCTGGCCACGATCGCCTCCGAATGTCGCACGCGCTTACTTATTACTTTTCCTTTGATTGCACTACATGTGTCGCACCAATTACTGACCATACTTGCACGAGATATTATTTTCTATGAGCAACGACCATAATTTCAAAGGTGGAAGGTTTCCACTGATTCTACCGCAAAATTTGTAGTATGAAAGATGAGTCAGAGAAAGAGATATAACAAAGTATATTATATCAAAAGTGGGAGGTATTTATGCATTGTCCGTTCGCTATTAGTTCGTCTGGTTATCATCCACTCATCAATAATAATAATTGTATCGGCAAAATTTCGGTTAGAAAGATATGGTAATAAGTTAATAATAATAAAAACCTTGCCTCAATTGTCGTTTCCTTAACCTTATTTATTTAACAATAATTACAAACATTCGCAGAGTCCTCGCTAATTGTATGAGTAGTTCTATAACACAAGTTGTGTATTTGTATAACATTTTCCTGTTAATTTCTCTTCAACCAGTGCAAAGTGAATGATTAATAATGGTTTACTTGGTTTATTAAAGACAGTATTTAATTAAGAATGGGTTCCAGTTATACAATAGAAATTAACTTGATCTTTAGTTGTAACTTTTACTGTTAGAATATAAATATAACGGCGATTGTTTTATTATAACATCGTAACAAATTGACAAGCATGACATTTTTAATTATTCGATATCTAGAGATTCCCTTTTCTTAAGGTGCTTAAACAACGATTGACGTCAGCTTCTAACTATAAATAATCGGTGAATGGTCCTCGAGGTACTTGTCGTAGTCACGAGTATTGGAATTAATGTAAATTAAAAGACATCGAATAACTATCTTACGCACAATCATTGTCGTCCAGTGGCGTCAAGCAAAGTTGCGTCTCGACGGCGACAGCTCTCCGTCAGCACGAGGGCCCTCTGCGAGGACGCGAGTGTTTTCATACTCACACACTGCAGACGTGTTAATTCGTAGGCACTGTTTTTTTTCTATAGTGATCGACGACTGTGGGAACGTTTTGGGTGCCTTCATTAGAAGTACCTACTTGCAGTAACAAGCAAACATACCGAATAACTTCACATATCGCTCCCGCGTGAAGTCGTTCCCCGATCTTGATATTTACTACAATTCTTTACACATCGGTAATAGGCGTTCGCTATGCGATGGCCGATTGTTGTGCATAGATAGCGTAGAAGCGCGTTATAAAAATCATTTTAGTTTCCAATTTAAGCGTCATTGTCTGCGAGACGTGAAAGTTGTCAGTGGCGCCGACACCAATAAAACAGTCGGAAACGTTGGGCACGCGCGTCGTGGCAAAGTAGCGGGTGACCGTTAATACTCCTGAGTGATGTTTAGCCATACGTAGGCTAGTGTTTTGTTCTCGATGATATCCAAAGTCCAGCATTGAGATAATATCGATGTGAGCAGGCCATATATTATTCTGACGGGTCAACAATAAAACAGGATATATGTTAGCACCGACGCGTCCGTATCCAAGAGTAACTGAGGTTAACGATAAATGGAAGCCGGGATGAACCTTCACCTTAGAACATTGTGCTTTATTATGACGGAAAATATTTTATCACTTATCAATGCATTTTATAATAGCTTTGCTGAAGAAAAGGCGCAGCGGGGAATCTAAATCGCATCATAACTTATTTTCTGTGGAGACAAAACATTTTATTTTATTAGCAGGTTCATAGACTTGTATAACATAGATGATATATGATACTCGTACCATTTGATTAATAAATAACAATAGACAAATTGAATTCTCAAATAGATTTACATAAATAGTGTGCAATAGGTGTACTATTATAATGCTATAACGTGTTGTAAGACAATACCCCAATGGGTCCTCCCACCACCCACGTGGGTCGTTTGGTAGACGCCGTGTGCGCAAGCGCATGCTAATCGCTTCTAATCACGGCTCGATCGAGAGCTGATTCATCTAAGTCTTACAATCCTGTATAATGTTTATTTACCAATCAGTGTAGTTAATACCGGCCGTGACCATAAAAGGAGTTATATTTGTCTTGTGTCGCTCTCAATTAGTGGGTGAGGGCGAATCGACGCTTTATGTGGTCCCCGAGTTAGCATCGACTTTTGGAGTATATTTTTGTTAATGTCAAATGTAAATGAAAGAGTATTATTAATGTTTGCTTCTTCAATTCCCTTCACTGCCTTTTATAGTTTCGCGGCACGTTTTATTATTATAAAAGTATCAACATTAGTGTGATGTAATATCATGAAGGAAATATTATATTTTAATAAAACTCATTGTTTTAAGTAAATTGTAAAAATTATACTTTTTAAAAATTTATATTCTACTGATGTGAGCCTAGCAGCCCACGTTCGTCAATATGCGATTTAAATTCGTGGCGTTGCAAACATTTGCTCCGGCGCAGGTGCAGGATGAGAGACGTTGTTGAGGAGAGGGGGGTTAGGGGAGAGAGGGGGTTTGAGGTGGCGCCCGGTGGCTGGTCCGCCCAACTCTTTGTTTACGTAACGCCCCCACTCATTACACGAATGAGCAGTTTCATAATCCGCAACATATGAACGGGCGAAAACTTACTACTCTCAAAAAAGAAACCAAACCTGTAACAAATTAATTTTATTATCTCGGAAAAAGCTACTTCTTTATAGTATATATTAATATAAAACCATAATTTTATTATAATTTATTTCTATAGGTACATTAAATTAGCGACCCGCTGCGCGAAACAGGCGTATCTTGAGTTCGTGTTCTTGATAATACGCTTGTTTTTAGCTTAATATGCCTCTTTATTAACATAAAACACTTTGGTTGTACTTATTATTATGCTTTTTTTATAATTTACTTTCATTGCCTTATAATAAATAATATTAAGATACGATGCAAATACAAACAAACGGCAAGTCGCATGCCCTAAATAACAGAGACGTCTTGGTTTTCGAGGAGCTAACTGGAAACGAGGGATGCAGTACTTAATAATGTTACTGCCAGCGCGAGACAGAATAAAAAAAATAAAATTAGATGCTATTATATAATTTGTATGTATATAATGTATTAGAAATGGTACGACAAAATATTCAGTTCAGATATGATTAAATAAAATTAAAACAGTCAAGTTCAATCAAGATCCATATACTTATGCAAAATTAAATGAAAAAACTTATAAAGTAAAAACGATGAAAAACCACAGATGACTGTTAATAGGAAGCTGTATGGCACTCCACGTTGTCGGCGCCGATTGGTGCCGTTATCCGCTTACTTCAACAGTACACCACGCGTGCTCAATTGCTTAGATTTACATTGCTATGTACAAACTACAAGTGCCTACTATTCGTTATGGATAATAGTCATGATGGAAGACTTTACAGATTATAACATTAGACTGTTACTTGTAAGCATTGCTTTTCAGGAACAGTCTTTTTATTTATTTGAGCAATTTTTTGAGCCGAGATGGCCTAGTGGTAACAACGCGTGAATCTTAACCGATGATAGTGGGTTCAAGCCCGGGCAAGCACCACTGAATATCCATGTGCTTCATTTGTGTTTATAATTCATGTCGTGCTTGACGGTGAAGGAAAACATCGTGAGGAAACCTGCATGTGTCTAATTTCATTGAAATTCTGTCACATGTGTATTCTACTATAATTTAATAATATATATAATAATAGAATAAGCTCCAAACCTTCTCCTCAGAATGAAGAGGAGGCCATAGCCCAGCAGTGGGACATTAACAGGCTATTACTGTAATTTGTTGAAATTGAAAACGAAGATATTAATAATAATAATAATAAAATCATTTATTTCGACCAAACAGGGATCATAAATACAAGACAATAAATAGTAAAAAGACAAAAATTGCAATAATAATATTTTACAGATTTTATATATTATAAATTAGATTAAATTAATTCGAATTAAATTACCATACCAAATTAAATTAAAATTATTTAAATCTAATCTAAATTAATTAAAACAAAATAAAATTTGAATTAAATCAAAACAATTAAAATTCAAACTAATCATAACAAATCAATCATATTAAATTATATTAAATCAGACTAAATAAAATGATATGATAGATTAATGATAGATTAAATCATATTAAATTCCATTAAATTAAATCAAAAATAAATTTAAATTAAACAATGTCATGAATGTAATTATTGTTAATTTACACATTAATATGCATTATTAGTGCATACATGAATCATATTGCAATGATTCAAGTACTCCCGAACCCTGCGCAAAAGAGATGTACATCGCTTACGCATGGTTGTATAAAAACAATCGATTCGCGAATCTGCGAACATCCCTGATGCACTACAGTACCGCGGCAGCCCCAGCAGCACCCTAAACGCATTATTATACTGGACACGAAGTGCTCTGAACTGTTTCTATGATGAGTATATGTTACTCAAAAGCTGCATGTGTAGAAGTTTGTACAAAATGCTTTGAATAAGGTGATATTAGATGAAATACATGTGTATATGTTTTTATTTCATTAAGAAATTGGTAATTATATTCACATGAATATTTCAGTCAAATTGACAAGATTGTTAATGTTGTAATGCTGAACAATTTTTAGTCAAACCTTAATTACATGGTCATACCTTTATTACATGGTTTTGGGCTTACTGAAGTATATCGACCGGGCAAAAGAACTAACGTAAATACAGACACACACATCATACATTACACACAAAACACGATAAACAAACACATACCAAGAAATTATCATTATTTTTTATCCGAATACATAAATTATATTACCCGCTAACAAAAATAACATAAAATCATGATTCTTTCATCGTCTTTCTAAAAACAAAATCGCGAATCCCGGTTCTTCAAAACGTGAAAAATTGATAAAAAGGACGTTTAAAAATCGTATACTTAGTTAAAATTTGCAACCTTAATTTTTTTAAAGAATGTTTTATAAGCAACCTAAATATGAAACTGATCATCGCAATAATAAAAAAAAAATGGTCTGAAACAAAAGCCGACACCTGGGAGATATAATTGCAAAAATAAACTATAACAGCAACGAAAACGTCAAAAGTTTACTATTTTAGTTTTTATTTCAACACCAACAAATACTTAAAGCTACGTTCCAATTTCCCTTAGCTATAATTTATTAGATGTTCTTTGTTCAGAAATGACCGTTATGGCTTATGTGTCTGTAATGAAAAATAGAATAAAAATTTAGATTGTCCAGGTAACGTAGGTTAGCCTACAATTTATAAAAACCATCATTTATTACAGACATTTCTTATCTTAACAAAAGTAAAGCTACACATAAAGTTAAAACGTGTATTCTGGTCACGTAATAAAAAAGTTAAATAAGTAAATATAACATAAATTTAAGACTTGTGAAGGCATAAAATTAGGTATACTCCGATAGTTTGGAGAACGGCGCCATTGCGTGTTTAGCTTATGTCAAGTGACCGATGTCGTTGATGAGAACAGGTTCTACACGGGTTACAATAATACTGCAATTAAGTGGGCGTATTGACATAGTTCCTTTTGTTTATAGCCTATAAAAGTATTAACTTATAACGACGACCATGTCATTCAGCTCGAATAGCAAAAACAAGATCGTTATTTAGGCTATGTAATTAAGATGAAGATAAAATACTTAGTCTTATTACAACATAATTCGCTTTGCATTGTGTTTAGTTAATATCTATAATGTAAGCTCATTGATTGATGTCAATGTGCGTATGAAACAAAAATATTATCAATCATGTATTTAACATAATTATGTAAGATACACTTTACGGGTCAGATATGTATAAAAATTTGAATACACAAGTGTAGCGGCGGGTATAAGGCAATAGAGAATATTTATACCCTGTAACTAATTTCCATGTGACATGACGGCAGTTCTGCCTTAAAAAATTAAATTAATAGCTATAGTCTTAACGTTACGAAATTGAATAAAATAAACGTAAATTATAACTCAGCGGTAATTGAAAAGTTGTGACCCCGATAAAAAACAAAAGTTACGTTCATGTAAACTGCCAAAATCAAGAGGCGCCACCTAATTATCAGCTATAAATTTGTGTACAGAACGTATTACGTAAAAGTACGCATTACATTAATCCCGCCAACACGCGCATGCGCAGCCTTGTTTTGTTTATTAGTGAGTCAGTATTTTTGAAAGTGACGATTATAAATTAGCAGCGATTCTTCTTGGTTGCGACACCAACCAAACGACTCTTAACGGAAATGACTCGGGCCTTGCTCATTCGAGGGCTCTCGTGAGCACGCGATCTCATCTATCAAGCATTTTCTTCCTGTTAACAATAAACGTTTACAATACAAGTTATTTTTAAAGCTTATTAATATTTATATAAGATAATACCCTTCAGATGTTAAGTAATTAAATTAAATATGAGTTACCTTATACAATATCATATTCTTTGACGATGTGTCGCAATGTCACATCAAATTTTAGTTTTGGCGCCACGCATAGTGTTACCTCTTAAATATATGGCCGTTACTGGTTTACAAATGTCTGGCGCCTGTCCAAGTTACATTGGATTATAAATAAATTAATAATCATTTTCTTTTAGGCCCAATTTTAAAGAATAACGATAAGATCGATGAAAATTATGATTATAAAGGGGTTTTATATGTAATGAATATAAGTTAGAAATATATAGTATATAAATGGTATAAAATAAAAGGCTGTTGTTTTTGAAACATGTGTACGTAGCAGAAAATAAAAGTAATTTCCTTCTGATCGTAATATTATAATGCACAAACACACACACAGGAAATGCACAGACACAGGAAATATTATAATGCACAAGTGTGCGAAAACACAGGCAGACAGTCAATAAAAGTAAAACAACTTTGTGTGCTTTCCAAACCATAGCCGAGAATTTAAGGCTGGCAACTAAAAATAAATTCAGCCTTTGACCGAATACCGAAAATGTGGTTAATGGCGCGGCCGAAATGCTGAATATTCGGAAAACTAGTCGTCCAGATTAATCCCCGAATTATTCCGCAATAACACGATAAATGTTGATTTTTGTGCACTATAACATTTAAGTCATTAAACTATATTAATAACAAAATAAAAATAGTTATTTATTTTCAAGTCTATCGGCATTAGGCCGAAAACGCTGACTACTAAATTGTAGCCGAATATACATTGCATTAAAACCACTGTCAACTACCAAAACTGGACTGCTACTGAGAATTATTGAAATTATCATATACTATCATAGGAAGACATAAGGAGCTGGAAATGAATAACGATTTTAATTTAGGTTTATAAGATGAATGGATTTATACGATGAACCTGCAGTGAAGCATGGTTGTAGAATAATCTCCAAGTCTTTTCTTTATAGTCAGTTACTTATTATTAATTTACTTATTTTGTATGTAAGTATTGATTAATATCGAACATTCGTCATCAAACAAAATCATTGGCTATTGTTTATGCAAAACGTCATATGCTAAAATATAATCTACAAGACATAATATAAATTAATTAGACCTTTTTGTGTCGTTAGTATAATATTCATATTGCATTCGTCTGATTTTATTTGATAACTAATGAACAATGTAAATTTTAAATAATTCAATTCATACAAAAACCAAAACAGCAATATGTCTTCTTCCTGTTTCTAAATCGAATTAATTTTCACATACGATCTTTTTCGTTAAACGATATATTTTGACGATTGACATTAACAAAATGTTTCCTCTTAGTATTTTTATTGATCTAATTAACAAGAATCTTATATGCTATTTGGCTTGTATTCACGATATCAAAATCAAACGTGTTCTGAAGTTAGTTTTGTTATTAATTTTGACATTAATTCAATGAATATTTGAATATCAATATTTTCTAATTATACACAGTTATGATAGATGTGTAAAAATTGACTTTCAAATATAATTTACATTTAAAATTAACTTCTCGAATATTGAAGAGGTAACTGTGCTCGATACGAGGGCAACGCAGCACGTGGCACGCCCAGGCAAGTATGCAAATTTATATATGCATGTGTGAACTTGCATCAAATATATCGCGCACGCACACTATCAAAGTTCAGTTTCCATTCATAAAAGCAAGGCACTATCTAGCCATGAATTAATCGCAACATTTGAATATGTTTATTCTGACAAAGGAAGCGGCCATTCAGTAAAAAACTCGCCCGAAAACAGGTTTGGCACGTGTCAATGAACGACGGGAATATTTTGGACGCCATCGGATCGAGGTTGTCGGGTTAGATGATTGAAACGGTTTTATAGACGATCTTTCAAATGTTATTTCATCGTAATTAATAGTTACTGATGACAAACTGCGATGATGTAGTATAATTTGGGCATATTTTTCTAAGTCATTTAAACTTCTATAAAACGAATCAATTTAAACGTATTATTGCTCGTTATTTGATTTTTGATGTAAAATATTATAAGCGCTTATAGAAAGTATGAAATCCAATTATAATAATATCATAATAAAACTCTATTAATAGTCCTAAGATTAGTATTTAATTGTTTTAATTTATTATTTGTTTTGTTTTTCTTAACAGCGTCATATTAGGTAAAATCTCTTTTAATTTAATATTGATTCATTTAAAAAAAAACAATTCTCATTATTTATTATTACAAAATAAGGAGGATTCCTCATTTTATAATAATATTATATACGATGTGATGGTATGATGTGCAAAAATGAAGAAATCATTGGTTTTTGTTATTGTGTAATAAACTCATTAGAGCTGGAGGTCTAAATGAAGCAAGTAAACTAAGAAGGTGGATTAAACTAAACTGAATGTTTTGAAATTTAGGCTATGTACACATGTTAATCAACTCTAAGTATATTTTTCTTCTTATTTTTGGTTCTCACGTTACAAAAATTGCGGAAACAAAAATTAAGTTAATATTTGACGAGATTGTTTTAGCGAACTATCTACATCGTATATAGAGCCATTAAAGGTGATTGAGTTTTCCCGTCAAGAATTTCGTTTTGGAAATCGCGTGGTCGCTGCTCTTTCATCTGATTTTGCTCTGGTCACACTGGATTTTTGAGAGTACACCCTGCGCATGGTTATGCGATAAGATTGATTATCTTAAGCGCAGTGGGCTAGTCGTGATAAAGATGGCGTTAAGGCTGAAATCACTCACTCTTTACAGCTTGAAGGGGTATATATATATATTCTTTAAAAATAATTGGAATACATACATTAAATATGACGACTACTATATAATACCATTAACTATTTTATATATTGTTAACATATTACTTTGTCGCTATAGAGCAAAAATAGTCGGACAAAAAGATCAGGTACACGGAAATATTATCCCAAGGTGACTCTACATGTAAATATTTAAAAGAAAAATAAAGTATAAACCTCGGTACATTATATGTACAGTATATTAGGTAAATGTAGATTTTTACACATTATTCTTAAATATAAGCAGAGCCTATATTTTAAGAGATTGGGAACAATTTTGTTATTTCTAGATTATCATAGACTTGCAAATTTTATGAAACAAAATTAGACAGTTGTCTCAATTTTCGGATATGCAATGCAAAACAAAGTATGAATGAAAGTTGGCGACCTCCACGCCGCACGTAGGCGGCTGTTGCAAGCACACTGCCTCAGTTCTGTGGATGCGTTCCATTCACAAAACTTACTGCGTGGGTTTACTGTGTTATTCACATTAATAAAGTAAACATGTTTTAAAATATTCTTCTTAAATACAGGGAAAACTAACCTTCTAATAGCAATAATAACTGTAACACTCAGAGACGTTTAACAATTTCCTTAGCCGCTCCTTAGTATCAAATTTAGTAATAATAAATGAATTTACTATAAAATGGTATGCAACATATAAAGTCGCCACATCCCATAAATTCACATATGAACATGATTCACATATGACATATGTATGTGATTTTTATATTTTTTCTTGTAATGTTTAGTTATTTCTAATCTTACGTGAGGTATGTTTCGATCATTAACTACATCTTGTTTTTGAATAGCACGATGAATCTTCGTTCCAATTATCATCTTAAACATCTGATGCTAATCATGAATATCTAAGGTTGTTGATTAATCAAACTTAGACCCTTGATGGGTTGTAAAGATCAGATGGTAATCACCATGTGTGAACACTAGTTACCTGTCAATTATAAACTTGATATTAATAAAATTGTTCTTACATTCTAAGAAATTGCTTCAAAGAATGTCGAAACTAATCTAAGGGAATCTCCAAAACGAAGCCCTTTATTTGATGTGTAATTAATTATTTTTGTTATCGTTTTTTTATCTTAATCACGTACATATGTATGTAAGTATATTCAAAGGAAGCAATTAAATATCAAGTCTAATTACGAATAACGAGAAACTGACACCGATGTTAGTTGGGTTCTAACTTCTAGCCTATATACATTTTAAGTAGAAAAAGCGACCCGCAATAGAGATTGCATTGGATGGCGCTGAACGTGTTGCTAACTCCCGACAGCTAGTTACACGATAACCATCTTACGATAACCAGGGCTTCTTTATAGAGCTGCTCACGTTCATATTTCCAAACAGATGGACGGGCATAATATAAGCCAATTTAGTAAAGCCAGTCATTTCAGCACAAGGAACAGAATGGAGTCGACTCGGAGATAATAAGACGGTGAATTATGAAACTTTATAGCGTCGCTTACCTTCGATGTCACGATCGCAACCAAAAACAGTTACGAACTTGGCAATCGAGGCTTTTAACAATACAGCTTAAGTTAAGCAAGTAAAGTAATGCAACTCTCTATAAAATCGCCAAATAGGTCGGCTATAATTATCCATTGCGTATGTGTCATGTATAATTTGGTGTATAATATGTATATACGTCGTTATCGAAAGGTTAACTTAAAATACCAAATGAAACATATCCACAAACTTTGTACTTGTCTGGTGTTAATTGGACTTAAGACTAGAATTCGAAACTTTTTGGTAACATACAAGTGTGTGTGATGTGATAGTTTATGTCCGATGATTATGTAAGTGTGAGGATTAACATTAATCGATAGACTAATTTAAAATTATTGAATAAAAAAAAAAGAAATATTTTCGAAAAGTATTTTATATATCTCATTAAAAAAACTTCGATGAAACCAATAAGGTTAGCCGACAATTTTGTATTTAAAGCCATAATAATTTAAGTGTTTAACGAATATCTGAAGTTAGTGACACTTAAGCAACTCGTAATTTGTGAAGGTCTTCTAGAAGTCGTCAAGTGTAGATACGGTTTGGGTTTGCTTATTAAAGTATTTAGAAAGTAATCGGTACCTACATAATTGTATTGTATTTAGCTGCCTCGTTAGGTATGTAACTAGTTTATAAGGCAGTAGACTTCGAGGTTATTGGATAAAATCCCGGGTCGATTAAGGGAGTTTGTATTATTATACTCTCGTGCTTTAAACAACCGCTTTGGTCGGATTGTTATCCTATTGGTTAATCTCATCAGTCGTTCGCTCATTATAGAGTGGTCGTGGTTGACGATGACGCATCGTTTTTTCATAATGTAGCCCCCGCTATGTGTCTCCATTTGATGCGGTCTTCGGCATCTCTAGAACATTGGACTATGGAGGTCTGTCCATGATATGAGCTTTTGGGCATGGGGTCATACATGTCCATTAACCCGGCCCCTGGGGGAGTAGAGCCACCTTCTTTACTCTTCACTTGGGCAATTCCTGCCTGACGCGTCCACGTCGCGGGGGTGGGCATCTTACACTCTAGTAAGCCGGAGAGTCTAGATGGCGAAGTTCAGCAGTGATCCGGCTCTGCGGGGTATAACGCAGAACCTGTGCCCAGGGTTACGGGTGAAGACCTCAACGGTGGAGAAAAGCGGAGACAATAGTTGTCGGTACGGTCCAACCAGCGGAGGAGGCGAGCCACAGGGGCGTAGTACCTGAATCCTGGTGGAGGGCAGCGGTAACCACCAGTACTGTGGTGAAGCGCAAAAACCATATGTTCTGAATAGGTTCACTAACAGATTTCTATGGGCACCAAGTCTGTAGTACCGCGATGTAGAAAGCAACGGGCTACTACTACATTATCTATTTCCACGAGAGTTGGACGATGAGAAATGCAAGACAATATTGGTTAATAAAAGTGAGTAAATAGCTAGCACCTGCGTTTGCAATATAATATTTCCTTGAGATTGGTCATCTATGTTTCTACCACATCCACCACATTTCTTTACATCCGAGAAACGAGTATTTACAGTTAATTAATTAGATTAATTAATCGAAAATTATATCGATTAATTTGTTGAATAATATATAATAAATAATACGAAAAATGATTAAAAGCTAACGGATAATATGCGCGGTAGCAGATCCATAGTTTGTTTACAAAGTAAGTGATACCAGAAGCAACATCAACGATTATGTAATCTAAAATACTAATTCTATTTCCAGCAACGTCTCTTCTATATACTTTCGTGGTATTAAATATAAAGTTAAGAGTAATTATATGATGGGTGTTTATAAATAATTCTAGATCATCTTCGATAGTATCAAATCGAATCTTGTTTACATTATGAGTATTTTCAAGAATCGTTATGGTCCTTTGATTGTTATCTATTTAAGATGTAACATATTAGAACGTCATGTTATGCGATTTATTCTTCGCTATCAGTTATCTAGTCCACTATTTACGTACGACAGATCTTGTTAGCTTGATTCCTGAATATTTTCCATTTGTGTTACCTGTGATTGTTTTTGCATGCAAATTGAAAGTTGTAAATATATCGCGGGCTGTCCGATTAGTTATCTCTAAGTTTCCATTTATCGTAATAACATTATGTACCAATATGGTATCAAATTTAATGCTATTTACTAATTTGTTTAGAGCTATTTATTGTTCAACGTTGCTTTAAAGCAGATACATTATATTTCTAGCTGATAATGAATATAATTTTGTTGTAATTAATGTATTTTAAATCAAAACAATACAAAGGCTGGAAAGACGTTTCAGTTTTATTTGTTGTAATTTCAATGGCTCGTTTCGACTCGTAACCATAATATTCGTAAGTAATATAAACGCAGACCATTATATAAAATAAACAGCCCGTTCGACAAACAATTACCCGTCCAGTTAAATGCTATCAGCAAATCTATGGGTTAAAATCTCATAACCTTTTGCCTTCAAGACAATCCGAGTGTTCCGAGGTAACGGAGCTAAACTGACCACGTAAAAGGACCTTTTATATATGTATGTATCGTTACGACTTAGTTTAATCATCCGTGTTTTAATTTTATTAAATTAACTCTAACCACGGATAAAGTATCATAATTAAACAATTTAGTCATATGAATATTAACAAATAAATATAATTATTCAAAACAATACATAAACAATAGTATCTGAAGCACCGAATGAGATGTGCACATTTATGAACATGTTCATTAACCAACTATAACTAAGTATTGAGCATTCAACTCAATAGTTGCGATGCGCACGCGCACGTCGGCTATGAATGAGGCGCAGTGAATCACGGTCGTCCATTCATGCGACGCCCCCGCGCGCACGCGCCTAACAAACGCATTATTTGCCAATACAGCCGTATTGTTTCATTGGCACCATCGCTGCCTCTCACTTCCTGTCTATAATAATACTCATTATTTATTTTCAATCAAGAAAAATATTAAATAATGTAAGCGTCTATTATTTATATCCTATAAATAATGTGTTTTTTTTTAAATTTTATACATATTTGTCTTGGCGTAGAAATTTTTAAAATATACATATTATGTAGCATTGATGATGAATGATGGTGATAATGATATCCTCCTGAGCGATTTCGGCAACGGTGTAGGACATAGGTATTATAGCGCATAAGTGAGTGCGCAAATACGAGTGATCTCTATTAACTCACTTTCATCTAATAGAACAGTAGCTCAATAAGACCGGAAAGAGTTCAAGTGCAGAAAGTGCTTACGTGTTTTCCGAAGCATAGGTGTGTGTATTTTGCTAATTTCCAGATTCCCGGCTGCTACTATATTTTTTTTATGGGCTGGCCTTGTTTTTGCACTGATGGCCTCAGGACCTTTAAAAGCTAGTCGCTTGACTAGACTAGGTAGTCAGTCAAAGTCAACATGTATTAGTTACATGAATATGTCGCATTTTCATATGCATAAATAAAATAAAAATATAATCCGACCAATATATTAGGTTATAAAGTAACTAATATAATCACAATATATGCTTTATTCAAATAGAAATACAAGTACTTTTGAGTCGTCATTGTACAAGATTATATCTTATGTAAAGCTATCACTGATTTGGAATGTAGATTCTACCGAGAACAACCGACAAGAAACTTAACGAGCATGTACTGTGTAGATTGGATAAGCAATTAAATAACAAACTTACTTCTTTATGACGAGAGATTAGGAACACATTGGACAGATTTATGGCGAAGTAAGTGGATATTTGCAAATAAATGAAAATGAATCGTGAAATTCAAAATGAAGGACCAAAGTTATACTAACGTTCGCTTTAAAGGGTTATTATGTGTGCCCTGTTTTGTTTGCGATTGATTGAGTCACACTATATTTACTTAGCGGTAGGGCTTTGTGTAAGTTTGTATTGGTAGGTACCACCCCTTCATCGCTTATTCAACCGTAAAGTAATGACAGGCAGAAGATATAATTTCTTAGTTATCAATGTGCATTGGGGCGCAATGGTGATGCAAGGAATGGTTTTCTTACAGCATATTGATGCATATTGATCTATAGGCGGTAGTAACCACTTACTACTAGGTGGCTCATTTGCCAGTTTGCCTATCCTTACTAATATTAAAAAGGGAAAGCAAGTTTATTTGTTTGTTACGCTTTCACATTTTCCGTAGTTGTTACCGATTATCATGGAAGTATGTTTACTAAACTAGTATATTGTAAACAAAATAAAATATAATTTGAGGGTTACGCTAAAATATGTTCATTAACGGAATAGCAATATATTATTACCTTGACATCTCCAGCCAGCGAGGACGAACATGTGACTAAAAGATAATTGAATGTCTTATAAAATGTAATCTTCGAATAATTTAAGGAGGATATTTGATTCGATAAATATACTATAGACACCGTCCCGTCCTTTATTTGTGTATATAATTTTCCTCGTGCTCGGGAATGGTTCCTGGTTGGTTTATCAATTTTTTTAAAAAGTTTTGTTTTATTTCACGCAGTGAGCCTGGCTAAATAAGATCCAATCCTTGACAGAAGGAATCAGATATCTGTGTACGTGTACTCTGATGTACGTAGATATAACATACTAGTAGTAGATATAGTTTACTTTATTTAAAAATAAATAGCTTTTCATAGTTTAATAAATTTTATTGATTATGTTTATACTCCTATAACTATCATATTGCATAATTATTTTGGGATCGGGTCACAGTGTTGCAATGCAAGATTTGAGTGTCTTTTAAGGCCCATATGGGTGCTTGAGACGCTGTTGCTTATGGTATTCAGTCGAATCTTATGTCCCTGGGGGGTTTTTATGGCATAATTTACTCATTCGTAAATTACATAGCTTATCACGTTCACAGCAAACTATAATATAATGGGCCCAAATGTCAACACTAATCTCATTGTAAGCACTACAGTGAAAAAAATCAATAGCATAACTTACTGTTAATGGTTTTTAAATCACTAATGTCATTATTGGTGTTTGGCGTTCAGCTACATTTTCGATTCGCCGGAAATAATTTGTACACTAAATATGTTTTTATATTAAAATTTTATAAGGCGATTTTAATGATATCGTAGTTTAAATGATTTATATTATTTTAAGAGAAAAAAGGAGGTATATATATATATATACAGGAAATTTACATCTTTGTAACAAATTGAACAATCTACCTACCGTAACAGCCTGTGAATGTCCCACTGCTGGGCTAAAGGCCTCCTCTCCTCTTTTTGAGTAGAAGGTTTGGAGCTTATTCCACCACGCTGCTCCAATGCGGGTTGGTGGAATACACATGTGGCAGAATTTCAGTGAAATTAGACACATGCAGGTTTCCTCACGATGTTTTCCTTCACCGTAAAGCACGAGATGAATTATAATCACAAATTAAGCACATGAAAATTCAGTGGTGCTTGCCCGGGTTTGAACCCACGATCATCGGTTAAGATTCACGCGTTCTTACCACTGGGCCATCTCGGCTCTTAATCTTAATCTACCTACAAATTTATTATTCGATCCTATTTCTGATTGGTGACAACTTGGACCATTGTCACCCCCACTACGAACACAAGCTGTACGCTTAATAGAAGTGCTAAATAGGAATATTAGTAATTCCTAAAAATGGGCATTCCTAGTATTCTTTTGAATACTAATAATAATAAAAATAAAAACAAAATAGTTTGTTTGCTTGAATACGCTTACTTATTACTTACGTACTTACATAAAGTACCAGCCAAAATTGGAAAATTCAATTATGTATTAGAGAGCTCCCTTATTGTGGGAAGTCTAGGCTATATAGCTTCTTTCTACCCTGAGGGATACAGTAACACAAATCTGACAAATTATAGGCGATTATTCGTTATCTATATTAAATATGCATGTTAAATCCAGGAGTAATACCGCTTTCACAACTTGTTTAGCTTTAAAGTAAGATAATTCCTTGTTCTATTTTTAAAATTAATAAAATAGTATACGTATCGTCTACGGAAAATTACATACGTTCAGATCACAATAAATCCTACAAGAACGATTTTAGTATTTCATCTGTCTGTCTATTTATTATTTACATGAACATGAAATTCATGCTTGCCACGTTATTAGCCTAAATTTAAAGCTGGTGAAACTGCGAAGCCACTTATAAAATAATAATATGAACTAACACTTTCTTTGAAACTTCTTTGAAACGCGTTGAATCTTCAAATTATAGTTTTGTGAATGGTTTATGGGTATTTCAATGATAGATAGATTTGTCTGTCATGTAATTTATAACAGTATTGTGTTTATGTACGAATATATTCAGCACAATATTAAAATAAATAGATAATCGTTGTCATTAATATAAATATATTAAGCTGCTGTCGGAGAAACTATGGTTATCATTTTAAACGTTGAAGTTATATACAAAATTATTTTAAGTTAAATTAGTTTTCTATGGGTATGTATAAACTTTTGCTCATTTTTTCTTTTTTTTTCAGCCTTTTTCCGTCCACTGCTGGACGAAAGCCTCCCCCATAGAACGCCAACCATCCCGATCATTTTTCATTGATCATGATTCATTTTTTCTTAGAGCGTTATTAATTCAATTCACATAAGGCCGGTTGTCTTCCTCTCTCTTTTCCACTTATCTTCTCGTTATCAAACTCGTAAATTGATTACATGCGTCTATTGCACAATCTTGTATAAAGGTATAGATACGCATATTAACAAATTATAATGGCTGATTTCCATGAATCGGACTTTATAGATTTAAAATCATTAGTTCTCTCTTTATCTATTTAAAATTTAAGTTTTTAATTAGCTGGCTGCTAAGGCACAAAGATACTCGACTCATTTAAATAAATCGTAACAAAACGCAGCGTGCGCTCAAAACTGGTGTCTCCACTAAGATGTGTCGCTTTTACTAAGTGTCGACTCGGTGGAAAGTTTTAACGATTTTTAATGAATTTAAATGTGTTCTTAATTATAAACTGGTTCAGGTGCGTTCACCTGCCAGTGTTGCCAGACCTACATTTTTAATTGCCATCTTCGGTAGCGAAATTCCGTTCGTTAATAGAAATTAGACCTTTTCAGTGTATATAAAAAGAAACATTTGAGACTAAAAATATTTTAAGAGTAATTTTAATAGTTAAAAACATTTCTTTTTTTTTTGTAAAAATCTAAATAAAAATATTCTTAGAAAATGAAACATATATTTTATAAAAAATATTATTATTATAATTAAATATTATAAATTGAGAATTTATAAAAAACAATTTAGTACATATATTATAAGTGAAAACATTCAAAATATATAAACATGAAACATGCCAGAAAATTACGCTAGATTCATCATGTTTCTATTTCCATATCAGAATATGGAAATAGAAACACTAACGTGGGTCGTAGATTTTTAGTTTTTCCAATTGCAGTAAGTACGGCAATTGTCGTTGCAATAGCAACACTAACACCTGTCCCGCTCCCGTGCCCAGTTACGCGCTCTAATATGTTTGAAATACCCGAACATAGACATTAAGATAACAGCGCTTATCCAGTCCATACAATAAAACAGTAGGAGGAATTTATTGACCAATATTCACTTCCGTCATTCGAAAATGGCTTCGAGATAATTTATATATAATAAAAAGTAATCATAAAAAAACTGTTTGTTTTAGAAACTCCCAATTTTAAAATAGATGTTTCTAATGGATGGTTGTAATGTTTGAATGAAAATTGTAACTAGTCTATATTGTACTGAAAATATTTCTTTAAAGATTAACTTTGAAACACGATATGATTTCATTGGGTAGAGATACACTTTTTTTATTATTTGACACTCAACATGTTTAACTATATAAAATATTAAAGTTTTACATAACAATAAAATTATTGTAGGCAAAAGGGGAATTTACAATCACATTATATACTAGTAGTGTCGACTTACCTTCATAGTTGTACTTACAATCGTATATTTCAAGACGAATCCATAGATATATTCTACCTCAGTAAAATATCTGTTTTGTCACCGCGAGGCGGGAACCGATCTGTCAAAGTCAATGAAGTATTTACAACGAAGACGTTTTACGGAATTTGTTGTGTTAAAAATTATGTAATAATTATATAAAACGCTTAAACTGTGTGCCTTTGAAATACATGACATCACATCGCCTAACTATAAATAAACGTTCAATTATATTTAAAAATATACAAATATTGATACTATCAAACTCATTAGAGTAAATAATAATATAACAACAGAGACAAAATGAAAAATCAGTCATAGTGTCTGTGTTATAAAATAACTTTTTATAAATTAATATTTATCTTTCTCTTACAATTCAATTCACAATATAGGTAGATGGGTGCCGTCTTTTTAAGTTCACCTTCGCTTTGGCTGAGTTGAGCATAAATCTCGCCTAGATTTGGAGCCTGGACATCTGCTTTCCAAATGTCTCTCGCTTTGCTTAAACGAGAGAATGCTTTTGATATTATATTTGGAGAATAACATATCCATCCCATCCGGTAATTCCAGTGTCTTCGAATTCTACGAATATTGCGGAACAGTCTTGTGAATTAAGAGTTTTGTACCACTTTTTGTAAAAAAAATAAGTGCCTTGTACCATGATGCCGATATTTAGCGGGTTGGTGCTTATTTTGAGCATATCGTCATTAAGTTGCTTTATTAATAGCTATGTGCAGCCACTAATTGAAGAAGTCCTTTCAGAAGAATTTATAGCGTTAAGATTAATTAATAATAATCGATGTTAGGGGTAGCAGTTGTTCTAGCAAAATCAGAAGTCTGGAAGATACTGGGTTAACATCTACAAGGATCAATATTTAAAACGTCAGATCCATCAGACCTATGGAGTGATTGCTTCCTTCCTTGCGAATTTTTATTTAAAAACCCACATTTAGTGTACGTATCATCCATAGCAGAGAAAATCTTGTTTAGGTTACCGTGGAGGAAGACAACAGATTTGAACTGAAAACTCCCATGCGTTCGTATAGGGTGTCCCATTTTTTGACTATTGATTCTAATATCTGCACTGTCAATTCGATAGAGAATGTGGCATTTCAGCGAGAAATATGTTCGCCATGCTATCTGCTAGTAGACCAACATTGCGTCTTAGAAACTCTCATGTTGCATCATAGACAGACAACAAGAGGATTATTGCGTATATTTCTACATAAAAATAGAAAATGGTTTTACTTGATAAACTTTCATTCGATCTTAAAGAGATTTATGTCTTCTAGCGTTAAGATAATACGATAAAATATACAAAAGATTTAGATTCTCAGATATGAGAAACTCCGTTTATATGCAATATTTACATGAAGAGCTAAGTGTTGTAAAGTCATATAAATTGCACATCAATTAATACGATTCCGTGCACCTCTCTTAAAGACATTAATGTGATAGCGAATTGACTTCTGCTTGTAAATCTAAGGGGTATAATATTACGCGATGTAAACCGATAATCTCAATTGGGATTCCTTTCGACCTTTTATAGCACACTTAATATTGCCGATATAAAACCTTCATTAAGATAGGCCTAAAAATTACGACATTCACCTGTTTTTTCAACATAACATATTTGCAGTTAAAAAAACCTAAATTATGTAAAAGGTTATATTATCTGTGTGCAACTGTAATTGACTTCGAAGTAACATGTCGTAACAACATAAATTTCAATATATTTAAAATATCTATTGATGAGGTGTTACTTAACTGTTTTATGAATGAAGTCTCAACTCTGCCATATATGGGAAAACTATTAGACATGTAACCTAGAAGCAAAGTGACAACTGTTGCGGAAGGCTAAGAATGAAGGTCTGAGCGGGTCGGGGGGTGGAGGGAGCACGCATGCGCTTTGCGCAACCATCGGCGCCAGTGAATGGAGCGTCGAGTGGGCGACTGTTTTTATCAATGGAAGGCAAATTTGTGGTGTACGCACGGCGCGTCGTGTCACGGCCAGCTGCCGGTACCGTCGAACCTTGCTAATGAAAATGTCAACACGAGCCAACAGAGTCATTTTTTAAAAACGAATGTGTTGAAACTAAGAGGTAGATATGATACGAGATATATCTGTATAAATTACCTGAATAAAGTTGGAGGCGGAAAAATGTGGTTGATGATACCTAATAATGATTTTATTCTTTTAACCTGATAATAAAATATGTAAATTAATGTTGTTCTTACATAAATACATTAAGCGAAAATACTGTCATATTAAAATGGCTCTAAGGTAGATATCAGATAAGTATGATTGTATAACAAGCCGCTTACAAAATAAGGCTCTGTTAACTTAGTGTTAAATTCAAAATTGAATTCACATAGTTTTGTTTATTTAAGACAGATACTCTCATTGAAGGTAAGGAATTTATTATTGAGATTATCTATTGTGCATGTTATTACAAATGTCTGTTATCAATACTAATAGTAATAACAACGTAATAATATAAAATGATATCTTTTGTTCATAAATTGATACGCATTTAGATTTAGATAGCTAATGTGACAGAAGATAAATATCCATAGTTAATATTCAAGTGAATTTGAAAGGAAATAATCAATTTATTTAATTGCTTTGGCACTGTTAACGCCTCCACGTAGCCTTCGTTCAGATTTAAGAATGACGTAGTCATATTGACTGTTGGCCATTGAGAAACTAGTTGCACTCCATTTGGTAATGAATGCATTAGTGACTTAGGTATTTTGTATTCTGCATGCAAGTCTATATAACGAACCGAAATATCCCATATAGATAGAACTCGTGGATCCTAACCTAAGATCGTGGGTTCAAATCTTAGCAGGCACTACTGAATATTCACGTGAGAGGAAAACATTGAGAAGACACGCACGTGTATGGTGACATTCATCATCTTTGAAGCAGCTTAATCGTTCTAAGTCCATCAACAGTCATAAAGTTTAAGTTTTTTTTATTATAACTTTTAATGAAGGCATTATGGTCAGTAGTATACAGTTAATAAGAAATAAATCATTTATATTGATTGGTAATAGCTCATTGGCTAGGAACCACCCACAGCACAACTTTGTATTGCTGTTCCGTGTTGAAAGGTCAATGAGGCAGTGTAATTACATGTACAAGAAATAACATGATGGTCAATTATAATATTAAGAATGGCTTATCTTTTAGCTTCCGACTCCGCAAAGAGAATATATTATTTTATGAAAGGCTGTTTGACTTATACATTTGCCGGTTAAAGCTCATGACAAAAAAAAAATTGATTGATAATACGCTTTAATCTAAATAATATAACAAATATAAAACTTGTATAACGTGGACGTAATAAAAGTTGATTTTTGTACAGGATTAAAAACAAATAAATAATACTGAGACTCAAGCTAGTCTTTATCAATAGTTACAATATCAATGTATTCCGAATCGGTAGAAGTTAACTTACATTTGATTGTAAAATGACGATTACGAATATCGATTTTTATTTAATTATTCCATACGTTATACGGACAGATGAGTGATTGTTAGATTTTTCTTAACTTTGCCATTTCAATTCTTATATTATTATATTCTTTTCAACGTACATGTTGAAGCATAATATATACTAATTTAAAGCTAAGTATAATATTCTAACTAAGCTAAGTTATAATTTTTAGTACATATTTTTTTATCTATTCGTACGTATAAATAAGCGAAATAACACTCACCGCGAAATCTCCTAAGCTATCTGCCCAATTTATTTGAAATTTGTCATAGTTACTCCTTAGACGCAGTTCTCAGACTCCGTTCTTAGTGAGCGCGCTAAGAACGGATTTTATGCTAATCCTATCCAAAATACATTTTTCTTCTTATCTACCCGTGTAAAGGCGTGTAAAGATTAGCTAATGTAGATATATAAAACCACTGTATGACAGGGATAATTTTTTGTGTATCAAATTAATAATTTTACGGTTACAATACGTTAAACGTTAGTTATCATGAAGACAGGAGAGAGTAAAATACAAATATTTTACTTATTAAGCTTAGAGAAATATTCCTAAAAATTATACAATTTTAACATACGACCTATCCAATATAAATCTAAGCGAATCGTTAAAACATATTATATTTATTCATATATACCGATTTAGTAAAACGATTACGTAATGAAATCGAAATTAAAATTACCCTGGTTTCTCGATGAAAATACATTACTGTTAGTTACAACAGAAGCCTATATTAGTATCTGAAATAGCTATTTAAGAAATTGAGGGGACTATTAGGTAATATAGAACTCGCTATCGGGTGTAATAAACGGCTAAATGCGGTGCAATTATTAACCTCTATATCAAAGGTAGGTACTATCATGGAAATGGTATCTATTTTATTCAGTGATTGATATTATGATCGCGCGGAGGCGGGAGGGCACGCGAGGGCGGACGTGGGTGGCCGGAAGGAAAACTCAACTTTTAGTCGACCTTAGAAGAGAATCGAAATCTTAAATTTACAAATTAATGGTATACAACAAAAATGTCTTAGATGTTATGTTTTCACTCCTTATTGTGACCTTTAGCCTTTGCGTGGAAAATTCGAAACAATGTTTTGTTAAGTAATACGAAATACGTGTTCTATACTCTACTTTAAGAGTTTATTTATAGTACATATGTGGAGTGCATTTGAAATTTAAGATGTGAAAAATCTTGTTAGGTTTCCTATACAGTGTCGCGTTAAGGACAATTACACGAGTGTAAGGAAATTACACAATTACAATAAATTATCCAATGGTCCCAATTCACTATAACCATTATTGATTAAGGAAAACATATAAACATTTTTATGAAAATGCCGGAAACGAACAATTTCTTACTTTTATTTTCAACATTTTTTTTAATAACAATAAATAAAGCTATTTTCTACCAAACGGTAGGAAATTCAATTGACAAACGGAGGAGAAAAAGTTACAGAACTATTTTTTCTATGTCTATTTACATACATATATTAACTTATTTGTAAACCTCTACCATCGGTTATCAAAACACAATCAACTAACGAGTAATTCCGTTAGCTTCAGGAAACGTCTTCTAGTTTTGATTAAATATTTAAGGTGTTTTCGAGTGCTAACAGTCGCGTTCAGAGCATTTCCGGTGACAGCATAGCACACGCCAAACCGGTTGTGGCAGTAACTTCGCGCACATAAGTCGGCAATAGATATTAATGTAGGGTATTATATTTTATTCTAAATTGTAAAGTCAAACCAAATAATACAATATATAAATTAAAATTATCAATTAATAAAGCTGGATTTTTTTATAAAGTATATATAAATATATATAATATAAGTATATATAGACAGTATTATCGATTTAAAGTGTTACGTCCTCTTAATTATAAAGATTATATGATATATTTAGATAATATTTTTTATTTAAAACGTGATTAAAATAATGTTATAATTAAAGCTTATAACTGAGTTATAATCTATTACTTACAAAATGCACGAAACTACCGATTGCTAGATTTCGAGTAGATTTATTGTTCATATACTTAATGTATACACATTTGAACAAATAATAACTTCTTAGTTTCTCGCTGGTTCAGTACAATCTACATTTCAAGCCGTTAGCACATGAAGATTTAAAATAGCTTGTAAATAAACAATTTCTATAAAGTATATTGATATGATATAATCGAATGTCAGTCAAGACAGTCTCAAGACTATTCTGTATGAAGTGTGTAATAACTAAAAAGAAATTGTCGAAGAACGGTTGATTAATTTACGACAGACTAGCTTCCTGTGATAAAAAACATTCAAGTTGGTGATCCAACCTGACCAACGGAATTTGGACTCGCCTTTATTTTTAAATATATTAATGAAATTCGACATTTAACGACTTCGATCGTAGACTTTAATGTCTGTATGTTTATTTACATTGTATATTACGTACAATTATATCATTATAAAGATATAAAACTTTCCTAATAGCATATTTTTACCTACTCACTAATATAAAACTATATTATATATTGTTAAGATGTTTTTAAAATAGGTATATTTTTTTAAGGCCTCATAGACATTGTTCTGAATGCTCTAGTAATTTAGGGTTAATTTATATGAAACATCGATGACAGGCAAGTACAAATTTACTATGGGTAAATTTGGCCGATTAGGCTTGGGCCGGGGGGTATTATTTAGGGTGCGGGAAATTTTGGTGAGAATTTTTTAGTAATCGTGTCCTCTTTTAATCCACACGTAAACCTTTGAAATCTCTAAAGTATGCCATAGAATCTCGCAAAAAGGAGGGGGCAAAAATATTTAATCTTACTTGTGAAGTCAAGGTATCAGATTTGTCGCTGATGACCAGAGAATAGTTCATAGATACCATATAGATTACTAATATATTTGAATACCGTATTTTTATAACATTTTTTTTTATTTCATATGAATTCGCAGCTTAAATCGTCTAAGTGTTACATTTATAAACGCACAGGGAGCAATGCTACTCTCACTAAGATGCTTTACTTCTTTTTCAATAATAGAAAGAAAATGGCTGTCATTGCTGACAAATAAAATTTTAATATTTATTTGGTATATGTGTGTCGAATATTTTAAGGTAATTTTCCCATTTCCACTCATCAATTAGTGCTGAATCTTATTATTTAAGTACACAATCTAGTATATTCTATAATGTAATCAGAGTACTCTCTGTACGCAGACAATTATTAGATCTCTCTTTCCTATTTAAGATAATTCGTAACGAGATCGACTGTACTTACTTACTTGAAAAGATATACTATCGTATTCCAAGGCGCAATGTTCGTAGTTTTCTGGGCACTTTTGATGTCAGAATATCAAAAACGAAATTAGGATGTAATGCACCAATGCCTAGATCATCACGGTTGTACAATGGTTTTTGTCAAGATCTAGATATTTTTAATGACTCTGCCATGATTTATCGTAAACGGGCGCTAGAATTGTTGAGAGATGCAAATAAATAATAAATAAATAAATAAATAATAAATAATGTTATCTTAATTTTATTTTGTATTAATTAGTATATTTTTAGTAATTTTTTTGTAACGTAAACTTTGCATGAATTTAATGAATTATTTAATTTTAATTTGTACCTATATCAATTTCAAACTATTTGTGTTATTAATTTTAATTTTATTAAGTGCATGTTTATTTTTTTATGATCTTTAATTTGTACCAATTTGGACTTTTTTTTTTTTAATCTTTCTACTCATGTTGCTATAATTATGTGTTAATGTATTTTTAAAACAAATATTGTAATTGTTGTGGCTACTTTAAAAAGCTTCACATGTTAGCTATTTTCACTAAATTGTTTTACATTTGTTATTAAAACATGTAGTAGCTACTAGTGGTCCTTAAAATAAATAAAATAAAAAATAAAATAAAATGTAATTTTTTTTATTTGGAAAAGGTTATACATGTTACTAAGTATGTTCTTTTTTGTTATAATGTATGCTACATTTTCACTCCCTTAACTTATATAATTAATATCTAAAAAAAGGATTTAAGCAGTTTTATGTGTAATAATAATAAATATTGAATCATACATAAAAATTGAAATAGTTTATAATAAATTTAAAAATTACATTCAAATAATTGTTACTGTTTATATCTTTATCGGCTGTGGTTAACCGGAATTAATCACCTTTGAATGAGACTCCTCATTCTGAGAACGTTCTGTTGTTCATTAATAGAAATTAATCATCATTGCTTATTATTGAACCAAATTGTTTATTTCAATTGTGCAAATGGAAAATATAAGTTTGATAAGGGAATAAGCGATAAAAAGATGGAGTTCCATTTCTATTTTTTTTTACAATGTGGATGATAGAGACATGGCATATTAGAACCTAATTATTTATTTTAATAGTTTCCATGACTTGCCGTAGTTGACACCGACTCCACAATTAATTGGTGGTAACTTCAAAATCAAGTATCGAAAAATTTGAAAAATAACGACATATATTTTTATATCCTTTATTGTTTTATATAATATTGTTTTTATTTCAATACATACATCGTTGATCCGTATTAAATTGTATATTTGTCTTTTTTTATACTAATGCTTGTTGTATTGCGCGAAATAATTAATTTTCGAACTAAGTTCGATATTTCTTTTAAGTATAATCAATCCATCATAATTAATGTTCATTAAAATTCATCTAGTAGATAAGAGGCTCAAATTCATCTAGTAGGAACATGCGTAAGTAGACAGTGGGTTATACAAGAGTGTTTGAAGAAAGCGTTGTTTTAGATCTTAATATCGATAATCGATAATGATATCAAAAAAACAAAAATATTAAGACGTTCTTTTTACAATGATTTATTATTCATATAATGTAATACATACTAGTATTGCAATGATATGTGTATATTCTATTATCAGTAATATTTTTTAAATATATTTTTTATTAAGATAACCTTAAGCAATCAACAATGTAATACAAGCAAATTATATAGTTACATAAAAGATTAATTTACTTGTTTTAAATGTGCATAACATACGTTCTATCTGAACTCTAACCTTGTTTCTATTACATGTAGGTGTATTTCTATACCTCGCAAACTGAAACTGTTACCTAACTAGAATTATGAGAAAGCAAAAAGCAAAAGTAGTGCGTCGCTCGGCAAAAAGTCGTATGGTTTTGTATTAGTTTTTTAGGTTTTTGCGAAAATATGTTTTCAAAATGCCTAATGTTCACACTTTAGGGAAACTAAAATTTTTGGATTGGATTTTACTAAGCGGCTATCTCCAAACATAAGTATTCTAATTTTAACTTAGGTCAAGTTTTCTTTTAAATCTGTACATTTACGCCTACGGTATGCCCACTAGTTATTGAAACTGTTTGAAGAAAAATTATTTTATATTCATAAGATATTAAAAATTATAAACAATCATACATTGTTTTTTAAAACTTTTTAAGCAGTGAACATATTTTATTGAATAAGATAAAAAAGTCCACGAGTCAAAAACTCTTCAGTCATACGAAATCAATTGTTAATTTGCTTTGTACATATTTTTGCAAGTAAGAATTTTTCACAGCCGCAATAAAATAACCGGGACCACCCAAGATAAGCCAAAAAACTCAAAGCTGTATCTGGTGACGTTCACTTTATTTCTGTAATCCTTTGTCAAAATTAAGAATGCAGTTTCTACCAAACTTGGCGCGGTATGTAGTGTAATCATTTATAAGGAAATAATATAAATCCTTACTAACATTATTAATGCGAAAGTGACTTTGTTTATTTATTATGCGTTCACGTTTTAACTACTCAACCGATTATGGTGAAATTTTGCATATATGTTGTCAGGGATACAGAAAAGGTCATATGATACCTAATATTACCTACCGCCTCGCGGGCGAATCCATTGGTGGATAGTAGTATGATTTAAAACGTTGTTTTATACCAAATATTTTTTTAAAGATTTGTTATTAGATAAGCTCATATAGTTGTTATAAATTAGGTTTGATATATTAAACAAACAAATAGTCTCCGATATCAACGATTCGAGCAAATAATATGTTCAGGTCAAACGGCAGTCGCCTTCTTAGGTAAAGGGTTATAAACCAGTAGTTAGTGTGAGATGGGATAATAATTTGTTTATATAAATTAGACGCGGTTGCGCGTGGGCAGAAGGTGAGAGGGAAGTGTCGCGTGCGCAGCCTACGCAATCGTGCAGCCTTTATTTTTCAACTTAGTTTGACCGCCTTGTCGAAATTAAGCACTGGCGCCGGTCTCGGCCTTATCTATTAATTATTAATTAGTTTCAGTTACTATTGATTTACTTTTCAGTTAGTTTGCGTTCTGTTTTAAATATAATAAATAAATAATGTCATGTTTGATTTATATTCTAGACATATTTCAATTTTGATGTCGCTCAAAAGTAGAAAAGATAAGCCACTTCAGCTTGTTAAGTGATCTCTCTGGCATTAAACGGAGAATATTGAGAGCATCCAACGAGGTGAAAGATCAAAGATGTTATGCATTTAGTTTTTATTACATTTTCTTTGCCTTTTATAAATGAAAGCAACAGATTGATGACTTTTCAGATAGAAATTGAGAATATAATAATTAAGTCGTCTTATTTGAAATTAAATGTCGTTCCGTTTTTTTTGCGACTATTTATTACATAGAACTAGAACATGCAAAAATAATTTTTATGTTCCTTCATAGATATAAGGTATCAATACATTTAATTATATACTATACTAACATAATCATTAATAATATATATTTTGCCCGATTATATTTAAGACATCTAACGCCATCTAGTACTGTGTTCGGAACTGCGTAGCTGCGACTGGTCCACAAAGGTTTTTTCCACGGAGCCAGTTCGCAAAATGGAAGCGGCCGCGAGATGAAGGAACGTTAGGTAAAAAATTATTTCCGTCCTCTTGTTCGTATAACAAGTTCATATAGCGATGTGCACCTGTCCCGCGAGGTGGCGTTGGCGGCTTGTAACCTGAAAATTTAGTAAGAATAATAAATAACATCAATAGATATGTATAATTGTTTTTCCTTAGGAAACCACTAATCAATAAATAATACTTTAAAGTATATTTACCTCTATAATCAATACCGACGGTTTTAACTGTCTCCTTGGATTTCAGAGCAAGACCCTTAAAAAAAGAAACAGAGTATCAATCACCAACTTTTGTGTAACAGCTATACCTACTAATATTATAAATGCGTAAGTAACTTTGCCTGTATATCTATAACGTTTTAACGATTGAACAACTGAACCGATTTTGATGAAATATAGTACGCAGCAAGTTTGAACACAAAGGACGGACATAGGCTACTTTTCCCTGGAGTCCCACCCATTTCCACCTTACAAGCAGGTGAAGCCACTGTCGGCAACTAGTTATCCTAATTGATTGATGATTAGAAAATACTTACTGGAATATTTGATTTAATCATGTGCAGATAAAATTCTCCTTCCAATTGAGGAGGCGCATCTGGATCGACCATAATAATAGTGTAAAACTTTTTCTGAAAAAAGATATATAACGATAATAATATATAACTGAAAAAAAAAGATGATAAATTGAGAACCTCCTTCTTTTTAACCTCATACAGAAATTTAAGCAAATTTGTTGATAGGTATTTGTAGATAAGATATTAAAAGAACGTTTTGTTGCCATTTTAATTTCAAGTTGACAATATTCTTAACAGTAGCAGCAAGTAAACTACTAAGCCGTTTACACCATTAAAGAATACGGCGACATTTTTGCCTAATGTATTGGTTGAAAATTGGCTTGTTAATTACGTAGTCTACGGTAACGGTGATTTATAAGTAATGTTGTCTCTGCAAGTAATGCGAGCTTCATTAAATCAAATTGTTCGAATATGTTGTTTGCAAAAAGATGCATCTGAGGGCCATGGTGGAACCTCAAGGTACACCGGTGGCCATGTGAGATGAAGATAAAGGAAGATACTTTATTATATGCAGTATCGTATGGAGTTAACTAAAAACTAGACTCATATGAGGAGCACGAGACTTTGTAGTTATGCTAGACTTTGTTAAATATCTTTGACATCAAAATCGATGTAAAATCAAAATATTTTCTTGAAAATAAATACATTGTATGTATTGTTTAAATAATATAACTGTATCATTATCAGAATATAAAAAGTCGTTGCAAACAATTTTCTTGATGACATAGACACAATAATTTAAAAAATTATTGTTAAATATTACAATTCATTACACACCGAATCTGCTAATAAATATTGGAAAAGCGGTTCTTCAATAAAAACTTGTTTAGGTAACAGAACATCGCAGTTGTGATCGTTAACCATTGTACCACCAACACTTGTTATATTTAGGCCTAACAAACGATCGCATCCTTCTAATAGGCTTTTTACGTCCACTATTGCACATTGCTGTGAAGCACTGGAAAGCCTTATAAAAATGAATACTGGTATTAATTCCCAAATCATTTTAAAACAGTAGACTGACTACGAATGCTAAACTAAACTGAAATTGTAACCAATGCTATACGTAATATATTTATAAAACAACATTGTTTCATTTCATTGTTACGAGACTAATCATGGCAATTACTTTGGACGATAAACATTTTTTATTTTTCGTTTGATAGTCTGTATGTATATTATGTATTACGTTGGTTTGAAAATCAACTCTTTATGCACACAATCATTGAATTTGTTCTTTTTTTCTAACTTTAGAGAAGCTAATGAATAGTGAACTGTAACGTTTGTAGTTGAGCGACAAACAATATCTAACCTAAACTAGATTGTTGTTTAATATTTTAACATACTAATATTTATTTTGTCTTATTATGGTAACAATTTTTGATACTTTTGTTTTAAATTTCGGTATTTTACTATAGCAGGACTTTTTTATCCATAAAGAGTGTTCACCTTATTTGTATAGTTATATACCTTTTACTTTGTAGATATTATGTACCTAACCTTTTTAGTGACTTATTATGGAGTGTAGTGCTAAGAAAAAGTGTCTTATATGGATCTTCATCCGAAAAAGTTTCAACCGAAATGTATTAAATTTATTTATTCCATATATTGCTAAAATTTGTTTTACCCGAAATTAACATTTATGTGTTTATTCAATTAACAAAATAATTTGAAAATAGCGCCTTATAAAGACAAATTTTCTCTCTCAAATTCTGTTTTTCACTGGTCAGTATTAGCGCGTTCATTTTTTGAAGTGCCACCAAAATTAAACACATTTTGAGGGATACTTTTTATACACAGATATACTTCTCCTAACACTTTACTCTAGACACCATTGATGCCAACTTGGGGTTTACCCCCCAAATTTGGAGGGAATCAAGATGTCCAGAGGATTTTTAGGGGGTATATTTATTTAGGGGGTCTATTATTCAAGATTTTTTATTTTCAATTTATATTAATCCTCGAACCCAACCAAAAGTCTAAACCAAATATAAACTCCAAGCGTGGCTATAATTGAAATATCAAAAAACTATAATATATTGAAATTGAAATAATAGTACAACGGTCAGCGGGCTTGTACACGTACTGGTCAAAGTAATTTTTTTTTTTCAAATGTCACGTCTTTTGATGAAAATATTTCTGTTAACTCTGTTTACGTTTTCTATAAATTAAATTTAAACAATCTCTTAAAATTTTAAAGATTATGCTTTAAACTATTTTTCTTCATTAAATCTAATTTATACCTCTAATGTACTTAATGTTGCCATACTAAAAAAACATTTATTACAATCAATAAAATATATACATACACACAATATACACTTAATGTTTAACAATAACATATATAAGAACCGTAGATTATTTTAAAATAATATTTTGTAAAAGTGAATTTACTCTCGTTATACAATAACGTGATCTACTTTTTTTAAGTTTACAAAATGGCGGCTTAAACAAACGGTTACATTCAGTCACAAGGCTCGCGTACAAAAATATTTGTCGCAAACATTATGCACTATACATCCATATTCTCACCACATATACCGTGTTTTACAAATACATATATCTACATAAATGTTATAATTAGGAATAATCCTTCACAAAAGCACCGATATGTTGAAATGGACTAAGATTTTTTTTATCTATACAACTAAATTGTTTCTAATATTTTTAGAATATCATTTCTATTACCTAGGGACAATTAAAAACGCCTGTTTTACCATATTTATTTATTAATGAAAAACATATTTGATAATGAATGATTATAATAAAATAATACTCATCACTTTCGCTCTTATTATATTATGCGTATTTTAGTAAGAAACAACAGATGTGAATAATATGAAGGCGGTATTTAAATCCATTATCTTTACATTCGTGATTCATTTACACATGATTAAACTAACACTTACACATAATAAAATTGAGGATAGTTGCTTAAACATTTTATATTAGGAAGAGCTTTTTTTACCCTTGCATATATTTCTTTTTTATTTTTAACTAAATTCTTTTGTTTAAGATGATAGTTATGTTGCAGATTTATTGATTCTAAAGCCACCGATGAATTTGTTGACTTAAGTGCATCGAGAAGTAATTCTGCCGCATTGTGATGACATTGTATAGCCTCATCATATCTGTTGTGTTTCAAGTGGGCTTCAGCTCGTCTGTGCTGTTGATGGGCCTAGAAATAAACCATTTTGGAAACGCGTACACCAAAAAATGATAAAACAAAATTAAATTACTTACCAAGTTTAAAGGATGAAATTCCATTATGATTTTATCTTAAGAAGCAAATCAAAAGTTGATAGTAATTTATGTTCAGTGTTTTTTATGAAAGCTGTTTGTTTTTATTTTATTTCTTTGGACTATCTATACATATAGGTATGAGAAGAAGACAGACGTCCAGCACGAAATGACATTGACAAGTGACAGTGTCCAGCAGTGATGCCAACTCCTACAGAATGTTCCCCCTAGAAACAACTTCAAATACCCCTGAATATCGATTAGGAATCCCTAAATTTTTTGTTGTACACTCCGTTTGAGAGGTAATTTCATATACAAATTAAAAATACATTCAAGTAGTATAAAATAGATGTTGTGTTTATGCATTTTTCACATGTAGAAGTCACTTGGTACATAAATGTAATAATTGTATTAACCAGTTGATCAAGAGATACGTCTCTTGTATATGAAATTACCTCTCAAACCGAGTGTACAACAGGAGATGGCATCACTGCTGGACACTGTCATTTGTCATTTCGTGCTGTGACGTCTGTCTTCTTCTAATACCTATATAGATAGTCCAAAGCAATGAAATAAAAACAAACAGCTTTCATAAAAAACACTGAACATAATTTACTATCAACTTTTGAATTGCTTTTTAAGATAAAATCATAATGGAATTTCATCCTTTAAACTTAGTAAGTAATTTAAATTTGTTTTTGTTGTACCATTATTTTATGTACGTGTTTCCAAAATGTTTTATTTCTAGGCCCATCAACAGCACAGACGAGCTGAAGCCCACTTGAAACACAACAGATATGATGAGGCTATACAATGTCATCACAATGCGGCAGAATTACTTCTCGATGCACTTAAGTCAACAAATTCATCGGTAGCTTTAGAATCAATAACTCTGCAACATAACTATCATCTTAAACAAAAGGATTTAGTTAAAAATAAAAAAGAACAATATGCAAGGGTAAAAAAAGCTCTTGATAATATAAAATGTTTAAGCAATGATCCTCAATTTAACCTTAATGGTAATGATATTTCAACATTACAAGTTGCAATTTATAAGGCTGTCAATGAATCTGGTAATTTATTAAACATATTGTCTGTTAAATGTGAACAGTCTAATGAAAAAAGCTCGGTTGATGTAACAGATGGCAATGTTGCAGAAAAATCACAGCAAATGATTGTAGAGGAAGTTCAAAGTCATAATCAAAATCTACAGACAATGGTAGAGCAACTTTTACTCCAAGTTGAAGTCATCAAAGATGACAACATAACCCTAAAGGAAAGAGTTAATTATTTAGAAAAGGAACGAGTCAAATATCTTAATATACAATCTCAGGATGAGTCATTAGAGAGAAATGACTTCTCCGCATTAAGTTTGCTTTCTGACGGTTATAGTAAAGACAGTTCCAGAGAACAAATGGGAAAACCGTTTCATGTAAATTTTTTTGAATGATTTAATCCACATAAGTATAAATTGTGTGTATTTATAAATATTGTTAATAAAGTTAGATATATTTTTTTTATGTAAATAATAGATTTATGATGCAAATTGATTTTGTAATTAAATCAATTGTATTCTCTGTTATTATTTTATTATACAAAATTGCAGCATGAAATAAAATACAATATATTTTTAGTAGATATGTATTGCATATTAGTCTTACACAAAAATAAAATGTTACTCTTATTTTAAATGTAAAAATAAATTTCCCAGTTAGTCTACCGGGAATAACTATTCTTATGTCTAAAAATTTATACTTTAACAAACAATACCTACCTATTAACATTTTATAGTTTTTGGTAACATGAAAAATACAGCAGTTGATAAAGAATATTAAAAAAAATATATATCAATTATAGACTTTAATCTGTGCCAAGTATTTATAGAAAATACTTAAAAATAGCTAGATTTTAAATTTTTGTAATTTTCGAAGCTCAGCCAATACATTAAAAATACAAGTATATGCGCAACTTATCATTTTAAAAGCTTTCCTAAATCTCTATGTAAGAATTTATTTAAAATTGAATACCCTACTACTTATTAACATTTCTATGGTTTTGGTCTTCATAACTTGTCTATCACAAATAACATCAGTGAAATTTGTTATTAAAAATAACTCCTACTTACAAGTTTTTTAGTAATAAATCTAAGGCATATTTAAACATTTTTCATATTTTTACTATTTAGAAAACAGCAAGTAAATATTCTTAAATCCGTCCAGTTCCAAAAAATATGACAAATCCTAAAATACTTAAAAGAATCCATTATACATTAAGAATATTATTTTAACACTAGAACATCTAACTATATTTAATGTTCGTTATTATTCTATTGACAAGGCTTCATATTGAAAATGAACAATAATTATGCATCTATATAGATTAATATAACTACAATCTTATACATCATAACTTTTCGTAAGAAGGTGAAATATTCTGAAGCCTTTTATTCAAATCATCAACACGAAACATTATATATTTATAAATAGCATAATAATACAATACTTTAGACGTTTATGAACACTTGAATTTTTTAGTAATTTAAAATATTTCAGAATACGATGAAATTAGGCACTATAATGGCAAATCACATTCCAAAATGCACAATATTATGTATAAACTCACAACCACATATAGAAAATAAAGTAAATATTATTATTTAAAAATGTTTCATATATTCTTAATATATCGTTACGATTACACTAAAATTTGCAAAAAAAAGGTTTTATATAAATCAAGTTTTTTTACTATTTAATTGAAACAAATGATACAACTGGAATGAATAGTAATGTAATTGTAAGTGTATGCATTTGGTTGAGATTCATCTAAAACATTTATCACATTAATTTCCGACTACTAACTACATTTAACAACTAAAATGTTTTTTTTTTTTTATCAACCTTCATATACATATATTTTATCCATTATGGTATGTAATCCTTATTGATTTTAGTCAAGTTCAGTAATATTTTAGCTCTAACGTTTTTGTAATTAAACTGTTTCTGGTCAGGATATAATAAAACACAGTGCTTTTTATATAAAAATGATTGCTATCACCTGAAAAATATTTTAAACAATTTTAGTCATTCAAATTAAGCTTTGGTTGTTTGCAGCAGTTAAAATTAATTCATTTCTATTACTTCTATTAATCATGTTGTATATTTTTTTTTTTCAAATAACCAGTACTTAGTAGCCAGAAATAGTAAATAAAGAAAAACTTAGGGACAGTAGTTGTCAAAACAAAAAATATCAAATCATCAGTTGTTAATTTTACATTTTAACTTTTGTTTACATTCTAAAAAAATATTTGAGTTAGTTTGGAGTATTTTGTGTGTGTTATGTGTTATGAAAACTAGTGATGAGATGAATGTTTTTTTTATGTCTGCCCATTACGACTATTCGACTGGCATGCCATTTATTGATAATGGGGACTAGAGAATTTGGCTAGAATGTTGAACATTCTGTTAATGATATTACAAAGAAATGGACTATGTTTAATCTAAGTTATTTTTAATACTCTTATCTGTTATAATAATCAAATTGTGACTGCATCTACTTCAATATAAGCATATTTAGATACCTAAGATAGGTCAGTTAAGGCAGGTTTTAAAAATAATAACAATTAAAGATATACACCACTATTTTTTATGTGGTCACAATATGGTGGTCACTCCAACTTGAGAACCCTTCAGTCTAACAGTTGGAATTGCTTTGCAAAATTGTTCCTTCACAAATTATATTAAAGAATTTGACCCACCACTAGTGTAAAACATCAATGTTACATGAATGAAGAATATAATAGTCATATTCGAGTCCAATTTAGATATTTGGTAAATGTTGTATGAGCTTATTCTAGGGTGTGTATGGAGGAGGAGGTGGTAAGATAGAGAGATCATCAAAAGGAAAGTATTGTTGAGTGCCAAGGACTGGTGGTGCAAATGTTGGATGTGCAGTCGAGACATAGTTTGGGGTGGGTGTGTAAGGAGGTAGAGTAGGCACTGCTGGTGTTGGACCTACACTGTGGGCTTCATATCCATCCCAATCTTCCATTAGATTTCGTCTTTGCAAGTCTTCATCATTTGATAATGGCGCACCCCATAAATTTGCAGCCGATGCTAGAAGAGCTAGAGCACCTGTAGGAGTATTATTTAATTTTTTTATTACAGAATTATTATTAACATGACACATTGTAACGTAATTTTGACGTATGTTACATGGATGCATTATTTTAAAATAAATAAAACAAATTTATTAAAATTTATATAAACTGTAACTTGATATTTTATTTCAAAAAGTTGGCATTCAAAGGATTCAAAAAATATTTACACATTTAAATTTTGTATTTAGATTAGAAAATTTAACTTTAGTAATATTTATATTTATAACATTAATTTGTATCCATTTAGATAACAACTTATTGTTTTGTTAATCTTATTTTGTACAATTTTACTTTGGCACTTGTTAAGAATTAAAGAAAAGAAGAAGAAATTATTTAATGTAACTTAATTATATAAACTTTAAATGGATATAGTCATCCTGGCGCACGAGCATTTTGCATTTTGGAATTAATAATTTAGAAAATAGATTTACTATCTATTTGGTAAATCTATTGTATATGGGTACTTTTTCTGACTTCCAGAGCACTATTCTTTAGAATGTGGTAGGGCTTTGTGCACTGGTGGTAGGGCTTTGTGCAAGCTCGTCTGGGTAGGTACCACCCACTCATCAGATATTCTACCGCAAAACAGCAATACTTGATATTGTTGTGTTCCGGTTTGAAGGGTGAGTGAACCAGTGTAATTACAGGCACAAGGGACATAAAATCTTAGTTCCCAAGGTTGGTGGCGCATTGGATATGTAAGCGATGGTTGACATTTCTTACAATGCTAATGTCTAAGAGCGTTGGTGACCACTTACCATCAGGTGGCCCATATGCTCGTCCGCCTTCCTATTCTATAAAAAAAAAAAAAAAAAAGAGGTTTGTTTAATTTCTATTTTTCCATCTCTACCGATTTTTATTTTTATTTGCCTCTTTTGAATCTTAAATTTAACTTAACAATTTTATAACCCTACACCCACATAAAATTAAATATTACAACATTAATTTAATTATACTTTTAACTAATTTTGAAAAACTTTAATTTCTAGTACTATTTTACTAATTTGAGAAAAATATTGTACTTTTAAATTTAGTTCAATCCTGCAAAATTATGGTTTAAAAGTGCTTCTAAGAGCCAAGTAGAATTAGTTATATTTGATTATCAAAATCGAAATAGTTGGGAGTCGTTCAGATTATGAATTAGTTGTAAATGAAAATTGACATTCTAATATTTCAACCAAAATGAACATTAAAAAAAACACTTTAAAATAACATGGTTTGTACGATATAAAAGTCAAAATATGAACATGATTTTTTATTACAGATAGTAAGCGATATATATATATTTTAATATATGAAATTAATGAATTATGTGTTCAATTTAATATTTTGAAGTTAATAGTAAAAACTTCAAGACACCACAAACCTGCTCCTGTTATTGTGTAGAATCCATATTCATAATCAACTTGTATTGTATTAGGATCACTATTGTTTGTGTTTCCTAAGACGACAGTTGTATAATAACAAACTCCGACTATAGCGATGACCCAAAAAACACACATGATACTAGGGACGGCATTCCTTCGTAGCATTTTGATTGCTTTGCTGTTCAAACTAATAAGATTAATCAGGACTCCGATACAAGAACACAATAGCACCATGAAACAAAGTAATATCAAAATTCTCATGAGCAATATAATTTCTGGTGTTGTACATGGTGGAAGACCTGAAAATACAGATAAAAAAGTTTCATCAGTATCATGATGATTATTTTCTTCTGTTTACTTGATCTACATAATAAAATTCAACCTTAGTGATTTTTTTTTAATTTGTTCCATAAAGTAATCTCAATAAATTTAAGAATAAATTTCAATTCAAGCTTACTATTAGTCAATATTTATTGCAAAAAAATTACTAAATGATCTAATATTACAGATTGACTCATCTCAATATGATTTGTATCACACAGACACGTTAATAATATAGCCAAGCACCACTGATTTTTCATGTGCTTAATTTATAGCTCTAATTAATCTCATGCTTGGTGGTGTTGAAAAACATAGTGAGGTAACCAGCATGTCATGAAAATTCACATATGTATCCACCAACTGGCATTTGAGCAGCATGGTAAGATAAGATAACAGGAGATCTTATTTTGCTTTTTAGATGAGTGAAACAAAATCTTCTTCTTCCTGCCCTTATCCCACTACGCGGGGTCGGCATAACATTTATTTTCCTTCCACTTCTCTCTGCCACTCGTCATCTCAGTCCTTTCATACACATATCTTTTCTTACGCAATCCATCCACACTTTCTTTGGCCTCCCCGTCCTCTATATCCATCAACATTCATACTCATCACCATCATAAGTGAAACAAAATATTCATTGATAAATATTTATACATACCATTAAAATCTGATCTGTTTAAAGGATCAAATTCTGTCTGTATAGCTATTTGATTGTTGTCATCATCTTCATCAAAAGTGAAGAATTGTGTCAATGAAAGGCTTTGGGTACAATGCAATCCCTTAATTTTAAACCAACTTGGTTGCACTAGTGCTGCGCAAGTCAACAAGAATGTTAAAGCATTGAAACTTGCTGCAATTTTGTTCAATTCTTTATCCTTGAATGGTAATGTAATTTTTAGACCTGCAGATGGATAATAAATACATAATTAAAAAATTAAATCTCACAAACATACAACACCCAAAGAATAACTATTTTTTTTATATTATATATTTTTATTTATTTAAAAAAAATATACGTTTATTATACTAGATAGGTGATGGTTTTACATAGTGAGAATGGTTCCACTATTTATTGAATATTAAAATGTTATTAACTTTTAGTTATTAAAATACATATCTACCACAAGTTACAAGCTCTGCTAATGTTTACTTCTAAATAGCTAATTACTCGCGAAACGCTAAGTGGAATGTGAATTAGGATACGAATCTGTGGTGATGCTAACTTATAAATAGTATAAACTCCTCGGATCTTCGAGGGGGGCGAATTTATTTTTTATAAGTATGTAATCCATAAATAATGATTACAGAAAGTACGAAGTTCTAATGGTATTAATTCCTGGTACTAATTATGATTGTTGTTATCAAAATACAGGGAAACATTAACATTATATTTTATTATCTTGAAATACATTTCAATGGTTCAATAACAAAGTTAATTATCTCACTACAAAATTATTTTATAAAGTATTTCGTATTCTTTAAAAAAATATGATGGCTACGTACTGTTTTACAAAACACGTATTTAATTTCATTAAACCATTTGCTTATTTAATGTTAGGACGATATACCTCGAATCCAAGTAATGCAGCTCATCGTGATATAAGCACCATCGGAAAAAAACTCAAACAGAACTTTGAAAATCAATCGCAGCACTTACGAACACAAGGAAGATAAACAATTAGTACTAAATAATGTTTTGCGAATTAATTATCTACTAAAACTGCCTACTCTTGTCATTGTCGTATTTTACTTTGCATTTGACAGACACATAGAAAAAAAAATATTAACATCACATGATTGGTTGATTTAAACAAAATTGGAACTATCGGTCCTCTCTTTCTTACTTGTATTATAACTGCTACAGTAGCGCCACTTGTTGCTAATTTGTATATCTTCTATTTCATTTCCTAAATTCCTTTACACGCATTATTTAAAGTTAAGTTGCTTAGTAAAATAAATATAACCCATGAAAATTGTTTGCCTCAGAAAAATCACTAAATAAATAGTTAAATTTTCATCTACTCTACAGAATTGGAATTGCGATTCAAAGCAAACCAATGCATCACCGCCCTCGACTATGATTTGTACTGTAGCTATTTTTAATATAAATTCATTTATAATTAAGGCTTTAATAGAAATAAAGCACGAAAAAAAACTATTATAACTTAAAAATTATTATAATTAATCAAATTATATGCATTTGAACTTAATCGTAGACAGAAAAACTAATACACAAAGTGACCGTGTAACTGCGATTGAGACAGAGATAGTTTCTTAATGTTTGCATCTAATGTTATCTTAGTATACTGCATTCCCTATTTTGGGGGATAAAATATTTTGAGGATTCAATTAAAACGAGATTTTTAAAATTTGGCTTTTTAATATTTATTATATATTTAATAATTACAATAATTTTTTTGTTTCTCCAACTACACCCAAAAACCGTTGCATTGTTTGTTTTTATTTCCGTTATCAATAGTGCTTTAGCATCTTTGTATGATATCAAGGATTTGATTAAGTTCTGTACTAATATATAATGATAATTTAGCATTTCGTTTTATTAGGCACCTATTTATTTGCTTTAAAAAATACGTGACAACACGTTTTTTTTTTAAAATTCCAAAAGCCTTCGTTTTTAAAAAACATCAGCTTTAAGATTTTTCTTTCTTACTTTTCATTCAATTACAATTTTCTTTTGGTGGTTTTTATTTCTGCGTTATCTTCAAAATTGAAACTTGAAGATATTGATGGTATTGGAATAGCATTCTCTTCAGGTATTGAAATATAAAACACTCAATTAAATTATGAATAAAGAACGGTGTCCACATATATTTTTATGTTAACCTCTTATCTCGGAATGCATATTATGAATTTAAGGAGAATTTAAATAATGTTGTCATAAGAAAATTACAAATAGGAGAAAGAATAAATTAAAATAATATATTTATAGATAACGAAGCACTTTAGGCTATTATTAGACAGTTATTTGTTTACACTGTCGACGAGTCGATATTTTTTATCGAAAATCGGGCCTTTTTGTTAGTTGACGCTGGCAGCACTTATATGATAAATAATTATAGGTAATAAATAATAAAAACAAGAAAAAAAATCCTATTATCTTCAGGATTTTAATGCGATATAACATTCCATCATGCTATGGCATAAATAATCATCACTGAGAAACTATATTTAGGGACAAAACCGTCGTATTTACGCGTGAAAAGACACGCCGGCATTTTTCTCGCTATCGCTTTGACATGAAATAATACGACAATGCATCATTATATAATCTTCGATATGATATAATGATTATTTCTCTGTCTTCTCACTACATTAGAATCGGTTTCTACTACAAAAATAAACAAAAATTGAACATAAAACTCAGAAACGCAGCAACTGTCAAACAACTCGGAGAGATCTGGCCTGAACGTCCTCGAAAGTCGAAGCACGAGTTTTCTTCTTCTACACCATTTCACTTATTGTATGTACTAATACAATTGGACCGTGCGATTGTTATTCGTGGTTGAGATTCTCTCAGAGATATAGAGTTTTGTATTTTAATGATTCATTAAAACTTTAGTATAATAATCAATTACATACCTACATTATAAATATAAAAACATACGTGACTAAATATGACAAGGAATTGAATTAGTTAATTTATAAAATATTTTGACCAACAACTCCTTAAAAATTGTTATCTAATAATTTACAATACATAACAATATTCGTAGCCCTTTATGCGCTTAATCCTTCGATAAAAATATTCCTTACTATTATTCAGTAATGTTCGAGAGTCCTTATATCCTTTTCATAGAAATAAATATTCCATTCTATTGACTAGTAGGGACAAAGGCACAATGGGCAATAACAATGCAGACACTTGTGCTATAAACTAATCATAAATGGAGGTTCTTTGTAAAACATCAACCATAACATCCTTGCGTAAATAATAAAATCTGATTAATATATAATATTGTTTAGAGGACTTACATATTATAAGGTTACTTAAGGTATATATTATACTAAGGCCTACATGTTGTGAAAATAAGATTCCTAAAAATTTTGTTTACGCTCAATGAATTCCTTCGTGCCGCCCGACCCGCGCTGCCGAATGAATTCATAAGCAGCTTGGACTTCGAAAGCGCGCGTGTATCTACTACGTACGATTTAAGTGATGGGTTTTTAATTATATAAATAGGATATGACCGCAATAAAAAAATAAAAGAAAGAAATTGGAAAAAGAAAGTGATTCTTTATTGATATTATAAACTTTTATGAATTATCGTAGATATCTGTCATCTATAAATATTCAAGCGTTGAGATTGGGGAAAGATTCCAATACCGTAAAAAGTATCAGTAATGTTTGATTTGAAGGAATTTAATTTGGTCCTATTGAAGAAAAACATTATAAATGTTTACTCATGATTACAGACTTTTACTTTAGTTGCGCGATGAAGTTAAGAATCATTCAACATTTAAAAAGGTAACCAAATAAATGTTTCATGAATAAAAAGTAAAAAACCATTTTTAAATTGAACTTTTATTAGCAACATTTCTTGTTTATGCTGTTTGTATTTCTTGTTTATTCCAACTCCGTAGGATAAGAGGAGGTTCTATTTGAGCTTGCAAGTTTTACGTAGACAAAAGATTGCAAAAAGTTTATAGGTATGTAAATATATTCGGTGGAAATATTGGATATTATACTTAAAGTTAACGCAGGGTAAAATATTAAAATACGATTTCATTGATATATTAAATTTAGGATAGAATTACCGCTGTACTTAATATCTCCTTTGTGTGAAAAAGGTTACGGGTCAATTTAATGTCCAATATATTTATAGTAAGAATATCTAAATCTATTGAATTTATTTTACGTTCCGAGGAAAAAAATCTTAATAATATTAAGAAAATATCGAATTATTTACTATTTTATCTATTTACATTCAGATTCGTTCAGTCTTTAATAAATCGTTTTCGGTTTGAAGCTGTTCGATCCTTTAATTTCCCCGCGGATCGTCTTTGTAATTCTGACCTTCCCACTGTGGCAGACGCCTCAAAGAAGAGCTTTTTTACAGGTAAACTTAGCGGCAAAAAAGTATTTTGTACCTGAGAATAAGATCTCTGCATCCTAAGACATTTTTTTTTATAGAATAGATATGAGCCACCTGACTGGTAAATGGTCACCAACGCCCAGAGACATTGGCATTGTAAGAAATGTTGACCATCGCTTACATCGACAATGCGTCACCAACCTTGGGAACTAAGATATTATGTTATGTCCCTTGTGGCTATTATTACACTGGCTCACTCACCCTTAAAACCGGAACACAACAATACCAAATACTGCTGTTTTGTGGTAGAATATCTGATGAGTTGGTGGTACCTACCTTGACGAGCTTGCAGAAATTATTCCTACCATCAGTGAATCCATAACGCGTCGTTTGGAGACCGCTCCTATCGACGCCTTATGGGTGACGCGTGATGTTGACAAGGACGATGTCAAGACTGACTGAAACTGATTTTTTTGGATTGTAAATTGATCTTACTGCGCGTATGCCGACCCACCAATAAAACCTCTGTAGGCTCATCGGGTTGGTACCATCCAAATATCAGGTATTCTACCAGTGTATATATATATAATATATAATATACCGTAACCGTAACAGTCTGTGAATGTGCCACTGCTGGGCTAAAGGCCTCTTCTCCTCTTTTTGAGGAGGTTTGGAGCTTATTCCACCACGCTGCTTCAATGCGGGTTGGTGAAATACACATGAGGCAGATTTTGAGTGAAATTAGACACATGCAGGTTTCCTCATGATGTTTTCCTTCACCGTAAAATACGAGATGAATTATAATCACAAATTAAGCACATGCATTACTGGTGGTAGGGCTTTGTGCAAGCTCGTCTGGGTAGGTACCACCCACTCATCAGATATTCTACCGCAAAACAGCAATACTTGATATTGTTGTGTTCCGGTTTGAAGGGTGAGTAAGCCAGTGTAATTACAGGCACAAGGGACATAAAATCTTAGTTCCCAAGGTTGGTGGCGCATCGGCTATAAGCGATGGTTGACATTTCTTACAATGCCAATGTCTAAGGGCGTTTGGTGACCACTTACCATCAGGTGGCCCATATGCTCGTCCACCTTCCTATTCTATAAAAAAAAAAAAAATGCAAATTCAGTGGTGCTTGCCCGGGTTTGAACCCACGATCATCGGTTAAGATTTACGCGTTCTTACCACTGGGCCATTTCGGCCCGTATAATATCTAATATCTAATATAATATAATATCCTGTTACATTATTCACACACGGCCATCTGATCCCAAACTAAGCAGAGCTTGTACTATGAAAATCAGACAACTGATATACTACGTATACTAATTTTCTTCTGTAAATACATTCTTATATAGATAATTACACACAAATTCAGGACAAATAGACATGTTCATGCACACAAATGTCTGTCCTGGGTGGGAATCGAACCCACAACCTTTGGCGTCAAAGGTAAAGTATCTACCAACCATGCCAACCAGCCACACAAATATAATTTTATACTTTTAACACGTTTAGTTGCTGTTTAATTTTGTTTTATTCTTCTCTTAGTCTAGCTAGCGGGGCTATTTGTAGACCTTGGTACCTAAAGCCAGCGGTGCCTATGTTTGATAGCGTAGTTTATTTGATTGATTTGAGATTGATTTGTGCTGTTAGTAGTGCCAATGCATTTGCATAATGGTCTTCAATTATTATCAGGCGATCTATTTGTTCCTCTACATTCCTAAAATACATAAAAATCTTCGATGGCGATACAAGTGATAATGATTCGCACCAACGATATTTTTAATTTTTATTTGTATATATTTAAGGTCTTAATGTATATGTATGGTCTTAATGACATATAAATTAATTAAGATTTAAATAGTAACGGATTCTATGATAAAACAATTAACACATATTTTTTAAAGGCCAAGGAAGAGAAAATCTGTAGAGATGAACTCTAGGAATGATAAAGTATTTTTAAAAGCATACCCATTTTCAACCATTTACCATTGACCCGTTTCAGTAGCTGCGAATCAGTTCTGTATTTCTTAATTTCATATTTTGACTATTTATCTTTAAACGATCTGCAAAAATTATATTCTATTCTTAGCATATATGTACGAAAAAGGTTAACCATTCTCAATACATCGAACATATACCGACCGTACCGAAAACATCAATTCAAAATAAATATATTATTTAACTATACGAATAGGTACATTTTTGTATCCAAGAATATAAGATATTTTTATTGAAGGAGTGGAAGATTTTGACAAGATTTTACTGGTATATAGAATTCGATTCGACGAAATTAAAATTGTAAATATTTAATATACAAAAAACTTTATATCGACATAGCATATATAGTAAACATAAAGTTATATATTATAATATATATGGTAATGTTAATGTTAATGGCTGAGCGTGCCCAGCGAGCACTATTTAAAGTAATTATGTATTTACCATTCCGATTTTCAACAAAAAAGGTTTACGAAAAGGCGGATGTTTTATCTGTGAGAAAACTTTTTGTACACCTATGTATACAAAAATACCATAAAACAGTTGTCCCACTCCTACCCACAACTAAATTCAGTAGAAGAGATCGATTTCCTTGCAATAATGTTACAGTCTCGCAACTAGATTTTATAAAAAATTAAATCAATTTTCAAGAATAAAGGACATTAATAACTACCAATTAAAAGGCAAAACTAAAACATGGATAAAACAACTTAATTATGAAGACGTTGAGAAATTATTAACCACCTCATAAATGAACATCCACATCAAACGCTCAATTATAGCACACACACACACACACACACACACACACACACACACACACACACACACACACATTTACACATTCACGCACACGCGGTTTGGATTTACTTACAATAATTAGTAATAAGACCCTTTGTAATACTTTTTAATAATTGAATGGGAAGGAACTGACCTCTGACGCACGGGTAGCACCAGTTCAGGAGTCAGGGCTACTTTTTATAATATGTATGTATTGGATAACAATAAAGTATTATTATTATTTATTTAATTATACACGACAGATTATAACAATAATGTAGTCAACTGTTTACGTAATACCACTTTAAATTATTATAATATCATAGACAACAATTTACAACAACCACATCACAAAAAAGACAAAAGCTTCAGATCAATAGCCTTGTTAGGTATTGATCACCGGTATGAAGTTATAATATATTAGTTGTTTTGACTATCTGTTGTTTTTCTTATTTTTTGTTAAATGTAGACAATATACAATGTATATATGTTTTAGTGGCGATATACGCAAAGTGTCTGGCAGCGGATGGAAACTGAGAGCTGAAGATCGAGCTCAGTGGCGTGCCATTGGAGATGTCTTTGTCAAGCAGTGGACGACGAAGCGTGATGAAGAGTGATGAATGTTGATGATGATGATATGTTTATAATATACACATATATATACCTACTTCAAAAAGATAAATCAAAATTAGAATAGACTATTAGAATATACTATATATATTCGGAATGTAGATTCTTACGACAATAACCGGTATGAATGTCAAGTTTCTTTTTCCACTAATAAAATTACTTATACATTTAAACTTGCCTGAAAATTAACAAACACTAACGCCACATACTAAAGCGGTTTTAAATGGTCTTAACCCTTGTTAGGGTCATTAGCTTAACAACCATCGAACAATCAAATATTAGCACCCTATCTTATATTGTGTAACGTTACTGACCGTAGTATGTATATTTCTAAACGTCATATATTTTTCGCTGTGCATGGTATTAGTTATCAAGTGTCGTTTACACGTGTCGTAATTACCACGTGTTAAAAATGCGATGCATTCGCAAAGTGGTAGCGATCACTTGTAAAATTTTTATTTAGTGTTTTTCTCAAGCATCTTATAGCGTGAAAAAAAGGCAAACTTGTTCAATCGATACTCGGTTCTTATTATATAATTATTAAAAATATAGACAAAAGAACGTAACAGTTAGCAAATGACAATATTTTTTGGATTATATTATGACATCACTGGTTAGTTCCGGCCATTCTTCTTGTAATAATTGATTAGAACCTAACTTCTAAATAAATTGCTTGAGCAATTAAAGTATTTGGCTTAAGGTCGTTCTTTTTCCAAATACATCTTCTTTACTTAAAGAAATGGATGGTGGTAGATTCCCTTGTAAAATGATAATACAAAGGTGTTTTATAAGATTTCTTGTTTTTTTGGTACATTTTCTGCGTAAAATGTGGTTTATATTTTTTAACAATGGCCATATTGCTCTTTTTTCTTCCTAAAATAAACAAAAAAGCACGCTTTTTGTATACTGCAGTGGACACGAAAGTCCAATTAACGCTAACATAACAGTTATATAACCCATAAATGTAAAGTTTGAAGAAAAAATAGGTTTTATATTATTTTTTTCGTCACCACAAAATACACACTAATACAATGTCATACGGACACACTTATGTAAATGTAGATTATAGTTTCACTGGATGGTATCTTAATGAAATTTGATATTCAAATTAGATATTTTCTATCGATAATAAATATCGAAATCGGTGCCAAGCCTGAAAAAAATAACTAAAGTGTTTCACTTAGCAGTATAAACGGCTTTCGGCGAGCAGCGAGCTAATCTGGGACATAATTGAACAAAATGCAGCAAGCTGCAATCTAAATCCAAAAGTACTAGTTAAAATTGTAGAACAGTAAAGGGTAAGTTTATTTGCTGAAAACGTTTAATATAAATTATTATTAATGAAATCGTGAGTCAAATTTAAATCTTATCCCATCGGTTGTCATGCTATTAAGATCTAAAGCTAAAACCCGCAATGTACATTGATGTCAGTCCAATAACTATATATATATAACATGGGTTTTCCGTTTTTCTGGATTAAAAGGATAGGATACCTACTTCAACATAATAAAGTGAGACCAAGGTGGTTAGAACGCGTGAATCTTAACTAATATCACGGTTCCAACCCGGGCAAGCACCACTGAATTTTAATGAGCTTAATTTGTGTTTATAATTCATCTCGTGCTTGTCGGTAAAAGAAAACATCGTGGGAAACCTCCATGTGTCTAATTTCACTGAAATTCTGCTACACGTATATTCCATCAACTCGCACTGGAGCAGCGTGGTGGATAGCACATCAGTGGGACATTCACAGACTGTTAATGTATCGTATGTTAAATACTTTTAAAATCGGTCTAGCCGTATTTCAGTAAAGTGAACAAAGGTGAGTTTTGGTAAAAATAGTAATAAATAATTTGTACAAACAACAATACTCAAACTAGGTTTTAAGCCCCCCCCCCCCATTTTGAAATACTAAAGTAACAATGATAGATTTATTTCTCATCAGCCTGAGCAGTACCAATAAAGCTCAGTTAAGTAGTACCTTTCAGTGAATATTGTCAATTTGATATGAGTTATCAATTTTTATTTTTTACGTCCGGTCCTTATGGCTCGCAGTCTATCCTGTTTCGATATCTTTATGTAGAAAATATCAAGACTAAACTTAGTAACTTGTACCTACGAATGTATTTACGACTTTGTATAAATTTAATGTGTTGTACAATTAAGCAAATACATTATCTGTGTGTATTATTTAATATTATGGATTGAAATATGAATCAATACAAGCTATACTGTTATTATGCCTAATTTTTTTAAAATAAGGTATAACCTATGTTACTCGCTGTTTAGGCGAAGAATTTTAAAAATAGGTTTATTAGTTTTTGAGTTCATCCATTACAAACAAACATTAAATCTTACCTCTTCATAATACTAGTGTGGATTAAAAACTATAAAATTATATATATTTTGAAGGGAAATATGTCTTTAAGCACAATAGGTCGCTCTTCACAACCGGCAAAATCATCAATTCAATTAGAATTAAAAGTGTGCTTAAGTACATAAATAACCTGCTAAAGTACTTTAGTAATGAAAACTTGAGTATGTTTACAAGTACCGATATTCGCCGGCTTAAACATAAAAATATTGTTTCATATTTATTTGTAAAAAAAATAAGTTTTCTTTTAAATATCATGTTCTATGTCTAAGAAATTTTAGCATCATCCCAAAAATTTTTAGCCGCCGAACAACTTAATCTCTCGCAAGTGCTCGTAAACGACATTAGGGGTTATTATAAGAAATTTTATGGTATACAGTCCCCGATAAACGTTTTTTTATACAATGACATAAGGTTTTTATATCAAAATCGTGGACGGAAGAGGTTCTGTAGATGATATATTTTTGACAGTTTTCATTTTCCCGTTTCATTATTAAAGTATTATTATTTAAAAAAAATTGAACAAAAGAAAGGCAATTAAAGATTTTATATTATTTTTTCAAATGCAAAAAATAAAAAGTTGTTGTTTGCTAATTTAGTTATGGAAAGTCTCTCTAAGCGTACCTTATGATAAGGCATGTAGAATATTACAAGTATGCGGAATATTCCATTGCAGCTTATACGCTTCAATGGAACTTATCACCTCAAGTCTTTCCAAACTACCCACCTTTTCTTTTGAAATATGCACAGCCATTTATCGACATACACGTGTACGTGTTTTACCTTATAATATTATTGACAATAACATTCATTGTCGTGGAGATTGGTTGGATGGTATGAAAGTTGTACTGCAATGCGAAATGTAATGGCAAACTGTAAACGATGTCGATGTCTGTATTAACATTATGATATTAATCAAACAGATACCAATATGCATGTTTATGTAGATAATAATATAGAAGACAGAATAAACATGATTTAAAATAAAGTAAGTTAGTATATCTGCAATAGAGCTGCACTATTGTTTCAAATTCCCGCATGGCTTTTAACCGATTCTCTGATCACAGTTCAATAAAGATGGCTTGCTTTTGGAACTGCTCCAATATCGACAAAGCATTTTTCAATTTGTAAAAACTTTTGTGAATATAATGCAGTTATGTCAAAATTAGCTTGAAACTAGATTATACTATTATATTAAATAAAATAAACATAAACTCCATGGCATTGTATGTAGCAAGTTATAGCAAACTCTTGAAGAAAAGGTTTTTATTTAAATTTAAATATGATTATTATTTTATTAATCTTAGTAAAAAAGTCGTAATTCATCTACAAGAAATAAGTAACATCGACATACATCTGCTCTTGAAGCTAAATAAACTATTCTAGAAATTTTATCAGTACAATATTAACTTTTTACACGCTTCATTTATTTTACATGTTATACATAAAAGCAGGTACTATACTGCGGACGGTACAGCTCTGTACAGTCTGTACAGTTATCATCGTCTAGCAATGTCCTATAATTTGTTATACGCAGTACATAACATTGAAAATAGTCAAACTGCTCTTAATCGATATGTTGGTAACGAATCGCTTGATAAACGCAATTTTTTTAGTCACATGCATTACCAAAATAACCTTTTGTTTTTAAAGTGTTCCGTTATACTGGGCGGTTATGCAGTTTTGAGTCTTATCTCATTCATATTTAGATACCTCCCTCATATTCCTGTATCCCTAAAATTACCTGAAGGTAATGAATTTTAACATTTTTATTCTCCTTTTCTGACCGCTTTACTATAATAATTCCACTCCCTATGATTTATACAAGGACGCTATCTCGCTAGAAACGCGAGTTAGTTCAACAGGAACGTCAAGTCACAAGTTTGATGCTGGGTCGGTTAAGGATTTATTACATTGTTCTGCAGATTAAGATATATAAATCTGTGTATTTAAAGGGTATTAGTTATTACCTCAGTAAGTTTTTACTACACTTCGGTAAATAATATTAGATGTAAATAAATTTATTCGCATCGTTTACTTTTTTTCTCCCAGTGTAAAATCTTACTGTGCGATGTTGTGACCAATTGTACTAATTGAACAACTTGTATGCAATTTGAACAGATTGGATAGACTTAGTGAATTGGTCTCGTTTTCGTTAGCGTCGTTTCAATGATTATGTAGAAAGTACGGAGAGTTTAGAGAGAATAAAACACTTGAAAACTTTTTAAGAGTCGATGTTAACATTTTTTTCTTCGACTTTTCTAAATAAATACTTTAAAAGTAATATCTCTATTTAAAATAGAATTGTCTAAGATAATCTATTAAAAATAAAATAAATCAAATTTACGGTTAATATTTTGTGTTACATTATAGAATACTCAATCAATCAATCAATCAATTCAATCAACAGCCAATCGCTGTCCACTGCTGAACATAGGCCTCTCCCAAGGTGCGCCAAAGCTCCCTGTCCTCCGCCTTCCGCATCCAGTTGGTGCCCGCCACCTTCTTAAGGTCGTCGGTCCACCTGGCTGGAGGGCGCCCTACGCTGCGCTTGCCGATTCGCGGTCTCCACTCTAGAATAGAATAATAGAATACTCGTAATGTAATTATTAGTATAGAATCATAACATAGATTAAATATAGTGAAAACTTTTAAAATTTCATTTTTATGTACCTAATCATTTATTATCAGCTATAAATGTTGTCCTAATAAGATTAACATGGGTTAGAATTTTACATAGAAACTCACGTTATCACGTAAAAAATATACGTATGTTTTTGGATTTAGGTCATAATAATATATAAAATAATTTACTAATACATTAACATAATATATTGTACTGTGAATAAAGAATCACTTTACTTTACTTTACTTTTTTTATACTTTATTGTACAACACAAAGAGAGAAAAAGAATACAAAACATGATACAGCCTAAATAAAAGTAGCATACAATTTTGGCAATCTTATTGCTACATAGCGATCTCTTCCAGACAACGAACGGTGTAAGGAATAACTCATAGGAAATGAGGTAGGTGGCGCTGTAATAATAAATAATCTATAACTAAAACAAACTAATGAATAAATGTAAATATAAAATACACATATTATATATCAATAAACAAATTATATTATCAGTACATATAAAATTACAAGTATATAATATAAATACATAAGATATAAAATAAATACGAATAAAAGCGATAAGTCATTAAACAAAACAAGCAAAAGAAAAAAAAAGAAAAATACAAAATAGAAAAAAAAGAAATTATTGGTGATAAGGCATTTGAGAAAATAAGTGATCTTTTACAAATTTTTTAAAAGTACATATGGATTTGGCCTCCCGAATGTTTAAAGGAAGGGCATTCCAGTGCTTAATGGCTCTGGAACGATTAAATACTTATTAATAAGGATTCTACAAAATTTATCTGGTAAAATTCAAATGAGTAATTAGCAAGACTTTGAAATATTACTTGTTTGCCAAAGTATAATGTAAGGTAAAATCTGCGTGCAATCAGAATGGGATCAGACTTTTTGGAACTGAGACACGTTAGCGGTAACGTTGGCAAACTCCCATCGTTAACTCGCGAAACGTAACTTGTTTGTTAGGGTGGATTTTACTCGTGATTCGCTACTGCATTATTTTTGATATTTGTTTAAAATTATTATGACAATAAATTTTTATGATATGATGACGAAATAATTCCTGCAGTTGAAAATACATACATACAAAAACCTACATAAATATCTAAATATACATAATCTGTGAACATCTTATAACGCTTTTATATTTGTCAGAGTATAATAACTATATTTTGGAAATCTTTTGCTGACGCTCTTTCACTCGAGAGCTGTCATTTTCGATATACGTGATAAAGTTTGGTCCCATTCTGAAAGCACGCGGCTTTTAAATGCAAACATTTATAATTAAGAAAATACTACGTATAATGTTTGAAATATACAGCACTAGTTGAAACAAGTATATTTTTAGATAATGTATTGAAGTACGTATCTATTTTATTTAGTTCTAGTAGTAGTTTTAATTACGAGAAACGAGCGGTTTCAAGTCATTTCTATCCAATGCAAGCGATTTCGTAAGTAACGACACCTTTTTTTAAAGGGATGCTTTTGAATTACGCCTCGTACTTCTCCATCCATAAAAGAAAACAATGAGGGAACATAGTAACCTGATATTAAAGTATCTGAGTTATTGACTTTTTAAACAGGCGCTTGAATGACGTTAAAGGTTTGCAGCACTCTTATATAAAAATGTTTGGAATATCCTTCCTAAATACGCCTTTACATTACAAAACAAAAGTCCCAAACAAATATTTAATCTAATAGTTTATGCTACGCGTACGCATTTAGGATTTTATACACACACATATATATATATATATATATATATTATAAAAGATTTGTACAACTCGTTACCGGCTTATTCAAATTTATGTCATTTATCCAAAGGTCATTTGTAAGAGAACGCTTTCGTAGCAATTTTGCGTAACTAACTTGACTTTTAGGTAATACTTTATTGATATTATTCTTTTTATATAGTTTATTTTTAATAATAATGTAATAGATTCAACTACATTACCAAGACGTTTGAGAAAACCGTGTCATAATGTTTGTTAAACACTCTGACTACTGTCGAGTTCATTGTTTACTTTGGCTAAGGGCCAGGGGATGGTGTATCTCAATTTGTTCGTGGCTAATGCAGTTTTTATTTCAAGCTTTAACAAATACACGCTACTTCTTTACTTTGTATCTGTAATAAGAATTTGAAATACATAATAACAATGAAATGGCGTTTGAACTCAGTAATTAAGAATTAGATATTTCAACACGGAATAACATCTTAAAAATTGAATCGAATTTCTGAGCAGTGTAAAATATGTTTTTTTTTTAAAAACTGACCTGGAGTCTAAATATCACCTATATTTGTAAAATTTGCTTATTTTTTTTAATATTAAAGAATTTTTTTTTTTTTGGGCTGTGTAACTAGTTACATGGGACATAAAATGTTAGTTCCAAAGGTTGATGGCGCACTGACGATGTAAGCAACATTTCTTATAATGCCAATGTCTATGGCCGTGGTGACCACTCAGCATCAAGTGGCACAACTACTACGTATTTATGCTAATGGCGGTAGAATGATGAGAGGGTGGGTACTAACCACCCAGACGGGTCTTCAAAAAGCTATACCACCAAGTAGTAGAAATTTGGCATATATATTATGTATACATTTCTTAAATAAGTTCAATTAAGTGTTTTGCTTATAAAAGAAATATACTTTTGCTTATAATAATAATAATATACAGAAACTCAGTATATAGTACACACAAGCAAGAGAGTATGAAGTGAGTTGAGAGTGGCGGCGGAGAGGGGGCATCACGACATTCAGGACATAGAGAGTGCCATACCGATTGTCGTTAAGGCATACAGTCGGTTTCACTCCCAAGGTGCTTTACATCAAAATTAAGAAAATTGATAAGTAAATACTGTATTAATAGCATGAGTGACAATCATTACACGATAATTTATCCTTGTCAAACACACGTTGATTTAATTAATGAGAACGAAATAAGTCAACTTAAATCGAGCCCGCACTTAATTAACATGTATATACATATATTTGTAATACTTAGAGAGAGCAGAGCTGATTTAGTGATGAGAGCACGTGGATCTTCCCGATAATATATCGAGGAACCTTGTCGGATGTAATTATTTCGCCATCAACCGACATTGAAGAAGTGTGGTGGAATAAGCTCAAACATTTTCTTAAATAGCAAAAAAGGTCTTAGTAGTATGATTTATTTATATACATATAATAATAATAATAATGTCCTCTAGACCGATTTCGGCCATGGCGACCAATCTCTAGAGAGATTAGCCAACTATGCAGGAGATATTATAGTGCACAAGTGTGAGCGCAAACACAGGTGCACTCTCTATTCCTAACTCTCATAATCCGATGAGACGACAATCCGACACGACCGGAAAGAGTTCAGGCGCAGGACCAATGGCTTTACGTGCTTTCCGAAACCCGGGAGTGTACACACTTCCAACTTCCAGACTCCTTTTTTTTTTTTTTATATTTGCCGGGAGGGCAAATGACTCTACTCCACCTGATGGTAAGTGGTAGTAGAGTCCAAACGCGACGACGGCCAGTACAGATGGGAAAAACGTTCTGCACTAGCCACCTTCGCCTTGCCAGCCCGCAAGATGCCTCTTCACGCCTCGTGATCGATACGTGAGCTGGTAAGGAATTCCATTTTTTGGAAGTGCGACAAAGAAAGGAGTTGCCAAATTTCTTTGTTCGCGATGGAATTGATGTCACAGTTAGGCGGTGACATCGAGAACCAGCTCGCGTGGACTTAAGAAGGAAGGGGGAAGCAGGAATTAGAGAGAATAATTCCTCAGAGCACTCGCCGTGATACAGTCGATAGAAAGCGCTCAGTGCTGCTATCTCACGACGCAATTGTAAAGGTTCAAGGGTGTTTGTGACCTTTACGTCGCCAATAATGCGTACGGCACGTCGCTGCAGCCGGTCCAAAGCCTCCAGTAGGTACTTAGCGGAGCCATCCCAAAGGTGCGAGCAATATTCCACGCAAGACCGTACCTGTGTTTTTCACGCCACAACAACTGTGCCTGCTGTAGGCACAGTTGTTGTGGCGTGAAAAAACGCCGCACCTTGTTCAGAACTCCGAGTTTCCGTGAAGCTGTTTTTATAACAGCCTCGATGTAATCCCTTGGACTAAGGTCGCAGCGAACGTCGATCCCCAGCATGGCGATTTTGCTTTGTATCACCAGCGGAGTACCACAGTGGGAGGGAAGAGGGGAAAATGCTGACTTTTTCGCTGTGAGAGCACATACCTGTGTTTTCTTGGCATTAAACTCAACAAGATTATCAGAGCCCCATTTAGCGATGGGCTCTAATGTCCTAGCGAGTTCAACGACAAGATCCTTCCGCCTCTCCTCAATTTCCGCCCGCCCAGCCACTGCGCGTCCGTGGTATCCACCATGCACTGTACTATCGTCTGCATAGCAATGTATGTTCCCAAGAGAGAGCATATCATTGATATGCAAAAGAAAGAGTGTCGGAGATAGCACAGATCCCTGGGGGACCCCAGCATTCACTACATAGAATTGTGAAGCGCAATCATCAACTAAAACACGAAGGCTACGCTTGTGTAGGAAGCTGGCAATCCAGGTGCATAGCTGAGCAGGCAGACCATATGCCGGCAGCTTGGAGAGAAGACTTCTGTGCCAGACCCTGTCGAAAGCCTTGGAGATATCGAGGCTGACAGCCAACGATTCTCCATGCTTGTCGATAGCTTCACCCCAGAGGTGTGTTACGTACGCTAGAAGATCACCTGTGGACCGTTTTGGTCGAAACCCATACTGACGATCATTAATTAGACAGTGATCTTCTAGGTAATGGATCAGTTGGTTGTTTAAAATCCGTTTCATCACCTTACAAAGTACTGAGGTGATAGCTATTGGCCGATAATTTGCCGGGTCAGACCGATCCTCTTTTTTGGGAACCGCTTGCACATTAGCTCTTCTCCAAGCCTCCGGCACACATCCCGAAGAGAGAGAAAGTTGGAACAGGCGCGTTAACACAGGAGACAGCTCCGCTGCGCACTTCTTCAGCACTATGGCTGGTATTCCATCGGGACCGCTAGCTTTCCGTACATCAAGTGATTGCAGCTCCGCACGCACATCACGTTGCCTAATTTTGATGTCAGGCATCGTATGGCCACATGAAGGTATTGTAGGTGGCAGCGCACTACAATCATCGATGACGGAATTGTCGGCAAAGAGTTTAGCCAGGAGATCAGCTTGCTCTTGCGGACTGTGAGCTAGCGATCCGTCCGGATTTCTGAGCGGTGGCAGCGAAGGTTAGCAGAAATTGTTTTGCACAGACTTGGTCAGACGCCAGAAGCTACGGGAGCCCATAGGATGCGAAATAAGGTCATGACCAATCTGTACAATGCGCTGTGCATCCGCTCTCGTGTATGCCTTCCTACAGGACTTGGAATTTTTATTATAGTTTGCTTTCAGTGAGTCAATGTTAGATGCCCCGCTAATGAAGCCGTTGATCCACTTGCGATATGCCGCCTGCTTAGATGATACAGCATCGGCACATTCACGAGTGAACCAACGGTTACGCGTACTCTTACTGACGAGATCTGAGCTAGGAATGTAGTATTCCATTCCCAACATGATCTCGCCAGCAACAGCAGCGGCACCAGCTGTCGGGTCATTCCCACTGAAGTAACGTTCCTTCCAAGGGACCGACGCATAGTAATCGCGCATACCGTCCCAATCCGCCGACTTATAGTGCCAAACGCGACGTTTGCATACCGCTAGTGGCGGCAGCTTCGCTCCGGACTGCTACTGAGAATTTTCTGATAGAAAAAGCCAATAACTTTTTATTGGCCCAACCTGGGAATTGAACCCAGTACCTCCGGGTCTGCGGCCTTACATCAAGCCACTAGACCAACGAGGTAGTCAACTATGTACATATATAGAGACTATTACTCAACTGTTACTTACTAAGGTATAGAATAATTTGTTTACAAATAATATAACCACAAAAATTTCTTAGAAATTAAAATAATTTTCTTACAATTCATCTCAGTTGATTAATGTCCGCTTTTTGAATGCAAGAAAAACAACAGTAACGATTATTCATGTTGCATGGCGGAAAGCATTGTATAAATTTTTTAAGAGAAATATTTTGATCGGTCTCATTTCGTTTAAATTATAAGCATTAATATTATATTACTCTCGGATACTAAAAATAAATAAAACACAAAATAAGATATTTTATTTCCATCATTATAACATTAAAATTACATGTTCTCGCTTTAATATAAATAGACAGGCGTTTTAAAATAACAATAAACGGTTGATGAAATTGATATTTTCAATTATGTTAAATAACTATTATCTTTCCTCGGGTGTAGGATCGACTCGTATGCCGTCACGGCAAACGGCAATACGCTCTTTTATGTCGTCATTCTACTCTACAAGCCCTCTCTACTCCATTGTTGTGCGTGGTGCGCTTAGTATTTACTTCGTTACTATGGTAACAGCCTGTGAATGTCCCACTGCTGGGCTAAAGGCCTCCTCTCCGTTTTTGAGGAGAAGGTTTGGAGCTTATTCCACCACGGTGCTCCAATGCGAGTTGGTGGAATACACATGTGGCAGAGTTTCAGTGAAATTAGACACACGCGGGTTTCCTCACGATGTTTTCCTTCACCGTAAAGCACGAGATGAACTATAATCACCAACTAAGGACATGAAAATTCAGTGGTGCTTGCCCGGGTTTGAACCCACGATTATCGGTTAAGATTCACGCGTTCTTACCACTGAGCCATCTCGGCTTCGTTGCCAAGATGGCCCTGTGGTATATAATTATAAATATCTATTTTAATAATTATAATAAAAGTATATTTATTGTATAAAAACTCCATATTTATGCTCCCAATTTATTTCGATATTACACATCTGCCGAACCTCTCTTCACGGCTTCATTTCTTTATTTCGTGATATTCATAAAAAAACCTTTGTACATACCATGCAAGATGTTTTTGAGGTTATAGGTACACTTTACTTCACCTGTTACTAACATATTTTCGGCTAAGATGTTATTAAAACTTTGCAAGCTCTCTTGTGTTTTTCACGCGCTTATGTTAAATAAATATATAACTTTAATAACTATAACCCGATAACTAACATAACGCGATTTATAAAGTACGAAATAAGAAAAATTAATGTTCGAAATTCTTATCAACTAACCAATTCAATTATTATATATCATATTATAACAAGTAGATAATTTATGTATTACAATTAAAAACACATATGGCAAAAGCTCATTTGTCGAATTACAATACGTAGTTTACAAAATATGCAGGAACAGATGTTCAGGATGAACATGCAAACGTATGAAGCCTGATGAAATCGTAACCCCTTTTGGCTTCGTCGTAGTTGATAATATTATTTACTCAAACAGACAAAAATAGAACTTAACAAATATATAAAAAAATATTTATAAATAGCTATCAGATCTTGATAAATGTCAATGACAGGATTTTCGCGGTCTGAGACGCAATTTGATTAATTTTTACCTTCGTTTATCATTCTATATAAACGACAGATAGAATTTGTAGAGAGGCGTGACACTTTAACTAATTGTTTTAGAATTTATTTGTTTTTCTTATTTATTATTATTGTTTCGAGGAAATATAAATGAAGTAGGTATATTGAAATTACTTATAATATGTATTTAATTTTATTATTATTATTGACTTTTGATTAGTTTTTCTTTTAACTTACCTGATCGTTCGAAAGTTTTTATATTATTTAGTGTTTTATATTTAAATTGTGCTGTGCCGGGATATACAAAAAGTAATTCATTCCATTTTTTTAATTCAAGAGGTTTTTTTTAATTTTAATTTCAATCTTAACCCAGCCAATAGCATAAAATTAAATTCAATTTTGAACTAATATTGATATAACTTCTAAATACGTGAATGCGACTTACTATGTTAAATTTTAAAAATACAATCAATATATTAATCTTATCAAAATATTTGACTAAGATAATTTTTAAAATTAATGTTAGTTTCATAAATTGAACGCAACCTTTAACAGAATATCAAGACTGGCATTTAAATCTACGTCGACATTTTATGAAGTTTTTATTAGATTACAGAGCCTTCTACATCTCGTCCGGTGTCAGGTAACTCGTTGACAGGGCAATTTGTCTAAAACAATGTAAAACGTAGCTCAACTTTGCAGAAGTTGTAATTATTTTAGAATGAAAACTAGTAGAATGCAACTCAAATGAAATTGAGAAGTGGAAATGTTCGAAAAGGTCATATAAACTGTAGTAGGTATATGTATAGACTTCATCCACTTTATTCTTCATATTCGAAATATTAATTAATTGAAAAAATTAAACATGTAACATTAATTTGCAACTATTTCTGTTATAATAATGGCTTACATTTAATTAATTTTATATTAAAACTTAAAATACTTTATGTTTTTAATACTGAAAATGCAATTATAATTTACTTATTGATAACATAGTCGCTGGTTTCGATGACGTCATATAACTGAAAATAACATTGGCATCTAATTTAGTAACCTAAAGCGGCTCTTATTTTTTTTAATAATAGATAGGCGGATTAGCAAATGAGCCATCTGATGCTAAACGGACATCACCCATATATATTAACGTTATTAGAAATATTAACCTTTCCTTACATTTGCAATACATCTATCTTGGGAAATAAGAAGTTATGTCTCTTGCCCCTTTAATTACACTGGCTCCCAAACCTTTAAATTGGAACACAACAATACTAAATACTGCTGTTGAGCTTTATAGCATCCCGTAAATATCCTATTATAGTACATAAAGTAAAAAATATCCATCTTAACTACACTGTAATTCAACTCTTAAGTACTCTAGTAAAAAAAAAGTTTATACACAACCCTTCTCTTGACTCTTCTTCATATTTTGGCCGCAGTCCAGAGCCGCGAGACACGAGGCCACATCTTATTATAATACCTCTCTACGTTTTTATTCATTTCGATTGTCTTTTGCAGACTGAACTAAATAAAATAAATCTTTTTGCGCCTGTCAGGCTGTTATTCTTGATGTTGAAATGAACTATTTCGTGTTCTGCTTTGAAGTAAAACGAGTATATAAAACACAATATTACGGGTTATTGTATAAATTATATGAAGCAAATAGTACAAATAGTAACAGTAACAGCCTGTTAATGTCCCACTGCTGGGCTACGGCCTCCTCTCCCTTTTGAGGAGAAGGTTTGGAACATATTCCACCACGCTGCTCCAATGCGGGTTGGTAGAATGCACATGTGGCCGAATTTCAATGAAATTAGACACATGCAGGTTTCCTCACGATGTTTTCCTTCACCGTCAAGCACGAGATGAATTATAAAAACAAATTAGGCACATGAAAATTCAGTGGTGCTTGCTCAGGTTTGAACCCACGATCATCGGTTAAGATTCACGCGTTCTAACCACTAGGTCATCTCGGCTTTTTTATACAAATATTATAATATTATACATTTTTTATGTGGTGACATGGCCATTGACACTCGTTGTTGCGGGTATAGTACGACAATGATCTTTTCACGCTCGATTGACATTGACAGGGTAGTTGTAGGTTAAAGGTTACCGGCTATATTGCAGCGGCTATGAGAATATGACATTTGACAAGATGTTGACATTAAATCCGATTTTAGCGACGCGCGTCGTGCCAAAAGATCTGTCACATTGATAATAGTGATTCACATTTTTTTATTGGCATCGTATTCTTAAATTCTTGCGATAAATATATTATATTAGAAATCCTGAGAAACGTCGTTTTATTTCTGATTGTGAGTAGATAGCACAAGTCTTTTCAAATGGCACAGAAGTCAAGGTGGTTCAACACAGGAATTAAAACATGTACCACTGAGAATAATACTTTGTGGTAGGGTTTGTGGAAAGTCATACGAATGCAAACAACAATCATTATTTTGAATAAGTGGAATAACATATGCAACGGTGGTGTATGGAATAATGAATATTGTTGACAGTATATAATTATATATTTATTTACCTACCTTTCTGTATTAAATAATAAAAATATATAAGTATATTTTAAAAATAAAACCAAAGATTTGATCTATAAACTTTATATATTTTTGCTTTAATATAAACTATATAAAACGATAATTTTGACCTTTTTTAAACTGTTATTGTTAGTTTTAAACTGTTATTTTTAAAATAATATATTCAACTTTTTTAGTAAACTTCCAGCAAAATTGTGATATGTGCGATCTCTTTTTAAAGATGAACAATCGTTTGGTTTTAATATTTTTTTATCTTTATGTACGTAGGATAAAATTAACAATTTACAAAAGTATATTAAATTACAAATAAAAAAGTCATAATAATGTATCGAAATGAACACAATTTCAGCAATGGAAATTAAAACCTCGAGAGTAAGCAACATTTAACGGTATTCCTATATCAGTAATAATTCATTCTTTGCTTATATTTTACATATATTAAAAAAAATGCCTTTTTCGCTCATAATATTTACTAAATCGCTGCTATAATAATTTTCATACCCTATTCGGCTGACAATACGGCTGAATAAATCTGTACATATAATAAATCTGTAACCAATCGCTGTCTGTACATGGAACATATATGAGCAAAACTATTACCATTTTGGGCCTTTATCAACGTAATAGAACTCAAAACAATCATTGTTAGAATTTTTGTTTGTGCGTTTGTGCCACACGCACAGCTTTGTAGGCATATAAATTCTACGTCGGCAGGGTTTCATATTAAGCGGAGTGAGAATGAGTGAGTCAGTGAAACAACAGGCACAAGGGACATCTTAGTTTCCAAGGTTGGTGGATTGGCAATTTAAGGAATAATTATTATTTCTTGCAGCGCTGATATCTATAGGCGGTGATAACGTATTACCATCAGGTAGTCCACTTGCCAGTCAGCCTACCTAATACAATATAAAAATACCGTAAATCGGTTTTCAATATTTCACAAGTATTTGGATTGAGGTCTTACAGATTAGCACTGTTGAAAGCGTGAAAAGATTTTCTAATACGAAAAGGGCCGTATTCCAGGCAGCAGTCTGTCTTTGTTATATTCAAGATTCTAGTTCAAGTAAGAGATATGTAGTTGATATCGTATAAAGAGATCAGAGGCCGTAACATTCACTTGTCAGAAAGTTATGATAGATGTCTGAATGAAATACTAACTGAAGCTATTGTGTTTTTGGGATATTAAAGAAATGAACTTTATATATGCTGTCGTAGAGTTAGTAATCGCATAAACTATAAAGAATCTTACTGTATTATTGTTAGGATAGATAATGAATCAGTTACCCCTTTATGTGGAAACCTTTAATCCTTTTAGAATTTAAAGTAAGCTTAGAGATATTGACTTACCTTTGATCATCCATAAAGTAAATAAATTTTTCGAAATCAAACATTGCTTACAAAGATACAGAAAAATCACGAATCGATGAATGGTACGGACATGCATATGGGACAAACAAAGAAACATAGACAGTAACAGCCTGTTAATGTCCCACTGCTGGACTAAAGCCTCCTCTCCCTTTTCGAGGAGAAGGTTTAGAGCTTATTCATAGAGTCGAGTCAGTATTCGTTGATTTTCATTCAGGATATATAGTTTTTTGGAATACATATTATGTATCTGATTTAATGGTTTTTTTTTTAATAAAATAGGTTGGCGGACTGACTGCTTATTTTAAATTCATATAACAATTAATAGGCTAGTAATAATGATAATCTAAAACTAGTCATCGATTTAATTTTAGGTTGTAGTTATTTTGATAATCTTCGGAATAACAGGTTCAAAAATTATAGTTTATTTTTAAGTAAAAAATACTATTAGGAATCTTTTTTTTTTAAAGGCAACATTTTTATATTTCAAGATTTAATTTAAGAACAGTATTAGGAATTATTAAACTTATCTGGAATTACTATAAATATCTAATATTATTTCATCTGAATAATATATTATTCAATCAATTTTTTAAAATTATCGCTAGTTACAGTACATTGAAAAAAATACATTGAAAAAAAATTTTACTTTTTTTTTTAAAACATTTGCTTTGAATTGGAACTCTCATTTTATCTTATCGTTTGGAAATTATCTGCTAAGTCTATAGGCATACGTATCGCGGGCATTAAAGACGTTCACGAATACACGTCGTATTATATATTATTGGGTGGACCTGTACGGGTAACTTGAATTGAATTAATTTACAACAAAAAAGTTTTCCTCAGCTAGCAGTGAAGTCGTTCTTTTTTTATAAGCTGAAAATTCTTTTTTAGCAGAACTTTCTTAGCGGTAGAAATAAAATATTCGCACAAAAGAAAAACTCGCTCGAGTCATTTCCTTAAAGTTTAAATGTTTTTCCTTCATATACCCCGACTATACGAGCGTGCCGCAGCCATTGAAAAGTTAAATGGATTTCTTTTCATATTTCATTATAAATAAAATGTAACTCTTCATCTATTTCATTAAAATTATAATATTTAATAAAAACGTAGAATAAGCGGCAACTAAGATATTATAATCGTAAGTAATGAAGTTAAGATTGTTATTTTTAGAGATAATGATTCTAGCCTGGACTTTTCATTTCTAAATCAAGAATTTGAAGTTTATATATTTTCAGTTTTCAGTTTTGTTCGCAGATTTTTTAACTGCCTGTAAATATCTTAATGCCTTAGGCCTAAGGTTCTTTTTAAAATAAGTTTTCAAGTTAAAAAACATATGATACAACTTCATACAAGTGTGCCAGATTTTTAGAGCACAAAATTAATTATAAGCACAAGTAAAGTAAATGAAATTTCGGGTTTGAAACCGCAGTCTTCGGTGTTATTCATGTAATCTAGCCCAATGGCTAGTTGGCTAAACTCTTATCATCAATCGCGTATTTTTCTAAATGTTAATTTATTAAAACATGTCCGTGGCAGCAAGTCGGAATATCTTTAAAATATAAACATTCCTCTTAAGATCGTTTTTACTTTCTGAGGAAATTACGAGCTATTACTATCTTATATTAAATTTTCGTTCTGTAGAACTATTATGTAAGAACAAACTCGAAACTCGTATTATGTTTTACGCTAATGTGATATTTTGGCTGGCTTATATTCCCATACTATTCCTCAGATTAAGCTGATACTGTGGTGAACTTAACAGCCGTTGTTGGCGCGTACTAAACGTTTCCCTGGCTATGATTTTTATATTATCAATAGTTGGCAACAATAGTATGGCATAATTATTTATAAAAGATTCATTGCAAGTCATGAAATATAAAATACTTTGAATATATATCGCTCCGGGTCACACTTGGCACAAAGGTTGTCCATTGCCATACAACGCGGAAATGCGGCCTGCATTATGGGCAGCTTTGCGTCGGATGGGAATCGGGACGGACTATTTTAAAATTAGACTTAAATAATAAAAAATAATAATGTAAATTTAAATCTAATTTAATTCAATAAATATACAAACTCATTTACGATAAAAATGATTATATAATATATATATTTTACATATGGTTGTAATATGAAAATGTAACTATGAATTTCTCGCTGCTTATTCTCGTTAGAATCTACATTTTAATCCGGTATTAGATTCTAGTTTGATCTTTGTTTGATTGATATAATAAATATCTTGTTTAATTAATTAAAAATAACTAAAAACCTTTCAACAAAATGTTTTCAACAACAAAACAAATTCTGATTTTTATTTTAAACGATGAAAGGCAAATGTTTTTTCATATAACCGCAATAGTTACATTTTTATTTTTATTCATACTCACGAAAAGCACATTAATGCCAGCATTTCGTAATTTGTTAGAGTTGGCTTAACTATAAAATGTTTAGCTTGCATTAGTCCAAATATCATTTATTTAAGAGAAATATATTTGACACTTTTTATGTGGAAAATTTAAATAAAAATTAAGTATTTTTGTTGTGTTAAAATAAGATCTATAATAAAATATGTTTTAGTTATATACTCATTATTTATTACATTTTCATGTCCTTTATCTAAATTTTGCTTGGAGGAGATCGCTCATTTAGCAATAAAATTGCCTTATGTAACATTTTGCCGAGAAGTAAAATCACTTCCACAGGGAAAGATCCATAGGTGTATCCAATCGGATAGGCAGCAGTCTTAGGAAAAATAAAGCCCATCAGCAAGTGCGCTCGTCAATAAGTCCAACGCGTTGAGTACTCGCCCATATTGATGAGAGATACCTGCATCACAGCTGGAATTCATATAAAATAAACAGCATTTGACATTTTTATTTTTTTTGGCGAATGCGTCTTATTGGTTGTTGATATCCTGTGCCGAAACGATGCCTACGTTTCGGCACTAGCGGCGGAACTAGTTTACAAGAAGCATTGGACTGGTAAAACATATCGAAGGACTGATGAACCGACCTTGGATGGAGACCGCAAGTCGGCAGACGCAGAGTGGGTCCTGCATGTGGTCCTCGTACATCTAGCAATAGACAGCAATATGACTGTGTAGTAGTAGTATTTACATAGTTTTATTTATATTATTATATAAATTCAAGATGTCTACGTATACAAATGGTATTTTAATCATATTTTTCTAAGACCAAAAATATTTATACTTGTTTAACGTTTGTAATCCTCAGACCAATATCTCAAAACATATTTTTATTATTGTACAATTAGGGTTTCTTGTTACAGTGTAGTTGTAAAGATGAACTTCAAAATAATGATATTTTTCTTACAATTTAGAGCATTATAACAAAAAATAAACATTGCTTTACTAATTAACTTTACTAATTTATCGAATAAAAATAATTAAGAAAATTAAAATTTTACTTACTTACTATTTGTCGTTCGAATGCGAGTATTAACGTGCTAATTTCGATGTACATAAATAATATTTACTATGAAGTATACGTGTGACTGAAATTTGCCTATTCTTTAGATAAATCGATTAAATTTGTAAACACATAATAATAATATAATAATATTCATTATAATATAATAATAATATAATATCCATTATTATATTATTATTATGGGACATTATTCACACACGGCCATCTGATCCCAAATTAAGCAGAGCTTGTGCTATGGAAACCAGACAACTGATATACTACATATACTACTTTTCTTTTGTAAATACATATTTATATAGATAACACCCAGACTCAGGACAAACAAACATGTTCATGCACACAAAGGTCTGTCCTGGGTGGGAATCGAACCCACAACCTTCGGCGTGAAAGGCAAGTATCTACGCTCGTCAATACACAGCTATATAATGACACGATTTATTCCATTTCTTTTATAATATTTATATCAACGTTCAATATTCACGTATTACAATATAGATTTATTCATAGGATGTATTAGAATTTGGTATTAACTAGAATGGCATGTGCTCGATCAATAAATTATGTATGAGAAATTATGCAATTACTATAGTCCGATGGGATTTCCCATCGGTAACGTCTCAGGTATTTTCTAACTTTTATCTCTCGTTTAACATCCTTAGGGACTGAACTTACAAAAATCTTTCGCAGTGCTCACCTACGTTACGTAAAGAGCTTCTGGACGAAATTTCATTATTCTTGACGCACCGGCTTAACTTAGCGTTGTATGTCTATAAGTTTTAAGTAAATTTCTAAGTAAGAAGACATAATCGGAAAAAATGTTAATAACTTGAAATTTATGTAAACATTTTTTATGAAAAACTAATATTTTCTTCCAAATTTAACGTGGTAACTAGAATTTCTAAAAAGTGTAAAAGCATAATTGCTTTTCTTTTTTATATAATCAGCATGATTTGCAATTTATTTATATGTAGAAAGTTATAGAGTGAGAGCCAGCGATAGGCAGACTAATGGTATGTTAGCAAACTCCTTATTGATGAAATTTCATCTGCCGTAGGTTAAATAGGAAGTGAATCCCTATCGATTGTTCTTAGGAACAAGAGTGTCCAGTGATCCATCACGTGATCGCAACAGACCGCTATAGCCGAGATGGCCTAGTGGTTAGAACACGTGAATCTTAACCGATGATCGTGGGTTCAAACCCGGGCAAGCACCACTGAATTTTCATGTGCTTAATTTGTGTTAATAATTCATCTCGTACTTGACGGTGAAGGAAAACATCGTGAGGAAACCTGCATGTGTCTAATTTCGTTGAAATTCTGCCACATGTGTATTCTACCAACCCGCATTGGAGCAGCGTGGTAGAATGAGCTCGAAACCTTCTCCTCAAAAGGGAGAGGAGGCCTTAGCCCAGCAGTGGGACATTAACAGGCTGTTACTGTTACTGTATACATTTTTTTATTAAAAAATTCAATGGCAGACGCTTATTCCGGTCCCTAGTGTGTTTAATAAATTTTCAAAATTTTAAAATTTTACAAAAAAAAAAAAAATTACGTAAACAATGTGTAAAATACACATTATTTATTATACATATATATTTGAAGCAGCAGATACATAGGTCGGTTCAAATATGCAAGCAGATGATATAATGTTTTCTCTGTTGTAATTAATATATGAAATAAATAAAACTTGTTTAACAAGTGGAGTACTCGTAGGTATACTTTTTAACCAAGTTTTTTTTTCCTTTCATGACTCAAAAAGCTCATTATTTAATTACAATAAATCAACCCAAGGATATTTTATAATATATTTGCACATCTGCATTCGAATTCGGAAAATCGAATGTTTTTGTGAAACTGAATTACAAATATTTTATTTATGAATTTTCAATAAAGTTCAGAATGTGGATGATTTTGTTCCCCAATAACATTATATCCTACAATAGAACTACATACGTATTGTTCTAGATACGGCGAAGTTTTCAATAAAGTTCAGAATGTGGATGATTTTGTTCCCCAATAACATTATATCCTACAATAGAACTACATACGTATTGTTCTAGATACGGCGAAGTTTTTCATCGCTATATTAATGACATTTCAGAACGAAGCACTTATTTTTTTATTTAGCTTATAACTGGGGCATAAATATTCATTTACATTTTCATTTCTCATTGAAAAACAGAAACAAAAATTGAATAAAATAGATTGAATTATGCTTCGATATCGGTTGAAAGCCAAATGTTATAGGTAACTGTATAGGATATAGTCTAGTGGTTAGTACACTTGAATCCTATCCACTTGAGGATGGTGGGCTTAAGCCCGGACAGACACTTCATCCAGTGCTAATTGGTGAAGGTGATGTGTCCATCAACCGTCCTGCAAATAAAGATAAACAGAACTTGACGCGAAACGCAAAATTACAGCGGAATAAGTATATCATAATTTGACAATACACGAATTAAGATACAGTTTTGCTTACCCGAGGTCAAAATCGTATTTTAATCACTAGGCAGGCATAATCTTGGCTTATCACGAACAAGGTTTTTATTATTTTTATTATTATATTTCTGTGGTATTATTAATTTTGATTGAGGCTTCTATTATAAAAAATCATAATATTGTTGTAGTTTATCGAATTTTCACAGATAAAATGGAAAACAATGAACTTATTGGTGGAGACAAATTTATTACTCGCGGAAGATTTCCTCCAGTTTTTCCTTTCGAAAATGGATTACGAAATTATATTACCAATGCTTCAATAAAAGTGCTACGAATGCTTCAATATTTTTTTTCCTCTTGGTTAATGTTTGAAAAAATATGTATCTGAGATCGATTGATTTGTAATATGAGCTTATGATGACTCATAATTTGCTAAAAATGTATTGAAATTCGGCGATAAATCAACTGGTGGTAGAGCTTTGTGCAAGCTCGTCTGAGTAAGTACCATCCACTCATCAGATATTCTACTGCAAAACAGCAGTACTTGGTATTTCAAACATTGAGTTCAAAAAATCAGACAGATATAAGTCGTAAAACGTTAGTTGAGTATTATACTACTTAGAAATTTTGCAATGAACCGATATTCAACTTTAAGAAATTAACCCTAAATTTGCGTATTCAAATATTTGTTTCTGATAACAGATTACAAACTAAGTTACTTGACAAGTTAGGCAACTTGTCATAATCATTTAAGTGGTATTCAATTTATCGATCTACTTCAACCGTTTTGAAATAATATCGGAATTAGTTCTAGATTGTATTAACATTGATTTTTTTTTTAAATCTGAATGTGAAGTATTGTGTAATACTTTTATAATTGTATTAATAGATATTTTAACTTTATTTAGTTCCTAAATATTCTTTTTTTTTAAGAATAGTAAGGGCCAGTAATGGGCCACCTGTCGGTAAGTGGTCACCAACACCCATAGACATTGGCATTGTATGAAATGTTAACCACCGCTTACATCACCAATGCGCCACCAACCTTGGCAACTAAGACGTTATGTCCCTTGTGCCTATAATTACACTACAATACAATAACAAGTTCTACTGTTTTGCGATAAAATATATTATGAGTGGGTGGTAGCTATCCAAACGAGCTTGCACAAAGCTGTACCACCATAAGTTACCTCGGCTTGTAATCCAGGCAAGTATCGTGTTGTATAGAGTTATTATTGAGCGTGATAGAATTATTGTCTTCTATGTTATCATAACATTAAATTCATAGTTAAGTCAAAAGTGAATAGGCATCTTCTAGGCAAGCGCGCTCCACCTTAGACTGTATCTTCAATTTCCATCAGGTATGATAACAGTCAAGTGCTAGCCTATATAAATAAAAAAAAAAGAATTACTGAGTGACTATGAAAGAACATTCTAAGCTGTAGACACAAAGGCATTCTTTGTAAAGACCTTTATTTCATTATGTGTGTCCAATATCTTATAATTTATTATAATTAAGGTCAGAGCTAAGAAGGTTTTGCTAAATTCTAATTTAAAATGGACATCTGTATCAAGTATTATGTGTTATAAAATATAACGCATTTTTATTTTATTTTTGTTATTTTTTTCTACCTTCATTAATGTTAGTTGAGTGTGTCATTATGAATTATATTTTTGTAAATACCTGTAATTGTGTATAATAAATATATTGTATTTTACTTGGTGGTAGGGTTTTGTTTCATGCATAAGATATACAACTGCTTCAATATCCCGGTTTGAAGTGTGAGTGAGCCAGTGTAACTACAAGCACAAATGACATAACATCTTAGTTCTCAAGGTTGATGACGTTTAATTGTCAATGTAAGAAATGGTTAATATTTATAAATAAACTAGCTGACCCGGCTAACGTTGTTCTATAATAATAATAATTTATTTATTTAAGTAACAAGACTCATATACAAAATTACAAAAAATAAAATAAACACTACTATCTACTACTTATATAATTTACTGGTCCAGCCGAAACTTTACATCAGCGGCTTATAAATATACAGTCTAGTCTGTTAGCTACCATGATTAGAATTTTGTTTGAGCTGGCCCGGACCCTGTGAACCAAGGATGCACACTTTTTTCGCATTAATGCATAAAAACAGTCTATATTCAATTCAGCGAATATCCCTGAAGCACTACAGAAGCGAGGCAAGCCCCAAGCGGAATATTGTTTTTTTACAGCCCTTGAAGCACGCCCAAATCTTTTGACAATCATGTTAGCTTTTATTGACAATGCTCTCCTCTCCCTTTCAATGTCATTATCATCCTTGAGATTGGTGGTTAGTATATGTCCAAGGTATTTAAATTGGAAAACTTGAGTCAAGCTCAGATTATTAATTTTTACCGAAGGTATTATTTTTGGACATTTATTACCACTTTCAAATATAATTATCATGCTTTTTTTTACATTATACATAAGTCCATGTGCTTTGGCATAGCCTTCACAAGTTGCTAATAGTTTTCTTAGACCACAAACTGATGCGCTGAGCAAAACCATATCATCAGCGTAACTGATATTATTGACGTTAACTCCATCAATATGGCAACCAAAATGCTGGTTACTGAGTATATCAATGAGCTCGTTAATATAAAGATTGAAGAGTGGGTGAGCTTAGCCCTCCTTGCCTTACCCCACATTCCAAACTATATGATCGAGATAGCGCTCCATCCTATTTGACATTGTTAATTTGATTGCATTGTTAATTTGATGATCTACTGAATATTTTGGATTTTAAATAAAAATTAACGAATTTATTGTGTGTGGGATCTATGACAGAAAAAGGAAAGGAGCGCTGTAGATGATAACCGCAGATAAAAACAAAAAAATACCAATCATTCATTTTCTCAATTCAATGTATTTCATTAATATAATGGACATATTCATTGTTTGATTAAAAGTTAAATGTGAAGTGAAAAAAGTAATATATTTTTATCCTAAAACAGTTAATTAATTTCGAAGAGCAATTGAGTGTACGATATTTTTTGTCAGTCCGTCTTTAGCCAACACAAATAAGGTCGATGGTTTGCCCACCCGAGAACATACCACGTATTCTTGTCCGTGTGATAAACATGGTGAGCCCAAATCTAAGCCACAAACGGACATCGTTTTGCCTTGCGACTTATTGATTGTCATTATACATATATGCATAAAGCACCACCCCGGATTTTATTCATGCGTTTATTTATTATTGTTTTCTTAGGTTATGTTTACAGATTTTGTGTGTGAGTGGTGACTCATCGTACATTCGTACCACATTATGGGACAGAACATTTGAGAAAAAGGTGGTCCGTTATTTGTTTTCTTTATAATATTGGTAAATGGTCACCCCCATCCATATACATTGGCCACATTGGCACTATATAAATATTAACCATTCCTAACATGGCGAATACGCCACCAACCTTGGGAACTAAATTGTCCCTTGTGTCTGTAGTTACACTGGCTCCATCGCCTTTAAGCTGGAACGTAACAATAATAAATATTTCTGTTTGGCGGTAGAATATAGGATAAACATAATACATACGAATGGAATATAATCTTTGCGGTGGCTATTTCGCTGTCGCATCGTTGGCCATCATCATAATTTTCTTCTTGCGCGAGAATTTTAATATTGCCGTGACTCCTAAGATATTAATTTAAATTAATCCTTTTATAATTCCAGTGAGGCAACCGCGTCTTTTTATTGCCTTTTAATCGATTAAATTATTAGCAACTAACAGTTTATATTAAAACAGGCAAATTGAATTAATGCTAAATATTTTTTGAAATATAGTTTAATATTTAACACAACTCGAGATGATTTATTTCACACAAACTATTTAAACATAGTCTGTTCAAAGGTGGCGCCGCTGCTAACAGAATTCAAATGGAATTAGGTTTTACTTATTGCATTAAATAATTAAATTTGTTTCAGAATACTGATATTATTTCTAAAGGATTTTTTTTGAATATTGTCAAAGTAATTTAAACCCTTTAACAATAAATTAAACATCAAAAATATCTATAAAAGTATTAAACAAACAAAACAGAGTCTACTATAAGTAAAATATTGTAATAATTGCTTGATAAATAATGGTCATTTATTTTGTTTTTTTTTCTTTCGATAGTTTTTTTGACGCTGAGCATATGATTATACTATCATTTCTCTGATAATACTGTCAATAGTAAACACTCGAATCATGTGTATATTGAATGTATGTAATGTATGTATACTTGAATTAATTTACATGAATTACTAACTTATTTTTCAAGATTGCATTATTTACACTTGCTACAATTTCGGTTTCTTGACTTTCCTCCATAAAATTGCGATGAAGATACGATATAAGTCCCGCGTAAATTAAAACGATAACAAAAGAACAATGTACGGTTGGGAACGAAGAGACCCGGGGAGGACCGAAGTCCTTTGCGATATTTTTTCATGTGAGAATGGTCTTCAGGGACAGCCTTGCTACTGGATACGTGCCGATGAGCAAACCTTTCAATGGTGACATGCTCACACGCACATTTTCGTTATATTGTTGGATTTGTTCGTCTGTTCTTTCTGCTCTATTATTACGCATGCTTGATGCTTTATTAGTTCGATGGCCCAAATGGACCCCCTTGCTACTTGCTGGCATTTTTCACTGTAACACACACACATAAATAGACCAAATTGTTGTATTTACTGATAAAAACGGTATACCGATAATGTATTTTATCTTTTAGCATTTTACCAAACTTTTCAATATCATAAAACACGTTTATATTTCTTATCAATTAAATAAATCGTTAAATTTTTAAATGTCAAAATGACGCGACGCTTTTCATAAATGACGTAGACTAAAGTTCGATGATAACACTATAAGTAATTATTTTCATATTGTTCATACAAAAATACAAAAATCGTGATTACAAAATGGGATGATAGATTAAGAGGGTGCAAATTTGGGGTTATATGTATTTTTGATGCTAAATCAAAATAAAATACAAATAAAAAAAATGTCTAAAAAATAGAAAAAAAAATCTGGATTGGGGACACCCTTAACAGCTAGCGGTATGAAATATACTTTACGACCTATTCTCATACCTCCCAACCAAATGTACATAGAAAATTTCATAAAAATCGGTCGAGCCGTTTCGGAGGAGTTCGACCACAAACACCGTGACACGAGATTTTTTTATATTAGATATCCTTTAACCAAATGATACGTTTAGTTAGTTAGATCTAATTTCCCAGGTAAACTAAGACATAAATATATCATTTTGATTAGAAAAAGATATTGCTCTCAGATTACATAAAATATATAATATTGTACGCAGTGTTTGTAGATGTTGAATTATATATTTGTGATAATTTAATGTTCATTTGAACAATTATTATTAGTTAGCGAGAAATCTGAACAAATAAACAAAAGTTTTCTCTCATAAAATAAGAATGGAATGGATAGATAAATGCCAAACACTTTTCGTTGTTTTTTATTACAACGTTTAATTTTATTCGAATATCATTTCTATTCATATATATCGTATCAAAATATTTCTTATTGATTGTCAAATATTTACCACCGGTTCAGTAAGAAAACTCAAAGACCTGAGAATCAACTGAAGAAACTTAGCAGGATATAAAACGTTATGTATTATATTGCTAAGCGATCCGAACCTTTAAACATAGAAACGCTAGTTATTCGTTTTTTTTTTAACATTATATTTGAATTTTTTAACGTATTCTGTTCAGGCTTCTGTTGTATACATTGTGCCTAAATTAAGATTGACCACGTTTATTCGGGTACCTGAGTCGGGTAATTGTGTTTGTTCCTTGTATTAATAGTTTAAATGTCACAATTTAATTAAAAACATTTTTTTACGAATATAAGAATTCAAAAATAAGGTATCTATTCTTATATTTCATTAGATTAACTAGTTCAAAACTATCAAATGTAATTAATTCGCACTTAATCAGCACATCCTGAAGTATATAAACAAAGATATATCAGCATTTAATATATTTATTTATATTCTCAGTAGTCTACTTAATATATAATGTAAGATATTTGTATCGTAAAATAAAATGTTCATTTGGATTTATTTTTCCAGTTTAAATAAATATCATATACTTGATTTAGTTACTAGTTTATAAAGCTGCAAATCATATGGTCCTAGGTTCAAATCCTGACTCGGGTCGTTTTATTCCACGAAAACGCACCTAAATATTTTTGTTGTTTCAAACACAAAAGTCCAGTTTATTTCATTACTTACAGTAACCATTTTAATTTCGTCTTGTATATTTATTTATCTATCAATTTAGCTCATAATAATCGTAATATATTTTTTTACATACTTTTAGTCAATTACGAAAAACTTATTTGGCAGAGAGATCAACTGCATGTACTACTGCATGGTACTAAAGAGGAATAGCTTGCGTCGTCCAACTGTATGACCATTTAATTAATACTATCAATCATCACTGCCATTTGCTGGGGCATCATTCGTTGCATATGATAAATTGCTTTGAAATCAAGCCTGCTGTGTACTATTGAATGCTAGATATAATAATGATATGATTAATGACGAAAATAAAATAATAAAAATCAATAAGGAGCATGGCGTACTCTAAAATATGTAAAACTCTAATGTAAATATATATAATAATATATATATAATAATGTAATAAATAAATTTTTAATTTAAATTCTGTTTAGGCATTATTCGACATTACATAATGTCCTCCAGACCGATTTCAGCCACGGCAGCCAATCTCAAGAGCCAGAGAGAGAGAGATTAGCCAACTGCGCAGGAGATATTATAGTGCACAAGCATGTGTGCAAACACAGGTGCACTCTCGCTTCCCTCACTCTCATAATCCGATGGGACGGCAATTCGATACGACCGGAAAGAGTTCAGGCGCAGGACTAATGGCTTAACGTGCTTTCCAGACTCCGGGATGCAATTAAGAAATTTCCGATAGAAAAACCCAATAACTTTTTAATGACCCGACCTGGGAATTGAACCCAGGACCTCCGGGTGTGCGGCCTTACATCAAGCCACTAGACCAACGAGGCAGTCAATTGTAATATGCGATATTAAACACATAATGTTTGATGTGGTGTGGTAACTTTAAGGAGCACACATATTTTAAAACATTATTCCACGATGTAACGTACTCGTAAGTGTGTATCCTTTGTTGGAGATCCTTAATAAATAACTAATTATGTTTTTGTTGATTAATATACATTTATATGTAATTCAAGTCTGAATCAAGATATATGATTTATTTTAGTTTAAAATAAAGATTCATTTTAATTTTAACAAGAAAAAAAGTATAAAATTAAACCGATTTAGAAAAAATAAATCTGAAAGTTTAATGCAGTAGGTACTCGTGTTTTCATTACTTATTATGTTTTAGGCTGTATTTGATTTAATAGTACAGTAACAGCCTGTAAATGTCCCACTACTGGGCTAGGCCTACTAGGGCTAGGAAGGTTTTTGGAGCTTATTAGCCATTATATTAGCCACGCTGCTCCATTGCGGTTTGGTGGACTATACATGTGGCACAATTTCAGTGAAATTAAACACATGCAGGATTCCTCACGATGTTTTCCTTCACCGTGAAAGTCGAAATTAATTATAACATAAACACATGAAAATTCAGTGGTCTGGCCCGAGTTTGAACTCACGATCATCGGTTAAGATTCACGTGTTCTTACAAAAAGCTACCAAAAATAACGCGAAGAGGTTCCCTCGTATTCCAAGATTTCAAATAACCTGAAGTGCTCTTATTAATTAGACGAACCACCAGTTTCTATTTCTGAAGATTTACCTTTGATTGTATTATCATAGGACTATGAAAATAACCAAAATACATTAATCAAGCACCATCAATATTAGTTAATTGTCTATCCTTTAATCGCCTGCGCTGCGACGCAGATTTTTTCTTGAAAGTGATTATTAATGAGTTCTTTCGGTTTGTCTCTTCTTATTGAACTTAGATACTGCAGCGATGATACTGTCTCTGACTTTTGTATTACGCAGTTTGACAATTACCGACCGGGGTCTGTTATTGGTTTCATCCATTTTCCGTACCCTTGTGCAAGACAATATATCGGTCTCGGGAATAGGCAGTGAGACGGTATTTCCGAGTTGATTAATAACTGAGTATAAATTTTCAGATCGATTCTCTGGAATACCACTGATTTCCAGGTTGTTTTCACGCGAATGTTGTTCAATAAGATTTAGTCGAGCAGATAAAGATTTAACAGTTTGATTTAGGGTACTGTTGTCTTTTGCAAGAGACTTAATTTTTTCCTCGGAAATTGCCAAATCGGCCTTAACTCGGTCGTATTCGAAACTCAGATACTCTACAGATTCTTTTAGTTCATTTAGTCTTTTCAGCTCATTTTTTATAAGCTCGAATTCTTTGGAAAAGAAAGTGGAAACAGCTGATTCAACAGACTCTTTTACTGTATTTTGGATGATGCGTTTAATTTGTAACATGTCTGGGTACTCCTTAGTTGGAGAATTCGATTGTAATAAAGTATCTTTACTTTTTTTTCGCATTGTGACGTTATTACTCTGTTCATTGTCTGTTTCCTTGTTGTCTTCGAAGTGAATGTTTAATGATTGTGGTACCGAACCCGTTGGTCGAATAAGTGTATTTGTGTTGTCACTTTTAGGTTGTTTACAACGACATCCGTGGCACATCCAAGAGCTCTTGTTTTCTTTTGACATTGAAGTAAATTTGTGATCGGATACGTTAGCACACAGTAAGTCGAAGTATTGCTTGCACTTTGAGCAAACGAGGTAATCTCGACCTTTGATATTGTTGGGACAAGCTGCACAGATGATAGTATTTTTATTATTTGACATTTTAGATCCGAAGTTTACTTTCTTAAAAACTTAGTTAAAAATTATTTGAATATTTTATTTCAGTTTTAGCGGGGTTCGAACTCAGAACTACCAGTGATTTTGCATTTGTTTCTTCCAGTGTATCCACTAGACCAAATGTTCAATTAACTATGCAGGTGAAAATAAGGTACCATACTTTAGTGGTAGAAATCGTTGATACAATTTGAATTTGTTGTGGCAGCTTATTGTCACATTAAAGGTTATAAAAATTTAGCACTTAAAACGTGTTGTTTTCCGTGTATATAATAAGTTTCACTTGATTCCTTTATAAATGTAATATAACACTGTGTTTTTTAATACGATTTTACGTTGTATTTAATGAATTAAAGCGATTATTAACACTGATTATTTTTGTTCCAATAACTGTAAATTCACTTAGTTATTTCAGTGTATAACACTTGTACTTAGTTATTGGCTTATAACACACAATTCACCACGGTTTATATACGGGATTAATAACAAAAACTTTTTTAAGAAATAAATTGTTACGGAGACTATGTTTACTGTTTGGCTGACATCTGTATTGTTAATTTGATTGCATTGTTAATTTGATGATCTACTGAATATTTTGGATTTTAAATAAAAATTAACGAATTTATTGTGTGTGGGATCTATGACAGAAAAAGGAAAGGAGCGCTGTAGATAACCGCAGATAAAAACAAAAAAAATACCAATCATTCATTTTCTCAATTCAATGTATTTCATTAATATAATGGACATATTCATTGTTTGATTAAAAGTTAAATGTGAAGTGAAAAAAGTAATATATTTTTATCCTAAAACAGTTAATTAATTTCGAAGAGCAATTGAGTGTACGATATTTTTTGTCAGTCCGTCTTTAGCCAACACAAATAAGGTCGATGGTTTGCCCACCCGAGAACATGCCACGTATTCTTGTCCGTGTGATAAACATGGTGAGCCCAAATCTAAGCCACAAACGGACATCGTTTGGCCTTGCGACTTATTGATTGTCATTATACATATATGCATAAAGCACCACCCCGGATTTTATTCATGCGTTTATTTATTATTGTTTTTTTAGGTTATGTTTACAGATTTTGTGTGTGAGTGGTGACTCATCGTACATTCGTACCACATTATGGGACAGAACATTTGAGAAAAAGGTGGTCCGTTATTTATTTTCTTTATAATATTGGTAAATGGTTACCCCCATCCATATACATTGGCCACATTGGCACTATATAAATATTAACCATTCCTAACATGGCGAATACGCCACCAACCTTGGGAACTAAATTGTCCCTTGTGTCTGTAGTTACACTGGCTCCATCGCCTTTAAGCTGGAACGAAACAATAATAAATATTTCTGTTTGGCGGTAGAATATAGGATAAACATAATACATACGAATGGAACATAATCTTTGCGCTGGCTTTTTCGCTGTCGCATCGTTGGCCATCATCATAATTTTCTTCTTGCCCGAGAATTTTAATATTGCCGTGACTCCTAAGATATTAATTTAAATTAATCCTTTTATAATTCCATTGAGGCAACCGCGTCTTTTTATTGCCTTTTAATCGATCAAATTATTAGCAACTAACAGTTTATATTAAAACAGACAAATTGAATTAATGCTAAATATTTTTTGAAATATAGTTTAATATTTAACACAACTCGAGATGATTTATTTCACACAAACTATTTAAACATAGTCTGTTCAAAGGTGGCGCCGCTGCTAACAGAATTCAAATGGAATTAGGTTTTACTTATTGCATTAAATAATTCAATTTGTTTCAGAATACTGATATTATTTCTAAAGGATTTTATTTTGAATATTGTCAAAGTAATTTAAACCCTTTAACAATAAATTAAACATCAAAAATATCTATAAAAGTATTAAACAAACAAAACAGAGTCTACTATAAGTAAAATATTGTAATAATTGCTTGATAAATAATGGTCATTTATTTTGTTTTTTTTTTCTTTCGATAGTTTTGTTGACGCTGAGCATATGATTATACTATCATTTCTCTGATAATACTGTCAATAGTAAACACTCGAATCATGTGTATATTGAATGTATGTAATGTATGTATACTTGAATTAATTTACATGAATTACTAACTTATTTTTCAAGATTGCATTATTTACACTTGCTACAATTTCGGTTTCTTGACTTTCCTCCATAAAATTGCGATGAAGATACGATATAAGTCCCGCGTAAATTAAAACGATAACAAAAAAACAATGTACGGTTGGGAACGAAGAGACCCGGGGAGGACCGAAGTCCTTTGCGATATTTTTTCATGTGAGAATGGTCTTCAGGAACAGCCTTGCTACTGGATACGTGCCGATGAGCAAACCTTTCAATGGTGACATGCTCACACGCACATTTTCGTTATATTGTTGGATTTGTTCGTCTGTTCTTTCTGCTCTATTATTACGCATGCTTGATGCTTTATTAGTTCGATGGCCCAAATGGACCCCCTTGCTACTTGCTGGCATTTTTCACTGTAACACACACACATAAATAGACCAAATTGTTGTATTTACTGATAAAAACGGTATACCGATAATGTATTTTATCTTTTAGCATTTTACCAAACTTTTCAATATCATAAAACACGTTTATATTTCTTATCAATTAAATAAATCGTTAAATTTTTAAATGTCAAAATGACGCGACGCTTTTCATAAATGACGTAGACTAAAGTTCGATGATAACACTATAAGTAATTATTTTCATATTGTTCATACAAAAATACAAAAATCGTGATTACAAAATGGGATGATAGATTAAGAGGGTGCAAATTTGGGGTTATATGTATTTTTGATGCTAAATCAAAATAAAATACAAATAAAAAAAATCTCTAAAAAATAGAAAAAAAAATCTGTATTGCGGACACCCTTAACAGCTAGCGGAATGAAATATACTTTACGACCTATTCTCATACCTCCCAACCAAATGTACATAAAAAATTTCATAAAAATCGGTCAAGCCGTTTCGGAGGAGTTCGACCACAAACACCGTGACACGAGATTTTTTTATATTAGATATCCTTTAACCAAATGATACGTTTAGTTAGTTAGATCTAATTTCCCAGGTAAACTAAGACATAAATATATCATTTTGATTAGAAAAAGATATTGCTCTCAGATTACATAAAATATATAATATTGTACGCAGTGTTTGTAGATGTTGAATTATATATTTGTGATAATTTAATGTTCATTTGAACAATTATTATTAGTTAGCGAGAAATCTGAACAAATAAACAAAAGTTTTCTCTCATAAAATAAGAATGGAATGGATAGATAAATGCCAAACACTTTTCGTTGTTTTTTATTACAACGTTTAATTTTATTCGAATATCATTTCTATTCATATATATCGTATCAAAATATTTCTTATTGATTGTCAAATATTTACCACCGGTTCAGTAAGAAAACTCAAAGACCTGAGAATCAACTGAAGAAACTTAGCAGGATATAAAACGTTATGTATTATATTGCTAAGCGATCCGAACCTTTAAACATAGAAACGCTAGTTATTCGTTTTTTTTTTAACATTATATTTGAATTTTTTAACGTATTCTGTTCAGGCTTCTGTTGTATACATTGTGCCTAAATTAAGATTGACCACGTTTATTCGGGTACCTGAGTCGGGTAATTGTGTTTGTTCCTTGTATTAATAGTTTAAATGTCACAATTTAATTAAAAACATTTTTTTACGAATATAAGAATTCAAAAATAAGGTATCTATTCTTATATTTCATTAGATTAACTAGTTCAAAACTATCAAATGTAATTAATTCGCACTTAATCAGCACATCCTGAAGTATATAAACAAAGATATATCAGCATTTAATATATTTATTTATATTCTCAGTAGTCTACTTAATATATAATGTAAGATATTTGTATCGTAAAATAAAATGTTCATTTGGATTTATTTTTCCAGTTTAAATAAATATCATATACTTGATTTAGTTACTAGTTTATAAAGCTGCAAATCATATGGTCCTAGGTTCAAATCCTGACTCGGGTCGTTTTATTCCACGAAAACGCACCTAAATATTTTTGTTGTTTCAAACACAAAAGTCCAGTTTATTTCATTACTTACAGTAACCATTTTAATTTCGTCTTGTATATTTATTTATCTATCAATTTAGCTCATAATAATCGTAATATATTTTTTTACATACTTTTAGTCAATTACGAAAAACCTATTTGGCAGAGAGATCAACTGCATGTACTACTGCATGGTACTAAAGAGGAATAGCTTGCGTCGTCCAACTGTATGACCATTTAATTAATACTATCAATCATCACTGCCATTTGCTGGGGCATCATTCGTTGCATATGATAAATTGCTTTGAAATCAAGCCTGCTGTGTACTATTGAATGCTAGATATAATAATGATATGATTAATGACGAAAATAAAATAATAAAAATCAATAAGGAGCATGGCGTACTCTAAAATATGTAAAACTCTAATGTAAATATGATAAAAAGCGTGAATATAAAGTATAAATATAAATTTTTAATTTAAATTCTGTTTAGGCATTATTCGACATTAAATAATGTCCTCCAGACCGATTTCGGCCACGGCAGCCAATCTCAAGAGCCAGAGAGAGAGAGAGATTAGCCAACTGCGCAGGAGATATTATAGTGCACAAGCGTGTGTGCAAACACAGGTGCACTCTCGCTTCCCTCACTCTCATAATCCGATAGGACGGCAATTCGATACAACCGGAAAGAGTTCAGGCGCAGGACTAATGGCTTAATGTGCTTTCCAGACTCCGGGATGCAATTAAGAAATTTCCGACAGAAAAACCCAATAACTTTTTAATGACCCGACCTGGGAATTGAACCCAGGACCTCCGGGTCTGCGGCCTTACATCAAGCCACTAGACCAACGAGGCAGTCAATTGTAATATTCGATATTAAACACATAATGTTTGATGTGGTCTGGTAACTTTAAGGAGCACACATATTTTAAAACATTATTCCACGATGTAACGTACTCGTAAGTGTGTATCCTTTGTTGGAGATCCTTAATAAATAACTAATTATGTTTTTGTTGATGAATATACATTTATATATAATTCAAGTCTGAATCAAGATATATGATTTATTTTAATTTAAAATAAAGATTCATTTTAATTTTAACAAGAAAAAAAGTATAAAATTAAACCTATTTAGAAAAAATAAATCTGAAAGTTTAATGCAGTAGGTACTCGTGTTTTCATTACAACTTCGAAGTAACTAAATGCATGCGCATTTATTGTTTTAAATGCACTTATTATGTTTTAGGCTGTATTTGATTTAATAGTACAGTAACAGCCTGTAAATGTCCCACTACTGGGCTAGGCCTACTAGGGCTAGGAAGGTTTTTGGAGCTTATTAGCCATTATATTAGCCACGCTGCTCCATTGCGGTTTGGTGGACTACACATGTGGCACAATTTCAGTGAAATTAGACACATGCAGGTTTCCTCACGATGTTTTACTTCACCGTGAAAGTCGAAATTAATTATAACATAAACACATGAAAATTCAGTGGTCTGGCCCGAGTTTGAACTCACGATCATCGGTTAAGATTCACGTGTTCTTACAAAAAGCTACCAAAAATAACCCGAAGAGGTTCCCTCGTATTCCAAGATTTCAAATAACCTGAAGTGCTCTTATTAATAAGCGAACCACCAGTTTCTATTTCTGAAGAGTTACCTTCGATTGTATTATCATAGGACTATGAAAATAACCAAAATACATTAATCAAGCACCATCAATGTTAGTTAATTGTCTATCCTTTAATCGCCTGCGCTGCGACGCAGATTTTTTCTTGAAAGTGATTATTAATGAGAATATAGTTTGTATAACTTTCTCATTTTCTTTTTGAAATTATTTTTACTTATTAAAAATATTCAAATAATAAATTATGACGAATTCAGTGTCTTTTTTATGAAATAGGTAGACGGTCTGCAAATGGGCTACCTGACGGTATTTAGTCATCACTGCCCATAGACTTTGGCGCTGTAAGAAATAGTAACTATTTCCTACTTTGCTAAAGCGCCACATACTTTGGAACTTAAGACTTTATGTCGCTTATGCCTGTAGTCAACTCAAACTCAGAAGAATACTAAGTGGTACCTGCCCAGACAGGCTTGTACAAAGTCCTACAAGCAATTATTTATTTATTTTATTTTTATTTTATTTTATAATTATTTATTTATTTAACAAAACTATGAAAAAGTTAAGTTAAAAACTAGCAAACTAGCATGTACTTTCTAATTGGAGTTTCGCATTAGCAAGAGTAATTTGCCCAGCCATATTATACACTCTTACTTTTACATTTATAGTAATTACTTGCGGCCCTTGTCGGGGTTAGAGAGCTCGCCTAATTTCACCCTGTGCGGGGATTATACTCTCACGGTACATGGGCAGTAGCAGTGAGGGAGCTGTATCGAAAGCAGAACGAGTTACCACCGTTTAACTAGAATAGAATAGATAAAAATAACATACCGGTCGTAACATAATAAGAACTATAAAAAAACCTTTTCTATAGAATCAATAAGTAAATCAAAAAGAACTAAACTAATTTAAATTAAGTTAAAATATTTTCAATTTATTAAATAAGACGATATGAAAAGCTTAAGATAAAATATTAACTATGTAGCAACAAACGAATGCAAACTCATATTGAGTAAGCATATCATTGCATTTAACAGAACAATAGATTTAATCGCATTTAATTCATTAATACTAACATTGTTACTAAAATTAGAAATTAGAATTCCAGGATTATATAATCTCGTTTTCCTATATTGAATTTGTACCACAAAAACCGAATGCCACTGTGGTTGTTTTGTGTAAACTCCACAATTTGTAAAATGATTAATGCTTGTTGCTCTCTGCATAAAATATCGCGGTAACCAGCTAGTGGATTTGTATATAATTACCGACTAGCGCCCACGCGCAAAAAATAAATATTTAATTTATAGAATCCAGCATAAATTGTAAATAGTAATTATTAATAATAATTATTATAAGGGCTTTCGTATCATGTGTTATACATATATATAACACTATAGATTTACGCGGCGCTGGCCCGTCTGTGTGGGTACCACCCACTTATCAGATATTCTGCCGCTAAGAAACAATACTTAGTATTTTTGCGTTCTGGTTTCAAGGGTGAGTGAGCCAGTGTTACTACAGGCACAAGGTATAAAGCATCTTGGTTACCAGGTTTCGTGGCGCATTGGCGGTATAAGGAATTGTTATATTTCTTACATCGCTAATGTCTATCAACACCGCCCGGTGTTGACCACGTACCATCAGGTGTCCCATTTGTTCGTCCGGCTGCTTATAATAAAAAAAAACACCAGACTCATTAATATCTTTTCATATCATTCATGATGTTGTTAAACGTAAATGAAGAAATATGCCAACCACTTCCCAACAACTTAATTTTATAATTGATCATATACTAAAAATTAACCACAATATTACTAAAGTGTAAAAAGTTTTTATTCATGAATTTTTAGTTGAATTTCGTCATAATTTTCTATATTGCCTAAATGTTGACTGATAGCAAATGGCTTCAGGCATATTATGTATGCTTTTTGCTCCAAATATATAATTTTAATAGTCAATAAAGTAAACAGATATAATTATTGAATATTATAACATTATAACGAACACACGATTTAGTCTACAATAAAAATAAATGAGCAGTTTTAATAGAGATGAACGGCATATAATGATTATAAGTTCGATCTGAATTCAAAATAATTAATTTCCGAATCATGAGTGCGTGGAATTAGGTAGCTCTGGGGCAAATAAAATTAATCAGTTTTATTTTATCGATAAAAGTAATAAGACGGAGTTATATATCAAATAATTTACTGGTGGTAGGGATTTCTTCAAGCTCGTTTGGGTAGTTACCACCCACTCATCAGATATTCTGCCGCAAAACAGCAGTACTTGGTATTGTTGTGTTCCGATTTGAAGGGTGTGTGAGCCAGTGTAATTACAGGCACAAGGGACATAACATCTTAGTTCCCAAGGTTGGTGGCGTATTGGTGATGTAAGCGATGATTAACATTTCTTACAATGACGACGTCTATGAGCGTTGGTGACCCCTTACAATCAGGTGGATGCTCGTCCGGCTACCTATTGTATAAAAAAAAATCTTCTTTGAAGCAAATACAAATATGCACTTTCCGGAAACAGGCTAGTCCTAAAGTAATTACTAGTTATTCTGGGTGTAGCTTACAAATGAAATGATCTGAATTAAATTGAAAAATCAAGGGATTACAAGCTTATACAAAAACGCAGATATCAATGTCAAGACTTAGGTTATATTTTGTTTTATTTTTAAATTTTCGGTGTATTTATGTAAATAATGTATAATAATATGCAATTTATGTGTCGTTTTTTACTTACGTAATACTCATTAAAAGATTATGTCATCATAATCATCATCATCATCATAGCCGAGATGGCCTAGTGGTTAGAACGCGTGAATCTTAACCGATGATCGTGGGTTCAAACTCGGGCAAGCGCCACTGACTTTTTTATGTACTTAATTTGTGTTTATAATTTATCTCGTGCTTGACGGTGAAGGAAAACATCGTGAAGAAACCTGCATGTGTCTAATTTCATTAAAATTCTACCATATGTGTATTCTACAGGCTGTTACTGTTACTGTTAATCATCATCATCCCGGGTCAGTCCACTGCAGGACTGGATTGATCTCCATCGATATCATCGCTCAACCTAGCTACAGAACGCCCTATACTATATTTGCCGACAATTTTTGTTGATTATTTTAGCCGTTTTTTTCGGTAAAGTCTACATTTCAAAACGTTGATAATTTTAAATTTAATCCTTTTAATTCAAAATTTCTTATACTACTTAAATAAGGTTTTTTTTAAGTTTTATATAGAGAGATAATACTTGATAAAATATGACATTAACTGTACTTCTCATGTGTTGAACAATTCCGCCCAACAGCATACTTTGTTCTTTAAAAAATATATAAGACCAATTTGTCGTGATGTGCTTGAAATAATGATCCTTGATACTTTTTTAGTCTGCCTTTTTATAACGAAACAAATGTCAAGACTGTTATAATAGTCAGTCACTAAATAATTGCTTTTATTTATATTTATAATAATTTAGATTTATATTTATAGAGTAAACCCTCTAAGAATACTAAATAATTATTCAAACAATATACTAATTACAGCCAAAATTAAATTTAACTCGAAGATTCCAAATGGTATTTAGTGTTGGGAAAATTGAGATGTATTTATTTATTAGTGCACCGAGATTCGTCAAATAAAGTGTGAGGCTTTTATTAATTAACAAGACGCTTAATTTAATTCATTGCTTTAAGGTATTTCTTCCTAACGGAGTAAAATAATTGAATAACTAAGTTATATCTTCATTATATCGAGATTCTTAGCATCTGTGTTATTGTATTTTGAAGCTACTGTATATTTTACCGGATTTTATACTTCTATTTTGTCTTTGGTATTTAAAGTCAATTTGTTGATAACGCCATTTATTCGGCTGTAGTTGTTAATGTTTAAAAAATAAAATAAATTCAGTGATACTACCTAAGATAGTATAAATTGTTGTCTTAATTTCTCAACAGCTCAATTTCAAAACAATTGCAATGTGGAGTAATTGATGGTTTCTTTTGGAAGTATTGCAAACAAGAGCTTTAAAAATCCATAAAGAACAAATAAAAAATATATAAAAAAGAAAGATATAAAAAACACTGCCATAGCTTATTACATAGATCTTTAAATATCTAATGTTTATTAGATAACACGCTTCATCATTAAATATGTAATGCGTTTGTGATTATGTTACCATAACTCATAATCTTGGATGGATGTTTACTAATATAATACTAATATTAGTAACCCTCCATCCAAGTAATACTAAGTGTCAAGCTGTAATAAGCTTAGTAGAGCTATTCTGTGAGTATAAATTCGAATTCACCGCTGATCTTGAAATGGCAGAAATTGAGATGCGACATTGGCTATAATAATAATTAACGATGGTCCAGTCAAAATGGTATATCAAGATATGTTTGTTCTCACTAATGTCATTCATTAGTGAGATACAAAGTGAGTTCTTATCGAATTATGAAGAACCTTCGTCAAATTTGAAAAAATCTCTCTTAATACCAACGTACCTACCGAAATAATCCTTATCTACTCAACCGATCATTATGAAATTTTGCCGTGTCTTTGCAAGGTACTTAACGCCTCCCTCGATTTGATTATGGTTTGTTGTTTTCGCACACAAATGAATTTATCAATTTAGTAAACCTATCTAAACCAGTAAACTAAAGTGCACGAATACGACTAAGGATTAAGGGATGAAATCGATTGTATTGTATTGTTTGTCCATCTTATTCTGCGCGTTCAAAAATATATGACGTATATTTTCAATGGTTGAATTTGAAATTACAGTATTTATAATTTTTATTAAATATGTACCTAATTTTTTTTTATATATAGTATTACCAACATGGCATACAGTAATACTTACAAATTAATAGATCTAACGGTAATTACAAAGCATTCGAATAAAAATTCCTTTTCTATAGTATTATTCGGTGACACGTTAGATTTTTTTTAAATCTATCGTATTGAGATTTGACACAGAGGTAGGTAGGAAGGTTGAGACCTGGATAAGGAATAAGTCATATAAACAATATAACATAACCATATAACAAATGATTATAAAATTAATTGAAAGCACACGAAGTTAGGGAAAACCACTTGCTTATGATATTGTTAAAAATAATTAATTAAAGTAAAACTTTAAAATGATTACGGTGATTTTTATTCAGAAGTTTAAAAATCTAAGTTATCTTGTTATTTTATTTCACATGAACCCTAAATGCTCGAAGTTCGAATGGCCATTGGTAACAAATACACTCATAAAGTATCACACAAAAACCGCAATAAACTAAAAGCAACGCTAACGGTATCGTTACGCTGAGTAAAAACTTCGAGGATTATATTATATTGTTTTAAAGAAAATTATTAAATTCTTGTAATTCTCATTTAGATATTTTTTTCATAACATTTTCTTTTAGCGAATCTACTTTTTAATACTGTGAGTATTAAAAAATATATATTAATACGTTGTTGTTTGTTTCTGATTTCATACAAAATGTTATGTCTGAAATTATTAATATATATGGGTAAATATTACTTTAAAAAAAACTTACATTAGGTTTTCTTTTTAAGTATAAGAATATCTGTGAAGTCTCTTCTTAAGTAAAAAAATGTAGGAGTTTTTGGACAATTTGGACTAATAGGTAACACGAAAAAGTTGAATTCTGTGTGTGTGTGTTCTACATAATTAATATAATATGAGAGGTGTTCTTAAATGTAAAGTACGTATTGTTGAGTGACACGAAAAATTATCATGTGGAAGGTGAAAATGGATATAATCAAACATAGATAATAATAATAATAATATCCTGGGACAATATTCACACACGGCCATCTAATTAACTATGCAGAGCTTGTATTATGGAAACCAGACAACCGATATGCTACATATACTATTTTTCTTTTGTAAATACATACTTCTATAGATAATTACACTCAGACTCAGGACATACATATATTTCATCGATCTCACAACATTCGGTATGAAAGGTTCTATCTTCCAACCACGTCAACCAGATCGTCGAATAGATAATGATTAGGTTACTAAACGTGATAGGAATTCAGAATTCTGAGATAAGTGTTTTGTCATATGCGTCATAATAAACTGGTTGCCAGAGATTAAATGGTCAAGAAAATTATTGGCAAGGTGGAACTCGTGTTAATATGGATTCAATTTATTAAATAAGACGATATGAAAAGCTTAAGATAAAATATTAACTATGTAGCAACAAACGAATGCAAACTCATATTGAGTAAGCATATCATTGCATTTAACAGAACAATAGATTTAATCGCATTTAATTCATTAATACTAACATTGTTACTAAAATTAGAAATTAGAATTCCAGGATTATATAATCTCGTTTTCCTATATTGAATTTGTACCACAAAAACCGAATGCCACTGTGGTTGTTTTGTGTAAACTCCACAATTTGTAAAATGATTAATGCTTGTTGCTCTCTGCATAAAATATCGCGGTAACCAGCTAGTGGATTTGTATATAATTACCGACTAGCGCCCACGCGCAAAAAATAAATATTTAATTTATAGAATCCAGCATAAATTGTAAATAGTAATTATTAATAATAATTATTATAAGGGCTTTCGTATCATGTGTTATACATATATATAACACTATAGATTTACGCGGCGCTGGCCCGTCTGTGTGGGTACCACCCACTTATCAGATATTCTGCCGCTAAGAAACAATACTTAGTATTTTTGCGTTCTGGTTTCAAGGGTGAGTGAGCCAGTGTTACTACAGGCACAAGGTATAAAGCATCTTGGTTACCAGGTTTCGTGGCGCATTGGCGGTATAAGGAATTGTTATATTTCTTACATCGCTAATGTCTATCAACACCGCCCGGTGTTGACCACGTACCATCAGGTGTCCCATTTGTTCGTCCGGCTGCTTATAATAAAAAAAAACACCAGACTCATTAATATCTTTTCATATCATTCATGATGTTGTTAAACGTAAATGAAGAAATATGCCAACCACTTCCCAACAACTTAATTTTATAATTGATCATATACTAAAAATTAACCACAATATTACTAAAGTGTAAAAAGTTTTTATTCATGAATTTTTAGTTGAATTTCGTCATAATTTTCTATATTGCCTAAATGTTGACTGATAGCGAATGGCTTCAGGCATATTATGTATGCTTTTTGCTCCAAATATATAATTTTAATAGTCAATAAAGTAAACAGATATAATTATTGAATATTATAACATTATAACGAACACACGATTTAGTCTACAATAAAAATAAATGAGCAGTTTTAATAGAGATGAACGGCATATAATGATTATAAGTTCGATCTGAATTCAAAATAATTAATTTCCGAATCATGAGTGCGTGGAATTAGGTAGCTCTGGGGCAAATAAAATTAATCAGTTTTATTTTATCGATAAAAGTAATAAGACGGAGTTATATATCAAATAATTTACTGGTGGTAGGGATTTCTTCAAGCTCGTTTGGGTAGTTACCACCCACTCATCAGATATTCTGCCGCAAAACAGCAGTACTTGGTATTGTTGTGTTCCGATTTGAAGGGTGTGTGAGCCAGTGTAATTACAGGCACAAGGGACATAACATCTTAGTTCCCAAGGTTGGTGGCGTATTGGTGATGTAAGCGATGATTAACATTTCTTACAATGACGACGTCTATGAGCGTTGGTGACCCCTTACAATCAGGTGGATGCTCGTCCGGCTACCTATTGTATAAAAAAAAATCTTCTTTGAAGCAAATACAAATATGCACTTTCCGGAAACAGGCTAGTCCTAAAGTAATTACTAGTTATTCTGGGTGTAGCTTACAAATGAAATGATCTGAATTAAATTGAAAGATCAAGGGATTACAAGCTTATACAAAAACGCAGATATCAATGTCAAGACTTAGGTTATATTTTGTTTTATTTTTAAATTTTCGGTGTATTTATGTAAATAATGTATAATAATATGCAATTTATGTGTCGTTTTTTACTTACGTAATACTCATTAAAAGATTATGTCATCATAATCATCATCATCATCATAGCTGAGATGGCCTAGTGGTTAGAACGCGTGAATCTTAACCGATGATCGTGGGTTCAAACTCGGGCAAGCGCCACTGACTTTTTTATGTACTTAATTTGTGTTTATAATTTATCTCGTGCTTGACGGTGAAGGAAAACATCGTGAAGAAACCTGCATGTGTCTAATTTCATTAAAATTCTACCATATGTGTATTCTACAGGCTGTTACTGTTACTGTTAATCATCATCATCCCGGGTCAGTCCACTGCAGGACTGGATTGATCTCCATCGATATCATCGCTCAACCTAGCTACAGAACGCCCTATACTATATTTGCCGACAATTTTTGTTGATTATTTTAGCCGTTTTTTTCGGTAAAGTCTACATTTCAAAACGTTGATAATTTTAAATTTAATCCTTTTAATTCAAAATTTCTTATACTACTTAAATAAGGTTTTTTTTAAGTTTTATATAGAGAGATAATACTTGATAAAATATGACATTAACTGTACTTCTCATGTGTTGAACAATTCCGCCCAACAGCATACTTTGTTCTTTAAAAAATATATAAGACCAATTTGTCGTGATGTGCTTGAAATAATGATCCTTGATACTTTTTTAGTCTGCCTTTTTATAACGAAACAAATGTCAAGACTGTTATAATAGTCAGTCACTAAATAATTGCTTTTATTTATATTTATAATAATTTAGATTTATATTTATAGAGTAAACCCTCTAAGAATACTAAATAATTATTCAAACAATATACTAATTACAGCCAAAATTAAATTTAACTCGAAGATTCCAAATGGTATTTAGTGTTGGGAAAATTGAGATGTATTTATTTATTAGTGCACCGAGATTCGTCAAATAAAGTGTGAGGCTTTTATTAATTAACAAGACGCTTAATTTAATTCATTGCTTTAAGGTATTTCTTCCTAACGGAGTAAAATAATTGAATAACTAAGTTATATCTTCATTATATCGAGATTCTTAGCATCTGTGTTATTGTATTTTGAAGCTACTGTATATTTTACCGGATTTTATACTTCTATTTTGTCTTTGGTATTTAAAGTCAATTTGTTGATAACGCCATTTATTCGGCTGTAGTTGTTAATGTTTAAAAAATAAAATAAATTCAGTGATACTACCTAAGATAGTATAAATTGTTGTCTTAATTTCTCAACAGCTCAATTTCAAAACAATTGCAATGTGGAGTAATTGATGGTTTCTTTTGGAAGTATTGCAAACAAGAGCTTTAAAAATCCATAAAGAACAAATAAAAAATATATAAAAAAGAAAGATATAAAAAACACTGCCATAGCTTATTACATAGATCTTTAAATATCTAATGTTTATTAGATAACACGCTTCATCATTAAATATGTAATGCGTTTGTGATTATGTTACCATAACTCATAATCTTGGATGGATGTTTACTAATATAATACTAATATTAGTAACCCTCCATCCAAGTAATACTAAGTGTCAAGCTGTAATAAGCTTAGTAGAGCTATTCTGTGAGTATAAATTCGAATTCACCGCTGATCTTGAAATGGCAGAAATTGAGATGCGACATTGGCTATAATAATAATTAACGATGGTCCAGTCAAAATGGTATATCAAGATATGTTTGTTCTCACTAATGTCATTCATTAGTGAGATACAAAGTGAGTTCTTATCGAATTATGAAGAACCTTCGTCAAATTTGAAAAAATCTCTCTTAATACCAACGTACCTACCGAAATAATCCTTATCTACTCAACCGATCATTATGAAATTTTGCCGTGTCTTTGCAAGGTACTTAACGCCTCCCTCGATTTGATTATGGTTTGTTGTTTTCGCACACAAATGAATTTATCAATTTAGTAAACCTATCTAAACCAGTAAACTAAAGTGCACGAATACGACTAAGGATTAAGGGATGAAATCGATTGTATTGTATTGTTTGTCCATCTTATTCTGCGCGTTCAAAAATATATGACGTATATTTTCAATGGTTGAATTTGAAATTACAGTATTTATAATTTTTATTAAATATGTACCTAATTTTTTTTTATATATAGTATTACCAACATGGCATACAGTAATACTTACAAATTAATAGATCTAACGGTAATTACAAAGCATTCGAATAAAAATTCCTTTTCTATAGTATTATTCGGTGACACGTTAGATTTTTTTTAAATCTATCGTATTGAGATTTGACACAGAGGTAGGTAGGAAGGTTGAGACCTGGATAAGGAATAAGTCATATAAACAATATAACATAACCATATAACAAATGATTATAAAATTAATTGAAAGCACACGAAGTTAGGGAAAACCACTTGCTTATGATATTGTTAAAAATAATTAATTAAAGTAAAACTTTAAAATGATTACGGTGATTTTTATTCAGAAGTTTAAAAATCTAAGTTATCTTGTTATTTTATTTCACATGAACCCTAAATGCTCGAAGTTCGAATGGCCATTGGTAACAAATACACTCATAAAGTATCACACAAAAACCGCAATAAACTAAAAGCAACGCTAACGGTATCGTTACGCTGAGTAAAAACTTCGAGGATTATATTATATTGTTTTAAAGAAAATTATTAAATTCTTGTAATTCTCATTTAGATATTTTTTTCATAACATTTTCTTTTAGCGAATCTACTTTTTAATACTGTGAGTATTAAAAAATATATATTAATACGTTGTTGTTTGTTTCTGATTTCATACAAAATGTTATGTCTGAAATTATTAATATATATGGGTAAATATTACTTTAAAAAAAACTTACATTAGGTTTTCTTTTTAAGTATAAGAATATCTGTGAAGTCTCTTCTTAAGTAAAAAAATGTAGGAGTTTTTGGACAATTTGGACTAATAGGTAACACGAAAAAGTTGAATTCTGTGTGTGTGTGTTCTACATGATTAATATAATATGAGAGGTGTTCTTAAATGTAAAGTACGTATTGTTGAGTGACACGAAAAATTATCATGTGGAAGGTGAAAATGGATATAATCAAACATAGATAATAATAATAATAATATCCTGGGACAATATTCACACACGGCCATCTGATTAACTATGCAGAGCTTGTATTATGGAAACCAGACAACCGATATGCTACATATACTATTTTTCTTTTGTAAATACATACTTCTATAGATAATTACACTCAGACTCAGGACATACATATATTTCATCGATCTCACAACATTCGGTATGAAAGGTTCTATCTTCCAACCACGTCAACCAGATCGTCAAATAGATAATGATTAGGTTACTAAACGTGATAGGAATTCAGAATTCTGAGATAAGTGTTTTGTCATATGCGTCATAATAAACTGGTTGCCAGAGATTAAATGGTCAAGAAAATTATTGGCAAGGTGGAACTCGTGTTAATATGGATGATCAAAAATAAATTTGAACGCAAATCTTGCATTTTCTTTGGATCGCTTTCGGGTGATTTTAAATATAATAAGTTTTATAACTATGGAAGATACAAGTGTCCACCATTACACGTCCGAAATAAATTTAAAACAGACTAAGCAGTGGATCAATTAACAATCATCAACAATCAACAACAATCTTTCGGGGTGCGAAATTAATTTTGATGATTATTAAATAATTTTGATGCCTTATAAAAGGCAAAACAATAAATTCCAAAAGGCAAATTATGAGAGTATATTCGTAAAAATAAATAATGGTTGGGTAGAACACATAGAGGATGTGTCACTTCTATAACAAAATTCCACGAAGTATATTAGCTTAATTTATATTAGCTATTTTAACTCTCTCTACAAAAGAGAGATAAAAAATTTAAGGAGACAACGGCGTTTATTGCACCTCGATAAAAATCATTGTATAAACCGGCTTTTGTATATCGATAAACTAAGTCTACAAAATTTCTAGGTGACTCGAAAAATAAAAGTTTTTTTTTTCACGTTTAGTAAATGTAAGAAGAATAAGGACTTAATTGAGAATTGTCAATATTATTAATTTGGTAAGATCAAAATATAACGAGTACATTCTAAGGGATTTTAGAATAGACGAATATATTATTACAAAAAAATTTTTTTTTCTTGTTTGTATTTTTATTTTACCTTTTCAATAATCTACATTTTATCCATCCAAATAAATAAATAAATTATTATGTCAGCAGCTTAGAGGGTTACAGTTAAAAAATTAATTATAGTATAATATAGTAGTTGTTATATATTTCTCCTATTTATGTCGAAACTATTTAAATAACCTCGAGTATAGTAATTTTATAATATTATGCAGTTAGTTATGTGTATGACCTATTTTTATTTTCAGAGAAACATATAAGTATTTAAGTTGATTGTAGTCGAATAACTCTTTTAATTAGGTCAAACGCTTACATAAACAAAGGCTTTGAAATAAAGAGAATTCTTGTTTGAAAATATTTATTCAAATATTTTTCAAAGCTTTTTACGAGTATTATGCTCTTGCTTGCAATATTTTCAGCAATAGTCAAAACGAAATTATCTCTTTGTATTTTGGAACAAAGTTTGTATAAAACACATGTCTCTTCTCTTCGTAACAATAGCCTCATGGAGCCATAGTTGATTGCATATCTGATATTGTACATATTTATGTATATCACATACATTATACGTGCAAAGTTTATATCAGTACACTTCATTTTGGCTTCTCTTTCGATTTTATAGAAAATATAATATTAACTTAGTTGTTCGTAGATCATACTTCGAAAAATATTAAATACAATATTAACTTCTATAGCAAAATCAGTTAGATCTTTTGTGTGAGTTGAAAATATTCGATTTATGTATTATCTACGCTAACAAAGTTTTGTTTAAATTTTACCTCTACATTTTACATTGTATAAGAAACATATATTGGTAAGTCTGGTCTTCGTAACGTGTTTTAAAAAGTTTTGGCGAAGTTTGTAAGTTGAAGAAGAAAAATATCTTGCTGTTTGAAATTAGTTCTATAGATATTTGGACTAAGGGAATATTTATTCTATCTTTTTGATTGGATTAATATAGGCACCCATGTCAAATTTAAAAATATTATGTTAATTGAAATTAACAATAAGCGAAATCTATTTTAATATTTAAAAAAACTATTCATGTTTTATTTCCTATGTTAACATAATTCTGTGAATACATAATTATTCAATAATTATTTTGACATGTAATAATTTTCTATACGTATAATAAAAATGTAACTGATAGCTGTCCATATATGGAAAATATATGAGTAAAACTATTATCAGGGGCCTTTATCAACGCGATAGAACCAAAAACATTGATTAGATTTTTCTCTGATTTTTTTTTGATTGTTTGTTTATTTGTTTGTCTGTGCGTTTGTGCATGCTAATCTTAGAAACGGCTAAACAGATTTGGATGCAGTTTCATGCTCTCTATGTTAACATAATTCTGTGAATACATAATTATTCAATAATTATTTTGACATGTAATAATTTTCTATACGTATAATAAAAATGTAACTGATAGCTGTCCATATATGGAAAATATATGAGTAAAACTATTATCAGGGGCCTTTATCAACGCGATAGAACCAAAAACATTGATTAGATTTTTCTCTGATTTTTTTTTGATTGTTTGTTTATTTGTTTGTCTGTGCGTTTGTGCATGCTAATCTTAGAAACGGCTAAACAGATTTGGATGCAGTTTCATGCTCTCACGTTTCATGTTGATGCGGATCTTTAATGTATTGTAACAAATGTTACTTAAAATTTAGTGTTTGTTATATTGAATATATATATCATTTATAGCTACCTATAAATGATAGTCTGTAAAATGATGATGATTGTATATGAACAAAACAAAGTTAAAAAAAGCCTTTTTTTTTTTTTTCGGGGAGGAAAGGCATTTACGCCTGCCGCCCGTTCCGGGGGGACCGGGACGGGTATGTGGGACTCACGGGGCAGAAGGCCCCGTCCTACCCACTAAAACCTCCCGGATTTCCGCCTCTCCGCAAGGCGGCGGGGTCACGGGAACGTTGTGACTTACAACCGCAACCCCGCCAGCGGTCCCCCCGCCAGAGGACCCATCTCGAGAGCGCGCCAGGATGTTAGGGCGCGCCTCCCTCCTCTCTGTGCCTCCGTCCTGTTACGTGACGGACTCCCCCGAGTCCGCCACTGGAGGCTGGGCGTCAGGGCTTGAAGCCCCGCGGCGGATCAACAAACTGGCTCCGCCGCCAACCACACCTTAACTCTGCGGCAGCGTCCGGCCTGCGAAGGCACGTCGCCGTCGAAGAGGTCTCCTTCTTCGTTGCGGGAGCGAGTCCACGTCGTCCTCCCGCTCCCGCTCTGCTTCCTCCTTTTGCGACAAGACGCATCCGCTGAACCGGGACACTGTCGCCCAGATCTCTTCGCTTCCGGCCATCTTCTCGACGACGGCCGGAAGCGACAGGTCTCCACCTACGGCCTACCGCGCGAGGCTCCGCCCAAGCCGGGCACTCTACGCGCGTGTGTTCCGCCGTATCCACGGCTCCTCCGCCACAATGGTGGCACTCCACCGTCGGCTCCCTACCGACCACCTCACACAGATACCGGCCAAAACAACCGTGGCCGGTCAAAAGTTGTGTGAGGTGATACGTGGGTGGGCCGTGCTTGCGCTCGACCCACTTCCTCAGCACCGGCCGAATGGCCGCAACGAGGTCCCGGCTAGCACCCGGGACACCCAGTCTCTCCGACCACTCGGCGAATACCCTCTCGCGGGCCTCCTCTCGCCACGTCCGAACCTCACGTGGGTGGGGCCGGTTCTCCTCCGCTCTCAGTAACGCCTTGATCCGCCAATAGACCCTCGAGTTAGCCTCGGCCTCGAGGTCCCATGGCGGGCTTCCGGCGAGCAGGCACGCCGCAGTGTACGACACCGTGCGGTACGCCCGAGCCGCTCTGAGTGCCACGCCACGGCTGGGGTGGCGCGATAGGCCGCCTCCCGGTATGAACTGCCGCGGGCTGACACGAGGGTGTCGTCGGCGTAGCACGTGACGCTGACCCCCCGCAACGTGGCCCCACGCAGCACCCAGTCGTAACCGATGCACCACAGGAGCGGTCCTAGTACCGACCCCTGCGGAACACCGCACGACAACGACCTGACGGCCCATCCGTCCGCAGTCGGAAAGGCCACCGCCCTGCCCGAGAAGTAATCGGCCACGGTACGCCGCAGGTAGCCCGGCACACCGTGGAACCGCAGGGCCTCCATCACCGTTTCCCAGGGCAGGGTGTTGAAGGCATTGGAAATATCCAGCGACACTGCCAACACAACCCCGCCCCGAGACACCTCCTCCTCGGCCAGGCCCCTCACCCTGGCGATCGCGTCGAGCGTCGAGCGGCCGGGACGGAACCCGTATTGCCGCTCGTCGAGTCCCGGCTCCATACTGCCGACGAGACGGGCAGCGAGCACCCGCTCGAAGAGCTTGCTCACCTCGTCGAGCAACACGATCGGGCGGTAGGCTGACGGCTGATCGGACGGACGCCCGTCCTTGCGGATCAGAACGAGCGTGCCCGTTTTCCACCGTCGCGGAAACCTACCCTGAGCCAGGCATGCGGTGAAGAGGCGCCGCATGCTCTCGCCGAGCTCCTCCGACGCGATCTTCAGGGCTCGACCAGGGATTCCGTCGGGCCCAGGGGCTGTCTTTTTCGACCCTAGTCTGATGACAGCCGCCTGCAGTTCCGCCTCGGTGATCGGAGTCACCGGTCCCCCGTCGTCCTCCTCTTGGGGCCTGCTCGCGGGCGGCACCATGGCCGGTGGCACGAACTCTCCCCGCCCGGGGAAGAGCGTGTCCACAACCCTCGCCAAGAGCTGCGGCTGGAGACTGCTAGTCAGCGGAGGAGCCCAGGGTCGGAGCTTTTGTCTCACGACCCGATACGGACGCCCCCACGGATCGGCGTTGAGCGTCTCCAGCCATTCCTCCCACGCCGCCTCTTTGGCCTGTGCTATGGCCTTCTGTAGGGCCTGGCAGGCGGTCCTATATCCGGTGTAGAAGACCCCCTCCGCGTCGTCATCACGAACCCTTCGTCTCCTACACCGAACGTAACGGCGCCGTGCCGCCACGCACGCCTTGCGCAGCCGACGGAGCTCCGGACGCCACCAGTACACCCGCCGACGTTGCGAGTGCGGCTTAGCCCTCGGCATCGCCGCGTCGCACACCCGGGACAGGGTGCCGTCGATCCGGTCGGCCTCCTGGTCGATCCGGAGGACCGGGTCGGAACCGGCCCCCCAAGCTTCGACGATGGCCGCCTCCTTCGCCAACTGTCCGTCGAGGCGACCCAGGCACCAACGCGGACGACTTTCCGTTCTTCCGTCAACAGTGGGCCGAACATCCCAACGAGCCGACGCAGAGACATCGAACCGAATATATCGGTGATCCGACAGTGTCTCCACGCAGTCTCGACCCTCCAGTTTTGAGCACGGCGGGCCAGGGCGTTGGACGCGAACGTAACGTCCACGATCGATTCGCCCTGCCGTCGCACGCACGTGCTCTCCGACCCACTGTTGAGGACCGCCAGCCCCAACGAGACCGCCCACTCCTCGAGCACCTCACCCCGGGCATCGGCCACAGGAGAACCCCAAGCCGTTGATTTGGCGTTGAAGTCCCCCGCGACCAACACCGGTGTGGGCGCCGCTTGCCCGATCAGAGTCCCGACCTCTGCCAGCATCTGCTCAAACTCGGCGAGACTCCGACTGGGCGAGGCGTAGACGGCGACGACCGTCACACCGCCGACGACGGCCAGCACGCACCCCCTGCCCCTGGCCACACCCTCGATGGCCGGAGCGCCAGCGACTGCAGGGGCGACGATGGCCACGACCCGTTCGTGGTCGGAGACCCAGTCGTCCCGCGAGGGAACGAAGTAGGGCTCCGATACCACCGCCACGTTGATCTGCCACTCTGCCATGCTTTGGACTAGTAGGTCCTGGGCCCTGGCAGAGTGGTTGATATTGGCCTGAAGACAGCGCAGGGCCATCACTGTGCGGTCTCCATCGGCTCCGCCTCTGTGCGTGGAGACGCGGCTACCGGGCCTTTCGTCGCCACCTTCCCTGCCTTCTTCTTCTGCGTGGCGCCCTTTCCGCCCTGGCACGACTTGCTGCAGGCGGCATGGGCAGCTGGCTTACCTGCCGCAGTGCAGACCACGCAGCTGGCTACGGCGGCGGAGCACTCCCGAGCCTTGTGACCGGGCTGACCGCAGCGGAAGCACAGACGGCTTCGGTCGACTTCCCGGTCACACTTTGCCCCCATGTGCCCCCGCTCGAGGCACCGGAAACAGTGCAGCGGTCTGGGGTCGCGCAGCATGACTCGCGCCGACACCCACCCGACCCTTATGCGACCTACCTCCACGACCTTCTTCGCGGCCGAAACGGGGCAGCTCAGCCACAGAGAGCCCGAGCCGCTCGAGCCGCGAGCGATGATGCCCGCTTTAATGGCCCCGGTAGGGCAGCCGCCTTGTTCAGCGACCGCCGCCACGGCTTCCGCCACCGTCACGGAGTCGTCCAGGTCTAGTACCCTTAATTCGACACACTTTGTGGGTCGATGGATCTGGACGATCTCCGGGCTGAGGGCCTCGCGGAGCTTTTCCGCCAGGGCATCCGCCGCCTTCTCGGCCTCGTTGGTGCCCGGCGGCACCTCGAGCATCCGCGCTCCCGTCGCCGCGGTCCGAAGTTAAAAAAAGCCTAGTTTAAGAGGTTTAGATATTCCAATATAAGTTGAGCTCAGAACTATATAATGAAATATATTAAGTCTGATCTTAGTATTTTTTTAAAATTATACGCAGGTGAAACTGCGGGCGTGTCTTGCTTGTGAGACATCACCTAAAAACTGTACCCATACAGATAATTCAGTAAAGATATTACTTTTTATGTTTCCCACGACTACGAATTTTCGAAGCCATCTAACGAAACGAAACGAATTTACTTTATAACTTATTGATATTTTTTACATCTTGATACGATTTGAATTGCTTGTATATTGAATATGTTTGCTTAACGTCTCGGAATAATTTCATTTTATTTTGAAAATGTAATTTAGATGAGTAATTACTACCTGGAGTCTCTTGTACAGAGAAACAATAATATTATGGCAGAATAATTTTATTAAGTTTAACATACCCAATTTATATATTTTTATATCAATTTATGTTTAAGTAGCTACAGTAGCGCAGGTCCTAGTTGTAAAGCCAAGGTCCAGATAGAATCAATAAGAGTTCGTGTTTTTTTTTCGCAGAAGAAATTTTTAATACCAGCCTGGAGTTACAAATACTTTCGTGGCATTATTCTATTGTCAAGAAGCAAAACTTCATATTTCTATGTTACAATTGAAATGGTAAGTGAGCTAGTCATACTTGTAATTATAAAGGTCTGTGGCTGAACTTAGCATTCATATATTCTATAACTAAAACTAAAATAAAAATGTCTCCCTAAAATAAATTTAAAAAATAAGCGATAGAAACGTTAAGAGTTAATGAAAATGATGATAATATTAAACCGCAAAATACGATCCCTCCGCAACGTTGATATACCTTCCTAAATCAATATTCGGTACAACAATGTTGTGGAATTTGTGAACGTGTGAAAGTAACCTTAATAGCACTGCCGAGTTTTATGGACCGGGAACTTTCATTACAAAACGTATTATTACTTTGATTTTCGTGTGTGATCAAACAAAACGTTTTAATACATACATCTATCTACACATGAGTATTAGTTTTATATCTTGATGATCTTTTTACTCTGCAACAAATGGTCAAGAAACAAAAAAAGAGGGGGGAATTAATGTGAGGTCAATTTTAATTTACAATGCCAATGGGCGTTGGTGACCTCTTACCATTAGGTGGACCAAATGCTCGTCCGCCTACCTATACTATAAAAAAATCATCATCATCAGCAAAATCGTCTAATGTTAAAGCATCAAGTATTCTTATTCAAGCTTATTAAGAAGTTCATAAATTCTAGTTATATTTTAAGTGAAACTCTTAATTGTTCTACGTTAAGTACTCTTAATGTTCCTACCTTGTTTAGCCTTTTGCAGAATAGAGTACCTACGCAAGTGATACCTTTGTGTTTCGAGATAATAACTTCAAATAAAGAAAAAATATATAGTGTGAGTTTTATTTTTTCTCTCAGTTCAAAGTAAAAAAAAATTCATAAGACTATTAAGGTGAAAATCCAGTTTAAACTGAGACATTTAATTGCTATTTCCTAATTAATAGTTTCATTTTTAACAACATTTTGCTTATATAACTTATGTTCACGTTGAATTATTTTCACGTCTTAGTAATAAATAGATACTTAAAAGGTATGTGAAATAGCTTTTATAAGGAGACTCAATTTTATTTATATATTTATTTCGGGCATAATTATATGTTCTATTGTATTTTTTTTTAATTATAATAAACGTAAATTAATTAAAAAATATTATAAGGTATGATATTCAAGTTATTTACGCAGCGTTATGAATGGACAATTTTAAAATATATTTACAATGATTCTAAGGGTGGCGACTCCTTATGACCTTATAGGGACTACCCTATTGTGTTATTATACAAGAAAAGATATTGTGTTTGGACCGTGTATAATAAATTGTTGTTTAGGTAAGCAATGGAAACAGTCCCAGTGAAGAGGTTCTTAACAATAGACCTGAATACGTATACTGATTATATTTATATTCTAAAAATAAGCAATCGTAGCTTTTAATTAATATCTTACACGTAACTTCTCAGCTTTGTTTTTATTATTAAAAAAATAAACATTATTAAATTTATTAAAAAAAATACTTTTTGTTTATACCTTTCGTTGAGATATTTCTAGACGTAATTAATATAATTATTGGAGCGCCATTTAACGGCCATCGTGTTATTTGAATTGGCAAACACACTCACTTGTACTATGCACGTCTTAAGATAACTATGAGGATAACCCTAGCAAACCCTATTCGGAGGAAATACATAAAATTAACACTGGCTAATGATATCCCGCCAATGAACGTGACGCCAAAAATCAAGTGCTATAGTAGCGCTCTGCACTCTAGCAACCTCATTGGAGTCACACTTAGAATGGACGTCCTTAGGAACCGAATATGACTCTTTAAAAGTGAAGTCTAGTACAAGAGCCAACAGTTATCGTTACACAATTATTATTCGTTTGTTTTTTTTTTTTTACTAAATTACATTTATTGTTTTGTTTGATTTTAAGTTTATTATAATTTGAATTTAATCACATGTCATCTCCCTCTTATTAGTTTTTATTAATATTAGAAATTGCTTATATCTTATCAAGGAAATTAATCGTATAATTTTATCTGGTTTAATTTTTTGTAATATTTTTGCATGCGAGATGTGCCTAAGAATTTATCGTTACGTTTGCGTTAAATTTGTATTGTATATGGTTTTCATACTGACTAAAATTATGTATATAGCCAAGCACATATGACAACTCACACTGCTTCGCGAGGCAGGTCAGCGCGTTGTTCCTCTTGTTTCACGTACTTGCCGTTAGTTTTCTAACATGGTTGACATTTGTACTGTTCCGCTCTTTATTGTTGCTTTATATCACAACTTTAATAAACAGTCTATGTAACGCAAAAATTTAGTCTGACAGTTCCAAAGAACGCGTTTAAAGATAAAAATTATTCACCTTTAAATTATTAGTACAGTGCAGGTAACGATATTAATGATTGCTATTATCGAGTAAGAATAAGCAAATTATATTTAGTTGTTTCATATTGATCGGGACAACATTTTTTACATTACATTGCTATAAATTTATTAAAAAAAGGGGTTGGTAGTAAATTATTTGCTCACGATTGCTTTGGGACTAAAGGCCAAAATAATCCTGAGAATAAATTTATGAGTCAAACATCCATTGTTCTACGTTATCATGGGTCACAGTTGTAAAAATGTTTAAAAAAGTGATACTAACAATTTATGTACAGTTCTATTTGAATCCGTTTGATTCATTACTACACCTTAAATTCTAAACAGAATGTGGACTACAATATTATGAAATAATGGTATAAAAGAAAAACGTCTATACCAGCCAATACAGATCTAATGATCAATTGTTTATAAAAATAATATTATTTTTATTAAATTTTCTTACATGTTTTTTATACATTATTCCAAACGACTGTCTATTTTTCAAATTTATATTGAAATTATTTGCCTTATAATATCAGTTGCTAGATTACTGTCCCATTACTACACTATTATTTAAATAAAGTATATCTTATCTAAGCGATGAACTAGATATCCACATTTTAATGTTTCTTACGATAGTGTTCGCTATATGCAATGTCTGCCATATGAAAAATCCAAATCGCGTAGAAATTTTCACGCCATTTCCCTAAACACTAAAGGCTAATCAAATATCGGAATATACCGTAACGCTGTCAACTTTCATTAAAATTAAATATCGGATTGCGAAAATATTGATTAACGAATATCTAACGCTAATAAATACATTTTTAACTATTAAAATATATTCGACTAGAATTTATAGGACACGTATTTATTTATGTATTTTTATAGATAAAGAAATAGAATAAAATCAGGATATACATTCAATTCCGAACTTACGCAACTTTAAGCTAGATTATATTCTTAAAAATGTGCACACGGCATCCCTATTAAGACAATATTAATACAATCACTTGCTCTTAATATAATAATCAATAAAATTTATAATTACGGTAACTAATAAATTAATTGCTTACGGTTCGGTAACTAAATTAGATATTAATGTTATATAATAGCTATAATTGATTCAGTGATATTGGAATCAAATTAAACTTAATCGCCGATTGATTATTTAATTTACTAAAAGTATCATATAATGGCACTTTTGTAAGTGAAAATAGAAAATTAATGTTTGAATCAAGTTGCCACTCTTCTAAAAATATTTAGGACTAAAAGGTCACTCTTGTTATAAGAGGGCTTGAGAGGTTCGTAGTGAGGCTGACAATTAGCCCCATTGACATTTGCTTCCTTGTACCTATAATATTATATTATTAATGTTCCTTCTAATTAATCAATGTAATAATTGTAAACGGCATGCTACCACTAATCATGTGCATACCTAGAAATTAACAAGATATGATGTATACTACACCGAGATGGCCCTGTGGTAAGAACGCGTGAATCTTAACCGATGGTTGTGAGTTCAAACCCGGGCAAGCGTGTGTTTTTCATGTGCTTTTTTTAATTTTGTTGATTATAATACCCCTCGTCCTATACGGTGAAGGAAAACATCGTGAGGAAACCTGCATGTGTCTAATTTCACTGAAATTCTGCCACATGTGTATTCCACCAACCCGCATTGGAGCAGCATGGTGATATAAGCTCCATGCCTTCTCCTCAAAAAGGTAGAGGAGGCCTTAGCCCAGCAATGGGAAATTCACAGCCTGTAACTGCTGCATACAAAATACTTTCAGTTTTTTTGTATCCAAAAAACAAACTGATCTACCTATCTACTAAAATGTAACCTTTATAAGCTGAAGAAATAATCAAATATGATCACAAAAAAATGCCGATATGTATATAATATTTTTTATTTATTTTTTTAAGAATAGGTAGACTAGCATATGGGCCACCTGATGATAAGTGGTCACCAACGACCATAGACATTGGAACTGTAAGAAATGTTAACCATCGCTTACATCACCAATGCACCACCAACCTTGGGAACTAAGATTTGATGTCCCTTGTGCCTGTAATTACACTGGCTCTGAGTGAACCCTTCAAACCGGAACACAATACCAAATACTGCTGTTTTGCGGTAGAATATCTGATGGGTGGTATTTACCCAGACGAGCTTGCACCAGTAAAAGTATAACATAGATATAAAATAAAATTTAAAACTTCCTTTTAAAAGTCGGTAAAATATAAACTAATCGCAAAATTGTTGCTCTTTACATTAAAATACGATTTTCTGTCAAAAACACATAACCGAGTACTAATGCTCGGCAAAGCGCTGGCTTTATGGAGTGCAAACATTAATCATTTGCCAAAATCGTACTAAGCGGATTTTAGTTATGTAAATTGACTTTGAAGACTTGATATATGTTAAACCGATACGTATAAATCAATTGACTATCACATTGAAAAATTTCATATAGTAAAGGTAAAATGCAATAACTTATTTGCGAAATTTTCGATATGTACCATATATACTTTTGACGTATGACACAGTATTAGCTATCCGAAGAATAGGATAGAATAAGGGCCTATAAGTAATAAAGTAAGCTTATAACGTAATACATATTAACTCTTTCGAATATATTAACTATTTTAAAAATTATAAATCAATAGAAAAAACTCGCAGTCGATATGATTTCTTCAACAATTGTCTTCATATTTCAGCCAATTTTTACAAAACCACAATAAATTATATACGTAAATCTTACTCACGAATCGGTCCGTTCATTCAAAAAACCTTATGAAACCCGGTCGTTAGTCTGAGTTTATCGCGGTTAGACAGACGAATAACCAACCACACGCGGCGGGGGACATTGTTTTATGTGATATAATTATGTTTACTTGTTTATTAATTTTAATTACATCCTAAAAAAATATTTGCCGATACCTACCGTGATTCTCGTTTCGGCGGAAACGGTGTAAATTTAAGCTGTGTTATATTTTTCATACATACGGCTATCTATGTCCGTAATAAACAGCCTGTGAATGTCCCACAGCTGGGCTAAAGGCCTCCTCTCCACTTTTTGAGGAGAAGGAAGGCTATCTATGTAGGTAGGTTTTTTCGGATTGTGTAAGTGATTTTTTTGATTTTGAGAATCAAAAATTTAATGATGAAAATTTATTTTATTTCTCTGTATTACAAGTTATATTCTATTTAAAATACTCATTATCAACACATTAGGAATCGAAATAGGTTACTTTTTATTAAATGAAAGTGAAAAATTAATATTTGCGGGTAAATTGCTGAAAGGACGTGCTTGATCGGGTCTTGAGAAGATAGTCTCGCTTGGAGCGTAGTGTGTCGCATTGAGCCGTTAGTGATTTTAGCTTTTTCTCCAAATCCATTTGACCACTGCAACAGATTAATTATAACTTACAAGATCCCTTTTCACTTCAAGAATAGAATTTCTCATCGAACTGAAAGATTAGACCAGGTTTTAATTTTACAAACTTCGCAGGGATTGCTGCTATAAAATATAAAGACGAATAGTAAAGCCTTAGGTGAATAAATTTAAGTGATTTTAGGAGACATCAATATTGCTTTGCTTAAATTCAATTAGTATTTATTATCAATTTATGACCATGATACATATATATCCTTAAATTCATTAAATATTTACGTTATATGCATCTGTTTGCCCTTTTCATAAAAAATAATTATGAAAAGTGGCGTAGTATGAGTAAGTAATGGCAATTCCGTTATATATAAAGTTTCTAAGGAATATAATAATTACTTTACGGAATCAATCTCAAACTTTAGGAAGATTGTTTTAGAGATTATTAAAACTTAGAACTTTAATTTTTAAATTTTTAATACTCTTATGACTTTTTACCTTCAATATTTTTTTTGTTCTGCTCTTATATTTTAGATATACGTGGAAATTTAATTGGTATATGTGCTAATTTAAGAATAAATGTACTATTTGTTTCCCAAATAAAATAAATAAAAACTAAAAATACAATCTGGCAGGCAGGTCAGTCATTAACCTTTTAATTTAAAAAAATAGTATTAATTGCATTTATTTTAACCTTTAAATATATTTGTTACAAACAATAATTACTTAAGCGGACCCTGGCGTTACTAGGCCGGGAAAACGCTAGGCAGAAGATGAACGATTACATCCGATTTTAACAAAGGTACTTAAACTGGCATTAGGATCGGAATTTTATTAAATGTTACAAAAACTGGTTAATATTACTGAAAATTGCATACGTACAAGTATTTTTTTATGTAAATACTTAGAAGAGCTTTCATACTTATTAAGGAGGATTAGAAATGTAATCCACCACGTTGCTCCTTTTCGTATAAGCCGATATATGATGTCTTTATATACGTGTGTAAGCTTAAGTTTCCTTGACAGCAAATGTGTTCATTATATTAAATATTGTTTTTTTTTTTTTAAATCATTAAGTAAATCCGAATTGAATGTGATAGAATAAAAAAGTCGAGTCAGAATGTTCCAGTAAATAGATAAAAAACTTTGGATTTTTTGATCGCAAATTTACTTAAATCGAAATACCAAAGAATGTGTACGTATAATATATTATAATTGGTCATGAAGTAAACTATATTTAGTTATTAAGACAGAAAAATAAATCTAAATTATATTCTTAAATCTATATCGTATACTTAATACCTAACTTTGATTGTATTTCACATTAAATACTTACATTATTGAAAGAATATCCTCAGGAACATCGGCTTGTATGTCACTTAGTTCTTTCTTCAGCTCGGAAAGTTTGCGTCGTAGTGCCGTTTCTTCGTTTAAAAGCTTTGAATTCGTTTCCTTTACCACTTTTTGTTCGTTGTTAATTTCCTCTTCGTTCTTTTGTAATGAGAATATTTTATTAGAAATATTAAATTTAGCCGCCTTCTTAAACGAAGGTACTCGAAATCAAAATTTCCTAGTTTTACTCGATATCTATTGAAATTAATATAATGAAAATTGTAATTGTCGATACAATTTTCATTATATTATTTTCAATGAAATTATCACACACGCACACGCTCCGCCACACATACACTCACACACGCGCGCACACACACCTAGAGACAGAGACAAACACAGTAAAAATATCATGACCTTTAAGCGGCCTACTAAACAAACTTGCTTAAAGGTCCTAATTAATGCTGTTTAAAAAGGATTTAAACATTTAATTTAAAGTTAACTTTGAGCAATATTTAAATTGAATACACTCATTAAAATTCAATCTGTAAGAATTAGTTTGTTATTAGGAGTAAACTAAGAGATTTTTCTCTCTGCATTTTATAATGTTCATAGAGTATGAGTAAAGAGATATTATGTTATAGTATTATAAAAAAAAAAAATCGTATATGTTATTTTATCGTTTTCATATTTTAATAAATTTTTAGGTATACAATATGCGTTTGCCAGGATAGCACCTGAACTAACATTTTCTAAGTAACTATATTATACTATCCGAATTTATACTACGAATTTAATTATTGATTTTTATTTGAATTTATTAGACAATACCATTCTTAGCTTTTTTAAAGAATGAGTTTAAGTACTTTCTTCATTCATAATAGAGAAAATCGAACAGAAATGTTCCTATTGGTTATAGGCGCGACCACAGCGCCACATTTATTTATTTATTTATTTATTAGGGAAACATACAGCATATCGTATATTACAACTTAATATAATAATCATATTTTAACACTTATGCCAGTTAAGTTTCCACTACTGTTTTAACAGGGAAGTGGACTAATTTTGATGTTACATAAAATATAACTATTTATGACAAAGTAAAATTTTAACGTAAATATGGTTATGGTTAATTACTAATAAGTATTTTTCACAAGATTATAAAATTTACTTAAACTATTTTTAAACAGATCAATGTGGTTGTATTTTCTATTATGACTATTACAAGATCTTAGAATAAAAGAATTTTTGAAATAATTAGTTTTATAAATGGGTATTGAAAAAGTATCCTGAGAGCGAGCGTTAAAACGAGGACACTTAAATAAAATCTCTCTGAGCAGATATGGAGAATCAATTAAATTATTTAATATTTTGTAAAGAAACATTTGGTCTCTTTGTTCTCTACGTTCTTCAAGTGGCATAAAAACATAGTCAGGAAAAGTAAATTTGTATCGCAACCTCCTGATAAATTTGTTTTGTATATTTTCAATTAAGTTGACATATTTTGCATATTGTGGATTCCAAACAGTTGACGCATACTCTAAATGTGATCTAACGAAAGCATTGTACAAAATTACAAAGGTATGAATATTTTTAAAGTCTGCCCCTTGCCGAAAGATAAATCCAAGCATTTTATACGACTTCATCACTATTTCCTCAATATGCTTATCGAATATAAGTTTGTTGTCTAGTTGTACCCCAAGGTCTCTCACCTCGGTTACCCTTTTTAATTTAGTATTAAATATGGAATAGTCAAAAATTATTTGTTCTTTTTTTCTCGAAAATGTAATTACACAGCACTTGTCAACATTAAGCTGCAAATTATTAGCAATGCAATATTGTCCTAATTTATTTAAATCCTCTTGTAAATGAAAACAGTCTTGATTATTTTTTATTATCTTAAAAATTTTAGCGTCATCAGCGTATAATAAAACTTGAGAATTTTTGAAACAATTAGTTACGTCATTAATAAAAATGTTAAAAAGTAAAGGGCCAAGGTGAGAACCTTGTGGTACACCCGATGTTACAGGAATAAAACTAGACGTATATCCTTTAATAGCAACGGCTTGAGATCTTTCGCGGAGATAAGATGTAAGCCAACGTAGAAGGTCACCATGTATACCGATGTTGTTAAGTTTTTGTAATAACAAATTGTGCGATATCTTATCAAATGCTTTCGAGTAATCAGTGTATACGACATCTACCTGGAAACCAACTTCCATAGCACTTAATACTGTATGCAAGAACTCACACAGATTGGACTCAGTGGATCGCTTATTAATAAAACCATGTTGGTTACAGGTAAGTAGAGGCCTTAATAATGGAAATATCGTATCATAGACAATCTTTTCAAAAAGTTTTGGAATAACTGACAATTTAGAAATACCGCGATAGTTTTTTATATCGTTTTTATTTCCAGACTTATAAATCGGCGTAATTAAAGATTTTTTCCAAATAGTTGGTAATAATCCGTTGTCCAATGATTTTTTGAAAAGCATTGTTAAAGGCACACATAACACTTTACTGCAGTTTTTTAAGAAAATGGGATGTATTCCATCTGGACCATAACCCTTGGATGTATCTATGTTCGATAAATATCGTTCTACTTTTTTGTCAACAATCTCGATAGAGCTGATGATAGTCTGATTTGCGCTAGTAGAATAGTGATCCATTGTTTGATTTCCACTATTATCCTCAAAAACTGAATGAAAATAAGAATTAAACATATTTGCTATATCGTGTCCATTGTATCCAACTTGAGAGTTAAAATACATTACATTAGGTACAGATGTATGACCTTTTTTAGTCTTTATATAGGACCAAAACTGTTTTGAGCTAAAACGAATATTATTCTCTGCTCGTTCCAGAAACTCATTATAACACGTTCCTTCTAAGTTTTTTGATTGTAGACGTAATTCAGAGAACTTGTTATAATCGTTTTGTTGGCCATAAATTTTCCATTTTTTGTGGAATTTTAATTTTTTTTTAATTAATTTTATCAAGGGTCGCGTAAACCAGCGTGGATATTTATTGATCTCATTTATACACTTAGACGGGACAAATGTCTCTATAATGTGATTTACGATAAGATAGAACGTATCAACTGCCTGACTAATATCTTTGTTTTTAAATTCGTGTTGCCAGTTAACTTTAGCTAATTCAAAATTAATTTTATCATAATCAGCGCTGTGAAAGCGACGTACAACACGAATAGCTGGATTTAAATTTCGCTCAATGGTATTCATATCAACTTTAATACAAAGGGAAGGATGATGTTCATCTTCAGGTTCTGATAAAGGGTCCACACGAGATATGTTACAATTCAGATTGGAAAGTACTAAGTCTAAGAGCCTGTTATTTAAGTTAAGAATATAATTTAATTGTTGTAATCCAGTAAAATTCATAAAAACAAATATTTGATGTACAAGGAGATATTCCGAGGGATTTAAAATATAAATTGAATTATTATTATTTAATGACCAAACAGCATCTCGTATATTAAAATCACCTGTAATAATTATATCATCTTGTGAATTTTCTATAATCAAATCAGATATAAATTCAAAAAAATTAAGCTGTGAATCCGTTTGAGAATTATTCTGTGGAAAGTAACAACAAAAAAGATGCAGAATTTTCCTAATAATACCGCGTTTAGTTATAATTTTTATATAAGTGACTTCAGCACTAGGAAAATTAGGCAACTGAACATTTCTCACATCAACATCAATTTCGCGACCGACCGCTATCAGAGTACCACCTCCCTTTGTCATTTCTAACTGCTCGTAATCACGGTCGTTACGATAAACATTATATCGAGCATCAAATATTTCACATGCGTGGAACTACTATCTTGTCGTCGATATCCGAACAGACCGTTTGATATTTTACGCGCTCTCATAAAAAAAATGAATCTGTGTTCTTTGTGAGTTCTATCACAATGTATGTCACATAAGTATGGACGACACTCCCAGGTTCCTTCAGTAGCTGATAACCTATGGAAGATGTATAAATAAGAGAACCGAAGACATGAACTGAGCCCAATCTACGCAAGGTAGTTGGTAGTTCCCTATTGTACGTAATACCATTTATATCTATAAAATCAATTCTCTTGACTTACTGTCAACGTACACTAAACTAAATATAAAAATAAACTAAATTTGTATAAATGTTACCCGTCCGAAGTCGGGACAGGACTAGTATAGATATAAACATAACCTTAGTTCGTAATGGAAATATAAATTATTAATTTAGACATGAAAGTTGCTAAGTAAGAGTTAAGAGGAATAACGCAAAAACTATCACGTTTTTGCGTTATTACACTTAAAAATAATTACATTTTCCGATTTCAAACAAATAAAAAGAAAATATATTTTAATACTTACGTAAAATATTCGGGACTTACGAAATCGATCAGCTAGCTCACGTAATGTGTCTTCATATCTTCGTCTGAAACAGTTATTAATGAAGAAAGAATAAAAGGCAAGAGTTTATTTATTACTTACTATACGAGATTACGTGGAATTCTTCATTAACAGCGTTCCGGAAGAGTGGAATTAAGATATTGCGTGAGAATATTCTGTTACGTAATGAAATCAATTATGCCTACCGTACCGTACCGTAACAGCCTGTGAATGTCCCACTGCTGGGCTAAAGGCCTCCTCTCCTCTTTTTGAGGAGAAGGTTTGGAGCTTATTCCACCACGCTGCTCCAATGCGGGTTGGTAGAATTCACATGTGGCAGAACTTCAGTGAAATTAGACACATGCAGGTTTCCTCACGATGTTTTCCTTCACCGTAAAGCACGAGATGAATTATAATCACAAATTAAGCACATGAAAATTCAGTGGTGCTTACCCGGGTTTGAACCCACGATCATCGGTTAAGATTCACGCGTTCTTACCACAGGGCCATCTCGGCTTTTTCCAATTATGCCTGCTATATATTATTACTATCACCCGCGGCTTCACCCACCCCTATAGCCTATTCCAACCACAAGAGGAGTAAACCCAAATAAACAACTTTGACACCGAATTGACGCGATATCCTTAGTCGAGATCTAGAATAATCCATGATATTCAATATGGATGTTCGAAAAAATGGCGTTTTCAATGTCCGCGAAGTTGTAATCGGAACTTCGAAAGTTAAATTAATGCGGTTATAACTAGTTAAGTGGAATAGTGTTGTATTCAAAATAAAGGTAAATTAATCGAGAACTGTTTGTAGTGCATTTTCAACAGAACAATTAGCAAATCGGACGCAATTTGTACATCTATGGTTTGTTTACCTTTAGTCCTTCTCCGATTGGAATAGTGTAAGTTGTTAGCTTGATAAAATAATCATACTGTAATTTTAAATAACTATTGACCATTTTGTAAAGAATAGCCGTACCCATTAAAATAAGTCTGCATTATGAAAAGAATTTAATAAGTTATAATTTATATTATTGTCCTATTTACTACACGTTTTGTAGTAAATATATATATGATTTTTGCTTGTTTATTTTTTATATTGTATATTTAAATATTTTGTACTTTTATTATTTAGTAGCTCTATTTTGACTACTGGTTCCGAAAAATATTATATTATGATTAGTCAGTTGAGTACTAGCAAGAAGCTCGCATTGTTTGGTTTTAAAAAAAAAAGAGGAACGGTAATTTTTGAGTTGTGAAACAAATTGCATTACCACTGTGAATAATATTGAGTTATGTTAAAATAATAAAACTGTTAAGACGGAGAAGAGTGTTTGAATTTTAATACCTTCGAAATTAAGAAAGTTTACAATATGTTGGTGTATTTTCTGTACAAAACGCAAAATTTCATGATGATCGGTTCAGTTAAGCAAACTTATTTTAGCAGTTATAGTTATTTTAGCAGTTAAAAGTGGTTTTATTGATGATCTTTTAATGTTTAACATGTATCTTTAATGGCTATGATATAAAGTTATAAATATGCATCTTTCAAAATATCGAAAAGGAAAACACAACCGTACATTTCAAGTTCTGTAATGCGTTCTTCCTGTTTCAATAAATCTTCGAGTTCGCTGCGAGTCATGCGAGCTCTTTCAAGTGCTTCGCTTACTTCCTCACTTTGTCGTTTTAATTGCATGCGCTTAGCAGTTAGTCTTACTAAAATAATAGTTCGTTGTCATTTTTGTACAATTACATGCATAAAAAATTCAATATTCAAACTCCAATAGCATTTATCCGGAGTGGCAGTTATTTATCCTAATAACATTTAACTTATGCTTATATGTATCTTAATTTATGCCTTAAGCCCAATATAGGTCATATTGGGTTTAAGCCATAAATCAAGATTAATTTTAGCATAACAAACTATCACGTGAAGGAAGCTCGTGATAGTTTGTTATGCTTTCATTGTTAGCAATAAATATATTTTTTTACTTATTCCATAATACTATAAAACAATAAAGTCCTAAACACAGCTACCTTAATACTATATACTAATTTTAGAAAGAGTGGCCACCTTCTTTTTATTATGTTTGTGACTACATTTGCTTTTTTATATAATTTTACAAAGCCTAACTAAAAGGAGGACATGTTTGCTTATTGCGAGTTCTGATAATTATCAATAGGCACCTCTATTTTCATTCCATTCAAATTGCAGTTAACGTTAACGCTATCTAATGAATAAAAAAACTTGCACTAGGCATTCTGATGGGAAGGACTATCCATAGGATATACGATGTTACATCCTTTATGCCTGTAATGACACTAGCCAACTTAACACATTAAAACAGATTATCTAGATATGATATAATATTATAATATAATAAATAAATATAATATAAAAACAGAATTTTATATTTTTACTACAAAATTTAATAATAGATATCAATATGTTTAACACTTATACATACCACTCTCTTGTTTAAGACGTTCTATTTCAGTATTAAGAGAGCGTGCTACGCGCAACGCTGTCATAGTTTCGCGGTACTTTTGTTCATTTTCAGCGTCTAGTGCCGGTATCGCAGAACGCTATAACAAAGGATTCAATTCAACAACTTCTTACAGCATTTATTTAACTCAAAATACAAAATTTAATTGTACCTGTGCAACTAAATCATTTTCTATTTCTTCTAAATTTGATTTAAGAAGACATATTTCAACTTGTTGTTCAGCTGGAGAAAACATTATTAAAATTAATTTTACAATGCTTTTTTTGTATTGGTTTGATACAACGCTAGAATATAAAAATAATAATAATATTTTTGCACATAGATTTCGCGCCAAATTGTATGTATATTTTTAATCTTTCTTTAATATAAAGCATTAGATTCAACAGTATTCAGCCAATATAATTAAATAAAAAAATGTGTTGGTATAATTAAATAAAAAATATATAATAAAATAAAAATAAAAAAATATTTTGTTATTTTAGTCATATTCGAGTGATAAAAAAATATGGAGTGTTTATTTATTTCATGGAAAAGAAAGGTATTTTAATCTCAATACATATCGAGATGCTTTGAATTAAAAATTTAGAATTAACGTTTATATTATAATTATTTAATTTATTTTTTATAAAATTATTTGATAAATTTGTAATGTATTTGATTTTATTGACAAACCATATGCACTTAAAATAAAAATAATTATATATGGATTTACATATTGTTAGCGATTACGGACAATTTTTGCTATTCTTTTACACGCGGTTAACATGGTAATTTTCATCTGTCAGTGTAAAATGTCGATGTGATTTGTAAATGATTTTTTTATGCATAATAAGGTAATTTGAATTGTTCCGTCCGTGTCTTAGTAAAACGTCCTTAAATTCGTAATTATGTGATTAATTGTAATATTATAATAAAGGCCTTTCATTAGATTACATTATGAAATACTGCAAATCTATCATACTTCCCAAAATTAGATTAAGTATCTAATTAGTATTTTAAGACTCAGTAAAATTGTAATATATAGTGTTATTATTAAATAATATTGAAGAACCTCTGACATTTTTATACTAAGCAATAATAATCTATGTATATATATATATATTTAATCTGGCAACAAGAACATTGACAGATACTCTTTATGGCGGGAAACTGATTGATTTTAAATGTTTTTTACGAGCATTACAGTGATTGCGTGTTGAGATCAAATTCTTTCATTGGTGTAATAATACATGTGTTTTTTTTTACAAACTACTACTAGTTATATTGATTTTTATTATTTTCAAAAATTCAATGATACCCTTTTCATCAAAATACTCTTTAGACTTTTAAATGGAGAAGCTTTAGATGCTGTAGAAGCAACAGAATTTCTTGGTATCACCATAGATTCTAAGCTTCAATGGGCCCTCATATTAATAAATTGGCAAATAGACTCAGCTCTGCAGCTTTCGCAGTAAAAAAAATTAGAATGTTGACTGATGTAGATACGGCTCGCCTAGTGTATTTTAGTTATTTCCACAGTATAATGTCTTATGACATTCTACTCTGGGGTAATGCAGCCGATATTAATACGATTTTTGTTCTGCAGAAGAGGGCTATTCGTGCAATTTATAACCTGGGCCCTAAAGATTCACTTAGATGTAAATTTAAAGAAATTAAAATAATGACTGTCGCTTCTCAATATATATTTGATAATGTTATGTATGTACGAAAAAACAAAAAAGATTTTCCTAGAAATTGTGACGTACATACTGTTAACATCAGGAACAAGTATAAACTTACAACCATTATTACCAGATTACACAGGGTTAGTAAGTCTTTTATGGGACAATGTATACGCTTTTACAACAGGATCCCAGAAAACGTTCAAAAATATTCAATTGTGAAATTTAAATGAATCGTTAAGGAACGCTTGTGTGCTAAAGGATATTACACATCCGATGATTTTTTAAATGATTGCACACCCTGGGAATGAAACGATCGTCTCCAGGTTATCTCAAATTAAAAAAAAGGTATATATAATTTGGTTAGTCTTGTATATGTATTGCACTTCTTGTTAAGAAATGAGATATAAAAAAAAAACTCGCTGAGTTTCTTTCGCCGGTTCTTCTCAGGTCTGAGGTGTTTATTTCCGAACCGGTGGTAGATTTATGACAATCAATAAGCAAGTGTAACGCTTCTATATTGAATAAAGATTTTTGGCTCTGACTTTGAGAGTATTTTTCACTATTCCCCATACTTTCGGATTTGGCCATCCGTTGAAAATATAAAATATTCAACTGTAAACGATATTAAATATCGCGATAAAATGTAAAGTAAAATATACACAGGAGAAGCAACGTTAAAAGTAAATTGTTTATTTATAATATAATTACTAAGTCGCCTTGGAGTTAATTTTATTACAATATTTCAATGCCTTCGTCTCATAATTTCTATATTATAAAAAAACAACCTACATTATAAAAAGAAAACAAAAATTTCATGAATAAAAGAATGCTCAAAGTATCGAGCTTCATCTGAATAAAGTGTTTGGCTTAATTAAAGAGCCTTAAAACCTTCCGGTCAGCTTACTTCCCGTCAAAATAGTTTGTTCTTAATGAATTCATTAAAATTTCGGGATTTTCATAGCTTTTCTCAATTTCAATAACACTTTCAATTTATGACCTTAATTTATCTCACCTTAAATTATAATAGTTAATCCCTTATATTTCGCGGATTCTTTTTTTGGAAAAATTTATGTGGAATAATTCAAATATATTACGTTATGCGTGTAAACCAATAATAGTCTATTGTTTTCATACAAACTTATCGATTTACGATACACGCCATGGAAGCTGTCACGAGGCACAATTCCTTCCGACTCAATTTATATACAAATAACATCATATTGTTAGCGATCTATATATGTTTATGTTAGCAACATTTTGCACAAAATATTTTCATATAATTAATATACGTAACTATTTAACTTGAATCAATATTTATTTGTGGAAACGGCTTGAAAGCCTACATGTTCCTGAAATTAAAACATGAATACGAACTAACGAACGAAGTCCAATATACATTTATACCTAAGTTATAATAAACATTTATTATAAATATATTCTATTTCACAATATCTATTTAAACGAATTCTATTCAGAATTTCATTAGAATCCGACTCGTAGAGCTGTTCGGTACAAACTCGAAACTCAGAACACAATTTCAAAATGTCAGTAAATGATAAGCGTCGATAAATTTACAAGTATCAAAATAGCATATAACAAAGGGTATATACGAGTGACACAAAACGTTCTTACAAAGTAGCATTGTAGCTCTTCGAGCGTGATGAGCAAACGTCCAACCACACAATCTTTTACAACATTTTATTTTTAACAAAGTCCACCCATGCTGAGTCCATCTGTCTGAACGCGAAAAATTCAAAAATTAGCGAACGAATTTTATACAGTTTTTACCAATGGAAGAAATGTTATGCTATGTTTCATGAAAAAGTAGGTCTATATTTTTAATTAAAGTTTTGTGTAAAATGATATCGGAACAATTCATGCCGACCGGAAGCTTTATAGGTGTGCGCCATATAAACCAATGGCAGTTTTTGTGAAGACACCCGGGTAACAGTAAAATTAGTAACATATCGTTTCTTTGAATAACCTACCTCCGAACGAATATTTAAGCAATTTATATAAATTTATTATAATTAAAATCATCTGATATTGTTGTACAAAGTAAAGCGTTATTATTCAACGTGTGTTTTGTTATGTTAATCAGTCATTTAAGCTTATATAAATTAAACCCATCTACAATCTTCTTAACAATAAAATATGTATATACCGTATTATAATAACATATATAATCTTAGTTAAAATAAACATATAATCCTATCTCTACTTTTCCAAAACAAATAATTTTGCAAACCAAAATCGCTGAATCGATATAACGAAATTGGGATAATATTGAAAATTTCTTATGGTGTAAGTACACCATAATATGTTTAGCAGATTTCTAAGCAGCAAATGAAGTACGTATGCTAATAATTTTATATTTAGGAGATCCATTTATTCCTACAACATCGTTGTTAAAAAAAAAGATGCGCGCTAATTTAAAACCGCCATTTTGTTGATGAACTTAAAGGTAAATTAATTTTTGATTTTTGTCGCGACTTGTGATTTGTGGAATGTGTTCAATTTTGTCATTTAGACTTTCAAAAGTAATGGAGTAATTAACATCAATTTGTATGATTTGGTATTTTTAAAAAGACCAATATGACATTTACCTCTGGATGCTAAATATATATTAATTTAATGTCTATAAGAGTTTCAGATATCTCGCGATATCGTGTATTGTCGTGTGTGTCGTGAGTAAGTCGACGAGGTGAATCGTTTATCCCTATTAAAATAAATAAAAGTAATTATAAACTACATACGATTTGTGTTTAAATAATCAAACACAAAATGGAATTGAACAAAATAATATCTTTCCTATGACCTTTCATAGTATGTAAATGTTTCAACTGCCGAATATCTGCGGGTAGTGTATTTCCAGAGCTCGACAGTTTTGACAGTGAATGAGTTACTGTAGGTTTGTATACGGAACAGTTTAAGCATTATTGGATCCATTTTTACGGAATATCCTTTTGTCTTTGCTTACGAAGCAGAAACAAACTTTTTTGATATATTATTATGTAGCTATAATATTTAATTTGTTTTGAATCATTTTCAATATAATACAAAATCTAATCTTTATTATAAGATCTTTTAAAGATTTCATATCACAAATAATAAATTAATTTCAAATTCAGAAACAAGGTCATGTGGAATAAATGTAAACAAGGTAATAAATTAAACTATCATAGCGGTTCTTGTTACGGGCATATTTTTACACAAAATTAAGTTGGCCATTTTTATAATTTACCTCACCAATGTTTCTTATTAACGAAATAATAGAAAATATTCAGGATTATTATTAAATAATGGGAACATTAACACTATTTTAATAATAATAATATCATATAAGGTTTACGATGTTTATCTAATATGATTTAATCATAGTAGATACTAAATTATTATTCTATGTCGAGAATAAGGGTCAGGAATGCAGATGGTGATTGTTTACGTACCTGTCAAAAATTTATGGATTCACTGCAATATGAGATGCCTCAGTGGCTCGATCACTGGAATCTTTACCGATGATTGCATGTTCAAGCCCAGGCACGCAAGACTGAATATTAATGTGCTTAATACGTGTTTAATTCATCTTATGATTTGTGGTGAAGAAAGTTGTCGGATGAAACTTAGAGAAATGAGACTTTTGCCCAGTGCTGGGTCATGTAAAACAAAAACTAGAAATTAGACATGGTATTCGTATAATTCCAGAAGGCGATATGCGACATAAATTTATAATACTCAAAAAAAAAAACGGCCCATTGTGTAATCATTTTAGTTTGTTTTCATTATTTTAGAATCGGTTCAAGCATGTGGGAGCATTGTTTCTTGCGGAGTATCTTTAAAACATACTTTGTAGCTCGACTGACATAATCGAAGTGTAACACACACCTTCTTTTATGAGTGTTAAAATAATAATATACATATATCGCAAATTTACTGAATGGTTTTTAACTAAAATTGCGTGCCTTTTATTTTAACTCTATTAATGACCGACGCTTGATTATAAATTACTCATATTTTATATCGCTCTAAAAATACTAAATACTTGAATTGGCTGATATTCTCACAAAAGTAATTTCATTTCATTCATGGAATTTTGCTTTCGGTGTATATGTACTTCGAGTTTAGTACGTGTGACAGCTGACAGCAACAAAAGTTTGTTCATATACAAGTTTATGGCGCAGTTTTATATCTTCAACTTTATTTTAGTATAAAGGCTTTGTGCAAGTCAACATAGGTGGGTGGCAACCATCAATCCTTACTAATATTATAAATATGAAAGTGAGTTTGTTCGTTGTTGTCGCCCTCTACGGGCGAAATCGCGTGTGGATACTAGTACTTTATATATCTGTGTTTTAGCAGTTCAATTATTTGTATTTGAAACGGTGAAAACCAGTGTATTTATAAGCACAAAGTACATAAACAACGGTCGATATATTAGATTTTAAGTTTATATTCATATAAAATTATTTCGACTTATAATTTACATAAATATATGTACAAAGTTGACAATTTGGTGGGAAATTTAGTCTTACTCAGGCCCGGTTTTAAGCCGCTAGGCACTTTGATATTTGAGCCCTCCCCCTTCCGAAGCGGTTAGAGTAACATAAGAATAATTTTGCCTGGTTGTGGTCCCCTACGCCGGTGTCTCGTAAGTACAGGTATAAATCCGGGGTTGATCTTACTAAGGTGTAAAACACTCTGCTATATAAAACCTTGTTCTTCTTAGGATTTCAGTTTATTCTAGCAGGCTCAGTTTCATGATGTCGGTCAGATGATGAATACACATGACATAACTTCATTCGATACGTCCAGTAGGTAAACGATGTCTTTCTACACCACTGAGCACGAAATGCCGGATTAGTTTTTAAATGTTTTTGCGTTTGATAAATGAACAAATACTTTTATATTTTATTCATTTATATTATACATCTTAAACGTAATTTTTAATCATGAATTTCTTCAACTCCAGATATTTCGTATTTTTCATCTGTTGCATCTGATGAAAAATCCGTGTTAAGCCCGGTTGTGAACCTGTAATCTTGAGTTAAGTAGCACGTGTTCTAGCCACTGGGTCATACTGGCTCTTATTTTGTGATATAATAAAAAAATGGTTATTATTTGAAATAAAACAACTAAGTCTCAAATCTCATGACAGAAGTCAATTTTTATTACAACGTTTATTCTTGAGTAAATTATAAAGAATAAAAAGTTAGCTAGAACAATATTTCTAAATTGTATTCTATGTTCATGGCTGATAAAATATATATTTCGTCGTTCTTTGTTTCTAAATAAATTTTTTTGCTCCATATATGTTGACAGACACAATTTCACAAGCGAATCTTGTTGTACCTTATGTATATATTTTTTATGAATTAGTGATATGACTGACATACATACATCAACCCTTCGTCGTCCACTGCTGGACATAGGCCTCTCCAATGGCACGCCACTGAGCTCGATCCTCAGCTCTCTCTTCATCCGCTGCCAGCCACTTTGTGAATATCGTCACTCCACCTAGCTGGAGGGCGTCCTACGCTACGTTTGCCAAAAGTTAAAATCTTATTAATATCAATATTAACATTAAATTTAATACAAAAGCTACTTCATTAAATCTGCTCAAATTATTCAATAAGAGTAATTTGAGATGAAATTGATAATCGTGAATAGACCTTCTCTCACGATTATTCTCATAATAATTATAATACTCAATAATAATTATCCCAAAAAAAATATCATATCGAACTTTTCTAATAAAAGTTTTGCTTTAAATTAATTAAAATATTTTAAGATTATAGATATAAATTATTACTAAACATAAGTACTAAGAGTATGTTAACTAAACATAAGTTGTCCAATGCTACTAATATATAACGGTTTCTAAACGTTTCCAATTCAATTCCAATGCAACTTCTACTATAATATTATATATCCCTAGGATTGTAACCAAACCGATATGATGTTACCATATACCGTGATTTCGAAACCAAATGTTAACTTTTATGTAAGCAATTGTTAATTAAATTAATTAATAGGAAAAAGGTTAAACGGCAACGATTAAGTTCCGATTCGATTGAGATGAAGTGACAGTTTGTTAGAACAATAATTTGTACATTTGTTTTTTTTCATGTTGAGTTGTGAATGAAGCATTTTTTCCTTTCCTTTCTATATGAAACTTTTACATAACACTATTTTTATGTATATTATATATATGTATATAATAATGTAGGAACAAAAATTACTTGTCATTTGAAGATATAATTATAAATAAATTATGAGGTTTGAGTGAGAGTAATCTTTGAAGTAATACGATTTTTATGGCCGTTATAAATACGTAACTTCTAAAAAACTAATAGAAATCCTTATAAATGTATATTGCCCATCGGATTATGGGCTCCCACACAAAACTGCGATGCGATGCGATGCGAATTCGCATCGCAGGAACTTGCGATGCGAATTTCTGCGATACGATTTAGTGCGGCAAACCGTTTGGTAGGGCGACCACTCCTTCAAGTGTAGTCAGCCGTACTGGACGTGTTTTTAGGAAGCTTAAGATGGATCGCAAAAAGATTATTGCACTGCTGTTATTGTTAAATAGATATAAAAGAAAAAGAAGATTCTGGTTTCATCCATTTATTACGATTATGAACTCTGATGGGAACTATTTTACTCAAAAGTACTATGCGTTGAGAACTGAAGAAGATAAATTTTTTGATTATTTTAGAATGAGAATATCTTCATTTGAAGAGCTTTTGAGTTTATTATCACCATGCCTTCAAAAACGATCGTACAAGGGAAGAATTCCTGTTATGCCTTTGGAAATGCTGGGACTGACTATCAGGTAAAGTAAAACAAAATTTATTTATTGACATTTTAATTGTTTTTTTTTTTGCGAAAAATCAAATTTGTTCATCACTTGTGTCCCAAAGGACGGGACGCTCCTCAATTAAAGCTATTAAAAAATCTATATCATATTCCGCCATTTTTTTATAAACAAAGAAGGCGGCGCAGGCGCCGCGCGTCTTTCTCTAAAGCTGTCTCAGAGCGGACTAAAATGTCGTCACCAAGGATGTCGTAATATCGCAGGAATGTGCGATGCGAAGCAGATCGGAAATTCTTGCGGTGCGTTCGAGCGAATTCGCAGATATTTGCGATGCGATGCGAATTCGCGGTTTTGTGTGGGAGCCCTATGAGAGCTAGGAAAGAAAGTGCCACGTTTGCGCGCACACTTATGCACAATAATTTGTCCAGCGCAGTTGTCTAATATCTCTTGAGATTTCTTTCTTAAGAAATCATTAATAATTAGAGGTTTCAAAAAATAAACACTGTCGTCATAAACTAAGTTTGCGTTATTGAGGTGGGGCCTTACCTTTCTTTACATGCTGATTTCGCAGCTTCTCCAATCCATATCGAGGACGTTCATCGCAGAAGGTTTAGTGGGTAAGAATATCACATAACTGAGCTGGTAACTCCAAGACCACATTAGAAGGACATGACAGTTTGCACCTGCATACAAATAAAGGTGTGTCAATAATGATGTCATGCCACTGAGTTAAATGGCAACAAAATTATATATATCAATCAAATCTATCAAACAATATTACATTTTCATAAAATATATTAGTAGCAGCTACTTACAGTAAATTTATTACAATCATGTCGAGGTTGATTTTTTTAGGAGGAGGAGGAGGAATTAACCCAGCAGTGGGACATTCACAACTGTTACTGTAACAAAATTATCTTTCTGAAATGGTAATTTCATGTATTCTCTTCTCCATGTTAATTATATTATTTCCATATTATAATTACATCTTACGTTATGGTATGTGATATTAATGTAAGATTTTAAATTATGTTTAAACTTCAAATGATAAACATCTTGTCATTTTGTACTTCTAATGACATTTTTCTTGACAAAACCTATAAATATATATAATAGACTAAACAAATGATTATATGAAAATGAAATAATAACAATTATATGACTTAGTTTTTGCTAACTAATATTTATATGGGATTTGTATGTGAAAAGAAAGAAAAGATATTTATTAATTAAGGTACATTTCCTCGTTACGACAGCGTATCCATGTAATTAACTTTGAACTCCTGAATTCCATAAGGGGTACAAAGATCGTTGGATGTAATGTTTTATTATTATCGAAACGACGAAAATAGCTTTTAACCCTTATATATTTTAGCGACACGCTGAGCCAAATCTTTTATTTATGTATCAAATAGACCTAAATAAATAGGTGCTTAATACAAAACAGATTACACTACTGACCGTAATTAAAGCTTACGAAAACATTTAATTAAAATACGTTAGGGTTTAGATACATATTTTTAATTATAATTTTAAAAAGGAAATGCAAAAGCTAATCACCCGATGGTCGGTGATAGACATTGCCACTGTTAAAAATGTTCCTAACGCCGTCAATGTGTCACCAACCATGAGAATAAGTTGTTATTGTTATTGCCTGAAATTAAATTACACTCACCCTTTAATCTGCGAAGAACACCACTAAGCGAGATACAGTGACGGGACTTTACAACCAGTGCGCACTCATTAAAACGTAATATGGTAGTTTACTGGTGATAGGGCTTTGTGCAAGTTCATCTTGGTAGGTACCACCCCCTCATCAAATATTCTACCGCAAAACAGCAGTACTTAGTATTGTTATGTTCCGGTTTAAAGGATGAGTGAGCTAGTGGAATTACAGGCATAAGGGACATAACATCTTAGTTCCCAGGGTTGGTGGCGCATTGGCGATGTAAGTGATGGTTAACATTTTTTACAATACCATTATCCATGGGCGGTGGTGACAATTAACCATCTGCTGGCCCATATTCTCATCCGCCTACCTATACTATAAAAATAATATACGTTATAAGCTTAATTTTAAATATCTTATTTATATTTTATGTACAACATAATATTTAAGCAATAAAATTATATTTCCGATTACTAATTATAGGCATATTTCTATGAAACAATACAATAAAGCTATTGGTTAACCCTGAATTATTATACAGTATTATTGTTGTTGGTTAGATTAATCTTGTTGCTGTTCACAAAGCTGTCTATACAAATTGCCTTTGAATAATCAAAATTCCCAAGGCGTTACTACGTTTCATGCAATGGTAGTCAGCAGCACTATTCTATTAAAAAATAAAAAATACTTTGTGTCTCACTCGTGAAAATTTTAGAAACGACGTGAATAGCTCACGTCGTCTTTTGATTAGAAAAATATGCATTTGTCCTTTAAATGTTAACATTATTATTATAATCAACTAGTTTCCGCCGTCAGCAAACGCAAAAATGATAGGGTTTGCCGGACCAGTCACCAATACAATTACTCGAGCTCAATTTTATATAATAGAATAAACAAGAAGAACAATATTTTCTCACTTACGACTTACCAGTGTAAAATTCAAATGACCGACTGGCTTCTCAATTTGGGCTATGATGAGACTGAATCATTACTAAAACGATCAATATAAAATTGACCTAACCTATTTTTTCTTCCTACCCCATCCCTTCCTTATAGTATATATATTTAGATGTATATATGTATATATTATATTTTGTTAAATTAAATGATATTTGATTGTTATGTTTGTAATGAACAAATAATAAATAAATGTGCTGTCGAATTGGAGGGCGTTAGTAGCCACGACACAGTATTATACTATTGTAGTTACTATCGTATGTATTGTTTATGATATGTATAATTTGTTCAAAATAAATAAATAAATAAAAACTACGCTCGCATCTATAAGTGGGGTTGAGCTAGGTGTCAGGTTAGATGGGGTGCATGTCAGTCACCTCCACGTGGTGTATCCTGGGCAACGGGGTCGAATGAAAGGCTGCCAATCAGAGAATTTCTTGACGAATTAATTAAAAATGTTAATTTTAAGTATTTGTTCGCATAGTAAAAATGGGACTTTGGGATTGATTTTCGTTTCTATAATTAAATTACGGAGATATTTCCTACTTAATTTGAAGATTGGAAGTAAAATAAATGAACTAGATGTAAGATTAACAGAATAAGATATAGAAGGTTTTAATAAAAACTATTTCAGTAACAGCCTATGAATGACTCACTGCTGGGCTGAGGCCTCCTCTTCCTTTTTGAGGAGAAAGTTTTGGAGCTTATTCCACCACGCTGCTCCAATGCAGTTTGGTAGAATACACATGTGGCAGAATTTCAGTGAAATTACAAACATGTAGGTTTCCTCACGATGTTTTCCTTCACCGTCAACTAAAAGATGAATTATAATCACAAATTAAGCACATGAAAATTCAGTGGTGCTTGCCCGGGTTTAAACCCACGATCATCGGTTAAGATTCACGCGTTCTAACCACTAGGCCATCTCGACTTCAATTAAAAATGTATTTAATGTTTAATTGGTTATGTAGTGATTCGATACGATATATTGTTTTTGTAAAGATAATATCAAATAATGCGTGAATTACATAATAAATATTATACTAAGAGCCTAATTTTAAAATTATCAGTAGCTAATACACACTACTACGACATAAAAGATTGCATCTCTGATTTTTCAGATAAAAAATAACAAGTGCTTAAAAATCGAATCTTATGCAAATAAAAACTATATATTTACTTCTTGTACAATTTACGTCTCAATTAATTTAAAATTATTTGTTATACCGAATTACGTCATTGAAATATTCACACAAACATCATCTATCTCATTTATAATAAGTAAGTATGTTATGAAACTTAAAACAAAACAACAAACAATAGTATTTTCATTCATTAAATTATTTAGTTGTACATGAAAACGATGCCATTTAATGGTAAGCGATTGGTTGTTTCGTTCAACTAATATTTCAATAGCCAATAGGCATCTCGTGTTAAACATTGCGGTGTTTTAATATGATAATGTAATTTAACAAAGCATGTCACAACCATGTCACAGTCTATTAACCGCAGCCTAAAACTTTATTAGGATTCAAATAGGAACACAATGTTTGGAATTAATGACACATAACAAACATTACGAGTATATCCATTTCATCTATACTAATATTATAAATTCGAAAGTAACTCTGTCTGTTTGTCTGTTACTACTACTACTTCTTTTTATACTTAACACCTGACATGCCCCCCCCCCCTAACACGCAAGCGAAAACTAGCGTAAAATAAAATCAAAATATATTTTGCTGATGTGAAGCAAGATCTTTTGAATTTTTTTTGTAACCTCTCCTCGACGTCCACGAGTAGGCGTCATTTGGGTTATATGCGAGCACAAAACAAAGTGATCACTGTTTCGTATAATTTTATTATTTTACAAATATCACTTCACAATAATTACCTACTTCACAGTTTCTAATATAAAGTAAACAATGAATACAATTAACACACTCACAATAATTCAATCTCCCAAATGTTCCACCTCGATCCCGCGTTTTTTTAAAATTGCGACCCGATTTGCCAAAAAGCACGTTAGATGATGCCTCGAGCGGGGTCGATCAAAGTAGGGGCACTTTGATTAGCCGTGACATCAGACACAATATTTAAAAAAATATGTAAGATTTTAAATAATATAAAAAATCAAATTAAATAAAATTAATATTTAAAAATATAAATTTTAAACTATTAAATTATAAACTATTTGTAACTTGCGGTATGCAACTAACAATCAATTATATTTTGTCAATTGATCCGATATATATATTTTAACAGGGCCAGGTTTAAAGGAGGGTCCGGAGCTGCAGCGCTAGCCTACAAGAGAAAGGCCCCATAATAGAAATTTCTAAAACAAAAAATATTTATAAAATATAATATAGGATTATACACATTTAATCTAGCACATTATGAATACATTATAAAATACAAGTATAATCATTGTATGCTACAATAAATTCTTCAATTTGTTTGGAAAATAATTTAGGTCCTCCACTTCTTTGTTGCCCAAGGCCCCTCGGACATCTAAATCCTGCTCCGTATTTTAAGTTCTACCGATAGCAATTACCGGGAACAAAGGAATCAATGTAACTCAAGTGAAGTCATTTGAAGTATCGAAGTGAAGATGTTTTGATTTACCAATTCCAATTCTGCTAATTTACAAAGGTTATATTACGTTACCGATTCAATGAATCACAAATATAAACCTCAGTTGAATCTTAACTTGGAGTAATTTCCACTCATTTATTACTGTGACTATACGTTCCCGAATCTATTTTGATCCAACTTCCACCGAACCGCAACAGGATCGTTGTGTTATTAGAATAAGAAAACGGTTAAACGGCAACGATTACGTTTCTTATAGAATTGGAAGTCGGACGAGCATATGGGCCACCCGATGGTAAGTGATCACCAATGCCCATTGACATTGGCATTGTAAGAAATGTTAATCATCGCTTACATCACCAATGCGCCTCCAACCTTGGGAACTAAGATGTTATGTCCCTTGTGCCTGTAATTACACTGGCTCACTCACCCTTCAAACCACAACAATACCAAGTACTGCTGTTTTGCGGTAGAATATCTGATGAGTGGGTGGTACCTACCCAGACGAGCTTGCACAAAGCTCTATCACTAGTGATTGCGATAAAGTGATATTTTTGTTCGTAGAATTGGCACCCTGGTCCGCAGTTATTTTGCCACATGTGTATACCAAAGATATAGATAGATATATATGGTGGTATATATATATATATACAGTTCACAGCAGTGGGACATTTACACTTTTATACGATTTCAAAAAGAAAAACATTAATCGTTAGTATTCTAATGTTTATTTGTTCGTAAGTGATAAAGTTTTAAGCGCATGAGTGTTTCACAGCTGGAATAAAACCAAAGCATTTTACCTTTATTACCGTCGACAAGGGACAGTATAAATTAACATTGACAAATGGTTATTGCCTTGCGAGTCTAACTCGGTTATATGTATGTGTGTGTATGGTACGAGTAGAAGTCAAAGTTTACAGTAGATTTATCTTAGAATATAAAACGCCTTACCGCATCATTTGTTTCATTCTATAAGACTAATCTTTACTTACTTTTTTATGTTATAGGAAGGCAGACGGGCAAATGGGCCACCTTCTGTTAAGTGGTCACCACCGGCCTTAGATATTGGCGGTGTCAGAAATATTAACCATTCTTTACATCGTCAAAGCGCCACCGACATTGGGAACTGAGATGTTATGTCCCTTGTTCCTGTAGTTACACTGGCTAACTCACTCTTTATACCGGAACGCAAAAATACTAAGTATTGCTGTTTAGTGGTAGAATATCTAATGAGTGGGTGGTGCCTACTCAGGCGGGCTTGCACAAAGCCGTAAAAACTAGTAATTCTGGCAAACTTTCCTGTATAGGAACTATAAATAAATGGTAAAGGTATGTATACTGTACACACCCATTTGCTCACCTGTGTGGTACAGCACCGTCAAATTAGTTAATTTATATACAGAAAACAGTGCCTGCGCAGGACATATGCGCAGGCACAAGTGCACTCTCTATTCCCTCACTCTCATAATGTCACAATCTGTTAATAATTACAACTGAATAGTTTGTAAGTAGCCTTTTGGTACACATAACCAATCATGATGTTCATGTTTATATATTAAGATTATACTGTAAATTGACGTAGCACCTAGTAATTGTTCCACTTCTAGGCAAGGGCTTCCACTTCTTTTGAGGAGGAGGCTTGGGTTATTCCACAGCCAAGCAAATTAAGCAAGTGAAAATTCAGTGGTACATAACCACTTTTATAAAAAAACAAGTTATATCAATACAAACATGTGCGTCCGTGCCTTGGGTTTTATTTTGTCTGATTTTAAAATTATAAAATTAAATAATAATACATTGTAGACTTTATACATATATCTTAAAATTTAATTAACATTTAGACTAAATACTAAAAACTAAAAAACTACAATTATTTAGCAGGGTTTGAACCTGCAACCTTCGATTAAGGTTCACATGTTTCACTGGGCCACCTCAGGTAAAAGCGGTTCCTTGTATAGCGTATATCATACTCGTATTTATGCTGACTGAATCTTTGAATCTGTCTCCTCACTAGATGGAAGATTTGTTTACGCATTACTTTCAAAGTAAATTATTTTGACAACAAATGGCCTCATTTGTTTTATAGGCTTTATTTATACGAAAATATTTGTATATTTTAGATAAGACTTATTATTTTGTGGTTAGAATATTTATTAATAAATACAACAAAATAAGGCTGTGTCATATGACACCGAAGTCACGATTTAAATTTTAAGAGCAATAAATTACTTGAATGGAATTCTTTATTTAACTAAAAAATTATTTTTGTAGATACTATATGGCTAGATAGCTAGCTATAGCTAGCTATATAGATTAATGTATATTTTTGCAATTTATTATTGCATGAAATTGTTTTTGGCACTTTCGTTCGACCTGCCACCACCAGTTTGACGCCAAACTTGCTTCGGATTCCTTTTGCAAGTCCGCTTCTTGACGTTTCTGATTGGTACTTGCGTAAGCTTGATGGTGTTGATAGATGCGTTTAACGAAAACCTCGTTTACTCGACTCTTATGACACGGGTTGTGAGATTGATAGATTAAACAACACGGTAATTACCATGAGCTTAACTATATTGAGAAATTTCATAGAACATTAGCACAATTTCCATAATTTGGACATTTATTATTTTTATTTACAATTGGTTGAAAGCTTTATTTTATGAAAATTTACTGTATATACTTTGTTAATGCGCATATTTTATATGTAATAAATCTGTTTAGGTTTTTCAAAGCAGATCTTGAGCCCTTTTGGAAAATGAAATCGACTACAAAGATTATTGCCTCTCAGGTCTATAGATGAATGCGCGTTTTTTTTATTTCATAATACATAATTAAAATTTTTGTGGCCATTTAACTGGTAAAAATAATTTAGGTATATTACAATAAGACATTCTTATAAAGGGTATATAGCACTTAGATATAACAATTGCGTTAATAATTCTATTCTAATCTGAAACAAATAATAAATAGAATTAACGAACTATTCGTGATATTAAACGCAATCATTTAATTACACCAAAGCGCCCCGCTACTGAAAACGCTCACAAAACAATGTTTAAATATGCTCTCAGTTAATCGTTCAACAAACGATATGATATGATGATATGCCGTATGTAGAAACACAAACAACTTTTGACAAATTATGTTTGCTGTTTTCAGACGTCATTTAACTGGTATGATTTTTATATTTGTTTTGTTAGATAAGTGAACTGGCAAATGGGCCGTAAACACTGGCCCTATGAGAAATATGACTATTCCCTTGAACACCAATGCGCCATCAACCTTGGGAACTAAAAAAAATATATGTGCCTGTAATTGTACTGTACAACTTCGAGAAGGAAGCCGATCGAAGAATTCCCTTGGGATGGGCAGCATTTGGCAACCTTCGTCAAGTCCTCAAGTCGTCTATACCGCAATGTTTGAAGACGAAAGTCTTCAACCAATTTTTTTTTTTTTTATAGAATAGGAAGGCGGACGAGCATATGGGCCACCTGATGGTAAGTGGTCACCAAACGCCCTTAGACATTGGCATTGTAAGAAATGTCAACCATAGCCAATGCGCCACCAACCTTGGGAACTAAGATTTTATGTCCCTTGTGCCTGTAATTACACTGGCTCACTCACCCGTCAAACCGGAACACAACAATACCAAGTACTGTTGTTTTGCGGTAGAATATCTGATGAGCGCCTTCCAGCCAGGTGGACCGACGACCTTAAGAAGGTGGCGGGCACCAACTGGATGCGGAAGGCGGAGGACAGGGAGCTTTGGCGCACCTTGGGAGAGGTCTATGTTGAGCAGTGGACAACGATTGGCTGTTGATTGAATTGTACTGTCCCATCCAAATTTCCAACTAGAATATAACATTACTAAGTGGTACTGTTTAGCAGTGATAGCGGTAGCGGTAGAAGTGATGAATAGGTGAAATATATTTATGCAAGCAAACATGCGTGTGATGTCAACATACGGTGGTAGGTTCTAAAGGTACAGGTCGGGTAGTTTAGAACCTACCGATGTTGTTTAGAACATATCGATTTGAATTTTGAAAAATTGCAGAGGATTATGAATGCGTCATTTTTATAATTATTGTAATAGGATGTTATTGATGGCTTATCTTAAATTGCAGTAACAGATTTAAAAAGGCTTGCCAAGTTAAATAGTCTTACAAAAATGATGCCACGTCGACCAATTTTAAGCGAGATAAGCCAAGTGCGCAGAATATATTATATATGGGATGGCCTCACGCTGTCGTACGCACTAGCGAGGAGTGCGGGGGGGTGACATTCGCTCCTTGATGAGAGCTCCGCCGAGCCATGAGTGGAGCAAAGCACGGGAGAGGCCGCGGATGCATTATATCAACACGATCCCGCAGCATCTCCAATCCGTGCTGAGGACGACCATCGCAGTGGTTTTAGTGGGTAAGAATATATTATAGTGCACAATTGCGTAAATACAGATGCAGTCTGTTGTCTCACTCCCATATTCCGATGGGACGGAAAAGTTCAAAACACAGGTACGGTCTTGCGTTGAATATTGCTCGCACCTTTAGGATGGCTCCGCTAAGTACCTACCCGAAGCCTTGGACCGGTTGCAGCGACGTGCAGTACGCATTATTGGCGACGTAAAGGTCACAAACACCCTTGAACCTTTACAATTGCGTCGCGAGATAGCAGCACTGAGCGCTTTCTATCGACTATATCACGGCGAGTGCTCTGAGGAATTATTCTCTCTAATTCCTGCTTCCTCCTTCCTTCTTAAGTCCACGCGAGCTGGTTCTCAATGTCACCGCCTAACTGTGACATCAATTCCATCGCGCACAAAGAAATTTGGCAACTCCTTTCTTTGTCGCACTACCAAAAAATGGAATTCCTTACCAGCTCACGTGTTCCCCTCCTCTTACAACCCGGGTTCCTTCAAACGAGGCGTGAAGAGGCATCTTGCAGGCCGGCAAGGCAGGTGACGGCTAGTACAGAACATTCTTCCCGACTGTACTGGCCGTTGTCGCGTTTGGACTCTACTACCACTTACCATCAGGTGGAGTAGTCTTTTGCCATCCCGGACATATAAAAAAAAAAAAAAAGTTCAGGTGCATTACCAACGGCTTTACGTGCTTTCCGAGGATTTCCGAGGAAGAAAAAAATCAATAACTTTTTATTAAAAAATACAATTATTATTAATATAAGTCTTAAAATAATTTCGCTAGTTAAATAACATTTCCAAATTTACGGATTGACTGAATTACATAGAGTTATTTAGTTTATAGATTATATATATATATATATATATATATAACATAATATATAAAAGAACCGGATATATATATATGTATATATATATATATATATATATATATATATATATATATCCGGTTCTTTTCCGGATAATCTCATTTCTGATCTTATCCTTCAAAGATACTCCGAGCATAGCTCGCTCCATAGCACGCTGAGCGACTTTGAATTTGTGGACTAGTCCCGCAGTTAGTGTCCACGTTTCGGCACCGTATGTCATGGCAGGTAAGACGCATTGGTTGAAGACTTTCGTCTTCAAACATTGCGGTATAGACGACTTGAGGACTTGACGAAGGTTGCCAAATGCTGCCCATCCCAAGCGAATTCTTCGATCGGCTTCCTTCTCGAAGTTATTCCTACCGACTTGTATTATCTGTCCTAGGTAGGTATATTCACTAACAACTTCGAGAGGTTTCCCCTCGACGTATATCGGTCCCGGCTCGACATGCCTATTGAACATGACCTTGGTCTTGTCCAAGTTCATACCGAGACCGACACACCGGGAAGACTCGCCTAGGCTACGCAGCATTTCGGTGAGTTGTTCCAGCGACTCTGCTATGATGACGATATCGTCGGCAAATCGAAGGTGTGAGATGTACTCGCCGTTTACATTGACTCCATACCTAGTCCAATCCAGCGTTTTGAAAACGTCTTCCAACGCGTTGGTGAACAGTTTCGGGGATATTACATCCCCCTGTCTCACCCCTCTGCGCAGTTGGATCGCCTTCGTCTTACAGTCCTGGATGTGGACAGTCATTGTAGCGGCGTTGTACAGACATCTCAGTACCTCGATATATCTCCAATCGATATGACATCTCTGCAATGAGTCGAGCACTGCCCAGGTTTCGATGGAGTCGAAGGCTTTCTCGTAGTCCACAAATGCCATACACAGCGGCTGATTGTACTCTTCGGTCTTCTGCACAATCTGCCGAACAGTATGGATGTGGTCCACGGTGCTGTAGCCTGATCGAAAGCCGGCTTGCTCTGGGGGCTGGAACTCGTCAAGTCGTCTGGCGAGACGGTTCGTGACGACTCTTGAGAACAGCTTATACACGTGACTCAGGAGGGAGATTGGTCTGTAGTTTTTCAAGAGGGTTTTATCACCTTTCTTGAAAAACAGTACCACCTCACTCCCGCTCCACGTTTCCGGGGTCTTGCCATGTTGGATGACGGAATTAAAGAGGCTTGCTAGCTCTTTCAGGACCGGGGTCCCGCCTGCCTTAAGCAACTCTGTTGTGATTCCGTCATCTCCCGGAGCTTTGTTGTTTTTAAGCTGTTCTAGAGCCGCCCTAATCTCTCCTTGGTCAACGACCGGGAGCTCCTCGGAGTAATGGCGCATAAGAGGGGCGCGCTGGTCATCAATACTGATTCCCACGGGTTTATCCGATCTTGAAGAGAACAACTGCCCATAAAACCTCTCTACTTCTCCGATAATCTCAGGCCTAGAGGTAACGACCCCACCATTTTCACCACCGACATAGCTTGCAAAATTAGCAGGCTGAAGTGGCAGTGGGCTGGTCACGTATGTCGTAGGACCGATGGCCGTTGGAGCAGACGAGTCCTAGAGTGGAGACCGCGAATCGGCAAGCGCAGCGTAGGGCGCCCTCCAGCCAGGTGGACCGACGACCTTAAGAAGGTGGCGGGCACCAACTGGATGCGGAAGGCGGAGGACAGGGAGCTTTGGCGCACCTTGGGAGAGGCCTATGTTCAGCAGTGGACAACGATTGGCTGTTGATTGATTGATTGATATATATATATAACTAAATATATATATATATATATATATATATATATATATATATATATATATATATTTGTTCTCAAACCTAACAGATCAATGGAGACAAGACCAATTTCGCTTGGCAAAAAGTAAATATTTGGGTGATTAATTAAGATTAAACTGATTACTGTAATCTTCGATAATTGTTCTTGTATACTGTCCGGAGACATTTTGTATAATATTGTGAGTGTTTGTCTCTCTCGCACAGGGGTATATAAATACTCATCATATTATTATTAGGCGGGTTTTGTTTTAATTATTTTAATATATAAAAGTCCTTACAACTGTTGTACATTTCTTTTGTATATTATTGATTTTGTCTATTAATGTTACGATTGACGTGCCTGCATGTTTATATTTCCAGGCAGCATCACATCTTAAATTGCAGAATTACAATTTTAAATTACTTCTCTAGATTTTTTGTAAATATAATGACAGTTTTTATCTCAAGAACCTATATATAATTACATTTCGTGATTTTTATATAAAATAAATTTATTATTAAATTATATCCCTCTATTTTTTAATCAGCTTCAAATATAACGTTACTTAAATACAATACTTTTTTTAACTTTAAACTGAAATTACCTATAGTAAAACAAATAAAAGCTTTCGCTTAATTTTGCTTCACACCTCTTAATTTCCTCGCACTCAAAAGAAGATACAAAAATTTTAACAAACATACAATTATTACTATTAATACTACTACTAATATTACTACTATTTATTTTGTTAAAGTAGCCATTATGACACTTTAAGATATTCGTCATTTTTCATTACATAACAGTTTTAGACGTAAATACGAGCGACTAATAACAAAAGACAAAACCACATAATTTATAATACAATTTAAATATTGCTTATTTTATTTTATTGAAATCCAAGCGGGTTCAAATGGAACTGCGTATCATTTGATTGCAGATAAGGTTTTTAAATATTTATTTGTTATCTACACATAAAAATATAATTAGAGGCTCTTGTTAGAAAGTTTAGTGGGTACTGAGAACTGCAGTGTAGAAAGTTGATATGATGATTTTTAATATTTTTAACAATAATTTGTTACTAAAAATTAAAGCCTTATTTAAAAAATTTACCATGCTATAACATTTTATTTAAAATGTACTGTCTTTGTAAACATATTTCATGAACAAAATTTAATTAAATTCTTAATAAATTGTGTTGTAGCAACTTTGAAATTATTAACAAGCTGTTACTTACACGAAGACATAATTTTGTTGAAGAATTATTTGCAAGAAAGCCTTAAATATATACAAATAAAATTTAAAAATAATTACTGTACAAATCGTGACCGCGTGGAATGTTGGCAAGAATGCTAGCAACATTTCCCCTTTAAATCGTAATTCCGATTCTCTGGGTGAAAAATAAACCAATTCACCTGTCATCAGTTGAGACAATAAGACGGAGGGTAATATTTTTTGTAATATTTTTTATGAAAGTTATTGCACTATTACACTGGTTCAAGCGTTTCAACGGAAAATGAAACAAAAATATTATTTGGAATTAGAGACGAATATTTTCCACGTTTGTTCGCTTCAGCTTTTTCCGCTGCGGCTCCGGCTTTTAACATTGTTTCCCTGATATGAGACGGCGTGGTGGAAAAGCCTACCTAGTCTTTTGTTGTGATGATATTGTTTATATCCATACAAAAAATTTTAGAAACCTCAAAATTCCTAATTAAAGTCGATTAATCTTGGAACGTAGACTTTTAGTAAATGTAAATCCTGTAAAGCGTTAGTGTTTTTTTGGCAATATTAATAACGTATATATATGTAACACGATGTGAATATTGTTTTTTAATGTAAACAGATTAGTCTTGCGCAGTGGTCAAATAAATAAATAACTCGTTATTAATAAAAAATAAACTTGACACTCCTCAGCAAAATTTAATATTCGAGTTATTTTCGAGTTTCTAGAAAGATATGAAAAATGAAGTTGATTTTGGCGAAACCTGCTCCACATTGCAATAAACCAAGGAAATGTCAAAAAACGTTTTATTAAGTTTTGTTTGAGTACGAAATACAATCAAAGAGTATTTGTACAGTCACTACATTTTAAGTATAATTTATTTATTATTAGTATTATTCTATGTTATTTTAAAGTACAGTACAGTAACAGCTTGTGAATGTCTTACTGCTGAGCTAAGGACTCCTTTCCCTTTTTGGGGAGAAGGTTTGGAGCTTATTCCACACACTGCTCCAATGCGGGTTGGTGGAATACATATGTGGCAAAATTTCAGTAAAATTAGACACATGCATGTTTCCTTACGATGTTTTCCTACACCGTTTAGCACGAGATGAGTTATAAACTAAAGTACTTGTAACATATTTTATATAAATTGTAGCTTTCTGCACTCTGTCTTCATATATTTTTTATTTTTTTTTTATTTTATTTATTTTAAGGACCACTAGTAGCTACTACATGTTTTAATGACAAATGTAAAACAATTTAGTGAAAATAGCTAACATGTGAAGCTTTTTAAAGTAGCCACAACAATTACAATATTTGTTTTAAAAATACATTAACACATAATTATAGCAACATGAGTAGAAAGATTAAAAAAAAAAAGTCCAAATTGGTACAAATTAAAGATCATAAAAAAATAAACATGCACTTAATAAAATTAAAATTAATAACACAAATAGTTTGAAATTGATATAGGTACAAATTAAAATTAAATAATTCATTAAATTCATGCAAAGTTTACGTTACAAAAAAATTACTAAAAATATACTAATTAATACAAAATAAAATTAAGATAACATTATTTATTATTTATTTATTATTTATTTGCATCTCTCAACAATTCTAGCGCCCGTTTACGATAAATCATGGCAGAGTCATTAAAAATATCTAGATCTTGACAAAAACCATTGTACAACCGTGATGATCTAGGCATTGGTGCATTACATCCTAATTTCGTTTTTGATATTCTGACATCAAAAGTGCCCAGAAAACTACGAACATTGCGCCTTGGAATACGATAGTATATCTTTTCAAGTAAGTAAGTACAGTCGATCTCGTTACGAATTATCTTAAATAGGAAAGAGAGATCTAACAATTGTCTGCGTACAGAGAGACTATCCATATTAAAGTCTTTCAAGAGATTGCTGTAATTTTTATTAGATTTATTGTATGAGGTTTTTTTGTTTCTGGATAGATGATATACAAATCGCTTCTGTATTCTCTCTATACGCAGACGATGTACATTGTAACAAGGATTCCACACAACACTACCGTACTCCAGTACACTACGCACGTAAGCGTTATAGATTATTTTTTTCGTGTTATTCGTGAAGTGTTTACCATTTCTAATTAAAAATCCTAACGTTTTGGAACTTTTCGTAATTATTTTATTGAAGTGCGGGACAAAAGTAAGCTTGTCATCAAAAATGACACCCAAATCACTTATTTCAAAAACTTCCTCCAACTTGATGTTATCAATGCTATATATTGTTTTGATTATATTGAGATTTCGCGTAAATTTTATATGCTTGCATTTACTGACGTTTAATTCCATTTTATTATTTTTACACCAATTATATATAGCATTAATATCCACCTGTAAGAGCTCTGAGTCAGCTAAGTTGTTTATTACTTTTGTTAATTTTAAATCGTCCGCAAATAAAAATACTCTACTATAATGTACCGTATCGCAAATATCATTAATGAAGATATTAAAGAGCCAAGGTCCTAAGTGTGACCCTTGAGGAACCCCGGAGCAGGCTTTATATAGACTCGAGCTAAAACCTTTTAAGACAACAAATTGTTGTCTATTGTATAAATATGATTTGAACCACTCAAGCATATTACCATTGAATCCGTACTTGCTTAGTTTTAAGAGTAAAATATCGTGCGAAACTTTGTCCAAAGCCTTGGTTAAATCGGTATAAATTGCGTCAACTTGCTTGTGGTTATCAATAGCTGGCACAATGAATTCACTGTACGAAACAAGATTTGATGTTGTAGATCGACCCTTTATAAAGCCATGCTGGTTATTATTATTCATTTGCTTTACATGACATTCTAGATATGGGTAAACTATTGCTTCAAATACTTTGGCAAAAGTGGAAAGTATGGAAATCGGTCTATAATTCTCAATGCACTCACTACCCTTGGACTTATATACTGGTACGATCCTAGCTATTTTCCACTTATCGGGAAAAACACCTGAGCGAAGTGATTCGTTGTATAATAAATATAAAGGGAAACTTAGTACCCATGCACATTTAGAAATAAATATAGGAGGGATATTATCATAACCTGTCCCTTTAGTTGTATCAAGTCTTTTTAAGTATTGATAAATCTGTCTTCGCGATATTACAAAATTAGTGAACGCTCCAACGTCATGTTTACATTGATTACTATAAGATGGTAATGTATATGAACTTTGAGATTGTGTGTAAACAGAAGCAAAATACAAGGCAAATTCGTTACAAATTTCTGATCCCGATTTCATTACTTTTTGTTTGTAAGTCATTATGCCTGGGAGTGCGATACTATTATCTTGTTTGCCCTTAAGGTATGACCAAAAATATTTAGGATTTCTACTAATATTTTCTTCAACAATCTTAATGTAATTATTGTAGCAAATTTTCGATAAATCTGCACAACGTTTGCTCAAAAGACGTAATGAAATTTCATCAAGTGGGTTTTTATGTATTTTGTATTTATTTAAAAAAACTTGTTTCTCTTTATATAAATTTATCATTTCCTTAGTGAACCATGGAGGATATTGTTTACCTTTTTGTTTCTTTTTTGGTACATATTTTTCGATCAATTTGTTCAAAATTTTATAAAATTTATCGATCATTAGGTTTATTGACTTACAATTACAAAATTCGCTTAACCAATTGATATTATTTAATTCTGAAATTATACTTACGTAGTCAGCTTTAAAATAGTTCTTCTTATCACCAATAACATTACTTTTTAAAGAAGTTCCTGATGAATAAGAAACTAATATATCTAAGGGAGGATGGTGGTGATCTGGAGGCACTATTGGCAAAATAGACTTACTAATTTTTATGTTATTATGATTACTGAATATTAAGTCTAATATTTTATTATTGTTATTACTAATGTTATTATGTTGAACTAAATTATTGAGAGATGCAAAATCAACTAGCAAATTTCCTAAGGAACTATTAGAAATAACATTATCATCAGTAGCGAACCAATTGATATTACTTAAATTAAAATCACCCACGAGCATAACATTTTGTCTATTCTCTGCAATTCTACTATTAAAATTATTGATAAAATTAGATAGCATATTACGGCTGACGGGAGGAGGCAAATAAACTGCACATAATGCAATTGAGTTACACTCATCGTGACAATTGTCTCGTTCAATATTTATCCAAAGATCTTCACACTGACTTTCACAAAAACTGAGTCGCATTGATTTCAGTTTATTTGAGACCGCCACTAAAACTCCACCACCATCTTTTTTACAATGTAAAAGTAAACTATCACGATCTCTTCTGTATACTGTATAACGGTTGTCGAATACTTCATGGTTCTCTATTTTATTATTAAGCCACGTTTCTGTTAATATAATAACATCATAATTTGTACACGATAAATTGCAGATGAAGTCATGAGTTTTAGTACGGAGACCTCGGACGTTCTGGTAGTATATATTAAGACCGTTGAATTTTATAACATAAAACACTAAAATGATCTATGAGTTTAGAGAGCAAAGCAATTTACTGGATATTATTCAAAACAGTATGATTTTTTACATAAATACATTCTGAATGTTCTGTCTTTCTCATAAATACCTTGCCCTGTCTAACCCACACAAATCTGTATTTTTTTTCTTTAGATTTTATTCGAGCTGCTGCATGTAAAGACTTAATAGCCGGTGACAAGTGTTCCATAACATATATTGGCTGCTTATCTGCTGCAATACCTATGTGACTTGTGTTAAGTTTATCGTCAGGATGCGATTTATTGTAATTAATGACACATGCTAGCATCGTGTCTCTCATTCGTGGTGTGGATAGCTTTACAATCACAGATCTGGGTCTTTTGTCGCTGTTGTTCAATTTTGCAACTCTAGTACAGTGATGTATATCAGACTCCTTTAGATCACATGATATTGCTTTACTCAGTTGCATTACTGCACTAATTAAATTTTCATTTTTATGCTCAGGAATCATTTGTATTTCAATGTTATTTGATCGATTATACTGCTCCATAGTTTGTATTCGTTGTTGCAAATCAGATGTTACATTTTTTAGTGCATTTTTCTCTCTTTCCATTTCCGCAATTTTATCGTCGTAACTTGCAATTATTTTTTTAGTAGATTCGTATTCTTCGCTCAAAAAAGTCATCGAGTTTTCAATAGTAGATATTTGCTCTTTTATAGGTTTAAGATTCTCTTGAATCATTTTGTTTAACATGTTAGTGATATCATCCAATAGTAAATTTTTAAAGGCCTGAAACTCATTACGAATGATTTGTTCAACGTCTTGTTTAGTAAGTTGTTCTGATGCAGGCGACCACTTTTCAGACTGTTTGCTTTTTTGCCGATTTGTCACATTGTAAGATTCTGGAGAAGTATTATTTCTTGTTGTTATTATTTTTTTCTGTGGAATCATTCTTACTTAGTAACGACTATAACAGCAACTTCTTAACAGAAAAATAAATAAATTGAAATAGGTCACCAACAACTTGGGTTTGAACCCGTATCGCTCGTGCGTGGAAGTATGGTTCACACCGTTGGGCCAACGATATGGTTATCGTTCAAGTAAAAATTGCGAACTGTATGTACAATATTATAATCTGCGCCTGGAGATTTTATTAAACACCCGCTACAAAAAAAGTTATTCTCTTTGTATCTACTCACTTCACTGTATATTTTTTAAAGTATTTCTTTGTTTTAAAATAAATTACTAGATTAGAACTTTAGGTGTTTCTTAAAATCGTTTTATAAAGCATTTATTTCTATTAATACACTACTTTCTTAACTTATTTTGCTCGTAAAATAACTCACTGCCCTCAGTAAAAGTACCTATATTATATAATTATCGTTTCACCCTTTTGCGTATTAAACTTATTCAAACAATAATGTTTTTATATAGATCACACACTGTCTTTGTTATTTACACATATCTACGTTTTATGATTTCAAAACACAGTCCTTATATTTTTAAAACAATTTTTTTTTAAGGAGCTATATAGTTCCGTGCGCTTACGTCGATGACACTTGTTATGTTATTACTTACAAAATGAAATTTTCTGTGTTTTAACTTTAATAATATTACTCACGGCTTTACGATATAAACTTTAAGTATGCCAATCTCTTAAAAAGGGCTGCAAAATTTTTAGAAAGGGTTACAAAGTTTTGTGTAGATCACCTATTAATATATATTAAATAAAATTTATGACTCGCGACTTGTAACGGTATTTTCGGCGTTAAATTTGGATATGTATGCCTTTTTCAGACATGATATATAATGCATTGACTCTCACCTAACACTAACACTATTCTATATCTTACCTAACACTATTGGCAGACATTTATAATTAGTGCTCCATTCCTACGAGTCGTAACGTTAAGTTTTAATATCTCTGAACAACATTAAATACCTGTTGTATTTAACGCGAAAGTATTTTCTCAAACTAAGTGATTAGTATGTGATACTTCTTAATGTGGATAATTAGCGAAATCTTGTAAGCGCTTACCGAATAAATTGAGATGACTTGGCATCTTTAAGCTGATTGATGGGTTACGCTTATATAAGCATTAGCAAGTCTTCAAAGACGCATTACATATTCCGTTACAATTCAGTTTAAAGATCTTTATCTTACTCAAAGAACATACAGTTCACTTAAAGAGCAATTTAAGAAATTTCACATCGTAAAAAGGGTAGACAATCTAATCGTATCGTATTAATCTTATTGACAGATGTAATGTTATGACAAAATACAGTACAAATCAATGACCAGAAAAAGAAATTGAGATTCTCGAAAGTAACAATAAAATGAACAAAAAATAAATAATAAAAAAAATAGATAGTTATAATATAATAACAGATTTTTTATTCCTTAATAATGTTTTTGGTGTTGTATGTGTGTTTGTGCGTGTTTTATATTTGTACGTGTAGATGTTTTCGTGTCGATGTGTGGGTGTGTTGTTTGTGTGTGTGTGTTTTTTTATATGTGGATGTGTTTTTTTAATCGTAAATATTTTTAAAAATATTTTTTTTTACTTTTATTTAAAGGCAGGCATGCTCGAACAATTTTTTTATATCCGAAGGCAAATTATTGAATAAAGTTACTCCGTCGAAAAGAATGTTTCTTTTGCCAAATTTTATACGGGGTCTATGCGGTCTGATTTTGTTTGTGTTCCTTAAGCTGTGCGTGTACATTCTTTGTGTGAACGATATTTCGGTATGAATGTCCCCGGACATTTTTTTTTAAATTAAGACGCATATTATGTGTGTATGTTGGTTTCAGGTTAAAAACTTTAGTTTTTTGGTATAATAAGGGAGTGTGTGTTTAGTTAGAGTTCAGTCTGTCATAGTTGAATAATAGTTTAATTAATTTGTTTTGGGCGATCAGTAAAATTTTAAGGTTAGTTTTTAGGGCACAGCCCCAAATTTCAATTAAATAATCTAGTTTAGATTTCACTAATGTGTTATATATAATTAGTCGTATCTTATGTGGGATACAATGAGCCATTCTACGTAATACACCAGCCAATAAAATTAATTTATTTTTAATATTCTCTATATGAGGTTTCCAACTAAGTTTCTCATCTAAAAGTAAGCCTAGGCATTTTTCAGTATGCGATCTATTAAGTACGTTATTGTTTATTGTTAAGGGTGGATAATCTAAAATAACTTTTTTTTTGGGCTAAATATTATATATGATGTTTTTTGAAAATTAATTGTAAGAAGATTACATTGATACCAGTCATTATATTTGATAAGATCAGTGTTTGCTTGGCCTACTAATTCATTTATATTCCTATCAAAGTAAAAGAGACATGAATCATCGGCGTATGAGGTAAGGTGGATACCTTCCGGTTAATCTAATTTTGGTAACATTATTGACATAAATTAAGAATAATAGTGGTCCCAAAATGGAGCCCTGAGGAATGTCAGCAGCTAATGTTTTGGGAACTACTTGTGAAATTTCCTATTTTAACAACTTGTGTTCATTGTAAAGATAAGATTCCAGTAATTTATACGCTGGCCCAGTTATCCCAATTTCTTTTAATTTAGTAAGAAGTAAAGAGTGGCTTACTCTGTCGAACGCTTTTTTTATATCAATGAATATCCCTAAACATATATTCTTTTTATCTATTTCTGTATTCATTTTAGTAACTAAATCAATAGTTGCGGATAATGTACTAGATTTTTGATGAAAACCATATTGACCTTCAGATAAAAAATTTAATTTGTCTAAGTGATTGATCAATCGTTTGTAGATGACATTTTCAAATAGTTTAGAGAGTACAATACAGATATTGGGCGGTAATTACTAGGGTCAATTTTGGGGCCTGATTTTTGTATTGGTGAAATTTTCGCTATCTTTAAGCTTTCTAGAAAGTACCCAACAGTCATACATTTGTTTATGCAATATGTTAAATTAGGAGCAATAAGATCACCCAAACATTTAATAGCCTTGGTATTAATACCATCAATGCCTGAACTACAATTTGAGTCAAAATTTCTTATAATATTAGTTATTTCGCTTATAGTGCACGGTTCAAAATTTGAAAGATGATTCTCGGGCTAATCATCTAAATATGTCATAGTATAAAATAACTCATTTGTGTTATTTTTTGGTATATTATTCGCTAACTTAGTCCCTATTCAAGATAAAAAACTATTAAATTGTTCACAAATACAAAGGCTATCAGTGATTGTGTTACTATCTATTATAAGATTAAAGATTTGTAAGTTAACTGTAAACTTATTAATCGCTAAAGTATAGCGATTAATAGCGAGTATAAGTAGCAATTGATATTTATTTCTGTAGACGACAATGAAAACAGTATTCACATCAGCAATTATGGTGCTACCTGGAAATAAAAATACAAAATATTAATAATAAAGATAATAGAAATGATAAATGAAAGTCGGGAACAACACGTAGAAGAAATAGTGGAGATTTCATCTTGTCGCCTTTCTTCCCACAATCTTATGAATGAGGTTATATACCGAGATATTTTTGAATATTGTAACAACATAACTTACGAGCATATTGTGATCACGTAATGTCGATGACGAAGCAATAATAATCATTAAAAGTCTAGACAGTTTCACAAAAACAGCAAGCAATCGATTAATTTAAATAATAAATAAACCGTTCGAAGTGAACCATTGGCCTATAAACATATACTTTGACCTTATCGTGCAAATTATAAGCGCGTTTATTATATTTTAAAATTGATACAATAAAAGCATACTTTAAGGGATTTAATATTATTGCATAAATGAATCCACGGTTATATTAATTCCACAAATATATCATCACCGAATCGCATTATGGTTCTAAGAACACAACCCACTGTTTCAAATGAATTGCGTCATTTGCGGCTCTCGCTTATAAATGATTGCATGAAAGCCTAATATTGGTACAAACTTCCATTGACTTCATCCATCAAAACCTCAACGGCTTATTATTGAAAGTATAAAAATAGAAGCAGTTTTTTTTAATTTTATAAAAGCTTTGTGTTTTGTTGGTAATACTCTCTTTATTCGCCAACCCGCATAGGTGCAGCGTGGTGGAATAAGCCGACAACTTTTTCAAGTTGAACATTTACAGGCCGTTACTTTTATTTTATTATTTCATGGGATTTTGAATATTTTTATTTTAAAATATTTAATAATGATTTTATGTTATTTTTTATGTTATGAATTGATATTTTTTTAAAAGGAAATATGTTTTTGTATTCCAATGTCATTTATATAATGCCCGTTTTGTATAAGAATTCATTTCTGTTAATTGTTATTGTTATTTCATCAGCTTTGACGTCATGAATAAATAATTAATTTATATAAACTCATATAAGTAAGAGTAGTCTACCCATACAGTTAGGTCGCAGGTTCGATCCTGACGCCTACTGTCGTCCCCATTCCTAACACAAGAGGAATTGCTCGCTTGCTTGAATATCTTTTCTAAAATTAAAAAATAAATAAGTTTGATGACGTAGATATTGACTATGAAAATAGTAGTTTTTAACAATTCCCTTTGAATCAGTTCATTTCCCTAGAGTCCGTATACAATACAATTCTAAACGTAACTCCGGATGTTAGCCATCTTGCTGAAGGATCCAGCCGGATTAGTATACAAAAATGCAGGTACGTATATGAAAATAATTTCGTTATATATTTTCTTTCAATCAAAAAATAGGTTTCATATAACTATACTTATTTTTTATCCCAATCCTAAAAGAACGATATCCATAAAATATTGTTAATATTAGTGAAGAGAACTAGTAATAATAGTTCTCTAAAGACGTATAACTAACGTTAAGGCGATTTAAATTATTACAATCTCTTATAAATATATATTATAGTATATTGTAATAATTTTGTATGCTACTAGCTACCTATCCCGTCTTCACACGGGTAGAATACACATCTACATAAAACGTGTATATCTTAATCCACAATATTATAAATCTTCTAGTTTACGCTACGCACGCAAATAACACTATCAGTTGGCATGACTTTTTCTGATATCTTCAAGAATCATCGTCATATTTCAGCAAATTTACTCAAAACCATAATTAATTATACACCTAAATCTACCCCCTAAATCACTCAATTCATTGGTGAAAACCGTATTAAAATCCTTTCTGTTTACCCATTTTGAGGTTTGGTAAATTGATATTCTTAACGCAGGTTATTCAAATAACCCATGAAGAATAGGGAGTTCCAGTCATCTAATAAAATAAAAGCAAAACCAAAAATTTTATTTAATGCTACTTATGCATGGTAAGCTTATGTAATAACGTTTGTAATCCATGTTTATGTTTGTGTTTAAATAAAAAAAATTAAATAAAATTAAGCTAAACCGATACCGAACTTCTGACAGTTGTTTCTTCATTACCTTATAATTTCACTACCGTCTCGCCGTATCACAATTAAGATATTTAGTATTTGTTAGATAAAAATATATATTGGCTCTGAAACAAATAGATGAATATATATTACACGTACTTAGTTAAAATTATTCAGCGCTAATAAATAATTAATCGGCAAACGCAGCGTAGCGCGGTGACCCGGAAGAGAGATTCGAGTCACTATCAAATAAACATACTTGTGGTTATTTGCAAGCTGAACAACAGGAGTTGGTTTATCCACTAAGCAGTAATATTGACTAGGTAGACAAGTTTACGGAAGCAAGACAGACTTAAAAAAAAAGATATATTTGAATTTTAATTATAATTAAAATTGTTTTACTTTTTTTACTTCTTTTGTATTCATGCTTTGAGCTAACATAACCAGGTTCGACAAAATCCAATTCAATGTATTGAAGACTCATAAAAATGAAATTCATGAGATGATTAATAAATGTAATCGTTTGTGATGGGAGCTGGGATACGAATTGGGCTATTTTCTGTTTTGGTCATCATATCAATAACAAAATAATAAGATTAATAACTAGTCTGGATTTCAATACGATTGTTATATTAATACACGGTGTCACTTTGTCTTGAAATATATAAAATTAAACAAAAAGCATAAAAAATATATTAGAGTTGAGTGGAATAGTCCTCCAATCATTAAATCTCAAGAGAGATTAGCCAACTGCGCAGAACATTATATTGCATAAGTGTATACGCTAACACAGGTGCACTCTCTATTTTCTAACTTTTATAATCCAATCTGACGGCAATCCGACACGACCGGAAAGAGTTCAGGCGCAGGACCAGCGACTTTACGTGCTTTCCAAGGCGCGGGAGTGTACACAGTACCAACTTCCTGACTCCGGGCTGCTATTGAGAATTTTCGACAGAAAAACTTAATAACTTTTTATTGACCTGACCTGGGATTTTAATCCAGGTCCTCGGCGTCTGCGGCCTTACATACACGGCCATTTGACCAACGAGGCAGTTAAGTCGATTGAGTAGAATATTATTGAAGTCATATATCATAAATCGTATTCAATTAATGATTTTTCAATCCTAATTAATTTAAAACTCTAATAATAGTATGACTGATGCTCAGAAATATCGTATCGTATGTAATAGGTATATCTGAATTTATATTTATACAATTATTTGACTCATCGTTATAGTAACGATTGGTTATTTGGCACCAAATATATTTAAGTCTACATTCCTTTGTTGACTAATACGTTCTTATAAATAAAATATAACAAGCAATCAATATTCCTTATATAAACCATATAGACGAACCCTCTTCTTACTTAAAAATATAAATTATCTGTTTACATCTACTAAATAGATAGTCATCATTCAACCCGGACGAAGTCCGGGCAGGTCGATGTCGAAGATTTACATGAAAGATTACTTGAATTTATTTATTTATTTTCACTTTGCGATTTTCATACAAGAGATGCAGTTTAACTGAAATTTATTAAATCAAGAATGATCCGTAAAGCTTTTAGTTGAAGTTATGTAATAAATTACTGTTTAAAAATAAAATAATAATAAAGTATTTTATGTTAAGTAAACATTTTGATTTACCAAATCTAATTTAAAAAAAAATATATTATTTTGTTGGAATTACGTACCAACATTCGGATACATAACATGTCATCGGGAACAATTAAGTTAAATTTGCAATTATAATTAATGGTGTCGGACGGTCACTTCAATTAATAGGTGAATAAAACGCTCATATTTAATGTAATCATCGTCGTTCATTTTAATTTTCACCTTTATATGAATATCACGCGAGATTGCAAGCGATTTAAAGATAAATTTAACAAAACATGCCAGTCAAGTTGCCCTGATTGATGATTGGAAGATTTCTGGTACCAGCCCGGCCAAGGATTACTGCTTTTCGTCTAGTTTATTAACGTTAATAATATACATATTTCATCCCAATATTGTTTACACGTTTAAATTTTATATCGTATGATTACTTGTTTTAGTTGTTTATTTTAATTGCAATAAATTAACATATCTTGAGCTGGAAGTTGAAGGAAAACGTGACACAAACATGTGTCGTTCACATCCCTAACTGCATCGGAGCATTCTATATAATATTATAAATATCAAAATGAATTTATTTATTTGTTTATTTCGCTTTCACTTCTTAACTACACAATCAATCATCAATGATAAAACTTTGCGTACATGTTGTTGTGGTACAGAAATAGAAACAACAGATGTTAGTTAGCAACTCTTCCCCCTTAAACATGGAAGAAACTGTAAATGGAAACTAGTGAGAAATAAGCTCTAAACCTTCCCCTCAAAAGTAGGAGGGATTAGCCCAGACGTTTATCGGCTGTTGGCTGTTGGCTATTACAAAAGGTAACCTTGGGAACAATTGGATAAACAAAATCAAATTGGGAAATAAGAGACCATTACTATAGAAGTCGTTTATTTTCTTATAATACATCAATTGATCATTTTGATCAGTTTTCTATTAACACAAATTTCAATAAATAATAATAATAATATCCTGGGACATTATTCACACACAGCCATCTGATCCCAAACTAAGCAGAGCTTGTACTATGGACACCAGACAACTGATATACTATATATACATATACTTTTCATAGATATGTTCATGCACACACGTCTGTCCTGGGTAGGAATCGAACCCACAACCTTCGACGTGAAAGACAGTATCTATCTACCACCCGTCGAATTCTTGTTCATTAATATTTCGTTTTGTTTGGAAACTTTTAAACTTAATTATTTATATTAAATTATAACAGAACATTATTTTAATTTGCTTTAATGTTTTAATTATATTTTGAATAATTATAACGTAAAGCTAAAAATGAAAAAAAAAAAATGCTTTGCAGTTAAGCCCCTTCATTTAGTATAAAATAAATATTCTTTAACAAACATTATTATAATAATCTATCTTACTAAGCTATTAACATTTGAATAAATTATATAATAATTATATAAATTATTCATATAATATAATTATATATAATTATTATATAAATTGTTTTTTATACATTAAGAGTTGTGAAATGGAAAAAAAATCTAGATAAATTACAGGAAAATATACATTTATATTTAATTCAATTTTCAATCCAAGCATCGAATTTATAAATACAAAGTTATAATTTCAAAAGCTACTAATAAAACAGAGTTAAAACGGCCTACTTTTTTAATAATATTTCAATATTTTTACAATCATCATATTAATTGTACTGAACTGAAATGCTTTACAATTAGATTTTATTTCAACTATTTAAAATCAACTCAAGGTCATAAGAACGCTTTAAGAACATGTCCTAGGAAACATCTTTACGTATATATATTTACATGAATTAAATTATGTTCTTAAAGTCTTGGGGGGTAAAGCAATGCACCAGATAGTGCAGTGAGAATTGGAGCAGCAATTTGTGGCAGTGATGCAGAACAGTGCGCGCGCGGCTGAGCGCTGCATGCAGCCACGTCTTGCGCGAGCACCCACGCCATACGACGCAGTAGGTTTCCTGCTTGAGCTGAACAAGCACGTCCAGCCATTGCTACGCATCCAACGAATGCATCACGAGCACTAAAACAAAAAATAAAACTGGATATTTGTGAAATTGCTCCATTTGAGCAACATCGGTACCTCTTTCTTGTATCTTCCTCATCACTAGAAGAAGCTCAAAAAAATAATATACGTTAAGATCTAGATCATAAAAAGCATTTTCTCTTCGCTTCAAAATAAATTAAAAAACTATTTGAAATAATAGAAATAATTATGCAAGTACCCTCTGATTCTTTTTTTTTTAACGTAATCTATACGCAGAAGTCACGATGAATCTCCTATGTCACCTAATAAATCCTTACGGGATGAGATGTCCGCGTGGCATATATATCGGTAATACTTATCAGCAAGGCCAACGAAGTAAACCCACCATTTAATTAAAAGGAATAAAATTTAGCATGTAAAACCACTGGATTATATTTTTAACAGCACCAAAACTGTTAGCGATAGTTCAACTCAATGAGTGAAACTGGCTTTAAATTGTATTACAAGTCCGGGTCACACATACTCAGATGAATAATTAACACTGTTGTACACTGTTGTACGGTTAGTAAATGTTTTATTTGAATGGTTAAAACGGACATAAAAAATACGATAGAGATAATTGTCGGCCAACCACGCCGTGTTCGAATAAAAATAATATTTGCAAAGAAAAATCCGTGAGAATACATTTCTGACTGATTGGCTGACTTGCTCTGTAAAAACTGATTTTATGTTAAGAAATATTTTATAAGCGCGCCACCCGAGGAGTATTTTCTATTGTGATATTTTTAATGATACTTTATTATTTACAATGTATAATATATATATATGTATATATATATATAATAATAACAATAATATCATTATTAATCGAACCCACAACCTTCGGCGTGAAAGGAAAGTGTCTACCAACCACGCCAACCGGCTCGTCAACCTTTGATATTTTAAGTACATTTTATTATATAAGTTTTAATAATATTCCAATAACGATGAACATTCACAAAAGGAACTATAAAAAAACTTGCAAAAGCAGCATTCTCTATTTAGAACATAATAATATTAGAAATTCTTAATATAAATTCCCAGAGATAAAAACAGACACCTTAATATTATTATTTTTTCTAATTGTTGCGTAGTAACTTGTGAAATTCGTTAATTTTACTTCGGCTTTGTGCAAGCTTGTTTTGGTAGATACAAACTATTCATCAAATATTCAACTAATAAACATTAATACTTTATGTTAGAGTTACTATAAATATATAAAATTTCTGTGATGTATCAGCAAAATAAATTAGCTCCGGTGTTAAGCCAAATTAACAAAGCGATCAACAACTCAAAGCATTCCGTTTCTTACAAACTATTGAATCTAATGAAACATGACAAATATTTTACATTAATATAAAAAGTTAATGAATAACTTATTATTTAAAGATATATAATAAAATAAATTACATTTTACCACAAAATCGCTTGTTGTAATATATTTAATTAGTTATTTTTTTTTTAAATGGAGTTTATTAAGTAAATGTCATATATATATTGATACATGTATAAGATATAACAAAATATCCTTGATGGAACAAGCCTCGAGAAAAATAAAAATTATCGAATGAAATACAATGGAAGAATAACAATTCTGATCGCCGTATACTGTTTTTAATATAAGAGGCCAGATTGTTCCGTTCACAATTCGTCTACATTCATTAAGATCTAAAGTTCTCTACAATTATCCGGTAACATACACATTTCAAAGCTTCTTACGATAAAATGTATATATTTAAAGTTCAAAGATGTAATATCGTTAAAAGTTTAACAATAAGTGAATTCCGACACAGCAATCGTGTTACATGGAATTTCAAATAAATTCAAATTAATAAATCATTATACCCAAAACGATGTCGATTCAAAGTAATTCCAATATTAAGTAATTTAATGTCAAACAATTTTACATTACATTTTCAATCGTGGAAACGCTTTGATTTCATTGCTGTTCTCTCGTTAAAATATATTTAACATTTGAATTCTAAAGAAATGTCCTTAATCACTTTTGCGACACTGGCATTAATTAATTTCTAGACAAAAAAAATCAGATGTGATACTATAGGCATTGTCATCGTATATTGTTTTACAATAAACAATTTGCATAGATATTGCATAATGTAAAAGTGGAATGTATTTTAGTTTTAGTTATTTCATTCAAAACATATTAAGATTATAAACACTAAAGTTTGTGAGGATGAATGGATCTTTGTTACTCTTTTATTAATAAACAGATTTGGATAGAATTTCGAATAGAGATAGTTATATGATACATAGGCAACACCTCCCCTCTTCTCTAACAGACAGGCATCACGTGTGGTCCGTGTCACGTGTTAGTCACGTGTTAGTCGTCCACCGTCGAAAAAGATGAGTCTGAATTAATTCTAATAGTATTTGACAATTTACCAGCATAGCTCAGTGTTCTTGTTGAAGTAGACTAAGTGGTTAGAGCGCTCAGAGATATCACGGACAGCAAGTTGCAGCTCATCAACACATTGTGACCAATCAGGTGACACTAACGCCCAGCATGTTGGCTCCTTTAGAAAGTCTGTACACAAAAACGTCACATATATGCCTTGTTGGTAAAATGATGTATAGGCCCAAGGGACATAGCTCCAATATTGGTTACGCATTGGCAATATATAGAGAAAAATTAATATTTCCTTTATGTCTATGTATGGTGGTGATCATTTACCATCAGATTGCCCAATTACCAGTCCAACTACCTAATGTATCCGCCACGTTGATCCACTACCAGTTGGTGGATTTACATGCGGCTTAATTTCACTTTGCTCGAGTTTGATTATAAAATCAAATTAAGTTTTAAGTTGAATTAACCTGTTAAATTTATGATTTAAAAGATTTTTAACTCGGAAGTTGATGTACTATTAGCTAAAACAATTTCTTAAATCAAACAAATTACATAAGTCTAAATCATTTAAATTTCGACAAGAAAATATAAAATCTTACCTCTCCGTAGTGCTGTTTCATTGGTACACAAGAATCGCATTAGTGCTCGCGCGCCACCTATTTGTTGCTGTACCAATTTCTGACCGTCAGTTGGTAGACACCGCTTAATCCATATATCCATACACGCCATGCCCGTTTGATATGCCCTAAGATATTATAAAACACATTACAATTTTTTATATGTTGGAGACGCTTATTAATATAGTCGAAAAATGAAACGCGGTACAAAACCCAAGATGACCGACATGTTGGCAGCGCTATCGCACTGTCATCAACGCTAAGAACTGTCATACGTTTTTTTTTTCATTTAATAGTAGTTATTGTAATTAAGTGATTTCTGTATTTGACTTTTGTTTGCTCGATAACCCAAATACTTGCCTGCAAAGTGTCCAATAATGATAACCATATACTCTATCCGATATATATATATATATGTATCGATAACATATATATATGGATATGAAGTCATTAATTTAATTACGAGGGCATTCCTTCAATGGAGACAGGACTCCGTTAAAAGTGTACAGATGGTCATTTAAAAAACTTTTAATCTAAATGTCTGTTGATTAAGTTGAGCCGTATCCAATTTAGTTATCTATATTGTAAATATCACGAAGTCATCTAATAAATTAATTTTATTTCAATTTATTTAATTGTATTTGTAAAATTCAGAAGCAAAATGACTACAAATATTATGAAATTGTTAAATCGAATTACGTAAATTCAATGGACTCAGTTAAATTGTAACTGTAATATATATCTCTAAAGATAGTAAATAAAAAACCGTTTTCCTTGAATGGATCGTATAACTTATATGAAATAACCGTCCTTTGAAAACAACTTTCGTTTCCTCACGTCTTTTACGAGTTCTCGTGAGTGATTAAATTTAACAAACATTACAACGATCACTATATATTTTTTCGTACGTTTTTTTATTCAATACATATGTATGTATGTAAATTTAACAATCGTTTTATATTTATTAACTTCATTATAATAACTTAGTGTGGGGTACACTTGGGGGCATTGATTCTCCAACCCCTCTTACATAGAGCCATTGAGTCTTCAATTCACCGATTTCAACCTCAAAGCTTTTAAATATAGACCTAAGTCCCGCAAACGTAAATTAAGCGTAATTTGAAATCTAAATCTACACTTAAATTATACAATTTAAAAATATTGAAATTCTAAGTAAGGCGTCCCCGTCTTACTGTCTCAACTGGCTGGTTTACTTTTTGGTCCAGAGAATCGGAATTGCGATTCAAAGAGGTAATGCTGCAAGCATTCTTGTTACCATTTCTTGCCACTATTCCATGCAGTAATAATAAATTTTATCTCTGTTACGGAATTTTTCTTTGTATTTTTTAAAGCTTTAATGTAAAAAAAGTAAGGATGTTTTCGGTTCTCGATTGCCGCCCCATCGGATAGCGTAATAGAATAGAAAGTGCACTTGTGCTCCCGCACACAGTTGTGCACCAAAATATTTCGTATGCAGTTGGCTAGTCTAAGTCAAACGTCTCTTGCCCTGTTTCTTCCCGCTAACTCGGTCAAGATTCATATGTTTTATCCACTTGGATATTTTGCTATCTTATAAATAAGCATGTATTAGACATAACAAAGACTTGCGTGAGTTATAGAAGACTCGATGCTTATTCCATGCATATATCGCCAATCTTTGTTTTCCATTATTATTACGAAGATTTTAAGTGATATGAAATATCATATTTTTATGATATGTATTATGTAATAAGTATACTCAATATATTTTATATTATAAGGGTAATAATATTATCCTAATATATTTATATATTAAAGAAACACCTAAAATGCTCCATTTATTTGTTCTTGAAATAAAATTTGTCTTCATTTTGAAGTATTCTTCAAATTTATAGATTAAGCAGTAGGTATCTGTGTAGTCGATGATTGATTTGAGGTTAGAAGATTAAAATTGAGTATTTGTACTTTGCCTTCTTGATAATAAATTTTTTTAGTTGATATTATAAATAATAACTCTAAAATATAAGATTAATTGTAAAGCCTTGGACTTATTGCTGTTTTACGATGCGAAGTGAGACTGTGTCAATTAAATTACGAGTTCTTAGATATATATAAAGGTAATTGTGTAAGAAAGTTAAATATGCCTGCTTTTCTGTTAGTGTAATAAAATCTATGAAGAGGACCGTATTTTGAGACGCGCTGCTCGAAGCATATCTGATTTATTTATCCGACTCATTTGCAATCCCACTATTAAATTTGATTTTAAGAAAAAAACGAGAATATTATATGTGGAAAAGTGATTTCGCTTTATAATTGTGTCGAGATGGCCTAGTGGTTATAACACGTGAATCTTAACCGATGATTATGGATTCAAATCCAAACATTTTTTCTTCTTACCACACCGGTTGTTCGACATTAAGTGCTAATGATGGATGTGTTAACCACAAAAACAACACGTAGTCGGCTAATACGAGGTCTACAGATCTTTTTTATTTAACTGGATTATTCGCGACACCTTTGTACTATGAACTAACTTTTTTTAAACATATTCTTACTGGCAATGAGCGTCTAATTCCTCTCTTGTCCGAGGCAATCCCACGGGCGTGCGCGGTGTCATATCCACGCATGTCTTCAACTCGCTCGGATCGCAGCTGTCATCATTTACTTGTGCTCCGCCACCATCTGAAACGAAATAATGCTCAAGACCTGTTTCTTAACAGCAAAACAGAATGATAAGATCCAAAAGATCAAGTTCAGTTTTACAATACTTATTTAATTATTAGTATTTAATATATCGGTTTATTATAAAACAGGTAGGCATATAGGCCACGTGTTAGTAAGCGGTTATCACCGCCCATATTGTTACTGATATTATTACTGTATAAAATATTAACCATTTCTTACATTGCCAAAGCGCCATCAGGTACCAGCGATTGTTTCATTAATATTCATGTATCTATTTATATATTACTGATAATAATATTAGTTTCTATCAGGTGAGATTTTGAACATTGAAATTTGATTCCAGATCTTAATTTGAATTAACCTGATATAAGTCCAAAATATATATAAATATACAAACTGAAATTACTATGTTCAAAATGAGATAACGTAAGAATTAAATATAACAGTAACAGTAACAGCCTGTTAATGTCCCACTGCTGGGCTAAGGCCTCCTCTCCCTTTTGAGGAGAAGGTTTGAAGCTTATTCTACCACGCTGCTCCAATGCGGGTTCGTAGAATACACATGTGACAGAATTTCAATGAAATTGGACACATGCAGGTTTCCTCACGATGTTTTCCTTCACCGTCAAGCACGAGATGAATTATAAACACAAATTAAGCACATGAAAATTCAGTGGTGCTTGCCCGGGTTTGAACCCACGATCATCGGTTAAGATTCACGCGTTCTAACCACTAAGCCATCTCGACTTAAGAATTAAATATAACATAATATAAATATAATTATTAAAATCACCATCTTTATAAAGTGATTTCTTTATCGATTATTGCCATTTTATCTCCTTGACCTTAAAATAATTAGGAACTGGTTTAAGACTCAGACAGAAAAGGAGAAGAGAGAGAGGAGTTTACTTAAAGGATTAAGCTTTGTAGCCATTTTTAATAATGTCGCCTGTATATCTAGCTTACAGCTTACGTCTTAAATCATACGTCTCATGAATCATACATCTCCTAGAAGTTATGAACTCAAAATACCAAAGTAAGCCATGTAAAGTATTTTAGTTTGAAAACAAATTCTACGTATTATTTCAAACACAACAAGAACTGTGGCTTATGCCAAAATTGTATCGAAATTTCAGATCCAGGTATGGCACAAATTCAGTTTGAAACAAAATGTGTTTTTGTCACAAAATGATGACTAATAAAAAAATACTCTTATGGAATTTTTATTTGAGATAAACATAAAACATTATATCAACATTATAAACATTTCAAGGTTTTCTCATTGATTTTATTTACTCAAATTGAATTTGATTATGGTATATAATAACAATCACTTTTAATATTAGGTCCTTACATATGAAATTGGCGTTTTGTACGGTACGAATATAAGGTATTTTTTTTTTGTGAAATATATTTAATCAATTAAAGTATGCACCGTTATTATCTTATGTACTTTTGCCATCACATAAGTAGTTCATTGATCCCTTTACTAAAAAAACCGTGGGGGCGAGAATCAATAAACTCTTTGAAGGCGGTTTGGACTGCCGCATCGGAGTTGAATTTTTTTTCTTGTAAGAAATTGTCCAAATTCCGGAAAAAATGGTAATCTGTTTACCCCGGTAAACAGATAAGAGAACAGTACGGTGGATGCCGCAGACATTCCAATTGTAGCTTATCTAACTTAGTGGTTGTTTGTGGTTTTAGTTACTGATAATAGATATCTGCCGTAATCATTTGGTCAGATTTTAGAAAGCTGTAGTGAACGACATCGGCACTAGTCCACCAAACACTCACAAGTAAATTTTTCTGAGTCAATTTTCGTTTAGGGCAGAATTTGTCTGGGTCTCCAGGGTTCAGCCATTGCGACGAGCGCTTCCGATTATCGTACAGTATCTTCTTTTCATCACAAGTAATGATTCGATTTAAAATCCCTTCATTATAGAGTCGGTTGAGCAAAGTAACACAGCAGTCGACACGTGTGTGCAAGTTCGATTCAGTCAATTCATCATGAGGTACCCATCGTTCAAGTTTTTTTACTTTCCTGATTTGCTTCAAGTGGATTAATACAGTTTTATCACTTATCCCGAAGCCTGCAGCTATCTCTAAAGTGCTTTGTGATGGATCCGCTTCCACAATAGCCTTTAATTCTTCATTTTCCACTTTGGTCCCCGGCCGTCCACGGGGTTGGTTCTGAAGGTCGAAATATCCAGAACGAAAACGTTGAAAATATACCGGTATTTCATGGTTTCAATTATGCGGTAATAAGCGACGCCTAAGAAAAAAATAAAGAGGAAAAAACAAATGAATGACTGTTTTCAGAACTCAAATGTACCCGCTAAATGAATTTATAAATTTGAAATTCTTAACCAAAGAGGAGATATTTCAGATCAAAGTGGTCAGTACGACAAAACGATAATTTCATATGTAAGGACCTAATACACATGTACGCATACACACATGCACAGCGGTCGCACTCGTTAAGAAACCCACAAACTGAAAGCTTATAACATAAATTAAGCCTTGGCCCTAATTTTTTGTTTATTTTAAATCAAAATATTGTAAATTACAGATTTACCATAATTATTGACCTTATATCCTTCCTTTTTTATTTAATTTACTCCATAAAATAAATACATGTTTTAAACATTGCAGCGGGTCCAAGCTCACTTCGGTAGTAGCATCTTCCTATAGCTAATATAGAAAGATACATTATCGATATATTAAATGAATCGACTGTTCAGAACTTATTTATAAGGACATTACTAGGTGGTAGAAATTTGTGCAAGGTTTGGGTACCAGATATTCTACCTCTAAACAGCAATACTTAGTACTGTTACATTCCGGTCTGAAGGATGAGTGAGCCGGCGTAACTACAGTTCCCAAGGGTGGTGGCGCATTGGCGGTGTGAGGAAAAGTTAATATTTCCAAGGTATAAGGGGTGGTGATTACCTAACATCAGGTGGCCCATTTGGCCATCCGCCTACCTATAACATTAAAAATATATATATTTTTAATTGCCAACTTTTGCATCAAATACCGCTATCTCAAGTGTGCGCTTTGTCTTTGCAGAATGCATTTGATCTATATATACATAAACTGAAAAGTAAAACAAAGTTTTCACAAATAAAGGTTGGTTTTCAGATTACGATTATTAAATAAGTTTTGTTCATACAACTGAACTTCTAAAAGTATGCGTCGTATTGTTTTAGATGTCTGCGTTTTTGGACTATCGCAATGGATTTCTATGAAATAATATATCCACACTGGTTATTTGCTGATAAAAAAATATGTAGAATAAAATTAATTCATTAATACAATAAAAAAGTTTGTTTCAATGCGCTTATCTCTGGAATCGGAATCTAATAATCGGATTCGAAAAGTTTATTTTTGTATTATATAACCCAATCTTATTACATCTTTCGAATTTACTTTATTTATTATTTATTTATAAATTTATTTATTATTTATTTATAAATTAAAACATACAGCATAATATAGTACATAAACATTTGATAATGAAATAAGTCTCACAAAAGCCAATAAAGTTTCCACTTTGGCATTGAAACTTGGAGTGAACCTAACAAGAACAAGTTACTAAAACCTTTTTGCCGCATCAAATATTTCATTATATGGAAATGGTCCTCCAGACCGATTTCGGCCACGGAGGCCAATCTCAAGAGAGATTAGGCAACTGCGCAGGACATATAGTGCACAAGTGGTGCACTCTGTATTCCCTAGCTCTCATAATCCGATGCGACGGCAATCCAACACGACCGAAAAGAGTTCAGGCACTGGACCAACGGCTTTACGTGGTTTCAGAGGCACGGAAGTGTACACTACCAAGTTCCAGACTCCGGGCTGCTTTTGAAAATAACTTTTTATTGGCCCGACCTGGGATTTGAACCCAGGACCTTCGGGTCTGCGGCCTTGCATCTAGCCATTAGACCAAAGAGGCAGTCAATAATCAGTATATAATGTGTTGGTCACATGTCTGCCTCGTTGGTCTAATGATTATATATTTTAAGACTGCAGATCCTGAGTTCAAAACATAGAACATAAAAGAATATTTAGTATTTCCATCCAGAAATTCTTGAAAGCTCCCCAGAGTTTGAATGTTAGCTGAGTTCATACACCCGTAGCCGCCGAAATCGTTTAGGAAGACCTTATTATTTTTCTTTCTACTAACAATTCAATTGAGAGCACAATGAAAAAAGTCATATGTATGTTAATAATCCATATTAAGTAATTACAATTCCGTCTATAACTCTTTATAAAATACTATCCTGACCAGCTGATTATTATCAACACAACCATTAAGGTTGTATAGCACAAATTTTAAGACAAGTTGTCATTTAGTATTTAGCATTAACGAAGGATTTTAAAAAATTGTATTTGAAAAGGGAGTTACACCTTATTCTTCACACGATCATTCTGTTGATTCAAGCTCGCAAAATAAATACAGATCTTTACGTTTTTTTTATAACAAAACAAAATGAACTAGTTTGCTTTTGAAAATAACAAACGTACGTTATTTACTTTACGCTATCATCGCACGGTGACATGGTTTAGCAAAAACGTTATTTATAACCATTTCAAATAGATTATAAATAAACAAATGATTTTTAAACTAATTATCTAGAATACAAAATTAACAAGTTATATTTTAAAAATACTTATAAATGTCTGGAAAGTTGAAGAACAAGCTAAGGTCACTTATAACAAAAATTTATATTTAAAAAAACAATTATATATTTTTTTATCTTGAGAGGATGATCTAAGTTTTAACGAAGAAATGCTACTCAAATTATAAGCGCCATTCCATATAGTAACACTTTCTATAATAATTATTTGTATTATTTATCGGTAATTAAGCATTTCTAAATCTATATGACACCAAGTCAAAGCGAGAAGGCCTATTGAATTATTCCGGTATTTAGTATTCCGAGATCGAGTCCGGACAAGTACCACTGAATTCCTATGTTCTTCATTTGTGCTTATAATTCATGTGCTAAGCGCTGAAGGTAACATCGTGAACAAATCTGCGTGTGTACCGACCAACGCACATAGAAGCAACGTGATGGGAAAAGCACCAAATATTCTCAAGGAGATGAGCCTTTACCCCAGCAGTGGGACATTTACATGTTTTATATTAATAATTATACTACTACCTACCTACCTACTACCTACTCGCGATGTGATCGATGTGCCTAATGAGAGTTTTTTTTTTACTTATTCGTTAGCGTTGACATTAACTACGATTTGTGTGGTTTTATGAATAAAGCGCCTTCCACTGTCAATGATCTTTATCTATTAAAGGCATTAATAAATTATAAAAAAATAATTGTCATATTTTTACTTTTATATAATAAATAAAAACCGCCGAATACATTGTTCATACATATGAGATTAGTATACACCATTAAATTTTCATTAAAATTAAGCCAGTGGGAGTAGCCAGCGACACAAAAGATTACTACAAATACACCCTAACCACACGATTCAATATTAATGCGCCAAATGATGATAGAATCAATACATATTTTGTAGCACGGAACAATATAATTATTAAAGTAGTAAAGCAAACGCTTTTAAATGACTCACTACTGGACAGTGTCCTTGTCTTTTGAGAAGTTTGTTGCTTATTACTACACTACTCGAATGTGTATTAATGGATACGCACGCAGATCATCGCACACATGCAGACACGATGTTCACAAATTAAGCACATAGAATCGCAGTGCCTACTTGCCTGGTAATTGGTAAAGACTCTCGTGTTCCTACCTTAATGTAATGATTTAAAGTAACAAATAGTAGCGTAAAGTCATGTCTCTTGCGCTTAATTTCTGGAAAAAATAAATAATTTTATTTTAAATTGAAGTCAATATTTTGTTAATATACGCTCTCTGTAAGGCCTGCGCCTGTACTCTTTCCGGTCGTATCGGATTGCCATCCCATCAGATTATGAGAGTTAGGGAACAGAGAGTGTACCTGTGTTATCACACACACTTATGCATTATAATATATCCTGCGCAGTTGGCTAATCTCTCTTGAGATTGGCCGCCGTGACCGAAATCGGTCTGAAAGACGTTATTATTATTATCCTTATATATAGACGCAATGAAGCCTACACTTTTTTATAAGCTGTCAACGTAATCTAAGACCGGCGAATGAAACACAGACGAATTGTACGCAATAAAAGTTGTTCACAAATAAAATTATTTAAAACAATATATCTTATTTAAGAGCGCGCATAAAGCCAGCGAAATTTCAGATTTCACCCACGCAAACATTATCCGTAGTCCTCTCGCCTCAACAGCACCGTTGCTTTAAGAAATAAATATTTTTGGTATGGGTGACATATGCCATGAGATGTGTTTTTTTGAGGAAATGAGATGTAGTAAGCACCAAAAGCTTATTGAAATATTTACACTTTCTTATTGACAGCCACACACGTCTTTCGCTTGTTTGCAAATGAACTTTGGACTTGAAAAAAAGCGGTGAAAGAAATTAAGCGGAATGTCTAGATGATCTCAAATATAACAATTATAGATTTAACAGTTATAACAAAATTATAATTTTTATTGGAAATGGCCTGAATGTGATCGTTTAAAGTCATTGGTTTTGTTATACAGAATATAACGAGTCCAAAAAAAAACCAAACTGGATTATTCCTTTGCAAGGAGTTGGTATAAATATCCCATAGAGATTAGTCTAACCAAAGGCAACCTAGAAAATTTTATAACCAAAATTTGGTACAAAATAATATTTGCACCTTACGATGAAATAACAACAGCGTAACATTGTTTTACTCTTATTAAATTATTTTATAAAATCAGTTTAATATGCATGTCGATATTATGATACAGCCAAATAAAAATTTGATATTGAACAGCTAAACCTCGTAAATCAGAACGAACGGATTCATTGGTGGAATACCTATTTAATCTAGCATAAATTATGGACCAAAGCTGTATATCCTCTATTTAACTTACTTCAATTCATTACTATCAAGATCATTGGGGACCAACCACGTTAATATAACATTGCGGCTTCCAGATCCCAAAACTAAGCCTGTACCATTCTAGTAAGTTATGGCTCATCATACATATAAGGTAAGTATGATTTACCAGTCAAATAGGATATTGTGGACTGTGTAAACGAAAAAACATACCATTCAAAATGTATTATAATGACAATTTGCATGGCATATTCTGTGAAACGAATTCATAATAATAATAATTCATTTTTACCTGCGGATTAAATGACAGGTATTTTGGCGGGCTTTTATAAAGTTACATTAATGATTATTTTACAATGATATTTGTGATAACGACTTTATAATAATTAATTATATTTAGCGCAACGATATACACACATACACACACACACATATATATATAGTCACAAGCCATATATACAGCTTGTGACTTTGAAGTGAACATTCTAATTAATAATTAAAGCAACTTAAGCTGTGCAAAGTCGTCCTTTCATTATTTGCCACACCTTATATTTTATTGTTTTGTTAACATTAAATTTATTAATATGAAATGTTGAAAATATTAAGGCAAATTTATAATGGTTTAGTATAGTATTTGTATTTAGATGTAGTATATAGTATATGTTATTTAATAAGCTAATGAGGTATAAATCTTATGTATATTTATTTAATTATTGTTTTACCTATCGTAATATCTCACTCAACGTCACTGCTCTGAGTGTTGCTTGTATTAAACATTTATCGGCCTTACTAATCAACGTTGTTTACTTCATAATTAGTTAACCCTAGAAAGATAACCTTATTATATATTACAGGAAAGATTCACACGACGTTTTGGCGTATGCACTGATTGAAGGCATATATTGAGGATCAGGTATATATTAGGAATTTTTTTACATGTAAATTCCTCTTTAAATTATTCGAATCGCACGTTTCGTTTCTTAACCGATGATCGTGGGTTCAAACCCGGGTATGCACCACTATATTTTCATGTGCTTAATTTGTGTTTATAATTCATCACGTGCTTGACGGTGAAGAAAACATCGTGAGGAAACCTGCATGTGTCTGATTTCATTGAAATTCTGCCATATGTGTATTCTACCAACTCGCATTCGAGCAGCGTGGTGGAATAAGCTCCAAGCCTTCTACTTAAAAGGGATAGGAGGCCTTAGCCCAGCAGTGGGACATTAACAGGCTGTTACTGTACTACCTTTCGTTTAGAAGCTAGGACTGGTATGATAATGCCGCGGTGTTCATTGAAAAATTGTTGTGTTTCGGTTTCATATAACAATTTAGTTCCCTAGGTTGGTGAGGCATTGGCGATGGAAGGGATGGTTAATATTTTTTTATTGTGTCAATGTATATGAGTGGTGGTAAAAATAAAATAACGGACCACCTTTTTCAAGAGGTCTGTCTCATAATGTGGGGCGAACGTACAACTTCCAATCTCAAGAGAGATTAACTGACTGCGCAAGGCATATTATAGTGCACAAGTGTGTGCCAAACACAGGTGCACTCTCTATTAATTAACTCTCATAATCCGATAAGACGGCAATGACACGTGAAAAACATGGAAACATGGAGACCTAACAAGAACAAGTTACTGAAACCTCTTTGTCGCATCAAATATATCAGTATATGGAAATGGTCCTCCAGACCGATTTCAGCCACGGCGGCCAATCTCAAGAGAGATTAGGCAACTGCACAGAACATATTATAGTGCACTCTGAATTCCCTAACTCTCATATTCCGATGGGACATCAATCCAACACGACCGAAAAAAGTTCAGGCGCTGGACCAACGGCTTTACGTGCTTTCCGAGGCACGGAAGTGTACACACTACCAACTTCCAGACTCCGGGCTGCTATTGAGAATAACTTTTTATTGGCCCGACCAGGAATTTGAACTCAGGACCTCCGGGTCTCTGGCCTTATCTAGCCATTAGACCAACGAGGACTTCAATTAGCACTTTACTGTCTGGGCGAACAAATCGATTGGCAAATGTTTATACCATATTGAATGAAAAAAAATCGGTTTAAAATCCTTAATTTACGCGTACAAAGTTGGGGCGGGCAGCTAGTTAAAAAAAAATGAATCAAATTTAACCTTAAAGGCACTGAGAATAAGTACTAGACTTATGTTCACCATATATAGGATTTTTGCACTGATCACATAAAAATTTAGTCATACTTCTGGTTTTTCAAGGACAAAATAAGCAGTATTTTGTCTTCATTGGCAAAGCAATGTCAACTTCTTTTTCAGAATATTTAGCTGGACTCTTTTGAAGATATCCACTGATTTAGATTTTCAAATTTTTAGACAGAGTAGGAATATTCTGCCTTACGGACATCCGAGTAGCCATGAGCCATTGCTGAAATTCTTCATGAAATCACACAGACTCAACGTTTTTTCTTGTTTACGTATAACATTGTGGTAATAAATAACAAATCCATTTACATATACCGTGTTCAAAATCCCATAAAACATAATCATTGGCCATATGTGTGTCTTGCGGCCGGATCATATTAGGTCCTTACATAAGTATTGCTGTTTAGAGGTAGAATATTTGGTACCCAGACCTTGCACAAACCCCTACCACCTAGTAATGTTGTTATAAATAAGTTCTGAACAGTCGATTCATTTAATATATCGATAATGTATCTTTCTATATAAGCTATATAGGAAGATGCTACTACCGAAGTGAGCTTGGACCCGCTGCAATGCTTAAAACATGTATTTATTTTATGAAGTAAATTAAATAAAAAAGGAAGGATATATACAAGGTCAATGTTTATGGTAAATCGGTAATTTACAATATTTTGATTTAAAATAAACAAAAAATTAGGGCCAAGGCTTAATTTACGTTATAAGCTTTCAGTTTGTGGGTTCTTAACGAGTGCGACCGCTTTGCATGTGTGTATGCGTACATATGTATTATATTATATATTTATGGCTTTGAAGTATTAATATTTCCTTCTCCATCACGAAACATGACGATAACGCGTATATCATCATATTAACTTCATGTAAATTATCTTCTATTTCCCTGTTTGCTTTGTCCACCTCTTGGTCGCTGCAATAATCGGCATATTCGCTCAACTCTAACCTACTTTGCGACGTCATTATGTTGAATAGCATCGACGACCAAGAAGTAACGTAAAACATAACCATACGTCATTTCAATGTACTGTAGGTTAACATCTTCGAAAATAGCACACATACCTGAGCGACTAGTATGTATCCTGTGAACTCTTGGGTATTGCTAGGTTGGCTAAAAAAATGGCTGCTGTGCCGTGAAGCGCGATCGAGTAAAAATCTTTTTCTTTCAAATATCAACGCAGTAATGTCAGAAAGAGCGAAATCATTATTTCAATAAACAGCCGCTAAGCAACATAAGTAAGGCCATATATCGTTACGTATTCTAGTTACTATGCACATACACAATAACAGCTACAAACGAATACATTGCTGCAGGAAGACTTTGTGGAGTCGGAAACTTGGGTGTGAAAAGTTAATTTTTACTTCTTGTTTTTATGTAATGATTGGCAGCTGTAGTATCGAAAGTATAGTTATAGGTATTGTTATCGCGGAATTGAAATTGGTATAAACATATTGTTATACAAGTATTAAGATCCAAGCGTATATACAGAACGGGTAGTTCTTTTTTAGATAATCAAAATAATTTCAATATTTGTAGCATTATCGTGAAGTATTCCGTAAGACATCTTTTAATTAAAAGAAAAATAACCAAAATATACTAATCTACTATCTATTTTACTGGTGGTAGAGCTTTGTGCAAGCTCGTCTGGGTAGGTACCACCCACTCATCAGATATTCTACCGCAAAACAGCAGTACTTGGTATTGTTGTATTCCGGTTTGAAGGGTGAGTGAGCCAGTGTAATTACAGGCACAAGGGACATAACATCTTAGTTCCCAAGGTTGGTGGCGCATTGGTGATGTAAGCGATGGTTAACATTTCTTACAATGCCAATGTCTAAGGGCGTTTGGTGACCACTTAGCATCAGGTGGCCCATATGCTCGTCCGCCTTCCTATTCTATAAAAATAAAAAAAAAATAAAAAAAAAATCGAGTAATATCAATAATAAAACGTGATAAGTAAAAACTGTTCATTATTTTTTCTACAATCGTAGTGTAGGCATTTTTTGCCCGTGGTACCTTTTTCGAACCGTTAAAAATTTAAAATCACAGTCACATCTAGTGACTACTGCCGACCTATTTTGAGATAAAATAAATTAAAAAACCATATATGAATAATTATTAAAACTGTTCCATATCAAAATTTTGGGCATTTATGCTATAAATTCTAATAAAGTTGGTTTATCATAATCGGTACAATTGAAACATGTGTATATGTGTTTGTACGTAGATAAATTCACGCACACGCACAAGACATCGGTGCAAAAACACAGAAACCCTAAGTAGAATCTTACAATGTGGAGATAGATGAGTTGTAAAATTATGAACTTATATTATAAAACATTCTTAAACTTTCTAGATGGAAACCTTAATTTATATGAATCGCCTATCGATATTGATATAACGTAATACCAACGTAAATTATTTATTAATTTGTTTCAATACCCAAGACTCAATTTAAGCGAAATCCCACTTAACTATTTAATTTAATATGATATTAATATCGATCAATATCATTATAATTTCATTATATTTTTCAAACTTAATTATATATAAGTAAACTGATTGAATTCGTCATTGTATAGTTAAAAAAACATAATAAACAACATATTATTGTAATGTGTAACAAATAACATTATAGACAATGAAATGCGACGGAATCAATTTGTTTAGATGTGATTATGGGATCTGTAACAAATATCCATAAGTCTTGATCCTTAAGCATGCATAACGTCCCGTTCTCTTGTAATGAAGAATATTGCACACTTCAAACGCGGAGGCGGCGTATTGGTATTATATTACAGCATCAAAATGTAAACCTCTAAGCTTTAAGTTCTAAATATTTTTATAATTATTATTGCGTTTCTAAGTAAATTTTTATATTTTATTTTAAAACAAATGCTAATAAATTTACTATTTTAATATCCAATAACGTCTACATATTCTAATGATTATTTTAACATACAAATAGTTGACAAATAACATTAAATAATAAAACTTACTTGCAATCAAAACAGTTGTAAGCAGAAAAAAGAACATGGTTCCAAAAATGTTTAAATATCCCGTAAATTTAAGCAATTGATTGTTATATCGGTAAATTTATCACTAAAACTTTGTCTTCATGAACTTGAAACTCCAGCTTGAAACTTCAACACGCTCGATTTCAAGTGAAACCTGTATAACGTCCACCCTAGAGTAGATCTCTCGCTTAACTAACGGGAGCCGTAGCGACCTAGCCGGGAGTGTTCTTGTAAGTTATGCATTAGTGACATAACTGAGTTACACATACTCACTATGAATTATTTCATTAATCGTTTAACGATAGCGCATTTACAGTGTTGTCTTATTAAGTGATTTAATTTTTTTTTTATGTAAGTACTTTACTGTACTATGTATGCTGATATTATAAAAGCGAAAGTAACTCTATCTGTGCTTTCACGGGTTATCACCGAAAATTTAGTATGAAACATTCTAGAAACATGACGTGAGGCCTCACCTCATGCATCCACGGCCCCAGGGTTAGGCCCCATTTTTTTTCAGCCCCGAGCGTCGCCAAAACATTTATTCGGAGTGACATATTAATTAAATTAAATTAATAGCTTGGTTTTGTTTCAAAATAAAAATAGCATAGAATATTGAAGTTAAGCTATTATATATATACATCTTGTAGCGGACATATCTACTGCTACATACCTTCATACAAAGTTTTCTGTGGTTACAAAGTTTCATATGATCATAATTTGTAGTAACAACCTTTAAATAACCAAATGCTTAATCTATATATATATAAGTGAAGCAACAAAACAAACAACTTCACATCAAGTAAGTAATTATTAATATAACAAAAATATTTATTAGAAACAAACATACTAAAAATAAAATTTTACCACTTTATAATAATAGTAAGTAGTAGTCAATTAATACGCACGAGAGAAGCCGCGGACAGCAGCTAGTAATCAATTAATGAAATAATAATAATAGAAAATGTTATAATAATTTGACCGCATAACGTTGCAATAGTATGTTTTCTGCTAATATTTACACGTTGATCCGCTTGGCGTCCGCGAACGCACGTTGAGTTTATTGTTCTTGATTACAATAGTGTAATTGATTTTACACTTATCGACATTTCTATTCAATATTGTTATCTCATATTGTGGTAGTTTTTCTCTAAAATTATCATGACTCATGTTGTCATGAAAAATTTCGGTTATGGCGGTCTTAAAGGAAAATCCAACTATGCAGGGCATAGTACAGTGCAAGTGTGTGTGCAAACAGTTCCTCTTACTCTGATATTTCGAGTGGGGCAATTCAACATAACCGGAAAGAATTTATTGTAATCCAACGAGCGGAGTAAAAGATTTCTAAATTGTTGCTACTGAGAATTTCCTCACAGACAGAGCAGTAGTGAATCTGTCTGTAGGCCGAATAGACCCAGTTCAAGAGCGGAAAATTTTAAGAGGTGGCAAAACTTGGTGTTTTCAACCCACACATCAATGGTTAAAAATACAAAAATACCACAGCTCCGCGGTAAAAAATGGAGATATCCATTATGCCTAAGATTCTTAAAGTCCCCCATTAGAATGACCCATTTATTTGCCCGACCGGGGATTTAAGCCTTGGAATTGCACTAGGCGGTAAAATTATGCAAACAACTGAATAAACCTGCACATTCCGGTCACATTCGGATACTAACCGGAAAATGTTCTAAATCTTAATAAATTTTACCACAACACGATTCTATGTATATAAGTTAACATTTCATCTAGAATCTATCACAGAATATTTCTGTTTTTTTTTTTCAAATCGTAAAACGAATTCGAACAGTTCATAACATCACTTAAATAATAATAAATGCGAAATATAAATATGTTCGGTTAATTTAATTTTAACGATAAATTTACTATTATACTTTACAGATAAATATCTTACACTATACAAGATTAATAGTGCGATGCGGCAATTTATCGTTACTGAATATACTTTAAATTACGCACTGAATTATATGACATGCTTTCAAATTATAATCAATTTATAATTTTGCACTATAAGATCACAAAATAGATACATATTCATATTTAACATTTGTACCTCGAGGATGCATTGATGCTGGTATATGAGAACATGAAATTCGCGCTCGTTCCGTCAATAGAGTAAATTTAGACCGGGAGAAATTGTGAAGCGCAACGACCTTTTAAAAATATTGTTATATTATTTAATTTAGTCGAGTTAATACCTCTGTTATTAGAAGGTCGGCTTAAATAGTAATATAAAATTTCTTACTTAATATTATAAATGCGAAAATGAGGTTGTTTATTTCTTTGTTTTTACGCTTTCACGTCTTAATATTAGAATTTTACATACACACGCGTTCAATGCCGCGGGCGGTAACTAGTACTTACTATATTTAATTATGTCATTGATGTCTTGCAAAAACCCATTTTATGTATTATATAGTGAAGCACTAATGTTTCTTTTAGCTTTTGAAGTAAATCTGACGTAGCGACAAATATTACGTCACGGGCTTTTTTGGTGCAATCTTAATAATCGGATCGAAAAAATAAAGCAAACGCATTTGCAATATAAAATTCAAAACTATTATTTTCTGAAGCTGTGTTCTCATACGACTAGGGCTAAAATATCAAAGCATGCAAGCATTCGTAGTTTAGATTTCTAATCAACTTCATGAAATCAGAACTACATAGTTCATTTTCGTGAAAAGCTGTGTCGTCGTGTTTTTGCGTCATATGTGTAAAATTGGAAATTCTACCTTAATTAAGATTAGGCCGAATTTCCGGTGCTGTAAAACTGTACATTTTGTGTCGCAGTTAATCGTCTTTAATATTTTTTAATAATACAAACATATTTTGTTGTATTTCCATAAGAGGTGATATTTGCATAACAAGAGCTTTAAATAGGCGGAGGGAGGTAGACGTGACATTTTCACAATATACTTGCTGACATTTTGTCACGTTTCCCTTGCCTTATTCACAGTTTCTTCTATTTGAAATAAACCCTTACTCATATACAAATTAAAAAATAGATAATGTTCAAATCATTGGCCTGGAATGGTCGCAAGAGTGATAGCAGCATTTCCCCTTTGAACCGCAATTCCGATTCTCTGGGCGAAAAATGAACCAGCCCTCTCGTCATCATTAGAGGCAATAAGGTGTTATATTTTTAATAAAACTGTTTACACTATTAAGCAAAAATATTTCTGACCTCGAATTTATCTCAACATAGATGAAACACAAAATCTTACAAATTGAAGTAAATTACTTATTAATTATTTAATATTAAAAATCCAATTAAGACAAAACAAAAAAAAACACAAATTACAACTTTTGCCAATAACCTTACTGATTTGCAATAAGTTAAACAAATTTTCTATACAGTTTTATAATATAGGATGGCGGACAAATGGGTCACCCAGTGACTAGTAGTTAAAACCACGCATAAGCATTGGCGATGTGAAAAATATAAAACACGTCGCGTCGCGTAAGTAATGCGTCACCAATCTTAGGAACTTAGATGACCTCGTGCCTGTAGTGACACTGGCTCACTTACCCTTCGAACCAGAAACTAATAATACTTTTTGCTGTTTAGCGATAGAATATCTGATGAATGGGTAGTACAGGCCCAGACGGGCTTGCAGGAGCCCGTACCTCTAAGACACTTAAAGCAAGAAAAAAAATGTATATTTAATCCTGATGGTCGTAGTCTGCTTAACTCTCATTCGCCAAGTGTCTTTCGTGAAACGTGCGATAATTCGTTCCAAAATGAATAAATTTGTTTAAAAATCGAATCAATTTTAAATTAAACGTAATATTTGAAGTTCAACAGTGTAATTTTTTTTAATAACACAGTCGTATAGTTTCATAAGGTTTCGCCTGTGTCGCTGTACAACTTTTTCTTTACTTTGGCCACAGTCCAGTTGTTAGCAGACCGTTTCCTATTTCAGCAGTCACTGAACTACAGTTAAAATATGTCGGCGTGAACATACATAAACCACAATAACTTGTAACATGACTATGAATTTTCTAAGTAGTTTCACATTTGTTCTAATATTTATTGGCTTTTTGTTTATAATAAAAATATTCTTTATCCGTATTTGGTATCACGTAAATAAATATATTTTAGTTCGCAGAGTTTGTAAAGAATTTTAATGGGACACTTTGATGATCTCATTCAAAGCAGATTTTTATATTGAAAATGATATTTGGAATCGATCAATAAAAGTTACAATATACCAGACTTTTTATGTTTTATTTTTAATTAAGAGCTTTTCAGACGATTCCAATCGCTTAGAAATCGTAAGCAGTTCAACGACTCGCGTGAATGCAGACTGATCATTAATTTTACGAACGTGCTGGTACGGGTTGGAAGGTTCCAGAATTTCATCCGACACTGCAAGATCACGGGCACGACATAAAACATAAATGAATATATGAAAACACAATTGTGTTTGTGCAGATTTGAACTTGCGATCCACGCGGTCCATCTACTGGCCTACCCGAATTGACTAATAATTTAATTTAATAAATTTACGATAAACTATTTTAAAACATGAATATCGAATTAATAGTTATCATAAAGTATACCGTTGCCTTAAAACAACATAATCTTTCTTTGTCCTAATTATTAACCACCCTATCTATCAAAGCATTTGTAATCAGTCTTATAGTAAGTTTAAGATCACGTTGTTAAACACAGCCGGAAGTTCATTCCCTCGTATTAAAGGATATTGAAAAACAATCAGCGCGCAGTGTCCCGCTGATGTGATAACGTTATTTTCATCCGTTATATAGTAGTGACATACATAAAATGTATGCGCGAAAATTGAGTGAGAGCTTCTTTATGTTAGTACAAGGCGAATGATATTAATTTTGAATCGATATCATAATATATTAAAGGAGATATGTGTACGTATTTCCGTTTTTATTTTTGTAAGTTTCAATGTGATTCAGACTTAGATAAATAGAGTTATTCGTTTTTGTATGAGAACGCACTTTTAAAAGCTAGATGCTTATAAAAAAATCATAACATCTGTAAAACTATGTTTCATGCAAATAAATGATTATTATTATTATTATAATGTAAGATAAGCGTAGCTTAACATAACTGACGAATGTGTGTCGTGTTTTCCGTGGTATCCATGATAAACAGAAAGAGACGATACCTCCAGTAATGAGGATTAAAGCGAGAATTTGAAAGCGGGAGCTAGTAAAAACACAGCTATGCCTAAAGTTAGCTATACTGTATTACAAAAACACAAAATAAATTATTCAATAGTATTGCGGTCATGCAATTTTAAATATTAGTAATAGAACAAGGCAACTCAACGTTATAGACGCGTTCTTATTCTTAGTCGATACGCTCTTGACAGAGCGGTCGTCGTCGTCATGAAGTTGTGGCTAATGTTATTCTCTTCAGGATGTTTTCCCATCTCTCCATGTCAGCTGTCATCCTAGTACACCTATGTAATAGTCTGCCCACTACAGATGTAATTTGGTCATTCCATCGCATAGGCGCCCGACCGTGAGGTCTGATGCCTTCAACGCTGCCTTGAACGACAAGGATATGGAGTCAACGTTTCTTTTGGAGACATTGCCGTAGAATAATAACCGCTAATAGACGCGTTAGGAAACCATATTATTTGTAATTTAAAAAAGTATATTTTTTATTAATAATAATAAGTCCCTTTTAAACTTCCATATGTTATTTACATACAAATTCATACAACAAGGTCTAATTTTGCTCACAAATCTCTATTTACATTAGAATATCACTAACGACTTATATGATAACGTATCAAGCTCTCCCTAGTCAAGCGAGTCTGTTACGTGAGAAGTACTAGTATCATACCGCGTTATCGTTCCGTAAACTCAATACCATCACGATACGAATTCTATAGTATTTCGTGCTTGGGCTATAGGATAGCACAGTCGTAGTGTGACAATAGTAACGACGTGTTAGCGATACGAAGCTTAAAATCACTCGTACTGGCAAAATTTGTTTATTACCAACTATAGGGGGGATCCAAATCTCACTCGAATTTGTGTCGATAACGACACAAATACTTTTTCACGAGATGTTTACGTACTAGGGTTTAATTCTAATGTAGCAGTACTTGTAGATCTTAAGACGCAGAAGAAATCCTTCAAAATGGAATTGTAATTGATTCGATTTTATAAAATTATTAACAGGATTTTGGACTTCCATGAAAAACAGGGCAACAACAAGGTAAAAACATCCAAATTAAATTTTACAAAAGAATCGCTTCTATAGTGAATTTTCACAATTTTTTCTTTGATGAAACCTTCTTTGTTATAGCAGACATGTGGCGGATTTTCTTCAGATCCAAAAAGTTTATAAAAACTCCGGTAGTATTTGAGTAGGCTTACGCGTTTTGCTAAGTCGCTTATTAAATTCATATTTTAATAAAATCAGAGAAAAAGGTTGCTAGGGACTTTACTTAAAATTTGTAATTATAATTATGGAAAAATCTTAGACACGGGGATATCCGGCTAATTTTTTACTACTGATTAAAGTTTTTTGTGACGAGTTTTTATGCATACAATTTGGAGTGTAATATCGGAGAGCGGATATTTATGGTGACACCTATGTGCTCTTGTTATTTACGTAACGTTTACGGTAGCCTATTTGCATTTTTGGAGCTCCGTACCAAAAAATTGTAACTGCAATCATTTTTATTAATTTATTTTTATCAAAATGCAATGAATACATTTATTACTTCAAACCATCACTGTTTCACGGTCGGTGAGCCTTTTGGAGTAAAGATGGTAGTGACACACGGATAAACGTGAGGTATATTATGACATGCGTATTAAAAATTACTCAATTGCAATTATTGTCATACTTGAAATATCACACTCTCTCTCAACTGAAAAAAAAACTTATTTAACATTTCTACGCCTGGTATTGGCCTTGTAAGCGAGTATCAAATTGAACTCAGTGAATTGTTTTTCACCAAAATCACCGGAATCAGCTTCGAGTTTAGGGCGTAGTTATGACGCCCGGTCGCTTACCAAAGGTTAAATTTATTGATTCGTTGTTGATCAATATTTCTTTAACATTCTCATACATAAAGTCTATGTATTGATATATCCATAACTGTAAACCAGTTAGTGTTGTTTTAATTTCCCCGCTTTTTAACTCAAGGGATGTGTTTTTGTGAATTTTGTAGTGCTTAATTTGTTTCATATTACAATTCATGTTTTGCTCGGCGGCTCGGAAAATATTTTATGAAATGACAAATTGTCCAATAAATATTTCGTCAAGTGAATTATTTATAGAATCAGAAGTTTTAAGCCGATGAATTTATGATTCGTAATTTTACCAAACGTTGTTTGTGAAATGATAATATTTTTTTGTGTAATTATTGGCCAACGTATAAAAATGGAATAGGAAGTCCTAAGACATTACTAATTGTAAGAAAAAGGTCACTTTTATGATACCTTAAGACATATAAGAAATAAGAGTGAATTAGGAAAGAAATGTATTTATGAGTACATTTTAATTAACTATTTACAAATATAAAAATATTACAAGCTATGTATATTAATTAAAAAAAAAATAGAAAACGATTATGCCATTAATAGTAACAGAACATCACCATAGAAAATATTAACTATTTCTTTTTACTGTCGTGCGTTGTATTGTGTGCCGAATCATGTAAGCGTATATTACTTTTTAACTACCTTTATTTCTAATCAAGAATAATTCTGCTCTAAGTGACGGTCAATCACTTTTATTGCAGTCGCTTCATTTTAAGCCATTATATTTAATTAAGCCTTATTTGTACACTAAAAAGATGTGTTAGTATTCTTACGATGTAATTTTTTGTACATAAATTATAATGATCCTCTACTTTTTCTTGCAAGTTATTATGACATAACTGATATTAATATAAATATATAATATTCACTAATAGTAATGTAACAGTATACATTTTCATTTATAAAAAAGCCTAGATCCTACTAAATATATATTAGCTTATTATATACACATGTGGGAGAGCAAAGGGTAAATCCTAAACCAATAAGAAATTATCAAACATTTTACCACAAGTGATCCAATGCGGGTAAAATGGACATTATTTATTTGTTGTTCTTATACAAGTTAAACGACACGACTTTGCAGGATAACTTTGCAGGGTTTCAACCCAAGATATATTCAAACGTATCCTATAATATATGGATAATTTATTACTAGAATTAGTATCATACTATAGAACATTTTCTATAACATACAACTTAAAAAATCGCCTGACCATTTCTTCTGCCTTAACATTACTTGGAAGAGATCGCTTTTTAACAATGAGGTCGCCTTTTTTAAAATCTGTTATTTTATTTTGTTTTAGTGTTACTATTTTATTGCTATGCAATAAAATATCATATTGTAACTAAACATGCTGGTTGGCGTGGTTGGTAGATACTTGTCTTTCATGCCGAAGGTTGTTGTTTCGATTTCTACCCAGGACAGACATTTGTTTGCATTAACATATCTGTTTGTCCTGAGTCTGAGTGTAATTATCTATATAAGTATGTATTTACAAAAGAAAAGTAGTATATGTAGTCTATCGGTTGTCTTTTTGGTTTCCATAGTACAAGCTCTGCTTAGCTTGGGACCAGATGGCCGTGTGTGAATAATGTCCCAGGATATTATTATTATTGGTAATTTCATCTACCCATCGGATTTTAACAGTGAGAGAATAGATATGCACCTGTGTTTGCGCACACTTGAGTACTGTATTGGAACAGCTCGATGGAATGAGCTCCAAACCTCCTTAAGAGATTTGCCCAGCAGTAGCAACCGTTTGCGGAATTCAGTTACCCAATAATAAATTTATTATTATCACAGCTCCCTTTTCTAGATAAAATTGTCGTAAAAAGGAAAAAGTGGAAGCGTAAATTGAAGGCACTAATGTCCCTCTTTCACAGTCAATAAAACTAGCTAGACGCTATCTAAACGTGACATTTGTCGTTCCCAGTGTTGTCTATACATACGACTATATGGCAAAATCGTATCGTGGCTGTTGCATATGAAATGTTTGAAAATAATATTCTTGAATGAGATCTTCATTTGCTAATTACAAAAAAAGCGAAAGTTTGGTTAATATAATATTCTGTTTTATTCAAATATTTGCAAAGGGTATATACAATCAGTATCCAGGTGATTTAAAATTATATTTAATTTGACAATCCTTTTTTTTATACTAAGCAATGTCAAACGAGCAAACCGGCCTGTTATTTGCAACATAAACAGAAACTCACGAATATTTTTACCACCTCGATAAAAACTATAAGCTCGATTTTTGAATTAAATTATAGCACTGATTGCTGTAAGGAAAAGATTCAGATTTAATAAAGAAAAACAACTTGAAGTAAAGTTGGAGATTCTTAATAAATAAATAAACAAAGGTCGGAAGCGCAGCTCCGCATTTATTACACTATACCAATATATTATATAATATGTTTCTTCTATCACGGAACTGCAGTCCTATTCTTTAAGAACTAAACTGTACTGTGTGTATCCTATACATATAAATATATAAAGTAAATGACGGTTGTCACACTTCACGACCGTTTACAGAGGTGGATTTGATTTTTTTTCATACTGATTAATTGTACTTGAGTTCTTAGATATTTTTGATAAAATTATATGTTATCAATACATTTACTTTATTATTAAGACTCCAACAAACTTAATGACCTTCGACGTTCCAATATTTTAGACACGCCCAAATATTATTTTATCCGAATTTACTCGTAGCTGGCGAGTCTAACCAATTTCTATGCAGAGTTTAACAAATAACGTTTATTTTTATTGATGTTCTCGACATTATAATAATAGATATTTTTTTTTTGTTTATGTAAGTTTTTTATGAATATGTGAAAATTTTCAATATTACTTTTTAATTTTTATCACACGCTATTGTTAGTATTTGATTGTATTTATTATGTTGTTAATTTACATTATTTATTGAAGAAAATAAAAAGAACAAACGAGAAGATGAAAAACCGAGAAACGTGTTCCTAACATAACAATAATTTTGGAAATACAATCATGATCAACGTACATTATATTCAGTATATATTTACCACTACTGTTTCTCTCTCAAGATAGAAAAGCCCATTAAATAGGTAGGAAATTAATATATTTGCTTCAGTTGATCCGATGTTGAATAATAATGGAATATGTGTTTCAAGGTAAAGAAAAGCATAATCTGGAATACCTCTTTTTATCGTTTCATACAGTAAAAATAACTCTGATTTGCAGCAAGTATGCTCGCAGGTGTATTCTTAGCGCCGTTGGTATGTAAAATAAGCATTATCTGAAAAGAAGCAACAACAGCAAAAAATAATAAATATCCATTTAGCTTCGACAAAGGGATTATTATTCTTGTTTTCTTTTTTGTAGGGCTACATTTTCACTTTGTCAATACCTAATTAATTATATGATTTTGTACGGAAAAAGGAGAGGAAGGCCAGATTAGCGAAGAATAGTGCGCACTTGTAACAATTAATACATTAAAATAACCATTCGCAGTATTCATTCGAAGGTAATAAAAACAAATTGAAGAGAATCTTAGAATTTTTAATTAACTTGTATTTAATATAAGCCTAAAATATTAGTATATTATAAATGCGAAAGTGAGTTTGTATGTTTGTATGATTGTTTATTTGTTACACTTTCACGTCTTAATTATTAAACCAATCATTATGACGTTTTGCATGCGCGTTGTCAATGGTACATAAAAGGAAATAGAGTACCCAGCACAAACCTTTTTCACACGCGCGTGAATTCGCGCGCATAAACTGGTAATGTATAATAAAGAAGTATGTAATATATGACACGCACACACAAGGGAATCAGTGGCAGAGAAGAATCTTGCCAAAATCGTCATGCCATTTGCCATCACGGCAAACAATTTCTTACCTTCTTACTGGTGGTAGAGCTTTGTGCAAGCTTGTCTGGGTAGGTACCACCCACTCATCAGATATTCTGACGCAAAACAGCAGTACTTATTATTGTTGTGTTCCAGTTAGAAAGGTGAGTGAACCAGTGTAATTACAGGCACAAGAAAAATAACATCTTAGTTCCCGAGATTGGTGGCACATTGGCGATGTAAGCGATGGTTAACATTTCTTACAATCCCAATGTTAATAAAATATTAATTTTATTTAAAATAATTATGATGGACTAATTTTCCAATCTAGATTATTGCTAGAGTTTAATCCATTACCAGATTTCAGGCTCGAGTTCGACCGGAAATTACAACATTATGATGTTAGCAGATTGCGTTTACGAGACTCTGAAATTAGGGAAACGGGAAACACGCCTTTTGCGGTTTTAATACAAACGAACCTATTTATTACATATATTTTCAATCATAACACACAAAATGCACAACAGTGGTAGCAAAAGTTACCACACTTATTATAATTAATAGAGAAAATCTACTAAAATTTCTACTTACATAGTTCATTAATTTGATTAATATCATAAAGACTAAATGTTGAACTGCCAAGGTGACCCTTGCTAAGTAGTATTTGACCTTTATTGTGAAACGCATTATATTGACATGGCACGATGTTTTCTTGAACCGACATGCCTTTTTATTATATAGGAAGGCGGACGAGCATATGGACCATCTGATGGTAAGCGGTCACCAACGCCCATCGTCATTGACATTGTAAGAAATGTTAACCATCGCCTACATCGTGAATGCACCACCAACCTTGGGACTAAGATGTTATATCCCTTGTGCCTGTAATTACACTGGCTCACTCACCCTTCAAACTGGAACACAACAATATCAAGTATTGCTGTTTTGCGGTAGAATATCTGATGAGTGGGTGGTACCTACCCAGACGAGCTTGCACAAAGCCCTACCACCAGTAAATAATAATATTATTATAATAATAAAATAATGAAAAGAAAATGATCCAGGTTTACCAGGTTTCAGCTAACCTCTGAAGAGTGTCATTATTTCGCTCTACTGACGTTGAACTTAGCCCGTTGTTATCGTGATCTGAAATACATCTCAGCCTGACCCTTATCGTACTCAACAAACACATGTCAACCACAATACGCTTGTGTACTGAAGTTAAAGCGACTGAAATAAATATTATACCGTTATACCGGTTTCAAATTAATAATTTCCGTAAGTTTGAATTATTGAAACTAAAATAGAAAGAGCCACCTCTAAATACGTTATGTTTTTAGTTTGTCGTAGCTTTTTGTTTGTGTTTGTCTATTAAGAACACTTACTCATTAACTATAATATAATTTACAACATCATCATCATCATCTCTCATCATCATCATCTCCAGCCGAAAGACGTCCACTGCTGGACAAAGGCCTCCCCCAAGGATTTCCACGTTGGCCGATCTTGCGCTGCCCGCATCCAACGGCTTCCCGCGACTCGTTCTAAGTCGTCGGTCCACCTTGTAGGGAGCCTGCCCACGCTGCGTCTTCCGGTTCGTGGTCGCCACTCGAGAACCTTTCTGCCCCAGCGGCCGTCGGTTCTGCGAGCAATGTGCCCCGCCCACTGCCACTTCAATTTAGCAATTCTTCGGGCTATGTCGGTTACTTTGGTTCGCCTGCGGATTTCATCATTTCTGATTCGATCTCGCAGAGAAACTCCGAGCATAGCCCTCTCCATTGCCCTTTGAGTGACCTTGAGCCTTCTTATGAGGCCCATTGTGAGCGACCACGTCTCTGATCCATAAGTCATCACTGGCAACACACACCGTTCGAAGACTTTCGACTTGAGACACTGCGGTATTTGGGATGAGAAGATATCGTGTAGCTTCCCGAACGCTGCCCAGCCGAGTTGAATTCGACGATTGACCTCTTTCTCGAAGTTGGACCTACCTAGTTGGATGGTCTGACCTAGGTAGACATAGTTGTCTACAACTTCGAGTGCAGAATTTCCAACCTTGACTTGAGTGGGTGCAACATGGATGTTCGACATGATTTTCGTCTTGTCCATGTTCATTTTTAGACCCACTTGTTGGGAAACCCTGCTGAGGTCATCGAGCATAGTGCCGAGGTCTTCCAAGGTCTCAGCCATAATTACAATGTCATCGGCAAATCGAAGATGAGTGATGTACTCGCCGTTAATATTGATGCCAAGTCCGTTCCAGTCCAGAAGCTTGAAAACATTTTCCAATGCAGCGGTAAACAGTTTCGGAGATATCACGTCTCCCTGTCATACACCTCTCTGCAGTTGGATGGGTTTTGAGTTCTGATCCTGGAGTCGGATCGACATGGTGGCGTTCTCGTACAAGCACTTTAACACCCTGATATACCGATAATCAATTTGGCACCTTTGAAGAGAATTCAGCACGGCCCAGGTTTCGATCGAATCAAAGGCTTTCTCATAGTCCACAAACGCTAAGCAAAGTGGCTGGTTATACTCCTCAGTCTTCTGTATAACTTGCCGCAGCGTATGTATGTGGTCTATGGTGCTAAAGCCTTTCCGGAATCCGGCTTGTTCGGGTGGCTGGAAGTCGTCAAGCCTTTGCTCGAGACGATTCGTAATGACTCTCGAAAACAACTTGTAAACATGACTCAGCAGTGAGATGGGCCTGTAATTCTTCAGAATTTACAACAAGATAAATTAAATTCCAACCGAACAGACATACTTCATCGGGCTTTTGCTATAGCATCGATTTCTGCTACTTTGGAACCGAATGGTTTATGCAGAGACGATGGCAAGATACCCGATGGAGAGACATTAGTGCCATGGTTGATGGAACGTGTTCTTGTATGGGATGCATCTTGCGTAGATACGCTGGCAGTATCTCATATCGAGAATACGTCTCGTAAGGCCAGTGCAGCCGCTGAAGCTGCTCCAATACTCAAGCGCCGCAAATATTCACTTTTATCCAACGAATATGAAATTGGGGGGCTGGGTTTTGAAACATTGAGTCCATGGTCGTCCGATACAAAAATAATTATAAAAGATATTTCTAAGAAACTGGTCCACACTTCTGGTTACCCAAGAGTTGGCGCTTATTTAGCCCAAAGGCTGAGTCTAGCAGTGCAGAGAGGCAATAATGCCAGCGTCTTGGGTACAATGCCACAGGACAATCTTTTAGACAGCATGTTTCTGCTTTAAATTGTAATGTGTATTTTGTTCTTTTAATTTTAATTTTGTATTTTATAAAAATGTCTGTACATAAAATAAATTATTTTGTATTTAACACAATAATTATAAAAAAATATATATCTTGTTTCGTAAATAGTAAATATATTGTAATATTTAATTTTTGTTTAAATAATAATAATAATATAATAATATCCTGGGACATTTTTCACACATGGCCATCTGATCCCAAATGAAGCCTGTACAGAGCTTGTACTTTGGAAACCAGACAACTGATATACTACATACACTATTTTTCTTTTATAAATACATACTTATATAAATAGATTTCAGTTTAAATATTTGCATGTCATAAATATAGTGAGTGCATGTATATTATGTATAAAGTAAATAAATTGAATTGAGTTAAATACTTTATTCATGAAGATTCCATTGAGAAGAACGAAGAAGAATGTTAATAAAATAAGCACCGCTCAATAGTTCTTCTACCGCCGACCATTATTTTGCTTAATACTTTATGAGTAGGTTCCGCTTTTGTGGGTGAGTGAACTAGTGTTGTTACTGGAATTAGAAACAACATTTTAAATAGAATGGTTGATGACGTATTGTCTGTGGAAGGAATGAATTACAGTTTCAATTTAAATAGATGGATTTAATCATTACTACATATTATATATAAGATGCTCCAACTTTGTCTATCCGTCTGAACGCGATTAACTCAAAAACATACCGTTTTCCCTTACGGATGAAGTAATTCGTGAGGAAGGAATAGGTATCATTCACTTAGGTTTTGTGTAAATTTGCTAGAATATGATGATAATAGTTGAAGTGATGTAGATGCGTATTATATCCGTGCGAATCCGGCATAGGTTGCCAGTTTAGCATAAATTTGACCCATTTCTTCACCTACCTTCGTGGTCGAAATACAATATTTAATATTTGTATATTTCCCGTTATAAGAAGTATGTATGAATAAATACGTATGAAAATATATTGTACTATATTTCCTATATAAAATGAGTGTTCCATTGTTCAAAATAATTATTTTCTCCATCTAGGTATATATTATAAAAAAAGTAAACTGTGTTTGTTTGTTTGCGCCAATTTAAACAAAGATTAATCCGATTAATATGTGCTTTCATATTATAGTAGCTTATTGTATATACCTACATAACAAAACACACAACTTAATTTTTGTATTGTATGCAGAAGGGAGTTAAATTTTAATTGTATGCTGGAGTGAGAGTTCAGTCAAGAAAGAAAACTGTACTTTAAGTTCTCTTTAAGGTGGATAAGCACATACAACCGAGTGAATCTCTTGTATGTATTGCATGTATATTAAAAACATCATGCCTTAATTGTACACGTACGAATTAAGGTCGGATAGATAGCGTATATATAAATAAAACACAGTAATAACTGTTGTATTACGCAAAAAATCTAGAATTACAAACGAAATTGAAATGAGTTTCAACTCTTGAACTAGTCCATACTCCAGACAGCAAACATTAATTTTAAAATAATTGTCTTTGATAAGCAAAGGCTTTTTTTAAGCTGTTAAACAACGTTTACTCTTTAAGAACAGAATAAAATAAAACTATTTAAATACAATTATACTGGAGATTTATTTATAAATTAAATTATAATGAGTTTATTTTTCGGTTTAACACGAAAGAAAAAAAAAGAAAAAAATCATTTGCAAAAGCAAAATGTTATGAAAGATTCTATTTAAAAATATAATACAAGGAATTCTATAAACACAAAAAAAAATTGAAGTTAAACCAATCGACTCTCTGCAGCAATCAACCTTTCCGCGATATTTAATATCGTGTTTTTAATACTGAGAAGAGCAGATTTGAAACCTATTCGACCACGCTTCGCCGCTACGCGTTTATGCACAGACATGTGAAATTTTATCTGTTTTCCTCACAATGTTCTCTTAAATATTAATATTGCTTGCTAAGATAAAATCCATGTATTATCCACTGGGCCGTAGCAGTTCTTTTATTAAAAATACATATATAAATAATGTTTGCTTTCGCCCACGTGTGAGGGTTTATCGTGGACGGCGGCGATACTTATTGCGAGCGATCTGGGAACTCCAGGCCGAGGTACTCGCGGAAGTACATCGGTTCCGGGTGGAAGCCAGGGCGAATGGCGACCGTCCAGGATTAGCGAAGGTTGGGCGAATCAGGGCTGTAGCCCAACAAGCTCTGATCCATAGATTGGAGGAGGACCTGGGATCACCATCAGCAAGGCTGGCGATAGTGTAGGCAATCCACCCCCACTTGAATCGCTGGGTAACAAGAAGGAGCGGCACACTCACGTTTAGGCTGACGCAGGTGATTACCGGACATGGCTGTTTCTGTAAGTACCTACACGGGATAGCGAGGCCGGAGATATCACCCTCCTGCCATGAGTGTGGTGCGCCCCCGGACACGACACACCACATTTTGACGGAGTGTGCTGCGTGAGGGCCCCAGAGGCATAGTTCCCAAGGTTGGTGGCGCATTGGCTATAAGCGACCACTTACCACCAGGTGGCCCATATGCTCGTCCACCTTCCTATTCTATAAAAAAAATAAAAAATACCCTGGCGGCGATAGTTGGCGGAGACCTGTCGCTGCCAGCGAAAAAAAAACGTGTGAGGGCTAATATCACTGACATGGCGAGAATATGTTTTGCACCAATTTAAAGTTAACTCAAATTTTCTTACACGCGAATACAAGTTTATCTACTCCAAGGATTTCAATTTTCTTTCAAAGAGACATCAAAGAAATTTATCTTTGAGAAAACGTCATTATTCCTTTCCATATCGAAGAAAATACAAACTAAACAGTAAAAATGCTGTTTGACAGATTTGACATTTGACAGACAATTTTTTTCCTTTTAACCACAAACCAAAATATACATAACAAACATTCGGTATTGTGTAAATACATCATAATAAAATCACAGACGGGCAAATGGGACACCTATAAGTGGGACATGGGACACCAGTAAGTGATCACCATCGCCCATAGACATTGGCTCTGTAAGAAATATTAACATTCCTTTCATAGACATTGTGCCACCAACTTTGGGAACTAAGACGTTGCCCTTGTGCCTGTAGTCACACTAGAACTATCGCCGCGATCGAAATCGTTCAGGTTATCGGTCTACGTCATCACCATCGACAGCTATAACTTTATATCTTTCCGATGATTCCGAATTCAGACCCGAGTAAGCACCACTGAATTTTTATGTGCTTAACTTGTGTTTATCTCGAGCTTGGGGATGATGGAAAACTGCACAAGGAAATTTGCGTGTTGGATGAAAAGTGCTTTATCTCAACAGTGGGACATTTTAAGGCTTTAACTTAACATAACTATCCTAAGTAATTGCATTTTGTTAAAAAAAAAAACAAGCTTAGGCATTCGCTATAATACTTACTTTACTTTACAGCAGACTTGAAAAAAAGAGGTCATGAATTCTAATATATTTCTTCAACGTACCAACTAAGCTAAAGGCCTACATAAAATATTCATTTTCTAAAAATATTAATTTTATAATTATTTTTTATCTTTATTAAAATCAGTTACGCTTTTCATGTAATTTCGAATAACCTCAAACATATAGAATATTGAAATATATATTTGAGATTGCTTGAATGTTAACAAATGTGACTAATGAAAATATGGTATATTTCCTTTTAAGCCGCTGTACCCCATTTGAATACCAACATTATCACGAACCGAGTACGAGCGTCACGTCTCCCTGTTACGATGCCCCAGAAACGTTGCATGAAAATTATTGTGACGTAGATATTATTTAAATATACTCAATGTACTAAATTAGATTGCAATGTCTTTTAAACAGTTACAATAGTTAAAACGTTTTAGCATAATGATTTCCTTTGCAATTATAGTTAATTAGTTTGTAAACTTTAAATTAACGTTTAAAGTCTTTAAGAAATCAACGGTAATTTCAATTGTTTTTGATTTGTATCAAAATAAATATTACTTTAAACGTATTTATTTATTTGTTTTTTAGATTACTAAAATTTAAATATAGAATATTTTAAGAGCACATAATATTTTGTTGCTTTTGTAAAACTTTTTTATATTAAGATCCGCTTGGTGTTGCTGGGGTCGAATTATCAAAAAATATTTTTATGGACCGACACGACCCATAAAAAATGACGATTAAAAATATATTAATTGAAAAAAAAAGAAAATCACATTTGATACATGCAGTAGTACCGCTGGTGTAATCGAAGCATTTTTAGAGTTTTAGCTGTAAAATGTACTATATAAAAGCATATATGAATTTCTCATTTAATTAATATTAACAAGCGTTGTAGGATACACCGGAAAACATACACAGGAAACTGTACTGTGAAACTGTTTCGTCGCTACCGTAAATTTTAACTATTTGAATACAGATACTGTTTGGATTCAAGAGATGAAACTCCGTTAACAATCACCTTGTGGTATTTTTTTAAAGATTGAAACATGCGTAGACGTACTTTATGTATGTTAATTAACAATATTGGAATTATGATAATTGCATCACAGTGTATTCATGCAAATATTCTTTATATATATGTAATGATATTAATCATTACACAAAGAAAAGTGACATACATTAATTTAATGCAAGAAATAAAGTAAACATTCCAAGCTTACGTTTTAATAAAGTTAATCAATCCTTTTAGGGCTAGGTACACGCATTTTTAATAAAATTTTGCTGTCTATACTTAAGTTGTCACAGATTCTGCGGAGCCGTGACAAGAAGTGCTAGTTTTTATATGCCTATCAGCCTGTGAACGTCCCACTGCTGGGCTAAGACCTCCTCTCCTTTTTTGAGAAGGTATAAAGCTTATTCCGCCATGCTGCTCCAATGCGGGTTGGTGGAATACACATGTGGCAGAATTTCAGTGAAATTACACACATGCACGAGATGAATTATAATCACAAATTAAGCACATGAAAATTCAGTGGTGCTTGCCCAGATTTGAACCCACGATCATCAGTTAAGAAGAATCACGCGTTCTCACCACTTGGCCTAGTGTCTCAGCTCTCTTATATGCCTAATATTTTTTATTTATCCACCAAGTGTCATTAAGAACTATCATAAAAAATAGACAGAATTCTTAGCGCACAATAACCTCAAACTAGCCACCTTTAAAACCGTCTAGAAATTTGTTCTGGATCTAACTGAGTCTGAAGTTATTTACATAGAGTTAAAATTTTACGCTTACATTACCAGTGGTTCTCAATTAGTGGTCCGGCGAACACTTTAAGGCACTTTTAAGTGTTTTACTACAGAACTAAGTACACAATCAAAAACAGCTTAAAAGAAAATTTAACATTTTTTTTTAATAGGCAACATCATCAAATTACCCAATAATGATGTTGACAATTTATTTTATGAAATAACGCCTTTATGTAGTCGTTTTCCGACTTTTGTTTTTCACGATGTACTTATTTTTATTATTAGATAATGAAATAAAATTTCATAATAGGTTTTGAAAAAAATATATATATGTATATATTATAGGATAGCAAAAAAATCCGTATTCGTACTGTGGTCCTTTTTCTACAACGATTTCTTCAATCCTTGAACATTAGATTGCCTTAAGGTACAAACCTATGTATAAAGTACCTTCTTTTTCAATAAATAGGAAACTAAACAAATTCAATGTCCAAACTGTATCAATCACATCTAATTTATCATCTATTTTGCCAATACAGACCTAATATAAATTAGTAGTAATTATGTGCAATTAATTTGTACAATAATTATTTTTTGAAATTATATAGCCATTATTTTGAAGCATCTGGTGTGATGAGTAATTTATCTATAATTGAAAAACGTACATTGTTCCGAAACTTTGGTTAAAATTAATTGCAGATTCAACTAGATTGTTTTCAACTCTCGTTAAGTAAGCAACAATTGCTTGAACTCGTAAAAAGTTTTACTTATGACACACATTGCATAACGAGTAAAATTTTACAGGTGTGGCGCACACCTAACATAGCGTAGCGCTAATATTCGTAACAGCCTGTGAACGTCCCACTGCTGGGCTAAAGGCCTACTCTTCCTTTTTGAGGAGAAGGTTTGGAGCTTATTCCGCCACGCTGCTCCAGTGCGGGTTGGTGGAATACACCTGTGGCAGAATTTCAGTGAAATTAGACACATGCAGGTTTCCTCACGATGTTTTCCTTCACCGTAAAGCACGAGATGAATCATAATCATAAATAAAGCACATGAAAATTCAGTGGTGCTTGCCCGGGTTTGAACCCACGATCATCGGTTAAGATTCACGCGTTCTTACCACTGGGCCATCTCGGCTTTTATATGGCGCTAATATATTGAAATTGAATAAACAACATTTTGGAAAGTTGAAATAAAAACTGAAATAAGTAATACTTAACGACTGGTCTGCAAGTGCGCTAAAACGCATGTCTGTGAAAGGGCGCGTAGTCAAAGCTGGCCCTGGAATAAAACATAAGTAGAAGTAGCTCCAGCTTTATGGCACCTTAATGTTAATGTTAATTGAAGAGAAAAATTAAATGTAAAACATACATGACATGACATGACTGCGCAGCGAAGACTGCAGTGATCAAGATCTTACGAGTTCATTTCTAGATAAGATTTTTAAAGAATAAAGATATTTGAAAATATTTTTCCTAACGTAATAATTGAAAATATTACGTTAATTATAGATCGTGTAAAGTTCTCGCTTTCAATTCCGTTTATTACCTGGCTTCATTTTAATTTAACAGCGGGGAAAATGTTTTTTTTTTATATATCGAATATTATATTTCCGAAACAAAAACAATCAATCCTAACGCAATTGTTTTAAAATTTATTCCATATACGTCGTATTCTATTACATACTTAATTACATGTATTGTGAAAATTAAATAAAGTTTATTAATTTTAATAAAATACGTTTCGTTTTTGTGTAAGACGCCTGTAGTGTAGGACGTGTGACAAGATGGGCCGACGATTTAAAAAAGGTGGCAGGTTCGGGATGGATGCGGACTGCCCAAGATCGGGATGGTTGGCGTTCTATGGGGGAGGCTTTCGTCCAGCAGTGGACGGTAAAAGGCTGAAAAAAAAAAAAAAGTTTCGTTTTAAATTACTTGTTATTAAAAAGTTGTTTTTTTATTCACGGTACGTACGGTAGTTACTCAATGTTCAAACCGGAACACGACAGTCCTAAGTATTGTTGTTGAATATATAATTAATAGGTAATAGCTACCCGTCTTAATTCAAAATATCTTATAAAATTCTGAATATTAATAAATTCAAGTCAAATACATTTTCTTCCAAGAACTAATAGTCCGTTTCCTGTGCGTATCTTTAAATTAAGTCAAGGCTTTGGCTATATTTTTTCTTAACGTTGCAATATTTGGCAAACATTTATGTGTAGGGGTAGAAAATTTAGGTCGATCATTGAGAATAATTTATTTCATCCCTCAAAAGAAATCTTGCGAGAAAAGTAACACCTTAGCTTACTATCTTTTTTTTTTTAATTATTATCAAAATGTTAGATACATTTGGATATATTCATAGTTGTAATCGAGGCGAGTTAAATCCTTTTAAGTCTCCCAAGATGCGAGACACAGATGATAATATATTGTAGAAACTCCACACAGGAAAATTTAACAACAATTAATAGATATATAGTAATTAATACCAGTAACATACATATTAGATCAAGTAGAATTTTAAATATAACACAATTAACGAATTTAATTTTTTTTCGGAACTAGCTCTATTGTTCTTTGCCATCTACGCTCATAAAGATATTTTTTATGTACAGTATTTAATAATGACTTAAAGAATTAATTATATATAAAAGTGATTTCTTATAAAATACACAACAACAGACAAACGAGACAATAGTATTTAAGTTACTGAAACAATACGACGACGTTGACGAGCCGGTTGGCATGGTTGGTGGATGCTTGCCTTTCACGCCGAAGGTTGTGGGTTCGATTCCCACCCAGGACAGATATTTGTGTGCATGAAAATATCTGTTTGTTCTGAGTCTGGGTGTAATTATCTATATATGTATGTATTTACAAAAGAAAAATAGTATATGTAGTATATCAGTTGTCTGGTTTCCATAGTACAAGCTCTGTACAAGCTTAGTTTGGGATCAGATGGCCGTGTGTGAAAACTGTCCCAGGATAATATTATTATTATTATATTTCTATGAATTATTTTATGAATCTGTGGCAGTTGTTTCATGTCAATACAGTCTTTTATAATTTGATTATAATATTTAATGATGAAACTTTTAAAATTTGTTTTGTTTAAGTTCAACAGTTTTTTTTTTTAATCCTGATGACTATTGACTTATCGTATTTAATAATGGAAACAAATACAAAATAAGACAAAATACGTCTTTTCTCTCGCCAGCCACTTATTCTCACTTTAAGGATTTCTTACAATTCTAAAAGCAGAGAATACTTTTCCTAACCGTTTCGTTTGGCAGTTATTACATTGAAAATAAATTAGTAAGTATAATGCTACTAGATTTAATAAATACATTTAAATTTAGATACATGATTATAAGATTATATATTTACATCGAAAAAATTAAAAACTATTTTTACACCACGTTCGTGCCCTTTATTACACCGACTTCACAACACCCTTGTATCCAAGACATAACATTACAAATTATTAATATTTGATATTAATAAGTGAAATGATGGTGTATGGATCCACAAACATATATCAACACCAACACCATTCACAATGATTTACGGGAACGGGAACTTTAAATAATTTTCAATAAGACCAGCTTACAATTATTATGTTGTTCCTTTTTTTAAAACATCAAAAACATAAATGTGAAATGAGAGCCAAGTTCAATATTATGATATATGCCTTGGTTGTTCACTTCAACGACAAAAGAAGTGATATCTAAATGGATGCCAAGTTCAATGGTCAGTCCTGAAATTTATTTATAACAACATAAAATATTTTATAACAACTTAAAATATCAATTCTTCTTATAACTTATGAATTCTTATCATTAATTACCTACTATAACAGTCATGGAAGAGTCATATGTTCGATGGCTAGTTTCTACGAGGCAAATTTTCGGAAGAATAAAATAACAACTGCCTTTGTAAAACAACTCCACTTGCTGTGGAGTGCCGGCTTAGAATAGTACTCCCCCTATCTCATCTCATAGGTGTCGTTAGAGGCGACTGCGGGACGGGGAAAATGGAGGATGGGCAGCAGCGGCGAAGGACCGGGAGCTTTGGTGCATCTTGGGAGAGGCCTATATTCAGCAGTGGATGATGATTGGCTGTTGATTGATTGATTGAAAATAACAACTTATAGCATTAGAACTTGCGAAAGCTAAAATATAATTCGAATATGAAAACTAGCCAAGTCAGACCTTAGGCTTTAATATATTATCCTAAGTTATAAGAAGAAATTAAATTTTAAGTTGTCATAAAATATTTTATGTTGTTATAAATACATTTCAGAACTGACCATTGAATTTGTCACCCTTTTAGATATCACTTCTTTTGTCGTTGAAGTCAACAACCAAGTCATATATCATATTATTGAACTATCATTACTTTTTGTGCAGAAATTATCTAGTAATTTTTATCATTTTATTATAATTTTTCAATTAATTGATTCTATTAGGAACACTTACTGTACTGTACTTAGCCTGTAATTTAAGGATTAGCAATCAAAATTGATGACAGCCGATCTTAAAGTACATTTTAAGGTCTTCACGTGAATATTCACGTGAAGACCTAATGTAACGTTATATATATAACGAGTGGAATACCACCCTTAATTTTTTTTCAATCTAAACATATCAGTTTGGATTAAAAACTCACTTAAAAAGTCACTAAGAGTTTAGTTGACTTTCGTATTTATTCCATTATTAACTGGGATTTAGTATTAATTATTATAAAGCTAATGAAAGATATCTGGAATTGAGACTGGATGGCAATTTGTCGTGGAAAACTCACATAGAAAAAATCAAAGCAAAACTTTCTTCATGCTAAAACTCATTTAACAGAGCTTCAAATTATTTAAAACAAAATTATTAATAAATACACCAGAAAAATAATAAATTTTATTATTTTTTAATTTTAATATCTTTAATATAATAACTTATGAGATATTTTAAATGTAATTAAAACAAAATATCATATATTTTAAATTCGATGACAGTCGTTCAGTTCTCTTTTTTTATATATGCGCGGGAAAACTATTTTTAAATTTTTTTTACCAAACAATACCAGTGACGTTCTGAAACCGATTATATTTTTATTAAATCAAATACAATACATAAATATGTAATTATTAAATATATAAAATGAAGTACATAAATAAGTATTTCTAAATTTATTAAACTTATTTTTCGATACCCATATTTAATACCTACTACAAAAAATTTATACAGACACTAAAAATATGAATATTAAACAATCTACTAAACAATACAATACACAAACTACTAAAAAGTCTCTCCATACTGACTTTTCAGTTCACATTTATACACGAAGTAACAAAGCGAAGTTGTCGCCGAGCTAGTTGGTTGGTACTCCCGAAGACTCGAACAAGCTACGGTAAAAAAATGATTACATTCGAAAGTGCGCTGATTTATAACAAATTACCTTCAATAATTAAAAATTGTAAGTCAATGCAAATGTTTAAATCTTAATTAGCAAAACATGTTATAAAGACCTATTTTTAATTATGTACACACCTACTACCAACGTATTGTTTACCACTTTAATTACTATTTTCTTTTGTTTATACTCGTAACGATACTACTTTTTTTTTCTTTTATAATTAGATTAATATTATATAACATACATAATATTATACATAATATTTGATATTTCAAGAACTACCTACATAATATTTTCTTTAAATTGCAAACATTTCTCATGTAGGTGACTGTATTGTCTTTTTTGAGGAATAAATGTATATAAACTGATATAACTCAATAACTGGGAGAATTTACAATTTTGTACAGCCTATAATGATTCTTTGTAATTATTTACAACTCAGTTAAGTTAAATAATGTTATAGGCTTCCAATAGGAACAAAGAAACAAAATTATTCACATATTATATATTCATAATAATATCAAACGCTAGTTTGTGAAAGTATTTTCGCGTCGTTTCATAGATTATTTAAAGTTTGCTCATTCGTTTAAAAACGAATTTATTTTCTAATTTAGACGAACGGTTTGCATGAAACATTTTTAGACGAAAAATGTAGTTTTCATCAAGACAACAATACGATTTTAAATAAACACCGAAGATAAAATACAGGTCTTTTAAAATATAAAAACAAGAACACGAAAAAATCATTCTTGTCACGTCGATTACATTCAAAGCAGGTAAATCTACGAAGCGCGTACTAATTTAAATATATATTATTATGGCATAAGTTTTATGTAAGTATATTGGCTTAATATTTTTTTCAGTTAGGCATTATGAATTTATTCTACGAATAATTATTATTTTTCTTTGAACACCCTACAAAAGTGAGTAATCAAACTTGTTAAAAAACAAAGTTATTTACTTATCTAAAATTTGCAAGTAAATTGAGTTTTAATGTATATACCTGAACAAAATTAACTATTAGGGTCAATAAATAAAGGAAATTAAGTTTTATATTTTATGGAAATACAAACGACATGTGTGTCACCGATTAAAGTGACGTCTTGAGAATTCTGGCGAAGGGGTACAAACGGCGTCAACCAAGGAGAGTAGAAACTACACCCCAAACCGATGGTAACTTTAACCTTTAATTATTCTTGTTAAATGAGGATTCAAAAGTGCTCATAAGAGCCTATTTGAATAAAATATATTTTTAATTAATTTGTTTTTGAACTCTCTCTAAAAATGACGATCCAATGCAGATAACTATCATGGACATCTTGACCGAATACTATAAGCTTAGCAGAAGAATCTAACAACAACTTTCAACAAAAGACCAGCAATTTTCTTGAAAGGGTTAAGGAAAACACTAGACAACATTCGGTTCAATCAAGAAGTACTAACTATAAAAAGTATCGTGTCTTTTTTTAGGGTTTAAATTTTGTATAAAGAAAACTTCTTTATACAAAATTTCATCAACCGGTTCAGCGGCTTAGCCGTGAAAGCATAACATACAGTGAGACCGCGGTCAGACAGATTCTTTCTCATAATTTATAATATTAGTAAAACATAAATTAACAATAGAAAACTTAATCAGCATTCTTGCCACTATTCTAAGCAGTTACGATTTGTACGTAACCAATTTTTATTTTTATTTGTATATATTTATCTTTCATCTAAATAATTCTGTAATAAGCCATACCACCAATAAAATGTAACAGTAATTTAATTAAAAATTGTACATGTCGTCAAAATTCTTAACAAATCGATTGTCCTGAGTAACGACAAAAACATACTGGCACGTTATAAAAAAGTAATTCAAAATAATAGAAAAAATACACCAAAAGGAACTGATATCAAGTCTGTGGAAATCTGTTTTTATTAGTAAGAATTTATATTCTAACTACTTTACATGAAAACTTAGTAGAGCTTGCGTAGGTTTGAAACCCGATTTTAAAGTATATCCTTATAGTGCGTACGAGCTAAAGATAGTTTGTATACAGTGATATATTTACACCATAACCAAGGGATCAAGTGCCCGAGGTGGCAGGTCTTTTAGCGTCAGCCTTTGTTAACCGTTGCCCGTTTTTTGTTACTTTTTGATTTGACTTTTCTAAATGAATTTGAATAATTTATGTTAAGAACATCACGGTAAAATTTTATTGTTTTATGATATAATAGTTACCTACTCTTAATTAACCATTAATAATAATTAATTATCATGTCATATAATGCGTCTTTTTTTAATTTAAGGGGTGGATTTTTTTGGCACCAATTCTTAAGTTACGCTCCTGGTGGAATGTTAAAAGCCAGCAGAAAAAGATTTATCTTGTGCCAAATTCGGAACGTAAAGATGGAGTGCTACAACCGTACGAAGCGTACATTATTTGATGAATTATTCAAGAACAAGCTGCGTATTTGACTTGCCTAAATCTTGATAACAAACATGATCCATCAAACGTCATTAATATATTTTATATTACCTTATGATATTTTTTTTTTGTTTATTTAAATGATTTATATGAATAGCTCATTGCTTTGATTCGATTCGTCATTTATGTGATGTTTTAATGATATGAAACACTAGCTTTGATGTCTAGTCGTCAAGATTGTCTAATTTCCGTTTAAAAAAAAAAACAATGTTTTCCTTTTTATACGCTTTTGAATCTATGAAAATCTCAGTAGGTTATACTGCTCAAGCAATTTTATCGCTTATAATATAGGTTTATTTTTAACAATTATAACTTGAGAAAAACATTAAATTTTGTAAAACAAAATTGTCTTTTTGGCATAAAATTCCAAGCGGCCATAATATATATAAATGTTATCGTTTACGGAATAATATTTACTTTACTATTCCCACCTAAGTCAAAGGTGTTCGCAAAAATTCACTTATCTTAGACAGCAGGCTTAAAATTGAATGGATTCATTCATTCATTTGAACCTCAAATGCGAACAGCTTTTTCATCAAATTTAAAATTCAAATTTTATTTTATTTTAATAATAGCGAAATGATGTAGAACAAAAACAAAGATTAATAATAATTGAATCAAATTATATTTTATGTTGGGTTTGTGCGGACAATCAAATCGAATCAAATCGAATATATAAGTATTCTTAAAATGGCTTATAAATATTTCATTTATTATAATGATTCCTTTTTAAAGGAAACTATTTCTATAAATAAACACAAGAATAAATATAATTAAATAGTAACTTAAAAAAAAAACATTTTTTTAACAAACAGACGGCATTCGGTTAAACTCTGGCCATGTTGTAGTTTGGTCAAGTGCTTCAAATGAATGACCTTATCGACGTTTTCATCGATACATTTAATATAACCTTTATGTAACTCATTTTAGGTTCAACCCACGAGTCAAAATGTCTCCACAAATTAAATTTTGTTTGTGGTAATTTTAAGTTAATGTTACCTTACCTTACTCATTACAACCCCGTCGAAGTAAATTGCTTAAAACATATCGAAAATTAATTTATTCATTATAGATCAGTAGCTTCGTCTGCTTAATAATTTGAAAGGTTAAGAACATTTTGTCTTATCAATTTAAATGGAAGTTGAAATATTTTAACAAATTAATCTTGACTTACTCGACTTAATATGAAAATGCTCTTAACTTCCTTAACTTAACTTTGACTTAAGCTCCCTAGGTGGAATGGAGGGCTTCAGTCCATTAATCAGTTCTATCTTGGGAAAAGCTCTTAATTTTTGGTCATGTAGACACAATAATTATTTTTTTTATCTGATGCCATTGAGCGACGCGAAGTTTATTTAGGATGATCGTTTTCTCTTTCCATGAATTGTTCCAACTCAGAGTTGGTTTAGAATGTGATCTTGGGTAAAACCGTAACTTTAAAATTGTGTCCGTGTCCTATATTCTTAAGTCAGAAAAAAAATTATTATTTTCTAGGCAGACAACGGGAAATAAAAGACTTAGATCCTGTAGACTAATAATATTGTTCGTCTAAGTATCACAATCACAATAATTATAAATAATACCAACAGGACGGTATTTAGAATAATAAAGCAGTAGATTTTAAGTTCCCATATTCGTGCAAGTTTTCTAAACCATCATATGGATGCAATAAAGGTTACATTTCTCTAACTTTGACGTTCACATTCTAGAAGCAACGTCTCTTAAAGCCGCCTCATTAAAGTTACTAGTGTTTGCGAAGTGATACTCGACCACAATCCTTATTGAAAAGAGAAAACTACTCTTCTATCTACGTCTATTTCAATTTTTTTTATTGATAAAACTTACACTCATCAGAAGCTACCTAACAAAATAAGTTGGCGAACAGACGTGAAAAAAATACTGAACAAAAACATTTTGAAAAAACACTTAAAACAAATAATACACATCGACGAAAACGTAAGTATAATTGAAATTAGATTGATATTTTATGGCAAATATGAAATGTTAAAATAAATTCTAACTATGGAAGAAAATTTCAGACTCTAATGGGCTTAATGACGCAGATAAATTTGAGGACATTTGAAGTCGTACGTACGAAGTAGCTCCGCGAAGAATGCATAATGACCATTTTAAATCTACTACTATAAAGCAAAAGAGCTTTTCATGGATACCGTCGAAATGATTCCTGCATACAATTCCGTCTTGAAATATATAAACTGTTTTTTAGAGTATTTATATTGTACACTTATTTTTATCATGAGTAAAATTTATTTTAATTGTGTGTGAATGTCCGACTGCTGAGCTAAGGCTTTTTTGAGGAGAAGGTTTGGAGCTTATTCCACCACGCTGCTCCAATGCGGGTTGGTGGAATACACATGTGGCAGAATTTATTTGAAAATGAACACGTGCAGGTTTCCTTTACCGCCAAGCACGAGATGAATTATAAACACAAAATAAGTACATGAAAATTTGGTCGTGCTTGGTCAGGTTTGAGCCCACGATCATCGGTTAATGATCGGTCTATAAATCAATAATCGGCCGGCTCATATTATTTTAATTAAATGAATCAATATTTAAATTAGAAATATGTTTTTTATTAAATATATAGATGAGCGGGCGAATGGGCCACATAATGAAAAGTGGTCACCACCACCCATAGACCTTGGCGCTGTAATAAATATTTACTATTCTTTATATAGCCAATGCTTTGAAATTAGGATGTCATGTCCGTTGTGTCTGTAGTTATACTAGCTCACTCACCCTGCAAGCCGGAACACAATAATATTTAGTATTGCTTTTTGGCGATAGAATATCTGATGAGTGTTACATACTCAGACGGGCTTACATAATGTTTTTCATTTACTTCCAATAATTTTAACCATTAAAAATGTTTAAGTCTGCATTTCATCTGTTTGTAAATAAAAAAATGTCGTATTGCTTGTGATAGTCGTATTTAACAAGCGATTGACGACAATCACCAAATTTAACAAATCTAAAATTAAGCTGTCTTCTCGAGAAACCCATTTACTCGACAAACTTACTAAAAAAGTCTAAAGAGTCTTCTCAATGCGGATTATGGTTGTCAAGCACGCTTCAAGAATGCTATCTTTTTTTTCTTCTTTTTAAATTTAAGATGTCTTCTATTATGACTTCAATTATGACATCTAACGATAATAATAACGACTACCGCCACCTACCCGGTGGCGCCTAACAGTTAGTTTACCACAAAACAACAATGCTTTGTTGTGTTTTTTATGTCATTCGACTGGCCGGTTGGCGTGGTTGGTAGATACTTGCCTTTCACGCCGAAGGTTGTGGGTTCGATTCCCACCCAAAACAGACACATATATACATGAACATGTCTATTTGACCTGAGTCTGTATAATTATCTATATAAGTATGTATTTACTAAAGAAAAGTAGTGTATGTAGTATATCAGTTATCTGGTTTCCATAAGACAAGCTCTGCTTAGTTTGGGATCAGAGGCCCGTGTGTGAATAATGTCCCAGGATATTATTATTATGTGTTTCAAAATGAAGCTTAAGTGACCCATTGTAACACAAGTCAGTCGTTACCATAATTCATAGCCCATATGTATAGCCAGTGTTGGATATAGTCAATGTATATTATCAAAACATGCATACGAGCAAATACTCGTTGTTGCAATAGGTATCTGAAAATTGTGTTTTCTGTAAGAACAAACATGAAATTAACCGTAAAAATGACTGTGAAATGTAAAAAAATTATATGCAACATTGACCATGCGTTGGTTTGGCCGCATTAGCCGTAGACCACCAGACTATGTAGGGAACCAATGCCTGGTCTTTGTGGTCGAAGGCCCTAGATCCCGCGGCAGGCCCAAGAAGCGCTGGCTCGATGTTATGAGGGGCGATATGAAAGAGCACGATCTCACTAAGGAGGACGCTTTAGATCGGGCAAAGTGGAGGCATGAAAGCGGACCCTGGCGTTACTAGGCCGGGAAAACGCTAGGCAGAAGAAGAAGAAGATTGACCATACTAATTGTAACGTTTCAATAATATACGCATCAAAATAGAATATCACAATAAGTCGATTATAATATTATTATAAAAATGAATTTTTTTATTTTACCCTTTAATGTAATTAAATCTCACTAATATTTATAAATAAAAGTTATAATATTTCTAAAAATCTTAAAAAATAATTTTAGTTTAACAACGAACTTCTACTATCACAGTCTACGAATAAATAACATCACATATTAAGGAATATTATAATTTCAAAACGATTTGTTTATGTAGCAGATATTATTAATAGCAACAAATATACCACAAAACATAGCCGTGTTTTTTACCTGTCAGTTGAAAAATGTTAAAAATAATATTATTATGTACTAATTATATAAAACATTTTGAATGTTATTTCATATGACGATGACGAATTACTTATAATTTGAATTTTTCCAACAATATCAATGTGATATTCTGACTACATTATTCTTTATTTAATTAATTCGTTTTTTTATTATAAGATAATAATATCATGAAAAAAATTTTACAAACAAGAAGTAATATTGAAAAAGAGTACATCAAATTTTGTAATGATAAAAGTTCGATATTTATTCAACCGCCTTGTATAATATTCAATACACGAACCAACGAATGACAATTTATAAGATGATCATTATTTTGTCAGCATAGATGAGTAATCCGCGCGGTTACTAGACAAAATCTCGCTTAACATTATGTGACGTTCAATGAACGAGCTCGAAACTTTACTAGATGTTCAGCCATCTATAAAATAGGCCTTCATATTTATGAGTAGTCTGTATACTTTGAATATGATAAGACAGAACATCGTTCAATATCATTATATAGTTTGTGGTCCAAATCTTAGCAATTTCAATTTACCACTAAGTGTGGCTTTGATATATAAAAATATTTAGCCGAGATGGCTCAGTGGTAAGAACGCGTGAATCTTAACCGATGATCGTGGGTTCAAACCCAGGCAAGCACCACTGAATTTTTTTGTGCTTAATTTGTGTTTATCGTCATCTCGTACTTGACGCTAAAGGAAAACATTGTAAGGTATAATTTCTTTGAAATTATGCCACATGTGTATTCCACCAACCCGTATTGGAGCAGCGTGGTGGAAATCTTTTCCTCAAAAAAAAGGAGAAAGGAGGAGGCCTTAGCCCAGCTGTGGGACATTTATGGCTGTTACTGTGGTTTTGAAAAGCTAACTATAATCTTATACTTATTGACTATAATACTGTTTTTTTATAAGTAAATAGACCTCTAAAGACGTGTGGTTTACACCTTCAAATAATGTTTTCTATGTTTTTATTTCCTGGAACTACTAATGACTATGTATAATTTAATTGTACTCTATATCTTATTACACTCTGTTGGTTATAAGTCTTACTAAGTCTTCCGGTGCTAAGCACTTGAACCACAAGAGCTTGCCACAGTCTCTGTTGTGTAGTCCGGTTGTTATTGCTATTATTTTAAATGCATAAAATATAACTCTTTTGATACATTTCTTATAGATAGTTTCTTTGTACTTGTGACATTTTCTCTTCTTGTTTCTTTGTTACGTGTAATAAAACAAGCCGTTGAAGTTTTGCCTTACATAAAAATTCAAAGGAAAAAAACTGATTGTCACTCAAAGTAATTCCTATAAGTATATTTTGAATAAATATTAAAAATTTATGTGTGGCTACCTCAAATGATTTATCAATTAAGAAATTTTACGATATCGACATTACTTTTTAAATTAAAATACTTTAATTATGTCTGAGATATAATTATAATATAATATCCTGGGACATTATTCACACACGGCCATCTGATACCAAGCTAAGCCAGAGCTTGTACTATGGAAACCAGACAATTGATATACTACATATCCAATTTTTCTTTTGTAAATACATACTTACATAGTTATTTACACCCAGACTCAGGACAAACAGAAATATTCATACACACAAATGTCTGTCCTGGATCTGAATAGAACCCACAACCATCTACGTGAAAGGCAAGTATCTACCAACCACGCCAACCTGCTCGTCCATTTTTTCATTAAATGATTTACCTACTGCTAATTAGTTAAGTACTCATAGGACTAATATAAACCTTTCTGACGTTGAGTGCGTCAGTTATAGTAGCTTAAGGATTTGAGGTAACAAAGCACCTTGCCGACTTCATTAAAAAATGTCAAATTTCTATTCTAATGTATATTAAATAATAACTTTAATACACTAACACATTATAAAGAATTCACATAAATTTTGTTGAAAATGTTTTGTGTAGTTTAGAAGAAGTAAGCGAACAAACGGAAATTAGTTGTATACTTTTCGATTATTATTGTGTACTTAAAGAGATTAAAGACCTGTAGAGGAGATTAAGAACCTATAAATTTGTTTGAAAGTTAGTATTAGTAAACGAATTCGAGAGTGCTAAACTTCTGCTATATTGGCTGTAAGGAAATACCGCTTACAAACTCAAGAGACTTAGAAGGAGGAAATCGCAATCAACATTAGAATTTATCGTTCCTGGAAGAATCCAAGGCATCCAAGCGGACTTGAAATGCAACTTTGTTCTTATTGAAATATATCTCTGTTTTGAAAATGGCTACTTATACTGCTAAACTCAAGGATAAAACAGGAGGGAATTCGTATAGTACATGTATAAAAGAAAAAAATTGGCAATAATGGACAATATACGAAATTATTACATCATAATAATAATATTCACATCGCATTTGTTACTCGTGTCTATTGTCTATTCCTAAATAGCCAGCTCAGATCACACGTAATGAACATTGTAACGTTGGTCTAATGCCTCGTTAATTTTGCCACGAATGGATTTCAGGAAGGTCCCATAACCTCTCCGATTCATGCCAAAGACGGTTTTTATTTGGCTACCATGAGGCCCGGGTACCTTTTTGAAGATATCATGAGGACCTTAAGAAAGAAGAACTCTAGTCTAAGAATATTTTCAAAAGCAAAAAATATTTTTAATTAAAAAACTTTTTAATAAAGTACACAGCATCATACTGTCATAAATATTTATACAATAAAATTGCAATTATATACTAAATTTCTTTAAAAAAAATAATGCATTTTGACACACGAGTTAAAATTTATAACAAAATATAATAGTTTCTATGTAAGTGGTTTTTCGATTAATTTAAGTGAGATATTATCAAATAGAGTCGTATTGTATTTACCGAGAATGATATTACGATTGTTTGTAAAACAACTAGATTGTATAATCAAAAGACACAAAGAAAAATAATACAGACTAAATTTCCTGATTGTGTTCTCGATATATTCTGTTGGAATAAAAAGTAAGGTCGTTTACATTACATACATTTATCAGAATAGTGTGTAACATTTCTTTCAAGTATACATATGACAGTTGTTGCCGTGTCGAAATATTTGCATTCAATTGTTTCTTTATTGACATACTTTGCTCTTATAAATCTGGTACATTATTTTCATTATTTACCAATTAAGTGTTATAAATTTTATGCATTAAGTAACTCGTTGGTATATCTATTTTGAAGATTATACTTTTATTTCTTAAAAAAAATATATTTAAGATTGTCCCAAAGCCATGTTTTCGATCACCAAGTCGAGCCAATAAATAGTTATTGTTTTACTCTTTGGCAGTCTGGAGTCACATGTTACAATTACATTATCTTGCCATGGAAAGCATATAAAGCTGTTGGTTATGCACTTTTAACCTCTCCGATCGTATCGGTTTGGCGTCCTGTTATATTATGAGAGTAAGGGAATAAAAAGTTACACACTCGTGCACTCTAGTGCACATACATACATGTAATATGGATGCCGAAGTTCGGTCAGGAGGATATTGATATTGTCTAGATAAACTAAACTTTCACGACATCAAAATAAATCCTATTTAAGTTTTCAAGAAAGTACATCGTTCCTCCTTAAAAGAATATTTATTTCCTTCCTTTGCTGATAATGTATAATATACTTTAAAGCTACTTTTGACATAAATTGTCTAATAATTATGTTATATTGTTCACCTTTTAGAAGTAAATTACAAACAAAATTTAACTTTGGAAACTTTGATAAGTTTTTTAAGTATTTTTAGATACTTGCAACTTCTTTCATAGTGAACATAGTCCAGTAGATCACGTGATTTTTATTCAACTACACCGGGTACAAGTTATTTCCGGGTGAAATAAATGTATTTTTCTTGTTATTGTAATAATGTATAGCATCGAGGTATGTCGCATACATACAAACGAGTAAAGAGCGGCGGGTCATAGTGGGCATGTCAAGGCTAAAACTGGGGGCTAAGACGACTCGTATTCCGTGACGGTAAGCGACATACAACTTTACCCCCAAGGCGCGCCAATGGATTTTTAAGAACATTATTTTATTTAATATTTAGTACAATAGATTGTATCACAACCAGCAAAATGAATGTGTGAAAAATATCGGTTTTCAATCGGATGGCTGGAATAAATTAAAATTTATTTGCAAGATTTAACCCGCACATACTAAATGTAGATTTAAAGGAGTGCTCGTGAATTAATAAATAGTACGAACAAAATGAAAGGCAATGTTAAACAGTCCCTTGTCTAATTTATTTATAACTCAACTGAGTTTTATTCTCTTTTATCATTTTTTATGGATGAAATATGTTGATCAAATGCCAGATAAGATGACTATGTGGTTAACAGTATGACGTTGCAATATCGTAAAAAATTGCTTCGTACTTTTGTATTTTATTTCGATATTCTGCTTTGATATAGAGAGAGTAATAAATCAACATGAATATATAAATATATAAATTGCAAAAATGAATATGAAAACGAAAATTATTATTAAAAAAATCGTTAGTATAAAAAAAGTAGTGCCTTTTGTAATATGTCTGGTTACGTTATGTAATTATGTGTTTCTTTCATATATAGGAATATTAGATTAAATATGTATTTATTATTTTTTTGTCAAATATTTAGTTTTGTATTATATTCAAATAAGCATAATACCTACCTTAAGAGCACAAATAAAGAGATTAAATAAAGTTCAATATTATAATATTTCTATAAATTTAATTTAAAATATAAATATACATTAAAAAAAATACATTTAATGCTTAGAATCGATGTGTAGTGACTTATGCTTGCCGCTTTTACCATTGTGTATGGCTTGCTGTACCGCTCCGAGAATCGCTGCCCCTCGGAAGAACTTGCCCTGAAACACAAAACATATAGAATGTTGTAGAATCAGGTATAGAATCCGCAGATGTTTCCTGGGCCTCATCCTCCTCTAAGACTTCCACTTCCCTTAAGAACTTTTCGTTGAATATGTTTTATATCAAATTAAATTGAATAATAAGAGTATTGAGCATTTATACAATATTCAGCAATTAAGGACTCGAAAAACTTAAGCAAAAGTAACGATTTAAACTTATTTTGTTAAATAACCGACCATCGTATAGTATATCTACTGTAGTGATCAAAAACCCTAGGTTGATATAAAGTAGCCTCTGAATAACTCTGACAAGCCTCTCCACTGAGGATCGGCGGCAGAATTTTATCTTATAAATTAAATGTAATCACAATAATAAACACTCAAAAACAGATTGAGCTTGTCCGGATATGAACCCACTATCTTCGATTTATCATCATCTAAATAAAAATATGAAAAACTGTAAAAAAAAAGTTGATAAATAGTATCTAAACCAGCGCTTTATTAAACAACTTTCATCGCTTGTTAATAATGACTTTCATAATATTTTTTCGAAATATTTTTTGTCAGAAAAGTAATATAACAAGTTCCCGGCGACTTCGAAAACTATTAAGGTAGCGTGCGATCAACACGGTTTGCCTGTTTTCATTACAAGATACACCCTCGGTCTTGACCTCATTCCGGAGACAAGTATCTTTCACCCTCGAAACTAGGATACATCATATTTTAATATATATTTCAAGCATTAATTCAATTTCGTTTGTATGTGAAGTAAATTTTGTAAATGGATTTTAATCCGTTAAAATAAAATCTAGCACGGGATCTGAATTAAGCCGGCGAGAAACTCAGTTAGTTTTTTTTTGTTTTGAATACAAGTAGCATCTATTGTATTATTGCTAATACATAAAGTATTAGCAACAAAGTTTTGCACTATGCACTATGCAATTCAATTAACATGTCTATGTAAATCGTTACTTATATATGTTAATTAAATTGACAGTTGCAATAAAATTCTCGGCTGCGGCTTTTAGTACATGAATAACATTAAAGTTTATTTTTAATTTTTCTTTTTAATTTAATAACTTATTTTTCATTATTATACGCACCAGACCATCGCTAATTTTTTTGCTCCATGGTTTTGGGGTTGACGTAGTAGGTGAAATATTTCCCATAGTATGAGTACATAATGTTATTATTATAAATACTAATATTATAATCTTCATACTGTCCGACACTTGCTGTTAGGCTAAAATGAATTAATTTGTGAGTGTGATGAGGCTTTTATACAAACGATAACGTAGGCACGGGGAAAAACTTTTTTTACGTTATCTACACTTGAGGCAAGCGTTTCGTAAGAAGTTTCTTTAATAAAAAAACCCTACGTAAACAAGATCGAAAAAAATTTATATATAATTTACTGGAAACGTGATGTAAATATAAATTAAATTGTTCAGAAGGTGTCATAAAAATTTTACGTTATAAAATATATGCGTACTTTATATATTGCGTGTTTTATATATTTAATAACTCATTCAGTGTTATACTCATTATTGAATTATTCTAATAGTTTATCGATTTGCTTAAAAACTCATTTATACAAATAAAACTCATAAAATTTTTATTGACGCATGACGCTTTTGGTTTAAACAATTATATGATTGAATCATTAAAATCATATTCAGTTTTTGTGATAAAGAAAATTATACTAAGACGAAAAAGACGTAGACTAATAATAAAAAAATATTTGCAAACCAAATATTTTGATTGAAATACTGCCTCGATATTAAAACTTACAGGCACATAAAATACCAAAGTACCGAACCGAAAGAAAGATACAACAAAAGCAATTGTAACGCGTATATAAAATATATATATATATATAGCATCCAGAAGAAAAACTGATTTTTAAAAACCTCGAATTGGTCTTTTTAAAAATAGAACACCAAATCACATAAATTGATGCAAATTACTAACTCAATTAGTCGCGCGTCAATAATGTATTAATTTAAAATAAAAAAATAAACGCGCGTCGTACGGATCAAGGAATCTTCTAACTATATATAATACTAGCGGTTCAACCGCGTTTTTGCCCGCGTCATAAACAAAATTCCATTTAAACGCTTCGATCAACAACACCACAATCGTATTGTTGATTGAAGTTTAAACGAGATAAAAAGGTCAAAATATATTAATTATTGTTATGTATTTTAGTTGTGATAAATCTTGAAGAAGTAACAAATAATCACAAAACACTCGACCTTTCGTATTTATGATATGTATATAATAATCGTATAACCATCGTATTGTTTTTGGTTACGAGTTGCAAATATATATATATACTGGTGGTAGAGCTTTGTGCAAGCTCGTCTGGGTAGGTACCTACTCATCAGATATTCTACCGCAAAACAGCAGTACTTGGTATTGTTGTGTTCCATTTTGAAGGGTGAGTGAGCCAGTGTAATTACAGGCACAAGGGACATAACTTCTTAGTTCCCAAGGTCGGTGGCGCACTGATGATGTAAGCTATGTTTAACATTTCTTACAATGCCTTCCTATTCTATAAAAAAATAGTCGTATTAACTTTAAAAGTGACAGTACTTTTGAAATCACAGACAGATACTTCAATTTTATATAATAATTTTATATAAATGTTTAGATGTGATAAAGCATGAAGAAGTAACAAATATCAACACACACAACCTTTTGTATTCATTATATGAGTGTGATTATTATTATTCTAGTACTTAAAGAAAAATGCATTTACTGAATTACTGTAATGCTTTCATATTTACAATATTAAGTGTAGTATTTCAATTTGATATTAAAGTGATATCATTGGCGTGACTTACTCGTGAACATGCTACAGATACTTACCCAGCAGCAAGTAATAAAAAAAAATTACAACTCTTCTAATCTAATAAAACTATAAATAAAGTTAAAACTAAGCATAATATAATAGGATATGTCGCAATTAGGCATATTAACTTTAAAATAGGCAGTTATTTTGAAATGATACTACAATTTTATTTATTTGTATAGATTCATAAATACTCAGATTAAACAAAACTATTTAACTTACTGAAAACATTATTTATAATTAATAATCCTAGCACCTCTTTTTAAACTGGCCTTGAGACTTATTCATTGTCAAGGCGAAGTACACATTGAGAGAACTATATTTTATGAAATTCGAAAGAAAATTCTGATGGATGGTATTCTTCCCTCACCACCCATATCCCAACCGTTTGGGTGGAATTTCAAAATCTTTGAAATACGTATTTATTTATTTCTAGACATAAGCTTGTATATAAAATTTCATGCTACTAACATAAAAAATGACGGACACCCCATACAAACTTTCAACCCCTATTTCACCCGCTTGGGGATAGATTTTCAAAAACTCTGTAATGCATAATTATTTATTTCTAACCAGAAACCTGTATATAAAATTTCATGTTTGTGTTTCATGTAACTTTGAAAATAGCGGATTTCCATACAACGGCTCATCCCTTATTTCACCCTTTAGAGGGGGAAATTCTAAAAATCCGTTCTATCTATGTTTTCATCATAAAATGCATTAACTGTCAAAATTTAATGTTTCTAACCTTTGTGGTCTGCACTTGATGAGTCAGTCAGGACAAGTCATTATATATATAAATATATTTAGATAATGTATGATATAAGTAAATATATATCGTAGGTTTAATATAAAAAAAAATTCTATATAATAAATTAGCTATTAATCAGGTAAATAAAGAATACATTGGTATACATTTTTTTTATTACAATAATTCGCTTTTACTTAAAGGTATAATTCATAATGACTGATTTGGTATTTATATAAATTGATTCATAATTGTATATATATAAAAGTACTGTTTAGTGTTTCTTCTTATGTAATGCACTCCATATATCGTGAGCGGTGCTTGCGACGTTGAGTGCTTCCAGCCCTTTACTCTAGAACAAAAGTATCAAAATATTAATATGTATATCTAAAGACCTCTGCAAAGAAAAGGCCTTCTTCCATGTTTAAGAAAGACTTTTAAATTATTCCACCAGGCTACACCATAGCCGATGTGGTGAAGTCACATACATACACATACATTTAACAGTATTTCATCGGACACACCGCTTTCTTACGAACGTTTTCATTTACCGAAATAATATATTATACAATTATACAAATTTATATGAGATATAATACACAAATATACATGCAAAAATTAAGCACATGCTCAAAGTAGTGATTTTCTAGATTTAAATCTGAAATCTTTCGGTTAAGGAATAAATATTTGATCTCAAATTTGACTCTCATTTTAAAAACAAATTGAGTAAATTTATTTATTAGATCAAAAATCAGCCTTTAGTTGAACACTAACTTTATAAATATAAATATATTTTATTATATTACTAATTACATTATCATGATTGTGGATTGATATTTATGACGCAATAGTTAAAGCTTATCAATAAATTTATAAATCAACGCATTCAAAACAAAAACATTGATATCAATAGTTAATACTTACAACAACTCGAGCTCCTTTCTTGATTGCGGCTATAGGTATTTTCCCCGGCCTTGCTTCGCTTGGCACGAGAAACAGTGATAACACACTCATTATGATAACAAAAAGCGATGCGAATTTCATTTTGATGAATTCTTTCGTTACTGTTCTTTTCAGCTCGAGATTTAAAAGTGTATATGATTTGACAGACATACTGACTTATATATCTTAATTGTTGAGAAAGATAATAGTATTTCTTCGAGTAGGGACTCTACCGCTTCCCGCCAGCCGGGGTCATCTAACTCACGCTTCGTGACGTCAAGATAAATGATTTACTAATCAAACATATTTGGATTCACTTTAGATAATTATTATAATCTTAACTAAGTATTCTATCTCTTTTCTTCGTGTAAAAGATAGACACCGATTTAATTTGATCCGTGAGTTGTACGCGCGTTTGTACGGCTCAGGGATCAAGTTACGAATTAGATATGAATTAAAGAATATGTTGAAATAATGTTTGAATATCTTGTCAATTTACTTAAGACCTTAGTGAAGTATTATGATAATATTATTGTTTTAAAATATTATACTATTGTTTTAAAACGCTTTTTTAAGTAATATACAAATATTGTTTGAGATTATCCTGTTGAGTTAAGATGTACGCATGTATGTACAAACTCGTACATGATTACTTTCATAATTGACCTAATTATGTTTCTAGCATATTGTACTATATTTGCCATGTTTGTATATCGATTAATATTATTGCAAAATAATGGCCCAGTGGCTAGGATACATGACCGAATTATGCTGTCTGCAAGCACCACTGAATTTTCATATGCCCAATTTTTGTTTTTTGCGGTCAATGAAAACATCGTAAGGAGACCTCCATGCATGAAATGAAAATCTTTCACATGTGTATCCACCAAAACCACATTGGAGCAACGCGATGGTATGAAAAAGAAGAGGAAATTAGCCCAGCAGTGGGACATTAACAGGCATTTACTTTATTGTATATTGTGTCTAAGCTACCTTGCTACTCTTGTTTGAATATAGCATATAAGGTTTCAGATGTAGAAGTCCTGAGTTTAAATCCCGGATCGGGTTTTTTGTATTTAAAATATCCTCAGTAGCAGCCTGGTGCTAGGAAGATAACAGCGAAATCTTTATTAAATATAAAAACCACTTGTTTGTTGATGATCAATAATGCTAAATTGAATCGGTAAAAAGATACCAGCAGGTTAATTAAAAAGGAAATTAATAAGGTTATATTTTTATTCGCAATGAGATTGCATGTAGGAGTTGCATGTAGGAGATTGAGGAGTTGGATAATGTCATCTTAATATGTATACCTCGATTAGTTAACATTGACCGTAATCTAGAAAACTACATATGAATAAGGTCTATGCCGAATATCTCTGTCACAATTAATCCATATATAATGAAATAATAGAGAAAGAAGACTTACAGTGATAATAGAGTATTGACCGGTAGTGCCTATTCAATTTTGTCAGCTATTCATTACAAATCAAGCTCCATGCATTGTACGTCAATGATACTAAAGTTCTTTACTCAAATGCCAATAATAACTGTGCACAAATTTTAACAGGATGAACGATAAGTACACGCAAATGATACGAACATAAAATAGATATTCACAGTCAAACCTCGTCGTTTTTGGAAGTTGGTTATCAAACATTAATTGTTATTATTTCACATTCAACTTAATAATTATGCGATATGATAAGGTTAAAGTTTAGACAGTACGTCTTTATACGTGCAACGAGCTGTCAATTCATATCTTTGTATATATCTAGATATAAGCGAAATCACTCAACACAAGACTCCTAAACTATACGTCAGATTGACTTGAAATTTGTCACATCCTTTAAGAATGGATTTTACGCAAATCCTATCCAAAATACATTTTTCTTTTCTACCTGTGCGAAGCCGGCACGATTAGCTTGTCTTTGTATATAAGCCGTGGACAGATTTAGTCTGAAAGCAGACATTAGGTTGACAGGCTAGAAAATTACCCCGAGAAACTGTTAATAAAACTATCCATTATTAGCATGGTCTATCGACCTTTGTCTAACGATCATGTAAACAGCTTTTATATGTATATATTTTATATTTACATGTAACAGTAACAAAATATATAAAACTTAGTATATTGATTGTAACAAGAGCCGATAAGGCCCAGTGGTTAGAACGCGCGAATCTTAACCGATGACCGCGGGTTCAAGCCCAGGCAAGCACCACTTATTTTTGTATTCATCTCGTACTTGGTGGTGAACGAAAACATCTTGAAGAAACCTGCGCGTGTTTAATTTCGCTGAAATTTTGCTATCAGTGTATCCACCAATCCACATTGGAGCAGCGTGAAATAGGTGGTAGGGCCGTGCAAGCTCGGCTGGGTACGAACCAACCACTCATCAGATATTCTACCACTGAACAGCAATACTAGATTTATTGCTTTCCAGTTTGAAAGATGAGTATTAATCTTGGAATACGAGATTACTTGTGAGTGCACACACACTTCTGCACTTAAATTTGTCCCCTCACATGATCCCTTGAAAATTACCAACGTGGTTGAAATCGTCCAAATTGATTTATTTAACATGATACGAAAAAAATATTTAAAACAAATACATTTTGCTTATATTCTTTAAAAATGTATCTCTTTTATTTTCTCGGCATCACCGAACAATTTCCTTTGTGACTTATACATCTTGATATCGAAGAAACAGTCTAAGATCTATGAGCAAAAATAAGCTGCAAAATTGTATTGGATTGACTGAATAATACTGAATTCACGTTTCTGAGATGAAATTAAATTCAAGTTTTTTTATTAATTGAAGATATTTGAATATATTTTTTAAAACAAACTAAAACCAATTTGTTCCTTGCTCATTGGATGCGATGCTTAATCCTGTTTATTGTGGATTGATGTATGACGTATTTATTTTTAAGCAATGTTTGGTAATGAAATGAGCGTTGTCCGAATTGGAACCCTAGACAGAAGTTTACACCGTATTATATATACTGGGTCATCATTCTTTAATTACGGCGCTAATCATTTTAGTCCAATTTATTAAAAATAAAAATTGCGTTCATAATTACAGGCTGCCACTAATAAAAGTAACCATAACGTAAAGGCAACTCTGCTAAGTTAATAATAAAACAAAGAAAATCATTTATATAAGCCCAAGACACACTAATATGCTGTAAGAAAAACTCAAAGTGGATTTGCCACAAGGAAAAAAATCTCTATAAGAACCATTTATATAGAGGGTTAAATCGGAACGCATCATTCACACATCTGACGAGCAAGCCATCACTCGTGCACAGTTTTATTAATCGTCACAATCATGAAATGGTCCGCTGTATTGATAATGTTGATGGCGGTAGTCGCTCTATTCGTAGGTCAGACCAGTGCAGGCCCTAAAGTTAACTTCAATACTATTAAAAAGGGAGGCAAGGTTATTGTAAGTATAATACATAATTAAATCTTAAGCATTCATATTCATTTAATTCATTATTTTCTTATATTACATATTTGTTTTCGCAGAAGAAAGGCCTCGGAGTGATCGGAGCTGTCGGTACAGCGCACGAAGTGTATAACAATATCCGCCATAGAAAACATTAATTATATTTATATTAATAGATGATTTTATCCTAATTACCTATAATGTATTATATTACTTACACTTTATATAATATGTTTATTTTTTTTAAATAAAATTAATTATGTAATATATCTTACTCTTATTTTAATGATTACATTTATCAAATTAATGTTTGGATTTGACTCAATCTAATTTATTAAAAAATAATGAAAACATCTTATCATGAATGTATCAAATGTCAATTAAGCAATGGTTTACGTACTTAATTGGAGGGGTATATAGGAATATTAGTAATTCGTTAAAAATTGGCATTGCTTTTTAAAAAAAAGCAAAAGGCTTTGATTATAATTTAAATGTTAGGTACCATATGATATATATACAACTAATTCAGTAAAAAATAAAACCACCAAAATTAGTTGACAATAATTCTTCATATAAAATAGAGAGCGTATAAGATGAAAAGAAAGTAATGCTCAACTTTTATTCAGTAGTTTATTGTAATCCACAATGTGTACTTAGGCTGTAAGCGTATAATAATGAAATCAATATGGACCGTTTAGACAGCAGATTAGTAGAGAACTTTAACTTCTATTAGAGTCTAATTATTGTTTTTAAAAATCACTTTAAAATCGTCATTTTACAAAATTCCGGTAAAATCTTCGCTTATTCGCTTCGTTATTTAAGAAGCAAATTAATTAAATTTTAAAAGTGAATAGGCAAAGTTGCTAATTGCTTTGTATTAAGTAAATATTATAATTATAAGAACTATACATAATATAATATATTTTTTAAAAAGTTGTCAATAGAAAAAGCATAGAAATGAGATAGCTCGCTAAGAGAGCCGTGTAACGAACGGGAGGATGAAAATTGAAATTTTGCTGGCTTTGAGTACGCTCTTAAGACGCCATTTTTTTCGAACAATGAATGATTGAATGGCACAAGTTATTTGCATCTCGAACGAGTATGTCAGTAATACTCGATACTCAATGTAGTTCGCCAAAGGATTTTGCATTTCCCGTTTAAAATCATCTAGGAATATCCAAAACCTTGCGGAATATTAATCGTTGTTGCTTCACATGCTACTATTAAAACGAGTGTCTTTTGTTATATTTTATTTTTCCAGATTCAACCAATACTTACTTATATAATAGCCATAAAACATTCATATCATAATAACTTAACAGTTTCTATTTAACCAAATAATATATAATACATTGTTAATAATATATTTACCACATAATTTTTATTGAAATAAAATTATATTGTAATTAAATAGAAATAATATTATACGCTTTCCGTGCAAAGAAGTTGTGTAATACACATATAACGTGCATACACATATAACTCAATGAAATAAAGCCTTTTAAAACAGTTTCTCATTATTTAAAATCAAAGTATATGTTCGGTTTAAAGATGATGATGTTAAGGTAAATATTATACATATTTTCATAAACAAAGCACTCGCTTTGTAGACGTTAAGAGGAATTTGTATAGTTGTGTTTTAATCTCGACATTAAGGTTATTTCTATCTTATATATTCTCCTTATTTTCTATGAAGAAATTTTGCTTTTAAATCCCTAGAGACAACAAATTATAAGTAACAGAAAAGTAGGAACCCACTTATTATATTACTAGATAATATTGTATTATGATTTTTCTTATATATTTAGACGACTCCCAAACATTTTTTTTTGTTAATTGAGTAAGATTTTTATATATTTTTATATATATTTTCGGTGATTCTAAGCCAATTTCCATGATGTTTGAAATGAATATAAATACTTTATTTCAACTAGGCCCTGTCGGAAGCCATGGTGAACTTCGACCGACACGGTCTGCGGAGGCGAGGCAAGTCACGGTTTTAGCCCTACGAGCCCTGATTCGCAGATGGGAGGACGCAAGTGCTTACCGGACATGGCTGTTTCGGTAGTTCTTTTTTTCGTCGTATTGGGATAATAAAAGTGGACAAACAATTATATTAATATATTTATTAAAACTTAATACTTATATTCATAAATAATTGCACTATTGTAACTCACACACCATTAAGCCCCATCCTTAATAATTTTATTTTTTGAACCGAATATGTTCATAAAGTTCTTGGGCTGTACCAATATCGCCAATAAGCTCAAGACCTTTTCTCTGAAAAAATAAAAAAAATATCTATAAATATTTTATTTTTAATAGCACGACCTGATAAATTACAATAAAAGCTTTGCCAACTATCAAAATTATATTTTATTTCAATAAAAATAAAAATTATATTTGCGTTGATTACTGAGTTTCTTATCGATCCGTGAACTTTACATTTAATTTGTCATGTTAAATGACAATACGAAAGTGTTTGTAAAAGTTAGTATATTTAAATAAATTAGGTACCTGGATAGTACGTATCAGAACATAAATAGTACAGAAACTCAAAGAGAACAAAAATACATGCACTATTAACTTACTATGAACCGAGCGCCCTTCCTGATAGAACTAAAGTTCAGTCTAGGAGCTGCACTACTTTGTCCAGCAAAGATTGAAAGCACTGCTACCAACATTACGAAAATAGTGGATAATTTCATTTTTATTACTGAAGACAAGCCGTCAGTTAATGAAGTGGAGTCGCGCTCACTAACTTTGCTAATGATGTTACGAAAATTCAACCCTCTTATTTAAAACAATCAAATTGTCTTATTTTCCTCATATGTATTAATTGCCATTTTTATATACATTGGGTTTTCCTATATTTTATCTAAAGGATACGTTTTGGACGTCACAGTGTTGCATACTACATAAACCGCACGTTCAACGTTCTCAGAAATAAGATAACTATAAACGTACTATATATTTAGATATTAAATTAAATACAAACAATAACAAATAGTCTATTGTTAGTATTTTAAGTATATCACAATGTAGGAACTGACGCACGCCAAACACTAGTTCAAAAGAACAGTCATTTATACCATATATGTGTGAATGTCTGTGTAATGCATATATCTTTGAATTAGTGTAATACGTGTGCGTCAATTTTATTTATTTGTCAATAATGGTTACTATAGATTCACACAAATCAGATTGTTTTTTGTTAATTGTTTTTTTTAACAACGTTGCATCGATACCTAGGTATACTAATACATTACCTTTGAGGAGCTTTATTATTCCAAGTCAAAATTACTATTTAGTGAAATATTGGTGAAAATAATAATAATAATAATGCATATTTAAATAATGCAATTTAAAGACAAATAAAATTATATATTTTATGTACAGAAAATTACAGATGGGAGACGGAGTCTATTAGTAGAATTTCTAGGTTATTTATTTAAAGATAGCTTAATAAGCAAGATTTAGTACTTGGAGTAAATAAGGTACTTTTACGATCTATAATAGTACTTTAATGTTACTGTAGACCTATTTAAATACCTTTTTTATCTCACGCGCCATCATAAATTGAAAATTGATGTAAGACAGCTTAATGCGTTCCCTAAGTAAAGGCAAGATTTCTTCGTATAAATACTTCAATTAGAATGAAAATTTATTGAGTAAAATTACAATAATGTATTATATTATCTTGATGATTATAATTTTTTTACATGTTATCGTTTGGATGGTATTAAAAGAAGTGAACAAATGAAGTGTGGAAAGTAAAAATGTGTTCATTATTTGTAATTGGTGATTGCAATGAAAATTTTACTGAAATTTCACTGGTGGTAGGGCTTTGTGCAAGCTCGTCTGGGTAGGTACCACCCACTCATCAGATATTCTACCGCAAAACAGCAATACTTGATATTGTTGTGTTCCGGTTTGAAGGGTGAGTGAGCCAGTGTAATTACAGGCACAAGGGACATAAAATCTTAGTTCCCAAGGTTGGTGGCGCATTGGATATGTAAGCGATGGTTGACATTTCTTACAATGCCAATGTCTAAGAGCGTTGGTGACCACTTACCATCAGGTGGCCCATATGCTCGTCCGCCTTCCTATGCTATAAAAAAAAAAAAAAAAAAAAAAAAAAAAAAAAAAAAAGCACTAAATTATTAGAGCAATGTGATAATTTTAGGAATCGTACATATATTAATTTTGCGACGGAACAATTATATTATTATTAAATAGAAAATATTTAATGACTATTAAATTAATTATTAATTATCCCTCTAATGCTGGGTTACCATACCAAATTACTATAGATATTATAGTTTTAAAAAATATATTCAAATATCTTCAATTAATAAAAAACTTGAATTAATTTCATCTCAGAAAAGTGAATTCAGTATTATTCTGACTGAATAATCCAATACAATTTTGCAGCTTATTTTTGCTCATAGATCTTAGACTGTTTCTTCGATATCAAGATGTATAAGTCACAAAGGAAATTGTTCGGTGATGCCGAGAAAATAAAAGAGATACATTTTTAAAGAATATAAGCGAAATGTATTTGTTATAAATATTTTTTTCGTATCATGTTAAATAAATCAATTTGGACGATTTCAACCACGTTGGTAATTTTCAAGGGATCATGTGAGGGGACAAATTTAAGTGCAGAAGTGTGTGTGCACTCACAAGTAATCTCGTATTCATAGATCAACACTCATCTTTCAAATTGGAAAGCAATAAACCTAGTATTGCTGTTCAGTGGTAGAATATCTGATGAGTGGTTGGTTCGTACCCAGCCGAGCTTGCACGGCCCTACCACCTATTTCACGCTGCTCCAATATGGATTGGTGGATACACTGATAGCAAAATTTCAGCGAAATTAAACACACGCAGGTTTCTTCAAGATGTTTTCGTTCACCACCAAGTACGAGATGAATACAAAAATAAGTGGTGCTTGTCTGGGCTTGAACCCGCGGTCATCGGTTAGTAGGAATTATAAACTTTTTTTTTTAAACGGTGTCTAGGATACTTTACTAAGGATTATTTAGAAATTACATTTTTCATGTTAAGAAAGCTTGATTTATGTATAATCATGCTAAAAATAATAATATATTTATTCATATAATTTAAATGTTTTAGTTAGTAAATATTGCCTTTTACACATAGCAATTCGAACTGATAGTTATAGGCATTTTGCAAGAATTTTAGTAAACATGCGAAAAATATGGGAAGGCGTATTGTACGTTGCATTAGAAAATAAGTACAGGACAGATGAATTGATCGGTTGACCGGAGGCTTAAAATAAATCACTGAATAAATTTATATTTACGGGTATTTAGTAATATTGTAGAATATATAAAAATAATTCGATCGCTTTTCTTATGTCAAAGTAAATTTCGCCTTCGAATTAATTATTCGTCCGTTTTTTTCCTCCGTTTTTGATTTTTATTGTTACGTTACAATTTAATTAGTGAAATTCAGTTCAGATCAAAGTTATATACGAAACATTTGTATTTTAAGTTTATTATTATCGATATATAAGTGTATTGCTTCTAAAATTTACATTGTATAAATTAATTTGCATCTTAATGTCCATAGCCCCTTTTAGTTTAACTTAAAATTTATGCTGGTGTGGTTACCATAAATATTTCTTGTTTTTATTTCCAGTCAACGCCACAAGCGAAGGTATTGCGCGTTAAACATGTCCAGGAATTAACTATTATGTAAAACGCGACAAGATTAAACTTAGCCTATAAATAAACTTAAATCTCATTCTAAAAAAAATAAGGCTTTTTACCCGATAAAATACGTTTATTAGAGATGATAAAAATGCATGGAGTTATGCGTGACCTCTATATACATTGACGAAAGAGATTACCTACTATTTCTTATCGGTTATTCTCGGAAGAATCTTCATTAGCTTTTATTTATTTTTTACATGATGATGAAAGTGCTTATATGCTAGAATAAAGACTAATTTGTTTTTCTTTTTTGGAGAGTGACGTTACTTGAATACCAGTCTCTACTACTAGGGAATAATATTTGCAAATGGATCTTGGAAATAATCATAAACTATCGCGTATGCAGACCACATGAGCTACGCATTGACGTAACATATGGCTGTGTTGAACATTATGATACAATAAAAAGTAGCAATGCGATGAAAAGTGACTTACTACTTACGCTTAATTCTACTTTTTTATTGTAATGTGTTGATAGAATATGTGGATATTATATGTATCGTGGCTAAAAAATAGATGATTCTGATACTGATATATCTCGCACCTCAGCCCAAACAACCGACAACAAACAAATATTTTAGCATTAATTTACAACACCGGCTGGGTGGCATCTGGTGCAACGGCCATTCAAAAGTGACCTCCCGTTACTATGGATATACATGAAATAGGAGCTCACCTTGTATTATGTGTTTTGTTTGTGGAAAAAATGGGTTAATTCTTATATCACCGGATCCCGTCAACAAAGTTTTTAAGTCTAATTATAAACTTTCAGTACAAAGCTTATACGTGGCTCTCGAATAAACAGACGACACACTCTTATTATGGTAGATAAATAGATGGAGTGATTTGATTTCATTCTTGACTATATTATTTCTTGAAATTAGCTGATAGAATATCTGATCAATAATATTTATTTAATAATTTATGATTGTGTGTAACGGTGGAGGAAGGGGGGTCGCCTTATCCCTGGATACATGTGGACATTTACTGGATATTTCTGTATTTTGTTTAACGTTATTTAAAATAATAATGATATCAATAGCTGCGTTGTGAACTCTCTGTATTTAAATTATAATTAAAACGAACTACCCGTCCCGACTTCGCACGGGTAGAATAATGATCAATATAAAACGTTTATATTTAATGACAAGGATCCATATGTTACAAAAAAATAATGTAGTTTTTTAGGCGAGGGCCTTCTCTGGCGATCACGAAACCTCACCAAGGACAAAAATACAAAAAAATATATTTTAAAACATTTTTATTTATTGATATGAAAAAAGAAAAGTGAACTCCTTTATAAGACTTTTATTTTCAAACGATGAATATTCCAAGCAATAAAACAAAAAGTTTATTTGAATTGAATTCTGGTAAAAAAATAACTTTCAAATTAAGGCAACAAATTATGAGTACTTTATTGGTTTATTTTTTGTACAAACAAAAACAACTTTCATTTTATGAACAATTTTTATTTTATGTTAACTAGTTTTAAAAATGCTCTCTCAATTTCTGGTTCCGTAACCGTAACAGCCTGTGAATGTCCCACTGCTGGGCTAAAGGCCTCCTCTCCTCTTTTTGAGGAGAAGGTTTGGAGCTTATTCCACCACGCTGCTCCAATGCGGGTTGGTAGAATTCACATGTGGCAGAATTTCAGTGAAATTAGACACATGCAGGTTTCCTCACGATGTTTTTCTTCACCGTAAAGCACGAGATGAATTATAATCACAAATTAAGCACATGAAAATTCAGTGGTGCTTGCCCGGGTTTGAACCCACGATCATCGGTTAAGATTCACGCGTTCTTACCACAGGGCCATCTCGGCTTATTTCTGGCAATTTCTGGCAATTTCTGGTATTTCTGTTGAATTATTTATCGTTTTTAAATTTGTGTATCATACAAACAACAACTAATATCATGTATAAGAAAATTTAATTTTGAAAAAAAAAATTACATCCGCAAGATGGGTGTAAAAGGCTAAGACGGGGTAGAAGAAACAGATTTTAATGATTAATTTTTATTGTATATAACTTAATGGGCTTATATTACTTGACGCTTAATGTAAATTAAAAGATTTGATAGATTAAGGACTAGGAAATTAAACACTTATTTATTCAAACGGCGCTGGCCGCTGCCTCATTTGGGAGCTGCTTAAAAATATAATAAATTTAACAAATAATAATATTAAACAGCCCAAACATTGTTTTTTCTCTTTCAATGTTTTGACATTTAAAACAAAAAGGCATATAGTTTAACTAATCACCGGAGGTGTGAACAACATTTTTGGGTGAAGCTGTAAATGTTGCCAATACCTTTTTTTATGTTTAAATGATACTTTTATAAAAAAATGATTTATTTATTTAAACTATTTTAAAAATATATTTACAGATTTCGTATTTATTCTAATTTAATTTATGTATTGACTTATGTATTTGAACTATTTAATGAAGTAAAACAAAACTTTATACTAAAATAAAAGATAATTTTCCTGAGAAATTCGTAGTATATTGTTCAGTTGAAATTATAAATTAATTAACTTGAAATTTGCACAAACTTAAGTAGCTTACGATTTGCTAAGTAGAAGTTATTTGTATACATGTAATTGAGAAACAAAATAATTTGAGAATTTTCTTAATTAAGACATTTATTAGTATATTTAGAAAATTTCATTAATTAAAAATTCCTATATCATCTTCGTTGTAATGTAAAATTAGTTATTCTTTCTTTTTCTATTTTGGATGAAGTTATATATTTCATGAGCCGTTCCCGCAGCACCAACAAATCCAAGACCCGCTTTCTGAAAAAAAGCAGATGCATGATTTTATATAATACATAAATTCACATTATTTCCTGTTCTCCAAGAGAACTCGTGCACACAGGTATCCGAATATTTTGTATTGCCCTCTTATCAGTAGTATACTTTTTACCACATAAATGAAATATTAAGTCAAAGGGCCTCTCTGTGCAATGTGTGCAATACTTTGAAATAGTAACAGTACAATAGTAACAGCCTATGAATGTCCCACTGCTGGGCTAAGGCCTCCTCTCCTTTTCTTTTTTTATTGAGGAGAAGGTTTGGAGCTTATTCCACCACGCTGCTCCAATGCGAGTTGGTGGACTACACATGTGGCAGAATTTCAGTGAAATTAGACACATGCAGGTTTCCTCACGATGTTTTCATTCACAGTCAAGCACGAGATGAATTATAAATACAAATTAAGCACATCAAAATTCAGTTGTGCTTGCCCGGGTTTGAACCTACGATCATCGGTTAAGATTCACGCGTTCTAACCACTGGGCCATCTCGGCAACTTTGAAATGTTTACTTAAATTTAAATTAAACACTTACAATTATACGGCTTCCTTTTCTTATAGCGTGAAAGTTGAGTTTAGGGTCGGCGCTAGTCTGGCCAGCAAAGAGTGCAACGACCGCCATTAACATCACAAAAATGGTTGAAAACTTCATTGTTATTACTATTCCTTCTTTAGCAACTCAAGTAACTTCCACTCGTATTTTGTGAATGGAAGTATTTGTATTACATCCCTCTATTTAAATGAAATATATTCACATTATTTTCCTCTTTGTAATCAAACAATTGGGTTATCCCATGCCTTAACAGTCCAATATTAATGTATTCGCGTAGAAAAGGTGGTTGGCCGAACGATTTCTTTGTATTTTGCATAAACATTACGTATTTGTTAAACATACGTACACCATATTGTATAAGTGTTATTTTTATACGTCATATTATACGTATAAAGTTACATAATATGAAGATAAAAATATGGTTTGAGTCAATTTGCGTTAATTGGTTATTATGACTATTAGCGGTTATGTCTATAATAAATAACAATTAAATACAGTACAATATAAATTGCTAATAATAATGTAAACACTGCGTTAATTAAATTTAATTTCCACTTTTTTAATAAATTTTCAGACAATCAATATATAGCAGACGTCACAATATGGGTCACCCAGTATTGTAATCGCAGGTTCGATCCTTACGATAGCAATTCCTTAAAATAATCAATGCTACTTTCCTTTAAAAATATTCTTACGGTTTTATTAATATACAAAATCACTTCTTCTTATTTACATGATTTTTACATGGTTTTATTTACATGGTTAATATTTTAAATTTATATGTATAATAAGTTTATTTAATAAAGCGTTTAGGGCCACGTTTATAGTTTCTGCAGGACAAAGACATTTAGCGCATCCCTTATAAAAGATCATAATTAACGTATTACATTTTATAGTTCAATTTTTATACCAAAATCCTCCACGGACGAGTTCTCCGTGTTGTTGCATCTTTTTATTATTATTTTTTAATTTATTTTTAAGACGCTCACATTTAACTTGCTTGTTATTATTTCCAAGCATCACAATCAGTTCGTTTATTTACATTTTATATTAGTAATTCTGGCCGCGGCTTCACACGCGTTAAAAATCGCCAATGCGTTACCAACCTTGAGAAATAAGATTTCATGTCCCTTATGCCTGAAATTAAACTGGCTCACTCGCCCTTCGAACAGGAACAACAATACCAAACAATACCACTTGGCAGCAGAATATGTGATAAGTGGGTGGTCGTGGTACCTACCTACCTAAACGGGCTTGCACAAAGTAAATACTCCGCAAGAAATCGGCGTAAATTAACTTAGCCTCCTTCTATGACAACATAAATACAGAACCTATCTAAAGCGGCTAAGGAAGTGTGGAGATAGCATTCGTCGATTTCCATGCAGGATAAATAATAATTCGATTGTATTTAATTTCTAACGTAACTTAATGCTCGGAAAAGTGTTTAGAGTATCTACCAAGTTTCTTGCGGGTCTTTCTCGGTAGAATCTACATTTTGGTAACTTAAATTTAGTTTAATCTAGTAAAATATTAATTTAATTTAACAGTACTACATAGATAAAGTTTATTTTGTGGTAACTTATGCCTAAAGTTGGCCATAGTGGTTGACGTATAAGTTTCTCTGTTTATCTTTTGGATAGTTTTGTGAAGTTTATTAACCTTTTTTTATAAACAGATTATCTTAAAAATTGTATAAGTCACTCTGGCCTAAAGAACAACAAACTTTATATTTATATATTCTATGCGATTTGCCAATAGCTTTGCTGCGTTATGCACTACAAAAAGCTCTTGATTAATATATATTTATTTATAATATAATACTATTACACTTAACTACTTATATTTACGCAATTCAAAACGTCATTTGCTCGCGAAAACATACTGAATATCATAGATAATTCAAGATCTCGACCAATGTATTGCGTCAATTCATTGTCAAAGTTGATTAAAAACCCCATTTCAGTTCAGCATAAATATATATAAATAACGTTACGTAAAAGAGAACATGTAGCGAGTCACGTAGAACTATTTAGTTTAGCTATTAATTTGAGGATGTTTACTATAAATAAGAATAGAGCACAAAGAATAAAACTCCGTATAATTGCTGTGATTTTGTGTTCAGCGGTGAAAGAAAATATGTCACGATTCGTGCATAATGTGCCGGATAAAGTTCTATCATGAGTATATTTTTTATTGTAATTTTTTGTATTTTCGTGGATTTTCACTTTAATTTACCAATTAAAAAATTTAATTTTTATTTTAAAATTTTAACTTTTATTTTAAAATTTTAATTTTTCACTTGGTTAATTCAATCTTTTAGACGGCGTGTTTGTTTTCTATAAATTTTGTAATGCGTATTTTGTTTTTAAATGACTGTACATAGCTTAAAATAAATTATAAGTTATTTTTCAATTATATTACTATTTCTTTTCGCTACTTTCGAATTCAAATGCTAGTATTTATTTACCTACATAATATAGATTCGTCTAATTTGTAAATTATCGTTATAAATAATTTACTATAATAATTGCCAATTAATATAAAATGCAATAATTAAAGTACAATTTGCGAGATTTTATTTTATTTACATTAGAATAAAAAATCAAATACACCTCGCATACCATTAAACCACCGTCCGCCACATTAATAGACCGTCCAACGAACGTTTATCAAGATGCCAGAAGACGACGTAAAAAACAAAGTCTAATGAGGCAATAATTATTATTGCTATTAGAGCAACAGCCGTATAAAAAAGGCGGCCAAGTTCGTGTTAAGCAGATATTAGCAGGGTTCCGTAAGTATTCATAATATGAAATATAATTGTCTTCGGTCTGAGAAGTATTTAGTACCAGAGATCTCTTAGATTATTTATATGTTATTTGTTATACGGATGTAAGGTTTTGTGCAAGCCCGTCTGGGTAGATATCATTCGTATTCTACAGCCTAACACCGATACTTGGAATGTGTGCAGGCTGAGTGACTGGGACATATTGGTAGGTACTGGTGGCGCATTGATGCTGTAAGAGATGCTTATCTCTTACCATCAGGTGAGCCACTTACCAATTTGCAAACTTTTAAATAAAAATAAATGTCATCGGTAAATGTCACCAGTAAGCGATCAGAAATCACTTAAACTAATTAGATACGTGTTGTTATTTGTTTGTAAGTTAAACCTTCGAAATTTATTCGTAGATTTATATAATTGATTAATATTAAATAATCAATATTTCTGACATAAACATATTTAGAATTTAGTTTAGACATGTATAGCAATACACATATATATTTAATATAGCCTCCATATGTAAGAGTCGAGATGAATCAAAGATAGGATTTCTTCCGACACATTTAATCTTTTATACAATAATTTCCTATAGCATAGTTAATACTTTAGCTTAAATTGTTTTTTTTTTTTTGACAAATATTTATTTATTATTTTGTATGATATTTATAAAAACATAATTCTAACATTGTTTCATATTAATATGGGTACAGTCTTCATGTGTACAGTCATTTTTATAATAATTAACTTAAATTGTACTGTTATTAAAATTGAGTTGAACAAGGGGACGGATGCTGTCTGTTATTAATAAATCCTTACTAATAATATAAATGTGAATGTGAGATTGTTTGTTTTTTGTTTGTTACGTTTTCACGTCTTAACTGCCAAACAATTTATTATGACATTTTTTATACACGTCAGGAGTACAGAAGAGGGCATGGGATACCTAACAATGCCCCCCCTCACACGTGGGCAGAAACTAGTAATATATTATGATTATAAATATTCATTTTCTTGTCTAACCCTAATTATGCGACATCAAAAATTCAGTGACCTTCCCTGTCAAGTCTCTTACATAACAATGAGCTTTTTGTTCTTAGAAATTTCGTAGAGTAATAAAATTATATCGTCTTCATTTAACTTCTTAGTTCAAAGTGAATTATGAATTATATATCTGGTTTTTTTTTAACAGTAAAAAGTCTACAAGACTTTCTTTTGCTGTTTTTGAGCAAGATCAAGTGACGTGACGATTTCACTTGAAGCACGAAGAACTGAATCATACACTTCATTCAAGTAGGCTATTATTTCATTTTTGTTATTTTTAAGGGAGAATCTTTAGTCCCTTATGATACTATCAATTGGACCAATACAACTCATCTTCATGAATAACTCGAATGTTAAACGTTCTTTAAGGCAAATGCTTTCTGTTATTTTTTTTTAAATATATAGGGGGATGGACAAATGAGCCATATGATCTTATCCGGCCATAAGCATTGGCGCTGTAAGAAATATTGTTCTATTCCTATTCCTTACATCGCCAATGCGCTAAAGACGGGTGCATTAAAAATTAAGCTTTTATATCTCACTCACCCTTCAAACCAAAACACAACAATACTAAGTTTTTCTGTTTGTTGGAAGAATATCTCCTGAGCAGATAGTACCTACACAGTCGGGCTTGCACAAAGCCCTTTCACCAAGTTTCATTACATTACCCACGAAATGCACCGCTAACAATACTGTGTTATACTCTTTTAAGACTTTTTATTTTTATTTTTATTATAATTGGGAAACATACAGTACACACCACATACATTATACAACAAATAATTCGTTCACACACCAATCAAGTTTCCACTTAAAACTAATTCATGTATGACAGTAAACAAGCAATTTTGTAAATTATAAATCGCAAGATAATTTTCGAGAACAAAGAGTATTCATGTAATAAAAGTAAAGAGCTCGTAAATATCCCACTGCTAGGCTGAGGGCTCCTCTCTTATTGGAGCAGGGATAGAGCTTACTCCACCACGCTTCTCTTATGGGAATTAATGACACATGGCAGATCTTCAGCCGCCACATGTTCGTCAAGATGTTTTCCTTCACCACAGAGCATTAGATGAATTATAAACTCAAATTAAGCACATGGTAATTCAGTAGTGCTTGCCCAGACTTGAACTCGAAATTATCGATTAAGACTCACATCTTCTAACCATTTAGCCATCGCGGCTCTTCACGTAGTATTCTACCCGCTATTATTAAACATGCATAATTATTACGCAAGCATTTTGTATAGGAACATAACAGGTCATATCAAAAATTCGATTATCTTTGAATTTTCCATTACAAATACTTAGTTTTCCTCAACACTTAATATTAAATTTCTTCAAATCTTCTTGAAGAACAAGGGGCAACAATAAAAGGTCAACGAAACAAGCCCTTGCCACATTCTACAGCGAACGCTTGTTAAAACTTTTTCATAAAGAACAAATAAGTTTGTATGAAAACTCTGAAATTAAATATTTGCGTATGTTTGATATTTTTAAGACTTCTCTTTCTTTAAAGAAAACACATTAGAATAACAATAGATTATTTCTTAAATAATAAACATCGATAAAGTTGATATTGTTCAGTGGACACGCAGTTGCCAGATGTATTACCAAAAACTCTTTTTTATTGCTCACCTACATTATATAAGGAACTTTTATGATAAACTTTATTTTAAATCCTCGGAGGGTATGATATAAAAACAGTGCGAATGTCTGTGAGGTGATGGTAGTGGTCGCCAGTCAATCTAGCCAAACAAATAAAAAAAATTAATTAAAAAAAAATTGTCCTTCATCTACTCTAAAAGTTCATGAACTCGTTTAGATACAGCGGCTTTAACTTTTAATTAATAAATCTTGCTTAAGCTTTAAATGATCTTGCAACTCCCTCAAAACCGCTGACTGTGCAAGAAAGTATATTTTAATATTTAAAAAAATATATATTCTTTATTTCTATTTAGAGATTTTTTGCCTTAGGTTGCTATGTTAAATACATTGGGCATCCAAAGAAATTTATTACATTTTGTTTTATATAATGTTGTGATATAAATGAATAATTTAAAGATTTATTGAATAAATATTTTAATCAGCCATTTTGGTAGCTTCATTATCATTTTGTTTTCGCTTGAATAAGCTTTTTTTAAATTAACATTAGGTATAACTGTACCTACTTTGTTTTAGTTTAGACTTGTCGGAAGAAAGTTGGTAGGCAAACATTCAGTTCATGCAACTTAGCATGTTACGACAAGAATGTCAGAGTTTTAAATTATTTGTGTACGGAGCAAGAGCGCTGATACAGCATACATAGAAGTAAGTTCGTGCACAAAAATAAAGGTTTTACAACAGTTTTATTATTTTCGTGTGGTTCTCGTAATAAAGTCATAAGTTGATAATTTTAGAAGTGATTAAAAACATTTCGTTTATAATGATATACTTACGTTTGCATTGTACCCGGGCCAGCTTTGCACGGGTAGAATAAAGCTCTATATGTAATACCGTAATATATAAAATTCTATTGGTTTACGCGGCGCAAGCTTCTAGTCTGTATGTTTTTTACATTTCCAACAATCATTATATTTTAAACAATTTACGCAAAACCTCAACGAATTATAGACTTACCTTCCTCACAAGTCACTCCGTCCATTGGTGAAAACACTATGATAATCCGTTCGGCAGTTTTTGAGTTTATCGCGTTCTGACGGAAAAACATATGGAGAGACTTTGATTTTATAATATGAAGTGATAACTATTCATATTTTATAATATTGATATACATCAACAAATTAATTATTAGCAATGTGTTTAATTTTTTTTTTTTATATATAGAATAAGAAGGCGGACGAGCATATGGGCCACCTGATGGTAAGTGGTCACCAACGCCCATAAACATTGGCATTGTAAGAAATGTTAACCATCGCTTACATCACTAATGTGCCACCAACCTTGGGAACTAAGATTTTATGTCCCTTGTGCCTGTAATTACACTGGCTCACTCACCCTTCAAACCGGAACATAACAATACCAAATACTGCTGTTTTGCGGTAGAATATCTGATGAGTGGGTGGTACCTACGCAGACGAGCTTGCACAAAGCTCTACCACCAGTTAAGTCACCTTTTAAACTTTTTGCGTAGTAATATAACTTTTCATTGTTAATCACTAAAGTAGAAAAACTCAGACAATAGGCGACCGATTAATTTAATTACAAAAAGGTAAATACAATTTTTCAAATTTCATTTAGTCACTGAAATAAAATACGATAATGAATGTCTAATATAACTGCAATTACTAAAAGTTTTATATTTAATACATATAAAATATTTTTATATATATATATATATATATATATATATATATATATATATATATATATATATATATTGATAGCAAATATTTTTAATTATTACATTTCAATTTTAAGGTCAAAAGTTAACATGAATTATATTTTTAACAACGCCATCTATGAATATCAAGAAGTAGTTTTAGCATTTATTATTTGACAGTAGAATGCAAACTATTTCACTCATTAAAGGATAGATGGCGAGATAGAAAAATAATTATATTTTTTAATATACGTGTATGTTTTTAATTGTTCTATAAAAATATAATTAATTTACGATTACTTTAAGGAACCCTCTAGATACATATAGAGTTTATGAATAAGCATATTTCCCGCCGCTATTACTTTACAAAGAGATCAAATTACTTGCGTACACGCCAAACTTAATTTCCCTGGGCGTAAGATTGTGCTATAGACAATGGCGTAGCTATCGTAGGTCCAGGTCGTGCAGTGCACCAGGGCCCCGGAGCTCAGGGGGTCCTCTAACCTCAGCTTTGAAAAGAGAGGAGCATAAAAAAAAAATCTTGTGTGGACAGGGACTTCTCTGTTCATAATCGTTTTTTCCCTTTATTAATCTCACCTGTATAATAAATATTCTGTATTGTCAGGTGCGTCGTTGTTTATTTATTCCCATATCATATTTGACGGGCCGGTTGGCGTGGTTGGTAGATACTTGCCTTTCACGCCTTGTTGTGGATTCGCTTCCCACCCAGGACAGACATTTGTGTGCATGAACATGTCTGTTTGTCCTGAGTCTGGGTGTAATTATGTATATAAGTATGTATTTACAAAATAAAAGTAGTATATGTAGTATATCAGTTGTCTGGTATCCATAGCACAAGCTCTGTTTAGTTTGGGATCAGATGGCCGTGTGTGAATAATGTCCCAGGATATTATTATTGTTTATTTTCTTCTATTAAACACATATAGATTCTACCCCTCATAGAGACGACGTATGGATTTAGCATACCAGGTATAAGTTAAGCTCACTGTCTCTATTCTTGTTCCTATGTATAATTTTGAAGGCCAATATAAGTTCAAGCTACGCGGAAAGATGGGATGAGGGCCCGATTCTTTCCTTATGCACCGGAGCTCTTGTCCACCTAGCTACACCACTTTTTTTTAACGCTGGAAAAACGTATTACGCGTTTCCCCCACGGGAACTGTGGGGGGGTATGTGGGGCTCGCCGGTGTCCAAGGCAAGGCGAGTGCGCCCCGAACATCGCAATACCCACTAAAAAACCAGCGGTACCCTTTCCGTCCTAACGAGGAGCGCCACGGGATCGCTTTCGCATGCTACCGTGGCGAACCTAGCTACACAACTGGCTATAGACTTAATTTTTTTTAAATATATTTTATAGTATATAAAAATATATTCTGTAGTAGATCGTGTGAATGGAATGGTTAACAAGTGGATAAATGAACTACTAGTTGAAAAATTAAAGGGTGGACCAATGCTTTCCATCCACCTGCCCACTAATCTAGCCTTTTAATTCTATCGAACCCATTGGTCGATTTATTATTGAATATATAATTAAAATTAAATATTATTTATAGCCTTTAAGGAATTTGATAGTTCTATTAGAAAGAAAGAGACATTTTCATTTACGTTATTTTATAACTTTCGGCGAGCCAAAGGTTCACGAGGTTCACCTCTCTTTGCATCGACATTTAAGAAGTTTAGCACTTGTCACAAAGTTATATTAACGTGGTGTGTCCTTTATTGCAATAATTATAATGACGCAATCACATTAGCAGTGTATAGGTAAATTATTATGTATCTTATGCACAACGCATTAATAAATGAAATTCAGTTGTAATAAGCATTGTCGCAATTTTTAACGTTAGACAAATATAAATTACGATGCGGTACCTTTTCATTTATAAGTACTTATTTAAATATTTGTAAATGTTTTGGGCAATTAATTATAAGTTAAGTTTTCTGTTTTTGGATTCTTTATTGATCACGGTGTCATATTCTCTAAAATAACAAAAAGATGATGCAATACGAATACAGGTGTAGCTCATATATTGCATCATTCTTTTTTTTTATTCTAATACATATGCTACTTTCACTCTCATTATTACTTAAATAGTTCTATCTCACTCATTTCCTAGGATGAATGTTACCAGATGAGCGTTTTCCCACTATTCGTCTAAATAAATTTTACATTGAAAATGATCAGAATTGATTTAATATAATGTTTATAAAAATTTTGTTTTATAATAAAACTTATTAAGCAAAAAGTAAGTGCTGGTGAAATCTTATGTCACTGGGACGAACCATTCTGAAGATTAAGAGAAGAGACTCTTAAAACCTGTAGTTTAAACATGGCTAACAAAAATGGCTCTATTTAAAGGTATTAAAATGAAACCATAGACAATTTAGTATTTTTAATGATTTTACATATTCCTAACGATTATTTAATTGATTGATTATTCCTTAAACATTCATGGCAATGATCTTATAAGCATTTATTGTCAGGTACTCATTATAACGATTTATCCAAAATTACTTAAACAAAATGGTAGCAATTTTGTGTCACAATTTTTTATTTACCAGCACATGTGAATAGCATCATAGCATGGCAACCCTGTATTATGCCAATATGACATATTTGTGTCGATGTCGATTTTTTGTACATTACACGTGTGTCTGTATCTTTAACAACTAGTAGTAGTACATTTTAAATACGAAAACAGTGTTTCGTAACTAATCGGTACTTATTTAAAGTAACCTAAAAGATTTTGAAATAAGTATATTTTTAATAAATTATATTTTAAACTGCTACGTAAAATTTTAAACAGCTGTAGATTAAAACGTTAACTTCGATCTGAACGAAATCAATTTCCGGATACTCAAAGGTAATATTAGTATAATTATGGGTTATAATTCAAATTTAATCAGCTTAAGCCGCCAACAATAAAAATGCTAGCTCTAATATAAAAAAAACATGTCTGGTACATATATATGTATTATTAAATCAATCATTTTATTGATTTGCGTTAATGTGTATTAAAATTAAGCATTCACATTTATACATAAACAAAATGTTAAATTGGGTTTTTAATATAAATAATTCAATGTTTTGGAAAATAATAAGTATTGGTAAGTCTTGATATTGTTAACAATATTTTATTGAACTATTTTGGTTGAAGGAAAATATCATGACATTTTGTTACATCCAGATGGTGCAAAAAAAACCGGTTTTAAAAATATTTATATATTCAAACAAGATAAAATATAAGTAAACCAATTAATTTACAATTACTTAACATTTTTATTTAAAAATAATTACATAATCGTAATTTAAGGCTTATAAATTAAAAAAAAAAAACTTTATAAAAATATCGTCTAAAATATATTCATAACTGTTTTAAACTAACTACGCGTCCCCGTAGTAGTCCCTAGTACGTAGTCCCCAGTTAACATCTTTAACAATCAGCGTCATATCTAAGCCAATTTACACACAACTTTATTTAATTAGAGGTACAAAATCTTGCTCATGAATCACCCGTCCATTGGTAAAAACCGTATGAATTTGTTCAGTAGTTTTTAAATTTATCACGTTCAGCCAGACAGACAGACGCGGCGAGGGACTTTGTTTTTAATATGTAGTAATATAATAAAAAATGACCTATATATTCTTAGTGTCAATTTTAAATGGATTTCGCTTTGTTTTAATATAAAGGTATCTTTTTTACATATTTATAACCTGTACGATTAATTTCTCTCGATTATTGTCTATGTGATATCGCGCCGATGTCACTATATTCATCTTGTGATGGCCTCCTGAAATCTGATCGATTGCGACCACAGAGTTCCTGATGGAAACTGAATTTGCATTATATTCCTATTCACTCATAATCTATGGAAGGCAATCCGACGAAACCACATGAAGTTCAACAGCTTTACCTTATTTTCGAGGCACGATATGTCTATAATATACATTACCAATTTACAAACTCAGGGCTGCTACTGAGAGTTTCTTGACGAAGAAATCTATCAACTTTAAGTCAACCTGAGCTGGGATTCGAACTGATTGAAGGCAGCACGAATCAACTACTAGACATACATGTATAATTATAATAAATCAATATATAATGCAATGTGTATAATAAAACAATATATGTGCAATTTTGACGAGCCGGTAGGTGTGGTTGGTAGATACTTGCCTTTCACGCCCAAGGTTGTGGGTTCGATTCCCACCAAGGACAGACATTTGTGTACATGAACATGTCTGTTTGTCCTGAGTCTGGGTGTAATTATATATAGTATAGCTTTGTACAAGCTTAATTTGGGATCAGATGGCCGTGTGTGAAATATGTTCCAGGATATTATTAAAAAAAAAATGTTAACGAGTCCGTGTTAGGGACTATCGTTTCCATAGTAATATAATTTAAGCTCTTGTAACTAGTATTTGTACCGTATTTCAAATATAAATAAGCAATATGATACTTCAAGCGTGTAAAATAGTCTTTTTTAGTGGTACTTACTTGCGAAAATGTATTTTGTAATCTGTATTTCAATAACAGCAAAGGATGTATTTCGCCGAATCCTAATTGAACAAAATAATACTATAATTTTTATATCAATATACAATCGCATGTCTCTTATCGTAAATCATATTATTAAATATTTATAGTTTCACATAAATAACAGATTACATGGTTTTTAATCTGTTTTAATTGCATTGACAAAACTGTTTCATGTAGGTGATTAAATACAAAGAAAGACTATGCAAATCGTTTAAAAGTATTTGTAGTTTTAAATGCTATATTCATCACATTTTAAAAATTTAATTATGTTTAAATATTTAATAATCACTTAACTTTTCAGATAATGTGTGGAATTTGGGCAACATTTGGAACTGACGGTGGCCTGAGTGCTACTTGCCTGAAATGTTTTTCTGCAATAGTACACCGCGGACCAGACGCATGGCGAATAGAACAAGATGCAAGAGAATCACTCATTACACTTGGATTCCAAAGGCTCGCTATTGTTGATGGTCTACATGGTATGCAGCCTATGCGATTACATCGCTACCCTCGATTAACCCTCATCTGTAACGGCGAAATATACAACTGTAAACGACTTCAAGATCAATACAATTTCCCATATGAAACAAACTGCGACGTCGAGGCAATTATTCACTGTTACGAGAACTTTGGCATTACCGATGCCGTTAAAAAACTGGACGGTGTGTTCGCTTTTTGCTTAGTCGATGGAGAAAAAAGAAAAATTTTCATTGCTAGGGATCCATACGGCGTCAGACCACTATTTAAGTTACAAGACAATGAAAACGGTTTTATGGCTATTTGTTCGGAAGCCAAAGGTTTGATTGGATTAAAACAAAAGGCAAGCGAAACTTTCAGTTTAGGGCAATTTCGTCCAGGACATTTAGAAGAATGGGATATATTGGAGGGAGGTAAAGTGAAACTTAACAAAACGGAACAGTATTTTACGCCTGGTACTCCTCCTCGCTTTGTACCATTCGTATCTGAAAAAGAAATCTCAGAGTTAAGTATTTATGAAAAAACTGCTTATTTATTAGAAGCAGCTTGTAAGAAAAGATTAATGTCTGATAGACGTATAGGATGTCTTCTTAGTGGAGGTTTAGATTCTTCACTTATTACTGCTTTAGTAGTAAAGTTAGCCAAAATACACAAGCTGCCATATAAAATACAAACATTTGCGATAGGCATGGGAGATTCTCCTGATCTTATTGCTGCACGCACAGTTGCAGAACACCTTGGAACTGAACACCATGAAGTCAAATTTGATGAAAATAATGTAAAACACGAATTAGATAATGTTATATATCATTTAGAATCTTATGACATAACAACAATACGAGCTAGCTTACCGATGTATCTTCTCGCAAAGTATATTAAAGAAAACACTGATACGACTGTCGTATTTAGTGGTGAAGGTGCAGATGAAGTCGCTCAAGGTTATATTTACTTTAGAGACGCTCCAGATGCTAAAGCTGCTCATGATGAAAGTATACGTCTACTTTCAGATATATATTTATACGACGGATTAAGAGCAGATAGAACAACAAGTGCATTTAGTTTGGAACTCCGAGTACCATTCTTAGATATTCAATTTACTAACCATTATCTTAATATCGAACCTTCGTTACGCCAACCACAAAACGGTGTTGAAAAGCATTTACTGCGTAACAGTTTTGCCAACAGCGGCCTGTTACCTGACTCAATTTTATTTAGGCACAAAGAGGCATTTAGTGACGGCGTCGCTTCTGTGAAAAAGTCCTTATTCACAACGATTGATGAAATTATTAAAGAAAGATTACCAAAAGAAATTCCTTGCTATCCCGGAGTGCAACCCAATACTTCTGAATCAAAATATTACCGATACATATTTGAAAAGTCTTTTACGGACCAACATAACTTTACACCATATTACTGGATGCCCAAATGGGTGCAAGTGTCGGATCCATCAGCAAGATTTATCAAGCATTATGCAGCTTCGTAACAATATTATATAAATATTTCAGCTTAATATAGTTGCTGTACTAATATATAATTATATCTAAATGTAGGTATAACATTTATTTGAGTGTGAAATTTAATTAATTTTCAAATATATAATTTATCCTGTTTTAATTATTTTATTAAGCATAGTTGGTACATCTCTATATAAAACTACAAAGTAGAAGGAATTAATTGTGCAACAGAGTAAAAAAAAACATTAGAATCGTTTACTGATTGTAAATATCAAAATTTGTTAAAGGTGGTCTAATAGAATTGATAAAATTCGACATACAATGACAGTTACTATAAATAGGCACCGTTTCCGGAGTTTTGTCTGTATACCCTAAATAAGGTGGCGGCTCTTTTCTGATATCACGAGATTCATTAACATTTGATACTTCAGAAACAACTTTACTTAGTGAAACGAAAGCGTTACTAAGTTCACATTTATTTGTGTCTGAAGTAGATTTCTCTGCAACCTTAAACGCTTTCTCAGTGGATTTGTCAGAAAAAAACATTTCTGTCTTAGTTTCAGATTCCTCATCTTTCAAAATTTTAAAATCTTTTTGACGGCATAAATTTATGGCCATATAGCATCCTGGACACATTGCGGATTGCGGTAAAGATTGGGTTTGGTGAAGATTTTTAGCTGATACAGTTTTAGATATTTCTGTGATAAAACATTGATCTGATACTTGAATTTGCTTGTCGTGGTAATCTATAACTTTTTCTAAAGACTTTTCGTAATCGCCACAAGTTTTACAATTACATACATTTTTTGCTAATAATTGTTTTAAGTAGCGTAGCTCTTCTGGTTCGAGTATGTAGCTGGAATTTGGTATTATTTTCCACATTATGGTAGCCACATCGCTCCCAAAATTAAATTTAAAAATGATCCAGTTTTATAATTATTGTTATTGCATTCTGATTTCCTTTACCGGTTTGTATTGTTTGATGTAACCGAATACTATTAAACTGACGTTTGGATACAGAGTACAAATACATATTACAAGGTAGGTTCAAATACAAACAATTAAAAAAAACATTACAATCATCCGTGTAATAATTTCACAGTAAGTTTTTAGAACCGATTACAACAAGACCTTGAAAAGAGGAGAGGAGGCCTTTAGCCCAGCTGTGGGACATTCACAGGCTGATACGGTACGGTACAACAAGACCTAACCTAATCGGTTAGGTCTAAGTATTCATTAAGAGAATTAGTCATTAATTTACTGAATTGTACATAGGTATTGTGCATAATTCAGCAAAATATATATATCAACTCACAGTTGCAAAAGGATGCTATAAAAAGGCTTAATTGCCTTTTTGTGGTGTGGTGGTTGTCGCGTGGTGATTTGGTAACTTACCCAAAGTTCTTGGTATAAAAAGGACTGCAGCAGTAATCTCATCTATTCTTTAACCTAATTAATTATATTTATAAAATATACTATACTTTCTTTACTTTCGTTTCGTATTACAAAATTCGTATCACAAATATCAACCTATTACCAAATTATTTTAAATGGACAATGCAAAGTTTGCACTAAATACCAAAGATAATAGAATAACCGCGTCAATTTTTTGAAACAATTAACTGTCATGTAATTGACTTCGACTACATTTTTCATTAAAAAAAATAACATCTACAAAATTTCGAGTTGCCGGAAAAATATTTACCTTAAAAATAAATATAGCATGAAAAAAACTAAAGCAAATAAAAAAGGAACTTCAGTACACCTAGCTTCCAAGGCATTGAATTTCGTTGCTTAAATAAAACTAAATATAATATTAAGAATCTAATAATCTGACTTATAACGTATAACTTTACGTCTATTAACTTTTACAATACGCTGGATTTTGATTTTAACCATTGTTTACATAATTTCTCCGTCAAGGTTTTAGTATATAATTTTATTACAATAATTCTGTATTTATTTGTAGCCATTTTGCGACTGTAGACAATGTATGAGCAAGAATTGTCCAGATATAAAAGATAAATTAGTGCCGTTGTTTCAAGGAAAATCAAAAATTAGTCAAATAAAATCGAAAGAAATATGTCCAAAAGATAAACTAGCTACTCAATATTCTAGTGAAAAAGTTGAAGATCAAAGTTTAATAACTTTTCTGAAGAATAAAGATGATTGCAATTGCGAAGTGGTAGCACGTGCACTTCGTTCTAATGTACATTTGAACCTTGATTTATCAGAACAAAGAGCGAAACATTCCAAAACTAAAGATTGAAAAATAATAAACATTGGTTTTATAGGATTATGGCTTTATTTATCGAACACTGAATTAAATGTACATATATATTTAATTTTACAAGTTCCGATATACTATGGGTAAAAAAAGGTAAAATAAAAATGGTATGGTAAAAAAGTTTTGCATTTATTAATATTTATTTAGATTTATTGCTCCTTTCAAAAACAAATTTTACTCCTCCATATTATTTTGTTCTACGGGTTTGATATTTGGTATTGCCTTAATTTTTTCACTAAAATAATTCCAATATTTTGATCTTATTTTATCATACTTAGTGGCCAGGGCTTGACATAAGTCTATTGCTCTTTCGGCATTATACACGCAGCTTGACTCGCCTTTCTTCAGGTTTTCTTCACAGATATCAATGATGAATGCAAGTAAATATGGCGACCGACATTTATTTTTATAGAGCTCATCACAAAATGATGTTACAACTGCGTTACCACTTATTCCTCGCTTATCATGTAACAATATTCCTCGTAAATAATTCCATGCACTCTCATTATTTTTAACAAACCTTATTTTTTCTAAGGTGTAGCATATTTCCTTCTGAACATTATAATCGGACCAGCCCAGGTGGTTGTTCATTATGAAGTAACGCTGATTCCATGCGGAGTTGTTTCTGACATCTTCATTAATTAAAGTGTCCACAAAGTCCATCTCCTTGTCATAAAGTCTGAAATGTAAAAATATTTATTTAAAAGGTAAAATAGAAAGATAAATTATTATAATATAGAAATGCAATAAAGTTTCTAATTTTTTTTTTCTTTTTTTATTAAATTAAATATAATTACTTTTAAGAAAATGTGTATTTGACTTCATAAATTAATTTATTACTATTAATTATAATAAAGCAGTAATCGTGGTTTTATTGGTAAGTAGTAACACATTGTGTAATAATATTACATATAAATATTCATTAAATTGAACCTGTTATATGTATAAAAAAATAAATAATGGCGAAAGAATAAATATTTTTCGGTGGCATTGGTTGTTATTGCATGTTGAGGATATTTAAGATATATTATACTGTTATTTATTTATTTTGTTTATGTAAGTAAACTAATTTGTAAAGTAAATCTAATGTCCCTTGACTGATTTCAATCAATGGCCATTCGCAACTAAGACTAACCAACTGCACAGGAGTTATTACAGTACAAAATTGGGTGCAAAATGGACAGCAATCCAAGGCATCTGGATAGGAGACAAGGGTCAGGTACAGATCCAAAGATTTTACATAATTTTTAAGGCAATGGAGTGTAAGTACTTTTCTATTTTTTAACTCCAGGCTCTTATAGAGGATTCTTTGATGTAAAAACTAAATAACTTTACTGACTCGGCTATCTGACTTGGGAATCTAGAACTCATGATCGTTTTAGCCTTATAAGCTAGCCACTAATCCAATTACAATATTAATTAATTTAAAAGCCATAAATGTTCTATTAGGTAAAGTCACCACTTCTTCTTAGAGTAAATATTTATATATACTAAAAACTTACCCAAATGTCTTTATAGCCCATTGCCTGTGTTGCCAGGCATGGTAGTTTTTAGGCTCTTGTTGAAGAGCATCACGAGTAACTGATAACTCTAGAGAAGGGTCTTGAAGCCACTCAATAAGGACCCTTCTATGATGCCATACCTAAAAAAAGAACTGTTCTGTATAAATTACAAGGACCTTTTCTAGTACTGTGGTTCTGGAGGTATTAGAGCCAGCCCACTTTAACCTGATTTAGGTAAGGCAAGTTTAATTAAGTGTATCGAACAGTCAAGCATGTAACTGCCTCAATCACTATTGTAAACGAAAATAATTTACCAGGAAAAATTTTATGAAGAAGGCTGGCATCATGTTGGTCATATTTTTTTATATACTTCACAGATTAATTAATGGGTTAAGGGTGCAAAAATGTTGCTTAATTACTAAGTAAGACCAAGATTCTTAATTACGTGTTATGATCGATGACCATCACAATAATAATAATTAAATGAGTGTAAATAAAGTAAGCTTAAAAAAACAATATTTTCAAAGAGCATGCAAGAGATGGCCAAAAGTCATGATGGCTCAGTGGTTAGTTGAGTTCAAACTCAGGCAAGCATCACTGAATTTTCATGTGCTTAATTTGTATTCACCATACTTGGCAGTGAAAGAAACCATCATGAGGAAACCTCCAAACCTTCTTCTCAAAAGAGAGAGAAGACCTAAGGCCTGGGTAGGGACATATAGATGCTGTTAATTTACTTTTAACTTTACCTGATAATTCTTTGGTGACTGTTTGATAACAGCCTCAACATATTCCAATTCAGTTTTCAAATCAGTGCCTAATTCTTTAAGCAACTCTCTCCTGAAAAATGTTTTTTATTTTTTTTAATATAATTATTTTGCATTACGTAACACATACATGTTTTTGCTTATAAATTGTCTCATTAATAACCAAAATATACTAAAATCTAAAGACAGTATTTGTGTGTGTGTATTATTTATATATTTTACAGTTTTAACTTATAAACATACCTATATTGCCACACAGTATAATTGGCTGGATTAAATTCAACAGCATCTTTAGTGAGTAGCAGAGCTCTTTCAGATTTTTCATTGGTCTTTAATATAGCTCTGAAGTAGTTATACACATCTTCAACTGAAATTGAAACATTATTATACTAATATTATAATTATATATCATAGAAGCATAATCAATCACAAAGAGTATTTGCTATTTTGTTATTTTTTGACCACCAGTTCAGGAGTCAGGGCTTTTACTTTTTATAAAATGTATAAAATAGATAACAAAAAAGTATTATTTTATATAATATTATTTATTTTATATATTATTTTATATATTATTTTATATATTATTATATTATGGATATCAAAGGACCAATAGATATCAAACAAAACTAACCAAAAAACCTAACTTGTTGCCCAGATGGGCATAGAATCCAGATGGATTCTATTATATACACATATGCATACACCAATGTTTGATATAACTGTGCCAGTTTGAAGTGTACTAGTGTAATAGTAGGCACAAGGCAAGTCTGTCTCCTACACTTTCAATGTTAGCGATTTATTGACAGAATGGATTGTAAGCAGAAGTTTATACTTTTACAATCTTAAGTGTCTTTAAGTGAAAGTGATATTTTTTTTTACACATAATAGGCAAGCACTTGACCGTTGACTTGCCTGATCTTAAGCATAGTCACGGTCTAGGATGTAGCTGAACCCAGAAGGAACCCGTTTTAGGAAATATGGACTCAGGCTAAGCATTCCACAGTTTCGCAGTGCGAATAAATAAAATATATCAATCAGTTGACCTATTTAGTTGAATACCTTAATAAAAAATTAATAAAACTGTTTCTATGCCATTTCAAGGTTCCAATTTATCAAGTTATGACTATCAATTAAGAGTTCAAATTATTCATTTATATGTTTGTGAATAAACAAAACTTACATTTTTCAGAGTGTGCAATGACAACGACAGGTGTTGGACCATCGTCCTCTGGTATTGGAGTCACATCACTCCATTCTGGCCTATCTTTATAGAAAATCCAAGATGAATCGCTGTCACCACTGTTCGACATCATTTAATCAAAGAAATGTTCCAATTATATTAAGGACGACTTCTTTAAGCTTTTTGTCAAATTTTACAAGTTTATTGCAGTCGTATTCTAAAACAAGCCGCAACAAGAGCCGTAAATAAACACTATCTAGGTCGACAGTCTTAATTTGTTTGCATCTAGCTCTATAGTATAACACTGATAATTTACATCTGGGTAATAAAAGTTATACTATACTAAGTACACAGCAGCAAAATTTAATAAATGTCTTGTCAATTTGAAAAATAACAGATAAACAAATTATAGAATGTAGTTTTTGACTTTTGAGCTGTCACCACTATCATTGTCCTTGTGACAAGTTGACAACTCTACTTTCATAAATTATAATAATCTGTAGAAACCTCGCTATGCAGATTTTTGCAATATAAACACGCCTGAACTACATAGAATAAGTATCTGTAACGTAAAACTGTGACAACGCCATGATCTTGACAGGCTCTTCCAGGAGCTTTTCAAGTGTTCTGTGTTGTTAGGGCGTAATTTTGCGTGCATCAGAATGACTACAAACTGACAGATCAGCTTTAAAACCTACCTAAACATACATTTTTAGTAAATCACTGACTCAAAAAATAAAGATATAATATTAGCAAAATCAAAAAAATATAAATTAAATAACATTAACAGGTCAAAAGTTAAAGAAAATAAATGAAAAGCAATAAAAAAAACTATGTGTGTGATTGTGAGACGACATATGTGTAACTTTCTGGCATCGTCCATGAATTTTTTTACTATATTTTTAAAAACGGAATAATAACTGTAGGCAGTGACTGTGGAGTCGCGAGAAGTAGCTCAATTTCTACTTCAAAATAAAAGAGAAAAAAGTATTGATAGATTTTTTATTATTTATGTCAATAACTACTTGTAAATAAATTATTTTATTAACTATCAGGTAACAAACAAAGGAATCCTTAATAAGACACGAAACAAAAATAACAGGACCAAACAGAACCAATAACATTTCTCATAACGCCCATTTTCCCATAATTACCATCCATAGGCCAGGCCAAGTCCATAAGTATAGGTCATGTGTGATACCGCAGGTGCAGCAGAGAATGCCACGCCTAAAAGACCGGTTGCCACCTTAAATTAAACAATGTTAACAATATTTTTTATTATGACATTTAAAAACACTTAAGAACATTATACATAATATGCTGAATTTCTTCATTGGTGTTGGGTTTGAATTCGGATTGAGACAACTACTGGGTTTTTCTTACAAAAATATCACATTAACAGCACAGCACTGGAAACCTAGCGGTGTAACAAGTCCAGCGGATGGTTGTCCCTTCGGGCTATGAGAGTTCGGACTTTACACCCACACTTGTGCCTTATAATATTATCTTCATCATTATTATTAGAAAATAATAAAAGTAAAGTTAAATCGAAGATATTTACTACCGGACAGAAATTGTTTGTTGTTGAAACAGAAATCATTGAAGCTGATAGGTGATTTAAAATTTACCGTACTATATTTATATTTATAGCATTTATGAATCCTAAATATTTTAAGCACATCAAAATGGTTATACTACCTGCTTATAGATACAATACAATACCAATACCAATATACCAATACCAATTTGCTTCGATAAAGGTCTACATATCTACTTCTTAAAAATAATTATAAATAATAATTGGATCAACTTACTCTAGGAACAGGTAGAGGTGCGCCAACATGGGACACTAGAGGTGAAGCTATGCCATGGTAAGTTGGAGCGATTGCGATTCCGGGATTGCTTATACGTACATCCGCTTTGCGCACACTCGAAAATGGAGTATCTACGGCCTTAGAGTAGGTAGAAACCTAATAAATTTAATTTAAAATTAAGCATAATTACAGTACTCCACGAGGAAAATAACGATTTGTATAAAACGTTTATACAAATAATAAATATCGTACTCAGTATAAACAAATTAGATTTGCACAACATTTTCAACAATCATCGTCATATTTCAATCAATTTACGCTTAACTAAATTAATTATACAGTTAAACTTCCTTCATGAATTACTCCATACATTGGTGTAAATTGTATAAAAATATATTTGCTATTTTTTGAGTTCGCGATCAGACAGACAGACACAGCGAGGAGACTTTGTTTTAAATAATTTGGGGATAGTCTTTAGACCAGTCTTGAAAAAACCTAGAAGAATAACTCCGACGCAGGAGAATAGGTATAGCCACATAAGGCACCACATCTGATGATATCATAAGAGAAATTTCGTTAAGCGCATCTATCAAACCACTCATACTGGGGAACACTCAAACCCATTCCAAAAGATGGCATCAGGCAAATAGCTTACCATAAAATAATGCCAAATGGTGTCTTTGATCAAACAAATTGTATGTAAGTAAATATAATGTTTGTATACTTAGGACATATAATGTCGAAAACATACCTGACCCAAATTAAATGGTGATCTTAGTATATTAGAATGTTGTGTAGCAATAGCCGGTTGAGCTAGATATGAGCTGAATGGATTCCAGCCACCATAGGCATAGGAGCCATAGTAAGTGGCAGGTGCAATAAGCCATCCTGCCTGGACAGCTACGGCCACACACACCAACAATAATAGCTAAAACACGATTATACAACAAAGTCGAGTAACAGCCGTAAAGGTCTCTCACGCAGGTCGGTGGTCAAGTTAAGGTGGTTTTGCCGCGGTGCGTGTTTCTGCAGATTATTCACGCACGGCCGAAGACCACGTATGTACATCCACACACCGCACCAAATCTCTTCCAACAGTGCGTATCGGTCTGTGTCGGTCTTAAGATTTGAAGCCGTTTTGTCATTCCAAAATACAAAATGAAAAAGAAAGTATCGCTGGCGCTACACCGTAATTCGGTCTGATTCATTAATTATAAACACAATTAATTAATTAGTGATTCTTGTACGGACCTTTTTTATTGCTACAAGATAACATATTTCATTGTCTGTTATAATTATTTAAAAAAAAGTTATCAAGCTTACCTTTAGCATCATTGTTAATGTTTCTGAAGTTCGTTGTGATATGGTGTTCAAACGGGCCCGTGTTACCTTTTATATTATTGTCTGACAAATTCGTATTAAAGGGCATGTGTCAGAATACACTTATCACGTATATTTCGAATACTGAGCTTCGGTAAAAGCGTATGCAGGTGTCGTTTAACAAGGACAAAGCGTTTGTTTGTTCTAGATTTTAATGTCCGGTATGAGATAAATATTAATAACTGTTGCGAATTTTTTATTATAATATTAAATGTAATCTAGCACTATGTCAATGCTAGCTTATTGTTATATACGAATTACGATACTAATCTATCTTATACACGATAGCGAATGTTTGTATGTTTGTCATTCATTTATCCGATTTTGATGAAACTTCTGTGAGTTGATCTGCGTACGCCCGATTAAACATATATAGCAACGGCAGTCATTATCCTGCCTGAATTTGCTAGTACTTTTTTATGTAAGAGGGGACAAACGAGCAGAAGGCTAACTTGATGGAAAGTGACTACCAACACCCATGGACACCTGCAACACCCGAGGGCTTGCAAGTTCATTACCGGCCTTTAAGGAATGAGTACGCTATTTTCTTGAAAGTTTCTATATCATATCGGTTCAGAAAAGTCGCCGGTAAAAGCTAGTTCAACATAGTGGTTGAGACAGAAAATGCATCGTACACACATCGAATTAGTAGTAAAGATAAACAAGCCGTACATCTACAAATTGCATGCGATTTGCTAATTGTTCTGTGTATTATGCACTATAAGCAGTTCTTGATTAATTTACCTTTATTTATAATTCAAGACTAGTTATAACCACATTAATTTAACTTTTGAAGTTCCGATTACAACTTCGCGGACATTGAAAACGCCATTTTTTCGAATCCATAGTAAATATCATAGATTATTCAAGATCTCGACCAATGATATCGCGTCAATTCGGTGTCAAAATTGTTTATTTTGATGTACTCCTCTTGTGCTTGGCTATAGTTTATTTCATCCGACATGGACATGACCACCTCCCTTGGTCGTTAGGTACACTACGTTCTTTTCTATACCCCTGACATCGAGTATTTAATCATCATGAAATTCAGATGATCGGTTTAGTAGTTAAAACGTGAAAGAGTAACAAACAATCAAACTGTCTTTCACATTTATAATATTAATAAGAATAACACCTTGAACATATTTATTAAAAAAAATAGGTATCTTAAGGGCTCAACTACCAGCCCTACTACATCAAGTAACAATAACATTTAATTCATGTTCAAACGGACCTTTGATTACATATATAATATATGACATACTAATTCAAACAATTTTAAACTAAGTATATCGAATATTGCATTATTAAAATATTTGCATATAAATAAGACTTGAATGTGACCGTGTATGTACATATTTTTAATATATATATCTGTATACGCTATCTAAGCTATCATTAATTTGAATAAAACTAGGTTGTTTGTTATAAGAACATAACAGTTCTTAACATAAACATTTAGGTACTATATGTTACTATTTCTGGAAAATTTCGTTACTTAATTTGTTTTATAATAAATACATACGTGGCGTGCATACAAAGTTGTTGTATTACAAACTACATAACAAGCTCCATAATAATTAAATATCAGAGAAACATAAGACATATTCCTCTTACTTATCTAACGTTGCTTAGCTGTATGTTTAGCGAATCATAGATTTCGCTCTTTATTTCATTGATGATTTGAAATTGAAGCTATTACAATAAATAAAACTTATTTATATAGAGTATTATTGAGAGGTACGATATAAAAACTTATATTGTATGTATTGTACTTTTTACGCCACTCTCCCCTTAAGTCATAGTATATAATAATAATTAAAAGAATAGTATAGTGTTGGAAAAGCATAATAATTCTAGCATATGATTGATGCCGCACGATAATTCTGGCTTGTAACAAGAAACACTAATTGTGGACGAACTGACACATACTGTTTAAGTGGGTCAAAGAAGTAAATCATTACGGTTTCTAAAACATTTAATTAGATCCGTCAAGCTGTCTCCCCCGACCATTATAAACCCATGGTACATAGTCATACCTTGTAGTTTAATTTTTGCACTGAACTGTATCAGAAGCAATGACTTTAAATTCAATATGAAACATCATAAATATTTAATTATCTTAATCAATATATTGTGTATTCACAGTAAAAATTGGTACCTGGCGACTGATATTAGTAATTTAAAAGAACTATTTGAATCGCGACTACATCAAAAAGACGAAAAAACGAAGAGATTTACGCCATTTAATAAAGAAGATCGCAACCTGTTAAATAAGAACAATGCTTCCTCCACAGTACGTGATTACCACACTGACATTCGAGGATTCAAGCCTTCTGATCCAATGTTAATATCCACACTTCTAAAATCAACGACACGAAAAATAGTAATGGCTAATAGTATACCAGAAAATACGTATATAAATATAAATAATTCTATACCCAAAAATAGTACAATTCAAACAAACCGGTCCAAACGAAGAAACGAGCAAAGATGTACTCAAAAACCAAAGAAAAAGCGTTTTAATTCAAAAGGTCGAAACAGATTTTTAGATGTATTTGAAGTAGTGGAATTCGATCACGTGACGTGTTCGTCATTTAACGGATTCGAAGGGACTTGTCTTCATGAATACGATTGTCAAAAAATTGGTGGAGTAACGATGGGAACTTGTGCTGACGGCTATGGGACATGTTGCGTTAGTGAGTAAATTGGCCAGATTAATAATCTTATTATTGTTTTCTAGCATATATTCACACCGCATATTTTGATTGTTATATATCACACCGCATATTTTGATTGTTATAGTGTAAATTATTAGGTACCTATCTACCATAGACATCCAGGTAAGATAAATAATAATTTTAATTTAATTGATTTGTTATCCATATTAAATTAAGTGACATTATAATTTTAAGCGTTTTTTTTTTAAACAAAATTGATTTGTCCAGTAGTTTAACTGTTGACGCTAAGAAAACAAACCATTTAATTGCAAAATAACAAATTAAAACTTACTTATTAAATTATATTTTTTAAGATAAGTTTCATTATAAATAGAATTTGGCAGTTTCGACGTTTGGTAATTTAATGAACGTTATTATTTTAGTGCTATTCACATGCGAAGGCCGTTCGTCATCTTCTAGTGTATGGTTCACTAATCCTGGATATCCTACGCCAAGCTCTGATAGGCTGTCTTGTTCTTTTACAATAGACAAATATTCTGATGAAGTGAAGCAAATACGACTCGATTTTATTAGTTTTGAGGTAAAAATAAACATATGTTCTTTAATTAATGTTTATTTTTTGTTTGCGTGAAATATTATATGGTATCTCTGTACTGATTTTAGATTTTACCGCCTACAGGCGGGAGTTGTGAGCAAGATCAGTTTTTAGTTACAGGACAAAATGTCAATAGTGTAATGCCTATCCTTTGTGGTATAAATTCTGGACAGCACGGTATGTAATCATAGAAGTCAATTATTTACTTTACAGTGAATTACGAAACATATAAGTGTTCAACCGTAGTCGAAATTCGACTATAAGAAATTTATTATTGAAAATTTCAAACATATTTTTCTACTCTTTTTTCCATCGAAATAATAGCTCCTCAATAGCTACCTGTAAAACAAACAGAGGATAGATAGGTACTGAATTGTTATGTATTTATCTCTGTATAATTATATAGATACTAGCAACGTACATTGTCTCTTTAATTTTGTCCCTGCAACTTGCCCCTCTGTTTTCTCGTTCCCGCACTGCTGAGGATCATGACCCCATATTTTTCCTTCCACCAGATACGGATACATACCGCCGCCTACCATTTTCTTTTTTGAGACAGTCCATTTTGTAGGTACCTTGAAAAGTCTGCCATCTGTTTGCCCGAGAATATTAATTATAAAAGCAAGCACATTGTACATTGATACTGCAATATCTGAAACTTTACGCAAGTGCCTGTATTATTATTGCTATATGACTTTAATCTTATTTATGTAACTATACAATATTTACGTGATAATTGCCACCGAGTTATCTCGCATACACCCTACTCACAAGTAGCCTTGTATAACCTTATAATCGTGGCCAACTGTCAATAATCTAATCCAATAATTAGGATGAAACTAAGCAATTTATTATTTTTAATTAGTTGACATATTCCTAATAGGGCCAACAACATTGATCATACTACCATATAGCCCTTTGAACCGAAACAGCCTGTGAATGTCCCACTGCTGGGCTAAAGGCCTCCTCTCCTCATTTTGAGGAGAAGGTTTTTTGGAGCTTATTCCACCACGCTGCTCCAATGCGGGTTGGTGGAATACACATGTGGCAGAATTTCAGTGAAATTAGACACATGCAGGTTTCCTCACGATGTTTTCCTTCACCGTAAAGCACGAGATGAATTATAATCACAAATTAAGCACATGAAAATTCAGTGGTGCTCGCCCGGGTTTTGAACCCACGATCATCGGTTAAGATTCACGCGTTCTTACCACTGGGCCATCTCGGATATAGTATATATAGCCCTTTGGCGAACCGACAAATATATAAATACCGTCTTATCATTAATACTAAAATTAGTTCATAGAAAATTATAACGTTTATTAAATAATTATGAAATTGGCCATAGCACGTAGGTATAATATCTAATTTTATTCATTTTTAGCGTATATAGAAGTTTCGAATGCAGATGGTCCAATAGTTCTTTCATTTCAGACAATATCGGAAGAAAACCGTTTATTTTCCATTAAGGTAACATTTATATATTTTTTAACAATTTATGTATTATACAATATTATTTATATGGTCTTATGTAATATAATTATACAAATATATTTCGTTAATTATACAAATCGATTTCGGCCACGGCGGCCAATCTCAAGAAAAATTAGCCAACTGCGCAGGACATATTATAGTGCACAATTGTCTGCGCAAACACAGGTGCACTCTCTATTCCCTAACTCTCATAATCCGATGGGACGGCAATCCGACACGACCGGAAAGAATTCAGGCGCAGGACCAAAGGCTTTACGTGCTTCTCAAGGCATGGGAGTGTTCCACTTCCAGACTTCAGAGTGCTATTGAAATTTTCGACATAAAATCCCAATAACTTTTTATTGGCCCGACCTGGGATTTGAACCCATTACCTCCGGGCCTTACATCTATCAACTAGACCAACGAGGCAGTCAAACAAATTATTATTATAAAAATATATTATATATATGAACTTTGAACTATCTCTGCCTATAAAAAACTAGCGATTTCAAATACCATTTGGCTCGGAATTACTGCTAAAAATAGAATTTATAAAATCCTGTTCTTTAAAGTATAATAACTGTACCTCGCTTTATAAACAATTGTAATATGTTTTAATTTTAACCTAGTTACAAATCTTCATGTCAATTGGTACAAATTTACAGTGAATATAAGTTTTATACAGGTAACTCAATTGACTTCCTGTGATAATTTAAAAGCTCCATCAGGATGCTTACAATACTTCAAGGCGGAACACGGATATCTGGAATCATTTAATTACCGCGACACATCCGAAATAGGAATCCCAAGGATACCTAGTTACTTGGTAAGTTTCCAGCACACTTAATTAAATATTTACATTAACAATACGTCGATAATACAATATTTTAAGTTACGCCGCGTTCACACAATTTAACACCTGTCTAAATCGAAAGCGATTTGTATCATCTGAATACTTTCAATCACATATTCGTAGTTTGCCATTATTAAACATGTTAAATCATTTGTTCTATTTTTTTTTGGGCAACAATATTTTTGGTAACTTAATTCGAATAAAAGATAATGTAATCACTACGTTTTGAGTTTGTTAATATATATATATAAAAGAAAATACTTGTATTCAATGATTTAGGTATTTAGTGTTTTAAGATAAATCTTAAAACACTAAATACTACTAAAAATTAAGTAGTTGATGATATCCTTGGCTCGCAGCATGAAATAAAAACCTGCATAGTGGTGACTTGAACATGTTTAAGAATATATTTCTCTTATTAATAAAAATACAATTCACTTTAAAGATGTAAAGACAAGATTAAGATACTTAAATATTATATTACATGCAAGACATGGGCGGTACATAAAAATAAAGAACGACAAATTAAACTGTTTACACAAAATAATGTGGGTATGACAAAACACATACCTATGCAATATTACGTACCGTCTCTGTTATAGCAATTAATCTAACTGTAGGTAATGTACGAATTATTATTTTTAAGAATAATACAATAATCAAATAAATGAATATCAGTCGCTAATATTATTAAACTCTTAAAAACAATATCATAATAAATGCAAATAATTTTAAGGCCTTGAAAACACTTTTAAGAGGTGGTTTTTTCTTTTTTTGTTGTAAAAAGTAAAAGACTGCTCCTTAATGCTAAATATTATTTTTAGAACTACCTGAATTATGCTATATGCATAGAACGTGCAAAAGCGTTCTGTAGTATAACGTACAACAACGTCGGGGATATGCAAATTATCAACTATGATACGGGTATGTTCAAGATAATGCTATTCTCAACATTGACGTAATTACTTTTTTTATTTTGGAACTATGGGATTGGTTTATATTATGGTGTTTACATTAGTTACTGCCATTTTGAGAGGCACGTGTACAATTCAATGATACGCTTTACAAAAAATCCCTTAGGAGTCTCCTTCAACAATAACGCGTTCTACTTATTCTTTACATTCTACTCTGCCGGAACTCCGTACATAAATCGTTTTCAATATTAATAGTGATCGAAATAATAGAAATAATTTTATTTAAAATATTTTTAACTTTCAGTTAGTTCTTAAAATCGATGTGCACGAGATAACATTATTATTTGTAAGTTATTAATAGTCTGTTATTTTAGAAGGTCTGCCTGTAATACCGCCGCGACAAGCAGGCGTAGAAATATTCGACTGTCCAAGCGATTGGCTGCTAATAGCCGCCGTCCGGTTGTGTGGCGAACGTCTAAACGATGGCTCTATTCTACAGGATTTTACTTTGAATGCGCCTGTGACAGGTTTTATATGGAAAACTTTACAACATACATTTTCATGTGCTTAATTTGTGGTTACAATCCATCACGTGCTTGACGGTGAAGGAAAACATCGTGAGGAAATGTGTTTAATTTCACTGAAATTCTACCAAATGTGTATTCCACCAACCCGCATTGGAGCAGCGTGGTGGAATAAGCTCCAACCTTCTCTTCAAAAAAGCAGGGGAGGACATTCACAGTGTTACTTTTAGTTTTACCAGTAATGCTTGAAATATTTTTATGAAAAAAACAAACGAACTTATATTTTATTAAGTTTAATTATTTTACTCAAGTTATGGAATTTGTTGTTTCAGATGATGGAGCGGGTCCAATTGTAATATGGTTCAGATCAGACGGAATATACGTCGGTCGAGGTTTCAAGTTAAGCTACCAACAAAATGATTGTACTAAATAAATACTCTTGATTGCTATTTTACTTTGAACAAATATAGCGGCTGATAGAAACAAAGTGTGAAAATACATACCTATTTTTATTGTATTGAATATGGTAAACATTGAAATGATTAGGCAAGTATTTACTATCTACATCATCTTCGTTAAAATACCTACATAGATACTTAATACCTCGAAAACTATGTCAGCTTTGTAAAAGTGTATTGCTTTACGATTTTATTAATCTTTTAACTCAGGCTGAAGTGCCTTTATCAACATTACACGTGATTATCTGATCTTATTCATATTTTAATGTATAAAATAAGGATCATTGACCTATAAATAAAATATACCCATGAGTGTATCTTGGTCAAAGTATTTATAAAGTTATGTATATATAACATCAGACTCATGTAAGACAGATTTTTTTTTTTTATATAGAATAGGAAGGCAGACAAGCATAAAGGCCACCTGATGGAAAGTGGTCACCAAAGTAACACATTGGTATTATAACCATCAATTACAATAGCAATGTGCCACCAACCTTGAGAACTAAGATGTTATGTCCCTTGTGCCTGTAATTGCACTGGCTCACTCACTCTTTAAACCGGAACACAATAATACCAAGTACTGCTGTTTTGCGGTAGAATATCTGATGAGTGGGTGGTACCTACCCAGATGAGCTTGCACAAAGCTCTACCACCAGTAAAACCAGATGTGATATATGAACAATGTGGGAGGTAAATAAAATATCTTATACGATTATTATTTTTTATCCAAATACTTTAGATCACATTAACGATAGAAATAATAGATAAATTAATAACAGCAATTCAGTACATCTAACATCGCCTCACATGCACATAGTTAAAATAATTACACAAATTTTTATCTATTTTTCTATTTTAACTTTAAAAACTACATTAATTAAAATAAATATGTAAATTTAGATAGATAAAAAGTTATAGTTTCATTTAATTTGGCTATTAATGATATGGGACTAGACACATTTTTGGTATATTGTTATAAACTTTTTTCTTTATCATTTTCATTAACTTTGTATTCTTTCAAACCATCTCGCACAATTTTATGGAATGATAACTGTACTCCAACCATAATAGCCTTCAAAATACCCATAGAAAATATTTGTAGCAGAACTTGTGTAAGGTTGTCGATTGTCCCACAGTATAAAATTGATAGTAAGTGACCGCTAAAACCGAATACAGAGTATATCTTGCCATTCTGCAATAGAAACAAATTTGAACTGTCAGAAATATGTATAATATTATTAAGTAGTCATATTATGTAGAAATTGGCAACTAAAAAATATTAAGCATGGTATATGCGATGGGTTTGCACCATAGAGTAAATATAAATATTTGTGAATATATATTTACATTTAGAAAAAAATCATGCAGCATATTTACACAGTAACAGCCTGTTAATTTCCCACTGCTGGGCTAAGGCCTCCTTTCCCTTTTGAGGAGTAGGTATGAAGCTTATTCCACCACGCCGCTCCAATTCGGGTTGATAGAATACACATGTGGCATAATTTCAATGAAACTAGACACACGTAGGTTTCCTCACGATATTTTCCTTCACCCTCAAGCACAAGATGAATTATAAGCACAAATTTACACATATTTATACATTGGAATAAAAGCAAAGTTCAACACAATAGATTCACTAAGTCATTTCAATTATTATCAATTGATCTTTAGTAGGATGTTTATTGTTATTTAAACAAACGTCATGATGACTTGCATATTACATAATAAATGTTTCATATGAAAAGACTCTACCTTAAGTAATAAAAATAATATAATTCACTAACCAATGCGTCCCTTATCATTTTTCTACCAACTTCCTTAGGTGTGCGAAGACCTCCAGAACCAGATATCAGTTTTGTCTCTTTAGGTTTTGTGAGTTCTTCATTTTTGAATCCAGGTGTATCAGTGTCTGGTGGAAATGCAAGTGTCAATCTCACATTAGTACCGATTAACTCCATGAAGACAGATTCAGCCAGACCACGAACTGCCCATTTTGCAGCACCATATGCGCTGTATCCATATATTCCTGAAATATATACATTAGTTTTGTAACTTGCACTTATCTAATTTTTAAGTTTGAAACATCTGTTTGAAAATTATTACTGGTTAGAAAACAATTTTTAAATAATAAACAGAATCATTCCTACGCATTATAAATTAATTAAATTTAACATAACATAAAATTTAATATAATAAGCTTAAAGTCTCATATGCTGGGCCTTTAAGCTAGTTCTGACAGCCTCTAAATGTCCAATACGCTATTGACCCGTCTTTTTTTGAGTTAAAGGTATAATAGATCAGAAGATTTTTATTTCACACATGCAGGTTTCCTTACAATGTCTTCCCTTACCGCCGAGCATGATGAATACACTGAATAAGCACATGAAAATTCAGTTATGCATGCCCAAGGAAGCTGTTAATCATTGATTGAGTTTTACATGTTCTACCCACTTAGCCATCTCGATTAAAAGAAAAGTCATATGATTATTAACAGAATATACTCACCTAACAGAGCAGCTTCTGTAGAAACAAATACTATTAAGCCTTCATTACGTTTCTTCATTCCTGGTAGAACATACCTTGTTGGATAGGCTGTACCGAAATAATTTAAATCTATCATTTGTTTTATATGTTCTACCTTCATATTTTCAAACTTGCCACAAATACACATTCCAGCACAGTTTATCAACATAAATATTGGTCCAATATCTGATTCTGCTTTAGATAAACATTTCTCTATTGAATCATAGTCCGATGTGATATCTAAAGAAATATAATTAACTTTTTGTCCGCTTAATAGTTTACAATGCCTAGTTATATCACCAAAAGCTGAAAGAAGTTTTTGACTGTCACGACCGATTATCGTAACATTAGCCCCTAATTTAACCGCTTCAATAGCCGCAGATTTGCCAATACCGCTTGAACCACCAGTGATAACAACATGCCTATTTTTAAGATTCTTGTAAACAATTTTCTTTTCCAAACTTTTATGCAAGGCTGTTAAAATTATTATTAGTATAAAAATAACTACACAAATATATATTAATATCATTTTAGGGACGTTTATTAATCTCAAACGTTTTTATAAATCGCACGCTCAGTTAAGTGTTAACCAGCAGATATGCAAGTCAAGGAAGTATTATTTAATTTCCGAAGCAAAGTGCATTGACATTAGATGGGGTTATTAGCATTTGAGTTCTTTTACCTATCACGAAGCACCCAAACTGACATTTTATGAAATGAATGAAATGTTGAATATGCAATATTTTGTTCGTTTAAACTTTCAAATATCAATAAAATATATTAAAAAAAAATAATGAAAATTAATTATAATATGTAGACAAACCTAAATACTCAAATATTCTTAGAAGAAGCAATGGATTCAAATTGTGGAAATCAAACAGAAAAAAAACAAACAAATAAATATAAATTGTAAATATTATTTTATTACAAAAAGTATGTATACAAGTAAAATAAACGTAATAATAATTATGTTACGTATAATTTTAGTCTTCCGACATTTCGATATTTAGTAAGCCAAGTTATGATCGTATAAAAACCTTCTCCATTAAATTGTTGTTCGTTCATTTTTTCTTTTTAAAAACTCAAATATTCTACCCCTTAATGTATGAATAATCCTAAATTGGCCACACTGACAAGATAATTTTTTTGTTCAGATCTAGATACAAGCCTTTTAATAGCATGCTTCAAAGAGTATAATAATTTTATTATAAGGTTACGTAGACAGAGAAACAAATAGACCAAGGGGCCGTGAAACCGCGATTGAAACAGAGATAGTTTGTCAATTTGTGCGTATAATGTTGCCATAGTAACTGCATTCCCTGTTTTGGGAGATAAATAATTTTTAGGATTTAATTAAAACAGAATAAGATTATTTAATTTTACTTTTTAATATTTATTATAATTTTTTTTTAATTAAAATATTTTTTTGTCTTCCAACTACACCCAAAAACCATTGCATTGTTTGTTTTTGTTTCCGTTATCAATTGTAATTCAGCATCTTTATATGGTACTGGATTAGCATTCTAATCAGATGTTGAAATCTAAAACAAACAATTAAATTATTAATAAAGAGTGGTTGCCACATATATTTCTATGTTAACCTCTTGACTCGGAATCTAATATTATTATAAATTCATGAATAATGTTAAATGTTATTGTCGTTAGGAAATTATAAATAGGAGAACGAATAAATTTAAATAACATATTTACATATAACGAAGCACTTTAGGTTATTATTGGACTCTGTATTTATTTGTTTACATTGTCGACGAGTTGATATTTTTTATCGAAAATCGGGACATTTTTTTAGCTAATGCTGGCAGCACTTACATGATAAATAAGTATAAGTTATGAATGGTAAAAACTGGAAAATCCTATTATCTTTCAGCTTTATCTTATGATCTGGAAAATTGGAAAATCCTATTATCTTTCAGCTTTATATTATCTATCAGCTTCAATGATTTCTGTTTCAACAACAAACAATTTCTGTCCGGTAGTAAATATCTTCGATTAAACTTTACTTTTATTATTGTCTAATAATAATGATGAAGATAATATTATAGGGCACAAGTGTGGGTGTAAAGTCCGAACTCTCATAGCCCGAAGGGACAACCATCCGCTGGACTTGTTACACCGCTAGGTTTCCAGTGCTGTGCTGTTAATGTGATATTTTTGTAAGAAAAACCCAGTAGTTGTCTCAATCCGAATTCAAACCAAACACCAATGAAGAAATTCAGCATATTATGTATAATGTTCTTAAGTGTTTTTAAATGTCATAATAAAAAATATTGTTAACATTATTTAATTTAAGGTGGCAGCCGGTCTTTTGGGCGTGGCATTCTCTGCTGCACCTGCGGTATCACACATGACCTATACTAATGGATTTGGCCTGGCCTATGGATGGTAATTATGGGAAAATGGGCGTTATGAGAAATGTTATTGGTTCTGTTTGGTCCTGTTATTTTTGTTTCGTGTCTTATTAAGGATTCCTTTGTTTGTTACCTGATAGTTAATAAAATAATTTATTTACAAGTAGTTATTGACATAAATAATAAAAAATCTATCAATACTTTTTTCTCTTTTATTTTGAAGTAGAAATTGAGCTACTTCTCGCGACTCCACAGTCACTGCCTACAGTTATTATTCCGTTTTTAAAAATATAGTAAAAAAAATTCATGGACGATGCCAGAAAGTTACACATATGTCGTCTCACAATCACACACATAGTTTTTTTTATTGCTTTTCATTTATTTTCTTTAACTTTTGACCTGTTAATGTTATTTAATTTATATTTTTTTGATTTTGCTAATATTATATCTTTATTTTTTGAGTCAGTGATTTACTAAAAATGTATGTTTAGGTAGGTTTTAAAGCTGATCTGTCAGTTTGTAGTCATTCTGATGCACGCAAAATTACGCCCTAACAACACAGAACACTTGAAAAGCTCCTGGAAGAGCCTGTCAAGATCATGGCGTTGTCACAGTTTTACGTTACAGATACTTGTTCTATTTCAACACAAAAAACACTTACTATCAATTTTATACTGTGGGACAATCGACAACCTTACACAAGTTCTACTACAAATATTTTCTATGGGTATTTTGAAGGCTATTATGGTTGGAGTACAGTTATCATTCCATAAAATTGTGCGAGATGGTTTGAAAGAATACGAAGTTAATGAAAATGATAAAGAAAAAAGTTTATAACAATATACCAAAAATGTGTCTAGTCCCATATCATTAATAGCCAAATTAAATGAAACTATAACTTTTTATCCATCTAAATTTACATATTTATTTTAATTAATGTAGTTTTTAAAGTTAAAATAGAAAAATAGATAAAAATTTGTGTAATTATTTTAACTATGTGCATGTGAGGCGATGTTAGATGTACTGAATTGCTGTTATTAATTTATCTATTATTTCTATTGTTAATGTGGTCTAAAGTATTTGGATAAAAAATAATAATCGTATAAGATATTTTATTTACCTCCCACATTGTTCTTATATCACATCTGGTTTTACTGGTGGTAGAGCTTTGTGCAAGCTCATCTGGGTAGGTACCACCCACTCATCAGATATTCTACCGCAAAACAGCAGTACTTGGTATTATTGTGTTCCGGTTTAAAGAGTGAGTGAGCCAGTGTAATTACAGGCACAAGGGACATAACATCTTAGTTCCCAAGGTTGGTGACACATTGGTATTGTAATTGATGGTTATAATACCAATGTGTTACTTTGGTGACCACTTTCCATCAGGTGGCCCTTATGCTCGTCTGCCTTCCTATTCTATATAAAAAAAAAAAAAAATCTGTCTTACATGAGTCTGATGTTATATATACATAACTTTATAAATACTTTGACCAAGATACACTCATGGGTATATTTTATTTATAGGTCAATGATCCTTATTTTATACATTAAAATATGAATAAGATCAGATAATCACGTGTAATGTTGATAAAGGCACTTGCACAGCTTTGTGCAAGCTCGTCTGGGTAGGTACCACCCACTCATCAGATATTCTACTGCAAAACAGCAGTACTTGGTATTATTGTGTTCCGATTTAAAGGGTGAGTGAGCCAGTGTAATTACAGGCACAAGGGACATAACATCTTAGTTCCCACGGTTGGTGGCACATTGGTATTGTAATTGATGGTTACAATACCAATGCGCCACCAACCTTGGTTTTACATTGGTGATGTAAGCGATGGTTAACATTTCTTACAATGCCAATGTCTATGGGCGTTGGTGACCACTTACCATCAGGTGGCCCTTATGCTCGTCTGCCTTCCTATTCCACTTCCACTTCAGCCTGAGTTAAAAGATTAATAAAATCGTAAAGGAATACACTTTTACAAAGCTGACATAGTTTTCGAGGTATTAAGTATTTATGTAGGTATTTTAACGAAGATGATGTAGGTAGTAAATACTTGCCTAAACATTTCAATGTTTACCATATTCAATACAAAAAAACTATGTATGTATTTTCACATACCCATTTTTTGTAAAATAGCAATCAACAGTATTTATTTAGTACAATCATTTTGTTGGTAGCTTAACTTGAAACCTCGACCGACGTATATTCCGTCTGATCTGAACCATATTACAATTGGACCCGCTCCATCATCTGAAACAACAAATTCCATAACTTGAGTAAAATAATTAAACTTAATAAAATATAAGTCATTCGTTTGTTTTTTTCATAAAAATATTTCAAGCATTACTGGTAAAACTAAAAGTAACACTGTGAATGTCCTCCCCTGCTTTTTTGAAGAGAAGGTTGGAGCTTATTCCACCACGCTGCTCCAATGCGGGTTGGTGGAATACACATTTGATAGAATTTCAGTGAAATTAAACACATTTCCTCACGATGTTTTCCTTCACCGTCAAGCACGTGATGGATTGTAACCACAAATTAAGCACATGAAAATGTATGTTGTAAAGTTTTCCATATAAAACCTGTCACAGGCGCATTCAAAGTAAAATCCTGTAGAATAGAGCCATCATTTAGACGTTCGCCACACAACCGGACGGCGGCTATTAGCAGCCAATCGCTTGGACAGTCGAATATTTCTACGCCTGCTTGTCGCGGCGGTATTACAGGCAGACCTTCTAAAATAACAGACTATTAATAACTTACAAATAATAATGTTATCTCGTGCACATCGATTTTAAGAACTAACTGAAAGTTAAAAATATTTTAAATAAAATTATTTCTATTATTTCGATCACTATTAATATTGCAAACAATTTATGTACGGAGTTCCGGCAGAGTAGAATGTAAAGAATAAGTAGAACGCGTTATTGTTGAAGGAGACTCCTAAGGGATTTTTTGTAAAGCGTATCATTGAATTGTACACGTGCCTCTCAAAATGGCAGTAACTAATGTAAACACCATAATATAAACCAATCCCATAGTTCCAAAATAAAAAAAGTAATTACGTCAATGTTGAGAATAGCATTATCTTGAACATACCCGTATCATAGTTGATAATTTGCATATCCCCGACGTTGTTGTACGTTATACTACAGAACGCTTTTGCACGTTCTATGCATATAGCATAATTCAGGTAGTTCTAAAAATAATATTTAGCATAGGAGCAGTCTTTTACTTTTTACAACAAAAAAAGAAAAAACCACCTCTTAAAAGTGTTTTCAAGGCCTTAAAATTATTTGCATTTGTTATGATATTGTTTTTAAGAGTTTAATTTAATACTATTAGCGACTGATATTCATTTATTTGATTATTGTATTATTCTTAAAAATAATAATTCGTACATTACCTACAGTTAGATTAATTGCTATAACAGAGACGGTACGTAATATTGCATAGGTATGTGTTTTGTCATACCCACATTATTTTGTGTGAACAGTTTAATTTGTCGTTCTTTATTTTTATGTACCGCCCATTTCTTGCATGTAATATAATATTTAAGTATCTTAATCTTGTCTTTACATCTTTAAAGTGAATTGTATTTTTATTAATAAGAGAAATATATTCTTAAACATGTTCAAGTCACCACTATGCAGGTTTTTATTTCATGCTGCGAGCCAAGGATATCATCAACTACTTAATTTTTAGTAGTATTTAGTGTTTTAAGATTTATCTTAAAACACTAAATACCTAAATCATTGAATACAAGTATTTTCTTTTATATATATATATTAACAAACTCAAAACGTAGTGATTACATTATCTTTTATTCGAATTAAGTTACCAAAAATTTTGTTGCCCAAAAAAAATTAGAACAAATGATTTAACATGTTTAATAAAGGCAAACTACGAATATATAATTGAAAGTATTCAGTTACAATACCAATGTGCCACCAACCTTGAGAACTAAGATGTTATGTCCCTTGTGTGGCTCACTTACTCTTTAAACCGGAACACAATAATACCAAGTACTGCTGTTTCGCGGTAGAATATCTGATGAGTGGGTGGTACCTACCCAGATGAGCTTGCACAAAGCTCTACCACCAGTAAAACCATATGTGATATAAGAACAATGTGGGACGTAAATAAAATATCTTATACGATTATTATTTTTTATTCAAATACTTTAGACCACATTAACGATAGAAATAATAGATAAATTAATAACAGCAATTCAGTACATGCACATAGTTAAAATAATTACACAAATTTTTATCTATTTTTCTATTTTAACTTTAAAAACTACATTAATTAAAATAAATATGTAAATTTAGATCGATAAAAAGTTATAATTTCATTTAATTTGGCTATTAATAATATGGGACTAGACACATTTTTGGTATATTGTTATAAACTTTTTTCTTTATCATTTTCATTAACTTCGTATTCTTTCAAACCATCTCGCACAATTTTATGGAATGATAACTGTACTCCAACCATAATAGCCTTCAAAATACCCATAGAAAATATTTGTAGTAGAACTTGTGTAAGGTTGTCGATTGTCCCACAGTATAAAATTGATAGTAAGTGACCGCTAAAACCGAATACAGAGTATATCTTGCCATTCTGCAATAGAAACAAATTTGAACTGTCAGAAATATGTATAATATTATTAAGTAGTCATATTATGTAGAAATTGGCAACTAAAAAATATTAAACATGGTATATGCGATGGGTTTGCACCATAGAGTAAATATAAATATTTGTGAATATATATTTACATTTAGAAAAAAATCATGCAGCATATTTACACAGTAACAGCCTGTTAATTTCCCACTGCTGGGCTAAGGCCTCCTTTCCCTTTTGAGGAGTAGGTATGAAGCTTATTCCACCACGCCGCTCCAATTCGGGTTGATAGAATACACATGTGGCATAATTTCAATGAAACTAGACACACGTAGGTTTCCTCAAGATATTTTCCTTCACCCTCAAGCACAAGATGAATTATAAGCACAAATTTACACATATTTATACATTGGAATAAAAGCAAAGTTCAACACAATAGATTCACAAAGTCATTTCAATTATTATCAATTGATCTTTAGTAGGATGTTTATTGTTATTTAAACAAACGTCATGATGACTTGCATATTACATAATAAATGTTTCATATGAAAAGACTCTACCTTAAGTAATAAAAATAATATTATTCACTAACCAATGCGTCCCTTATCATTTTTCTACCAACTTCCTTAGGTGTGCGAAGACCTCCAGAACCAGATATCAGTTTTGTCTCTTTAGGTTTTGTGAGTTCTTCATTTTTGAATCCAGGTGTATCAGTGTCTGGTGGAAATGCAAGTGTCAATCTCACATTAGTACCGATTAACTCCATGAAGACAGATTCAGCCAGACCACGAACTGCCCATTTTGCAGCACCATATGCGCTGTATCCATATATTCCTGAAATATATACATTAGTTTTGTAACTTGCACTTATCTAATTTTTAAGTTTGAAACATCTGTTTGAAAATTATTACTGGTTAGAAAACAATTTTTAAATAATAAACAGAATCATTCCTACGCATTATAAATTAATTAAATTTAACATAACATAAAATTTAATATAATAAGCTTAAAGTCTCATATGCTGGGCCTTTAAGCTAGTTCTGACAGCCTCTAAATGTCCAATACGCTATTGACCCGTCTTTTTTTGAGTTAAAGGTATAATAGATCAGAAGATTTTTATTTCACACATGCAGGTTTCCTTACAATGTCTTCCCTTACCGCCGAGCATGATGAATACACTGAATAAGCACATGAAAATTCAGTTATGCATGCCCAAGGAAGCTGTTAATCATTGATTGAGTTTTACATGTTCTACCCACTTAGCCATCTCGATTAAAAGAAAAGTCATATGATTATTAACAGAATATACTCACCTAACAGAGCAGCTTCTGTAGAAACAAATACTATTAAGCCTTCATTACGTTTCTTCATTCCTGGTAGAACATACCTTGTTGGATAGGCTGTACCGAAATAATTTAAATCTATCATTTGTTTTATATGTTCTACCTTCATATTTTCAAACTTGCCACAAATACACATTCCAGCACAGTTTATCAACATAAATATTGGTCCAATATCTGATTCTGCTTTAGATAAACATTTCTCTATTGAATCATAGTCCGATGTGATATCTAAAGAAATATAATTAACTTTTTGTCCGCTTAATAGTTTACAATGCCTAGTTATATCACCAAAAGCTGAAAGAAGTTTTTGACTGTCACGACCGATTATCGTAACATTAGCCCCTAATTTAACCGCTTCAATAGCCGCAGATTTGCCAATACCGCTTGAACCACCAGTGATAACAACATGCCTATTTTTAAGATTCTTGTAAACAATTTTCTTTTCCAAACTTTTATGCAAGGCTGTTAAAATTATTATTAGTATAAAAATAACTACACAAATATATATTAATATCATTTTAGGGACGTTTATTAATCTCAAACGTTTTTATAAATCGCACGCTCAGTTAAGTGTTAACCAGCAGATATGCAAGTCAAGGAAGTATTATTTAATTTCCGAAGCAAAGTGCATTGACATTAGATGGGGTTATTAGCATTTGAGTTCTTTTACCTATCACGAAGCACCCAAACTGACATTTTATGAAATGAATGAAATGTTGAATATGCAATATTTTGTTCGTTTAAACTTTCAAATATCAATAAAATATATTAAAAAAAAATAATGAAAATTAATTATAATATATAGACAAACCTAAATACTCAAATATTCTTAGAAGAAGCAATGGATTCAAATTGTGGAAATCAAACAGAAAAAAAAACAAACAAATAAATATAAATTGTAAATATTATTTTATTACAAAAAGTATGTATATAAGTAAAATAAACGTAATAATAATTTTGTTACGTATAATTTTAGTCTTCCGACATTTCGATATTTAGTAAGCCAAGTTATGATCGTATAAAAACCTTCTTCATTAAATTGTTGTTCGTTAATTTTTTCTTTTTAAAAACTCAAATATTCTACCCCTTAATGTATGAATAATCCTAAATTGGCCACACTGACAAGATAATTTTTTTTTTCAGATCTAGATACAAGCCTTTTAATAGCATGCTTCAAAGAGTATAATAATTTTATTATAAGGTTACGTAGACAGAGAAACAAATAGACCAAGGGGCCGTGAAACCGCGATTGAAACAGAGATAGTTTGTCAATTTGTGCGTATAATGTTGCCATTGTAACTGCATTCCCTGTTTTGGGAGATAAATAATTTTTAGGATTTAATTAAAACAGAATAAGATTATTTAATTTTACTTTTTAATATTTATTATAATTTTTTTTTAATTAAAATATTTTTTTGTCTTCCAACTACACCCAAAAACCATTGCATTGTTTGTTTTTGTTTCCGTTATCAATAGTAATTCAGCATCTTTATATGGTACTGGATTAGCATTCTAATCAGATGTTGAAATCTAAAACACACAATTAAATTATTAATTTATATATAGATACTTACTAATTTTATTAATAATTTACTTCAATAAATAATGACCTATTCTTAAAATGGTCGATTTTAAATTTTAGTGGAGGCAATAATTTATATTTGTATTGCCTAGTGTCAACATTAAATTAGGTGTCAAATGTCAATATAGTTTTTTCTTATTGTCAAATCAATTATATTATATTGATTTATTTCAATTTTTAAAATAAATTCATTAATACATTCATGAAATTATTAAAGTAATTAGAATATATCTCTGGTGATATTTTTTTTTATAAACTAAAAGTAGTTGTGTATAGTGGTGTCATTTATAATGAATCAGGAGTCAAATAGACTAAACACATTCACAAATTGGCCAACTTCAGCTCCTGTAGATCCAATACGAATAGCCAAAGCGGGTTTCTTTTATACTGGGCAGGGAACAGAGGTTGAGTGTTTCAGTTGTGGAGGAAAAATATCAGAGTGGAATTACGGAGATCAGGTTATGTGGCGACATAGAGTCATGGATCCAAATTGTGCATTTGTTTTGAATCCAGTTTCATCTGGCAATGTTCCTCTAGTTGTTGGTCGTGAGTGCAATTCTATACAAAGCGCAGAGCAAAGAAATACTTCTCAAAATAGCCAGCAAGAAACAGATCCACCTGCGGAAACCCAGAGGGTTACTGAAGAGGATGAAATGTACAAGAGTGATGCATTACGTTTGTTGTCATTTGTGAACTGGGATGTGAGTCATGTCATTATATATTGGCTGCTGATTTTACTATATTATTTTGGATTGTATTGTTTTATTTTTTTTTATAAAATTTTAACTGTTCTTCTCACAACTTTACTAAATTAATTAATAGTTAGATATACTTGTACAATATTAAACATAAAATGCTTAGTGATACATTTAATAATTCAAATTCTAAACAAAAGTACTAAATTATGAAGAAAACTTTCTTATTTTGTTATGAATAATAAATTCGAAAATATCTACACTAATTTTTAAATGCAAAAGTTAATATGTCTGACTGTTCATTTTCATTTTCAAGGAATTTACAATTTCACAATTGAATCAATTTTAATAATATTTAGTTTGAATCGAGCTTGTGTTCCAAGCACAGAACTAATATGCGAGTATTAGGTAAAAAAAAATGCCTATGTCTATCCCCCAACACATGTGCGAAGCGGTAGGCGAATACTTGTTTAATATAAAGATAAAGCAATATTATTAGGGGATTTTTGTTAACATTTAACAATTTTGGTAATTAATCTGACCTTTGCATAAGTTAGCAAATAATTAAACATTTTTGACCTTCCTTGAAGTATTTGAATTATTGTTTAGTTTACACAAGTTGTTATGCAATTATTGTTATTTTGTTGATTTTTAGTCAGATCAGAAATATTAAGTGATTTTTCTTTTTGTTAAGCTTCATACATGCTTTACATACTTCAGTTTTAAATTTTTTTATTACATTTTATATTGACATGACTCTTTGTATAACTGTTTATTTGACTTATGTAAGAATCTCAACATATTTTCTTTACAGGACTCATCAGTAGCACGAGAAGAACTGGTGAATGCTGGTTTCTACCATGCTGGTGCAGGACGTATCCGATGTGCTTGGTGCGGAGGAGAATTGGCACCTTTCAGAAATTTAGGGTCACTTGGTACTCCATTAGATGTGCATAGAATGTAAGTAAATTTGTTACGCTTATGAGAACTATGTACAAAGTGCCTTAAGAGGTAAATAAAGATGTTCTAAGTTAAGAGCGTGCCTAAAGCTAGCAAAATATCAGATTTCAGGCATACATCTTAATTTTAATTTTGAACTGGATTTTATTTGATTTTGTATGTAGTAGCTTATTAGTATTTTTTATTAAAATATTAAAAACATACTGAAACATGACAATAAACGACATTCACTATTTTGATTGTTTTTTTATATATATATTTATTACAATATTTTTTTTTTAAATCAATCACAATTTTAGTTGAGTAATATGCTTAATAAGTGAAAGGATTATTTGCTGTTATTGCTCGGTATTAATTGTGTATCCTTAAAGTTATTATCTAATAAATATTATTTACAAGTAATGTGTTATAAATATTACTAGATTGACATAATTGCTGTTTATCATTGACACTTCAGTAGTTGTGTTGTAATGGAATCCCCTAAAGTCATATGAGCATGAGTCATAAAATTTCTTATTAAAGTGTTTTCCTCCTTAAAACAAACTTGACTTGACTTCCATCCATTACATTTTGGAAGTCAAAATTTTGATGAATGTTAAGGTCGCAGTGTTTGATTCTATTATATGGTAAGATAGAAAATGTGGATTTTTAAGCATATGTGCATACCTTATTTATCTTCTCTCAAATTATTCGGCTTGAATAATAATTTGCACATTAATAAGCGTAAATAACAATACAATAAAAAAAAACAAACATGAATTAAGCAAAACTTAAAAAAATATGATGTTTTTTCAATAATAATTGCATCTACAATTCCAAGAGAGTGAGTGAGTAAATGGAATATGAATGATTAGTGATTGTTTTTTATGAAAATACATCATAATATTGAGTTAGTTAATCCCTGGAGTTGATGTAAAGTTATTCACTATTAAATTTAAACAAGAGAAAGTTTTATAACAAAACATGCTTTATGTTATATTTATATTTAATTATATCTTAATCTATTAATCTTATCTTTAAAAAATGTTTCTTTTAAACTTCATATCGATGACGCGCCGAAAGTTCCCGAGCGCATGTGACGTCATTATATTGAACTTGAAAGTTGAACTTGATAATATAATTTATTTATTCTCAAATGTCATAAGTGACGTGATGTTTATATTTTAATATTTTTTTATATTATATTGAGTTGATTTTATACATTATTTACAAATAATAATGACATTTTTGATTTAAATAAAAATTACAGGTATTTTCCAAGATGTGAGCATGCGGCAACATTGGAGGAGGAACGACGTAATAGCGAATTTTCGCCGCCAATATCGCCTCCTTCGTACACACCACCATTGACATCGCCGTCCACCACCAGACCTCAATCGTAAGTGTACTTCAGCCCTATTTATTTATTAAAATGCTTTGTCTTCTTCTTTCAAGTGTCAAGTTAATAATGACGAAAGGAGACAAATTATCGTGTTTTAACAAACTATGCAACGTTTATTATTAAGGACGGAAGTGTTTTATATTTACTTGATAATATTTTATTTAAAATCGACACATGCTGTTGTTTCTAAATGGCTCAGTGCAAGGTTAAAGTACCGAAAAAGTTAATGCAATGTCAAAGTCAAAAATATATATTGAATATAGCAAATAGAAGCGTTACAATTGCTTATTGATTGTCAAAAACATACCTCCGGTTCGGAAACAAATACCACAGACCTGAGAAGAACCCGCGAAAGAAACTAAGCGGGTATTTTTTTTATCTCATATTTTACTAATAAGGAATGGAAATGGAAAGGATTAGGAATAGGTGTAATACAATAATAGAATTATTTTTAATCTGAAATTACCTGGACGCGATATCATTCCCAATATGTGCAAACATATAAAAAGTCATTGGTTTTGTAATATTCCTGCACACAAACGTTCCTTAACGATTCTTTTAAATTACACAATTGAATATTTTTGAACGTTTTCTGGGATCCTGTTGTAAAAGTGTACATGGTCTCATAATAGACTTACTAAACCCTGTGTAACGTAATGGGTGATTGTAGTTACAAGTTTATGCTCGTTCCTAGTGCTAACAGTATTTACGTCACATTTTCTGGAAAAATATTTTATGTTTTGGTGTATATACATAAAAAGGTTGTAAAACTACTCCGCAATATCGACACAGTACTGAGTACGAGTCACGGCTGATTACGTAGTTCGCGCGAAAAATTCTACCAGTATTTCTTGGCACACTTACGACGCCTGCCTATGATTGATGGATGCGTTCAAAAATTTATTTATTCAGCCTTTACTCATTATATTCTTTTATTACAGTTCAGGTGCTGTACAAAACGCACGCGTGGTAGAGGCAGGTGCGGAGTGGAGATCTCTTGGTGTAGTGGGGGGAGGGGCGAGGCATCCCTCCCGCGCCGCGCTCGCCGCTCGTCTCGCTACGTTCGAGCGATGGCCCGCGGACCGAGCACAGGCCCCGAGAACTCTCGCCGATGCTGGCTTCTTCTATACTGGGATTGACGATCAGGTAATGGATCTCTATAGGATCCGACAAAGGTGCCTCGATATATGCCAATGCGATCTCATAGTAGGTCAACGTGTGACAAATTATTTAGATACCTGGGTAGTAGCTTCGGTGAGACAGGGGAATATTTACTCGGTTGCGTCACTTTACAAAATGTGATAAGAGTCGAGTGTAAGAAATATATAATACTGTGAACATAGTGTTTTTGAAAACGTTCCGATTATTAACTTAGTGTAATAGAAGAATATTACAGGCTAATATTTCCGTAAGGGAGTAGACCGTGTTACCTGGTGGGCCGTGTGCAGGTGCGGTGCTTCTACTGCGACGGCGGGCTGGGCAAGTGGGAGGCGGGCGACGCGCCGTGGTCGGAGCACGCGCACTGGTTCCCGCACTGCGGGTACGTGCGCCTCGTGCGCGGGCAGGACTTCGTGGACGCCTGCCGCGCGCGCGCCGTGCCGCGCTCGGTGAGTGGGGGGGGGGGTGCGTTCCGGTGTGACCGGTGAGTGAGCCAGTGTAACTACAGGCCCCGATAAAAAAAATTGAGTCAAAATTAAATCATTTGCTGTGTTCTAATTCAAAATTTTTATATTTTAATGTTTTAAAATTTAATTTATACGATTACGTCGAAATATTATATCCTTTTCCTAGTTTATATCGTACTCTACCACACTCAAACTTTAACGGATCTGAAAGAGCGGCTCTCATACTTAACAAAATTTGCGCTCTGAGAAAGATAATCGCTGATAGCTCTGAGTCGTACTCAAGTAAATATGGAATTTCTGGGCTTTTTTTCATTTATTTTCACTTATTTTTAAATTCACACATTATTACAAATTGTGTACCATAAGAATTTAATGAATAAATAAATTATTTTATTTTTTTTTTAGAATAAAATTATTATTCAAATTGCGTTGTAATATAGTTTCTTTGTTCGTGCAATATTCTTGTGCAATGTGTCCTGCACCGTTGACTAGCCCAGTTTAGATGATTTCAAATTGTGACCCCATCCTGTTAACTATTTAATCAGTATTAATTCAAGGTCCTATCACTAGTTCACTAGTTATTCTACCAAAGCACAGCATTTTGTATTGCAGTTTTTTATGAATATTATGTTTTTTACTTTATACTAAGTACTGCTGCTTAGCGGCAGAATATCTGATGAGTGGGTGATACCTACCCAGACGAGCTTGCACAAAGCCCTACCATCAGTAAACCATTGAAACAGGAAACATATTATAATATTATAGTAATTGTTATAATTTTTTTTCGATTCCAGTTCTCAGCCGACGGAGGTTTGACGTCTAGAAACCGAAATCCATCAGTTAATTTTCCAGTTTCGGGTAGCCAGGTGAATTATATTTTAAATTTTAACATTTGTACCATACTACTTTCCACCAAAGGCTATGTCCGCGTGTCGGGTGGGGGGATTCATGTTTGGATTTAGTTCCAGGCTTGATTCATACGAAATATAATCAAAATTCAGTGGCTTAGCCGTGAAAGCGTAACAGTAAAGTTACTTCCGCATTTATAATATTATTATATAGATTACTTTTGATTGGTAATAAATAATCGATTTTGTTGTGTTATAGATAGAAGAATGTATGGAAAGTAACGCAGCAGTGGCAGCGTTGGGTGCCGGGTTGGACGCCGCGAGAGTTCGGCGGGCAATAGTAAGAAGATTGCGAACTACTGGTATTTATAATATTATTATTATATAACATCGATAGGCGGACGAGCAATTAGGCCACCCGATAGTAAGTGGTCACCGCCCATAGACATTGCTGACAACGCCAATGCGTCACCAACCTTGGGCACCAAGATTAGTTCCCACAACACATACACAGTAACGGTTCGTATTTACCCCACTGCTGGGTAAAGATATCTCCCGTTTATAAATATTACGATGCTAAACTATAAATTAGTGTTTGTGCATGTATCAAAAATCAATATTACTTATATGACTGCCTAGGTTGGCCTAGTGACGGAAGACGGAAAGGGAACCGTTTTTTAGTGGATATTCCGATGTTACGGGCGAACTCGGCGTCTTGGACACCGGCGAGTCCCTTATACAATTGTACCAATGGAGGGTGGGGGGGTGGTACGGGATTCGCTTTCTTGGTTTTTGTCAAAAGAACTCATTAAGAGCCCGCACTTGAATGGTCCTGCTTAAAATCCCCCGATTTCAATCGAGACGGTAGTGTCTGAGTTTTCACATATAAATGTACTATAACAGCGCCTGCGCAGTAATCATTATAGTAAATATAAATATATTATTTTATGATAGTGTTTACACTTATTCGTCCTACGTGCTTCGATAACTTATATCTTGATTGTTTTAATACATTAATTTCTAATCAGTGTAATAATTCCGAGTGGATAATACTTCGTCAATATAACAATAACTGTTCGCAGCTATAAATATATAGAAACAATGATATGATATGATATATCTTCTGAGTGTTGTTTTTTTGTCTTCTATGCGTTCATGAATTATTTATCCGATTCTGATGATACTTTGTTGAGGTGTTCTGAATACGCCTGAAGGTTGTGACCTAATAATTAACAAGTTTTTTTCTTTTTTATGCATTATGTCAACCATTATAATACCCTTCGAAGACGGAGCTAGTTAGTAATAATATCAGAGACATTTAATAACTCATGGGTCCTGACATTGACTATTAATCAATTTAATGATTCCATTGGTTAAGTTAGTATAAAAAAATATTATAATTAAAACTAACATTCAAAACATTTTCAAAGTAAATCATTTGCGAATTCGTTCTCTGTCAAATGATCTTTTGTAAAACGCTAGTTTGCAAAACGAGATTTGTCTCACCTTAATATACAGATACTATGAAAGCTTTTAAATGACATTGTTTATGGTAAAACATACAAGGGAAGATTGGTCAATAAAACCGGAAATTCATGTTGTATAACTCCGAACCAGGTTTACCATTCAGCTCGTCCGAAGCACTGATTGACGCAGTGTTGGACGAGCAGTTAAATGAAGAGGCTTGGTCGGTGTCCCCCCACAGTCAGCGACTCGCGAGGGATATCCTCGCCGAGACCTTGAGGGATTTTGCACCACGATCTGGGTGAGAAATCGGCAGTGTTTATTTATGTTATTTGTTGATTATATGTCAAAAAACAATATCGGAAGATTTATAACCTGAACGTTTTTTTTTTTCAATTACAATAATACATAATCAAAAAACAACCAGATCAAAGTCGATGTAAAATACTGTTATAGTCCTTTTTTCTTATATTACATAAACTGATATAAATCTCTCGAATTATGTCCATGAGTAAACTGAGTAACGAAAAAGGTCTTTGTCTTCAGAATAATTCCATCGACTACAGACGAGGAGCGACCTGACAGTCAAGCGTCACAGTCAGACAGTCCAGTTCGATCCCCCACTCCGAGTAATCTTTCAATACCATCGAATAATCCATCAGATAACAGCAGAACAGAAAACTTAACTAGTGAAAGCAGTAATAATAATCACGAACGAAACGCCAGTCCAGTTTCCAACCCAAAACAATTGACGTTAGAAGAAGAAAACAGACAGTTAAGGGAAGCGAGAATGTGCAAAGTCTGTATGGACAATGAGGTAATTATAATCTGTTATAATTTCACGTATTAACACTTTTATTTTACTATGTATAGCATCACACAAAGCGAAAATGTATTGGCGTTGATATATGTGGCTGTTTATTTTTTTATTTATTTTTTTTATATCGCCGGGAGGGCAAATGACTCTACTCCACCTGATGGTAAGTGGTAGTAGAGTCCAAACGCGACGACGGCCAGTACAGACGGGAAAAACGTTCTGCACTAGCCGCCTTCGCCTTGCCGGCCCGCAAGATGCCTCTTCACGCCTCGTTTGAAGGAACCCGGGTTATAAGAGGAGGGGAATACGTGAGCTGGTAAGGAATTCCATTTTTTGGAAGTGCGACAAAGAAAGGAGTTGCCAAATTTCTTTGTTCGCGATGGAATTGATGTCACAGTTAGGCGGTGACATCGAGAACCAGCTCGCGTGGACTTAAGAAGGAAGGGGGAAGCAGGAATTAGAGAGAATAATTCCTCAGAGCACTCGCCGTGATACAGTCGATAGAAAGCGCTCAGTGCTGCTATCTCACGACGCAATTGTAAAGGTTCAAGGGTGTTTGTGACCTTTACGTCGCCAATAATGCGTACGGCACGTCGCTGCAACCGGTCCAAGGCCTCAAGTAGGTACTTAGCGGAGCCATCCCAAAGGTGCGAGCAATATTCCACGCAAGACCGCACCTGTGTTTTGTACAGCAGGCACAGTTGTTGTGGCGTGAAAAAGCGCCACACCTTGTTCAGAACTCTGAGTTTCCGTGAAGCTGTTTTTATAACAGCCTCGATGTAATCCCTTGGACTAAGGTCGCAGCGAACGTCAATCCCCAGCATGGCGATTTTGCTTTGCATCACCAGCGGAGTACCACAGAGGGAGGGAAGAGGGGAAAATGTTGACTTTTTCGCCGTGAGAGCGCATACCTGTGTTTTCTTGGCATTAAACTCAACAAGATTATCAGAGCCCCATTTGGCGATGAGATCTAACGTCCTATCGAGTTCAATGACAAGATTCTCCCGCCTCTCCTCAGTTTCCGCCCGCCCAGCCACTGCGCGTCCGTGGTATCCACCATGCACTGTACTATCATCTGCATAGCAATGTATGTTCCCAAGGGAGAGCATATCATTGATATGCAAAAGAAAGAGTGTGGGAGATAGCACAGATCCCTGGGGGACCCCAGCATTCACTACATAGAATTGTGAAGCGCAACCATCTGCTAAAACACGAAGGCTACGCTTGTGTAGGAAGCTGGCAATCCAGGTGCATAGCTGAGCAGGCAGACCATATGCCGGTAGCTTGGAGAGAAGACTTCTGTGCCAGACCCTGTCGAAAGCCTTGGAGATATCGAGGTTGACAGCCAACGATTCTCCATGCTTGTCGATAGCTTCACCCCAGAGGTGTGTTACGTACGCTAGAAGATCACCTGTGGACCGTTTTGGTCGAAACCCGTACTGACGATCATTAATTAGACAGTGATCTTCTAGGTAATGGATCAGTTGGTTGTTTAAAATCCGTTCCATCACCTTACAAAGTACTGAGGTGATAGCTATTGGCCGATAATTTGCCGGGTCAGACCGATCCCCTTTTTTGGGAACCGCTTGCACATTAGCTCTTCTCCAAGCCTCCGGCACACTTCCCGAAGAGAGAGAAAGTTGGAACAGGCGCGTTAACACAGGAGACAGCTCCGCTGCGCACTTCTTCAGCACTATGGCTGGTATTCCATCGGGACCGCTAGCTTTCCGTACATCAAGTGATTGCAGCTCCGCACGCACATCACGTTGCCTGATTTTAATGTCAGGCATCGTATGGCCACATGCAGGTATTGTAGGTGGCAGTGCACTACAATCATCGATGACGGAATTGTCGGCAAAGAGTTTAGCCAGGAGATCAGCTTGCTCTTGCGGACTGTGAGCGAGCGATCCGTCCGGATTTCTGAGCGGTGGCAGCGAAGGTTGGCAGAAATTGTTTTGCACAGACTTGGTCAGACGCCAGAAGCTACGGGAGCCCCTAGGATGCGAAACAAGGTCATGACCAATCTGTACAATGCGCTGTGCATCCGCTCTCGTGTATGCCTTTCTACAGGACTTGGAATTTTTATTATAGTTTGCTTTCAGTGAGTCAATGTTAGATGCCCCGCTAATGCAGCCGTTGATCCACTTGCGATACGCCGCCTGCTTAGCTGATACAGCATCGGCACATTTACGAGTGAACCAACGGTTACGCGTACTCCTACTGACGAGATCTGAGCTAGGAATGTAGTATTCCATTCCCAGCATGATCTCGCCAGCAACAGCAGCGGCACTAGCTGTCGGGTCATTCCCACTGAAGCAACGTTCCTTCCAAGGGACCGACGCATAGTAATCGCGCATACCGTCCCAATCCGCCGACTTATAGTGCCAAACGCGACGTTTGCATACCGCTAGTGGCGGCAGCTTGGCCTGTGGCACTCTGGTAGAAATAAGGCTGTGATCCGAAGAGCCAAGAGGAGCCTGAACCACAACCTGATATTCCACCGGGTGAGAAGTCAGCAGAAGGTCCAGTAGAGAAGGTGCTTGCCCATCAATGTCTGGGATCCTGGTGGGCTGATCAACCAGTTGGGTCAAGTCATGTGTGAGAGCAAAAGCATGAGCAGTCCTTCCAGCATGGTCAGTTTTGAGGGATTTCAACCAGGATTCGTGGTGAGCATTAAAGTCCCCCAAAAACACCAATTCCGCGTTAGGAAATTGCTCTTGCGCAGCATCTGCCACCCGACTAAGATGGTCAAATAATCGGCTTGTCTCCAAGTCACCATTGTGGGATCTGTAGAGGCACACGTAGACTCGGCTCTGACGAACCAGGTCCACACGTACCACCAACATGGAGAAGGAGGGGTCCTCCAAGCAGCGCAGTCGGTGACAGCAAACATCCGTCCTGACGAACAAGCATACTCCGGCTTTCGCTTTGAAGGATTCTTCAAGCGTGTAGCCGGGATAATTAAGGTAGCTGGTATCGGCAGGACGGAGTATTTGTGTCTCCGTGAGAAACAACATTGCTGGCCGTGCTGTCTCGAGATGGTGGTGGACAGCGTTGAGGTTAGTGTGGAGTCCTCGGATGTTAGAGAACTCGACCTCAAACAGCGAGGGTATGGTGGGGGTGAGCACCGCTGCACGACCGTTATTTCTTTTTTGTTTTGTAATTTCTCCCAAATGGCGCATTTGGGAGAAATTAAATGGAAAAGAGACGTGAAGCGAGCGATGTATTGCCACGATAGGGATGGGCAAAGTGTGGAGGCGTGTTTCCCCAAGTGGTTGCCAAAAGGAAAAATACACTGACCCGCCGGACGGAAGGGCCCCCGAACCCCCCCGGAAGTGGCCGCCGGGACCCCACCTACCGGTCACCAACCGGCACGACGGTCCACCCCGAGATTATGCGTGGCCTGGTGGGGCAGCCTCACGAGCTGGTTAGGCACGCTCGGGCCCCTGTACTATGCCACGGGCGGCCAGCGGAACAGCCGTTTCTTCGGGTCTCCCTGACCGGCAGGTCAATACAGTTTCCCCCGGCATTGGTTCAACAGCCGTCTCCAACCGGACCAACACCCATCGCGGCACTACTCGCTCGGGCTCTGGCTGTACGCTGGCTGACCTCGAAACGCGGCTGCAAGCCACTTCACGAGTTTTTCACCATGCGTACGGTGGTAACAAGCCAGGCGGATGTTAGCATCCTACCACCAGATGAGCAGATGGTCGCTCAGATATCCCTTAGTCGCCTCTTACGACACCCATGGGAAAGAGAGGGGCAGTGAAATGTATTCTTTCTCCGTCACTGCACGGATAAAATTTGTCACCCAATTTTAATGCAATATTGGAGTTGCATTAAAATTGGGTGACAATATTATCCACAAGAATACTACTTAACACCGTTGAAATATGTGTACTAACTCCAAATTCACTCTGCCAACGTGTAACTCCTCAAGTTGCAGTTATTTTTAATTCCGTTGTTAATTAATATTTCTGATTCATTAATTATCTTCTTTAATCCTTAAGTAGATATAATCAGGCTCGATAATGGACCATGAACGGGAATAACTGGCTCGACTAAAAAAAAGCAGGTGAGCGTGGTGTTCCTGCCGTGCGGACACCTGGTGTCGTGCGCAGGGCTCGCGGTGTAGTGTGCGTAGTGTGGCGTGAACGGTACAGTACGGAGCGTGTGTGCAGGTGAGCGTGGTGTTCCTGCCGTGCGGACACCTGGTGTCGTGCGCAGGGCTCGCGGTGTAGTGTGCGTAGTGTGGCGTGAACGGTACAGTACGGAGCGTGTGTGCAGGTGAGCGTGGTGTTCCTGCCGTGCGGACACCTGGTGTCGTGCGCAGGGCTCGCGGTGTAGTGTGCGTAGTGTGGCGTGAACGGTACAGTACGGAGCGTGTGTGCAGGTGAGCGTGGTGTTCCTGCCGTGCGGACACCTGGTGTCGTGCGCAGGGCTCGCGGTGTAGTGTGCGTAGTGTGGCGTGAACGGTACAGTACGGAGCGTGTGTGCAGGTGAGCGTGGTGTTCCTGCCGTGCGGACACCTGGTGTCGTGCGCAGGGCTCGCGGTGTAGTGTGCGTAGTGTGGCGTGAACGGTACAGTACGGAGCGTGTGTGCAGGTGAGCGTGGTGTTCCTGCCGTGCGGACACCTGGTGTCGTGCGCAGGGCTCGCGGTGTAGTGTGCGTAGTGTGGCGTGAACGGTACAGTACGGAGCGTGTGTGCAGGTGAGCGTGGTGTTCCTGCCGTGCGGACACCTGGTGTCGTGCGCAGGGCTCGCGGTGTAGTGTGCGTAGTGTGGCGTGAACGGTACAGTACGGAGCGTGTGTGCAGGTGAGCGTGGTGTTCCTGCCGTGCGGACACCTGGTGTCGTGCGCAGGGCTCGCGGTGTAGTGTGCGTAGTGTGGCGTGAACGGTACAGTACGGAGCGTGTGTGCAGGTGAGCGTGGTGTTCCTGCCGTGCGGACACCTGGTGTCGTGCGCAGGGCTCGCGGTGTAGTGTGCGTAGTGTGGCGTGAACGGTACAGTACGGAGCGTGTGTGCAGGTGAGCGTGGTGTTCCTGCCGTGCGGACACCTGGTGTCGTGCGCAGGGCTCGCGGTGTAGTGTGCGTAGTGTGGCGTGAACGGTACAGTACGGAGCGTGTGTGCAGGTGAGCGTGGTGTTCCTGCCGTGCGGACACCTGGTGTCGTGCGCAGGGCTCGCGGTGTAGTGTGCGTAGTGTGGCGTGAACGGTACAGTACGGAGCGTGTGTGCAGGTGAGCGTGGTGTTCCTGCCGTGCGGACACCTGGTGTCGTGCGCAGGGCTCGCGGTGTAGTGTGCGTAGTGTGGCGTGAACGGTACAGTACGGAGCGTGTGTGCAGGTGAGCGTGGTGTTCCTGCCGTGCGGACACCTGGTGTCGTGCGCAGGGCTCGCGGTGTAGTGTGCGTAGTGTGGCGTGAACGGTACAGTACGGAGCGTGTGTGCAGGTGAGCGTGGTGTTCCTGCCGTGCGGACACCTGGTGTCGTGCGCAGGGCTCGCGGTGTAGTGTGCGTAGTGTGGCGTGAACGGTACAGTACGGAGCGTGTGTGCAGGTGAGCGTGGTGTTCCTGCCGTGCGGACACCTGGTGTCGTGCGCAGGGCTCGCGGTGTAGTGTGCGTAGTGTGGCGTGAACGGTACAGTACGGAGCGTGTGTGCAGGTGAGCGTGGTGTTCCTGCCGTGCGGACACCTGGTGTCGTGCGCAGGGCTCGCGGTGTAGTGTGCGTAGTGTGGCGTGAACGGTACAGTACGGAGCGTGTGTGCAGGTGAGCGTGGTGTTCCTGCCGTGCGGACACCTGGTGTCGTGCGCAGGGCTCGCGGTGTAGTGTGCGTAGTGTGGCGTGAACGGTACAGTACGGAGCGTGTGTGCAGGTGAGCGTGGTGTTCCTGCCGTGCGGACACCTGGTGTCGTGCGCAGGGCTCGCGGTGTAGTGTGCGTAGTGTGGCGTGAACGGTACAGTACGGAGCGTGTGTGCAGGTGAGCGTGGTGTTCCTGCCGTGCGGACACCTGGTGTCGTGCGCGGGGTGCGGCGCGGCGCTGGGTGCGTGTCCGCTGTGTCGCGCGCAGGTGAAGGCACTTGTCCGCGCCTACCTCGCTTGACCGACTCATGTACGGTATGTATACGTTGAATTTATGAACTTACGTACGTACTTAAGTAAATTTACTTTTCTGTATTCGATTCCCATATATTTCTTTCATCGACATTACTCGGCGTTCTTTTGATGCTAATTTAATCTATATATCAATGTCGATCGTAATCAATTGACAGATAATTTATCGAGGTTCAATAACAATGCTCACTTAGAAATAAATGTATTGTAGTCTGCTTTAATAACGATTTTGTTTTTAATTTCCATTGAGCATTTCCAACGAATAAATATCAATTATAGATATCATGTGAAAATATTTTCAGACATGTAAACTTGTGGTGTGAGAATGAAACAATGGAATTGATACAAAACTGTCCGGAGCAGCACAGAGGTTCATTAAGTGCATGGCTTATTTAGGAAATATTTTGTAAATCTGTATTGGCGTTTGATTTACTATTGTATGGCGTATGATTTATAATTCACTGTCACATACTAAAAAAAATTGCATACATACTATCTTAATAAATGTCATAAAAGCGTTCAATATTTATTACGAATGATCAATTTTCAGTCATTGATATATACTTTTGAAGTAATCGGATAAAAATTAAAAAACAAAAGCTCAATGAGTCGTTTATTATGGATATTTTCTGGCACGTGTAGTGCTGTATATACCGTACACAATGCTATACCATTGTACTATATAGCCTATTCCAATCGAAGAACACATAGTTACTGATTAATATATCTTTATTTATAATACAATACTTCCACGTAACTAGTTATATTCACTTTAATTTGACTTCAAAAGTTTCGATAACAACTTCGCCGACATTTAAGACGCCATTTTATCACGAATCCATAATGAAAGTCATAGATTATTTAAGATCGCGACCAATGATATCGTCTCAATTCAATGTTTATTTCTCTTTACTCCTCGTATAGTTGCAATAGGCCAAACAGTACGATGTTGTACTAATCTGTAGATTTAAATGCTTAACGTGGTAGTTGTGATATCACTTGCCTTTTAGATCATTATTTATAGTTGTCATTGTAGTGTAATCATAATTTGGTGCCTTATGTTGTACGCAATCAGTAAACTTAATCACTTGGACTTTTTAAAGTATTTTTATCTCTTTCTTGTGTGTGCTACACCCACAGGATAGAAAAGGATAACCAGTCTTCTGTCAAACCAGTTTAAAGATTGTGCACAGCATAATTAGCAGTAGCAATGTCATAAAAAGTGCAAGTTATCTTGTTCATTTGATAGATATCTTATGTATTAAAATTGTATAAAGCTATAGTTTCACATTTAATAATAATAATAATTTAAAAATTTACGGCTCATATAGTTTTAAAATCTTATGTAGTTTGGACAAGAGTTCCAGCCCAGCCCTAGTTTAGATAAATGTGGGAATATTTATATATAATAGAATAATGTATTTTTTATCTAATACAATCGTTACCTAACGCCATTATGATTTTGATGGGTATTTATAGTAAAAAAATTGTTTAAAACAATTAAAAAACGATTTAATTTGGAAAATGGATGACAACATTTCATGTTATTTTTTTTTATATGATGTTGGCCCCCATTTGTTTTGAATTTCATAAATATGAATTAAATAAAACTAAGTTGTTAAGAACAATTTTGAAACCATAGAGTAATTTGAAAGTTTTAATTATAAGGAAATATAATGTAATACAATTACTATGTAACATTGCTAGCACCAAAATAAAAATAGAATGCTTAACTCAATATAATATAATAAAAAAATACTATTACTTTTAAAACTACTTAAGATATTGATGTATAGAAAAAATATATTGCAATAGCATTTGTAGTTTAATATAATAAAATTTTTAAATCTTTAGATAGTAATGAAATTAGTTTAATTACTATTTTTTGATTAAAAATATTTTTAATCTGTATTCTTAAAAAACACCGTGTGATTGGATTTTCATGGCAAGTTATAGATTTAATCGCATTTTACAAGCTAAAATTGAATTAATTCCTTGTACAATGAAATATTTGAATCATTAAAATTAAATAGTAAAAAAAAAACAATTATTTTTAATTAAAAAATTGCAACTATTATATTAAATTGTATGTAATTACGTCAAAGGTGGACAAATGCCGGTTTGTAAGACAAATTCTTTGGCCACGCTTTTCGTTGTCATCATACAATTGAGATAAAACAACAAAATTTGATAGAATGTGTAATTATTAATAACTCTCGTAAGAAATACAAACAGTTTCAAACCCAGAAATTGCCAACTATTTCTATGGAAACGCAATATGAGAATTATAAGCGATTCCTTATAATATAAATGCGCCGACAACAATGAGATCTTTACTATATTCAAATAACAGAAGGAGTAAATATAAACATACCATACATTAACATTCCAAACTATATAATGTTTAATAAATCTTTGTTTATAATACAATGATTTATATTCACTTTTAATTTACTTCCGAAGTTTTCTTAATTGCCTCAGAACTCATTTTTTTCACGAATCCATTATGACCAATCTCTCGACCAATGATATCGCGTCGATTCAAGGTCGAAGCTGTTTATTTGTCGTTACTCCTTCCGCCTTTGGAATAGACTGAGATAGTAAGATGTTATGCTGACTCACTCTCCCTTTAAACGGGATCACAATGATACCAAGTATTGATATTTAGCAAGTAGATGAGACTGATGGTCCATCTAGGTCGATGTTTGTTATATCTTTTGATTAAATCTCATAAAATGTTGAAGCGAATTTAATCAGAACAAGATATTGGTGCCCCGAGGTATTCGTTGTTATTCAAATATGAAGTGCAAGCAATGAAGAGTGAATGACTGAGTTAACATTTTAAATAATAAAATTAAGAAATAAATAAATGTAAAACAATAAAAACATAATAGTTTAAATGTTCTTATCACGTGGTTTAGCGTTTTTGCCCCACTTATATACTACCGTTCAAAAGTTTGAAAGCAGCGAAATAAAAATCACCCTTCCACCCATGTTCCTCAGGCAAATTACAAATAGCGCTTCGCTGGTCAAGTGTGATTTTCTTACGTCTTGCCATTTTCAGAAGAAAACAGTAGTCGAAATCTTTCGAATACAGAGAATGTTAATATCACAACCAAATTTTGTCAGAGGTGTTTTGTTTATATGAAAGCATGCGCTTCCAAACTTTTGGACGGTAGTGTATATATCTATAAGTGTAAAATATAACAGTAAATACGGACGCATAGTTTAAAAATATATTATAATATTATTTGACGAGCCGGTTGGCATGGTTGGTAGATACTTGCCTTTTCACGCCGAAGGTTGTGGGTTCGATTCCCACCCAGGACAGACATTTGTGTGCATGAACATGTCTGTTTGTCCTGAGTCTGGGTGTAATTTTCTATATAATTATGTATTTACAAAAGAAAAGTAGTATATGTAGTATATCAGTTGTCTGGTTCCCATAGCACAAGCTTTGTACAAGCTTAATTTGGGATCAGATGGCCGTGTGTGAAAAATGTCCCAGGATATTATTATTATTATTATACTATTTTTAAATAAAAAATATATAAATATTAACAGATAAATATGACATAAAACCTTAATTATGACAAACGCGCCACGATTTCAATTTCCATCGTCCATCTTATTAGTCAGATCATTAAAAACTGAAAATGTCTGTCGCGAGTTGTCGCGTCGCAGCAATATGTGCGCTTAGCAAGTGCCGCGCTTGTGTGGTATGGCCTTAAGATTTATATAATGTCATAAATGTGAATAATGCCTATTACGAGTCTGAGACTCGTGTCTTTAAAGAGTAAACGAAGTTATTAGATACTGTGTTTGTGATTTATTAATGAATATATATGAGGATTGCGGATTATTTGCGGATTTTTTGTTTTCGGAAACGCTGTAATTATATTATGCGTTTTTAAACGCGCGCTAGAGTTTATTGATTGTCATTACGGTAGATTAACTCACATAGAGTTTCTAAGATTTTTTGTTTTTTGTATGCCGGCATTTTCTTAATTGTTCACAAATGGTAACTTCTAGAACATATATGATTTATTTGTTAGTCACACGTTATTATTTTTCTATACAACGTAAATTAAAAAAAAGAAGCTATGAGTGCCATCGCGGTTCGGGATTTTCCATACAGCTAAACAGCTTCGTCATATTCGTCCCTATCCTGTTTTTCTTTGTAACAAAATATAAATTGTGTTAAAGTACGTATTTTTTTAATATATTATATTCATAAATTATGTATATAATTACTTTTAATTTTGTATTCTTGAACGTTTTTTTTTTTGTCTATGGCCAAAATCATGTTGTTACCTTTGTGTGCTCTTTACAAAATATCCTTTCGTTCTAACATAAGTCTACAAATATTAATAATAAAAATCATATCCATGAATGTCCCATATTTTGAATACTTTGTGGCGGCAGACCGGAAACACTTGGAAGATAAGTATAAAATACTGACCGCGATAATTTATAACTATACAAATGTTATAATAGGAATCGATTAAACAGTTATTTTTAATTGTGTTGCCAAATTTGAAATTTGAATTATGCGCTACACATATGGATACTGCCTCAGTGATTAAATTGTTAACAGTTTGGATTTTACAGTAATTTTAAACTTATTTACTAAAGCGTCATAACTATGGATATTATTAACATCTTAAACATATGATGATAATGTGCAGGGCATGACGCAACGTCCGGTTTTAATGAACTTATTTACGTTATTGCCATTATCGACGCGTTTTGAATGTTGATGATGGATAGCATAAAATAATTACATTTTTTTTTATTTAATCAAGTTCAATCCTGAACTTAAACTGTGATTTGGCTACACATTAAAAATAGCGTAAATTAAAGGACCGTTTTTTTGTTTCATTTAACAAAGAAATCTTTATACGAGTCGCATGTAAATAATATAATTATTATATAATATATTAATAACTTCAGTAAGTCGTTATAAGATCTGAGACTTTTATGTAACAGTTAAATTAAAAAAAAATCGAATAAAAATTGTTATACATTATATCGCTACTTTAAAATTAACTTTTTCTTATACATATATATAACTTTAAAAAATAAGGATTAGTAGAACAAACTATTGTACATTCGTTGCAATATTCTTGTCTAGTTAATTATGTCATGTGACTAGTAGTATGGTGATGTAGCTTGTAAAGGTACCATTTACCAGATTCAATAAAATATTAATAACTTATCTGTGTTTTATTAATCTATTTCCCGTTACATTAATACATGTAAGCCATGTAGACTATATAGTATTTATACTTTTATTGTACACCACTAGAAAATGATAAAGAAAATGCTTTGAACCACTGTGGTATCTTGAATTATTTGAAGAAGTAATAAATATTTATAATACTTAGTTGGTAGATACTTTCCTTTCACGCCGTTGTGGGTTTCGATTCCCACCCAGGACAGACATTTGTGTGCATGAACATGTCTGTTTGTCCTGAATCTGGGTGGAATTATCTATATAAGTATGTATTTACAAAAGAAAGGTAGTATATGTAGTATATCAGTTGTCTGGTTTCCATAGCACAAGCTCTGCTTAATTTGGGATCAGATGGCCGTGTGTGAATAATGTCCCAGGATAGTATTTATATTATTATTTTCTTTGTGAATAATCAATATTAAGTACGAAGATCTCTAGACCTAATTTTGACAAATTATAAAGTATACTAAACAGTTTTATTTTAAAGTATATATAAAATTCACTAGTATTGGTAGGAGTATATATAAAATTCACTAGAGTAACAGACACACTAGAGATTAACATTACCAAAAGCATTCTTTTATCGGTTTTTCTTAGTAGATGATATTCTGGAGCATTGATAACTTTACGTGGAGTTAATGTTGTACCTAAAAAGAAGATTTAAAATACGTAAAACCTTTCAACGAAAAGATTGAAGCGTAATTGGTATTTCCCAATATCATACCATCGTTCTATGAATTAAATTATAATGACATATATCATCAAATTTATTAGTATAAACCAAAAGTTTTTACAGCAATTTCCGCCGTTTACTTAAAATAAGCGCCTAAAACGATACAGCTTTAATATAGGTACTGACTGTAGGATTTGAATCTTGAAAGATACAATTTTGGCTTCAAAATAAATTGTATATATGTATTTTTAATTATTTATGAAAGACAAACTAGCGAATGTTTGGACCAACTTGCTTAGTGATAACGGTCGCCCACAATGGCTTTGCAAGAAATGAACAACTTTTACAGCGTCAGTGTGCTGCCAACCATATGATCTAAAATGAGATACCCATCGTAAATGTAATTACACTGGCTCACTGTTTAATCAAACGTCAATCAAGAAGAACAACAATCGTGTGATGTTATCCTCTCAAACGTGTCTGAACAATGACTGCTTACCACCGGGTCAAACATAAATTATGATCTTACCATTTTACTATTTTATTCCAATTAAAGTGTAACGTCTTCAGTTTTCTTACAAGTTGCATTAACTATAATAATAACGGGCTTATCGCCGAAATTGTGTTTATACTATATATATATTAACGATCTTGAATATATCTTAACTCTCCGCCTTTTTTATCTTAATGAGAAAGACGTATTTAATTATATGAAATGTAATGAACACGAAATCTACTCCACTTAAAATGACAGAACTTCAAACGAGCATCGCGTATGGATCAAAGGTGTGTTTTATTTTTGACATAATGGTGTAGAACAGTTTGCTCAGAATAGTATAACATATAATTAATGTACCGACAATAAAAGTATATAAATTTATAAGTATGTATAAAAATATAAAAGAAATAAAAATGTCATCAATATAAGTAGACGTAATTGTGATCTTAAAGTTATATGTATACGAAGATTTATATAAAGTTTAATAACGAAAACATTTTTTATGCTATAAACATTTTAACAACATAATAATGATAACTTAATATATCCTTTCTTTGATTTGTATTTCTTTTTCCTCAAACCTGCCAACACTAGCAGTTAGGCGCCGAAGCCGCTGTCTGGAAAAGTGGACAGGAATAGATTGGAAGCACGAACCGAAATAGCGTAGACGCTGCCATGCGACGACATGACGCTTTTGGAACTATATTAATATGCAAAATACGTTGTAATCATCGCGATATAAATGATAGATATGATCGATCCTAATCAAGCTAGAGATTTATTCATTTGAGTCAAGTATCTTGTGAAATACTATTAAAATTAAAGTTAAGTAACAAATCGTAAATGTCCCACAACTGAGGAGATTTGACGCTGATTCCACCATACTCTTTTAATGTGAGCTCCTAAATTTTTGATTCTTATTTGTTTTCCTTGCAGCTTGCAAGCCGCTACAGTACAAATGCGGCTTGTAAAGTCAGGTTAGGTTAGTTTCTACTAGTTGCCCGCCGGTGCAGCGGGACCCGCTAACAATCGCAAATGTTGCGGGATGAAAAACGTGTCGTGAAATGTATTAATTTTTTATATACATATCTGCATTCTACAGAAGCCTTGGGCCCACGACCGCGGCGGACGCGGGTGAAAATCGCTTCGTGAGTTCTAAGCCTTAGACAGTTAACTTTCATAACCGCAGACAATGTTACTGCCGGATTATATCTTGGATATTTTCATAATAGCATGTAGTACGTATATTACTTTGGGGTATAGTTTCAGATATAGAAACTAAAAATAAAATAAAAATAATAATCCGCTGTTCACAATCATAGAGCATGAGATTCCTTTCGGGATGTTTTTAACCTGGTCGGAATATTGAAAATTACATCACAGTACATTTACAATATGTCTCCATAGTAAAATTGATTATTTTGAAATAAACATTATGTCAATTCTAGGAGAATCTATTTCTATCTGTTTTCATTTGTTACTGTCTAATGATAATTTAATCCTTCCTTGGGTTGTGTTTGCTTTAATAACAAAAACTCCGCATAATATATTATAATAATATTATATTTTATTTCAGTAAGCCAAATTTATTTTCAGGTCAGTACAAATAACTAATAGCTATTTATATTTATTTATAAATATTAACATTTTAATATTGTTCTTCCTTCAGCGTTTATCTCCTATTCGTTTGGGGTCGGCGCATATTGTAAAAAGTTTGCAAATAGGCTTTAAAAGATTTCTTCAAACAGATGCCGGTCGTATGTATTACGTCCCTCTTTTAAATGCTATTGTTGGTGGGTGGGTTTCCCGCTACCGTAATTACTGATGTGCTTACGTGCTCTAATTGCCTCAATCAGATCTTACCAAACTCTTATTCATATTAAGACGGTGTTATGCATATTCTGCATACTACGCTGGTATATTGCAGGATATTTTTATCTCGACAAATATAAGGCTTCTTAAGTTAAACATAGTTTCTTATCAGGATAACCACTTAAACACAAGCAATCCTTTCCAGACTTAATAACAGAAACAACAAAACAGATAAATCTTAGTAATCGCTTGTTACTTACACAGATATGAAAAAATAAATATTTTAATTTACTCTTTACGATAGGATCACGTGTGTCAGGATGTAACTGCAAGAGTATTATAGTAATAGGACCAGTTTATGTAGATTTTTTCCCTGTATGTGTTGGTATGGTGTTTCTTTCCCGCTATTGTACCCTTTATGGTCCTATGTTCTTAAAACTCATTTGATATAAATTGTTTATCATATTGTAAAATAAATAAATCCATTTTTATTACCTTATTTAATTTATAAGCCAGATGAACTGTGGAAAACACATAATTGTTAAAGATTACGTAATTCTTAGTCTCCACAAAAACATATTTGGTAACTGTGATAAAAGTTACTGTAATTACCTGAAATTTTAATTCGTATGGACAAAATAGTAGGGAACAAATGTTGATGACTTCCAAAAAATTGCAAGCGTAACCTTAAAAACATTTTCGTAGAATTTCATACATTCCGGCATGAGTTTTAGTACACGCTTACGTTGACAAGAGTGGAATCAACATGGTACTTGATTCGAAAAAACAAGAATATCATAGGGTATCTATTTTACATATAAAAACAACGATAGTGTTTATATTTAAAAGTTATCTTGAATATGCATATTATTTTCAATTATCTTAAGAAGTTAAATTATTTCCGTGGAATGTGACGTCAGATTGCGATCTCTATGAACGTTAATGCGTATGATGCAAATCTGACAAATATATGCTCGTTTAGTCTCAGACTGACCGTTAACATTCTAATTATAAACATTTTGTCATTTAAAGTCACTGATGAAAATATTGTACAATACGCTTTTGTATTATGACTTATTTATATTACGTATATAATATATAAAAAGTCGAGATGGCCTAGTGGTTAGAACGGGTGAATCTTAACCGATGATCGTGGGTTCAAACCCGGGCAAGAACCACTGAATTTTCATGTGCTTAATTTGTGTTTATAATTCATCTCGTGCTTGACGGTGAAGGAAAACATCGTGAGAAAATTCTGCCGCATGTGTATTCTACCAACCCGCAGACCTGGTGGAATAAGCTCCAAACCTTCTCCTCAAAAGGGAGAGGAGGCCTTAGCCCAGCAGTAGGACATTAACAGGCTGTTACTGTTACTGTATATTACGTATATATTAAGTTTTTATTGACACATTATTATAAAACATTTTAAATCACTTAGTTATTATAAGCGAAGGAGATCCAACTTATGTCATAATTTGTTATAAATAGGTGCTTAAAAAATAGGTAGCATTACGTCTATAATAATTATGAATTTTTGAGCTATTTTCGAATTCATAGGTTGAACGAAAATTTTATTTGTCACTTTATTTGCATGGAAATCGTTCTATTGAATATGATGACGTAAGTTTATATATTGTAAAAATTTGTTACATTAAGTTACCATCTCCATCCATAAAGTTAGTCATCGTTCCTTGGGTAAGGTGTTCGCTTCTATAATAAAATACCGAAAAAACTTATACCTTTGTCAATGAATACACTCTTATCTCAAAAAGAAGGAATAATAATTTCAACGACACGGTGTCCCGTGTCTATGTCCTATTCGTCAGCATCTTAGCATGGAAATCGCCAAAATGAATACGATGACGTAAGCCATGTATTTTGTATTCAGAAATTGTGTTTTCTCTGGAAAATCCATTCAAAATATACGATTATAGAAGACAAGAAAACAAATAACTCACTTTCATGTTTCAATATAAACTTGGAATGTATTTACAGTACATAGTTATAATTAGTTATCTTCATCGTGTATGTATGTTTACTCAGCTCGAGTAGTTCTGTTTCCTTCTTACATTACTCATAAAGTACATAATTTTTGTCGTTTCCTTTCCTAAAATCAGACATTACGTAAGCTTAAGGAAAATGACAATTGTTTATTGCTGCGATGATTAAATATAAAATAACTATAAAAAATTAAGAAATCGAGGAATTTGTTGAGTGTTTATTATAATTTAAATATACTTCAATTTAGTAAAATAAAAAATATAATTTCATAATTGATTAAATACTACTAATAATTAATAATAATACTGTAAGATCTACTACGATTTGTTGCGTTTATTCGCTCTGTTTTTTAATTCTTTACGAGTTTCTTCTTACAGAATAGGTTGCAGTTAAAGCTCGTAAATTAAAAAAAAAACTAGCACAAGCCCACATACCTTCTTTAATATAATTAAGTCGTTATATTTAATTGATTTACTATTTCTTAAGAACATAATGGTACTCAATTACTTGTTAAGTAATTAGTAATATGTATAATTACCATAATTTAGTATTTTTTAACTTTACGTATGGTTTATAGTTGTCAAGACCTATTCTGGTTGGACGCCCAATATTTTTGATAAGTGCACTAACGCGGTCACCGTGGTAGCTGTGGTTGTTATTTGATATATATTTCAATGTTCCAACAGTTTTTAAAGTAGGTTTTGGTGTCTGGAAATATCCAAACTGATTTCTGATCTGAGTTATTTGCTAGGAATGTATAATAAGAAATATTTACTCATGCGACTATTTCTTAAAAAAACAATTGCTCAAGGTTTTCGCTTTAGCAATAAAATTTCTCAAATACTATTATTAAAGTTTTATTATTGTGGTGAAAATTAGCTTTATCGCCCCCGCTCGCTTTCTAGGAGATATCAATTTTGTATTGATATTTAATTGAATGCAGTATTAATCAATTTGTATTTCTTTTTTTTTTCTTTTCACTGATGTCATTCCAATGGCATAAAATATAGTGAAGTCAGAGTGGTGACAGATAATGAAGGAACGAGTATCCACTTCCACATTCCTACACAAGGAATCCATATTTTAATTTATACTTTTTATATTTTAGGATGACATACCTGCAAATTGGCTGCCTGGTTGTGAATAGTCACCTTTGCCCATAGACACTGGCAGTGAAAAATGCATAAATCACTTTTAATACTGGTGGTAGGGCTTTGTGCAAGCTCGTCTGGGTAGGTACCACCCACTCATCAGATATTCTACCGCAAAACAGCAATACTTGATATTGTTGTGTTCCGGTTTGAAGGGTGAGTGAGCCAGTGTAATTACAGGCACAAGGGACATAAAATCTTAGTTCCCAAGGTTGGTGGCGCATTGGATATGTAAGCGATGGTTGACATTTCTTACAATGCCAATGTCTAAGAGCGTTGGTGACCACTTACCATCAGGTGGCCCATATGCTCGTCCACCTTCCTATTCTATAAAAAAAAAAAAAAATAATAATATCGCTACCTACTTCAGGCTCTAAGATGTTTAAATCCGGAACACAGTAACACAAATATTGCTGGTAGAATAATGGGTGAGTCAGTGGAACTTACCCAGCAGGCCTGCATATACCTCCAACACTGGTAAAACAAATTAATTTCTATAAAGAGAAAAAATGCCCCCTACAAATGTAACATACTACTTATTAGCACTATGTTTAACCTTTGTACCTTTATAGACTGCCATGACGCCAGTGGGGTAGCTATTATAGGATGCCCCTTAAGCAAAGGGGGCCCAGGGGTAATATATTAAAAATTAAACAATGCTAACACTTATTAAACTAGATTATATTATACTTTTTCAATTGACTCGTGAATCACTTACCATGTACCACCAATAAAAGAAACAAAGACATAATATTAACTTTTAGCGACATCTGTACCAACCAATGCCGGGGTCTGGGGCCTTTATCCGCATAGTTATAACTAATGCGTGACGCATTCATACAAACAATGTTATATTTAAAATGCATAGGTCGTAGGGTATATTGAGATCCGTTGTAAGATGATAAGAATAACAAGGAAGGCTCCTTTAAAATGCTGAGTTATCAGTACTTAGTCGAAACAGATAAGAATCGCACTATTGATATCACTTATAAGAACTTTAACGGTTTTGTTGAAATAACTACTTAGATAATAAACATAGATAGATAATTATATAATTCTAAGAAATTATTAGGCCGTTTTCTTTTAAAATAAATAACAATGTATGATTCTTTAAAATATATGCTAGATATAAAATTATTACTCACTATGTTTCACATTTATAGCAATAAAGTCTTCGTGTGGCTTATAATGTACCGGCTGTAATCGTTACTTTTTGCTAGATGTCGCTAGTAGTAGGGCTGAATGTAAAATGAGCAAATATCCCATGGCATAATCGGTGAGCGGTGAGTCAGCGTTAAGGTAGAATTAATTAACGATAGTTGCAGGCGGCATAGACGTAACGTCCTTGCAAGGCTACACTATCGGGTTTTAACGTGCGCCTGCGCTCGTTCACCATATTGCGTTCTTTTCTGTTTTCTCTTACTCAGCGAATTTAAGACGATAATTATTAAACGATTTATTAATTAAGTTATGTTTTATTCTGATAATATGTAATCAACATAATTTGTGGTAAGAAATCTCTCACTTAGGTATTAATAGGGTATTTTGTCAGACAATGCCAGGATATATATCATAAAAAATATTAAAATATTGCCATTTATATTGCTAGCATAGACTGAAAATAAAAGATAATAAAAAAAAATTGTTTTTTTTTTTTCAGATTTGATCCTTCGGTCGAGTGATTATTTATCTGTCTACCCACTATTAGAACCTCCAAACCTTATATAATATTTATTTTTCTATGAAATCTATATGGTAATCCTTAACGAAGGACGAAATGTTGTCCGCCCACATGTTATACCTTTATAAAGATGCCGCAAGGGCGTTGCAAATCAACTTCACCAACGCTTATTGCGTTGCGCATACATTTTATAACGAATATGGACTTAAAGCAAAATTATGTAACTTGAGTAAAAAAGTAATTATATAGTTCGAGTTAATGTCTCGAAAAACAACGAAGCTTAGATGTGTTTAATCTGTGTGTGTAGTTTAGTTAATTTGCATCTCGTTCCCAACGTTAAAAGAAAACATATGCATGTTTCGGATGATATTTTGCTACATGTACATTTATCCACCCTGACTGCAACTGCAGTAGAATAATGGTGGAATCCGCTTCAAACCTTGTTAACCCAGCAGTGAAATATTTTCTTACTTTTGTTATAAGATCTTCAATTATAATATACCTATGTATAATAACTACTTATACAGTAAACGTTGCTAAAGAGAACAGAATATAGAATTAGTTCTTAAATGATATAATAAATTCGAATCGAATACATTTCCTTAAACTAAATAAAGATAAACGCTAGCGCAGTGGCGCCATCTGCTTTATAGAATTTAATGTTTAAGTTAAGCGTGGGCGCCACAGCAATGAGTCAGAAACACTCCTTACTCAGCCTACTCGCGTCGGCGTGCGCGCAATGCAATGTCATTCATCACTAGATATAACATAGACTGACTTAAGGGCCTGGAATGTAACCTATGGACTGGGTTGAGATATCGTATATGTACTTCCAGTAATCCGGCGTTTATTGCATATCTATTGTTTATCAGACTTATCAGATATTTGTTTAACTTTTTATCGTTTGTCGCTATTCGCCCGTCGATAACGGAATAAAGGTTCGAGCAATTTGATGTTCCTATATAATATATTTCAAGTAGAAAACGTTATTATTGCGGATCTCCAACGTACTTATTTTGTATTTTTTTTATATAATAGGAAGGCGGACGAGCGTATTGACCACCTAATGGTAAGTGGTCACCAACGCTTATAGACATTGGCATTGTAAGAAATGTTAACCATCGCTTAATTCACCAATGCGCCACCAACCTTGGGAACTAAGATTTTATGTGCCTGTAATTACACTGGCTCACTCACCCAAATCGGTACACAATAATACCAAGTACTGCTGTTTTACTTATATCACCTACATGGTTAGACTTTAAAAAACTAAGACTGGCATAAAGATTTTTTTTATGAGAAAACATGGCCTAGAATATCACAGGCAGGTGTCACGACGGAAAAAGAAGATATGCTGCAGACGAGCAGATATCCTGTCTGCTAATCTCTCCCAAAATCATCATCTAACATAGTGTTTCTTCGCTGATCTAATAGAAAAGTTCCTTTGAATTCCTAATTATTTACTGACCGCATTGTCATTTATGATTAAAAAAAATACATTATTAGTTTTTTTTTTTATAATTGTTATGTCTATGATATAATGTCATCTAGAAACTTTTTTTTATAAAATCTAAAACAAGTGTAGTATTGCTATGAAACAGTGAATCGATAATGATGAAACGCCTTTTCGATGAATCAAAAGAGAAATCCGTCTCTAATGCTTTTTCGTTATTAATTTCTCTAATTTATTTAATTTTAATTTCGCATTTATAGAATGTTATATTTATTGTTTTTTGTTAGTAAATTATTATTCTTAATGAGAAATAAATATTTCTAACCAGAATATAAAACATAATATGATTTTGAATTTGTTTAATTTATAAATTACTTAATCTTTAAAGCATCCTTATGTATATATATATATATGAGGATAGTTTTCTTATTGAATTATATTATCAATAATAGTAAAGTTAAGAAATATTCGTAGGTATATACGGGCGGTAAAATGAAACCCGATTGTTACGAGCGCCATCTGCATTCCCGGCTATCAGCGCTGGGTCACTCGATAACCGTGGTATCGTATGCACATTCCATTTCTATGGCGACATGCCACCAACGACACGAATCATGATACCTATTTGTTATGTTATTGTTACAATTTATACAAAACTCCGGAATTACATTAAGTCATGAATACAAATAGAACAGATAAAAAAATCACAGTTATTTTATGTATTTAATTGAAATGTATTTGTATTTTATTTTGTTAAAAATACACAATAGTAGTTTAAGAATAAAAATACTTACTTGTTTTGAAAAACGTCAATAATTAGAAATAAAATCTAAATAAATATTGAATTAACCTTAAAATTTTGTAATAGACAATATACAGGTAGGTCTTTGTGCAAGCTCGTCTGGGTAGGTACCACCCACTCATCAGATATTCTACCGCAAAACAGCAGTACTTGGTATTGTTCACACAAGGGATATAACAACTTAGTTCCCAAGGTTGGTGGTGCATTGGCGATGTAATCGATTGTTAACTTTTCTTAAAATGGGCGCTGGTGACCACTTACCATCAAGTGGCCCATATGCTCGTCCGCCTTCCTATTCTATAAAAAATATATATATATATATTGATACAACACAACGACTCTTCCTGACCGATTTCGGTCCCAGCTCCCATTCTCCATGGAAACTAGCCAACTGTCATAATCCGATGATACGACAATCCGACACGACTGGGGAGAATCCAGACGTAGGACTGACAGTTTTATGTGCATTCCGACGCCCGCTATTAAATTACATTGCTATTATTCAAACCTACACGGTATTCCTGAGAAATTCTTGGCAGAATACAATTTTTTTTTTGACTTCATTCATTTGCACCCAGGTTTTGCGGCTTTATTGGATCTCCTTAGAATAGATTTAAAAAAAAAGTAAAATTAATAAAAAATAAACACTAAGATAACACGCGTTAAACGATGCACTTGCAGAAAAAGTCTTGTGTTAGGAACTAAAAAATAAGAAATAGTATATAAATTGGATATTGATAGAAAAGTTCAGATCAGATTCAAGATGATGTATATATATATATGATATGGCCTTTTATGGTCGTTTGCTGGTAAAACCATACAGAAGTACACTGTCTCATGTGTAACAATAATGATGAATGAGTAAAACAAGTTTTATTTGCGTAGTTTTGTAACTATGTAGTTTTTGCCTTCATCAAACTTAAGCATTTTGTCATCGTCATCATCTTATGGACAGCTGATATAATTCACATTTGTCTAACAATTTGTTGCTGATTCATTGAATATAGCATGTGTACGGGTAATCGATATAGTTTAAGATACATACCCTTAAATAGAGATCGTTGTTTCTTCTCAACTTTCATAATCGTTATTCGTCTAGCTCCGACCCATGTTATACAATATCTGAGATTTAAAATAATAATTTGTTTATTATTCAGAAATATTCCTAAAGTCAACACAACATTATAACATTGTAAAAAAATCCAAATTACTTTTCTTCGTCTGCTATTAATTACAAGGCATGCCAATACAATCTCTTACCTGTGCTAGGTATTTAGTATCCTAGGACCTAGGTATTTAGTTAACTTATAAGGGGACACTTGTTACATTGGAAATCATATATGTTGCGTAAATATTAAATGCGAATGGCGATTGTAAATAGAAAAGCCTATGTACCTTCAACGAAAGAGCGTCTTTAAGATTACGAAGTCAGTACTATTTTGAAATAATTCCATATATCAAAGAAAACTAATTTAGAAAATTCTTTTAATTATATAATCTTAGCTTATTATGTTATATATTAATTTGCAAACGTTAACCATGTAAATTAAAAACAGGCCCTAAGGCACTAATTGTTGAAGCTGCTACACTATAAATGACTTCGTAACCAGCATAAAAAGCGTCTTTGTAGAAGTCGTTACCTTGTCTATATTGGACGTTCGACAAAAGTATATATTTATTTATAAAAAAAAACCATTGTTCTTAGTTTTTAAAATGAACTCTGAAATAGAACGCAAAACCGTATTTGGTCTGTAATTATTTATTAAATTAATATTTATGCAACTCTTGTCAATTCTCTTGGCGAATAAGTTGAATGACATGAAAGTTCTCACGGTTCTGTTATATTTAATTCAACACATAGTCCAGTTTAATAGATTTTTGCTTTTGAATTTTGCTTTTGATTTTTGCGTCCAAAACAAAGACACGTCAGTTATATACGTGCTCACTTGGCGCAGGTGTATGTAAATATTTAAATAATGAAATTGTATGGGAATCAGCAAGAGTTAAAGGTATCAAAAATTGAATCGATTTATCATGCTTCAATTTAATTGAAATAAAATAATAATTCAATACCTTCCGGTTATTCAGACGGTGTAAACCGCTTTCGACTTGGCATTTGATCGGCTGTTAGCTATTTTAGAAATAATAAATCAACAATAATTTGTCTACAGTAATTTATTTAGTTTTTTAAGTATTTTAACGTCAGCTTGATATTGCAAATGGTCTTATCGCGTATAAAATTTTAAAATAAAATAAGTTAACCATAATCTATACGCGTAACTATAAAGAGGTCATTATTTTTACAGGTGTTTTTCTGGTTGATGGTGTAATATTTCTTGTACATTCCATAAACTCCATTGAATAAACTCATCCATCATAATCATCTTTAATTATAGATTAGTCTACGATGATGAAACGAAAGAGAAGAAGAATTTCTCATCCTATTTGTAAGTAGAGGTAGGCCGCTTAGGTAGGTAGTATATATAACATGTAATGTATAACATAACATTAAAGTAGTTAGGTATAAAGTCCATTTTCCATCCAATAAAGCATATGACCAACGGATTGTTACACATACAGGGCATACGTGTCCAGAAATCATATCACAAGTTGTACTTGTATGACATCAGCTATTGTTAGTAGAACAATACAAGTCGCATGTGCACGCGCAAGCGGGTCACGCGCTGATTCACACACGGGATATTCCAAGTCCCTATGGATATAATGTAATATATAGCTACTTATGTAACGTGTCTAGTCTTCCTTATTAGCTATACTATATAGGTCCTAGGTCCGCAGACTGGCCAATGAGCCATCTCATGGTTAATGGTCACTACTGCCCACGACATTGGCACTGTAAGAAATATTAAACAATAACTTACATCACCAATGCGACACCAACCTAGGGAACTAGCTTGTTAAATCCATGGTGCTTGTCACACTGGCTCGGTCACCTTTCACCCTGGAACAATATTAAGTATTGCTGTTTGGTATTAGAAATTGTGATTAGTGAATGATGCCTATCCATACAGGTTTATACAAAACCCTACCACCAAGTAAATATATACATTTTTTTTATCTCAGGCAGACCAGAGTTTGACCGTTGACTTTCCTGATGTAAAGCATCAATTCGGTTTAGGTTGAAGCACGCTTGCCTAGAAAAAACCAGTTTACTCTGGATTTGAAGACACCAACGTTGTACCTATCAGGAAATACAGATTTAGATAAATAAATAGTTCAATACATACATCGAACTTATAGTATGCAAAAATAATAAACGTATGTATTGTTTATGAAGTAAAATTGTCAATCGACAAAACTATTCTTATTGTTATGTCTCGTCAATTCAATTAAAGTTAAAATGACATCGTTAACTATTGCAAGTTGAAATCTAATATAATCTGAGCACTATTTATTATACACAATCTTTGTTAAAGTACCGCTCGATATTTTGCGTAGTACGTATTAGATATTTATATACTCATTAAAAGTTTTATAACTTTTATACATCATCATAACTTCAAATTTTAGGTTTTCATTACTTGTTTGTTACAATTCTTTTTTTCAAAGACACTTTTTTAGCTTTTTAATGACTCATCAAATATATATATATCTATAAAAGCATTTATGAATCAGGTGGCTCATTGTTCAAGATTAAATGCAATGAAAAGCAAACAGTGTTTTTTTTTTTTGTTTTTCGCTTTTACTGCAACAGCCGAGTAAAATTATGTTGATCTAATACATTTCTACATGCCCAGTTTGCCCAGACTTCTCCCGTTTGAAAACTCTTAACTCTCTTTTAAATATTAAAAATATTTCAAGTGTAAAAGTCATTTAGTCTTTACCATCAATATGAAGCTTAATCACGAATTTGTTTTATTTCATCTCACATAAAATTTAACCTTACATACTAATTATGAAAAAAAAAATTATAGTATAGGTAGGCGACCGAGCTTATGGACCAGTTGATGATAAGTGGTCACCAACGCCCATAGACATTGGCATTGTAAGAAATGTTTACCATTGCTTACATCAATGCGCCACCAACCCTGGTAACTAAGATGTTATGTCCCTTGTGTGTGAGAATATCTGTGAATTTATAATTTGTTTTTCAAATATATTGTATTACTCAATAAAATTCCGTGTTGTAAGACGTGATCCGCAGAAATTAAAAGGTAACGTCACTGATAACATTGTAATCGGACACGAATTATGGACGGTAGTACATTAGGATAACGATTACACAAGACGTAAGTCATCTGGGACAGAATTGTGATGAAATTAGTTGTACTGGATGTGATATTTACACGAACGCGATTGCTTGTCGGTTACTCAACCAATCGTATTTGCTTCCGCAACCAGCTTATGTTGCAACGAACAGGCACACAATGGGTTGCTTTCACAACTAAATGTTTATGTTAATATAATATATTTTCTATCTTTATATATTCATAATATCGTTATATTTAATGTGACATGTTTTAAACTAATTATTAATAATTCTGGATTTCCAGAAATTAATTTTAGATTTTATTTAATCAAATAATCTAAACATTGCTTACAAATATATATTTGTTATTGAAAGAAATGTTAAGGTAAATTAAAAACACTTATACAGTGAATACGTCTGACAGACACTTGCATGGAGTAATATTTTGACGTAACAAAGAAGTGTCCGCTAAAGGAAAACACTTAAAACTTCGCGAAAAAACACTTCTACTACTGCCACGCGAATTGTTCCATTCACAAAATCACTCAATTTCGATTTAAGTGTGTCAATAGTATCGAAATGTTTTAACGGGAAACATGACTCAATAATAGGATAAAAAAAATTGGGAGGTGTGGACTTTTTTTTGAAATACGAGCATACGCTAAAAGCATTTTACGCATTTCTACTTCAATTTTACATTTCAACGACTTGTGTACTTGTGGAAACTGTATTGCTCGATGATTTTGTCTTTGTATTTCTTATAAATAATATAAGATAAATAATAAAGAAAAAAATTAAAATATAAAATTTTCATTACTTAATTAAAGCGTTTTATTTGCTTTAACTATATTATTTTTAATCTTTGAATATTTTTTTTAGATTTAAATATTAATATTTATATATGATTTGTTTTGACGCAACACATCCATTCTTTCGACTTAGAAAACAGCATGGCGGCTCTTTTATGATCTGTCTCCATCGCCGCTCTTTGCTCCCTTGTGTAGGTGTGGCACGTATTATGTATACATATATTTTTCGATACTATATATTATTAGAATAAGAAAAAATATTTACTAACGAAACTATGATATAATTCTTTTGGTTCTTTCGATATCTTTTGTTTTTTTTTATTATAATTTATTTTACATAACGATCAATTTCGATGTTTCACTTCTGCGAGTTTTATTAAATTACCTAGTAATTCGTTAGGAACAAAGTAACTAATAATAATATTAGGATTAGTAGAAGCAGTACATAATATTATGTAGATAATATAATATCTTATTATATCCATAAAATCAAGCAAATACTGCTGTATTGCAAGCACAAATGTAAAGATAATCTAATTTTACGATTTATCGATTCGTAACTAACTTAATGTTTATAATAAATCTTCGTTTTTGTTAAGGTTTCAATTACTTATAAGCTTAACATAAATTAATAAAATGTGACATATAAAAATATCTGTCATTGATTGATATCCATAGTAGTGTTCGATATTTGAACTTAATAAGTTTTAATGTTTCAAAAGTACTGGTATGTTGCGCTCACGCACACATGAAGAAAAATAAATATTTTTATGTACGTTTATATTTCGAACGGGAAAGGAAAAAAGACAAAAGCTTAACGAAAACGATGAAATAACGGCGGCGTGGTGCGAACAATGCCGCAATTGTAAAATATAAATTAAATATAAAATAATTCATTATAATAGATTCTGTGGTGTGATTCAGGAGAATACTAAAGCGGGTGAGTTTAGATATATTTTTAGTAAATTTTCAGTTTATAGATACTACTATTAAAAAATAAAATACCATTACGTACTTCTACATGAAAAAAAATGTAAATACAATACAGTGCATAGCATACCATTATTAAAGTAAAAAAAACAGTGTCATTTCATTGTAAAATATAAATTAAAAGTAATACGTGTTGTTTTTATTAGGTGTGCAGTGACAGTGAAAAAGAAAATTGTACCTATAGCCTATTCCAATCGAAAATATTTCATGCAATTTGCTAATCGCTGTTATATTATGCACGACGAACAGTTCTTTATTAATATCATAAAATTTCACTTCAAAAGTTTCGATAACAACTTCGTCGACATTTAAGGTGCAATTTTTTGACGAATCCATAATGAAAATCAAAGATTGATATCGCGTCAATTCAATGATAAATTTGTTTTTTGATTTTTGGTTGAAATGACCCATACCTTATGTCATAATTTTATTTAGAATAATTTGTTGCATAAGTTGACTTCAATATTGGACCGTGTGCCATAAGTATAGCACTTCGGTAGTCTTGTTCAATGATATTGCGTTTATGTAACGTGCTTTATACTCTTACTGAGTAATATCTGCAAGAATTTCAAAACAAGCCCGTTGCGTTGTTCTTACTACTTGTAATCGTTTCGTATTATAGACACAGGCGCCTATGACGCGAACAGCGACATAAATATACAATCACAATTATTTAAAGTCGAATAAGTATTACGAGATTTTATTAAACTGGCAATGTTTGTTCGTTAGTTTGTTTAGGTCAAATCTAGATAGAATCTTATCCTATGGAGTTGAAATTTTACACGTTGATTCAGTTCTGATGACAATGCATTTGAATGGTAATCGTGACCTGGTTTTACGCCCAGGATTTACGCCAGACGAAGGAACTCCTCAATTGTCAAACGTATAGGCACGAAATTTTAAATCTATATATTGTTTTATAAAATGCTTTTTACTATATATTTGATTCTGTTGATGATGTTGTAATCAGTTGCATTACGAATTTTACGGTACAATAATCTCGAACTAATATATGGCCTCATATGAAACCTTTGATGAACAAATATAAATAAGTTGAATAGAGTTATATATCTAATTATGAGGAAATAATAGATAAGATGAAAGTTTTACAATTCAAAGCAATCATATTAACTAACGAATATCTTGTATATGTGTGCATGCGTGTGTATAATATTCGTATAATCACTTGTGTTTATAATTCAGTCATGAATGACTCAGAGCGTATATTATTTTTTAGACGAATAAATGTCACTTTTAAACGACATTTAAATATAAATGGTCACATTTTACACAAGTGGCTGGTACTGAATGGAATGACCTTCAGCACCCCTTCGCTGCGAGAACTCCAACGAAAAAGTACAAAGAATACCTACATTTACATATTAAGCGAGTTTTGTGTACAATGCAGAACGCAGTTGAAAAAATAACAAAACATCCTTAAAAAACACACATCGACTGTGATTTCTGAGAAAAAAAGGAACCTTGCTTTGGCATCATCTATTTATTTATTTATATTGAAGTAAAAAAAATCTAAATTGTAAATATTATATAATATTAAATATTTATGTATCTTCATTAACATGTTATGAAGTTTCCGCTCTCCTTCCCAAGTTATATTTTTTTTATTTAAATAAGTATTATATATTTATGCAAAGATACATAAAAGGAAACAAATTAGAGAGAAGGGTATAACAAAGGTGCCGTGACAGATGAATGGTCCGAGCTATGAATGGTTTGACACAGTCAATGGCGTCTCGGGCAGACTAATTGAACTTCGTGGCCGGAGTAATTATCGTCCAGGTTGAAATTCTTCGCATGGTCCTGTGACCTGATTTTAAGGCGTTGGCAACGATTTAGTAATGAACGATAATATTTATTGATAGATATACTATTTAATTAACTAAGATCGCGTATATTACTATAAACGAATGAATCAGGTTCAATCTCTTTTCTGTGCCTAATTTTAATATCATATAATATTATAATATCATTATCATCCTACATCTACTTATCGTCTACATACTAAACCTTCTGATCTTTAGTAGAGCAGCGTGCTGGAATAAGCTCGAACCTTATTAAAGGAGGTATTTGCACTCGTGTTAGACGATAATTTAGATTATAGGTACGTATCGTAGTATCTTAACAAACTTTCACAGCTTCAATATATCAATGGTATTGGAATATCCGAGCTCGGGCACCAGATATAGGTATCTCATTGTTCTCGGCAAAAGTTCAAAAAAGAAAACGACTACCTTTTATTTAGGTTTGATTTTTTTTAATCCATGTGTCTTTTTTATATTGCGTATCTTTTTAGGTTGTTAATGTACAAGTCAAATGAAAATATTCATTATTCAAATAGACACTAGTTCGGAATATAGATGCTTCTGAGAAGAAACGGCAAGAAACTGAATAGTAACTCTTTTCCACAAATTTAATTCATTAATCCTGCATGAAAATCAACTTTATGTTCCTTTATCCCGTAACAAGCCTTATTTATCAATTTAAATTTATTTATTGGTCAAGTTCAAAATATCTGCGGAATCTTTACAGAAGTAAAGTGGAGGACCTCCAGACCGATTTCGGCCACGGCGGCCAATCTCAAGAGAGATTAGCCAACTGCGCAGGAGATATTATAGGGCACAAGTGTGTGCGCACACAGGTGCATCCCTATTTACTAACTCTCATAACCCGATGAGACGGTAATCAGACACGACCGGAAAGAGTTCAGACACAGGACCAATGGCGTTACGTGCTTTCCGAGGCACGGGATTGAACTCACTACCAACTTCCAGACTCCGGGCTCCTATGGAGAATTTTTGACATTAAAACCCAATAGTTATATATATTTCAAACAAATCCGATTTATAATGTAATAATAAGTTATCAGCCATAATGTTCAAATCCGAGCTGTAACTACGTAATATTTATCTCCGATGTTTGAATCTAGCCGAATACTAAAATACCCGGTTGATTTTAATGAACACCTGCAATTTCTTGTGAAAGATGAGAAATCTAAAGTCAAATTTAAACAATGTTTTAACAAATGATAATAAATTTTTTTGTACGTTATTAAATTCTACTGATGATCACAAAAAAAAAATGTACTTGTAACAACAATAATGTGGTTTTATTATGAGCGTGGGAGCGTTTAACTGGCTACTTGATCTTGGATGGTTCCCAAACCAAATCCGGGTTCAGGCTGATAAATGTAAAATTAACAAGCGCATGGTACTTGCCGTCAAAGGTCCTATGACGGTGTAACGAACAGGACTTCGGGATCTTCGATCTAATAAGTTGATCTATACAACGATGGCACCATCACTTCGGTTTTTTACAGATATTGTTTTTATTTTTTAATTCTATTTCTAATTTAATGGTTAAGTTTGCAACAAGCTATTGAAATTAAATTAATCAGAACAGAACCAGCTAAATTCTATTTGTTACATGGCTAATATACCGCTGTGTTATTGAGGTTTTAATATCAAATCTTTGCACAATATTTTTGTAATTCAAATCATATACGTAAAGTGTGATGCTAATATGGTTATAGATCATGTCATTCAGACAATTATAATGTAAATTGAGTATGACTATCAGACTAAAAACCATAATTGGAAGAATGCACAACAAAGATCTTATTAAATTAATTACTTCAACAAATCATCCGGATATGACAATGATTGGCATGATGTTTAATTGGTAATTAAGGAAAAACCTAAGCTAATCGATTGAGATGCGTCGATGAGATGAAAGAGCAGTTTAGTTGATAAAATACTTTGTAGTATATTGAATAAGAAGATTTATATCTAAAACTGTTTTGAAATATTTTATTTTAAAGTAAAAGTTGAATTCAGATCGGATTAAAATTAGTGAAGTATCATCTGTATATCTCGTGTATATTATTTTAGAGATACGGCAATTCATATAAATGAGGAAGAGACTGCGACCATGAATTGATCCCAGTGGGACTCCTCATTTACCGAAGCTTCGATTATCACATCTTTTACATCAACCATCTGAATTTGATTGTTTATGTGCGAAATTTTATGGTTGAGCGCAATTTTTCTAATATTATAATGACTTAGCATCTTGACCTCTAAATAGCTATGTAGTGTCATTAGAATTTTACCAAGATCTTGCATCATGTTCGTTCATTATAACCTCACTAAAAATTGCTTTCTAATGGTAGTCAAAACATTTTAAAATATTCGCATTCATTATAACCTCACTAAAAATTGCTTTCTAATGGTAGTCAAAATATTTTAAAACCGGCTTCGAATTATCATTCAGTATAAATTGCACTCAACTTTTAATTATTTCAATATATATAAAAACTTTTTCATATGTAAGCACTATGTGACGTTTATAGTATAAACTAGAAAAAAAAAACAATTTAATTTCAAATCGTAATAATTATGACACACACATATGTAAGCAAATTTATTTATCCTAACGACGATTCGAGTAACCGTTTTGTTCGTTTATACTAATAAAAGAGCTAACGTAAATATATTACATTTAAATAAAGCAATTACTTCAACAAATATAATACAAGATGTAGTATGGTTTTATATCTATCCCGAGGAATATTCTTTAACAAGTGTTTAGATAAATGAAGCTTGTACGTTTAATCTAGAAGTGTTTGTTCATTTGTGAGTAGTGATCTTAGCAAGTTTACCTCACCAGGTGTGCTTGTAGAATACGTGAGAACGAATAATTAAATTTGTTACTGATTTTATTTCATTCATAGAATAAAGTAAAACGCAATTATGTACGTTAATGTGATTATCAGTATGCATTTATACAGTCATGTATACCTTTAAAAAAACGCCAGATAATGAAAACTGTTACTTATTTGTACTTGCCAGTTGCATGGCCATTACCTTACACAGATGGCGATCGTTCTGTTTTAAAAGGATACCGAAAAACCGTATTTATATTTAGTAACGAATGGGAGTTAGTTCTAAAACGGAATTCGGATCCGTATCAAATGGATTTCATGGAAATATTAAAGGTACACTTTACATTATTCCTGGAAAATCTATAAAGAAGGTTTTAAGTGGTAGGTATGTTGCGTGTGGTGTTAAAATCATAAACAAGTAAATGTGAGGATGTAGTTGGTAGTTATCGCTGTCGGCGCGGGCTCTGCTTGGAACGCGTTGTTTGTTTGTAGTCATAAGATATTTGGATCGTGACGAACTAGTACTGATGAACGGTATAGAAAAAACAGTATTTAGGGCTGTATAATTACGTTGAGTTGATTTAATTGATGTATCTTTATATATTTCTTATTATAGTAACTTTGCTTGAATTGGTTTGCGTTAAGGTGCGTAATGCTTGGAGGTATTATGTGTTAGTCTATGTATAAATACAAATAGCTACATAAATAATGTGATACAACTCCTTACAGTATTAATCAAGATTCCCATAAATATTTGCTTCAAGTGCAATTTATTCAAACTTTTGTCCATGATTATTATAGAACCATTATTTATTAATAATAATATTGATTATTTTGATAGACACAGTGACAAAACAATCACGAGATGTATAGACTATTTTGTAGCACCAAGCTTCCGTCTCCGCAAAGTCAAGTCATCCGTCCTTGGAAAAGCTGTTCACTTATATAATAAATGCAGATAGTTTTAACCTTTTTTAATAATAAATTGAAATCTCAATCAAATCTTATTAAATAGGCTCATAACTAACAATGAATAAAATATGAGTTAAAAGCCTCTTGGAACGAGTGTACTTAAATAAAGTATATTGATTTGGTCGGATTTTTCCCTGGAAACTTTAAAATATCTACGTCTATCGTTATGAAATCGTTTATGCGATTTTAAGTGAAATATCAAGTACCTTACAAAGTAGGTGAAGTACTTGATATGTATTCATAATTTGTTTAGTTAATACGTAGTTGAACTCAATAAAGGGTAAAAACCTTTGTATTATTATTTTTTATAAGAAAAATCTCACGTTCGTCAGCCCTGCTGTCAGTCCATTGTAGCCCGCTGACGCACTTCCGTCAGCAACTGTGCATATCCGGTACTCGGTTCACTGATAAACAAAGGGTCAGGGTGTATCCGTTTTACCTACACCTTTAAATGTTACAATCTACATATAATTACTATATACATACCAAATAATGTGATAATGTTAAGAACTATTCGAGTTGAAAAGAACAATGAAATGTTTTTTCTTACGTACCTAATGTGAATAATTTATTTTAGTTTGTCTTCTTATATTTTCATATTTGTAGCAGCAATTTGCATTTATCTTTATGTTTACAAAATACAAATGAACACGTTTTCGTGTTAATAACGTAATTTATCGGCATCGGTATCACGCGAATAATAATATAAACAATTAAACAATGCAACAGGGTCGATGAACTCACAACAATGCAAGCAATTTGCCCTTAAAAGGAGAACTAAATTTTATTCCATAAAGAAGTCTAACAGATAAAAAATAAATTGGTATACAATTTCAGGTTGACACTTACGAGCTGTGCCTTTCGAGCTTATCCTTTATTTTTTTGCAATTACTTTACACTTTTTTGTTAAATATAATGCTACTGTTTTAGGTCATATCAAATTGAGGAACTTAAAGGTCCTCGATTTGACCTTAAAGGCGAATTAACTAGTTATGAATAGTCCTTAATAACAAGGCTGACAACTTGAAATAGGTTAATTATAAAGCGATTTAAGTATTGAAATGTAAAAATACATACAATTTTTACTGATGGTGGTTCTTTGTGCAAGCTCCTCTGGGTAGATACCACCCACTCATCAGATATTCTACCGCAAAACAGCAGTACTTGGTATTGTTGTGTTTCGGTTTGAAGGGTGAGTGAGCCAGTGTAATTACAGGCACAAGGGACATATCATCTTAGGTTCCATGGCGCATTGGCGATGTAAGCGATGGTTAACATTAAATACAATGCCAATGTCTATGGGCGTTGGTGACCACTTATCATCAGGTGGCCCATATGCTCGTCCGCCTACCTATACTATAAATAAAAAACATTTTAAAATATTTGCGAATGCGATGAAGACCAATATACTTTATCTTGATATTGGCACCTCTTAACCTCATAGTTGTAGTTAAAGTATAGTTGGAACGTTATAATATAGCAGTTATAGCATAGCACGAAAATTATTTAAAATTTAAATCAATAGTCCGTTGCTGGTCTTTGACAGAGCCGACACATTGTTACAAATGACGGTTTAACCTTTGACTGACAAAAGCGATAAGCCGATAATCGTTCCCACGTCCATCAGATCATTAGTCAGCGCCGAGATGAAAGTCTAAGAGTGGACGGGATTCGTTAAGAGACCGACTCACGTGACAAATGTATGGGTATTGTTATATTGGCTTTGTAATAGAAAAACAGATCATGCGTCGTGTAGCATTGAGAACGATTAAGGAACGCTCGGAGTTCGCTGCGTATGCTGCCACACTTATGTTCATAAATCTAGAGCTCATATTGAAACGTTTCATATTCAGTTTGTAACCCGCACGCTCAATAACAACCGCAGAGCGTCTTTGTGGCGTCGTCGTTGCAATATTGCTGAATTTAAAAGGTTTTAAACGTTTTTTTGCTTTTTTGGTAAACTTAAATTGTACGACATAGAATTGTAGACCACGTACTTTTTACCATACATTAACACATAAATGCTTTAATAAATCACAATCAGTGGTAATATGAATATGATACCATTGTCAATTACGCCAGAAGTATTTTTTATATTTTTGTATTCATTAATTACATTACTTTTTATATGTAACACATTTCTCAATCCCCAAATCGCGAGCGGAAGCTATATGAATATATCCTCTGTACACGACACTGTACTAATTATAATACAAGATTTTTTATGGACGGCGTCTAGATACATTGATTTAGAAATCTATCGCAGAGATAGTCATAGCGTACTTACTATATTCAAAGCTATTATTCACTATAATAATTTCAGTTACAATTTCAATCACAACACATGTGTCCTAGATTATCGAATTGGACGTAAATAATGAATGTAGGGTGTGCTAACTAGTCACTGATATCAAAACTTGTTTCTTTTCTGTGTCATGGAGAGCAAACTCATTAAGTAATTAAAATTGTTTATATAGAGGCGATAAACAGCGAAATTCTTAGAATTTAGGATAATATTTATATTTAAAAGTGTAATCACTAAAGCTGACGTAAGCAAGGAAATGTCAACAACTGTATTTTATTCAATTGTAAGTTGTAAATCTTATAAACAGTAGACGGTTCCTATAATATCCATTATAAGCGATCTTATGTACTATAATTTCCAGTACATAAGATCGCTTTATATCAAATATATACGTACTTATATATTTGAAATGAAGCGATCTTACGAACTTCTGAACTACTTATAGATTATAGCTCGCAGCCATTTCTATGATTATATAGGATTTTTATTTAAATAATGAACCTCATTTATTTGTGTATTTTAAATCGATCTTACTATTTTTTGTCGTTAAATAAATATTAATTTATAGACAAAATACAATGAGAATATAATTATAACAAAGAAGTGTCTCATTTCCTATGTTTTTATATGTTTACATATGATTATTTGAAGTTAAATAGTTGATGTCTAATGTTCTTTATTTTTTTGATCGATTTTGTTTGATCTTTCGTATAGTTTTGTTTCAATTTTCTTTTGATTTAAAAATTATCGACTTCAAAAACGGAAGATAATCAATACAGCTATTTTTTTGTAATTACATTTTCTTCGATTATTCAGATCGATCGAGAGCCGATTCAAAGGTAGACCCACTAATATTATTATTATATTAAATTTGTCAATTTATTTCATAGATGAACTACTTATATTAAGAGAACTATTATACGTAATCTAGCTTAGTGAGCGGGTGGAGCCGTAGAAATAATATTATGTGACTGAATATAGACTATTTTTCGTTGATAATATTTAACATTCTAAATACTCAACGACTGAATGTAATTCTTACAGTTGAATTATTTGCATAGATAAGCAGTGTGACTCCGTAAGAACTTCGTATGTCACTCTTGAAATGGAGATAACCGTCTTACGGTGATAAGCTATTTTAGTGCAAGTATCCTTTAAATCATATAATTGTAATTGTCATATCATATTCCGACATTGTGTCGCTTATGACTTTTCGCGTTTTTTTTTTTTTACATAATACTCTCCTGCTATGAAAATGGAAACGGTTGGCGGTAAATACTCGCTCACAGAACGTTCGTTAATGTGAAAATAAGAGAATAGTACGTTCAACTTTCAGGGCTTTAACCGGTGATTCCATGTTATCAGTTATATACCTCTTTGTTTTCCTTTATTACGAAATTTTCTCTTGTACTAATTACAGTTTATTGACTCTAACCTTAACCCTTTTGTTATAATTTTATATGATTTGAGTGTTAATAAATTTAAAAAAATCTCTAATGTTGATTTTTTAAATAATTATAAGTAGGTATTAATCAATTGACGAGCCGGTTGGCGTGGTTGGTAGATACTTGCCTTTTCACGCCGAAGGTTGTGGGTTCGATTCCCACCCAGGACAGACATTTCTGTGTACATGAACATGTCTGTTTGTCCTGAGTCTGGGTGTAATTTTCTATATAATTATGTATTTACAAAAGAAAAGTAGTATATGTAGTATATCAGTTGTCTGGTTCCCATAGCACAAGCTTTGTACAAGCTTAATTTGGGATCAGATGGCCGTGTGTGAAAAATGTCCCACGATATTATAGGATATTATTATTATTAATTGAATATAATATCTAATCAAATAAAAAAAAAATTGTGTTTTTTTTATAAAATACTTCGATTTTAATATGTTTTAAGAGAAGTAATTGACATAAAACGCAATAACTTTTGGTCACGGGAACGGACGGCGCGAAGCGACACTTCGCTCGTCGCGATTTTCAAGCCACGGGCAATTGCGATCTCCGCCGCGTCTAGAGCGATCGAGAGCGAATATTATATATGACAACGTATACATTGCTGTAGGATAGTAGTTTGGTTGTTCAAGATATTAAATTTGAAAGAAATGGTGAAGGGCACGATGTGATGAGGAAATTGCACTTATATTACTTCCCACTGCACAGGTAATACTACTGTTCACTGCATGTTTATTAAATATAAATGAAAATTTATCATTTCAAAGATCAAAAAAAGGTAATATTTCGTTAAAAATATTACTAATCTGAATGTTAATAATCATTAAATATAAAAAACAATATTTTGCTTAAAATAACAAATAACTTTAAAAAAACATAGGTTACGTAATGAAAATGTATGCAGAGAACTAAATTTTTTACATTAACTTTAGCATTTAAGAAAAAAATATATGTCCATTACAAAACTAAGCGAATTTTGTTACTCGACTATTTCTATTCGCCGGCGCTCAAATATTCGTTGCAGCGAATTTCCCGTGGCCGTTAATGAGGACCTGCATGATAAGTGGTCACCAACGCTTATAGACAATGGCATTGTAAGAAATGTTAACCATCGCTTACATCACCAATGCGCCACCAACCTTGGGAACTAAGTTAAGGACATGTTATGTCCCTTGTGCCTGTAATTCCACTGGCTTACTCACCCTTCAAACCGGAACACAACAATACTAGTTCACAAGTACTGCTGTTTTGCGGTAGAATATCTGATGACTGGGTGGTACCTACCCAGACGAGCTTGCACAAAGCTCTACCACCAGTCGTATTGCTATGTTTTGGTTTGAAGGTTTCAGTGTATCAATGGCGGAAATTGTAATTAATATTTCATCATTTTTGCTATTGCCATAGAATTTGTTGTAAATAATAGCAGTATACAAATGTCCCATTACGGTCTCATTTTGAGGAGAAGATTTAGAGCTTATTGCACAACGCTTCTGCAATGCGGGTTGATGGATACATATACGGCAGAATTTGAGTAAGATTAGGCACATGCAGGTTTCCTCACGACGTTTTCCTTCACAGCCGAGCCGAGATGAATTATAAGTTCAGTGGTGCTTGCCTGGGTTTGAAACCGCGATTTCTTTTCATAGAATCTATTATAAATTAAGGAAATTTCCATCCAAAGGTGCAAACTTACATGTATTTCAAGAAAACTGTTACGTTATATTATGTAAGCACACATATATAATGCTTATATTAGTATATCTCACTCTGTAAACGACGCAGCTGCGTACATTATAATTATCAAGGTACGATCAACCATGAAGTACACACATATCAAACACTCACCTATGGTAAATACTTGATGTTTTAAAGGGGGCTTGAGCGTTAAGATGTATTTTTCCGATATCTGATTAGGTGACGACAAACATAGATTTCACTAGACTAAAGTTGCCTGCAAACTTTGACATACTGAAAAAATAAAACTAGACTAAAATCTGGTAAAAAACCTACGTTGTAATTGTCTAAATAAGATATATATTCAGAGGCACATACATAAGAAATTAAATAACTTCGTACAAAGCAATCGCAAATTGACAAATTACTTAATTTAAAAAAATATATAAAATCATAGGAAGGAGAACAGTGCTCCAAAACGAAATATATAGTTTTTTTGCTCTAATATCTAATTAATAGATTTAATACAATCAATCTCATATCATCGATCATATCATATCAAGAATCATTGATTAGTATTATATATTCATCACTAGTAAAGAATAGTAAAGAAGCAACTACTTTTAAAATTGCTAGTCACTGCACTAACGATTTGTCAACGTATATCTACATTCCAACTATGTAGTATATAAACAGGCCAACCATCACAGATTTCAAGTTTTCTTTAAACCGGCTTTTTTACAGCTAGGCTGTTACGGCTCTTTGAAAATTCTAAGTTTTTTCCTTCCTCCCCAAAGATAAATATGATTTTTTATTAATAATAATTCCGCTCCGATTGGTGATGCCATATAGATGAACATTAAGATTGACGTTTATAAAATTTAAAAACTCCAATTTTTACCCGTTGCAAATTGTAAACAAATTGAATGAAAAGAAAAACACTTTTCAATACTTTATGTGCAATTAAATGCTCTGTCATAATTTTCTTTAGTTCAACGAAGCCGAGTTGTGCTACTGCTTTTGAAATATATTCAACAGCATTATAAAACATCTAGAAGTAAATGTCACATTAACTGTATGGCGTATGAGAGTAAAGTTGCAATGTCACTTTTTTTCTTGTCTAACCACCAGAATACTTTTAAGACGTATGAGATATATGGTACATAATCGCTGCTTGTGGCAGCAACAATCTTTAGTAAGAATATCAATAAGCCATACCAAAAAGTATAAAATCGTATCTACTATGTATTGAACGTTGTCTCCATGGGCGCATGTCGCATGGGCGAAAAGATCTCAATAAGAAGTCCATCTTTGAGGCATCTAACGACACAAGTAAATTGGTTCACATACAAAAGTAAGTCAAAAAGTTCACTACTGCAACAATTCTTCTAGGTACTGGAACAGCAAATCCCTATCAACTCGTCTCGTAGTTTTACTTCTTGTAACATTCATTTGGACTATGAGAGTTAGGAAATATGGGGGGGGAGGTATGGTTACACTAATATTGCAAGTGGCGTCTCTGCTTAGAATTGCCACTGTTAGATAGTGTAATGATGTAACAACTAAAATAGTCTCATATATTAAATATCGTATACAGTATTTTTAATATAGCTAAAACCACGTACCCACAAAAGTACCATACGTACAATATGGACGATATTGAATAAATATGGCGCCCAAGGTGGGATTTTTCTTCAATAATAATAATTCAATTTCTTAAATTAAAAAACACTTAAAATATGGTATGCATTGTTTTGCACTAGTATGTAATCATAAATACAGGTACATACGGATTATCTATCGCTTACACTTATCTCTATTCGTGGAAAGTTTAAGTGTTAAAATGACGATAATAATAATATCTACACAATTAATATGCATAAATTGTACTGCGATAATATGCTCATGCTATAAATATATATATTTTTGTTTGCTTTCATACCCAAAATTAACATTTTACTAGATAAGATATCGATAAAGAAAACATAAAAATACTCAAACACAGGTATATAAAATTCAAAGAAATTCATAATCAAAGATTACGTTTCGAGAAAACAACATTTTAATCAGTAGTACTTAGTGACGTATGCTTATAACAATAACGCATGCGCTGGTCATTGTATGGGGGCATTATTTTGCTATTACTCATGTATTTTTGGCGCCAATGCTAAAGCATATCTTTTTTATCACTACGGCGTTATGATAAATCTAGATTAAATCTAATATAATTTCATTTTGAATAATTGACATTTACTAGCTTGTTCTGTACACTCTTAAACAAAATTACTATTGAGGGTGGTTCCCGTCATCTTGGAGCGGATGTGCTGACATCAAGTCACCGACGTAATAATAGAGACAATAGTGGCCCCGAAAAATGTAAAGTATACCTTGATACTTAATGTAAAATAAACCAAACCTACTAATAATAACTACCACGTATATACGTGGTGTTTTTTTGGGTTTAACTTACTTTCCCAGCTTTTTTTATTTTTAAAATAAGAAGCTGTACGGGCAAATGGATCATCTAATGGTCACCATCGCACATAGCACATTAGCACTGTTACTTACAGTAATGAACCAATCCTTACACCATCAATGCGCCACCAACATTGGGAATTAAGATGTAATGTCATTGTGCCTGTAGTTACACTGTCTTCCTAACATTCAAACCGGTTTTCATCTTTTAAAATTTGATGCTTCTATACTTTTAAAATATGTCAACGAGTTTTTTATCAATGTATCATGCAAAATAATTTTCATTTTTCCCTATTTTTTTTTTCATGACAAATGCTTGCGATTTTGCCCGCGTTAATATATTACGGCACATGAATTCAATCTACCTGTCAAAACAGCAAGAAAATCCGTTCAAAAGTTTCGGAGATTAGTGTATACAGAAGGACAAAAATAAAAAAAAGGCATTTTCGAGTTCTTTAACTCTTTTTTCATCGCCTACACTTGTTTTTGATAAATCTATTCTATGTAAAGACTACATACATATAAAAATCGATTTTAAGTATGATTTTATTATAAATGAAGTATTTCTTATGTTAAACTAAATATAGACCATTCATTATAAATTCAAGTTTTAACTGATATAATTACATAACAAGAATCTTCACACACATATCTGGCTTCATTTGTTTTTCTATTTAAATAAATAAAAATCTAAAACATTTGTTATTAGCTCTCAGCAATTACCATGTTCAGCTTTCGTGTCGACAATTATATGGTTTATAAATAGCCATGACGTTTGCTCTGTGCAATCATCTGCCTTCAATATTATCTCAAGGGAGTGCCATTCACTGTCCAAGATTAGTCTTTTATCCAAACGTATCACAGATATCTCTGACATTTCAATCTGATAAATTCCAAGAACTGTTTCCATGTTATATAAAACAATATTCATACACGTTTGTAAAATTCTTGTTTTTTAAATACGTGCGATCGTAATCGAGATAGACAATATTGATATAGGTTACTGCGATAGCAAATTTACTTTTCAGTTATAAATGTATCGACAAATAACATTTTAATTTTCGCGTCTACAACAACTTACAGTATTATGTTGACTTAAAATCTTTTTTGGTCTGGATCCGCTTAATTTTGAAAGTCTTAGTTTTATCAAAACATATAACTTTAGTAAGTGAAATTAATATATACCTAGCCCGGTTCTTCCATACGTCTTGCAGACATCACAATATTTACAAATGTCTATGTACAAACTGGTAATTCAACTGTTTTAGATAAGAAAAATAATCTTGAGTTAATCGAAAGAATGTCTTGTTCAATTTGATTCTTATGCGATATCTTGTGTAAATAATCTTAATTATGAAACGTAGCCCACAATTAAACCTGATTCCATTCAAGGATTCAGATATTGCAGTCTATGAGATATGCACATTAAGAACGGTTAACATCAATTAAGTTCTATTTCCATTGAGCGTGAGTCAGTTAGCATTCATTGAGAGGTGTCGTGGGGTAGAAGGGAGCTGGTGCGAGCTATTCGATGCAAATTGTCGTTATTTCATTAAACTAATGCCTCACGTCCGGTACGACTCGTGTCGCCTTCGCGTGCCGTACGAGCGGCGTCAAAGGCCACTTCACCTACAAGGCATGAAATATATAATTTTACTTTAGGTCTGTTTTAGTTATTAGTTCATATTAGTTACTACGGGAAGATCGTTTCCAGAGATGATGATGAAACAGTTTTTATTAAAATATTTATATATAACGTAATGTAAATATATGAAGAAAACGTACGTCTTTATGCATCAAACTGTACATGTGTAGGTACTTATTTATCAGATGTGAATATCTTAAGAATTCTTTTGCAAGACTCGCTTTGATTGATGGATTGGTCACCGTTCAAATTTTAATAAGCGATATTACAAATAATTTTGGAATGATTTATCCGTTCAACAAACATCAAAACCCCTAATAAGAGATACTTAATATTGAACTATTTAGGGAATAAAGTTTGTATTCAATAGACAACTACCTCTTAACAATAATTGTTAGCTGATGTTACAATAAAAATTAGTTTGTTTTTATATAACTTTGTAATATGTTTTCGACAACAAATTTCTCGGAAACTCAAAACTACCCAACAACAACATAATATAATATTAAATTATGCATAAATATTATCAGAAAATTTTGTTTCTGCTAGTTTGTCGGCAATTGTGGGATAGTACTCTAAATCGATAACATTTGATTTAACTAGATAAGATTCGTTAGAATATTAAAGATATCTGTTGAAGTCATTGCTATCTCCACGTGATAATTTTTCTAAAGAAATTTCTTATAGGATATTTTATATAACGTTTGATAAGAACCTTTTGTAGCAAAATAAGATACATAGGAGTTTTTAGTATTCATTAGAAAGAAAAAACATAAACTGCTGAGAATAAAATTATAACTGTAAGTCCATTTGAGATGTTACCATTTTGGTGGATTTTTGACATTGAAGAGTATATGTTTAATTTAAACAATTTGACATTAATTTATTTTTCTTTACAAGGGTTATTCCTCCATCCAAACAAAGCTGCGCCTGAGTCAGCGGTGCTGCATAAATATTTTTATTTCGGCCGCGTTCTGCGCTCTTTGTTTTGCGAATGACTCGCGGTGCGCAAGCGCCACTAACCACTGTTTATACTGACAAAGTGTTTTAGCTCATTCCTCATACTTCTATTTTGACTACACGTTACGTTTTAATTTATATTAAAATTTTCTTAATAACGTAACGCAATTGAAACTTGACAATAATTTTTAAATTATGTACCTTTGTAGGTAAATATACATAGGTATCAGGTATATCCTATATATACGAACATAAAGTAATTTCACAATAACAATAAATGGAAAAAGAGAAATATATGTACATATTATAGATATCATAGAATCTTTACCACAAAGGAGTTCGAGTACGTCAATCGCTTAATGCAATAGATAATAAATAAGAAGATAGATATCTATTTACTAGTGATAGGACTTTGTGCAGGCCGTCCCGGAACGACTGACTTACTAGTTATTCTACGCCAAATGCTTGGTTCCGATTTTAATGGCGAGCCAGTGTAATTACATGCACAAGAGGTATAATATCTTCGATCCAGTGTTGGGCACATTGATAGTTTTTCATGTAGTGGTTTATAAGCCCTACAGTGGCGTTGTCTATCGATGAAGGTGACCACTTCCCATCAATTGACTTATTTGCTCGTCTATCTTCCTAAAAGAATAAAAAAAGAAATATTATTGTCTAAGATATTATGTGACATCAATTTAGCAATTTTGAAAATGTTATGAATATTCCTGTAGACACAAGTCAGTGAACTACGAATAATAACTTGAAAGCCTTTACACGTATTCACATAAAACGAACTTGCATAAATTTCAGGATTTCTGTATTGACAACTCATCTGGTCTGGTTCTAAAGACTTTGCATACTAAATAGATGCAAATTGCAAAGCGCTCTGTTTTCCAAATAGAAAGTGCGTGTTAAAATTCTCGCTTTATTTGTTAATTTAAGTAATAAATGTGATATTTATTTTAAAAATAATCGGACCGATATGATAAATTATGTATAAAGTATTTGTGGAACAAGGACCACTCGGGGATGACGCACAAGTGTTTACCACCAGGGAGAGCAGAAATAAAGCATTACAGACAAGGCAGGGCAGGGTTATCGCGACTGTGTTACTCAGCGGTCAATGTACTAATTGACATCTCAGTAACTTGCAAAGCCGTTGATAACATTCCTATTGTTTTCATTTTTTCAATCGAATTAAATGTAAGTTTATAATTGAAAATGTTTTTATCAACTTGGTCTAAATATTGAAATATATAATACAAGGATAGAGGCGTATAAAAGTCCAGTTCTAAATGGGACTGTCATTTTTCCTTGTAGTTAGAATTGTGTTTAGTGCTGCGAGTATTTTGAATATATCAACGAAATGATGATAATATCAAGTGACATATACGAATATCGTGTCACAGATGTCACAGTCACAGATGTCGTGCGTTATTAAGACTTGTGAGAGAAAGTAAATTTCAATTATATTTACATCTATAACAGTCGTTTTCAATAAACACTATGATAAGTTCATACTATATCATTATAGTGTTGCTATAATTTAATGTTAAATTAAAATTATAAGAAGCTAACCGTTTCAACTTCGCACGGGGTGAATAAGGATAAACATAAGGATCAACGTTTCTTAGTCATGACTAAATAAACGTTAGCAAAAACATCTAAATTCATTTGTAAACCAAAATAATTAACTTTTTGAAGATTAGATCTAAATTATAAGGCTTATATATTTTTTTGTTATATAATTAATCATAAGAGATGATATATAATTTTAACTTTTCTGCCTTTTTGTGGTTTGCGCGCCAATTTTCAAACGTACATGAAACTGGCTGCATAGTTTGGTCATTCGTCTATTCGCCCACGCAATTGAACGAATATTCGGTAATCAGTCTGAAATTACACAAGTTCTTAGGCGGTACGGAAGATAAGCGTTGTTTAAACCAACAGGGCTTATGAAAAGACTTTATAGAGATCAAAACAGGGTAATCATTAATTTAAAATTAATCTACAAATTTATTACTTGTATTAATCCAAAAAAACTATTCTTTATTTTGTTCAAAGAGTTTCGACACTCACGTTTTGCCCTCAAAGTTTAACCTAACTTTTTCGTGTTAAAAGGATTTTTAAATATTATTAATGACAGTAATATTTCAAATACTAACATACAACACGCACGCAACCAGGCAAACATAACGTAAATATAAAATATTTTGTTTAGTTTTCGAAACGAGACATGATGTAGTCAAACTCATTTTCATGTAATCATTCATTTTGCGACAGATGATTAATATGAAATAATTCATTTAAAAATATTTGTATTATAAACCATAGTTATTTAAGATTAGACTTATTGTTAACGAATCAATACGTGTTATACGTTAAAACACAATTTTTAAATACACTTTACATTATTTATAAAAAACAACAAACAAATCCATTTTCACAGAATATTATAACACATATAAAAGTTATTTCATAGATAAAATTAACTAACATAAAAATTTTAAATTGCTTTATAAATGTCGAAGGAAATATCGATTAGCTTATTTTATTTATTAAGAAGATTGGTTCACACAGAATATGATATTCAATATATAAAAAAAATTGAGATTATATTAATTAACAATGACAATCGTGACTTTCTTTGGTTTGTATTCACTTGGAACCAAAAGTAGTGTTGCAAAAAACCTTTTAAAACATTCAACTTTCCTTATCGTCTCTAGTCTATAGAAATGGTGACTCATTTGTCGCATAGAGAATCAAAATTGACATTCAACGGGAAAATGCTACTAGTTATTCGTGTCATTATTCCATGCGGTCATGATTTGTTTGGTCGATAATTTTAAATTTTGGATAAAATAAAACAATTTAAATGTTATTTGTAAAACAAATAAATGTATAAAATTCATAGTCTGATTATATTGGTTTTATAATATCTTAATTAAATCAAAATAATTTTCATTCAAGTAAGCTTTTGCATGCGTTTTTTTTCCTTTTGTCAGAGTTATGTTATAATTTAAAAAAATCAAACATAGCAAATACTTTCTGAACGCATCTGAAATTATTAAATTTCTTGTTTAGTTGGTGGTAGGGCTTTGTGCAGCAATACTTATTATTGATGCGTTCCGGTTTGAAGGGTGAGTGTGAGTGTAACAAGCACAAGGGACATAACATCTTAGTTTCCAAGGTTGGTGGCGCATTAATGATGTAAGGGATTGTTAATATGCCTTACAGCGCCAGTGTATATTGGCGGTGCTGACCACATCAAGTGGCCTATGTTATGATATATAATAAAAATATAAACAAATAAAAAACCCAATTATATACTTATAAGATATTAGTTAATGATAATACACACTTTAAAAATATTAGTTAGTTAGTAAAAATATATACATACTTATACCACATAACTCGTATTGTTCGTCCTCTTAGCTAGCGATGCGAGTGGTCTCTTTTGATGGACTGATGAAAGCTCCTTTTAAATTCATGACTCAACAAATTCCATGCCTGTAGAATAGCAATTTCTATTTAAGATCGCGTAGGTTTATGTTAAAATATGAATCTTGCATAGTGAGTACTTACAAGTTTGTTTGCTTACGCTAAATTTGTTCCGAACCGATTGGCCGCATTTTAGCACGCACCGGTCAATCTTAAACTGTTTCTATTTAGGACGATACACTTGAGTTAGATCTTATAAGGAAATATTCGATTGTCTGTAAACCAAATCATGTGTGTTATTTTCTACTACAATAATTATTAGTATGTCATAGTCATTTGTATAATTATTTTTAACAATATAATTTGTATAAGTAGGTATAATATATTTATGTTTAAATAATACACACTGCATACACATATATGATAAAGATTGGTCACATTTGGTCAAAAATATAAAGTTTAAGTATCAAGTATATTAAATTAAAGTATAATAATTTTATTTAATCATACGTACACGTATTGAAAACGACAAAACATCGCCGTTCGTATAAAACAGTGCTAAAATATTTGACTAGAGCACCGTTAGACTAGAATGGCCAGCTAATGCCATGTTCCACTTCTCTAGATGGTCGGCGGTATCTTTGTGCATTGACCCGTACATGGCTCGGAACACCAGCAAACTTCCTATCTATGATATCATCTTAACCTTTGAGTTATCGTGAATTAGATTCTCAAACTTATGTATAAAGTACGAAATTATTGCTTTTATATGTTGGTGTATATAAGTGTATTTACATCACGAACTTTAGACTTATAGTCCAAACAAATTAACTTAACTCGCATTAAAAATACTGGTTTCGTTTATGACTGCAATATTCCTTTTCGGAATAAACTCTAAGCACTAAATGGTTATAAAAGTAAATAACTATTTGTATATCTTAAAGTGCATAAGTGTCATTTATGTAGGTAGTTGGCAAGGATGAGTCGATTCGTTCTTAACTTGGTGTAAGTCAAAGGAGTGAACGATATACGGCTTTATATTTAAATTTCACTTTGAATTATTACTAAGGTAATTAATTTTAAACTTATTTAGAGAGGCAGACGAGCGGCAGATACCGATGGTAAACTGTCCCTTTCGTACATATACTAAACTCCTATGTGCTAAAGTAAGACAGACACTGTAAGGACTACTAAAGTAAGGCAGACACTGGCAGGACAATACCCAAATAACTTTTAGAACTAAGATGTTATATAACGAGTATTTTATTACACTGACTCATTTACTCTTGTTTGGGGGTAGAAAAGTTCATGAAAATTTAGTGAGACTTACCAAGACGAGCCTGTATAAAGCCCAACCCAGCGACTATAAATATTGATTTAATAATATCGTTAATTTTCTCATTTCTCTAGCAAGAATGCAAATGAATAATATTCTTATCGTGCTATAATGAAACGCAATACCATAATTAACTTACAAACGATATTAAACAAAGCACTGGAAATGTTTAATAATACTATCGATCAATTGCATACAAACAGAGCATGTTATAAAAGTACATAGTCGGTATGATTAAAACTTTTATGTTTAACAATATATTATATACATATTCGTTACATAAGCTTATCGATATTTATTTTTGTTTTTTATTAACTCAAAACAAGTTTTATTAGGTAATCATAATTCCATGTTATTACCGCTTGTAACCTAAGCGTGCGGTGGAGTCGAAGTGCGGCCACATTCCTTAGCGATCGTCCTCGCCTTAAACGGGTGGATGTCGCCAGCCACAAGTGGCAACGCTTGCACTGGGAATATAACGTTTGAGCGATTCACACACACCCAGAATGGTGAAGCCAGCTTTTTTGACAAGGCTTAGATAAAATTAAATTCCAGGCTTTAAAAAGCGATGTATTTTAGCGTGTACCCTTCGTATAGTTACAGGTTTCATCTATTAAGCAGAGGATTTGTTTTGTAAATAATTGCTCTGTATATGGCATCGGGGCATTGTTGTGTTATTTGTTAGTAGAATTGTGAGTTATAGCAGTATAATCGCAAGCTTGGCGTCTGTACCGTTACTCTGCTGGAATGGGACCATCCGTTCTATCGGTTTAAGCTGCTTCATATCCAATTTTATCGTTTAATGATACCGTAGTCATGTTAATAAAACTGCAGGTAAACGAAAAAAGAGACAAATTATTTTTAATAAACTGGTTTTAAGGATAACGTAGTAAGTGTGATTGTTGTGCGTTAGCTTTTTTTTTATCGAATAGGTAGGCGGACGAACATATAGGCAACCTGATGATAAGTGGTCACCAACGCCCATAGACATTGCCGTTGTAAGAAATTTTAACCATCGCTTACGTCACCAAAGCACCACCAACCTCGGGAACTAAGATGTTATGTCCCTTGATCCTGTAATTACACTGGCTTACTCACCATTTAAACTGGAACACAACAATACCAAGTACTGCTGTTTTGCGGTAGAATATCTGATGAGTGGGGTGAACCAACACAGACGAGCTTGCACAAAGCCTTACTTACCATCTCTTATATATTCTAAAAAACCTTTACCACCTCTTATATATTATCTAAATTTCTCGCTCAAAAATCGAATATGCGATTCAATATGGATATACTGCTAGCATTCTTCCTACCAGCCAGTTATAATTTGTAATGGCACTATTTTATATTTTGATCAGTTTAAGTAAAGTTCACAATGCTAATAATAATTCTAAGTAAATTTTGTAAAGGCTTATGCATAATCATACTACTTATTACAATTGAACAAAATACTAAGAAATATCGTATTTCGTGATAATCGTAATAATCGTGATTGATGATTACATATAGTAATCGTAATTGTTAATCATTAATCTGATTACATTTTGCCTAAGTATACAGGTAACTTTTTCAATACTCTTTATTGAAACGTATAGAATTTTATTTTAAATATATAATTGAAACTATTAGTAAATTAATAAGGAAATTTCGATTTTATGAATTTTTTTAAGAAAAAACAATTTTGAATCTTAGATGTATAGATTAAAAAGAATTAACAAATGTGTTAAACCAAAATATTTTGGTTTTCTCAGAAAACGACGGGTACTCATATATTTATATATCGTATAAACAGTTAGTCAGTATTTCTTTGTCGTTTTCGAAACCTTTCAATGTGTAAATAAACTAAATTTAAAAGGATTTCGAAGTCAGTGGCCTTCTTTTTAAATTTACATAATTTTGTATGTATGGACACGCCATTCGCTTTGTCACATTTTCGAATGTGCGAATACAGAAGTAGGTATTAATAAATAAAATAATAATTAATACACACATGATCGAACTTTAGTCGTAAAACTTCTGGACAAAGGCCTCTTGTTCAAGAAGAATGTTCATGCCAAAAGAGGTAAGACAGCTTTATTACAATTATATGGCATTCTTTTAAATAAGGATGAATGGAATGAATGCGGCTGCGGCCATTTGATACTTGATATCATTGTCAACGTTCACTAAGATGCTACTTACAACAACGATGTAAGTAAATATCTAATTGATATTTCCATTAACGACCTGCTAAGTCACGCGATATAAGACAATGGACGCTGACGAGTGACAATAGTTAAATCGTGCGCACGCGCATTGCTTACGATCGCTATATATTTTGTTTTTTAAAGCTATCTTTGTATTTAAAAGGCTTATATTAGAATCACGATTTGGAAAGGAATACTATTAAAATAAAACACTTCAGCTGCGGTCTGTTTGAATTTTGAACGTAATTGTAAAGGATAACTTAAGTTTCGTCTTATTTGGTATATTCACATGTCAACATATAATTATTGAATAAATTGCAACTAAAATTAAGTAAATTTTTACTAACGATATTACTTTTCGCTGGCAAACGAAACAAGCAACCGTGTTTGTTTACCGATACGTGGAGTACCTATTCGAGTCTAGCAAAACCCGCGGCTTTACCAGCGTGGAATTCAGTTTGTGATGAAAACCCCTCAAATTCTACCATTTTAACGTACATATTTAAAGTATTAAAATGGCTGATAGTTCATAAATAGATATATTAACTTATACAGCGGCAATTATTTTGAATTCACAGACGGACACTTCAATTTTATTTATTCGTACGGATAAACGTTATTTATACTGACATACGGTCATGTAAATCAAATATTTTAAATTTGAGTTCACACGATTTTATTATTCTAATTTCTCAATCCAACGCGCATCTGCGACCCAGTTGACGCTCCAGAAAGAGTTTCTTACAAAAACATCGAATTACATATGAATGGAAACTGGATTGCATGTATTAATACGTAATTTGGTACGGGCCCTATATTAGGGAGACGAATAAAAGATAGCGAAATCTGTGAATAATAACAATTTAACCCCGAGGCCCCCTATTTAATGGAATTAAACATGTTTCAACTTGTACCGGCCGCATAGGTACGTTATAATATCATCTTTTTGTCATCTCGTTATACCTATTAGTACAACCGGTTAAATAAGACTCATTCTACCATAGTACCTGTTTTAAAAATCTAAAGCTCTTTGTCTACAACTTTTAGGTACCTAATCTCGAAGCACGAAATTGATTTAAATTATATATCGCTGTTTTTTAAATATTTATTTTGTATGATTTCTTAAATCCCAACGTACTGCTACTTACAAGCGAAAGTCGAATTAAAGTCCACATTAATACCAAGAAGATTTATTATAATATTATAATTAAAGTACTTAACATTTAATGTAAGTTAATAGTTTGAAAATAAATGCCAGTTACATTTTAGCATTGTATTACAACCAATATTAATGTCGACAACAAGCTAGTTTTACGTTACCGGTTGTTTTGTGTGATTGATTTGATCGTGACCTTGGATCCTAGGGTGATGCCCTAGGATCCAAGGGCATTCCAAGGGCAATTATCACTTGGTTTCTTCAAAATATCTTGCTTTGCCAACTTTAAGCATCATCTCCATTCGCTGTATTTAATATCTATCCACAAAAATCGATATGAAATTTAAATTTATATTGGATAATTATCATATATTTTCACCCGACACTTACAAATTGAGCTTCAGTAGAGCTATTCTGTAAGAACAAATTCGAAACTTACCGCAAAACGTTCGTATAATGTTATGAATTTATGGGATACTTGTTTCAGCGTAAGTCAGAAGCGAGTTCTTACTGAATATCACTACCATTCATAGTAACTATGAAATAAAATTATCCTATTTAACCAAAAAGCGTGATTATCCTATAATAGTTTAACCTGTACTTTATAGATATTATTATCACTTGCCTTTCTGACGATAAAATGTGCACCTTCTAAACTATTTACTATTTTTTCACACTAAATAACAATTACACTAATCTAATCGAGAATGAGACGAGTTCGTTAATGTCCATAAATTTTCTACGTATCATTATAGGGGTAACATAGAAACATCAATGCCGATAAAGTTATGCGCTCAACCACAATGACCGCATTTCAAGAAGCCCACATCTCTAAAATATATTTTACTGTCTAGTACTTTTTATTATTTAATACGAAAGAATTATAATATCTTTAAGATAAAGCTGTACCTGTATTAATGTTTTACTCGTTCCAATATTTATTACATAAACCTATGGAGTTTTTCTTTAAATTATTTTTACATTTTTATAGGATAGATGAAGAGAATTCTTTATAAAATAAAATCGCAATATCACTACACCCGAATATATGAAGACAATCTTTCAAACATTACAATATATTTAAATATCGTAGTTAATTACAATAATGTTTGTACATTATTGTAATTAACAAGTACATCGAAAATCGTATAGTAAGAAAGGACAGACGATTTACTTGGTGATATCCACAAAATTCATCATTTGTTCTTTTCAAACGTAATTTCAACACTGATCGAGCTCAGAGAGCAATTTACGGATCAGATTGAAATTCGTCTGAATGAAGCCGGTTTCATGCAATATTATGCGGATCCCAAGCATATTTAATGTTAGCTTTTCCTAAGGAGTCAAGTCGCACCAGATCTTCTTGAGATAATCTAAAATTAATTTGAATGTTCGATTTTATTCGGTGCGGTGTCAAGGATTTGGGGATAACAGCCACTCCTCGTTGTAAAGACCACGCCAGCAATACCTGGGCGGGGGTTGCTTTGTATTTGCCATATATTTCCCTCACAATACTCTCCTCCATTAGAGTATTATTGCTTACAGCTAATCCGCCGAAGGAGCAATACGCTTGTATTCGTATGTTATGACTTTCGCAATATTGCAGCATGTCGTCTTGGTAATAGTGCGGGTGCCACTCAATCTAAGCAACAAAATAGACAAAATGTCCTACACATGAATGCTATTTAAGAGGATCAATAATTTGCAATAGTCACGGCACCTACCTGATTCACCATAGGTTCTACATCGGTAGCTTCGGCCAATTCCGTTAAATGTTTTATTGTAAAATTTGACACACCAATGGCCTTCGCTTTACCTTGGTCATAAAGTTTGATAATTTCCTTCCAGGCTTCAACGCGTAATACCGCATTTTTCGGATTTTGTGCATTTATATTTGCTGCACCTGGGAAGTGGATCAGATACAAATCAATATAGTCCAAGCCTATATTATCTGAGGACTTTTTAAATGCATCTGCGACACGGTCACCGCTAAGATCAGCTGGCGCTGTAAGAAACGATTTAGTTGTAGAAATATTATAAGTTAATAAAAAATAAAGCTGTTTGATCTCATTACGATATAAATAAACACTTGCCTAATTTAGTTGTAATAAATACGTCTTCTCGTGTTAGGCCGTGTTTCGGCAATAGCTTTCGCAGAGCATATCCCAGGAATAGTTCATTTTGATAAACTGCTGCGGTATCTACGAAACACAACGCTTGTTCAATTGTTTATTGGAACGAGTATAAATTATAATAAGTAACAAACTAATTGGCATCTTACCAAATAAACGATATCCAGCCTCCAAAGCATAATCTACTGTCCTATATAGAACCTCACTGTTACGAATACGGAATGTTCCCACTGAAAATTTTCAAAATATTTAAGTTAAATTTATATTTCTTTCAATTTTAATTTAATAAAACTGAAAAACTATATAATATAATATCGAATGTTTTATAATAAATTGAATATCTCTCTTAAAATACATGATGCTGAAATGCGCTAGATGGATTTCACTGAAATGTTATGCTCACTAATCACTTTCTTTTAAGATATGTAAAGGTTTCGACTGAATCCACAAAAAAGGTATTTAAATACAAATTATTACTCTTTTTTCGCCTAAAATATAATAAGAATATACTTTTAGTAAGGACTTACATCCAACAGCGGGCATTTTGACGCCATTTCTTAAGATAAATTTTACATCACCAAGATTACCTTCGCCTGGCATGTTTTTAGCTAATATATAAACGTGCTCAAATCTGAAACAACAAAATATATTTCACTTTTATATAATAACGTGAAGCGTCACATATAGTATATACTGACGTCAGAACAGCTTTGCACTTAGCAGGCAAGTGTATGTTAATTATGTACTTATAAAATTAATATTAAGTAACCGCTTTACAGCAAAGACAAAATATTATCGCTCAATTTTAAAAAAATAAAGTAAAAACAATGTTCACTTTTTCAACGGACAGAAACTACAATGGAAATGAAAAAAATATTACTTGGAAGTAAAAAAATCTAAAAGAGTATTTTTTTTTTTGTAATGAAAACATCAATCGGTTTTGACGTTTGTTGTCATTTTGCAAATATTTCAATTAAAAGTACATCATAAGATTTAGATCGATCAAAACGATTTCTTTTGTTGTAGGTACCAAAGCTGCATATACACTGGCCGCCAAAAAAATCGACCCACCCGTATTTTTTTACTTACAAAGTTGTTATCTTAACTATGCGACGACCTAGGTGGATTGTTTTACTTATGGGACATACATTTAACATTTTATTACCCACTTGATATTAATTTGGAGGAGTTGTAAGTGTTATTGAGGATATTTGGAATATTTTTAAAGTATTGATAAGAAAACGTTACTTTGTGCACAAAGTGCATGGTTAGTTTATTTCCAGTTCTTAACGCGGAGTCATCTCGGTTCGATGTTTATTATTGATTAAGTGTATGAAACTTTGTTGAAACAATAATTTTAATAAGTTTAAACATAAAAAATGGATACTACTGAAGCAGAAGCTGCTCAAGTCGTAGCTCTTATTCATGAGGGGTTAAGTCAGCGAAATGTGGCTAGAACACTAAAATTAAGTCGTTCAGCGGTGCGAAGAGTGTACAAACGCTACTTAGAGACTGGGGAGTATCGCCGGAGACCAGGATCTGGCAAGGGGCGTGTCACGAACCCGACCGATGACCGTTTTATTGGTTTGACGTCTTTAAGAAACCGACATCTTTCGGCTGTTGACGTTCAAGGTAGACTCCGAGAAAGTCGTGGAGTGTCTGTGAGTGAAAATACTGTAAGAAGAAGGCTTCGAGAGCAAAACTTAACCCCTCACAAGCCAGCAACAGGACCAAAACTCACAGCATCCCATCGACAAGCAAGACTACAATTTGCTAGGCAGCACGTCGATTGGACACTGGACCAATGGGAGACAGTATTGTTCAGTGATGAAAGCCGAATGTCTCTAGTAGGCTCTGATGGACGACGTAACGTCATGCGAAGGCCAGGAGAACGCTACTCTCAGTGTTGCATTCGAGAAACAGTCCGATTTGGTGGAGGCTCTACAATGTTTTGGGGAGGTATTTCTTTGACGGGACGCACAGAGCTGGTTTTTGTCCGTAATCGTGCTGTTAATGCTGAAACTTACATAACGGACATTCTGGAGCCTCATGTGATGCCTTACGCTGGATATATTGGGGATAATTTCCAACTTATGCACGACAACGCACGACCTCACGTCGCTAGAATTGTTAAAGACTATCTCAGGGAAGTCGAAATTCCAGTTATGCAGTGGCCAGCCAATAGTCCGGACTTAAACCCGATAGAGCACCTCTGGGACCAGCTAAAACGTACGGTTCGAGCACGAAATCCAATTCCAGAAACCCTGAATCAACTGGAAGCTGCCCTAACTGAAGAATGGCAACGGACCCCACAGGAAGACATTAAAAAGCTAATCAGGTCACTTAATACGCGTATGCAGGCAGTGATTAGGTCAAGAGGAGGAAACACTCCCTATTAAAGTAAGATTTAGGCACCCAAATTTAAAAACAAACGGCATAATCGTTTTGTACACAAAAAAATAAAATTGCGTAAAATTTTGTGTTTTCGTGTTTTGTCACATATTTACCTAAAAACCTATTTTTTGCGCACTATTTCTGTTTTTGTACAATCCTACAATTGCATTTTTTCATTATCAATCTTAAAAATATAAATATGTGGTAGTTTAAAACCATACGATAGCTTTTTTACAAAAAATGTAGGTGGGTCGATTTTTTTGGAGGCCAGTGTAGATTAATTATCTTATCAACTTTTTATTATATTTTGAAATCAGTATTTGTATATCAGTGACGGCATAATTATTCGGATCGTTGTATTATTATTTTTATTTAGCATCACAATAAGATTACGCTGTTATTATTATTAATAAAATGTATTAGCCGCATTTAACGTGCAACATTCTAATTAAAATACTCCATTATATATACATATATAATTTATTAACAAAACTACATAATACTTTTAACGGAATAATTAAACGTTGGTAAATTAGCAAACTAGTAAATATTCGTAAACGATAATAGTAGTCATCTATTCTTAAATCAAAGAAAAATCTGCTAAATAATAATACCCCTAGAATCAACGAAGCGCTTAAAACGACTCGTTAAGACCCATATAAGTAATAAATATGGTACCCAAGACGTCGGGACAATTGCACATGCGCGACGAATGCTTTTTTGTCATGACCGAACATATCCCCATTTGGCCAATAATGAGAATCGGTGATCTCATGGCGCCTCGTCATGTCTTTACGCAGTCACTCGACCAAAAATAACCTCCAGCCGCGCCCTGATGCAATTCCCGAATCGGAATTGTGTGGGTGGAAATATAGGCCAATTTGAAACCGATTAGATAAATTCGCTAAACAACTTCAATTGACTGATATAGAAAATTTAATTAATTCAATTTTAATATAAACCATTCAATAGAAGAAACTAAAAAATGCCTATATTTCTAGATATTTTCGTAAATAAAAACGTGATTTCTATCAAAGAACATTAATAATGTCTCTAAGGTGAGGCAAATCACGAAACGATGATAATAATAAGGTATTTTAGCGTGACCAATTCGGTGAAACATGTTATGGATAAAGTACATTGAACCTACTATAAATCCAAGTAACTCTTACGAGAGTATTTGTGTTTTCGTCTTCTGGGGTTTCTCTTGAAACATTTTAAGCTATTTTTGATGAATCATATGTTTTCTGAATAGGCCCAAAATTAGAACAATTATTTACCGTAGCGGGGACGTTCTAGGCTAATGACCTATTTGCCAGATTAACAGTTTTATTTATTTTGAAATCATTCACTATTTACACAGCCACATTATTTTGTTATAAGTTGATTTATCTTATAAATAGTTACATAGCAGTATCATTAAAATAGATAATGAATCGATAAATTATTTAAAACGTATGTACATAAGTGATGACTGGCTTGATAATCATATTATTATTACGTCTATAATTAAACATAATCATTCTACATAACAATGTTACCTAACTTTACCCTAAGGCATCGTTCAAATGATTAAAATGGCCTTTAATTAAACATTACTAATTTACTAAATTAAGGAGACAATTAATAATGTTTTCCAAACATTGTATGGTAATTGTCTTGATATTTTATTTACACTTAAATTCTCGTGAGTACCTTGGCACTCAAACCTTTTTTTTATAAGTGGTAATATTTTATAAAATGTTTACTTGCTATTAAGTGTAAATAATGTGCATTCTCTATTTACATCGAATATAGGTGCTGCTTGATAATTTCTTCTTATTATTTTCAAATAATAAAAGTGAAGGAAGTGCTTATTATTCGTTTCGAATTTGTTGTTATTAAATTATTATCAGGGGAAGAAATTAATGTTGCCAAGCATATTCGTTTAAACAAGGTTTTAATGTCAGTGTTTCTTCGGTGTTCCATGAAATTTATCACAGTCTTTGGCCGTCTTTGTGCAAGGTCATCTTACCCAGACCACCTACCACCTACCACCGCCACATATACCACAGCGGTGCTAGTAACTGTTTGTCTAAAGTGTTTATTGTGTGAAAAGATGGCATCAATTTAGAAATGCGAGTTCTTCTTGCTTAATATCTATTTATTAAACAATATCCGTGTAGTTGTATGGCGATTGAAATTTTAGATATAACGTAAGAATAAGCAAGTTACTCACAGAAACAGGGCCATCTCTTTAAGGGATTAATTAGATGGCAAACAGACTCAGTACTGCAGTATTCACGTTCAAAAAACTAAGTCTGAATGGATTTGGATAAGACACGCTCAGACCCATTGTGTGAAATTTATTTTGATTCATACTATAAAATTCTATGGCTATTTACTTTGGGGTAATGCAGCCGATCTTACTACGATATTTTCACGCAGAAAAGGGCACAATAAATTATCGGGGCCCTAAAGTTAAAAAAAAAGATATAAAAATATTGTCATATTGTGATGTGGTAGTAATTATATTAAATCCAGCCATCCAATAAGTAATCCAGCTGAGTTTCTTTCACACTTCTCAAGTCTGACTTAAATTTCTAACAGGTATGTGGTTGTTTTTAAAAATCCATAAGCAAGTATTATATTATATATATTGACTATGATTTTAACTTTGACTTGACTTTGATTAAGGAAAATTTATCATACTGTTCAGATTCAAACGTAGGTGGCTATGAGTCACTTGGTGCTGTTCTAATGCACGAGGCAACTGCAACCTTCACTCATGTATTGCGTATGTTTTGTGACATTCTTAAATCAGTTGATCTTATTGTAGGTATTCATCTTGAAGTATAATATAATTGTTATAAAACAAAAATGGCATTATATTTTTTTTATTGCATATATATAAATATTTATAATTAATATAATTAAAGATTGGTGGGCAAGAGATACTAATAAGTTTCATTCCGGACCGATGCTAAATATTAATTTTAATTTAATCTTGTAAAATGGAGCAAGAGTTTCGAACTCATTATATGAGTTGACATTATGAAATTATTTATGAAAAATAAGTTGAATGCGATCTTTATACAATGTTCCACCTCCTTATCTCCGAATCCTCCTTCTTGTGCATAGGGTTTTTTTTATATTATTATTCGCTACACACGAACATTACTAGTACTTCGTTTCGTAATTTTTTACAACTAGTAATAACTCCTGTTTATGTAATATATTTGTAATTGAAAGAAATTGAATAAAAATAATGTTGTCAACGCTTATTGCGCAATTTTCTTTTTATGATTAAATACACATATTACGTACACAGCAATTTCTGTCGTTCAAGTAATTGTTTCATTTTCTTAAAGGAAGCCTAGAGTTGGATTAGAGTAAGCTGTACGATTTCCTGTTATTAGGTAACTGCAACTTAGCTCACTAACTTTATTAAAACTTTAAGGAAACCACATTTTTATACGTTTTGAATTTTTTCATAATTTGTGTCAATGAATTGATGTCTGAAACCACACCTTAAAAACTTTTTAGTAATTAAATTAATATAAACACATTTTTATAATACGCATGATAAATATAAATTATTATTAATATTACATTAGGTACACTTATAAATATATATTATTACTAATCAAATATGCATATTCTAATACGGGACAGTCTTCCTGTAACTGTCAAGGTAATGAAAGGACCTTGTTACCGAACGGAGTAACTACGGGAACGGGACAAAAACTGGATTTGATCGGAGAGGAATTGAACGACTCTAAGCGACCAAAAAGTGCAATGCATTGCAAGATGCATTCCATTGTTGATTGGAAACGAGATTCAGCCGCTTTGCAGTGAAGTCGCGGAACCAGTAAAGATTTCAAACTAGAAAATAGTTATGGACGCGGTATTTCCTTTTCTAGTCTTTTAAAAACCTTACTTGGGACCAATCTTCTAATACATCTGTCTTTGACTGATTTACAATTTAAAAAAAAAATGTTTATTTGAATTTGGAATATTAGATTATTTTATTACTTTAACTTATTACTCAAGTTTGTTTTTTTATAATATTGTAATACATTAGAGTTAAATAGAAGATATACTTAGAAATATAATATGTTACAATATGTTTTTTACTATTCCTCTTTATGTAAATAATTAAATATACTACTATATATACTTCTTCACTTTGTTTATTAAAATTCATTATTTAATAGTTTTACCACTTTGTATTCAAAAACCACTAAGGCAGACATGGGTTTAGAATTGAAGCGACTTCTATCAATAGTCAATTAAAATCGTATTGTATCTTTGTTTATCATGTCCACAGTTATTCGTGGTTGTTAGTTAAGTTGTAGCGACCCAATGCAGGGCGTAATGCGGTGCAATCACCGCGCGTTCCCGTGAGAACGCGACCGACACCCGCGCCAGCAGCGCTGCCACATGCCATGTGAAAAAGGTCAAGCGCCGAGATACTTTTGCGAATGTGTAATTATGTAATAAGGTCCTATTTAAACATAGGTAACCTAAATTAATATAAACCATTTAGAAACGAACTCATTTTAGTATCGAGTATCGAGAAACATTCGTTTCAGTGTTTATTTATGTTATTTTTTTTAACTTCATGAAGTTTTTAGCTTAACAGTTTCATTCTTAAATCACATGAAATAAAATCGATTCAAAAGCAGTTTTCATACGAGAGGTGTTATCGTGGCGTTGCCCAGAGATATGACGATTATACTATACATATATTATATATAGTTCAACATTAATATATAAATGTGTATAGATGGTAGAGATTCTAATCTCTCGAGATGACTGTGATTATCATTTAAAATTAGTTTTCTTTTTAATTTATGTAACAACTTTTACCTAAACGAGTTTAATGTTAGGGACAACCCGATGGGTTTTTTAACCAATTAACTAATTTATTTTTAACGAGTGCGGGCATTATGGTAATTTAGAACGAGTCGTTGTCCCTTAATAGCTTGAAGGACGGAGAGACCTGCATTCCACTACACTGAGAAAACCTAGCTATTTGCACAATTTAGAAATAACTGTCAGTTACAGATGTCTTCGAGTCAATGACTTTAATATTAACAAGATGTATAGATGAATGTAGAATTATCATTTATATGTATTTAAAAAATACACAAAACAAAGTTAGTCTTCTTAGTGAAAATTTATCTAAAATGTAATATTTTGTCTTGAATGTTTATTTACTAAAAATAATCTGTGAATTCTTTAATAATATATTAATACACGTCAAAGTACCATGAGAAAATAATATTTCCTCCCACGATTATTCTAAGAAACTGCTTCGTGTGAAAACAGCGAACAATGTGTTTAAAGAACTACAACACTGAAAGGAACAGTTCATTGAAGACGGCTTGCAAGAGACCATTATTAGTTGGACCTCTTCGTCCCTTACACATTCAGTTTTTTACCGTTCGAGAAAGGAAAATATGTGCATCGATAAAGGTCAACAAATGTGGTCGACTCAAACACATACTGCAGCCATTGAAGTTCCTTCACACGGTCAAATACGACAAAAAATAATACAAAAACCGTTACGCTCCCGAAAAAATATTCCCATCACTCTTGAATGTCTCATTGACAAATCTGTATAATGTCTTGGGTTTTTCGTGTGTGAACTTTGGTCGCAGATTATTTTTTTCATTTTTTAAATTAACCTTTTGATGTGACATAACAATAATAATTTATATAGGTACCCAATTCGCGCTAGGCAGACATTAACAAATTATTTAAAAGCAATGTGAAATATTTGGAAACGCTATGAAGTCCCGCCGAAATACTTAACAAATAGAAAATATTTAATACAATATGATTTAAAAAATAAGTATATATATTATACTTGTGATGATAATGATTTTAAAAGTAATATATTAAATTGCATATTATATAGAGACCCAAATTATAAATGAAAACGTTTGAAGATAATAAATAAATAAAATCTATAAGAGGACGACCCCTTGAAGATAATGAAACAACACATGGGTCACAAATGTGTGTGGACCTACCAAGCGACATTCCGTGAATGGAACGCTTAACTCATGGAGATATGACATCTTACCCTATAAACATTCTCACGATACCAATATTTAAAAACAGATAAGGAACCTTGTAATAATTCTATTTACTAAATTAATAGAGGTCGGTAGTGGTACGATCAACCTTAGATATGTTGCGAGGAATGCCGGTAAGAGCGTGGTTAGCCTGAGGGTGCATTAAGCTATCATGCCATCAGCGCACTCGTCTGGTCTGCATTCTTGAACCGGGTCCGGTGTCCGGCTTAGGAATGTCTGCAGCCAGCAACCCGAGACGGAAGGAGCAGCGGCGGAAGCGGTTCATGGAACCATTCTACATTTTTCTAGAACGTTCCAATCGTCACTCATGGATTTAATCGTTTATAAACCTTATCTTGATCGTAAAATGGCTCAAATTTGCAGTAACAGTCGAATGTAGTTGTTCATTGTTTCTGACTACGAAATGTTATACCTGAGCAATTATAAAGTAGCATTAGAAACATACGTACTTTATCCAATTATAGACCTTATTTTATAACAAATAGACTATATTTTGTAAATTACTCAGTGATGCGTTGCAACTTAATGGATCGCGAATATTCATTGCCGCGAAGCGCAACCGTCTCGCTCCAGTGTGCCGTGTATCCTGCCTATACAAAGTGTAATTTTCTAAATGTTTTGTCTTATCAGTATCCTTAATTCTTGCAAGGAAGATAAAGTAAATACATACGACAATATTCGTAATTGATATCTGCACAAATATTTTAACGCAGAAATACAATTTCTTAGAAGAGTTATGCTAGAAACTTGTGTATTTTTAAAATATTTGTGACATTATGAATGTAAGCTAGTTTAACTTGTTTAAGTTGTTGATTTGGTCATGTTTTTTTATAAACAGTTTAGGTTCAAGTCAATAGTTGTGCTAACATTTTATGACATTCGAAATATTCCACCTCCCGCTGAGAAAGCGGTTAAACCTCAGGTTAGTTTTCTTCCTTGGTTTTCTATTCGGAATTAAATTGGCGTCACAATTGTTAATCAAACAATCCTCCGGGTCCCGCATGCCTCGTCCGTTTCAATTGTAAACAGTTATTGGAAATCAATTGACACTGAACAAATTGCCTCAACGAGACGAATGAATGATGCTTAGAGTATATCATATTCTCAGAAAAACAAACTTTTAAAATCCATTTGTATTTATTTGTATTGATAATTCAAGAGATTATTTAATAAATCGATTAAATAATAATTTATAAATATTAAATTAAATGTAACTCTAGGTGTGTTGTTTATACAGAGTAGAACCAACCTAACAAAACAAGAAACTCATTTAACTTACACATATTTAAAAGCATTCCACTTATTTATAATTAAATGCAAATTCTTAATTTATTTCCAATCGAAAGTTCATTATAAAATGTTTAACTTAATTCTTACTTCTCTTAGTTTGTTACATCCTGATTTTTTTATTTTAATTACCATATGCATATAAAATCGAAATAATGCAATATTATTGGTAAAAATAAAATAAGTATAATGTACTTTAAAGAGCAAATAATTGTCATTGTGTGTGTGTTTCTACACGTCACACATATAAATGATATAGCTTTTTTTAAACTTTTCAATTTACGTTTCAGTTTCTTTTCATTCATATATTCACTTTCAATAACATTATTATTATTAAAACAATCAGTGCAACAAAAACCATGCACGTTAAAAGATATATACTCAGTTTAAATGCATTTTATGTAGTAAGCTGTGGAGAGTATATGAATAAAGTCTGATTGGCTTTCATTAATATGTCTAGTCAACAATTGAAAACTAATTAGTATGGCAGTGTTTAAAAGACATTTTATGAATGGTAACTGGTATTCACAGTATATAGGGCTACAGCTCGAGACACTCATCGTCTCAGTATCACGTTAGTGGTGAAAGTGAGGTCGCAGCTTTCTATCCGCCACGGTGCCGCTTTGCACCAGTCTTGCGAAAACTATATTCCTCCTAGTCAATTGGAAAGTTTATGTTATTAGATATCTTAAGACTGCTGTCTTGTTAATAATATTGTTATGTCTTAAAATATCTAAGACCTTTAAGAGAAAAGTAAAGTAAGTAAATATTTAAAGCGAATGACATCATATATCACAAGAGGTTGAAATAAATGGTTATTATTTCTTACATTGCCAATATCAATGGGTTGAGTTGAGCAGTTACCATCAAGAGACCCATGTTCCCTGCTTTATTGGCTGTGGCATAATTATAATCAGAGCAAAGTAATTTACGGCTTTTGCTGTAGTCGGGCAAACGACAAATAACAGAGGGAGGAGTAAAACTATCACGATAAGATGTGTTACGTGTTTTTTCGGGGACTGACCCCCGACTGTTTTTAAAATATTTATGACATTTCTTCCCATTCTCCTTCAAGAATAACTTGTCAGGCTTAAACTAGTAAATTTGCGTGGTTAAATTATCGAGGGTACACATTTAAAATATTACAATTAAAGGGGCCGTCTGATAGTAAGTGATCACCTTCACCTATAGACGTCTTAGCCAACCATGGGATCAAAGATGTTATATCCCTTGTACCTGTAATATCATTGGCTCATTCGCCCTTTAAACCGGAACACGAGGGTACAAAGTACTGATGTTTAGCGAAAAAATAACGGATAAGACGGTAGTATCCACCCAGAGAGGCCTGCAAAAAGTCGGATAACATAACACGCAACATACATTAGTGATTGGTTTTATAATCACAGTGTAATGCCCATGATCTATAAGGCCATGACTACACATCAACTAAATCAGTCAAAATGAAATTCTCTTTAAGAAATACATTTAGAACAAGTAAGCGTGGTAATACAATTTACATAATATTGTTCTTGTTTTTGTCGGTGACCGCTCTGATACCCGCAGTTTATGTGACGTTTTACGATGAAGGAAATTGCGCCGAGAATGCTATAGGGCATTTTTATTTATTACGATCCAACTTTAGTGGTTTATCACAATCTAATATTCTTACACCGCCACCATCATAGAATGCAGAATCTACGTAGACAGGGAAATAAAATTAAAAAAGAAAAGCCCTCTTCACTTACTGCGCACATGGCAAGGCAACACAATAGGTTTGTTTCATTATAGTGTGTGAAGGCATTCGTTGCTTCTCTGAAGGCGAAGAACACAATGTCCATTGCGAAACTTCTGCGGACAAACGACGTGAAACGAGATCCTTGTGCCGCTTAATGTGTATGCACACGCATCTACAACTCTACAGTCATATGAAAAAGTGTGACCTCATAACTATGTTAAAATAGATATGTTATTCTAAATATAATATATATCGTATATGCTAGTATTTAATTTCAAAACATAAAATAGAGGTAAGTTTGTATACCACCTAAAAAGATAAAGGTATTGATCGTATACGAATATATGAAAATGTTTAGAGTAATTTGAGCTGTTCTTTGTCTCTCTTAGGAGACAACGACCGAGGAGCTTACGACGTGACCATTTTTGTATTAGCTCATACTTATTTAAATCCAAAACAATCCTCTGATGTCAATAATATAATAAGTTGTTATGTTATTTTCAGCATTCAAACGCGTTACATATCTAATATTTTGTGAGTTTATGATTATAAAAGCCAGCAATGAGTACGATAAAGTTGTTAATCTCTTAATGCAATCAAAGCTTTACAAAAATGATTCGTAATGGCCTGGTGACGTCACCGGTACAAATTTGGCAATGGCCGGCGTTCGACCTCCAATCGTAATGGCGTCGTGACTTCTAGAGGTAGGTACGACGAAACTGCGCAACAAACTAAAGCAAAAAATATTTTTATTCTAATTCTTATTAGTTTACTAATTTATTTACAATAATTAATACATTATCAAAACGTATTTTGATTAGCTGTGAAGATATATGTATTGCGTTTCCGTTTTAGTATTTAGTAAACAAAATAAGCATGGTTATAAATTTTTTATAGTTGTTGCGACATTATAAGCTATGACGTGGTTATGGCGAGCGTAACAATCGAACACCTTTATCCGTGGGAAAATCATTGCCATGGTGGTTAAACAAGAAGGTTAACTCCACCATGTTAAAAAAACTACGCCGTAATTATTTCCCAAGGATGACTTTTTTATTGTTATTTACCATAATAGATGATACATAAAGAGGCGGTACCTTCTTCTTCTAATTAGGTATTATCTCATTTTTCTTTTATTTTTCCTTATTTGTAAGCACCGATTCCGATCCGACGTCATTTTATTTTAATAATAATAAGTATGATCAAAAATTTGTGTGGTTTTAACGAAGTCCTATAACAATATCCAACAACATCGCCATTAAATATAATCAGGTACTTATAATTTAGAACAATCGGAATATTCTATTTGAGTAAGTTTATTTACCTACAAAACTTTATCAAGAGGTACACTTTAAAACAGTCGATAGTTTACACATGCAACTAAATTTTGAAGTTGTAAATGTTTGGATATTACAGGGCATTGGATGATAGTGATGATAATAATAAATCCAATTAGCTATATCAAGTACAATAATATTGAATAGAGTTAATGTCAGGAGGCTTTTTCCCAAGGTGACCTTGTATTAATAGAAAAAAACTTGATTTTAATAATGACGATACAAAACACGTCCACGTTGCGGAAAATATTATAGGTAACCGCTCCCATGCTTTAAATGATTACATTCGTGTAGTCTATCGAGAATACCTACGAGAGGGAAGGGATTAGATCGGCGTTGAGTCAGCGGCGTGGCCCAAATTCCACAGAACACCATCCGCTAGTAGCACCATCAATGGAATACCACTCAAATGCCGTTATGCCCAAGCGCCAGAATGGTTTGAGCGGTGCTCTAAAAGCCGTTGTTTCATGGTTTAGCTGTCTATGTGGCATTTAGTGTCTAGCAGACGCTGTATAATCGTAAGGACGATTAAAATCAGTTCAGTTTAGATTTACTTCTTGTTAAAGATGCGATTTATGCAAAAACCACGTTTGTTAACATTTAAAGTTTACTTTAATGTCTTATACAATACAAATACAAACTCTTCTGAATAATTGTTTGTAATTTAAATGTAAGTTTCACTTGAGTTGGACGGTTAATTAGTGAGAATGCTGTGGGAATAGGGCGCCATAAGGTACAACGATCGCTATTATTAGTGAGACGACCTTCAAGACAGCGCCCGGGAATGTCTTCGCCGGTATCAAGAGCCCCATTTTCCAAGAATCGTGATGCTCACGAGCACAGCGCACATTTTTTAGAGTACACTATACAGAGAAGATAGACGGAAGAACTAGTTTCATATTTAAAGGAATTTATATAATACTTAGACATACACCATTATGTATCTTGATTTCATAAAAACACGTTAACTCTTATAATGTTTTAATTAGAAACAGGATTTGTACAACTTGTAAATACTATATGCCTTCTTAAATATATTGAAAGTAATACTACATTTGTTTTCATTTAACAAGAATGAAAAGAATAACTAGTACAATACATACTAATAGCGAATTAGGAACTTTTTAGAAATTAAATAAGTACAAATATTTGTTGATGTTCAAGACGATTGAGGTGCGCTATAAATTCCTTTGCCTTCTTAGCGCCAGCCTACCTGTGGAGTAAAAAAAATATTCTGGTTGTAGGGCCGCGTCGGCGCTTTTGAGATAATTTATAAGGCTTTGCCTTTCTTGGAATTTCGAAATCTCGCCGAGAGAGCTTCGTGCCCAACTCACAGCTTCAGCAAATGGAATGTAACGGATTTAGATAGGAAAAAACTGTGCATTGTGTCGGAGTACATTGTGTGACGTCCCGGTAAAACATTCCAATTTAAAAAAAAGCCCTATTAAAATTGGATGTACTGATGCAATATAAACAACAACCGATACCAATTGCATAAATCAAAATAACTATATAAAACTATATTTAGCTAATGGGACAATTAATGTAGGAAAGTTACTATTAAAGTATATATTTATGTGCGATTAATATCACTATGATGTTTTACGCAACTGTACAGAAAATTAAAAATCAATACTTTTTACAAAGCGAAACTCGGCAGTATGTTAAAAGCTTAATGTTTGAAAATAAGTTTCTTGTTTCATTTTATGCGTGAGCAAGAGGATGCATCTACATTCAGGTATTTTTGTGTTCACTTGGAGCTGAGTCCCGCCCGTCCAGACGATTCTGGGAAAAGAAGGCCGCATACCACGCCTCGGGCCGCCATTGGTCATTCCACTTTGCGCCCAAAGACTTACTTGAAATTGTCTCAGATACGCCGTTTATTTTTCAGACCAGTTTTGCCTTCCATTACCGTTTACTTTCATTATGACTTTTTTAAATGTGCATTATACAGTATAATAATTATTTGTTAAATAACTATCACGTATTTCAAATGTTATATAGTTAAATACGTTTCATTCTACGGTAAAGAGGCAGGGCTCTTAAACTAAAAATACTCAAAGAAAATCAAATAGTCGTCGAAAAATACACGATAAACTTTATTACTGGTAGTATGTAAAAGTGCATTAAACTTATATAAGTACCCAATAAAATGTGTTGTATTCTAGTATTATGATAAGGTCTGTAAATAACTTACTAATAATAACATTTTGCTAATAGGAAATGCCAATACCGTTTGCTATGGACAGGATGCAATCTATACTAAACACATGCTACTTTAAAAGTTACCTATCTAGTCGCTCTTTCTATCATTATTGATTTCACATTCGAAAGAAGAAGACACAACATTGTATATTTTTCATTTATTTTATTGAAATGTGTTATTAGATATTTGTTAATGCCTTATACTAATATGGTATAGCATGCTCATACAATTTTATTGTTTGGTCACGAATGAACCGAGCAGCTTGTATCTACCTATTAACCGGTTTCATTCATTAAACCATAGAATGCATTTGCTAGCATAAAAATATCCTGTATTGTCATGACATTTAAAATACAAAAATGTTATTATAAATAATTCAATTCATAACAGAAGTAATAGATCGTATCGTATACACAAGAGTGAATGTATTTTTTTCTTTAAGAATCAACATTATGCAGTGGTTTTATTCTGTAGGAACAAATTCGAAACTCGATGTAGGAATTAATCATGAACTATCAGAAATTGACAGCAATAATTATAATATTTAAGGTGGACACGCATCAAAATAGAATATATCCAAGTCGGGTATGGAGTATAAAATTTGTAACATACAAAATAGCTTCGCTGTATGTACTCAATTAAATGTAGTAAATAAGCGATCATTATTTTCCATGCAATTGTATATAAAACTAAGATGACTAATAATACTTAGAATTTATATTTGAATAATGTCAAAGAAAAATGAGGTAATACATATTACGTAAGCGATACAAAAAAAAAATAATGATACATAATAAAATAATTATCACTACGATTTAACAATGGACACATGGACACAAGTGGGATCAGACATTTTTGTCTTTCTTTCTACGGTAATAGAAAATTTTGACATTTTAGCGTAGACGGTGTTGTCTAAAACGTGTCATTTTCGATACGTGTCCAGAAAAAAACGATTATCAAAATTTCTAAAATCTAACGGCTTTTACTTATAAACATTGCGTAGCTTAGATGTTTATCTAAGCTACTTATGTCTCTTATTTTCATCGTTGATTTGATATTTGAAAGAAGAAAACAACTAATCACCGGTAAGTTAGTTCTTAAAAAAATATTGTTATATAAAGAGATAAATATTATAGAACAACAATTGTGGCGCCAAACGACCGCCCTGCTTGAATGGCAATGGCTCTGCATGGGTAATACCATTCAAGTGCATAATATACGGCAGTATATTAAGCGGCCCAAATTCAATGGTCATTGTCATAGAAACCTTTTAAATACCCATTGAGGCGAATTTAATAAAAAATACAGATTAAAAAAGTAACTAAGGTAACGATCAATAATTTCACTTATTTAACATTTTTAGCACTTCTAACCCACATAAAAAACGAAAGAGGTTATGCTTCATACACTATTATTTTTGACGCGCGTTATTTTATGTATTTTATAGAAGTTACTCGAAAATAGCTAGAACAATTTAGATGATTTAAGCTTTATTCTGTGGAGGCAGGCCATACATACCGAGGCATACCGGGGTCGGTATGTACTAAACATATAATTTTAACTGTATTTAAACTACCATTAATCGAAAAAATACCACGTTTATAATGCTGTCAATTTTCATAAATTTTGTTTTTTTAGTTTTTAATAAAGCCAATGTTTCCTATTTTAAAACTGAGATGTGAGATATTCAGTAATTTCATAGCTAATTTATAGCTTACATTTCCTTACTGACCACTATTATACTATTAGCCCACTTCCTTTACTTCACATAATTTTATAAATAGTAAATTAAACCTTATCAAAATTTTAAGCGTTTTTGAAAATATAATTAAAAATTAATTTATGGAAGTATTATGCAATTTTGATTTTCGGATATATTATAGGTTTAAAAAAAGCGTTAGAAAAAATGACACGAGGCGTATTTTAAGAATGGATGATTTCTTGGCCGACGCTGATTGCATATATAAAATATACAAACATATTAATTATAAAAATATTCATATCCGTATAATGATTTTGCATGATGTTTGTATAAACACGTGGAGCCTGCAATAAGATGTATTGGAACATCAGATACGGGCGAGTACTTCATTACTGTTATTTAAATAAACCAATTAATTATTTTTTGTAACAAAATTGTTTCATATTTACTGCGAAGCTGTTGGAATCGGTCATTACTTACTATGCTTATCTTAAAATTTTAAGCACCTAGATTATATATATAAATATATGAATATAATATGTTGACCGGCGGGGATAGTATAGATGAAGTTTTAAAAATTAAAAATGAAGGAACTGTAGGATTAGCTTCTGCAGGTATGGCACTCCGAAAGTGGAAGTCAAACATTCATTTAAGATTTAAATATAGGAAATAGAGAATGTACAAAAACGTTAGGTTTGTACTGGAATACCATAACAGATCAATTTAGTTTTCAAATTAATTGTAACACTTCTACTAAGGTTACGAAAAGAACCATTCTTTCCGTTATAGCACAAATTTATGATCCATTAGGCTTATTAGATCTATGTGTTATAAGAATGAAAATTATGTTGCAAAAGCTCTGGCTCGACATATGTTCTGGGGATATGCTACTTCCACATGACATACATAATCTTTGTGTCGGATATATCGCAAATTCTCGCAGTTAGTGATAATCATAAGAATATTGTTTTTTACACTTCACAACTTTCCTATGGAAGTTGCGTTTATTATGCAACTGGCAACTTAATTTGGCAACACGTTTCAACTAATATGAATGTTAATTAAATTAAATGATTTTCTGGATGAAAATCAAATCATGCGTGTCGCGTGTGCGTGGTTAGACAATTCAGACTTTAATTTCAAAAAGAAACATATCATTATTTTAAAGTCCACTCGTAAATTTTCGATGTTATTGTTTAACCAGGAGCAAATCGTATTTTTATAAATGTATTATATGTAATCGTATAAGGGGCAAAGTTATTACTCCTCTCATGGGAAACTTGCCACATCAGCATCTTTAGCTTGGCGGTTACCTCTTTGAAAATGTAGGGGTAGATTAATCTGGCCCAATCATATTAGCTAGTCGTCAAGATCAAGGTTGTACTAAAGCAATTCACGTAAAGTTGGTTAGTGACATAACCAGTAAGACATTTATTTCCGCATTAAGCAGATTTATGTCTCGTCGTTACAAGCCAAAAAATATTTATTCCGACATTGGCTCCTGATTTGTAGGAGCATTTAATGATATAAGTAAATTTCTAAAAAATACTTGCACTTAGTTATCAGAAGACATGGCCAATGAAGGTATTAATGTCCATTTTACTCCAGCTCATTTTGGTGGTCTTTGGGAGGCAAGCGTTATGTCCATTAAATATCATTTACGAGTATTGGGCAATTGTAAGCTTAGTTATGAAGAACTTAACACTGTGTTGGTACAAATAGAAGCAATCCTCAACTCGCGCCCACTCATTCCGTTATTTTCGGATCCAAACGATTTAATGCCGTTGACACCTGGACACTTCATTATTGGACGACCAGTTACTTCATTGCCTGAATCGAATTATGTGCATCATCAAGAATGCCATCTTACTCGATTCCAGCGAATAGAGCAGCTTCGCCAGCATTTTTGGAAGCGTTGGAGTAAAGAATATGTCGCCGAGTTACAGCAAAGTGTCAAGTGGCATACAAATAAGAAATGTCTTGAAGTTGGCAGACTTGTTTTAATAAAAGAAGGTCATTTACCATCTCTGAAATGAGTCGTGTACTTGCCCTTTGCTCGACGTACAATTCCAGCAGACATTAAAACCTCTGCTGGAATTGTACGTCGAACATTCAACAAAATTTGTCCATTATCAATTTAAAATAACTCTAGTTGAAACGCGCGGGGGTGCTATATATATATATATATATACGTATTTTAATTATACTTTTGCTGCTTTTGATATGTCATACAGTTTTTGTTCATTACATGTCTCAACCGAATTAAAATCGTATTTATTATTTTACCTCAATATTCCAAACAGGCGGGTAACTAGTATATATTATAAAGGAGGGGATTGAAGCGTATATCATTTTAAATGTACTGTGCGTGGATGTTCACAAAAAGTTCTCTCTGTTTTACTACAGATTATAACCAAATCAGTAACAAATCGATATTAAGTGTCTAAAAGAAAAATTCACTGAACCCAATTTACATGTTATGTAGGTTAGTAAAGTTTATTCTAATCTATCCGCCCTTTTTTAATGCACAGCATAATGTAATTACATAGTGGAATATTTATTGTTTTAATCATAAATTCATTGAATGAAATAACCTAAGCTTGCATTAATTTTGTAATCTGAGTACGTAAATGAAACACAACATGACAATGACGGGTATCTAAAGAAAAAAGAACTACTGACGTACCATTAAAAAAAAAGTTTACATTTTTAGTAATGGATTATTTTAGTAATGGATCTCACAAAGTTTAAAAATGTTATATATTTTTGCAGCTTCAGGGCGTTGTCAAAGAGATCAAAATATGAATTCTCTGTTTATTTATTTTTGTATCGCTTAAAAACAAGCAACAATTAAAAAAATAATATATTTACTTACATATTATCGATGAATAAAACACGTTTAATGAATGTAAACCGGGAAATATCTATTAATTTCTAAGAAAACTCCACATTGCACCGTTTTGTGTAAGAGTGTATCGATTTTCCTACAGCCGTCCACTATGGCATGAAGTTTGAACTCGCAGTAGCTAGCGCGGACTGTTGCATAGAACACACGTTTGGAACGCCTGAACACCGGAAAATGCCAAAACAAATACGTAAAAACAACAAACGTTTATTATTTGACCCGTAACGAATACTAAAAAATTGCAAATAAACTTATATTATGAATATCTTATTAAAACTTCTTCTATCATTACTAAATTGCAATAATGATCCCGGGCCGTCGTCTACAAATGCAGATCGTTCAGGTATTTTAACGTTAATTGCTAGTGATTATACAAGATCCCGGATGTCTTTGTGTTTTGTGTATTCCGTGGTGTAACGCAAGGCTTTAGGGATGAGACGACAGCTGCAAAGCACGTGGAGCAGCAGCTGCGTAACGCCCGCGCACGAGCAAGCTGTGTCCGCACCTGCGCCAAACCTCACCTCAATTTTTTTACTACCTCTATCATCGAAACAGACATCATATTAGCATCTGCTCCAATTTTTTTATTAAAAGATTGTGCATACTAACATTCTTATGGAATAAATCGAATTATGAATTTACAAAACATAAATTGTCATTTAAAAAATATTAACATAGCTACGTGTATTATTATTTACCGCATTTTTTTTTATTAATTTCATACTTTTAGTGACAATACTATATACTTAACATAACTAACACAAAAAAATATTTTTCGGCGTTTACAATTATTACTCATAGGAAATATGTACGTTTGTACATAGCAAATACAAAGTTTATCCAGGGTATTTTCGGTGACAGAGATCCAGAGTATGGCAAACTGAATATTCATTACTCAGATTAGGTACAATAACTCTTAATAACATTTGTAGCTTTGTAATAACACTTTAGTCGGAGTGATCGCTAGCTGTTTATATACGTGGCGCGTTTATTGTTTACACTCATTGATCTATTCGGTGTATGCAAGCGTCACATTTTACGTAATAAATATTTATCAAAGATCTCAGTGTGTCTACTCGTGTTTGCAACAACAACCGTGTATCGTTGATTAATTAAATCGAAAATCGATTATTTTCTTTAAGTGTATTATATAAGGTATTGAAACGAATATTTGTGAATTTATTTTATAACAATCATTTTCAAAATGTCATTTAAAATGTTATAATGCTGTCAGTGGAAAATTTAAATAAGTGTATTTATATTATTATAAAAACACAGTATATTTAATACTATTCTTCTAAATTTTATAATTGTGATATTGAATATCAATGTATGTTCCAGGCATGCAAAATGAAACATCAGATGAAGCAGAAGCAGAAAATGAAACAGCGGGCCCATCAAGAGTGTGCAAAGGTATAAATTTATAAAATATATTTCATAATACATTTTCATATACGAATTAAAAAAAATGTTTTATAAAGGAACAATATTTTACTTCATTAAATTCTTTTAAGGTTATGCCTATGTCATGACATCAAAATAAAAAGATTAAACGACTAAATTCATATAAAGTTATTAAATGAAATGAGTACTTACAAATCGTTCGTATGTTGTATATTACAATGTACTACAATTTGAGGAATTAGGAATAAACTTGATAAAGCAATAGAAACAGCTGATAGAATTATTGGCACTGGCCGAGCGCGCGGGTTGCGCGGTGCGACGGTAGGCAAGTCATTCGAACGAAGCCCAACAGAGCGCGCCTGGCGGATATCGGGACAGTTACTGAACGTGACGCACGTATCGTTAGCGTGTTTGGAGCGCCATCGTAGGTTATAGTCGATTCCACCGACAGTTGCGAGTTTCGCGCTCATGGACGTAGAGTGTTGTCTGTTTTAATATTGGAAATTGTAATTTAAAGTGAGAGTGAGAACAATAACTGTTGTAGCTTTGAAGTTAATGTGTTTAACGTTTTATAGTGGAATTTCCTGATTTCAAATGGAACCAATTAGAGGTGAATGCTTTTTCTAACATAACCTAATTAAGGGTGATGTGTTTTATTCAAAATAAATTATTTTATTCGATAGGTTCGCCCTGCATTCGTCATTATATAAAGCATCAAAAATAGTGATCTAATTATTGTATATAAATAATTCAATTTATAAAAGTATATGATGACTATCGTGGCGTTTTTCTACCACGTCAACAGTTAACAGATTATTGAATTGATGCTTGATTATTAAATAGCTTAATAAATTTTAACTAGGTGTCAATAATGAGACATTATTTATATAAAAGAAGTTTTTTTACAAGCTGTAAGTTCTTTATTACATATAACTATATATTTTGTGAACAGCTGTTTGTTTGATCAGGCATATTGATTATGTTGCATATTATTTACTTTATTTTATACCTAATTATCTTAATAGGTAGATGAATTATGTTTTTTCAGATCTCATTCTAAATTAATTAGTAAATACTATCTTGGTGATTAATAAACAAGAATAAATAATTTAATCAAGTAATTAATTTTACTACAAGTAAATAACAGCTTGAAATCGTCAATTGTTTTTAGAATACAGATAATGTAATCAAATTCTTTTATTAAGTCTTCTTGTCTAAATAAAAATAATTCTATTTTTTAATTTCATTGTTATAATTGTATGAGTAGCGACATCTATATGAAGATGCTAAAATTACTTGGTAGGAATTACCCGATTTAAAAATACGATTTATTTGAATTTAACTAAAAAAATAAAACATTTTAGTGGAAAACTTAAGGAAAATATTCATCGTAATTGCTATTTCTGGGAAGTATAAGCTCATTTGTATTACAATAGAGTAATGAAATACATTTTACATGGAGTGTACGTTAATAGATAAATGTTATTGATAAGAAACTTAAGTGATCAGTAATTCTTAGAAAGTACGGCTTAAATAGATACTTTATTTTCCTCTTGTAACGTTTAATGTATGATATGAAGAATATTAAATACATTTCGAATCCGTTACAAGTTGAAAATTAAATAACAACTTTGTATATACGAAATAAATTTACATACATTTTGTTTTTAAATGTTTGGCCTTGTATTTTTTCTCACCCAAATGTGCCTCTAGCTACTGATGGCATGACTTCACAAATTGTATATAGGTATCGATTATATTGAACAGTTCAATTCTTTAGATAATATATCATACAATATATCATACCTAACGTTAAATTCATTTTCGTATTTGCAAAATATTTAAAAATATAATCAATAAATTACAGTAACCCGCACACAAAAGCATTGATACTCTTTATTGGATTGTATTCTTAGTTATGATACTACTGGCGCCATCTATTGTGTAAATTATGAGCTACTTTATAAATAGTATGCTTAAAATAGCTGTAATGACTTATTTTAACAACAAGCAAACAAACAGATTCTTCATAAATAATATATATATACTTTTCTACTTGAAGTAACTTTATTTTGTTTTTAAGAAATGTTTACAATTGAACTGTCACATTTCTTTTTTCATTATTTTAAAGCGTTCGGAAATTTGATTTCAAAATCATTTAGGTACTAGTTATGAAAAAAATATAGCGTAGGTATCTTATAAATATGCATGTATTTTTTTAAATTTCATTTAGGTCAATTGCATTTTTGATTATTATTTTCAGTGTCTGCTGTGTTATATCTTATGTTCTTGGAAAACTAGCTAGTATCGCTTTTATCTTGTTTTGATAGCGACTTATCCTCATTGTTCGCTTTTGGGTAAAATATAAGTTTTTTTTTTAAATGTACATATTGTATATAGCTCGCCAATCATTACGGTTGCCTATTAGACTCATCTCGCTTCATTCATATTCAAAAATAGCTGATGACTTTCATTCATTCAGTTTTATATTCAACAAAACGCCGCTTTTGTAAATAAGCTCCCCATCTGGCGGATGTTCATTTCCTCTGATATCGTTTCCGGGCTATATCCTTTGGTTTGCTTTTTTATCTTTCACGATGACAACCGAAGTTCGTAAAAGACTTGACGAATGGACTCTAGAATGAAGGCGTTGTAAAGAAGAAACAGTATTTGTAATAGACCTTTAGCGATGTAATTTTAAAGGTACATGAGATAATGTGTAGGTAGGTACATAGTGTCTACATAGTGCTGCGTAGGTGCTACAGGCAAGGCATTGGAATTCGAAAGCCGAGCGCCGACCACCCATAGGCATGAGAACACGGCCCCGTCCCCTTCCCCACGGCTCGCTACGGCGCCGCCTCTCGCCGCTCTCTTAAGGCACAATGCTGAATTTCATTTGCTCTTAGCGCCGAGCTTATGGACCTTGGATTCGAGACTTTTCGTTTTATTTTCCTTGTCTGTCCCGTTTCATGGAAGCGACGTATTTCGAAATCATTGGCAGTCTCGTCTCACCGCGTATATTGTTTTACATTTAATTAGCGAATGTTTTACAAAATAGCTCGTTTATCTAGATTTTTTTTTAATTCCTATTATGTCTTCTTACATAATTACATTTATTTACATAATATTTATTTTTACGCATTTTTAACTATCAATGTGAATGTCCGAATCATGTCAATGAATTATGATGAATGTATTCAATTTTGACAGCTAATATATAGCTTGTACGAGTAAGTGCAGTCCGCATTCCACACCGTCACTTTTTATTCGGTACTGCTTAGACCCGCCCAGCAGTACTGCCACATTCCAAAGGCCCTTTTTTACGCTGTGTGGTCGCGGTTTCCGCTGAAGACGGCAACGTCGCGTCTCAAATATGAATGAAATCCGGTCGGCGGTGAACGGCGCGGCAACGTCGCCCCAGACGCTAGTCTGATTGAGAACTACATCTCTCCCGCGTCGTCCCTTCGCACTTCTCGCTTGTTTATCGTATCATAATATAGAATGTAGACGAATAAGTACGCGGGTATAGCGTCTTGAATCGTGGTGGTCATACTTTATTTAACATGTGTCAACCACACGTGTTAACACTATTCGATGCTTTTAAAAAAATATTCCCGTTGGCCATGTCAGAAAAAAGTCATATTTCGTGCTAGTCTTATTACATCGATTATTTATCTTTTATTACAACTAGCATTTTGTGATATAAACGAGACCTTTGTATATATGGGCCTTCATATGGACTCTGTAAATGTAAAAGCATGGGGGACCCTTACTCAGACGACACAGCTGTGCAAGGCACCCCACGTAGGCGAATTTGAACCCTCCTAAAAGTACGCACGCATGCGCAACAGCTACACGTCAATGATACTCGCAACCCTATGCGACACAACAAATGCGAAGCTTACTATGGTCGAGTCGCCATATACTTTTGTCAGATTCTAAATAATATCTTAATTTAAAGAAAAAAAAACTGTGAACTCTTAATTTGAGATGTGCTTTTGTCGTTTTACGTGAAATTCGTGTTTACACATTCGCAGTACAATGCCGTTATTAGTTGATTGCAAGCTCGGAAACGGTAAATATTGATTTTTTGTGGCCATTACTCTCCTAGCTATTTTAGATTTTTCGTTGGTTGTTCCATATTCTGCGTAATCCAAAAACATTTAAATTATACTATTCCGCTATTTACAGAGTATCAACTAAGTTGTACTTTCTCTGTGAGATTATTTTCATTAAGAATAAGTACTCTTAATAAATTATTTAATTAGTATACTATTTCATATTCGGCTTAAAAATGAATTTAATTCTTAACTATTTGTAATTCAATTATCTAAATGAGTTTATCGACAGTAATAATTTACATTAATTTCAATATATATTGATATATATAAATATATACAATATATATAAGATTTGTTTGAAAACGATTTGTCTATTCTTAAAATAGATTATTTAATATATAACATTATGTTTCTCAAATAAATGTAGGATACTGTTGTAATAGTAATCTCACAGCATGCTCGAAATAGTAGAAAAAAGACTAGGCTTTAAGTTTGTGAAAGAAAAAAATTGATTGCGGCCGTTTAGTGCATGCGCACTGAGTGCACGCAGAGAGGGCCCGAGGGCGAGGCGAGGAGAGGCTGCGGGAATGGAATGTCGACGACGCAGCCGGGCCGGCCGCAATGGCCGCGAACTTGTTGTTGTGAGAAACTGTTGAACACACTTGTTTGCTGTCTTGTTTTACACTACTGTAACCTAAACGACATTAGTTACTATGCTATTTGTTAAGGGATACATATATGTGATGAATTAGTTGTTATATATTATAAAGCGAAATATACGAATAATGTACCTAATACTTCAACGTACGATAAGTTCATTAATTATTCTTCTAAAAACAAAAATGAAATAAAACATAAATAAATAAAACGACTAAAACACGGCATATGTACTTTATTATTTAATGTCTAAATATAGGTATATTATAGATACGTTATATGCCTTATGTACTAATCGCGGTCATTTGTTTCGTTACAGTGCCCGCAAATAATGCATCGCCGATGGCAGCTGGAATGTTAGCGCATTTGCTGAAAAACCGACAACCTTTAAGTCAGCTGGTGCTACCAACGCCAGGATGCGACTCCAATTCAGGAACACCTTCGTCATCACCCAACTCCGTCTCCTCCTCATCTTCTTCTGAACCTAAAAACGACAATCGCGACTTATTCGTCTTCGGTCCCGGCGGCCCCGACATGAAGCGTGAAGAAGACAGGTTAAATACATTTGATAAATGGCCTGTATCATTCTTATCACCTGAACTTCTCGCAAAAAACGGGTTTTACTACCTCGGCCGAGGCGATGAGGTGCGCTGCGCTTTCTGTAAGGTGGAAATCATGAGATGGGTAGAAGGTGATGATCCTGCTAAAGACCATCAGCGATGGGCTCCCCAGTGTCCTTTCCTTCGGCGCCAGACCGGTTCGGGAAACGTTCCTTTCGACTCGACAGCGGCAGCCGGCCGAGACGAGTGTGGTGTTCGAGCACCTCCCACGTCTTCTGCTGTTCGTATGCTCGGCCCAGTCCATCCTCGGTACGCTTCCGAAACTGCTCGATTGCGCAGTTTCAGCGATTGGCCCCGCAGTATGCGTCAAAAACCTGAAGATCTAGCAGAGGCAGGCTTTTTCTATACCGGCCAAGGCGATAAAACGAAATGTTTTTACTGCGATGGCGGTCTGAAAGACTGGGAGAATGACGACGTACCGTGGGAGCAACATGCTCGTTGGTTTAACCGTTGCGCCTACGTCCAACTCGTTAAGGGGCGAGAGTATGTACAGAAAGTGATTTCTGAAGCTTGCGTTATTCCAGCCCCGAAAGAACAGAAAGAATCTACTGTAACTCCGCCCGCACAATCGGTGGAGAAAAGCAACAATGAAAAGGAAGAAGACCACGTCGAGGACACGAAGCTGTGTAAGATATGCTATAATGAGGAAAGGAATGTTTGTTTCGTCCCATGCGGTCACGTCGTGGCCTGTGCGAAATGCGCCTTGTCAACCGACAAGTGTCCAATGTGCCGAAGGACGTTCACGAACGCAGTGCGATTGTATTTCTCATGAGAAGGGTTCATCAGTCGAGGACTCGTTACTAGTCACATCACCGGGCGGCCCTGACTCGTGCTGAAACCACGCTCTGTGAAAAACCGCTTTAACTGTGATTTAATATATTACGTCATTATATTAAAATATGAAGCGGTGGGGCAACTTTTAGTACTTCGGGCAAGATAGTTTGACAAACAGGAGTTTATTTTAGATGTTAAAATGATTTTAAATTATTTATTGTTTATTAAAAATATAATGTCACCTGTAAATAATATATTGTAAATATTAGCTTGTCATTTTGTCCCACCGACAAAAATGAAAGTTGTAAATTGAAAACTTTCTAATGCAATGACAAAGTCACAGCGCATTTAATAATTTAATTAGATGAAACTTAAAAATTTGTTTATTTAAGATTTATAATTATAAAATGAAAATTGCCTATTAAACCGTTTCAGAGTAGCGCTAAACAATAGATATGTAAAGACTTTGTTGATTGCATTAAAAAAGTTAAATGAATAATTAATTTCATAATGTAAACATTGAATTTAATTAAACAATTTAATTTTTCCATTATTATAGTTATAACTGCACATGTGTTTGGAAATTGATATGGGTGCAGTATAGATATGACTTCAATATAAAATAATTGTTCCTGTAAATATTTAATTTTGACAATAACAGGCAAATTAAACATTATTAGGACATAATGATAAGCAGAGAAAGTGTAAAACTAATTTTTCGCTAAGAATTCGTCAGGCAATGCTCAAAAGCAAATTAGGAATTCATATAACATAAATGTATTGATTTTAATTTTTGAAACAATTCAACGGGTTAAAAAAAATTGCATTTAAAATTCACTTTACAAATATAATAATTAAGATGAAATAATAATTGAATACTTAAAGTCATATTTTAAATAATCGTAAAACAATATCACATATTACTTTTCACTTAACTATTAGTATCACAGAACTGATTTTAATTTTAAACTTACAATTAAATATATAACTGCAATTAATTATTGAGAGAATTTATAAAAGTCACGTTCAATACGTTTTTGTCATAGTTAATTATTATTTCAACCTGTTGATGTTATTAATAAAGATAAAAATGTTAAATGGTATTTTTGTTTTCTTTGAAATGTTTTACTCACATCTTCAGAGCACTATCATATTGATTTTAAACTCATTCCTGAGCTGTTGATTATACCAATTAGGAGTAACTGGTCTAGTTTGGTAGTGTGTCATATTTCACAGTAAATATATGAAGTTACAATTTTCATAATTAAAAAACCTAAATTATAACTAAATGTAAAAAAAATTAACTAGATGTACATGTACATGTAAAATGTACATGTACTGGTAAGAACGCGTAATTCTTAACCGATCGTGGGTTCAAACCCGGGCAAGCACTAAATTTTCATGTGCTTGATTTGTGTTTATAATTCATCTCGTGCTTTACGGTGAAGAAAAACATCGTGAGGAAACCTGCATGTGTCTAATTTCAATGAAATTCTGCCACATGTGTACTCCACCAACCCGCATTGGAGCAGCGTGGTGGAATAAGCTCCAAACCTTCTATTCAGAAAGAGGAGAGGAGGCCTTTAGCCCAGCAGTGGGACATTCACAAGCTGTTACGGTACAAGCAATGTTTTTTTGTTGCTGGTTTTAATCAAGACAAGCTTGCTGCGTGACGCGATTTTACGTAATAGCTAGGGTTTCAGCTTATAACAGCATGGTGATCCAGCACGGTTGATTGATACACATGTGGCAGAATTTATTCCTACACATGAAGGTTGCTTCATGAATAAATTAAACACATATTTTCTACTTAAATCATATTTTCATGATTTATAAAAAAAAAAAAGTCAATAATATATAAAATATTACTAGTATTATATGTAACTACATATTATTCATTATTAGGTGGCTGGTATTCCCAAGGAGCAGGAAGGAAAACAGTTACAGTAAAAACAGATATGTTTGTTGCACAGGGGACATTACATTATTTATTTTATTAAAAATGTAATTTAAAACATACGATTGTTGCTATCAATATTTAATGAAATCAAATTAAACTGGTTCGCTTATTGTAAACAGTAAAAATTTATTGAATTTTTTTATGGGAAGCGATTGAAGTTATTTCATCTTTTGACCAAAGAGTAAAAAAGAGCATAAACCGAACAACTAACACTTGAGAAAAGTGTAATGATTCCAGGGTTGCTTTTAGCCTAGCTACTAGCTAGCCGTATGATTGATAATATTTCTGATCAAGACTTAGGGTTGCCAACATTCTCTCAAATGATTAAATTATTTTTAAGAATAAGCTATAAAGAGTATATTTCTTTATAGTACACTCCGAATTATTGTAATTATTATTTTTATGAAAACTATATTCTCTGACATCTTTATTTTTTATATATATGTATATGCTTTATAAAAAATCAAAATTAAAATTTTGGAAATTAAGGGCCATATATATATAATCGCTCTTCGTTTTTCTGGTCATTTCGAATCCATTATTAAAAATAGTTGCTTTATAAGGCGGATAAAACGGGCACTGTAGTGGCTAGTATTATTTAAAAAATTGTCATTCATAAATTTGAATTTATTTTTATTATTTTTGGTGTTGAAAATAATTCGTCTAACTAAAATATAGTATTTTTGCATACCACATATTTTCTACTTACGTAAGCACGTAAAGCCGTTGGTCCTGCGCCTGAACTCTTTCCGGTCGTGTCGGATTGCCGTCCCATCGGATTATGAGAGTTAGGGAATAGAGAGTGCACCTGTGTTTGCGCACACACTTGTGCACTATAATATCTCTTGCGTAGTCTAATCTCTCGTGAGATTGGCCGCCGTGGCCGAAATCGGTCTGAAGGACCTTACACATTTGGCTTACTATTTATTTGTGTAAATAAAGTTTAATGTTTCTATTGTAACTATTTATGTTAGGTCGCAATTATTTATTTCCTTACTTTAATATTGCGGAGTAAAATCAAAATAGTAGACGAGAAAATTTTGAAATCGTACATGTAATAAAAAAAGTCTTTAAAAGTTTTTAAATCATTTACTTCTTCGTCAAATACAAAAGTTTACAAGGTCGACATTAACGCCTGCACATATTTACTATCCTTGTCTAACATTTGTTGCTTAAGTTTATTTATTTCGATTAACATTTCATCATCTGAAGTAATAGAGTTATGTATTTCTTTGCATTTTTGCAAAAAGTCCGATATCAACTTCTGTCCTTCGGTGTTTTCTTCGGACTTGAAGGCAGATTCAATTTCAAATAGGTTGGTTTCCAATTGCGCCTGTTGAGCTTCAGCGTACTGAAACAAAATTAAACAATTATATGAGAAAATTTTCATGAAAGCAATCATTGGTTGGCCTCGTGTCAGTGTCGACAGTGTGTATGTAGCTTAGAAATTATTTTAAAGACATTTACGGCCGCCCGATGGCGCCGACAACGCCCTCTATCTATTAGTCACAGCTTCAACTAGTCTACTGAACGAATAGATAAATTTTATTAGTGGATAAAATAACGAATTCTGATTGAAAAAAAATTAAGTACAACTGCAAGACAACTGGTTTGGTTTGGTAACAGCTTGTCCCACTGCTGGGTTAAGGCCTCCTCTCCCTTTTTGAGGAGAAGGTTTGGAGCTTATTCCACCACGCTGCTCCAATGCGCGTTGTTGGAATACACATGTGGCAGAATTTCGATGAAATTAGACACATGCAGGTTTCCTCACGATGTTTTCCATCAATTTGTGTATATACAAAGACTAAATACCAACAATAGCAACAATACAAAAATGTCCATAGAACAGTCCGCATCAGCGGCAGCGCAGCAGTGATCTTGTATTTGTAAGTCACGTTGACCATTTTTATACAGATGTAACTAGATTACCTGAATGATTGAGTCAGGAAGATCAGCCAGCTTGGCAATATGCAGTCCCAGCGATTGCGTTGCGGGCCCCGGTAGGATTTTATGCAGCAGCACCAATTGTTGGTCCACAACGGAGGCTTCGGCGTGGGAATTCACGATCACATTCGGATGTAAGCTCGGGAGTCGAGTCAATTCGTGATAGTGAGTCGCGAATAGACAGAAACATTTAATTTCCGTTGCTAGTTTTCTGTAAAAACAAAACAATATAATATACAGTCATGTTGATTATTACTACTAGCTTAAATTATTTCATCTATGCTAATATTATAAATCCAAATGTTACTCTGTGTGTGACTCTTTCACGAGTAACCACTGTAAGAATACCCCAGTAAAACAATCCTTGACATTAATCTTTAACATTTTATTCTCTTCCACACGTATTTCGTTATATAATTTATTACTAATTAATATTTTACAATTATATTACAATTTTATTTGCAATTCTTCCAATCACAGTGGCAACCATCGAACGAGTCAATTTTTCCGTGCTTTGTTTCTTTTTTATATATCGCGTAGTTTTTTCTGCTCAATAATTTCCAACCAGTGTTAATTTAGTTAAAAATATTACCATTATATTCTAAAAATCTCAAAATAACTATTAAAAATCAGTAGAACCTTACACTCGACCATCCTGATAACGTGTATGACACGCTCCAGAACCTTACATCACGAAATCAATTTTGATGAAATTCGGTATGAAGCAAGTTCGAACCCCGGGGAAGGACATAAGTTACTTTTTAAACGTGACAACAGCTCCCCTCTAACGAGCGAGCGCACCCGTGGGCAAACACTAGTATGAAATAAGTTAATTTATTAAATAAATTATCACAAATTTATTTTATAATTGTTCACAAAAGATTTTTATGTTTACAGTACAACAAGGCAGGGTTCACAACCTTACGATAATTTTATACCTACGTACGATGTACGATAGTACAGTACTATCGTACGTGGATTGTATTATTGTATGTATTATATATGTAGTATGTATTGAAAATTTCCATTATGATGTAAAATTTGATGATTACACGAACTAATAAAAGTTTTTACTGTTAGCGCCATCTATTGGCTCATTTCTTTCTTAGGAACAATAGCGGCCGCTTCATATCTTGCTTTGATGCAGTGTTGGCAGTTACAATATTTCGCGGAATCAAAACGAAAAACGACGACATTTTTTTATTTAAAATATATTGTTGTGATCTTGTATAATATTTTTGTATTTTATAATCATTATCTTATTGTACGATAATGTAAGATAATTTTAAGGGCCCTAGTATGATAACTAGCTGGTTTTAGGTTGTGAACCCTGCAACAAGGGAGTAAGACAGATTATAGCCATACGTTAATATAATGTAGACAAAAATTCCTAATTTTTTAAAGTATTTGTATATTACTTTTTTGACGTAACCAACCAGTCAAGCTTTTGCTTATAATAAACATTGCCAAGAGCATTTATTTTGCGATTTCGCTTTAATTCATATTGCTTTATCACGTTTGGTGTATTAATACACCAGACAAAAATATAAGCAATAAAAGTTCACTTTTTTTCTAGAATAGGAAGGCGGAGCATATGGGCCACCTGATGGTAAGTGGTCACCTACGCCCTTAGACATTGGCATTCTAAGAAATGTCAACCATCGCTTATATAGCCAATGCGCCACCAACCTCGTGAACTATGATTTTATGTTCCTTATGCCGGTAATTACACTGGCTCACTCACCCTTCAAACCGGAACACAACAATATCAAGTACTGCCGTTTTGTGCAGACGAGCTTGCACAAAGCCCTACCACCACTATATTCAAACGTTCTTATAAGCTATTCTGAATATTCATATTTAAAGAATTAAACTGAATGTAATCAAAAATTTTATTATATATATTTTCCTATCGGTACGATTATTAGTTTATTTATAGATGGCGAACTCATCGCAAGTTAGTTAAAATGTAAAACACTCACTTCAATGCATCTTCCTTTCATAACTTTAATTAATTGTAGGAAAATAGTTCATACTGAGTTTTTTCTGGGTAGAAATTACATAATGAAACTATTAACCGGACTATTTAAAAGTACCCACAAGAGCTTATTTGAATAAAGTATACTTTGATTCAATTTGTTTTGTATGAGTTTTGCAAGTTTAACAGTGTGTTTTTTTTTGTGTTATAATGATTTTTCTTACTCTGCTATTGCCCAAGCTATTCCGCAGCCTTCATAAGTAGATGTGCCTCGACCGAGTTCGTCAATGAGGACGAGGGAGTCTGGTGTTGCAGTCTGGAATCGTTTTATAATAAAGATAAATTATTCCTGTTACGACAGATGGCGCTGACTATAAAGAAATATTACATTTTACATTTTAAGTATAAATCCTTAATGCTTTTTTTATAGAAATACTAATTGTTGAAATTAAGTCATATTTTTTTTTACAAAATTTTAACACTTTACTAAGTATAGATTTCTATTTTCTTCTCCAAGTAAATGTAAAGATTGTGCTAGGATTGGAGGTATGGCATTAATCTAATAAGGCGACAGGAGCGAACAGATTACTTTTACGTCGCTGTCGCCGAAAAACCGATTCAGTATTTTTGGTAACCAACGATAAGTTCTCGTAACTACTGAGAGAGATAAGTAAATAAGAAACTAAACTTTGGCAAATACAAACTGACTATATTTAATGAAAAATAAGCATCATTTTTGAAAAAAAAAAGGAATGATCGTTAAAATGATGACTTTCTATCTGATCGATGGAGGTTATTTTAGGATTTGAGATATCAAAAGCGCGCCGACCCTGAGGATGGCGGCGGCCTCCACCATCTCCATCATGAAGGTGCTGTGTCCGCGCCGCTCGCAGTCGGCGGCGCCGAGGCGCGCCAGCAGCGCCCGCAGCGCCGGCAGCGCGGCGCGCGCGGCGGGCACGGCGGCGCCCGCGTGCGCCAGCAGCGCTGCAGCGCCCGCCGCGCGCAGCCACGTCGACTTGCCGCCCATGTTGGCGCCCGTCACCACGTGCAGCACGCACGACTCTGCCGTGCCGTCACCCGTCAACACTCATTAATCGAGCACCGCCTCTGTGGCGTGTGCCATGGTCTACAGTGGTTTGCTGTTCAATTTAAACCTACGAAATTCGTAATGAATCTTCGCACTTTACCCGTTGAATTGAGTTAAGAATGCGAGATGCATTCGCTCGTCGTCCTTTTTTTTATCGCTGGAAAAACGCGTTACGCGTTTCCCCCGCGGGAACAGTGGGGGGATATGTGGGGCTCGCGGGTGTCCGAGGCGCCGAGTGCGCCCCGAACATCGGAATACCCACTAACAACTTACCCATTTTTACAACGACAAACTTATTTACGACTTTTACGACATTATTAGAATGGGTATATGGATATTATATGCTATGTATATTTAATATATAATAATAAAAAAGGAAATATGAAACGTTCAATTTAATTAAAAAAACGACAGATTTTTGAACTCAAACAAAACCAAGGTCAGTGATCCAACAACTTAGCTGTCATAATAAAAAAATATTTCGGCGGGCAAGAATATATGAATCATGGGTAATGGATATTTTACATTATTTTCTTATTCAACATAGAAACATGACACGTGTTTGTTAATGTTGAAAGTGTACCACGGACTTGAAAAGAAAAGTATTTCTTTTTCAAACGAAAGGAAACGAAGATTTATATTTTTTTTTATTATTCTTAAAATGATAATTAACTGTTCCTTATATAAAAGAATTTATTATAATCAATTAAATCTTTTGAAGCATTAGTTAAAGATATAAAAAAGGTATTAATAATCATATCAAATGTATAATGTGAACTTTGAACTAATTGCCTAAATAATAATATTAATTTTCAAAAAAATACATTATATCATGTAAAAACGTCGTTACTATTATAATTAAAACCAAAGTAATCAAATATTATACAAAATCATTACCAAAGTTAGAGCTAAGCGAATGTAGCCCGGATAGCTCAGTCGGTAGAGCATTGGACTTTTAATCCAAGGGTCCAGGGTTCAAGTCCCTGTTCGGGCGGCATTTTTTTTATCACATAAAAATAATGTCTGTAGATTAATTAAATATATTTTTCATTTTGTAGATATAAATCTAAAATTATGAGATGAATCCATTTAAATGGTAATTTTCAATTAAATATTTGCCAATATCTGTGAGCATTAATTTTTACCAAACCCAAAATTTGTATTTGGATTTTGTTCACACCAAATTAAAATAACTTGCAGATCACAAGAGTTAAAGTGCTTAATACACAGCACTGTCGCAGTTGGACACTTCAGCATCAGACTGAAAGATTTAACCGAGTTATTTATTTAGTTTGTAATAAATAAGGTAAGGTTTTGTACAAGTCCGTTTAGGTAGGCACCCACTCATCACATATTCTACTGTTAAATTTTTAGTATTATTGGGTTTATTTGAAGAGCAAGTGAGCCAGTAACAAACATGGTACATAACATTTTAGTTTCCAATATTAATAGCGATGTACTGTGTACATTGTTGGTTGGTTGGTTAGTTGGTTGTGGTTAATATTTTTTTTGTGCCAATGTCTATGGGTGGTCATGATGACCACTTACTTTCAGATGACCATTTGTCATTATGCTTACCTATTTTAAATAATAAAACAACAATAAGCACGCTTACCTCGCTTGAACACAACGTCGTTGGGGATGAAGGAAACGCCCTCCTGCACCTCCAGACACGGGTGGCGCAGGTCGATCAGCACCAGCTCGTCCAGGTGGGGGGAGAGTACCGGGCGGCAGTAGGGGGCGGGCGCGCTGGTGGCCGCCAACGAGTAGGCCAGCAGCACGTCCAGGCGGGACAGCTGCAGCGACAGGCAGCACAGGCACTCCGAGTAGCCGCCTGCGGACAGCGTCGGGTGGCGTCACATGTACTTACAATGGTGTCGCTGGCACGGCGGCTCAGATCAATGACTGTCACAAATGTGGTGAAATTAGACACATGCAGTTATCCACATGAAGTTTTCCTTCACCACCGAGCACTAAATGAATAATAATAATAAGTACGTGAAAATTAAGTGGTACTTGCCTGGGTTACCATGGTATTGGTAAGCGGTATGTACCCAAAAGTTGCAGCCAAACGAACACTTACCAGCAATACCGATGATTTCCGTAACGACTTTGTCTTGTTCCTTCTCGTAGGTACTTTTCGTTTGCAAATACTCTTCGGTGATACTTTCTAACGCGCTATTCTTAAATCTGACTCCGCTCTTGACCGCGTCGATTATCGTGTACTTCTTATTACCACGAAGACCGTGTTCTTCTTTTAAAGTCACTCTGAAATTACGTATTAATTAACTAACATTTCGTTTTTGGGTCTAGACTAAATCTTTATTTAAATAGTAATAGTATCGTTTATATTGCGTATTCCAATCAATGGATAAAAACCTTTACATATCCCATTTGATTTGCTAATACTTATTTTATATTAAGTACTCCGAATACCTCTTCATTTTTATGTTTATTTATAATAACTTCGTCGCAAAGAAAATTTAATTTTTTCGGGGATCCGTAATGAATAATCATAGATTATTCAAGATCTCGACCGAAGTTGTTTGTTTATTTGTACTCCTCTTAGAACAGACTATATCCTAGTAATGCTACTTAGTTAGGAGTGGTTTTACGCCTTTGGTTTGAGCGTCTGCTGATGCTTCCATGGTGGGTGTGCGTGTGAGAGGTTGAGACTGTAGTTTAATAATAAAATCTATTTTGTAAATCGTGAATATCACAGCGAGTTTAAAAAAAAAAAACATTTATACCTAAAGTTAAAACCATTTTGCGGATTGCTCTCGAGTTTGATAGCTTTCCCAGCGTCCAAGCCCAAGTCTCTGGCAGCCTTGTTGAGTTCCCTCTCCGCAGATGACTGCAGTTTCTCCAGCTGATCGGCTAAGCTTTGTAATTGTTCATCAAACGATGGCTTCACTAGGTAATCACCTGAAACAAGGTTTTTTATTATTAGTATCATTTACATATGTTACGTATATTACAACAATCAAATGCAGTTGTTTGTTTCTATTTAGACGCTAAGCAATTATTTTACCTAAAACTTTATATTACTTTTTATTGTTCTGTATCTTTAAATTAAATCGGAATACTGAAAGGATCAGTTCGTCGTTAGTCTTACTAGTTAGTTAGTTAGTTTACTGGTTGTAGAGCTTTGTGCAAGCTCGTCTGGGTGGGTACCACCCTCTCATCAGATATTCTACCGCAAAACAGCAGTACTTGATATTGATATTGTTGTGGTCCGGTTTGAAGGGTAAGTGAGCCAGTGTAATTACAGGCACAAGGGACATAAAATCTTGGTTCCCTAGGTTGGTGGCGCATTGGTGTAAGCGATGGTTGAAATTTCTTACAATGCCAATGTCTAAGGGCGTTGGTGACCACTTACCATCAGGTGGCCCATATGCTCGTCCGCCGTCCTATTCTATCATATTCTATAATACGTCAATAATTATGAAATGTGTCTATAATTATCCCTTGTGCCTGTAATTACACTGGCTCACTCGCCTTTCAAACCGGAACACAACAATACCAAGTACTGCTGTTTTGCGGTAGAATATCTGATGAGTGGATGGTACCTACCCAGACGAGCTTCCACAAAGCCCTACCACCAGTAACTAATTATAATTGAATATTTGAAATGAAACTTCTTTGATAGCGATGACTGTTAAAGTTCAAGGTTGATTTGAGTGATACGTTTCTATACGTAACGTTGACGAAAAGAAAGTTTCGCTTATGTAACGGGTACAGTTGCCAGCACATTATCCTCACCTCTGTCGACGGCGTCCATGTCGACTGTGGCCTCGATCATCTGTTGATACTTATCAAGGTCGTTGCTCAGTTCTGATATCGGTTCCGCTAGAGACGAGTGTAAGGTCGCGTCATTCGCCTCCGCCAAACATTGTAGCAAGGATGGCAGTCTATTTATGGCCTGAAAATTGAAATATTGCATACATTTGATAAAAATCTTATTATCTTATTTCAAAAAAAAAAAAAACAGAAAAACTTATGGAAGAATTATGGTCATAATTGGGACACTTTTATATTATATGTATTTATAAAATAATATAAATATAGAATGATGTCCAAAAGCGAAATAGTATACAAGTATATAACTATCATAAATTATAATAATACTAAATACTACGTTAGGCACATTATAATTGCAGTTACGTCACATTATCATATATACACCACTCACAAAAATTGTAATACTCACATTACATTGTAAACTCATAAAAATTGCATAAAATAAATATACGTTTCATACATTTCCAATCTCTGTTCTATTAATACATATGTATCTATATTAAGAGGCCAAAGCCTAGTAAGTCAGGCAAGTGGAAGCAGGGTCCCACTGGGAGGTACGTATTGTCTATGACGATAATCCAAGACTGCATATATGGTACATCATATTAAGCAGCCGGGAGTCTTTCCATTGATGATGATAATTGATGACAAATTCGAGTCATCGTTATTGCGCCATTTATTGAGTTCTAGCAGTTTTTAAGCGTTACAACATGATTTGGCAGACTTTTATGCGGCTTGCGTAATTCACTAGTTAGGATTTATTCATCACCATAATACGGATTACTGAGGGTCTAGATGCTCTATTTATAATAAAGTAGTTTCCGCCCCTGGCTTCGTCCGGAAACTAGTTTATTGCGGGGAAGGGAGACAGATGTTTGGTATCCTTTTATCGTTGGTATAGTTTTCTGTACACATAACAATATTTATGAAAAATTTGATGATTAAACTAAAAGTTCCCTAATCGCTCTTATGCACGGTTTGTTACGGGTGGCTCTATCAAATCGATATTACGAAATACATAATTACTTGATAAATTCGGTAACAATCTTGTAAGTTGGCTTTCTTCCTCGTCAGCCGTCTGGCCAGGGCTTGCAAGTCCGGTATCCTCCTGAGATGACCCTCGTGCAGTTGTTGACGAAGTTGTGAGTTGTTCATTAGTAGTTCAACAATATCCAGTCTTTCGTTTATCAGATTTATATCTCGAAGAGGTTGACGAAGCCATTGAGCTAATAGCCTGTAAATCAAATTTTATTAATTTTAGTTTTTGATTTGGCAGAACAACAGATAACTAATTTCATATAAACGTATCATGTAATAATGGAGTGTGCTCGAAACGAAGCTGACAGAATACTTTTTTTACGTTTTATTAATTATTTCGAGGATGCACCCAGGCATGTAACAGTGTCCTCGGTGACCCTACATCAGAACCAGCGAAAGTTTTGTACAAGCTAGTGAATGATCTTATTAAGAATCGATGTAGTTAAGCTATGTGTTAAGTTTTAATGTTCTGTAAGCACTATGAGGGGGGCATTTTCTTAAAGAAAAAACCCTCTTTAAAATAAATGAAATAAAAAAAAAAAAAAAAAACACAACAGATAACAGACAAAAAAATATGATAATCAGTTTTCCAATTATAACTACCTACATCACTCGACAAAGGAATTAAATAATATACTTCATATTTTAACATTAAAAAAATAATACTATATTGTTAGTGACAGCTTCTCCTCTTGAGATTTTTTCGATCTTATATTTACTTATCAATCAATCAATCAATCAACAGCCAATCGTTGTCCACTGCTGAACATAGGCCTCTCCCAAGGTGCGCCAAAACTCCCTGTCATCCGCCTTCCGGATTATATTTACTTAGCCTAGTGCTAAAAGGGCCAATACCAATAACCCTTTCCTTTCGTAATCGGAACAGAAACAATTAACATATGTCGGCTGGTTAATATAACATATGTCCATTAGTATATAAAAAGCTTATGCCGTTTGACCACAAATCAATTTATTATTCTTTAAATTATTTAGCAAATGGCAAAATTGTTTTACATTTCACTCAAAAATGTTCTTTGGCCCTTTTTTATACACATAAAAGGCAAGCGTTTGACCGTTGACTTGCCTGATCTTAAGCATCTACGGTCTAGGATGTAGCACGCTTGCCTAAAAGGAACCTGCTCACTCTGGATTTGACGACGTTGTACCTATCAGGAAATACAGACTCAAAGCGCTTCGTACGTAGGCGGAGAATTTTCACTATGTACCTATGGCGCTTTGGTCGCGTTTGCCTGGCCGTTCGATAGTAAAAGGGGGCCTTTCAGCACCAGGCCACATAAAACTAAACACAAATTAAGAAAAGATAATGATAAATAAATAATCATTCCCAAGGTTGGTGGTGCATTGGCGATATAAAGGATGGTTAATATTTCTTACAGTGCCAATGTCTATGGCTATGGTGCCCAATTATCATCAGGTGGCATTTCCTCATCTGCCTTTTTTTGAGGTGAAAAAACGCATTACACGTGTCCTCCACGGGAACAGTGGGGGGGGGGGGGAGGTTATGTGGGGCACTATAAACCAGCGGTACCATTTCCGTCTTAATGGGATCTCTTGCGCATGTTACCGCGACGCCTACCTATTTTATATAAAAAAGTACAATTATTAATTCGCTTAGAAACACTAGTGTAACTAGGAGTATTAGAATAATTTATATATATATACATACCGTTTTCCATGCTGTGTCCTGCATCTATCTAGAAGTCCGTATAAGCTTCTAGAAGGTGCGTGGTTCGTGTCCCCCAGTTCGGGGAATACGTTGAGCGCTTTCAGAGCAGCGGCGTCCATGTGGAGGAAGCAGTCTGCTTGTATTGTTGTTAGTCGAAATCTGCAATTTTTTTTTTATTAATATTAATTTTGTTGTTTATAATCTATTCCAACCACAAAAGAAATAAAGACAGATAAAAAAATTTAACATTGAATTGACGTGATATCATTGATTGATGGTATGATTTTCATAATTGATTTGGGGAAAAATCGTGTTTTAAAGTGTGTTGCGAGCCGGTTGGCGTGGTTGGTAGATACTTGCCTTTCACGCTTACGGTTGTGGGTTCGATTCCCACCCAGGACAGACATTTGTGTGCATGAACATGTCTATTTGTCCTGAGTCTGAGTGTAATTATTTATATAAGTATGTATTTACAAAAAAAGTAGTATATGTAGTATATCAGTTGTCTGGTTGCCATAGCACAAGCTTTGTACAAGCTTAATTTGTGATCAGATGGCCGTGTGTGAAAAATGTCCCAGGATATTATTATTATTATTATATTAAATGTCAGCGATATTATTATAGGAACTTTAGAATAACATAAGTAAATAAGTAAAATAGTGTTGTGTTATAAATATATATTACACAGTTCGTGATTAATATATTGAGTTGTAATATAATGCCTGTAAATGTTTCACTGGGCAGAAGTTAGCTCCTCCTTCAAGGCAAAGGTTTAGAGCTTATTCCACCACGCTGCTCCAATGCAGATGGATGATACACATGTATGTACATTTTCATCCAAAATGTGCATGTTTTCTCAAGATTAAGGTAAAAGCAAATTAAGTATATAAGTAGATTCAGAGTTCCCCGGGTTTAAACCTGCAATCCTCACTGCAATACCTGACCATCTCAGCTCACAAAATAAAACATTACACTAAATTATTGTATTCCGTGAGCCTGTGAATGTCCCACTGCGGGGCTAAAGGCCTCCTCTCCTCTTTTTGAGAAGGTTTGGAGCTTATTCCACCACGCTGCTCTAATGCGGGTTGGTGAAATACAACTGTGGCAGAATTTCAGTGAAATTAGACACATGCAGGTTTCCTCACGATGTTTTCCTTCACCGTAAAGCACGAGATGAATTATAATCACAAATTAAGCACATGAAAATTCAGTGGTGCTTGGCCGGGTTTGCACCCACGATCATCGGTTAAGATTCACGCGTTCTTACCACTGGGCCATCTCGGCTTATTAAAATTATTGTATTACATATTTTTAATACTAACACGCTTCTAACAAATGATAAATTACATTATTTATTATTTATTGAAGGCAGTAAAGAGATGACAACTGCGATTTATTTATAAAATATAGGTCACCCTCGAGGGGTTATTATATAATATTATATACAAACCGATATATATGTTAATTGGTAAATACATATATCGTTATCTTAAAAGAATATTAAATTTTATAAATAACTAGACGCTTTCGTTGCGTTGTCGTAATTGTTTTTTATTATCCGATACGATTCACTCGCCTATTGTTATTAATGGTATGTATGATGATCATTTCTAGCCCAGGCAAGCATCACTGAATAATTTGTGCTTAATTTGTGTTTATAATTCATCCGCGGTCTGATGAAGGAAAACATCGCAAGGAAACGTGCATGTGTCTAATTTCACGAAAATTCTACTTCTACTATCGAACCGAATTGAAACAGCGTGGTCGAGAGTATGGGCCACCTGATGATAAGTGGTCACCAACGCCCATACAAATTGGCATTGTAAGAAATGTCAAGAATCGCTTACATCGCCAATGCGCCACCAACCTTGGGAACTAAAGTATTATGTCTCTTGTGCCTGTAATTATACTGGCTCACTCACCCTTCAAACCGGAACACAACAATACCAAGTACTGGTGTTTTGCGGTTGAATATCTGATGAGTGGGTGGTACCTACCGACGAGCTAAGGTGGAAGAAACTCCGAACTTTCTGCACAAAAAGAGGCCTTACCCAAGCAGTGGGACATTCGTAGACATTTAGTTAGATATTACGTTACATGTGAAAATGTTTAGTATGTACCGTTAACAGAAGAAATCCAATATAACAAATTACCTTCCGAAATTAGTATTATCATTCAACAGCGAAGTATATCTAACAGTAGCCGCCAAGCTCGTCATAGCCACTTGTTTGTCCAGCTCGGGAAACGCGTTGGCGTCCTGCTGTTGTCCGTCTTTGAACTTCAGTAATCTATTCAAGTCTTGATTCAGCCCTTCCGTTGAAAACTCCGCCTTCTTCAACTTGGTTACGGTCACATTCGCTCTCTCCATCACTTTCTTAAGAGATTTATACTGAAAGTATTAAATGGTAGAATTATTATTATTATTTGTTTAATTTATTCCAAATTATCCATAACTGTATTCAGTATTTTAGTTTATTTCTTTCTTTCTTTCTTTCTTTCTTTCTTTATTTATTTATTTATTTATTTATTTTGGACAACCAACAGTAGATACATTAGATAGGCACTTAAATAGAGTTTAAAAGGGTTTTTTGACAAATAAATATAAATATAGTTAAATGTACTATATGCCTACAAAAAATAATAACCCAACCCAGGATTCGAATTCGGGATGTCATGATTCGCAGTCAAACAGGTTAGCTAATAGACCAATGGTATTCACTATCGGCTCGTCGAAGATAAATATCATTTTGTTAGTGGAATAACGCATTTACGTGTTTTCTTCATGTGGAGTGGGGTGGGGGTGATGTGGTATTCACCAATTACCTACTACAAAAAAGCGGCACTAACTCCGTTTTTGAGTTCTTTCGGCTCAAAGACAAGATATTGTCTTAACAGATTAAAAAAATATCCCGTATAACATTCAATACTTACGTCATCGTTGTCGGTTGGTGATATTAAACATTCTGAGGGTGCCATTTGAACGGTGATGGTCTCGAGCTCTGTCAACAGATCGTCGTCTGTGAACTCCGACACGGACATCACATACTCCCCCGGCGTGACGCACGCGACACCCAGCAGCCGACCCTGGAACATTCATCAGATACATATTATAACAGCTACCCGTCCCGATATCCGATTTGTTTTTTTAATATGTAATGTTAGGTATTATTTTAGCACTATATTATATCAACGGATGGCAATGTAAGTCATTAATTCCACTCAACCTCTCATTATCGTATTTTTGACTACCTCGTTGGTCTTGTGGCTTGATGTAATGACGCAGACCTGCCGGAGGTCCTGGGTTCTAATCCCAGTTCGGGCCAGTAAAAAGTTAATGGAATTTTCTGTCAAAAAATGCTCAGTAGCAGCCCGGAGTCTGGAAGTTAGAAGTATGTTCACTCACGTGCCTCGGAAAGCACGTAAAGCCGTCGGTCCTGCGCCTGAACTCTTTCCGGTTGTGTCGGATTGCCGTCCCATCGGATTATGAGAGTTAGGGAATAGAGAATTCACCTGTTTTTGCGCAAACTAGCAAGATATATTATAGCGCACTATAATATCTCCTGCGTAGTTGGCTAATCTCTCTTGAGATTGGCTGAAAATTTTACAAATATTTTACGTCCTAATAATAAATAAATATTATATAAGTATCGAATTAAATAATATAATACACCCATACAGATCTAATACATCTTATTGTATTATTACGCTTATATTGAAATATCTTGTAATACCTCCAAAATTACTGGTTCAAACGATAATGGTTAATGAAAAACGCTAAACCTTTATACATTATATACATATATGGTTAATACTGTACGAAAAATAAATTGTCGTACAACATATAAAACACACTACTGTAGCTTATGTTTGATTCGAAACTATAAACTATCATAATATGAAAGTTATTTTCGCGTGCACTTGGAAAAAATAACTCATTTTTTATTAATAATATTCAAAATTGTAATTATTCGTAGAATCAAATCGAATGGGACTCGGTAATACAGTTTGTAATCTTTTTTTTCTGAGAAATTAATAACAATATTTACTCGTTGAGACAGAACACTTGACGAGGTCACGATCGAATACGCGATAATACAATACGGTCAAATTTTACATTATTTATATAAAGCCGCGGCAGGAAGGTCTCGGTTTTTACACTACTATTTACTTGGTAGAGCTTCACAAGCCCGTCTGGGAGATTCAGGCTCATCAGATACCCTACCGCCGAAAAGCAATACTTGTATTGTTGTGATCCGGCTTGAAGAGTGAGTTAGCCAGTGTAACTATTGGCAAGACACATATCATCTTAGTTCCCGAGGCTGGTGGCATATTGGCGATATAAGGAATGGTTAATATTTTTAAAGCGCCAATTTATGGGCGGTGGTACGACTTCAAAACCTTCAAACTAGAGATGGGCCGAATGTGGTTTGAACCGAATACGAAATTCTTTTTTTTTATAGAATAGGAAGGCGAACGAGCATATGAGCCACCTGATGGTAAGTGGTCACCAACGCCCATAGACATTGGCATTGTAAGAAATGTGAACCATCGCTTACATCATCAATGTGCCACCAACCTTGGGAACTAAGATGTTATGTCCCTTGTGCTTGTAATTACACTGGCTCACTCACCCTTCAAACACAACAATACTAAGAATTGCTGTTTAGCGATAGAACATCTGATGAGTGGGTGGTACCTACCCAGACGAGCTTGCACAAAGCTCTACCATCAGTGCAATTCGGCCGAAAATTCGGTGAAAATAAAAAAATCGACCGAATTTCGGTTCAATTTCGCTTTCACGAAAGCGACACGTCGTGACTTGTTTACACACTTACATGAATCTTTATGTTTGATAATGTTTGGTTTGTAGTAATTTCAATCAAATTGTTGATAGAATGTATGAGTGCGTGGTACCGACACAGAAGAGCTTGCATAAAGCCCTGCTAATTATTTTATTCTCATTTCCTATATTGAAACCGCAACACAATTAGTTCAGTAGTTAAAGTTCAGTCCAATGATTTATTTTAAAGACGTATTTAATATAAAGTTGACCTCTAATATTTTATTGTATATAAAGATAACCGCTTAGCATTATTCAACGTTAATGACCTTAAGTCTGATAATGATCACAATAATATTATTATATATCCATTCACGAAATCATTTATATACAATATTATATATCATAACTTATTAAAATGGTGTAAGTGCCTATACTCACGAGAATTTATATGTAAGCATTGAGCTTATGTACCGACCTCACGCACGTTAACGCACAAATGCACATACAATAACAAATCTTACGCTGACGTCATCTGACGCTCGAAGTTTCAGTTACCGTGTACCGAGCGCTAAGATGTATACACGTAAAATATATGAATATTAAAAATTTATTCAGCATATGAATACTAGCCAATTATTGATTATTGTGTCCCAAATCGTCAATAATTTGTAACGATAAACGATCAGTGAGCCAGTGTAATTACAGGCACGAGGAATATCATATAATACATATCGAGGTTGAGACATTGTCAGTTTAGGAAATGGTTTTTACTGCTTGCACTTCCAGTGCCTTTAAGCGACCATTAACCAGTTTCAACCGAATATAATAACAATAATAATAATTAAACACTGATAATAGGAAGGCGGGAAAATATTATATATAATAATAATAATAAATATTATATATAATAATAATAATACAAAAAAAAACGATTTTTTCGATTGTATAGCTGTATATCGCTATACCTGACCATCTGTATATATATGTAGCTAGAATGGATAAGATAAGAAACGAGTATATCAGAGGAAGTATGAGAGTAGCACCAATAGTTGAAAAGTTGAAGAGTTATAAATTCGCGTGGTATGTGCATTTTTTTTTTTATAAAATAGGAAGGCGGACGAGCATATGGACCACCTGATGGTAAGTGGTCACCAACGCCCTACGACATTGGCATTGTAAGAAATGTCAACCATCGCTTACATATGCAATGCGCTACCAACCTTGGGAACTAAGATTTTATGTCCCTTGTGCCTGTAATTACACTGTCTCACTTACCCTTCAAACCGGAACACAACAATACCAAGTACTGCTGTTTTGCGGTAGATTATCTGATGAGTGGGTGGTACCTACCCAGACGAGCTTGCACAAAGCCCTACTAGAGGATAATGAAAGGCATGTTACCAAAAGGGTGATGAGTATGAATGTTGATGGATATAGGGGACTGGGGAGGCTGAAGAAAATCTGGATGGATTGTGTATGAAAGGGGGTAAGTGCTGAGATGACGAGTGACAGAGAGAAGTAAAAGGAACCCACTGGATAAGGGCAGGAAGAAGAAGTAGAATACAAAAAATCGATTGTTCGATTTAAATACAACAATTTAAAACGATCGTCATAGAATATCCGAAGAATTAATTTAGTGTACCATTTAAGACAACGTATTAAAACTAATTTATGTAAACAATTTGGTTTTTTTATCATAAATAATTTTATAAATTCAAGGAGATCGAAACATCGATAATAGTTGTTAGTATAAGAATACGTACTTTGGTCACAGGGTCGGTTTTGATGTTGACAGCCATCAAACAAGGAGCGTGTTCTTCAGAGGAGCCCAGACCGTCGCCTAAAATTTCCTCCATTTGGGACAAATAGCCCGGCGAGCCTTTGTACTTGACCGACCACTCGCATGCTCTAACGGAACCCTCTGCAACGTATATTTCCACCCTGTACCGACGCACCTGGAAAAACCACAATGTCCTCAGCATTTAGCTTAACGGCATAAAAGTTGGGTGTCATTATTGAATAAATGTCACTCGTATATAAAAAATGCAAGAGTCACCTTCGATTAACTAATTTATGAGTTTTTTACTAATTAATCTATTTAAAATGAAGTATTTTTTTATCATGAACATATTATCCTTCAAATTGAACGCGTCTCTGGTGACATGATCATAGGAAATTAACACACACACACACACACACACAAATGCACTCTCAATTGCCTCTCATTATCTGATGGGGCTCAATTCAGCACGAGAACAGAAGCAAGACAACGTAACAAATAGTACATATAATATGCAAAGGCGGCCTTATCACTTACAGTGATATCTTCCAGGCAACCTGTATAAAACATTTTTTTTTGTTTTTTTATTAGGTAGGTATTATTGGATACATATTTGTGATATTAAAAATATTGTTTATATCTAGACATGCGGTAGCGTGTCAAGCCAAGTTCAAGCTAACAGAACTGGCGAGCAGAACCGTGTGTATGTTCGATGGCTAGTTTCTACCAGCAAGCCAAATTTTCGGAAGAATAAAATAACTTACAGCTTTAGAACTTGCGAAGGCTATAATGTAATTTATATATGAGAACTAGCCAAGTCAAGTTAGGCTTCAATATATTATCCTAAGTTATAAAAACAATGGATATTTAATGTTGTTATAAATAAATTTCAGGAATGACCATTGAAATTGGCATCCATTTAGATCTCACTTATTTTATTATTGAAGTCAAGAACCAAGGCATATATCATAATATTGAACTTGGCTCTCATTTTACATTCATGTTTTGATGGGATTAAAAGTTAAGCATACCAGTAGTAATTTCCTTATGAGAATCTCAAAGTTTCCCTTAGATAGCACAAGGTAGTCAAGTTTGTTCGGTTCGATTCCCATCTTCTTAATATTTGAATTCGTCGAGAAGACCTCGTGGGCGGCCGTGGTCGCGTCGACGCCATGGACACTGTAATAGTCGTTGCGGTCGAATATTCTCACTGTTGTTGGAGGTTTCTGAAAGTTAAAATAAACACACGTTTTGAGTGAGCGAGTGTAATATTATAAACAAGCTGATGCGTATCATTCATTGCAATGCCTGTTTAAAATGTTTTGTATTCGACACACGCGATTACTGAACGTTCATAATACATTTGTATGTTCAATAATTATTATCTAGTGTACAATCTTGTTTTTTTAAAGTAAACGAATTATCAATTTACTCCTCACACTTATCTAGTCTAGGAATTAAATTTAGTTATTCTTTGAACGCGACTATCAGCTGCTCTTCAGTTGCTATATTTTAAGCATGGGAAAAAATCGAGGTCATAGAGAACAAGGTTTTTAGGGAAGACGAGTTGTTCAGCTACCTCGACGACCCAAACAGGCCTGCTAAAAACCCTACCACCGGGTGTCCTGATAACGTCATGGATGAAAAGTTTAATGAACATTTTATATTTTGTTGATAAGCTATGAGTTTGGTTATGTTTTGCGCAAACGAAGCGACAAGTTCGTTCTACACAAATAGTTTAATTTAAACTAATAAGAAAATTACGACACTAATTGTATTCAACAAAATAACATCGTTTATATATGTTTATATCAGTTTAAGGATGAAATCAGCTTCAGAAAATAACAGGTTTAGGAAATAACAATGTTTGTCCTTTAACTTATAGTGACTCATTGTTTTGTAACAAAAATTTCAGAAGTTTCGGTTGTTAATATATTGATAACGGAATTAACGAGGCTGTGTGAACTTGGCACCCGACTTTTGAAAATCGAATTTTTTCTTTTTGATTCTTACAGATATTCGTATGTAGTTGATTGTAGTAAAATTGTTTTCATTTGTAGCTCTAAAAAAAATTAGAGGACATCGAAAAAAACTCATACCCCGGTTTTGTCGACGCTCAAAATGAATAGAGGATTCTTTAAGTGAATCGTTTGTAGTTCATTGTAGTGAAAACCGATTGTAGTTGAAGCAAAAAAAACAATATTTTTTTAAGTAATAAAAATAATTTTTAACTTTGAAACAAGTTTTTTTTCTTTCACAAAACAAATACGAATAATAATGACACATCAAGTTACTATAAACGAAATGACCGTTACTACAAACGAAGAGAAGGTACTGCAAACGAAATTAACGCTACTACAGACGTTAAGAAGTTACTACAAACGAAATTAACGCTACTATAAACGAAAAGAGGTTACGACAAACGAAATGAAGATACTACATACGAAATTAACGCTACTACAAATGCAAAGAGGTTACTACAAACGAAATGACCGCTACTACAAACGAAATAAACAAAAAAAATGTTCACAAACGGAATTATCGCTATTATAAAATAAAGGGACCTGTTAAGTGTTCGGTAACATATTAAAATAATAAAATAATTCAATTATCCAATAAGTAACGAGCATAAGTTAAATTAACGATACTGTTATTTTGATATTTTTTGTACAAACATTTTTGTGCAATTATCTTAATCTAGATACTTTATTTGTAATAAGGTTAAGACCCAAAAATGTGGTATAGTAACCGAGTGAAAAAAGAGTTGAACAAAGACATCTCCTCTTAAGGAGCTAGGAAGTTCGGAGCTTATTCCGCCAAGCTGGTGTAGTGAGGTTAGGTGGATACACACGTGGCATTACATTCGATACACAGTTATCTCACGACATATTTCGTTGATATTAAATACGAAAATAATTTTGTTCTCCGATTTAAATCTGGTATGTTAGGATCCACGTATCTACCTACCAAGTTTGTGTACAAAAACAAACGTGGATGTCACGGAGCGCCCGGCAGATAGATATGTAGTAAAATAAATAAATAAATACGAGTCGGTCCTAACCCCGACGTGCGCCAACAGATGTGTGAGACTGCCTTTAAGCTTAGTATAAGCTTAAAGGCAGTCATACTCTAACACTGAGGGCATTGCCGTGCTGATGGTTTTATATAATCATTAACATCAAATAGCATTTGTTTCTATAGCAACCAAAATGTCAAGCAATAATTAAAAAAGTTGATAGCTATGTCAATATTTTTTAAAGATCTTTTCCTTAAAATATCCTTGGGTATACGACCTACTTTTGAATCGAGATCAATGTCATAAGTAAATACAGGATTATCAATGACAAGAAATAATAATAATTAATAACTTTTATTACAATAATATATTGATGTTTATAGAACTTCAAGTACGACAGTGTTATCATTTTTTATTATAATTGTTTCTAAGATTATTTTAATAGAGTAATATAAAGCTTAATAACGAGATGGCCTAGAGGTTAGAACGGGTGAATCTTAACTGATGATCGTGGGTTTAAGCCCGGGCAAGCACCACTGAATTTTCATGTGCTTATTTTGTGTTTATAATTCATTTCGTGGTTTAAGGTGAAGGAAAACATAGTGAGGAAACCTACATGTGTCTAATTTCATTGAAATTATGCCACATTCTACCAACCCGCATTGGAGCAGCGTGGTGGAATAGGCTCTACACCTTCTGCTCAAAAGGGAGAGGAGGCCTTAGCCCAGCAGTGGCACATTAACAGGCCGTTACTATATAGCTTTTATAACAATTCACATTTACCTATGAATAAATTTGAAAATAATGTTGAAAAAAACCCTAAACAGTTCAGCAGTGCAGCGCTATTCCTAAGAACTTCATTACTCACGCGTGAAATGTTAACAACCGACTAGCGTTTATACTATTTTGATGCGTGTGTTCTTTAAATGAACACTCGTATAAAAAAGGACGAAGAAGACTATATTACAGACTATCTGAAGCCGTTTCGCACGCATGGAATTCAGTTTGTCACGGAAACATTTTCAAACTAAACAAATAAAATGTAAATGAGCTTGGAAGTGAAGTGTTGAGCATTTTCTCCAGAAATATTTTTTTATAGAATAGGAAGGCGGACGAGCATATGGGCCACCTGATGGTAATTGGTCACCAACGCCCATAAACATTGGCATTGTAAGAATTGTTAACCATCGCTTACATCACCTATGCGTCACCAACCTTGGGAACTAAGATGTTATGTCCCTTGTGCCTGTAATTACACTGGCTCACTCACCCTTCAAACCGAAACACAACAATACCAAGTACTGCTGTTTTGCGGTAGAATAACTGATGAGTGGGTGGTACCTATCCAGACGAGCTTGCACAAAGCTCTACCACCAGTAAAAAGTAGAGGTAAATATTTGATAATAACCTCCTCAATTTTGGACTAATTTATATCTAATATACGTAACCTTCAAAATACAATATTATTACTCATTCACCGCCCACGGCTTTAAGGTGTCATTTAATGAAACGAACTATGAAATCATATCCTGAATCACAGAGGCACACGAATGATGTAATCAATACCGAAAACTTATGACATTCACAAAAAAGACCATTTTTTAATATGCATCATATATTCTATTACGCGTGCTTTTGTTAAGTATGTGACTGTCTCGCAGGTCAATTAACTAGACCACAAGGTCGCAGATTTAGAGGTCTTAAGTAACATAAAAAATTAAAGATATCGCCAAATAAAAAAAAAAAGTTTTTTTCCGAGATCAGCTTTTACAGCTGGTAAAGTTTAGATTCTTCGCCTGATTTCTCTCTAATATGTCGTTGCAGTGCCAACGGATTACAAACGAGAAAACAGAGATGCACTTCTATTATGATGGTCTCCGTAGAGAATGGCCGCCATGGCGAGAATCGATTTGGGCATCATCACTTGGTTAGTTGAATACGAAATAATTATATAATGCCTATTATTTGGTCGATTATTCATTTCAATACATATTTCATACAGAACTTACTGGTTATGTCGATTCATTTACTTGCTATTAAGATATAAAAGTAATTGTTTTATAAATTAAGCTAATGATTACAAATACTTACACAAAAACATATTTTATGTACATTTATATACCTATTGGGTACTGATAATAATAAACGAGTTGCATTGTGAAGTAAATCTATATATGCCCTACTACTGTCCTTTTTGAGGAGGAATTTTGGAATAGACTTAACTACTCCACCACGCTGCTCCGAAGCGGGTTATTTGATATGGATATGGAAGATCATCCGACACATGCAATTTTACTCACGATATTTTCTTTCACCGCCGAGCACGAGATAAATAAACAATATTTAAGCACATATCAGTGGTTCATGCCCGGCTTTGAGCCCGCAATCTACAGTTAAAATTCACGTGTTCTAGCCACTGGACAATCGCGGCATCATCGTAATATAAGCTAACCGCAAATGAAACCTTAAATCCAAACGTAAATAAATGTGTTGTCATAACATGATTAATAAAATCCTACAATTTGTAAAATGTTCATTTAACTCAACATATTTTGCATGTTCGCACTTCTTAGAATAAAGATCGATAAAACCGGGGCCAGGGGTTATCTTGCGGTAGATATTAAATGAATACTGAATAAATTGGCGCTTTATTCCTGTGCAATGTCAGTGCGCATACGTATTTCCAACGGGGAGGTTTAATTTGTCAGCATAATCAAATATTAGCAGTAAGTGTATAAAAAGTTTTGTTTTATTTTAATGTGTAAATAATAAAGTGCTATTGGAAAATGAAATATTTTTTACACGTGCGAAGTTTTATTAAGATCATTTAGTTTTTGAACTAAAAAAATATATTATATTTTTGATTTTATTTCAAATACCACAAATAAGGAAACAATGTCTGTATTTAGTTACTTTTGTATTAAATTTTATTAACATATAAAAGTATAATGTAAAAGATAGTAAGTATATCTTTTTTTATATAAATTTCAGATCGGTTCCATGTTATTCAAAATGAGGCTACTCATTTTGATATGCTCCATATGGGCCTTAGCCTATGGAAAACCAGAAATGTACAAAGAAAAAGAGGATTTTCAATTTTCTAGAAGCTCATCGGACGACGGAAGCAAATCAGGCTATTATGGCGCTCAAAGAGGTAATATGGGAGGAAATTATGAAAAAGCTCACAATATGGACTCATTAGCACAGCATCAAATGAGCACACTTGTGAGACAAGTCGATGGCGAATTGGGGGAAGGGGCAAACACAAGGACTGGTAGCGTATTCACTTCTGGAAATTCTAGAGGTTTGTATGGATCCGGAAATTACGATCTTACTAACCTTCACGGTAGAAACTTTGATGAGGGTGTCTCGTTTGGCGATTCGCAATCACACTCATCGCTTTCATCCCAACATTCGGGATATACTGGTAGCTCATACTCGGCGGCTAACAATGCGAGATACAGCGCTAACCAATTGAGGGCTTCAGGCCTTAGCTCCACTTACCGCCAAGCAGGACTCGCTTCGAATTACGGACAATTTGACAATCAACAAGCAGAAAGTCAATATAGCGGAGCTAGTAATTACGAACGCGGTAGTCAGGCTGCAAGCAACTACAAATATTATTCTCATGGTGGAAGTCAAGCACGAAGTGAATACGATCAAAGTAGCACCAACTTGAACAGTTTCAGCAACAGTGACGATAGCTCTAAAAGTAGACTAATAACAACACCTGTGAGAGTCTACGTGAGACCTGGAACCAGGGTAGCGATACCAGTCGCGGCTCAAACTTACGACGCTTCACAAAGTTCATCGTTGCATGATCTTAATGCGGTCAACACAGAAGCTGATTTATTAAGTATCAGCGGACAGCGAGTTAATACAATTAAACCAAAACATTACGAATCTTCTTATAGTTATCGTAAGGAATGGGAAAAACATGACGTACAACCAGTTACAGTGATGCCTACGGAAAACCCATTCCCAAAAAATAGTGAACTTTATGAGGATACGCAATTATCTCAAGCTGCTGGGCAACGGTATCAAAGTGTATTAGATTCCTCTAATCTTCATTCAAGTGCCAGTAATACTGCTTACGCAAGAGACGTTAATAGTGGTTATGCGAATGGGTATACTGCTAATACTAAATCGGCAGCCGCTAATCGATTACAGTATCAATCTCAACAACAGAGTTCTGGAATTAGCGCGAATTCAAATCTATATGCACTTGATACGCAAAACTCTGGCGTAGCGGCAAATTCGAATAATCTAGTAGAAAACACAAATTCCCGTCCAAAAAGTTACCATTCGTCATATTCATATCATAAGTCATGGGAAAGGCGTGGTGATCCCTATGTCATTAAGCCAGTTGGAGGTGATTTAAATGGACAAGCATCACAAAGACTTTTAGCGGCGGCCGCAGATCAAAATTTGTATTCTTCAGGTCTCTACGGAAATCAGTACAGTCAAACTAAAACCAGTTGTGACGAGTTGTGCCATTTACGAAAGAGACGATCTTATGACATAGATTGGGCAAATTTTGATACCTTAGGTCAGCAGACACAAAATAAATGGGATGACTTGGACAGTCTGGGCCAACAAACTCAAAATCAATGGGGTAATTTAGAAGACTTAGGGCAACAAACACAAAATAAATGGGATAATTTAGAAAGTTTAAACCAACATCCACAAAGCGGCTTTGAAGAACTAAGTCAACAACCTCAAAGCCAACTAAGTGAATTAGAAGATTTAGGCCAACAAACACAAAATATAGATAATTTAGAAAGTTTTAATCAACATCCACAAAGCGGCTTTGAAGAACTAAGTCAACAACCTCAAAGCCAACTAAGTGAATTAGAAGATTTAGGCCAACAAACACAAAATATAGATAATTTAGAAAGTTTTAATCAACATCCTCAGAGTGGTTTTGAAGTATTAAGTCAAAAGCCTATTAACCAACTAGGCGACTTAGCCGATTTAGGCCAACAGACACAAAGTAAATGGGATAATTTAGAAAGTTTAAGCCAACACCCACAGAGTGGTTTTAAAGAATTAAGTCAACAGCCTCAAAATCAATTTGGAAACTTAGAAGATTTAGGCCAACAAACACAAAATATAGATAATTTAGAAAGTTTTAATCAACATCCTCAGAGTGGTTTTGAAGTATTAAGTCAAAAGCCTATTAACCAACTAGGCGACTTAGCCGATTTAGGCCAACAGACACAAAGTAAATGGGATAATTTAGAAAGTTTAAGCCAACACCCTCAGAGTGGTTTTAAAGAATTAAGTCAACAGCCTCAAAATCAATTTGGAAACTTAGAAGATTTAGGCCAACAAACACAAACTAAATGGGATAATTTAGAAAGCTTAAACCAACATCCTCAGAGTGGCTTTGAAGAATTAAGCCAACAGCCTCAAAATCAACTTGGAAACTCAGAAGATTTAGGCCAACAAACACAAACTAAATGGGATAATTTAGAAAGTTTGAACCAACATCAATCTCAAAGTGGTTTTGAAGAATTACCACAACAAACTCAAAGCCAAAGCGATCATTTTAAAGAATTAGGTCAACAGATACAAAACACATGGGACAATTTGGAAAAATTAAATCAACAATCTCAGGATTGGTCAGGTGGATTAGAAGGTCAACAATCTCAAAGTCAATGGCACAACTTAGAGAGTTTGGGTCAAGAAAAACAAAATCAATGGAATAATTTTGAAAATTCTGGTCAGCAGACACAGAATCTGTGGGATAAATTTGAGCAGTTAACTCCACAAAAACAAGACAAATCAAACGATCAGCAAACTTTTAACACTTGGAACAGGATAGAAGACCAACAATCAAGTAAGTTTTAATTTTGTGACCGTATCAAGCAATTAGTATGTTAAGTTTATAGTTAAAATATTTAATTCAGAAAACCAATTAATTGTTTTTCGAGGTCTATTTTATCTTGCCATGACTCAATAAAAGTCTATTTATATATTGACATAAAAATATATAACATTATATTAAATCCTAAATATTACTGACTGATGATTTATAATGTATTAACTTGTATAACTTCGTTTTTTTTTTGGATAACACATAAAGCATACTTATGTATTAAAATATAGCTGTTACTATTAAACAAAACTCTTAAAGCAGGAAATTTTGAAGAATATTCACGACATTTTGAACATCAGAATAGTGGAGATAATTTAAGTCAAACAATGTTTTCTCATAATATGCAACCTGTTTGGAATAAAATTAACAGTTTAGAGGCACAAAAAAACATTGAAAGTACTATGGTGAGCCATCAACAAGTTAGTTTTAATCAAGAAACTAATTGGAATGGATATAAGGGGAATTTTAATCAAGTTGTTACAAAACCGCAGGATGATCCATACCAAGATTTTACCTCAAGCCAAGTCACAGTCACTAATGATGAAAAAAAACACACATTGAGTAACACTGAATTAAGTCTATGGGACACAATTGATAAGTTAATAAAAGAATCTGAAAAAAACAAGGATACTCTTGACAATAAACAGCAATTGGATTCTAATACATCAAATTTTAAGGTGGGTGAAGGTCAAAGTACAAATAATAATTACCATAACACACATTACGAACATAACTTTAAGCAATCAAGTGAAACAATCACAGATAAGTCTGTCCAATCAACTGAATCTAATAAAAATAAAGAAACTGATTCAAAAAATAAAATCACACTGGCTAAGTCAAACAAAACGGAAATAAATAAAAACGGTGATAGTACTAATAGAAATACAACAAAGCCAATTGTTAACGAAGTTGGGCGTGGCGATATTGGTCCTGAAGATACACCAGTAGTTTCAATAGAAACAAGTGGCCAAAATCATGATGATAAGGTTGAAGATTTTGTAAGCCCTATTAATTCAAATAAATTATATAAAACACAACAAGAGATTGAATCATTAAGCTTGAAACACACTAATGAAGACCAATATGTTAACAAATTAAATGAAGAACCTATAATTTTAAGTGTGATAGGTTTAGAGCACCAGGTTGGAGTAACAAGCACTCCGACTACACCACCAACACTCAAATATGTCAATAAATATAATGATGATGATCAAACAATAATCCAAAAAGAATTCAATACACCAAGTTTTAATACTCCATCGGTTGTCCAAACGGGAGTGCAACCTGAAGTTTTTGAGCAACAACAACAACATTTCGCACCAACATTTGTTGATACTGAACAACAAATAAGTAATATGCATAATAGTTTTATGGATTTTGGTCAACAACAACAAGTGGAAGTACCTTTTAGTAAAAATATGCACCAGGAACTATACACTCCACAAGAAATTGGTAATTCTGACACTGATTTACAAAGTATGCATGAACGAGTTCAAACAAAAGTTCCTCATGACAATCACAACAAGGAATCTTTAAATGGAAATCAAAGAAGTAACCATAATGTAAATAATTTAGAATCAGTCCCTAAAAACCAAGATATGTTAATAGAACCGATAGAACCAACTGAAAAACCCGGTTTTTGGAATTCTGTATGGAATAAAACTAAAAAGGCCAAAGAATCTGTTGTTGCATGGTTTAAAAGTTGAGAATTGTTGCATATGAAACAATTGTTTAAAATGTTAAAAAATATAGAATAATTGAAATTTAGAGAGAAAAATATCTTAATACTATGTAATGTTCAACAATTCTACTTACATCAGGTAAAGATTGAAAGTATTTAATGAATGCTTGCTGTTGAACTGAATCTGAAAAGATAGACAATATCATATTTATAAATTACTTGATATTATATCATATTAAAATATATTTATATAAAAATAAAAACAAGTTTTATTATATTTTAAATTTTATGGCAAAGTATAATCACATCAAATTTTCCAATTTAGCCAATTTTTGGTAATATTGAACCGTGAAACATGTTATTTTTTCTATTTGTTAATTTGTGTTAAATATTTGCAGTTTTATTAATATATATATTGTATTACAATATATTTATTTTTTAACTTCTTATTTTGTAATATTCTTATAATACAAATAATCTTTCGTTACCATCACAAGTTATTACAAACTACGTTTATTACTAAAGAAAACTAATTTGATGTTTTAAACTTTTCCAAAAAAGTATTTAAAGTTATTATTAATTTGTGCGAAAATAAAGTATTTTTCTTTGTATTAATTTCAAGATATATAAGTTTTTTTAAGATAACCGGTTAAAAGATAAATTGAACTGATAATTCTTTCCACAATTCATATAACTATACATCTATTCTAAAGCATAAAATTCTTATTTTTAACTTAAAAGATGTGCGGAACAACAACTTTTAATAGAAAAACATTATTCCACTTTACCTAAATTTAGCGCGTGGATAGGCTGCAGTGACGACATTTCAATATATTGGTAATTTGTTCGCTTATTATAGAGAAAGTTTGTTATAGACAAACAATATATACTATTAATAATATTTTAATGTGAGCACTGAGTATAAAAATTTAGCGGTATTTTTAATTTTGACGAACGCTGTATTTGTTGACAGTTAATAGTTTTCTAGTTGCCATTTAACATAAAGTTTATTCTTGCCTGAATAAAAAATAATAAATAGAAAATATAATAACTAAATTAATTAATGAAATAAGGCTTATATTCATTTTATATATTATGTGATCATTTATAAGAAAAATCAGCTGTATTTAAATAGATGCACTTCTTCGTGTAAGATTTCTCAGTGAAATGGAGTTGGTTTTGTAATGTAAAAAAATATTTTGATAGTGTGAATAAAAATGTGAATATGTCTAGAATAATCGAAAACATGTAATAAATTTGAATGTAAAAAATCTTTATTATTAAAAGAATTATAAAATATATGTCTTTTTTTAATTTTACCCAAAACAATATTATGTATCGTAAATAGCAATAGTACAATGAACATTTAATGAAGAAACGAAAATTGCATATTGATTTTTTTAAATAATGCTTAACAATTCTTTAATCGATATAGTTCGATAAAATATAATTAAACTAATTTTAATCCTCAAATTAGATAAGTGCTATATATATATATATATATATATATATATATATATATGTCCAATTTTAACAAAAACATTAGAACACTTTCATCTAGCGCCGTATAAAGAAATGGACAATAATAATATAATATGACACTGACATTATAAATTGACGTCTTGATGGTTGTGTTGTGTGTACAGTTTAAGCATAATTGGATTTTGTTATATTACATTTTATTTGTGCTTAATATGTTAATTTTTAAATGTGCGCTTATAGTTTTAACTTCGACCTATATTTTATCGTAAGTATATTAAAAGTGTTATTGAAGTGTGCGTTATCCTTAAATTACGAAATACAAATTATTAGCCCGTTTTCATTATAATTATATCAAACTATTCAAATAATTATGAATATTAAAATTTACATAATTTTCTTGAAGTATTACCATTATATCTTGGTGTACAGTGTATAATTTAACCCTGTAATATTAGGTTTACTTTTTCTAGCAATTACCTTTCACTTTTCAGTGTAGTTTTCATTTGTTTTTTTATTTGTATTGAGATCGTTTTCTCTTTTTTTCAGCCTTTGTTCTCAAGTCGTTAACGAAACAAACTTTTTCGACACTGGCCTTGCTTTTATGTACATTGCCAGTGGAGCATTCGGTAAGAGTATAAAAGTTATAACTTTAAGCACAGTAGGCTTTTAAAGATTCAATTTAAAAAAAAATATTATTTTTAAATATAAGCAGGATATAATTAGTTTTTTTAAATATCTATAATATATAAATTATATCAATAAAGGTTTGAATGAATTAACAAATAAATTATTTGTGTATTAATTTTAATTAATTTACTAATAAAAAATAAACTAAATTGTTTAATAGAGGTACTCATATGTATTATAAACTGAAGGTTTTTAAATTTTTTACTATGTAATGTGAGTTGAATAGTCATTTAAAAAAACATGTAAATTAGTTATTTACTTTAACCTATGAATTTTTTCTTAGATAAGTAAATAATACATTAATTTGTATAAATTTCCTGTAATTTGAAAATCTTTGGTTTGAAAATTTGTAATAGTTAAACTAATAGGAATATGGAACAAATTTTATCTAAATAATAATAAAAAAAATAGTATGATTTATTTTTCTGATTGTTTTTAAATCCATATGCATAACAAGCCAACTAAACATTTACTTATAAAAATTGCTTAGCAATTGTTTATTGGACTTATTTATCTCTTTCTATCATCACTGATATGACATTCGATAGAAGAATACGGCAATAGTTCAACAGTTCTAAACAATATTTATAGGTGAAGTCGTATATCATTATTGAATGTATTTTGTATGTGCTAACAAATAATTTTTTCAGCTGGCAAAATCATATATGACAGATACCAGCAAATACATATACTAGGATCATTAACCCCCAATCCGAATGTGACATCTTTTGCCAATAGGATTGCTTGTTTCTCGGCTTCATTCCTGTCTCTGGGCTTCCTGGTATACTTCTTTTTATTTCTATTTAAGGTAAGGCTCACTCTGACGTTATTGTAACCATTGAAGGCAAATAAATGAAATGTCATCTCTGCTAATACAAAACACATTATCTCATCAAACTATGTATGTTCAGTTTGTATATTTACGGTTAAAATATAAAGATATTATGTATAATATACAATCATGAAATTTGTTTTATAATTAAATTATTTTTAAGTTATTTCATTTCCATAAACATGACTAACATGATCAATTAATATAATATAGGTTAAAGTTTGTCACATCATAGCAATGGAATGGTTTATAAAATAGTTATAACTTATTTCTCATTTTAAAAGTTTTTTTTTTTAATACATTTTAGAGATAGGACTTAGTTCAGGCTCATCTGATTGGGCGGTTCAATATTTAAATTTGTAACTTTCTTCGAAAATAAAATTCCGAGAGTTTCTATTAAAGGAATTACTCAATATATGATTAATTATTATTATTTATCGTTAATTAAGACACTTGTTTGATGTTGATTAGGCTTTTCAAAGAGGCCCTTTAGTCGAGAGTCGTTGGTCCTGTGCCTAAATTATTCCTGGTTGTGTCGGATTTGTCGTCCCATCGGATTATGAGAGTGAGGGAATAGAAAGTGCAATTTTGTTGGCAGTTGGTTAGTCTCCTTTAAAATTGTCCGCCGTGGCCGAAATCGCCCAGGGGAACATAATTATCACATCATAGCGTAGGTACCAGGTCTCTTTTACATTTCAAAGATCTTGTAATATCTCTGAAACTACTGTTACTACTGCTTTAAATTATAAAGAGTAAATGGAAATTTTTATATTATATATTTTTTATTCTCATATGATAGTAAATCTTAAAATATATAACATAATAAAATCTTATCATAGCCTGTGTCTGTCCTTAAACTATATCCTATCATTAGTGAAAGTTCGATATAAATAAGATTAGTAGTTCTCGTGTACGAACGAACAAACCTACCTCTTTGTAATATTTGCAACTTGTGTACTAAATAACAAGTGTATTTAGCGATATTACTTGCAACAAATCTCTGGTATTTAGGTTAATACTTATTGCTTTTGTAACTGACCGCTAACCACAACATTGCCTGTCATCAGGTGCTCTCAATATTTATCGTTTCGCTGAACATTTAGATAAATCGTGAGTGTTAAAACAGGGATAGTCAATCTTTTTTTTTAATTTCAAGGACGCGATGAGAAAAAAGTGTTGCTAGCAAAAATAAGTTGATTATGGAAAAGTAGAAACAACTTAATTTTTTTATAATCAATCATAGCTCTGTCTTAAAATTTTAATTTTATAATATTTTCTTTTGAGATATTTTCAACTGAAATATAACTTTTGTGTCTAATATTTAACTTTTTTTCTTTGTGAAACGATTTTAATAATAGTTTTGCGTTAGGTTCATTATTGATCCGAAGTAGTTTTTATTTGAAGCAAAATGAATATTAATAATTGTTAAATTTCGCACGGAATATTTGAAGCTTGAGAACTGCTGCCTAGCGTTACTATCACTATTTTAATGACGAGTCAGAGATGAAGAAACGCAACATGAAATCATTTTAGATGTACGATTACGAATGTATTTGTGCTGTTAAACAAAATGCAAGTGTGTTCGTAATCATACAATGTTGCCATGATTTTGTTTTACAGTTTAAAATATAATTGTAACATTTTATTATGCCAAAATATTTCTAATGCGTTTGAAATTGTTTTAGTTTTATCAGAATGTTGTATACAGATAATAGAAAAAGGTACATAAGTGAAGTATTAAAGGATATTGAAATAATACTAATAGTTTATAATTTATAAGTATTTATTTTGTATATAATTTTAGTTTATAATTTTTTATTATTCGTGTTAGTACAATTAACAACAAACGTTTTATATTATATATGTATGTAATACTTGTTACCGTTTCGCTTCGCTAAATATAATATGCTATCAATCGAGTGCATTTCACGAGAAAGTTACAATTAGAAGCAGTAACGCCTTTAGATGCAAGCAATTTGGACGGTAACGTCGCCCGTCAGTTGCGAAAGCGTGTCTTAGTGAGGCAAATAAACATCGAACGTATATTTTAACAAAAGAACAATTTAAAAGTGATAGTAGAATATAGGTATTTAAAAATGCCGCCGTTACGTGCGTCTTTTAGTTGTAAAACATTTAAATTTAATAAAGAAAACAAATAAATATTTATGTAGAAAAATAAAAACACAGTTTCGTTAATTATTTTTATAATAATACACAAACAAAGATGTAGAGTACGGCGGCGGCTCTCCGCCGATGGCATACACATTTTTACTGGTGGTAGGGCTTGTGCAAGCTCGACTGGGTAGGTACGACCCACTCATTAGATGTTCTACCGCAAAACATCAGTACTTGGTTATGTTGTGTTCCGGTTTGAAGAGTGAGTTAGCCAGTGTAATTACAGGCACAAGAGACATAACATCTTAGTTCTCAAGGTTGGTGGAAGTAAAAGATTGTTAACATTTCTTACAATGACCAGGTGGCCCATATGCTCGTCCGCTTTTTCACCTTTTCGATAAAAAAATTATGATTAAAAATAATAAATAAGGGAGCGTCATGCTCATTGCCGTCGCGGCATACGGTCTTTAAGAATTTCTACTCGCGATTCTTAGTAGAGCACGAGTGTTTCTCGCATGGCTGATATTTTATCTTTTCTCCCATTCGTTTGTATTAATATGAAGGAGAAGGCCTTGATTGCAACTTGTAAGTTATTATTTCATGATAAGTAGATTATAATATAAGTGCTAAGAATTTATAATTAAAAATTTAAGAAATAGCTCTATGGTTTCTTATTAGCGATTCATATTAAATGGCTTCACTATGAAGCCCTTCATCGCGGGTCCGGAAATGCGCACGACATAGACGAATATACCGTTAAATGACCCAGCAAATATTTGTCACGTGTTTTGGGTCGAAACCGTAATTGTATACTAGCCAATAGCAGTTACTCATGTTTCAAACAGGATGAGAACCGACGGAGAGGATGAGCCCTCGTGATTGAATCGACCTTGTATTTTACTAAACATTAATTTATTTATGACTAGCCCTGTTGTGCTTTAGTGTGATTTAAAAGGAAATATGATTAATGGATTCTCGAGTGTCATGAAGTGTTTACAAGCACCCACAAAGTTTATCGATTATAATAATAATATCCTGGGACATTTTTCACACACGGCTATATATATATATATATATATATATATATATATATATATATATATATATATATATATATATATCTGATCCCAAATTAAGCTTGTACAAAGCTTGTGCTATGGAAACCAGACAACTGATATACTATATATACTACTTTTCTTTTTGTAAATCCATATTTAAATAGATAATTACACCCAGACTCAAGACAAACAGACATGTTCATGCACACAAATGTCTGTCCTGGGTGGGAATAGAACCCAACCTTCGGCGTGAAAAGGCAAGTATCTACCAACCACGCCAACCGGCTCGTCGTCGTCGATTAAGTTTTCTTCATAGTATGGCACAAAATAATAGTTAAATGAATGCTTGAACCTATAATCGATGAATAGGATATAAGATATGAATTTATTGCACGTTTATATTATTTTATCTACAACTTCAAGATAACGGGAACTTTAAATAAATCTTTGAATCCAATTAATTTGGACCAGTTATGTTTTTCATTTTTTTAAGCAGCAATTACAATATATCCGTATGTATGCCTTATGGTATAACAATCAACATTTCATTTTTTTTTAAATTACAGTTAATGTGACAAACACACTAATCATTTTCTAAATTTATTCATAAAGACATTAAACCAAAAAGTATCTATTAAACGAATAAAATGTTAAAATTAAATATAACTCAATAACTGGCAGAATTGTAATTGCACTGGCAACTTATTATTACTATTTATAATTCTTTATAAATCTGTTACGTTTAATAATGAATTTCGTACATTATTTCCGATGATTGTAGATTTATAAACGGTAATAAGTGTCTATAGATTGATATAAAATGATAATTTTGATGGACAAACATCAAACATACAAAGATTCGATTTAAAGGAAGATCCTTCATAAAGATCGTGCTCGTAGCATATTGAATTAAACGAGGTAAAAAAATTTGTAGAGGATTTTATTGATAGTTGTCCTTTTTCTTTTTCAGGTAGATGAACAATGTTTAAGAGCGTTAAATATATTTATATGTGGTTTCGGAACTTTGTACATGTGGGTGCAGGTTGGTAATTTACCCATAAATTAGTTCGGGAAATGATAGCAATAATTTATTATCGTATTTTTGTTTCAGTGCATCATAACGACATATATTTGTACATTGTTTTATGATAGACGGTTGACAGTAGTCCGGCAATGCCTTGCAAACGTGAGCTTCCCTGTTCTAGTGTTGATGGCAATATTCGGAACGGTCTCTTCGTTTTTACCTGAAGGTGAGATAAAACTGTTTGATGATAATTCATTCTTATAAAGTCAATTCAATTTTTACGTTCATTACGATATGATTTGTTTTCAATTAAACCTGTAAGGTGTAAGGGAAACGAAGCAGTATAAAGTATTTATTTATTAATTAGGAGGCTACGTTATATATTAAGAAAAACATTTTATGAATGTGTAGTTATATAAAAGTAGTGTTACAAAGTATATACCGATTAAAGGTTAACTTAACATGCAAATAAAAGTTGTTGCTCACTTAATGTTTACACTAATTGACGAAAAACAAAAAAAAATATCTTTATCATATATAACAGTGGGTGCTAACAAAATATATATCTGAATTTTGACATTAACTATGATATAAAATAAACTTGTAAATATTAGTATGATATAACTTTAAGCCTTTAAACCAGAAACATACTGGTGGTAGAGCTATATGCAAGCTCGTCTGGGTAGGTATCACCCACTCATCAGATATTTTACCGCAAAACAACAGTACTTGGTATTGTTGTGTTCCGGTTTGAAGGGTGAGTGAGCCAGTCTAATTACAGGCACAAGGGACAACACCTTAGTTCCCAAGGTTGTTGGCGCATTGGTGATGTAAGCGATGTTTAACATTTCTTACAATGCGAATGTCTATGGGCGTTGATGACCACTTACCATCAGGTGGTCCATATGCTCGTCCGCCTTCCTACTCTATAAAAAAACCTTAAAAAAAAAGAGAAATTAGTTCAACGGTCCAGTAACGTGATCGAATTAGCTCCAAACATTTTCATGTATAATATATAGTTCACTGGTACAATAATTGTAGGTATGTGGTTGACTATGTATTTCGTTTGAGCAACCTATGTACCGAACTGATGGTAAGTTTACAGTAAATTTAATCCTGTAACATGACGATTCAAAAGAGTTTACTTGAATAAAGAATATTAAAATTATGATAACGCATATTCGGATAAAAGTTCCGTGTATTTTTTGTTGAGTAGAAAGTAACCATTTTAACCCATGGGTATCGGAAGAGCCGACAAAGTTTTTATTTTAATGTTAAATGTAATTAACGGATCAGTTTGGCAAAAACAGTTGAGTTAGTATAGAATTAGTAAAAGGCAGGCAACCGACCGTAAAGTGTAAACTTTTCCTTGACCAAAAAAATAAAATAAAATAGAAAAGACAAATAATTGCTATGCATTAAAAAGTATAATTCGTTAATTAATTTTTAAATTGAAACGTGTGTTCTGATTTTGATGTTCCAGATGGTTCTAAAGGCGTCTACGTGTGTCATGTCGTCAGTTCTCTTTGTAGTTATATTTTGGCGGGAATATTCTGCATATTTTTACTGTCATTCGAAAGAGACTATGAATATTTTTCAGAGGTAAGACGTTGTGTTCGTTCAACATTTTATTAATTTATAATATTTAATATTTAAAAAAACTTTAATATAAATATAATTAATAAAATTTGTATTTATTATTCATTGGATGATTTAAAGTTTTGTGTACGTTCCAATTCCGACGTATTGTTTTCTGTTACCACGCTATTCTTCGTCTTTGGTAGTCGATTATTTATCCGCCTTTATATGTTATATTATAAATTCTAAACATATTTACTTCGTTTTAATGTGATTTATTTTATTTATTTACTTTTGGAATGCGAACAAAGTATACAAAAAATAAATCCTACTTAACTAAGGGTTTAGAGCTTAGTGACAGTCACTAAGTGCTCTAAAGTAATTGGACGTATATATGTATAAAAATAATGTAAAAATAACAAAATTACAAATTAAATAAACAACAACAAATATCTCAAAAATACGTCATAGTTTACGTTTCTTTTTTACTAAAGAAGTCAATGTCATATGTTTTTATAATGTTTTATACATTAGCATTTTTAGTAGGTCAGTCAGATCATAAATGAATACTTCATTTTAATTCAAACTACGTTACATAATGTAACAATTTATGTTACAACATGATTGTCAGGTACTTGTTTTCTCATGCCTACGATAAGAATCGTTAGAGGTTACTTTCATTGGTAACATTGTTATTTAACGAACCGTGAAAATTAAGAACATTCGTAGGAAATGTTTCAAAATCGAAGCTTGGTTTTTAATTGTTCTAAGTGTTAGGGCTTTGTGCAAGCTCGTCTGGATGATTACCAGTCCTGATATATTCCACCACCAAACAACAAGACAGTATTATTGTATTCCTGTTTGAAATGTGATTATAATAGTGTTATTACAGGCACAAGGGGCATAACATCTTAGTTTCCAAGCTGGCATTAGCGATGTAAGGGATGGCTTACATTTTTTAAACAGTGTCAATGTCTATGATTGGTGGACACTTATCACGTGGCCCACATGCGAAGCTGATTGGCTATTTTGAATAAAAATTAGGAACGTTTACAGATGTTTGAAAATCGAAGCTAATGTGTATATTTCCCTTTCAAACCAATAAAAGAGGCAAGCCTGGATGTCGGCTCTGAGTCAATACGCTTATGAAGGAAAAAAACACTCTTAAGGCTCATCAAACAATAGTTCTCGTCCCGATAAACACACTACATATTTTTTTACAGGGATTAAGATCTGACCTGTTACTCGATGACGCCTGTTCTCTGAACAGTGCGTCACTCTCCGACGTCGACAGCATATTTGGGACGCAAGAGCTTATATCGAACACGATGGTCATAAAGGGGAGCATTACTTGCGGTAAAGTCTCCTGACCCGAGGCCGTGCCCTCCTCGGGCACGGTACAGCAGCATACTACGAACTATGCTCCAAGTAAAAGTTATGGAAGTTTTGATAGCACTAAAGTTGAAGTTAAAAGTAATATAGAAAACAATAATATCGAACATATATCACCAATACGAGATAGTATTATGGATAACGACAGTGGTATGTCGTCAGGTGAAAACGATGATTCCATGAGGTACGTTTATAATCGTAATAGAAATGTTAGTGATAGTTTAAGATCAACCGTAACGGATAATGTAGTAACGAAGTGCCTAACCAATAATAATCGTTGTGCTGTGCTCTGGAATGAGATTCCAATTCCAAGTTGTTCAAATGTTAATAATAATAACGTCCTTAAAGCAACGGGCCCGTTCAGGTTGACCTTGGACGAGGCCGACGAAGTGGACGGCGATGGAAATAACATAATCGATTCGGATTTTATTGTGATAAATGTATCGTGTGATGTCAATAATGACGTTTGTGATTCAAGGATGTGTGAGTCTGTTGTCGGTACAAATGTTTATACCGTCGATTGTGATAATTCAAGTATTCTTAATTTAGATTCGAATCGCAGCTTAGTTCCTGTTTCAAACAACGAATTAGTTAAATCCGAGAGTCAGAAGTTGGTAAGTCTATCTCTCTCGATACTCCTTGCGGCTCTGCTACAAGCGATGCGCTGTTTTGCCCAATTCTTAGAAGACATTGTTACTCCTCAGAGGTTATAGTATAATTGTGTTCCAATAATATTTTTGTGCAGTATTGTATTCGCTAGTTATAAGAACTATTACTATTATTTATATTATCATACAAATGTCAATAATATATTTAACTACCCCCTTTTAAATGTTGTTTCATTTTGTACACTTTAAACTTTTTTGTTTTTTTTCATTTTAAATATCATATTCGGGTACTTTCGACCCGCCTTTTGGCTGTCATGATCACGAAATGACATTTTATTTATAATCACTAGTAAAACCCGGCAGATGTTATCTTGTCTGTGTATAAATAACATTTGTCGTTGCGATTGGTTGAACGGTAGGAGTTACTGTGCTGCAATAAAATTACTGGTGGTAGGGCTTTGTCCAAGCTCGTGGATAGGTATTACCCACTCATTAGATATTCTACCACAAAATACCAGCATTTGGTATTGTTGTATTCCGGTTTGAAGGGTGAGCGGGTCAGTGTAATTACAAGCACAAGGGACATAACATCTTAGTTCCCAAGGTTGGTGGCGCATTGACGATGTAAGCGATGTTTAACATTTCTTACACTGCCAATGTCTATGGGTGTTAGTGACCACTTACCATCAAGTGGCACATATACTCGTCCGCCTATCTATTTTATATATTAAAAAAACATAGTATAAAAAGGTTCTCATGAAAAATTGCATGGTGTGATAATTTCCATGGTACAGGGGGTATTCCACTTTCGAAGTCTATTATTCTGTCAATTGGGATGATTCTAGTTACAACTGGAGCAGCTATCTGTCGAAATGTCGGGAAAAATAATAAAAATTAATACTTCTTAATATGATCTTATATCGCGGCTAAAACATGGTTTACAAAGAAAAGTCAAGCATTTTTCATAATAATTTAATAAATAATACCGAACGTTATACAAATGAGGCTACTATACACACACAAGAAATAAATTATGAGGTTAAATAGGTCATTGGTACACTAAACGAATTATTTTCTATTTATTGTCTCAACATTATTCCACTAGTGGTTTATAACGATGCTTCATTGATCACTGTTATCAGTCTGTTGTTTGTGTTATGGCACTTTTTCTTCGATTTGATTGAATTTCTGTGATGTTCGGGCGAAGTGTTCTGGTTTTCCTGATTGGTGGAAGGCTGCGGGGAGTTTGAGTTAGCGACGACGATGGACCATCGCCGTCCCCGACGTTCGTTCAAGTTAGGAATCTCTGCGATTAGATTGTTCTCGTATTCGCTTAGCATCAAATAGTTTTCCACCTGTATAATAAAGAATTAAAATATTATACAGATTTTGTGTATGAACGCGTTTGTCTGAAAAACTATCTCTGTGTTATGAAAAAAATAGTTCGGAATGTACTGAGGAAGAACCGGCAAGAAACTCGGTAGTTACTCTTTTCCGACAAATATTATTTAGTCTGCATGGAGATCAACGAATAATTCTTATTTCATGCTTGTTTATCGGCTATTTATTTTTTTGTCGAATATTATTAATCAAAGCCTTTTTAAGCAAGTACTTATGGTTTATGATACGTACAAATATAATATTTAGGTGATTAGGACTTTGCACCTGGGGAGCGACTCTCTCGTTGATTATATCTATAAGTATTTTTGTGTTGAGGCTTGAAGAGTGAGATAAGTAGCATAAAAACAGAAATAACTGAATTCCTAGTTGTTAGGAATATTTCAAAACTATAAAAAGTACTAAAAATTGTCTATGATCTCATTTCGATATCTTTTATAAGAGTATCGATAGTCCGCCTCAAGGCTGCGTTCACAAGGTCTATCAATTCTCAGTGACAATTAATACGTTAATAGTTTATATGAACTTATTATATTACAATAATACACTAGTGTTGGCGGCAAATTTACGAAAGATGAAATGATTTATACTTTTGCATTGTTGGTAACCAGTGTGACCACTCACCAACTGGTGGCTTATTTGCTTGTCTTGTTTTATAAACTATTTAAATTTTAACTTTATTTAACAACTCTTACGAATAATTAAAATATAAATCTCACTTGTATTTAGAAGATCAAATTAAATTACCTTATTACAGCTAGTAATACAATCTCCCCCACAATCCAGGTCCTCTAACAGGTGTTCCGGTATGTCTAGATCTAAATCTAAGTCTAATCCTCCTTCTTCGCTGATGCACGTCAGTTCTGGAGGGAGATTGGGCGGGGGGGATCCAAGGCTACCAGGGCCGATGCTATCTAGTAATAGATCTCGGCCCGCTCTACCTGGTGCTACTAGCTCTGCACCTAGGACTATATGTAAAGGGATTATTTAAAAAAAATTCTTATATGTTCTGTCCTTGTGTATTGCCATAAATAATGTCATTATATTTATCTTTATAGGTCAGTCATAATTAAAACGTTACATTTTAAATTAACTTTTGTGGTAGGGTTTTTGAGGCGTGATTTAATATCGTAACTAAGATAAAAAATGTGCTTTTTATATTGAACAAAAAACTGGATGAATGATACGGAATTAAAAGATAATTATTGCTAATAGTGATGAGTATGTGCGTGTATTTATATATTTGTTATAAAATAACGTGACGTATATATTTGTATAAATGAAGGAGGTGGTTAAGGTATGTGTGTTACCTAATGCAGTTGCAGCTCCGGTAGCGGTGCGCGGCTCGCGATCACGATTCCGTGACGTAGCTGTCGACTCGCAACCAACCGTACCGCCATTTTCTCTGAAAAAAAAAAGAATAATACTATGTTATAAATACATCATTATTTTTTTATATGAAGGCAAGGACGGGCAAATGGGCGCCTGATGACAATCGCCACTGCCCATCGATATTGATGATGCAAGAAATACAGTAGTAGTTGGACTGATAGAATATCTGATGACTTGGTGGTATCCAGACGGTTAAAAAAACCCTAGATATAAAGGTCCAGGCTAGAAAATGTGAATCTTACCTGATGATCGCAGGTTCAAACTTAGGCAAGCACCACTGAATTTTCATGTGCTTAAAATGTTTTTAAATATAAAAGGTAAAGAAAAACATACAACAACTCGCAAAATAAACTCGAAACCTGCTGCGTCAAATATGGGTTGTATCTTATTGAAATAGTTGTGTGAAACACTGGCGTGACATTTCCGCTTAAAAGGTGACTTAACTAGTGTATAATAGACAAGGGTCATCATCTTAGTTCCAATACTTGGAAGCTCATTGATTGTGTAAGGAACAGTTAATTTTTTTACATTGCCAATGTCTATGGGGAGATGGTATATTTACCACCTGGAGAACCATTTGCTCGTCGGTATTCCTATTTCAAAAGGATATAAACTCCGCCTGACGGTCAACGTACTTGGTGTGTTTGTTAGCGACGCTGCGACGGTGCAGGTCGATGCAGAAAAGCGACAGGGAACCGATGAGTGAGCACGTTGAGCTGAAGTAATAACCAGCTTTGCCGCCGCAACCCACATTTATGTACCCTGGTTAAATATAAAGATTAGACTCATCATCTTATACAGAAACATTATACTTGTTTTTATTCAAATTCTTTAGTTACATGCATTCGTCATCCGACTGAGTTAAAATTTTGGTACTCCTTTTTAGTGGGACATTAACAGGCTGTTACTGTAGTGCTGTTTGGACGTGCGTGAAGATTTCTGTCATGTAGGTGGTGCCTGAGTAGTATTGGATATTTTTTTACAAAAAATAAATAAATACCATCATACAAATAAATAGAAGCCATCAATGCAAACCAAAAGGGCAAATAGCTGGTACTTTATTATATTGCGATTAATATGCCTTTCAATATCTTAATCAATCACTTTAATTTTACTTATTTGTTAATATGGCATCTTATGTATTTGCAAATACAAATAAAATTCCGTAAGCCGTAACAGCCTGTGAATGTCCCACTGCTGGGCTAAAGGCCTCCTCTCCTCTTTTTGAGGAGAAGGTTTGGAGCTTATTCCACCACGCTGCTCCAATGCGGGTTGGTAGAATTCACATATGGCAGAATTTCAGTGAAATTAGACACATGCAGGTTTCCCCACGATGTTTTCCTTCACCGTAAAGCACGAGATGAATCATAATCACAAATTAAGCACATGAAAATTCAGTGGTGCTTGCCCGGGTTTGAACCCACGATCATCGGTTAAGATTCACGCGTTCTTACCACAAGGCCATCTCGGCTTTAAAAATTAAATAAAATTGCAGAAATCGAATTGCTTTATAAGTAGCGTTTTTTATTTTATTATTCCTTATTTATTATTCCTTTATAAGTAGATTATTATAGTTGATTACCTACAGTAGGTACATATATATATATATAAAAAAAAAAAAAATAAAAAAAAATATTTTGGTACCGTCGTAGTAATATTATACCTGATAATGGCACCCCAATAGCGATGGGCACGGCCTGCGAGCACTGCACGAAGCCCCATGTGCGCGCAAAGTTTCGAGAACGTACTCGTTCGTACGTATACATTTTTAGTGAATAGTGGTATCCGCCGCAAAAAATACCTGCATAAATATACATTTTAGGGTTAAAAATATATTCATTAACAATATGAAGTTAAAATAATGATACAAAACATAAATAATTACCGTAGACCCACGCAAACATCACATATCCTCTATACGAGCCTTCAACAGCGGTTAGCGCCATTGTGGCTAACGCACACACAAACACGGCAGCTTGGGTGAGGTACTGTCTGGCGATACGGCACTCAGCTGAGTTCTGCCGTACTAGCAGACCAAACGCCGCACATCCTACTGCCCATGCTAAACCAAGGTATGCTTGCAGTAGCTCTGCTGTGTCGCCTAATCCTAAAAATATGTTTATTTTTACTTTTAAATTTATAACTACAACCTAAAACAAAATGTAGCTGGCTGTTAAAATAAATTATTTCATTACTAACCTTCTTCTTCGGCATGATAAGCTAAATAAAATATCGGCGTGTTAATCCCAAACGCTGATATTCCAGTCGACATAAGTAAGATTCTCACAGTTTTAGACCGCAGAGTAGAAAAGTCAAAAAACGGTTGCCTGTCGTCCGTTTTATTTCTATCCTTCATTTTCCGTTTGATTTTGTTCTGGTTTTTAAGATGCAGTATGGCACGACGTTGTGGGTGGTACAAAGAGGCGGAGCGGTAAAATGTTCCAAGTATAAAAGTGACAAAAACCACTCCTGTAACCGCTTGTAGACCCAATCGCCAACCGATAGCTCTGAAATCATTTATGGTATTATCTTGAATCATATCGGACTATTTGGAATATGTGAACCTTATTCTAATATTGAGGATTACAGCCTTTGGGAATAACGCTGGCTGTACATGAATATGTACGTAGTATCTTCATTTCCTAAATTTGGCACATTTTGGCACAGATAATTGTAGCTTAATAAAATTAAAATATGACTGTTTATATAACGAATGTTTACCTGATGGCACTTTTGATGAAAGTCGACATGACGGCTATGCCGAGACCGCTGCCACTTACAATGAAGATCTCCACGAGCTCTCTTCTCCTTTTGAAGTATTGAGCCACCATTAACGTTGAGCAGTCTCGGGTTAAGCCGACGCCTACACCTACGACGGTCCCTGAAATTGTTAAAAAAATAATTGATTTAATTATATGATGTTGTCATTATTTTTTTAGTTAAGTTTTTCTGTTTGTCTTTGATATTATTGTTATGTGTACAGTACACTTTTCACCCGGAGACCGCTACGTCTCGCCTTCACACACTTTTAACCTGCTTTATTCGCTTTGTTGTGATAATGTCTTATGTGTAGTAAAGTTTTGAAATAAATGAATATTTATTTTAAATCTTATGTTTCAATATATTTAAGAAAATTTTAAATAAGTGTAACGGTGCGAATATACACATAAATTTATTATATGAATTTTTTTACCTATCCATATACTTATTTTTTTTAATATATTCATATACTACTCGGTAAAAAATAAATAAATAAATAATCAATTATTGTTCATTCCTTAATATAATTTTACTAGTAAATTAATATTTGAATATCGGTTATTGTTATTATTAAGCTAAGTATAGAATTAACAATTATCTTTATTTCACTAAATAAAAGTTATGACCAGTTAAATTTATAAACGATCTCATCAATTTTAGGCGTTATATTTATAGCTTAATATTATATATTACTTACACTCCATACATATCGAATACCAAAAGCGTGTACTAATCCTATAACCGTGAACGCGTTTTGTGCGTCAAGATTAATGAACATTTCCGTAACAGCCTGTGAATGTCCCACTGCTGGGCTAAAGGCCTCCTCTCCCTTTTTGAGGAGAAGGTTTGGAGCTTATTCCACCACGCTGCTCCAATGCTGGGTTGGTGGAATACACATGTGGCAGAATTTCAGTGAAATTAGACACATGCAGGTTTCCTCACGATGTTTTCCTTCACCGTAAAGCACAAGATGAATTATAATCACAAATTAAGCACATGAAAATTCAGTGGTGCTTGCCCGGGTTTGAACCCACGATCATCGGTTAAGATTCATGCGTTCTTACCACTGGGCCATCTCGGCTTAATGAACATTTAACGAAGAGTAAATGCGATAAAAACCAGCATTTTTAAAATCCTTATTAATATTGTAAATGTGTCAGTAATTTGGTACGCTTTTACGTCTTAAATATTCAATCGATCATAAAGAATGATTTTATACCAGGAGTCCAGAAAAGGACAGAGGGTGTCTTAAACTATGAAAGAGCTGAAACTCTAAAAATACCAAATTTTAACAAGAATCACCTTACTGCTTCAGATGCCACTTGCTATTCAAATTAGTTGAAATTATCGAAAACAAAAATTAGTGGAAACAGAATTTAAAAAAAAATGTAAAGCATTTATATCAGCAAATTTTCGAAACGATACGGAATATAAACAAAATATATTTAAGATTTCTTGAAATAGCAAAAGTTTCGTTTAAAATGAGCAAATCGTTAAGTATATATCTGTCACTCTCCTGATTCGTACTGCAACTGAATTTTAGTTAAAAGGTATAAATCGTCCGACATAGTTATGAGGTCACCTATTTACACCAGGAGTCCAGAAAAGCACTGAGTTGAAACTATGAAAATATCACATTTGAGCAACAATAGATCACCGTACTGTTTCAGCTGCTGCTTGCCATTCAATTTAGTTGAATGTATTCATATGTTTATAATAATATATATGAATGGCATTAAGTTTTGCAAAAAATAGTGGGTTTGTTACTCTCCTAAATTGTACTGTAACTGAATTTTGTTGAAAGATTTAAATCGTCCGACAATGTTATAAGGTCACCTATAACTTATCATAGTATTTGCGACTCTTATTATAAATAAGAAGTATAAATAGAAAGAACATAATATATTTCGAGAATTTGTATATTCAAACAGGTTGGTTTTAATAATGCATTTCGCGATTTTTTTAATTCATTGAACAGATGATGTTTACCGCTTTTTAACCCTAATGTATGGAGAACCATAGATGACAAGGTTCTTTTCAGGTTAGGGTATTTCTTTTCAGAACTAGACGTAGTGTGCCTACCTATACTACATTATTTTATTATTGCACGTTAGCATTTTTGAATACTTTGCATAATGTTCCCTGCGTGCTAACGCGCTCAAGAATCACTATCCGAATTCGACTCTAACGCACGTGTATTCTTAAATTTAGATAATTATAAAATATAGTTCATATGTATATGTATGTACTTGTTTTTTTAATTCACACTCACAACAACCAATCACAGGCACACTGGTGGTAGGGCTTTGTGCAAGCCCGTCTGGGTAGGTACCACCCACTCATCAGATATTCTACCGCAAAACAGCAATACTTGATATTGTTGTGTTCCGGTTTGAAGGGTGAGTGAGCCAGTGTAATTACAGGCACAAGGGACATAAAATCTTAGCTCCCAAGGTTGGTGGCGCATTGGCTATAAGCGATGGTTGACATTTCTTACAATGCCAATGTCTAAGGGCGTTTGGTGACCACTTACCATCAGATGGCCCATATGCTCGTTCACCTTCCTATTCTATAAAAAAAAAAATGCCCATACCACGCGAATTTATAACTCTTCAACTTTTCAACTATTGGTGCTACTCTCATACTTCCTCTGATATACTCGTTTCTAAGTAATAGTAAGTAGTAAAAGTAGTTTTACATTTGTGGCAAATTATATAGCTAGAATCGCTAATAATAACATAAAATTCTTTAAATGCGATATGCAATTTTTGTAGTAAGCTCTTATCTCTATAGTATACCATAAAACGAAGAGAACAGCATCATAAATATGCCGCCACTGAATCTAGTTCAGTGAAACAGTGGAAGTAATAAAGTTGGACCGTCTGACAGCACGTGAGAACTATAGGGGACTCCTCCAGGATACGGTCGCTTATCGCACAAAGGGTTTTCGATGAAACATAGAGAATATATTCGATTTATACCTAGCTAGATCTAATATATCATGTTGATTTCGTTATGTCCAAAAGTTTTACGAATTCCATGTTAATTTGCAATCATAATTAATTCATTGAAATTGCAAAACAATAATCAAAATAATTTTTATTCAAGTAGGCTCTTACGAGCACTTTTGGATCATTTTACAAGATTATTTTTAATATAAACTACCACCGGCTTGAAAATCTATTAAAAAAATTAATGAGTTTCTAGTGATAGTTAAATGCCAAATCGTCTTTTATTGCAGTCTTCATTTATTTTTATATTAAAGAACCTACAATCTGACCCCGTGGTAGCTACATATATAAATACAAACATATTATGTAATTTGAACAACATGTTAATGACGGTTCGAAAAAATTCTCGTTTATTTTTATTAAGAAACGTAACTGTAGTTCATATATTATGAGATTTAATAAACAAAAAAGAATAAACATTGATTTTATTGGCCGATATTCTCGGTACAATTTAGATTCTGAATCGGTGTTTCGGAATATAGCTAACAATACATATGTACATATGTAACTTAAGCACGTAAATAATTCCAGGATGCTTGGCTGAGAATGAAACTACTTGAATTAATAAATAATTTATTTTCATTTCGTTTTATAAACCCTTCTTCGTAACTTGTATATTTTCTTTTAGTAAAGCCGAATATAGTTTAATGTAGTCTCGTTTGACCTGACCTTATTATTTATAATAAAAAGATAATTGATGTTTGAGAAAAGGGTAGTTAATTTTGTTCTCCCAATAGTTTTTAAATATTTTTTAAATAATCTTTACAATGAAATGAGAAATCATATGAATTCTAATAGATTATTTTAATAATGACTATGTTATTTACAAGTTAGTTGATCAGGGCCGGATTTAAAGGTCTAAAGGCCCCGGGGCAACAAAGGAGTGGCCATTAATTATTTTCCAAATAAATTGAACAATTTTAAAATCAGTCGTGTGTTTTTATGATTCATTGCGGAACAAATTAAATTTAACTACCATATATCCATGTATTTATATCCGGATGCAGTATAATATAAACATTTTACTATATATATTAAAATGCATTTATAGTGTAAATGTTTATGTAACATAAAAGTGTTTACTCATCGGAATTGGGATGATTTTTGTTTGATCCACAACAGAGATTTTCTATCTCTAGAACACTGTATGGTTCTCCGGCCCTGTTATTCGATACATTTTTATGAATAAGTATTCTTAGCATAATTTATAGTAAAACAATGCGATAATGCGATAATGCAAAAGTAGAATCCTTTGTATATCTTATTCTATTCTTTGAATTATAAAGTAGAAATATAAAGGCAGTTCCATTCCGTCCGTATTGCATTACATTGGATAAAATTGCGGCTTAACATTTGTAATGTTTTGTCGCCCGATCGCTACGTTTGTTCTTGCTTTTAAACTAAACGACATCGTAACGACATTCGTTTTAGTCGAATAAAATTATATTTCTTATTTGTAATTGGTGTAGCATATAATGCTTTTACATTATAAAAATGTAACTTTATTTTCTTGTTCCTACCTTCTGTCTTGTTTGTTACAGTCTTTAATTTATTAGTTATTATCAGGTGTTTTTTATGTTATAGACAGGCGGACGAGCAAATACGCCACCTGATAATAAGTGGTCCACCGCCCATAGACATTGGCGAGGTAAGAAGTAATAACTATTCCTTACCTCGCCAATGCGCCACCAACCTTGAGAACTGTGATGTTATGTTGTAATGTTCCTTGTGCCTGTACCTAGTTACACTGGCTCACTCAACCTTTAAACCTGCACGCAACAATAGTAAGATTGCTACTTAGCGGCAGAATATCTAATGAGTGGGTGGTACCCACCCGGACCACTAAGATGTGTTATTTACATTATTTTTTTTTTATAGAATAGGAAGGCGGACGAGCATATGGGCCACCTGATGCTAAGTGGTCACCAAACGCCCTTAGACATTGGCATTGTAAGAAATGTTAACCATCGCTTACATCACCAACTTTGGGAACTAAGATGTTATGTCCCTTGTGCCTGTAAGTACGGTGTTTTGCGGTAGAATATCTGATGAGTGGGTGGTACCTACCCAGACGAGCTTGCACAAAGCTCTACCACCAGTAAAAATAATGGTAGGTGGGCTTATAACATTGTCGGACTATATAAATCTTTTAACTAAAACTCAGTTGCAGTACGAATGGGGTGAGTGATTATTCTTAACGATTTTCTCATTTTTACGTGCAGAAAGCTCATGCTATTTTAAGAAATCTTACATAATTATATTTTGTTCGTATTCCATATTCTTCCGGAAGTTTGTTATAACTTATGTTAGCTTGATAAAATAATCATGTTTTAATTTCAAATAAGTGTTGAGCATTTTGTAAAGAATAGCCGTGCCTATTGAAATAAGTCTGCATTATGAAAATAATGTAATAAATTATAATTTGTGTTATTGTTATATTTACTACAAAACATGTGAATTTTGCTGGTATTTTTATATTGTATATTTAAATATTTCGTATTTTTGATAGTTGTAGCTCTATTTTGACTACCGGTTTCGGGGAATATTATATTATTATTAGTCAGTTGAGCACTTGATATAATTTCTCATTTTTGTATTTTAAAAGTAAGCACGGCAATCATCATTGAGCTATGAAACAAGATGGTTGTTAACACTGTTGATATCATAATGAGTTGCATTAAAATAATAAAATTAAGACGAAGAAGAGTGTTTGAATTTTAATACCTGCAAAGTGAAAATTTTTAACACTTACTTCAATGTTTTAAAATTAAATTTATTTAAAATGTTACAATGTTAGTCTCGTTATACTAGTAAGAAATGTCAAAGTAATATTTATGATTGCTGCATGCACAGATTTATAAGAAAAATACTAATAAAATAAATCTGTACTCTCCTAAAATAGATAGGCCATTTTATTATAATCATAATAAGTATTATCATAATAAGTATTATGATTATAATAAAATGGCCAATCAGGAGAGTAATAAAAATGTTTGGTTGCATTTAATGTGATTGTGAAAAATGCATTGCATAAATATTGCATTCCATATTTCATTTTAATGTATTTTTAGTTCTGTACTTTAAAAAAGGCAATCTAGTTTATCAGAGAAGCTGATTATTTATATACCTCCGCTGTTAACGTATATTGTTTTATATGCAAAGATTAATATTTTAAGTTTTTACTGACATTAATTTGTTTTCTTAACATCTGTCTTAATTTATATTCTTAGGAATTGGCGCAATATATAAGCATTTACTAAATACAGCAGTTGGCTACAAGAAACTAACTGGTATTAACATATTCAAACAGTTCCTAATTACATTGATGCTTTGGGTACTCTGATTTAGATCAGCGATCGTATCGACCGCGGGAGTCTATCAAATTGCATTCAGCGCAAACTGTATTCTCAATTTAAATGCTAATACAATTTCTGCCGGTCGCAACGACGTTATCCTTGAAGACAGTCAGCTTAGCGCGTGCATTTATGCAATACACAGCGTTATTTTTGCGGCGCCATTTCATGGCGATAGAATGCGAATAGGATCACACGATGTTGCATTCTCTTCTATTACTTGCTTTATAAATGCTTCGTATTGTACATCGGTATTTTCGTATTTCAAGGAATTGTACGATTTGTTTTTAAATTATTGTTTATGTTACGCTTGTAAGTCTTTACAAATATTTTAAATGCGAAAGTAACTCTGTCTATCTGTTAAGCTTTCACGGCTAAAGCAATGAATGGATATGCTATGAAGCAAGCTTAGACTTAGGCTTTTTTATACGTAACATAATATCCTGCATAATATTATAAATGATTAAGTGAGTTTAGACTATTTGTTTGTTATACAGTCTTTACTATTCAACCGATTAGCATGAAATTTTGCATACATTTTTTCAGGGATACGGACATAGACTACCTAACAACTTGCCTTTCACACGCGGGCAAAGCCGCGTGCGGTAATTAGTGAACAATAAATACTACATTATTTCTTTGTAATAGATTACTATTTAATATGTAATAGTTGAATCAAGATCTAATAAGTATAAACAATTAATATTTCGTATTAAGTTTTGACTGATAGTTTAGATATGGATTCCGTTTGAAGTGTTCACTTTTCCATTTAAGGTAAGATAAGTCAATGCGAACAATTCAAATATTACAGTTATTACCTAATTATTATTTAGGTAAGAACTTGTATTAACCTTTGACCTTTGATTTGGCCTAAAATCTACCGTTTAAATGATATTATTTCAGACGTCATAAAGTCTTCGAAATATGCCTGATTCAATATTCAATTTATACATCCGGCTCGAATGTGCGGTTTATTGAATTACACTAATTTACCCTCAGTGCCAATTACGGCTACCTTTGATGTTCTTAAACGGGTGTGGGAGATGTAAGTGATAAAATAAATTGAGCTGTCAGTAGACTGGAGATTATACCAATTGTTTATTTTTGGAAATACACGAACAAATATATTTTCAATTTATATTTCATATTATAATCATTTCTAATTATAAATTCACAACTTTTTTGTATTATTTATATTTCAAAAATAGAATGATAAGCCGAGTAATAAATATATATTAGTAATCACACATAGTTCATATTTTTCTGTAATAAAATTACTGAGATTTGAATCTCCATGAATAAAGAATTATGAGTTAAATTTCATTGGATATTATTTTATATAAAAGTATTTTAATATATATTTTTATGTGCAATTAAGAAGAATAAAATAAAATCAATATAATGTGTCAAATTTAAATGTCAATGTTCTCTTGTTAAAATATTTTGATAATAAAACTTAAACGACTTAAAATTCTTATACGAGATAAGTATTTTTTAAGTAACGTTTTATGGCTAGTTACATAATATTTATTTGTTCTAAAATAATTGCCTCGCGGTCAATTGTAATATTTACCGTAACTGAAGAATAATTGATGGAATTGTGTAGCAAAGGACGTAAAAAGACAGCCCAAGGCGGCGACCAGCCCGCCTACGACCGCAGTGACGCGCGTTGACTTGCGCACGCAGAGCGCAACCGTAACTGGTGAAAGAGCAAGTGCGACGCCAGCTGAAATTGCGCCGAGGCAGCCTGAAAATAAAAAGACATTTTAGTTAACGACTAATTGACAGATGACTCTTTTTTATATAGAATAGGAAGGCGGGCGAGCATATGGGCCTGATGGTAAGTGGTCACCAACGCCCATAGACATTATAAGATATGAAAACCATCGCTTACATCACCAATGCGCCACCAACCTTGGGAACTGAGATGTTATGTCCCTTGTGCCTTTAATTACACTGGCTCACTCACCCTTCAAACCGGAACACAACAATACCAAGTACTGCTGTTTTGCGGTAGAATATCTGATGTGTAGGTGGTACCTACCCAGACGAGCATGCACAAAGCTCTACCACCAGTAAAGACTCAGTGGATAGTACACATGTTCTTAATCAAAAATCGCAGGTTTAAATTCGGACAAAATACTAGGATTTTGTTGCACTTAATTTGTGTTTGTACTATATATTATTACATACATATATTGTGGTCCGCGGCGAAGGAAAACATCATTTATTTATTTATTAAGGATCTCCAATAAAGGATACACACTTACGAGTACATTACATCGTGGAATAATATTTTTAAATATGTGTGCTCCTTCAATTAAAGGAGACCACAGCAACACATAAATATTGGCTTAACAGAAATTAAAAAAAAATTATAAACTAAATGTTACATAGTGGTACTCATTAAAACATAGGAACTAAAAAAAGGTAAACAGTGGTTAAACTAAGAGTAAATTGTGCAAATGTGAGTTACGAAATATATAAAAAAGCTACAAAAATTAAAATAACGAGTAATAATAAAACTTAAAAATAAAACCTTTAAATAAAAAACCAAAACATTATCTATTAAGAAACAATTTTTTAAGATATTTTTTAAACTTAGTTAATTCTGGGGTATATAATATCCAAGTCAGTGTGCTGTTTAGAAAGCGCATTATATATATGCAGATCCTTGGCAAAGCAGCATCATGATGAAATTTGGTGCTTCTTCTTTAAGACGTCTTTTTATCTTACGTTGCCTTGCTTAAATTGACTTGTCTAATGTTTTTAATTGTGTGTGACTACCCACAAAATGTTTAAGCGAAAAAAATTAGAGGAAATTTTATAATAATTGTAGTGGCACACTGAGATCATATTTTCATAATTTAGAGTTTAGGTAGCTTCCCTTTAAGTGCTTGAAAATTATGCGATGTGGAAAATGAGCTTATAGTGTAGTATATATTATATTTTTATGAGTAACTTATTTTAATTATATAATTTATAATCACTTTTGTTTTTTTTTAATTTTGTAATGTGTGTTGATGTTAACAGTTTTCTTTCTTTTTTTTTTTATTTGTATAGGCTAGCGCTTGACTGTTATCACACCTGATGGAAAGTGAGATACAGTCTAAGATGGAGCGCGCTTGCCTAGCAGATGCCTATTCTAGACTGTAAGGTACATTGTAGGTGGTGGGTAAAACAGAGGTCGGGAGGGTATTCCAGACCTTGGCGGTGCGTGTCAGAAACGAGGAAGCAAATCGTTTCGTACGTGTCTTAAATACGTCAACTACGTATTCTTCTTTCTTTCATAACACGAGTGTCAAAGGTACACTGACCTGACACTAACGTAGAAAACTTAATCTATGTCAAAGACTGAGACCCCGGAATATAACCACCTTGGTGAACATCAGTACTTGAGTTATCAGAAATGAGGCCTATATAAAATCAATATAATTTAACTTGTCTGAAGACGAGATCAAAGAGTTTTAAGCGCTTCAAATTAATAACATAAAAGTGAGTATTTGTGATTCGAGCACTTAAGCGGCCTTATAAATAACAAATAATATAATATTATTTTAATTCGTAAAGTTTTTCGAGACAGTGAATTGTAATCGAAGAGGCACGTAGGGATATAAATGAGAGGCGCTATATATTACGCGGCATAAGTGCACGACACGAGTTTAAGTGGCTATTAACCGCGAAAATTTCTTTAATTATCGAATCATCTGCGAGACAACGCGTACTTCGGTATATCACGTTTAGTTTACCGACGACGGTGGTAAAGAGATCTTGATACTTTTTATAGTAATTCAGAGTCATAAAGTAACGCGTGCAAGAACTTGTACATTGACCGCGTGCAGCGGTCTTGTACATTTTTTTAAACTCGTATGATTGATTTTGTATATATTATATTTTAATTTCGAGCCGTTATTTAGTAGATAAGCTAAGGGCTATTCTTCGTTTAAGCTTATACCAGCATGCTCTTCCAATGCGGATTTGATGTGAATTGAGCGCATTGACTGCTTTAGGAGTGGTTTCGTAATTCTGGCAGCCTATAGACGAAGGTATAAATATATATAATATTCTAAAATAAAAAAAGTTTTACGGACAAAGTTTTTTTATTAAAAGTAATAAATAACTAAAATATTATATTTAAATTTATGCTTCATATGTATGTATACTATATTATTAATTTTAATATGACTTTTAATATGACTGGCCCGTTGGCGCAATTGGCAGTGACCCCGCGTGGCAGGGTGTATTATGAATATAAGTATGAATTATGTACTTATGCATTTATTTAAAATGATATGTATATATATATGTATATATACTATTACTGATACTATCAGGTCCTTACATATGAAATTAGCGTTTTGTCGTACTGACCACTTTGATCTGAAATATCTCCTCTTTGGTTAAGAATTCCAAATTCAAATTTATAAATTTAGCTGGTACATTTGGGTTTTGAAAACAGTCATTCATTTGTTTTTTCCTCATTATTTTTTTATTTGGCGTCGCTTATTACCGCACAATGGAAAACATGAAATATCGTATATTCACGAGTACGATTTCAACCGTGGCACCAGTGCTGCAGAAACAGCTCGAAGGATTAATGATGTGTACGGCACTGGTGTCGCAAAAGAAAGCACGGTACTTTTTTGGTTTCAACGTTTTCGTTCTGGAAATTTCGACCTTCAGAACCAACCCCGTGGACGGCCGGAGACCAAAGTGGAAAATGAAGAATTAAAGTTATAATAAGTTGAAGCGGATCCATCACAAAGCACTTCAGAGATGCAGGCTTCGGGGTAAGTGAAAAAACTGTATTAAACCACTTGAAGCAAATCAGGAAAATAAAAAAACTTGAACAATGCGTACCTCATGAATTGAGTGAATCGAAATTGCAAACACGCGTCGACTGCTGTGTTACTTTGCTCAACCTACACAATAATGAAGGGATTTGAAATCGAATCATTACTTGTGATGAAAAGTGGATACTTTACGATAATCGGAAGCGCTCGTCGCAATGGCTGAATCCTAGAGACCCAGCCAAATCCTGCCCTAAACGAAAATTGACTCAGAAAAAGTTACTTGTGAGTGTTTGCTGGACTAGCGCCGGTGTCATTCACTACAGCTTTCTAAAATCTAGCCAAACGGTTACTATAACTGGACAACGCAAGACTACACACTGCACAACAAACAACCACTAAGTTAGATGAGCTACAATTGGAACGTCTGCGACATCCACCGTACTCCCCGGACCTTGCTCTAACAGATTACCATTTTTTCCGGAATTTGGACAACTTCTTACAAGGAAAAAAATTCAACTCCGATGCGGCAATCCAAAACGCCTTCAAAGAGTTTATTGATTCTCGCTCCCATGGTTTTTTTAGTAAAGGGATCAATGAACTACCTATGAGATGGCAAAAGTGCATAGATAGCAACGGTGCATACTTTGATTAATTAAATATATTTTACAAAAAAAAAATTCACTTTATATTCCTCCCGTACAAAACGCCAATTTCATTTGTAACATAATATTACATAATAGGCATAAGTATCCTCCCTTAGAAATAGACGATCGTGTATGTATTTCATTAATATATTCAATTATATGTTTAATTTTAACTAAATGAATTACGAATACTTTAATTAAACAGTCCAACACAGCTGTTACTTCCAGTTCAAGATTGTAATTATTAAAATATTCGTAAAGCGTAAAAAATATTAAGCTCTTATTGTCTATGTGTAATTAACTGAAAACATAAAAATTTATCTGAGCCCCAATATATAATGTCTGGCAACATTATACCGAGAATTTTTCTTCGTTTCTCTGTCACTTTTTCTAAGTATACGTCCAATTAAAATAACGATTAATGGGATGTGTTTATACGAAAAGGATTTAGTGTTCCATTCATTTGCCATCTTTAGTCTCTGTGGCAACATTCGAGCATAAATCATGTCCTTTATCTTTATCGCTACGTTAAGAATAACCGCATTTCATTGGAGGTTCGGATTCACAACAATTATTCAAGACATTCCTGCTTTGCAGTGTTATTCTATTTAAAAATTGAAATGGCTGTATTGAAATTCTAAATTATTACTAAAATGTAATGAAATTCGAAAAAGGTTTTTAAAACAATCTAAATATATATTTTTAATTTTTGATAATATTACGAGTTCCATATTTAATTTTTTTATTGTTAAATATTATATTTTGAATAGAAATTTTTCAAAAATAATGTTTCTTTTTCCAAACACACACACATACACAAAAACTACTAATTAGATTTATATGATACTTTTGTATTGGTTTCAAAACGAACATAGGTTTTATAATTTTAGTATGTTTGTATGTTGATTTTACAGATGTATAAATATATTTGGTCACATTTGGTAACGTGAAAATATGTTTAATACGTGAGTCTAACCTATGACGTACAAATTTTGTTTTACAAAAGTGAATCTGCTCATATGTAAAGGCCAGTATCATTTTAATAAGAAAGACTAGAAGAGATAGAGAGAGAGAGAGAACGTCAAAATAGTCTCTTTAGTTTGAAAGCACTAATCATACAATGATATCGCTGGACCATTGTCTCAAAACAGTTTCACAGTAAAGTTAAGTTCACAACTGAGGCGAATCAAGGGGCTGACAAACATTCAGTAAGTTTTGGACGAAAAGTTTTGAAGTTCGTCGACATTTTAAGTGGCAACGCATCAGAGTAACCGCAAAGCACATACAGTGAAGAATTATTCTGCTAGACAATGTTTAATCTAGCAACACAGATTGATGAGCGTTGCTTTGTCTTAACTTTGTTTATCTGTTTCAGCCATCACGCCATGTATCTAGTTTTCCAGACGAAACAAAAGCGAATTAATGAAAATCTTATTATCTGATTATTTTTGCGCTGGACAAATATAATTGACCTTTACAATCATTCTTATTTTTAAAAGGTTTTTATTTAGATGTCCAAATATTATTTTTATTTATGATAATAAAAAAAATAACTAAAAACAAAAATAGTAATGTAAGATACTCCTAAGAACTTTAATTAAAGAAAATAAATAAATATGGAACAAAATAACTACTATCATAGAGTTTAGTTAATAAAATAAAAATATGCATTTATTATATATAGGTATAGCTATGATATATATATGTATATGTATTTTGAGTGACATTTTTGAGTGACCATTAGTTCACTCAAAAAATTCGAATAAACAACTTATAATCGATAAGAAACATTGCAAATTATATTTCACAATGCTATGCTTAATTATAGTTAATTCAATTGAGTGTTACGTATTTAATCGATGTTCGAATATTTATATACAGTCTCTTAAATTAGTTTTAAATAGCAAAAGTTGGTAGAAGATTTATTTCACGTTTAATGCTCTATGTGAACATTTTTTGTATTAAATTTTTATCTTAACATATATAGTTCTTGGATGGCATAGAGTAAGTTATATTAGAAAATCTTCTATCGATTTAAATACAAACAGTATTTAACTGTCTGGACTAAAAATCAATTGAAATGATTAATGTATTGTTCAAATTTTGTATTAAATATTTTATAAAACCGTAGCTATTGTATAGGAATATACGATTGTGTAATGGACAAGTTTGTTCTATAGTCAATAACAAATGCATCGGATCGTATGAAAAGATCTTTCGTTTGGTACCAATAGAAAACGATATTGAATGGAACTTTTGCCGTCTCATCGTCTTTTTCATGTTTATTTATAGAACCAATACAATAAACGTACAAACTTACTTTACAATATATTAATTTGACAATTATGTGAATTTATTTTAAGAGATAAAAGTTTTATATTAATATTTGTGATTCAATTTTCGTAAAAAAACTTTTTTATAAATAAAAGGCTATTTATGATTATACGATGCGATTCCGGTATAAAGCCGAGATGGCCTAATGGTTAAAATGCGTGAATCTTAACTGATGATCGTGGGTTCAAACCCGGGCAAGCATCACTGAATTTTCATGTGCTTAATTTTGTTTATAATTCATCTCGTGCTTGACGGTGAAGGAAAACATCGTGAGGAAACCTGCATGTGTCTGATTTCATTGAAATTCTGCCACATGTGTATACTACCAACCCGCATTGGAGCAGCGTGGTGGAATAAGCTCCAAACCTTCCCCTCAAAAGGGAGAGGAGGCCTTAGCCCAGCAGTGGGACATTAACAGGCTGTTACTGATGCGATATTTTAATATATAGTTGTACAAATAAATACATTGATGTTTCGACCAAAATTCTTTATCTATTTATGCACTGTGACAAGCAAATGTTACCAAGTACATATGTAGTGCGTGTGATTGAAATTAATTTTTTGTGCATATATTTAGTCTTTTATAATTGATAGTAATTTATAAAATCTACGATAATTTTCAATGTAGTCATATAAATATATAATTATATTTATGACTTAATATAATTGTATATAAACAAAACGATGCAACACTGCAATTTAACTTGTAAGTATTTTTCTTATCCTTTAACAGATGTTGAGTGGACTTCGTAACGACAAATGTGCGACAAATACGAGTAGTATATTAATATTATACTTCAACTTTATGATATGGAACACATGCCGTTGACGTGGCCTGTGTTTTACGGATGAGTTTTAACATTGCTTTAAACTTTTTTTAGGGTTCCGCAATTGAAAGACAACAAATTTAGTAAAAATATAAGTTTTTTATATTCGCTATTAAAATATAGGTATTAAATATAATAACCCATCTGGGGTTAGGTTTTGATACAACATAAATTTTAACAGTTTGTATATTCCTGTTTCGGTTTTTTTAGGAGTAAAATAATATTTTATGTGATAACTAATTGTATGTACCAGATGCTGGATTACCTACCTGATAAGTAAATATTTAAAAAAAAGTACAGCTCTACTATTTAACATATATTTCTGATTATATATTTTTGTGTCAGGTAAGAGTTTTTGTAAAAAAACAAATACACATCGGACTCGTGTAGATATTTTATAATTAGGATTTTTGTTTATGTGTTCATACAGGCTTAGATACCATATTGACAAATATTGCCCTAGACTTCATTGATCTAGGTCTGGCTAGATATATAGCCGAGCTGGTTCCTGAGGTCCTGGGTTCAAACCCCGGGTCAGGCCAATAAAAAAGTTATTGGGCTTAGTAGCAGTCTTGAGTCGAAATTGTGTATACTCCCGTGCCTCAGAAAGCACGTACAGCCGTTGGCCCCGCGCCGGAATTCTTTCCGGCTGTGTTGGTTTGGTATCCCATCGGATTATGAGAGCCCTCACTCTCATAATCCAATGGGAGAGAGTGAATCTGTATTTGTGCACACACTTGTGTAGTATAATATGTCTGCGCAGTTGGCTAATTCCTCTTGAAATTGGCCGCCATGGCCGAAATCTATATTTTTTTCAGTTTATTAATTGATTCTACAGAACCCTGAGTAACATCAATAAAAAACATAATGTTTAAACTTATATTAATAATGAGATTAATAAAAAAAAGGAATCCAAAGGATTCCTAAGATGTTGGTTAGATTGATGTTACATTTTAATATCCTACCGGTTTCAAAGTTCAAAGGGAACCCTTTGATTTATGTCGCTTGTTATGGTGCTCCAATGACTTGCGTTCTTTTCAAACTGTCACATTATTGATTAGTAGGCCCGTCTGTAGGACAAGTGATCTGCAGGTTAGAATATCCGTGGCGCCGTTTTTTTAGAATCTAATAAACTTTAGCGCTCCTTGCGTCCTACTTTGATTTTGTCTGCTCGGCATCGTTTTGATATGACAAATTAGTTTTATTTGTGTCATCCTAGCAGCTTTTCTAGTAAATATATGACTTTATTTCATTGCGAAAAATATATTACAGTGAGTAATTAATTAATCAACAAAACTTTTATTTGATAAAGCAATATTTTCTTTTAGTGAATAATAATATTTACTATAGTAATAGAAACAGCCCGTGCATGTCCCACTGCTGGGCTAAGACCTCCTCTCTGAGGAGAAGGTTTTCGAGCTTATTCCGACCCTCCGCTCCAATGCGGGTTGGTATGGTCACTAAAATGATAACTTTCTAGCAACTAAGTTTTGATTGAGATCGATGCCTTTATTCAATTTGCACGTCTATCAATCAATATAAAACTATAAATGACAAAGATAAAAGGGCATTTTCAATGAAGTTGAAATATGTTATTATAATTTTGAACTAACGTAACACATCCGAGAAACGGTAGCGAGTGCTAATTTATTACACGAAATTACCGTTCCGTATCACACAAATCACACACCGCAAAACCGAAAGGCGTATTATGATGGAAATTCACAAATTATGAACGTCGTGGTTTATACGTCGCTTATCGCGGGACCTGTCACCGAGGCGTAACATATTAAACATCCCTTTAGATGATAAATGTTCGGTGAGGTCGGCGCTACACACGTGACGTCGTCGTATCGGGCTCACGCCTCGCGTCGATTCTAATAAACGATTGCCGATGATTGGCAGTTAGGCGGGCGGCCACCCGTCTCTTGACTGGACTTTTTGCCGGTCTGGCGCTTTTTACGAATATCATGTAAAAACACGCGTCATAATCGACGATTCATCTTGTCGTCATTTAGATGCAGTCATTTTGTAAACACTTATTCGGCACATTGGAAATATAACTAAAAATACATTTAACTAATTAAAATAATATTAAAGTACCACTTTAGATAACACTAATAGAATTGAAAAGAATAATATTATTTATGTTTATGTATAAAAGTAGCTTTTTATAATCTACGTATTTTGATTTTCTTATAAACTCTTAGTTCATTTTAGTTTCCAAATAAATATTACTTATCAAATAATTAAATTGATAAGCATCTCCCTAAGTTGATTTGTTAAAAGTTATGGCCTTTGACATTTATAAATCCATTATTAAAAAAAAAAAACTACAAGTCGTAAAATCAAATGAACTATGACATTGTTTGTTATTATACGTAATATAATTAAATTAATAGTATAAGTAGGAGGTAGAATTTTATTACGCCTGTGACGATCCATTTGTTCAAAATATAGCGAATGGCAATGAAGCCAGATATAAAGATAACGGCTCTGTTAAATACGATAATCGATTCTTGACGACACTTAAGGCACATTATGTTATATTTATTGACCGTTAGTTTTATGACAAGAGTGTAACTGAAACCATTTGGACTTATTCTGTTCGAAATAAAAGTGTTACAATGAGACTGTAGACGCTGAAGACGGCGATTGGTTTTCGAGTAATAAAATCTGAAAATGTGAGTGAATTTATTTACACTGGAGTCTACTTTATGGAATTTTTCGTGAATATATCAAATGTTTTCAGACGATTTTATATGTTTGTTTTAATGCAGTTTATTTAATACACTTGATAAAATTCTGACGCTGACTGAGCGGAGATGCTTCAGTGGCTAGAGTTAAGAGTTATATTAAATGAAATAAGTGAACTATGGGTTCAGCTCAGGCAATCTCCATTGATTGTTTATGTACGTAATTTGTTATTATAAATTATTATATGCGAATGTACCTTATTTATAAAACATGCCGGATGAAAATCTACCTAGTATCTTTCATCCATCTATATACCAACGCTCATTGACCCAGCGTAACGTCATAAGCTGGAAATATTCTCGATGAAAGGAGTTACCTTAGTCCAATAGTGGTGTCTTTACAGATGCTATTTTAGTTCGTGTTCGTAAAGCATAGTCTTAACTAGAAAAAGTATAGAATTTATGAAATTTTACATAAGAGTTATTTATTAAATAAGTAATTGGAACAGATTTTTGAAAAATTGACGACTAACGATAAGGGGTTTGAAAAGAGAACATCGTATGGACGTTCGTCATTTAAACTAAAATAATAAAAGTGATTTGTGTGGTTTGTAATCTGGATTTAGAGAATAATATTTATTTCCCTATTGCCCTCTCGGAAACAGTAAAAGGTCTGAATCTGCAAAAAAATATCCGTTTTATGAAAGCGAAAAAAAGTTCACAATCTCGAAATATTTTATAACATCTTTTACAATTTCCCATCGTTGACTTATGATAAATTATTACTGTTCACATAATAATAACCAACTTCTTCATAAGTCACAGGATTGTGTAAAAATCCCATTTTTATAAGATTTCCTTTTAAAAAAACCTTTTCGTGACTCCTAACAGTGTTAAATTTGGGTGTAGGAGACGCCAATATTTTTTGTATTCAGCCGCGGAATATAAGCTTGAAAGATGTCTCAATGCTTTTCGAAGGTAAAACGATCGTACTTATTGTTGGAGTTTGAACAGTTGTTTCATTGATTCACTTAAATAAAGTGTATTTACATGCAGAATTGTAAATATTGAAAATGGAAGCCGAAATCGTATTGATGTTACGCAAGGAGTATAAACAAAGAAGGATGACGCTAAAATCTATATTGTTATGCGTCAAATATTTATATAAATAGTAAAATATTTTTGTTGCTAATGTTCATCACAATGTGGGTGTATTTATATATTTCGATGTGCTTAATGTAAGCAGTGATATTTTGAATTAACTTCGTCAACTCTCCAGACGCATTGAGAACTTATTGTCCTAACACTTATGAATCACGATTGGATTTCATCCAATTCGCCAATCCCTTAGGGGCTGTAAATGATCGCTGAAAATAAATATTTGAACTGAAATGTCGTCACAAATATTTTGAGGAATTAAGTTTTATAAGGCGCTTGCCAATTTTATTTATAATAGTTATAGAAAAGTTTTGGGTGGAAAATGTTAAGTTTTATTGAGTATAATTAACGAATTCTTTGGTCAATTTTTCAAGTTTTAATAGTCATACTAGGTTATTAATTACATAATATTTATATTCTTACAAGAACAACGATAATTATTTGAAAGTCACTTGTTCGATTTTGACCCTTTGGCCAATTGTTACTAAAAAAATAAATTGAATTGAATACTTATCATCTATATTTTGAATATTTGTATTTTTTTAAGAAATCCTCACCTGCTTGCATTCGAACCTCGGGACCAAAGCGTTTCACGACCTCTACGGCCAGTACTGCAGCGGCTTGATGCAATCCATGAGCCAAAAGCTGTGCAATAGTTGCTGCGGCGGCAACGCCCCATCCCCAACCTCCTTCGGGGTAGTAGTGGCGGGTTAAGGTCAGGAGTTGTCTTGGGTCGAGTTTCGTTTGGCGCGCAGGGGCACCTCCGCTCGCTTCTAGCACCAGCGGCAAGGAACGCGTGCGCAGCAGCGGCGCGCCGCCCGACGACCATGACTCTTCCATCAAAGCGCGCGCGCATCGTGCGCCGCCGTAACTCGCATCACCGCACCCCGTATACTCCACTCATGTCCGCCCACACATTACACCTCACTTAAGATAATCGGTAATAAATATATCGAACAGTGCCCACTTGACTAAAAAGAAAATTGAGTTCGCGTGTAACTGATCGAATGAGATGTTGAAGATCTCGATTAACTTTGCCTTCGTGATTGTCTGCCGCCCCTTTTTTGCTACAAATATGGTTTCGGCATCAATTGGATATCAAATAAACTATCGAAATAAAGAGTCTATCGACATTGATTTGACATATCTATGAGTCTAAATGTAATAACGTCTCGTAAGCTTGAAGATAGAATCGTGGAGAAGTGGTCGTCTCGCCACACTCGTATAAATAAATCCTTTTAGACCTTACGTCGCTGTCCTTTACGCACTTAATCTTGTAAAGTTTTTATTAGTTAGGCATTTATTTTTGTCCAATTACATTGTGATCAGCTTAAATAAAAAATATATTTTCAATACAATTAAAAATGTAATGTTTCATATACATACGTCACAATAAAAAAAAAAAAACTTTCGTTCATTTAAAAAATAACTTAATATTTATGTTGTAAATGTATTCAAGTTCTATTTACGGCAAATATGTTTATTATAAATTATTTTTATATCACATTAATAAATGGTGGTGGTATTTTTTAACTGTTGACTATATTAGTCATTGACAACTATATAGTGCATATGCACTTTTTGTTATTTCTTTGAATTCAGTTTTGCTCACTATACTGGTACTGCTCGGATTCAAATCTGAAATCTGTTCTATAGTTGAGATTAACATGTATTTGCTAGGCTATCTTAGCTTTTCCCATATCTTCAGTAAATGGAAGCTAACTTACTTTATACGAATGTGGTTTGAGGATAATGCGCTCAGTAATGGCGTTACATGAAAGATAAGAAAGACCAAATGGTGTGGAAATGGACAAAAGATAAGAATACTACAAATTCATGGTAATTTGTGGTAATGAAATTAATTCCGTTTATTATCTATATCTTTATCATTTAACATGTGGTTCCGGCAGAGTAGAGTTACTCCATATAAATTCGAAAATGCCACAAGAGAAACGCCAAATCGAATCACCAGGAAAAGTATTTCCGAGAGGAAGAGAGAGGATGACGCCAGGCAGGCTGGTTTAAAGTTCGCCAAATTATAAAATACGTTAAGCCAATAGCTTTGTGTAAGTGTGTCTGTGTACCCTGAGTACCCAACTCATTAGATATACCCAGTGTATAGGCTCAACATATTAGTTTTCAATGTTGGTGATGGATTGACGATGTAAGGGATTTTTAATATTTCTCACGATGCCAATATCTATCGGCGGTGGTGACCACTTAGTATCATGTGGCAAACAAATCCGCCTACCTATTATGAATAAATATTATATTTTTTCATTATATATTCAAAGCTCTGTTGATAAGCCCTAAGATACTTGTCAGAATATTACATATTTATTGTTGTTAATTAATTTAGTGAAGCTATTAATCCAGAGTTAAGTTTGAGACTTATATGGAAATTTGAGTTTGCACAGGAGTTAAGTTTAACGATATTACGCGTTTTAGCGAGCTTGTTTATTGGTCGTAATTTATTACAACAGAGGCGTAGGGTTGAAGTTATTTTGGAGGAAATCCAAAGCAGTTTATTTACATTTTGTAGAGATTATTGTTTCCGAGATACAGGAATGTTTATTGATTTATTTAATTATTCTACGCATCTATGATTTGTATTATTTCCTTATTTTCCATTTTTGTCTGTTATTTATAGTGTAAATAAAGTCGCTATCTTCGTCTAGTCGGTTTTATGATTTTACTAGATTTTGGAAAACAACGCACCAGAATTTTACTTTCAACTAGTTTTTTGTTTAAGTAGTATTATATGTGGAATAAAATCTAATTTTATTTATAAACAGTAAAAAATTTTTGATGTTTATATGGATTACGCTGAATAACTATAAGATTATTAAATTAATGAAGTACTGGATCGTAGTTCTTAAGAATGTCCACAGAAAAGTCAGCGACATATATTTTATGGAAAAGTCACAATAAGAACTCAAATTTAAAGTATTTAATATTAGCCATTATTATAAATTGCGTAAGTGAGTTTCTTTGTTACGTTACATCTTTACTACTTAACCGCTCATCATGAATTTTTTCACACATGTTATTGTTGTAAGCAATATACTGAATATTTCAAAAAAATAGTAATTATTAGTATATAATGGTTAAATAAAAATGTTGAAATAGGATTCCGTTAAAATGTAGTAACACTGTATGGATGGATAGATCACCTAGCTCGATACCAGTTTAATTATTATTACACTTATTTAAAAGAATGTTAACGATTCAGTCTTATTTTGCTAAAGTAACTATAATATATACAACTATATAAATATATATAATAATAAAGTGAAAAAATAAATAAAAACCTGGGTCCACACACGGCCATCTGATTCCAAAGTAAGCAGAGCTTGTACTATGGAAACCAGACAACTGATATACATAAACTGCATTTATTCTGTAAATACATACTTGTATAGATAATTACACTCATACTCAGGACAAACAGACATGTTTATGCACACAAATACCATACAAATACCATACCCACAACCTTCGGCGTGAAAGGCAAGTATCTACCAACCACGCCGATAAAAATATTATAGCTTTTTTACATTTGACACATTTGTTTGATTCAAAAATCCGAGGTTATAATAATTATATATATTTCGCTATGATGACGATGAAAAAAAAATAACGAAGTATTTTTAGTGCGTCTCTATTTAAAACGAAGCTCTTTACTGAATTTCAAGTCTCCATTACTTAAGGCTTACGCTATGCTTTTTTAATCACTGCATCACGTTTTTTTTGTGGTATAGTCACCATAACAATACTGCTATTTTGGAGTAGAATATTTGATGAGTGGGTAGTACACCAGTAAAGAAAATTATTCATTAGGTACACAAATTAACTAAGCAAAGTAAATAATGATATAAAAGCAAACAGTTGATCAATAAAGTCTTTCTAACCTTTAAATCTGATAATCGCAGAGGTATAAAGCGTCGAGGTAATATGAGAGAATGATGTTTTTGGATAAGTAATCCTCTTCGTTTTATATGAAATACGACGAGAATTAGCAATGTCATAAAATTTACGTTACGGTGAATGAAGAGAAAACGACCTTTTCGGTAGATAAGCGTGGAGACGGTAATATACTTTGATTAACGTTAATTTTACGGACTTTGAATGTAGTGAGTGAATAGGTTTAATTTAAAATGATAGATTTATAGACTGATACATTATTGTTTGTTCTTTATTAATGGTTTTTTTATGTGAACGGATCTATACGTATAGCTACGCCAACCACAAGAGTGAAGACAAATAAACAATATTGACATTCAATAGGCATGGTGACAGTATTAAAGAATTAAAAAATAAATGATTTAGGAGAAGAAACTATTTTAAATGGAGTCTAAAAAGTGATCTCATTTTAATATACATATTGAGATGAATAAGATTTTTAATAAAACAAAAGTATAAAATTCTGCAATCGACCATTTTATTTGAAACACCAATCAGAGCGAATGACGTCACGCATCAGTATCTATAACCCTTTCTCTTGAACAGTTGTTGTGTTTACGCGTTTCAAAATTAATTGCATCATTTAATCAGTTGAGTCGTTGGTTATTCGGGGTTTTGTAAAGAAAATAAAACATCCAAGATCCGTCAATGATGGAACAAGGTTTTGTTAAGGCAAATTCCTCTAATTTGCCCAGGATTGATTTGTTGATGTTAGGAGAGTTTCTTTCATCAAATAAAGACTTTTGTTCATATGAATTTCGAAATGTGAAAACTTCCTTGTAAGTACATTTTTATTTATCTTTAGTGTTATCATAGGTTTTTTTCTGTTAGCTATATAGTATTACTCGCAGATGAAGAGCCCTTATATTGTTACCAGTAAGAATTTTTAAGACAATATTTCATTTAGCTCCACTAGTACTGAATTTGTGAATTTACCTATTTACGAATACTTCTATAAATCTAAATATATCATAAATATATAATAATTTGTTAGGTGTTGATATTGATGTATTTTTACACAAAGTGTGCCGTCCGCACACCACTTGTATACTTTTGAATTCATTTTTAACCTTAGGAAATACGCAATACTTTCTGATTTTCTTCGATGAGTATAGACACAATACAACGTTTACTGTCGTTTACTGTGGCGTGACGTCACGTGCAGGCGCCATGACAGCTGCGGGTGTTTTCGAGCGAAATTCAAAATAGGTAATAAGAAATAAAAATGAAATTCCAATTACTTGCGAAAAAGGTTAGTTTATTACTGAAATAAAATGATTTTCAGTAATATTAATGATTGTAATAGTGATGTAATAGTAATGATGATGATTTTCAGTAATAGTAGACGTGTACCTATATTATAGAAGGTTATTTCAAAATCAGTCATCATGCCTATTGACGTGTTATCATTGGTGGAGATCTTGAATAATCTTTTATATTAATCATGAATTTGCAAAAATGGTTTTTCGAATGTCGAAGTGGTTAAGTGGAATAGCGTTGTGATATAAATAAAGATATATTAATCACGAATTGCTTAAAGGACATAGTAATGCAACATCTATAAGCAAATAGTATGAAATGTGTAAATATATGCTATTTTTCGATAGAAAAACTCAAAAACTATTTATCAGCCCGATCTTGGGGTTCGAACCAGTGATCTCTTGATCTGCGGACTTATATTTCACCACTAGAACAAGTGTCGTGCGATCGATGGCCGTCTACGGGGCACCCGTTTGTTCTCACAGGCTATCAGGCTTCCGCCGCTGCAGGACTAAGATCCAAAGTTTCCAGCGGAGAGTGACCATCCGCATAGTGCGGAGATATCGCACGATATCCTACGAGGCGGCAACCATCCTAGCGCGCTTTCTGCCCTTGGATATTCTGGCGGATATGGACGCGAGGGTCTACCAACAAACCCGCATCCTCCGCCAGAAAAGTGAAAGCGCACTCTCTTCGAGTGCGCTCGAGGCGTTGAAGCGGCAGGAACACCGGAGGACTTTTGCGACTTTGTGTCATCGGAGCGATCCTGCCTTCGAAGCCTGGATGAAATGAAAGTGACGAGTCACCTTCTGACTTACGCAGATAATGACCGATCACGGTTGTTTTGGAGAATATCAGTGTAAAATTGGACGCGAATCGACGGCGATGTGTCACCACTGTGGCGCGGATCGGGACACCGCTCAGCAAACGTTGGAGGTAGGGTACGGAGAGGGATCTCCCTCCCCTAGTCCGTGAAGTCGGACAAGACCTGTCCCTGCGAGCTATCGTGTCGGCGATGCTTCGCAGGGAATCGGCGTGGAAGGCCGTAGCCTCCTTCTGTGAGGCCGTCATGGTCCAGAAGGAGACGGCGGAGCGGGAACGGGAAAGGGCCGACCCTGCTCGGCGGAGACGATGACGGCGTCGTCTCGGCACTCCTATAGCCCAGACACCCGGGCCTTAAAAGATAGGGCGTAACCTTGGGGCCGTGGATGTGTGAGGTAGGGGCCTCGCTTGTCCTATTTCAGACGGCCCTGAGGAGGACGGCAGCCGGGATGGCCTCACGCTGCCGTACGCATTAGCGATGAGTGCTGGGGGGGGGCGATATTTGTCCCCTGAGAAGAGCTCCGCCGAGCCACGAGCGGAGCAAAGCACGGGAGAGGCCGCGGATACGTTATATCAACACGATCACAGTGGTTTTAGTGGGTAAAAATCCCACATATCCCGGTTCCACTGCGAGAAAAAAAAGACTAAAAAAGAATATTATCCGCTATAATTAAATTTTGGCAAGTATACGTGCGTAGGTTTAGTTACACTTAATTTATTGCAATATTCCCATTCACAGATTACATTCAGAGATTAGCGATGACATACAAACAAATAAACACTGCTCTAGAATAAAACAAGTTACTTAAAGTTTTCATGAATAAAATTAAGCATAACGCTTTATAGTATAAGTTCTAAAATAGAAAAATATCAGCAATTATAATTATTTTTTTCGATCCTTAATTTAATGGAAATGTTTCATAACAGGATTTTTCTTATAAGTGTATATATATGACAAGTACAAATTAATATATACGTATATATATGATCTTGTTTTCCATAAAAGTGTGAACTGAGTTTAAGATAAAAACATTCCGATTGAAAGATACGTTTTTAATTAAATTAACGTAAACATTTTAAATGGAACGCATAAAATAAAATCATGAATTGATTTCTTTATTAGTACACGCAGACTCATTAAGCTCTCGTACGGACTTGTTTCGTACGTTTATAAATAAATATATAATTGCCTACTGGTTGGCGTTTCTCAATAATAACACGTTGTTAATGTTAAACGGAACTAAATGCTATTTAAGAGGGAATATGTGTCTTTTATTATCTTTTGTCACTTACGTACGAATGTATTTGAAATTTCAGTGTATGAATTCAGCTAATGTAACAGAAATGAATGAGAAATGTTATATCTCTAAATGTGATGATATAAATAACTACGAATGTTGATAAGTATTTTGTATTGGAGTAACATTTCCTAGCCACTTAAAATTTATATATAGGTAATGCAAAAAATAATAATCATAATACCTACGTTCGATTTAATTGGTAACATTATTTCGTTTAGAACACAAAAAGAGCAAAATTAACCTTTAATAATATGGGTGTATTACCAGAATTGAGGATTATAGTATAGGCCACGTGATGGTAAGTAGTCACCAACGCCCATAGACATTGGCATTGTAAGAAATGTTAACCATAGCTTACATAGCCAATGCGCCACCAATCTTAGGACCTAAGATTTTATGTTCCTTGTGCCTGGTGTATTATATTTTCAGATCTTATAGCAACAGTTATTCGTAAATATTCCACTGCTGGGTAACCAAAAAATAAATATATAAATAAATAAATAAATAAAAATAAAGAAAACGCCCATAGACAGGCATTGTAAGAAAAGAAAAAAAAACATTCTATAAAATATATAAAATTAACATATATTCCTTAACGTTTCAAAAGTTATGGAATATAGCTTAAAACATTCTTAACGAATGTCCTACAAATTACACTGTTTCATTCAATTTGATTCAAATATTTTATTTTCATTTTTATGTGTAGAAACACTAGATTAATCATAAACAAATCACTTGATTTAAAATTATTAATGAACTTTTTCATTTAAGGTGCGTTATCAAATGTATTATAAAATATTTTAAGAAAAGATCTAAAAAAAGTTAATCTAATATTAACTATTATTGTTTCTATGTTGTATACGACATTTAATGTTAAAACAAATGTATTTTATCAGTATTATTAATACTAGTACACATGTGTCCCACTGTGGTCGGATCTTAAATTATTTATAATTGACATATCACGTATTTCACAATAACAAAAGACATTGTCAATACACGCAGAAGTTTCATTCGTTATTCGGGCCGGTTTACAATATTTATGTGTTTAACTGAACGATTATAAAAATTAAACCTTGCCTGTAAGCTTGACGCTGTTTGAAGTCATCTGAAATTATTTTAAAAATTAGTTTAGGGGGAGATGGTATGTACCATATCTCTATTTTTGTACCGCTCGTCTTGTCTTGTACAAGATTTCATGACGATGAGTTGAGTAGTTAAGACTTAATACGTGAAAGAAGAACAAACAAAGTCACTTTCGCCTTTGTATAGGATGCTTGGTGAGTACCCTCGTTTGCTTTCAACGTGTGTATTATGAAACCAGTTATTAATTTAGAATGAGTAATAATATAATAATATATATATATATATATATATATATAATATTCTGGGTCATTTTTCACACACGGCCATCTGATCCCAAATTAAGCTTGTACAAAGCTTGTGGTATGGAAACCAGACAACTGATATACTACATATACTACTTTTCTTTTGTAAATACATACTTATATAGATAATTACACCCAGACTCAGGACAAACAGACATTTTCATGCACACAAATGTCTGTCCTGGGTGGGAATCGAACCCACAACCTTCGGCGTGAAAGGCAAGTATCTACCAACCACGCCAACTGGCTATGAGTATAACATACTATCTTTGTCTAATTTTTTAAAATTATTCTTACGATGAGATAAGTAGTTTTCTGTTGAAAATAATATTTACATATTTGATTTGAATTTGATTTGAACCTAGGACCTCCGGGTCTGCGGCCTTATCTAGCCACTAGACCAACGAGGCAATCAAATAAAAAATAGAAAAAACAAGTCACTATTTCATTTTAAAATATATGTAAACAATAAATAAATAAAAGGTTTTTAAATATCTCTCCTGTTTTGAAATATCACATTAATATAACATTAATTTACCTTTACAAACTAATCCAGAAACTACTAATCAATTTGTGAAACGATTAACACTTCCATTAATGTCATTTTTATTATTCAATTTATTTCGACGATGACGTAAATATTAGATGTATTATTGTTTTACGCCAGTTTATTCTTGTCTTAAAACAAATCGTTTCAGATTATTTTTGTTAAGGTGCATTATTTGATATTAGATAATAAAATAGTTATATTTTGATAAATTAATATATATATATATATATATATATATATATATATATATATATATATTATTTATCAAAATATAATATATATATATTATTTACGTGTCAAGAGATTCAATTAGAATGACGGATACTACGTGATGTAATTTTTACACAATGCAATTCCGAATTTTTACACATTTTTTTTAAATGAAATTATATTTATATATATATGGTAAAAAAATAACTAAAATATCACAAAATATATAATTAAATACTTCTTATGCGTACAAAAATAACTGTTGTAATAAAATTTTTAATTATTAAAGTTCTTATAAATCGATTAAAATAAACCCGTGAAGAAGGTTCATTTTGGTCGATTTGTAAGACTCATTTTGGTCAATTTGTACGACTACTAACTTTGCTATAGTGAAATATTTGACCATAAACGATGCATTCAGTTATGAAGTCTGGACGGTTTAATTAGTTCTTTTTATGAGTGCCAAATGAGCCTTGTTCATTTTTTTTAATTTTTCGTTTATTGCTGGTACCGTATTAAGATCCTTCGATGATATTTCGCAGTCGAGTTTTTCTTTAATTGCAAAATTTAACGCCACATTTTGAATACTTGTTTTTTTTTTTATTATACGACTCGCACTGAATTATGTTTATAATTAAGGATTTTTAACGATATATTTTTTAAAAAATTTCTAAGGAATGTGTTGTCGAAAATATTATTCGGCCTAAATTAATGATAAATATTAATTAATATTATATAAAATATTTAGATTTAGGATCGAATTAAAAAACAAAACTTTATTTGCACCTTAGTTATTGAATATATTTTTATTAATTATAAAACATATTTTTGTTATAAAACCTTTTATTAATTAAGCTTTTGAAGATCAGGATCACATAACATAAAAGGAACGCTTGTATGAAAAGGAATTGACAGTAATGATGTGTCATTTAATTTTCGCCATTATGAGGTAGATTAAAAATAAATGAAGATTGGTACTTAGATAAATTTAAATCTTGGAACATAGATAAAATATTATTTTAATTATCAAGGCCTCGAAACACTAACTTCGTAATTTGTATCCTAATTAGCGCAAATACTTAGAAAAAAAAAATATTAAGATCGTTTTAAGAATATTTTCCTCTTTATAATATTACTATAATGAAAGTAAAGGGTTTTATTTTATTCATTAGCTGTTAATAAATCATTTTTTTAATATTCTTTCAACCTATAAGCGAAATACATGTCATCGCCTTATATTTTATATAACATACGAGGTGCGAGATGAAAGAATGTTACAGCTATTTTAATAAAAATCATCTCGATAATATAAAGGGCCGTTAACGTAATTTAATGTCATGTTGCGTATTTGTACGTCATTTTAACGACAAATAAAACCACTGTTGAACTAATTAATAGGGCGGTTTGACAGTCATAAATGTCACTTTTAAATAACCCATAACTCATTCCCGGTTTGAATATGTATAATATATTTGGAAGGAAGGGATACACTTTTATCTTCAGACAACGGTTGAGATATAACCACGGTATTGTTTAAAATAGGTACGTATTAATTTACGTCGGTGTTGTCTAGTTGAAATAAATTGATGTGGGAAATGTAAATCGATTTTATTTTTTAAGTGAGATTTAGTTGTTTCAAATGACACATATTATTTTTGTTTGTAAAGAATATCTTTATTTGTTATTGTGTATTTTTAAATTATTAATGAGTTTTATTTTCGTATCAAGGAATTGTCTGTCTAAAATTAAAGGCAATCAGACAAAACAGTACAGCACCTTTTTCTCCTCTCTTTTTCAATCGTATTTTTTTGTTTGTTTGCTAGCTCTTTATAAGGTTTAGTGTTACCAATAAAACAAAGAAATAAAAATGTAATCATGCAATTTCATATTAAATCATCTCATGTTTTCCTCAAATTTTCATATTTCAACAATGGCCGAGTACTAGCCTTATTTTTTTTCGATTATATAACGTGATCTTGGTTAAAATATTATAACTAATAATTATATATAAGTAATAAAGGAAAAGAACTTAATTTCGTTTTTAGAAGTAATTGCCTATTTAGTTTAAAATCAAAGAGTCATTGACCTTATTGCTTTAATTGCGAGGTAGCTCGTATATATTCCGTGTGATCGATTTTTTGCCATTTTTTTGTGCACACCTAAGGCACAGCACTTTTAGATTTCCGAATGGTAATTGCTTCATTCCTTTAATAATAAATACAAAATAAACGCCCCAGTACGTTAGTTTCTGCTATTAGTGTATTCATTTATATTTTAAGATAAATATTATTTCTATATATATTTTTTATCAGTCTATACGGTTTTCACAAATGGATGAATTGATTTACGAGGAATGTAATTTAGATGTATAATTCATTAAAGTTTTGTGTAAGTTGAAGATTTCGGAAAAAATATTGCGTTGCGTAAAACAATAGAATTACAATATTTATTAATATATAAACGTTCATATATAGAATATATTTTAATAAATAACGTTCATATACTAAAATACATTTTCGTGAACAATATAAGTATATGTGAAATGTGCAATCAAAACTATTATTGATAATGCACTTTGTTTAAAGATAAGGGAATTTTAATTTAATTTGCATTTTAATGCTTTTCTTCAATGTATTCAAAGCAAATGTAAGTGGAATAAGCTTGAAAACCATCTCTATTAAAATTTAGAGAAATAGCGATTTTGTTATTGAATATTTGTATCCAGAAAAGAAATAATAACATAAATATATAATGAGCTATGTATAGCTCATTGCTAAGCTCTTCGCTAAGCTCTTCAAGTAAATATTGATCTATCTCTTTCCGTCATTATTAATTTGACATTCGAATAAAGAAGACACAGCATTGTTTACCTAATCACCCGACCACCCGCTAAACGACCTTTATAAGGAAGGCCGTAAATGTTTTTCTCTCGTAAAATTATGTTTTTAAATTTATTGTGACACAAGTTTATCTGGAATATTTAATACATATATATACTTATTTTTAAAACTCTTTCTCATACGACGTCATCATTCTCTGTTCAAAAAACCCGCTCATGAATTTTCTATGTCTATATGAGTTGTGCTCTATCTTAATTCTTTTGAAAAAATCAGTAACCAGTTCCGATTTAAAAAAAAATATCATCTGTTTTTTATTTTAATACATAAGCAGGTTTAATAGATGAAACAAGATTGTATTAGATTCGCTGGGAGACGTCGATTTTGTATTTTTAAACTAAAATTTTATTTGGAAGTTCCCTGGTATCTTTTGTTTTTATTTACGTGGAAATAATTCCTATTTCTAAAAACTTAAGCATTTGAGAGTCAAATATTTCCTGAGATGAGTCAATTTAGGCTAACGGTTATTAATTGTATTATATACTTATTTGATTATCCAAGAAAATAATATTTTATCATATAAAAGAAGAGCTCGTCTTACCATAGTTTAATTTTACATTAAGATAAAAAATATACACATGGCCATCACCGTCTTATTAGTTAATTGCTTCCAACTTTGCCTGCCTGCCTGCCTACCTGCCTGACTGCCTCGTTTGTCTAGTGGTTAAATATAGAGGATTCAATAATATACCTGTGTTTACACTTGAGCATTATAATATAGGGAATATTGAGGTTGGACATCGTGAACGAAATCGGACAATCTTAGATATTTTTGCTTACTCAATATTACCATGACACTGTATGTACTCCATACAAATATATTTTATTATCCGTACAATCAAATTTGCGGACGAAACAGCACGAAAGTCGCCAATGCACCGAATTGTAGACGAACCGAATATCTCGAGTGGTTGATTTATTTTATTTGAATCGACAGCAAACTGAATAAAGGGTACCGATTTGCATGTAAATAGCAGAAATGTGCTCCTCTTTGTGTAACCAAGATGATTTAGGGAGGAATGTGTAAAGCTAAGATTTATTAAATTATATATCGTTGAAATTTATCTTGAATTTTGAAAATTGCGAGTGCACCCGGGCAAGCATCACTGAATTTTCACATGCTTAATTTTTGCTTATTAATCTCGTATTCGGCTTTTAAAAAACTTTACATATAATATATATTATATACAATATTTTAAAAAAAAGCCGAGATGGCCTAGTGGTAAGAACGCGTGAATCTTAACCGATGATCGTGGGTTCAAACCCGGGCAAGCACCACTGAATTTTCATGTGCTTAATTTGTGTTTATAATTCATCTCGTGCTTAACGGTGAAGGAAAACATCGTGAGGAAACCTGCATGTGTCTAATTTCATTGAAATTCTGCCACATGTGAATTCTACCAACCCGCATTGGAGCAGCGTGGTGGAATAAGCTCCAAACCTTCTCCTCAAAAGGGAGAGGAGGCCTTAGCCCAGCAGTGGGACATTAACAGGCTGTTACTGTTACTGTACTGTACAATATTTTGGAAAACACTATGAGGAAATTTAGAGGTTTCCAAAGTAAGTCAGCCACACGTGTCTTACTGCGGAGCAATTGCAAGACTAAGCAATTGTAATTTAATAATCCATATTGATTTACTGGATAATATTTAATAAACTCTAGCAATAGCTGGCATATGAGTCAGATACAATGCTCAATGCGGTGCTTTGAAAACATAATTTGACATCTGCTTGTCGTATTAGGATTCATTTAATTCAATTTCCTATAAATTAATATGTTAGTAATAGCATAATGATCGCGGCTAGTAAACACGTCAGCGGTTCCCTCTGGCTTATTGCAAGCGACGTTATATCAAACGTTATATTAACTTAAAATTCATGCATCTAGGTTATACTCGCTTGTATCGGATTTAGTCCTGCAAGCTGGCTTAACGCTGATCAGATGTGACAGAAAGCGGTGGACTATGACGCTCAATTTTATACAGCCATAAATTGTATAAGCTTAGTTTATATTATACAAGATATTACGTTATAGAAGAATTATTTTGGTTACTTTCTAGTTAGAAGTTATTTTATAAAGAGTTATATATCATATATACTATTATGATTAGTGAGGATGTTTATTATTATAAAGGACGAAACATGTTTTTTTCTGTCATAATAATATCTTCATATTATTTACATGTTATATTGAAATAATGAATTCGTTTCGTTATATTGTATTTATCGTTATCATTTTATTTTAGATGTCTGCTGTTGTGTTTTTTTTTATTTGTGCGGATGACCAAAAGGTTCGTGGTAACCACCCCTCATAGACACGTAGCCCTTTAAAAATATTAATTGTATTGCCAATGCACTACCAACCTTGCAATGAAGTAGTAAGAACTAACTTTGTACCTATTGTTACACACCCACTCCGTCTCAATCTTCAATCGGAAACACACCAATTACTCACCCACCCAGACGAGGTGCCGAGATGGTCCAGTGGTAAGAACGCGTGAATCTTAGCCGATGATTGTGGGTTCAAACCCGAGCAAGCACCACTCAATTTTTATGTGCTTAATTTGTGATTATAATTCATTTCGTGCTTAACGGTAAAGGAAAACATCGCGAGGAAAGCTGCATGTGTCTAATTTCTTTGAAATTATGCCACATGTGAATTCTACCAACCCACATTGGAGCAGCGTGGTGGAATAAGCTCTAAACCTTCTCCTCAAAAAAGGAGAGGAGGCATTAGCCCACCTGTGGGACATTCACAGGCTGTTACGACCCAGACGAGTTACCAACCAGGTCGAGCTTGCTTCAATAAGCATTTGTAACCACATCATCACTATTTTTTTTAAAATTGGAATCGTTTTGTCTTCTTCATTTCTCTGTATCATACGTGACATTGGCAGAATATTTTGTGTTCAACAAGCGTAATAACAACAAAAAAAAAGTTTAATTTGTTTGATAACTATGCATTGAGCTCTAGTTGTGACTTATAATTTCAATAAGTTACATATGTATCATGTTCCTGTCCGATCAATACCGTAATTTATACATATGTCCTTTTTCAAGTCTCAGGATTATTCAATGTCAAATTTCATTAGGATCTGTTTATTGGCTTAGTTGGGATGTGGTAACAGACTAATATCATTAATTTCACATTGTTATTATATAAATATAAAAAAATTAAGTTTTACTTCCTGCTGATTAAATACAATTAATTGTATACGATAATAATAATAATAATATCCTGGGACATTATTCACACACGGTTATCTGATCCCAAACTAAGCAGAGCTTGTACTATGGAAACCAGACAACTGATATACATAAACTACATTTCTTCTGTTAATACATACTTATATATATAATTACACCCAGACTTAGGACAAACAGACATGTTCATGCACACAAATGTCTATCCTGGGTGGCAATCGAACCCAAAACCTTCGGCGTGAAAGGCAAGTATCTACCAAACAAGCCAACCGGCCTGTCAATAAGAGATATATGTATAATATTAGTGGACGATGCAAGAGAAACTACTGAGTTTTTGCGGATTCGGTAGAATCTACATTTTAAACTGGTGGTAGGGCTTTGTGCAAGCCATACCACCATACCTTCTGAGAGATATTCTACCGCAAAACAGTAGTACTTGGTATTGTTGTGTTCCGGTTTGAAGGGTGAGTGAGCCAGTGTAATTACAGGCACAAGGGACAAAGATACTTAGTTCCTAAGGTTGGTGGTACATTGGCGATGTAAGCGATGGTTTACACTTCTTACAATGCCATATCTATGGGCGTTGGTGACCACGCCATCGGGTGGCCCATATGCTCCGCCAACCCATACTATAAAAAAAAATCTGGTAGGAGCTTTATAATAACTTTAACTCATGAAATAAAGATTCAAAAGTGTTAAGTAAGTGTCTTCTTGAATTAAGTATTTTTTAATTTGATATCGTAATTTTCTTTTGCACTTTACTTTCGCTACAAGTTTTGTTATTTATACAATATTTAAAGTTCTTAATGGAGTAAGTTGAATTATTTTGTCAACAATTATTGTTACATAAAAAAGTGTGTATTAATAAAATATAAAAGTTTTCTAATAATGCTAAACAATCTCACTTGATATTTAGGCTTTCTGTCTAACGATTTATGGAAGTTGACGAATCAATCACTCAGCTTCGAACATTAATAAAAAAATAGTATCGTTCATTCTGTATTATTTATTTGTATAAATTTTTTATAGACTGGTGAACAGAACGATTAAAAGGTAATCACTTAAGAAAATTGATTTCAATTTTTTATCTATAACGAATAGAATTATATTGAATAAAAAATTATGTTAAATATTTTATATTTATTATTCCTGTGTAATATTAATTTATTTATTTTGTTAACATCTAATTAGAGTTTTTTTTTATTATAGAATAAGTGAGTGAGCCAGTGTAATTACAGGCACAAGGGACATAAAATCTTAGTTCCCAAGGTTGGTGGCGCATTGGCTATAAGCGATGGTTGACATTTCTTACAATGCCAATGTCTAAGGGCGTTTGGTGACCACTTACCATCAGGTGGCCCATGTGCTCGTCCTCCTTCCTATTCTATAAAAAAAGAATAGGAAAGCGGACGAGCATATGGACCACCTGATAGTAAGTGGTCACCAACGCCCTTAGACATTGGCATTGTAAGAAATGTCAACCATCGCTTACATATCCAATGAGCCACCAACCTTGGAACCTAAGATTTTATGTCACTTGTGCCTGCAATTACACTGGTTCACTCACCCTTCAAACCGGAACACGACAATACCAAGTACTGCTGTTTTGCGGTAGAATATCTGATGAGTGGGTGGTACCTACCCAGACGAGCTTGCACAAAGCTCTATCACCAGTAAAGTTGAATTCATAAGTATTTTAAACAAGTTTAATAACGTACATCAATGTCGTTCTTCTTTTTAATTGTCGGGGTAGGAACCACTCATTATATATTATATACAAAAATAATTAGTATTGTTGCGTTCCGGTTTAAAGGGCCAGCCTAACTACAGGCACAAGGGACATCTTAGTTACCAAGGTTGGTGGTGCATTGGCGTTGTAAAGAATGGTTAATATTGCTTATATCGCAAATTTCAATGGACGGTGGTGACCACTTTCCATCAGGTAGCCCATTTGGCCGTCCGTCTACACATAACATACCATACCTCTATAACTAGTATATATTTTTTCTAGGTTTGTTTTTTTCACTGTTCAGGTATATTTATTTTTCTTTTATGTTATTTATATCTTACGTTAGTCGCGTGTGTTCTTTTCTACTATAAATAAACCATTTTTTTTTAAATAAGTTATATTTTTTTCTTTAAGTTTATTCATTATATCAATTTGCTTAGGCCGTGAAGGTTTTTGTCGATGTGTGTTCGACTTCTTTCAATATTTTCCGGATCGTCGACGAAAGGTTATAAATGTCTATTTGGCTCATGCAATGGATGTCCGTGAAATGAAATGAGTCAGCCTTAAACGAAAAGGCGAAATAAAATCACTTGAGTTGTATCACTAATTCAAGTCACATTAAGTGTATATTATATGGAATTACAATGACTAATGCTTTTTTGAACGGCGGGAATAGTTCCAATGTTCTGTCACAGATTATATTAAGCCTATATAGCATTTATCTGGGAAATTCTTCACAATATTTTTGCCCCCTCCCTCAGTTGTACAATTAAAAAATGTAAACAACTTATTCCGGGAAAGATAACACCAAAAACAGGGTTAGTGACCCTAAAAACTAAATTATATCAAGCTTAGAATAAATCGCCATCTTGAAAACGGTGCTTATATATCTATATCATCAACAGTGCTTCTTGCGATAAAATTAATATGGAATAATAAATTATATTTTACTTTAACATCGTTCAAGATATAGATAGTTGAAAAGTTTAATTGCAAAGTTTCACCAGGGCGTTGGATATGGATACATACTACAGAGGGTCGATTCTACTAACAAATTGTTACTTTATCGCAATCGAATCGAAGCGTGATCGTTGCCGTTTTTCCGTTTTCGTATTATTTAATTTAATTATCGACTATTGTTATAAGAGTTCAGAATTAAGTTTGGTTTTGACACAACGGTATATGTTAAAATCATATCGGTTCGGTTCCGATTCGAATAAATACAGATGATTCAAAGTTGGATCGGAATTGAATCGTAACGTATCGTTATCATTATAAATTAGTAGAATTTGGCCCCAGTTTAATCTATTTACTGGATGCAAGCTTACCTGACAAGTTTTATTATATATTAATCAATTATTCTACCTCAAACAACAACATTGTGTATCGATGTATACATTTGCCTTGATGGCTGAGTCAGTCAGCCTGTAGTCATAATCTACAGGAACGAATGACATAATGTCTTAAGTCGCTTACTTTCTAATAATTGTAAGCATTCTTTATTTCGACAAGATATATTTTCAACCAATATTTTCGAGATACTAAATCCATTTACAGAAAAAAAAAATCGCTGCAGATATTGATGTATGCTAACTAGTTTCCGAACGTGGCTTCGGTCATATGTAAGGTACAATACCTCTGACAACGTGTTGCAAAATTGATCGGCTTAGTAGTTAAGAAGCAGACAAATAAAAAACTTGCTTTGGAATATATCATATTAGTTAAGATATATAAATTAAATTATCATTTTGCAAATAGTATTGTTTTGGTAGGAACGATAATGGAAATACTGCTATTAATTTCAAGCCAAGCTCGGTGGCCAGCTAAGTTCCCGACGTCCCACAAAGCTTCATCAATCTTACTGCTCTTAAACTTCTAAACTTTCCGCCTGCGACATTATTCTCGAATATACTATTATTTCCATATTATCACAGCCTATATTGATCGTGTTGTACAGAAACTTTCCAACTAACAGAAAAAAATATTAAGATTTTAAAGAGAAAACTATTTTTATGCTGATTGTTACGTGATATTATGAAATGTCTTTAAAATAATATGCATAAACGTAAGAGGATTATAAATTTTAGTTATTGTTGTTTCATTTTCTTTGTAAAAGGGATGCGTGCAAGCCTGTCTGGCTAGGTACCACCCACTCGTCAGATATTCTACCGCAACAGCGACATAGCTATAACAGCAATATTTAGTATTGTTGTGTTCCGGCTTGAAGGGTGAATGAGCCAGTGTTTTAATGAAATTTCAGCTCCCAACGTTGGTGGTGTATTGGCGACGTACCGAATGGTTAATATTTCTTTCATCGCCAATGTCTTCGGGCGGCACTTACCATCTCATTTCATTAAAAAAACACGATCCGTGTGTTGTACAGAAATTTTCCAACCCATAAACCGCAAACAATAATTTATTCGAAGCTTCGGGTTATCGTACGGAGGTTAAATAATAAAAAAACGACTATATATTTGCAGTGTCACCGAATAAAGGAAAGCAAATATGAAGTGTCGGTACCCCACAGAGCAAAGAATTGCATACAATCACGTAATTATAATTGATATTTACTTTAACCCTTTCGGTATTTATGAAGGTTGAACTTTTAAAACGGTAAGAAATTTCTCGTTATGCCGTTGTGTACTTTCTAATTTGTGATTTAAAAACCAATTATAATATGATAGTAATGAAATGATTTTATTAGTAGCGCCATTGTTTTAATGCTTATAAGCTTTGATTATAAAGTGATCACGTCAAGGGCGGAGCCAGCCCTAAAAAAAAGTTGCTCTACATATTATATACAGTGTTACAATTTAATTATACATTTTGAATAATTAGTAGAAAACATTATGAATTTATGCCACGTTATTGAATTCTTTAAATTGTTTTTGGAACGTATATTATATTTATTTCTCTTCACCATCAGAGATTATTAACATTAAAACAAAAATAATATTTGATTAACGAGCCGGTTGGCGTGGTTAGTAGATGCTTGCCTATCACGCCGAAGGCTGTGGGTTCGATTCCCACCCAGGACAGATATTTGTGTGCTTGAACATGTCTATTTGCCCTTAGTCTGGGTGTAATTATCTATAAAAGTATATATTTACAAAAGAAAAATAATATATGTAGTATATCAGTTATCTGGTTTCCATAGTACAAGCTCTGTACAAGCTTAATTTGGGATCAGATGGCCGTGTGTGAAAAATGTCTTAGTATATTATTATTATTATGTTAAATTAATAAATCACATTCTTCTTAATTGTTTTTGCGTACCGCACCAACCCGCATTGGAGCAGCGTGGTGGAATAAGCTCCAAACCTTCTCTTCAAAAAAGGGAGAGGAGGCCTTAGCCCAGCAGTGGGACATTTACAGGCTGTTACTGTACTGTACTGTACTGTAATGTACTGTTTTTGCGTAAACCTTTTTTTATAAGTATACACGACAGGACTCGAAATATTGCTATTTCTTTTATTTCTCACTAAAAATAGAATTTACTTATAAACCTGTTATAGCTTTACGTAACTTTTATCGCAAAAAGCAATAATCGACGGCACTGTTTTTTTTATTTAAAAAAATTACACATAAATAGCTTTGTATATCACTTTGTATATCAGTTACCATGGCAACAAAAGAAGAAAAATTATGATAATTTTAACATGTGTACAAAAATTTTCTCTAACTCTACCGAATCATACTCGAATATATATATTTTTTGCAAATGGTCCACTTTATTGTTAGTGGTCACCACCTCCCATAGACATTGACAAGAAATATTATATTTTAGAATTGGAAATATTAACCAAACTTTAAATCGCCAATGCGTCACCAACCTTAGTCACTTAGATGTTATGCCCATCGTGGCTGTAGTTACACTATCTCACTCACCCTGCATACCGGAACAAAATATTACTTTATTACATTACTAAACATACTATTTATATATATATATATATATATATATATATATATATATATATATATATATATATATATATATATATATATATATATATATATATATATATATATATATATTCGCCGAGAGGGCAAATGATTCTACTCCACCTGATGGTAAGTGGTAGCAGAGTCCAAACGCGACGACGGCCAGTACAGACAGAAAGAATGTTCTGCACTAGCCGCCCCCGTCATGCCGGCCCGCAAGATGCCTCTTCACGCCTCGTTTGAAGGAACCCGGTTTGTAGGAGGAGGGGAACACGTGAGCTGGTAAAGAATTCCATTTTTTGGAAGTGCAACAAAGATGATGATGAGAGATGGCCTAGGGGTAAGAACGCGTGAATCATAACCGCTGAACGTGGTTTCAAACCAGGGCACTTCTGAATTTTCATGTGCTTAATTTCTGTTATAATTCATCTCGTGCTTTTCGGTGAAGGAAAACATCGTGAGGAAACCTGCATGTTTCGAATTTCATCGAAATTCTGCCACATATGTATTCCACCAACCCGCATTGGAGCAGCGTGGCGGAATAAGCTCCAAACCTTCTCCTCAAAAAGGGAGAAGAGGCCTTAGCCCAGCAATGGGACATTTACAGGCTGTTACTGATAAGTGAATGGTACCTAACTAGACGAGCTTGCCACCTACAAAGCCCTACCAGGAAATATTCTATGTTATATTCTATTTATTTGTTTTTCTATAGCAATTGACTTTGATTCTTTATTAGTTGCCGTTTATAAAATAAAAATAAAAATTATAAAAATATAAAACCAGTTTGAATATTTTTAATAAAATCGTTATAACATAATTTTAAAAGTAACAATTTCGCATTTCCAAAATACGATTATTGCAACCATAAATGATATAAAATTTAATGCGTTCATCGCGCCTGTTAACGAGTTAACGACGAAGAGTAGCGATCAAACCGAAAAGTGATAGAGTCATTACAAAGAAACCTGAATCGGAGGAACTGGCTTCTTATTGTTCGCTTGACAATATATAATGTCAGGACCAATTAACAGCCATTAAAACACATTTAATTAGAAAAAGATAATACCGAGATGCTATCGCAATTGGTCAAATTTCGTTCTGATTTTTTGAACGTAATTCATAAATTTTGTATTCATGCATGCCTCTTTCAATTTTATTTCTTTATAATTTTGTATAAAAGAATATTTTCGGTGAATTTTTTTTTTAGGTTATAAATTTTTGTTATATTATAAACAGGCACACTTTTAATATCATATAACTGAGGTTCGACTACAAAGATGAACTATACATATATACTCATACATAGATACATGTTGTTTAATATAACTAATAGAAATTAATTGTAGTTTTTTGTTACTTTCTCCAACTAAGCCGTTTAGATTGAACGGAACAATTGACGTAACGATAGGAAAAAGTTAAGTTTATGTATACCAGTAATTAAAATAAAAACTACTTTCATATATTTTATTCATGTTGTTATTCATGTAAAAATTTCTTCGAATATACGTTTGGGAATCAACTCGTAAATTTTACCACAAGTTAGTTCGAAAAGGTCAAATCAAGTGAGTATGCTTGGCCAAAACCCAAAGGACGGGACGTGATCAAAATATTAAGAATTTCCTATTCATGATTCCACCGAATACGAGAAAGAATTCACCATTGCACTGGAGTTTATAAGAATGTTAAAGTACTTGAAAAAAGTTACCGATCCACGATAGGACGATTCACTTTTACATAAGTACTTGAGAATTTTATTGAGATCATAAATACAGCGTTCATAAAGTGAACTGGAAAACTTGTGACTTTTAAACCAGTCATCCTAAGCAATAGCTTTTATGAAGTCAAGCGATACAAGTTTGTTGCAATATTTAAAAAGGATAAAGTTTTAAGTTTTTATTAAATCATTGAGAAATGACAATTATAGAAAATTATCTATATGATTACAGTCTATTTTACCACTTTAGCGCTTTATCTGTTTATTGTGATGAACGTTATGAAACACGAAACTCAACTCGGATTTTTAACATATTTTTATTCCATACTAACAAATATTACTGGTGGTAGGGCTTTGTGCTAGCTCGTCTGGGTAGGTACCACCCACTCATCTATTATATATATCATTCTATCGCAAAACAGCTGTACTTGGTATTGTTGTGTTCCGGTTAGAAGGGTGAGTGAGCCAGTGTTATTACAGGCACAAGGGACAGAACATCGTAGTTCCCAAGGTTGGTGGCGCATTGGCGATGTAAGCGATGGTTAACATTTCTTACAATGCCAATGTCTATGGGCGTTGGTGATCATTTACCAAGTGGCCCAAATGCTCGTCCGCCTTCCTATTCTATAAAAAATGCAGATTATATATTATCGGGTAAAATTTAGTAATTATTAAATGCGCATTGTGGGTATAGGTCCGTATTTATCCGTAACACGTGTGTTTGTAATATATAGTAGTCTTCTGACTATTTAATAGTTTCCTTGTGTTCTCGACGAAACATCGATATATTTCTGTATGTTAAACTTGGAACGGGCTTTCGTTTTGTTAGTGTTTTGTGAGAGCACATTAAGATAGGGTATTGCAATTTATTTGAAGCTTCATCTAATTATTTCGTTTAGCATGACATTCTTAAATAAATAAAGGCATATAAAAATTCGTATACTTACATTTTTGGGGTAAGATTAATGCGCATCGCGTCACTCATAAAACACTTATATATTTTCTGATATTACGCGAGCGTAGTCGTTTCGATGATGGGTTGTTGTATGTAAGTAGATAAATTGTGTTTTTACTTTTCCATTTATTTCGCAAAAACTGTTCTAATTTAAACTCTTCTTATATAAAATAATTATTTTGAAATTGGTAGGTGGATGGGCAAATCTTCGACCTGATGTTAGTGAAATATTAAGCGTTCCTTTCAGCGCCAATGCGACCTTGGGAATTAGGATGTCCCTTGTGCCTGTAGCTACACTGGCTCATTCACTACAAGAACGTAACAATAATCATTATTGCTGTTTGGTGGTAGAATATCCGAGGAGTGGGTGGTACTTTCTCAGATGGGCTTGCACAAAGCGTTACCACCAAAAAAACCTTTCAAAATTTTTAATTGTACAGATAATTTTAAATAAATATATTTGTTTATGCTTCTAGTAAGTAGTCCACAAGCTAAATAAAACTAATAATATAAATGTGAAAGTTAGTTTTTTAACGCTTAAACAACTAACCGCAATCAAGTTTCTTATATACACTTTTAACACGGAAAAGGACAAAAGATTATCAATTGGCTGAATTAAGCCGTGATCTTTAAGTGTAATGCCATTTTATTTAGTGAAGTGCGAGTCGAATTTGCGTGGAGAGGTTTTCGTACCATTATGATAGAAAATAAGAAGAGAAAAAAATATTGGAGTCCAGTATTATGATAGAAAAAAATGTAAAGACTATATTAATAATATTATAAATGCGAAGTAGTCTGTCTGTTACGCTTTTACGGCTAAGCTGCGAAACTGATTTTGGTTAAATTTAGTATAATCAAGCTTGAACCCCAAGGAACGACAACGGCTAGTTCCTTTTTGTGTAAAACCTTGTAGCAGCCGGTCAAAACGAGTAATAAAATAAATAAGATTAAGAAAACTATTTTCCTTTTTGCGTTTAGGTTTTATATGTATGGAAATATTATTTCTCCTTAATTGCTATTCCATATATAAAAAAGTAAGATATTTTTTGTTCCAATTTGTGGCCCAAAACAAAACTCTGAACTTTTCACCCTTTATTTACACTATTCATATTTAATTGGGTCACTGAGCTAGAAGTATCACATTTCAATTGTCTTCTAGTAGCTGAGAAAATAGACGGACAGATACAAACGTGACCCTATCAGGGTTTCACTTTTTCATCGGACGGACGAAATCCTTTATACATAAAATTATATTACTTATTTTAGTTCGTAGTAGTAATTCGTATATGTTTGTGGTTACCCGGTGGTACTAGTACTGTACTGTATTTTATAAAGTTCTCTTGTTTTTAAATAGGCCAAGCCTTATTAAGTATTTGCAGAAATAAATAACTACAGCCCGATTTATGAGCACAACTAGCACCATCTAGTAACGAAAAGCAAAATTAAACTAACATTCGATATGATGTCTTTTTGGTCTTGAATAGTATGTTGCTTAAAAATATTATAAAGAAAAAAAAACTTATATTTATGTTTATAAAAATATAATTTAGCCGAAATAAAGTTTTAAAACAAATCAAACGTTATATTTTAATATTATAAAAATATTCTGTGTCGAAAATGATTTAAAATAAGGATTGTTTATCATTATAATGTTTCTATAATTACAGTTAATATTTATTCTCTTTTGTTTTATAAAAACCTAAAATATGAAGGGTAGTCAATCGTTGAGTATTCTAGTATTAGAGTTGCTAGATGCTAGAGTTCAAGATAGATTACATGTTTTCCAGTAATATGGCATATGGCTTGGTGTGAAGAAAGTATTATTATTATTTCGACTCTCTATATAATTATAATTAATTAATCAAGCTCCATATCAAAGGAAGCAAAATAAAGATAACTATAATTGGTCGAAACATACTTTATACTTATGTCTACCAAAGAGTTGAACAAAGAGCAGAAAATCCGTAAATAACCAATAGGATATCGTGATTTCCACATCTTTCCGTCTACTTTCAGTGGATTCTCACAGAAGTTTCCTTCATCCTCTAATCTTTAAATCATCATCATTTGCCCTTACATTTATTTGGGGTCGGCACTGTGTTTTATAACACTGCAAGAAAATGTATTTCGTAGATTTTTATGGCCGGCCGCGTGACGCCATCCACGAATAATCTTATTTTAATAAGAATATTGTAGTTTTTAAATATGGAGCTCAAACATAATCTCTATATGTATGTATGTATTGATATATCTGTTTCGACATTAATAGACTTCGCTTTGCCTTCAAAGAAAAAAATATGCCTAACATTTATGTATTTTTTCATGGAAAAAGTTTTTATATTATCCATTTTATTACAAACCACTTGATGGCAACATTTATACCTTCCTCTATTCGTTATGACAATTGATAAAAAAAACCGTTGATTGACTATTTCTTTGATTATGTTGGAAATTGTAAGCAATTACAAAACATTATATTTGTACCCGTTTTTTCCGTTAGTTGTTCTCAGACCAGAAATTTTTTTTTACCGAACCGTAATTCGCAAGTCGTATCGGATAATAGTTTACAAGCAAATTTCAAGATGCATTCAACGCTTGCAGGCCAATATTTAGTACTACACAAATAGGCTTGTAAGCGTCAACTAGTGTAATACATAGCAATAACATCTATGTACCGAGTGTATGTAAATCGTGACTAATGTGATGAGAACGGACGTATATTGGCCTAGAAATTAATGGGCCTTATAATTGACTTATGTTATGAAATTATTAAAAAAATAACTGTTGCTCGAGATAGCTGAGTGGTTAAAACATATGAATCTCAACCGATGATTGCGTGTTCAAAATCCAGAATCAAATTTCATGTATTTTATTTTTGTTTTTAATTCACCTCATGCATAGCGAAGGGAAATATCGTATGGAAATCTGCAGCAAGTAAAAATTTTCAGAAGGAGAGAAGGCCCTATCCAGCAGTGGAACATTTAGAGGCTGTTACTTAACTTTTTAATTGTTGGTCTTATAATGAATATCCTGTGTTACAATAAATCAGTTTGTGATCTCGCTTTCTGACTTAATTTTAATATGTCCTGGGAACGCCCTGGCTTATAACAATGAATGTCGATTGAAACGTGCTTGTAAGATAATAGAATAATGTATATTTTGATCGATTGAACTTTTTAAGGTTGTTTGTATTTTACATCTACTGTGTTAATAATAATTAAAACATTATTGAGTTTTATTTAAGTCAAGCAAGTTCTTAAACCAAAACTTCTATAACTTTTTTTAAAATTAAAGCATCAATTAGCAGTGAAATTCCAGTTTTATGTATACATTTTTGTAAGTTTTTTATAAATAATTGTTTTGATTTTTGTTAATATAATTTAAGTGTAGAATTTCTTTATTAGTTATTCCGTTATCAATTGTATTTTGCTGGTATGGTGGTTGCTGTAATGGTGTATCACACTGTTTTAGAGTAATAATGCCTCAACAGTATATTTTAATTTGTGAATATGCCGATCTCTACTCGGAATTCGGATTAAAATTGAAAAAAAATTATATTTCGAACATTATTTTCTTACTACCTATATTTCCATTTTTTTTATTGATAACACTAAAGCTCTCGCAAATTCAAAAAGAAAAAAAATGGTCGACAAGCAGAGGAGACATTGGTGCAGGACTGTTTTGTCATTGGCTATTTATGTAGAAGGGAATAAATATTAAATAATTTCATTGTTATGTAGTAATCATTTATGTTTATGTGTTATAATATTTTATTGCGGTTTTTATTGTAGTGTTTATTATGGCAAACTTTTCACACTTGTACCGTTATTGTTGAATTTATGGGTTGGATAACCTTTGTGTAGTGATAACGCGATGCTTATGGTACGGCGTAAAGATAAAAATTATCTTTTCATATTTTGCATATTGTTTTTTTTTGCAATACCAAAATCTAAAGGTACTTTATCCATTTAGGCTCTAAGACGTCTTTTGGATTAAATTTAATGTAAAGCTACCTGGTTCGGAATGTAAAAGTGAATACAGATTTGCTTAGAAAAACCGCCAAGAAAATTAACTGTAATTTTTTTTTAATAAAATACATAGTCACATATATAAATAATTAATGTATGTAATAGATACATATCCATACATATCCTTTATCGAAATCAAAGAATACTATCTCCACGTATATGTTTGTCATCTGTATCATTTATCAAAAAGGTACAAAATAATATGTTTTTTTTTTAGGATTAATATTTTCAAGCGTTTGGCCAACTTTGTTTGAATTACAACAACCTTATCTTAAATAAAAATACAGCTTAAGCTTTCATTAAATTTTTGTAAAAAGTTCTGTTTTGTTTAATGTTTTTGTATTGCTTAAAAAAATTATCATATTCAACCTATATAATAATCTGTAACAATTACAGATAACTATAAAAGATTATGTTGTCAAATATATAATTGTCAGTTTTAGAATGCGATGCTATTTATCGTAAAATTAGACTGACGTAGAGTAATTACGGTATGTATATTTTGACATACTGAGTTCGTCTATAAAATACAACGACAAAATAGGTGAATGTCGAGACTCAGCATGCAATAGATAACACACGTGCTTGCCTATCATTCTATCATAGAGGCGGCACGACCAATCAGCCTAACTAACGACCGGACCTCGGGTCACAGCCATATGTTGCTAACTTACACATCAGCTTAAAAAATTACACAAATCACCTTATATTACCACTTTCTAGCTTTTAAATATAATCAAGTGTGTACGGAACAAGTTCGCGATGTTCCGAAATTAAATTAAAGTAAGCGTGTAAGTTTACGAATACGATCGACAGTTCGGTAAGTCGCGGTGCGAAAGCCGGCGGTAGCGAGCGCGCGACCGTAACGCCTTCGTGTGGAGCTTACACTGATTTTTTGTCGAAGGCATCGCCGCTAACCGCCGCGTGCTCCACATTCGCCGACCGGTGTGAACGCTGTACGCTGCACGACTATTACCCGTTCATGTATATTGTACTTATTTTAACAAACAATTATATGTAACTCTTCGACTTCTACACTCAGTTGGATAGCTTCACTTACCTGCTGAGCTACGTGTCCGCTACAATTACGTACTATTACTATTTCGCAATAAAAACCGATACATTCAATATTCGATCTTATTAGTTCAAATACTTTTTATTTGGCATTGAATTTAGCTTACACTCGTATTTTGTTTAAATGCCATACCACGCAGATGATCTTGTGTGATCGTGTAATAAGTCTTTTTTATGACGGTTTTATATTGCAATGAGAAATAACACATTAAAAATGTTTAATCAATGACTTTAAATTAACTAATGTTACGAATATTTCGCATAAATGTTAGAAAATTACTTCATTTCCTTGCTTACGGTGTGAGTTTAATAATTTCCCGCAAAATGATTACCAAAATTAAACATCCAAGAAAATAAGCGAAAGTCTTAATAAATTATTTCAAAGTCTTTTCCTAAACATGATTTATAGGTATAAACGAAATTGAAAAATACTGGAAGTCGTGATTAATACGACAGAGTTGTAATTAAGTTGGCCAGCTCTAGGAAGTCATTTATTGTGTATGAAATTGTGAAATACGTTTCGAATCCCTTCTGAAAGTATCAGATTAAAATATACGCTTGAGAAGTGACAAGATGTCAAACATGGCACCGATTTAAAACACGATTAATATGTGGATTCGTTATGTACTAAATATATGGACTTGACGTTTTAATCAAACACTTGGCTTGCAATAAACAATCTCTTTTTTTTTAAATAAGAATTACTAACCTTACTAATTTAATATTTAGTTTTTATTATAATATTTATTTTTAATTTCGGTTTTTTGTACACTTCGAATGCAAAGTTTTTTGTTTCATTTCTAAACTGTATTCAAGTTATATATCTATTAGTAAATAATTTATGAGTGTGTATATTATAATTTTGTTTATAAAATGTTTCAATATGATTTAGTTTTTAATAAAAGGAGTTTTAAAAAGCAAATACAACAATGTTTTGTTTAAATATAATTATTATTTATAATGTCATACCATGGCCAGGAATAGTACGATTACCGGGAATTGGGTGCCGTGAATTTGTGTCGTTGCTCATAGGAGTTTTTTGCCTTAGTCACCACGCTTGGTAGGCGGGTTGGTAACCGCAGTGGCTGGAAATCTTTCACTAATAGCGCTGCTGCCCGCTATTAGGAATTGCATTTTCGGATTCCAGTATTTGTGTAGTTATACCACCACGATTGCGGTCGCCAGAGCCTCGTTCGTTGATTAGCAGGATGTACCACGAGCAGGTGAGGTTGACGGTAGGGATAAGGTTGTTGTCGACTCCCCTTTCATGCCTAATATAAGATTTTTTAGCATTCTATATGGGAAGCCTTTGTCCAGCTGTGGACGGCGCTAAGCTGAATCATAAAAATATTATGAAAAGATAAATTTTATTTGTTTTTTTTTTACGGATTTACGCGAAAACTAATAATAATTACATTATTATGGTACATGTATATTATATTAGGATACAAATCGGAACGATCATATGCTATATAGCATGATTATAATCATGCTATATAGCATATGATCGTCACATATTTTTTGTCATATAGCTTTTTATGTCGACGTCGTAGAGAATTGCCAGTCTGCGCGCATTCCGAGCGAAAGCTGCGAAAACTATAATACAAGAGGTATATGAAAACTTTGCATTAAAGATTTCTGGATTTCCAAAATGTTTACCAAAAAACATATATTTGTCTATATTTTATAGATAAGTCAAAGTATTATTGTATCGTTGAAGTGGGATAATTATGTTCTATAATAAGTATTATCTTACTTGGTGGTAACTCTTTGTGCCAAAGGTGGTAACCCTTTTGCGGTAGGTTCACAAGGTTTGTGGTGCATTGGAGATGTAATGGTTAGTTTATATTACAGAAATTATAATAACTACAGAGAAACCGACATATATCTTATTTTATAAGTTAAGTTATAGTGAAAGATTCATATTTATAAAACAAGCAAAATCCGTAGCTTGGAACCCGCAGTTTGGAATTCAGTTTGTGACGAAAATCCTTCATAATTTTCCATTTAAACATACATAATAATTTGACGAGCTGGTTGGCGTAGTTGGTATATACTTGCCTTTTACGCCGAAGGTTGTGGGTTCGATTCCCACCCAGGACAGACATTTGTGTGTATGAACATGTCTGTTTGTCCTGAGTCTGGGTGTAATTATCTATATGAGTATGTATTTACAAAAGAAAAGTAGTATATGTAGTATATCAGTTGTCTGGTTTCCATAGCATAAGCTTTGTATAAGCTTAATTTGGGATCAGATGGCCGTGTGTGAAAAATGTCCCAGGATATTATTATTATTATATTATTATAATGCTATCTCAATTATACATATACTATAAAATATTTAAAATATTAGGTAGCAACGGTAGTCTGTTAGCTTGGTAGCCTTTGTTCGAGCCCGTCTGGGTAGGTACCACTCGCTCATCAGATATTCTACTGTCGAATAGCAATATTTAGCATTGTTGAGTTACAATTTGAAGTTGTGAGTGAGCCAGTATAACTACAGACACAAGGAACATCTTAGTTAAAAAAGGCAGTTATTTTGAAACAAACAGACAAAGATAGACACTTCTATTTTAATCAATTATATGTGATCACTTATAGTGACAAGAAATTAAACATAACATTAAGTCGATTGATTTATCACATACTATAAATAATTATCAAAATAAATAACATATTAATTTAAAGCGATTTCTGTAAATACAAAATACTATTTACATTTTAAAGTTTGAACCAGTAGTATTAGATATATTACAAAACATTTATATAAGCGCCTGAGAAAAAAAAAAACAAGATATATTAGACCAGTACGGCGGACAGATCGGTGGGCTTGATAATGATTATGTAAACATATTTATATCTCATTATAAAAAAAAATATATTTATCCTGTGTAAAGTAGGACCGTGAACAACACGATTGATAAAAAAAAAGTTAAGCGAATAACGTTTGCATATATTATCTTTTATACATTTTAGAGAAATTACATTGCGGATACAATAAATTTATATTAAAAAAATTTACCATTTTCTGTTTTCCTCTTTTAACTCTTAAAAAATTGTAATTGATTAATTAAATTCATTTTATCTCATTATGAATTGTTATAAGTGTTAGCTATTATTGTAAACTTTATTTATTTTTGTTTATTGTTTTTAATATAATAATTGTTTATTTTTCAAATAAATATTTGTCCGACTTTAAACATATTGTTTAAAATATATTTCAAAACACAGTACGGAGATTAAATGTAACGTATGTCATTACTTTGAACCTTATTCATACAAGACATATTTAGTATTATTATTACAATTGAAAGCATCAATATATCAGTACCAAGTTTTCAAATTAATTGGCTTATTCACTTACGTTATAAAATACACGAAAATATTTTCGTTCAAATATAAATATCATAAACCTTTAACAACCCAGTTGCGGGTTCTAACCCAGTTTACTGAATTTTTGTGAAGTATTTTTGTTTAAAATGTATCTATAATTTCACTAAGATTCTATCACATATGTATCCAGCCTGCATTGGAGCAGAGTGGTGGGATAAGTCCCAAACCTTCAACTTAAAGGAAGAGCCTTAGCCCAGCAGTAAGCAATTACAGAATTCTAGCTTATTGAACAGCCGAGATATCCTAATAGCCGAGATGCCCTAGTGGTTAGAACGCGTAAATCTTAGCCGATGACCGTGGGTTCAAACCCGGGCAAGCAACATTGAATTTTTGATGTGCTTAATTTGTTTTTATAATTCATTTTGTACTTGACGATGAAGGAAAACATGGAGAACAAACTTGCATGTCTCTAATTTCACAACAATTCTTTCCATCAAATTGCATTGTTGTAGCGTGGTGGAATAAGCTCCATTTTCTTCTCAAAAAAAGGAGGGAGGCCTTAGCCCAGCTGAGAGACATGCACAGCCTGTTTCTACTTGTTTATTGAACAAAATATGACTTTTATCATTAATATAAATATTTGTCTACTATCGAAGCTGATATTTATTCCTAAAATGTATATTCAGAGACCTTATAAATAGCTCTACTCGATATTTATGAACAGACTTCTCGTAAATGACACTACGAATACATTCAATTTCTTTTATATGGTATGGATAACTTATGTTCATAGATTCAGCACGCCCTATATGGTATTTTAATAATCACAGTTTATTCAAAAGCAAGATTTCAAACCGACCGATTTGTGTTTGTTATTTTAAGCTATTTAAAAATTGATAATTTTAACATTAAATGACATTTTTTCCGCTGTGTGTCAACCGATTTTTTTTTTGGTTTAGTAGCTTTGATGAATCTCGGTCGATTTTTAAACACAAGTAACTGGAAAAATGTTTTTATTAATGAATTATTTTAACAGAAAAAAACATAATTTAATTTCGTATCTATAACTATATTAAAACTGTTACGCTTTCACGGCTAAACTGCTGAACTAATTTTGATGAAATTTTGTATGTAGCAAGCTTAAGCTCCAAGGACATAGTCTTCTTTTTTATACCTCCCACCTGCTCACACCAATAGGCGGACGGGCGGGCGAAAACTATTTATTAATAAATTCTTGAATCCCTAAGCTGTTATCAGATTACTAAAATAAGATGTTCTTTTGGTTTCAAAGTATGGAATTTAATATGCAACATCCGCTCACAACAAGGGCGACGAAAGCTTATTTCATCACAACTTTATTAAAATACTGTGTTATTATAATCTTACTATAAAATTTACAGTTTAAAACATATTGCAATTTAGGTTAACGCATTATTATGAGTGCAAATGACTTTTTTAATTTTATTAGGAAGTCAGTTGAATCCGGTTAAATGCGAACGCTTAAACGTTAGTGGTGCAATGGTTTATGGGCTTATAGGGCTTAGCGATATAAAATTCGCAGATTCGATCTTGACCTCTTACTATATTGCCGTCCCCACTTCTTACACAGTAACAGTAACACCCTGTGAATGTCCCACTGCTGGGCTAAGGTCTCCTCTCCCTTTTTGAGGAGAAGATATGAAGCTTATTCCAACACGCTGCTCCAATGCGGTTTGGTGGAATACACATTTGGCAGAATTTCAATAAAATTAGATACATGTAGGTTTCCTCACGATGTTTTCCTTCACCGTTAAGCACGAGATGAATTATAATCACAAATTAAGCGCATAAAAATTCAGTGGTGCTTGCCCGGGTTTGAAGCCACGATCATCGGTTAAGATTAACGCGTTCTCACCACTAGGCCATCTCGGCTATTACACATACACAAGCTTTTGTTTATTTGTAGAGGTAAAAAGCTTGCTGCGCTACTATTACACTTGCTCACTCACACATTTACACCTTGACACCGTGTTCGGGGTGTCTTCGTCGACTGGTGGGTACCTAATTGTGAGTAAAAAGTAAAACATTAGTATGATGCGTTGCTGGTATTTGTTTTCGTGCCTCGTTGTTCTAGTGGCCCGGAGGTCCTGGGTTCAATTCCCAGGTCGGGCCAATAAAACGTTATTGGGTTATACTATGTACACTCCCGGGTCTCGGAAAGCACGTAAAGCCGTTGGTCCTGTGCCTGAACTCTTTCCGGTCGTGTCGGATTGCCGTCCCATCGGATTATTAGAGTGAGGGAAGAGAGAGTGCACCTGTGTTTGCGCACACACTTGAGCACTATAATATCTCCTACGCAGTTGGCTAATCTCTCTTGAGATTGGCCGCCGTAGCCGGAATCGTTCGGAGGACATTATTATTATTTGTTTAGATTTTATATTGAAGAACTTACACATTGCTTTATCGCACGACGTCTAATAAACTTATATTGGCTATTAAAAACTTTCGAAGCGAATAAAAGTGCAAGTTGATTTTATTTGATGATCGAAAGCGATTTTAGTATTTTGAATAGAGTTTAGATTAATTTGATGCGAACATCGATTCAATAAAAAAATATCATGTTTTAACTTTTTTTAATATTATTTTTGTTGATTAACGAATGTTGTTCAACTAAATTCGAACTATGTGAACGTATTCTTGAATGGGATCAGTATCTGACAGGTAATCGTTTGTTTATGCCGAACTGTACTTGTATAAATTATTTCAACTTTGCTGTTACACATAATTCTTCGTACTTACAACAGAAGTCGCAAAATAACAAATACAAAAAACATCCTCAGCCGGACTCAACACAAAAGCGTTTGAAAAACAAATAAAAATATTTTTTCACGTTTCTATTACTCTTTCTATTACTGTTTATTATTACAAAACTTCGATCGCGTCTAGGGTTATATTCAGTGGTGTAGCTATCATAGAGCCCCCAAAGGAAAGGGGGCCTTTAGGTTGACAATTGATGTGACTTATTTATTAAGCTAGATTATATTGACATACTAGCCACAATATGTAAAATATTTTACGAAAAAAAAGTCATCTAAAAGTTCTATCTTTTTGTACCAACTTTTAGCGGCATCTGAATCAAACAACGCAACCTTAAACCGGGGCCTTTATCCACCTAGCTACAAAAGTACAATTATACATGAAGAATTAAACTTGAATAAGGACAATGTATATTAAAATATATGTATTTCGCTGGCATATAGAGATTTATTTAAATATAGTTGTATCCGACCTTGATATTAAATTATTATTAACTTGGCAAGTTATATAGGAAGACATAAAAGTGGCCATGCCAGGAGATTGTTTACTTACTCTATTGGTAATGCTCGTCACTGAGAATTATATATCCAATCTGTGTATTTTCTTCCCTCTATAGTTAAGAGGCTTTGTTACTTATGTCGTTGATAATTGTTTTTATTATATATAATTGTTTGTCGCGGATTTAGATGATAACGTCTTGTAAATTAGATAAGACTTTAAATAAAATGTGATTAATATACAAGTTTTACACTTGCATATTAATAAAAACGTTGTCAAACATCTACGAATAAAATAAAATAAGTATGTCAATAAACAAAAAGTGACTGTAAATGTCACATTGGTGGACCAATAGGTATAACGCCTAATGAAGAGATAAATTTGGAGTTTATTCCACCAAGCTTTTTCGATGCGGAAAATAAATGATACGGCTAGAATGTGTCAGAATATCATCAGACACGTGCAAAAAGTTATTGGGACTTTCTGTCACTAAATTCTCAGTATCAGCCCGGAGTCTGGAAGTTGGCAGTGTGTCCTGTCCATCGAAAAACACGTAAAGCCGTTGGTCCTGCGCCTGAACTCTTTCCGGTCGTGTCGGGTTGTCGTCCCATCGGATTATGAGAACTAGGCAATAGAGAGTGCACCAGTGTTTGCGCACACACTTCTTTACTGTAATATCTCCTGCGCTGTTGGCTAATCTCTCTGGGCCACCGTGGCCGAATCGGTCTGGAGCACATTATTGTTAATGTATCATAAAGACAAATTAGGCAAATGGGACGATAATTTGTGCTTGTCTGAATTTGCATGTGTACTATTGCACCATTTCAGCCTATTTGTTAGTCGGCCTATCTTATACAATAAATAAAATAGCTGACTTTCTTCCGTCGTTTTTTTTTAAATCTAAGTAATAGGTAACGAACTTGTGGTATATTTTTGACGATCAATAAACAAGCGTAGCACTATCTAAACTAATATTATAAATGTGAAATTACCTCTGTTTGTCTGTTACGGTTTCACGGTTTGAACACTGAATCGATTTCGATGAAATTTGATGCTTAATCTTACTTAACATGCGTGCGAAGCCGCGGGCGAACACTAGTACCAAATAAACTTATTTTACTTATTGACATTCGATTTGATGATATCGTAATTAGATATGAAGGAGGATGTAATAAGAGAAGTTGAGAAATAAAAAGTAATAATTCCACTTTCAGAGTTCAGAAGACAAATTACACAAAAGAAAAAATCAGATGAAAATTTTCTGTAATTACCTACAGTTGCGTATAATTGTTGTTGACTTTCTGAAGAATTGCAAGCATTCGCAAACGATAAATCCATTTACATTTCTTGTTAAAATACACAATAATATAAATATTTAGTATTCAAGTCATATAGTTATTTATGCTAGGTTCATAAATATTGTATACCCTATAAGCAATAGAATACTTGTATTGACATAGAAATGGACACGTCCAGAAACAGCGTTATAATTTTTCTATCGTGTGAATCCTGATTGAAGATGTTTTTGTATTTTTGTACACCAGAAAAGGATATTGTATTCAATAAAAACCAACGGGAATGCTTAAAATATTTTACTTATTCAATGTCTGAGATCCTAAGCGCCGCTATTCGTTATGTTTTTTTTTCTCCGTATCTAGAAATGTTTGTATTTTATCTTGTATTTAGTAGAAGATTTGGTGAATCCCTTTGATGTTCGTAAATAAATATTTATTTTGGGAAATCGAATTAGAAGTTGTAATCTGAATACGAAAGGTTTTAATACATATATTCCTTATATAACAAACAAATATTCATTTATTTACATATATTGTAACAACAAAAATAAACACTTCTGAAGTTTTATATATTCTTGGCAATTTCATGAAATTACGCTATAAGATTGCGGAAAAAGAAATTTATTCGGTCCTTTTTTATAACAGTAAGCTTACTGAATTAACGAAGTTTTTGGAGTTTATGTACGATTTTTTTATGTTTTATAATACTAATTGAAAAAAAGCCACGAATTAATTGAATATTTAAGGATTATCTTGAATGTATCAATATATAGAAATTTCAAGTGGTTTTCCAGTGTTTCACACTGGTTTAGTCGCTGGCGTATACGGCTGCAAAGCGTGATTCCGAGTTCGAATCTCGGAGAGATATAATAAAATTTATCCGATATTTCTGACAAGAAATTGTGTTCTAAGGATTGAGATCTCACGAAGCTGTGGGTTATGAGTTCTGGTTTAGGGCGGGGCAGTAACGCACTCAGGCCTGCCCTATACACATAAATATATACATATAATAATAATGTCGTGGTACACTGCTGTCACTCGGTTAAAAGAAGTTTATTATTTAAACTTGTATATAAATGTTCAAGGTCATTATATATTATAGACCTTGGTGTTGGCGCTATATGCAAGACCGTCTGGGTTGTTACCAATCACTTATCACTTATTCTTCTGCTAAACTAAGCATTACTTAGTAAAGTTATGTTTTGGTTTGAAGGTTGAGTGAGCCAGTGTGATTACAGACACAAAGGACATAACTTCTTAGTTCAAGAATGGTGGTGCATTGGTAATGAAACGGTGTTAATATTTCTAACATCAGATTTTCTAATATCAAAGCAGTATTTCTAATGTCAGAGCAGTGGTGACCACTTATCACCAGCAAGCCAGTCCTATTTTGGTAAACGATACTATGTTAATAAAATAACAACAATTAAACAAGCAAAATTATATATATATTTATGTAAATTAAATAAGCAAAACGGCTAGTTGCAAATCTGAACTTACCTAGTTAGAATTCTGCACGAGGGATCTCTATTTAATTTTTATCGTCGCGTTATTTAAGCAGTCTGCTTAGATTCCACGAATAACCTCTTTCCAGATTATCGTCTACGAGAGACGAGTGTCGAAAACTCTGATGGATGTAATTGCGACAGTCGCCATTGTTACAACGAGAACTATATACGAAATGTTCTGTTAATTAACTCATGTATAAACATGAAGCTGAGATACATCTTATTAAGATAGAATATATCTATTCATTATAATTTGATAATTCAGGGTTTAATGTATCGAGCTCTAGGGAAATAAAGTGGTCTCCAGTTTCTTTTTGAACCAGACAATTTTGTTTTAAGGTTTTAGTAATTAATTCAAATCAACGGCGATATACTTAAAACATAAATCGTTTTTTAAAAAAGTAAACGTTTTTTCGCTTAAACAGAACGAATATTTCTTCTTTTCTTATTTAAACAAATAACTACGGCACCTTTCATGTGTATACTCCGAGACTAAAGTCTCTGTTGCCCCTCCTCCAAAACCGGCCCCGGATTTATATGATCTTAAGAACGCGTGCATCTTAACCGCTGATCGTGGACACAAGCCCGGGCGATCACCACTGAATTTGCATGTGCTTAATTTGTGATTATAATTCATCTCGTGCTTGTCGGTGAAGGAAAAAATCGTGAGGAAACCTGCATGTTTCTAATTTCACTGAAATTTTGCCACATGTGTATTCCACCAACCCGCATTGGAGCTGCGTGATGGAATTAGCTTCAAACCTTCTCATCAAAAAGGGAGAGGAGGCTTTAGCCCAGCAGTGGGATTCACAGTCTGTTCTTGTTAGTAAGTGTTTTTTCGAAAAAATATACTATAAATCGTAAACGTCGTTATTTGTTTAATTTGGAATTATTTATTAAAATTATCGTAAGAGGTTATATAAGATAATTGAAAACTCATTGTTGATTTAAGCGCTTATGAATTATCTTTTATTATTATTATTATTCTTTTAGTATTTCCTTAATTTGACCTCTCTTTAAAGGTCAATTTGGTCCTTTACTTATTGCTGTATTTTAAATGTTAATCACGTATAAGTTAACGAATTACAAATAAGACAATAAATCAAAATTAATTACATTCTTAAGCACCGCCTTGTTAATAAATTATTCTTTTTAATTATTAATTTGCGAACTTAAATTTAATTGAAGTTTAAACAAGTAAAAGCACACTTTTATTTAAAACTACTTTCACAACGTTATCCAAGGAAATAATCAATTAATAAAATAAACGAATTAATGTGTGCATAAATGTAAACACGATATATCGTATAATGAATCAAACCTGCCAGAGAAATGAAGACGGCTGGCAGAGATTTAGCCGATAAAAAGTTGAAGTGTGTCCCGCGGTTCGTATTTCTGCATTATTTACGATGCACAAATTAAGTGAGCTCGCGAATTTATTGATAATTTGAAACCGATTTGCCGTGATCACGGATTTATTCGCTTTAATGAAACGTGGTACGTTGAATAATCCTTATGAATTGATTAATGAGAAATAAGCAGGTGATATAGCTCGAGTGTGTCTGTAAATATAGATGAACTCTTCATCTCCTCACTCTCAAAGTCCGATTTTTTTTTTTTATATTCGCCGGGAGGGCAAATGACTCTACTCCACCTGATGGTAAGTGGTAGTAGAGTCCAAACGCGACGACGGCCAGTACAGACGGGAAAACATTCTGCACTAGCCACCTTCGCCTTGCCGGCCCACAAGATGCCTCTTCACGCCTCGTTTGAAGGAACTCGGGTTGTAAGAGGAGGGGAACACGCGAGCTGGTAAGGAATTCCATTTTTTGGAAGTGCGACAAAGAAAGGAGTTGCCAAATTTCTTTGTTCACGATGGAATTGATGTCACGGTTAGGCGGTGACATCGATAACCAGCTCGCGTGGACTTAAGAAGGAAGGGGGAAGCAGGAATTAGAGAGAATAATTCCTCAGAGCTCTCGCCGTGATACAGTCGATAGAAAGCGCTCAGTGCTGCTATCTCACGACGCAATTGTAAAGGTTCAAGGGTGTTTGTGACATTTACGTCGCCAATAATGCGTACGGCACGTCGCTGCAACCGGTCCAAGGCCTCAAGTAGGTACTTAGCGGAGCCATCCCAAAGGTGCGAGCAATATTCCACGCAAGACCGTACGTGTGTTTTGTACAGCAGGCACAGTTGTTGTGGCATGAAAAAGCGCCGCACCTTGTTCAGAACTCCGAGTTTCCGTGAAGCTGTTTTTATAACAGCCTCGATGTAATCCCTTGGACTAAGGTCGCAGCGAACGTCAATCCCCAGCATGGCGATTTTGCTTTGCATCACCAGCGGAGTACCACAGAGGGAGGGAAGAGGGGAAAATGCTGACTTTTTCGCTGTGAGAGCGCATACCTGTGTTTTCTTGGCATTAAACTCAACAAGATTATCAGAGCCCCATTTGGCGATGAACTCTAATGTCCTATCGAGTTCAATGACAAGATCCTTCCGCCTCTCCTCAATTTCCGCAAGCCCAGCCACTGCGCGTCCGTGGTATCCACCATGCACTGTACTATCGTCTGCATAGCAATATATGTTCCCAAGAGAGAGCATATCATTGATATGCAAAAGAAAGAGTGTGGGAGATAGCATAGATCCCTGGGGGACCCCAGCATTCACTACATAGAATTGTGAAGCGCAACCATCAACTAAAACACGAAGGCTACGCTTGTGTAGGAAGCTGGCAATCCAGGTGCATAGAGCTGAGCAGGCAGACCATATGCCGGCAGCTTGGAGAGAAGACTTCTGTGCCAGACCCTGTCGAAAGCCTTGGAGATATCGAGGCTGACAGCCAACGATTCTCCATGCTTGTCGATAGCTTCACCCCAGAGGTGTGTTACGTACGCTAGAAGATCACCTGTGGACCGTTTTGGTCGAAACCCGTACTGACGATCATTAATTAAACAGTGATTTTCTAGGTAATGGATCAGTTGGTTGTTTAAAATCCGTTCCATCACCTTACAAAGTACTGAGGTGATAGCTATTGGCCGATAATTTGCCGGGTCAGACCGATCCCCTTTTTTGGGAACCGCTTGCACATTAGCTCTTCTCCAAGCCTCCAGCACACATCCCGAAGAGAGAGAAAGTTGGAACAGGCGCGTTAACACAGGAGACAGCTCCGCTGCGCACTTCTTCAGCACTATGGCTGGTATTCCATCGGGACCGCTAGCTTTCCGTACATCAAGTGATTGCAGCTCCGCACGTACATCACGTTGCCCGATTTTAATATCAGGCATCGTATGACCACATGAAGGTATTGTAGGTGGCAGCGCACTACAATCATCGATGACGGAATTGTCGGCAAAGAGTTTAGCCATGAGATCAGCTTGCTCTTGCGGACTGTGAGCTAGCGATCCGTCCGGATTTCTGAGCGGTGGCAGCGAAGGTTGGCAGAAATTGTTTTGCACAGACTTGGTCAGACGCCAGAAGCTACGGGAGCCCCTAGGATGCGAAACAAGGTCATGACCAATCTGTACAATGCGCTGTGCATCCGCTCTCGTGTTTGCCTTTCTACAGTACTTGGAATTTTTATTATAGTTTGCTTTCAGTGAGTCAATGTTAGATGCCCCGCTAATGCAGCCGTTGATCCACTTGCGATATGCCGCCTGCTTAGATGATACAGCATCGGCACATTCACGAGTGAACCAACGGTTACGCGTACTCCTACTGACGAGATCTGAGCTAGGAATGTAGTATTCCATTCCCAACATGATCTCGCCAGCAACAGCAGCGGCACTAGCTGTCGGGTCATTCCCATTGAAGCAACGTTCCTTCCAAGAGACCGACGCATAGTAATCGCGCATACGGTATGCGCCCAATCCGCCGACTTATAGTGCCAAACGCGACGTTTGCATACCGCTAGTGGCGGCAGCTCGGCCTGTGGCACTCTGGTAGATATAAGGCTGTGATCCGAAGAGCCAAGAGGAGCCTGAACCACAACCTGATATTCCATCGGGTGAGAAGTCAGCAGAAGGTCCAGTAGAGAAGGTGCTTACCCATCAATGTCTGGGATCCTGGTGGGCTGATCAACCAGTTGGGTCGTCGTGTGTGAGAGCAAAAGCATGAGCAGTCCTTCCAGCATGGTCAGTTTTGAGGGATTTCAACCATGATTCGTGGTGAGCATTAAAATCCCCCAAAAACACCAATTCCGCGTTAGGAAATAGCTCTTGCGCAGCATCTGCCACCTGACTAAGATGGTCAAATAATCGGCTTGTCTCCAAGTCACCATTCTAGCCGGGATAATTAAGGTAGCTGGTATCGGCAGGACGGAGTATTTGTGTCTCCATGAGAAACAACAAAACGATGACACGACCGGAGAGAATTATTATAAGTGCAGGACCAACAGTAAAGTTTTGATATTCTACAGCAAAACAGCAGTACTTGGTATTGTTGTGTTCCAGTTTGAACGGTGACTGAGCCAGAGTAATTACAGGCACAAGATACATAACATCTTAGTTCCCAAGGTTGGTGGCGCATTGTGATGTAAGTGATGGTTAACATTTCTTACAATGCCAATGTCTATGGGCGTTGTTGACCACTTACCATCAGGTGACCCATATCCTCGTCCGTCTACCTATAATATAAAAAAACCTTTTTAAATCTTTTGTTGACCCAATGCGAGTTCGAACCCATGACATCGAGATCCTCTGCCTTATGAATTATCCTGGACTATTGAGCCTAAATTAGTGACTACAAAATAATGATAAAAATTATTTTCATATTGGAAATAATGTACACAGTGAATGATCTTTACAAAAATATCTCATTTATATTTAAGGCCAACGGCCAAGAATTGGCTCACATATAACTGACATTTGAAAACTCTCAGCTTATTCTTACATCTAATTCTATTTGCAATTTAGTAAAACAGCTTAAAAGATAGAGAGTGCCTACCATTCAATACGTCCAAAATTAACTTCGGCTTTTGTGTTGATACGAATTATGTTTAAAATGATTGTACAAATAAATGCATTAAATACGTATTAACAAATATAATTGAATGATTTAGACATGCGCAATTAGTGTCGTGCATTTTTAAAACACGATGCTTTTCTTATGCGAATATTTAAATTTTTATATGTAATGTTATATGTAAGTTCTCACAGAACTAAATTGATTAATTGAATTATTTTTTTAAATAAAATGTTACTCCTTTACGGTGGTAGTGCTTTGTGTAATCCATAGGTTGATACCATATATTCTACCGCCAAGCAGCATTATATAGTATTATTAAGTACCAACAACAACAGGCATAAGAAACATAAATTTTAAATTTATATTACACACATAATATATATAACATAAATAAGAAATTTTACAGGTGGTAGGGCTTTGTGAAAGCTCGTCTGGGTAGGTACCACCCACTCATCAGATATTCTACCGCAAAACAACAGTACTTGGTATTGTTGTGTTCCGGTTTGAAGGGCGAGTGAGCCAGTGTAATTACAGGCACAAGGGACATAAAATCTTAGGTCTCAAGTTTGGTGGCGCATTGGCTATGTAAGCGATGTTTAACATTTCTTACAATGTCATTGTCTATGGGCGTTGTCGACCACTTACCATCAGGTGGCTCATATGCTCGTCTGCCTTCCTATTCTATAAAAAAAACATCAGTTCCCAAAATTGGCGGCACATTGACGGTGTGAGGATGATTAATATTTCTCACACTGTCAGTATCTACGGGCGGTGGTCACCACCACTTATCTTCAGGTAGCCCATTTGCCGATCTGCCAATCTATATTCAAATTAAAAAAAAACTGTCAGCTTATTTTACTATATATTATTCAATAAGACATTGATTTTTAGTTACAAGAAACCGATGCAAATTGCTTTGTTTCAATACATATTTTTAAAATGAATTTCATTATTAAGACTTCGTTCATTATTAATCGTTGTTGAGCAAGACTTTAATACCTAAGTCTTAGTTTCTCAATGATATTAAAGTGCTGCAGTAACATTATTTGCTGGACGATCCGTGAAATTTCATTCGGGTAATAAAAATAAAGCTGTATTAGTCGCAGGCGTCTGGATAATTTAAAATGAAGCATTTAAAAGGATCCAATCAAATAAGATTCGTTTAATTTCGATAAATCTTAATAATAATTAATGTTAAGATTTTGTTTGTATTCTGTATATATGTATTTGTGTATAAATTGTTTGTTTGACGAACCGGTTGCCGTGGTTGATACTTGCCTTTCACGCCGAAGGTTGTTGGTGGTTTGATTCCCTCCCAGGACAGACATTTGTGTACATGAAAAATATCTGCTTGTCCTGAGTATGGGTGTAATTATCTGTATAAGTATGTATTTACAAAAGTAAAGTATTATATGTAGTATGTCAGTGGGCTGGTTTCCATCGTACAAGCTCTGCTTAGTTCAGGGATCAGATGGCTGTGTGTGAATAATGTCCCAGAGTTATATTATCATAACCGCAATCTTCGGTAAAGATTCACGTTATTCAACCACTGGGCCATCAAGATACTTATATATAGACAGATACTTCTACTATTATAATATTTTTTATTTAACTGGTATATGTGTGCGACTATAATTATACGTAATAGCATAGCATGTAATTTAATATATTATTATTATATCTTCTATATAATATGATTTGTATATAATAACAGTTTGTTTATATCGTATTCATTGAACTTGCAAGTTCAAGTACATTTCATTATAGCTTGTTTACGCGTGTCAGCGATTCTTTTACGGGAATGTGGAAATACGTGAAGCGCTTGTTACACGTAACATTTACGCCAAGAATAATATTTATGTAACAATATCTATGGAATATTTATATATAAGTCAAGATGGCGCAGTGGTAAGAACGCGTGAATCTTAACCGATGAACGTGGGTTCAAACCCGGGCACCTCTGAATTTTCTTGTGTTTAATTTCTGTTATAATTCATCTCGTGCTTTTCAGTGAAAGAAAACATCGTGAGGAAACCTGCATGAGTCTAATTTCATCGAAATTCTGCCACATGTGTATTCCACCAACCCGCATTGGAGCAGCGTCGTGGAATAACCTCCAAACCTTCTCCTCGAAAAGGGAGAAGAGGCCTTAGCCCAGCAGTGGGACATTTACAGGCTGTTACTGTACTGTACTGTAACTTTTAGAAAAAAATAAAATGTAATTGTTTATCTAGTATACGAAAATTGGGCCGTGACGGCTCAGTGGATAGAACACAAATTATACCGGAAGATCATGGTCTCGAATCCGGCGGAACAAAACTTATATGTACGTACATATATGTGTACGTATGTCAACGTACGTGGTAGCGCTTGAGGATTCATAAGTACTTGCAAAAGTCTATTTGATTTGATATATATTTATGTATATGTATCTTCGCTACCAATTTGCACAGGATCAGCTTGTTGGAACCATTTTCTTAAGAAACCTCTGATAAGCACTCATATTTACGAGATTTTATTATTTATTGATATAAGAAACACCATAAATACGCATGTTTAAAAAAAACTATATTTTTACATACATATTTTTTATAATTGCTGGGAAGGCAAATGACTCCAAGGTAGTAATAGTAAGGTAGTATAGTCCAACAGTCGGGAAGAATGTTCTGAACTAGAATAGTTCTGATCTAGAATTTCTTCGTGCGCGATGGAATTGATGTCACAGTTAGGCGATAGCATCGAGAACCAGCACGCGTAGACTGGTGAAAAAAAGGGGAAGCAGGAATTGGGGAGAATAATTCCTCATAGCACTCGCCGTGGTACAGTCGTTAAAAAAATATCTTATACCGGAACACAACAATACTGAATATCTGTTAGGGTACCCTAACAGGCTTGCTCGAAGCCCTATCACCAAGTTATAATAAAAAAGATAGGTGAATATTAGGCTAGCAATTAGCTAAGGCATGCAGGGACATGGAAAATAAAATCAATAAAAATAATACACAGATACACCAAAAACATTTCGGAGATTCGAAGAAAAAATCTAAGTGCAGACCAGAATCATTTATTTATTTATTTTATCAAGAATAAATAAAAACTTGTTTCGGATTAAAATTCCAAAGCTCGTCTATTCTTTCTATATTATTTAAATTGGGATAGAACATTTCTCACTACGAGTGGAATTAAGAGAGATTAATTATATTCCTTTACAATGGCCCTCAGAATCATTTGTAACGCGAATGTTTTGTCAATAAAGTGTACGGAATGATTGATGAGCTTCTACGTCATAGAAAGGCAGGGCATCACTTGAATTGATATTTTGCCAACGTTATATACACAGAATTAAAAAAACGTATATAAATATGATATGTCTCATTTCATTCGATCGTATTTAGTGTAATTATCGTTGGTGTGGAATCCACAGTAATATTCCAAAGACACAAATTTATATACTGTACTAAGATAACAGATAAACGTATAAATAATTAATTAATAATACGAATGTATGTGTAATAATGTAATGTTTTGAATAGGAATATTATTTTTCTTCTATATTTTATTTTTTATTTATTAAGTACGTGTAAAAATTTTGAAAAAAAAAACGATGTGTGGTTAGTACCCAGACAGCTTGCAAACACCTTTACCACCAAGTGCAGTATGCCGTAAAAAATATGTTGTTTATTATTCTAAAAATAATAATTCTAAAAACATGAACGAATTGAAACAAAAATATATTATGTACTTTAATTCGCATTTTGGTATAAAGAGACCAAATAAAAGAATATTTCCATCTAGTTGAAAAAATTATAATATGTATACCATTTCTTATATTGCTATTTATCTAAGGTACCATCTTAATCTACCACTAGAATCGATTGATTGGCGTTTGCACACGCATAAGATAGACAACATTACGTATGATGAATTAAGTTTTGTGTACAGTAATTTAAATTGTGAAAGCTGTGAAAATGTTTAAAAATAAAATGTTATTATAATTAAAAATAACACAGTTTTTATATGTGTAAATATATGCGATTAAATCAATAATGTTACCATGTATCATACGATGTAAGCCGAGATGGCCCTGTGGTAAGAACGCGTGAATCTTAACCGATGATCGTGGGTTCAAACCCGGGCAAGCACCACTGAATTTTCATGTGCTTAATTTGTGATTATAATTCATCTCGTGCTTTACGGTGAAGGAAAACATCGTGAGGAAACCTGCATGTGTCTAATTTCACTGAAATTCTGCCACATGTGAATTCTACCAACCCGCATTGGAGCAGCGTGGTGGAATAAGCTCCAAACCTTCTCCTCAAAAATAGGAGAGGAGGCCTTTAGCCCAGCAGTGGGACATTCACAGGCTGTTACGGCGACGGTATCATACGATGTGGCAAATTCTATGAAGCTATTTATATTAAAAATAAAAAATAACTACCCGTTCTAACTTATGCTTGGTTGTGTATATAAAGCGTTTATATCATAATATACATAACTCTATAAAGGTCCCAGTCGTCATGTTCGTTTCCGACATCTTCAACAATTTTCGTCTTATTTCACCCAATATATGTATATAAAATCTTAATGAATAAAACCAAAACCTTCTTCATGAATCATTCCGCCCAGCGGTGAAAACAGACAGCCATACAGACAAACGCGGCAGGCTACTTTGTTTTATAAAACGTAGTGATACTCTAACAATTACATTTCTTTTTACAATAATCTCTCAAGTAAATATCTTTTTCAAAAATTTGTCTTTAATTTGGTGCTCAGAAACTAACATTACATACATCACTTCTCCGTGTGCTTTATTTTACAGAAAAACAGTTTCATTCAGAACGGAGCCAAACCGTCTTAGTATAAGTTACTGACTTTAATTTTGATTCAGGTGTAGAATTTCGTAAAATACGGTAAAACCCATTTAAGAGTATACGTTCAAAATAAATGTGAACAAAAGGCGCTTATTAATTTTTTGACACTTTTCATTTACAGCATAATTTAAATGCTATATATTTTTTTTATAATTAGTGTAAAAATATTGATTAAATTTATTACTATTGGTACAACTTTTATGAACAGTCTTAGTTTAAACGGAAAGCGTACCGCTGGGTTTTTAGTGGGTATTCCGATGTTCGAGGCGCACTCGGCGCCTTAGACACCGCCGAGTCCCACATACCGCACTATCCCCGTGGGGGAAACGCGTAATGCTTTTTTCCAGTGTTAATAAAAAGGTGCCAAAGACCCATCAGTTGCAGCCAGATTTTTGCTAATGTTGCACTTTTTACTGAAAAATTAAATTCAATTGATAATAGTATTTTATATAATACACAGAGTTCATACATATAACATTACATATAAATGTATATGTATTTGATTTGAAAAAAATACAAGCGTTAAGAGAAATAACAGTTTCTTAATAGAATCTACACTCAGGGAATCAGTGATAGCTTTACATCCTGTAACAATTGACGATTTAGATGTGGTAATAAGAGCCTAGTTGAATAATCGTTTTGCTTGGTGGTGGTGGTACTACCAGTGGCGGGTAGGTACCAACCACTCATCACTTATTCTACCGTCAAACAGTAATACTTAGTATTGTTGTGTTTCGGTTTGATGGGTGAGTGTAACTACAGGCACAGGGGACATTATATCATCTTAGTTCCCACAATGGTAACCACTTATCATCAGGAGGCCCATTTGCCAATCTGCCAAACAATTGTAATAAAAAATAAAAAGAATTATAAAATCTTAGTTCATATAACGGTATATGGTACGGAGTTTGTGTTCATATAACAAGCATACACTTGACTTGTTCCATGAGCAACTAAGTGCAAGGAGTGCGATTAATATCAGCGTGGCAACGTCTTTTGTCTCTTCCCGCTTGCAGTTTCTACAACTGGGACATTACTTCCAGTTGTGGATTACTTAAATGTTATGATATTCTTAACTGTAACCTTCCGAATTTGGTCGTCTTATAATTATGAAAAGACAATATGACAGGAATACATATAATTTGTAATTAGGTGAGAAATTCGAGAGTTGAATATTTTTGTTATATCACTGTTAATTAAACATAATATGATATATTTTTTGTAGCATAAGTTGGCAGACAGGCAAATAGACCACCTAATGGTAAGTGGTCACCACCGCCAGTAGGCACTGGCGTTATACGAAATATTAACCGATACATGGCCAATGCGACACCAACCTTGGGAACTGAGATGTATCCCTCGTGTAATTTTTCGGTTTGAAAGGTGAGTGAGATAATACTATCTCACTTACCTTTCAAACCGAAAAACAACTATACTAAGTACTGCTATTATGCGGTAGAATATTTGATGTGAGAGGTACCTAGCCAGGAGCATATACAAAGCTTTTCTTAACAGCCTTATATCTGGTTTTCATAACAACCTTAATGAATATATCGCGATACTTATTAAAACGGAATATTTCGTATATGTTAATTAATCACGATGTTGAAAAGTTTGTTTCCTTTAACTTTCATTTAGCAGCGTTCAGGAGATAAATACTCAATAAGTCACCCACTAGAAAATTGATTTTGTTATTCTGCACTGCCATAACTTCGGTAATATGTTGGAGCTGCACGAACGTGACTTATTATATATCATCCCTATAGGGGTAGATTTGCTATTTTTTTCCTACACAAAGCGGCAATTCAAGATTTATGTCATGTTTACGAGCGTTGTACGCCACTTAATAAATAGTATCGGGGTGTACCGTGTTTGTATTTTTTCATTCGATACAAAAATTGCTTACATTTTCATAATTCACTTTATATATTTTGTCGATGCATTTGGCTGAACTCAATAAATCGTATTACGGAATACGTGTCTTAAAACGAAACGAACGTGAAGTGCGTGCGTTATCGAATATATCATGGACTTCTTTTATTTTAAACAGATGTTTTGGCGCGTGGGCTGCATTCCTGATTTATTTCTTGTAATTCACAAATTGAGTTATTAGTAATTTATTATTATGATTCTTTTTCAATGTTAATTTATTCGTTTTTCTTTTGAGTATTTTGTGTATTGATGATTTTTTTTAAATTAAACTAATATTAAATTTCAGTTTTTATATATAAAAAAATGGTAGCTATTACAACTTTTATTAAGCAGCTAGACGAAGTAAGTTACCTTACCAGTGTTGTGTATATCTGTAATTAGTACATATTTATATCAGAAGGATGACTTAATTGTTTTGAATTTACAAACGTTTAATATATGTACTGTAGTAATGTAGTATGTGCCTTTCAAATAAATAAATAAAAAATATATACCCAAAATTTATTCCTGTGACAGTTTCGTACCTTTTAATAAAAACGTGGTTGATGCCTGTCATACCTGATGAAACGCAATAATCTAGACCTCGCTAGATGGTTGGAGCGTGCTTTCGTAGAAAATACATTACACTTCTTTTGAAAGCACCTTAATTAAACGTGGCAGGGAAGACTAATGCGTATGTGGACTACAAATGTAGATGAAATATGTTTAGTGAGAGCTGATAGGATGTCAAAGTCATAAGAACGCCACGTCTCACGGTGAGAAAATAACAAGTTCCTGTTTCAGAGCACACTAGCCAATGTATTTTTTTGTGAAAAAATAATAAAAAACGACGCAATATTCTAATAAATATTGTAGTTCAAACTTACATATTCATTGTTTCTTAATCATGAAAAAAACTGTTTATACGGCTTTAAAAAAGATATTCAAGAATTTAATATTCGTAAAATAAAATTAGGAAAAATAATAATTCGTGTATATTATAAAGTGATTAATACGTAGTACATACGTACATAACAAAATTGTGTAGACAATAGTGTTTTACTTTGTGGTTTTGGTGGTGGCTGTGGGCAAGTCCGTCTGGATAAGTACCATCCACTTATCACATGTCCTACCGTCAAACTGCAATACTTAGTATTGTTTGCTCCGGTTTGAAATGTGAGTGAGCCAGTGTAACTATATGCACAAGGAACATAATATCTTAATGCCTAAAGTTGGTGGCACATTGGCGATGTAAAGATTGGTACAGCGCAATGTCTGTGACTACTTACTATCAGGTGGCCCATTTTCTCGTCCGTTTTACAAAAAAAGACCTTCTAAAAACAGATAACTGTTATTAATGAACTTCAAAGCATATATATGTAGATTTATCAAAAACCAGTATTTCGTTCTCGAAATTCATAAGTTTATTTTTAGTTGTTTTTTTTTTGGTAATTTCTAGAGATTCCCTTTGTCTTATAAGAAATAATAATAAAAAAAAAATAAACGATAATTTTTAATGTTCGCAAATTAAAGGTAGATAAAATTCCTAAAATCTAAGTCTATCCAAAATATTACAAATGGAAAATAGATGAAAGTTATGTCTTGCCGTATCAATTTGTTTTTTATCAAACATTAGTCTATGAAATATTAAAAAGTATTAAAAAGTATCAGTATATCAAATTTGTCAAAATATTTTATACACAAGTGTTATTTAAATTAATTGGCGGTTTAAAAATATATTCATTGTTTTTTTTTTCAACTTCGCAAACATATTTTGTTCGAAATTTAATTAAACGTAGCGTTCGAAAATATTAATTTTCGTACGCGCTTTGACAAGTAATAAAAAGTTTTCTGTTGCAATGTTCGCCTAACGGTGGACATATTTAAATTTTATCGAAAACGTACTAAAAAGAAATGTATTCATCACACTGTTTAAATTAGATATTTTTAATTTGAATGTGAATAATTCTGTAATAAATTTTATAATAAAATTAAAATAAATAATAAAACAATTAATATCTAATATATTATGAATTACTGTTGAATTCGTAAATTTCGTCACATTAAAAATTTGACTTGGGTTCAAGTGTGAACATTTGTGAACAAATTGGTAATGATTGGATAACAATCCAGTATAGACAGCGGCCATCCTTTAAAGGGAGACTAATACGCTGGGCATATAGTGCAGAAGTGTACGCGAAAACGTATATGCACTAATGCATGACTTCGTTAAGTTGGACAATAGCTGAGATGGCCTAGTGATTAGCACCCAGTTCAAACCCGGGTTAACACCACTGAATTTTCATGTGCTTAATTTGTATTTATAATTCATCTCATGCTTGTCGTGAAGGAATACATCGTGAACGAACCTGCATGTGTTGTGCGCATTGGAGCAGCATGGTGGAATAAGCTCGAAACCTTTTCCTTAAAAAAAGTAGAGGAGGCCTTAGCCTAGCAGTGAGACATTCGCATGCTTTAACTCTGCGGTCATATCCACTTTCAGTTGGATATGACCGCAGAGTTAAAGCGCAAAACTTGCTTGAACAAGGCACGGGACTGCAAAATTCGAAATTCGAGACCTTAGAGTCTATGGCCTTATAAGTTAACTACTATATTAAAGATACAGTTAAATCAGCGAAGTTTAATTGTTACTTGAACTCCAAAGGTCGTAACTCCACTATATTTTTACATAATTATAGTTGTAAGTACCGACACATTGTGCTGTACTCATAAAAATATATCATAATTATAATGTATAATACGTCTCGAATAATAACTGGGTATCACTAATCCTACAAGCGTGAACGTGTTATGTACGTCAAGATTGATTACATTTAACGAAGAGTAAACGCGATAAAAAAACCGGTAATCCTGTAAATATTTTTATCTCCGTTAAAGGCAGCGTTGCTTTTTTAACGGCTAGTAATCGCCCGTGGCTTTGTCCGCGTGTTAAGTTTGTCCTTGGGGTTTTTGCTTGCTTCGTACTAAGATTTATTCAAAATCAATTCAGGTTAGCCTTGAAATTGTAACATACTGACATAGTTACTTTAGCATTTTTAATATTAGTATAAATTAATCGTTTAATATATTCATTTAATATTATACACTGGTGGTAGGGCTTTTTGCAAGCTCGTCTGGGTAGGTACCACCCACTCATCAGATATTCTACCGCAAAACAACAGTACTTGGTATTGTTGTGTTCCGGTTTGAAGGGTGAGTGAGCCAGTGTAATTAGAGGCACAAGGGACATAACATCTTAGTTCCCAAGATTGGTGGCGCATCGGTGATGTAAGCGATCGTTAACATTTCAACAAACAACAAAAGAGACAACGGATTGAAAAGTTTGTTATTTAAACAGTAATACAGGTAATCAATCAATTTCATTCAAACATCAGTCAACACAACGGTAGTTTATTCAGACTTAGCAACGCTAAAGGTGCTAGCCGTGGCGAAAATGACAAAAAGCGTGTTGTGTAATGGACGCCTTTAAGTTGACCCCTATTGTACATGTCTGCGAGACGTCCACTTAATCGTTCAAGATAATAGAACAAATGTAGTGCATTTAATTTATATGACGTTTGAGTGATGGTGGTTTTGACATTCGGTTTAATACGTCCAGTAGTCAAACTGAAAGCCATTAAGACATTATCGCATCTTATCCGATGGAATTGTTACGGTTTATTCGCATCAGCGGTTTTTTCGCTTCGGTTTCGAAGTCGAAGTTTTTTGCTTTTCATTGTGATACGATTGTGATTACGTTGTGCGATTATTTAAAAATAGAATGTTAATAACATCACGATATAGTTACCCGAGCATAAATAATGTTTGAATAATACTTTATTCATAAAAACACATGATTAAATAATAGATTCGTAAAACTTAGAACGAGTTGTTATTTCTAAGCCATTGTAACATCAGCGTTGGTGGTGTAATGGTCAGCATAGTTGCCTTCCAAGCAGTTGATCCGGGTTCGATTCCCGGCCAACGCACATTTTTATATACTTTTGAATAAAGTTTTTAAACATCATATTTAAAAAAAATCTTATCTGAAATGTATTAAATTATTGTTAAACGCGAATGTAAATATAAAATTAAAGTGCGAAAAAAGGTGCCTTGTTTTAATAGTACTTAAAATTTGTCAAAAACTTAATGTGACATGTTTTATATTAAAACCTCAATTGGATTTCCAGCATCGAATTTATTTTGCATATAAATGTTTTTTAAATAATCAATACATGATGTTACCTTACTAAACGTCATGTTTTATGGTTGAATATTACAAGAAATAATTTAGAAATTTAGTTTTACAAGGAAACATTTAATTATATACTTTTGTATTTTTGAAGCGAATATTTTTTGGGAGCGTAAGGTTTCGAGGACGAGTTTTTGTGCAACGTTTATATATGTAACATTTATTTAAATAAACGTTTTTGACGTAAAAAATGTATACACTTGTGTATTGAACTGTCTGTTGTCTGTTTCTTACTTAAGTGTACGCAAACGAATATAATAAGTACAGTACAGTAAATAAATAAGACAACAGCTACTGGGTCACTGAAACCCTGGCCCTTCGGGCTAAATTAAAAGACACGGCAAGATAACTTGCTGGTGGAACAGCCCGGGTAAAGAGGCCAACCCCGAGGGCTGACTGGCCTTTTGGGACAGTCAGGAGGAACCCTCCTCTCTCACGCAAACGAATGTCCCGTTTCTGAAAGTTGGATTAAGTTGGTTTAATTAAGAAAGTTTCCAACGTTGTCTAGAGTTACATATAGTTAGAATTACAACATTAGTCTAGAGTTTTTTTACTTGGTAGTGCTTTGTGCATATCTATCTGGGTATGTACCATCATATATTCTTCCAAAATTACCAATAATATTGTTGTGTTTCGGTTGAAAGGACATCATGACACCTTAATTCCCAAGATTGGTGGCGCATTAGCAATGTACTTAATGGTTAATGTTTTTTACAGTGCCAATGTCTGTCAGCAAAGGTCACCATCAGGTGGTCCACTTGACCGTTGGCCTACTTATATTATAAAAAAGGATCATAAAATTATTATTTATCTATACTAATAAATGAGGATAGGTTTTTTTGTGACTGAAAAATACTAAGAAAATATATAAAGTTGTATGAGAAGATGCAGCGTGTGTTGAATAAAGTTTTAGTATATAAAATTATTGCATAAATAGCTGATCTTCGCATTTAGTAAATATGACTTCGGATTTGATTAAAAAAAATAATTTTTTTTTTTAATTTATATGTTATTTCATGTGCTTTGCTAGGCTGCAGCTTAACGAAAATTTAACCATCTCTTTTTTTAATATGTTTAAATTATAAAAGTTTTCTTACGGAATATTATTTCCTATGAAAATAATACCTAGATTATTTTTAACAGGTAACCCAGAGAAACGCATTTTTACTATGGAAACATCGTCACGAAATGAGGTCATAATCTTATTTCTTAAAGTTTTCTTATTAAAAGTTTGTATTTAAAATCGAGAATCTTCCAGTACTGCAACTATTTCGTAGGTTTCATTCGCTAGCTCTCTCGTTGCATTGATATTTTATTTTTTTATAACTTTGTTGCAATGCACATTTTTTATCAGTATTTAAAATATAAATATATTTATAACCTGTATTTGGTCGTGTAGTAATTTGAGTATTATATTTTTAAAGAACGCTTTATCAAATCAATTTATCTATAGATATGTAACATTTAATTTATAAGTTACCATCGAAATGTTATGTAGCTTCTAGCGTCAGGCAAATAACTCAGTATTTAATTTTTCTTCATCCATCATATTATTATTATTTATTATTACATACATCAATTGTATTCAATTAATTCTAGATATCCTGCAGCAATAATCTCCAAGTCTATGTCGCTCTGAGGAGTGTAGGTCCAAGCACAAGTACTTTGGTGGGTAGGGCTTTGTGCAAGCTCGTCTGGGTAGGTACCATCCACTCATCAGATATTCTACCGCAAAACAGCAATACTTTGTATTATTATGTTCCTGTTTGGCGGGTGAGTGAGCCAGTGTAATTACGGGCAAAAGGGACACAATATCTTAGTTCCCAAGGTTGATGGCGCATTGGCGATGTAAGCAATGGTTACATTTTTTTATTTTTCATTCAGAGGCTGTTTATTTGCTTTTACTTTACCATCATTAAAATTCTTTAACGTAAAATATATTTGTATGTTGTCGGATATAGCCATAAAAGCGTTAAATCATAGAAGATAAAACAAAATTATATATTAAGTCTTAAGGATAAAAAATGTGCGTTGGCCGGGACTCGAACCCGGATCAACTGCTTGGAAGGCAACTATGCTGACCATTACACCACCAATGCTGATATTACAATGGCTTAGAAATAACAACGCGTTCCAAGTTTTACGAATCTATTACTTAATCAAGTGTAAATTATACATTTAATACATACAAGCAATGATAATAGCTATGTGGATAATAAGATATAATACGCGTTTAAATCATTCTTTATTGTATATTCAGCTGTACATATCACCATATACGGCGTGTACATGAAAATGAACTTAGTCTTACGGTGTTGTGTTGTTCTGACGGTACTTCAAATATATTCACTTGAAGTTATTACAGTCATAACAATGTTTTTCTGTCAGAATGTTGATCATGGTCAATGTCAAGATCTAGCAATTTCTTTATGGTGGTTTGCAGTGTAACTTAAGGCACAAGGCACACATTATATATACATATATATATTATGATGGAAATGATGTCACCGCCTAACTGTGACATCGATTCCATCGCGCACAAAGAAATTTGGCAACTCCTTTCTTTGTCGCACTTCCAAAAAATGGAATTCCTTACCAGCTCACGTGTTCCTCTCCTCTTACAACTCGGGTTCCTTCAAACGTGGCGTGAAGAGGCATCTTGCGGGCCGGCAAAGCGAGGGCGTCTAGTGTAGAACATTCTTCTCGACTGTACTGTACTGTACACACTTACCATCAGGTGGAGTAAAGTCATTTGCCCTCCCGACAAATAACAAAAAAAAAAGAAAAAAAAAAACATAACATCTTAGTTCCAAAGATTGGTGACGCTTTGACGATGTAAGTAATCCTTAATATTTCTTACTAAATTTTCCTTAATACTTCTTCTTCTTGCGGCGGTGGAACTCACCAGCAACCTATTTTATAAAAAAATTGCAGGAAACGTTATGATGTTGATACTCTATTGCTTAAGAGTGCACAAACACAGGTGCACTCGATGGTCTGATGGAACGAAGTTAAGAAAATTCATTTTTTATTAACCCGCTCCTGATAATTTATCAATCGGTAAACGTGTTATATAACCACAGCACCACCGAGTTAGTCGCTAATATAGTTAGGTAATAACTAAATTTTCACTACGCGCAGCTTTATTATGGACCGCGTGACGTATTGGCGAAACAAAGAGAGCAAAGACTCGGATGAAAAATGGCGTTAATGTATTAAATATATTATTTAATGAACAATGCAAAGCCTAATTGAGCTAAATATATCTTATTAACCTTACTTCATCAAATATTTTGCAGAAATAAAAATCGTTTAACATATTATAACGATAAATATCACGTTTTGTTTGTAGGGTTTCATACATTCTCTAAAAAAATGGTGGATCACTCCATGGTCACAGCCTGTTGTCGCCGAAAACAATTGAAATTTATTACTAATATAGAGTTCGGTGACCCTATCAAGGATGTATAGCGTGAATAAATGAATTCTGATTTTTGAGTTTTTTTAATGGTTTGTATATATATTTATTTTGTTTTATTTAAGTCTACATAATTTAAATTAAAAAATAAATGTTTTAAGCCTAAAACCTATAAAACTATTTTTCCGTTCGAAAAACGTATTTACGCGTTTCCCCCACTTGATGGGGGAAATTATTTGGGACGCAGCGTTGCCGAGTGTGCTAAACAACAATTGCTTGCGCATATTACCGTAACGAAAACTATTGAGCCTATTGATAAAATGAAGCAAACGGATTATAGAACTACACTCATAGCTTAAATTTCCTTTAACGAAAATCCTCAGCATGTAATACAGAACTGCACTTGTCTCTTTCATGTAAGCTGGGCTCATAATACATCGCTTTCATTGAAGTGTAATTTAATTAAAATTTAAGTTCAACGTGTATTATAATTTTAAAAACTCGATTAAAACTTTACATAAGTTAACACTATATATGTCAGTCAACGTTCACCGGAACTGCAAAGTTAACACCACCGGCATGACATATAAAGATTTCCAATCAGTTCATTGATTTATCAGCGCGTGAGTGGATTTAATTCGATGTTTAAATTATACAAGAATTTACTTGAAACAAGTTTATGAACAATCTTTGGGACTTATCCAAAAAATACTTTCATGGCGACAAGTATAAATGCGTATGTACATATATTTTCCTGAGCATTTGGTAATTCATTTTATACAGAATACATAGATAGAACACTTATTGTGATAAGTTATATCAAAGTCGTTCGTTCCATTTTTGAAATTTTCAGCTTTTTTAATTTTTGCGGATAGAACTTGTGGATCGTAATCGAAGATCGCGTAATCGCTGCAAATTATATACTTAATTTGTGTTTTGACATATGCTTAATGTTTTTATAATACATATTATTCGTTCATTCATTAAATGTACAGCGAATTTTATAGGCGTGTCGCTTTAATGAAATCTTTGTCCCATAAAAGAACATGTTAATTTCTTTAAACCGTCTGAAAACACTTAACAATGACAGCCCTTATTGTTTAATTTTAATTAACATTGATTGATCGTGTCTTAAGTGTTGTCTGAGTCTGGGTATTAAGTTCATTTATGTCCGCGTAATGTGTACGTCAAAGGAATCTTGGTCGAACGCCAAAGGCGCATAAACAATGTTTCGGTTCTATTCATTAATAATTCCATTCTTGTAATGTCAATTACTTACAGCTTATCTTCACTAGACAGACACTGAGATCTAAGTTTACAGTTAGTCGACTATTTACATTTACAGATATGTGCTCTATTTAATTTTGATCTGATAAGCTATATCAATTCATTATATTAATGAAATCGTTTCATATTAAAAGGCTTTTAAATAAGAAACTTCTAGAATTGGAAATAAGTTTTCGATTCGAATTTCAAATAAAATAATCTTATCAGATTAGCAAGGAGGTGTAACTTACTTAAATCTATTTTCAATGGTAAGTGGAACGTAATTCTAGTTTTGTATGATATATAACAATTTCGTCAACAATTTCGTTTATAATAAACCTTGCGATAATAAACTCGACGTTAAGTTCATAAAACCGGTAGCTGATAAATGTCGCTGGCAATAAAAAAGAGGTACTTCCGAGTGCATAATATGTTGGTTATTTAAGAAGTAAATTGGAAGACATTTTCTTTTACCAGTTTAATGGCGGCCGAATTGAATATAAGCGCTGCTGCTATAATTTCTCTTATCGACCACCGGAGTGCAGAGAGTATGTAATTTACGACTTTTGTAGATTACTTTTTGTGGGCTTTCGGGTCAGAACAGGTGGTTTTAAGGGCAATTTGCAGACCTTCACATGATCGGATAATTTTGAAATAAATAGAATATTCTTTATTCACTCCCTCATGTTTTTATGTCATTTTTTGTTAACTAATTACATCAGCCTTTCTTTTTACGAGAAGGTTTGAAGCTGTTCCAGTGCGGGTTGGTGGTTTTTTTTTACAGATTTACATCAGACACGTGTCCATTGTATTTAACAAAGAGTGTGAGATACGTAAGCTTATCGGGATTTAAAATTAAACCGTTTTAATATAATTATAATAATATTGTGAATTAAAAATGTTGACCCTATTTTTTTTTAAATAGTTACGTAAATTTATAAATAGTAATTTAATCGCTTACATACTATCAGAAGCATTGTGTATCAGTTGTAAAAATATATATAGATAAATTAGTTATTTATATTCTTCATTCTTGTATTGAGTTTCGTATTACAGTTGTCAAAAATAGTCAACACCATTAACCTAAAGTACTGAGTCGTCCTCGTTTCTACCGTGTAATAGAAACGAGCGGAGCCATTAGGACAAAATGCGTACACTGGATAAACTTAAAGATAGGATAAACACTCTTATTTTAATATAGTCTTTATGTTAATAATCATAAAAGCTATATACGCATACACACTATTTGACTCTGTGTACTGCGCAAATATCTTCTTGGCCATCTCATTGAAGGGAATGAAAGGATAGTCATCTAGAATCGAGTTCAATGAACCCATCAGTCGTAAATCTGGAATGTAAACATAGTGACGTTATTACATATGTTTTGATGACGTCAGAGTGTTACGACTTCCTTTATTTGAAAAGTAAAGTTATGTTCTAGATTTTGAAGCGAGGCACTGTTTTCCTGACGAAGAAATCTTTGATTTTAGTTCGGAACGCTTTCTTCGTTCCCATAATGGAATGAACTGTTAAGAGTGAATATTTGTTTGTCTTCTCTAAACTTTGATATAAATTTTTCCAATTCGTAAAAACTTAAATTTTATAAAAAATATAAGAAAGTAAATCATCACATTTATGAAAGAATTAAAATTGCGATGTTATTTTGAATTGTAACACAATTCAGTACACAAAAATTTAATATAATTACGTTAGTAGTAGTTTTCGAAAAGGGCTACTGCTCTACGAATTACATGAAATACGATCTTCCCCTGATGCAGTTCAACATGTTCCTCGCAAAAAAATACCAATTATATCTTTTAACCGCCTTTAATAACTATCGCTGATAATGTGGAGTGTCCGTTAATGTTTACTTAAAACATGTAAAGTAATGTAGTAATATCCGTATATGAGTAAGTAATTTAATATACTTTCTTTGTCTCATACGTAAACTACCTAGCTAGTAACTGCCTGTAAAAGTTCTACTGCTATTTTTATGCTTATTCCACCACGCTGTGCGTTGGTTGGTGGATACTGCTATGGTTAAATTTAAGTAAATACCCGCTAAACAAAGTGAATAAGTAAGAACGTATGTAGTTTTAGTTACGAAAGATTTATTTCCCTTAGAAAAAAACAAAAAACATCGTCGAGTTTGACATGTTTTATTACATCCGGTGAGTTTAATGGAAAATAGCAATTATAAAAACACTGACATTCCAAGCTGTTAAGAGATTCTCTTGTCTCATTACTATTTGTTGCCATTTATTTTACCGTTTCTTGTAATTCCGTTGGAATTTCTTAAGGCCATTTCGCTGAATGGCGAGTATTTTCTTTATTACAACGATGTGTTAGATGTTGCATTCTATGATATTAAATAACTAAATAACTGTATACGTTTATAGTAAATACCTCGGTCCTACTCTCTTGGTAGGGCTCGTGCAAGCCTGTCTGGGTACCACTCACTTATCACTATATACCGCCAAGCAATAATACTTAGTACTGTTGTTATCGGATTTAAAGGATGAGTAAGCCAGTTTTTATGAATAAAATGTTATGCGATTAAAAATACTTTTTATTCTCTAATACAATGAAAGAACGAGGCTTATAAATTAAGCTTATCATTAGCTTAACTTATTAACCTTCATAGAGGTCCTGAAAATTGTGACCTTGACAATAATATAATGAGAAATGACTTCAAACCTTAACATTGAAGTAAAAGTTATATATGTGTGACTTGAGGATAACTCAGACACATATATTTGAATACTTGATTGCATTCCATTATATAATAACTGGGCTTAACGGTGTTAGAACCTTTGTTAAACAACCTTAAGGCCTCTGCCTCGAATCTCGCGGGCAGCGGGGCGGCAGCGGCGGCGGCGCGGGAGCGGCAGGATCTTACGCGTATAATCAAATGGACCGGCCCTCGAATACACCGGTGCAGGAGCGGCGCGGGGGCGGGCAACGAGCGGTGCACTCCAGTCAAGCGGTGACCGCCCGCGTTGCGCGTCTGCATTGTAGGTACAGTGTTGTACATTTTTTTTGTGACGTATCAAAATGTCTTCGGACGTGCAAGAGCTAATTATTTCGGCAATCTTTGAGAGGACACCCATATGGAACAGCAAAGATGTGAACCATAAAAATAGAAGAATAATTAATCAATTATTAGTCGTAGAATTTGTCGGGATTTTGTCTCTGTTCTTCATAATTTCGATAAAACTCGCCATTTATTTTCCTTGCCCTATAGTAGGGAGGCACTTCTTCTTTTGCCCACAATAAATCGAGCGTTAGGAATAAATTTGAATCAAAAAGATGTCGCCGTTTTTCAGACATTTCGTTCGCGAATAAAAACAAATATCTCGACAACACAACCACGAACACAACACTACACCGCTATAGTGCCGCGCGATCTGCCCGCTAGTTTGGAGAACAGGTATGCGTTGCGGCAGCGGGGCGGGCAACGTCGCAAGAAGTGGATCCCTACTATAGGGCAAGGAAAATAAATGGCGAGTTTTATCGAAATTATGAAGAACAGAGACAAAATCCCGACAAATTCTACGACTAATAATTGATTAATTATTCTTCTATTTTTATGGTTCACATCTTTGCTGTTCCATATGGGTGTCCTCTCAAAGATTGCCGAAATAATTAGCTCTTGCACGTCCGAAGACATTTTGATACGTCACAAAAAAAATGTACAACACTATACCTACAATGCAGACGCGCAACGCGGGCGGTCACCGCTTGACTGGAGTGCACCGCTCGTTGCCCGCTCCCGCGCCGCTCCTGCACCGCTGTATTCGAGGGCCGGTCCATTTGATTATACGCGTAAGATCCTGCCGCTCCCGCGCCGCCGCCGCCGCCGCCCCGCTGCCCGCGAGATTCGAGGCAGAGGCCTTACACGTAAGCTGCATGTGTGGAAAAAAGAAGCAACTACGAAATAATTAAAACAAACATATATGACATAAATTATACACACACATACACACTTTAAATGGTCTCAATTTGACCAAATAATACAGAGCTTTCATATGTTCCGAAAACAATTATATATAATGGATAAAAGTCAGCCACAATTATATCCATCAACCCACAGTGGAGCAGCGTGGTGGAATAAATCTTATCAGCAGAGGATAACTATGCTCAATCTTTAAAAATTTGGTATTTTTCTAAAGAAAACAAACAGTGAAGTAATTTGACGATTGAGGATTAATCCTTTGTCATAGAAATCAGAAATTATTTTGACTTCTATATATAAATATAATATATTTAAATTTAAATACCATACAATACATTGTCGTGAATATCCATTACAAAGACATACATTTTTCTTCATTCCTCATTACGAGGTCGAATAAAAAAGCTTATCCTACGAAGCCGGCAAGAACAAGAAAAATAATGACGCCGTAAAGTCACTTGTTAATTTATCAACAAGTGACATCTACTGAATTATTTCGTACACGCGACGTCAACTTGATACTTGACACCTCGAAAAAGCAAGTACATTATTTCGTTTGTAAACATATTTTTGTTTTTTATATAAATTAATAACATGATACATTAATCTAAACGATAGTGTCGAGGCGATTACTAAAGATCATTATTTTGTTTAAGTTATTTGCAAAATAAAAAAAAAAACACCGACAAATTTATAGAGTCGAATTTTTATGAGGTAGTAAAATTACTGAATAACTCGGAATGCGGTTATATCGAACGATAAGATTAAATTTTATTAATACGCTATTTGCTGCATTTTTATTATATATAATATCATATTTATTCTGCTTTACTTTCATAATATTATTCGTTTTTTATATAATGATAATAGGATTCGAATTATTAATTTTATGTGAATATTTATAACAATGGATCGACCCGCCATTTTAATGTTCGTTATGCTGACAATTGTTTGCTGTTTTTGTCCAGCAGAAGTGTATTGCATAAATTACTTTTCAAGCACACTTATTATAGCACACGAATACGATGAGATAAGATGGCGGCCAAATTCTCAAGACCTACAGAACATAGCCTCATCAAATACCCATTTACTATTCCACATTATTTTCTTGGTATTTCGGGTATATTCACTGAGGATTGTGGTCTTTTTAGCTTTTATTAGATACCTGTATTTACACGATTTTTATTGTAAGTACTTTTCAGTCTTTTAGATAAAAAAAAAACTATTTCAACTGCTTAACCTAATTATATCAACCTCCTGGGAGATTTCTACAACTAATTTGTATTTAAATTACTAGGGCCGTGTGCTCCAAAAAAAGACACCTTTCTACCCTGGAAAGGCTTCTTTTCTAAATAAAGTTACCTATTTGGTTTTCATATTCTAGGAAGGCGTTGAAGATCTTTAAATCTATTCTTTGTAGAAAAATTAGTCCCCAAAAAATTATTTGTGGTATGATGTATAATATTACAAAATGAGCAATTCTTATATACATTCATATAAATCTCGTATCTTAGAAACGGCACTAACGATTTTTGTCAAATTTTGTTTTTAGATATAGTTTTGCTTTTTAAGTTTTTGGTAATTATAACAAATTATTAGTGCTAAACGAAACTCTGTCGCTCAAGTACTCTATGTAATAAGAGGAACATATCTAGGTATTATACCTTAGGTAATAATAAAATTTAACGATTGTAACGCCACGCTATATATCGCCACGCCACATGCCACATGCGAGCCAAGCCAAGCCAAGCCAAGCCAAGCCAAGCCAAGCCAAGCCAAGCTATGCCATGCCAAGCCATGCTATGCCATGCCACGACAGTTAAAGCCAGTACTGTCCACCAAGCCCGCCTGTAACCATTACAGGCGGGCTTGGTGGACATGTCATTCGTTTTTGTACAAAAATGTTGCGATGACAACCAAAAATAACGGATGAGATGATGTGGCCATGACAACGGAAAATAACACTTGTGAATTGGAAAAAGTATTAAGATATAAATATACATTCGATTATTGATATATTGTTATCATTATTACCTTCCCGTTTCACTATAGTGAAATTGTGTCAGGAACTAAGTTATTGTGAATAATTCGGTTTCAGTGAAACTGGGTTAACCAAGCGACAAACGAAATCCTTTCCAATCCCGAAATGAAAAATGATGATAAACGTTCTTTTTTATGGGTCACAGTACTGTACTAATTTATTGTAATTTATAATATTTACAAATTTGATACTCTACTACTGTCTTTGTGATAAGAGTTCTCCTCTGGAAAGTTAGCAATATACATTCCGTTATGCAATTTTACGACAACAGCAGATATGAGGGACATTCCTATAATATACTTATGTATAGCCGAGATGACTCATGGATAGATGGATGATTCATGTGCTTAATTTGTGCTTATAATTCATCTCGTGCTTGACGGTGAGGGAAAACATCGTGAGGAAACCTTTATGTGTCTAATTTCACTGAAATTATGTCACATGTGTATTCCACCAACTCGCTATGCAATTGGAGCAGCGTGGTAAAATAAGCTCCAAAAGTTTCTCCTTAAAAAAGGGAGAGGAGGCCTTAGCCCAGCAGCGGGGCATTTACAGGCTGTTACTGTATAGCTTTATTTCGACTCAAAGGGTGCGTAAGAGTACTATTTATTGGAAATTTGATTTACTTCATCCTAACCAAATACGGTCACACTGGCAATTCTCAACGTTTATCGTACTGAAATGTGTGCACAAACACAAGTGCTCACACTATTTTTTATAACCCGATGTGACCGTCACGTTTGGTGAGTGTTTAGGCGCAGAAGCAATGGATTTACTTGCTTTACGAGACATGGGACTGTAAGCACTGCCAATTTAAAAACTTCGGATACGCTATTGAACAGACAGAAAACTAATACTTCACTTAATGAAAACAACGAAAAACCAATAACAATAAAAAAAAACAATATATATATTTAAAAATAAGCAAGTAATAAAGCATAACAATTTCGCACAACCGACTCGATGATTCAACAATACGTTGTTGAGTGAATATATTTAATAAAATGAAGCTTAGTGAGACAAAATAAATTGTGAAATAAGCAGACGCGGTGAAGCCGTCGACAGCCGCATGATTTAGACGTAATGGTAAAAAGAGAACCATTTGCAAGCGTGCGTTAAAGTGGCAACGACAACAGATTATGCTAAAAGAGGAGCAAACCCGACCGCTCGTTATCTGCTGACAGTATAAAAACTCACAAGAAATATATTAAAAGCGCCAGAGCGGTCGACGCCCCACACGAATGCCTCCTATTTGATAAATAATCCTCGAACAATAAATCAGGATACAAGGGGAGCTAGTGTTTCGAAGCCGATACAATTTTAACAACCGACCGAATGCAGGAGTCGATAGTGGATGAGAACCTGGAGTGCATTTCGGTGATACTTTGCTATTGGTATTATTTGACAGGTTTCAAATTTTAATTGATGGTGAGTTGTTACAAGATTAAAGTCAATCAACTGCTAAATCAAAAACGACTTGAATGTTATGAAAATTATTAAAATATAATTGAAATTTGACTGTCTTACAAATTTCGTTAATTCAATCTTTATTTATAATTTACATTAAAATTTGCTTTGATAAAATTGATAAAATTTGATAAAAATAAAATTATAATTATATATATATATATATATATATATATATATATATATATATATATATATATATTATATAAGTATCGTATACCCTACTCATAATTAGCATTATGTAATGGTAAGTGATAAAGATAATAACTCACTAATTAATCAAAGACATTAAGATAATCCCATAGGCAATTGCTACTTTTAATTAGATATATTCCTAATATTTACATGACTTTCATGTCAAATTAACTTAGGTTAATAACTTCGAGTCGAGATGGCCTAGTGGTTAGAACCTTAACCGATGATCGTGGGTTCAAACCCGGGCAAGCACTGAATTTTCATGCGCTTAATTTGTGTTTATAATTCATCTCGTGCTTGACGGTGAAGGAAAACATCGTGAGGAAACCTGCATGTGTCTTATTTCATTGAAATTCTACCAACACACATTGGAGCAGCGTGGTGGAATAAGCTCAAAACCTTCTCCTCAAAAGGGAGAAGAGGCCTTAGCCCAGCAGTGGGACATTAATAGGCTGTTACTTTAACTTAGGTTATTAAGCATTTTCACAATTTTATTTTCCAAAGCCGTTCCAATCCACTGGGCAAAACATTAACCGTCCTGTCACCAGACCTACCTAATTATATTTAACTAATGACAGTATTGTGAAGCTTTGTTTTTCTCCTAAATCCTTTTTGATAGCCATTGTGGATTACGAATTACCTAATTTATTTGGCAGAAGCATTTTTGCCTTTTCATTAGAAACTGTATTTTGGTTATCATCTCGGTTCTTATATATATATAAATTTATATAGCAATGTAATAATTTAAAGCATGTATTTCATGAGTACAGGAATCAAAATAATATATAATGATAAAATAATTTTAAAAATATATGTGTTTAATTTTTAATTGTATTATTTTTCGGGCGAAAACTTTTTTTTTTTTAATATTGTGAATAAGATAAACGTTTTGTTTCCATGATATATAACTAAGCAGTTTTTTTCTTAATATCCCCTATGCTTATACTGAATCGAAAGAAGTCGAAATAGTTACTTCCAAATCACACAAAAATATATGACAATAATAAATATATTACTAACGATTATAATATTTCTTACGTATCAATTATAGTGTCCTCTTCACCATCCTTCGGCCACGGCATACCAAGGTACACAAGAAGGTATCATGGTGTACCACAAAAAATACCACAAAATATACCAACCACAAAAAAGTAAACACAAATAAATAACTTTCTTATTAAATTGACGCGATATCATTGGAGATCTTGAATAATTTATGCTATTCACTATATAATATTGGAGCATTGGAAGTAAATTAAAGCGGATATAAGTTATTATGTGGAAAAGTGTTGTATTATTAAGAAAGATATTAAATGAGAACTGTTTATAGTGCATAATGTCGTAGAATTGTTAGCAAATCGCATGTTATATGTAAACGTAAGATTGGTTCATATTTACTCATTTCTCATTCATTCTATTTCATCCCTCACAGACAATAGAACGGTCATCCAGACTTGGGTCTGCGTTTGAGCCCATCGGCTTTAAGAGCTTTCTGAAGCAAAAGAATATAAGACTGCCAGCTTTCTAGCTCCCCGTTGCTACAGAAAAACTTCTAAACCACTCGACGTGGCGTTTTAGAGTGGGATCCTAGGACCTCAGAGTTTGTCAACAAGCCACTAGTCCAAAGAAACAGTTTGTCAAGCTACGTATCGCTAGCATGAAGTTATATCTATAAACTTATGAACTATAAATAAAAACCAGACATATATCGGTAGTTTGTTGCTGTTTTTGTTAGAAAACACCACTTCGAACCCATAGATTGTGTGCCCCATAACATGACACATACTTGTTATCTAACGACATTACGCCTGACGGATGGCGTTAGTTGCGGCTAAGTTCTATCATTTTCTGATTAATGTATTCTTTGATAGCCGACTTATTCAATGATTATCTGGGTCTTCGTGGTTGGAGTAATAGAAAGATATTGTGATTTTGTAATACATGGATATTTATTTAATTCAGTTAAAATTTGTCCATTATTCAAAGATACCGCCTTGGCGCCTTGGATACCGGCGAGCCCCACATACCCCCCCCCCCCCCTGTTCCCGTGAGGGAAACGCGTAACGCGTTTTTCCAGCGTTAAAAAAAGGAGATAGATCGAATGGATCTTAAACAATGGTCACATTCTCAAATGCAAGTTCTGGTGAAATTCATGAGCCTAAAGTATATTTATAATTTATCTCCTGAATGCCTTGTTGGTCTAGTGGCTAGATATAAGGCCGCAGATTCCGGGACAAGACCCCAGGTTAATCCAGGTCGGCCTAATTAAAAGTTATTGGGTTTTCTGTCGAAGATTCTCAGTAGCAGCCCGGAGTCTAAAAGTTGGAATTGTGTATACTTCCGTGCCCCGGAAAACACGTAAAGCCCTTGGTCCGGCGCTTGAACTCTTACCGGATTGCCTTTCCATCAAATTATGAGTGTTAGGGAATAGAGAGTGCATCTGTGTTTGCGCACACACATGTGCACTATAATATGTCCTCAGCAGTTAGCTTATCTTGAATTGGCCGCTGTTGCCGAAATCGGTCAGGAGGATATTATTAATTTATCTCCTGCTTGCAGAAGAGGAAGGCGTCGGGATTAAATCTGTACGTGTTGTATTAAAACATGTGTATCCATCCGGCCCGAATATGAGCAGTGTGATGAAATAAGCTTTTTTCACGTTAGCTGCTTCTTATAAAGTGAGGAGTCCTCACAACTTTACTTCTTTTGTAGTTGTATAATTGTTATGATGTTACAATCACATGCAAGGCAGACAAGACTTTTGTACTCGACAAGTTTCTTTAAAATATAACTAATAATAACAATATCTTATAATGCGAATAAAGATTATATTAGAAAGACTATTTATAAGACACAAACACTTTTTTAAAACGTACATAATTCACTAAGCAATTCAAGTAACAATAATATTAATTCTATTTATTCTAACAAATGAAATGAAAAATAGCAAAATTATAATTTTTCAATCAAGAAAGTCTTTTAACTTTTAATTTCTTTTGCTATACGTAGTATAATTATAACAATTAAAAGTACAAATATACCATACTCATAGCGCCATCTTTTGGCACATTTTACTTACTACCAAGTAGCTACAATGGAAAGCGGTTTCAATAGAACAGCCACATGAAATATATTCGCGTCGAACTCTTTTGTAGGTACGTATTTTTATAAGTATTCCATAGATGGCGCTGTACACATACAAAAGACTAACAAAACTTTTTATTTGGTAATATTTTAAACTTCAACTGTATCAGTATTGTAAATGGAAGGATTATAATATGCAGTCTTTGTTTCTAGACTTTATATAAATTATTGTTAAGACTAAGATTTTTTTAAAGAGGTATATTATGGATAATTATATCAAATCTACCAGAAATAAAAAAAAACTTGAACAATTAATATAAGAAAGAGGAAAACAAACGAAATCTTTACAAGGGAACTGTCCCTTGCATAGGGAGATAAAAGGGTTTTTTACTAGCTAACGTTTCTATTTCTTCTAAGATGTTACGATGTTTTTATACCATAATCACAGTCCTTATAAACATATTTTAAAGACTAAATCCATTTCAAACTAGTATGTTTTATAATTTCTTTAATCTAATGAAATGGGTCATTATATTGTTCACTCAACAACGATATCGCACAGATAAATAAAAAATATCATAATACATCAACATCAAAGCCAACGAAAAACGAAAACATTGCAACACCTCTTTTTCGTCCCACTAAATTTTCCGCTCAATTTTGTACAACACGACTAATTTATCAAATTAAATGAAAATACTACATCGTGCAATTATTCATACAAATGTAAATGCAGTGAGACTAAATATTGCATTTTGTGTCTTAGGAAATCATTAAACCATAAATTCTACTGGATGGATAAATCTAGTATAATTTATACCCTAGCTTATTTTAATTATCATTAGTTCTTGTACAGTCATTTTTATAATATATAAAATTAAAATAAAAAACAAAATACACATTACAAATTTATAGCAAAAACACGCCATCTAAAAGATTGACCCGGGCATCGTACCCATGACGCTGGCACTATTGCCTCTCTGCACCGCTAGACTCAGCCTTTGGGCTAAATAAGCGCCAGTTCTTGGGTCACCAGAAGTGTGGACCAGCTTATTAAAAAGATCTTATTTTTAATATTACAAATGCTCTCTCAAGCTTTTAATTACTCAACACATCATCGTGTTTGGGGTACAGAAAGGAATACTAGTACCTAAACAACATATTATTGTTTTTTTCTATTTATGTACATTTACTTATTAAAATAAAGTATATTAACACTGTTTGTTTTCTGTTAAAAATTAAATAAATACATAAACAAACTCATTATATTATGTACATATATTTGCGTATAAAACAGTTAACAATCTAATGACCATTTTCCACCAATAATAAATTACTTTCGATTAAAAATATATAAAAATAATGTGCTTTTAACATCTTCATCGATAATTACGTTCTTAACGATATACTTAACTTTATTATAAGATGATTTTTTATGTTAATATCCAGTTAATAAAAATAATTATAAAATTGCTACTACAATTTATTTTAACACGCTATTAAAAATAACGACACTCCTGGTTCTCGTTTCAGGGATAATATTTGAAGAGCTAACTAATACGGTGAAAGCGCTTTTAGCTTTTTCTGTTATATTAAGCAATACATAAAATAAAACTTTTTTATGTGTTGCTTAATATAACAGAACGAACTAATATTACTTATATGCTCATAGTGGAGTAATAAAACGGCGAGATGATATTGAAATATCAAAGGATGATAGTAATGTGCGTATTATGCGTAAGCGGTCCCGTGACACCCGAAGAGACGGAACGAGTGCTGTTGGTTTTTGAGAGGTATTCCGGCGTACTCGGTAACCGGTGCCAGTGAGTCCTAAAAACCCCTCAATACCCCACTTTTTGTGGAGGAAACGATAAATAAATAATTGGCATCAATGATGGTCCAGTGGTTAGAACACTTCGCTAATCCACAAAGCCAATCTTAAGCGAAGATTGTAGGATAAATTAGATGCACGTCAATGATATTTTTTATTTATCTGTGCGATATCGTTGTTGAGTGAACAATATAATGACCCATTTCATTAGATTAAAGAAATTATAAAACATACTAGTTTGAAATGGATATAGTCTTTAAAATATGTTTATAAGGACTGTGATTATGGTATAAAAACATCGTAACATCTTAGAAGAAATAGAAACGTTAGCTAGTGCAGATGCGGGATTTTTTTTTCATATGTTTAATTTGTGCTTATGGAAACTATGTGAAAATGGCGGTAGGTCTTATTGCAAGCCTGGCTGATCCAGCCAATACCACCCACTTATCAGATATACTGAAGCTAAATAACAATATTTAATATTATTGTGTTCCGGTTTGAAGGGTGAGTCAGCCAGTATAACTACACGTACAAGTACATCTAGGTTTCCAAGGTTGATTGTGCATTGGCTATGTAAAGACCAGTAAATATTTCTTACAGCATCAATGTCTTTGGGCGGTGGTGACCACTTATAATTAAGTGGCTAAAAAAAAAACTCTCCCGCGTAAAAAAGCTGTATGTCGGACAAGTGTACTGATTTTCATTCATCTAAATTTAGGTAGCATTTGAACAAGTGATACGCGGAGTGACTGCATAATTTATTGTTTATAAGCATACAAAAGTGGACGGTTGTTGAACATATTGACATTTTTATATTTCGAATATTTATTTCGCTTGCATTGTTCTTTAAATAAAACTTGGTGGATATATACTCTACAGAGAAAATTATATGAGACAAATTAATGCGCTTACTCGATTTACAGAAATTTTGTTCTGACACATTTTCGAAGAAATTACATTTTATCGGAAGATTTTATTATTGTCCGTAACTTTAGGGATTCTAGAATGTGCTATAAAAGAGGAAAGTGTCATTTAGAAAGGTATTCGACAGGTGTAAAATGCCTGTGTGGCGCGTAACAAAATTGTACACATTTCATGTACACATTTTCAACATCGGTCATAAATAGCAGGTTCTTAATAACGTTTCCATTTAATTGAAGAACATCAATATGGAAAAAGATTAAAATGGTTTTATATATATTTGAAAAAACACCAGATATTTTTTTTTGGAGCAATGTTCTATCTGATGGTATGTTGCTACTTTCATCAATTAACACTGCAATGTACAAGCTCTGTCTGTTAAAAGGAAAGAAGGCCTCATCACTGATGGTGGGAACTCAATAGACTGTTAGTTTTAATATCATCGAACACTTCGAAAAATGTAATAAGCTAAAACCAAAGCATCTAACGAATAAGAGATCGACATATTCTACCCACTATCCCAGCATGGTTTTTATAGCTATATATGTCTATATTTAAATAATATATTCTGGTATTATAACACCACAGTCCAACTTTAATATCACTTTGCGAATTTTCAAATTTCGAGTATTAAATTACACACGGTTTTATTACGTGATGTTCGTGAGCTCTTTTATAAAGTGTTTGTATTTTGAATTCGAAATAATTTTAAACAAAATCTTATACAAAATCGTACATCTATTACAATTTATAAACTGTAAATTGTCTGTTTAATTTTATAGTTTTATTGTTTATATTTTAATTCGTTTCAACGATGGTGCATAAAATAAAGCTACGAATGAAAAGTACCTGATGGATTTGAGATGAGGGCTCCTTAATGAAATAAAGTCTACGTGGGCGAGGCTTTGGGCGTAAGCTGGCATAACGAAATTGCAACAGAGAGAGAACATAAAAAGCAATAATGGTTATTAAAAATGGATATTTGATCAAATTTAGATCGCCGTGAATAATTTCAAAAACTAGCCATATGAACAGGATATCTAAGCGGCAATCCGACACTTATTAATGGGAATGTAAAACTGGTAACTTCCTAATTCCTGAGTGCTAATGAGACTATTCTGACCTAATAATTAGCCCGATGAGATATTCAAATCTAGGACCTCGTTTTCTGCATTCGTATAAGCTAGCACCGCTGAAACTATTGGGGGGGGGGGGGGGGTATTTGACGAAGAGTATTTTTGTCATATAATATTATCTGATCGATAGATTCTATGTTATTTTTAGTATGTCGGTACAGACATAACTTTTTAGATTTTATTTGCAGCGCATTGGTATTGTAAAAATTGGTTTATATTCGTTATAGTAGCAATGCTTAAGTAACGATTTATCAGCATGTGCTCCAGTCCAATTGCTTATACTATAAGAAATAAAAAAAGGAAATAAAAAAGACAAAAAAAAAGGAAAAGAAAAGATTTGCCTGGTTTTAGACGTTGTTATCTATGTTTGTGAATCTTCTGGTCATTTTATCTCGTCTGTGTGGGATAAATAGCATGGCTTTTAATGTGTTCATCCTAAAATCCTAAACTATAAACTGTAAGGGGAATAAAGAGAATGTTATATAGAATTTTGTCAACTCATTTGTGAAAATAATCGACTATTTTCAGACATTTCGTCTATTTGAAAGATAATATATCTTACAAGTCTAAGTACATAAATGATGCTGAATGGTCAGTAAACAACTGTAGCTTTTGAGCAGTAATTTATAGTAGTCTTAAGGGATATATCGAGGATCGACCGTAAATATATTTAACCTTGTTGCATATGAGACAATTATTCTTACATTAATCAAACCCGTACATCACAGACAATATTATAATATTTTTAGTCGTAGTAAATTGTTTTAAATTGGCTCTTTTTCTAAATTTTTCTTATTTTAGATGTATTATTATGTTAAAGCCTGTTAACTTCACGTTTTTTTATCATCTGCTTATAATAGAACCCCGTTATTTTAATACGAAGTTGCCGTGAGCCGAATAAAGGCTATTTTGGGTTATACTTGGCTAGTGCAGAACATTCTTCCCGACTGTACTAGCCGTCATCGCGTTTGGACTCCACTGCCACTTACCATCAGGTGGAGTGGAATCATTTGCTTTTCCGGTTTTTATAAAAAAAAAGAAAGGAAAAAAATGAATTAGTTATATATTATATATAGTTTTAAATACGACCTCTTGTTCGTAGTTGTTATAGTTTTATGGGAAATAGATAATAATATGTAAATGTATACGGTACTAGTTGTTTTTATTTTTTTAGATCTACAAAGTTTTGGTATATAATTTTTCATAGTTTTGACTGCTTGCCGAAAAAAATCTCTCATACTAATATTATTTCCAGACAATGATCACATAATTATCTGTTCTAATAAATATACAACAAATAAACATTATATAAAACTTTTGTATCTCTTAAAAGTTTGAACTATGAGCTTTTAGCTGAGATGGCCCTGTGGATAGATCACGTGAATATTCACCGAATAGCGTGTGTTCAAATCCGGAAAGTACAATTTTTTTAAATTAGTAGTAACCGTTCTATAGATCGCAAATATGTCACCAACTTTGGGAATTGAGGTGCTACGTACCTTGTTGTTTGTTAACTACAGGCAGTTACACTGGTTCCTTCACCCGTCAAACCGGAACACAGCAACACTAAGTATTGCGGCTATGTAGTATAATATGTGACGAGACTTACCCCGACAAAAAAAAATAATATATCCGAAATGTATAATAAATCTTCTGCTCGATGAAGGAAAATATCTTGAGGAGGCCAGTGTAAAGTGCATAAAATTCTGCTACTGGTGTACGAACTTGAGCTGGAGCAGCGTCATAAAATAGACTCTAAGCCTTCGATATGAAAGGACCTTTCTCTTTGCTAATTTAAGAAAGTGAGAATTGAAATAAATACAAAATTATCATATTTGTAATGTTAATATGAACTAAGCACTCCAAAAAACATTTGAGAGGAATGTAAGTTTCTACTGCAACGCTGAAAACACTAAACAAAGCGTTTATATTTATTTTAAATCTGATCTTATATTCGTAAAGGAGTAAGAGTTCTATTTCACAAGCCATAAGGTCGGTAATCCTAAAACCTTTGTTCGTTTTGGTTCGGTGGTCACTTGTATTAGCTAGTTAAATTGCTGGCTGACTTTTCAGAAACATTGCTAGGAATTTAAAGCGATTCGTTTCAAATAAAAAAAGAATTTACCTCATATTAGATGTATATATCTTTTAATGTAACTTATACATATTTTTAGTCAAAGCGTGTCACTGCACTCTGTGTAGAATGGAATTTAATCAAAATGTTTTCTATTGGTAGAGTTTGTAGTTTGAATATATATTTTTTATTTTAGTTTATAAAACATATGTATATATATTGTTACATATATATAATTATTATTTTACGTTGTAAGTATACCACGGTATACTTAATCTCTGGTAGTTTTTACTTTTAGCTTTTAGCCTATTTTTGTAGTCGTTTGCTTAAAAGGCTACCGACCCCTAGGTCCTGGTTGTCTGTGGCCTTTGAAGAAAGTTTAGGAGCTGATTTCGCGCGCTGCTCTAATACGGGTTGGTTACGAGATTAAAATGTGTCAGATTTTCATCAGACACTTGCAGGTTTTCTCACGATTTAATCGTTTATCGCCGGGCACGCTGAACTGACCGTAAACTCAGTATCACACGGATTTAAAACCCCAAACTTCAGTTAAGGTTTGCAAGACTACCATTGGACTATATCGGTTCTCAAGAGACGTATCAGTAAACAAATAGAGTAAACAGTACTCCATGCAATACAATCAACATATTCGGTACCAACTATTTACATTTTCACTAATGATATTCAACGTCATAGCTACATAAGACCATTTATATTTGCCGTATCACGTGCCATTACCAAATATTAGAGCTGCGAGTTAATCAGGCCCTCGATCATCCATCAACGCAGACCAGTCATCGGCCTGAACAGATTACGTTGCTATTGAAGCAACAAAACGATGGATATCTCTTTCTTACCGAACATAATAGACGAAAATTGAATTTCATTTTATCTCGTATATAATCTAACTTCATTATATATAATAATTATATATCTATTTATTTAAATATCACGTTAAAGATGACATGAATGAGCATATGCAAATCAAAGTTAGAAAATAGGTTCCTTGATTGATTATATTAGCTAAAATTAGATTTCGTAATTGATTCGCAATTCCGATTCTCTGTGCGAAAAATGAACCACCCTCCTGTTACCAACGGAGACAATTACAAGTGAGATACGACTTACATACAAAGTAAAGTTTTCTTGTATTGGTTATAGACATAGTATAAAGATAGGATAGTACTACTAGGATATAGTATCCATATTTTTTAAAATTTGTTCTGCTCATTTGTAATTACTTTAATTAATATATTTTTTCATAGCTCTATAGCTACGCTTAATTTAATTTCTTATACATATATTTTTTGCTGGATTGCTTGTCTAATAACATCATCATTGCAATTAAAATACATAATGTTCTTAACGTGAAGCAAAGAAGTTTTCTTTCAGTACATTATGGAATATCTTGTAACTGCAAATCCATTAAAATCGTTACAACACTTTAAGGATAATTTAACCAATCTTTCATTTCTTTGGTAACATTTAATGAAATTTCCTTTAATAATGTTTAATGATGCTGGTATCCAGATCAGTAAAACAGCTTTTGTTTACTGCGTATTTCTAATTTAATTGCCTGGAATGATTTACTAGTTTTATTTCTTCCTATACCCGATATATAGTACGTTTTAGCAAAACAATATGGAGATACCGAGCAGTTTCTCAACAGTGTTCCTTATAAATTCGAAAATTTTGTTTTACGAGTAAACAAACTTTGGCGAAATATATGCGCATTGAAAGTTTTCCCTCGTAACCGCAGTTTAACAATCAGAACAACGGACTTGCTCATCTCATCTTAGATACATTAGATTCTTCTGTATAAAAGAACGCGATGTCATTTTTTTCTCTTATTATTTTATTCATGTAGTCTCCACTGACGTGTTATACGTGCCTTTAGTGTATCTTTATGTTACTTATTTATTTATAAGGAAGTCAGCGTTATATACTAAGAAATTTTCCTAATGAGTATATTAAATTAGTGTTATAAAATATATACCAATTACAGGCTCTAATTGACGAGAAACAAAAAAAAAAAACAAAACAAAAAAAAAACTTTAACTTAAATAACATTGTTTTAAATTTTTACGTGAACATAAACAAAAAATTTAAAAAAAGATAAATATTCTGTAAGTACAAACTAATATAAAATTTAAATTTTTTTCACTAAAACATTAATTGAATTAAAATATATATATGTAAGAGGTATTTTTTTTGTTTTTATTCATAAAGTTTCATAAAGTACGTTTTGAGTTTGGCTTTAGAGTTTGACAGTTTGATGTGCTTGCATGCTTCACACTGGAAGAGTTTAAATAGAATTTCATCTGAAATTAAAAGAGCTTGCTCTTTAACGCATTTAAGTTAAACTCGCTCAGAATGTTATCCTCGATGCAAAAAAATAAAAAGTTGTTAAGTAAATTAATAAATGAAAAGCCAGAATTAGCTTTTTGTATTGTCTGGGTATGTAAATTTTGTACATAAGAGGATATAATTGTGTATATAAGTTCACTGTTCTTATTGAAGGGACTTATAATGTTTTATAAGAGTATACAAAATCTTTAATCGTAAAAGTCTTCCTTATTTGCAGATATATTTAGGATTGTGGGTGTCTTGTGTGTGTTTATAATAATAAACACAATGACACTTTGTTTTCGGTTTCTCTTGTGAATAAATGAACTATATAGATGTGCAATGTGCTATTAAATTATTGATCCAAGTGAATTATAAATCAAAGTAATATTTTTGAAGTGAAAATTCTTTGCATAATAAAATTTCAAGGTCGAATTTTAGTGCACCGTTTCAGACGCAAAAAGGTTTGTCACGTGCTTTGTTGGCGCGTTTAATTATAACAAGCAATTATTTAATTTCACCTTTGTGTTTGGAGATCAAGTCTTGCAAATTAATTTTGTCGAGAAATATACTGGTACTAGGCAAGCGTAAATATCACTCTATTTTACTTATTTCCATGTCAAAATGTCTTTGTCAATATGTATAATTTGATAAAAAATAGTTCATATAAGATTCATTTCTTCAAATTTAAACTAATTTCGTGCAACCGACAGATAACGTTTGAACCATTTCCGTCTAGCGTAAACATCATTATGGATATCAGTATATATCGTAGGAAATATAATTATAAATATAAATGACGGCAGTATTTTTGTATTAGAATAACATAAATTATTAATTGATGAGGATTCGACAGATGTCTTGTTAGATCGTGACGTGTTAAGATAACATTTCATATATTAATGTATGTACTATATATATATATATATATATATATATATATATATATATATATATGTCATTAACTTTCTTCATCTTTCTAAACTTTTTTTCTTCTCAAAGCTATTTTAAAAACTATACTAAACTATTATAGTTTCCTTATTAATCTCACTTTTACATTTATTATATTATTAAGGATGTATTGTCCTTAATTTTTTTATATAGGCTAGTAATAAATAGTTATAATAATAGTTATATAGGCTAGTATAAATAGTTCTTTTATAATAAATAACTTTATTTAGAATTTAATGTTGTTATTGTAACTTCATAAATACTATATAAAATGTGATGTTGCTTGTCAGGGACAGTTGGAGAGATTAGTCTTTATGAGATCTAGAAATGTCCTTCACAAAGTTCTAGTGTTTTATTATCTGTTTTGCTGACGCTCTTGAGATAAGCGCTCGGCCCAATCATTTTCTATCGGGCTGTTAACATAATACTCTTATGCCGGTCCAGTGGTTGCTTACTTTTATGAATACTGAAACAACAAAGAAACTTTTGCTCTTTATAGTTTATATTAGTAATATTAATATAACCAGTTTGACTTCAATTGAGTTATATGTAAATAGCATTTGCAATTGTTCAGAAAGTTATCAAAAATTGTTCGAAATTTTTGTAGATAATGAGTGGTTTTTAGATATATCTTTGTCAGCAGCGTGTTCAAAACAACACAAAGACAAATAGACATTGTCAAAACAATCTTTTATTTTATCCATCTACATATATAAAATTATAAAAGACTAACGATGCCTTCGCAAAAAATATTTGCAACATTCCAGAATAATCGGTTAGGTGTAATGGCTTAAAATGAAGTTGCAAGATAATCTAACACACATTTGAAGTTAAATAAAACCTTGTTATATAATAAACATTTATTTTTCTAATAAACTCGAACATTTATTAGATAAAATAAACGTTTAAGCTTAAATTACGAAGAACTTTAGTTATTTAAATTTTTGCACTATAGGAGTTGACGTAACGAGTATGAGTCTCTTGTTCAGACTAACAACTTGTTGCAGGCGTATGTCTAAAGGTCATTTACTTCAGCTTGGCAGCAATAAATTCTTACAAGGTCTCATATTGCCCTTAAATACTGCATAAATAAGCCTTTATTTCGGTAAATAAACTTCAAGTGCCTAGACGATGATTTGCATAATTTTCTTACAATTAATTGGTCTTAATTTTTGATTTTATTTTATTTCACAGTAAGGATCATTTTATTAAATATTCGAAAATTGAATTTGAAACAAAAGTTAAATATGACATTTCAAATGAATTTAATTATTTGTGTATAATGCCCATATGGTACTAGTGAAGTTAGAGAGAGGCTCGCCACACTATCTGCCTTTAGAACGTAGTATTGTTGCGTTCTGGTTTAAAGAATGAATGAGCCGGTATGAATTGTTTACAGGCACAAGGGACATAACAGCTTCGTTCTCAAGGTTAGTGGCGTATTGACGAATGTAAGGAATGGTTAATATTTTTTAGATCGCCTTATGTCTATCCGATCAGAAAACAAAGACAAAGTATTAATTTTAGGCGGAAAAATAATTCAATTATACAAATGGTTATAAATATGCCCAATTCAGTGACATTTTATATACGCTGTGATCTGTTATATATAATTATAACTCTTCGCTTATCAAATCGGGGTTGACTCGGATCGCTTCTACATTTCTATCAGTCAGAATAATAATATTGATATTACGTTTGCACGAAAACCGAATACCTATCTTCAGTTTTAGAATTAATTAAGGGGAAATAAAGTAAATAATTTATTATATTGTTATCAACCCTAACTTCAATAAACAGCCAATTGTAGTCCATTATGCTGAACACAGATCTCTCCCAAGGTGCGCCAAAGCTCCCGGTCCTCCGCCTTCCGCATCCAGTCGGTACCCGCCACCTTCTTAAGGTCATCGATCCACCTGACTGGAGAGCAACCCTTACTTACCGAACCTTAAAAGTTACAGTTTTAAAGATTTTATTATTATATTACATAGTATAAAAAAGTATGTAACAGTAAGTAAATATCCAACTATTGGGCAACGGCCTCAAGGCAGAATTTTATACGACACATGAAGGTTTTACGCGATGTTTTTCATCATCAAATATTAATCATAAGCACATGAAAAAAAGCAGTGTTTGTATTAATTAGTTTTATACAATTTCAAGAAGCGTAAAATATATAGTATTTCAAATGATATCTTACCGAATATATTTAAATAATATAAATTTACTACATTTCATTCAGATTCAGAACATTTAAATACTGACTTATTGGTTTTCATAAATTTCATATTTTCAACAATAAGACGTTTAATTTAAACATACATATTAAAAAGCCGAGATGGCCTAGTGGTAAGAACGCGTGAATCTTAACCGATGATCGTGGGTTCAAACCCGGGCAAGTACCACTGAATTTTCATGTGCTTAATTTGTGTTTATAATTCATCTCGTGCTTAACGGTGAATGAAAACATCGTGAGGAAACCTGCATGTGTCTAATTTCATTGAAATTCTGCCACATGTGTATTCTACCAACCCGCATTGGAGCAGCGTGGTGAAATAAGCTCCAAACCTTCTACTCAAAAGGGAGAGGAGGCCTTAGCCCAGCAGTGGGACATAAACAGGCTGTTACTGTTATACATTTTAAATAACATGAGACCTTATTAAACTGAGCTTTAAATCAACGATACAAAAGCATTATAAAGAAGACGTAAGATCAAGCCCGCAATGGTATTCTGCGAGAACTCACTCGTGAAATGTTTAAGCCCGAGTAATGGTGATACGCTATTTGGATGCGTATATCCTTAAAATGTTATTATTATAAAAGTCAATGTCGCGTATCAACTTCTGACATGAAACGATGCATTATACGGTGATTTGTATGTACAAATTACAAAAAAAACTCTTCTGAATCTTTCTTAGCGATAGCCGCCTCTAACCTCTTGTATTTTTTATGTCTATATTTAAGTTTGATTAGAGTGTGAATGTAAAAGAATATTAAAAAATAATGTACAACATTTCCTTAAATTTAATCCAAATAGACATAAAAACTTTAGAATAGGTCGTCGTAATCATTATCAAAGTACAAAAAATCTATCAAAAGAAAATTTGGGCTTAACGACTATATTGTTAAAAGTTTAAACGTCAATATTAATTATTATTTAATTATTTATTAATAGTATCTTGTAATTATGCAATCACTTATATTATAACGAAAGTAAGGGACTACAGTTAGAATTTTTTCTCATTTTGTTGATCTCTCTATTTTAAGATAAATATCAAAATAAATATATCTATAAATAACGTAAAACAGGGCCAAAACGTAAACGTAAACAAGTCCGTGTTTGTAAATTATATGTTTATTATAAACTACACTTGCATTACAAATAATAAATCATTATATATCTATTTAATGATAATTTGTCAAACACTGTAATATGTCTTGATTGAACAGATATGTTAATTGAATACAATTAACTCCCTCGTTGGTCTAGTGTAAGGTCGCAGACCCGCAGGTCCTGGGTTCAAATCCCAGTTCGGACCGATAAAATTTTATTGGGTTTTTCTGTCGAAAAATTTTTCAATAGCAGCCCGTAGTCTGGAAGTTGGTAGTGTGTACACTCTCATGCCACGGAAAGCGAGTAAAGCGGTTGGTCATGCGCCTGAACTCTTTCCGGTCGTATCGAATTGCCGTCCTATCGGATTATGAGACTTAGGGAATAGAGAGTGCTCCTGTGCTTGCACACACACTTGTGCACTATAATATGCGCAGTTCGCAATCAAAATCGAAATCGGTCTGGAGGACCTTATATACAATTAAATTATTATTTATCTTATATAAAATCAACAAATACTAACTTCACGTATTTTATCCAGTAATATACAAGCGAACATCTTGCTCCAGAATGGTGGTACCAGTGTAAGATACACTTCTCATGTTTATAAAATGTTGGCCACGGTTTCTATTTTGAAAGATCATTTTTATTGTGGATACATATAATATTATTGTAAATTTATTTCTATGTATGAATATCATATTTATTTAAAACACCCTGATTATCTATATTAATATTGTAAATGCGAAAGTAACTGTCTGCTTACTTTCACGGGTAAGCCACTGAACGGATTTTGATGAAATTTGGTATGAAGCATGTTTGAAGTGAAAGAAAGACTACTTTCTTATACCTGTTAATTGTATAGACTAGTAGATTATATAACATCACGAAGACCGAAGTGGCGGAACGTTAAACGCAAGTGGAACTGAGCGGAGCAGCAAGTGAAATATATAATTAAGCTGAGTGTATAGTGTATTCATATTATTCATTGTTTGTTTTATCGAAGTCGTGGATAATTCTAGTCGTACAAAATAAATAGTTATTTGAAATTGAATTGTCACTTTATAATAAGTCATGATTTGATCATGATTCGTCGTTCGGTCACGGACGTAGATACTTATCATATCGTAATTTTGGCTAGATATATATAAGCTAAAATTTTCTTTGACAGTTAAATTAATATTAATATAAATATTTATGGTATTGTTTAGAGTATGTGGGATGACATCATTACGTTCACAAATTAATAAAAGGAATTGGTCTGAGTTCACTTAAAACCCACACGTTCTACTTCCAATTCGACTCCCTCAGGACATCTCATCTTCTCTAAATATAGTTTTTTAATCGGCTTTGAAGAAAGAATTCCGTTTTGCGCTTAATTTTTTTAATTTCAAATAGATGTAGGTAGATTGGCAGAGATGACTTAAGGTTCTTACTTTACTTTGTGGTAGGGTTTTTGCAAGACCGTCGGGGTCATCATAGGCCAAGCAGTGTGAAGGACAAGTGAGCCAGTCTGACTACAGACACAATCCACCAACTTTGGCTAAGATGTTATATCCCTTGTGTGTAGTTGCCTTGGCTTACCCACTCTTCAAATCGGAACATATTAAGGATTGCTGTTTGCCAGTAGAATACGTGGTCAGTAGGTGGTATTTACCCAGGTGGGCTTGTACGAAGCCCTACTTCCAAGTAAATACATATGTAGTAAAGTAATATTATGTTCATCGAATTTTCGGAATGTGGTTTGACTGATTTGTATAATTTAAATATACTCTACTGAGATGGGTCTCAGAAAATCGGAACATCCCCATAGGGAAATCTTGCTTTCAGAAAATCAGGTAAAACTATGTTAACAAGACCAGCACCAATGTGTGCTTTTCATGGATTTTGTTTTATTTATCAATAATGTGCACATTTAGACATGATCGTATTTATTTGCCATAATCCGTTCGCTTCGTTAAGTAATGTAGCTTAAATTATCGCTTATAAACATGATCCTTCCCGCTTCCCGATAAAAGAGTTACAGCATGTCAAAATACATTCATAAACGCATGATAAATAAAAATTTGGCTAACAAAAGTAGATGAATAAAATAGACAAAAAAATATTTATATTGACCTTGTGTAAAAATTGTCGTAAACACCCCTGAGTTTTCATTATCTTAATTTGTATTTATAACTCATCTCATGCTCCCGCTGAGCATGATATGAGTTATAAATCTAATCTGTACGTGTTTAATTATGTTTATTCACCAACCCGCATTAAAATTTGACACGTGTTTATCCACTAACCCGGTTTATAACATCGTGGCGAAATAAACTCCAATTTTTTACTTTAAGATGAGAAGATACCTCGTCCCAGAAGTGGGAAAGTGACGGTCTAATTATTACCAACCTGTTTTGTCTCTATTGCTGTTTTATAAGTATATATTTTTTAATTCATTTATGTTTTCATAATGTGTAGATTGTAGTACCAACTTGAAATCAAGAAATGTAATTACCTATATAAATGAACTGTATATAAAGACCTTCATGTCACGTTGTATTTTATATTGAAATAGGATTTCTTGGTAAACAGCAGTTCGGTTACAACTCAAGATCTATTTAGAAATACAAGTACACAATGTGAGCTGATTTGCACAAAATACATGCCATGTAATATAATATTTACACGGCATAATAATAGAGTCTAAAAATACATGGAAGGCGCCACGAGATATCGTAGAAGATGCCGAGAATGTGTCAATAGGATCGTGTTTAAGATACCGTGACACCGAGTCACTATATAAGCAATTTATCTCTGATGTTCTATATTAAGAGTTTAAAAATAAATTATTCTTCTATATATATTTTCTATATATGTTAACAACGGAACCTTAATATTAATTGATTTCCATAAATGATAAATATTAATACAACTTTTATTTAATTACCTTAGTACCGAGTTTCTGGCCGGTTCTTCTCGGTAGAATCTACATTTCGAACTTGTGTTAACTTTGTCATTATAAATGGTGTTGTAAGTTTAATATATAATGTAATTACTATTATTGTAACGGCAAAAAATCAGTTTTTTTTTTATAGAGTAGGAAGGTGGACGAGCATATGGGCCACCTGATGGTAAGTGGTCACCAAACGCCCTTAGACATTGGCATTGTAAGAAATGTCAACCATCGCTTATAGCCAATGCGCCACCAACCTTGGGAACTAAGATTTTATGTCCCTTGTGCCTGTAATTACACTGGCTCACTCACCCTTCAAACCGGAACACAACAATATCAAGTATTGCTGTTTTGCGGTAGAATATCTGATGAGTGGGTGGTACCTACCCAGACGAGCTTGCACAAAGCCCTACCACCAGTAATTTATGAGATATATAAGATTATGAGATAATGCTAATTTTAAAAATCTATGTCCTCGTTATAATAAATATAATAGGGAAAGTTTTAAAAATCTTTTTGTTATTAAGTTATTGCGTTATATTTTGAAAAAGTTACATAATAACATATTAACCCTCAAAAAAAATAATAAATAAGCGTACCTTTTCACTTTATGTCGTGAAATATCAGAAAGTGATATGCGACATTACAATTATAACACCCAAAGTATATGAGCATCAAAATAGCGTGTCACGATAAGTCGTCTTACAACATTTCAGTAGCGATATACGGTGTAAGTTCCTAGAAATAGCACAGCCTGACTTTTCTTTTATATAAAAAAATCTATTAAATATTGTCAAATTATTGTTTTTACTTCTATTTGCTTTATGCATAATTTTATAAAGGTATTTCCTATTGAAATTGATGAATTGCTTACGCCGAAGTACTATCCGTGGATCAAATGATAAATGAAACTTTGGAAGAGCTTGTCTTTGTTTAAATAATTATAATCTATTTGATTTATTTTTGATAATAACTTCCACACTATATATACCCAGTAGCGAATATCTAGACAGCGCGATTCAGTAATGTGACAGATCCAGTCAACGCCATCTATCGGTACCGAATAGTAATATACTGGCGTATATTACAAGGAGTATCAAATAAATGTGTTACATCCGGCATCATCAAGCTGAGTGGTAATTCGTATTATTTATTACAACACACATTTCTTCCAATTTTCAAAGTGTAAATAACCCTTATAAATTATATGTCGTTAGCGACAGGCAAATCGCTTTTCCCAGGAGTACCGCATAAATCCGTAAATCAAAAAGTGCTGATAAGTAGGAGGCCATGTTGTGTTTGCGAAATTAGAATTATTATGCTTACTTATGTTCTGTTTGCTGGAACATAACAACAGTCTCGACGTTTATTAATATATGTCATCTGGTTGTTTGGGTATGAGTTTAAAATATATTCCGTGTTTTCATACTCGTTTGAGTAACACAAAATATATACTTACTATTTTTATAATAATTAAAGAGCATTTAATTCGTATCGTAGTATCATTGTAAATATTAGTAAGAATTTATATAAAACGAATCATGTCACGTATTTAATATTTGACCGAACAGTATCATATTGAGCGTCTCTGATTTATTTCTTCAATATGATTTTCAATATGTTTTCACAGATAAAAAATGTCACAAAGTTTTTTGAGGAGTTGCTCTAACGGGCGATGTGGATAACACCAAAAACTGAACGTTTTCGTGATAATGTCAAAGCGATGAGATGCTAAATTAAATCGAAAGCGAAGTTAATATTTTTTGCTGACCGATACAGATTAAAAAATACTATTAGTTGATTTTATTTATTTAAAAATAATTATTCAGACTATAAAATAAAAAATCTATGTTAAATGTTTATCCAATAGCTAATATATAATAATAAATATCAATTTGAAATAAGTTTATATTCCATTATTTAACTTTCAATTAATTTACTAATTTTACAAGTTTTTATAATAGTTTTACTCTCTTACTAAATATTGTTTTTTACAGCCGAGATGGCCCTGTGGTAAGAACGCGTGAATCTTAACCGATGATCGTGGGTTCAAACCCGGGCAAGCACCACTGAATTTTCATGTGCTTAATTTGTGATTATAATTCATCTCGTGCTTTACGGTGAAGGAAAACATCGTGAGGAAACCTGCATGTGTCTAATTTCACTGAAATTCTGCCACATGTGAATTCTACCAACCCGCATTGGAGCAGCGTGGTGGAATAAGCTCCAAACCTTCTCCTCAAAAAGAGGAGAGGAGGCCTTTAGCCCAGCAGTGGGACATTCACAGGCTGTTACGGTACGGTTACGGTTACAGTTGGCTTAGAATATTACATAATTATATTAATATTACATATATAATTATTACAGAAATTTTTATAATATACTAATACTAAATATTGTTATTATTTATTTATTTAACACTTTTTGCACAACATATACATAAAATGAGAGAATTAGGAAACAATAAAAAAAAAAGTATAAAAAATAAAAAATAAAATGGTGCGCAAAGGCGGTCTTATCGCTTATAGCGATCTCTAACAGACAACCTTTGTTATTACATTGTTATAACTTCAGTATAAATTTTAATCATGGTTATTGTGTCGTAATATGGTATTGCTGTTAATCACATCTTACCATCAGATTTGTCTCTTGTTGTTTATTCCCTTTCAAAATATTATAGAAAAGTGTAGTAACCAGTAAGTGGATTTACTATTTAATATTAAGCATGTTTTCATATATCTAAAATTTATGTTCCTGATCTGTTGGTGCGCTAAATATATTAATATATTACGTTGTAAGCAATATGTCAAGTGAATAAATTGCTATAATATATGTATATTAGTTAATCTAGTCCTTATGATTATATATTCCTGATGGCGCATACCTGCACTAGTGATTCAGAATATTCTATCAATGCAAACCTTGGGAATGAAAGGATTGTCTCTTGGCTGTTTCTGTCGAACATTGACGATTATAAATAATGATAAAAAAAATATACAGTTTCTTTCGCCAGTTTTATTCAGGCCTTAGTGTTTTCTTTTCCGAACTTGTGGTATTTTTATTTAAGTAAGTGCAATGCTTCTATATTGAATAAATTAAATCTACAAACGAGAGATCATTATATTTTTTTTATTTCATGATTTCATCAGACATTTGTAGTGTTCAAAGCAATAACATTTTATTTCAAGTCATTTCTGTCATCTTACAAACGATACAACTATGAAATCTATAATTAATATGACACCTACTAAGCACTCAATTTGGCCCGACAATTGTTAAAAAAAAATAATTGTGAATTTTTATAGATAGTTACTAATACAAAAAACTTATATGACCGGATGTATCTGAACTAAAAGTAATGATACTTCAATGGGTCGATTGGATAAATTTGAAGACAAAAGGATGGAAGCTCATTTTTAATTTAGTAATTTTTTAGTGCGCCTTCATTTTACAAAATGAAGGACTTGTCCGTTATTCATGACTGTCTTATGGTCTTGGTTATATATTAATAAATAGTTATTAGTGAGTCAGATCATATAATAGCCTTTATTTTTATTATTATTTAAATGCGACAAACAATTTCTCACAATATTGGAAGGAATTGAAACAAATTAAATTAAATCAAAATTAATTATATAAGCACTTTTGTAACGTTATTTCACAAGATTTATTTATTCAAATTTATATATGCCGCAAGTTATTTTAGACGTAATAAAGTAAGATTTCAAGGTCGAATTAGATATTGTCGTTTTTATATATAAAGTTATTGATGTAAAAGAGTTTAACTTATATGAACAGTGTTACGCAAATTATAACTTCTTAAATCGTTAACTTTTCTACTGTGTTTATTTTTATATTATTTGCAAGTTGCGAAATGTTTTACAACTCGGTCCCCGAAGAGGAAATTTTCTTTCTAGCATTTTACCGGCATTATATGCCAGGGTCTGCTTATAATTCAAATTCAGTTCTGACAGGTTATAAATACAAGTTTTTTTGCGGCACGATTACCATCTGACCTCAGCAATCCTTTTAGGGGAAGAACCAGTAACACAGGATTAGAATAATTTACACTCGAAGTTAACGACTTTTTGTAAGTTTTTGTATAACAGTTATTGTTATAACTTAGCTTTCTGATTCTTGGTAGGATGAACAGAAAATATTTAGTTAATACAATCATTGAACACAAAATATCAAGGAGATGGAGGCTTATTCCAGTGCGAGCTCTGTTGTGGGTTGGTGATCAAAATATATGATATTATATCATCCAACATATGCAGGTATCCTCGGGACTCGGGAATTTGATATGACTGGATTTGAACCGCAATAAAGATCCACGTTTTATATTCACTAAGGCATAATATTGACTCTCCAAAAGATGCTATATTTTTGTCAATGAGATAGTGCTAAGAATGGAAAATACAACTTTAGAATATAACAATTTGAGGAAGTTGGTGCTTTTAGTAAAATGTATAATGACTATTTGAATTGAAGCTATTTATAAGGTTGCACATATCGTATTCTTAGTCATTATTCTGATTCAATTGGCATGTTAAGCCTATAAAAAAATTATTGAGTTTTTCTTTACGTAACTTCTCAGTAACAATGCAGTATTAGAAAGTTGGCAATGTTACTCCCGTACCCCTAATTTTTGCCATTGTGTCATATTTCTGTCTGAGAAGGCATATTGAGTTCTCACTCATGTAATAGAGGCTTTATTTAGGTTTTTAATTGTAAACTATAATATATCCAGCAGATGATCTGTAACAGCTAGTCTGTGATACATATTGACCGCCATGAATGACTCGATCAGAAAAACATTATTTTTATTTAAGTCACTAAGAAATTAGACTGATTAGTGTAATTAATTTTATATTCATAGAACCCAAACACACGATTTAATTTACATCTGCGAAATAGAACAAAGATAAATTCATCTTTGCTATATAGATAAATACTATAGAAACAAAGGCCAAAACTAGTTCAAAATAATTTACAATGCACCACCATGAGGTATGTGAAATTGTTTGTCAACGGTTCCCCATTCCTGATATTTTATGACTTCGATAAAATGCGATTTTCGTCCGATTGTACCTTCGCATTTATATTGTTTGCACAATAAGTAAATGAGGCAAGATAACACGCAAAACTTCCAGTATTTATTCCAGTATAAATTTGTTACAGAAACCTTAAAAGTAGTAGTACTGTTTTACTTTTTTTTTTAATTTAGCTCGTATTTATTATTTAGAATATATAAAATGCCTCTTAAATATTTGTAAATACATTATAAATGTCTGCTTAGCTTATTTTTTATAGTAAGTACCTTTGTAAAATGTAACTGTTAAGCTTTTATGAAAATAAAATAGAACAATAGAAGTATAAGATAATATAAGTATAGATATTTCGATTTCAGGATTCAATCAGAAAAATATAAAGATAATCACACTCAAAGACTTATATTAAACGTCGCTTAGTGGCTGTTTATTTAAATACTGATTTCGCTCTTTCTGTCATTATCGATTTGACATTCGAAAGAAGAAGACAGCATTATTTAACTAGCCAGTCGCTAAGCAAAATTTATAAGTACGGTCGTTAATGATTAATTTTTAAAGCTAAATATAAAATTATTCTTTTTTAACTTTATAATATGCCAAGACGCAAAATACGTCTATCACATATTAACGGCATGTCGACGGCATGTTGACGAATCTGACATTTGCAGCAGCAAAAGGTAGTAAACCATGCGTTTTAATATATAATATTACAATTCAAGTAACTCAGACAGTTCAAGTAAAACAGACAATTCAGTAAATTAAAAAAAATACATTACAACGGCGAATATACTTCTTTTGTATGATTATAATTTTTAGTTTATTATGTAATGTATTGTAGGCAACGATAAATTCAACTACTTCCAAGCTGAGAGTAAAATAATCTTAAATATGTTATGATAGTAAACATTAAGCAAAAGCGTCAGTTACTCTTCCAAATACCTCGTAATGGAATCTGATTTTTTATTAAAACATGAATTACTAGTTATAAAAAACAGGAGTTTTTTAGTTCAGCATTGTTAAACAAATATTAACGCAAGGTACTACTTGGATCTGTGTTCGCCCAGTTTTCTAACAACGAGACTAGATTTAACCTCTTAAAAAAGCAGAGGAGGCCTTAACCCAGCAGTGGGATATTCACGGGAATTACTTTACTTAATACTTGAAAACTAAATTTGATTTGTTTTATGTACAGCTTATTCCTTTCCATTCGTTCAAACGTTCATATTTTTCTTTTAAACTAAGTTCATACGCTGATTCTGGGATTTGTATGCAGCTATCGAAACGGCTTTTACATTTTCATTTATAGGAAATCCGTGCAATATTCTACTTCAGCGTAGAGGTTTACTTACAATACTATTTGGTCCACGTTTGTTAAACACATTGAGGCCAATGACGTCACAATATCGTATTATAATTTCGTTTCATCGACAAATATATGCATTGTTATTTAATGTCGCCATTTATCGAGGAATATTTGAGATGATTCATTATGAAACGGAAGCTTAGAAACACGTCGCAGAAGTCGAATATTTACAGCTCATTTAGTAGTCAAAATGAGCAGGTTTAATTCTCAAACGGAAATAGGTGTTGATTCGATATTAACTGCAATAGCGAGTGCATATTTATAAACTAAAATATTAGACAAAAAGAATATTGTACTTATTAAAGCGAATCCCATTTGACTGTATTGTCATCAGCCCTAAAAGTGTGTTTATAGTTTTTGCTCAAAAGCTTGGCTTGAATTGTTTTTAAGATCAATTTCAACATTTGACTTATATATAAATGTTTGGATTTTAATATTTTTACGTTAAATATATAAATACTGATTAAAACTCGAATTAAAAGTGACGACTAAACAATAGTAGAAGAGTAAAAAGCAGCCAAAACAAATATTTGCAATAACAGCTCCTTGCACGATGCACCACTATGAATACCACTTTGCTGTATTAATTTTTTTATAAAATTGATGAGCAGGCTTATACAAAACCAATCCTAAATTATTTAAACTAAATTGAATTTTAATTTAAAATTGCATTTTTTTTAAATACAATGTTTTTTTTTTAATTTGCTTAAAACTTTTAGAGGCAACGAAATCGAACAGTCAGCTCAATACGTATAACGCATAATACAAATTGGTAAACGTATTTTCTCCTTCCTCTTTCAGAATATTCACATGCAATCAAGCAAATGGAATAATTCAAATTTAAGTGCAGATTAAATGAGTACGTGGAACTGCAGAGGGACATCTCTTAGTTTCCGACTCATTTTGCTCAATTAGTATAAATACTATCCGAGCCTGCTCTATTTCATTCTGTAATTACGAAATATTGAATAATGTGCCTTATGGGAAAGGAATAAGACTTAAAATCCTTCCCAGAGCCTGTTTAATTTTATATCGGGATTCGTTCATGTACTGTTTGCTTTTTTTGTAGCAACGTATTTTGATTTAATTGATAGCGGCATGTTATTTGTAGTCCAGTCTTTAGACAAACAATAATTTTAATCAAAATTAGAGCTAAATTTTTAAATTTTTTGACAACTAGATTTTTATTGAATAATTTTTGGATGCCTCAAAGGTTACACCAAACATTCAATTTAAATACATGTTTCACTGGATTATTGTATATTTTTATTGTTTACGTAATTAAGAATAGTATCTCCAAAATATTATTGAAGAAATCAACCAAAATGTAACGACCCTAAAAATATTAGGGCAACATGTTTTTTGATTGTGTGTAATTTTTGTCAAGATAATTAATAAGCAATTACTTATATATATTTATAATGTTTCCATATTGAATTAAAGTTTTTTTAAGTAAATATTTACTAAATTTCTTCTTATCTAAATTAGTATGCAAGACAAGAAGTAAAGTTATGTAACAAATTATTTAAACACTCACCGTACGTATAAAGCGGAGCGACGCGATATTTAACAGCCGCTGTACACGCTATCGCACCAGTGCCGCCGCCAAGTTGTAAACCGTGCGATAAAATTTGAACAATTGTGCCAACGATGGTAATGGTCCATCCCCAACCTCCCTCCGGGTAGTAACGTCTTGCTAAGGTAAGAGCAGCGCGGGCGCGTAGTGCTGCTGCTGTCTCAGCACCCACCGTTGCACCTGCGCTTGCGCACCTATTGTATAACACGTTTAATAAAAAATATACTTTATCCAGCTATATTATTCAATGAAGTACAATTGATGCTTCATTTAACCTACATTCAACAAGGCACTAACCGGCGGAATTGAGTCACTTCACGTGCAGCCTCATATCCTACACTTTTGGAGCGTCCACGCTCTGCATATTTATTCAAATCGTTTGTGACAATTGGTTGAATAACACCACAAGTGCAAAACGTATCACTCGGATGTGATTTGGGTACAGGAGGAAACTTCGACGAATATTTGACATTGCAATCGCAGTCTGGAGTTTTCCAGGAGAGAAGACGATCCAGTAAAGTCTTTCGTCGCACCGAATTAGTCTTCCTATCTGTCGGATATCTCTGACCCACGTCCAGAGGACATGACGAGGTGCGATCAGCATCCTGTGCGCCGACTGTGATATGTCTAGTATTATAAGTGATTTTTTTATGCCGTTCTCTATTGTTGCGCTTAGGTACTGGACTGAATTTGTGGATAATGGGTCTTTTATTAACCGTGCCATGGTCCGATAGGTCATTCTTCGCGGGAAAACCATTTTTTATATTCTTGACGTCGGTGTGAAGGGATTTCCAAGTAGCGATAACTTCTTCTCGGGCGATATTTTCTTTTAAATTCGGGTCAGTGTTGGAATCGGGTATTTTATTCTTCGAAGGTTGGGTTAGTTCGGGGTTAGCGATCGGCGCCTCCCTCAATTTCGCCGGGAGACTGTCACACCGACGGAGAGTCATTGTTATTCGCTATTAATGATTGCATTTTTTTCTTCCAATGTACTCAACACTGTTCACGTCACATTTTATGTATCCATAAACACTTTATCTGAAACAAGCAGAGTATAAAATGAATACAAAATTAAGGTAGTTTTATCGAAGGTTGCAATGAACTACGTGACAGCTAATATTTTAACTTGATTTAATTATTATTATTACCGTAGACTATTAAGAAAAGTTAGTTTTTATGTGAACCTTGACCGTTAATCCGTACAAGTATATATTATATAAAATTTATATGGAAGCAAAGTCTAGTTGAATAATTCATTAGATCCGATACGAAATGGTGCTTATGTAAATTGCGATTTAAGGTAAATGTAATTCACATTATATTAATCCGTTTCATAGATATGAAAACAAAATATTTTACCCTGGTGTAGGGTCAAATATTTTGTTTATATTAAGAAGTAAATTTAAAAGCACTAAATATATATTTTTTTTATAGAATAGGAAGGTGGACGAGCATATGGGCCACCTGATGGTAAGTGGTCACCAAACGCCCTTAGACATTGGCATTGTCAACCATCGCTTATAGCCAATGCGCCACCAACCTTGGGAACTAAGATTTTATGTCCCTTGTGCCTGTAATTACACTGGCTCACTCACCCTTCAAACCGGAATACAACAATATCAAGTATTGCTGTTTTGCGGTAGAATATCTGATGAGTGGGTGGTACCTACCCAGACGAGCTTGCACAAAGCCCTACCACCAGTCGTATCGACTGTCACTTTGTATTATATTTGATGAATGTTCATAAATGCCTAAAATTCTTTCTAGAAGTTATGACGCACGTAATAATTATTAATTAATGCAACATACAGTGGGACAATGAAAACGCGTTTGGAATACAAGCAAATGGTCAAAATCGATTACTACCAACGTACTAATATTGTAAATGAGAAAGTTTTTACATATCTACATAAAAACAGCTTATATATGCTGATTTAATACATAACACGCTGGAAAAGCCTGAGTAGAAGTATCTAGTCCTAAAATAAAAAATAAAAAAAAAATATATATATATATAATTCGGATGCGTCTATTCTTGAAATGTAATAATTATTATGGCCAATGTCGCATATTACTTTCTGACATTTCACGAGGGTTTTCTGGGGTGAGTAACTAGTTTGTTATTACAGAATAGATCTACTGAGTACAGCGTACGGGCGCATAGATAGGTAGGCGATTATTAGCAAATGGAAATTTGCTAATAATCGCCTACCATTGACATTGACATTGATGACATTTATGGAGCCCCTTAGCAGAAATGTTTAAATAGCATTAAAAGCTTAATGTTTTATTGCGTATTTATTTATGGGTGAAGTATGGTTCTAAATTGTATAACATTTATGATAAAAGGTTTCTACTAACAGTAGTTTTTCTCGTAGCTTTGCTCGTTTATTTTTCCACAATGAAAAGCCTTTTTACTATCTGACCCATGAACTCTATGCAAAAAATGCCGGTCGATTACTCCATTGCTACCTACAAAAGCGTACAGAACTGCGAAGTACAACCAACAGACACACTTTCGTATATTAAATTATATGTGGTATTAAGTAGAGATAAAATATGTAATAAGATTCAGTTTTACGATAGAAAAAGCGTTCTTTATAAAATCGCAGTTTTTCTCTTTTTTATTTATTTATTTTGATTATTAACAAGCACAATTATAATACACACGTTGATGCATTCATTACAACTAAAGTAAAAAAAAAACCATTCATATCAATAATTATAAGTGCATAGCATAACATAGCATTAGTAATAATAATATTTATAACATAATATTACAGTAAGGAATTATAATATAGTATTTGTCATAACAAGATGTAAAACAACATAATTTTAAGTTAAATTAAATAAAAAATAAAATTTCATTTCTGTTCATTTTTTGTATTTTTTTTAAGCCGTGTAGCTATTACAATACGCAAAGATACTAAATCAGTAATATACATAGTACAAGTCAAGGTTCCACTAAATCTTTAGGCATATTACATTCTTATAATTAAATTTTAAAAGTCTACAGAATACAGGGTCTTCCTTATAAATAATCTTTGTCAGAATTCATAGTATACAAAATTATCAAGTATTAAACTACATGTATCTTTGTCACGGTTATAAATAGATACAGAAGGGGCATTAAGTAATTTTTCAAATCAAACATTTGCAATTTTTCTTTCAGTTGCAAATCAGAACACGTAGTTTATTACCGACCAAATAAATGTAGCTCTAAGAAAGGTTAGGCTATTGCATATTTTACCTTACCTTTGTCGAAAATAACAGGTTACCATTTCAAGTATATATTTCGAGATGTGAATAGAAATAAGTAGTAAACGAATGAGAAAATACAATAAGACTAGAAGTTTTCAGACGTCATTCAATTTTGCAGGCCATTCATACTCAGTAATTATTGGCGTTGACTTTCTTTGCCTCATCGCTTCGACAGAGATTGAATTTCAAATATTTCTTTTTGTATCAAGAGATAGTTATCTGACAAAGTTTTATTGCACCGTTCTGGATATTAACATTCAGCTGTTATTGTTTAATGTTTATTAATATTATGTCTGCACTATGATCCCACAAGGGGCATTATTTAAGAACGGATTCGCTGTTCTTGATAAGAAACAGATGCAAGAGTTTACGAAGCTTAATAACATCACGTTCTATTCAGTATATTAATATTTTTAGTTTCAAACACTTATGTACGTCTTTATATTAAATATTTGCAATTTTCATTGGCCTAGTAATGTCGCCTCGTTCGGTTGTAATGTGGTCTCTTGTTTGAATTTCGGGTCAGGTCTATAAAAATTAACTTTGTTTGCTGAGTATCATAATTATGCAAGTTACTCTTAATATAGTACTTTATACAACTTACGCTTGAATAATTGCTTTTAAATATGATTAAAGTGCGGCGGCGTGATGCATACCTGACACAATAATCCTCTTAAAGATTAAGACAGCTGAGGCAAAGCGCTATATCGAACATTACGGTGATGTAAAACGTTTTTTACGATTAGCAACAGTGAAATCGAAATGACGCGTTATAAAATGAACGTAGCGTCAGAGATGATGGCGGCCGTCGTGATGATTTTCATACCTGTCAATCAACAGGATGAAATCTATATTAAAGAGATTTACGCCCGTGAGGGGATTCTTGATTTAAAATGAATTTCAATATCTGTAAATTATATAAGAACAAACACGAAAATCACCGCAGAAAACGGTCGTGAAATGTCAGAAAGTGACATGAGACATTGACCATAATAATTATTGCATTTCAAGAATACACGCATAAAAATATTATATCATCATAAGTCGATTGTCAACAATTCAGAAGGGATTTTTTTACAGAATAGCACTGCAGAAACTGATAAGCGATATTCACTATAATTATTATAATATTTAAAGGATATACGTATCAAAGTAGCCTTCAACTGTATATGTTATTTTCAACATTTCACAATTGAGTTACAAAGGTGTTCGTACAGGATAGCCTACTGTAGTTGTAGTTTTTGTTTGTTTTTGTAACAACACTGTCTTATTTGAGTGTTTTAAAGTAGTATATGATTTAAGTTAAATATAAAGATTTTCGTTTCGAATTCGTGTTTATAATTCATCTCGTGCTTGACGGTGAAGGAAAACATCGTGAGGAAACCTGCATGTGTCTAATTTCATTGAAATTATGCCACATGTGTATTCTACCAACCCGCATTGGTGCAGCGTGGTGGAATAAGCTCCAAACCTTCTCCTCAAAAGGGAGAGGAGGCCTTAGCCCAGCAGTGAGACATTAACAGGCTGTTACTGTTACTGTTTACTGTACTGTATAAAGATTTTCATGGTACATACACAATTCTTCACTTGGTAGGGTTTTCATCACATATTCTACTGCCGAACAGCAATACCTATTATTTTAGTGCTCCAGCTTGAAGGGCGAGTGATTCAGGGTAACTACATTAGGGACATAATTTCCAAGGTTGTCGCATTTATAATGTTAGGAATGGTTTCTATTTCTTACATGAGCGGTTGGTAACCACTAACCATCATAATTGTCAGTCTGTCTACCTAATTGTAATGAAAAAGTCTTCAGCCAACTTATAATAATCTATTATTATATTTAAAATTTTTGGCATTTTCTTGACTCGAATTTCCAAGGATGTGTTTTGATCTTGCGTAATCCATTAATCATATATGGTAATCATCAATCATGTCAATGAAAGAGAAAGATTAAATGTAATGAAACCACCGCTAATTCGTCCGGAGCGGAGATGCTATTCGTTATGTGAGTAAAACGAGCTATTTCCCGCATTGACATACCAACTGTGATTTATCTTTATAATCAAATAACATTGAGTATAATTTAATACTTTCGTTTATCTAAAACTTTGAGCCTGTCTCAAATTAACATAAATAAAATGAGACGAGCTGTTATGATCGCAAATTCATTTGCTTGGTATTTGAAGGTTTTGGGTTCAATTCCCACCCAGGACAGACATTTGTGTGCATGAACATGTCTGTTTGTCTTGAGTCTGGGTGTAATTATCTATATAAGTATGTATTCACAAAAAAAGTAGTATATGTAGTATATCAGTTGTCTGGTTTCCAAAGCACAAACTTTGTACAAGCTTAATTTGGGATCAGATATTATTATTATTATCCCTCGAGAACCCTTTACATTTTATATTAGTTATAAAGAATATATTTTTCTTCCGTAAAACCGAATGGACTATCTGTACTTATATACATATATATATATGTCTTATTTGAACGATACATATTTACGTTTAATATTTTATAAGAAAGTTTATTGTAACTAATATTATAAATGTTAAAAGTTTATTTTTTACGCTTTTTCACGATCATCTTGAAATTGTGGGTACCTAATACTTGCCCTTACCCTTCACACGCGGACAAAGCCGCGGACGGAAAGTATTCTATATAACATAACGCTACAAGTGCTACCACTCACAGTGGGCTAAGCAAGTCACGGTTAACGCAGATGAATCCGCGGGACATCTAGTAAGTATTATTTAAAAAAAATATATAGCATTTATTAAAACCGTTCATTACCATAATAAATTTCTATACTATAAAGTTTTCCACAATTGTAGTAACTATTTATGAATGCCTATAAAATTTATATTTAAAACAAACATGTTACGATGAATTTATAATAAGAGGTAAACTACGTAAGTCGTTTTTATAAAAACGTGCAAACGCCTCACACTTGCCATATTCTATAGGCTGTAACATGGATTATATTAATAGATTTTATTAAAGTCGCGATGTCTGGACCACCTGGCATTTTTCAGTTAGATATACACTCGAGAATCTAAGGTTATTATTACAGCGATGTTATATTCAAATTCAGCGACTCTTTTTTATATTGTGCGGTTATTAAAATGTGTAATGATATGTACATACATTCACGCTAGATGAGCGCAAGTGTGTGCACAATAATGGGAAACTATTCTCTCGATTTTATAACTAAAACATAATTAAGAAGTTTTCTTCGTATGTATGTAAATGTGGACGTTTATGTTCGAAGTATGGACGAGTAGCTAGTATTATATAAAAGTAAAGCTAATATTGACGGGCCGATTGGCGTGGTTGGTAAATACTTGCCTTTCACGCCGAAGGTTGTGGGTTTAATTCCCACCCAGAACAGACATTTGTATGCATGAATGTCTGTTTGTCCTGAGTCTGGGTGTAATTATCTATATAAGTATGTATTTACAAAATAAAGTAGTATATGTAGTATATCAGTTGTCTGATTTCCATAGTACAAGCTTGAATTTTACAAAGATCTAATTAGGTGCGTATTTGCGTAACATAATCTAGATTCGTAAGGTAATACTGATGTAAGGTAATACAGTAATTTCAAAGCAAATGAGTAACATATGACTTATAACATTCTTCTACTTAGAAAATATTTTTATCACGAATTACGTACAGTTAAAATAAAATACACAGTGGTTAACAGAGCTTATTAATATAAAATATATTAACTATATAAAGAAAAAAATTGACTGATTCAAGGTAGGTATGTTTGGTTAGCCTCGATTGGTGGTGGTGATCCCGTGGTGCCCCACAAAGACGGAGAGGGTACCATTTGATTTTAGTAGATAGTATATCAATCAAGGTGCCTTGATCTCACATCTCGCGAAAAGAATCCATGACGTGCCGTCGTTCGAGAAATTTGCAAATTCTCCGTCGAGAACAGGAAACTAGGTCTCTAATATTGAATATAATGAATATAAGAACAAATCTCTTAGACAAATTCAGTGGTCTTGTCTCTTAAGACAATCAGTTTCAAATAATTTGAAATGTGATCTATTAAGTTGATATAGATCATCAGAAAAATCTACCATACAAATTATGCCGAGTTTGTTTAGATTAAAAATTATTCCGCCCACTGTTTGTAGTATTTTTAGATTTTGTTCTATTTTATTAGCAATGTCACATTATATCTAAAGACGGAAAGACCTGCGTAGGTTTGACTAATGGAAATAAATTTGGTTAACAAACAATATTTATTTATATTAATAACATTAGGCCTTACTGCCTAGCCGAAGATGAAGCCGAGATGGCCTAGTGGTAAGAACGCGTGAATCTTAACCGATGATCGTGGGTTCAAATCCGGGCAAGCACCACTGAATTTTCATGTGCTTAATTTGTGTTTATAATTCATCTCGTGCTTAACGGTGAAGGAAAACATCGTGAGGAAACCTGCATGTGTCTAATTTCATTGAAATTCTTCCACATGTGTATTCTACCAACCCGCATTGGAGCAGCGTGGTGGAATAAACTCCAAACCTTCTCCTCAAAAGGGAGAGGAGGCCTTAGCCCAGCAGTGGGACATTAACAGGCTGTTACTGTTACTGTTACTGTAGGCCTTACTTATAAATGTTTTAGCGGGTGATAAGAGAAACTGCCGTGTAAATAACAGAAAGTGCCGTGTCTTCTCTCGAATGTCAAATCAACAATGACAGAAAGAGATATGTCAGTGTTTAACTAATTAGCCGCTAAGCAACGTTTAAATGTAAGGTCGATTATAATTATATGATTATTATCACACAGAGTTAATACTATTTAAAAAATCTTCATTTTACTTTTTTAAGGCATTTTTACGTCTGTCAATAATGTGTCACTGTACTCACGAATGGCTGTGTTGCAACCACGCCCCAACCAATTAATAGAATTGCCTTTCCTTTAGAATACATTAATGCCTATCATCGAGTTTGAAAAAGAAGCCTTATATGTATTTCCTTGTTTTACTATTCTTCCCTGGTCTAATAATTTTATTGGTTGATGCTTCAGCCATTTGTCTTAAGTAAGCAATTTTAGCTTTGCATCGTTATTATCTTTCTTTTCAAATGAAACCGTTTAACTTAAAACATTTTTTTAATTATTTGTTTACGCGAAATTCTAATAATAAAACTCGGAATATTTCTTAGATGTTGCCGATGGGAAATCTTATCGGAAACACGGTTAGTAAGATGTAAATAGCAGTATTTTGAAAACATAACTATTAAAACAGAAAAAAGAATAAGCGAGAATGTAAGAGAATAAGCGAGCTATTCCATCGATCCAGCCTTTCTATTTCGTTGGCTCTTGGAAGTTTTATTGTGAATTATAACATAAAAATTGCCTTTATTTAAAAAAGCAAAAATCACAAAAAAATATAAGCAATTTTTCTCCTAAAATAACAAACTTTAATGTAGATTTATATTTAGGAGGAAAACCGCAAGTTGGCTTCACCAGATACCATTATCAAGCTTGCTCGTCAAGATAGCACCGACCCCCGTTCAACGGATGTGACATTCCGAAATGTTGCCAGCTACAACACTTATTTATAAAATCAACAGGAACATTAAAATAAATGATCTTGTCAAGATACGAATGAAGGTCTGAACGGTAATTCTAAATTAATTTTAGACTAATGTATTTGTAAATGGATGTAAAGTTCAACTCCTACCAGACCACTTTAGAATATTAATTCACAACGGTCTACATAAATAACTATACTTCTAATGCATTAATTCCAAGTTTATTTGTTTCTAATAATGCTCATAAAGTACGTAGTCCGTACGTATCTCCGTGCTTTTATAATATTTCTAAGATAGAAATACTTTTTTATGCACTTCACTTAATACATATATTTAATATTTACATATTTCTATATTTTATTTTATTTAATAAAAATGTAATCGGTTTCAGAACTTTATTGGTATTGTTTGGTAATAAAGTTAAAAAAATAGTTTTCACGCGCATATATAAAAAAGCAAACTGAAAGATTGTCATCGAGTTAACAATATATGATATTTTGTTTTAATTAAATTTAAAATATATTATAAGTTATTATATTTAAGATATTAAAATTAACAAATAACAAAATTTATTACTTCTACTGGTGTATTTATTACAATGATATATTATGTAACATTTAAGATTCTAGTTGAAATTTGCTACGATAAAGAGAATTAGGATAAAGAGAATAACGATAAAAAGAAGTCCAGATGGACTACTCTGTAAGAAAACGCTAGAAAATCATTGTCAGACCACGATCGTCAAATTTTTAAAAAGTAATATGCTCCCAGAGCAAGACTAACCCGACACTACACTGAAGATTTTCAGGACGTCAGTCTTTTCGAGATTAGAATGGCTCTCGGACAACTCAAAAACAACAAGGCACCTGGTGATGATGGTATTACAGCCGAGCTTCTGAAGGCGGGTGGTACACCGATCCTCAGGGCTCTTCAGAGGCTTTTTAACTCCGTCATTGCCAAAGGTCAAACGCCAAAAGCATGGCACAGAGGTGTGGTGGTACTTTTCTTTAAGAAGGGTGATAAAACCCTTCTGAAGAATTACAGGCCCATCTCACTGCTGAGTCATGTTTACAAGTTGTTTTCGAGAGTCATTACGAATCGTCTCGAGCAAAGGCTTGACGACTTCCAGCCACCCGAACAAGCCGGATTCCGGAAAGGCTTTAGCACCATAGACCACATACATACGCTGCGGCAAGTTATACAGAAGACTGGGGAGTATAACCAGCCACTTTGCTTAGCGTTTGTGGACTATGAGAAAGCCTTTGATTCGATCGAAACCTGGGCCGTGCTGAATTCTCTTCAAAGGTGCCAAATTGATTATCGGTATATCAGGGTGTTAAAGTGCTTGTACGAGAACGCCACCATGTCGATCCGACTCCAGGATCAGAACTCAAAACCTATCCAACTGCAGAGAGGTGTAAGACAGGGAGACGTATATCTCCGAAACTGTTTACCGCTGCATTGGAAGATGTTTTCAAGCTTCTGGACTGGAACGGACTTGGCATTAATATTAACGGCGAGTACATCACTCATCTTCGATTTGCCGATGACATTGTAATTATGGCTGAGACCTTGGAAGACCTCGGCACTATGCTCGATGACCTCAGCAGGGTTTCCCAACAAGTGGGTCTAAAAATGAACATGGACAAGACGAAAATCATGTCGAACATCCATGTTGCACCCACTCAAGTCAAGGTTGGAAATTCTGCAATCGAAGTTGTAGACAACTATGTCTACCTAGGTCAGACCATCCAACTAGGTAGGTCCAACTTCGAGAAAGAGGTCAATCGTCGAATTCAACTCGGCTGGGCAGCGTTCGGGAAGCTACACGACATCTTCTCATCCCAAATACCGCAGTGTCTCAAGTCGAAAGTCTTCGACCAGTGTGTGTTGCCAGTGATGACTTATGGATCAGAGACGTGGTCGCTCACAATGGGCCTCATAAGAAGGCTCAAGGTCACTCAAAGGGCAATGGAGAGGGCTATGCTCGGAGTTTCTCTGCGAGATCGAATCAGAAATGATGAAATCCGCAGGCGAACCAAAGTAACCGACATAGCCCGAAGAATTGCTAAATTGAAGTGGCAGTGGGCGGGGCACATTGCTCGCAGAACCGACGGCCGCTGGGGCAGAAAGTTTCTCGAGTGGCGACCACGAACCGGAAGACGCAGCGTGGGCAGGCCCCCTACAAGGTGGACCGACGACTTAGAACGAGTCGCGGGAAGCCGTTGGATGCGGGCAGCGCAAGATCGGCCAACGTGGAAATCCTTGGGGGAGGCCTTTGTCCAGCAGTGGACGTCTTTCGGCTGGTGATGATGATGTGAATATGCGACATTAATAGTCATTAATAGACTGTAGTTATGAAATTTAACGGATACCAAACATCAAAATAGCGTATCTCCGTATGTCGGTTTACAATATTTCACGAGTGCGATGACAGTTCTTACGGAATAGGATTAATGGTCTCCTTTTGACGCTTAGACAATCGATTATTGAGCATAGTCTCGAGATTGAAAGTTGCTATATTTAAAAAAAAAATATTATAGATAGTCTGTTTCGACATAAACGTTATTAATGCTTGCGAGTGGACGTTTATTGTTATAAAAATGCACATAGAAGTCAATCATGACATAGCATTATCTTATGTCCATATATATGACCATTTATTTTATTCATAAAATACTCCTTACAGTAACAGCCTGTGAATGTCTCACTGCTGGGCTAAGGCCTCCTCTCCCTTTTTGAGGAGAAGGTTTTGGAGCTTATTCCACCACGCTGCTCAAATGCGGGTTGGTGGAATACACATGTGGCCGAATTTCAGTGAAAGTAGACAAATGCAGGTTTCCTGAATTTAATTAAGCACATGAAAATTCAGTGGTGCTTGCCCGGGTTTGAACCCACGATCATCGGTTAAGGTTCACGCGTTCTTACCACTGGGCCATCTCGGGTCAATAGTCCTATATGTACGAAAACGCGCTGTAGTTTTTTTCTCATAGCAAATCGATTAAAATAAATATTTATTCACTGTACAACAATTCTCCAGCATAAAGTTCGAAATACAATTATTTTTCTTTTAAATTTTATTCAATAAATTGTCACAAAAAATTATAAAGAATAGTTACTATAAATCGACTATTATGTAATATTTAGATCTGTTCAGCGAATTACTTAATAGTAAATAAATTAATTGAGTTATCAATCAATTTGATGATGCAACTAAAACGCGCTTATCATATATTTGATGTAAAGGTTAGTGTAGTACGAGGCAACGTCCGTTGGAACCGATCCATCAATCAAATTGGCATTATTGCTTGGATTATTGGGCGGCCAACATCTGCGGAGTAACCCACTTAATATCTTCTCAAGTGTTGCTCGTATGCATTTTCTATTACAATACATCAATATACCGGTCATTTTAGCATTACTGACACGTATCATGATTTGATTTTTGTATCAATGATTTTTTTATTTATATTTTATATCGGCAGGCAGATTAGTTAACGGGTTTCCTGATGATAAGTGGTCACTAACACTCAGACTGGCACCGAAAGAAATACTAATCATCCCTTACACGGTCAACGTGCCACCATCAGGAGCTAAAAAGTTATGTCTCTTGTGCCTGTACAATGGCGCACTCACCCTTTAAGTTGGGTTTGAATACTAAATACTCATATTTAGCAGTAGATTATTTAATGAATGTCGTATCTACCGTCGTAAATAAATTTGACGAAAATAATAAAAAAATATATATATATTTTTAATTATTTTCATGGACCGTTGAATTAACTCCTTATAGAAGCAGTAGAACAGCGTGTTAGAAAAAGCTACAACCGTATCAGTTTTCATACTATATACTGTTTTCTTTTGCTTAAAATCCATATAATTGATAGTTACAGGATAGCAAGTATAATTAAATCAGGTGTTTTGTTCAATAGATATATTTTTATTAAATACGTAAAATAAGATAGGTTCAAGGCTGAGCAATAGCAATTTGTATCGCCTCTTGACTCTTATTATACCCATAAATTACTAACAACTAACTACGCAGTTTTATCGAACTAAAGCAATCAATCATATTATTATGTCGATGGTGATTTTGTCTCGTTTCTCTATTATATTTTTAGGCACAACAGGAAATTTCGTATAAACTTTCAATATCATAGAACAATGTTTTATTAGAAATATGAACAGTAAGTATTTTATTTAATTATTTCCCTACCAGTGTTTTCACCGTTGACTTCACTTAAAGCTATTAATTCGAATTATATATAATATGTTTATTTTAACGACTCATACATGAGTTTCAAGTTTTTTTTTATTATTTTTAGTCTATATAATATTTAATCTGACTTAAAATGAGAACGTTTTCGATGAAAAGATTATAGATGCAAAAACTGTATAAGGAATTTGTTAGCTTTCCATTTAATTCAACACTGTGACATGGGGACTATAAAGTGCTTTTATGATACTACTTGAATAAAGAAGATTTTGTTTTTTAAATTTTAAAAATCACTAAAAGAAATTATGCGACACTATTTGTAATTGTAATTTAATTGTATATAATTAGCATTCAATTTTAAATGTATTTAAAACAAGAAATAACAAAATAAAGGTGGGGAGCGTTCGATAAGATTTATTAACACTGGGCAGACTGGCTTACATGTAAAAAGAGATCACTTGGGTGAATAATGATTATATTATAATATTTGTAAGGGAGACGAGAATGTACTTTTGTTTGTTTATGTATGTGTTTAGTATCTTCTGTCTCAGTATAATATGAAATGGCTATTGACGTAGTATATATGGCTTTGAGATTAGCCATCTCATCGTAGCATTACAGTAAGGAAAACATTATAAATCATTGTTGTCGTCAGACATTGTGTTTCTTAAGCATTTTATAACACTCAAAAATTTGTATAATATCTTGAAGTGTTTTATATTTTAAAGTTTCAAAATATTTTAATCAACGATTTCTTGTAAAAGTTAGTTTAATATTTATTACCATATGAAATTAAAAAAAAACTTTGTATTATCACTTATATTTGATAATTTCTGAATGATAAACCTAATTAATCTAATTAGAAAATGTACTACAACTATCAAACTCAAATAGGCTACTGGCGCTTAGGTTTCTTCTAACATACTCTTACTGAAATTTTAGACACCTAGAATGACGTAATAAGCAAAAATGTCATAAGAAATAAAATATGTATAAAAATAGTTCACCAATCACGATTGTATGAAAATTGATTAAATTTTTTATACCCAACGTTAGCTAAAACAAATTCAACGGCTGAGGCTAATAACAAAATCTTCCAAATGCGTCCCTTGTAACAGAAAAACGCGGTGCGTGTTTTTTTCCAAATTGTACCAAAACACAAATGTAAATTGTATTTAAATAACTCAAGACAAGGAAGGAATAGGAAGCATGTTTATTTACGGTGACGTCAGACGGAATGCAAATTCTTTTATCAGTAAGCTGTGGCAGTTTTTTTTAGCGGGCACGCAGTTTCAAACTTTCATTAATATATATATATATATATATATATATATATATATATATATATATATATATATATAAATACGTAAATATATAATGTACATTAAATGCTAAAAATAAATCAGTATAATGAAACAAAATACTTATGTATAGCAAAACTGGTGGTAGAGCTTTGTGCAAGCTCGTCTGGGTAGGTACCACCCACTCATCAGATATTCTACCGCAAAACAGCAGTACTTGGTATTGTTGTGTTCCGATTTGAAGGGTGAGTGAGCCAGTGTAATTACATGCACAAGGGAGATAACATCTTAGTTCCCAAGGTTGGTGGCGCATTGGTGATGTAAGCGATGGTTAACATTTCTTACAATGCCAATGTCTATGGGCGTTGGTGACCACTTACCATCAGGTGGCCCATATGCTCGTCCGCCTTCCTATTCTATAAAAAAACACTATTTTTGTAACATAATGGATGTCTTTATTTCATCATACGAATTAGATTTTTATTGAATATTTCTTGGAAAAGCTTATTATTATTATTATTTATAATATCACCGTCTCAATAAATAGTTTTAACAAATGAAATATCTTCGTATAAAATGTAAATAAATACGCCAGAAAGATTTTGTTAACAAACTTTGAAAGATATCCGAAAACAAAAATAACTAAACGAAGTTTTCAGAACTGAATTCCAGTGATAACTGTGATGAAAACATTGAGTCACGTAAAAGATATTGTATAAGGATATTTACTAAGATTGTTTTAATCAAAACAAATTTAACATCTCTTATTAAAGACCTATTTTAAACTTGATGTCAATGTACATGTGTAACAGTCTGTTTATTCTATTTTATTTATTTACTTGTAAAAGCGTTACAGAAATGATTGTATCGTTATTACTTAGTACTAATGTAAAGCCTAAATTAAAAGCAGACATAGTATAAGTTTTTTAATATGTTCAATAAAATACATTCTCACTTAATATTATATGCGATAAAATTATACGAGGGCGCACGCGCGTGTGTGTGTATGTGTGTATGAGTTTGTTTTTCCTTCTTTTCGCCTTTTTTACGACGGATTTGAATAATTTTCTTTTCGAAATTGCATTTTGGATAAGTGGATAAAGTCCACTACTGATTTTACTACTTTATGCCACTATTGCTATATAGCTTCCCCTCCTTTTTTGTTTGAAGCTTTTTTTTAACACGATGCTCACATCTTAAGGATGCATGCATAATATCCAATTCAAGAAGTGAATGTTATACCTATTTGGGACGGATTACGGTGGGTGACATTGTAATATAAATTACTATTTTCCAATCGCGGCTTTGCTTACGTTGAAGGGGGGGGGGGGAAATTATGTACGTTTTGTCCTTTTGTGTACTTTGTACGTGAGATTGTACATGCAAAATTTTATGAAGATCGATTGAGTAGTTAAGACGTGAAAGCAAAGTAAATAAATATATTTACTTTCACATTCGTAATATCAGTTAGAATTTTTTTATTAAGGTTGGTTATTTAAGGTTTGGTTTGTGGTTTTACAAATACGTCGAAATAAAACTACACTTAAATCAAGTAGACCCTTACAATCTTTTGATTCATTTGTCGATGGTTATGTTGTATATATTTATTTTTTAGTTGTTACTCTGTGTATAAACAAGCCGAGAGGGCCTAGTGGTTGGAACGTGTGAATCTTAACCGATTATCGTGGGTTCAAACCCGGGCAAGCACCACTGAATTTTTATGTGCTTAATTTGTGTTTATAATTCATCTCATGCTTGACGGTGACATCTTGAGGAAACCTACATGTGTCTAATTTTATTGTAATTCTGCCACATGTGTATTCTACCAACCAAAGCTCCAAACCTTCTCCTCAAAAGGGAGAGGAGGCCTTAGCCCAGCAGTGGGACATTAACAGGCTGTTACTGTTACTTACTAAACTCTGTGTATACTAATTTTTTTAAAATAAAGTATGTCTTATTCTTACTCAAACATTATACCAATCCTATTTTTGGTCAGTGCCGATCTGCCGTAGCCTTGTACAGACTCATGTTCATAAATAATATTTTTTCAAACCTACGTAATAGGTAATAACAGCCCATTAATACCCCACTGATGGGAAAAGGCACCTTCTGTTGAGGCAAAGAAAATGATCCAGAGCTTAATTCGCCAGGATGCTCCATTTCTGGTTGCTCGATGTACGTGACTCTGAATATCTTAGGTATACAGATTCACGTTGTTTTCTTTGCAGATAAATTATCAAAAATACATTTTAAGTTTACGTTATCTGTGGTTAAGAATCGTCGAGATGATTATTTGGAGTTTTGCATTATGTACATTGTTTTGAAAATTTTATCTTTGCGTAGTAGTGTAAAGCTTTTTAAAAATAATAAAACGTACAGTAAATATAATTTTTATATTGAAAATATATACAGTATTTTTGTACGTATTAGAGCCATATCTGATCGCGATAGCGTGATTTAAACCTGAGGACATAATTTGTACTTTTGTTTGTATAATAAAAAATACATTTGATTGTAATTATATTTCAAAAGTAACAACCCTTAAATATTTCACTACCTCAAAGGCACCCCTCTTGGTTAGGTGTGGAATTATTTCACCACGGTGGTCCAACACGGGTTGGATACACATGTGTGTTTTCATACACACACGTAAATACATGCAGGTTTCTCACAATGTTTAACTTCACCGCCGAGCTCGAGAAGAATTATAAATACAAATTAAACATAAAAACTCAGTTGTGCCTGCTTGGATTTGAACCAGCAACCTTCGGTTAAGATTCATGTCTAGCCACTAGACATATCAGTAAATTTAACACGGGCTAAATAAAATATTCAAAGGGTTTTATGGTTAAACATAACGATAGTGACAAATAAAAATGTTTCCTGTTCTGTGTTACAAGAATCTTTCATCTGAAGGGAATTCGTTTCTGATTTATCACAAGGACAGACTTGTCTGTCAGAGACACGCGAACATAATTCGAGTCGCTGTCGGCACTTATCAGCCTGTCTCGGGGAAAAAGATTTTTCACATTGTCTAATTAATAGTGGTGTCACCCCGGATCTTATTTCTTGTTACTATTTTTCTTTGTTTAATTGGATTTCGACTGTGTTAGATGCATTTTAATTTTTAACGGTCACTTTGATTTTTATGAACCATGTTGAAATATTCTGTCACATAATATTAACATTTAGGCTATTTATTTAAGTGTTTCTAATATTTAACGAAATAATTATTTGACTGTTTAAAATGTACTAGTAATGTCAGTTTTCAGGAAGAACTACTAATATAGGTAGATAGTGAACAGGTATCTTCTAGGCAAACATGCTACGTCTTAGACCGTGTCAATGCTTTACATCATACAAGTCAACGGTCAAACGCTGTCCGATAAATCATAAAAATACAAGGTAAGGAGTAGATGAAACTAGAAGTTATTCTTTTGAAGAAAATTGTGCAATACACAAAATACTTTTACTAGGGTTTGATGAGAAAACGTTTTAGAAGCGACCAGGGTATTTTTTCAAAATCAAATTGAAGCGCAACGTTTTTATGTGAGAAGTCTTTGGCAAAAAAGATTTTACTTTTGTCCCATGTTATTTTGTGCACATGTATGTGCAATCATTACATGTATGTACATTTTTTTAAATCTTTCTTTTGTATCTAAAGTTATAGTCAAAAATATATATTTATTAATATAAGGCTTTATTTATAATAGAGGCTTAGTAGATGTTTAGTTAAAAACTAATTCATTTATTCTGTAATTATTGATTTTGTTTGTTCGTTCTTTTTTATTTTAAATTCAATTGTTTAACTACTGCTTAATGTAAACTTTAAGTTTTAATCTTTAATCATTGAGCGTGTTTTCTTTTCGTTTTAATGCTTAAGAAGTTTATTGGTTAATATTCCATTGATATACATTTACCTGTTAAGGTTTAATGTACTGTTTGTATTCTTTTCAAAAATTAAATTAAAAAATATAAATATTTTTCACAAGGACCACAATTTTAGTTATGTTTATAAATTATTATTATATCATTAATTTGTACCATACCATTAATTTGTAGGATCGTCTACAAATTAATTATTAAGGTTGCAAAGCCTTTCTCCTTTACAAACACGTACATGTGACGCAAAATTTAATACTAACGTACGAGTACTATATTGGAGTTATATGTTCACTAACTTCAAATGTTCTCGCAGTATTAACACCTTTACTTTATATCCCTCGTGTGTTGGTGAAAATGGGATGAAATGAAATTAATGCTACAGTAACAGCCTGTGAATGTTTCACTGTTGAACTAAAGCCTCTTTTCCTTTTTTTTGAGGATTGAGTTTGGAGCTTAGTCCAGCGCGCTGCTCCAATGGGGGTTTGTGAAATACACATGTGGCAGAATTTCAGTGAAAGACAAATGCAGGTTTCCTCACGATGTTTTCATTCTCCGTCAAGCACGAGATGAATTATAAACACAATTAAATTCAATGGTGCTTGCCTGGGTTTGAACCCACGATCATCGGTTACGATTCACGCTTTCTAACCACTGGGCTATCTCAGCTTTTCATTTTCATTAATTCTAACTTCTAACATAAATATTTCGAAGAAATTATTGTTATAATAATTGCCCACTGCTGGCCAAGGCTTTTAAAGGAGGTTTGGAACGTCTTATAAAACAGTTGGTTAATGCTGTGGCATTAATTAATACGACCATATACCAATTTTCTCACGACATTACACCGCAAAGACGACACGAGATGGTTATCAAGATTATTTTGAAGACTGACTTGAGTTTCTTTTATTATAAGAGACACTCAATCATCAAATGGTTCATGTAATGACTATGTTTTATAGGAACAATCACTGTCTATATGAGCTAAGACTTTAATATTTTGATATTTCTACGATATTAAATTATTATATTTATTTCTTATATATATTATGCAATACCCGAAAGTAATTTAATATGTTTGTAGAAAGTAGGTCAGATATAAAATAAAATGCGTATGAAGATTTTACTTCAATCAATATAATAATACCGTGCTATTCATTACTAATATTTATGACAGCTTTATACCTTTAGCCGTTACCATTGACCTTAAACAAATAAATAAGGGACTATTTAATTTTTTATCCTAAAAATAATAACTTTTTAAATCGATAGCGAAATTAATTATTCAAACGGTCGAGGCCAGCATCTACAGCTATTGCACTGTTAATACTCGAAGAAGATGTCACATTGTGGGTGGGTATGATGCGCTCAGTGGCGAGATCGGTGTAAGTATTGTTTTCAAACCAAATGACCAATGGCCCATGCACCACCAACCTTAGGAACTAAGTTGTTATGTCCTTAGTGCCTGTCGTGACACTGGCTCACTTACCCTTCAAACTGGAACGCAACAATACTATGTACTACTGTTTAGTGGTAGAATATCTGATCAGTGTGTGGTACCCACTCAGACGGACTTGCACAAAGCCCTACCACCTAAAATAACTAATAAATAAGCTAAGTCCTAATAAAACTTGCTGTTAAAACTGATTGTTATTATCAGCAATTGCTTAACATCATTAGCATAATATGGGAGTTGTGTTCGCCGACTCTTTAGCGGATTATCTTACGGGTGGAAACAACGATACCCACACGGAGTCAGCGCTGATCCCGGACCTTTGAAAAAGCAAACAACATTCCACTATAAAAGTATATTTTTTTTCTATTTTAAATTCATAAACAGACAAGCTTTATCGCACGGTTTAACGCGTATTAAATTTTCATAAAGTATGCCGGTTTTGTTTTTAAATTGGTTGACTTTTAGGGTTATTATTTGTCCTTTGAGTTGAGATGTTATATAGCCAAAAGGGCTTATTAATTCCTGATATTAGAAACTATATATAAATCGTATAGACTCTATAGATTTATATATATATTATATTTAAGCAGTTTGCATATACATTTTCTAACAAATTTTACTCAAATAAATATAACTGACGTGTTCAATAAGAAATGAACATACGCTTAATTAAATTACCATTCATTAAGTTTAATCTATAAACAATAATTATTAATCTGTTCTCATTACATGATCGGCATTTCCGTTTCCGGTCACGAGTAAGCCCGAAGCTTGAGCTAAATTAAATTAATCTGTCTACTTAATAAATCCCAAGGGTAAGTGGATGTAATTATCATAAATAAGAGACCAGGCCCAAGTCGCAATTGTCATACTAATAATGAACTTAATCGAATTGGAATGTCTGTAAAAACATCCCAAAACAGTTAACAGTTCCATTCTTCATAAACTTCGTGCCCGTAATCCGAATTGATTGTCTAAGTTTCTATTGAAATTGAATTTACCTAAAAGTTATTTAAAGGTAGTAAGTATTATTTCATTGGATTATAACTTCCTAAAGTTTGGAAACCAAAAAGGTTCGGTTACGATTATTAAATATATGTATATTTTAAGAAACTACACACTTTAATAACTATTTATTAAAACTATTCGTATTTTTAACCTTAAATATTTAAATGAAATAGTCTGTAGAATGGAAACTAAATAATATTCCTATGTAATCTGAAATCTATGATCTTTTAAATTAATTTTACACCACACTAACCTTTAAAGTAATAACAATATATCACATTTTAATTAATGTTTTTTAAGCTGATTTGAATATATTTTCTATAATATTTACGTAGTCTTATATATATATATATATATATTTGAATTGTGAGACAATTTTGATTGATTCTCCTTGCGTTTGGTTAAGGTACTCCTCTCTTAATTTCATTAGTATTGGACATTGTTGAGTCAATGTTATCTGAAGCTATTATTACATTTAATTATTTTTTATTTCTGGATTTTTTTTAATCAGTGTATTAAAATTTTGATTACAAAAAATATTTTGAAGCGTATTGTCGTATTATATCTCAAGATTCACGATATTATATCTCGTCATTACGCGAGATAAAACATACATTGTTTTCGACTTAAAAATCGATACTGCTACAAACTAACCAGATTTAAAGTTACTCAAAGATTGTTATTTCCAAGCATTGTTTGCAGCGAAGTGAAATTAAATTTACAGAGTTTTTCCATCAGACTTGACGTATACTTTATACATCGGTCAACATACCGATCACATGGCACGCGGACGATTCGACTTTAAATATCTGGACCGTAGAATGAGCTCAATTCAGATCGAGCTAGGAACAAACAAAGTGCTTAGTTTTAATGAAGAAATACTTGGAAGCTCATATTATTCTCATAAGCGTTGGACATTCTGGTCATATAATTTTCTTAAAATGATAATTGAGCGGGAACTTTTATACATAAGGAGAAATTTTAGGATATCTATGAGCTATCAATGTACACATTACTCCTTAAATGGTAGAAAGTTTTAATTTAATCGGTGTAAATAGTGGTATAGTCAAAAACTAATGGTACAGAAATTTAAAACTTGATATTATATACATTACTAAATTGTATAAATATTTTTAATGAAAGTTTTATTTTTAATGAAATGGTATATAACAATATCATAAACTGTTAATAATAATTATTTTGATTTGGTTTACGCGTGAACAAAAGCCTGTATGCATACATAATAATATGATTTATTTAATTAATTGGGGAGCAAATTGGGCCACCTGATGTTGAGTGGTCATCAACACCTATAGACATTGACGATCTAAGAAATATTAACGATTCCTTACATTGCCAATGCGCCAAAAACCTAGAAAACGAAGATGTTATGTCCCTTGTGCCTGTAGTTGCACTGGCTCACTCATCCTGCAAACTGGAACGCAACAATACTAAGTATTGTTGTTTTGCGGTACGATATCTGATGAGAGGGTGGTACGTACCCAGATAAACTTGCACAAAGGTCTACCACCAGTATTTGTTCCACCACTAAATGTTTTATTTTCAAAGGTGATCCCACTGGCTTAACTACAAGTCAAATTATAGATCTTATTGTTGAAGGCGCATTGAAAGATTGAGAACGTAACGGGAGTTAACTATTTGAATTTTTCTTTATATTGAGGTATTGTACCTCTAAATCTGATGATGATTGCACAAAGCTCTACCAACTAGATGCTTGTTGAAAACTTAAATGTAAATAGTTCTTATATAAAATATATTTTATTTTTATACAATCGTTTATATGTATCCTCTACGTCTATCGTTATTTGAAAATCGTTTAATTTTATATTAGATTGACTAAATTTTCAATCACGTTAGCTTTAATTCAGTTTTACAAGCAGGCAAAAGGCTATTATTATTCGAATTTAGAATTCGAACCGAAAAATACATCTCAATTTAATCTTCCGATTTATAATAGCCAATTATCGGTGTTATTTAGATCATTAATATGAAATAATATAATATTGATGACGTTCACGAGACGATGGAGTTCAAGCTGTATCGTTATATGGCTGCAAATAAATTGTTTCTCAAAATAATAATGAAAAATAATTTTGCTATGGCAAATATCTATCAATGTATTTTATATATTTAAATTTCATTTATTTTTTCATTATAGAAAGCTTATTGATTGAAAATAAAATAACCTGACCTGAGATGAATCGGCGTAAGAAACTCAACCGTTTTTTTATTGACAGTTCTTGTAATTGCTTACGAATTTTAAATAAAACAAGGAAAAGGGGTTTTTCCTTGTTTTATTCAAAATTCCTGGCCCTGGGTTAGAATCCTTTGGATACACACATTTGCACATACACCTGAGAACTATAATATATCCTCCATAGAAAGATCAGCTCTTAATCGAAGGTCGCGGATTCAAATCCGGGCAAGTTCGACTGAGTTTTCAGTGCTTAATTTATATTTGTGATTTACAAATTTCGTGCTCAATAACGTAAATTGAAAAATTTTGTCCAGCAGTGGGAAGTATTTAAATTATGAAAAACATTTATTGGATAACTCAATCACAAGTATTAGATTCAGATCTTTGTTAAAAATATTTAATTATTATTAACAATCTTTAATTAATTTCTATATGTTATTTTTAAGTAAATTTGAAGAAGATATAATAATTACTTTATTCCACTCAGTCCAGTTCAACAAATATTTTAATTAAATCAAGTTTCAAGAAGGGTTAAAATATATTTTTCAAATAAATCTACAAGCTGGATAAGAAAGTTCAAATTATGAAAAATGGGAAATTGTCGCCTTGAAATCAATCAAGTAACCAGACCATCACATATGGAGATAATTAATAAAATTGAGGAAGTATTATTTGAAGTTTTGCAAATATTACCACAATAGCATGAATGTTCGAAAAAATGTTACAATATTGACGTTACACGACTAAAATAAAAATACAGAGGCAACTATGTAAAGGAATAACTAAACCCATGAATAAGTAAATAACATAGCTTTGGGACCGGCCTTCGTACTTGTCTCTAGTAGCAACGACACATCAATTTTCAACGATTTCAAGTTTATTCAGGAAGGCTAAATATTTTAATTTGTCGTTTTTCATGTTTGTGAAATGAATCAATTTTTTTTCGAATCGCGCTAACGTTTGGTTCGCAACAATGTAAATGATCTTTTAACTTTTTAAAATTAATAGTTGGTATTTCTAGAATTATTTGTTTTATTTCAACGTCAATTCGAATTTTGAATGTAAACGAACTATAAACTGATATTTTCGACCACGAGTAACGATATTTTTTTTCTAACAACTTTGTATTGTAAGCTTACGACTTTCAATTTGATATTTATATATAACTAAGTTTAAATTGAATTCGATTATATTGTAATACTACTAATTATATCTACTGCCTCGTTAGGCTAGTGACTTGATGTAAGGTCGCAGACCCGGAGGTCCTGGATTCAATTCCCAGGTCGGCCCAATAAGAAGTTATTGCGTTTTTCTGTCAGAAAATTCTCAGTAGCAGCCCGGAGTCTGGAAGTTGGAAGTATGCACACTTTCGTGCCTCGGAAAGCACGTAAAGCCGTTGGTCCTGCACCTGAACTCTTTCCGGTCGTATCGGATTGCCGTCCCATCGGATTATGAGAGTTAGGGAATAGAGAGTGCACCTGAGTTTGTACACACACTTGTGCAATATAATATCTCCCGCGCAGTTGGCTAATCTATCTTGAGATTGGCCGCCGTGACCGAAATCGGTCTGGAGAACATTAATATTGTAATAAAAATGCCTCACCTTAATTGTAACAGGAAATTCAGGAATATCTGTTTATTTTCAAGTCGTATTTACTACGTGGAATTATTCTGAAACTAGAATTATAAATTATAATATGCATTCAATTTATTCATATAACGTATGACGTTTTAAAGTGCCTCTAAGAGTATATTTTAATAAAGAATATACTTTCTTTTTTTTAGTCTTTTTTATTAAGGGTTTTTTATCCATGCGGCATGTCAAGCCCATTGTATCTTAAGCTAGCTTACATATCAAATTTTATCTAATAGGTTTTCGAATATACTTTCAAATGTCGGCCTTTAAATAGATCCCTTAAAGATTATTATATATATATAAACGGATATATATTTATTTAGTGATAACATAAAAGCATACAAATTTAAATAAAAAATACTATGAAATTTTATAAATATAGATGTAAAAGTACTGCCATGAATAGTCCATACAATATTTAAAGCTGATTTTTTACGGTTTTTTTTTTTTGAGTGAGTGAGTGAGTTTGATTGTTGTTTTCTTTCTTTAATTTAATTTATGGCATATTGTATTTTACTTTTACACATATGATTTTACTTTAATGCATGTTTCTTAAAACACATTGTTTTATATTGTTATGATTAAAAATGTTAAATTGGAGTGAACAAAATTAGATTTATATATTTGCACGATGAGTTAGCCTATCATTGCGATGATAGATTTAGTAAATGTTAAAATATATTTTTTAAATTTGTTTAGAGATAAAATATATACATTGTAAAGTGGCTTCCTGTATAGTAAAATAAAAAATATAAATAATATTTTTTAAAATTTTTATAAATTGATAGATGAAAAAACGGTTAAAGAAAAAAATAATAAAAACATCGGCGCGTAGAGGTTACAGCAATGTGTAGAGATTATAGGCAGAGGAAATGGAGGACGAGTTCACACTGCGCTGACCTCGAGTACATTATTAGGATAAGGATGATGATGATCCTACATACAAATGCTTTTAAAATTACAGTTTTAACAAAATATCAACATGAGTAATATGTGTACTAGTTTGTAAAATAAGATTTTAAAGTGCTCGTAAAAGCCTAGTAAGTTAACGTGTATTGTGGCTTGTAACTGAATTCAAGAAAATAAGTACACGATTCGTTTTTTATGTATGTTCGAGTATAACGTTTATGTTTATGAACTGATTTTGACCATTTTTTTTTCTATGGGTTCAGTAGAGCTCCACGGGGGTCACATCTCAGTTTCATTATTCTTACACATTAACAATGTTGTTACTTGAAGCGTATTTAGATTTTAAAATCGGTTTAATTTTTTTTTATCGATTCATTTGTCATACATTATTATACTTATCAAAAATACTACCAAATTCGAACATATAACATAATTCATAAATAAAGATTGACGCTCATACGTTGACGTTTTGGAAATTTGAACTCTAAGAGGTATTTATTATTTTATTAAAAGCATGATGTAAATAGACAGGGTTATGTTTCTGATGTTTATATTTGCTAATATATATACTAGCAACGTTAATATATATATATATATACATATATATATATATATATATATATATATATTTATATATACAGACTAATTACACCATACAGGTTTTGATTTGAAAAAAATTTATGCGCTTATATTTTTGATCAGACATCACCCTTGAAAATATAATGTAGTTACATATGTGTATTTAATACTCTATTTTAATCCCAAACAAATTTAAGAACACCCATTATTATTAAAAATATATTGTTTAGTAACTGACAAAAAAAAATTGAAAATTAAGTGGTGCCCAGATTCGAACCCGCAATCTTCGATTAAGATTCTCAAGATCTACCCATTGTGCCATCTCGGTTCACTAGATATAAGCTTAATATAAATAAAGTCTGATAAGCTTATGCGCTCGGAATAATCAGAAAATAAAATATGTCTGGATGTGCAGGTATATTACAGTATGATTTTATTCTTATCAGCGCCCGTGTATCGAATATACACGACAGACAGACACATATTGACACTTTCTATTTTTCATTTCGTTTCATTTACCATTTACATACAATAACCAATATATAAATTTACAAATATTAATAACATTAAGTCCTCAAGTCGTCTATACCGCAATGTTTGAAGACGAAAGTCTTCAACCAATGCGTCTTACCTGCCATGACATACGGTGCCGAAACGTGGACACTAACTGCGGGACTAGTCCACAAATTCAAAGTCGCTCAGCGTGCTATGGAGCGAGCTATGCTCGGAGTATCTTTGAAGGATAAGATCAGAAATGAGATTATCCGGAAAAGAACCGGAGTCACCGACATAGCTTGCAAAATTAGCAGGCTGAAGTGGCAGTGGGCTGGTCACGTATGTCGTAGGACCGATGGCCGTTGGAGCAGACGAGTCCTAGAGTGGAGACCGCGAATCGGCAAGCGCAGCGTAGGGCGCCCTCCAGCCAGGTGGACCGACGACCTTAAGAAGGTGGCGGGCACCAACTGGATGCGGAAGGCGGAGGACAGGGAGCTTTGGCGCACCTTGGGAGAGGCCTATGTTCAGCAGTGGACAACGATTGGCTGTTGATTGATTGATTGAATAACATTAAACGCTTACAGATATATTTATATTTTTATCACATTTTATAAAGAGTTCTCAAAATGCTATGCTATACATATATTCATACTTTTTTTTAAATTTAAGATTCATGTTAAGAGTTTCTTCCATCACGCCGCTTCAAGATAGTTTCGTGCAAATAGAATTGTCAATTATTACAAGGAAATCACCTTGGATTCCGTTTATTTGTAAAGCATAAATAATCAGTCGCGAACAGTATTCAAAATTAGTTAAAATATTGTAATTTAATTAATATGTGTAATTCGATACACTTGCTATTTTTATAGACACAAATCGGATAGATTAATTTATTAATCCAGCTGTAATTGATACTGTAATCGAGGTATGTTTAATATAACATGTTTTAATCAGTTTTTCTATGAAACTATTGCCATACAACATATATGAGTTTCTGAGAACGTTTAATTATAAACCAATACGGAGCCGACAACCGTTCGATGACATATCAAAGCGAGATATCTGAAGATAAGGTGTATTCCACAGTAATGTAATTTACGCAGTAAAAAGTTGTCACTGCTTAAGCATCGTCCACAGGATTTTATAACCATATTAAAACCAGTTAAAACAACAGACGTGTTAGTAAAAAATTGTTTGAAGCTGGTTTAATTGCATTATTAAAGACCTACTCAGTGACGGGTCACAGATACACCAAAGTTGGAACGTAAGATATTTTTAAAAAAATTAGTATCCAGCTTTTCTGAAATGAAACTAAAAGTAACGTATATTATCTTTTATTTTAATCTATTGTACAGTAAAAAAAAATAAGGTCAGACACTACAAGATTTATGATGGTTATGACGTAGCGTTTTCTTTATCCATGGTCATCTTCTATAAACTAATCGAAATTCAAAATAATCAACCGAAAGTATTTCAAGGGCTTCCAACTAATTGGTTATTAAGGCTTTATAAGTGATGATATTTTCCTGACTAATTTTCACGATCTCAGCGGAGAATAGTCAACTGTGCTGGAGATAGTGCACAAGTGTGTGCACGAATACGGGTGTTTCTATTTCCGACACTCACATTTCGATAAGACGGCAATTCGAGACGACCAGAGAGAGTTACAGTGCGAGAGGAAATAGAAAGATTTTACATGCTTTCCGAGACATGAGATTGTTAACAATAGCAACTTAGAAACTTAAAGCTTATGACTCAATGTCTAATGAATCCAGTACCTCAGTTTCTCCAGCCGTACGAGTGAATCACTAGACCAGTGAGGCATTAAAAGTATTTTCAAGTTAAAATACTACCTAACTGTGTATTTGAGTTCAATTAGCGATTGTATTGTCTACAAAACATCGTGTATACATTACAAAAAACTTACTCCATTACGATTGGACATGAGCCAAAATTATCCTGATAACCGAAACCTTTTGTCATATATAACAATAACTACTGTAATGTGTCATGTATAAAATACGGTTCAAACGATTATACTTGAAGCCTTATTTTTTTATAAATGTATCTTTATATTACATTAACTTCAAACAAATTGAACTACTATTACCACTTTCAAGTAGACTCTTAAAGCACTTTCGGCAATGGACCGAAGAAAAATATATTGAAAAATACTACCCCGTATTTATATAAAATAATTCACTCTATCGTAGAGTTAAGTGACTGAATTTAATTATTACTGAGCGAGTAACACGACAAATGCAGCACGCGAGAGACAAAAACGTCCTCATACTCATATATGCGAAATTAAAATGCCGTCAAACAGATTTTGAAAAGATTTTTACTAAAAAACCTTATACATCAATACAATCACAAGAAGATTAAATACAAATTTAAGACCCTTGATATTTAATTGATGTTATATCTATCGCGAAACAGCAATATTTAGACAATGTAACTGCATGCAAGGGACATAAAAACATAAAGTTTGGAGACACATTGGCGATGTAATTTTGATTGGAATGGTTAATATTTTACACGGTGCCAGTGTCTTTAGTCAGTGGCGTCCAATTACTATCAGGTGGCCCACATATCTACCTACTCGTCATAAATAAAAATAAAATAGTTAGGCTCTTTTTAAGGCTCTATTGCTGGTGGTAGGGCTTTGTGCAAGCTCGTCTGGGTAGGTACCCCCCACTCATCAGATATTCTACCGCAGAACACCAATGCTTGGTTTTGTTGTGTTTCAGTCTGAAGGGTGAGTGAGCCAGTGTAATTACAGGCACAAGGGACATAACATCTTACTTCTCAAGGTTGGTAACGCATTGGCGATGTAAGCGATGGTTAACATTTTTTTACAATGCCAATGTCTTTGGGTGTTGGTGACCACTTACCATCAGGTGGCCCATATGCTCGTCCGCCTACCTTTACTATAAAACATAAAGTTGATTTTTATTTGGTCACACTATAATAGCATATAAAAATACAGTAGTAAAGTACAGTAGTAAAGTTTTAGGTTCTAAGTAAATACTAATATTTACTTAGAACCTAAAACTGAATTAATAACCCAAATCACGGAGTTAGTTAAGCTTCTATCGATATTATTCTAATGAAATAAATATTTATTTGATGTTCTACATTTTGTCTGACGTCAAGCTAAATAATTAACTCGGGCAGTTAATCCCATTGTATCTTCGAAACCGAATGGAGATATAATAAAATTAACTATTTGCTACCAACTTCCTTATTACTATGTTAAAATTGTCGTCGTAACTAGATGGCTTTTTTCCCAGGCTATTATTTCGGATACATTGAAGTATTATTGTTCAATTTTTCTCATCATTTGGTAAACTTTAAGCAGGTTGAGTTTTAAATGCTTGTGGTTTAAATGCGATGATCTTAATTATCACTCAATTTTCATGTACTTAATTTGTGTTTATTATACATTTCATTGGCTAAGGAAAACCTCGTGACGAAACTTATGTGTCGTAATAAGCCCGATTATTATAGCGGATTGGTTTACCAATCAGCTTTAAATCAATCAATCAAGTCCATATTATAAGTCCTGTGACGATTGTTGCTAGAGGGGTCAACGGGAATTCGAGGACTTTATTTTCTGGGCAACCATCGTCGAGGCCAGGTGTGGATTGACTGTGCGAGTACAACTCAGATTTTATTAAGAATAAGGAAAGTGTTTTGTACATTAAAAATTGTTATACATTGTCCGTGGTTTTCATTAATTATTTTATTAAATTCACATTTTATTAAATTTATAATGGATAAAGAGGGTGAGGTTAGCTATGCTGACAACACCGTGTCTAAAGATTCGGTTGGAGATCCTAATCCGTTATATATAATAATATTCACCCAGTTAAATGTTACTGTTCCGCCTCCGTGCAATGAAAGAAAGCTAAATATTAGTAAATATATACATATATAAGTATTAAGTTCCATATTGGATTTGACTTTTTTTCTCTTTCTTTCATATATTTTTTCACCTTTTTAAATAAGTACGTTTCAATTGATATTTTACAATTTTATATTAAATGTGAATATATATATATAAGAGAAACGCAATAGTAACACATTCTCACTGTTGAAATAACAAATGTGGGTTAATAAAATACATACCTTCAAATAAACTGTACATGAACTGTACATGTACTGAAAATCAACGTATACTAACACCACACCTTTTGATTATATATACTATGTATTAACTATGTACTGAGCAATATTATTTCTTATTTATCAAACACTTCACGCTTTTCATATCTATGCTATAAATTTTTATTACAGTACAGTAACAGCCTGTTAATGCCCCACTGCTGGCCTATGGCCTCCTCTCCCTTATAAGGAAAAGGTTTGCAGCTTATTACACCACGCTGCTCCAATGCGGGTTGGTAAAATACACATGTGGCAGAATTTCAATTAAATTGGACACATGCAGGTTTCCTTACGATGTTTTTCTTCGCCGACAAGCACGATATGCATTATAAACACAAATAAAGCACTTGAATATTCAGTGGTGCTTGCCCGGGCTTGAACCCACGATCATTCGTTAAGATTCACGCGTTCTAATCACTAGGCCATCTTGGCTGAAACTGCTTTTATAAAAGTTTTATGGAATGATTGGAATATTGGTTTAGTAGTTTTTTCAGTTAAGCATTACAAAAAAACGTCTAATTTAGTAGATTTTTTAAAATGAGATTTCAAGTTATTTAAAAAAATGTAAAATAATCATCAGTAAAATTATTGCTTTGCATTGCCTGAACAATTGTGTACATTGAAGAAGTCATGTTTAATCTACTGCGAAGTTGTATGAGCGCAAAAGCAATAATTCTCTGAAATCCTCTCATTTGTAGAACGAAGAATTTATTTAACTATAAGACCATTGTTTGTAAGGCAATGAAAAAATAATTATAAAATTGTTTTGTAAGCTATCGCTGAGATTAATTTTTTTCGATTTATATACAGCCAGTATTGTCTAGTGTACTAAACACTTAAGGTCTAAGCTAAAAATACCTGGGTTCAAAGCTAGAAGATTAGATTTAATGTCCTTAATTTGTAACTATAATTTTTATAGTGACTATCTACGTTTAACTTACGTCATTTATCACCGACAATGATTTCATTTTGTTTATTATTACAATGGAAGCCGTATAATAAACTGAATTATCAGGCATTCCTTGATAAATAATCAAAGTGCATTGAGAAAGTTTAATAACTATTCCCGATAATAATAATAGCCATCGTCTTTGTTCCATTTGCAGTTAGGTTTTTTGAATCCTGGAAACATTTTTAAAACATAACACCTTAATTTCCTCCACAGGTGACTGACGAGCTGGTTCATTTTTTGTCCAGAAATTCGGAATTACGATTCAACGGGGAAATACTGTTAACATTCATGCCAACATTCCGCGCGGTCATGATTTGTATGTACAGTAGATATTTTTTATTTTGATTTATATACTTAAATTATCAACGTAAATAATTCTTATGTAAATAATACGTAACGGTTGATTTAGTTGTAATATTGATGTATATCTTATCTGACTGTAGTAGATGCTGTGAGGATGCTGTGACACGTACGTATCTTGTTATGTAAATGGTTGCATATTAGCATAGAATTTCGGGAAAACAGGTCATTGGGAAAATAAATCATATAACCATTTTAGTAATAAATGAAATCAAGAAATGGTACATTTAGTACCACAAATAGCTCCTATTTGTAAAATTTTTATTTTTAAAATGATTTTATGACTAGAAAATGGATTAAACGAATGATAATTATGAGTTTATTTCTTTTTTTAATTATTTAATGAAAGAAATATATTCAAAATCAAAATAATTTTTATTTTATACTGGTGGTAGGGCTTTGCGCAAATTTTCTAGGTACCACCCACTTATCAGATATTCTACCGCAAATTAGCAGTATTTGGTATTGTTGTGTTTCGGTTTGAAGGGTGAGTGAGCCAATGTAATTACAGGTGTAAGGGACATAACATCTCAGTTCCCAAGGTTGGTGGCGCATTGGCAATGTCTATGGGCGTTGGAAACCATTTACCAACAGGTGGCCCATATGCTCATCGGCCTACCTATACTATAAAAAATATTAATAAATATATATATTCAAGTAGGATCTTACGCAGAACCTTTAGGCCTAGGAGCATCACCCGATTATATTATTTTTGCCAGCCAAAATAATATAACTTTACTCTAATCCTCAAACTGCCTAAAGGCCTTGGATTTCAAAGTCCGGGCCTGAAACTACGAGCTCTTTTGTATCATTATCAAGAGCTGAGATGGCCCAGTGGTAAGAACACGTGAATCTTAACCGAGAATCGTGGGTTCACACCCGGGCAAGCATCACTGAATTTTCATGTGCTTAATTTGTGATTATAATTCATCTCGTGCATGTGAATTATTTTACTGAAATTCTGCCACATGTGTATTCCACCAACCCGCATTGGAATAGCGTGGTAGAATAAGCTCCAAACCTTCTCCTCAAAAAGGGAGGAGGCCCTTAGCCCAGCAGTGGGACATTCACAGGCTGTTATAGTTACGGTTAAGGTTGTATCATTGCAAGTTACCACTAGCTTGATATGTAGATCGGTATGTTGTATGATATAATTTAATTAAATGGGTATTATTTAAATACAATTATAATAATATATTAAAATCAACGAATGCAATCTATTCCCTTTTTTTTAAACCAAAATCAATATACTTTTTTCAACATATAAGCATTACACTTACTTATTGATAGTCAAATTAAACTAATAACGGTTCGGAAAAGAAACGCCCAGCACTGAAAAGAACCGAATAAGGATAGCGGTTTTTCATTCCCAAGATGTGTTATCATCCATAAATTCATTAATTGTATAAGAACCATTAACCACACAATCATTCCTTTACATTATTTTAAATTTAACAACTGCATTTTGAACGCTTTCTGGGATTCTGTTGTAGAACTATATTTATTTTATAGAATAGGAAGGTGGACGAGCATTTAGGCGACCTGATGGTAAGTGGTCACTAAAGCCCATAGACATTGGCATTGTAAGAAATGTTAACCATCGCTTACATCACCATTGCGCCACCAACCTTGGGAACAAAGATGTTATGTCCCTTGTGCCTGTTATTACACTGGCTCACTCACCCTTCAAACCGGAACGCAACAGTACCAAGTATTGCTGTTTTGAAAATCTGATAAGTGGGTGGTACCTACAAAGACGAGCTTGCACAATGCTCTCCTCTCTCGCTACCACTTTCAAAATAAAGTATATATTGTGAACACAAAAGAGTTACCGACTCAATGCAGTACTTTATCTAATTTACTATTATCTATGTACTATATATATATATATATATATATATATATATATATATGTATATTATATATATATATTCATAATAACTTCCCCAATTAATTAATTAAAATCTTATATTAAGAAAAAATAAATAATTATAATATAATACAATAAAACATTACATAGATAATAGTAAATTAGATAAAGTACTGCATTGAGTCGGTAACTCTTTTGTGTATATATATATATATATATATATATATATAGGATTTTATTATATAAGCGAACACCTTGCTCAAAGGTATATTGACTTATCTAAGACGGAAACTTGACGTTACAGGTTTTTCTTTACTTCTCGTGTTATACAATTATTGTTACTATTTCTATCAAAATAATTAATAATCAATACTATATTGACATACATAATACTAGTTTCCGCTAGGCTTCGCCTGCGTGTGTGGGGGTAGGTACACAATGTCTTTTTCTGTCTCCTGACGAAGTATATGATATGATATTTCAAAATTTCATAATGATGGGTTGAGTATTTAAGACGTGAGAACACAAACAAACAACTAAACAAACTCATATTCCCATTTATAGCATTAATAAGGATTAGAAGGATTGTAAATATACTGTGAACATTCTCAACTGAGAATATGCATTATATTATTTTCAGTCTATATTGTAATTTAGATTATGTACGTGTCTCTCGTATTAATCTCTCTAAATTATTATTTCCTTCTTATCTTCATATAGTTATGCTGGTAAAATCTCTTATAGAGATAAGCATGCCTTTTATAGTTAACTAGCTATTCATCCCGGCTTCGCACGGGTCAAAAAGTTTACACACAATATAACTATTGTTTTATACGGCGGACGCCAGTTAAGCTCCAAGTCCTTAATGAATTATGCACCAAAAACGTTACTCACGAAAACACTCTGTTCATTGGTTAATCCGTTTGTTACAGTATTTATGTAATGCTTGTATTTATGTTCTAATTTTGGTACGTGTAATAAGATGTACATTTAATGAATAAAAATTACAAATTTGCTTTAAACTCACTAAGTGCACTAATGCACTTAGGTATAATGCTAACTATATTTATTTGACTAACATTGCTTTTGGTGATGATTTTAAAAATAAAACGAAAAAAAAAAAAATTATACTGAAAAAAAAACACAGCGTGGGTAACGTTCTTTATTTAATTTTGTTAGAAAGGGTCTAACATAAATAACAGTATGTTTTTGTATGTTCTAAATCATCTATTTTGTATCATATATTACTTTTATATACGTTTGACTCAACATTTATCCTATTTACGATACAATTATTATTTAACTTATTTACATATTAATACAAATATCGTTTATGGAAATTTAAAAATAACTCCTTGTCGTTCTGGGAAGTATTGTTTGTTATTTATTATGTGTTATTTATTAATTGAAGAAGTTTTTTTTTGTTGCTTATTAAAAATAAATAAAGATATTCTCTTATGGGAATAATTTATCTTGCAACAAAATAATTATGTAAATAATACAAAAAGGAAATCCGATTAAAAGTTAAAATGCAAACGATAAAAGTTTTACCCTTACTCGTATTAATCTTTTTAATCAAAGTTTGGCCACAAATTTAAAGTTTTTCGGACTAATTATGATTAAGTGTCCTAATTATGTTTGTTTTCTTTAAGTTCCTAATGTCCCTACTATTTTCATGGCCATTTTACGTAAATAAGCCAAGCAATAAGCCACTTAACTAGCTAGAAGCTCATCTTACGTTGGTTACAATTATTTGTGAATAAAATTAATTTAATTGTTCCCGCGATCATAGCGAGATAAGATATATCAAAGGAAAAAGTAAAACAAGTAACGAATAGATTTCCCACTGCTGGGCTAAAGCCACTATTATTATTACAATTTGGCCGTTAAAGAGAAATAATTATCATGCATACATGTACTCCTGTTGTTTTAGTTTGATGTTCGAATGAACAGACAATTTAACATTTATTAATAATTTAAATAGAAATGATGGAAAAACTTCTGAAAGAAAATTTTTATTTGAAACTTTATAACAATTCAAATAAATATATTTTATTTATTTTAGTCAATATTTATCAAAGTGTATCTATTATTATCAAAGTGTTTCCCACTTTGTTGTTATTTCAAATACATATATTTTTTTTATTTAATTCATTTTAATATTAAAAATTATTAAATAATTTTATTTATAAGCTTAAGAAAAACTAATTAATGTTGCTATAGATCTCCCAGAGGTTATAAAATATTGTAATGGTAAGAATTGTCAACAATAATGAACAGAAGCAAATACCTACGTATTTTAAGAATTATTCAACAAAGTTTTTTTTTATTTTTTTTAACCATTTAAATGACAATAGAAGTCAGTTGTAGTTAAAGACAAAAATATAAAAATCAATTATTTGGTTTTTGTTATAAATATTATTACAATAGTCGTAAGTATAATTCTTTTATATATTAGATAGCCTACCTAGTCTACAAAATTATACTAGGTTTCTTCGTTCAATTTTAATTTAACTATTAATTCGATTTACAAACATATATATATAATTTAAGAGGATTATATTAGATTACTCTGATAACTTTTTATATATTCAGTCACTTGGAATAAATAATCCTGCTATTTAGAAAAAAGCGATATATGCAAAATAGCTTACCTCACAGCTTATATACACTTACTTATATACATACGCAATTGACCGATAAAATTTACATGTTGCAAAACGAATCAAAGTTTGAATAAATTATATATTTTTATGAAAAATCTAATAACATTTTAAATACGCACTGTATCTTTCACATATATATTATAAAAATATTTCAGTTCGCTTTATTTTTTGATTTCCACTTACCTCGTAAAGTTACGTTTTATAAACACGACTTGCGAACGCGGCGCGACACGTCAGCACCGTGCCGCTAGCGGACCGATACTGTCTCGTTCATGATAAACTGATAGCGGCCCATGACATTTCAAACAGAAATGGCTCGAGTAAAAATAAAAATGCGTATTAGACTAACATCAAAAACTCAAAATTTCTATAAGATGATATAATATTATTATACTTTAAATAAAAATTTGGACTATTTAAGATACAATCGACTCGAGATAAAAAAACCTTTTATGGTTTTTAAAATATTTTATAGTACATTTTAAGTCAGTAAAATCGAAAAGTTTACGATATGTAAATTTAATTTGGATTTTGCGTACATAAAGCTTTGGATTCAGTTTTCTACAGAATATATTTCGGAGAGTGGGCCCAGGAACTATTTAATTTGGTTCCTCCGTCACCTTTTTACCATAGAACTGCGAGGCATCGTAAAGATCTGCACCCTGATCTGATCTGTAGTTGATGCATCTATGACACGTACGAAACGATTTGCTTCCTCGTTTCTGATACGCACCGCTAAGATCTGGAATACCCTCCCGACCTCCGTTTTTCCCACCACCTACAATATGGGTACCTTTAAGTCTAGAGTGAATAGGCATCTTCTAGGCAAGCGCGCTTCATCTTAGACTGTATCATCACTTTCCATCAGGTGTGATAACAGTCAAGCGCTAGCTTATATATTTAAAAAAAAATGTCATTGTTAAGGATTGATTCATCTTTTAGTGTATCTTTATATATAAGTCGCTCTTTGCCCCCATTACATGGGTTAAGACTTTGACCTGAGATGTTTTTGTAACTAAACATATGTTATAAGCATATCTATAATACAATCTTCAGCCGTAGCAAGTGCTAATACACGCTGAAAGTTCATATCTTACTGTTATTGTTACTTAGCTAAATTGCAAAATATAAAACAAATATTTAAGTGAAACTAAGGTCTATTATTTTTATAAGCATTAATACAGTGATGTCCGGGAATTTTTCCACAGCTGGGCAAATGATGTCCTGTTTTTTTGCGGTAAAGAGATTTTTTCCGCGACGTTGATCCTCGACGCGATCGCTAAGTTTTTCTTTGTCGCTCGAAATTAACCATGAAAATGGGAATTCTTGCCCGAATTTTAATTTCAAATCATCAAAAATATCCGCGTATGTATTCGGCTAGTAAATAATTAATTTCAATTTTATTTATATTTACGGAATATTTATCTTTTTTTTAATATTTTGATGTATAGATTCAAATTTACGTTATAATGAACTAAAATATAAAAATTTTAATAAATAAATAAAAATATAAAAATAGATATGTATATATGAATATATATCTATATATATATATATATTTATTTATTTATTAAAATTGAGTTATTTTAATTAAAGATGTGTTTGTTTTTATTTTTTATTGTTAAGTTAGCCTATAATTGATATATATTTTCTTAAAATATTTTTATACATTCAAAAATAATTATTAGTATTGTTGACACTAGTCGTTTGACACCCATATAGTTCGTTATAGTTTACTTGAAAAGCACCAGGCAAGACGTTGACTTATCGAACTACGAGTATATTACAAAAAATAAATGAAAATGAAGATGACAGACGATTCGACTTGGTAAGAGATATTGTAGTGCAATAACGCAAACACCGATGCACTCTCTATTATCTTTTTACACATCTATAAACCGATAAGACGGGAAGTAATGAGGTTGCCAGCGTGATAATCCCTTGCCTCGTAAAGCTGTAATTTCTGCGCTTGATTTTTCTCCATTCGTTTTAGATTTCCTCATCAAATTTTGAGAGTGCTGAGAGTGATCTAGTCATTATTATATAAATCATACGCAATTGGGCTAGTCTTAGGATCGGTCGTGGATAAACAATTGTATGGAGAGGGGGGGGGTGCTTACGTAAAGTATACAAACCTTTAACCTTAAAGGTCATCTCAGGTCAGGTCATTTGAAGTCTCATTTAATCGGATTATTAGGTTTTACGCAAATCCCGTAAAAATACAAACAAACAGATAGCATTTATATCATTATGAATATAGCAGATATTTATTAAAAATGTAAGCGTTAGTTTGATTTACATATATTATACAGCGTGTGTAATAAAATTACTTTTATATCTGTTTTATAGAGCATCGCTAATGTAAAGTAGTTTTCATTGATAATGTGCTAAATTACCGCATAATATTGTTTTCAGCTTTTGGATTTGTGCGAAGAACTTTTGTAGATAGATTAATTGTACAATTTCACATTAGAAAATTCATATTATCCTTGACACTTTTTTATTTTAGATTTGTAAAAATGTGGAAATTTTAAATAATATATATATTATTGTCTTTATTTCAAATATATAAGTCAATCATTTTCGCATTCGAACTAAAAACATGCTTTTTTCAATAAGACTTTCAGATCTTTCTGAATTTTCACAATTAAATTGAAGGTAAAACTACCACCAGTTAAGAATGTAGATTCTATTGAATTAAGCCGACCAGAAACTTAAAAATTCCTATTATTGATCAAAAGAGTTTTTTTTTACTGTGTAAGTGTGTGAGTACTAGACTCCGCCTTAAAATTTAAGCCGTCTCGGGCTCCACATGACGTCCATCCTGAGGGTGTGCCCTACAAGATCGCACCTCGGCTCAGGACGTTGTCAGTGGGGTGGGATGCACTCCTGCATGAAGCATCTTACTATGTCACGACCGGTTTTGTGACGTCACTGATCGGGGACCTCGTTTCCGCCGGCGAAAATGGTGTGTGTATGTTTTGTATAGTGTTTTCCCTACGAAGGGAGCATTTACGACGGTTATCCTATTATCTTTGTCGTTTAGGACGTGCATAGGACCCCTGAGTCTGTTTGGAAGGTTACTGGTGGTAGGGCTTTGTGCAAGCTCGTCTGGGTAGGTACCACCCACTCATCAGATATTCTACCGCAAAACAGCAATACTTGATATTGTTGTGTTCCGGTTTGAAGGGTGAGTGAGCCAGTGTAATTACAGGCACAAGGGACATAAAATCTTAGTTCCCAAGGTTGGTGGCGCATTGGCTATAAGCGATGGTTGACATTTCTTACAATGCCAATGTCTAAGGGCGTTTGGTGACCACTTACCATCAGGTGGCCCATATGCTCGTCCACCTTCCTATTCTATAAAAAAAAAAAAAACCTCTGAAGGAGGTGTACGAGCAGGCCTGCGCTTTCAGCGGATTACTGTGTTGTTTAGCTCTCTCTCCCAAAATACGCTGTAGAGCATTTTGAAGTGTTTGGCAATCGAATCGATTTTGAAGTCTTTATGTATGTAGGTCGATGTTACGGCGAGTTGGTAGTGATACGAAGGAAACGATTCTGAATCATCGGTTCGATTCTGCATCTTGCGTTGGTTTATTTGGGACGGTTTGCAGTGGGCTCGCATAGGTCATAAATCAAAGAGATATGCGTATAAAGTGTATGACTTTAAACATATTTTTAACTCGAAAATCTTTTACTATAGATATAATAATCTTGTACGGAATAATATGCCTTTTGACTATAATAGTCTTTACATTAAAAGGATGTATTTTAAAATAAACTACCCACGCGTTTAAGGTGAAAGCAGTCTGGTGCATTCAAAACCCACCTAGCGCAATATCTAGAGTTATAGACATCAAAGCGAGCGAATGTTGTGGGTAGAGCTCTTGTGGAATGATGAGTGAATAATCTTTTGTTGTTGTATTTTCAAGGAAGGGTAAAGGTCTTAAGTTAGTAGTAATAAACGTCTTATAAACGTATATTATAAGCATAAAAAATAGCGTATCAAAGTAACGGTTTTCAATATTTCAACAATGAGATCAAGCATATGCTTACGGAATGCCACTGCTATGCCCATTTATTTGGGATAACTTTCAGCGAAGAAATATAATTTTTCGGATACTCACGTCCACCTGCTTGATGTCCTTTATAGGGAACGGTTTTGCTGGTGGACAGGTTTTTCGCTACAATACTGTAACTGTAACTGTAACAGCCTTTGAATGTTGGGCTAAAGGCCTCCTTTCCTCTTTTTGAGGAGAAGGTTTGAAGCTTATTCCAACACGCTGCTCCAATGCGGGTTGGTGGAATACACATGCGGCAGAATTTCAGTGAAATTAGACACATGCAGGTCACGATGTTTTCCTTCGCCGTAAAGCACGAGATGAATTACAATCACAAATTAAGCACATGAAAATTCAGTGATGCTTGCCCTGGTTTGAATCCACGATCATCGGTTAAGATTCACGCATTCATTCCACTGGGCCATTTTGGCTCTTTCTACAATACCTGTTATTAAATAATGAAATGCAAATGGTATTAGACAGGTAAATAGACAGATGCGTCAAACACAAAAGCCCTTTTTCAACTCTTGAAATTTTGAACAATGAAAAATGAAGAACAGTTATTAGTATAGATCATACTGGCCTCAATTTTCTCAATTTGGGTTTAGTTATTTATACAAAGTCAAAATTCCACAGCAAGTTTTACGTAAAATGCGCGTGTGCATTTTTTTAAGTTCGTTGATTGAATTACAGTGCTGACAAATTTGAATAGAAAAAATACAATACTATATTTTAAATAGTGATTTATTCAACTACAACACGGTTAACGTTACACAATAGTCACATGCAAGCTTTGGTTAACAGTCTCATTTCACTTTTACCACACTCAAAGGATTATTGTATGGTATGACAGCGGGCGGGACGGAGACGACGAAGACGTCACACAGCACCGTCGCGCTCGTCGTGTAGCCTGTCGTCTGTGTGTTTATTAATATGAATACTCATAGAGCACGACTCACCTTCATTCCAGCGTAACGTCATCATCCTACCCTGTTCGCTGTATAACCATGGCTTTATTTCAATCTTACTTATTATAAAAAATGGATGTCCTTGTATTTCTTGGAGAATAATATAATTCGATACCGTTCGACCGATGACTAAGAAAGTTGGCATATTTATCTTTTTTTTATAAAGACGTTGCTTATACTGTCAACGTCAGCTTGCAGCAAGATGGTGATGGCATTAACTTCTATACCGTTCAATCTATCGATAATTGGGATACAGTTCAAAGAAGGTTTGCTTTGCTTTAGCTACTACTTCTTTTTTATGTATTTTATGTATTTATAATACTTTTACGTATTTCATCCACTATTATACCTTTTTTCATTTTGCCCGACATTTTGAGATAGTTGCCGTGGTCAAAATCTGACCCGAATAATATATATAAAAGGAAACGAGTATATAGTTATATATAACATGAAAATTTTAAGTTAACAATATTAATACAGTTCAACATAATTAAATAATATATGTTCATTAATAGCGCTTTAATAAGTAACGAATAAATTCATGTTATTTTATTTTGTCATTAGCTGCACGTTCCGACTTCACACGGATAAAATAGGGTTCTTATTGCGTGCTATTGTGTGAACAACGATATATAAACTTTAGCTAACTCATTTAACAACGTCGTCCGCCTACCTATACTATACAAATATATTTATATATGATATAGAATTATAATAGGTATGAAGGCGTACTTATAATGTCGATTGCAATTCACCTCCGTAACTCAAATGCGCTTTAAAGTAGCAACGTTCTGTCCGTAGGCGTTCCTCTCATCTCAGGGGGCGGAATGTAGGAGAACACTGTGAACGTTTTCAAATCAATACTAGACATCGAAATAAAATACAGACTATTCAATACGATTTTTCTCTCCCATCGAAATCCAATTTTATGCGCTATTCGCACCTACGGATTAAATGTCGAAGCTCAATAGCATGAGTCGAAATAAAAAATAGTTGATTCCCCTAAATTGCTAGGGGTGTTCGATATAAAGCTTGCTGCTAAATCCCTGAATAATCTGATCAATTTAGGGTAACGGCTTAATATGAGCGAATCTAAAACCGTGGGGATGAATGAAAATTTAAGATATAGTGTGGACTATAAACCGACCCTCGTTGGGTACAATTAAATGTACTATCTGAATTTAGGTGTAACGTACAATTGAACGGTAAATTTTTTTTTAAATAAATATTTTATAAGGTATCACAAATAACTTAGCTATGTATTGCTTATAGGAAAGTAGAAAAGACAGACAACAGTAATATGTATAATTATTATGTGAATAAATGCGATACACTTATCGCTTATAATATAATTATATGTATAAAGAAAAAATGAAATAGTTAACTCCCGTTACGTTCTCAATCTTTCAATGCGCCTTCAACAATAAGATCTATAATTTGATTTGTTGTTAAGCCAGTGACATCACCTTTTAAAATAAAGCATTTATTGGTAGAACAAATACTGATGGTAGGGCTTTGTGCAAGCTCGTCTGGGTAGGTACCACCCACTCATCAGATATTCTACCGCAAAACAGCAGCACTTGGTATTGTTGTGTTCCGGTATGAAGGGTGAGTGAGCCAGTATAATTACAGGCACAAGGGACATAACATCATAGTTGCCAAGGTTGGTGGTGATGTAAGCGATGGTTAACATTTTTTACAATGCTAATGTCTATGGTCGTTGGTGACCACTTACCATTAGCTGGCCTATATGCTCGTCCGTCTTCATATTCTATAAAAAAAATATATCGAATCAGTATGCCAGTGACAGTCATTCAAATAGGCTTAAAGAAGCCTGCTAAGCTGGTTAATAAGTTTGTCACTACCGTGACATTTATCTGCATACCTTGGTTATTGGTAGATACTCATATTCTACCAGACACTTTCTGTCTGACCCCTTTTTATAATATGTATTTATTTATTTAATAATTTTGTATAAACGATAACATAATAGAAATAAATATTAATTCCTACAAAATATTATATTATTATGATTAATGTTATTTGAATATAGTCAAAAGATTCAAATTTGCTATCGTGAAATGCAAAATAAACAATTAAAACAAACATTTTATACATTTCCACCGTAACATTATCCGGTTAATTTAAATTTTTATTGATATGGCTTACACTGACCATAATTCACTTGTCAACGACGTTTTGGTTCAGTTAATTGAAAATGTTTGTTAAAATATGCAATACGAGTATAATGCGTTATCATTATTAATTATCTTAATTCATTAATATGGTGATAAGTAGAGATTGAAAATTTATTATCAACAATAATTTTTAGTAACAACTTACTTTAAGGTCACACGAATATTATACTCAACTAGTAATATGAACAGGCAATTATAATATTAAATTTATTTTAGATTATTTTTATTTAAGAGCCCCATGAAAGTATATTTAAGTAGGTTACTCCCACTCTCCTCTTTTATTATTGAAGGTTGAGTGAGGTAGTGTAATAGTGTGCGTGGATAGGTACAGAAATTCATTAATATAAGAAATATCATACTAGATAGCAATACGTATTATAAAACAAAGACTCCGCTGCGTTCGTCTATCTGTCTGTTTGTTGTTTGTTTGGCGATAAACTCAAAATGAAGGGATTTTCACAAAGTTTTCAACAATGGAGTCATAAATGCAGAGGGTTTAGTTATAAAATTTAAATGTTGAAGATGTCGGAAAAACATATCGCTTTACTGGCGTGCAATAGGTATACCAACAGAGATATATATTATGATATAAACTTTTGCGTGCGAAACAGGGATGACGAACATATGGGCCACCTGATGGCAAGTGGTCACCATCGCCCATAGACATTGGCATTGTAAAAAATGTTAACCATCGCTTACATTGCCAATGCGCCACCAACCTCGGGAACTAAGATGTTATGTCCCTTGTGCTTGTAATTACACTGGCTCACTCACCCTTCAAAGCGGAACACAACAATAACAAGTACTGCTGTTTTACGGTAGAATATCTAATGAGTGGGTGGTACCTACCCAGACGGCTTGCACAAGGCCCTACCACCAGTAAAATAGTTGGTAATAACAAATATTTTTAAAATGCTAAGCGTAATGATATATTATGAATCGCGTTTGCACAAAGCAAATAGGTTAAGTAAATACATAAATTTATTGCTTATAAGGATTTGAACGATACATTACTAACAGTGGTTACTGCAAATTAAGATCAATGTAAAATATTAGTCTGCTATTTTATTTCAGCCGAGAAATATGTATAGTCCTTCGCAATATCCCTGATTATTAGAAACTGATACTAAAGTAGAATTTACAGTCATTTATAACATCTGCTTGGGTCTTGAGAGGGTTAAAATTGTGAGATCGAATATGAAAGAAAATATTCAAACTATGTTTAATATTATAATATAATTCTCTTATAAATTAAGGATAAATTTAATATTACTAGGCCCTATTTTTAAACCTACATTTATGACAAATTAATTTATCATATTTCTTTAATTTAATTATATAAGTTATTTATTTTAGTTTGTGATTCTTAAATAACACTTGAAATGGAAATTTGATAGGAGTTTCTGACATTAATCGGAATTTATACAAGTCAATACAATTGATATCGAGAAATTAAGACTTATGTTGTACATGTAATTTTGGACGTTATATATGACGGATTTTATTTGTTAATAAATGTAATCAAATTCATTTTTCAACTACACTTTTACGAACACTTTCGAATCGATACTTTAACTGTTATTTCGTGGCGATTCTACTTGGAACTAATATATAAAAAACGATACTTTCGCAAAGTTTCGAATAGTTAGTAAGTAGCTTACAATAAAAGCAGCATCAATTTTTTCAGCTTATGGTCATTCATATTTTATAAAAAAATTATTTTTAAAAAGTGATTGATTCTATAAACTAAAAATACAATTTCTAAACTTGTTTTCTAAAAACTCAAGAAACGTATCATCAACGAATTGCTTTATCTTATTTTATAGCAATTCATTTTATATATTTTTAATGCTAGATATAATGTTTAAGCTTATTCTTGGTAATCAGTGATTGTAATTAGTAATTACAGGCAAAAAGGGTGTAAGACTAGAAGCAAAATTAGACTAAGACATGAGAATTATAAATAAGTCGGCGGCGCATTAACGATGTTAAAATTACCTTCTTAAACATCAGACCATGTTCAAGAGCACATGAAAAACCTAAAACAATAAAATAATTAAAAGATTATTCCAAAGCTTAAAATTGATTTATTTAGCATAAGCAAAATGTAGTGACGCGCGTTGATCCAATAACTTACAAGCCATTTGCGCCTTCGCGTAATTACGGCAAGTTATATTTCATTTAATTAAAAACACAAAATTAAATCCTTCGTTCGGAGATATAATCAAAATTCGTACCTCGTTTGTCTAACGGCTAACTAGAAGAGCTGCAGATCATAGTTTCGGGTTCGTATCAGACATCCCTTACATCGTCAATGCGCCACCAACTTTGAGAACTAAGACGTTCATTGTGCCTCAACAATACGAAGTATTTCTGTTTGGCGGTAGAGAATTTATACAGACTAAGGAACAGTTGTCGCTTAAAAATGTTTAACTGTAATTTTATCAAAGTGACAAACGTAATATTGTGTCATTATTCAAATGCGTATTTATCTCTTATACACAAGTATATTACTTAAAGAGTAATATTTAAGTAAGTATGTTCGCGTCGGCTTTAATCGAGATTTTAGAGCTTTCTTTTATTTTATTATTTCCTGAGCTAAATTCTGTATGTACAGATGAATTTCGGTAAAGGTATATTATCTTAGATAGTAATTCTTAAGTAATATACATTTCATTCTAAAGAACATACATTCCTAAGAACATAAATTTCATTTTAAAGTTGTAAATAAAATCGATCTTTTAATTTTTGAAGATAGAAGGATACTATAGAAGGCAATTAAGTAATTTTTGAAGTCAGATAACAAAATATGTTTTAGTAAATGGGCCTTGATAGTAATTGGTCACCGCCAATAGACATTGGCACCGTAAGAAATATTAATCATTCCTTACATCGCCAATGCGCCGTCAACCTCGGGAACTATGTTATGTCCCTTGTGCCTGTAGCTACCGGAATAGCAGTACTGGTTATTTTGTTATTGTTATTTAGCGGTACAATATCTGATGAGTGGGTGGTACTCACACAGGCGGGTTTTCACGAAGCCCCACCATGTTCAAAGTGCATTAAACTAAACAATAATTTAAATAATTTACACGAGTTGCCGTACAACGAATAAATTTTTGATAATCGCTTGTTATTCTCGATCGGCATTGTATTTTGATAACGAATGCTGACGGGCGTCCAACGCGAACGGCTGTGGATATAAAGGTTGAATTATAGGTTTTGTGTGTCAGGATTTGTGTAATTGACATGACAGATTAAAACTGTACTCGGTTCACCGTAAAATTTAGTCACCCATTTTATAAATTATATCTGTTTTTGTTTTTATTTAATTATTTCGCCCGACGTTTCGACAGAAAACTGTCGAGCTCAATAAGAATATTCTCTTAATGTATGTAATTATATAATTATTTAGAAAATAAATATTAATATTTGTATGTTTAATTCGTTCGATTGTGATGAAACTTTTTCGAGTTGTTATGCGTTGGCCCGAGAAAGTTTTTGGTCCAAAAATTCAATAACTTTGTTGGCCCGACCTGGGATTGAACTCAGAAATTCGGGACCTGCGGCCTGATATCCAGCCACTAGACCTACAAGGCAGTCAGTCAGGCTATTATGTTTTACACACAAGTAACATGTTAAAAAAGAACTATAAAAAGGTTCATTAGCATATTATAATAAGTAGCCTGTCAATGTTACGCTTACGCTAAAATATCTTTTAAAAAAGGAACGTTCCAAATATACTATAAAACAAATGTCCCTTAATTTAATTCATCATATGCAAGTTTTCTCACATTTTATTTTATCGCGAGACCACGTTGAATAATAAACTAAAAATCAAGTAGATAGTACATGAAAATTAAACATTTTTATAACAAATAAATTTAAGATCTGAATAAATATAGTATTAACTGTATTTGTGTCTGTATGAATTGAAATGTATTGAAGCCGAGATGGCCCTGTGGTAAGAACGCGTGAATCTTAACCGATGATCGTGGGTTCAAACCCGGGCAAGCACCACTGAATTTTCATGTGCTTAATTTGTGATTATAATTCAACTCGTGCTTTACGGTGAAGGAAAACATCGTGAGGAAACCTGCATGTGTCTAATTTCACTAAAGTTCTGCCACATGTGAATTCTACCAACCCGCATTGGAGCAGCGTGGTGGAATAAGCTCCAAACCTTCTCCTCAAAAAGAGGAGAGGAGGCCTTTAGCCCAGCAGTGGGACATTCACAGGCTGTTACGGTGTCTGTATACTTCTGATAATTTACTTAAGTAAATGAGTTAAGTGGAAATGTAGATATTTTTTTTGGGATATTATTCACACGGCCATTTGATCTCAAACTAAGCAGAGTTTGTACTATAGAAACCAGACCTCTGATATAGTAGATATGCTACTTTTCTTTTGTAAATACATATTTATATAGATAATTACACCCAGATTCAGACAAACAGACATGTTTATGCACACAAATGTCTGTCCTGGGTGGGAATCGAACTCACAACCTACGGCGAGAAAGGCAAGTATCTACCAGCCACGTCAACCAACTTGTCAAATAAAAGAAGTTTTTATTTGTTTATCAGTGACTCCCAACGAGAGGGCCTATTGTTATATACTTAACAAGTTTTAACCCACGTACTTTGATTACGATTTCTCGTTCTACCCACTGTACCATCGTTTCTAATGATGGTATCAACCCATATACATTACCTATTCTCTACATTACAAATGAGCTGACTCCATTGAGTTAAATCCTTTATGACTGTAATTACTCTGACGTCATCAATGCACCATACTTATTATAAGAGATATACATAACAAAGTTGTGTCGAAAGAGTATTATTTGTATGTATGTGTGTAATTTCAGAGATACCTTCCTTGCGTATAATATAGGTGAATAAATTATGATAATTTAAAAATAATTTATTTAACAATAAATTATGAATGGTAGTATAATTAATTATAATACAATTATATTAACATACGAAATATATAACCCGATAACTACCATTAATATAAAAAACAAAATATTACTTCCTAAAACACTTATACGCTTATAAGTACATTATACGGGTATAGTGGTGGTAGGGCTTTGTGCAAGCTCGTCTGGGTAGGTACCACCCACTCATCAGATATTCTACCGCAAAACAGCAATACTTGATATTGCTGTGTTCCGGTTTGAAGGGTGAGTGAGCCAGTGTAATTACAGGCACAAGGGACATAAAATCTTAGTTCCCAAGGTTGGTGGCGCATTGGCTATAAGCGATGGTTGACATTTCTTACAATGCCAATGTCTAAGGGCGTTAATGACCACTTACCATCAGGTGGCCCATATGCTCGTCCACCTTCCTAATCTATAAAAAAAAAATTAGTAATCTTTGATTTATATTTATACAAATATAAATACGGGTATAGTCTGAAACAGATGATAGCTATATATTATAGATATGTATAATATAAAACAACATGATTCAAAAGTGCTTATAAGAATATTTTATTCATTGAATTTTATTGTAATGTAAAATGTTTTCACTATCACAATATAACTAACATTATGCAATTGTTAGTTCCTTAATGTTTTCCTCTAGTTAAGAAATTCGTATGTATATTAAGCGAAACAACAAGCTCGAGGCATTGAAGATTAAGATAATTGGGGCTCAAGATATTGTATCAATTATAATTATATTATCCTTTCAGAACAATATTAGCAACGGAATTTAAACTTTCTTTTTATTTTATTAATAAAATAATAAATATAATTAAACGCTACACATAGGATTGTAATGGAATATATAATGAAAAATCAACTTTTTGACGAAAGTAAAAAACACGCGCACATACTCTTTTACCACACACATACTCACATACAAACACTGTTTACATTATACAATGTTTACATTAGAAAGTAATACTACTTGCATAGATATGCATAGACGAGTGATGTAAGCTGTATGTACTGATATCAATGTAAACTGTAGTCATTGCAGATTTTCCGTTGCGTACTCTTTGTTTTTTTTGCGATTCGTTTCTAGTATTTTTTAATCAGAACTCTACCACTCGATTACGTTGCTTTATAAAATATATGCATAAAAATATTTTTTTATAGCAAAATCTTAATCTATACTAATTGGCAGCAATCTGATTAAAGGATTTAATGAAAATATTTACGTCTATTCTGTTGTAATGCCGAGTTTTTTGATTTTTTATTTTATTTATAGCAATTTAATATCCCAATTTTCACGAAATTTGCCTTAGAGAGAAGGGATTTGACAGTCGCTCCGGGTCCCACTTGACACAAAGGTTGTCCATTGCCATACAGCGCGGAAATGCGGTCTGCATTATGGGCAACTTTGCGTCGGGTGGGAATCGGGAGGTACTATTTTAAATTTGACTAAAATAATAAAAATTAATAATGTAAATGTATAAATAAATATTGACAAATATGTATGTTTGTCTATTATAAATGACTTTCATTGTCTTTATTATTTTCTTTTAACGATAATACACAAAATTGTATGTTATAAACGATTTTCACGAATATAGAACGCCACTTTTAGTGTGAACACTTAACATCAGGTACATTTTATCATTTGCTGTCCTAAAATACAAAACAATGGAACGGCAATTACTTTTGCTTAACAAAGTTAGTTTAACAAAATAACATTTCTACGTTGTTATTACTTTTGTTTGAAAATTTATTAAAAAATAATTTAATCTTCTGGCGTTGATTATCAAAGAGAAAACTAAAAATAAACGAATTTTTCTTCTGTTCATAAAATAAAGAACTGTCACATCAACTAAAACAATTCGACTTGAATAATATTTTATCTCATAAAAATGCTATTTATTTAACATGTGAGCAGGGCATTATAAATATGATATATATTCTTCATGTAGGTACGTCTGAAAAAGTCATACATTGTTATGCATGGCAGTGTGACAAATGATATATCGGTATGGTTTGTCGTCAGTTTACAAAGGAATTTGTTGCTTCGGAATTCGAGAAACTTCGTTTTTCTCAGAAATAATAAAAGGAAATTTTAGTACGCACGTTTATGTAAATATGATACATAATACAGTTGACGATTTATCGCAAAATCTTTTCGTAACAGTTTATTTTTTAACTTAGTCACTTTCTACAAATGTTTTACATGGCCTCGGTGGTCTAGACTAGATATAAAGTCGCAGATCCCGAGGTCCTGGTGTCAAATTCTAGGTTGAGCGAATAAAAAGTTATCGGGTTTATCTGTTGAAAAACTCTCAGTAGCAGCCCGCAGTTTGGAAATTTGAGATGTGTACACTCCCGTGCCTAAAACACGACAACCTTTGGTCCTGAGCTTAAACTCACTCCAGTCCTGTCGGATTGCTGTTCCATTGGATTGTGAGAGTGAGAGAATAGACAATATACCTGTATTTGTGCATCACTTGTGCACTATATATGTCCTGCGCAGTTTTGCGCACCTAGTCTCTCTTGACATTGAACGCTATGGACGAAATCGGTCAGGAAGACATCATATGGCTTAAGAAGTTTATGTTTCACCAGAAATATAAAAAAAAAACACTTTAATATTGTCGTTGTTGATACATTTTGCTATTTCTTTGATTTTCAAGTTGTCAAATATAAAAAACATCAGCGACGAATGTCTTTGCAGCTGCTCTAGTCAGTTAGGAGAATTCACTCGAACTGACGGGTCGTCTAAAAATTTACTCTGCAGGTTTAAAAAACAATTATACAGAAAATAAATTAAATATATAATATTGTGATATGTATGGAAATTGTTTCTTAAGAATTAGTAAAAATATATATTATAATGCTTATAAAAAGTACTTGATGATGGAATTTGATTATTTCTTAGCATCATTCACTTCCTTTCATCTCATTTATTTAGGTAATCTGTACGGAAAGAACATCATAGTTTATTATGTCATCTGAGGCCCACTCTCCTCAGACTAGTTTTTGCTGGTGGGTTTCCTTTCACGAACTTGCCCGGTTGATGATTTTTCTTAGCAAATCAAAATCAAAGTATTTTTAATTCAAAGCTCACAAAGTACATTCGAATCGTCATGTTTCATGTTATAGTATTTAATTAAATGTAAAGCTACCGCCACTTTTTTTCTTTCCTTGAACCACATGTCTTTAAGTTTAAGCTGAAAAAAGGGATCATGTATGATTGCCTAGCACTCGAAAACAGCTATAGAAGAATACAACAGCGTCGACTTTAGATATATTTACGACGAAACTTGTATATATGAAAATCCGAATAAAGCTATATCTCGTGCATTTCCTGTTACATTTTAAGTAGCTTTTTTGTTTCTTATAGTGTTTATTAGTATACAATTAATTGTGAGTGTTTCAAATATTTTACTTTTCCTATAATGCTTTACATCACATTGAGTTTAGTACAAAGGAGGTTTTTCACTGACCAGTAAAGTTTTCACATTTTAAAGAACCATTAATATAAAGGTACATATAGTTTAAATGGAAAAGGTATAAAAAATATAAGCACTAAATAATAATTTTTCAGCAATTTAAACAATTAATAACTATAAAATATAAATTATATATAACATTAAAATTTATTACATTGCAATTGTTCAATTTATAAAATATTTTGGGAAACTTATATGAGAGGACAGGATTATAGCTACAAGTTCAGTAGATTAATTCTGTAAGAACAAACACACCGGAGAATGCGATCGAGAAACATCAGAGTGATATGCAACATTGACTTTAATAATTATACCATTTAAAGAATACACGAATCAAAATAGCGTATCATTGTACGTGTGAGATATGAATCTCTTCTCTACAGAATGATTAAGACTATTAGCACCTAGTTACATTAATAAGTACGTTATGTATTATTTTATGAATCATTACGTCGAAGTTGTTTTACGTTACGTACTTACATATGTATGTGTAGTTGAGGCCGAAAGAGCCTAGCGTGCCTAGCCAAGTTACTTTCGTTTCATACGAATCTCTTTCTACAATCATTAACTTTATGGCGTAAGCGATTTTAGAAAACGATAAGTGGTAGCCAATTTGACACGAGTAAGTCGATCGCACATTACAATGTACTTAGAAAAAACCTACACTGTAGTCTATGGTGAGCGTTCCTACAAACGTCAAACTAACGTCACACTTGTGTAGTTTGTGAGCGGGCTGAACTTTTGGTTTGAATTGAAGTTGGAAGAATATTTGTATTAAGTGAGAAAAAAGTAAGTAAATGAAATAGGGTGGGTACACGTTCTTCTTGTAATTGGTTTATAATAATAACACAGAGCGGAATATAATTTTAAGGATACCTTAAATGATGTGATAACTTTTATAGAATGGAATATAAATCTCGAGCAAGCCCAGAACAATCTGCAGCTTTATTGGAATTCATAGCAATATACGTAAATTATTAGTTATTTCATAAATATCCTCCTTTGTTATTTGTAAATCTATCATACTCTGGCACTTGAAAGTTTGAAACATAAACAATGACGTGATACGCGACATGAAATCTAATATTACTACTTACGAAACAAACAAAACAATTGTGTTTGATTCTTTACTTAATCAATAGGCCCTTTGTTTCTCTGAAATACTTTTAACTTTTTCTAATCATGGTGATATGAGGCCGATAATAATAAGCTGTTTTATTAATAATTTAATAACTAAGTAAATTGCCTATCTTATATTATGATATTCAATTCTATGAAGCCTATGTATCTGTCGTTTAAGCGGAATCAAGCCATTCCGCTTAATCAACGTAACACGTCACGTTAGTTTCATGTCTAGCTAAATTATATCAAGTGGACGCAACTAGGTGTAATTAAGCTAGCGTCGGATAGTGATAAACGCTTTATACTGGCTTACTTGATATGCGCTGAGTAAAATGACGGCTAAGAATTTACAAAGAAACCGAATTGTTCTACAGTAACAGCCTGTTATTGTCCCACTGCTGGGCTAAGGCCTCCTCTCCCTTTTGAGGTGAAGTTGTAGAGCTTATTTCACCACGATGCTCCAATGCGGGTTGGTAAAATATCAATGTAGCATAATTTCAATGAAATAAGACACATTCAGGTTTCCTCACGATGTTTTCCTTCACCGTCAAGCACGAGATGAATTATAATCACAAATTAAACACATGAAAATTCAGTGGTGCTTGTCCAAGTTTGAACCCACGATCATCGGTTAAAATTCACGCGTTCTAACCACTAGGCCATCTCGGCTTTTGTTTTTTTTGTTTTGTAAATTTTCTACGTTCTACTGTCATTAGACTGAACTAATAAATTAGGCATATGGTCAATACATGAATAAATAATTCAAGGCCGAGCTCGAGTCGATTATAAGCATAAACTAAGCATTGAAAATTCAGAGGTGCTTACCCGAGGTTGAACCAGCTATCTTGGGCAAAGATTCACGTGCTCTTTGACTTTTAAGTTTCATACTAATATTATAAATAAGAAAGTAACTCTATCTGTCTGTTACGCTTTCACGGCTAGAATACAGACCGATTTTGATTAAATTTGGAATGCAAGCAAAGCTTGAACACTGAAGAAGGACAGAGGCTACTTTTTTATAACAATTCACCAATACCAACATCTCTCTTACCTAACACGCAGGCGAACACTAGTAACACATGAAAAATCTTTGCCGAAGATAGCTGGTTCAACCTCGGGTAAGCACCTTTGTATTTTCAATGCTTAATTTATGCTTATAATTCGACTCGAGCTCGGCCTTGAATTATATATTCAGGTATTGAGTATATGCCTAATTTATTAGTTCAGTCTAATTACAGTAGAACGTAGAACATTTACAAAACAAAAAACGAAACACGAGATGGCCTAGTGGTTAGAACGCGTATGTTAACAAATGGTATATTTTTATTCCCTATGTTAACAAACATTTGTTTTACACCGAGGTCATAAATATATTCGAAAAGCAAGTTCATAATTATAGACTTGCTGAAAATCCAATATTGGTAAATTTCACTATGGACGTCTCATGATTCATTTTCCCGCGTTCAAAATGCAATTATACTCGACCATTGATACGGTGCCGATGTTACTGATATGCCAATTACCTGTCATTGTGTTCAAACGTAGAGGCCGAAAGCCTACCTACCTACTATTCGCTTCCAATTCACATTGAAATTGTCACAAAGCGTGGTGAAACGAAGATACTTTATTTCAAAATCGACATGTTTAATTTTTCAAAGCAAAAACTATAATTTCGACATATGTTTATTTGTATGGGGTTGACTGCCTCGTTGGTCTAGTGGCTTGATATAAGGCCGCAGACCCGGAGGTCCTGGGTTCAATTCCCAGGGCGGGCCAATAAAAAGTTATTGGGTTTTTCTGTCACATTTCAGCCCGGAGTGTGGAAGTTGGAAGTGTGTACACTCCCGTGCCTCGAAAAGCGCGTAAAGCCGTTGGTTGGTTGGCTTCCGTGGTATATAAAATACCTAGCGGCCCGCTTTGACTTCATTCGGGTTGAAAAATAAACAAATAAACGTACAAAAAATTAAATCTTATCTCTTTATAACATTACTACAGATAGATATATTTTGTATGTGACAACGAAAGTCTCATCTTCATGATCTAGGTCCGAAACCGGATATAACTGTGACATCAATTCCTTCGCGCACAAAGAAATTTGACAACTCTTTTCTTTGTCGCACCACTAAAAAATGGAATTCTTTACCAACACACGTGTTCCCCTCCTCTTACAACCTGGGTTCCTTCAAACGAGGCGTGAAGAGGCATCTTGCGGGCCGGCATGACGGGGGCGGCTAGTGCAGAACATTCTTCCCGACTACTGGCCGTCGTCGCGTTTGGACTCTCCTACCACTTACCATCAGGTGAAGTAGAGTCATAGGCCTTCCGGCGCATATATAAAAAAAATGTACAAAAATGTGTTACTTTACAATATCATTATGTATCTTTGGGTGTGTGTTTGTGTTTGTTTGTTTGCGTGTGTGTGTGTGTGTGTTATGAATCTTTCAATTTAATTTACTTGTATAAATTAAACTTAAGAGGGTATTTAGAGTTTTGCTGTGTTTCAGTTTAAGTTTTAAGTTAGCCAGTGTAATGCATGAGATACCATAGACGGCAGCGCATGCTTATAAATCTTATCAGTATACATAGGCGAACTTTGTCTACCATCGGGCATTTGTTTGTTTACCCCAAAATATTTACTGTTGGTAGGGCTTCGTGCAAGCTCGTCTGGGTATGTACCACCCACTCATCAGATATTCTAACGCAAAACAGCAGTACTTGATATTGTTGTGTTCCGGTTTAAAAGGTGAGTGAGCCAGTGTAATTACAAGCACAATGGACATAAAATCTTAGTTCCCAAGGTTAGTGGTGCATTGGATATGTAAGCGATGGTTGACATTTCTTACAATGCCAATGTCTAAGGGCGTTGGTGACCACTTACCATCAGGTTGTCCATATGCTCGTCCGCCTTCCTATTCTATAAAAAAAATATATAAAAATTATAAAAAAATCCACTCAAAATGTATTCTGAATCAAAATCAGCAAACTCCGATTACTATTACATTGCATCGTAAAAACTATTTGTTTTAAATTATCATAAGGAAATGCCGATAGCATTATAGTAACACTTTTCATATCATAAAATTTTACGAGATTCAACCCCTCTCAATTTCATACAAATCCTGATCAGGACTAAATAGAGGGTACTATTTTATAATAACCCCTTCCCCCTATTACCCCGACTATTTTCTTGTATAATAAGGACTTTTATGACATTTTGAAGATGTAAACAAACTTAAGAAATAATAATGATATTATTAACTATGTGCTTCGTACAGTTTCACCTGGGTTAAATGTATTGACGCGGGTGATACTGCACTGAAAATGTATTTATATACTATACCGTTGATCTTTAAAAATTTTTTTTTAAAAAGTTGTTAAACCTTCATACATTATATATTAGCACAGACTCTTTCGGCCGACATGAGCTAGTGGTGAGAACACGTGAATCCTTACAGATGCTTGCGAGTTCAAACCCTGGTAAGTACCGCAGAATTTTCGTGTGCTTAATTTGTGTTTATATTAAACTCGTCCTTGACGGTGAAAATTCAGCGGTGCATACCCGAGTTCAAACCCACGATCATCGGTTAAGATTCAAGCGTTCTAATCACTAGGCCATCTCGGCTATATCAAATATACATACTAAATTTATATATGTTTTCCTTATATGGTCTTATAGTTACAGACATTAGACTAGTCAATTTTTAATGCTAAAATCTTGTAACAGCCTGTGAATGTCCCACTGCTGGGCTAAAGGCCTCCTCTCCTCTTTTTGAGGAGAAGGTTTGGAGCTTATTCCACCACGCTGCTCCAATGCGGGTTGGTGGAATACACATGTGGCAGAATTTCAGTGAAATTAGACACATGCAGGTTTCCTCACGATGTTTTCCTTCACCGTAAAGCACGAGATGAATTATAATCACAAATTAAGCAGATGAAAATTCAGTGGTGCTTGCCCGGGTTTGAACCCACGATCATCGGTTAAGATTCACATGTTCTTACCACTGGGCCATCTCGGCTAAAATCTTAGCAAAATATATATAAGTTTACCTCAAGTTTTACATATTTATATAAAAGGATTGTAAGTTATGATATCGTGTACCGTTACCGTTGACAAAATTTAATAATAATTCGTGGAGTGTCTCGACACCGATATCGTCCGAAATTTGTTCTACTATCACTTCACTTTCAATTCTTCTTGAATAATTCAACGCTCGTCGAAGGTTTTTCGATCTTATTGTTGATATTGCACGACTTGTCAGACGTGCGAATTTGACACATGATACAGACTGTAAAATGATTTGCGTCTGAATGTCAAGAAAAATATTATAAATATATATGGAAATATAGCTTTGGTTTTGTTAGTGCACGTGTATATAAATCTTAGTCATCTCTATGTGATTTTAAAGTAAATATTGAAATTGATATTTTTATAAATAATATTACTCCGTAACCGTACCGTAACCGTAACAGCCTGTGAATGTCCCACTGCTGGGCTAAAGGCCTCCTCTCCTCTTTTTGATGAGAAGGTTTGGAGCTTATTCCACCACGCTGCTCCAATGCGGGTTGGTAGAATTCACATGTGGCAGAATTTCAGTGAAATTAGACACATGCAGGTTTCCTCACGATGTTTTCCTTCACCGTAAAGCACGAGATGAATTATAATCACAAATTAAGCACATGAAAATTCAGTGGTGCTTGCCCGGGTTTGAACCCACGATCATCGGTTAAGATTCACGCGTTCTTACCACTGGGCCATCTCGGCTTTTTAATATTATTTTATTATTTTAATATTACTCACTCATCAGATATTCTACCGCAAAACTGCAGTACTTTTACTGTTGTATTCCGATTTGAAGGGTGAGTGAGCCAGGCACAAGGGAAATATTATCTTAGTTCCCAAGGTCGGTTGCGCACAAGCGATGTAAGCGATGGTTAATATTTCTTGCAATGCCAATGTCTATAAGCGTTGGTGACCACTTACCATCAGGTGGCCCATATGCTCGTCCGCCTACCTATAGAATATTCTATAGAAAAAAAATATTTTCATTATTTTCTTTTAGAACTACACGTGGACGTATTTTAGATGATAGTCATACTGCTATTGTATACTTAATATGGTTATAATTTAATTATGTAAACTCAAAAAAAAAAAATTAATAATTGTTACGTCATTTTGTGAATTAATCTTCTTATTTTATTAGATTATTTAATGAATATATGTATAAAAATTATATATGTATATTATTTATGAAAAAATAAAAAAATCCTAAACCGCAAACCATAAGAATGCGAGTTTATAAATACTATATCTAATTCACTCCAAACAAGAAAAGAGAACAGTAAGATATTTACAATATATCTAAACACGCGGTAGCGTCTCAAGTCAAGTTCAAGCTAATAGAACTGGTAACACCTTACTTATTAATTTAAGTAATATGTTAAAATAAAAAGCACAGATGGATTGTTCATGTGCTTAATTGGTATTTATAATTCATCTCGTGCTTGGTGGCGAACTGAAATTTTGCTATACACAAACCATCTCCTTAATGGAGTGGAGGCTTAGCAAAGCAGTGAGACATTTACAGGCTTTTAATTTACTTAACAAAATATATTATCAAATTGAATATATAATTTACGTTAATATATATGTTAGTTTCGTGGTGAATAATAGTCGTAGGCTAATTAACTGAATATCGAAGCTGAGAATGGTTTTAATCTCTTCATTTGCATGTTAAAATACTATTTTTAGAAACCTTTTCTAGAAACTATCGGATACATATATATGTATAATTATAAACGTGCACCAAGTTTTGCATTAATTATAATATATTGTAACTGCCTTCTTGGTGTAGTCGCTACCGTTGATGACCTGCCCTGTCATCCTGAGAAGGACGGCAGCCGGGATGGCCTCTCGCTGCCGTACGCACTAGCGAGAAGTGCGGGGGGGGCGAGATTTGCCCCTGAGGAGAGCTCCGCCGAGCCACGAGCGGAACAAAGCACGGAAGAGGCCGCGATGCGTTATATCAACATGATCCCACAGCCTCTCCAATCCATGCTGAGGACGGCCATCGCAGTGGTTTTACTGGGTAAGAATCCCACATAACCCGGTTTCACCCCCATGGGACCCGGTTACCTTTCAGAAGGTTTCCAAAGACAAACGATCACAGATCTCGATGCCCTAGTTTCCAGTCGGCCAATAAAGAGTTGAGTTTTTCTATTTGGAATTTTTCAGTAGCAGAACGGAATCTGGAAGTTGGCAGTGATTACACTCCCGTGCCTCGGTAAGCACTTAGAAACATTGGCTCTATGCGTGTCTCTTTCTCGCACGATGCGTCCCAACATATTATGAGAGGAAGAGAAGGGACCTTTAATCGTCAATAGCGCAATGGTTTACGTGTCGTCTAGCGATGTAAAATTCGCAGGCTCGATGCTGACCCCTTTGTATATTGTCGTCCTCATTCCTAACACAAGCTTTACGCTTCATTGGAGGTAAATAGGAATGTTAGTCATTTTCTTCAAACGGGAATTGGTAATATTATTGCGCATATACTTGTACATTATCATATACATATGCCGCGTTGTTGGATTTTATAAAATTAACATTATGTCAATTAGTTAGGAACATATGCGAATCAAATGACCGGCAATATTTTCCAATAAATAACTTCTTCTCACCCCTATTTCCGCTATGGATGAAGTATTGTGTATAATAAATCTTCATTTATAATTTTAACTATTATTGTTATGTAAATTTTAAAAAAGTGTTCCAAAGGACTATATTTATGATAATAATTATATCCTGGGACATTATTCACACACGGCCATCTGATCCCAAATTAACTAGAGTTTGTGCTATGGAAACCAGACAACTGATATACTACTTTTCTTTTGTAAATATATACTTATATAGATAATTACACCCAGACTCAGGACAATCAGACATGCTTATGCAAACAAATGTCTGTCCTACATGGGAATCGAACCCACAACCTTCGGCGTGAAGGGCAAGTGTCTACCAACCACGCCAACCGGCTCCTATAATGATGTATGTGATCTATAGTTGATTGAAATTATCATCTCAAATCTTTATCATCTATCTTAGAAATGATATGATTTTCATAAAAAAGAACGTTAAACGGGTCCATACTAGACGAAATGTATATCTTGTATATTGGTTATCATAACTTTATATACCCAGTAGTTTGGAGATAGTCGAAAATTTAACAACATTTTAAGTGGAATGACGCGTCTCGCAAACTAAATCATAAACTTCGTAATAGATTTTAAAGTGTCTGTCTGTTATCTGCTTACGACGTAAATTAAATCTCCAAAATTATAAATGTTGTATGTTCTGGATGTTAGTATATATATATCTAATTGCGACTTATATACTTCGACGCCGGTTGACCAATTGCCGTATTTTTTTTAATTACATGTTAACTATATACATGTATTCCTATTTATAAACAATTGTATATTGTTTATAAATAGCCGAGATGGCCCAGTGGTAAGAGCGCGTGAATCTTAACCGATGATCGTGGGTTCAAACCCGGGCAAGCACCACTGAATTTTCATGTGCTTAATTTGTGATTATAATTCATCTCGTGCTTGACGGTGAAGGAAAACATCGTGAGGAAACCTGCATGTATCTAATTTCACTGAAATTCTGAAACATGTGTATTCCACCAACCCGCATTGGAGCAGCGTCGTGGAATAAGCTCCAAACCTTCTCCTCAAAAAAGAGGTGCGGAGGCCTTTAGCCCAGCAGTGGGACATTCACAGGCTGTTACGGTTACGGTACGGTATATATTGTTTAGTCCTTTGCAATATTTCTCTATTTTAGTATTTTTTTATAGAAAACATGTGGTAGATGATTACCAACCACACAACAACAATGTACTGCAAAATATTGATACTCTGTATTACTGTTTGAAAAGTGAGTAAGCCAATGAAATAACAGTTTTAAGTCTCTTAAATGGGGCAGTGTAATAAAGTATATGTTGTTATATCTCATTGTTGTTGGCACATTGAAGGTGGAGGGAATAGCTTATATTCATTATAGATGCACTTGTGCACTATAATCCTTTGCAGTTTGTTAGCGCAGAAATGATTTGAGAATTGTAAAGTTCGACCCCGTGAAATGGACATTTGGTATTTTGTGATCATCACTATGATAACGAAACACAATATGTTCATAAATGTTGACAACAAAAATTGTAAGATAATTAGAACAACCAATTATGTTATTATTATTAAATATCTGGTGTTTAAGCTAATTGAGATTTATCAAAGTACAGTACAGTAACAGTCTGTAAATGTCCCACTGCGGGGCTAAGACCTCCTCTCCTCACTTTTTGAGGAGAAGGTATGGAGCTTATTCCACCATGCTCCAATGCGGGTTGGTGAAATACACATGTGGCAGAATTTCAGTGAAATTAGACACATGCAGGTTTCCTCACGATATTTTCCTTCACCGTATAGCACGAGATGAATTATAATCACAAATTAAGCCCATGAAAATTCAGTGGTGCTTGCCCGGGCTTAAACCCACGACCATCGGTTAAGATTCACGCGTTCTTACCACTGGGCCATCTCGGTAGATTTATTAAAGTTATTCACATAAATTGTAATCCATCAACACGAAAAACGATAAATTTAATTTATTTATTAAACAAAGTAAAACTTTAATAAGCCATCGCTGACAGTGTAAAGAAAAACTGAAATGTCTTCGCTTCTAATCCATTTAAAGGTGTTTACCTCAAAGATATAAAAAACTTTTCATCGTCACGTTTGTTTGACCAGACAATGTTTGTTTAAGATCGATGGCGAATCTTCAGGTTACCGTCTGCCAAACATCCATTCAACGAAAAGGGATCAAAGCGTTTAGTCAACCCACTTGAAGTGCGTTTTACAATGATTTCGTTGTAAATTTATTTCTTTAGATTTAAAGAACAAAAGACTTTAAAGGACGTGACGTCATCACGTCATCTAGACATGACTATTAATATGTACCATTATTTTTGGCTAAATGCGGTAATTATTAGTATTATTTTTTAATAATAACAAATAAATTATCTTTTAATTTATTCCATTGATAAATTAATAAGTTATAAATATTTCTTCTTCTTTTATTAATTAAAAATCTTTCCTGGGTTTTTGTGGGTTGTAGAAATGGCGGTGGCTTTGTTCAAATTTTACAATATTTATAAATTGTAACAATCTATACAAAGAAGTAAAATTTAAGTTCGTGTCTGTGATATCTACTGGTGGTACGGCATTGTGCAAGCTCGTCTGGGTAGGTACCACCCACTCATCAGATATTCTACCGCAAAACAACAATACTTGATATTGTTGTGTTCCGGTTTGAAGGGTGAGTGAGCCAGTGTAATTACAGGCACAAGGGACATAAAATCTTAGTTCCCAAGGTTGGTGGCGCATTGGCTATGTAAGCGATGGTTGACATTTCTTACAATACCAATGTCTAAGGGCGTTTGGTGACCACTTACTATCAGGTGGCCCATATGCTCGTCCGCCTTCCTATTCTATAAAAAAAAAGTATCAAAATTGCTCATTTTACAAAAAACAATACAATTTTAAGCTAATACAGCTTTTAGCAAGTTATCAAACCGACGTTATACTATTCCGTCTCCACTGAGCTCGAGATAAAAACGGACTTGCGTTTGTCCGGATTTAAGTCCGCATTTTTCAAATAATAACTCAAAACACCGGTAGTTAATATCGGCTTAATTCAAACAAGATTTTATTATATAAGCTTGGAATTAGTATTTTCATAACTGCGAGCAGATGTACAATAAAATCAAGTATGTAAGTAGATTTTTTTAAATACGTTAATAAATATAAGCTCTTTATGAGTTAAGGATTTATTTCGCTTTTATGACCCGAGGGTCGCCGACTCTATCACGTACCGATCTGTATCTATTCGCTTACAAATATCTATTTTCCAACACATCGCATAATCAACCGTTATAAACTTAATGCACAATTGATATATCAGCATCATATAAATTTAATAGTTTCATAAAATGTTTGCGTGTTGAGACGTTTTAAATTCGTTATACAGAAGCGCTGAATGTTCTATGTAGCGACGCTAAAAGTTATACTATTATATTATACTGATAAAATCTAACCAAGCGAAATATGTTATCCATCACTTGAGACGTAAAACATAAAAAAGTGTTGCCATTTAAAAAACTTGCAATGTCATGACTTATGAAATTTTTGTTTAAAAATAAAATAGTAAAAGTTTTTACTGGTTTTAATTGAAACTGTGAACAGTTGGAATATTTAACCGACTTCATAAAAATGTTATATTCAACGCGTATGTTTTCTAGCTTTGTAATAGTAGGATGTTCTATTTTAGTCGCGTTTATTTTGTCTCTGTATGCACGTTTAGTGATTTCTCGGAAATATTTTGAATTATTTGATGATAAAAGCTGAATTCTATAGAGAGATCTCGATATGGTCCCATATATTTTTTGACACTGAGCATAAAATACACCAAACAGTATATTAAGTAACATTTTTTTTATCTTATTCTAATATTTTTATTACAGACCGTAAATTTAAAATGGCAATATTATATAGACATTAATTGTATTGTTGTACTATATATGTTTAATGGTAAGTGTCGCTTTGTAAATATTATTGAATGATATAATGAAATATGACGACTAAAATAGGCTTAAAGTATTATAAATTGAATCAAAGTTTAAGAAATCAAGTACAAATTTTATTATTTCATTATAGTCCCGAATATAAATTATAAAATACCAGTTTAGGCCAGTTACTTCGACCGCGTGTGACGTACCTCTGATATTTTCGAGGCGATCGGTTGAGTAGTTAAGACATAAAAGCGTAACAAGCCGTACCGTACCGTAACAGCCTGTGAATGTCCCACTGCTGGGCTATAGGCCTCCTCTCCTCTTTTTGAGGAGAAGGTTTGGAGCTTATTCCGCCACGCTGCTGCAATGCGGGTTGGTGGAATACAAATGTGGCAGAATTTCAGAGAAATTAGACACATGCAGGTTTCCTCACGATGTTTTCCTTCACCGTAAAGCACGAGATGAATTATAATCACAAATTAAGTACATGAAAATTCAGTAGTGCTTGCCCGGGCTTCAAACCAGGATCATCGGTTAAGATTCACGCGTTCTTACCACTGGGTCATCTCGTAACGAACAAACAAACTTAATTTCGCATTTATAATAGTAGTTTCGATTGGTATGTATGATGAAATAAAAAAGTATTTATAATTAGATTTTAAGATATGATAATGGAGTATTAATTTTTATTACAATTAAGATATAGATTTTTAAATACATTATATATTAAATTAAGTGGTTTCGAAATTATTTATTTCTTTTTATATATTTCTCTGTATTTAAATTTTCATAAAAACTTCAATAACATCAAGGATTAACTAGCGGCTGCGTGGGCGGAACCTGCAGTGCGCCTCTAATGAGGTAAAAATCTTACCTATAAAAATATTTTAAAAAATTAAATGTACTTAGATTTTTTTATCTTAGTGACTTTTAACTTAAACTTTACCAGTAAGAGCTGGGCGTGAACTTGCTTGGTTTTTTTTATTATTGTTACAGAGCGATATGGGCAAAGGTAGACCATTCTTTCGTCCCCTTCGCTCGACTGACATCCTATGTAATGAATAATATTTAAAGAAGCATTTAACAATAATTTATAATAATATAATTCGCACAAAATTAAATACAAATGATATGATATCTGTTTGCATCGGAGGCGATTCACTCAAATGTTACATAGAACGTTGCGAAAAAATGACTTTCAGTATTACATAAAATAGTTTAATATAATAATAATAATATCCTGGGACATTATTCACACACGGCCATCTGATCCCAAACTAAGCAGAGCTTGTACTATGGAAACCAGACAACTGATATGCGTCTGTCATATGCTATTTTTCTTTTATAAATGTATAGTTATATAGATAATTACACCCAGACTCAGGACAAACAGACATGTTCATGCACATGTCTGTCCTGGGTGGGAATCGAACCCACAACCTTCGGCGCGAAAGTATCTACCAACCACACCAACCGGCCCGTCAATATAATACAATATAAAATGTTTTACGACTGGACAAACCGCTTCCTCTTCAGATGATTCCTCTTCTTCTGGAGCATATTTCACTTTGAGTATTTTCATTTGGATTTTGTAGAAATTATTATTTTAAATATTTATCTGAAAAAGGCAACTATTATCACCTTAAAAATTAGTAATATTTCATTTGATTTTAAATGGGTATAACCAGTTTAAAGTTAAAAATAAAATATTGCATGTAAGCTTCATTAAAGGCCGTGTTTGATCATAAATAGAAAAATATAAATTTATCTCGATTTTTTTATATTTTTTTTATGATATAAGTAGGTCACCTGATGTTAAGTGGTTATCACTGCCCATTTACTGGTGGTACCTACCCAGACGAACTGGGTAGGTACTGCCCACTCATCAGATATTCTACCGCAAAACAGCAGTACTTGGTATTGTTGTGTTCCGGTTTAAAAGGCGAGTGAGCCAGTGTAATTACATGCATAAGGCACAAGAGACATAGTTTTCTTCTTAGTTCCGAAGGTTGGTGGCGCATTGGTGATGTCAGCTATGGTTAACATTTCTTACAATGCCAATGTCTATGAGCGTTGGTGGCCACTTACCATCAGGTGGCCCATATGCTCGTGCGACTTCCTATTATATAAAAAAAAAATTGGCGATGTATATTATATATTATGTAATGTTAACCATTTCCTACATCGCAAATGCGCCACCAACCTTGGGAAAGAATATGTTATGTCCCTAAATGTTATCAACATTGAAAAATCACGAAATGTTCTCTAATCCTAACATATTTTTTTATTTATACTGGTAATTCTATACTTTATTACGACGACATATTGATAATTATATATTTACAAATAATATAAGGCTGTAGGCTAGACTCTAATCCATACACTAATCGATTATATCGAAACAATCCTTTATGTGTATTTATTATTGTATATTTTTTGTTTCGTCGAGTTCAAATTGTGCATAGGCTTGACAAAGATCAATTTTACTAAAGCGTTCACCACCATGTACCACTAACAAATCTTCGACCCTAGGTAACGGATAACGATCAATATTAATTATTTTGTTTAAGGTTATTTTATAGTCTGCAAAAATTCTTATGCTTCCGTCCTTTTTGACCACTGGTACAATTGGCGTTGCCCAGTCCGAACGTTCGACGAGGGTGAGTATACCACAGCCTTACATTATTTGTAAATATACAATTATTAAATATATCTGCTCTGTTCTGATTTTTTTTGTGAAACCGACACTTAAAATTACTAAAATTCGATCCAATTTTAAAAATAACCTTTGTATTAGCATTCCTCTTTAATTGCACTATCATGATAATGAAAATATTTTTTTTTTAAAAGCATTTCGTTATCCGTATCCCTTCATACGTAGCTTCATGCAAAATAATGTATATAAGTTATAATAATGTTCTCCAGACCGATTTCGGCCAAGGTGACCAATCTCAAGAGAGATTAGCCAACTGCACAGGAGATATTATAGTACACAAGTGTGTGCGCAAGCACAGGTGCATTCTCTCTTCCCTAACTCTCATAATCCGATGGGACGGCAAATCAGGCGCAGGACCAACGGCTTTACGTGCTTTCCGAGGCACGGGAGTGCACACACTTTCAACTTCCAGATTCCGGGATGCTACTGAGAATTCTCTGACAGAAAAACCCAATAACTTTTTACTGGCCCCACCTGGGAATTGAACCCAGGACCTCCGGGTCTGCGGCCTTACATCAAGCCACTAAACCAAAGAGACAGTCAAAAGTCAGTCTGTCTGACGTGTATAATATATAAAAGTTATATATTATATACGTCAGACAGACTTTGAGATGAGTTTGGGGATTCTTTCTGTTGTAATTAAGAACGTCCATTAATTACAGCGTTTAATTAAGGTGATGATTTACGCTTAATTATTTTATTCTCTGCCGATATTGCCTTTATAAACAGAAATTAACGATGGGTTAAGAAAAAATCTAATTTTATCAAAGGAAATGAAAAATCTTTATTTATTTAAATAGATTAGAAACGAACATTCTATGGCTTTGTGCGTCTAATGAAAAAACAGAATACTTATATGATTATTCTGGTGTCTGATTATCTGTCTATCACAGGGTTCTCCGAATCTACTGAAGAAAGCAATTGTAATTTTGGTAAACGTATAAAATTATTTAATCTAATAATGGTTATGTAACGCACATATGTGTTAATAAAAACCCTAGAGTTAGATAATACTGCAAACAAATTGTGTACATGTATCTTTTGGGTGTGTAAATAAATTATTATTATTATATATGGGTTTTTGAGTCCCTTTTGGAATATATATATATAACGAACCGAGCGGTACTGGAACAGCGTTATGGAATGAGCTCCAAGTCTTCTAAATAAGAACAGATTACGTATTTTTAATTATTTAGTAATAGCCTGTGAATGTCCCACAGCTGGTCTTCTTTCCCTTTTAGGAAATGGTTTGAAGCTTATGTTTCCAAACGAGATGAATTGTAATCATAAATAAAACACATATATATTTAGTAGTGCCTGCCTGGGATCGTAGTTTTACGCGCTTCAACCACTGGGCGATCGACTCATGTTGTTATTTAATGAAATCGGTAAAAACACTACCATTTAAATATCAACAAAATATCACCCAACTTGTCTTATATAGTAGCAGAACTTGTAAACAGATAACTTTAAACAAGATTCTTTATATAAAATGACAATAATAGCTACTTCTGAGCACTAACGATGCTTTTACCTCTCGGAAGGTGTTCGTGTAAAATAAAATTGAACGGTCCCCGGCGGTCTCGAGTGGCTTGACCTTAATACGCGTACATTAATGTTTCACACTGAAAACTAACTCAATAACTCTAACTAAACAAGTATAAACATTTCAAAAAACATAATCGAGTATACTATGCACTTAGAACTAAATTTATTATTTTGGGCATTTTATATTTTGGATTCAGAACACAATTAAGCAGTTTAACTCGGGGTAACTTTCACTCCTATTTGATAAATTAACCGAACGTTTTTATATAATGAAGATTCATTAATACAAATATGCAAATGATATACCTAAGAATTTGACATATGTATTCAGCACATGAAAAACTTCATCCGTGCAGTGACGGAGAAAGAATACATTTCACTGCCCCTCTCTTTCCCATGGGTGTCGTAAGAGGCGACTAAGGGATATCTGAGCGACCATCTGCTCATCTGGTGGTAGGATGCTAACATCCGCCTGGCTTGTTACCACCGTACGCATGGTGAAAAACTCGTGAAGTGGCTTGCAGCCGCGTTTCGAGGTCAGCCAGCGTACAGCCAGAGCCCGAGCGAGTATTGCCGCGATGGGTGTTGGTCCAATTGGAGACGGCTGTTGAACCAATGCCGGGGGAAACTGTATTGACCTGCCGGACAGGGAGACCCGAAGAAACGGCTGTTCCGCTGGCCGCCCGTGGCATAGTACAGGGGCCCGAGCGTGCCTAACCAGCTCGTGAGGCTGCCCCACCAGGCCACGCATAATCTCGGGGTGGACCGTCGTGCCGGTTGGTGACCGGTAGGTGGGGTCCCGGCGGCCACTTCCGGGGGGGTTCGGGGGCCCTTCCGTCCGGCGGGTCAGTGTATTTTTCCTTTTGGCAATCACTTGGGGAAACACGCCTCCACACTTTGCCCATCTCTATCGTGGTAATACATTGCTCGCTTCACGTCTCTTTTCCATTTTATTTTTCCCAAATGGCGCAACAAAACAGAAATAACGGTCGTACAGCGGTGCACACCCCCACCATACCCTCGCTGTTTGAGGTCGAGTTCTCTAACATCCGAGGACTCCACACTAACCTCAACGCTGTCCACCACCATCTCGAGACAGCACGGCCAGCAATGTTGTTTCTCATGGAGACACAAATACTCCGTCCTGCCGATAGCAGCTACCTTAATTATCCCGGCTACACGCTTGAAGAATCCTTCAAAGCGAAAGCCGGAGTATGCTTGTTCGTCAGGACGGATGTTTGCTGTCACCGACTGCGCTGCTTGGAGGACCCCTCCTTCTCCATGTTGGTGGTACGTGTGGACCTGGTTCGTCAGAGCCGAGTCTACGTGTGCCTCTACAGATCCCACAATGGTGACTTGGAGACAAGCCGATTATTTGACCATCTTAGTCGGGTGGCAGATGCTGCGCAAGAGCAATTTCCTAACGCGGAATTGGTGCTTTTGGGGGATTTTAATGCTCACCACGAATCCTGGTTGAAATCCCTCAAAACTGACCATGCTGGAAGGACTGCTCATGCTTTTGCTCTTACACATGACTTGACCCAACTGGTTGATCAACCCACCAGGATCCCAGACATTGATGGGCAAGCACCTTCTCTACTGGACCTTCTGCTGACTTCTCACCCGGTGGAATATCAGGTTGTGGTTCAGGCTCCTCTTGGCTCTTCGGATCACAGCCTTATTTCTACCAGAGTGCCACAGGGAAAGCTGCCGCCACTAGCGGTATGCAAACGTAGCGTTTGGCACTATAAGTCGGCGGATTGGGACGGTATGCGCGATTACTATGCGTCGGTCCCTTGGAAGGAACGTTGCTTCAGTGGGAATGACCCGACAGCTAGTGCCGCTGCTGTTGCTGGCGGGATCATGCTGGGAATGGAATACTACATTCCTAGCTCAGATCTCGTCAGTAGGAGTACGCGTAACCGTTGGTTCACTCGTGAATGTGCCGATGCTGTATCATCTAAGCAGGCGGCATATCGCAAGTGGATCAACGGCTGCATTAGCGGGGCATCTAACATTGATTCACTGAAAGCAAACTATAATAAAAATTCCAAGTTCTGTAGAAAGGCATACACGAGAGCGGATGCACAGCGCATTGTACAGATTGGTCATGACCTTGTTTCGCATCCTAAGGGCTCCCGTAGCTTCTGGCGTCTGACCAAGTCTGTGCAAAACAATTTCTGCCAACCTTCGCTGCCACCGCTCAGAAATCCGGACGGATCGCTAGCTCACAGTCCGCAAGAGCAAGCTGATCTCCTGGCTAAACTCTTTGCCGACAATTCCGTCATCGATAATTGTAGTGTACTGCCACCTACAATACCTGCATGTGGCCATACGATGCCTGACATTAAAATCAGGCAACGTGATGTGCGTTCGGAGCTGCAATCACTTGATGTACGGAAAGCTAGCGGTCCCGATGGAATACCAGCCATAGTGCTGAAGAAGTGCGCAGCGGAGCTGTCTCCTGTGTTAACGCGCCTGTTCCAACTTTCTCTCTCTTCGGGAAGTGTGCCGGAGGCTTGGAGAAGAGCTAATGTGCAAGCGGTTCCCAAAAAAGGGGATCGGTCTGACCCGGCAAATTATCGGCCAATAGCTATCACCTCAGTACTTTTTAAGGTGATGGAACGGATTTTAAACAACCAACTGATCCATTACCTAGAAGATCACTCTTTAATTAATGATCGTCAATACGGGTTTCGACCAAAACGGTCCACAGGTGATCTTCTAGCGTACGTAACGCACCTCTGGGGTGAAGCTATCGACAAGCATGGAGAATCGTTGGTTGTCAGCCTCGATATCTCCAACGCTTTCGACAGGGTCTGGCACAGAAGTCTTCTCTCCAAACTGCCGGCATATGATCTGCCTGCTCAGCTATGCACCTGGATTGCCAGCTTCCTACACAAGCGTAGCCTTCGTGTTTTAGTTGATGGTTGCGCTTCTCAATTCTATGTAGTGTATGCTGGGGTCCACCAGAGATCTGTGCTATCTCCCACACTCTTTCTTTTGCATATCAATGATATGCTCTCTCTTGGGAACATACATTGCTATGCAGACGATAGTACAGTGCATGGTGGATACCACGGACGCGCAGTAGCTGGGCGAGCGGAAATTGAGGAGAGGCGGAAGGATCTTGTCATTGAACTCGATAGGACGTTAGAGCTCATCGCCAAATGGGGCTCTGATAATCTTGTTGAGTTTAATGCCAAGAAAACACAGGTATGCACTCTCACGGCGAAAAAGTCAACATTTTCCCCTCTTCCCTCCCCCTGTGGTACTCCGCTGGTGATGCAAAGCAAAATCACCATGCTGGGGATTGACGTTCGCTGCGACCTTAGTCCAAGGGATTACATCGAGGCTCTTATAAAAACAGCTTCACGGAAACTCGGAGTTCTGAACAAGGTGCGGCGCTTTTTCACGCCACAACAACTGTGCCTGCTGTACAAAACACAGGTACGGTCTTGCGTGGAATATTGCTCGCACCTTTGGGATGGCTCCGCTAAGTACTTGAGGCCTTGGACCGGTTGCAGCGACGTGCCGTACGCATTATTGGCGACGTAAAGGTCACAAACACCCTTGAACCTTTACAATTGCGTCGTGAGATAGCAGCACTGAGCGCTTTCTATCCACTGTATCACGGCGAGTGCTCTGAGGAATTATTTTCTCTAATTCCTGCTTCCCCCTTCCTTCTTAAGTCCACGCGAGCTGGTTCTCGATGTCACCGCCTAACTGTGACATCAATTCCATCGCGAACAAAGAAATTTGGCAACTCCTTTCTTTGTCGCACTTCCAAAAAATGGAATTCCTTACCAGCTCACGTGGTCTCCTCTTACAACCCGGGTTCCTTCAAACGAGGCGTGAAGAGGCATCTTGCGGGCCGGCAAGGCGAAGGCGGCTAGTGCAGAACGTTTTTCCCGTCTGTACTGGCCGTCGTCGCGTTTGGACTCTACTACCACTTACCATCAGGTGGAGTAGAGTCATTTGCCCTCCCGGCGAATATAAAGAAAAAAAAAAAAAAAAAACTTATGAAAAAAATGACTCAAAATACGAAAAATTGTACTCAAGTTGTTTTTAAGTTTTGTAGAACACACAGCCTTTACAGGACCTACTTCTGGGTTAAGTTAATTACATCCAGCACATGCAAGTTTCCTCATGACGGTTTTTTCTGTACATGAAAATTCTTTTTCTTTCTTTCTTCGCTTAAGACTTATGCTCTAACGACTGGGCAATATCAGCTGTCTAGTTTTTTAGAACAAAATATTACGTATTTAAAATTAACATTCACAATTTGTGTCGTTCGTTTAATTTATGACAACAATTTTCTTATTGCTAAGTCCTTGCCAAGTATGTAGAAACCTAATTTCTGCATGTGTTATTAATCTCTCTTGTAAATATGCCAACGCCAACAGATATTCAACTTACTCCGGCGAACTTTCGAAACCTTGCTCGTAAACATTTTATAGAGTTTCATCAATTCGGCTATTGTAAATTTCCATTGGCAGTCTATTTAGGACGGCCATAAACGCAATACACGATTCACGTTATTGCCTCTCTAAAATCAAGTAGACTCATACGTGTAGTTGGAATACTCTTAATAAATTTATGTGATATATTATATTTGTTCAAATGGAACGATTTCATTATTATCAGTATCAATTTTTTTAGTATTATTTTTAGTAATATTTCAAAGGTGAAAAGTTTGTTTCTTTAAAGGCTTCAATGTCAGGATCCAGATGTCAGAATTAAAAAAAACCCTTGAAATCATGTTAAGGTATCGACTGTGTCGGATTGTCATCACATCGGATTATGATAGTGAGGAATTTGATAATACACCTATATTTGCGTACACTCTTGTAAACGTTGCTTAGCAGTTGTTTAGTTAAACACAAAAATTTGCTCTTTCTATTATTTTTGATTTGATATTCGAAAGAAGAAGACACAGTATTGTTTAACTAACCCCCTAAACAAGTTTTTTTTTAACGCTGGAAAAATACGTTTCGCGTTTCACTGTTCCCGTGGGTCCCGTGGGGGTATGTGGGGCTCGCCGGTGTCCAAGGCGCCGAGTGCGCCCCGAGCATCGGAATACCCACTAAAAAACCAGCCACGCGCCACGGGATCGCTTTCGCATGCTACCGTGAAGTAAGGTATACCTGCGCAACTGGTTAGTCCTTAAAGTCTAATAGTACGGTTGTTATTCGTATTCTTTAATATTTATTCAGTCGCTAGCTTGCAGGCGACCTTTGTTTTTTGAAGCACGTACTGTGATTCAATACGTGTCCACTCTCACGAATATCAATTATTTATTTGCAATATTTACTTTTATATCACTCTCACTATATATGTATTGAACAATATGACGTCATTATATAATAAGATTAAATACATAATAAAATATATCAATGGAATTCTCATACCCCGTTATTCAAACGAACAGGCTTACATAATTGTTTTCGGGATACATAAAATATAATATTCGTTTAAGCAATGTTCTACATTTATTCATCAATCATAAATTCTTTATTTTACTTATTATGTATCTACAAATATTAAAATTCGTATTTATTCATTTCGAAATTGAGACACATTTGAGAAATGGTGAGTTAAATACGTACGTCTCACTTACATTTTAAAAATAATTTAAAAATCTTATTATCTTTTTTTAAATATTTAAATTAAATGCAAATTTTGACTTGAGTCAACGTCTACATGCAGGACCTAATTTTTACATATTTATTTTTAAAAGAGTTTTCGTAAAATGAGACTGTTCTAATTATATAGTCACGACATTATGCACATTTTTTGTAAATATTTATTTCGTGCTATCGTAAATTTCAATCTTGCTTTATTATGATGATTAAAAAGTGTTCAACTACTAACAAACCTTTTTTTAATTTACATTCAAAGGTACTTATTTCTATACTTTCCAACTACTCCAGGGTTTCTGTTTTTTTTTTTTTTTTTAATAAAAATAAATAATGTGATTGACCGTATGCACAATAAAGTTCTAAAGAATTTATAACAGTAAATGTCATTTCAAACTGAGCAGACGGCATTAGAGTGAAGTATGTCGTTTGCGGGAAAACTTGTCCTAAATATAGTATCGAGATTATTTCTGACTTCACGTGTCGCGCTATCCCAAAATCTAAACACATTACGAGTATACTGTATACGATTTGAACGTTTATTGTGTGATTTTAACCAAATGATCCTTAGCGAATTAATTACGGTAATAATTGTAAGAAGTTAACCGTTTTAAAATGTTCATAAATCCTTTTTGGTGTTTTGGTGATGTTATTGCGATTTTTTGAAAATACAATGATTAGAATTGATTTAAAAGTATTATTTACATTGCTGGTGATAGCACGATGCGCTTTATCGAATCAACCAAATGTTGGTAAGTACCGTGATACCTAATACTTTGAGATAATAAAAATGAAATACATAGTTTTTTTAATTGTTAACAAAGTTGATAAATAAGCGTTTCAATTGGCTATTAGGATACCAATAAATGCTTTTAGCAAAAGTTTTCTTAACACCATATTTTTTTGGTCTAGCGTGATGAAAAAAATGAAAAACGTCTCGGTTCCATATAATTAACATTAATGTCGATTATTTTCCTTAAAACAGCATAGTAGCAGCAAAATTTAACAAATTACTTGATTATACAATTGTAGTACCAATGTTATGTCGTGTATCTTGATACAAAATGAAGTTTGAAAAAGGTTTTTATGTAATGACAAAAATATTCTTTTTCTTTCTCTGTATTAAGTAATAGCTTTTATTTATTGTTGTTAGTCTTTTTTATTTCAATTGTTATGAAGTGTTTTTGTGTCTCTTTTTTAATGTTTTCCTACAATTATTTTAATGGAAAAATTCATTATTATGATTTCATGTCGGTCCTTCTGTGATTATAAACTATTTTTTTAATCTTAAGACCGATCTTTTCATGTCAAACTGTTAATTAAAGATCATAATAATGAGAATATAAGAATACATTTTTCTTGGATATAATCACACGAAAAAAAAATCAACTTCAACCAACGAATTAAGAAATTAATTGTTTCTTAATAAATTGTCGTGTCATTTTCAAGTAGCTTAAAATTTTGACATGATTTACTCATCAATTTTAAGTTATGAAATTTTTTCATAGTGCTATGACACTAAATACTGGAACAATTTTCAGGTGGCATCTTTTACAGTAACGATGAAGATCTAAAAGTCGCTATGACTGTTAGCGCAAAATTATTTAACTTTACAGCTCTCATAAAAGAGGTCAGCAAACGAGGGGACATTCTTGAGATAACTCGTCACGTCTGCGATCTAGCTGAAGTGAGACACGTTCTGTTAATCCATTTCTTGTGTCTGTAAAATAAACTTCTCATTTTATTTTTAAATGTATGATTAAATATTATGAACACTAAAAATGTGGTAGGACAGTCTTATCGGAAGTTAAAGAATTTAGAACCAGGCAAGAACTACAGAGTTGTCATGTTAAGCACATTAATGTTGAAATTGGTCTCGTGTCGTCGGCCTTGAAGTAAAACATCGCGAAAAGACCTACATATAATGGAATTCTACGATATGGGTATTTTTTTTAATGTAATAGGTAAGATGTAAGTCACCACGATGAGAACCATAGTTTTTTGAGCGCGTCGAGCCCTCCAAAATACAAGAAGGAATTGAAACCAAAACATTTAATGATAATAAGTATTCAACTGGTCCTAATTAGAGCATAATCATTATTTAAATTTTGAAGAAAACTTATTGAAATTTTATTTTTTTGTTGATATCATTAAAGCGCTTCAATTGCTACGAAACGACTCTGGTTGACAAACAGAAGATTAGGCGCTGGTCTTTCTTATCTTTGCCTATTTAATATATACATAGATAATAATAACATAGGGATAGTTCATCTTCGCTTGAAAAAAAAAGCCAAAATATAAAGCATCTGTGTCATTACAGAACGGCGTCGTTGGAATTATAGATGGATTGGGCGGCAAAGCGACAGAACACTTACAGGGAATATGCGACATTTTAGAGCTTCCTCTTATTAATATTCAACACAACGATTTGTATGTGAAGAACTGGTCGCTTATCAATTTATATCCAAGCCCAGTAGCATTTAATATGGTACGAACATTACATATTACAGAACTGGTAACTTATAGATTCTTAACATTTTTGACAAGATATTATAATGCATACAGTAGAATCTATTCCATTTATTAGACATGCCGTTGATATTTAATTTATATTACCAATTCTATCTATTATTATACTTATTTATATGACTAATCAATATAACTAACTCCATACCATAAATTAATGATGTTTTATTCTAATCTGTTTCAGGCTTTAGAACAATTAATAACAAAAAAGGAATGGTTGAACTTTACGTTATTGTACGTTAAGGGCCACAGTTTGTCACAGGTGCAAAGTTTGATGAAAATGGGTCAGCCTACCGAGAGGGTTACAGTCACGGTGCGAGAATTAAGTGGCAACGACTACAGGTAGTATTATTATCGCTAGAAAGACATATTATAATTAGATTTCTCTCCAATTTTCTTCCCCGTATTTTTACAGTTTCTTTGTTAATTTTCTCATAATCAAACTTCAATGATTCAGTTTAACGAGAGAAAAGACCAGAAATACAAAACTATTATTTCTTTTAGAATTTGCAGTCATAAAATTTAACGTCATTTATGTATTATTTTTTTAGGGAAGTGTTAATAAACACGAAAAAAAGTGGCCACACAAACTTCGTGGTAGACTGTCCTTCAGGTTACTTGGAACAGATCCTGAGGCACGCGCAGCACGTCGGCCTCATGGCGGACGAACATTCATATGTTTTCGTGTCACCCGATTTGTTTACTCTGGACCTTCATCGGTATAGATATGGCGGTGTTAACATGACAGGTATAGACATTGAAATACTCGTATCAAACTTAAACAAAAGAAAATAATAATCATATTATTAGTGGGTTTTAAGTGATGCAGTGCTATTATGTTAGAACTCACTTAATTTCTTGGTTGACAACCTACTTATGGTTATATACTATTATATTTTAATGCGTGTATTATTCAAATGTTATTTTTTAAAATAGTCAATGTCGCTTATCACTGTCTGACATTACACGACCGATTTCTGTGGTGAGTTTCGAGTTTGTTCTTACATATTTATATGTCTTAGTGTTGATGTGTGTAAGTTGATATTGAAGCAGTGACACGCAAAATCAAAATTTCCAAAATTATTTCTATGTATATAATGAGTGTTACAAGTGTTGATAATTCATTGTATCTGACAACGGTACCTTAAGAACTTTCTGAATGAAACATAATTTAAAAATCGAATGTGAAACAATAGTCTGTGCAAGACATATTTAAAATATGGCAACAATTCCTATCATTTACAGACTTGTTATTTATTTATATATAAGAAATATAAAAATTCCCTTTCGATACCGTAGACGTCACGTCGTAAAAAAAAGATTTATCTAGATATTTCTACAGATATCAAATTTTCAGAATATAAAGTGTAGACAATCACTAAATATTATTATCACCTTGAAATTTTGGAGATTTATTTCAACAGTCCTAAATTTATTATTAGATCATAAAACAAGTTTAATTATACTTGTATACCACTTTATTATTTACTCGTATTAATATTAAGTAGTTCACATAAAATCGAAATTCCGTAATATGGAACCATAATAATTACTGATCAATATTAATTACTAATCAAACCAAATTTATTTTTGTGACAAATAGAAAATATTCTAGAAATAATAATTACATTTGATGTTAATGATTAATGAACAAGCAATTGTAATGTAAGCAGTCTTAAAGAAAATAAAATTAAACTTTATAAATAAAGATATGTTTCAAATTATCCGTTGAGTGATTGATACATTTTCTTTGTAATAGTTAACAAATTATTTCGTGACAACAACATCATCAACTTATGTTACTTAACAAATGGATAATGGCCAAGTTTACTGTCACACCACGCGTTTGTGATAAAAGTTCATGTAATTAACTTAATTCACAAAAAAAAATGTATACTGCGTTGTGGAATTGTTAGAACTACTTTCTGAAGAAAGAACTTGCTAGTACGACGTTGTGCAAGCCCGTCTGGTTACGTACAATCATCATCGAGCGCCAAAGAACAATATTTAGTATTGTTGTGTTCCGGTTTGAAGAGTGAGTGAGCCAGTGTAAATGCATGGTACACGAGACATGATATCTTACATACAAAAATTCCGTATTCCGATTCCGATATGAATATGTGTGTTAATGGTTAATGTTTCTTACATCGCCAATGTCTCGCCGGTGGTGACCACTTGCCATCAAGTAATATATTTCATGCAAAAAAAAAATTATTATATCACCGGACATCTTATAGCATTTGAGACAAAAATCATAGCAAGTAATTTTTAACATCAAAATTTTATGTATAACTGTGATCGAATCTTAACGCTCTCGCTGTCAAGTTACAGTTGATAGCGTTCGTGTCTTTTGATTGATAAGGGAGATAAATATAAAAAATGCTTAGAATTGCCACGGTGCTGTATAGATGTTGAGTTTATCGATTGTCGATTGCGTTGACACAATAGCAGTACTATTCTAAAAGAACTCACTTCATTACTAACGCGTGAAATGTTGACAACCAACTTATGATGATATGTTTTTTTGATGCGTGATATACTTGAAATGTTACAATTAATCAATGTCGCATATAACTTTCTGGCATTTCACCACCGATTTCTCTGTTTGTATTAATTATATATAAATGTATATACTTCCCGATGTGTCCTGCAAGCATCTTAATACAGGATTGTCTGGAAGAGATCACTTCTTTATTTTATTTTGAGTTAAGTTTTTTGTTTTATTTTTTCCTTTTTCTGTGTATGCAATAAAGATATTTATTTATATTATTATTATTATATTGATTGCCTCGTTGGTCTAGTGGATAGACAGATTTAAGACCCCAAGTGCAGGGATCTTCAAATCCCAGATCGAGCCAATAAAAAGTTATTGGGATCTTCTTTCGAAAATTCTCAGTAGCCCAGAGTCTAAAAGTCAGAGTGTGTACACTCTCGTACGTCGGAAAGCATGTAAAGTCGTTGATCCTGCGCCTAAACTCTTTCCGGTCCTGTCAGTTTGTCGTCCCATTGGATTTTGAAAGGTAGGGAATAGAGAGTTCCCGTTGCGCACGCACTTGTACACTATAATATGTCCTGCGCAGTAACTAATGTCTCTTGAGATTGGCCGCCGTGACCGAAATCGGTCCAGAGGACATTATTATTATATTAAGTATATTTAATATTTTCAGGATTTCAGCTAATTGATCTGTTAATGAAGGAGCAGCTGTATGAGTTTATATCATATTACAATGAGGAGTCAGGAGAAACTCTAGCACCTGAAAATCTGAAGACTAAGGTTGTACTTATTCATGACGCTATTTTAATGTTATACCAAGCAATGACAAAGGTGAACGTGGTGCCGGCGAGTATTAGTTGTGATAACTACGAGTCCTGGACTTATGGCACGACATTGCTTAATGTTATGAAAACGGTACGTATATAAAAAAGTAATATATACTTATACCAGATTTCGCCCGCGGCTTCACCCTCATTTCAGGAGGAGGGTCTTTAGCGGAGTTATGTATAAAATAATATAAAAAATAAATAATAATTAAAGTATCCTCTGTCTAGTTGCTTTCGCAATGGTAATATATAGATTATTAGTTTGAAGAGCACAATATCTATTACCTCGATTTGAATATTTTAATTTTCGTGCATTAGATACCCTATCGATTGAAAAAACTACGCAGAGTTGTTAGTACAAATATTACAAATCTATGAAAATGTATGGAGTGTATGTCTATATTTGCAAGTTGCAACAACCATAATATAACCATATTTTGTTTGAAAAATGACGAAGTCATTTTTATATTTATATGTATTACACAAGAAGAACCGGATCAATAATAACTGGCGCTAATTTTTACTGCTCAATAAAAAGAATTAAGTTTTATTTCGTTAAAATATTATTATTTCATTTCATTCTAATTAATATAATATTTTTGAATATTATTCTAATTAAGGGCTAGTGGATTTTTTGTCTATACACAGACATAATAATTTTATTTTTTGTGCTTTAAACTGTTAAAATAAATACGGTTCCAGAATAAAATTGAGGGTATTACCAGAAATATGATCTTCGATGGCTTCGGTCAGAGAAATAACGTTACAATGGATATATTGGAGTTAACGCCAGCTGGAAATCAGACTGTAAGACAATTTGACAAATACTTTTGAAAAATATCGATTATAATTATCTCTATACTTTTTTTTAATTTACGTCATTTTTTACCAGATAGGTACGTGGAAAAATGACGAGCTTATTATATCAAGGCCTTACATAACAGCCGCTGAAATTGCATCGGAAACGATTATGAGAAATAAAACTTTCAAAGTGTTAATTTCTAAGGTAATAATATTTATATAATTATTGAAATACTTACCTAATTTAAAATATAATTTTACGTATTATCGCGCTTGATTTAATTCTTATTTAAGTAAAGTAACAGATTATAAATGTCCCACAACTGAGCTAAGGTTTGGAGTTTATTCCACCTTATTTGGTGCTGCTCCAATACGGTTTGGTGGATTATGTTGGAGAGATGCGACAGGTTTCCGTACGATTTTTTCCTCCACTACCTAGTAAGGGATGAATTCCAAACACAAATTAAGTGCATAAAATTAACGTGATCATTGGCAAATTTTATTTTTAAAATAATCTGAATCATTACAGCTAAATTACATCCCCGAATTTTTGGCAACATTGCCTCAATGCAATCTCATTTTGAATTTTTATTTGTTTCATTGGCCGAGTAGGTCATGCCACAACGTGGTTACCACTTGGCTCGTTCAACTTTAATTATAGCAAAAATATATACAACAAATGTATCTCTTATAGACTGCGCCATATGGTTACGAAAAGAGATCTTCTAATCATCTAGAGGGCAATGATAGGTATGAAGGTTTCACAATAGACCTGATTGAAAGAATTGCCGAAATATTGGGTTTTAACTATGACTTCGAACTTGAAGATGACTACGGTGGGTTAAATCCGACAACTCATAAATGGACGGGCATGATAGCGAAACTTAGTGATGAGGTAAGAAAAACAATCTATGGATTTTAAGTGTCAGTATATCTTATAAATAAATTGCATAGTTTCTTTTTTGGAATCGATAGAATATTTACGGAGCTTATGTATTAAAATGATAGTCTTAGTTGAAATAGTAGTCTAGTAAAATAAAATAGAGCCAAAAACTGATTTGATGCTTTGCTTTTGACCAATTAATGTCTCGAAAATCATCAGTTAGCCATAGCAGCAAAAGATGATGAATATAATGACTTTTTGTTAAATTTAATAGTATTAATGATATTCAAATATTAAAAAAATCTATATATAACTTATATATTACAGAAAGCAGATTTTGCTATTTGTGACTTTACAATAACAGCAGAGAGGCAGAGCGCAATTGATTTTTCCACACCGTTTATGACATTGGGTATTGGTATACTTTATAAAGAACCCAGTAAGCAGCCTCCAGAAATGTTTTCTTTTATGGCCGTGTTTTCTAAGGAGGTAACGTATTTAAGTATTTATCAATCACAAAACATCCGTAAATAGCCCAGAATGGGGTAAATGCGTTTTTTTATGTTAAAAAACGTCTTTGGATGTATTTATTTTATTAATTTTTTATTGTTTATTCATTTCTCAACTGCGAGTTGATTTACATGTGACTCTGGGTCAATTTTCGATACAAACTTTTTCACAATGTTTTACTTTACCCTAAGCTTAAAGCCAATTATGACCACAAATTAATCACATGCAAGCTCGAAAATATAAATCCGCACATACAAGCGGTTACCGATTAAATCAGTTTAATTCAATTTATTTGTTTTAAACATAATTAGTACATAATTAGTCACTATAATTATGACGTGCGAATATATTAACTTAAAATATACATTAAAATTATTTTAACTTAATTACAAGAACACATTACATTAAAGTTCTTCATTTGAATAATATTTATGAAATTGATTAAGCCAACATTTACTGAGCCAACTCGGTTCAATTTTTTTCGTCTTCAACTTCTGAATAACTTTTACGCTTAAAGACATATTTCTGTCACGTTAAATCATCTTTCAAATTTCTAAAGAAAAGTTTGCAAAAGATTTTGACGCAAAAGATTCTCATTTTATTATTGACGAGTTGGGTCTACCATTATTCATGTAAACTTTAGCTATGGCTACACTTTTATATTTTGGCATGCTGTACAGACCTTTGTAACGAAGTCAAATACGTCGGACAAACCACAGATTTTACTAATTGTATATTGCATTTCAAATTCACGTAAATCTTTTAAAATTTAAACGCTATCTTTCGATTACCTAATAAACGATCGCAATAAAAATATTTCTTGACATTATGTAAATATCATAATGTCTAACTACATCCATGCATAAGCTATATACTTGGCAATATAACTTCATTGATATTATGGCAAATTTATACTGTCAATCCCGACGGTCGAGAAGAAACCCTATTCGAGCTAATTAAAGTTATATGGCTTTACTAAAAATATAATTGTCACTAGCAGAACTGGTATTAAAAGAAATTGGCTAAGTAACATTCCATTACCTCAACACGTAAATTATTTAGCATGATCTTTCCTGACCAATTGGATTTCAAGCCAATCAGAGTTGGGGTTAAATCGTTATATAACCGACCCCTAGCTATAAGAAAAACGAATAATACTTGTTAAAAAAATGTCACATTTATCACTTCTTATAATTTCAGGTATGGTATTATATGATGTTTGTACAAATTGGTTTGGGAGTAATTATGATATTCGTCGGTCGGATATCCCATAAGGAATGGCAGAATCCCGTCCCTTGTATTGAACAACCGGAAGAGTTAAGCAATCAGTTCAGTTTTGCGAACTCGGTCTGGCTTATCATTGGATCCGTTATGCAACAGGGTTCTGAAATCGCACCCATGTAAGTAATGATATTCAGTAACAGCCTGTTAATATTCCACTGCTGGACTAAGGCCTCTTCTGCCTTTTTGAGGAGAAGGTTTAGAGCTTATTTCACCACGCTGCTCCAATACGGGTTGGTAGAATACACATGTGACATAATTTCAATGAAATTAGACAAATACAGGTCTCCTCACGATGTTTTCTTTCACCGTCAATCACGAGATGAATCATAAACACAAATTAAGCACATGAGAATTCAGTGGTGCTTGCCCGGGTTTGAACCCACGATCATCGGTTAAGATTCACGCGTTCTAACCACTAGGCCATCTCGGCTAATAACCTGGGTCAGAATGATATTCATTAAACTATATATTCCCTACGACTCAAATTTATAACAGATTTGTTTTTACCGTATTACCCGCATTTTTGACTTATCTACTAAAACTGTTTTCTATTCTGTAGTTACCACAGCACATGATCGTATATATAGTGAATAGTGATAATTATTACATTGAAAGTATACAGCAAAATAGCGTATATACGATACTAAGTGATTTCTTATACAAAAGAACTGCTGGTTCATCACGTATGTGCAATTTCTTTACGATTAGTGATATCGCGATGAGATAGAACTACTTTCGCATTTATGATATGGTTAACATATTACATACATTACTGTTAATTAATAAAATGAAGTTAGTATACAACAAAACAAGCAAAAGTATATAAAAACAAACAAACGATACAGACATTACATGTACGAGTTATAGAAAAAAACACGAAATTAATTAAATTATAAATGAATATAAACCTAACATAACTTTTATGAATATGGAAAGCTTTAAAGACCACTACCGATTCGAATTGAGTCATATTTTTGCGTTCGATAGTCCGTTTTTTTCGGAAGACTAGGCTATATAGTTTCACGTTAGAACCCTGATTGGTTATTAACCATAAACGTCAACCAATATGACAAAATGTATGAAACAGGCGTGTAAAACCCAAAATTTATGCAGGGCTATTTATACATAAGAATCTTGTAGATTATAAATTTTATTATCATGACATAAATAAAATACACATAAAAACCCTTTTGTACAAATTATGACCGCGTGATGGCTTAAAGGTTTAAAGTCATTTTATATGAATACTGAAATGGTTATTAGAAAAAAAAAGTTTGATTATTAGTGACTACTGAGTTTTTATCGGTCGTTTTCAATAAAATCTTCACTTTAAACCTGTTTTAGATTCGCATTAATTTGATGTTGTAAAATGACGATTCATAGTTATTCGTAAAAGGTTATTTGAATGTGAAATAGTATATTTGGATATCGGCTAATTTAGTCAACAGAGATTCCCAATAAGTCACGACTTTACAATCATTGTATTTCGAGGTTTTTTTTTCCAGTGCTTTGGCTCCACGTATAATAACCAGCGTGTGGTGGTTCTTTACGATGGTAATGGTGGCTTCTTATGTGGGCACACTCGTGGCCTTTCTTACTGTAGAAAAAAATGTCCTGCCATTTGAAAATGTTAAAGAACTTTACGAACACAAATCCATTTCCTACGGAGCTAAGAGCAAGGGGTCAACGATATCATTTTTTAAGGTTTCGTATATTTTATTTTCATCACCATTTTTATATTTACCCGTCTCGATTCTGTACGGGTGAAATAATAATTTAATATTTTTTTTGTTTACAAAAATCTTGGCCCAAAACTTAATTTAAGCCATCCACTCAAACATACATATTATAAATCTTTTGTAAATGTGCATTCACTCGACCGGACCGATTTTGATGTTTTTTGTAATGTTTTAAATGTGCATATAAACATATAATTACATTGTATCGTTATTGTACATTAGTTACCGGTTATTTATACGTTACGAGCCGTTAATAGCTCCGAATTATAGGAAATGTTTTTTTTTTTAATGCTTAGGAATTATTCTTCGTTGACATCTACCATTTACACGTAAATCGTCTATTAATTTCATGTACATTTTTCAGAACTCATCTGTTCCTGAATATAAAAAAATGTACGAAAAAATGGAGAAAAACGGTTGGCTTGTGGCTGATAATGATATAGGAGTCAAATTGTAAGTACTTTTTTGTAATAATTATAAATTAATTCTGATACTTAGAGTTATTACGATTCGAAGCTAAATTAAATTAGCTTTTATTATTTTATTTTTATATAAAAATAAATGACGTGACGTTTTGTCCAAGTCATTGGTGTATCTTGTCTGCATGATTTTATTTCCAAATTTAAGATCACATTAGCTTATTATTAACTAATGTGTACTTTATCCTATTATTGAGGTTTATATATTTTTAAGCTTCTATTTAGTTTCACCGGTCCCGGTGTTTGTAATCAAATCTTGCAAGTTAAATTTGACCCTACTCCCGGTTTCCCATTGAACTGAATTTTGGCACACTGGTTTGTTGCTTGTGCCAAAATCAAAATCAAAACCAAAATGTACGATTACCTAAATGCTTCTATTTTCAATCCAATATGGCGGCCGCCACAAAATAGCGGATTATTATTTCCACATTAACCCCTATAATATGGGTATCAATTGAAAAGGCTTAATGAGCGAAACACATTTATTAATCAACAAATAAAAACTTATTAAAAAAATATATATTTTTCGTTTATTTTATACAAACTTACTTTGTTGTTGCATGCAGAGCAGAGACAAAGACATATGCATTTTTCATGGAATCTACCTCTATAGAATACACCACCCAAAGACACTGTGATCTGCTCCAAGTGGGTGGATTGCTTGACTCCAAGAGTTATGGAATTGGTATGAAAAAAGGTAACAATGACTTTGTATAACGCGTAAAATTTATTCAATCAGAGTTTTAATAGATAAATTATTACAGGTTCCCCGTATAAAAAATACATAGATGAAGCTTTGTTGAAACTTAAAGAAAGCGGTGAGATAAAAAAGCTCAAGGACTTATGGTGGAAAGAAAAAATGGGAGGGGGCAAATGTAGCGTAAGTCTATTTTACAAATATAAATTATATAATTTAAAAAAGCTCTCACCTATTTTATGGAGAAAGTTTAGAGCTTATTATGTCGCAGTGGTTCCATGCTGGTTGATGGATACGTGAATCAAAATTTCATCCGAGAAATTGACGTTCCTTTAAGGCTTTTCACCGACCTTCATCAAGCCCATGATTAATTATACTTTGTTTACATCTTAATCGATGATCGCGTGTTCTAACCCAGCCCAGGAACACTGAATACGCTTTTGATTTATTTGTGTTTCATCATATTGTACACGGCGGTAAAGGAAAACAAAGCAGAAAACTATATAACAAAAAATGTAATAAAATTCTGTCACATACATTTGAATCCACCAACCCGCATTGAAGTAACGTGGTGGAATAAGCTCCAGTCAGTCAGAAATTCACAGGATATTACGTTTCTTTTACTTTTGTACTTAGTGGTGCTGTACATTAACGCATCTGATTAAGTTGAATCTTTTCACGGTCGCCTTTCGAGCTTATTAGAAGATTTCTATGTCTAGAAGTTTTATATAGCGCACAAGTTGGGTCGAATAATTTATTTACAAAATCACTTGAAGAGATATTGAAAACGGGTATTAATAAGTTAATATTTAAATTCGTTTAGAACATCATTTATTTTTATACACTATTAATCCCTGGATGAGTCGAAGGCAGATGGGATGTAATGACAATTTTCTGCATACAAAAAGATTTATTACTTTGCAATATCCATTTTAAGGCTGATAAAATTAGATGGTGATAAATTAGTCTGTTCCAACCCTCTGATATATGTTTTTGTAGAATACTTCTTTAGGAGTCATATATTTCTTGTAATAATATATTAGTTTACGAAATTCAAAGTATGAGGTTCCATGAAGGAGTTTTTTGACCCTATAAAAAGGTTAGTTTCAAGCTTTCAGCTGATCAATGTCAAATTAACAGATACTTCAATCTGAATTGTTATTGCTTGTTGGTAGTCGATGACGCAACATGCAACCAAATATCGTTCAATATTCAACGAGATTAGTTAATCTGAATTTGACAAATATTTTAAAAACATCAGCGCGATTCTAAGTAAGAACTCACTTCGCACCTCACTCGTTTAACGTTGAAAATCGTTTATATGCTATTTAATGCTTGTATCTTTCTAATGATATAATTATTACAGTCAATGTCGCTTAATACTTTCTGTCATTAAACGATCGTGTTCTGCGTTGAGGTTCGAGTTTATTCCTACAAAAAAGATCTTTAGATATCTACAGATTAATTTTCTTAAAAAAATCATTGGGTTTATTATATTTTCTTAGGAAAAAAGAGATGAAGAACAGAAACAATTGGGAATGAAGAATATGTTGGGAGCGTTCGTAGTCCTCGGCGTGGGTTGTTTGATTGGTATATTAATTTCAACACTCGATATGTTATGGGGTGTGTTCAAGAGATCAGTTAAATATAATGTAAGTTCAAAAACTAGCAATACTGTATACTTTATTTAACGACAGACATATCACAACGATAGCAAGTTTAGTGAAAACCATAAGCGGGAAATATTATGGGACTATCAAACTAAAGTTCGAAATAACAAATGCTTATACTGTTACCACAAATTTCTTATTGTCACGATTTATTAAAATCTTGCAAAATTATTATTTTTTTTTAAAATGTTAATGCCAATTAAAATCTTCTCAATATACAAAATTATTTACTTATATTTATTTTAACGAATTTTAAGATGCTTTTTTATTTGGATACTTTTGAGTTACGACTCGTACATAATTCTAACATTCAGCAAAACTAATCATTTCTTGAATATAGTAACCGCACATGAGTACTTCTTCTGCTGTTAATTTTTGTACCTTTAAAACATTAATTGCCATAGAATGCGAAACCCAAATTAGAAACCGATTTATTTGATGTAATTTTAACCGCCTTGAAAGCAATATAGCGAAAATGACGTCCTACTATAATATTGTTAGCTAATGGAGATTTGTCTTAATTATTATATCCTTTAAAAATATCTTTTAACCTTTCAGACGACATTCAAGTATGAGCTGATTGAAGAATTAAAATTTGCACTTAAATTCAACGGAGATATCAAACCACTCAAGCGGCCGCCAAAGACCGGCAGTGGTAGCGCCGAAGCCCTAGCTGACATAGAAGGAAAGGACGAAATCACATCACTGCGGTCGCTCCGGTCAGCTAAATCCAGTGACTCACACAGGACTCACCACTCACATTGTTCAAAGCATTCCTCTGGGGGCTTGAGTGTAGCGTTTGCTCGACGTAGAGATTATTCTTAAAATATTTAATATATTATAATAATCAACATATATTTCTGATTTATTTACTTTGAGTATTTAAATAAATATATACAAATAAAAATGAAAAATACTGTACTAATCTTGACAATGATGAATATTAACAAGATTGTTAGCGGAATTTCCCAATTGAATCGCAATACTGATTCTCTGGGCAAATAAGGAACCAACCCTCCTGTTACTGGAAGCAATAAGACGGGATGTAATGTCTTTGTTTCTTACACCATTACTCCAAGTACAGTACAGTAACAGCCTGTTAATGTCCCACTGCTGGGCTAAGGCCTCCTCTCCCTTTTGAGGAGAAGGTTTGGAGCTTATTCCACCACGCTGCTCCAATGCGGGTTGGTAGAATACACATGTGGCAGAATTTCAATGAAATTAGACACATGCAGGTTTCCTCACGATGTTTTCCTTCACCGTTAAGCACGAGACGAATTATAAACACAAATTAAGCACATGAAAATTCAGTGGTGCTTGCCCGGGTTTGAACCCACGATCATCGGTTAAGATTCACGCGTTCTTACCACTAGGCCATCATCTTACCATTACTCCAAGTACCAAGTGTCAAATGTTAAACGAATATAATTTAAATGATTCTTATAATTTGAAGGCTAAATCAATACAAATTCGTTTCATTATAAAATAATTAATAAATATATATGTATTTGTTCAAATGATACAATTTAAATTTAAATTACACTAGACTCCCAAACTAGTAAGCTTTAAACAGATTAGCTGACAAAAACCAAAAATTTTGAATCCTGGGACATCCTGGGACATTTTTCACACACGGCTATATATATATATATATATATATCTTATCCCAAATTAAGCTTGTACAAAGCTTGTGCTATGGAAACCAGACAACTGATATACTACATATACTACTACTACTTTTTTTATTTTGGAAATACATACTTATATAGATAATTACACCCAGACTCAGGACAACCAGACATGTTCATGCACACAAATGTCTGTCCTTGGTGGGAATCGAACTCACAACCTTCGCCGTGAAAGGCAAGTATCTACCAACCACGCCAACCTGCTCGTCAAATCATTAAAATATTTTATATTATGCTACTGTCAGTTAAACAATCAGAGAATATATGGTAAAAATATTGTAAGATCAAATAATTATTGTATGTAATACAATTATTAATACGACTTACCGTTTAAAAACCAGTCGCTAGATCTTTTAATTAAAATGTATATTCTTATATCACTTACTATTCCTCGGTCTCAAGTACTGTAATAAGCAAAACTGACCGTTTATTAAAAAATTTTATATAATATAGGTTGGCGGACGAGCAGATGGGCCACCTGGTGGTAAGTGGTCACCATCGCTTACATCACCAATGCGCCACCAACCTAGGGAACTAAGATGTTATGTCCCTTGTGCCTTTAATTACACTGGCTCACTCACCCCTCAAACCCGAACATAACAATACCAAGTACTGCTGTTTTGCGGTAGATATCTGATGAGTGGGTGGTACCTACCCAGACGAGCTTGCATAAAGCACAACCCCCAGTAATACATTTAATTCGTGTTTATACATATTTATTTAAATGAATCATAAATTACTCTGTACCAATTAAGTTAAAACCTACTATTATTGTTTACTATTCAAGAAAGAAATTATTATCTCAAGAATTTATCAACACATATCTATGGCATAATAACATTCTGTAACAAGTTTCATTCCTATAATATATAATGCGAAAGTAACGATGTGTCTGTTACGTCTTTACGGCTATACCATTGAACTGATTTTAATGAAATTTGGTACGAAGCAAGCTTTGACCCCAAGAAAGAACATACGCTTGTTGTGAATAAGCATCTTCCAGGCAAGCGCGCTCCAACTTAGACTGTATCATCACTTTCCATCAGGTGTGTTAACAGTCAAGCGCTAGCCTATATATTTAAAAAAAAAACGCTTTTTTACCTAATACCTGACCTTCATTTTTCTCTAGAAAACTAATTTTATAATACATAAAAAATATACGTCACGTCCATTTATATAAATAGTATTTTTTTATGTACTGTATAAATAAATAGTAAATATAATCCCGGTATCTTTTAATGGAAGTATCTCCTAACCTTTATAGCTAATGGGAATCTGTTATAAAAGCATTGGGAGGTTATTTGAACGTATAAAATACACCTGAAAGAAAGTATTTACGTAACCTAAAAAAACATTTATTATTAAATTATAATTTTCAATAGTCGTTTCAAAAATACCTTTTGGTTTTTCTACCTCGGCTATCATTTCACCTTCTTATATTATTTGTTGTATTAATATTATTCGGTACATTAGAGATGTGAAAAAAAAAAAACAACTTTACCAGGTAAAGCTATCTATTGACTTATGGTAGGGCTTTGTGCAACCCCGTCTGGGTAGGTACCACCCCCTTATCACATATTCTTTTGCCAATAGTCGGTAGCGGCTTATGTAAGGAAAAGTTAATATTTCTAATGGTACCAATGGGCGGTGACGACTTCCTATTAGGTCCATCAATCCGTCTGCGTACCTTTATTATAAAAAATCTCTCGTAGTGTATAATAAAGAAGTTGTTTTATTTGAAATTTTGTAGAATTTAATTAATCTATTAAGTAACTGTTACTTAGAAAAGCCGGTTGGCGTGGTTGGTGGATGCTTGCCTTTCACGCCGAAGGTTGTGGGTTCGATTCTCACCCAGGACAGATATTTGTGTGCATGAACATGTCTGTTTGTCCTGAGTCTGGGTGTAATTATTTATATAAGTATGTATTTACAAAAAAGAAAAATAGTATATGTAGTATATAAGTTGTCTGGTTTTCATAGTACAAGCTCAGTACAAGCTTAATTTGGGATCAGATGGCCGTGTGTGAAAAATGTCCCAGGATATAATAATTATTATTATTAGAATAAAAATACATAATAATTAATTTGTGTGTTTTGTGTTATTGTTAATATAAGTAACTTTAAACAATAATCTTTTATCGTAGTGAGTTGAGATAACGTATTTTATTAACATTCTATAAATCTGCATAGTATTGAATGATAAATACGGGCATTATTTCAGTGTCGCCTCGAAATGGACACCGACCTCCGTGACCACGACTAGAATCTTTCACCGAGCTTCCATTAGCAGAACAAATTGCTCGACAAAAATGATTACGTTACATCTCATGTCCTTTTATAGAGCTTATTAATTTTATTGCAGCTATCCTGTTATTTATTTATTTATCAAATAGAAAGCCAACGTTATATATTCATAAAAATATTCGTTATTGCACGTATAAAAATATTTTAACAAAATATATTTAAATTATAGGCTAAAAAATCTAACTAACGAAAAAAAAAACAAAAACATCTTTAACATAAATAACTAAATTTTGATATAGATATAAACTAGTGCATTATAATTTTAATTTTAATCTATACATTAAAAGTTAAAAAAATATATTTGTTCGTTCATTTTTATCAAACCTTAATATGTCTACACATATTTATAAAAATGATATCTGTGACGTGTATACAAATTTCGGAACTGTTTAGAAATTAAATAAATTCTGAGTGATCATGAACATTTCATGATCATTATTTAATAATATAAAGTAGTATAATAATAACAATAATATAGATTGGAGAAAAATGATTACAGATTGATTTTGATAATAAATAAATTTGTAACATTATCTAATGACGCAATTATTTTTAAAATATTTCTTTAAAAATTCCAACCCGCATAAACCTAGAATAAGTATATAATAAAATAACTGACTTGGTTTTACAACGACTATTTCCGGTGGTAGAAATGCGTTGCACACTTACGCGATTTACCATTGTATTTTTTAATATTGACGTTTTTGATGTTTATGTACGTTGATAATTATGATGTACGTTTCTTAAGTACTTCTATTTGCAAAGAGAGAAAGTCTTGATTAAAACTTATTTTGATCAAGTCACTAAGTATATTTGTCTTTCAAAATTATTACATGTATAAAACTAAGTGTAAATAATATATTTATTGTTTTTTTTTATTCTTCTTATGTCATATGTGAAAATTGTCTGCTGTATTTGCGCATTTTCGCCATCTGGACTGCATTACTTTGACGTCTACTGTGAGCTGTGTGGTGAGAGTGACTCGATCTTTCAGAATGTGATGTTTGTGCATCGAGTCTTTCATCTTCTCTAGTAGATTCTACGTCGTCTTCTTCCTTGTCGTCATCTTTTTTAGAGCCTTTAGATCCACTTCCTGATGACTCTCGATGACGAACGGGCTTAACATCACCACTAAAGCTAAATATAAACTTCAGCTCGGCTATCAGTTCATCTTTGAATGAAACCTAAAAATTAAATACACATTACATTATTCTGATTTTTTTTTTACCATAAGCGAATAAATAGAAAAACCACTGGTAAAGCGGATTAGACTAAATTGAATTTTCAATTTCAATTTTATAAAAGACCGAAATGACAAATATTCGATTTATCACGTGACCAACAATTGAACATTGCAAAATGTCGTCGACAATCGCTTATTTATAAATAGTAGTATATTTTAAACGAATAATATATTATCATCGTCAATCGCCTCGATAATAATTATTACTGTTGAATACATTTTGTCTAGCTGCCCTCAATACTATACAAAATATGATGTTAATAAGAATTTAACTTTTAATTATTAAGATAATTTTGATTGTCAAATTTAAATAACGAACGTTTATCTTTGACATTTCCAACGAACGAAAATATATCAAACCTTGACTTTGTGAGAGATCATCCATACATTGATAGTCATTTCTATGAAAGCACAAACTATAGCTAAGCCGGAACCAGCTGCCAAGACAATAAACACTCCACCCACATTCGCCAACACCAATGGTTGAGCATCGCCGCTACTTGTGTCGTCATCCTGGAAATTTTAATATTTCGTTATAATTATTAAAAATTATTTTATCAATGTTGCAGATTATTTTGCGCCACAATTGTTTCTTCGCGATGTTTCCTTCACCGCCATGCACTAGAATTATAGACACAAACAAAGCTCAAGAAAATTAAGTTTGAACACGCACTCTTTAGTATAAATTCACGTGTTTTACCTCTAAGACCATTTTAGCTCATAAACATATATAAATATTGAAATATCATGACATAGAAAACCGTTTTTATATTTTTTTTAATTACCGCACAGGCACCACCGCCTCTTTTTTCCTTCCACCACTTATCCTTCATCCTCATGATCTTTCCTTGCTCCTGTAGCTGCAATATTGATTCACTCATAGGTTGTCTATATGGAGAATCTGAAAACACAAACGGAGCAGATTGTTTTGTTGATTGTTGATTGATTCAATGCTATTAAGGACACTGGTACATAAACAAAAACGGTATGAATACGTTTCATTAAGCATAAGCAAAAATAAGGTTGTACATACTTTTTTTCATTGCAATGCCGTATCCTTTGCTATCTAAAAGCCCCCCCACTTGAGCAACGTCGCAATTTCTCTCCACCATGTACTCGATTGACGTCGACTCCATTAGAAACGCGTAGTTTTCATCTTCTGATTTTACTCTAAAAACAATATGTTCAACGTAAATAATGTCCTCTCATAATCCGCTTGGATGGTAATTGGAAAACTCTTTTATCTGATCAAGTCACTAAACAAAGGGGCAGTAAAAGTAAATATTAGTGTTTTGAAAAGGTATGTAAATTTACAAAGGTCGCTTACCTTTCAAGCCCGATTTCATTTGTTGGTGTCATCAATTCAGGATGCGCGTCCATATACTGATACATTTTTTGATAAAGTATATTATCTGACTCCTAAAATAATAAATTGAAATAAAACAAATGGTCTCCATTACAAAAAAAAAAATAATAACACACCCTTAAGTCACCTTGAAAAAACTAAAAGTAGCGCCTCCTTTCTTTGCCCCATAAGTTATGCCATATGGATTATTCGACAAATCGGACACACTTTTAATGGCATAAAATTTTGACTCAACAGTTAAAAATGCAGCAAGGTTAGCTGTATATGACGATACCATAATGAGAGTAAAGAACCACCACATACTACCAGCCATCCTCGTTGATACTGCACTAAATTAAATATCGTAAATATAAAATATATAAATGATCGTGTTTATATCTTAATTCTATCTGATGTAATAAATCTATAAACTTTTTGTAATTAATGTATATTGTTATCAAAAAATGTTGGCAACTTGTCAACTATTTTAGTATAACTGCATAACTGTCCATAGACTTGATATCATAAAATTTATAAAAAATCCTAATACACATATTAAATATATAAGTAATTACATGGGTGCAATTTCCGATCCTTGTGTGAGCACACTTCCTAGGGTAAACCAAAATGAATTTGCTATTGTAAATTGATTATCCAAAGTTTCTGGCTCTGCTATACATGGATATGGATTCTGCCACTCTTCCGGTGCAAACCGTCCAAGTATGAAGAGCAGTACCGATACGCCCACATACGCCCCCGCCAGCCAGCCCCAAACCTTAAAGTGAAAATCGTTTTATTTTTTATTACTCGACAGTAATTATTTAGTTTATAGGTCGTGATAATAAGTCAAGATATGCGCAAAATATATTATAGCGCACAGCTGAATGCAAACACAATAATAATTGCACTCTATTCCTTCACTCTCATAATCCGACGGAACGACCAGAAATATTTCAGGTACAGAAACAACGGCTTACATACAAAGTAAGCTGTTGCTGATAATTCCTAGACAGAAAAACCCAATATTTTTTCAAAGTCAACCTACTGGGCTAGCCACTGGAGTCAATAAACAAAGTGCGGCATAATTATGTACATTTTTATATAACTAACCTGGTATGAAAATGGAGATATAAAAGAGAACAAGTCAGGAGGTTGCTTTGTTGGTTTTTTGTATAAGATAGTTATGCCTAAATTCATAAACGGACTAGTAAAATCGACAACTTTTTGTCGCGCTGCCGTTATCGTCAAATCAGTAATCGCAAAATCGGCCCTCTGAAAGAGAAAAAAAGATCAAATATACATAAAAGGATACACCGAGATATTAAATACAATACAGTTGTTTACCATGTCTGACTTAAAATTATTAATATGGCTAAGGTATATTTCAGATATAAAGGTAAATAATGCTATTTACACCGTTCATTATCTTGTCCATCATTCCAGTCCATTTGCGAGTTTTAGAGTCATACGAGCCGTAAACGCCGTCGGCTTGGATATCGAAAGTATAGTTAAACTCATTCATCTTTGCTAGTTCTTCAATGATTTCTATACCAAAACCTTCGTAGCGTTCGTTGCCCTCTAGCTTTTTAGAAGACTCTCTCAGCATTCCGTAGGGTGCACTCTGTAAAATTTTATACATTTTTTAAATGAAGATGAATTCGTGTATAAGCTTTTGTTTAAGATTTACATACCAACGCAGTTAGAACAATGAAATGTTTGCCTTTCATGGATTCACTTCCTTCCTGTTCTACTGCTGGAATTATTTTTCTAGCTTCACTAAAACCGTCTTCCGTTGTCCAAGTCCCGATCTATTGTTAATGTAATTAAATATTAAACGATTAAAAATATATTATGCATTAAAATATTTATGGTTACAAAAAATATCATATACCTTTTCAAAACCATGGGCCATGACCTCAAGCACATCAACTTCTATATCAGAACGAAAACCTTCGTCATCAAATTTTATAGTTCCTGTCAAACCATCAGTTTCAACCTAAAAAAACAAAGTGCGCTAAACATTTCAAATATTAAGAAAAAAACATTACCCCTAAAAACAATTATATTGAGTTAAATCGAATTTTAAATTAAATCTGAATATAGGAGTAGTATATACGCATAAAAACAAAAAATATATATATTATTTATGTTCAAATGGATCGTCTTTGCAAAAAAACGAGTATTGTATGTAACTAAAGATCGCTTACAGTTCGAAGGTGATTAATAACAGTGGAGCCGAATGACCAAGTCTCGCCGCTGTCACAAGTAAAATTTGCGCCTTCCTCTAGACCCATTGCCGTGATAGCCGACGTATACAAAATAACTGAATCGTACATTAAAGCCAATTTGAAATCAAGATCATTTTCTTTTATAACATTTTCAATGTTTCCTTCTGAAAGCTCTTTTACCTTTTCATTTAAAGCAGATATAAAATTTTGAATGTCTTCCAATTTTGGATCAAAAAATCGAATTCCTGTAATTTTTTTAGAAATATCATTTTATATTTTTATTACAGAAATAAGTTATCATTATGTTGCAGAAGATATGTTAAAAACTTTAGAATAATAAATATAATAAAATACCTGTGATGTTAGAACCACCATGTTTATAAGGATTAATGTTAATTGTTTGAAAATCAGGATTCATAATAATATAGCTATGCTCATCAGACATTATCCCGACTTGTTGAGCTTGTTCTAAAAATTGAGGTAATTTATCTTTTCCACAACTTACTAAATAATTAACTGAACTAGAAGATTTAATTGTTTTCAATTGGGATCTAAAATATATACAAATTTAATTTGCTTTAATTAAATCAACAGTGCATTTTATTTTATTAAAGTCCCCATATACCTGTAATCATCACCATCTGGAAGTTGTACTATAGTCATTAAAATATCTTCTTCTGAGTCTAAATCTTGCATTGTAACTATGCCGTCCAAATCAGCCAAATGTTCGGAACCTTCATATATTATTGTAAACTCTGTCCAACCTTTCATTCTAATTATGTCAGCAAAAATCTAAAATTAATATTAGTTTTAATTATTATTATATATATTAACTTAAAATTAATTAATTTATTTATTTGTAAAAGTACACTTAAAACATACATATAAAACATTAAAAAAATGAATTTATAACACAATAATAGTATATCTAATATGCATGTCAATTACAAGTGTACATAGCACTTCCTATCATCTAATCAAATTCGAATTAAAAGTAACAAAAAATCGTCAGTAAGTTTTAAAAATGTCAAAATTAAATAATATATTTATGTCATTGTTATAATGAAAAAAACAATCGGGGATATCATAATTGAAATTATTAAAAGTATTAAATTTAAATTATTATATATATTATTTGCAATCATTACCTTTGAATAAGATATATAATGAGGATATAAATTTATTGCAGACCAATTTCGGGTTTGCGTTTCAATCGGCTCGACAATTATTTGTGGAATTTCAACAAAATCTGCAATGCCCTGAATATGTTGTACTGTAGTCCTGGTTGTAGGCCCAAATATTGCAAATGTTGAACTCTATAAGAAATTGCACGAAGTTAGAAATACTTTTATTTTTAAAGTCAAATGTGTCATACATTGTATTAACCTCCATAAGTGTGCACATGGCATTTTCAGCTTCAAGTAAATCACCAGGTGAGGTTCTTATCACATTCCCCACAAATGGATTCTCGTCATTCTGAGATACTGCATCAATGGCAACGTTAAAAGCTGCTTCGTATAAAAAGCTTCCATCATCAAATATTGCTCCTAAAAAGTTTTATCGTAAAATATACAAATCTTTCTAGGCTTCAATATGAAACAAATACAGTTTCTAAAGTTTAATTAAACACCAGTAAAATAATGAAAAACTTACCTATTGTTCTTTCTCCTTGTACATTTAGCAAACAGTTTACTATAATAAAGTATACGAACCATTTTAATTTCACATACATTCTTAGTCACGTTCATTAAATAAATAATCACGGCGCGTTTAAATCGTGTCGAGCGATGACTTTTCATATATGCGTTAAGGGAACATTGGCCATCTCGAATTAAAATACCACACCATTATATAATGTAAGTGTATTATTTTTGGAACTATTCAATAGTTTGTAACGTACACCTAATTGTGTCACATTTCTAGTTAGTTGGCCATTGCATAACATCGGCTCGAAATAGCCAAACCGCCGATTACATTTGTGCATTCGTAGTGTCATACTACAGCACTGCAACTGCTGTTAGTTTAAATTTCATGAGTAAAATATAGGTTACGTAGTATTTATACTCACTGAAATAAAAAATTAATTAAAAATAAACATAGTATATGGTAATTCCGTACCAAAATTGTTGACAGCAAATAAAAAAATATTGGAAAAATTTTGTGATGATTGTTCCGTACAATGCACCATCTAATACATATAAAGTACGAAAATTTTGCATAGTTAAGCTTGCGTGTCTCCAGCTGATACAGTAATGGATTTAAATATTTTAGCAAGGAAAAATTGGTTACAGTGGAACTATTTGCTAAGAACATTCCCGATACACCACACATTACATTATATTTTTTTTTTGGCCTCACAGACTATCGGGCGTCCGCCGCCGCAGGACTAAGATCCAAAGTTCGCAGAGGTGAGTGGCCATCCGCATAGTCCGGGGATATCGCACGATATCCTACAAGGCGGCAACTGTCCTAGCGCGCTTTCCGCCCTTGGATATTCTGGCGGATATGGAGGCGAGGGTCTACCAACAGACCCGCATCCTACGCCAGAACAGTGAAAGCGCGCCCACTTCGAGTGCGCTCGAGGTGTTGAAGTGGCAGGAATACCGGAGGGCTCTTGCGACGTGGCGCGACCGTCTCTGTGAAGAACGGTACACACGCAAACGCGTGTGTACCGTTCGAGCGATCCTGCCAGCCTTCGAAGCCTGGATGAGACGAAAGCGACGAGTCACCTTCCGACTTACGCAGGTAATGACCGGTCACGGTTGTTTTGGTGAATACCTGTGTAAGATCGGACGCGAATCGACGGCGATATGTCACCACTGTGGTGCGGACCGGGACACCGCTCAGCATACGTTGGAGGTGTGCCCCGCGTGAAGTGCGGAGAGGCAGATCCTGGTCCGTGAAGTCGGACAAGATCTGTCCCTGTGAGCAATCGTGTCGGCGATGCTTCGCAGGGAATCGGCGTGGAGGGCCGTAGCCTCCTTCTGTGAGACCATCATGGTTTAGAAGGAGACGGTGGAGCGGGAACGGGAAAGGGCCGATACTGCTCGGCGGAGACGACGATGGCGTCGTCTCGGCCCTCCCATATCCCAGACGCCCGGGGCTTAAAAGATAGGGCGTAACCCTGGGGCCGTGGATGCGTGAGGTGGGGGCCTCACGTGTCCTATTTCAGACGGCCCTGTGGAGGACGGCAGCCGTGATGGCCTCGAACTGCCGTACGCACTAGCAAGGAGTGCGGGGGGGCGAGATTCGCCCCCTGATGAGAGCTCCGCCGAGCCACGAGTGGAGCAAAGCACGGGAGAGGCCGCGGATGCGTTATATCAACACGATCCCGCAGCCTCTCCGATCCGTGCTAAGGACGGTCATCGCAGTGGTTTTAGTGGGTAAGAATCCCACATAACCCGGTTCCACCCCCATAGGACCCGGGTACCTTTCTGAAGGTTTCCACTGCGAGAAAAAAAAAGTCTGAGTTTTTTAGTTTTCCCGTCGCGTTAACGTAACTGCGATTTGTATGTACTTCATTGCGATTATTGTCAATAAATGGCTCAGCTTTCATTCTATACAAATTAACGAAACACTATCGAATAAGTAAAAAAACACTGATCGTTAAATATCAAATAATGATATGCGAATTTGACTTTAATAATTATAACACTGAAAGGATACACGCGTCAAAATGGCGTATCACAGTCAGTTGGACAAAACGTCACCAGTGTGATACGAAGTGAGCTCCTACAGAATAGCATTGCAGTATTAAAATTATTTTAATTATTCATTTAACGAATTAAACTATAAATTGATAATTTTTTGCGAACATGTGTTGTGTTTTCTTATTTCATATGAATATTTGTATAACATTATTTATTAAGGCATTTAAAAATATATATATATTTGGGTCCTCATCATCATAACTGTAAATTGGTTAAATAAATACTCGTACAAAAATCACAGTCATCCAAAGATCTTACACTCACTCATATGTACATATGCCATTAGACCAACGACGTAACGCGACTAGCCATAAGGCCGCAAATCCCGAGGTCCTGGGTTTAAAAGACAAATCGGGCTGAACTTTGCCAGCCGTGGTGGATTAACGTCTCATAAAATAATAAGAATAAATCGGGAATAGAAATATTTGCGCACACGCTTATGCTTGTATGTCCTGTACAGTTGGCTAATTTCTCTTGATATTATAATAAAAAGAAATTTATATATTTATCGCGTTTTTTTAATGGTTATTAAGTTCATCGATTAATATAAAACGTAAATACGAAAGTTATTCTTAATTTAAAATTGTTAATAAAATTGTATTTATAATTTGTCTTAGAAAGTAAGTTTTTTATTTCAAAATAAATCATGGTGCCGAATTAATCAAAGCATATTAACGTTGCGTTCGTTAATTAACAAGTATGACCATTTAACATATCTTAGCTTATAACAATTTAATTAATAACATATTATAGAACAAGACAAAAGCCATTATTAATTTAAAATGACAACATTATATATAGTTAGGAACTGCCTCGTTGGTCTAGTGGCTTGATGTAAGGCCGCAGCCCGGAGGTTCTGGATACAATTCTCATGGCTAATAAAAAGTTATTGGGTTTTTCTGTCAGAAAATTCTCAGTAGCATATAGTATCTAGCCTGGAGTCTGGGAATTGGAAGTTTGTACATTCACGTGCCTCGGAAAGCACGTAAAGCCGTCGGGCCTGATCTCTTTCCGGTCGTGTCGGATTGCCGTGCTGTGCCGTGCACCTGTGTTTGCGCACACACTTGTGCACTATAATATCTACTGCGCAGTTGGCTAATTGAGATCTCTTGGCCGAAATCGGTTGGAGGACATTATATGTATAGTTAGGAGATTCCTTGATCCATATAATAGCGTTGTTAAAAAAAACGCGTGCTAATTTAAAACCGCCATTTTGTTGGACAGAAAGGTAAGGTAATGAATTAATTATTGGTGTGACTTGTATGTTATTTGGATTTTTATGAGCAATTAAGTGAGCTATTTACATTAATTTGTATGATTTCTACTTGTTCTGTTTTTAAAAAGGCCAATTCGAGGTTTTTGTAAAATCAGTTTCACTTTGCTAAATATTTTTTATTAGTAAGTATTTGGAAGTAAATTAAATTTTTTCGTTAGAATAAAGTGGCATCTTTGGATGAAATCTATAAACCTCTAGTAATAAGATTCTTTATGGAACTCCACGCTTACTTTTGTGCCGCCTCGTTGTCTATGTATTGTTGAATGTATACACTAGATGGCGCTCTACGACGTATATTTTCCGCTATTGTCTCCAAGCTGTTTTCAACAAATTTTAATTTAACCATAAGACCACCAAAAGTGTCATTCAGTTAGGTCATGGTCAGTCAAACCAGGTAAAGATTAAAACGTCAAAGAAATTATTTATTTAATATTTCCAGTACTTAGTATCTTAAGTTTACTGTTGGTACGGCTTTGTCGAAGCTCGTCTGAGTAGGCATCACCCACTCATGAGATATTCTAGCGCAAAACAGCAGTACATGGTATTGTTGTGATCCGGTCTGATGGGTGAGTGTGCCAGTGTAATTACAGGCACAAGATACATAACATCATCTTAGTTCCCAGGGTTGGTGGTGCATTAGCGATGTAAGCGATGGTTAACATTTCTTACAATGCCTATGGGCGTTGCCAATAATATGCCTATGGGCCTTGGTGACCACGTACCATCAAGTGACACATATACTCGTCCACCATACCATACTATCATACAAAAAACTCATGAATAAAGAATTTTATACAGAAAATGAGGAAATACAATAAAATTCACAAGGACCAAGTTTTGAACATATATTAAAATATTTATGATCGAAATGGGTTTTACTTTAGCAATTTGTTACATCTAATTGCAAGAGCACGAAGTTCGACGCAAATTTATAAAACAATTCCCAATTTAAACTTTAACAGAAAACTGTTTCTATTTAAAAATAACCGTTCGAATATTTACTTGTGAGAATTTATACATTTTTATATTTATAATCGTTACAAGTAAACGTTTGATGAAGAAGAGCAACGACTGATTACTTATCGGTTCTTCTCTGTAGAATCAACATCATTGGTAGTTTTAAATTAATTATATCGTGTAAAATCAAAGGTACTTATAAGAACCGATTTGATTAAAGTTTATTTATTTACATATAAAAACAATTGTATGTAAAAATATAAAAAATTAACCACAACTATAGTTCAATTTATTGGATATTAACAAATATCAAACAAACTCAGTATTTTTCAACCAAATGTATTATTTATTATAAAATAATGCAAAAAATAAATTAGGAAGCCAGTCGAACAAGCGATCTTGATGGTGACCATTACCAATAGACATAGACACTGTATTAAGGTATACCACCAATGCGCCAACCATACGAACTAAGATGTTATGTCCTTTATGATTTTATAAACCATGTATGCTTGGTAAACAGACACCTTTATCAATAGACATTAACATTGTGAACAATATTAATCAACCTCTATCAACGCGCTGTCAACAATGGATCAGATAACGTCCCTTGGGTTTAATATGTGTTTGTTAATGAATTTATGAAGGTAACCATAAGGCATCTCATGCATAATAGAAATAGCTTTTGTAATTCGCAGACCAATCGCCATTTGAGCACAAACTAGTCTTATAGACCACGCATCGGCAAATGAAGTGTAGGGCGCTGTCCAGCCAGTTGGACAGATAGCCTTGAAAAGGTAACGAGACCCAAAATGATGGGGAAAGCCGAGAACCGGTAGCTATATTCAAAGGAACCTGTCCAGCAGTGGATTGCGCTTATGTGACTGTTTTTGACTATGAATAAATTTATAGTCATAAAATTGGTTATTTAAAAAAATATAACTATATGTTTACAATATCGAGAAGATAAAGAATGAAAAAGTCTTAAAATTTTTATTTCGTAATTTCTAGTGGTCTCAACACGGTAATATTTTATAAGCAAGATTTCCAACGGTTGTTATTTTGACGCGGTGCTGAAAATAGGAAATGCTGCTTCCTCGCCACTGCTAATCTCATATTTTCTGCTCGCTATAATAATTATCTCGAGTTGGATGATCCTATAAAATTTTTCTGGCGGAAACATAAAAATGCTTTTAAGAAGTTAATTAATAATGAAATATTTTCTTTTATAATCAAGTTTTAATTAGTTAAGTAAAAACAAATATTTAAAAATTGCTTAAGTATTAAAATTAATTCATTAAACCCTTTCGTAGCAGCGTAATGTTACAAATCCCCAACCATTACCGGATAATAGAGCTTTGTCCACCAGTGGACTATTTACAGATGTTACTTTTTTCTTTTAAATAAAGTAAAAGAAAACCGATACATGTAATTACAAAGTACATAGATGTTGGGCAAAAATAATAAAACTCATTTATTACATTACCAGCTGATTCATTAGAACGAATTCAAAGGTGAAAAAATGATTTGTTTTTAAATGGAAAAGTTCGGATTTAATTAGAAGATCATTTCTTTCTCTTCATGTAAATATAATTCTTATTACCATTATCTTAAGATTTATAAACCAATAGAATCCGAGTTTCTCGAAGACAAACCATGCAATGAAGACTTTTGTTTATTTGGTAACTTAGCCAGTAATTTATTGAGGCTTGATACAGAAAATGGTAAATTTATTGCTTCGGCCTATTGGCTAGCTTATGACTTAGCTAAAGTCCGCAGACAATGGCCCTTCAACCTCTGAAAATAACTCCGTCGAGCCACGAGCGGAGCACAGCACGGGACGGGCTGCGGATGCGTTATATGAACATGATCCCGCAGCCGTCCGCAACGACGGCCAGAGGTTAGTGGTTTTAGTGGGTAAGAATCCCACATAATCCGGTCCCCCTCTAAGGGAGCTGGGCACCTTTTGAAGGGTTTCCTCTGCCTGAAAAGAAACAAGGGCGCTGACACCAAGGTCCTGGATTCAGTCCCCGTGTCGAGAAAAAAAGGTCGGTGGATTTCCCGTCTCATCGGATTTTTAGAGTGTCTCTCATTATAAATATTGCATCAACATCAGTTTTAAATTTTGAAATTACATCGCAATCTGTTGCCAGCGTTAAAAAATAATGCTATCCTTGCAATGATACCTTGAATGTAATATCTGTTTACAAAACACATAGTCTTTGTATTAAATTTTCTTTATAGCCTTCCTTTATTCATTTATCATGTTCTAATGTGTTTTGATAAATATTCATTAATTTTGGTGAAAAAAGTGGTTTCTTACAAAAATGACTTCTAGATTCATTCCAATCAAATATTAACATTAATTTTTATTCTTGGCACTCATAAGTCTTGTCAGCTTGTTTGGGTGCTTGTATTTGTTGCATTAAAATACCGGTACACAGAAGTATTACAGCGTCGTAAAGTGTAAGATCTTTCCGGATCTCTAGTCGATTTAGTGAAATTTTTTGTAATAAAATTCATTATCCATTATATTGTACTTACAATTGTTAAAAATATAACTTGTTCTTAGCATAATATATTATAATAAATAATAATTTAAATCAAACTATTTTGTATTAAAATATAACGTAAATAACCCACTTATTGACAAAATCCTTATTTCAAGGACTCTTTTGAAATATTTTCTGCTAATTGTTATGTTAATTTCCCTTCAATATGTTGCTACATACTTTATACATACGTTTTTATTTCAGAAAATACTTTATTTTTACATAGTTTGCTCGCCAAGCTTGAAAGTTTAATAACGATTTTTTATACTAACTTAATCATAAACATTTTTATCAATGATATATTCATTTACGAAATATTCAAAGTATTAATAAAAAACAAAGGCTCATTAAAGCATTTTGAGTTGTTACGTTTCCGCGTTGAATCTTTTTTTTTATAGAATAGGAAGGCGGACGAGCATATGGGCCACCTGATGGTAAGTGGTCACCAACGCCCATATACATTGGCATTGTAAGCAATGTTAACCATCGCTTATACAGTCATTGCGCCACCAACCTTGGAAACTAAGAAGAAAACTATGTCTCTTGTGCCTGTAATTACACTGGCTCACTCACCCTTCAAACCGGAACACAACAATACCGAGTACTGCTGTTTTTCGGTAGAATATCTAATGAGTAGGTGGTACCTACATAGACGAGCTTGCACAAAACCCTACTACCAGTATCTGCTGAGTGGGTGGTACCTACCCAGACGAGCTTGCACAAAGCCCTAACACCAGTCATCAAACGTAAAGCATCGGTTCGGCATTCTACCGGAAAGAATCGCCAAGAAAGTCACTAGTTACTCTTTTAAACCAACTTAAAATTAACGAATACAAACTTTGTCTATTTATCATTTATATAACAATGTTTGCCATGATATTTCAATTAATTAATAGGGCAAGTTAAGAATATTTACAGAATCTTATAGAAACGAATACCGTGCTTCAGCAAGGGCGTATTGACTTTACGAAGTCGAAAACTTGGTGTTGAAAATTTTATTTTTACTTCTCGTGTTAACACAATGGTTGTCACCAATAATTCTTATCTATAATATATATAATAAATAAATATATGAATAAATATATATACATATAAATAAAATTGAAGTGATTTCAAAATAACTGCCTTTTTAAAGGTACTAGGATGGTTATTTGCGAATTACGAAAACAAAGCAATATTTTTTTTGTCTGTCTGTTTGTCCAGGCTAATCTCGGAAACAGCAAAAAATGTCAAATTGAAATAACTAAATTTTTGTTGTTATCTATACACATATTCTTTTTTAAGACTTTTTCTGATTCATCAACGCAGAGCTTAAGCCACAGGGGTTGGAAACTTAAAATTTTAGCAGTTGATACATTTAATGATGCGAACACCCACTAAAGAAGGATTTCTTGAAATTCCACCCCTAAAGGGTTAAATTAAGGGATGAACGATTGTATAAACATCCGTCATTTTTAAAGTTAGGAGGCATGAAATTTCATATACAAGGTTATAAATAAATATGTATTTCAGTGTTTTTGAAAATCTACCCTTAAGAAGTTAAAATCGGGGTTGAAGTCTTTGTATGAGGATTCCATCATTTTTTATGTAAGTATGTATTTATTGTATTAATGATAAATAGGTTTTTTTTTCTATTAATGATATTTAATATTAAAGCTTCTGAGAAAAAAAATACGTATTTCGTCGTTTTTAGAAATTCTACCCAAAACGGGAGAAATGGGGTTGAAATATTAGTATAAAAATGAAAAAAAGGCCGATCTGCTTGAAATTTACTATTTGTGTGTTTTGATTGAATTGATATATGTATATAGGTTTATGTATTTCAAAGTGTTCAGAAATTCCACCCAAACGGGTGGCAATTTTTATAGTTTTGTATTGAAGTGTTAGAACGGTCGTATGTACATATTCGCTAAAAAACATCTTTCGCATTCTTCTGGGTGCAAATAACGAAATGCAAAATAAACAATGTCGTAATATCAATATCTCCTTATCCTCACTGTATATTAACTAGAACCATTTCATCCTTTATTTTAAAATTACAGACTTCCAAACAATTATTGCAATAATTATAACAATAAGCCGAGATGGCCCTGTGGTAAGAACGCGTGAATCTTAAGCGATGATCGTGGGTTCAAACCCGGGCAAGCACCACTGAATTTTCATGTGCTTAATTTGTGATTATAATTCATCTCGTGCTTTACGGTGAAGGAAAACATCGTGAGGAAACCTGCATGTGTCTAATTTCACTGAAATTCTGCCACATGTGAATTCTACCAACCCGCATTGGAGTAGCGTGGTGGAATAAGCTCCAAACCTTCTCCTCAAAAAGAGGAGAGGAGGCCTTTAGCCCAGCAGTAGGACATTCACAGGCTGTTACGGTTACGGAAACAATTATTTACCCTTTCCTTATACTTAAGCGCGAACGAAGCCGCGGGCAACAGCTAATACTATAATATGATATATTTTATGAAAATTAACGTCGTAATTTTTATTTTATAGATAAAAATGAGTGAAAAAAATAGCAAAATAAAATTTATTGCTTTTCACATTCTTGAGCCGTGCATAAAATCTTATTTCGCAGCTGTAAAGCATTTTATTATTCAGTGCTCATGTCTTTTGCAACCATTCCCTAGAAAGCCATTCTATATGAGTTATTTCAAAGCTCGCGAATTTGATATTATTCTTCAAATTATATTATACGAATTACACCTTAGAAAATATTAGCGAAAAGCCGTGTTGATTTGTAATATCTTGTGTTCAACAATATATATAGCGAGTAGGCCCAGTGGTTAGAACGCATGAATTTTAACTAATGATCGTTGGTTAAAATCCGGGCAAGCCACTGAATTTTCATGTGCCTAATTTGTGTTTATCATTCATTTTGTGTTTGACGATAAAGGAAAACATCGTGAGGAAACCTGAATGTGTCTAATTTCATTGAAATTCTGCCACGTGTGTATTCCACCAACCCGCCTTGGAGCAGTGTAGTGGAATAAGCTCTAAACCTTCTCCACAAAAAAGAAAAGGAGACCTTAGCCCAGAAGTGGGACATTCACAGGCTGTTATTGTATTGTACGGTGTTCAACAATAATAATATTCTTGTACATAACAATTTAATTATTATTTTAGCTAAAAAACAATATGGCCGAAGATTGCATATTAAAACCCCGGCAAACGCTACTGAATATTCATGTACTTATTTTGTGTTCATAATTTATTTATTTCATGTTCGGTTATAAAGGAAACCTCGTGAGTGTGTCGGATGAAAATCTGCCACATGTATTTCCATTAATTCGCATGGGAACAGATTGATGGAATAGGCTCCAAACCTTCTTCCCAAGGACATTATAAAACAAGGCTTGTCAAATATAAATATATAGTTTCAATCAAGTATCATTAAGCCGATCCGTTACATATTGGATTCGCGGGGTAATCGGATTATTTATTTACGTAAAATTTTAAAGCTCCGCTGTATGCCTGTGATTACACTTGAGAGGTTAGTCTATATTTTTTTAAATGTTTTGTTTGTATAGATGTGGTCATTTTTCATTTCATTTCATTTTCATTCAATTAAAAGATTAGGTTAGTCTCTGCCGTAGGTCGTACCTAAATCCCGATATTTGAGGCCCGCATTGGTTGGGCTAACAGTCGAAACGTCACGGTAGCTTGCGTGAACAATCCTGTGCCGCCTCCCAATAGACGGAGTGGGTACCGTTGGTTTTTTTTGGTAAGTATTCCGGTGCGCTCAGCGCATACGAGCCCTACATACCCCTCACTTCATGTAGGGAAAACGCGTAAATGTGTTTTTCCAACGATAAATTAAACTTTGATGGTACACCGTACAACTATGGAGGCATAATAAAAATAAAATATTTAAAAGTTGTTTAATATTCAGATATAAACGCATGAAAACACGCAATTTTTTACCTTATACTGACACAGTGCGGGCGGCGGCTAAATCGGTTTGCGAATGTTTTATATTTGTTTAAATAAAGCTTGCACGGAATAACTTGTTTTATTCGTAAATGATAAAAAAACGCATCAATTAAATTAAAAAAATTAAGTACGTTAATTTTCATAATTTTAACAATTGAAATATAAAAATTGTTTTCAAGTATATTATTCCGTGAAAATTTTAAATTTTTTATTCATTGTAATCTGGCTTTGCCGACGTGCAATTTATTCACTTTCATCCGACGTTAATGTTGATCGCAATGACGGGGCGATAAATTCCTTTTGTCGGCATTTTTGTTTTACTTTTTCAATTTATTTACATATAAATTTGTTCCTTACAAAAGACGCAATTGCTTATTTTTACGTGAAACGTCTTTCATTACAGTTTGTAATTAGTTTCGAATCACTTGCAAAAACCAAATATAACGAAATGTTACTGCAAGATCACTTCATAATTTAGAAGTATAGCACCTATCGGAATTATTTTTTAACCATTATTTAGAGTATGGAAGCCATTACTCGTTAGTGCATATATGGCGTAAATGCAACTGTAATCGCGCACAGCACGAATACCATTCCATTCTACGTCCCTAATACAGCCTACCTGATTTATCTTCTACTGAGTATTATTTACCATCTTGAAAATTGAACTCCTCAATAAACGTCAATTTCGACGTATCAAATTTCCCGGGCGACTTTTGACGGCCATATTTGTTTTATAAGTTAAATATTTACTTCAATCTAGAAAATAAAACGAAACTACAAATTAGAAAAGAAATATTTGATTCTATTAATTTACTTCATAAATAATATTTACAGTCGAACAATTTTATATGTATTTCTACAGATTAATGGACAATAGAAAATAACGAAATAAGTAATTTACCAAGAAGAAACACAAAGCAAGAATCAAAGAACGTAATACACCAGCCCTTGTGAACAAAGAAGTTGGTGGCGGATCGAGCCCTCATTAATTACGAGAAGGGTGGCATATCATAAAAACCTTGAAATAGAAACACAAGACTAAGAAATAGAAAAATCATATCGATATAAAACAATATATCAAAAAAAAAATATAAATAGAAAATAAATATATCGTATATACAGCTGTGCATGCCCTTTAAAATATATCGACGATACAGCTATTGGCCGTTGGGTACCATCTACGTACCATGAATACTACAACCAAATGGCAAAATTTTAAAATACAGTGACTAGTGATGTGATTGGGCTTTGAAGGGTCATTGAAACAGTGAAATTAAAAGCACACCAGATTGCTTGTATATTTCTTACATTCCTTATATCGATTAGCAGATAATTTACCTGTCAGTTTGCCTCCTGTTTTCCTAAATTAAAATATATCACAAATATGAAAATACATAGACACATAGACATATACGTAAAGCAATGTAACATATATTAATTAGTATGCAAGAATGAATTCCAGTTATTCATATAGTGTGATCACTGCATACGTTAACATGTACATGTATTTCTTGTTCAATGAAATAGTCATTTTTAGAAGGCATGTTTGGTGTAAGCATTAATAAGATTATGCTCAACAAGTAGGTCGGAAAACAACGCTCATTCTGTTCTGTATAACAGTGCATATATTAGAGGCCTTTGCCCAACAATGGGACTGCTATTTACTTTAAATAAGGTTTGGGCCAAATTAGTGATGTCCTGACCAATTTAGGCCAAGGTGGCCAATCTCAAGAGACTAGCCCACCGCGCAGGACATATTATAGTCCACAAGTGTATGCGCAAACACAGATGCAAACACTATTTCCTCACTCTCATAATCCGATGAAATGACAATCCAACACGACCGGAGAGAGGTCGCGCACAGGACCAACGGCTTTACGTACTTTCACTAGAGGCACTAGAGTGTACACTTCCAACTTTCAGACTTCGGGCTGCTACTGAGAATCTTCGATAGTAAAACTCCAGAACTTTTTTGACCTCCGTTTTTCCCACCACCTACAATATGGGTACCTTCAAGTCTAGAGTGAATAGGCATCTTCTAGGCAAGCGCGCTCCATCTTAGAATGTATCATCACTTTCCATTAGGTGTGATAACAGTCAAGCGCTAGCTTATATATTTAAAAAAAAAAACTTGGAGTTTGAACCCAGGATATCGGAACCTGCGGCCCTATATCTTATATAGCCACTAGACCTAAATTAAAAACTAACTAGTTAAAGCGTCACTAGTTGTTTTAGTATTTTTTGTCAATTACCTTCGCTTGCTGTGGGTGCTTGTTGTGGTGTAGTTGTGGTTCTAACCTTATAACTGAATTTTACATGTTCCACCGAAACGCTTAAGCTTCAATTTATTCACGATTATTTATGTAAAAATATTCCTATGTTAGTAACGAATCTCCTTCAATTTATTTTACTTCATATTTATTGGTCGTCTCTAATTATGAACTCCTCAACAAACGTCAATTTCGACGTATCAAATTTGCCGGGCGACTCGTGACGGCCATATTTGTTTTATAAGTTTAATATTTACTTCAATCTAGAAAATAAAACGAAACTACAAATTAGAAAAGACATATTTGATTCTATTAACTTACTTCATAAATAATATTTACAGTCGAACAAGTTTATATGTATTTCTACAGATTAATGGACAATAGAAAATAACGAAATAAGTAATTTACCAAGAAGAAACACAAAACAAGAATCAAAGAACGTAATAATACACCAGCCCTTGTGAACAAAGAAGTTGGTGGCGGATCGAGCCCTCATTAATTACGAGAAGGGTGGCGTAATACAAACATCTTAGAACCACGGAATTCCCGGCTTAACTTTAGGGTTCACATTACACCATAGACGAATACTATCGATCTTATTATAAGGGACTTAACCGAACTATACACGCTGCAACTATACTGGCTTTTATATAATAACATAAAATTTATTACACAGATTCAAAATTTAAATGCGTTTCGTCATAATCAGAATATTATTATGTATATTATTATCAATTAGGCTCATGTATATGCAGCGAATATAGCCAACACTGGTTCACACATTTAACATATATTCGTAATGTAGCCCGATGTGACCTGCAAGTATTCGAATGCAGGGTTGTCTGAAAGATATCACAGTGATAAGACCGTCCCTTGCATACTTTTATTTTATATACATATATATTCATATTTTTCTCTTTGTTTGAGAGTGCAATAAAGATATTTATTATTATTATTATACTCAAAATTTACTGTTTTCCTCTAATAAAGTATTTACATAATATAAATAACAAATATTATGTCAGTATGTAAATCAGCTAATACTAATTAAAGCTTTATTTGTCGTATATTTTACATTAATTATTCTTGTATTGTGTGATAGGAATAAGTAGCCGTAATATGTATTTTATTAACAAAATAAATTTATTCTATATTTAAATTTATTAATAGACAAAGTTCTAATTTTCCAATTTAATAATCTCTCATTGATAATAGTATAATATCATGTTCTGTTCGCACCGTGCTCAGGTTTACAGTAGAGGTGGAGCAGGAGATATGTAGACGGATAAATGAACCACCTGATGGTAAATGGTCACCAACACCCATAGACATTGGCGCTTTAACATATATTAATTATAAATTAGATCGCCAATGCGCCGCCAACCTTTATTTATTTTAATTATTTATTTATTTGGATCACTAACAGTACACAACACAAAATACACTTTACATGAACATAAAACTAACTATGCACAACCGATTACAGGGGAACACACCATTCCCAAACACAATTACAAAAAGAGGTAACAAAATATGCAAATAAAAAAAAAAACAAAAAAATAAGTAATATAATTAAGATAGTAAGTCCCGTGTGTGTGTACAAAGGCTCACATCACATATCCTGTGTATGTAAGTGGATGGTAACCCAGACCACTAAGTACCAATTTGTAGCATCACCATAATTAAGTTTGATTCGAGTAAAGAAATAAAACGGAAAGGAAGCGCTCGCAGATTAAATATTGAACGATCTAATGGTAGCCGAGCTTGTTAGAATTATTAAACGAAGCTGAGAGACTAGAGATCCTTTGCAAAATATTCAAACGTCACCAAAGCTATGTCCACACCAGAGAAAACCTTACATAATTGTATAATATACAGCGTACGTAACCAAAGTTTCTGTAATATCTTAAGTCATTAATAAAAAATATACAATTCTGTATAATTGTTAAGTTAAAATAAAAACAAATGAATGAAATTGAAACAGTTTCAGTGCAAGTATATGGAAGCTTAATCACTGGTGTAATGAGGCATCATAATAACATACATTTTACAGATAAAAATAATATTCGAATTTTCATTAAATTAATTTAACGTATTTCAAGCAATGAAAAGACAAATTGTATTTCACAGTCTTGATGTTTTATAAGTCGAAGATCGAATTACAATAAGAAAGTTTAAGTTTGCCTTTGGTTTGAAGCTAGTCTTTCCGAGGCATTAGTTCCCGTAAAACAGTAAAAAATAACGGTAATCGACTACTTTAAGTAAGATCTGTTTAACGATCTATTATGTCACTGAGACAAAGTCAAGCCTTTTAAAAAATATAAACTAAAATAAAAAATACAAATTCGAATTTTAAAGACAGGTTGGATGGAAAATGGATTGAGACTGACTAATATGGACGAATGATTTGTTCCAACTTGTTTGGACCAACTGTCAGAAATTCTCTAACACCAACCTTCTTTTTTTCCAGCGTCAATTATAAACCAAGTGAAAATTAATTCAGTAATTTGCAAAATTAAAGTAATGACTGCGCTGCGAATGTTCTTTTAAATTATAAAATGAATATTTTAGCACACGAATGTTTTATTAACTTTATTTTTATCATAAAATAATAAGCGCACAGCATTCACATATAATAACCGAAATAAAAAGACGCTTTCCCTTTGAAACAGTCGCTAGCTCGTTAAATCTCTTCAAAACAAGACTTACACTTGTATTGTATTTCTTTATTTCAATATAGAATCATTAAATTATAAAAGTAAATAAATTAAAATTATAGATATAATTTTAAGAATGAAACTTAAAATAATATAAAATTTTACAATTCAAACAAATATTATTGAAGTTCCTTTGTTACGTTTTATTTTAAAATAAATCGAGTCTCGTGGGTGTTTGCTAGGATATGTGAATATAAACCGAAGTTGCTTCCTCTATCCGAGTGAGCCAATGTGTAACTACAGGGGCATGACATATTAGTTCCTAAGGTTGGTGGCATATTGGCGATGTAATGAATAATTAATATTTTTAAAGTGCCACTCTATGGTCGGTGGTGACCATTTAATAATAATAATAATAATAATAATAATAATAAAAATTTATTGCTTCAGATAGGTCGTACATTACAAAGTAACTCTTAAGAAAAACATACATATTTATTATGAGATACAAATTATTCATACTGGACACATTTTTTCTAATTTACCACTCTTTTACTACCAGATGCCATTACCAATCTGCCTACATGTTTCAAATACAAAAACCCTTACCATTTTATTTATTTCAGAAATAAAACGTCCTTTTACTGTTCTAATATAATAATATCCTGGGACATTATTCACACACGGCCATCTGATTCCAAACTAGAGCTTGCACTATGGAAACCAGATAACTGATATTCTACATATACTACTTTTCTTTTGTAAATACATACTTATATAGATAATTACACCCAAAATAAAGACAAATAGACATGTTCATGCACACAAATATCTGTCCTGGGTGTTTGCCCTGGTGAAACGAACCCACAACCTTCGGCGTGAAAGGCAAATATCTACCAACTACGCCAACCGACTCGTCAATACAAAATTTAAAACTTATTTTTATATTATTTTTATAAAGTAAAAGATGTTCTTTTACTTTATAAAATTAGCCGATGTTAAATCTTTTGATATCTGCATTTCATACTTCATTCTACAAATATTCACTACATATGGAAACTGATCGCTTCAGAGTGCCCGAAAAATTGATAGCCCTGTATTTTAAGTACGTGTGTCGCGGCGAGCTCGACTTTTATCTGTTGGAGAGGGGCCAGCTCAGGATTGAGTTCAGCTTACACAACTCTACTGCTATTCTTGCCATTGAAATTTTTTAAAGGAATACTTTTAAGACGTCCTGTGTCTTAAGGCTTTTAAACTTCGAAGTAAGTAAAGAGTTACGATACGAACAAATATATGTATGTCTCCTGTTTACGTATACTAATAAAAAAAACCGTGTTTTTTGTAATGCCTAACTGAAAAAAATACTAACCCAATATACATAAAACTTATACCAGAATATTCAGCGCGTTTTGGAGAAAGTTCCAGTATATAATATTATTATATAATATTACATACTGGAAACTTATGTAAGTAACTACGTTTCGCAGGTTCACGTATTTTATTCAGGGCGGGTCGATCAACTATCGACGCCCTGGACGCCCTGAAAACCCGGACCACGGATGCGGTGGCCCGAGGGGACGTAGTTCTGGCAGTATCGATAGATGTTGCGAACAAGGCGTTCGCAACATCAATAGTTCAATAGTCTTCCTTTCGAGACTATTGGGGAGGCACTCCGATACCACGGGGTGCCTTCCTATCTCAGGAGGCTGTTGGGGGCATACTTCCAGGACCGGGTAGTCCTCTGGGAGGGGGGTGATGGGCGTCTTGTCCGGCGTCGGGAAGGCTGTGGCATTCCACAGGGGTCAGTTCTCGGCCCAATTCTGTGGAACGTTGGCTTCGACTGGCTCTTGCGGACATCCGTCCTTCCCAGAATGGGGATGTTGTGCTATGCGGACGACACTCTCATCACGGCGACAGGGCGGAATTATCAGGAGGCGGCTCGCCTGGCCGAAGTCGGTACGTCGCTCACAGTGGACCGCACAGGAATGTTGGGCTTGAGGGTCCCCATCTCAAAAACGGAGGCCCTTTTATTCCACGGTCCACGTCGAGGCCCCGCTCGAGGGGCGTTTATCACCGTCCAGGGGACGGTGATTAAGGTGCAGGCCCACATGAAGTATCTGGGCCTGACCCTGGACGGAAGATGGAGCTTCGGGCAGCATTTTGTCCAACTTGTCCCGAAGCTCATCAACGCTGCTGCTGCCTTAAGCCGGCTCCTACCAAATGTAGGAGGGCTGGAAACGCCATGCTGGCGATTATACGCCGGTGTTGTGCGGTCCATGGCTCTGTACGGTGCTCCCATCTGGGTGGACGCTCTCACCGCTCGGAACAAGGTTCTCTTGCGAAGGCCGCAGAAAATCATAGCGGTGAGGGTGATACGCGGATATCGTACGGTGTCATGGACGGCGGCAACACTTCTCGCGGGCGATCCGCCTTGGGAGCTCCAGGTGGAGGTGCTCGCGGAAGTGTACCGGTTCCGGGCGGAAGTGAGGTCGCGTGGCGACCGTCCAGGGTTGGAGGAGGTGCTGCGAATCAGGACTCTCGCCCAGCAAGCCCTGATTCGCAGGTGGGAGGAGGATCTGAGGTCCCCATCAGCAGGCCTGGCGACAGTGGAGGCGATCCGTCCCCACTTGAGTCGCTGGGTAACGATAAAAGGCGGCACACTGACCTTCAGACTGACTCAGGTGCTTTCTGGACATGGGTGCTTCGGTAAGTACCTGCACGGAATAGTCAGGCGGGAGATAACGCCCTCCTGCCACGAATGTGGTGCGCCTACGGACACGGCATGCCACACTCTGATGGAGTATGCCGCTTAGGGGCCTCAGCGCCTTTCCCTGGCGACTTTAATCGGCGGAGACCTTTCGCTGCCAAGCGTGATAAATGCCATGCTTGGTAGCGAAAGGTGCTGGATGGAGATGGTCTCCTTCTGCGAAAATGTCATGTCGCAGACGGAGGTCGCGGAGCGGGAGCGCGAGGAGAGTGCATCCGCTGACCCACTTCGCCGAAGAAGACCGGGGAGAAGACGCCGGCGCTATGCGCATCTTCTCCTCCCGCCGTGAATGTCGCCGGGGCCAGGGGGTCTCTGTACCCCGAGTACCTCCTAGGATTTGGAGGCCCGCAAAAGCGGGCCAACCGTCGGGACGGCACGGTAGTATGCGCAAGCGATCCCGTGACGTCCCCCGACAAGATGGAGTGGGTACCGCTGGTTTTTTAGTGGGTATTCCGGCGCCTTCAGCGCCGGCGAGTCCCACATACCCCCCACCTCATGTGGGGGAAACACATAAATGTGTTTTTCCAGCGAGAAAAAAAAAAGGTTCACGTATTTTAAATTTTGACTATCGACCTAAGAAGTATGATAATGATATTGTATGTGTTATAGACCAAATGATAAATGAAGAGAAACTGTATAATAAAAATTATAGAAAAAAAGTAATTTTCCAAACATTATACAAAGTGTCTATCAAGGGGAAAGACAAAGTAATAAAATGACATAAATTATATGACGGTGAAGGAAAACATGGTAAGGAAACCTGCCTGTGTCTAATTTCACTGAAATTCTGCCACATGTGTATTCCACCAACCCGCATCGGCGCAGCGTAGTGGAATAAGCTTCAAAACCTTCTCCGCAAAAAGGGAGAAGAGACCTTAGCCCAGCAGTGGGGCATTCATAGGCCGTTACTGTTAGCAATATATTTTTTTTCGTTGTCCAATTAATCACTAGATCCATATAATAAAGGTATTTAAGGTGATCTTGAAAGCGCTAAATACCGTTTCACTTTTCTAAAACCAATACATAACAATTAGCATTTAAAAAAACATTTCCATAATGTTCGAAATTTATACTTAAAAAAAGAATGTAATTAATATAAATTTAATACATAATGTTGACTTTTCATTGCAAGTTAATTTGTATTCCAAAAACAGTTTTAATACTATTTGATATAAAATTTCGAAGGATAGACTGTACTGGCCAATCTACTGACATTCTTAAAGCAAATAAATTGAAACCATTTGTCACCTGTCGCCACCACGTCTACTGCTAACACGGGGATGGATCTTGCAATCTCTACTGAGAAGTGAATTTTGTTAATATTACCTTATATAACGAAGCAGGGCTAGTTCGTCTAATTTTAGTCTTAATTATTATTCCATTAAAGAATTAAACCAAATTGTTATTTTAATGATTTCCTCAAATATAAAAAAAACATATAATAATAAATACTATCTCTAAATATATACTTTTTCTAGAAGCGATTATTTATATTATTTTTTAAAAGTTGGTTGGACGAGCAAATAGGCCGCCAGATGGTAAGTGTCGCCTATAGACATTGGCGGTGTAGATAATATTAACTTTTCATAACATCACCAATGCTACACCAACCTTGGGAACGAAGGTGTTTATATCCCTTGTTCTTGTAGTTATACCGACTGTCTCACCCTTCATACTGGAACACAACTGTATTAAGTAATACTATTTGGCGGTAAAAAAATTTTGAGTGGCTGATACCAACACAGGATTGCGCAAACCATTACCACTAAACGAGTGTAATTATAATTTACCTTATTTAAAATATTATATAACAAAAGCCTCTTCGAACAGCAATTTTAAATAAAAAAAGCATTTATTTTAATTTCAAACTGCGAGTATTATTGCTTTAAAATAAAGTAATCTATTGTGTTTTCAATTTATTTCGTGTTGAGTTTTGCAATGAATGAATAATTACCTGAACAATAAGAAATAAACTTACAAATAGAATGTAATTAACTCAGCTCTCCCGTGGGACATACATAAGCATTGCTCTATCTCATATTTTTTATTACATACATATATCAAACGTGTATACAATGAATAAAGTTAAAATAAATGTATTATAATCTTATAAAATATGGTCTTAAGCTAATCAAATAATAATAACTAAAAAATCTCTATTAAAAAAAACTCATGAGAGTGTTTTGAATTGACATGTTACAAAATACAAATTTGGAATGTTCTAAATTCAACCGAAAAGAACGAAGAACTCAGTAGTTAAAATTATTTTAATATATATTGACGGGCTAGTTGGCGTGGTTGGTAGATATTTGCCTTTCACGCCGAAAGTTGTGGATTCGATTCCCATCCAGGACAGATATTTGTGTGCATGAACATGTCTGTTTGTCCTGAGTCTGGGTGTAATTATCTATATAAGTATGTATTTACAAAATCCAAGTAGTATATGTAGTATATCAGTTGTCTGATTTCCATAGTACAAGCTCTGCTTAGTTTGGGGTCAGATGGCCGTGAGTGAATAATGTCCCAGGATAATATTAAAATATATATATATACTACTATCTCGGGCCTATTCCTAAGTCGTTTTCCAAATTGCCTACTCTTTGTTACAGATTTGTCCATACTGAGAAGTTTGTTTATTGTTTAATGGCAATATAATTACAAATTATCGTGTTTTACTTGGTAGTTAGGCTTTGTGCAAGCCCGTCCGTATAGGTACCATCCAAAAATCAAATATGCTACCGCCAAATACTCAGTATTGTTTTTTTTTTTGGGTTAAAAGGGTGAGTGAATCAGTGGAACCTCAGGCACATGGGACATAATCTTAGCACCCAAGGTGGTTGACGCATTGGTGACGTAAGGAATGGTTAATATTTCTTACAGCACCAATGACTATGGGCGGTTGTGACTTACCATCGTACGGCTTCCTTAACTCAAAGCTGTACCAAATCCTCTACTTGAAATTGGTTTGTAAAACAAGTCATACCTATTGTTTTCTCAACTCGAAATAGTTCCAAAACAAATCGAGACAAGTGTTCATTTCCATGTTGGACCTCAGCCAATTTAGTTTGTAGTGTTTTTAAAGAATTTAAACTTTGTCAACGTCTTAAATTTTTATTTCTTTGTAAGCCATGTATATATACATAGTTACATACTATAGGAGGCATGTACGTTTTGTTATTATTTTATGGTTTGAAATTTTATATAAGTTGTATCCATGTTTTGTATTTTTTTTTTCTTTATGGTTTACAATAATGTATAAACTAATAGTAATAATATTAGCAATATCAAAAGTCGCAGGTTTAATCCTGACCCCTTGGGCTGTTGTTGTCCGCACCCCTAGCTTTACGCTTAATTGAATGGGTAAATAGGAATATAAGTTCCTTAATAAACATTGTTACAACTATTATGTTATATATATATACATCACTAGCCACAGCCTGTATGTCTCAGTTTAAAGATATACCCTTCTCCCCTTTAGAATTGGAGAAGTGTACTTATCTTCAATTCAGGTTGGTAGGTGTGACAGATTTTCATCCAACGCATGCAAGTTTCCTCGCAAAATCTTTCGTTAATCGCCGAGCACGAAATAAATTATAAACACAAACTAAGGCAATGAAAATTAAATGGCGCGTGGATCACAGACTGGGATTGGCAGTTAATAAAACACAACGTACTATAACCAACCTTACAACCTTTTTTTTTCGAGGAGGAAAGGCATTTACGCCTCCGGACACGACCGAGACTGGTATGTGGGACTCACGGGGCAGAAGGCCCGTCCTACCCACTAAAACCTCCTCGTTTCCGTCTCACCGCATGGTGGCGGGGTTACGGGAACGCGTTAGCACACCACCGCGACCCCGCCTGCGGTTGTTGCTTTGGGTAAGCGACCCACCGGTTGTTTTTTATTGAGGTTTTCTCCTCTTGGCCCGGCCGGTGAAAGCAAGGCCCTCGGTCCCACCACAGGCTGGCGCCTGGATGGGGAAATGAGTTTGAGAAGGCGGTGACCGAAGTCTGTCCACCCAGCATCGACACCGAAACTGGGCGAACCCGCCTCTCCCTCCTCCTTCTACTCCTCCTCCTGTCTCCGGTCCAGTCCAGTCCGCTCGCTGGTCCACTCTGCGCAACAGAAAAGTCAGTCTCAGCCGCGATCGACAAGCAATCCGGAAAAACATCGGATTTGCTGGTCGACCCCGTTGCCGAGGGTGCACCACGTGGAGGTGACTGACATGCACCCCACAACGTACTATCCCTGGTATAACAGTAAATATATAATTATGATAAACCAATGTGGAATTTGTATTCGTCGATTTCAATAGGTTTGGGTAGCTTTACACTCAAATGAATCCTGTAGAATTATTACTCAAAAGTAATTTTAAGAATTTACTCGAATAAAGTATGTTTTGTTTTTTTTTTAAATAAGTAAGTGTCATTCTGTAATGACTCACTTTGTGTCTCACTCTTAAGTTGTTGAATACCGACTAACAGTGAGATACTTTTCTAATGGATGTATCCTTTAAATGCTCTCATTATTATAGTGAATGTCGTATATCACTTGACATTTGAGTTCGTTCTAACAAAATAGCTTTTCAGGTCATTCAAAGTAGATTTTCTTTTATTGTACAGTAAGGCGGACGAGCATATGATCCACCTGATGGTAAATGGTCACCAACACCCATAGACATTGTAAGAAATGTTAACCATCGCTTACATCACCAATGCGCCACCAAACTTGGAAACTAAGGTTATGTCCCTTGTGCCTGTAATTACTGGCTCACTCACCCTTCAAACCGGAACACAACAATACCAAGTACTGCTGAAAATAGTAAAATATATAAATAGTATTAACAAGGTTTTAATTTCTGTCCTTTTACAAATCTTTATATTATTTGTTAAAGCAAACTCTACAGTCTTTGTAACGACCATCATATCTCAGTTCTGTACATTAAAGGCCATATCAATCGTCCATGGGCAATCATTATTCAAGGGCAAACGTCCCATGAATAATGACAGGACAATTTTCGAAGGCAACGATGGTTCAACGGATAGCTACGTGAGACGCTCAGAAAACACTAACATCTATTTATCACATCGATGATTGAAAATGTCATGAAATGAAAAAAAAGTTAAGTATAAAATTATTACTTAAATTTGAAAGTAAATTGCGTTTTCACATTTCATATATTAAACGAATTATCAAAAATATTAAATAAAATATAATTAAATAATCTCGAAATTTGGTTTTAGTGGATGGTGATAGGGTAGGGTTCGGCGCATGCTCAGTGAGCTCCTTGCGCTCAACCCCGACGAAGCACCCTGACGACGCCAAACGCGCGGGCGGACGGTCGTATCACGGCCTACATATACAAGCCTAGACCCCGACTCGCTTCAAATACAAATCGATATCCATTCGAACAAATTATCAACAAATTAAACTCTAACAACAAAGCCAGTGTTCAATATATTATATAATCTAAAGTTACTAAATCGCTACTGCCATGATTTTAACAACGAAGATATCTTTCTGTGATTCGTGTTTGTGAATTATGTTACCGTGAACTTAATATAATTAAAGGATTTTTATCATAGATAGTTGATATGTTTGTCATCTATTTCTAAAACATCTGAATATTATTACAGCAGGTACGTATTCAATTTTAGTTAAAGTATTTAATTAAATTATTTATATTATGACAACGATATTTTAAAAATAAATTTTTAATAGTGTGATTATTTTTATTGAATGCTTGGTATGCTATAGTTTCCGTCTTTGTGCTCTTTTTTAAAGGCAAATCAGAACGAAGAGATCACACTTGATACTACATTTTGGAACACAATACGCTGTCCTATTTATCTTTTTGTGAATGAAATGAAACATATTTATATTCATAAATTCATCAAAGAAACAACTGCAATTTGAATCTCAATAAAAATATTATTTAAAATATTATTACTATTTATTATTTTAATTTATCAAATATAAATCAGAACCAGTTGCTAAGATAAGCAAGAAAACACCATATATGTTGACAATTTATATAAAACGTAAAATCACAATAAAAAACAATACATAAAATCCTTGATGCCATTGACCTATTAATATATACGACCAAATACATGTCCTTCAGACTGTGTCCTGCTACAGCTATTTACTATGCAAGAGATATTATAATACACAGTAACACTCTTTCTTTTTATTAATTCGACGTTATGACATATATACGGTTGAGAGCTCAGGTGACCAACGGTTTTACTTACTTTTTGAGGTACGTCAAGCCAATATTCAATCGGGCTGATACTCAAACTTTCTTGACATAGAAATCCAATCTCCTTTTTGCTTGACTCGGGATTTGAACACGAGATTAGAGAATTGCAGCCTTTTAAGCTAACCATTAAACCAACGAGGTGGTTAACGCATACAGAATCCATATAATGTCCTCCAGACCAATTTCGGCCACGGCGGCCAATCTCAAGAGAGATTGCGCAGGAGATATTATAGTGCACAAGTGCACAAACACAGGTGCACTCTCTCTTCCCTCACTTTCATAATCCGATAGGACGGCAATCCGACACGACCGGAAAGAGTTCAGGCGCAGGACCAACGGCTTTATATTCTTTCCGAGGTATGGGAGTGTAAACACTTCCAACTTCCAGACTCCGGGATGCTACTGAGAATTTTCTGACAGAAAAACTCAATAACTATTTATTGGTCCAACCGGGGAATTGAACCCAAGACCTCCGGGTCTGCGGCCTTACATCAAGCCACTAGACCAATCTCCTTTTTGAATCCATATATTGTACATACAGAATCCATGTATTGTACATACAAATAAATTCACGGACCTACATCAAATTTCAATTATAATCACCATCTGCTTTAAGCTTCAATTAGAAAATATATCAAATAAAAGATCAAAGACAGTCTCGTATCGGTATGATTGATCTCTTTCAATACGCGATGTGCTTCATCATTTGAGGCGAACGCTTGCTTAAACAATAAATTTGGGAGACGTTTTTCTTTTGAGGTTAACCTATATTCGTTTTTATTTTCTCATTTCAAAAAGTTTTTGTTATATAAAAGGTTATAAATATAAATTGTAGTAAAAAATATATTATAGTTTAGTTATAAAAATAATTTAAATATTTACTCTTATCACGATTATTTGGCAGATTTATTATTTTACAGATAATTACAAATCAATGGGGAATTCCCTTATTATAATTTATCATATGTTTTGATAACTTTATGTATTTTTATTGTTATGACTTAGACAAGTTTCCACAATATAGAATTATAGTAAATTTTCGTTTAAAAATAATGGATTCATATTTTCCATAACTTTTTCATTCGGTTTAGTGTTCTCACAAACATTTGCTTAATAATGATCCTTTGGAAAATAATCATATAAATTGCTTCGTTAACAAAGAGTATTGAAGATCCAATGGGCATACCTCTGTTAAACCTCTATTATAACAACCGCAGTAAATAAAATATCGAGGCAATTAATATACATGTATATTTAAGATAAAACTATGAAGTATGTGCAGACGCACAGACGTGTCGTCTATGTGTTTGGTGTATCTTTATATTATTTTGATTACGTTTAGTAGTTTCATGATTCAAACTGGCCCAGTGGTTAAAACGTGTGAATCTTAAACGATGATTGCAAGTTCAAACCCAAACAAGCCCCACTGGTTTTTCATATGCTTAACATGTGTTTATAAATCATCTCGTGCTCGGCGGTGAAGAAAAACATCGTGGGAAGACCAGATTGTGTCTAATTTCACTAAATTTCTGCTGCATATGTATCCACTGACCCATATTAGAGCAATAAGCTTCACACGTCCACTCCTCAAAGGCGGAAGAAGTATTAGCAGCCTGTAAATGTGTGACATTACAGGCTGCTACTAGTTTTTACTTCGATGTACAGTGGTATATTTACCATTTCTTAAATAAGAACATACATTGGCCGCGGGAGAAGTGAGTAGCAAAGCATTATATATTTACCAAAATAGTACATCACATTATGACATTCATAATACATAAGCGAAAAATAAAAAGAAACCATCCAGAGGTAAGAGTAATAGCTGTAAGTGTTGCCTTCTGGGAGAGATCTCCTTTAAGGAAAACCTCTCTGCTTTTCAAATTGGTGGATTTATGTAGCTTTATTGCCTCGTTAGTCTAATAGCTAACTTGTGAGGCCACAGATCCCGTCATGGGTTCAAGATTCAAGCTGGTAAATAAAATTATTGGGTTTTTCTCTCGATAAATTGTCAGTATGAGCTCGAAGTTGGCAGTTTGGTTGGTAGCTGGTAATGATTACACTCCCTTACCTTTAAACATCTTAAGTCCAACGCCTGAACTTTCTCCCGTTGTATCAGATTGCCGTTACATTATATTGTGAAGTTGAGAGAAAAGAGAGTGCGTCTTTGTTTGGGCGAACACACCTGTGCACTGTATTATCTTCAATTTTTTTAAATAAAAAAGTATGGTGAGCAATTGAGCCAAATATTCTATATTAATATTATAAAGAGATAAGAGTCGTTAGTTTCTTATCAATAAATTATGTTAATACTTAACCGATTTTAATAATTCTTTCACCATTAGGCAGGTAGCTACTTTGTACAAAATATTTAAGTACTTTACAGGCTGTTACTCAAATATCACAATATACATTAATGATAAACAATACTCACATATTGGTATTACGTAAAATATAACGAATAAGTTATATATATTTCGAATAGCTAAATCGCGAAATCTTACAATGATCAGCATCAGAGATAAGGGAACAAGACAAAAGAAAAAAGGCGAAAGCTTTTCAAACAAGGTCGACGGAGAAAAGTTCACACAAAGGTTAAACTCATCGTATTATATAATAAAATATTAATTAGTTAAAAATACAATGATAGTTATATTTACATTATATGTGTGAAATAATGTAAATTAATCGTCCGCACATACCCCACTACTGGACTAAGACCAGCTCTTGATTGGCGGATAATGTTGTTTCATCACGCCCCTCGAATGCGGATTAATGAATAAAATATGTCAGATTTTCTTTTTTTACGTTAAAGACGGCCGATTGGGCCACCTGATGTAATATTATGATCCATATATATTGGCGATGTAAGAAATATTAAATATTCCTTACATCGCCAACTCGCCACCAACCTTGGAATCAAGATGTCGTGTCATTTGTGCCTGTAGTTACACTGGCTCACTCACCCTTCAAGCCGGAACACAACAATACCAAGAACTGCTGAAAATAAGAAAATATATAAATAGTACCGGAACGTAACAATACTAAGTATTGCTGTTTAGCGGTAGAATATCTGATGAGTGAGTGGTACCTATCCAGACGGGCTTGCACCTAAAGCCCTACCACCTAGTCCTCACGATGTTTTCTTACACCGCTGAGCACGAGATATATTAAAATCCCAATATTTTTATTACAATAAAAATATTCAAATCAAATCAAAATGTACTCTATTCAAGCTTTTACGGGCACTTTTGAATCGTAATTTTACAGAATTATATGTAAATCTACCATCGGTTCAGATAGATTCTACCGAGACCGTCAAGACACTCAGCAATTACTCTTTTTCAACATTATAAATACAAAATTATTTCGATTATAAAACAAATTATCTAGAATGTAAAAGAATAAATTAAAAATATCATTTTCTAGAATATTATAAATGTTGAAACGTTATATCCAAAGTATATTTACTCTCCAAATACGGTGTTTGCGTGTTTGCGTCTGTCGGGAATATTTTATTCATGTACATATCTGAGACATATCACTCTTTATGAAGAAATAAATATGTTTTGATATTTAACGATTTGTTTACGTTATGTTCGATTTGTGAAATGGGACCTGGAGTTGCTTACTCGTCCAAGCAATATTGGACTATTGGATTACAACGTAAGCTAATAAATGATGAATTCAGAATCAAAAATCATTATCTGTATATATATATATTATATATATATATAATATTATAATTATTATATATGTAATATTATAATTATTATATATATAATAAAATTATATAATTTATTATATATATAATATAATATGTATTTGGAGAGTAAATGTACTTTGGATATAACGTTTCAACATTTATAATATTCTAGAAATATATATAATATATATATATATATATATATATATATATAGATAATGATTTTATTTTTAAATATTTTTATTTTATAATATATATACATTATATATATATTATTACTTCCCCGACGTAGACGCTCACTAAGAACGTATTTTACGCAAATCCCATCCAAAATACACTTTTCTTCTTACTTTTTTTTTTATATATTCGCCGGGAGGGCAAATGACTCTCCACCTGATGGTAAGTGGTAGTAGAGTCCAAACGCGATGACGGCCAGTACAGACGGCAAAAACGTTCTGCACTAGCCGCCTTCGCCTTGCCGGCCCGCAAGATGCCTCTTTACGCTTCGTTTGAAGGAACCCGGGTTGTAAGAGGAGGGGAACACGTGAGCTGGTAAGGAATTCCATTTTTGGAAGTGCGACAAAGAAAGGAGTTGCCAAATTTCTTTGTTCGCGATGGAATTGATGTCACAGTTAGGCGGTGACATCGAGAACCAGCTCGCGTGGACTTAAGAAGGAAGGGGGAAGCAGGAATTAGAGTGAATAATTCCTCAGAGCACTCGCCGTGATACAGTCGATAGAAAGCGCTCAGTGCTGCTATCTCACGACACAATTGTAAAGGTTCAAGGGTGTTTGTGACCTTTACGTCGCCAATAATGCGTACGGCACGTCGCTGCAACCGCACCAAGGCCTCCAGTAGGTACTTAGCGGAGCCATCCCAAAGGTGCGAGCAATATTCCACGCAAGACCTTACCTCTGTTTTATTTTATTATATTTTTACCCGTGCGAAACCGAGACGATTAGCTGGTTCAATATAAATGCGTTACACTTACTTATTGATTGTCATAAATCTACCACGTAAAATTTCAAAATATGTCATCGAGAATTAAGTTTTTTTTTAATTTTAAATAGAAACGTAGATAATGTATGCGATGTTCAACCATTTAATATCAAATTATTAATGTACACATCAGCGCACATACAAAAGTAATGAAATCTTTTTAATTATAATATAGATTTATCTAATAAGCCAGTAATGGCTAAATATAAAATTAAATAATTAAAAGTAATATTGTTAAAAAAAACTACGTGATCATTAAATACGTTATAATCATTATAATGGTACTTACTAATCAGTTACTTCTTGAGGTATAATTTGTGATAAGACAATATACTTATTTTTTAAGGTTTTTAATCTAAATTATTTTTGACTTTAAGATGAAAACCATTTAAATGTTTATATATATTTTTAATTGGGGGTAGAATATATCTGGCGTCATCAACAAATATTATACTAAACTAAGGAAAACATAAAATATTCATTATTTATTTACTTCTATCTGTATCTCTTAAATCAATCCGTCTATTGTTGAAAACGGAATTAAAATTCAACAGTAGTTCCTGGGATTTAATAATAAGTACATCGCGGCCATCTATATATGCTTCCTGGAACTAAAAACATACAGACACGTTAAAATTCAAGTCAATCAAAATAATGAAAAGATGCAACAACTGCGCGCACAACTCGTGTAAAGATTTGCTTATTCAAATTACAAAAACAGTATATTGTATTTAACAAAGTAACCTTATTGGATACCGCCCGCATTGTGTGAAATTCCATTTCAAAAGTTTAATGTAAATTGTTTTTCCTTGTTCCAGAATGAGAGGGACAAATGTTGTTTGTCTCGTTTTATTGTTTGGTCATCTCTCCGCTTTACCGGACACGATACGAATAGGTAAGAAAGAAAATAGATTTTTAAAATTATTTCACTACCTCCTATTCCTCTAACTTTACTCACTTTCTACCTAACCGATTGGTTTTTATCATTTTAGGACAATTTTTTTTTTGTTTTTTTTTTTGTTTTTAATTTTTTAATTTTTATTTTATAATACATTTTAATTTCAACTTTAAAAAACATATTGACACGATACTTTGTGAATGCTGGGCACACTTATAATCGATATACATAATAGAAGTTGTATGTTTAATGTATGTTTTAAATTCATAATTATTGTAGACAATGTCGCATATTATCATTTGACATTTCATGATCGTGCGTTATGGAGTTTCGAATCTGTTCTTAGAGACTAGCTCCACCTTATACATACAGTACCAATTTTAATATATCAAAGGAAACCGCGTAAAATGTGGACGAAATGCAGTAAAAGCGACGTTGAAAGAGTATCTCTTTTACGAAACATTTGGGTCACCTCAGCCTAATAATTTCTGAGCGAGAGGAATTTTGTGAAATGATTTTTATTAAATGTAATTTTAATTATTTAGTTATATTTTAATTATTTAGTTATATATTGTCCTGAAAGTTCGTTCGATTTTTTAACGCAATACATTCAAATTTCGAAGTATATTTAGTAGCCACTAGTGGTAGGGCTTTGTGCAAGCTCGTCTGGGTAGGTACCAACCACTCATCAGACATTCTACCACAAAACAGCAGCACTTGATATTGTTGTGTTCCGGTTTGAAGGGTGAGTGAGCCAATGTAATAACAGGCACAAGGGACATAAAATCTTAGTTCCAAAGGTTGGTGGCGCATTGGCTATGTAAGCGATGATTGACATTTCTTACAATGCCAATGTCTAAGGGCGTTGGTGACCACTTACCATCAGGTGGCCTATATGCTCGTCCGCCTTACTATTCTATAAAAAAAAAAGTATTTAGTTCACAAATATTTGCTAATACATTATATACCATCAGAATATTATGTTTTCAACAATCTGATATTTTCAAATCTATCCTTATCGTTACCAATTTTACGGACGACCAACAGCATTCCATTTAAAGCTACGTCAGATATTCTACTCTAAAGATAGAGAACAGACCAGTTTTATTACAAGTTACTTTCGCTATTATTTAAATTGTAACCATTTATTGTTTTTGTAATAATGAACTTTCATCTAAGATGCTATACTTAATAGGAACACTATTGTGTACTAAAGTTAAAACGTGATATGTACAACAGGGGGTCTTTTCCACCCCGAAGATGATAAACAAGAGGTTGCATTTCGCTACGCCGTGGAGAGGGTTAACGCAGACCGCGCAATACTGCCCCGAGCCAAGTTACTTGCGCAAGTTGAAACTATATCGCCACAAGACAGCTTCCATGCATCGAAACGAGGTTAGTTTTAATCACTAGAAATTGAATTCAATTTTGTTATGAACATTTGCCTAATTCTAATAAAACCTCTTTTATAACCTTAGCGTTACCATACATATATCCATACATACTTTATCAAAGGCATAGTTATAATACCTATTCTTCTAAGGGTTATGTGAGGGTTATGTAGTTTACTACGACGCTCCTTTGTGGGTTTATGTGTGTCCAACACATGTGGTGTAATTTCATAAAAATTAAGCATAATATGTAAACTTCCTGTTGTTTTTCGGGTCGGGTTTGAACCCAAAATTTTTGATTATAATTCAGATATTCTTAATCTCTCTTATTTTTTTATTAATAAGCTATTCAGACTTATTATATACAACATGATGATTATTTATTAATTTCAAATATCTTTATACATAGTATGCCATCTCCTTCGAAGCGGCGTGGCAGCAATTTTTGGCCCGCAATCGGCTCCTGCAGCGGCTCACGTGCAATCTATTTGCGATACAATGGAACTGCCACACTTAGAAACCAGGTGGGATTACCGTACAAGACGAGAATCCTGTCTCGTCAACCTCTATCCCCATCCAGCGGCACTCAGTCGGGTAAGTGGATTGAAGATAAACCTATTAACTGGGATGCATTTCATATATAGGTAATTGTGTTTTTAGAACCAGCTTCTTAGCAGAAGTGGTTTGTCCAGCGATGGCTTGTAACAGTATCTACTCTTACCGCTAAATATATTATTATATTTACAATTCGTGATTTAATCAATCTTGAGAATCTAAATCAAAGTGACTTTTTATGATCGTGTTTTTTTCATTTCAATCTTAAATCAATAATAACAATATTTATATTTTCTTTTAATATTATAATATTTAAGCTTATACAAAACGTGAAATTATATTATAGTTCTCTATTTATTATATATCGAAATGTGCGGGGTTTATTTCAGTTAATTCAAAATGTTTTAGTCTTATTAAAAATAAATTAATGTTTTACTAACTATATATAAATACACAAATACCTTTAATTGTATTAATGTATATTTAAATTATACAAATAATATTTAATCATTAATTTGAATAGTAATAAATTATAACATCTTAAATTAGTGACAATTATAATATTATACACTTTTAAACTAAACTATAAAACAAAATGAAATTTTTAAACAAAATGTATATCTAACCTATGATCTTATTAAATTAAATTTGTTCGTGTATTCATAGATTAATTATGTTCGCACACTGTTCACATATCTGTTGTAGAATTCAATAAATAAATTGAAAGTAAAACCTGTATTTTCGAACGCTTATAAAATAAAATTCATTTTATACAAGGTAAACAGATAATCATAAAAAATACAGGAACCGTTAAGCGCTGAAGCATTTATTTGGACTGTGCTATAGTAAAGGAAAAAAGATTTAATATAAATCTAAATAAAAACACGCCGTATTTGTATTAAAATTTATTGATAATGCTTTGTGATTGAAACAAAGGCCTTTAAACGGCAAACAAGCTAATGCAAATATTTTATTACAGGCGTACGTAGACCTGGTGCGGGCTTGGGGATGGAAATCGTTTACAATAGTGTACGAAAATAGCGATGGGTTAGTGCGTTTGCAGGAATTATTGAAAGCCCACGGGCCCTCCGAACTGCCCGTGGCTGTCAGACAACTGCCAGATTCACACGATTACAGGTTAAAATCTTATCACTTACAACCGAGTCTAATAAAATACGAGCAATAAAATTTACTTTCGAGTTTGTAAGGTATCAGGGGATTCAATGAACAATTTATAACCTCTCTTTATTTACAACTTAATAAACTATTAAGTAATGTAACTAAATTTCAAGTGTTTAAGATTAAAAGAATAATTATTAGTGGATCCTAAACTTGGTCGGAAGGTAAAATGTGAGAGTCACGACGAGACAATTTTCATGTACTTGTTTTAAATAAGGTAAACATCGTGAGGTCACGTGAATGTGTTAAATGAAAATATGTCACATTTGCTTCCACCAAACAGCAATGGAGTAGCTTGGCGAAATAACTTCAAAACCTTCTCCTCAAAAGGAGGGGAAGTAATCCCGGCATTGTGACATTTACAAGCTATAATTTACAAGAATAATAAATAATTCATTTATGTTTGAAAATATTACAAGTAATCACGTGTTCATATGAAGTGATATTTGCAGGCCACTTTTGAAACAAATAAAGAACTCAGCCGAGTCTCACATAGTGCTAGATTGTGCCACTGAGAGGATTAGGGATGTTTTGCAGCAAGCGCAACAGATTGGTATGATGTCGGATTACCACAGCTACCTTGTCACTTCTTTGGTGAGTCACTTAAAGTAATACGTCCCTTTATATCACTCATATTGAAGCCGTTGAAAAAAGCATTTTTTAAAAAACATCCAAGAATTCAGTTATGGGTTGTATTTAACATTTTCTAGGACAGTAACTACTAAAAATTACTACTATGGTCTAGTTTACTGTCCCCGAGTAAACAGGTTCATTCTCCATTCTTAATCCGATGGGATGCGATACGATCAAAAATAGTTTAGGTTTTGCGTATTAACACTTAACAGAAAAACCCAATAATTTTCTATTGATCAGACCCGGGGTTCGAACTTACGACCTCAGGGTCTTGTCTTACAAGCTAGTCACTAAACTAGCGGTAAAATAATAATATAATGCTGGTTATTGAAATACTAAATAAGAGACTTGATGTATTATGTATTAAAATTATTACTCTCATTATATTCAAGAATGAGAAACTTTTTTGTTTCCGGTAAGTTGCATTTTATTTAAAACGCGACGGTTTTCAAAGCAAAACTCATTAACAAATATGCATATGCACATAACCTAACTTAAGTTGAATGAACTGTTGCTGAATTTGCTCATTCAGTATTTTTAGTCACATATAATAATCTCATATATAATAATCTCTGAAAACTTAAAAACGCTTTATTTAACTTAACTATGTCAATGTATGTTTACTTAACTATGTCAGTTACTCGATACAATTTGAAGGTTGTTGAAGTTATTTAAGCTTTCCTCAAAATAAACATTAGCATAAGCAGTTTGGTACTGGTTGATATTATAAATTTATAATTAGTATATGTTAGAGCATAAATAACAGTTAAGCGCTAGCCTATATGTATATAAAAAAAAAAAGAAACTGACCATGTCGGTCAAACAAATTGCACAAAATCGCTCGGCTTCTGCAACATATATAAACAGATGTTTTTTTATATTTATGTATGAATTTTTATTTATGTATGAATATAATGATTTATATAGCTCTTGGTATATTATTAAATTACAATTATATAGTTTCACTTTAAGTAGTAGTTTTTAATTTCAACAGAATTGCTTCTTAGTTAAATAATTTTAAAATCAGTTTTGAATTTGGCTATGGCACTTGAAAAATTCGCTCTGTATGAATCGCCAGTGCAAAACATTCATCGCTGAGTTAGTTTTTTTTTTTTTATAGAATAGGAAGGCGGACGAGCATATGGGCCACCTGATTGTAAGTGGTCACCAACGCTCTTAGACATTGGCATTGTAAGAAATGTCAACCATCGCTTACATATCCAATGCGCCACCAACCTTGGGAACTAAGATTTTATGTCCCTTGTGCCTGTAATTACACTGGCTCACTCACCCTTCAAACCGGAACACAACAATATCAAGTATTGCTGTTTTGCGGTAGAATATCTGATGAGTGGGTGGTACCTACCCAGACGAGCTTGCACAAAGCCCTACCACCAGTTGTTAAAATATGTAAAGTCCACGTGATGTGTGGATAGTTTAACTATATATTCTTCTCTCATTCCCCTCCACTCCTCTTCCACGCGACAAATCTTTAAAGTATAACGTATGCCCTGACATGACCCTGTTAAATTTTTATTACATGAATAGAAGAAAAGTGCCTTTCGTAGGATTTGTGCAACTGCAATAAATCCCCAAAATGGTATGTTTTTGGGCTACAAAAAGATTTTCTAGTCTTTTGAAAAAAGTATTCAGTAGTTAAGTAAGATAATTAAAATAATTTATAGCTACTCGTCGTTATTAAAGGCTTCCGTTGAAACATGAAAAATATTTGGTGGCAGTTTTGTTCGACTGCTCATTCAAATTGTATGCGTATTTCCTATGACAAACCCAGTTTAAATTGCCCCGAATTAAGAGCTTAAATTATTTCACCGCTATTTTGGCCGGGTTCATTACTACACCACTAGGTTCATTAGGATACAACGAGAAATATATAAAGTGTACATAATATATCAGTAAATTATATATAGCCCCGACGCCTGGTAGATTTATGTAAAATAAAATAATATGTACTGATATCTGTAATGTCAAACCATTTTAACAAAATCCATTGATGGTAGAGGACACAAGGTTATAAAATTCGTTATTAATAAAGGAACAAGAATCGGATGAGGCAGCCCAGCTTCACAAAAAATCCTTAAACAAAAATCTGTGATTGTTATTGTTTCACGTTTATAAACAGAGATCAGGCGTGGAAAGAAATCAGCTTTAGTGCTGCGTATGGGGCAATTACCATTATCACTTCCTAAATCGTGTCTAAGAATGAGAATCTTTTGATGGAAATATTCTGTAACTTTTTACTAGACCGACCGACTTTTTTATAGACCAGGGCCTAGAGGCAGTCGATAGTACCAAACTTATACACATAATTTTGCACCGATAGCGATTCCTTCAATATAGGAAGCAGTCGAAAGGTACACATGTCAGCTCAAAACAATGTACTCGATTGAACTACCGAGAGAATTAGGTACGTGCTTAGCATATTTTTGAATAGTTAGAGTTATCGCAATATTTGTCGATTCGAAATATTCGCTACAAGCGAATAACCCTATTCTATAACTACGTCATAGCGGTTGAGTGGCTTACCGTTCAAACCGAAAAACCACAATAATAAATAATGTTTTGCAGTAAATGACCAAGTGGTCACCACCGCTATGGGCCAACATGGTATAACCATCATTTGGCCCTTTTGTCCGTCCTCCGTACAGTTATTCTCCGTTATTTTGGTCAATGTGATTTTACGAAAACAACTATTATATTCAATAGTTATATATAAACTTTGTAAAAGTCAAAAATTCAACCCACCCCTGTGGCACCGTTAAGCTGATTAGGAACAGGCAAGGGTGTATGTGTGTGTGTAGAAACAAACATGTATTGTGCGTGAAATTCTTGCAGATTATGGGTCATGGAATGACAGCCAAGTCTTACTACTTATATCACGAATTATCTTTTGAAGTAAAAAAGAATCACATGACTTTAATTACAAACAAATAATGTTTATACATATTTACTTTTACATCATTTACGATAGGATACAATAGACGGTTTTATACAACAGGTTTTCATTATTACTATATAGGATCTTCATAGCGTCGACTTGGAAGAATTTAAATACGGTGGAACGAACATAACAGCTCTGAGGCTTCTTGATCCTGAACGAGCTGAAGTTCAAAGAGTCGTTCGAGACTGGGTTTACGATGAAGCGAGAAAGGGACGGAAGCTGCAACTAGGACACACATCGGTAAAGGTAATCGAAATCCTATATAAAGTTTGGCAGCGGCGTTAACGTTTGTATGTGACTACATTCTGTTCTTTGTTTCAGGAGAATATGACTTTTATAAAGGTATGTCATTTATAATCGAAATGTCACAAATATCATATTTCATACCGTCTTTGTAGACATTTAAATATCGAATTTTACATCGAAAATTTCGCAATACTTATAAGTATATCAATATAAACCTAAGCTCTATTTTCTATTTTGTCAATAAAATATTCCACCACAGCATACAATAACCCATACCATAAAATTTTACGTGATTTCGGTTTTATGTGATCTCGTATTTGATATTAAAATTTATTGCGCGTGAATAATTTTCGATTGAACGTGGTTGGCAGATGTGTCTTAAATTAAATGATGTTTTAATTATCTCGGTAATTACAATAATTATTTGTTTCCATTTTATAACAAAACAGGATATTGATGGTGAAATACAGGTCGTAATAATGCGAACATCGATGGTTCGACTATGACTTCCGATAAATTCTGTTTCAATTAACTTAACCAGATATTCATTGGGAAAGGCAATATTAGTATTGCTTTGACATGTATATTACTTTTCGACTGTCGGGTTTTGGTCTCTAATCGTAAGTTATAAAGGTTAAAAACCTCTGCAGACAGAGACTGCGTTGATGTATGACGCGGTACATTTATTTGCGAAAGCGTTACACGACCTTGACACTTCGCAACAAATCGATGTAAGACCGCTGTCATGCGAAGCCGAAGACACATGGCCTCACGGGTACAGCCTCATTAACTACATGAAAATTGTAAGTAAGACATTTTAACCCTTATTGTATATAACACAAGGAGTAATTTACTTTATATATAGATTATTTGCTCTTAAGAATTTGTGCAAGAAAATAAACTAACTATTGCAATTAATTTTATTCGTTGTTGAAAATTAGAACTTTAGAATAAAGTAAGATTGAATATCTGTAATAAAATTAAAACAAATTATAATCGCTACATTACGCTTTTGAAATCCTACATAAATTTATTCCTAGAATATAATGAAATTATGAATCCTACATAAATTTATTCCTAGAATATAATGAAATTATGGACATAAAAAAATAATTCAAACTGTGAACTCATATTTTATAGCATCTTATATATATTAAAAACTTTAGTCTGTTGAGAGACCATTAAAACAACTTTTTATAACATTGTTTAATTTAAAAATCAATTATCTAAAGTACGCAGAAAACATTTCACCAAACACGTCTAAATACCTATTAACACGGCTTTAATGAACAGGTTGAAATGAAAGGCTTAACGGGAGTTATAAAGTTCGATCATCAAGGATTCAGAAGTGACTTTACTCTCGATATCATCGAACTTACGAGAGAGGGCCTCCAGAAAGCGGGAACTTGGAATTCCTCAGAGGGTGTTAATTATACAAGATCGTATGGGGATAATCAAAAGCAAATAGTTGAAATACTTCAAAACAAAACGCTCGTCGTTACTACAATTTTGGTAAGTTGTTACTAAATTCTAAAGAACAACACCCTAGCGAGTCATAGAAAGGAAATTAATAAGCCCGTCATGTACATATATTTTCCCGGAAAAGTGAACAGGGGATTAATATACCTATAATATGCGAAGAAGCCCTTATTCCAAGTAAATATTTCCCTTTCACAGAGGAAATGCTTGCTTAAAACTAGCTATTGCACGTGACTTCATTCGCGTCTTCAATTCGTCACACCAACGTGCGTTTTTTTTTTCTAAATTCGTTTGTAATCTATATTCCGAATTGTGAATTGAAAGTGTTACTTTCAACTAATATTATAAAGTAATACGTATTCAAAGTTCTTGTTAAGACCTACAGACCAAATATTTAAGGCTTTGTCATGGTTAATATAGTGGTAAATAATATACATTTCCTATAATACTTTTCTGAAAAGCAATTATTGTAACTCAATTCTAATAGTATAATACTTCAAACGAAACTATCCAAGCTTAAAATTAAACGATGCTCAGCAGCTTTTAACTGAACATTTTATTCTTTATAATCAAATTCTGCCTCTGATCTCGTAGAGCGCGCCCTATTGCATGCGTAAGGAGGCAAGCGAGAAATTAACAGGAAACGCACAATTTGAAGGCTATGCCATTGATCTCATAAATGAAATATCAAAAATTCTCGGCTTCAATTATACGTTCAAACTTGCGCCTGACGGTCGATACGGGTCCTATAACCGGGAGACGAAAGAGTGGGACGGCATGATACGGGAATTGTTGGAGCAAAGAGCGGATGTGGCGATTGCGGACCTCACTATCACTTATGACAGGCAAGCAGTTTTTTTTTTATTGTAGCAAAATACATACAATTGAAAACATCGAAAAATATACAGCCTTCAATTTGTACAAACATTAAATAAGGTTTTATTTGTCCTACTTTAATAAAAAAAAAAACATCTGTCACTATTTTTGGTCTTAAAATGTTTCTTATAAACTTTAACGAAGTTAGTTAATTTTATTTTTGAACAATACGGAACCACTTTATTAATTAGTACTTCAAATACATAAATATATTGTAATATAAATTTATATTGTTTTACTATTCTTGAAACATATTAACGAAGATTAAGGCGACATTATCGTTAGATACTTGAAGTAATTTCCCCCGAGATCAACGCCTACGCTTCGATGACTCGAAACTAGTTTCATCGCGGCATTTATGAAATAAACATAATAAGTAATGATCATACCGCTTAACTCTACGTTATTTCATAATACCATATCGTTATTAATCTAATAATAAATAATATATATATATATATATATATATATATATATATATATATATATATATACTATGAATAATATATTAATCACACAAAAGGCAACAGATGATAATTATTAATAATATATATTAAAAATGGTAACTGGATACTTCATAGGATCTATGCACTCCGAAACAGTGGTATCTTTAGATATAAGTTGATTCTGCAAAATGACTTAGGTACTATTCGAAAGGGTATCGCTGGTTTTTTAGTGGGTATTCCGATGTTCGGGGCGCATTCGGCGCCTTGGACATTTTCCAGCGTAAAACAAAAAGAAAAAAAAATGTACTATTCGAATAACTAAATTTTGTTTTACATTTTATGGTGCAAAAATATAAGTCAAATATCTTTCAAACTTGCTTGATTATCGATTGTTTGTATAAAATTTGTTAGATTTTGACGAACAACGCACGAAGTAAAGCAGATAGTTCGATAATAAATTATAAGATTACGTTACGCGAAAAAACCTACAAACGATTCGTTTTGTTTACGCTTGTTCGAAATGTCTACAAAGCGTCATTCAAAAGTCAGTATGGGAAAACATGTATTGTTTCTAATGATTGACGAAATATCCTCTTACTGTGATTGGTGAAAAAGAAATTCTGATGAAATTGAAGTTATAACTTTTATTACTTATTTTATTGTTCGTGAAGAACCTGGACCGAATAGATAATTCTTAAAAACTAACGAAATGAGATAAGATTTTTTTTGAGTGTATATAATATTTAAAGTTATAAGAACCTACTATCATGCAGCGATTACAATGTCCTATCCTACTTTACAATTTAACATATCAATACTTCATTGTTAATGGAAATATTTCTTTACCTGACAGTTCAAAAAAATAATTTCATTTATACAGGGAACAGGTCGTGGACTTCACAATGCCATTCATGAATCTAGGGATTTCGGTCCTTTACCGCAAACCTATTAAGCAGCCGCCGAACCTTTTCTCGTTTTTATCTCCCTTATCCCTAGATGTATGGATTTATATGGCCACAGCGTACTTGGGCGTATCGGTGCTGCTCTTTATACTGGCCAGGTAAGTGAATTTTTCTTTTGTAAGTGGGTGCGACAAAAGCACCCAGTCGCAGTAAAGCTATGATTTTAATATAAAAAATGTACTCTTTTAAAACTTTTCTATTAATTATGTCATCTTTATTGACGTAGCATACTTCATAATACATAACGTGTAAGTAATAATTTTCTTATTAGTTAATTACTAATAACTATTAAATTATGTATGTGATTAAACCTTTAAATAATATTCGTAATTTATAAACTCTAACTCCTTAGGAGCTGCTGAATCTTAATATACTCATATGTATGAATATTTTAAATAATTACAAATCAATAAAAAATAGAAAAAAAATTATCGATATAATCAACAAAGACAAAGTATCAAGTGGTAACGTGCTTAACATCAACGTGCGTGTAATATAATTTATTGTTGATTAAAGATCATAATCAAAACTATTATATATTTCCATACTAACAATATTTCAGAGTATCAAGTAGACCAAACTCAGATCATTTTGATAGCATTTAAATAATGATCATGAAAGATTACAATATCAAATATTTAGCTGCAACTTTGAGTATAATATAAATCATCAATCTAATATACATCAGGTTTACACCATATGAATGGCATCAAACGCATACACCGGACGGTGAAAAATTGGAAAATATCTTCTCTCTATCAAACTGCTTGTGGTTTGCAATCGGATCCTTAATGCAACAAAGCTGTGACTTTTTACCCAAGTAAGATAGCTTGTAACATGAGCCTTCAAGTGTTTTTCAAATGTATCAGGATGTTAGTGAACTCAGCGAAGTCCACAGCATTCATTGTAAAACGAGTGGGTAGACCGATAATCGTTAATCTGTTGCCATTATCTGTAATTTCAAATGCACTTAAAAAAACATATACTTCAAATTTATGCAAAACTTTTGCATAAATTTGAAGTATATGTTTTTTGGATTGAATTTGAAATTCAGCAATAAATGGAAAATTATTTACGACAGAAAAAAATTAAATGGGCATATTTGGGCACAGGTTCAGCCCGTACGAGTGGGACAACCCCCGGAACTGTCTAGACGAGCCGCCGGTGCTGGAGAATCAGTTCACACTGTTGAACTCGCTGTGGTTCACTATCGGATCCTTGATGCAGCAAGGTTCGGATATCGCACCGAAGTAAGTCAAAATAACGACGATTATGAGCTCGATCATCAAAATTGCGAACAATTAGATAAATCATAAATTCTCAAAGGACTAGAAATATTGGAAACGCTTAACTTGTAAACGAATTTTCATATAGTATATTAAACCATTGCTATCAATTGCGTAAATCACTATGACTTCCTTTTGCTAATTAGTTTCAAAACGACCACAGCCCTTTGTGAATTTGAAGCTTCGGTAGTCGCCGGGAGCGACCAATCTAAATAGAAGCGTGTTTGGAATCCGAAATGGGTTCCATAATAGTTAGCTAAAAAGTTTGTGGTTTAGTTGCTAATTTGACATAAGAAAATGATTTTGACAATGCACGTAAAATTTTTGTGCTTTCATAGTATCCATAGCTTGCTGCATCAAGTTTTAAATTTGCGTAGTCTTAAATTGAGATCGATTTTACATTATAATATCAAAGGCAAACATGTTCAGTGTAATGAAAAATCGTTCTCTAGTTTCATATGTATGTTTTACTTTGATTAATTAAAATTAATTTATTTTAAGAACACGTTGAAGTTTATTCAACATTTCATTGTTAAACATCTATGTAAAATGATATAAATGTTTGATATGTAAGCAAATTAAAATTAAATGTCTTAATAGGTTGTTATGTAATACATCGTGTTGATACGCGTTTTAAATGTAACAAAATAATGAATGTATTACAGGAAATTTCATGTAACGTAAACAGTAGCACTTAAGCGACATTCCGTACTAATCAGAAACAACACGTCAAGTGGCGTAGGGTGACTGGGTTTTTGAAATAATTGTTCGTGTGCATAAAAACATAAAGCTTTAATTTTTGTTTGAGTATACACATATAATATCTTATTTGACATAATAGTCATTTGACATAAGATCTCTTACAATTACAAAAATACGGTGGCGTTGAAATCAACATAATATCAATTTAATTAACAAAATATGATACAGAGCGGTGTCAACTCGGATGGTGGCAGGAATGTGGTGGTTTTTCACATTGATCATGATATCCTCGTACACTGCTAACTTAGCAGCTTTTCTGACTGTGGAACGAATGGACTCACCAATCGAAAGTGCTGAAGATTTGGCCAAACAGACTAAAATTAAATATGGCGCTTTAAAGGGTGGATCAACAGCGGCTTTCTTTAGGGTAATTTCTAAAATTAAGTACATAACTGTATTTTTTTTAATTTCTTAACTAAGGTCTTAAGGTTTCGTGTTTATGTTTCCGCTGTCGCAGGTTAGAATGCTACTTATGTCACAATTTTATATTGTTTGACGCTCAAGCTGCTGTTTAAATTTGTACAAATTTTATATCATAACTCTTTTACTATATCATGGCATTCATTATTTTCCCAGCAGATTAAAACAAGATACCCGATATCATCTTTTACTTTCATTACTTTGTTGTCGACGTTGTTTGGGCGTAAGATTAATAACCATTCTTCTAAGATTAACACTGAAATTATGTACGTAATTAATTATTGTTTGTTAAAAACAGGCGTCGCCACCATCTCTGTGAGCTGGGATCTCATTTCCGTGTAGATTTTTTAAGTCCTTTTAATAAATCATTTTTTTTGGTATTGTTAAACAGTATATGACCATCTAATGATTTAGTATCCGGTATTCAATACACGATTTTTTCGGTTAAAGCTCGAAGGCGTGGCTGATTTTGAAATGTTGATGATATGGCATTCCGGCATCCATGCAGCAGCGGCGTCATTTACACGAAGCTTAGGTCATTTCATTTATCACAAAGATCAAATAGGCTAAATTCCGTGAAGTCGTTTATATATGAGTTTTTAGATATTAAATTTAAATATGTAACATTATTGACATTCAGGATTCTAATTTCTCGACCTATCAACGTATGTGGTCATTCATGGAATCAGCCCGTCCTTCTGTATTCACAAGTAGCAACAAGGAAGGGGAGGAGAGGGTAATGAGGGGCAAAGGAGCTTACGCATACCTCATGGAATCCACGACAATTGAATATGTTGTTGAACGGAACTGTGACCTCACGCAAGTGGGAGGGATGTTGGATTCTAAAGGATATGGAATCGCTATGCCACCAAGTGAGTCTTATTTCTTTAAATATATTTTCATATTTTTTCCAGTCACCGTCTGTAGTTACCTTTGTCCATAGACACTGTCACTGCATAAATCACGAATCCATTATGATACCATCAATGCGCCGCCAGCCATGCGTACTAATAGCTATAATATAGCAATAGCCCGTGGCGCAAGACATAATTTATTGCATTGTATAAAGCAAGATAGAGCGAGCAGACTAAGCGTTTCCTGTGTATCAGTACTCAATATAAAAATAAACTTGGTGGTAAGGCTTCTTAGTACAAGCCCGTCTGTGTAGGTACCAACCACTCATCATTTACATCGTCGTTCAAGTAACTTTCAGTTCCGAGTTCAGAGTAGTTTCAGGCACAAGTAATATAACATCTTATTTCCCAAGGTCGGTGGCGCATTGATGAGGTACAGAATGGTCAATATAGCACACAACACAATACAGCACCAATGTTTATTTGTGGTGATCATTATTCACCATCAGGTTGCCCATTTTCTAGTCGCCTATTATAAATAAACAATAAAAAAACAACCTATAAAAATACCCGACATAACCGAGATTGCAACGCATGTTGCGTTCTTTATTTAATTATTTGTAAAATAGTATCCGATAAGTTACACTAAGTATGTTGACAGTATTGTACCATAATCCTTCACGTTCTAACAATAATTGAACAAACTATCAATCCAATCGGATAAATAAGAAGAACGCACAGATGACGAACAAAAACTAATAACTGCTATAAAACAAAATTAATTGTCAAGCTTGACAAGTTAATTAATTTCATGCATTTCATTGGCTATAATTCAACGCTCATTGGTCGGCTATTACGTCATCGTCTGCCACAGACCAATGACCGTTCAGATAAAACGCGAATTAGTTAATCAGAATCTAGAAGTTATTGTCTTATTTATACGCTCATATAACCACGTTATAGTTAGATTTAGACGGACAAAACATAAGCTAAAATTTAATGCAAGGAAAAATTATATCGCAAATGCACATTCTTCCGGTCACGGCTCTCTAACGTATGAACGTTTGTAGACTCACCATACCGTACTGCTATAAGCGGAGCTGTTTTGAAACTGCAAGAGGAAGGAAAATTACACATATTAAAAACGAAATGGTGGAAAGAAAAACGTGGCGGCGGATCCTGCAGGGTACGTAGAACTTTAGTTATCATTTTCATTGTTTGTTGTAAAACATTCAAAGTCAAATTAAAGTCCACTCATAACTTAAGGATTGGAGGTCATTTCACCACGCCAACCTTCACTAGTCGGAGTGGCACTCGAAGAAGAAGAAGAAGAATATATTCTGATAAATGTAGGTTTCCTTACGATGCTTTACGTTAGTGAACACGAGATGATTATAAATACGAATTAACATCGTTGATCTATCCATTAGGCTGTTGAGAAGATATAAGCGAACAAATTTTAATTCGTATTACTAAAAACAAAAACCTTAAATCTAAATAAAATATCAAGAATTTGTTTAACATTACGCGTTGAAGACCGAATATAATATCTAAATATAAATAATGTCTCTAGCTACATAAAAGTATTAATCAAAATAAAAAATAAAAACAAACAAAAACTATAAGAACAATTTTTGAATTAAATCAATACAGCAAATATATTTCTTATCTGTAGGTATTCAATAAGTATATCATTTGATTGATAAACGAATTTCCCGATTCTTGAATGTTTCATCTACAGTTTTTCATCTATAGTTTATTATATATTATAGTGAAATTACTTAAACAGTAATTATACATCAGTACATATTTTAAATCAATAACATTTTTTAATTTCCTTTAATTAATAATTATTACAGATTAGAACATCGTTATCTTGTCATATTCAGCTATATTTTATGTAATATATTATTATTGTTTTTGTGTATGTGTATAACATAAATACACACGAACAAAATTACATTGGCTAAGCCCATTGCCTATTTAGTATAACAAAATAGTTTAAGTAAAAAGCGCCATCACCAGAGCAAGATTACATAAAATAGGTTTCAATATCCGGTAGGTGAGAGGGGTGAAGTGAAGTGAAATACAGAAGCTACAACGCGTGCGCTTTTATGGTTTTATGGCTACATTCCGACAACTAAAAAAATATGTGCCTATTATGAAAAATTTCGTGTTCGTAGATACGGACCCATACATTTTAGGAATGCTTGTAATATATATAACTTCAGTATAATTTAATTATGCGCTTATAATTTGTCTCGTTTTAAACGCTCTTACTTGGTGGTAGGGATTTGTGCAAGCCCATCTGGGTAGGTACCACTCACTTATCAGATTATTCTACCGCTGAACAGCAATAAGTATTGTTGTGTACCGGTTTAAATGGTGAGTGAGCCAGTGTAACTACAGGCACAAAGAACGTGACATCTTAGTTTCATGCCACATATTGGCGATGTAATGAGTGGTTAATATTTTTTACATAGCGAATGTCTAGATTCTGGTGACCTTGTGGTGACCACTTACCATCAGGTAGCTCATGTTCACGTCCACCTTCCTTTATTATAAAAAAGCTACACTTATTGATTGACACACTGAAAAAACATTCCAATTAAATTAATTTGCAGATTGAAGCTAATGACAATAGTTACAAAATGCTTGGCGCATAAATTCTTGATTTTATGATATGCGATTTTAATCCCGTGTAAAAATAAGAATAACTCATTCATTACAACACACAACTCATTATAAAATTAAACGTATAAACAAAAAACAACAAAATTAAAATAACAAATTAATTACAATTAAATCACAATATTAAATAATAAGCCGAGATGGCCTAGTGGTTAGAACGCGTGAATCTTAACCGATGATCGTGGGACCCCGGCAAGCAACACTGAATATTCATGTGCTTAATTTGTATTTATAATTCATCTCCTGCTTGACGATGAAGGAAAACATCGTGAGGAAGCCTGCAAGCTAATTTAATTGAAATTCTGCCACATGTGTATTCTACCAACCCGCATTGGAGCAGCGTGGTGGAATAAGCTCCAAACCTTCTCTTCAAAATAGAGAGGAAGCCTTAGCCCAGCTGTGGGACATCAACAAGCTGTTACTGTTACGAAATAATATTATTATTATTATAAACTAACAAACAAAATTTTTATAACTGAATTTTGTATATTATAGACAGCTCAGACTTCTAGTGTATATACAAATTTTTAACATAGTCCAATAATAATTGAAAGGACAAATTCAACAGGTCACGATCGAAGCGAATAAGCTTCAAGCATGTAAATATAATATTAGTACTATTAATAATTTATTGCTTAGTAAACTTTCAATAATATTTTTTGAACCAGGATGAAACATCGAAATCCTCTTCAACCGCGAATGAATTGGGTTTGGCGAATGTCGGGGGAGTGTTTGTAGTATTGATGGGTGGTATGGGCGTCGCCTGCGTCATCGCCGTCTGCGAGTTTGTGTGGAAGTCGAGGAAAGTGGCGGTTGACGAACGGGTATGGAAATATTATTCTTATACATCATTATAAATAATTCAATATTAAAAATCCTTTTATTATTCAAATAACTTAAAAAACTCACATAATGAACTTTGTTCTAGGTTTATTTCTAAACGTTGGTAACATTTTTTTCTCATTGTTTTTCTTAGTCGCTAGATAGTATATAGAAAAATTGCAATAATGCTAGAAGAAGTAAGGATTTCGAGGAAATTATTATATTATAATTTAGAATTATAATTAGATATTAATTTTATTAATATTTTGTGCCAGAATGGTAGTCCAAGGAGCCGATTATCCCAAGACTTCAAAACATAAATGCTTATCTAATAATTGAGCTGTGTGAGTAGGACCTAGTACAAAAATAATTCTCAACAAATAATAATTTTAGTAAAAACCATTGTCTGTTTCACCGCTGACGGAATCCCAGAAGGAAGAGGTAAATATCCCCCGAGCTTTCTTCGTCTGAGTTCTGTTTCATATTTTACAATTAATTTGTTTGTTCAGGCCTCGCTTTGTTCGGAAATGGCATCCGAGTTGCGTTCAGCGTTGAAGTGTCCGAGTGGAGGAAGCGGGGGTGCGGGTGGGCCACGTGAGGGGGCGGACTCCCCGTACTTGCACTATGGGTTCAGTACAAAGAGCCAGCTGCACTAGCGCCCGGACACCGCCTCCTCGCCTCCGAGCGATGTGTAGGCAAAGACTTTACTAGATTTGAGTGTTTAACTCATTCATATTCCCTTCTCTTCTGTAGGGGTTAATATACCCCATGTTTTTGTTAAACTTTTGTCAAAATATCTGTTAATGATGACCAATGAAATATTGATTCAAAATTGTTTTGAACAACGTTACTTCATGGAAATATTCGCAGTGTTTTAAAGTGTAATTAATTTTGTAACGAAGTACTTTAAGGCGCATTTTCACTGAAATACTTGACAATGTATTTGTAATTCTATAAGAATCACCCCCATCTTTTTGTTTATTATTTAAGGTAAATAAAGAAACTTTTGTCAGTTTTGCGGATTTTGCGAACTACGAGATGGAGTAGTGATCTTTAGTGACGTTTTGAAGAATTACTAAAACAGAAATTGCCAACTATTTCAGTAGTTGCCAAAACTAGTTAAAATCAATTCAATTTCATTATGTACTAACATGACTAGCGTGTAAATAAACCATATCGTGTAACGGTTTAAGATACAATAATATTGTTGTGAACATTACGTGTTTAAATTTTAGAAATTAACTTTAATTGATTCGCCAAATTTGATAAATGTGCCAAATGAACGTTTTGTAAATATCTACCAGTAGTGTTATTCATGTTTCTGACTAACTTTTATAAGTAGCGAATTTGATATATAACTATTTATCGATGTGTAAATACGTCATTTCCGTAGAAACGCCGTATACTTTGTGGATTATGTAACTCGACATTTAAATGAAAAATGTCTTCAAAAATGGAAGAGGTTCTAAATTCGTCTGTCAATTGTTTTTATGTATGTTCCGGTGCAATTTCTTTATGGATAGATTTTAATGTTTGTTATTGCTATTCAGTGTCAGCTGTAATGTAGTACCTCAATTTCCTTAATATTTGATATTGTTAAGTTTCTATTTGAACGTTTTAGGCAAATTTTTGAAGTCAAGTTTTTGATTTTTTTTATATAACGCGCTTTTATTATCATTGTAAATGAAGTGAGACCCAAAAGAATGGTGTCCGTATTATTAATATTTTCAAAATACGATAATATTTAAAACAAAATCATAATTTGATCTATTATAGTGATCGATTCTATATATATATGGTATTTTTGTTTTAACTGTGAGAATGATGTTTCTTTGATATAGTGTTTTAATTTTTTTCATCAATATGGATATTTGATTTGAAACATCTTATAGCGCAATTAATCAAGTATAACGATTCTATAGGTAAAGATACAGAAAAACCTTTTAAGCTTAAAGAAACCCGAACGAAGTTCCTTTCACTATATTTTATGATATAGTGAAATAAATACACAACGTTTGAGAGTAATTAAATGAAAAATAAAAAATGAAATTAATTACTTTAAATGTCCTATAGATAATAAACACGTACTATAGCAGAAGTATCGTGAAGGTTGAATTACACTTTATACAAGCTCTCATTCGCCATGTGTGTGTAACGCGATAAGGAACTTCATTCCAAAAGAGTTTAATTTTAATTAAGCGTCTTATTTTTTAATTAACGAACTACACTAAGATAACAACACTAACGGTCGTTTTGGAATATTTTTAATCTATTTATCGCAAGGGACTTTTAGACTATCGCGTTCTTAAATTCGTTTTAGTATAAAATTTGTTCGCGCGCTGTTTTGTTTATGGCTAGAGACACGCGCCCTAATACCCCTAATATGGATTACTCATAATTATAGTTTGAAAGTCCCTTATTTCAAGCTCAGTATAGAGATAGGTGTATATGTGTAGTGTTAAAATAACATATGAAACTAATTAAGTAACACAATTAATTCAAATTGACCAGGACTTAACCTTGTACTAAATGTTATCAAGAATAATATTTATATTGAAAACTAAAGCAATGTTGATGTCAGCTCAAAGTGTGCCAAATCTAATTACCCCCTCTTTAAAATATTTTGTAAGTTTACATATAAAGGTGATTATAAAAATTAAAAATTGTTTTACTATATTTTTTTTTCTTTTCCCCCCCTTTCCTTGTAAGATGACTTACTTCTGGAATATACGTTAACCTAGTCGCTGGTTTGCACAGCTGGAGATCACGAAGTCCCGGGTTCGAAACCCGTATCGGGCCCAATTTTTTTATCTTCTGTTAAGAAATTTGCAGTAGTAGCTATTAATTAGGCAAAAGTTGTATTGACAATTATTTTTTTCTTGTAAAATTATAAAATATAGCAAAATGAAAACTATTCTGGACCGCAAAGAAAAAGGGTCGGTTAGAAAATCTTCAATATCGTCAATAGTACCTGACCTAGCTTTATGAAAAAAACTATTTGGTACGTCACTTATATTGGTCGATTAAATGAATAATTAAGACTTTATTAATATATACATGATAAATGTCTTCTTATGTAGTGGCATATGAAAAAATGTCTACGAGATAAATTCGGATACTTTAAATATGTAGATATTGGATGCTTATATATAATTCTCGTGTACAATGACTATCAATATTTATCCTAAATTAATTAAAATGTGTTAATTGCATAACTTTAAATAAACTATTAACTATAACTTTATATACAATTGTTTTAACTATAACTTTACTGGCGGTAGGGCTTTGTGCAAGCCCGTTTGGCTAGGTACCACCCATTTATCAGATATTCAACCGCAAAAGAGCAGTACTTGCCAATGTCTATGGGCGTTGGTGACCACTTACCATCAGGTAGCCGATATGCTCGTTCACCTTCCTACTCTATAAAAATAAAATAATGATATATACAATGTTGTCACATTCAAAATACCACACGACAATCCGCCATATAGTAATACTACTACAGCGAATTAAATTCCTTCAGCTACATTTAATTCAGCTACAATTTATTCATTAAACGCACATCATACTATCATTAAACGTAACGTTTAACACAAAACACACACAAAGGACACTATATTGTTTTAAATATATTACGACGATACTTTAATTACTTCTAATTTGTTAAAACATCTCTAGTCTAATGGAAAAAACAGACCAACATTTATTTTTATTAAAATTAATAAAAAGTTTTTATATATGAAGTATTACGTTAAAGTATCATAATATAAGGCATAATACGAAAACAACTCAAGTATTATCGACTTATATAATATGTCAGTCCGATTTTTCACAAACGTAACCGCCTGAAGGGGATGAAAAAAGAGAATTCACAAATCGCTTTTAAGCAATGAGCATTTTAATACTACGATTTCACTTACACTAAGATTATATTGACTAACATTAACTAAAAAATATATCTTTGAGTGTATTTGAAACAAAACATGAGAAAAAAAAATTGATAATTTTTTTTAATCAAAATTCCTCGTAGGATATGTCAAAATGAAACGGCAAAAAAACAGCAAATACGAAAAAAAACATATAAATTTGAATGTATTTTTATCTGTCAACAAAACGTCGGCTTAATCGACAAAATCCCACGTGAACCGCAATATAACCGAGTGGCGTAATGTTGACCACATGAAAAAGCATATTTTTCTTATAACATAACGTCCGAGTTCAAAACAAGCGAGCAATAATATGAACGCAATTGGAAAGCTCAAAGCGAGAGTGACTGTACAAAATAGAATGAGCCTTGTTTTTATCCAAACGGGCTTGTAGCGCTCAACTCTGTATTATGCTACCACACGCTTTATATCAGCGACCCGTCATTTTACTTTAATACGAATTGCACATTTCAAGTATGAAAACTGCTTATCAAGACCATACCGTCATTATTTTGTACACTTATATATATTATTTTAAATCAACAAAGCTATTATTTATATTTTAATTATTTCAACGTACCTGTCAAGTTAATTCTACTATAAATTTTTAAGATTATGTATCTACGCAACAGAAACCACTTGAAGACATGATTTCTGTGTCAATCGTGTTTTTTGCCTCTTTCCGTTCGATTAAACAAAATATTTATATTTGGAATAAAAAAAATTACAATTATTCTCCTATCAAATATTTATTCATTTGAAATATATTATTTTTCTTATAAATCTACAAGTGTAATGATAAGATTAAAATAGATATCATATTTAAGAACATCAAGATTATTCATTTGCTTGTCTTCTATTTATTTCTGCAGTACAGTCACTTCGTATCTCAATCGTGAAATGCTAAAACTGACTTATGACGATACGCTATTTTCATGCGTATAACTTTTAAGTTTTATAATAATTATAATAGTCCATGTCGCATAGGTAATATGGTAATTCTGAAATTTCGGTGTTCTGCTAGTGTGAGTTTCGATTTTGGTCTTACAGAATGGCTCTGCAGGTCAGAGCTGCAGTTTTTTTTTTTAATACCAAATATAAATAATAATTTGACTACAGCTGGCGACCAACTTGACGACAAACTAACTTAGGAATACTTGTATTCCTTGATATCAGTTGTTGAAGCACTTGGAGCCCCAATGGGATTGACATTTAGAGAACTGAACTATGCTTATAATAATAATAAAATATTTATTATTTTTCCTGGAATCCTGTTATAAAAACGTATACATACCCGTAAGTCCCATAAAAGTCACTAACCCTGTGTAATCTGGTAATAATGGTTGTATACGTATATACAACCATTATTACCAGATATATGTGTAATAAGTTTATACTTGTTCCTGGTGTTAACAGTATGTACGTCACAATTTCTGGAAAAATCTTTTATGTTTTTGCTTACATCCATAACATTATCAAATATATATTGAGAGGCGACAGTCATTATTTTAATTTCTTTAAATTTACATCTTAGTGAATCTTAGCATTCGTCAATCTGGGAACTACTTACAAGTAACAAGTTAATGTTTCAATTCTAAGTCATTGTACTCGCGATAGCATTTCTGAAGAATCAAAGAAACTTCAATATTCACAATACGTTTTTTATTTACCTTTTCGTAGTCTTTGAAATTTATTTATCATGAGAAAAAACGCCTTAAAATTCTCCTTATTTTTTCATCCGAGATAATTATGCCCGGAAATAGCAAAAAGGATTTTGCAAGCCCTTGTATTAAATCCATCTCCTGAAAACAATTCAAATTCAATTTGAATTCTTTGTGAATTATTTTATCCATCAATCTAATACAGAAGAAACAATTTAGAAATTCATCGCCAATATCGTATTTTATTCGATAATATTGAAAATATATTTTACAGGTTCAGGTACAGTATTTAAAAATAAACCATAATATTCATAATATTATACGATAAGGATATATTCCACATCCAAGGTTGTTTCATCCGTGGGAGTGGAATTAATTCACTCAATGGTTCGAAGGACTTGAAAACTCGACTATACTTGCCCGGATTTCAATCCGTGACTTTTAATTATCATCCACAGTTTTATACACTGGGACGTCTCAATAAATTAAACATTACTTATATTTGAAATGAATCGTTATCACTTATGAGTTAATGACGTCTTGATATAGTGATAATATTTATTTGTATTACAGTGTGACGTAATTCCAATATAATAAAACTGTAATATATATCATAAAACTAACGGAGCAGAAGAGAATCCATAGCATGTTACAAAGTCTGTGAACAAATATTGGAGTGGAATTGATTTATCCCGCAAAATACAATGACAGAGCTCTAGACGCGGTCGTATTCTCGACATAACAAAGCTGCAGGTAAGACAAATATAAAAACGTAAATTTTGTTTGTTTGTTTTTCTTTCCCGGATCAATTCGGGATTCATTATCGTGATCGCCATTTATCTCTTCTATTTTGATAGTTCATAGGTTCGTGTATGTAATTTTTCCGTAGTTAACACGTTTACTTTATTTTTCAAATTGATTGCTTACAAGTCCGCTGGCTGAAGGTATAGGTTAATTATTTGGAAAAGGAGGTTTAATAGAATTGAATTTTTTTCTGGAACATGATTAAAAACGACACTAAAGTTTGAACTGGAACTCTTCAATTAATTAAAAGATTATTATACTGGCTGTATTATGACTTTCAATGTATTTATTACATTATTATCCACGGAACAAATACATACTTAAGTTAAATTCGATAGAATAAATCTGAAACTAAGTACCCACCTACGTTCCTCTGCGATGAGTACAGTTGAGTGTTCCCTACATAGGCACAGCAGCTATACTTTAAGAGCTCACGCCGTATCACTTGTGAAATGTTGACAACCAACATACAATGATACGCTGTTTCGATGTGTGTGTACATTTAACTTTAAGATTATTATCGTTGATATCTGACATTTCATGTGTTCAAAGGAGTTTCGACTTTCACGTTTGTTCTTACAAATTAGTTCTAGTATAACTTTATAGAAATACAATGTATTCTATGTTTTTTTTTAAATTAAAGCCTAAGAATCCTAAATATTACTCTATTTCAAGCGCCGCAACGCCGATATCGATATAAAAGGCTTTTAAATATTAATATCCGAAGTTTTTTTTTTAATTTTCTCGTCGTAAACTCGATAAAAGTCGAGTCGATCTTCTCAAGTCGAGAGTATTTCATTTCTTCGCATAATATAAAATCTAATTCTGGCAGTTTATCATTTCACATCGGCTTGTCGCTAAAATTATATTTTTAAAAATTTCAACTTCATCTCTCTGATAAAAAATTCTTATATACAGAACTATTTATACGATATATAGTCAGTGATGATAATATATAGAACAGAATACGATTTTTTTGAAAATCTATTTGCTGACCCGGAATACAAACGGGCAACTAAACTCAAAAAACACTTGTAGTCAGTAGCAATATTGTTAACCATAGATTCGTTTGCATAATTGAATAGCTTACTATTCCTAAACACAACTAGATGAAACTTTAATAAAAATCTATTATGTAAATATTAGAACCGACTCCATCTTTAATCGGGTCTCTAAAATTTAAGACCAAAGAAACTAAATCATTTTTCACCTGCGGTTTCTCTTTTACTAGTATATGTGGAGAGTTATATAGCCTAATATATCATCTATATACATACATCAGCTATATAGCTATAACTCTAGTACATAAAAATAGTATTATATATCTAATACTAACAAAAAAACTCACTTTGACCCTTACAATATTAGGAAGGATAACGGCATTTCTACATGGGACAGTACATACACTAATTACTATAAAGTGACAAATATCAAACATAACTTAACAAGATGAGTATTAAGCTAGCGACTGACTTAAAATACTATCGTAACGTTACACAGCATGTGCGTAACAAGCTTTGTAAGAACATTTAACCCATTAACATAACAAATGATAAGGTTGTCAGACAATAACAAAATATATTAGATAGTAAGTCCGAACGATACGTGCGTTCCTAATGACATGTCAAACTATACTGACTTGACTTGAAAGGGATTTGTCGAAAAACTGACAGGTGGAGAATGCGGTGCTCGCGATGAACGGCTCGATGTACATTACACGAATGCGCACAATGTAACATGTTGTATTTAAATAATAAGTATAGATCAGTCGCTATCTTTAAACAATGTTTAGCTTTTCGTTTACACTACGTCGAAACTCTAATGTTATTCACAGTGCTAGCAAAATGCTATAACGGGAGGCACTTTAAATGCAAATCACGACAGAGTTAAACCCGCGCCGCATTGCAGCCTCGTTATTCAGAATTTTAAAAACAACCGATTCACACCTCTGAGACTTTTAGTTTTAATGTTCTTTAAAATCAGTTGTCTTTTTGTCATGATAACGAACAATAATTGCTATTAACGATGTATTTACCATACGATGAATCAAATGTTCATTTTATATTTTAAAATTTTTGACTCGCTCGAGAGCATAATTCGATCTATGAATATTTTAAAACAAACACTTGATAGAAATGTCTTAATCTATTATGGAATGAAACGATTGTCTTATAGCTATTTATAAATAATTACAAAAATAGAGATAAAAATACCGCTGATTTTTTTCACCGGTTCTCTTCAGCTCATGCTATTTTCTTTTCTAAATCTGTAGTAGTTCAGTCTTTGGCTATCAGTAACATACATTACACAGATGTAATGTTTCTACATAAATTTAAATTTATTTACGTTAATAAATTAATTTGAATTTGGAATGAAAGTGGACTAGAAAGGTAGAAATTAATTTGACCTCGATTTTTCGATTTGAGAAATGAAAGTTCAAAAGGGTCAAAATAATAAATAAGCTCTTCTGTATGAATTACATTAGCTTTATAAAAAATATCAGAGTAATCACAAAGAAATCAATATATACATAGATATGTAGTCAATTATTCTAATGAGCATTAAGAGATGAAGTTGCTACGTTCTATTGTTGCAGGTAGAGTTATTTGATGCCAATGAAACTTGAACTCGCATCTCGTTAAAAAGTGAATAAAATAAAAGATGCTGTAGGTTCTAGATAATTTGGTTTTTCATATCGATTGAAACTTTGCTCTAACCTAATTAGGATATATCGAGAACTCAAAACGCAAATCTAACAATAAAATCGTTTTCTATATCGTGTTTACCAAAAAAATATATCTGATATCATCCAAAAGTTTCCTATATAAAAATTTTGTTTTGTTTCGAAAAAGACGTACCACGTTATCAAAGTTCTTCCATTATTCTTACTGTGTCATAAAATTAGTTATTTTTAATCAATCTCATTAAAATTTAATTCTCTCTTTTCCCAGTTATATAGTAAATGTAATTTAAAAACTCGGAAAAAAATACAAAAATAGACAATAAAGATTGGAATAAGAAATTTAAGCGAGTAAAGATATTTATGTCCAGTTTTACGTCCACTAAAAGGTCGTGAGAACAAAAGTTAATCTCTCAGCCGGTGTCAGAGCGTAACATAAATCTTTTCGGACCATTACTTCAGCACAAACGATACCGCGTCACCGATGCCCCTCGACGCTGTAATAGTAATATATTTTAACCAACATTGGGTCCTACATTAGTTATTAAATTTAACTTAACTAAAACTAAAACTAAACTTAAATCTACATCTAACTGATAGAGAACCAATTTACCAACATATGAACCACACAGCAATGGTTCAAGAACAGACAATCGAATCTATCAGATACTATCTTCAGAATGCCAGGCAGGCAAACAAGCCCATTAGCATCTTGAATACATTATTATTATTTTACTAAACGCGCAGGGCATAATTCTGCTTTTGCGTACAATCAACTCACAGGCTATTAGAGTAAGTGGTGCATAGAGTACACTGCTCTAAAAGAGTGGCGTTCTCTGGCACAGAAAAACGACCATCCCTACGGACGAACATCATTGTCGCGTTCCCCTTTTTGAAGGAATCACTAATATTCTTATTTACCCCTCAAATTATGCGTAACGAAGGGATCAGGCTCGAAACTGCGAGTTTTACATCGTCAGACAGCCCGTAAGCCGTAACGCTATTGGCGCTTTACTATTTATTATATTTCTATAGCTATTAATGAACCAAACTCTAACTTCGATACAGTAATAAGTTGGAGTGAGTTGAATGGTTTGTTAATAAACGCTAGCAAGTCTCAAGTATTCGACATAAGTAGTTCTAAACAAATTTCTCGTTTGTGGATTTGCGCACCTACTACCTGTATTTTGCTCCATAGCAATTTAGAAAAGAACTTTGCCATAACTAACGAAAACACTTTAACCTTGAAGAGGCATGTCGGAAATAAATCACAAAGTTTTTACCACATTCTGTGCTCTGCGAAGATGGAAAAATTTAGTAATCATACGTAATAATTTAAAAAAAATTAATTAGTAGTAGTAGTAGTAAAAGTTAATCTTAAAAAATCTTATTAATTAATTAAAAAAATTAAAAACTATTAAAATAAATTAAAAACTTAAAAAATCTTAATAATTAAAAAGAGCCTAGGCATAACTCGGGGGCTGCTTATATGGATTTTACAAACGACTTTCCTTTCTATGTAGCAAAATATTTGTTTAATATAAATAAGATAATCATTATTAAGTAACTGTTGTCCTATCTTGGTTCTGATTCAAAGCTCCCCATTTATTTCTGGTCCAATGAGGAAAATAAACTTATGTGGCGTCTTAGCGATACCTACACAGTTCTATAGCAAGTCGTTAACTGTCAGAGCTGTAAAGAATGTGTTTCACATTATATCCAATAATCTCAATAGCCACGTATAAAACAAATTTAAAGAATTGACTATTTGATTCTATGCGTTTATATTGCTTACCATATATTCGATAGAACAACCCAATAACTGTTTTCTTGGCCCGACCTAGGATTAAAACCTAGGACATACCCAGGACCCACAGTCAGTCAGTCAGTTTTCATGATTACTATAAATATAATGCTATCTTTCTGTCCCGTTTCATGTTATATTTATTTTTATTATTTTCTTTCTGCTTTATTTGTCTTAGGTTGCGTTACCCTGTTTTTAATTCTTCTAATTAAGTCTCAGACACAAAGTATGTCTGAAAGATATCGCTGTAAGCGATAAGATTGCTTTGCTCGCTTTTAAATATAATATTGTGTATTATATTCTATGACGTCTTGAGTTCGTTTACAATTTAGTTTGTAAATAAATTAATCAAAATATATTGCTATGCTAGTAATCCTCCGATTGGACATGTATATACATATGTATCCAAATTTATATATAATTATTTGGAGTGCAAATAAAAAAATATATAGAAATGCAAATTTTTGTTTACCGTTAAATAATAATAATCTGACTTATATAAATAATGAATAGTCATCAACATAAAATACGACCATTGTATTATATTGAAATATCAAATAACATTTTAAATTATATTTTTCATAAAAAAAGTGTAGGTTAGGAAGGACCTGCTGACTGTGTTCATTAAAATTAATCACCTTCCTACGAACTATTTTTTCGAATAAGTTTTCTCGATTTTTCATGAATTCGATTTTTAAAAATAAATCTTTTCCCAAGTGCAATTAGAACGTAGAGGTTAATGACACCAATAAGTATAAAATGTATATATTATATCGAGGTTTGTATTCAGGAAAAAAATACTGGCTGACGTCGTAACACGATGGACTTGTGAAATGACGTTTCAAAAAAAAAGTAAATAAGAGCCTACTTGAATGTAATTTTAAGGATAAAAACAGACACCGTGCTGAAATTCATTAAAATTCTCTCAGCAGTTTTCGCGTTCAGTTCGTGACGGACGAACAGGAGATTTATAAACCACGAGAGATTTTTATAACGGTTTTTACATTGATTGATAATCTTAAATTAAAAACATTTTTATCTATTTTATTATGAGCCCTTTATAAATGTTTTTATTAATATCCTTGTTGACATTTAGAATTGCCCATTTCATGGACGTATTTTCTTGCATAACTATACCACAATGTGTTTCAAGTTATGTATGTATATATGTATTTTATAATTTATGTTATTTTTACTATATGAGAGATATAGACTGTTTTATCATTACTTATTAATTTTTAAGTATTATTTTGATAGACGCTCGGTACATATTTGACAATACTGATAAAAATTTATACAATATTGCTGATAAAAGAACTTGACTATGGTCAACTTTAGTTTTCGAGATATTTATATGCAATCCTTCTTTGTGACTTTCTGCATCTAGTCGTACCAGCAAATTTTGCAAATTGTCAAAGATCTTCGACGAATTTAAGACGTTAAGCAGCACCCTATCGACTTTACAGCGACCTCAAAGCCAGTCTCAACGTTTCAAATCTTTTCGTGTTTCAGAAATTTCTTGATATATCTCCTTACTCAAAGATTGTCTGGTATAAATCTCCAGTAAGCGATAACATCGCCATTTGTTCTGAACGTATTTCTGTATTAATTTATTTGTTCATTTTTCATCTTAGTGTTTGTGTTATATAAAATATTAATTTATAAAAAATAACGTAAATTATAATTGCCAATGTCGTCTTTATATTCTTTTATATACAGTAATATTATTATTATTTTTACCCAATGAATCAGTATAACCTCCTTTTGTTAAATTTCGTTTTAGAAGCATGCTATAATGTTGATAAATAGGATTTATTTAATGTAATTATAAAAGTTTATTTGAAATTTTGTCTCGCTCTTAGTGATTTTATACTGTATTCCTGCTTCGATTTCTCATTATCGTTGGAATTTCATCGTCTTCTCTCCATGTGTAAACCGATACCGAAACTTCGATATTGTATCTTTTGTAATAAAACAAATTTGGTAATTTCTATTCTTTTCATATCGCTTGTCTTTTCTTTTTGGATTTTACTATTATCTCCTATATCTCCTAAAGCAGCATTCAATGAATTAAAACGATGTATTTAAAGTGTCACATAATTTTTTTTTGTCTTTTATTTGTTTCTAATATTTTCATTTATTTTATTTCATATATTTATTTAATCACATCAAATCAATCATTTATTTCATCATTATCTAATTATTTTCGCAATATAGCAAGGGTCCTTTCATAATCAATAATTTTTAATAATTTCTAGATTGTTTGACCTCTTTAAGGAGGCCTCTTTAAAATCAAAATTATTTCTTAATTATTTCAAGTCTCTTAATCTCAATATTTTTATAAGATTTTTTTTTTTATTAAAAATTAATATAATATTCATTCAACCATTCTGAAATTTATTTTCCAATGTTTGACTATTCGTTAAACGAAATGAAAGTACGTCGTGAATAGATTTATATCCAAGCGCTAACCACTTGATTTCCCTTTGACTTAGATACATGAAGATTGTATCGAAGACTTGTATCGAGACTCAAAGGCGAACGTAACATTGTTAGATCACCGTTTCTCATATTACATCCTCATCCGTAACACGGATGAAATATCAAAAGATATATGGAATGAGCTTTATTCGCTCTTTAATATCCTTTATATTATCTATCAAATATAAATTGAAGACAATGTTTTTGTTATGTTTCCTGTGAAGTGTTTTTAAGCTATGGCGTTTTGTACGGGAGGAATATAAAGTCATTTTTTTTTGTAAAATATATTTAATTAATCAAAGTATGCACCGTTGTTATCTATGCACTTTTGCCAACTCATAGGTAAATCATTGATCCCTTTACTAAAAAAACCATGGGGCGAGAATCAATAAACTCTTTGAAGGCGGTTTGGACTGCCGCATCGGAGTTGATTTTTTTTCCTTGTTGAAGTTGTCCAAATTCCGGAAAAAATGGTAATCTGTTGGAGCAAGGTCCGGGAAGTACGGTGGATGTCGTAGACACTCCAATTGTAGCTCATCTAACTTAGTGGTTGTTTGTTGTGCAGTGTGTTGTCTTGCGTTGTCGTGAAGCAACAGTGGCCTAGAGCGATTGATCAATCTCGGTTGTTCAGCACCTAGTTCTTCCTTCATGATTTGCAGTTGCTGACAACTGATATCTGCCGTAATCGTTTGGCCAGATTTAAGAAAGCTGTAGTGAACGACACCGGCGCTAGGCTCACCAAACACTCACAAGCAACTTTTTCTGAGTCAATTTTCGTTTAGGGCGGGATTTGGTTGGGTCTCCAGGTTTCAGCCATTGCGACGAGCGCTTCCGATTATCGTACAGAATCCACTTTTCATCACAAGTAATGATTCGATTTAAAATCCTTTCATTATTGTGTCGGTTGAGCAAAGTAACACAGCAGTCGACGCATGTTCGCAAGATAGATTCACTCAATTCATGAGGTACCCATCATTCAAGTTTTTTTACTTTCCCGATTTGCTTCAAGTGGATTAATACAGTTTTATCACTTACCCCGAAGCTTGCAGCTATCTCTGAAGTGCTTTGTGATGGATCCGCTTCCACATTAGCCTTTAATTCTTAATTTTCCACTTTGGTTTGGTTGGTTATATTTATAGTAAAACGAAAACGTACCGTGCTTTCTTTTGCGACACCAGCGCCGTACACATTATTAATCCTTCGAGCTGTTTCTGCAGCACTGGTGCCACAGTAGAACTCGTACTCGTAAATATACCGATATTTCATGTTTTCCATTGTGCGGTAAAAAACAACGCCAAAGAAAAAAATAATGAAAAAAAAAACAAATGAATGACTGTTTTCAAAACTCAAATGTACCAGCTAAATTAATTTATAAATTTGAATTTGAAATTCTTAACCAAAGAGGAGATATTTCAGATAAACGTGGTCAAGTACGACAAAACGCTAACTTCATATGTTTCATATGACCTAATATTAAAGAAATTCTAAATTTAATTTTGAGAGCTAAATTTTAATATCTTTATTAATTGACGAATATTTTATTTATAATAACGGCAACGATAAACCTCACCATAAACACCTTGAGGATTGAATTCGAAAAGTTTGACAGTACCCGTTTATATTTGTTTCGTTAACTTACTTATGAAACAACTTGTATTCTAATTTATTTACTTTTGAAATTTAAATAAGTTACTTTTAATTATTTGTTTCTTTATTACCAAATACTTCCTGCTGGAACTTTATCGTTTTCGTATTTACAACGTCAAATGTCAGTCTCATCACTTAGAAAATAATCAGTAGACAAATATGGAAGAACTAGTGTTCTTAATTCATCTCATGCTCGGCGGCGATCGTGAGGTAACCTACATGTGTCAGATATAATTCTGCTACATATATATCCACCAAACCGTTGTAAGGTTTAAGCCTTCTCTTAACTAACTTGAAAGAAGTATTGCTCCTGATATTATTTTAACTGATATTAGCTTATTGTTAGTTAAAGATATGAACTATAGAAGTGACGTACAGGTTGATTAGGTACTATATTATCAAGTTTTTATTTAAGAGGTTAAATTTATTTATACTATTTAATTTGGTTCCTCCGTCACCTTTTTACCACAGAATTGCGAGGCATCGTAAAGATCTGCACCCGCACGTAGTTGACGTATCTAAAACACGTACGAAACAATTTGCTTCCACGTTTCTGATACGCACCGCTAAGATCTGGAATACCCTCCCGACCTCCATTTTCCCCACCACCTACAATATACCTTCAAGCCTTCAAGCCTTCAAGCCTAGAGTGAATAGGCATCTTCTAGGCAAGCGCGCTCCATCTTAGACTGTATCATCACTTTCCATCAGGTATGATAACAGTCAAGCGCTTACATATTTAAAAAAAATGCCTCATTAGTATAATTGGGTCAAAACGTATAACTGAGTTTTAAACTACTCCTTACCCCCTACCCTCTAGCCGACTAAACAGCATAATTGTTTAGTTCAGTTCTACTGGGTGATATCGTAATAAAAATAAAAATACCTTCTAAACTAATATACATAAAAGTAATACCAGAACATGCAGCGCGTTTCGGAGAATGTCTTAGTATATAATATCATTATATAAGCAGTTGCGCTTCGCAGCTTTACCCGCTTTCAGGCTATTGACGATTATCAATCGTGAATTCATGTTCTTGTATAGTCCTAATAATAAAATCATTAAATGTCTTCCACATATCGGTAACACTTGCTAAATGCAAAATATTTAAGATTTCCTCTTGATCAATTTCAGCTACGGTGGCCAATTCCAACAGAGATAAGCCAACTGCATTAAATATTATACACAAATGTATGTGCAAATTCAGAACTCTATTCCCGCGCTATCATAATCCAATGGGACGGAAAAAGTTCAGGTGTTCAGGACCAACGGTTTTTCGTACGTCTAAGGCAAGGGATACATTATACACTTTCATCTTCCAGACTCCGGGCTACTATTAAGAATCTTTGCAGACAAAAAACCCAATATTTTGTTATTAGCCGGCGGCTTATATTTAGCCTTTATACTAACGAGGCGAAATATCTATATGGTATAAATATAGACTGACGAAGCCACAAGCTTGACTTTCCAAGCGAAATAACCAATGCAAATTAGACTTTATCCCGTCGTCAAGCCGATCGTTAAACTTTGGTAATTAATTTAATCAATACTTACATGAATAAGTAATAAACTTCGTTACTAAATAGTTTCCTTTTGTTAAATTTCGTTTAAAAGCGTGATATAAATTCGATAAATAGGATTTCTTTAATGTGGTTTTAAAAGATTATTTAAAATTTTGTCTCGCTCTAAATAGTTACTAAAGGGTTTCCATTTAATTAACTTCAAAGTTTTCTATTTTATGGCGGCTTAAGATGGATACTACATTTAGTTTTTACCATCAAACATCATTAGTTAGCTAGTGTATAACATAGTAGCTAAGATATTATACCGCAAAACAGCAGTACTTTGTATTGTTGTGTTCCGGTTTGAAGGGTGAGTGAGCCAGTGTAATTACAGGCACAAGGGACATAACATCTTACTTCCCAAGGTTGGTGGCGCATTGGTGATATAAGCGATGGTTGACATTTCTTACAATGCCAATGTCTATGGGCATTGGTGACCACTTACCATCAGGTGGCCCATATGCTCGTCCGCCTTCCTATTCTATAAAAAAAAGTGTAAATACAAGCACAAGGGACGAAATATCTTAGTTCCCAAGGTTAAGGTATTTGTCCATGAGCGGTGTTTACCAATTAATATCATCAGATAACACATTAGTCAGTCTGCCTACTTAATACAGCAATAACAAATAAATATATATAAAACATAGTGAGGAATCCTGCATATGGCGGATGAAAATCTGCCACATGTGTATGCATCAACCCGTATGTTCCAGCATTCCAAGTGGAATAAAGTGGAATCACAGGTACAAGAATATCTTTTTCTGTATTTCTGAAGTGTATGCAAAATTCAAAGATTATCGAGTATATAAGGCGTGGAAACAAACAAATAAATAAACTCAAATTTACTTATTTATTTATTTAATCTATGGAAGACAAACAGTTATGACATATACAAAAATTGTTATCTCATAAAAAAAATCATATACCAATCAAGTGTTCATAAATAATTAAATCAAAAATATATGGCAGAATAATAACATATAAAATTAAAATGAAAGATTAATTAAAATTAATGAGTATACCAAATAAATAAATAATTTTGTAAAAAATAATAAATATACAAATTCTATTCAAGGTGACAATTTATATTACATTTTATTTAATGTAAAGGCAAATCAAGATCTTTATTATTATGAAAAATTTATTATTATGGTTTATGTATGATTTGTAAAGGCAGATGTTGCGTACGTTACATTTATAACAGTAGTTAGGACTGTAAAATATTCAGTTATTTTCTTCAAATTTATTTGAATATAAAATTGTATTCTCAAGATAGTATTACAATAAGATACCTATCAGGAATAAAGCAAATATAATTCACGCCTATCATGAAACTGGTAAAACAACTAGGTGTTGTAAGGAAATGTATAAAGTTACACGATCAATCAAAACTTACTTACCAAGTTTCTATCACAGCGTCTCAGCGACCAGAGTTAATTGCAAGCAAATAAAAGCATCCCGATGATGTTATCTTCAAACACATATTGTAACTATGAAAATATATTAAGATAACTAAACATGTTTATATAGCACACTCGTCGGTTCTAATTAGATCAGGGTATTTATTTTCCGAACCGCTGAAAATTTCTAGTTTGACTATCAATATGTAAGTGATTTTTTGACTAAAGGATTTTAATTTAATTTGATTTGATTTGGTTACGTCTCTGTACATTTTATTACGTAAATTAATTTAAACGTGGCTAAAATTATATTACCTTTCATATTTCTTTTTTCATAATTTTGATGTTATTGAAATATTAAGTATAATAATAACCTATCATTAAAAGTGCAACTAATTTGTCTTACCAATTTTAGGTATCAATTTTTATGTATTAAAACATTGCTTATATTTGTATATAAATAATGAAAAACTAAATATAACTTCAATATTACAGAAATATGTATATAGACTAATTGAATGAGTTTCTATTCTACTCTCGTATAATGCAGGAGTTCCATTCACTAATACATTCATTCATTCAATCGCATTGATGGAATAAATATAAGCGAGCGTGAATAAAAACAAGAAGAAAAATCTTTTATTAATATATTATTTACCTTGTAAAAACATTAACGTATAATTGAAAAAAAAATAGTTAGAAATAAAGATGGTTTAGTAATTACAAGTCGCAGGTTCTTCGAAGTTCAGTCTGTTTTTATGATCGTTAAACAGGACATCGTTGTGACTTAATTTAAGCAGATTTTATTTTATTTTATAGAATAGCTAGGTAGACGAGCATATGATGGTAAATGATCACCAATATCCATAGACATTGGCTTTGTAAGAAATGATAACCATCGCATACATCGCCAATACGCCACCAACCTCGGGAACTAAAATGTTCCGTCCCTTGTGCCTGTAATTTCACTGGGTCTCTCTTCAAACCGGACATATAAAAGTACTGCTGTTTGGTAGTAGAATATCTGATGAGCGGATGGTACCTACCCAGACGAGCTTGCACACAGCCCTACCACTATCAATGTTATGTTATCTGTGGGCTTAAAACGTTAAAAAATACATGTCGTTGTTATGTCGTAGTTGACGTGGAACGACTTTGACAGCTCATTGTCTTAATTGGAATATTTTGTGTGGAAAAACAAGAATTTTGTCATCACATATTGATGATTCGTTGTAATTTTCTTATTATTCGAATGGTGTTTTTTTTTTAATAAAGATCCGATTAGTCGCTAAATATTTTAAAACATGTGGCATCGTTCAAATGTAAGAAAGTTAATTCACAGGAATCTTAAAATAAGGATCTATAAGTAAATATTTTATTAGACAGAAAATCAATTTCTATATGTGCCTTCCTTCACTACTAAAATATAAAGTACAAAAGAGCTTCGCTTCGTATGTTGAAAAGATAATCGACAAGCAATCATTGTCATTCCACTATTATACCCTATCAATCAAACTATATAAAATTATTTTATAAAATATTAGAAACTTTACAACAACGAAAATACTCTGAAAGGTAAAAAATATCCGTAAAAAATCTTGAAAAGCCATTAAAGCTTATATTAAGCGTTAAAATGCTCTGGCGAATGAAAGAGATTACGGTGATTGATGAAGTTGATTGATTTCTTAAAACCCTTTTAAACTTATTAGTGCGTTAGGAAAATAAAAATTACGCGTTTCGCTAACGCGTTATTGGCGAGTGTGGGTGTAAATTATTACATGAATATCATGTCAAATTATCGTCATTTAGAGTAGAAATATGAGATAAATTTTCATATCATACTTATGAAATATGGTACGCATTATTTTGTTTTCTTTTATTATTTGATTTATGTGTATCTCTGCAACGAAATGTGTGTTTTGTAATATAACTGTATATCTATTCAGCTATATCTTGGTGAGCGTCTTAAGAGTCAAATGAGAGATTTTTTGCATTTCACAGTGCATTTCTGCTATCACTGAATATAGATTGCATAGAATTGACAGAGAAGCTAATGACATCACGTTTCACTAAATTACTAAATCATAAGCAATTAATTACTCAAAAATAAGTAATGTAAGAAGTCGAAATGGCCCATTAGTTATGCGTGATTGTTAACTGATGATCGTGGTTTCACACCCGGGCAAGCGTCACTGAATTTTCATGTGCTTAATTTGTGTTTATTCATTTCATCTCGTGCTTAACGGTGAAGGAAAACATCGTGAGGAAACCTGCATGTATCTAATTTCAGTAAAATTCTGCCACATGTGTATTCCGCTAACCCGCACTAGAGCACCGTGGTGGTATAAGCTCCAAAATCTTTTCAAAAAAGGAGAGGAGGTTTTAGTCCAGCAGTGGGAAATTAACAGGCTATTACTGTAAGTAAAGTAATCAATGATAAAAAATAAGTCAGTTATGTATATACTTATCACACGTTGATAAATGCAACAGATATTTGCGTGTGAAGTACTTATTTTAAGTCAGCTTTATTCCACAGAGAAAAGTTTTCGAAAACGTATTTTGAACACAACAATGTTCTTGATTATAAAGCCAAGATATTATATACTTTTCACGTATACGAACTAAATAAATTCAGTTAAAAACGTTTTTAAGAGAGGCGTATTAACGTCTTAAGACTATACAACATTTTTTTTTATTTCACTATTACTCCCCTCATGCACTAGTTTGGCGTGTTTATAAGAATTTACATATAAAAAGGAAAACCTTTAGAATGCGGAAATGAATCGCCACGTTCTTGCGGAAACATTTCAGACGGAGGAAATTGACTTGCATCAAGTTATATGAAGCGAGAAATATATATGAGATTTATAAACATATACCCAATGAAATTTTAACCGTAACGGGATTTGTGTGGCGCCGTCAGCTCGACAGTTCTTCAATCACAAAACAACAATGTATTGCTGTATTTTAAGAGTCAGCCAGAGTAATTACAGGCACAAGCAACATCCAAGATCACGTGGTTGGCGGCGTATTGACGGATAAATGGGTACTATTGTACAGTGTCTATAGGTGAAGCTGAATGCTAACAGACATACCATTTGCTTTTATTTCGTCCATGTTAACAAACATTCATGTCTGTCTCGATGAGCTCTACATCTAAAAAAAAAAAACATTTTTTTCGAACCACGAGCACTTCTGGTCACGGTCGATAATTCGGTGCGATTTTTAGCCGAGAATGACTGGAACCGAGACCGAGGTCGCAATCCCGGTTAAACCTTAATAAGCAGCGAGGTAAAACTTTACGTGCAACTACGAACAGATTAGAAATGGTTTTTTTTCGGTTAGGTGGCCCTGGCTAGTCCTTGACATGTTTTAGCATAGGCATGATTTAGTTAAATGCACAACTTTGATCGTCCATCGTGAGAGAACTAACGAGCTCAACTATTAAATACGTCCACAAATACTAAAAATTAAGTCATTTAAAATGAACCTAAAATTTAGTCACTAGACAACTTGATAAGTGTAAATCTAGACGAACTTAAATCGAAGTTAATGACTTTTCATTAGCTAAAATATGATAAGTAAATTAGCAGATACGCAGGAACATATGAAAAAAGTATAACAAAATACAAATAAACATTTTATTTTGACGGAATTAGATTTCAACTTCACTTTGATTTTATTTTTTATAGTTCAATTTAAAAAGTTGGTATACAGAAATAAAGAAGAATAAAACATGTTTATTACCAATATAAACTTTAATATATTCATAGAAATATTCTTTAAACAATACAATATGTATCAAATTCGTATATAACAATAGATTTTACCCGTTATTTATCATAAAAATGTTACAAAAATATTAAAAAGGTAATGATTTATTGTTCAGTAGTTGGTAAGGCGCCAACATTTGGTATATTTTACGAATCCTATATATAATATTATAATATTTAAGTTATATAATGACAACCTGAATTGCTCAGTGGATAAAACACCGAATCACCTGTTTAAATCCGTGCAAAAATTAATTTGTATTTATAATAAGTGTACTACACGTGTTTACACTCCCGATTTACTACCCCGATTTCAGATACAGAAACAAAAGTTGAATAATGAATGGATTCGTAATTATAAACATAACTTTTGCACTAGTTTATATTTATATCAAAATTTTGTTATTTATTTTGTTATTTAAGTTAGACATTTATGTTTTTTTTTTTGTTTTGTTTTTCGTCAATTCGATTTTTTTTTATTGTTAAGCTACAAATATATTTTGTTAAGACATTTGTATATGCAAATGTTTTTTTATGAATATAATACGTTGGCTTGCCATTTGATAAATAAATAAATAAATAACAACTTCATACAAATATAACATAAAACGAAGTGAACGTGTGTGTGTGTGTGTGTGTATCGCAGCGTATGTAATAAACATTTGTTTAAGCATGGTGTAAAGCAATAATTTTACCCGTACGACGCAGAAAGGTATGTAATAAACCATCGTATTTTATATTTTGACCAAGATCTTGCAAATAAATTAATGTTCGCAATTCGCAGTGCAATAAATAATGCAGACAACACGATATTAACAATGAAAAAATATTAAAAGCATTTATTAGTGCACCGACTGCACCATAACGGTTACGAGCCTGGAACTCGCATTATTTTACTGTATCCGCAAGTGATATTGTGGTTACTCCCATTTGCCAAGTACAAATAAAATAAAAATATAGTCATCGACTCGTACTTTCTACTATTAACATGCTCACAGTCTAGTTAAGCACACGTTTTTATCTGTTTTATATTTTACATACTATATAATATGTACATGTATATTTGTTTCATACTGCCATATTATGACGGTTATTGCTAATTGCTCCGTTTCGTGTGGTTTTATTTTATTTTAATTTTATCACAATGCTTATTAAACTAATATTAAATAGTTAAACACAAATATATATATAAATATTTATTGTAAAAAAGGCAAGCTTAATGCCAAATGTGTACCATTCAAAACAAGATTTTAAATAAAAAATGAACTTTTGTGGTTGTGCAAAAGAAAAATAAATGATTTTCAGAAAAATAGGTTTCTTAGGTATGTATATAGGTACAAACGTATACATATATAAGTATATATATGTTATATTTAAAATATTTTCATGAGTCCATTTTTCGTCGTTTATTTGGTTATTTTTATTCTCCACTACCTTACTCTGTTACTAAATGCGCGATTTCGCTTAAACTAATTAAAATCAGTTCTATTGCTAGTTCCTAACTTGGATGGAGAGAAGAAAGTTTCTTTAACGAGGCCTTTAAGAACATTCTAGAAGTCGTAAGCTGAACGGTCACAACAATTCTATATTGAACAAACTTCAACTTTTTCAATAAAATTACTTCCGTCCGCAGTATAGTTGCAGAACGAACGACTCACGCTTAAAAGCGGATTATGAAAAAAGTATTAAATACTTCGACTATAATATTATAAACTTTAAAATTATTTTAAAATTCATTCATATATTATATTTTATATTCTAATGTCAATCTAAATTCTCTGATCTTTATAATCTGATTCAGATTTTTAAAACCGTTTTTATGTTTGTTAACGAAAAGCCTGTAAAGGTCAAAGCAAATGTGGCAGAATTTCATACGACACCTGCAGGCTTTCTCCTTTACCGCCGAGCACGAGATAAATCATAAACACAAATTAAGCACATAAAAAATTCTAGCCAAATTCTGTATGTTTGTATTTCTTATAATTAATTATTATAGTTTTCGCGACCTCGTCTTCAAAAGTATTTATTTATTTATTTTATTTTAGACATCCACCAGTAGATACATTAGACAGACAGTTAAATAGATGTTGAAAAAGTTTTTTGACAAATGTTCTACACATCATCACATTTTACATAGTCATTAAATAAAGTTAATAGTTAACAATTACAAGTCCATAAATATATTATAAATACAAATACATTAACATCATTAAAACTATAAGTATATTTTGAAATTACTGTTAAATTTAAGATTGAATATAAACTTACATATTAATTAAGAGAAAAAAATTTAGAGAACAAAAGAAAAACAATAAATAATTTTAGAGAAAAAAAAAATGTCATCATTCTATATAAGTTAGTGAATAATAAATAAGTCAAATTGGGTCGATTGCAAGATAGTTCAACGAGGGCAACTGTTTAGGTAATTCAAAATGTTGCGTTTGAACTGAGACAGGCTATTATGGTAAATATCCAGATCAGCTACTAGTTTTGAAATGCTATTGCATAAATATATTCTAGATAAACGGGGATTCTTTTCCTAATTGTGTCCTGTATGATCCGATGTGTAAAAGATTTACCTATTCGTTTTGTATTGCTACGAGGTAAATTAAATGTCAATGTGGCCAATAACTCCGGAACATCAATATTATTATTTAAAATATTGTATAAAAAAGTAAGAAATAAAAGTGACCTCCGGGATTCAAGACTTGTTCTGTCAAAATGTTTAAGCCTCTCACTATATAAACGTTAACTAGTTTTAAATCTAAACGACATATGATTCAGAAACCGCTTTTGAACTCGCTCAATTCTGTCAACCTGTAACAAGGTACCCAGATTATACAACAGTATTCAAGTCTAAAACGAACATAGCTTTCAAAGAGTTTTATTATAGTCGAAGGAATTTGTTTTTACAACGATTACTCGTACATACTTCTCAGTAGAATTTATAGTCCGAGTAGCTTTATATCCAAATTTAATCTTGCTGATTATCTTTTTGATTGTAAATCTGCTTAAATAAAGTTTATCTACAACGTTAGACCGTTGAAACCATGGAATCTAAGAGTTCTAGGATGTATGTATAAATAGAAATATCCTTCAGAAAAAGATACAACAATCCGACTATAGTAATTAATGAAAACAGATTGGTATCACCCAGATAAGCCGGCACAAAGCTGTCAATGTAAATGTCAATGTCAATATAAAAAAACAGTTTATAATTTTATTAAGCATACAGAATAATTTCATCTTATTTACATGCCCGTTCTTTTTATGTAGTCGTAAATGATTTTAGTTCTACAACTAATGTTATTACGTCTGGCATCCGTCAAGGTTCACATCTCGGACCAATTTTGTTTAATGTATTTGTTAACGATATTGTATTTATTTATTTAAAGAAAAAGGTTTTAGGTGCTTAGTCCATATTTATATTTTTAAATCTACGCAAGTAAAAACAAAAAGTCGAGCCGGTTGGCGTTGTTGAAAGATACTTGCCTTTCACGCCGAAGGTTGTGGGTTCGATTACCACCCAGGACAAACATTTGTGTGCATGAATATGTCTGTTTGTCCTGAGTCTGGGTGTAATTATCTATATAAGTATGTCTGGTTTCCATAGCACAAGCTTTGTACAAGCTTAATTTGGGATCAGATGGCCGTGTGTGAAAAATGTGCTAATATTATTAAAAAAAAACTTCCATTTTTTATTTGGCTGTTGCTTTGTTGTTGTTTTTGTATCAAAAATCGCTAGCAAAACTAATAAAATAAAAATACATATGTTATATAAAAAACACAATATTATTAGTAGGATTTTGATATCATTTTTTTTATTTAAGTTAGTATGACTATGATACTTAAGAACTTATATATATTTTATCTCGCTACAATTACGATAATTTTAGTAAAAACTACTTTATGTATAAGATAATATATAATGTACGGCACGAATATGTAATAAAATAAAATGTAAGGCGTGTGTTGCAAGCAATCTATATATAATGGCCAGAAACTTACAATATTCAAGTTTTATAGTTATAACGATTCGTTGGAGCTAAGCCTCTCATGTGAATACAAAATCCAATCAAATCTCGTAAATTAATCTCTTTATTGAAAAGCAAGCCTTTTACAAAATAACATACAACAATAAAACAATACACGAACAATTACAATAGCGTTATTAAACCAAATAAATTATCAACATTATCGTTTTTGATTTTAAGCTTTTAAATATTTGCCGTTTCTTCTCAGGGCCGGGTGTTTCTTTTCCAAACCGGTGGTAGTTTCTAGTTTGACTATGAATAAGCAAGTGTAATGCTTCAATGTTGAATAAATTATATTGATTTTGAATACAAAATTTGGTGTCTATACTGTTGACCGTTAAATATAATTCGTTAGTATGTAGGTATGGAATAAAATCATGCTTACTATATAATATATTGTCTTTTGAACTGAACCAACGTGAAATGAGGAAGTTCAGAGGTTGGTCTGTCTGTGTATATCAAGGCGTTCGTTTATCGTTTACCAAAGCCATCTAGTGGCAATTCACAACAAAATAGATGCCAAAAAACCTTCATTATAAAATAAATATATGGACCCAATTAATTCATTCTTTTTCAACAAATAAATTAAACAAGAACACAGACGTCTGTAGTTATTCAAAGCAAAATTATAAAGATATGTAAATAATTTCGTTCACATTCCCTTTGATAGCTATAAAATTGCTAGAATACGTCCTTGGGAAACACATTGTAAGCTGACTCGTTAAATCTAACGCGAGCAACGATCGGAGCGAACTTAAAAGACTTTAATATTACCTTTTCATACGAGAAAGTGAATAATATTTTATATGAAAAAACGAATGACATAAAACAAAATACACATTACCTATGTTTGCCCTTTTTGTACATTATTCATGAACTCAGATATAGTCCGTCCTTTCTTTTTGATATTACAAAGGTTCTCCAGCGACACATGGATTGATATTAAAAATTTACGGCCATACTTTTAAACATATAAGCGACTGTTTAGTTAAACGCGGATTTATCTCTTTCTGTCATTATTCATTTGATATTCGAAAGAGGAAGACATTGCATTGTTTAACTAATCACCCGCTAGATAACGTTTATAAGCGAGGCTTTTACTGTTTTAATACAAGCTTACATTTATGAATCGTTATCTTTGTGGAATTCTCAAAGATATAATGTAATAAAAACCTATCAGAATAAATAGTCTAAGCGCTATGTATAATCTAAAGTAAAACCTTTTGACGTCGTATATGTACATTTAACTAAATCGTACACGTAGAGACGCTGCAAATGGCCATCCGAGAGATGTCGTGAAACGATGAACGATGTTCTTAATATTCGCTATGTATAATGTAAGTATTAAATAATAGACAAAATTAAATAAGTTAACTTTTGATATGAACATATATTACCACTATTGTATGTCAAAAGTGTCACGACACTTATTTATAAATTAAGCACACATACATGAAAATTCAGTCGCGCTTGCCTGAATTTGAGCTCGTGATCATCCGTTAATTCATACGTTCTAACTATTGAGCCATCTCGGATACTCTATTATGACTATTTGAGTATAATATTTGCAAATCTCATAAATTGAACATCAAAGTATATACTACTCACTAACTGTATACTATATGTATTTTTAAAAATACCCATTGGTTGTGATGGGCTTTCATCGTTCATGAAAAAATGTGAAGTTTCTTTTAGTATAAACTGTTGATTTGTTTAAAAATTTAATTAGTTACTACCTTTTGTTTCTGTTTTTGTTTTTTGTTCTTTTTTTAAATATTTTCTGTTTTTATTCTATTTTTGATTTGTATATTTTGTAAATATGTCTGTGAATGGTGTGTTCTCCTGTAATTGACTGTGCATAGTTAGTTTTAAGTTAATGTAAAACTTACCTGGTGGTAAGTGGTCACCACCGCCTGTAGACTGTAAAAAATATTAACTATCCCTTAGATTGTCAACGCATCACAACCCTTGCCAACTAAGAAGTTACGTCCCTTGTGCGTGTGTGCGTGCGTGCGTGCGTGCGTGCGTACGTGCGTGCGTGCGTCCGTCCGTCCGTCCGTCCGTCCGTCCGTGCGTGCGTGCGTGCGTGCGTGAGTGAGTGAGTGTGTGTGTGTGTGTGTATGTGTGTGTGTGTGTGCTGACACTGACTTACACTGACTTACTTACTTACCGTTTAAATTCGAACTCAACAATACTTTATATTGTTACTTGGCGATGTGACATGTAATGAGTAAGTGTTACCTATCCAGGCGAGCTCAAATTTGTTACATTTGACTTTGACTTTAAAATTTATGTGATAATGTAAAATAATCCCCAAATGAAATTGGTGTTTAAATTCAGTAAATTTTACAAGCGAATATGTTCAAAGGTATTCGAAAGAATGCATTAAATGAGCGCTTAATATGCGGTGGAGGAGGATGAGTTGAGGTGTGAACGTGCGGATTATTACTCAATGCGATCTTGTATGAATTATAAATATTTGTTGATGCACTCGCATAAAATGGCGATAACATTTCAGAGAACTCGTAAGACATCGTTCATGTTGTTTAATTAACCAAAACTACCAAAAAACTACTAGTTTTTTGTTAGTTTATATCATTTTAATTTTAGGATATTTTCCTTTTGTTCAACTATATAAATTGATTTAAATATATATTTGTATAATTTAGGAAGTATATCTTAAGTTACAACCCGTAAATATTAGGCACTCGTTGATGGCTTAGAGATTCATCTAATTCTATACATACAGATGTCCTCACAACTTTTTTCTTCACCACCGAGTACGTGATTAATTATGAAGATCAGTTAAGCACAAACAAGATAACTCAGTGGCTCAATAAAAAAACAAGGTATTGCCTTTAACGATACAAGATAACTTTTGTTACATTTATAAAGCTCACAAAAAATAGACTGTTTTTATTTCGATATATCTTATTGCGGGGTAGAAGTATATATTTCCTTTTGGTATGGTATAGCTCTCGGGAAGTTTCAAGCTTTCAACGTTTTTTCTCTGCGGGATAACGACCACAAAAATGCTGCGGAACCGAAACTAGGAATATATTTTGTGCGCAATTTTTCTTCTTTTCAAGCTTAAGTAAAAAAACTCGACAACATTTTTCGAGGATTATAAGTAATAAAAAATAAACTTTATTTATTTGTAATTTATTTTCGATTATATTAGAGCAAAATATTTCTGAGATCGCTCATCACTTCTGTTTTATATTACTCACATGCCAGAGCTGCTCATAAAGGTCATCTTACTATCTCCACCAAAATCATACCTGATAATATTAATACTTTCTTTCACTCGGGAGAGGAATATGCGCTTTAGATTACATTATCAAGACGCAGAGAACACCAATGAGCTCTCTTGAAAATTTATGTCACCATCACAATGAAATATTTTTGGAGCAATGCGTTCAATGGGTTAAAAGACTAAAGCATTTTGAACATAAGAATTTACTAATTATGTGAAAATCACAAATGTATCCGAATTGTCACGTGATCAACGACTGACGATTAATAAATTATAAATTACGTTAATAATTGTGTATTTTCGTGTGAACTGTTAAAATTTATTTCTAATAAGTCTTTTCGAAAGAGAAATGAGCACTTTAATAGCTTTAGCGATTTCTATACATTTCTATTGTATCTATTTATTATTCGTTTAGCAAAGCCACTGAGAAATCACAAAAGATATCGCATAGTGACTGAAAATCGAAAGTCATTTGTCACAAGTATGACGGCACACCAGAATATGAATTACGTACATAATTGATTAAACGAAAATACTCAAAACGCTGATCGTCGTAACATATTATACCTGTTACTAATGACTATACTTTTGTCACTATATCCATGCATAAAAACTAAAATTCGACAGTTATCAAATATATTTTTACTTAAGCCGCAGCTTTCTTAGACTCACCACAGACGTCTGACGTCACTAGTATATTTATAACCACCTGGATTATTTATAGAGATTTGTTAATTGTTATTATAAAAGGTCTCTAGAGATGATTCTGAAAATATTGTGTGATTTTAATTTGTTTTTTAGACAAATAAGTTAACGTTATTATGATATCTGTACTCATAAAATAACTCATCCTGACTGATTATAATCAACACACAGCAGGAACTACTGAGTCTGGTCAACAGAAATTTATATTTATATTTAGTAATACAGAGTACGGAGAGTAGTACGGAGTAGCGTGATGGAATAAGATCCAAGCTTCCCAAGTAGAGAGGAGACCATTGTCCAGTGGAACATTTACAAGTTTTACAATTAGATAAAGTATTATTATAATAAATTTCGTAATAAAAGAATTGCTCTTTTTTGTTGTATTGTTGTTCTACAAATTTGTCATGCCCAAGTATTTTACGTAGCAAAATACTTTAAGCATCCTTTTTTGCGTTAGTCACATTATTTTTACAGAACCTTTCTAGAGATTCGTAATTAAAATGTTAATTAACATAAGTGGAATGATACATAATGTTTGAATAAAAACGTATGCAAATTACATAAGGTTTTTTATTCATTTTATAAAACTGTATAATAAATCGGAGTGGTATAATAATAGTTGGGTAAACTAAATGTAAGGTTACCTAATAAAAATGAAGATTCTACGTAGAATCGACGAGAAACTCAGTAGTTACTTATTTACACGAATGAAATATATACCATATAATAAAATGCTACCACCAGATATTCTACTACAAAACAGCAATACAAGCAATACTTAGTATTGTTTCGTTCCGGTTTGATGGGTGAGTGAGCCAGTGTAACATAACATCTTTTTTTTTTTTTTTTATAGAATAGGAAGGCGGACGAGCATATGGGCCACCTGATGGTAAGTGGTCACCAACGCTCTTAGACATTAGCATTGTAAGAAATGTCAACCATCGCTTACATATCCAATGCGCCACCAACCTAGGGAACTAAGATTTTATGTCCCTTGTGCCTGTAATTACACTGGCTCACTCACCCTTCAAACCGGAACACAACAATATCAAGTATTGCTGTTTTGCGGTAGAATATCTGATGAGTGGGTGGTACCTACCCAGACGAGCTTGCACAAAGCCCTACCACCAGTGTCTTAATCCCCAAGGTTGGTTGTGCAGTATTATTTTACACATTGCCAGTGACTATGGGCGGTGTATTTGGTATGCGGTATATTTGATATGAGAAAGGACGATAAAATACTAAACTGTGTGTTTACTGACGATAAAATACTAATATATTTATCAAAGTGTTATTTTTTTGCAACACTTGTCGAAATGATAAAATATCATTGTACAAAAAAATTAGGTATGCTAATATTGAAACTACTTTGTGTCGGATAGTTGGCCTGGATTTCTGCCAAATGCTCACATGACCGTGGCGCTGGCGAATTCAGCTCACCTGCTCGCGGTCTGTGAAACTTTCATGTCAACTAAATACTTATCAAACTTAAACCAATTTTATTAACTGGAGACTAAAGATGTTTTTCGTATGACATTGTTTCCTTTGACCATATCACTATTAGGTTACATTCAACCTCAAATATTCATTTATGTTTTATTAAAATTTCAATCTTTTGTACTGAGATAAGCCATTATTTTATCAGTAGACATGAGTATGTATCATACATATATGTAACATTAAGAATACATCATAAGTACGTTATGTATTGTACTTAAGATTCATTAAATCTTTTATTGTAATACTAGCTGCGTCACGCGGTTTTATACACGTGGCAGCTATTCGATTTGATTTTGTTACGTATAACATTTTAACGTATATGAGACAATCATTCACACAAAAATTTCCATTATATCTTAACGTACCTTAAAAAGCAGCCAGTTATCTAGTTGTTCGATAAAATCGTTTACAGGCGCCTCAGCGGCCTCCTCGTTTCATCTTTGAACGGGAAACACTAATTCTCGGACACGGGTTTTTTTTTCGCATATACTCGGGTGAACAATAATTTAATATAATATCTGCTATCACTGCTTTAGTCGTATAAATATCATATATGGCATTCGGGAAAAATATTGCCATCTTAACGTAGCTTTATTCCTCAAACTCGGTTCCTAACGTGATGTTGTATATATAGTCTTTAATTTTTGGCAATAAATGTTCTTATTTAACGCACGGATATTTTAACAAATTGGACTGGTGTTGGAAGAATGAACTCTTCAGCAGTTCAAATATTGTATTATACTAAACTTCAACTTATCCAATTATATTCTAAGTGATTCATTACATAGTTTCTAAAATTCTCTAACGGCTACTAAACGAACCACTTTTTCTACAAAATTTATTTGTATTCAAACTATTCGGTTATTCATTATTAAGATCCCGAATAATCTATGAAGTTTATGAAAACCGTTGAGAATATTTATATTTCAAATTCAGTTCGTCAAATGTTATTTCGGAATATCCTGCAATCAAATAATCCCGTTTCACCCGTAGAAAACATTTAAAGCAAACAAATAAAGTCAGCACTAAAACTTGTTGTAGAATTTGCGTTTTTATTTCGGAAGAAACCTCGCTTTCAAAAAAAGCCCGTATGACATAATTTTTGTCTCTTTAACCTGCCCTGCCTAAGCCTGTTAAGTCGGATTAGCTTGATCTCAATTAAAAAAATCGCTTCTGTATGTATTATTGACATTTATAAGTAGAAGTTTTAAAATAAAGCTAACAAAAAAAAACACAATTTGTTTGTTTTATACATTATAAGATTTTGACAAAATGTATATGAAACTGATCTTGAGGTATTCCCTTTCCAACACAAAAACCTGTTGACGTCGTACAGGGTTATTGTTAATTAGTGTATCATAATTTTCTCATGCCCGTATCTGATCTGACGGAAGAAAATTCCATTATTTGAGAAAATGATTGAAATCGAACAACGCATTAAAACATTATCGCTATCGATCTCACAGAACCTCGTTCTTATTTTTAATTTGGTCAATACATTTTGTTTCGGCGGGAATAAAACCGGAGCGCGGCGCGTGTGTGCGACGCGTTGTTTTTTATTAATATTCATGTCAGAAGTCATACAGAAAGCAGTACGGGACTTGTCGCGCGCGACGAGTCGCTAGTTTTTTTTTTTTTTTTTTGTACACCGTCATGCCTGTAGTGTGACATCCACGTCGCGCATCCGACACGCCAGCGTCGCGACGCTGTACTCTGCAGCTATACCATTTTTTTTTTTTTATAGAATAAGAAGGCGGACGAGCGTATGAGCCATGTTATGTCCCTTGTGCCTGTAATTACACTGGCTCATTCACCCTTCAAACCGGAACACAACAATACCAAGTACTGCTGTTTTGCGGTAGAATATCTGATGAGTGGGTGGTACCTACCCAGACGAGCTTGCACAAAGCTCTACCACCAGTAAATATAAGAAAGAACTTACTTTATTAACGCACCTGTATTTTTATTCATTTAACACTTTAATTATTAATTATTTCAATCACCTCTTATGCCTTGTTATGAACTTTTTTTGTAATAAAACCAAACAGTATTTGTTATGTAAACTAAAAGTACGACATCGCGGAAAGGGATATTACATCATTCCGTTGGATATCCCCCTCTCGTCCTTTTGGAACACACTGTGCATAGTAAGTATTTTAATAGTAGCTTATATCACAACGGTGGCGATGGCCTACCGCTAAATGTGGTAGCTTTCGTGACACGGGATTTTATCAAATATTAAATTATTATATAATACAAGCAATAATCGATGTATGATATTTTTATAAATATTTTAAAAAAAAACTAGCTTCGGCTCGCAGTATCGCCTGTTGCGTAAGAATTTCATATTCGAACATTGTAAAAATGTAAACATGAAATATTAATTACAACTTTTATAAAACTATTTTTGGTTTTAAGATACATTTATATCGTAAGAATTATTATCAATCTAATTTTGTTTTCAACATGGCAACACCAAAGCGTCAGGGAATAAAGAGAGGAATGCAATTTCAGGTAAAAGCCATCCAGTGACGCTGCAAGACTGATTACAGAGTACTTGGGGAGTGCGAGCGGAATTCAAAATAGAAGGACGGTTTGGATGAGACTCCCAATGTAAAGTCGTTTTACTCTCGAGGACCATTTGTTAAGGACTACTGTATTACGTGTATTTGAGTCAGCATTCGTAATCTATACAAATATATGAATTTGAAGTGTATGTCTGTGATTTCAAAATAACTGCCTCTTTTTAAGACTATTTACTGGTGATAGAGCTTTGTGCAAGCTCGTCCGGGTAGGTACCACCTACTCATCAGATATTCTACCACAAAACAGCAGCACTTGGTATTGTTGTGTTCCGGTTTGAAGGGTGAGTGAGCCAGTGTAATTACAGGCACAAGGGGCATAACATCTTAATTCCCAAGGTTGATGGCCCATCAGGTGGCCCATATGCTCGTACGATTTAGTATTCTATAAAAAAATTGCGAGTTTCCTAAACCAAAAATCTTTTTTATTTATTTAGCCTGCCGCCGATGCTACCTAATAATTAAAATATTTTAGGTATCTATAATAATTAAAATAGGGATTAAATCTTTATTCAATATTATTATAATATTGATTGTCATAAATCTACCACCGGTTCGGAAATATACACCTCAGACCTGAAATGAACCGGCGAAAGTAACTCAGCGGGATTTTTATTTTTATCTCATCTATTACAATTACAAGTAATATACAACGATAGCAGAATAATATATATATATATATATATATATATATATATATATATATATATATATATATATATATATATATATTATAACCTGGAGGTGATCGTTTCATTCCTAAGATGTGCAATCATTGAAAAAGTCATTGCTACAAGCACACAAGCGTTCCTTAACGATTATTTTAAACTTCACAATTAAATATTTTTGAACGTTTTCCGGGATCCTGTTGTAAAAGCGTATACATAGTCCCATAAAAGACTTACAAACCCCGTGTAATCTGGTAATAGTGGTTGTAAGATTGTACTTTTTCCTGGTGTTAACAGGTGTTACGTCATAATTTCTGGGAAAATCTTTTATGTTTTTGCTTACATACATAACATTAATCAAATATATATTGAAAAGCGACAGTCATTATTTTAATTTCTTTAAATTTACATCTTAGTGAATATTTACAACAACAATTATATTACAAATAAACTACCCGAAAATATTTTGTATATACCGTAACCGTAACAGCCTGTGAATGTCCCACTGCTGGGCTAAAGGCCTCCTCTCCTCTTTTTTTGAGGAGAAGGTTTGGAGCTTATTCCACCACGCTGCTCCAATGCGGGTTGGTAGAATTCACATGTGGCAGAACTTCAGTGAAATTAGACACATGCAGGTTTCCTCACGATGTTTTCCTTCACCGTAAAGCACGAGATGAATTATAATCACAAATTAAGCACATGAAAATTCAGTGGTGCTTGCACGGGTTTGAACCCACGATCATCGGTTAAGATTCACGCGTTCTTACCACAGGGCCATCTCGGCTTTTTTGTATATACATTTAATTGAAAATGCTCCGTTCAACTTTTCTCCTCAGCTTACAATATGCAACTTTCCGATAATATATACTTTGAACGATATCAGTAAGGTTAGTCTGGAAGAACATACTCGAAACTCACCACAGAAAACGGTCGTGAAATGTTGGTAAGTGATATGCGACATTGATCATAATAATTTTAACATTTCAAGAATACACGCATCAAAATAGTCGGTATCATATCATATCATCATAAGGCGGTTGTCAACATTTCACGGGTGTGTAATGAGTGAGTTCTGACACAATAAAACTACAGACTTTAATTTCTCAAGTGAAATTTTAAAGACAAAAAAAGTGAGTATAAATACTGACAGCACTGTAAAGAGAACGAACGAACTTCAACGTTGAAATAATGGAGTTATCTAATAGCAGTTTAATAGCATTGCGAAGTGGAGCGCCAACTCTGGCTTTGTTTATGCTTTAAAGCTAAATGAAGCGTCAAATCATTTAAAGGAAAATGGAAAACAAAACGCTTATCGTATCATTAAAGTCTGATATTTTATTGAATATAATAGAGATTACAATCACACTGCTTACAAATAATATACAAAGAATATTATAGTTTATGTGTTGTATATAATGAGATTATACAAGAAAGTTTTTTTATATGAAAATAGTATGAATAATATAATTAAAGATTTATTTGTATATACGGAATAAAAATGCATAGTTGGGACCTAATATAAACACGCACAATCAACATTTTTATATAAAATAGTTATATAAGGTAATCCTCGTTGACATTTTGTACAGTAACAGTAACAGCCTGTTAATGTCCCACTGCTGGGCTAAGGCCTCCTCTCCTTTTTGAGGAGAAGGTTTGGAGCTTATTCCACCACGCTGCTCCAATGCGGGTTGGTAGAATACACATGTGGCAGAATTTCAATGAAATTAGACACATGCAGGTTTCCTCACGATGTTTTCCTTCACCGTTAAGCATGAGATGAATTATAAACACAAATTAAGCACATGAAAATTCAGTGGTGCTTGCCCGGGTTTGAACCCACGATCGGTTAAGATACACGCGTTCTTACCACTAGGCCATCTCGGCTTTTTTTTTGTACATATGTAATAAATTATTAGGCATAATTATTCCTATTATTAGTGAGTCTTGTTAGATTTATTGGATGTACTTTCAAAAAACCCTACTTTAGATGACATTTCGGAAGCACACCTATAGTTGTTAATAATTTTTCAAATAATTAAAATTTAAAGACATACTTGAATGTAACGTTTATATAAAGCGTCCGAATTAAACGTTACTGAAAAAGATGTTTTATTTCTGTCGCCAGTACTGAGTTACAAACGTAATTTTGTTAATAAATATAATACGTATTTGTCGTAAGAAAAATACTACGCATGCAAATTAATATTAATATTTTTAATAAATCTCATCAAAATTGATAAATGACGAGGCAGCTCTAAGAACTGAGACGGCCCGTGATTGCGAACGCTCTCGTTGCGGGGACGGTGTCGCGGTCGAGGGGGCAGCGGAGCGCGGGGGAGCGGCAAGTCTATGTAAAGCTCTCGGATTTAAGGAAGCACGCCATTCGCTCGCTAGCGCTTCCTTAAACGTCACCTGTAAAAAGTTATAACAAATGACAAGTTATTATTTTTAACAATATAAATGTTGTATATACTACTTATTATCTTTAATAAATAACAGCCAGGAATTAAATAATATTACATATTTGTCAATTTTATAATGAATTGTTAGTGTTACTTCGTTGTGAAAATCCGAAGGAACTAAAATCAACTTAGGGGCCATTATGAACACATAAATATAATATTTTTATCTATGATATCCGTCTAACCGATTTTGGTCTCAGCGATCTCCAGGGAGACTTGCCAAGTGCGCAGGATAATCATTACATTAAAGTACACAGGGGGCAAATCCGACATAATAGGAAAGTGGTACAAGACCAACGGGTTTATATCCTACTAGTTTCTGCCCGCGGGTTTACCCTCGCATGAGATCCCTCAACACCGCCAACTACCACACACTGAGTAGGTACTGTGAATTTCTCGACAGGAACTTCTAATAACTTCTAATTGGTTCAACCCAGCGTTTGAACTTAGGACCTCGGGATTATAAGCTATAAGCTACCCTAGACCAACGAGGCAATACAAATATTTATATTAAAAGTATAATCACAACTTTTCTTTTTATCTTCTAAGCAAATATAAAATAATGTATATCACTGACTTTTAATTTCAACCTAAAACGATGAAAAGGGTCTTTGAAGTCGATATGACGAAACGTCTTTTATCGAGCTTCATGGCTTAAATATTATACAATGTAACAAGAATACTTTTAGCTGTTCACTTTCTACAATGTCTTTTGATATAATGATCTCCGAAAAAAATAAATATTCATGATTCGTTTATTTATTTATTTGTTATATTGAATCTATTTTGAACAATTTTCGTAACTTGAATTTTTATGTATATGGGCTATACGACCCACAAAAGCTGTACTGCCTCCGAGCAGACTGCTCGCATAACACAAAACTATTAACAATTTAACGATGCATTTGATACATACTGGTGGTAAGGCTTTGTGCTAGGTCGTCTGGGTAGGCACCACCTTGTGTTCCAATTTGAAGGGTAGGAAGGGGAGCAAGCCAGTATTATTACAGGTACAAGGGACATAATATCTTCCCAGGGTTAGTGGCGCTTTGGCGATGTAAGCGATGGGTAACATTTCTTACAATCCCAATGCGCATTGATGACCAATTACCAACAGGTGGCTCATACGCTCATCCACCTACCTGTACTATATGAAAAAAAACTTATTCTTAATATTTATAAGCCTTACCTTTTCTTTGACACAAATCTTCTTGGCATGGAGAAGAAAGTCTATAATGGCCACGAAAAATCCTATAATACCACCTATGCCGAGAACCAAAAATATTCCGCTGGTGTTTTTCATTTGCAGCGAGTCATCGTCCTTTTCGTTTTCAGTTGTCTGTTAAATATGTTTGAATGGGGTGATTATTATCAAATATTTTTAATAAATAAATAGAAATACCAAACAATTAACCGTAACAGCCTGTAAACGTCCCACTGCTGGGCAAAGGCCTCCTCTCCCTTTTTGAGGAGAAGGTTTGGAGCTTATTCCACCACGCTGCTCTAATGCGGGTTGGTGAAATACACATGTGGCAGAATTTCGATGAAATTAGACACATGCAGGTTTCCTCACAATGTTTTCCTTTACCGAAAAGCACGAAATGAATTATAAACAGAAATAAAGCACATGAAAATTCAGAGGTTTGAACTCACGTTCATCGGTTAAGACTCACGCGTTCTTACCACTGGGCCATCTCGACTATTTTTAAATTGAATTAAATTAACAATTGCTCTGCAGTAATAATTATTATTATTGACAGACTAAATCAGACCTATACTTGGTGATAGCGCTTTGTGCAAGCCCATCTGGATAGGCAACAACCTGTCATTAAATACTCAACCGCCAAACGCATTACTTTTTCTATGAATGTAAAATGTTTCCGTGAAAACTTTATTGGCTTGTGTATTTTAACAGAAAATATCATAAGTAAACATGCATATCGTATGTGATTCTGTTACATTCATATCATATTCCATCCCGCAGTATATGATATAAGTAGGATAAGCTCCAAACCGTATCCTTGACATTGACGATTACATTTTACATTTACTTCATTCAAATATAAGAATTTATAAGGATAACAAATACATACCTTGCAATTTTTTACGTTAGCTTCTTGTTCCCACCATTTCTTTTTCAGTTCCAAGAGTTCTCCTGACTCTTGAAGAGCCAAAATTGCGCTATCGATCAGACTTTTGTAAGGTGAATCTGCGAATCATATCAATATTTTAAAATCTGTTCTCATAAAAACATTAAGAATTTTTCTCCCTAATAATTCTCCATAATAATTCATCTTGAGTCTATTAAAATGAAAGTGATAATATACATATGTTTTTAATAGCTACATCATTATATTGTATTTGTTGTTTTATATCTTTTAATATAAATTATGATAATATCCTGGGACATTATTCACACACGGCCATCTGAGCCCGAACTAAGCAGAGCTTGTACTATGAAAACCAGACAACTGATATACTACATATACTTTCTTGTTTAAATACATATGTAAACGTAATACAAATGTAATATACTATGCTGAGTTTTGTTTGTATTTACATTGACGGGATGCAAATTAAAGATAACATTTAAACGTTAAATGTATAATATAATTACATTTTGATATTTTATTGAACTTATGCATTTTCTCCTTATAATTGCAAACACATGTAACTAAACAATAATATCATTTCAGGATAGACAATATTTCTCCAAAGGTGTTTTGTGGTAGCCTCTCTATCAACATTTAATATCATAAATTTATATTTGTTTCGATGAAGCCTTTTGAAATCAAAAAAAGGGATAGCTAAGGCTTTTTTACAAAAAATAAATATTGTCCTGTCCCTACTAATATTATAACTGTGATATGTAGTAGACATAATGTTGGTTCAAGCTACAATAACGAAACAACGAATCGACTTTTTATTTTCCACCAGAAAAATCTCGTCGGCAATTCGAGTCGGGGGAACTATCTTAAAATATTGACTAATAAGTTGAAAATACTGGAACATAATACTAACTTTTCGGCATTGCGATACCGTAGTCTTTCGAGTCTAACTTCCCAATCATTTTAAGATCACAATATTTCTGCATATAATATTCAATGGAAGTAGACTCCATAAAAAAGGCATATTTCCCTTTACTCCTCTGCACACGATCTCGACCCTCGTCATTGCTACGAGTAAAAACAGTCGGTTTCGTGGATTTCATAACACTCCATAGCTTTTTGTATAGAGTATCGTTTGTAGTCTGAAAAAAAATCGAGCCAATACAGATAAAATATTTTACTATTGATATTCAATTATAGGTTTGCTTTTGTTATATTAGATAATAGGTAGGTACGCGGATGGTCAAATGGACCACCTGATGGTAAGTAATCACCACCGCCCATAGATATTGGCGTTACCGAGTTACCAACCTTGGAAACTAAAATATTATGTTCCTTTTGCCTCTGCCACATAGAAAGTGGCAGTGGGTGGTACCTACCCAGACGGGCTTGCATAAAGTCCAACCACCAAATAAGTACAAATAAAAGTATTGAGGTACTCTCTTAAATGTTACTTGTTAAAGAAGATAATATAAACGTTTATTAAAATAATCTGATTTTTGTATGTTGGTAAATGTCAAGCTACATAAGACCATTATGATAAACATAAAAGAAAATGAATTCGTTTTTAAAGTACTGTAATCACGATAAAAGTCTTGTTACCAAATAGTTTCAAGAAAAGCGAAATGCTGCGATTTTGATCATGAACTCGCCTACAAATACGAGTAAAATAATAACAAATTGTTCATTGACTACATCGCCTCTAACTACTTACTTGTAAGTGGATGTCACGGTAGCTTTAATACGAAATTTCTGTATACCCTTAGGTTACGCGGGGCACACCCTCCGATCTCATACGGCTTTGATATGCCAGAACCAAGAGTTCTTTGTTCCCTTTTTACATATCAACATTTTGATAATATAATAACATTGATTCATGAGAGCTGAAATAATTACGATACTGAATCTTAACCGAATCGCGAGTTCGAACCCGGACACCGCTTATAAATTTTCATTTGATTAATTTGTGTTTATAATTCATCTCATGCTCCGTAGTGGAAAAAATCATTGTCAGAAACATAAAGAATAATCTCCAAGCGTTCTTCTTATAAGAAAAGGAGGCCTATACTTAACCAACAGTGGTATATTTATATTACTTTTTTTACATTTACTTTACATTTTTATTAATTCGCGCACTCCTACCTCAAAGAACTTGTAAGTAGATGCGTTATATAGTGTTCCATATGAAATACTGTTTTTGCCAGTGAGATCGTTTACATCCGTGATTTCATTGCTGCGCCTCTTTGCACTGAGAAAGGTGGACATGTTGGCCGTGTACGATGCTGTTACAATCAGAGCGAAGAACCACCACATTCCTGCTACCCAACGGGAGCCTGCAGCTCTGTTGACAATGAAATAATAAAAAATTATCTATATTGGAATCATCATCATGTCAGCCGAAAGACAACCACTGCTGGACAAAAGCCTCCCTCAAGGATTTCCATGTTGGCCGGTCTTGCGCTGCTCGCATTTAACGGCTTCCCGCTTTTTTTATATATATATTCGATCCACCTTGTAGGGGGTCTGCCTGTATTGGAATATTTTGATCTAAATCAGACGAAGCTTACCTTGGAAGTATGTCACATCCCTGAGTCATAATTGAGCCCATTGTCAGCCACATACAGTTGTAAAGACTCCAGATGTTCTGCAAGTTTTCAGGGTTCTGGTTACATGGATGTGGATTAACCCAATCCCCTTGGCTCATGCTAAAATAAAATGGTATTATTCGTTTATAGACACATTAAAATGTTTATGAAGAACGAAAATTAATAACAGAGCAAATCTTTAGGACTAGACAACTGCAGAGAAGATATACATATAGTACACTAATCTGTGTTCACAAACACACATGCATTGACAATTTATTGACAAACAAATTAAATAACCTTTTATTGACCTGACTCGATTTGAACCCAGGATCTCGAAATATACATGCTTTGATTACCAACATAGTGTACTTAAATGAAACGTAACAAAGCGAATTACAATACATTCAATTAGCATAGTCTTCTAAAATTTAAAACACTTAAAGACAAAAATACTAACCGAGCACAAATTAACAATACAAAAGAAACAATGATATATGTAGTCGCCAAATACAACCACACATCTAAAGACAGGGGTTTTATAAACGAAAACATATTCGTTTCAATGGGTTCAGATTCTTTAGTTAGCAAACTAATTCCTAAAGACATGAAGGGCGTTGAAAAGTCCACCACGGCATTCCGTTCTGACGTGATCGTTAGATCGCATATCGCTAATTCAGCATTCTGAAATGTAAACACGTCACATCAGATAAACCAAACAAATGAAGTTGAAAGATTTGTTTGTATGTTGAATCAAAACATCTTTGGAGAGTTTTAATGTTTGGACTTGTTTTATTTTTGTAAAATGTGTAAGAATAACTATAAAATGGGAGATTTTTAATTATATCTTATGTTTACAGTTTATTTACTAATTATGTGTTTTTTTTTAAATTGGAAATGATACTATATAGAATATATAAAGCCCATGAACGTGTACACTTCATGAATAACATACATGTTCCAAAAGTTCACCAATAACTCCATCCCATTTCCTGGTCCCAGCGATGGGATTACCATAACTATCGCCTTTCACTCTATAGAATTCATATAAAAATTCCTCTCGTGTTTTCGATTTATTCTGTATACGCTCAAATATTTTCTTCATTAATTCGACAACGTAACCACGTGGTGTCGCAGTTGAATTACTTTCATCCATTTCAAAGTAAGGCCTTTCGTTTCTAGACACAATCTGAATTGGTAGAGGAAAAAAGTAGGGAATTAAATACAATTCAATAAGTACTGTACATAGATATGACTAAAAAAAAATATTGATAAAACATATGAACACAAGGAAAATTTATTTACTGAAACATTAATATATGAAAGAAAAGATAAGAAAGTGCTACAAATTATTTACCCGTATTACAGACTTCGCAGAGCGAGCGGAAGATCGTTCAGTGACGTCATTCTGAGGAACTAACATATCTGTTCTCGAGTCCCAATAGCCAACATAGTTGAACCGACTCTCGGTACTCAACTTCGAGTAATATAGTACAAAATCCTTTCTCTTCCCATATTTGTCGAATGCAATGTTGCCAGTGAAGCCTTGAGAACTCGTCTGTGTTAATTAGAAAATTTAATTGCAATATTAATAATATTAAGATATTTTATAAAAACTGATCAATTTGTAATTTTATTTCTGGGACATATTTTTCATTTATTTTGTTACAAATATCTATCGAATTATCGAAACTTATCGTATTATGAAATCCTAAACTCAAACTTCAAAATTCAACACAATCTTATTAACTTAAAAGTAATTGTAAATATAATATAAATATATATATAAATATAATCTGCTGTTCAGTTCTATTTAGAAAATAACTACTATATAAATATACTAAATTTGGTAACGCATAAGTGAGTGATGGACCTTCTTTAAAATAAAAATTCCAGTTACGTAAAAGAAAATCAGTTATCGGTAACAAGAATACAACAAAAAAAATTGAATAGATTTAAAAATGGACGTATAAAAATCCATTACCATAAGTAAAGCGTCCCTTAACTTGGTTCCCAAAGGCCAAGCCACAACTTCGTACTCCATCTTACTGTCTCTGAAGCACATTGATGGAGGATCTTCTATCAATAACTGTGATCTTCTCGAATCATCTATGCTATCTATTCCCATGCTTCTGATAGCTCTCTCTAAATGATATAAGGCATCGACCGCTAATGCTGTTTCTAGCTGTAATATTTTTATAACATTCTTGTTTTTATCGCACAATTAAATAACACTTTATGATACTATAAATATTTCAGTAATTGATAAATTGCTTTAATTGGAAAAATATCGCGAGTTTTAAAAAAGGGGTAGTTACATGAACTTCGAATGATTATTTTGTAATTTTTATTTCCCCATGCTTGCCCACATGTTCGCTGTGTTAGAAAACATAAGCAAAAAACCAATTTAGGAGTTTGACAATATAACCTACTCATAAAAGAATGAAAATACTTTTGCAATAAATGAAATAAGAGAAACTTTCCTGCGAATTTTGTCTTATATTTTTTTAGTAAAGTAAATAATTTAAGCGTACGAGAGCCGTAAACCAACACACCTACAACAATAAGCGTATAAAGTATATTAAAGAAAAATATTTTCTGAGACGTTGACAAGCTTTCCCTTGACCTTGAATTTTCGGAATATCTTGGTAACAACTTCAAACATAATATCTGAATCATGAACATGTGTCAGAATTTCATGCGAGACAGCTGAGCACGAGATTTATTACTTCGCTAAACAATATTAATCACAAACTAAGCACATGAAAAATCAATGGTACTTGCACGGGTTTAAGCCTACTGTCATCTATTAAGATTCGGCGTATTTGGATACAATAAAATACTATCTGAATGACTAATTTTGTAAACATACCCGTACTGAATTATCTTCTACATTCATGTCTAAGTCTTTCCAGCCTTCGTCGTTTAGCTTAGTTAAGTGCATCGTGGACACGTTCGCCATTAGTTCAGGAATCGCTTTGAGATCCACAGTATAAGCATCAAGAGCGGTCAATATGAAACTCTAAAAAATTGTAAATCAATTATAATTAAGTATTAACTGCCTCATTGATTAAGCGGCTAATTTAGAAGATTGTATTCCAAGGCTTTGGATTCAAACTCCGACTCAGGCCAATAGAAAGTATATTTTGGCTTGGTTTGGCACGTGAAGCCGTTGGATCCGTTGGGCGAGACGAATTTGCCGTCACATCGAAATTTTAGAAGGTTCCTGGCGTCGGACCCTGGCGTTACTAAGCCGGGAAAACGCTAGGCAGAAGAAGAAGAAGATCGAAATTTTAGAAGGTGCGAATATAAAGTGCACTTGTATTTACGCAAAAACTTATGCTAGATAATTTGTTCTGCGAAAGCTGGGTAGTCATCTTTGAGTTTAACTGCTTGGGTGAAATCTTTTGGAAGAATAAAACTATTATAATTAACTTGATAAAAATCGTTATTAGCGCAAACATATTCTAATGTACATAGATATAATTTAATGAAGTATAATTGTGTTAAGATAGCAACCACAACTAATATATTTATTCTTATAACAAACCTGGTATTGAGTCGAATTTTCAACTTTAACTATTTCTTCCATGTACTTGTGAATGTTTTTCACGTCACAATCTAGAACGTGGTAGCTCATGTGAACAACTTTAAATATGTATTTAAATGTTTCCCGATTATCTCCTTCTGGATCCAATTTTCTAAACAATATCTGAGCCTGATTATATGGCCAGGAATTAATCACTTCTTGAAGACGTATGAAACCTCAAAACATATAGAAAGTAAGTTATTTTTTATTTAGCAATTGCAAAATATATAATTTAAAAAAAAACATTAAAATTAGAATGTATTAATTTTTTTCAAATAAAGTAAGTGCTTTTAAACTTATCTTATAATTCATATACAAATATTAGGTGTGTTGACATAATTATGCCATTTTTAGACGACTATACCACTCACTCTTTTTAAAAAAGTCATTAAAAAAATGTAGTTAAATTTTCATGAATAATATAGTATTCAAACGAAAATCAAACGTTTTTTAACCTACTTCCATCGTCTTCATAAAGAATAGTGAACTTGTCCCACTGGAGCTTTTTGATCAGTGTCGCGTAGGCTTTCGAAATTAGCTCCGGCGGTGGATGGTAGGAAAACGTAAATATATCCTGTTCCAAGGTCGCTGGCGGCTCCCATCCTAATATCAAATGGGATATCTAAATGTAAAAAAACTAAAATCAATTAAGAGTATTTTTAAATTGTATCTCGAGCCATTAGTTCCAACAATATACAAATATCCAATACATTAAGCCGTTCATGGGTTGATTTTAAGTTTTTTTTAATTAGTATAGCAGGCTTAGGCATTAAACATTTTTTAGAATATTTATTACACAATAATTAACAACTAACCTCTTGCTATCTAAACAAAGCATAATGTAAATAATAAACAACAACAAAAAATTTAGAAACAACAGAAAATTTAGAAATAATTGTTATTTTGTTTTTTTTTTATATATAATAACAGTACCCAACCATGGGAACTAAGACGTTATGTAACCTATGCCTGTAGTAGCACTGTTAGTTCTTACAAATAAAAATTAAACAGCTATATACTTACATTTAGTCTGTTACATATCAAACACGTAACATCACAAATTCCGTTCGTTGGCCGTGCGTCAACAAGCGCCACAAAACCTTTATTATCCGATGTAAGTGGACACACTGAACAAAAAACATTTTATCTTTAAAACGCTTCTTAAATGTCTAAAGTAAGTAACACCCAGTAAATGTCCCTTATTAAATATCCTAAATATCCCTTGCCTTTTGATGATAAGTTTTGGAACATAATCCATCATGCTGGTATTGCGGTTGCGATTTGGTTTCATTATTTTGTTTTCCTTCACCACCGAGAAGAGTTATAATCAATGATTAAGCACAAGATATTTATTCAAAGAGGTGCTTGCCCGGATTCGATCCCACAGTCCGGTTAAAATACATTTGTTCCAACCGTCTCGGCTTGAATGTATCTTATTTTTTTATTAACTTTATATTACTTACTTTCAAGAGCTGTAGAATAACTATCGACAACTCGCGAATGAATGGCTCTCCCGTGATATACTTTTGTAGTACCCATATTAACTATATTCTCGAAAGCTATCTCCGAATTCGGCAAAGTTTTCGAATTAAACAATCCTCCTAGAAAGTAATGAGAAATTCAACATGTTAACTTTTCGTTTCTTAAACTTTTCTCATGACACTTACCTATTGGAAATAGTATATTGTGAGCCCCGTGTGTTTCCAACGAATACGTTAAAATTAATAATAAAAACAATTTCAAATTCGCCATGCTGGTAGTTTTTGTAAATACAATCACAAATGTTTATATTATTTAGACGGGCAAGCGGCGTGGAAGCCGCCTCCTGACCGTCTGATGTATTTTTGGAAAACAATTTTAGGTCACATCGGCTGCTGAAGGCGACGTAGCATGCGACGAAGTCGTCATTATTATCCGTTGATTCACGATTTTAGCTTGCATTTTTGTGAAACGATGTCTGTAATAATATTCTAAAGTAAAATCTCTCAAAACGTCAGATAGTTTAAAAAATTGTTTATAATTAAAATTTTATGTGTTTTCTATAAATATCATTTATAGTTTGAGTTAGTAATGGCTGCTTAGCTCATTATAATAAAGTTATAAATGATGCGGCTTAATAAAAGTTTTATGTGATTACTGCGTAAATAAGTAAACAGTTGTAACCAAAATGCTTTACTTTTTATGTATCATTTGTTTTCTATCCCGAACGACAATTTCGCAAGTTATAGATAAGGAAACACACACAATTTTCTTCCAAATAGGTAAGTAGAGTTTTAAACTGCATTTCTTAATAAATATATTAATGATTGTTCTTATTAAACATAGGAGAACATGGACCATTTGATAGTCAAATCCACCCATAGACATTGGTACCGTAAGAAATATGTTATGCTCCTTCTAACTGGATCACACTGCCATTAACACAACATTAAAACAAAATATTGATGTATGGCTCGTAGAATAGTTGCCCAGATGGACTTCTAAATCTAAATCGTTTGCTTCCAGCTGGAATTTTCGAAAAAGATTCCATCACGCAAAGACTTGCCTTCAAGGAGAGCATGCGTGATGCCAAATTGGGAATGGGTCTGGAGTCTAACAGCCATGGCGGAAAAGGTATAAAGAATACTTGCATACTTATTACTTCTTTAAAATGCTATGTTTTTTTTACTATTTTAGATAAGTACACTGACATTACCTATATATATATTAGCGCTGTAAGAAATATTATTCATTACTTACAACACCAATGCTCCACCAACTATGGGAACTAAGTTGTTATGTCCCTTGACTGTAGTTACACTGGCCCTTCAAACCGAAACACAACAATACTAAATATTGCTGCTTAACGTTAGATTATATGATAAGTGAGGTAAAGCTCTATAAGCAAGTATTTGTCTATCCTAAAAAAATATAGGCAGTTTCAACTTATATTGATTGCTTAAATGTTTGTTTAGTACATCAAAGTACAAATATGCATTATTTAAAATTTGACGCATTAAAATTTTTATTGAATACAAAAAATAATGAGCCTTTTTCATTTCTGAAACGTAAAAAACAGTAAGCCAACATCATTGCTAGCATTATTTTATCTATATTTGTATGTCGAGTTCGAATTCGATCGATTTTTATAATCGTTAAAGACAATACCAAATCGTACTTCTCGAAAATCGTGTAAAAACATCGTTCTCGATCGCGAAAACTAACTTTTATACATGATATTAATTTATCTATTTCAGCATTAAAGGATTGGCGACTAGAACCAGTTATTCTACAGCCAGATAGGACAGACAGTTACTCTGTTTGGAAAAACTGTAAGTTATTTTAAGCATTAACATATAACTAACCTAATATAATATACTTTGTTATAAGGTTATTTTTTTAACTTAAAATAAAAACCTTAATCTCCCAGTCCAAAGCAAAGAGCTCCTTTTCAATATTCTGCTAGATATACATCTGGTTTTTTTTCCGACATCTGCAGCTTTCTAAGAATGTTTCATCTCATCGCCGAGCACGATTTTATTACAAAAACAAATTATACTCAGTTAAGATCCACATAGCATATTAAATTAAAAAAATACTTACAAAATATAATATACCTAATATATATATTAAGCGACTTAATCATTTCACATTATGTCTTTACACAATTGTCTTATAATTCCAGTATGTTCTAACAAAACTATGCGTCCAATTGCCGTATTTGGTCCCCAAAACCCTATATCGGATGGGACAATTCGAGATCAATGTGCCTTGGCGAATATACCTCACATACAAGCAACATGGAAACCTTTAGACACTGATTTAGGGATAGACGAAGAAGACAATCCTACAGAAGTTACCGAAGAACCGACATACAAAAAAATTTCAATTAACTTTTATCCGCGAGCCGAAGAAATTTTGCAAGCGTATGCATCGTTGTTAAAGTACTACAAATGGGAAAACTTCGCGGTTCTTTATGAAGATGACTTCGGTAAGGACTTTAGGCAGAGAACTTTGACCATATAGTCTTTTTAACACTTTGGAATTTGTTTTGTTTCGCTTTTTCGTCGTGTGTGTTTAAAAAATTCATTGAATTTTCTAATTTTTATTAGTAATGACACTTACCTAATATATAAGTAAAACTGACTGATATATCAAACACACAGGCACTTGGAGACAGCCCAAGCTTATGGGGACTAGCACCATTAGTAATAAATAATAAATGCATACAGGCTCCTTTTAAACAGCAGGTTAGCTCTGAGGATTTTTAAAAATTTAACCGCCTAAAGTAATAAATGTTTGCATGAAAATCCTTCATTTGTGAAGAGAGAGCTATAAAAATTGTTATTTAATAATTCGAATTATAACGTGAGCGAAGCCGTTGGTAAAGCACTATATTATATATTGTCACCTTAACAAAAGCTATAAATACAAAGAATACATCAAACACATAAAATAATCACTAAACAGAATTAAAATAAATTAAAAACTTCTTTATAACGCCCATATATATTTCCGACATTTTATTTAAAAAAGAAGATATTTATGACTCAGCCACACTCAGCTATTGATCAGTGACATTATTGCTTGTCATATTAAATCATAAGCTTAGGTAGCTTAATGAAGCTACACGCTCTTAAGTTACTTTACGAAATTTAGTTTAATGAAAAGCTGTCACCGATTTGGAATATACAAACGAGAAGAACTGACAAAAAACTAAGTAGTTTTCATCAATCATGCACAATTAAATTTATAATGACCTAAAAATCTCTCATATTTCAAATAAATCAGTTAAACAAATAATTTAACGTACATAAAATTATTTTTATAAAAGATATAACATGGTGTCTTATCATAGTTTGTTTTTATTCTGTTTTCAAAACGATTCATTCATTCATTACTCACCCGAGAAAAGTTGACAAACGACTTATGGTATGGTATGGTTATGTACGATTGTGATGTGTGTATACTTGAAATGTTACGACTATTATGGTCAATGTCGCATATCACTTTCTGACATTTCAAGACCTTTTCTGCGGGGTGTCCCGAGTTTATTATTACATAATATATGATATACTAATAAGCGTTGTATATTGCGAAGAATATACATTGTTTTTCGTTTACTGAAATCTACTGTAGCGTTTTTACTATTATAATTTGTGTGTTAAATCATATTGTTATTAAAATAATACCCAATTAATACGACTTATTATTTTTAGGATTATTGCGAATACAGAAAATTCTCGCGGAGTTTACAGACCATTTTCCTGTAACAGTCAGGAAATTAAATCCAATGGAGGATAACGTTAAAGTAAGTTTTCCTAAATGTCCTATGATAAGTCTATAATTAGCTCAAATAATAAGTACATAATGTTAATATAATAAGAAATCAATCCTTTACTACGTCATTGTATTTTTTATAATATATATGTAAGAATATAACGTTTGTATGACGGATTTCTCTTTTGCGGATCAAATTCTTTTTCGTTATCTTACCGAAATAGAACATAAGATGTAGGCGTTATTGAGTATACGAATTACATACAATAAAACTTAAGCGTCGAACATAAGAATAACCCCATTATTTTTTAAATTGATTGAAAATAGACTAGATAGACTAGTGATAAATAGGATACTTTAAAAAATATTAAAAGCAATAACATATAATCGTATAATTGCTATTTTTTTCTTTAAGTGATTTAATTTGGAACATGACATCCTAGTTCTCAAGGTTGGTGACATATTAGCGATGATTGGAATTCTTAAAATTGCTTATTAATTCCTATGGGCGGTGGGGACATTTTAACATTAGCTGACCCATTTGCCAATCTGCATACCAATTATAAATTTAAAAACAAACTTATTTTTTGCAGGTATTTAAAGACCTTAGTGCGTTTAAAGAAAGTCGCATAATTTTGGATTGCCACGAAGATCGTATTCTTAAATACCTAGAAGAGGCTCGCACCGTTAACATGTGTAATGAATACCAGGTAAGTTTCCAGACGCCTGTATACGTAACAAGTGTTAATCAGAGGTACTAGTCGTTTAAATCTTAAGTTAAACTGAAAGTCACGTTCAGTTCACACGTGTGTTTTTTAATCGTTTACTAAGCGCATTAATGGTTACTGTTTTAATTACAAGAGAATTGCTTTAAATCTCATTAGACCAGTATAATTAAAAGTTCAGTTCCAGTATTTTTTTATTTACCGTACCACGGATAGCACATTAATTAAATTAATGGTTGTTCTATCGAGTAAAACGGAAAATAACTCAGTAATTACTCGTTTTAATATTTATATAAATGACATAAGAGATCTGACAATTATAAAGTTTTCTGAAGATCTTCTAATCTTGCGTCTGAAATTATAAGATATCAAATATTTTTGAACATGTCTATTTAGCCATAGCCGAGAAGGCCCAGTATTAAGAATGCGTAGATACACGCATTAACCGATGATCGTGGGTTCAAACCCGAATAAACACCACTGAATTTTCATGTGTTTAATTTGTGTTATAATTCACCTCGTGCTTGACGGTAAACGAAAACATCGTGAGGAAACCTGCATGTGTCTAATTTCACTGAAATTCTGTCACATGTGTATTCCACCAGCCCGCATAGAAGCATCGTGGTTTGTAGCTTGTTCCAAAGCTCCAAAATCTACTCCTCAAAAAAGAAGGAGAGGAGGCCTTAGCTCAGCAGTGTTAGATTCACATGTTACTGATGTCTATTTAGCCACCCTATTGTATTATGAGAGTATTTGCGTACGCTTGTACACTATAATTAAACCCACATGGGTCTGGTCTTCCTTGAGAATAGTCACTCTGACTTGAATCGTTCAAGAGAATCTCTTTATATAAGACTTGTTAACATTCCTAGCAAAATATTCACAGATATTTAGTAGTATACACATATACAATTATACTAGTATATAATTTAAGGTAATAACTAAGCGTAAAATGCCAATAATTTTAATTAGCTCAGCGGCTCATGCACACTTATTGTATGGAACATATCCTTTACAGCATTATATTTTAATCAACATGGATACTTCTAAAGTCGCCGACAAATTAACTTATTTCCGTTCAAATGTTACCTGGCTTAGTATAGCCGAATACGATAAATTGCAAGACTCGAAACATTTCCTAGTCTCGAGGGTGGGGCGATGGACCAGCGAAACACCGACTTCCCTATCTCCTCCAGTAACACTTTTTAAGGTACAGCAATTTGTATTGATTGTTTGTTTTATCAAATTACCTTAGACCGTCACTTCGCCGACGGTAATTAAAATAAATACATGTATATTATTCCTTTTTTGCATTCATATTTGGAATTTGTATTAGTTTGCTACGTAGAATTATACTTCAAACAGGTCAAATAAGTGACGTTGAAGAATAAGAGAAACCGCGCCATCCTTCTCTCTATTTCTCTCGAATTTCGCAAAATATTTTCTTAATACCCAACAAAAATAAGCTCTTCTCTATATTCAAGTATATTCAAGTACGCAGACTATCATTTCCATTATAATATATTAATGTCAATTACTATTGATATTTAATATTTTACATTTGAGTTATTGTACGAATTAAAAATTTTCAACTTTTGCATGTGCAATAAAAAAACAATATTTATTTCAGGCTTTATCTTCTATATATTAAGGACATTTAACAAAAAGTAAATAGTATTAATATTGATTTTAGGTAGAAACACTTATAATGAACGACGTAGCAAACCATGTTCTCAAAGCTTTAAAAGAACTTAAAGCAGACCACGACATAAAAACCCCATATAATTTTCTGTGCGAAACTGATTCAGAGCCTTGGCCCTATGGCGCTTTACTACAAGAGAAAATACTTAAAGTAAGTAAACAGTTTTAGAACTACTTTTATATCACAAATTAGCCTAGGTACACGATTTACCTGGTTGTAGGGCTTTGTGCAGGTGTGTCCCTATGGGTAGGTACCACCCACTCATCAGATATTCTACCGCTAAACAGCAATACAATTGTTGCGTTCCGGCTTAAAGGATGAGTAAACCAGTGTTACTACAGGCACAAGGGACATAATATCTTCGGTTCCAAGGTTGGCGCACTGGCGATGGTAGGAATTTTTAATGTATACGTAAAAAATAAATAAAAATAATTAATGTTTTTTGAGGATCACTAGTTAGATTAAATCCCTATTTATTTTTCTATTTCAGACAAAAACTACTGGTGTCACAGGACAGGTCGAATTTAATGAGAAAGGTGAACGAGTTAATTACACGTTATATATTAACGAAATTTACGAATCGGAGTTAGACACGATTGGCACTTGGGATTCTACAACCAATGGTCCAATTATTGAAAATAGACCTGTATCAAAATCAATAGGACATCAAAAAAATAGTAAACATTTCATTGTGAGTTTCAAGTCATTATTATTAGTTTGACAACATAAATTTGAATTAAAATAGTCATGTACTGAGAAATTTGTAAGACTCGCAAACTATATTCGGAAAAAATAATTATTATCAATAATTGTTGGGCGTGGCTAAAATATTGAAACGATGAAGGTAGTTGATTCTGTCATTGTCTAAAGAGAAGTGAGAACTCAATTGGAATATTTGTTTTATAAAGTGCTTGTCGTACATTATTAAATATATTATGTTTATAGGTATATTTAAAATATTTCATAGCGTTATGAATAAAATTCTCGTTAATAAATTTTATTGATATCTTTAGATAATATCTAGAAAAGCAAAACCCTATTTCTATGACAAAATCAAATGTGAAGAAGGCAATAAAACCTGCATTGAAGAACCTGCTGATGAAAAATACGAAGGATTTTCAGTCGATCTCGTTGAAAAAATTTTCAGTACATTACGTAAATATAATTTCAATTACACGTACTCATTTCTAGACAAAGAATATAAAGATTACGGTACATATGATCAGAAGACCAAAAAATGGGACGGCCTTATAGGTGATCTATTAGATAAAGTAAGTACGCTTCCACTTTCACTAGAGCTGTTCTGCAATAGTAAACTTGAAACTAACCACACGATCGTGAATTATCAGAAATTGATATTCACATTTCACGAGTGACATACGGAGTGAGTTTTTACTAAATAGCAATGCAGTATATATCCTTTCTAATATTATGTACTATAAAGTATATTTATATTGCATTTGTTAATTACAGAAAGCAGATCTTGCAGTGTGTGATTTAACTATAACGGAAAAAAGGAAAAAAGTTGTAGATTTTTCAGTTCCCTTTATGACGCTTGGAATAAGTATTCTTTACACTAAAGAGAAAAAAGTAGCTCCCGGAATGTTCTCTTTCCTAAAACCATATACGTTTGATGTATGGATGTACACAGCAACCGCTTATTGCGTCGTATCAATCGTTCTCTTTGTTTGTTCAAGGTGATGAAACACCATATTTGTATATATTAATCATCAGTAGTTAAGCAGATAATTAATGGACAATATTATAATTTGTCAGAATATCGCCAGCTGATTGGGAAAATCCGCAACCGTGCGATAAAGATCCAGAAGAATTGGAAAATATTTGGAATTTTAAGAACTGCACTTGGTTGACAATGGGGTCAATTATGACGCAAGGATGTGACATATTACCGAAGTAAAACATTTTTATTTATTTTTTCAACAAATTCGTTTGAAATTTTAGTCTCTTTCTATTTATCCTTAAAAAACTCATACTAATAGCAACTTACAATACAACCATAAATAATTACAAAAAAAAACAATTTAAGGGTTAGCCGTTGTTGGATGCATTGTTTTCTTCTTTCGAATGTAATCAGTTATTTGACTGATGAGTGAAAGAGATAAATAGAAATGCAGCAGCTTAACCGCTTTACAACTATCGTTAGTGAGATTGAAGACGTTTAATTACGTATTAACTTCTTTTTTTATTTTTTGCAAACTTAAAAACTTTCTTTTCTCCATTTCCCAAGTTTTTCTATGCCATCTAGTGTTATGGTATTGGACCTGTTTTCGTACAATTTATACACATAAGCATTGTCATTTTTTTATAATAAATAAATGCATTTTAGGGCAATCGGCTCTCGATGGGTTTGTGCCATGTGGTGGTTTTTTGCGGTAATTGTTTGTCAAACATACATAGCCCAGCTTTCGGCTTCTATGACATCAGCCATGGAAAATGAACCTATCAACAACGTTGAAGATCTTGCAAAACAAACGAAGGTTTTGTATGGGGCTATTAGTACAGGCTCTACCATGGACTTCTTCAAGGTTAAAAACCTATTTTTTCAAAGTCATCTTTAAACATTATATTATAAACATTATACTTGCTAATTGATTATCAAAAATTTTCTACCAGTTCGGAAATAATACCTCAAATATTAAAAGAACCGACGACAAAAACTCGGCGGGATTTTTCAAATCCTAAATATAACAATTGAGTTTTATAATTAGATTAATAAAATATATTTTTGTTTGAAAATGCCCTTACTAATATATGTAATTTATATATACATTAATTAACAAATCAATGTGTAATATGATATTGATTTCATTTCCAGTTATCTAAGGATAAAATGTACAGACAAATGTACGAAAATATGATGGCGAATCCAGTAGTCCTGGTAAAAAGCAACGACGAAGGTGAAAAGAGAGTTATTAATGGAAAAAACAAATACGCATTCTTTATGGAATCAACATCCATAGAATATAAATTAAAAAGAAACTGTGAACTTAAAAAAGTAGGTGAAGAACTTGATTCCAAGGATTATGGCATAGCTATGCCCGCTAGTACGTAATGTTTATAAATATATCCGTTTTCATACGACCTAAAAATACATAGAATTATTAAAACTTTATTAAACATATTTTATTTAAATCGTTTCGTTTACCAAAATATGAAATATTATAAAGGCCTTCTTGATTAAAGTATATTTATATTTGATTTAGATTTAGATTTCTTAAAACTGACTTCCAAAATAGTGACTATAATACTAGTTATATAAATTGTTTTGCAGATTCTCCGTTCAGATCGCACATAAATAGAGCAATACTGGAATTAAAAGAATTGACGGTGTTGGATGAAGTAAAAAAGAAATGGTGGGAGGAAAAAAATGACGCAAAACAATGTGAAGTGAGTTAGTTGTTAATTAAACATGTGAAATAATTACTACATATGTATAACTATATAGCTTAGGTACATTTGAAAATGTGCAAACATTCACTGTTACGCGCAGACGACGTTAGATTATAGAAACAGAGATTTTTTATGTCTATAAAATTGTCACAAATTCCATTCAAGCTAAATTTAAAAGAAATCTTTAAAAAATATGTGGTACCCATCCAGGAAGTATATATTAACTGCACTAGAATGGATTGGTGGAATAAACTCCATAACTTCTCCTTACGAAGATAGTGAAGCTTTCCCCCAATAGTGGGAATTTTCAGACTGTTACATTGTACATTTAAACTTATTTCCGAAATTCACTTCCGAAGGTAGAGTACAAAGACCTGGCCCAATTATTTAAATCATAATGTGAGCATTGCTTTATTTCATTAGGACGAGAAAGATGAAAACGACGCAGAAGGTGACTTAGAAATGCAAAACTTAATGGGTGCATTCATTGTCCTAATAGTTGGCCTCGTGTTCAGCTTGTTCATTACAGCTGCGGAGTTTATGAACGAAGTGCGGAACATAGTTGTTCGTGAACAGGTAAACGATAGGGGAAGGGGGTAATTACCACCACCCGGTAATTAAAAAATCTATCATACATTTGACTCATCCTCAATTTGTCATAGTTATAAGGAAATTCTTGCAATATTGAAGTCATTTTTCTTCGAAGTAATGAAAATATTATTTTTAATTTCTTTTATTTAAATTATATGTTTCTTTAAATCAAAATTATATAACAAAAATAGTTGTCGTTTTTTTGATTGAAAATATTATCATTCATTTAATTATAATTTATATATATATATATATATTATAATAATATAATATATATAATATATTTTATAATATATTCATTTAATATTTGGTCTCTGTTTCAGGTAACTCATAAGGAAGTTTTTATCAAAGAACTTAAATCATCATTGAACTTCTTTCAAATGCAAAAACCTGTCTTACGTAATCCGAGCCGAGCGCCATCATTAGCGTCACCCGATAGCGAAAAGGACGCCAAACGTATTAACGTAATGGAAAATTTTCTCGAATTTGAAAAAGAAGAACAATAAAACTTTTAATCAAGAAGGTTAAGTATCTATTTAGGTATTGCCTTGCTCCACCTATCGTGTTTTTTCCAAGTCAGGTGTCCCGGTTCTATCCATTTTATTACCATTATGCGAATCCCAATATCTTTCAATTTTGTTCAACGCTGTATCTCGATATTGGTAATACGATCTATGAACTTAGTGCCAAATATAGCTCCATTGTTCTCTCTGCAACTCTCATCCTTTACATAGTTCTCTGAGTTGCTTACTCAGAGAACTATGTAATTCCAGAACATTAGTAACGGTTTGCAGATTATAAATATAGTGTTAAGTTTATATATTTTAATAAGTTAGTACTCGTTAATAAATTATGCGTCGTCCATCTTAATACATAATAAAATCACTATCGTAATTCAAACCTAAATCTTTTAAAAAATGGAGGGATTAAGATAGATAAGATAAAATAGAATGATAACATTAACGACGCAAATAATAATCTCATGACATCTATTTTTTTTTATTAACATTTGCTTTAATTTTACTCGTGTGCATTTAAAACTAATTTAATCAGTAATTAAAAAAGCATACCCTTGCACTTACTAATTATCACTTTATTGCCTAATTCGTACCGAGAACGGCTTAAAATACAGCAGTTAATTTTTAGCTATAATTACAGATAAACTTTCGTACATTAAAATTTATATTTTCTGCGAAAAAATCCACTCATATACTATAATTTATTTTAAATATACTTTATTTTATTTTACTCTTAATTAACTTTCTCGTTGATTTAGTGACTAGTTTATAAGGTACAGCAGAGTCTGAGGTCTTGAGCGAAATAAAACGTTATTGGGGATTACTATAAATAAATTCTTAGTAGCCAATAGATTGAATAGTGGCAATGCGTACACCTCGTGCCTTGCCTCGGAAAGCACATAAAGTCGTTGATCCTGTGCCCAAGATATAAGATAAGAGTCCTTTGCGCCCACACTTATGCGCTATAATATGTCCTGTGCAGTTAGTTTCTTTAAATTTTCCTGAGTGTCCTTTGAGAATGGCTTCTGTGGTTGAAATCAGCCAGTATAACATCGTCATATATATATTTTAAAACCTAATTGGGAAGACATTAACAATATAGAGTAATAGATATATTATCATAAAGGATCATATTTTCCAAGTACGCCTTAAAATTTATTAAATCATTTATCTTACTTCATACTAATATTACAAATGATGATAATGAATTATTATAATGAATATAATGATTTGATATTATATTACAGTAACATAATTATTTACATTAAAGCCTTAAATAAATACAAATAAAATTAAAAATAGTTACTGTACAAATCGTGATCACGTGGAATGGTGGCAATAATTTTCTCTTTGAGTTTTTTCGCAATTCCGCTTTTCTGAAAAATGAACCAAAATGAACCCTCCTGACACCAGTATAAAGTTTGTATATTTATTTGGTTTGTTAATTGTTACTAAATCACGATCATCAGACTAACCAGACAAAGAAAATTTAGTGTTGATATCGTGGACAAAGGTACTTTAAAACTTACTAAAATTTAATTTACGCCAAGCGAAGCGGCTGCTAACAGCTCGTTTAATGTAATTAGTCTTGCAAACCTAATTAACAATTTCTAAAGTACCTTGTGTGTTAAATTTAACCATTTGCTAAAATTAAAAAGTTTAAATAATGCTTAACTAAATGGATGTTTTATTCTTACTCTTTTACTATTGCAAACAATGTTAGAAGTACTACCAAACACATCTCTTCATATCTGTATTTTGTAAATGTAATCCCGAGGTCCTCGATTCAAGGCCCAGTTCGAATTGATTTATAATGGAAAAAATTGAATTGAACAATTGAAGGTGTCATGAATCAAAATAGTGATTTTAAATTATTGGCAGTTTTATAATTTTGAGTTAATAACTTATTTGTGCACACAAAAACGTGCAAATATAGGCCACTCACCAGATATTCTACCGAAAAATAGCCGTACTTGGTATTGCTGTGTTCCTATTTGAAGGGTGACTGAGCCAGTGTAATTACAGGCACAAGGGATATAACATCTTATTTCCCAAGGGTGGCGCATTAGCGATGTAAGCGATGGTTAACATTTCTTACAATGCCAATGTCTATGGCCGTTGGTGAGCACTTACCATCAGGTGGCCCATATGCTCGTCCACCTTCCTATTCTATAAAAAAAAATAACTGTAATATGTCCCGCGTAGTTGGTTTACCTCTCTTGAGAGTGACCGCCGTGGCTGAAATCGGTCCTTAGGATATTATAATAGTGCACAAGTTTGTACGCAACCACAAATGCATTCTCTATACTCTTACCTTCACCCTTTTCTTATAATCCGATGGGGCGGTTACCAACAGGTATGCTCGACCGCCTGCCTATTCAATAAAAATAAAAATAGGCCGTTGATTCATTAAGTTTATAACTTTAAAAGCATGAGAGCTGATGGTACCATGTCCAGGGACTTAAAATGTTCATTGATGTTACAAATTCAAAAAGATTTAAGCTGTCATAACATATTCATCCACTTGTCTTAAATTAGATTTTTTTCTATCATTGTTAAGTCTTATTAATAACCTTACGATGAATAAATATGTATTTTGTAATTATTGTTTTATTTTGTACACCTTTGATTGATTCGTTATTTTATTATATACATAAAAAATTATCATTAATAAAATAAATAATAACCGGATATAATATTTAAATGATATCAACTGCTTATTTAGTATTATTATTTAAAACTCTTGTCGACATTAATCTTATCAGTATTTACATAATTATACAAAATTAGATGACTTAATTGATTATTACATACGTCACTCACTCATTAAATAAGAGTATTAGTAAACAATAGTTAATGTTTAGTCTGCCTGAGGTCTCTTTACAAAGTTGAGTATATTTTCTTTGAACAGTGAAGAAAAAATAATGTTATATTATGAACAATTTAATAACCCTTCGCGAAATGATGATGTAATTTTATTTTGGTTTGTGTATTTTTTTTAATTCATACATCAGTGTTGTCATTATAATAATCAAACGCTTGGCCATTGGTATCCCATTTACTTGATGTAAGTACAATGTGTACCTGTGCAAATGTCCTACAGCTGGGCCAAGACCCTTCTTTAGAAAAGATGGTTTGGATCTCTTTCCCCCACGCAGCTCTACCACTTGTTGGTACACATGTGTGATCAAACACATGTAGGTTTCCTCACGTTGATTTCCTTCACAGCCAAGCACGATAAGAATAATAAATACAAATTAAGCTCATCAAAACAATCACTGCACCAAATAAACGATTCGATATATTTCACGAATGGGTGTTTTATTATTAAATACACACACACACACATTTGTTACCTATATAAAAAAACATCATCTTTAATACCTGGTAATGAGCCTATTATTGAATAAAATTTAAATATATACATTATATATACATATACATATATATATTATAAGGTCATAGTTATAATAACACAACAGATATGATACTGGGAAAGTAATAGGTGTCAAATTAATTGATTCAATTTAGAAACATTACAATTACTTATTAATAGTAAAAGTAAAATTTTCACAAAAAAATATAAAGACAGAAACTAGAAAGTTTCTCGAAAGTAACTCTGTGTTTTTTATTCAGAGCCCTTGGACTATGCTATTCCCATTCTCAGCGGAAGCTTCAAGCTTTGTGAGAGGGAAAATAAAAAAAAATAACCATCAATTGAAAACATAGCTAATAACTTGATAAATATTTTTTATAGTACTTCTAAGTTCATTCATGTATTTTTAACAGATAACATCCTTGCACGTGTTTCGTTCTAGTTCAATTCAGTTGGTCGCGTGCGTCTCCGCGTCAGATCAAATCGGACATGTGGGAACAATCGGAAGCCGCACAATCATTGCGTATAACCCCTAAATCATTTTAGTGGATGGAAACATTTTCGCCACGTACATTGAAAACTTAGTTTAACTTACCCAGTATAATAGACGTGATAACACGTAATGTACGATGTTCAGATAGTCGTTTGCTTGATGATTACACAGTATCCTGCGCAACAATCAATTGTGTTTGTGGCGAAGGAATGCCAAATCAACTCTCAGCTCAGTGGCGCGGGAGCCACCATCAGTGATGGCCGTCTCGTGGTACGCCGTGGCATTTCTCGCCGCTACGGCACTTGGCGCTTCTATTGCACGTAAGTTTTCCTCGTATCTATTTAAATACAGATCATCTTAATAATCACGGCGGTTAATATAAGAACGCATTAATTAATATTTAATTGCATTTTTTTTATTTTTAGAAAGTCGACAGTTCTACCGAGTTAATAATAAAAAAAAATTGTTTTTTTTTTTCAATTTAACATATTTTTTATTGTAAGATAGTATTTATAGATCTATCTACACTGCTATCGAGGACGAAACTATTGGTATCCTTGAACATATTTTATTTTCCTTATTTGATTATTTTGTTGTGCGCAATTATTACTCATGAATTGAATCTTAAAAAAAATGATACTTTGCAATTAAGGGCATCACTTTTTCAATGATTAATTTTTCATCTTAAATTTGTCGTAATAAATATATATACAGCGTATATTTATTGTTGCAAATTTAATACGTATATTAATATTTACGCAGTTATTATTGATTTTAATATCGACAAATATCTTTATTTTATTCGCATTAAGTTATGAAAGAGTTGTTATCGTATGTTTTTATCTTTATATTTTTACAAAGATATCCTATTATATATACAGTCTACTTCTGATATATTATATATATTAATAGTCCATTAAAGTCCCACCGCTGCTGCTGGACAAAATGGCTCAGAGCATGTACCTCGCTTTCATATCATATCGCAACAGCGTGTGAATATCCCACTGCTGGGCTAAAGGCCTTTTTGAGGGGAAGGTTTGGAGCTTATTCCACCACGCTGCTCCAATGCTAGTTGGTGGAATATACATGTGGCAGAATTTCAGTGAAATTAGACAGAAGCAGGTTTCCTCACGATGTTTTCCTTCATCGTAAAGCAATAAAATTTAAACAATATATCGCTTTTATATATTAATGAGAAAATAAATGTATTACAAGTACAAGAAATTCAACAGTCGAAATTCAAAGCGGGTGAAACTGCAAGCGTTACGTTACTTATATATTATATACCAAAACATTCACCAAATACGTATTCTCAATTTTATTATAGATAATGTATTTATCATGTACTTACTTATATAAGAATTGCTAACCATTTTGTACCTATTTTCATATACCTACATCATTTTTAAACTCGAAAGACTCAATGTCCCTGTTAAACCGACACGTAAAAAAGAGATTAATATTTTTAATCTTTTTCAATTAGATTAATTAAGACTAAAAAATTAAAATCTAATTATGTAACATCAATTATTGTTTATTTACATAAATAGCTCACAGAAGATAAAATTTCAAAATTATTTATTTATTTATATAACTCTTTATAAACACCAAAACCTGCTTTCCTCTTGATGTATGATGTATGCAGAAAAAAATAAAAAATATTTCTAAGCCTTAAGTGAATTTTCATTGTCTTAATACTCGCCGAACTAGCTGTAAAATACAGTCCATAAAACAATTTTATCATACCCATATTGGTTTGAAAACAATAAATTTCGATATTGAAAAATTATTTTTTTTTTTTTAAATTTTGTGTAATGAAAAATGTTGATTTTAAGATATTACATTTGTTTTCGATACGCAACGCAACGTTTGCGTCAATATCATGAAAATTCATTCGTGGTGCCTTAAAAAGTGCAGCTAATTAGGTGGACTAATTAATTACACTCCTAGAAACTGTGTTTTTGCCTCTAGCTAGGGAAACTAGATAGGCTAATGTTTTTTTAAAAGTATAATAACATTGAATCTAGCAACCTAGATAGCCCAGTTGCAAGAAAACGCCAATCTTAAGCGAAGAATGCACGTTCAAGCCCAGGCAATGACGAATTATACAGGACTTCACTATTTTAAATCTCCTTATCTAAAAATCCAAGATTTATATCTTATTCCACATACTAATAAACATTCCATAGCGGTTTTATATTTACACGTTATCTTCTTCTTTCAAATATCACATTGCAGATGATAGAAAGAGAGAAATCGTCGTATAACCAATCAGCTTCATAAAGTTCATTGTGACACCAAGGAATCCATAATAATTACAGTTATATTTTGCATTCTAAAATAGTCTATCTAAAATAACAATGTTGCTTAAGGAAATTATTTTATAACTATTCACGTGCCTATGTAGGTACACACACATGTATTTCCGTTTGAAGCGGGTTTGAGTGACAGTACTGACAGTCAATTTGCCTTTCTGTGTATAAATATATAAAAAGACCTATGTATCCATTACAGAGAGTATACTCACACATTCTATTTACTTATATACATAATAATTATCGTATCTGATTATTTCATTTGAATAAGTTATTTTTTTAAAATACACATTATGATAATTATAATACAAATAATATATTACATTTTTAATAACAATGATTTTATAATAGGAATATGTAACAACATAAATCAAAAATCCAGGCCGACGATAAACAAAGCCATAGAAATGAAACAATACAATAATTGAATGAAAAGTTGATTCTTTCTAGCACAAGGATACTATATATATTCAAGTTCATTTATGTAATAAGGTATCCAAAGTACAAGTTGAATTATACTTAAAACTGCACATGATCCACTAAGGAACGAAATAAACAATAATTTATACTTGACATAAAATATTGTGTGACAAAAAGAGCCAGATATATATACACAACTGATCTCTTTATCTTGGACATTGGATTAAAATACACAAACAAAATGCAAACGATAACAGATAAAAAAAATCAAGATTATACGATATAGATAGGATAGGAGAAAAATGATAATTTAAGTGACAAAAGTAATTGTACTACCAAATTTTAATCGAAATTTAAAAATGGTAACCTAGTAATGTATACAAACATTTTATCAAGCGACACCTGAGACAAAACATGAAGTAATTTGTTCTTAGAACTGCGAATATAAGCTCGCCGCAGAACACGACCGTAATAATTGTTATGCGACATTAACGATGATAATAATTATAACATATAAAGGATAGAATCAAAATAGTGCTTAATTTTTTAACGCTTATCGAGTGAGATACGAATTCAGTTAAAGAATACTACTGTAGGGCTATTCTGTAAGAGCAAAGTCGAAACCGCAGTAATCGCTCGTGAAACGTCAGGAAGTGACATGTGACATTGACAATTATAACATTTCAAGAATACATTAATCGAAATAGTATATCACCATAAGTCGGTTGTCACCATTTCACGGGTGAGTAACGAAGTGAGTTCATACAGAATAGCAATCGTTATTTCTTTTAATATTTGCGTTACATCTCCAGACCTAATCCGTAGTCGTGAGCTGACTGATCTGTTGATCACGGCATGTTGGCTGTTTTATATACATTATGGTCACTGCTGTCGTAGTTGAAAGAACATAATAATCAAAGAATATTCTAGAATGTTAAAAAGTTATTAGACGTGAAAATTTTGGAACATTTTAATTACTGGTACGAAAACTGATAATATATTTGATATATTGAACTAATCTAACTTAAAGATTATTGGAAACCTTTAAAAAAAAGAGAGTGAACGTATGTGATTTATTTAGGTCGAATAGTTAACATAATTATCGTGAAGAGTGCCTTAGTGTAACTTATGCAACTGCCAGCCCGCAAAAGGAGTCGCACGCGCACTACCGTTACGATGTTATGTCATTAATGTTATATAATTTTGTCCACAATGACAATAATAGTAGGACAAATTGCGTTGTTTTTGAAAAGCCAACTCTAAAATATTTCAAATACATAAGTAATTCAATTATAGTTCCACGAAGTTATTTCAAGAATAGAATCGTACAACGATTATAAATTAAAAATTTTGGTCCTAGTTTTAATTAATTCAGATGAAAAGCGGTGAACATTTTCTACGGGAACTAAAAAGAGGAAGTTGTTTTTGGTTGAAGTCCTTGGTAGCATCATATATAAATATATATAAATATGATCAGCATATACAGACGGGTGAAAGTCATTCGACTCGATATCCGCCTCGATCGTAAAATATTTAAAAACGACATGTCTATATCCTTTACATATTGTAATTATTTTTGTCAATGTCGTATGTTACTTTTTTACACGATTAAGTGTTAAAAATTACAAGTAAATGATTTCAGAATAGATTCATTGATGTTAACTAATCGTCGTCGCTAATTTAGACATGAGACTTTTAAAAAAAATTATAAGATTAAAAAAAATATATTAATGTTTATTTGAACAATAGCAAAAGCGGCTTTGAAAGCTTTAAATACTGTTTCTACATAATACCCGTTTAAATTATACAAGATAAAAATATTTAAATCATCATTAATCATCAATAATTTGATTTTGGTAACTCGCAAAAAGCCATCATAATTTAAAACGAAGCAGTAAAATCCCAAACAGACACATAAATGATATTTATTTGTATAGATATGGAATGAAACCATATTACGTTTATATAAGACGTCATGAGCTCGTCAGTATTATATTTCTAATTCGTGTCAAAAAAATAAACCCGAATCTACAAGTTCCAACCCTGTGAAATGCTTTTCTTTGAACGTACCTTTTGTATTATGATAATATGTTATAATTTTTATGTATTTTTGAATTACAAGTTTTTATTATTGTACATATGTTATCGCAAAATTAGTTATTAAAATCCTGTTTATTTTGCTTATTATAATTTTTTTATTTAATATTATAGTCACAGCTTATATGTCTTCTTCTATATATATAAAGTTTTGTCCGTTGTCTTTATGTTGTGTTTTTATCTTGTCATTTTCAGTATCATACATACCATACCCGCTACGGACCCCGTCGTCGGATACAAATATAAAAATAAGCCGAATAATGCGAAATTTGATACGTGTATGTACGTAGCAGGGGCTCGCAAGTACAGTCGTAAATAATTATTATTATTCACTTTAGATGCACTATATACTTCAAAGATTTGAAAAATAAATTATTTTGTTTTTTTTTTTCTTATTTTGTTTATAACATGCCTTTTTTTCTAAAAACATATTCGGTGTTGGTGTATAGACAAGTCTTGACCTAAAAATTGGTAACTTTTGTTATCAACAAGCGTTGATAGCAAAAATTTTATTTAACCAAAAATTAAAACTGAAGTTGTCGTCGAACATTCGTACAATGTTGCGTTATTGTTGGTGTATTTCTTGATCACAAACATAGAAATTGCCGACCACGTATACGCTTAAAAATGCATAAATGATTTTGATACACAACGTAGGTATTCGCAAATATTAAACATATCGCTTTCATTTTATAAATATTTGCATTTTATTAACATTGTATGTACGGTGTTGGTACTAACTTACACGGCGTTGGTACTAGCTTATACGGTGTGGGTACTAACATATATATTTGCTATGTCATCTTATGAGATTAGTGGGTGGAGGCTGTACTGAGGCAGTTCAAAGCACATCGCACTACAATATTGCAGTTAATCAATTTAAGTACACTCAAATACAGAGTTGCACTTTAACATAAGCAATAAATCATTATATATTACCATATACATATATATTCGAAATACCATTGGCTACTCCTTTCACGAAAAACACTCAATATGAAAGGATTTTTGAAAATTTCAACTCGAATTTGAGGAGTAATTTTGTATGAAATTCATATACCTATATTATTAAAATAAATATGTTTTTTTTCTATAATATAACGTTCAATACGTACAATGAATTTAAGTCATTTTGTACGTATTTAGTGAAGATAAGCCATTTGATTACAATTTTACATAAACAATAATAATTCAAAATACGAACTCTAACTACGGCACTTTAACTCACTAATATGAATATTTATAATAAATGTACTAAGTCTTAAATTTATTGGCATAATTTTCAGCGAACCAACAAGTTTTTGAGAAGTCGCCATGTGGGAGGGTGTGGGTGACGGTACACTCGCCAAGTATTCGTACACCGGAGGGAGGAAGCCTACTGGATGCCATTGAACTTAACTGGGATTTCAGTACCTGTTCTAATATACCCATGCAGGTAATTTATAAAGCTATTTGTTGATTTACAAGATACGGATAACGGATTATCGACAGGCTGCCACTAACCATTTCGTATTTGATCCGTCACTTCTAGGTTGTCTATGCGTGTACGTGTATGTGACATGGAAATAAATACCGTCGAATGTATTACAGTTAATATAATTTGAAAATAAATTAAGAAAACATTTACAGATTTATATTGACACAAATACATTTGCTGTCAACGCTTATGGATGCGCAACGCATCAATTTTATAGTGTCATCAACCCGTTGCTAGCTTCTTTGATTGCTGCAATTATTCGCTCTACATTACGTAATGTCCTATTGTAAACGTCATAACAACCATAGATTAAAGACTACACAACCACTGCTCTATATAATCTACAACAAACAGTTAAAATCAATCAAGCAACTATTTCAAGGCTCGATCCGTTATATATATTTTATATATCACTATTATATGATCTAGTGGCTAGTTTATAGGGCCGTAGGGCCCGATATCTTAGGTTCAAACCCCAATTCAAAAGTTTCTGGATTTTTCTGTCGATAAATTCTCAATAGCATCCCGGAGTCTGGAATATGGTAGAGTTTAAACTCTCGCCACTCGGAAAGCACTTTTAGTCGTGGCCATGTCGGATTTTTCGTCATCGGAATATGAGTACACTTATGTTTGCACACACACATTTATGCATAAATATGGCCCGCGCAGTTGCCCAAAGTCGGTCAGCTAGGATGACATCGTTACTATTATAAAACTGTAAATTCTTTATTTTGTATATAATTGGAGTATATTTTTTTTTAATATAATAAACATAAGTAATCAAATACAAATTTACCAAGAAACATGTTAGGTTTATATCAATCGGAAAACATAAGAAATATACGTTTATATTCTTTTGCTATATGCTTCCGCTTATATATTGGGGTTATTTTTTTACATCCTCATCATCACTCATTGTACTCGTTCAGGGTTACCATGCATCCGATATTCGCGCGGACAGTTCGTTAATGGTTTGTCCGGAAAATGTATGTGTGCGATTTTGTTCAAAATTAACGCAAATTAAAAGTCAAATATACTAATTACATATAGAAGACACACAGTTTCACTTGCTTATTGATTGTCAAAAATAGCATCGCTTTGGAAATAATCGAAATCGATCCCAATTACTGAAGTTAAGGTATATTTGTTATTAATATTTCCACTACAAAGGTAGTTTTAAAATAATCATTCAGTTTCAAGGTCAACTTGAAGGACTTTTTATAGGTTACAAAATTTATTCAGATCGTTACTTTTTCCACTTATCCAAAATCCAATTAAAAAGAGAAATAATTTAAATTTATCGTAAGAAATAAAACGAAAAAGAATACTTGCAAACAAATTCACACACACATAACACATTCTTATTAGAACTTTCTCACATTAATATTAAGTAATAATGTATTTTATTTGTACATATTAATACTTACTCTATGTCGTTATTTCTAATTTTCTTTTTATTGTGTCCGTTATACCTATTCATTTTTCATAATCAAAACTATAATCATATGTGGCCTTATTATAGTACCAAGTAATAACTGTACAATGTACTGCTGGAAGGGCTTTATGCAAGCTCGTCTGGGTAGGTACCACCCACTCATCAGATATTTTACCCCAAAACAGCAGAACTTGGTATTGTCGTGTTCCGGTTTGAAAGGTGGCTGTGGCTATAATTAAACTGGCTCATTCCAGTTTAATTACAGCCACAAGGGACATAACATCTTAGTTCCTAAGTTTGGTGGCAATTGGCGATGTAAGCGATGGTTCACATGGGCGTTGGTGACCACTTACAAACAGGTATGCTCGTCCGCTTGCCTATTCAACAAAAATAAAAAAGCAATCATTTCTGTAATATTGTTGATTACAATAAAATAAATAAAATAAAATAATTTATAACAATCCTTTTCGATTACCAATATTCTAGGTCCGGTATTTTTCAACATCTGGTAACCCCGCTCGTACTTACGTTGCGAAACCGATAGTCCAACTCTTTTATTCATACGTCCCGTCGCCTGACGATCGTCATTATAGCCGTTGTGTGTAAAATTATTACACCGAACGGAAACAAATATAATACGTAACGATGCGCTTTATGAAGCAATTCAGTGATTCACATCGAGTAATTAATACATCCGAACATTGATTGATTTATTTACAAATAATATTTACAATGTTGAAACAGTACAATACAGTAACAGCCTGGGAATGTCCCAGTGGTGGGCTAAGGCCTCCTCTCCCCTTTTGAGGAGAAGGTATGGAGCTTATTCCACCACGCAGCTGCACTCCGAAATAAGATACATGCAGGTTTCCTCACGATGTTTTCTTTCACCGTATAGCACGAGATGAATTATAATCACAAATTAAACACATGAAAATTCAATGGTGCTTGCCCGGGTTTGAACCCACGATCTTCGATTAAGATTCTTACCACTGGGCCATCTCGGTTATAATGTTGAAAAAGGAAGTTAACGAAAATGTAGATATATCACGAATTACTATTATAAATTAATTTTATTCCTTGTGTTTGTGTTGATACACAACTTTACCAAATTTCTCTGTTTTTTAATTAAAATAGATAGGCGGACTACCACATTGACCCCCTGATAATTAATTGTCACCCTGCCCATTAACATTGGTGCGGTAAGAAATGTTAACGATTCCTAACATCGCCAATTCACTACCAATCTTGGGATCTAAGAGGTTATGTCCCTCGTGCCTTTTAATTACACTGGCTGAATTATCCTTTAAACTGAAACACAATAATACTAAGTAAGTGCGGAGTGAGTGGTGCCTAACCAGATGGCTCGAACAAAGCTACCACCGAGTAAAAGTATAATATTTGCAATAAATATAATATTTATAACAAACAATTTTAATATTCACAACATCTGATTATTGCATCAGTTCATTCATCATTAAGTTTCATCAGTAAGTGATGTTGTGATTTGTCAGTTTATGTTCATTCAACCACCCCGTATGTATCCAACCCCTAGATAATACACAATTGGCTTATTTTATTTTTTAATAATTTCAGATAGGTCTCTTTGACAACAGGCCGCTATTATGGAACCACGCTTTAGCTGTTTTTTCCATTGACTCTGTAGAGGGTTTCGTTGTAACGAATATATCACTGGGCGAGGGCAAATTGCCAGCTGGTTGGGATACCGGCACGGGTCTCAAAGGCCCTCATTGTCTTTGGCCCTGGGTCGGAGCCGGCGACAGTCATATCGTGGCCTACAACTGCCTGAAAATACAACCAACATGGATGGAAGATAATGCGTAAGTATACAATATATATGTTGAATAAATGTGTGTTTTTATTAAAAATGGTTAGCAGACAAGAAAATATGTCAAGTGATTGTAATTGCACACCACCGATAGGATTGGCACTGTAATAAATATTAACCATCTCTTAACTGATCAATGCACTACAAACCTTTTGAACTAAACTACACGACCTTTAATAATATACCCCTTGTGTACTTACATTGAATTTGCCCAAAATATTCAACTATAGTATGCGTTATAGCTCAGCATACGTGACACATGTATAAAGCGAAACTAAATTACATTTCAACATCGATGTAGGTAAGCCTGCAATTTAGGTGAGCAATTACAATATGTATTAGCATTTGCAGCACAATTCGCTGTTGTAATTGTTTGATTACAATATATATGTATTGTGAAATTTTCTCTTTTATACTATTGTAGTTAATTTAATAGTAACGCGTTATTTATACTTAAATTTGGACATATATTAAAAAAATTGTACCACTTAAATGTAAATGGAACGAATCATTTCTTTGTTCAGTCTTTTGGTATTTCTTTTTTTCAATATTTGAATATAGTAGCTTCAGATCTCAAGGTCCCTGATTCGAATCCGGAGCTAGGAAGTTGGTATTGTTACACTTCAACGCCTCAGAAAGCATGTAAAGTTGTTAGTCTTCCGCCGTATCTCTTTCTCTGGTCGTATAGAAGTGTCTTCCTATTGCACTATGAGAATGAATGAATATAGTTTTTAAAATCGGGTACTGTATCTGCAATTCGGTCATGAGAACATTATTATTATCCATTTAAATAATTATTAGCAAATAGATTATGACCAAAAATTGTAATAAACATTATTAACTTATCAATTTAAAATTCATTCAGAGAAAACCTTATAAAATATCGTTTATCATCGCAGTCCATAAACACGTATCAAGCCAATATCCATTATCTTGTTTAGTACTTATGAAGAGAGATGAGTAAGTTTTATTTAGTGGTCAACAAAGCGAACAAAGATATTATAACATTCACTCTTTAATCAGAAGATGAGCCTTCCAAGTGTCTCGTTACTTTCCTGCCTACGTATTTCCTTACAAGTTTATTGCATCCAACGTTACTACTTACTAGGTGTATATACAGAATCGTTGTATAATAATAAAGGAATTCTATACTTATCATATAATTACACATATGTAGCCTGGTTATTATATATATTTTATAGTTTAGGTAGGCGGACGAGCATATGGGCCACCAGATGGTAAGTGGTCACCACCGTCCATAGACATTGGCACTGAAAGATCGCTTACATCACCAATGCGCCACCAACCTTGGGAACTAAGATGTTATGTCCCTTGTCCCTGTCATTACACTGGCTCACTAACCCTTCAAACCACAACCAATTCCAAGTATTGCTGTAGAATATCTGTTGAGTGGGTGGTACCTACCCAGACGAGCTTGCACAAAGCCCTACCACCAATAATTATATTCAAGAATCGTTCTTCTTGCGTATAGAATTACTGATTGACGTTTTTTGAAATGCTGTGATATATATACATCCGTTATCCATAACCTTCTGAAAACCTGAATTGTATTTTAAAACCTGAATTGTAAGTAGTAAATGGTAGCTTATCAAAACAAATCGTTTTTTGATTATAGTAACAAATTGTAGGTTAAGAAATCCATAGTTAGCAATTTGATAAAGTAAAAGCTGGCTTTTTATAGCCAAGTTATATTGCTAAGTAAACATTTGGGCCAAGAGCTTGTAATATTATACACATGAAGGCCTTCTGACCTATTTTGGTCACGGTGGCTAATCCTAAGGGAGACAAGTGAACTGCGCAGGACATATTAGTGAACAACTGTGTGCGCAAACAGGTGCACTCTCTATTCCCTAACTCTCATAATGCGAGGAGACAGAAAATTGACACGGCCAGAAAGAGTTCAGGCGGTATCAACGCGGCTTTACGTACTTTTCGAGGCACATGAGTCTCCACATTTCTTGAAACTTCTGAAATTCTCAGTATTGAGTCCAGACTCCGGGTTTCTACTGAGAATGTGGGTACATTCTCAGTAGAAACTATTCAGTATGACATTATTCCTCTTACGTGTTTCCGTTGTAACTTACTCTTTTAATAAAAATGTAACAAGCACAGATCTCTTCAAATAAAATGTGTTTAATTAATTGAAATGTAATTAATTTATAAATCTATCAACAGAGATAGAATAAACAAACTACGCGTGGGCGAGTTGGTGATTCCGGGCACGCATAACGCTGGCGCGTGGCGATTTGATACGGAAATAAGCACCGTCTCCAGAGATAGCTTCGTCCTCTGCCAGGACCGGTCCATCTGGGCGCAGCTGGTCCACGGCATCAGATATTTTGACTTCAGAATTGCCTATTATGATTTTTATCCACGGGAGGAAGACAGGTATCACACTTTTTTTAGTTTTTATCTTCACTGTAACAATGTGAAACACCTATATCTTTCTCGAAGAAATAGCTCGAAGCTCTATGTTTTACATGTAATCAATCTCGAGTAGCATTATTAGATTTTTAATAAGTATTATTCCTCTCCGGTTAGCATAACGCTTATGTAAAACGCTGTGTGTAACGCTAATGTAAAACGCTTGTGTAAAAGTGTCTTCAACACTAGTCTGAGTGTACCGTTCCATTAAGGCTTAAACTACTATTGTTGATACTTTATTTTTTCTAAACCATCAAGTCAGGTCACTCGACAAAAAACAAATATATATATATACCATTTTAATACAATTTATCACCGCTCTTAATGTGAAATCGCTTCTGACATAAGTTTTATCTTCATTTATTAGATATCTTCAGTACACTATAAAAACTTCTCTCTAAGTCTAATTTTAGTCGATTAGTTCGTAGACGATTTTTACATATATATAGATAGTTTACTCTACAATTTGAGTCACTCTTCCAAACGCAACAGCGCCACTAACAATGCAAGTTGTAATAGTGGGGCGAGTCTTCGTGTATTGAACAACTAAGAATTAATATTATTGGTGTTATTGCACCTACTATTATAACAACCGTTCGTGTATGTTCATTTATTTCGTTATGCAATAAAGTATAAATTTTTTATACAATAGGAAGGTGGACGAGCATATGGGCCACCTGATGGTAAGTGGTCACCAACGCCCATAGACATTGGCATTGTAAGAAATGTTGACCATCGCTTACATCACCAATGCGCCACCAACCTTGGGAACAAAGAAGTTATGTCCCTTGTGCCTGTAATTACACTGGCTCACTCACCCTTCAAACCGGAAAAAATAATTTAGTACATTTGGTTTAATAAACCAATTTTACATACAATATGCCGTAATAAGTCTAACAGAATACTCTGTTACAACAAATAATATTATTTGTTAAAAGCAAGTGATTACGTGACTTACTGATAAACGGTCGCGTTTCGCTTCCTCGATTAGCAAATGTAGCAACACGACGTAATTTTAATTTTCAACACTACCTCGTTTACTTTACGTACGATATTTTTGTAAATAAGATTTTTTTAAATAGAACGAAGAGAATTTATAATACGAAATTTAAAATTTTTTTTAGATAATAAAAAACTGTGTTACATAACGTGCTACGCTAAATAATTCAAATTATGTATATAATGTTATATAAACGTAAATAAATGTTTATTTGAACGTATTAGTCTCGAAAACTACCAGTTCGATTTGTTTATTGTTATTGTTGTTTGTTTTACATTAAATAGCCCATTTATTGAGAAAGATTATGTAAAATACGAGTACTTAGCACTGAAACATAAAAGCAGAGAAGTAACTTTTAAGTCATATAATTTCAAAATCACAAATCAAATTCTAAATTTATACTCCAAACCAAGCCGTTCCTATTGCATTAATAAAATCAATAATTTTATTTATAGATCAATAACTGTGAGAATATCATACAATATGTATGTATCATATAATTCTTAACAATTATTTATAATTCTGTTAAGTTAAATAATGTTATAGCTTACATGGATATATTAGGTCCTTACATATGAAATTAGCGCATTGCCGTGCAGACCACTCTGATCTGAAATATCTCCTCTTTGGTTAAGAATTCCAAATTCATTTAGCTGGTACATTTGAGTTTTGAAAACAGTCATTCATTTGTTTTTTCCTCATTATTTTTTTCTTTGGCGTCGCTTATTACTAGTTACGCACAATGGAAAACATGTAATATCGGTATATTTACGAGTACGAGTTCTACCGTGGCACCAGTGCTGCAGAAACAGCTCGAAGGATTAATGATGTGTACGGCGCTGGTGTCGCAAAAGAAAGCACGGTACGTTTTTGGTTTCAACGTTTTCGTTCTGGAAATGTCGACCTTTAGAACCAACCCGTGGACCGTCGGAGACCAAAGTGGAAATTGAAGAATTAAAGGCTATTGTGGAAGCGGATCCATCACAAAGCACTTCAGAGCTAGCTGCAAGCTAAGGGTAAGTGATAAAACTGTATTAATCCACTTGAAGCAAATCGGGTAAGTAAAAAAAACTTGAACGACGGATAACTCATGAATTGAGTGAATCGAACTTGCAAACAAGCGTCGACTACTACTCGACGACGTACTCCTCGGCCCTTGCTCCAACAGATTTCCATTTTTTCCGGAATTTGGACAACTTCTTACAAGGAAAAAAATTCAACTCCGATGCGGCAGTCCAAGCCGCCTTCAAAGAGTTTATTGATTCTCGCCCCATGTTTTTTTTGTAAAGGGATCAATGAACTACCTATGAGATGGTAAAAGTGCATAGATAACAACGGTGCATACTTTGATTTATTGAATATATTTTACAAAAAAATTGACTTAATATTCCTCCCGTACAAAACGCCAATTTCATATGTAAGGACCTAATATTAAAAAAATAGACGAAACTATTTCAAGCAGTAATATACTTTTGCGTATTTATTCATAAAAGTGTTTAATGCAAAAGAATTATTAAAATATATAAATTATACTGAAAGATTTATATAGTTCAAATAACATAAATTAAAATAAAATAAACCTTATATCATATGCGCTTAAAAGCACTTTTTAATCTTAATTTTACAAGAATTTTTAAATGTAAAACGTTTTCATCAGATATTCTTATTGTTAACATATATTTCTTCAGAATAAACATTAAATTAATAATTTTAAAAAATGAACTCGAAAGATTTTTGACTAAAAAATTAAAACTTTAATTAATTTTACTGTCCGTAAACACACTTATGTATTGCCTTCAAGTCCTTGAGGTGTGATAAACTGAATACACAGTTAATTAGATATAGGCCGAGATGGTTAGAACCGATGGTTGTGGCTTCAAACCCGGGCAAGCACCACTGAATTTTTATGTGCTTTTCTTATTATAATTCATCTCGTGCTTGACGGTGAAGAAAAACATCGTGAGGAAACCTGCATGTGTCGAATTTCACTAAAATTCTTCCACATGTCTATTCCACCAACCCGCATTGGAGCAGTGTAGTGGAATAAGCTCCAAAAAAAGAGAGAGGAGGCCTTAGCCCAGCTGTGGGACAATCACAGAATGTTGCTAATTAGATTCAAACATATCAGAATGCCGTAATTACCCAGGGGCAACAACAAGCTGCAATGTGATATTTACAAGCTGTTACTATGTTAGAATAAAGTTAAATGAGATTTTTTTTTATTCCAGATATTGGTTGAACCATAACTTGATTCGTGTGCGTCCCCTCCTACCGCTCTTGAGAGAAATTCGAGCTTTCCTTGACAGTACCAGAGAGGTAAATTAAGCGAAAGAAAATGTATATTTTAATAAAATAGATCAACAGTTTGAAAAAGTAAACAAAGTAAAGTAACAGCCTTGAAAAGTATAAAATCGATATGTACTTATAACATTAAAAATAACTATTAATTTCAAGCAAATTCTAAACAGTTATTGTGGTCGGGAATGGTGTGTTCTCCTGTAATTGGTAGTACATATTTAATTTAATTTGATATAAAGCATGTGTTGCATGTATTGAATTAAGTATGTAATTTAGCATTATATACTGTGTGGTTGTACCACACAGTATAGTATGGTTTAAACACAGGACTCCGGACAATGTATCCACTAAGCCGAATAGACAGTCGACAGATGTCAAACCTAATATTTCTTTTTTCAGGTAGTATTTCTCGATGCCCACCATTTCCCGTTAGGTTTCTATCACCAAAACGGCGCTCCTATCCGGGAGGTACATCTCGGCTTACTGAGACTCGTCCAGCTTGAATTGGGACCTTACATAGCCTCGGCCTCACAATTCGCTACCGGTTCTGGTACGAGAGGGCCGACTCTGCAAACGTTGGTGGACGCTGATAAGCGGCTTCTTTTTAGCTATGTTGACAATAACATAGTTGCTGGTAAGTAATATTGGTATTTATGGATCAACAATCATAGCAGCCACTCGAATACGAAGTTTAATCAAATTGGTTAAAGTGGTAGGTCTTTGTGGAAGGTACCACACAACATCAGACATTCTATTGCTGAACGGCTATATTTAGTATTGTTGTGTACGGGTTTGAAATGAGTGAGCCAGTGCTTACAGGCACGATCTTGGTCTTCGAGGTTAGTGGCGCATTTGAAGGAATGTTTAATGTTTCTTACATCGTCAATGTCTATGGACGGTGGTGACCACATACCATCAAGTGTTCCGCTACCTATAACATAAAAAAAACAATTATTTTCCTCTTCAATCTATTAATCAAATTATAAATATAGTAAAATAAATAAACCAACCAAGTTTACCCATTAACCATTTGTATAAGGTAATGCAAACGCAAATTTTATCGAAAGATATTTTTTTATATAATAAGATATCTATACTCTATACTTATATTATATAGAGATAAGTTATCATTTTTTGTGATTGTTTGTAATGGATAAACTAATAAACTACTAAACTGATATTAAAAAATCTTTCACCCACAGAAAGTTTTATTATCAGCGAATAGCATAGCCTATGCTGTAAAAAACTTACTGAAAAAAATACTGAACAGATTAATATAACGTCCATTCGTATCTCCAATATTAGGAATATCTGTAGTTTTTTTACTAATACACAGTGTTGATAATAACCAATCTTCAGTACCTAATCACGTGTTCTATCCACAGGACAGGCTATATGTAACAATTACAATTAGATCTTTAATTAAGAAACTCGTTTTTTTTCTACAATAACTTATTATGATCGATTGAAAGGAATACAAATAATAATATCACGCGAATTTTGTCATTAAGAAAATGCTTGAGTAAATTTTAATCGAATTAACCGTCTCAAATGACTTCTGCGGGTTCTTAAATACAGACTGTCTGTGTTTCAAGTAGTCCGACCAGTGTGTCTAATGTAACCGTTTAGCAGAATTAATGTGTTCTCCAACCGGCTGTATAAGAATTACGGTGTTGCTATTCTAAAAATAAGGTATATCAGAGTGAAATAATACAGTAAAATCAACTCCAGTTACGTCCTCTATAAAGTTAGTGCTATTTATCTATTCAGGCGTTATATTATATTGTGAGATTTATATAATGTATGCTGCTATTTATAGAAAATAAAGATTATATAAAAAATAAAGTAACAGATTATAAATGTCCCACCGCTGGCAAAATCTCCTTTTTTTTAGAAAAAGTTAGGAACGCAGATTGATGAATAAACATGACAGAGTTTTATCCGACAAGTACAAATTATTTAGGGAAAGTAAAAAATGATATGCGAAAAATAGCTACAATATATAATATAATATAATATCCTAGGACGTTATTCACACACGGCCATCTGATCCCGAATTAAGCAGATCTTGTGCTATGGACACCAGACAACTGATATACTACATATACTACTTTTCTTTTGTAAATACATACTTATATAGATAATTACACCCAGACTTAGGATAAACAGACATGTTCATGCACAAATGTCTGTCCTGGGTAAGAATCGAACCCACAACCTTCGACGTGTAAGGCAAGTATCTACCAACCACGCCAACCGGCCTGTCAAAATGTGATAATGTCAACTGGATAATATATTATATAATGTCAAATAGATTTTTATTAACGCATAATGCATTGAACTGTATTATCTGTTAACAAAAATTAATTATATGTGTAACTCCTTACATACAATTTCTCGTATTCGTTTAAATACGCCTGTTATTAAAAAGTATATGATGACGATACTTTATGACTTGTCATCATATTTTGAAATACAACCTATATATAAAATGAAATAGTATTTTTATTGATATAATAAGATTAATCATAAAAAAAGGTTTTATTTACAATTGAATATAACAGCAAAATTATTATATTGTTACAGGAAACCGGTGGTTGTGGCCAATTTTACCTCATCTTTGGGCGAACACAAATAGCCCAACGGATCTATTTCACTACCTAGATCGGATGATCGACATGTCTCCCCTGCCCTCTTCCCGCTCCCCGCTGTTTTCGGCGATGGCGCAAACGACACCTACAGTCTTAGACATTCTTTTCCTCAGGGGCTCGCTTCGAGAAAACGCTGATTTCGTCAATCGTAATGTAACGGCACGTCTAATTAGTCGATGGCGACACAACGCAAACATTGTCTCTTCCGATTTTTTCCTCGCCAACGACGTCATCGATGTTTCAATAGCTGTCAGTGTCGAACGCTCTAATCGATTATGACAAAGTGGAGTTCGCCTCCGAAACGGCGGGATCATCGTTAACAAGTCGTATCGCATTCCAGTGAAAGCCTATGGGCGACTTCCCTCTGGTCTTCCGCTTACCGAGTACAATCGAAACCGCTCCAAAACTCCACGTTGACTCCAACTATTTAACCAATCTATTTAACATAATGATTCCCGTTACTGATCGGACACATCCTGTGTAGGAATACGTTAAAACTGGTTGACCACAGTGAGATATATTTAGGTGTAATCTATATATTTATTTTTAAGTGTGAACTAGTCCATCATTACTTGTTAAGAAACAATGTATTTTACAAATGCCAAATAAAGTATATTATATATAACGACTCTAAAATTTTATAAAATAAAAGAGGGTACATAATGTTTAATTTTTTACTTATATTAATTTATTATACGTTACAATAAATAGTATGTAAATATTATTAATAATTGTACTTGCAACAAAACGAGGTAGATTAGCCGTGCACGAAGCACGTTACAGTCATATCTTATATCACGTGTGCGGAGCCAACAACGGCAATAGTTCCGCGCGACTCATGCGAGATAAAGCGCGGGCGTCAAGACCCATCGCAGCCGCCGCGCCGCGGACGTCAAGACCGAAGCTCTGTAACAGCGCAGCTAGCGCCACTTCCTCGCCGGTCCGAGGATCGCGCAATCGAGGGCAAGAACCGTTGCACTGCGGCCAAGAGCATCGTTCCACAAGTCTTCTTGGCGCGCATCGTGCGCGCTCTTTCCTACTACCGTTACTAAATCGTCTCTCCCAGCACGAGATTGCTCTCGGTAATGACACACCTGATACATTAATCGCTAACCACTCGGGTCGCGCGAGTGCGCCGTGAGCAATGCACGCGGGTGCAAAAGTGGAACGTACGTTTTTAAGACTTGCGCGAATTGCGGAACCTGTCTCATGAACGGCGTCCCACTGTGCTCTAGTCCGCGGGGCTCGAACTCCCTCTGCAGTAAGTTGTGCAGAATCAAAAAGGTATTGAAAAACGAATAGAGGCGTTCGGATGTGGGGGTACAGACGATACCCGAAATAACACAGCCACGGCTTATCGCGATATTCTCGAACACATGCCATCGGTGGTGATCCCAGCCACAATGAATGACCTAGCCGGGCGATGTTATCGGCTGATGAGGCCCTTCGTGTCTTTTGTGGTCTGTCCAGAAACCAGCCGGAATCAGCGATAGCTGCGACGCGAATACCATGAGCTCGAAGACTTCTCCTTGCACCATCCGCGTGAAACATAACTCCTGTTCCACCTGCACTCGAACCGACGAGCAAGAGACGCCCAGCCAGCCCTAGCTGCAGAAGTTCATCGAATACAGAACGTACAATCAGTCTGCCTGTGAAGGCAAAGCTACTGTTGGAGCGTCGAACCGTGCGAGTCCCCGTCCACATATCACTCGAACAGTACGGCAGCAGGACGTGATTAGACGCGTGCCAGAGTGGATTCGCTTGCGGGTCTGAAGACAGCAAGGCTGGAGCTCGGCGAGCTCGAGGCCATCGCAAGGATGACATGAGACCCGGCCTGCGACGCCACCGCGCACCACACGATGCCGCATCCCAGCAGTACCCGCCACCCTCTAAGTATACCACCCAGTGGTGATTATTGGTTCCACGTCGAATATAATACCTGAAATATCAAATATGATATTGTGTTGCAAATATAAAAAAAAGTATTATAAACAATTAATAAACAAAATTTTGTTAATGATATTCAAAATCCTTGATCTTTTCCGTAGTTAAATATTTACGTCTAACAGATTTTATCTAATACAAAGTTCAAATTCCAATATCATATTCAACTCTATTACAATATACATAAATGTTTATTTAATTAAAGTAATTAACATATTCATTAATTATGTGTGTTTCATTTAAAATGTGAATGAAATGCTCTACTACGAGCAGAATTGTGGGATAAGCTCCAAGCCTTTTCTTTATTGAATATATAACGCCTATTAATAATGTAACAATGTCAAACATTTACTAAATAGTCGTATTAAATCTTACCCTGCTCGTGAACCATCATTACAGGTAAGCGATGTGTTCGACAACCATACAAGTTTCAAACTGTCTGGAGCTGCGCTTTCACAGGCCACAGTGAGAATCACCTGAAAATTAAAAAATAATCAATTAAAGAAATATTTAAAAAAAAACTCAAATGAAACGTTAGACACTTAAACACTTTCAACATTTATTATTGTAGAACATTAGTTTCCAATTTTTAAAAAGCAACTAGCATTACGCGTACTTTGCGGCGTCCTGCGTAACGTTAAAAATATATAAGTAATATATTAATCATTTTCAGCGTGACACTTTTGTCTCATGAAAAGGTGCTATTGTCTTGTTGTGCTTGTAACAATGACACTGAACGATTCGATTCGATTGGATGTAGTTAAAGAATTGAAGAGTACACTGACCCCCTTTAAAATCTAAAATCGCAATATCTTCGAACGCCTTGTATAAAGCAGTAACTTTTATTGCAATGACTCGGCTTTTCGTCATTTTACAAAAATTGCAATTATATTCTTTTATCTTACTTCTTCTACGCTACACACATACACTACACAGTTCTATAAAAACTCACTTCATATTTCACTCGTGAAATGTTGATAACCAAATTACGCTGATACGCATTTAATACATGTACCTATAAACGTTGTAATTAATTATTATAATCAATGTCGCATACCACTTTCTGACATCTTTCTGAATCTGTTCTGAGGTGAGTTTGTAGTTTTGTTCTTACAGAATAGCCCTACTGTAATATGTATATGTAATACTAAAACCCGACTATGGAAGAGCAAGAAACAAATAATGATCTTAATAAAAATGAACATTTGTATTCGATCGTATTATATGCGTCATTCATTCGCTAAAACTGAGTCTGAGCCGAAACTTCGTAAAATTGTTATTGACAGAATGAAGATTTCTGACATTATACCATCACCATAAATAAGGTGGAACGAACGAATTGTATCGTTAATCATTTACAAAGAAAAATATGATTTGCAGCGCATGCTGTACATTACTTTAAAATATGATATATAATAAAGCCTATATGCCAATCCCGAATATACAAATATAACATTTTTATTCAGAGTATTATGCAAGGATCCTATTATGAAAGATCCCCGTGTTGTTATTATGAAATTATATAGTAGTGCGACTTTGAGGCGAAACTAACGATGCCTCATTGTCAAAATAATATGATCAGTAGCTTAAGAGCTACACTGGAACAGATGAACGTAATTAGATAGTTAGGAATGGTGACAGAATGAATTTTATCCATACGAAGTGGGGTCAAGCTTTGAGTTACACTTATGAAAACTACCAAATGGTAACACAATGAGGACTCGGTAATATATACACGTCTTTAAAGCGAAGCTTCGAGTATAAGCTAGTATGTGATAAAATACAGGAATATCGATAGTATAAGACATAATATGTTTATACTTGCAATGTATAACATAATAATTACTATTTCTTTTATGTAATGGTATTCAAAATAAAACAATCTTACTTATACTACATTCTGTGAGAATGGATGGATTTTCTTAACTCTTCAAAAACTACTGAACATATTTGGATGAATTTTGACTTAATATATAGGCAATCCGATCCCTCTAACGCGGGCGCAACTGCGGGTGGAAGCTGGTTAAGTATAAGCGCGAGCCTATTCGATTTGTACAAAACGTGAACGTTTAATAATAAAAATCTAACAGTGACAACAGGTGAATGTCCTGAGTATGACCCTCGTCTTAAGAAGGTCTAACCACACTGCTTCACTGAGGATTGGTGAACACACACGTAGCTGAGTTTCATTCAAGACAGTTTTCCTCCAACGAGCACAAGATGAATTGTAAACACAGATTAAGCAATATCAAAACTCATCGACTTTTGGCTGGATTCGAACCCGTTATCTTCAATTCAGATCCGCGGTCTATCTCCTCTTTACTATTACGTCTCATAATTACACCGGCTATTAAACTTATTCACGTACCATTTCACAATATACACGTGATATTCAATTATAATGATTTTTTTTTTATTTGAGGACTTATTTAATATTTTTTCATAAAAAAAATTTGTCATTTAAAAATAATTGCTAATTTGCGTTTCAAATATTCACGGTGATTTTAAAATAAAAACAAGTGTAAACAAAAGTTCCATAAACACACAATTTACATATTATAAAATGTAAACGAAAAATAATTTTCTCTAAAAATCAACTTTAATATAAGAATTATTTATTATTTATTGCTAATCTTGCAATCTTTGTAAAAGATTTTGATATAAGTTCAAGATGTGTGAAGGTTTTCAATATTTCAATATGAATATTTCGGAAAGAATATGTTTTTGCATTTACTAATTAAATAATTTGATATTTACTATTTAATTTAAGATCAGATCATCTAGCCGTGTAAGATCTCATCACAGTCAAACCATAAAATTAGTAAATATAGTTTTTTGTTCATTTTTTTAATTAATATTTTAAGTCACCTGTAACATTGTTACAATTATCTTAATATGTAAATCATATTACGTTCTCCTACAATTTCGAGTATATAACTCAAATTGACCACGTGTGTCCTTTATGAAATGTAAATATGTATTGTTGGAGATCCATAATAATACGTCAAGGTAAAATTACAATATAAGACTAATTTATAATTTACGTCAAAAGAATATCAACAATGCTTATTGTTTTATGCATATTACTAATATTCCTCATTACACCTCCAATTAAGCGTAAAGCTTGCGTTAGTGGGGACGACAATACGGGAACAGGATCGAAACTACGACTTATGCATGGCTAGCCCGAAAACCATTGCGCTATTGACAATATCTAACATTTACTACAATACATATATTATGTATGTATAAGATTTATTCAAATATATTTGCTTTTACAATATCAAATATACCTGTTTTATTTTATATTTCACATCTATTCCTTTGTTTCTCTAGAGCGTATTACAGCACATTATAATGTTTCTTATGATGACTATAAATAGCAATTAACATACAAGTTCTAATTTATGATAAATATAAAAACGTGTGTTGCAAATGAAAATTCAATTTTCATGTCAACGAACCCAAATATTAAAATGAACAAAATTTTTCTCATTAAACTTTTCTTTTTTTCTTAATACTTAATTAACTTTCGAATGTATATTTCATGATACATTTTATGATATCAAATATAATAATATGAATTCTTTGAAAATAAGAAAAAGTTTAAGAATTAGAGTTGAAGGCTTTCAGCATTTACGTTTCGTTTTGTAGGTCAAAACTTACATGTAACTTTTAAATTAGATTGTAAAATTTGCATATCGTACGCCTTCCAAGTTTCTCGATAATAGAAATATTTTATTATATTTGTATAAAATATAGAAATTATAAAATCTAGTCTGAGTTTGTTAGCTCTAAAACTAACCTTTTTTATACCACATTATATCCACTAATTATGTACAAAAGTGCGTTATTGAATTGTTTGTCTTATATGTGAATTGATACTATTATTTTAAATGCTGATTTCTTAAGTATTTATAAAAACATTTTTATTCCGATAAAAAACTTGTAAGCATTGGTGTATTATGCTTTTGTATTTTAAAATATTTCATAATACGTGATTTCATTGATTTTATACTTAATTAATTTGATGTTTTACGACTGAAGTCATAATAAAAATTTTAATAATAATTTTAAAAAACCACCAAAACAAACACAAACTTAAATTATCAAAACAAAACACACGTTGCGCGAAATCGTCAAAAACATTCCAAAACAGTCGAAAGATAACTGAGTCGTCGTGTATAAATAAATATGAATGCGTACACAGAAGGTCCATGTGAGCCAGTAGGAGCGGCAGTGCGGGCCGCTGCTGACACTCATCACTAACGGCTGGCAGCTGGCGGACAGCAGCGCGGCAAGCGACCGCGGCGAGCACACCCCATACTGGCCGCCGCTCGAGCACCACTGGCAGCCGAGCACCGCGGCCACGGAACCGGCGCGCGCTCACGGTAGCGCTAACGCTCCCTGTTTACAAAATAAAGCCTCTATTTAGAGCGAGGGCGAAGGGCCTCGTCGCGCGGCGTCGGACCGAATAAAGGTAAGAGGCGGGCGGCTCGTTTGTGAGACAGGGGCAGCGGGACCGGCTCCGGCGGCGAGATCAAACGCGCCGCAGATCAAAGGGGCCGCCGCGCGATCGGCATCCGTCATTATTATTATGCAAGCATTACCAAGCGCGCGTGACTCAGGCGAGTGGGCCACGCGAGCTGCGCGGGCGCCGCGCGGGCTCGCCCCTCCCCTCGCAACCCCAGTGTGCACCCCCCACGACCGCACCTGTCAGCGCACCGCCCGCTCTACCCGCTCCGCCCGCTACGTACCGGACGAGCCCTCCGCGACCGCGGTCCGCATTCGCGCCTTTTCGCACAAGATTAGCTGCGCTATGTACACACGTGTTTCTTTTGAACATATTTTGCACCTTATTTGATTTTATAACTCTCTTTCACGAGCATTCTTGCGAACAGGTGCGCGCCAAAACTCCAGAATCGTTTAATACTTCGAGAATTTATTTGATCTTATTTACTGCGCAGTTAAGACTACAAATTCTTATATTTATCTCAGCCGCTACCTTTTTGTTTGGCTTTTAAATTGGTGATTGATTGATTAAATTATGTTATTTTTATCTCTCCCAAACTCCAAAGCCAAGGTGCGTCGATCCTTTTAACGACGTATTCTGTAATCATTAAATGTCGTATCTAAATATCTATTAACAAAATGGTCAATAATTTACATTCTCGCTCCATACAGACGTATCTCTAGTATCATATTCGTGGGAAAAAATATATTTGATAACGATAGAGAGTGAGACTTATCCGTAGATCAGATGAAGGAATGTGGACACAGAGCTAAGTAGAATATAATTGGCAGGCGGCTCGGCAAGCGCTCAAAGCCTGTACCTGCATGTAAAAATGCCATCATAAAGCAAAGCCGCCACAATGAGCCCTTTGACAGTTGGTACCCACCTTTATGATGCCGACTCTGATATACGACTGAGTCGCATTAAACTTATTTTATCAACTGCTGATACAGCATCTAGCAATTCGTATAATAAATCAGGGCATCAAAAAGAAATGCGTGCTACTACTCAGTACTCATACGACACAACGGTAGAAAAAACCATTTAGATCATTCAAAGTCTTTATTGCTTATTATTCAGCCCCATTATGACTTAGTCGGAACGTTCGTATAAAGGAGCTTCAATATAGGCGACTATTATCCAGTCCATTTTCCATAACAATAAGCTTAATAAAAGTTTTTTATACGCTCCTTTAATAGGGTCTTATTAATTTATAGAGGTAGTAAACAGGAAATTTTAAAATGAGTTACGGTACCGCCTTTTGAGTAGCTTTTTTATACAATAAAGCACAAGTTTATTATCAATATAATAAAAACATCATCGTTTATTTATCTTTATTCGAAATATAATCTTTTAAAATTGTTTTTTCTTTACGGATATAATAAAATCCAAACAAATTGATAATATATTATTTCATACATTTGAAACTCGAAGTTACTTTGATTTAATTCAACATACGACTGTTAATGTTTAAATCGATAGTCACCTTACATAAAAGCAGGCAATAATAGTGTAGTTTTTACAGAAAGACGCGCTACTGGAGCACCGGCTCCCGGGCCGTGGTACAGTAAAAAAATTAATCGCCTTACTCCATAACGCTTAGACGTACAATCGCTAACATCGAGTTGATGTATTCAGTATAAAATAGCAATAATTATTTGATTTATTGCTGCAATGCTACAAATGTTAATTTCATTCTATATATCATTATTCAATGCGTAATAAAATTATTCATGCATTATAATTCGTAATTACATTGTGCAAAACAAGGAGAATTATTCAGCGCACACTGCATGTGGGATTATGTACGTACTTAGATTTATTTGTTTTTTATTTGTTATAAACAAAACAAAATCCTAATAAAACGATTTAAAAAATAATAATAGCTAAATTCTCAACAGAATATCTTTCATTGCGTTTTATTATTAAATGAATACATTGATTTATATTCCAATCTATTTTCCATTTAACCCGTCGATTTCCACCCGTGCAACCGGTATCGAAAGTGGATTAGATGACACGTGCGGGGCTTGCCGCTAATTAGCGACAGAACACTTTTGCAGGTGACAGTGCACACGCTGCGTGAATAAGCAAGCGAAATACGAATGAGCGAGTTCGAGTAACGTAGTAGTGCGATTCACGCTCAGTCTCCGAATCACAATAAATCTGACCCGATAAGTAGTGAGGCGGATTGTCGGCGCGGCGCGATCAAAGCGAAGGGAGGCACATGAAAGGCGCCGCCGATGTTCGCTAAGATGTTTCATTTGATACCGCGTTTCCACCTCCGCCCGGCACGTCTAATTGCCCTTTGTTCCGTGACATTTTAATTAATTCGAGTTTCAATTTCGAGTGACATGACATATGACAGTTGGATGATATAGGTCGTTCGATACGCGAGCTTATAAACTAAGACGACTCCACTTGACTCGAACTGAGGAGGGAGTACGATTAACTACGAGTATATAGAAACACACTTTTACGTAATACTACAAAATAATAATGTAACCAATGATGTTGGCTGTATAATGTATAACCAAAGCTACGTCAGATGGCAGTTTAATAATCAAATATAAATAAAAAAAAAGGTTTTCATACTTAAAAATATTACATATAGTATATATATACATTCAAAATATGCCCATCAGCTTATAGACAATTCAATGTATTTAAAATAAAATGAGTAAAATATGACAGACTTGTATAAAACAAAGTAGCATACCACTATTGCGTATTGAGACAGGAATGTTAGTTCGTGTGCAGATCATATGCAAATAAATTAATTATTATGCAGACCAATAGTATAAAACTAGTTGTCATTGCATAGCTCTGATATCTAGTTTTTTTTCTATTTATACCTAGTTCATATAAGTTGATGAATGCTTAAAATCATTCGATTTTCTGTAATATAATTATAATATAGTAAAATTAAATATTATCTATAATTATTATTAAGGTCCTCTAGAGGATTTCGGCCACGGCGGCCAATCTCAAGAGATTAGCCAACTGCGCAGGACATATTATAGTGTACAAATGTGTGCGCAAACACAGGTGCACTTTTCCTATTCCCTAGCTTTCATAATCCGATAGGACGGCAATCCGACACGACCGGAAAGAGTTAAAGCACAGGACTAACGGCTTTACGAGCTTTCCGAGTTACGGGAATGTACACACTACCAACTTCCAGACTCCGGGCTCCTATTGAGAATTTTTGACAGAAAAGCCCAGTAACTTATTATTGGCCCGACCTGAGATTTGCGACCTTACATCTAGCCACTAGACCAACGAGACAGTCGTGTCTAAAATAAAATTATAAATGCGAAAGTACCTCTGTCTGTCCACTAAACCACTATATCGATTTTGATAAAATTTGATATTAAGCAAGCTTGAATCCCAAGCAATCATATAGGCTCTTTATACCTACCACTCTTCTCCTCTAACGCGGCGGTAGACGCAGACGAAAACAATTTAATTCAATTAACAATTAAAATTCTTACATAGTCTGCATTTTTTATAAAACGATATTTTCCTATAAATTCCTATAATTGTGATACTCCCTGGAAATGAACATAATATTCAAACAATGATGTAAATAATTTTTTTTTAGAAAAGATATACTGAGAACACAATGTGTGGATATATCATTTGTTTTACAATCAATTATATGAATACTTAGTGCTAGACCGGAATAGTTATAATTATAATCAAAATCTATTTTTTTTTTTTATAGAATAGGAAGGTGGACGAGCATATGGGCCACCTGATGGTAAGTGGTCACCAAACGCCCTTAGACATTGGCATTCTAAGAAATGTCAACCATCGCTTATAGACAATGCGCCACCAACCTTGGGAACTAAGATTTTATGTCCCTTGTGCCTGTAATTACACTGGCTCACTCACCCTTCAAATCGGAACACAACAATATCAAGTATTGCTGTTTTGCGGTAGAATATCTGATGAGTGGGTGGTACCTACCCAGACGAGCTTGCACAAAGCCCTACCACCAGTATTAATTACAGCTACAAAAAATGTAGCCGTCACGGGACGGTCACAGATAAATATTTACCTTAAAATGCTACCTTAAAATTGTTTAGCACGTGTACTTATATTATATTATATTATAATTATTTATATAATAAAAAACATAACTGTTTAAATAAATAAATAATATATAGAACAAAGGAATATAGTAAGTATGTGCGCTACGCACACTCAAGGGCGTAAAGCGGGAAGGGTGACATTACGATAAAGGTAACGCTGCCGTTTGATGTCACGGCATACGAGTCGACCCACTAGGACGCCAATAGACGTCTCATAAAAATGAGTTATAATCAGAATGTTATATCCGTAAAAATGAATAACGTATCTCGTACAATGGACACATATAATCTTACATAGGTTCAAAGTCGGTAGCAGTTATTATCGCTTTATATGCATGAAGTAATAACATCGACTTTTGAGAGACCGTCGGCTACCGCGGTACGGCGTCGGTGGCGTCGCTTAATTAATTTGCTATAAACGATGTCGAATTAACATTTCGGTGTTATTTACCGATGCATTTTTTTCCAACGTTCACATTGGACGAAGTTGATCCTCTTGAATGAAATTGCAAATAAAACTGCGATCAGAGATAATGTTTAAGCGATATTCAAATTGAAGATTAATTTATCATACCCCAGCGTATGATAGAGGTAATAATTAAAGCATGTTTCTGAGCTTTCATTTGGAATATATCAATTTAATACTGTTTTATAAAACCTGTTCGTCGTGACCTCTCGGTATGAGGCGTACCAATACAGAGGACTATTTCTACTAACAAATTTTCATATCCAATCGAAACGTAATCGTTGCTGTATAACCGTTATATTTTTTTACTATTTATTTATTATTTTACTTGACGAGCCGGTTGGCGTGGTTGGTAGATACTCGCATTTTACGTCGATTGTTATGGGTTCGATTCCCACCCAGCACAGACATTTGTGTGCATGAACATGTCTGTTTGTCCTGAATGTGGGTGTATCTATATAAGTATGTATTTACAAAAGAAAAGTAGTACATGTAGTATATCCGCTGTCTGGTTTCCATAGTACGAGCTCAACTTAGCTTGGGATGAGATGGCCGAGTGTAAATAATGTCCCAGGATATTTATTATTATTATTATTACTAACACAACGATCGAGTTGCGTTTCAGTCGAAGTTGGATCGGGAATGTATCGTAGGCATTACAAATTAGTAGAATTGGCTCCCAGTTAGTATTCAAGTGAGATTTATTTTTGTGAAGAATAGAATCGGAATCGTATACCGTTATAAATTAGTAATATCCCAGAGATTGTAGTCACTTTAAAAATGAAAATGGAATGAATACATTTTATTCGTCATTATTCTCACTTGCTAAATTTATTATATTGGTAATTAAACATTGACTGACAACTAACTAAACTCATAACTCTCACACATATGTACAGTAACAGCCTGTTAATGTCCCACTACTGGGCTAAGGCCTCCTCTACCTTTTTGAGGAGAAGGTTTGGCGCTGGTATTCTATTCAAACACATACTAGAAACTTTTTCTATTCTCTAAAACAGCGATTAAACTGAACCTACGATAAAAGTCAAAAGGAATGAATTTATGGTTATTACATGTAACTATGATTGATGAAGAGTAACCTATTGAGTATCTTGCCGGTTCTTCTGGGAAGAATCTAAAATCCGAACCATTTTTTTAAATGCTTATTTAAATGAACTTATCTTTTAAATTTTGAAGGAACCAACAAAAACTTGTTACCTCTGCTATCCGACTAGGACATTACATATCATATAAATACTTGTTTTACAATTAAAGAAGGTTTCTTGTTAAAAGTTACTATAATAGGTTACTTTTTGAATAGCCGCCTTCAGCTAACGTATAATTATAGTAATTATAAGCAAACAATTGTAAAAAAAAACAATAATGCCGCTGAGTCTGTTTCGCGGTTTTTTTGTGTTTCATTTAAAACAAATGATATTAACTTTAAGTCCCAATTTTATGTAAAGATAAACGTCTTTGCATAGATATTTCTAAAAAAAAAACTAGTTACATTAGTAGGGGGTAGTGGGTCGCGGAAATTGTTTTTCGAATGGGGTCGCGCTATGAAAAACGTTTAGAAACATTCGTCTAAGAGAAGTACGATTAGGTTTTTAACCTACATATACAATATACATATATTAATTTATGTAATTAGCTGTTTGTATAAATTATTGAATAATTTGTAACAAATTAATTACTGCGTAAAGTATGTAAATTTATGTAAACTTACTCAGTTTTTAATCAACAATTAAAACTTCAAAGGAAATAACGCGAAACATCAAACATTTCCTAAACTAGTTTGTTTTATTTAGTTCCCTTTAAGTATTCGAACTTCTTTTTGTAGCCATTAAATTACAATCCGATAATTATCATTTACATGTGTTATATTGTAATCGAAAAAAAATACGCAAAATAATTAAATATATTTACAGCACTTAAATACTTTACTATTGGGAATTATATAATAATACTTAGTTTAGCTTTTATATTATACGAGCGATACCACTCAGACCGTAGTTCTCCCTGTGTAAAATTCATCTAATGCCATGGAAATCAGCTGAACGGTAAAGATGTTGAAGCCTCAGCGCCATCTATTGGCGGATTAAAACAATGACACACTTATTGTTTTTTATCTTTCATTAGTGTTCGGTCAAACGATGATGTATATTACTCACAAACAGATATATACCTGTTTTTATATATATTGAGTTTCACGTCTTCACGGAAAAAATTGGAATATATTATGTTATATCAAACAAAGCGATCTCTCAAACATTCTATATAAATATGTTAAAAAAAATAATTCGACACAGAGCATTCCTCATAACTCTCTCAGTCGTGGCCTGTCCATAGAATGATAAGTGTGTACTCATTGCCAAAGCCTAAGCTGAATCTAAATGTATATACGGAATATCAAAATAATAACACACATTCAAATGAGCAATTTGACATTCCCTCTTTTTACTCATTTTCTTTTTTAATTTCCTTTATGGAAAGTAAATGACAATCCGATACAACACAATATATACGAAAACAAATAAAGTTATTCGAGACCAACGCCAGAAGCGTACCTAATCGAGAACATAAGGAATAATGAAACACATATTTGCATTTAAAACGGCTTTATTGACACGAATAAATAAAAAATGTAAAGTATATAACATTGACTAAAGTCTGTCGAAACGAGCTAATTTTGAACAAAGACATATAAAGAAAATATTTACATAAAATTCCGTAAAGACAAAGGAATTTAACAATTTCAAAACACATGTTGTGCGCAAGTGTTATATATATATATATATATTTATATAATATATAAGGCACATATCATTATCACAGAATACAGCAACTACCGAACAATAAGACTTTATATTTAAAACAATTATTTCCATAAAAGCGCTAACATTCACACTATACTTATCTTTTAAACTTAACTATTGGCATACGAAATACTAAAAAGACAGAAATAGCTCCGTTGCATATTACTGTATCAGTATTTATTTTATTTAATAAATAAAAAAAACAAACCAAATAGAAATTACGACTACGCGTTTCACAAATTTATAATCTCCTTTATAAATTATCTTTTGAGATCTTGTCGTTAAAGATTTTTGCTCTTTAATAGAGATTCATAAATTAAAAAAAAAAAAAAACAAATATACTATAATATTCATAAAAATACGCTACATCTAGAAGCCACCTATCAGTCTATTTTTATTGCCAGTAATTTAAACGTCAAATAGACATTATTGCCACATACATTAAAAAAAACTCATCTTGACAATTTAGAACTTTTAGATACTTATTTTTGAAAATAGAAAAGTATTTTTTTTTTATTTTCTAATAATAGCGAACGTATGATATATTTAGATATACATAATAAGACAATGGTAATAATGAAGTTGAATTACACAAAATTATCAATGCCTTATTTTATTACGAGTATATTCCAAAATGTATAATTAAGTATCCTTTTGTACAAATTTTCAGTCGCCTGATTCAATATTAGCAAGTAGAAATCGTATAGAATTATTTCATCAACCAAGCGAGAAGAATTGTTTACTTGGCATTTTCTGCCTTTGTTTCTTGAGGAACTCACGTGCTTGCTTGTCGCCCTGTCTAGACTCTAAGGCTTTCATCGCGTCGCCGTCTGAAATATAAATAAAACTTAAAATATTATCGAACATTTGCGAAGGTATACATAGCATGAGCTGAGATGGCCTAGTGGTTAGAACGCGTGAATCTTAACCGATGATCGTGGGTTCAAATCCGGGCAAGCAACACTGAATTTTCATGTGCTTAATTTGTGTTTATAATTCATCTCGTACTTGACAGTGAAGGAAAACATCGTGAGGAAACGTACATGTGTCTAATTTAAAACACAGAAATTCTGCCACATGTATATTCAGACAACCCGCATTGGAGCAGCATGGTGGAATAAGCTCAAAAAAAGGAGAGGAGGCCTTAGCCCAGCAGTGGGACATTCACAGGCTGTTACTTTACTTTGCATAACATAACATTCTTTTATTTAACGCGCAAGACGCTTATTACAGTTTTTTTATTAAAAAGAAGTATTTTACTTCTAAATTAATGTACAAAAATGCACAATAGATATTAAAACTTAAATGTGACTACTTGATTACAATTAAAATAGTAGAAGAGCCACCATAAACAATTACTAATTACTATTATAAATAGTTACTGGGTTGAATGACCCGCTCGTCATTCATAACATAAAAAATTCCTTTGAAAAAAATCACAACGTACGAATTTTCGTCACTTTTTTGAGTCAGATAACTCAAAAAATCTATTGTAGAAGACATTTTTCAATACATTTGTGAGCGTTTAATCTATCTTAAAAGGATAGAGAGTACGTACCATCGGACAAATAGATATTTAATGTTTGTATATTTTATTTCCTTCACTACATAGATGGTTCCACGGATTCGAATTGCGGGTCGGAAAAATAATAGGACCTATTAGGTCCCAAGAATTAATCAGCAATCTGGAGTTAGGGAGTTGTCAGTTTTGTTGTGGGTCTGATCGGGTACCATCCACTTACCACATATACTACTACTACCACTAGTACTTTTGTGTTCCGGTTTGAAGCGGAAAGAACTAGTGAAATAGGCACAAGGGACATAACATCCTAGTTAACGAGGTTAATGGCACATTTACAATGTAAGCTATGTAATTATACGGGCGCTGGTGATCACTTGCTCTCGTGTCTAATACAGGCCTATTAGCCAGTCTACCTACTCATTTTTGGAAGCAAGTAAAATTAGTTCTCAACTCTCTCCGCTAGCCCGAAATAAATCATCATTATAAGTCACAAATTAAAATATAATAAATGATGAAATGCAAAGTCATATCAAGTCAAGCGTCGAAAGGCGTGGTCGTTACCTATGTTGCCGGGTCGCGACAGCGGCAGGTGCACCTGCGGCAGGCTGGCGATGGGCGCGGGCGTGGCGGGCACGTCCGCGAAGTGCAGGTAGGCCTCCCCCACGAACGTGTTGCTGACGCTGAACATGTCCTTGTCCTTCACCACGAGATGCAGCAGCGCGTCCGCCGCGCGACGCTGCTCGCCCGACAGCGGGCTGGGGGGGGGGGGAGACTTTACTGACTATGCACGATTTGCATACGAGTGTTCTGAGCGTGTTAGTGTCGTGAGTGTCGAGTAGGGGAATTCTCTGATATTTACTTAGCGCATTTAAAAATAAACCCCTCAACCAACATTTTGGTAACTGAACCCAACCCCGCCAGCATAAACGTTTTACACGCCATATATCTTGTTGTTAACGATGTCAGTAAGTAAACAAATCTTTAAAGCCCATGTAACGTACTCTGTATGTCTGTCGTATCAATTTGTAACTTAGCAAGTTTCTGTGATTAGCGTACCATCGAGCCAGAAGGTGAGCCTCCATAATAGCTTTCAACTAAGCCCTGTCTGGGGCTTGAATATTAAAAGATGATTTGTAAAATTACAATTACATAATAAATATATGTATAAAAATTGTGATACTATTTAACAAATAACCCTGAAAATACTTACATTAGAAACATTTCATCGTATAGTGGGAAGAGGTTCTTGCTGTGCGTTTGAGTTTTTGGCTTTTCGACATTAGCAAAAGTATCCTCAGGGAGGAGACCCACGCGGACGTACGAATCGCACAGACCTTTAAATAAGAAATAAAATATAGTTAATTGTATATCTTATGTTTCATTCATGAAATCAAAATTAAAATATGTCATTCCAATACCCTTATATGAGCACTTTCAATCGTCATTTTAAAAGACTAAAATTTCCTTTTTTTGGCAATTAAATAACAATGACAACCGTTGATTTCGGTGCATAAATTACATATTGATGTTTGTTGATTGTTTTTATTTATTAATGTTAGAGGTTTTTGTGTGGAGAGCACCAAATTTGCAGTGACCCCTGCCAATCCACATTATAATGCCCTCGATGACCTAGTAGCTAACATACAATGCTTTAGGTTCCAAAGTCTCTGCTTCGAACCCCAAGTCGGAGCAATACGTGAGTATTTCTGCCACATAACTCTCATTAGCAGTCTGGTGTTAAAATATTAGCAGTAACACTCCTGTGTTTCAAAGCACGCAGTAAAGCGGTTGATTATTCGGCTGATCATACATAACTTATACAAACTTATACATACAACGCTTATAACGTTAGGGAATAACAATATGGTATTGTATGTATTTGCCAAGCCGAATTGGCCCAGTGGTAAGAACGCGTGAATCTTAACCGATGATCGTGGGTTCAACCCGGGCAAGCACCACTGAATTTTTATGAGCTTAATTTGCGATTATAATTCATTCTCTTGCTTGACGGTGAAAGAAAACATCGTGAGGAAATCCGCATGTGTCCGATTTCACTGAAATTCTGCCACATGTGTGTTCCACCGACCCGCATTGGAGCAGCGTGGTGGAATAAGCTCCTAACCCAGCAATGGGACATGTTACTTTAATGTACTTGCACTGACAGCTAGTTTACAGGTATAGCGTTTGATTCAAAAGTACTCGTAAAAATCTATTTGAATAAAAATAATTTGATTTGATTGGCTATTGTGAAATTTACTTCGGAAGACATTTTTACACTCACATTTGTATACATAAAATAACTTACCATTCGAATCAGTTGGCATTAGATTCCTAGCGTTCATGATTTCAATCTTCAAATTATCGTCAATGAACTGCGCTCGAACTGTCAACAGGCCCATCTTAGGTTCGGTAATAGCCTGCTGTTCCTGCCACCTCTCTAAATGATACTGGTGGATCAACTCCCTCGTCTCCATGCCGTGGATTTTCAACAAATATTCGACACGTTTCAACGTCTCTGACGTGTATATCTCTTTATTGTCTTGTCTGAACGAACGGATCATTATTTTAAGGCATTCATGGAGATTGGAAAAGAACGATGGTGGACGACGTTTCTGTAAAAATTCCCATTATTCTGTCAGATATTTTGTCTTTTGAAAGACATCACATAAATAACAAATCCCCATTACCAGAATGATACCATCCACCATTGATTCCAGTTATATAAATATGTTTTAATCAATACTTTTTTTGTACTTGTAGAATCGTCAGAAAAATGATATAAAAATATTTTTATAACTGGATATGTCACTGTTCATGCACATTTAGGCAAAAGTATATCGAGACACTTCTATTGACAATATATCAATGGAACAGAATATTTCCATGCATCTCAAGCTCAATCTCTTATTTATGGTCTATCATCCATTTTAAACTAATAAACTTACAATATATAAATAAAGAAAGGATAACATTTTAAATGAGCGCATGCGCTTAGCTACTTATACATGAAATATACATTGGAGTAAAGTATGACACAAAACATAAAAGAAGTAAGTCCGTTCATTTAAAAAATTATGTCAAATTTCTACAAAATGGTGGATTTTTTTTTAAATTTTGAAATTCTTAAGTCACTAAGGGACAATCGATTACTTGAACATTTTACAATGATATTAATAAAAATTTAAAATATATACGTTATAAAATAATAATGAAATGTGATATTTTCCTCATTTTTAAAGTAATAAATCCCATTTTCGTTCATCCTATAATAAGAAATTTATATAAATTTTTCATCATAAAGCAAATATGCCTTAACAAACGTCTACATAATATAAACAAACTAAAAAAGCGGACGATATTTCGGCATACATACATAACATACAACCAAATACACTTCGAAGCCCACATTGTAACATCCTGTGCTATTTGTACACTAATAGCATGTTCCCTGTTAAACTCAACTATATAAAGATATTTATAGAAAGAAAAACATTTAATTGGAGCTATCCATACCATTTGGCAATCTTAGCCCCAGAGCTATGATACCATTCACTTGAAACTTCTTCGGGTTACTATTGAAAAGGTCAGTAAAACATAATATATTTGAAAATGAAATAAATCAATGGACAACTAATAAAATTTCAGCTTGAATATATTTCTGTTGTGTGATTTTTAATATAATTATATTCAAATTGTGAACAATCTGCGCTCATGTTAAGTTATAGCCCGTTTCGGAAAGTTTGTAGATCCGGGACTAGAAACATGGTTTTATTATAACCATGTTCCTTTAATTAATATATCAGATAATTTGTATGTATGTAAGGTTTATCTAATGCTTTATGATATTACATTGTAAAATTATTATTTCACAATGTATTTTATGTCATTTAATATATTTATTTAATCTCTTGACTTCTGAAACAGTTCGTGGCAGGGTCCATGCTATGTCGGAAAGGCACAAACAGTAACATACACGGTGCTTTATATAATCTGTGATTTACCGCGTCTAAGATGGCGGCTGCCGATTTTGTCATACGCCTCGGGTCGATATAGCGAGTTATCTTTGCCCTTCGGTGCTATTAAACAAACACTTTTATAATACCAGCGAAAATAAATTCAAATAAAAATATCAAACACAAAATAACATAATAATTATTGTGCTATCTCTACTCGTAATAATGCAAATTGCGTGCGACATATATGCAACGTTATTTACCCGAAAGAATAAAATGTTTGGAGATACTTTGTTTTTGCCAAAATATCTACGCCTAAAAAAGCGGATACGGGTAGCGATTTTCTCTTTCTACAAATTAAAGATTAATAAGAGTTAGTTAAAACGATGATTAAAATACAGTTAATATAATACGTTTGAGGTCCAGTAAAGAAACTAAGAAATAAACTGAGATTACAATTTAAAAGTTAAAAAGATTTTCCTTAATTTTCTTTAATTTTAAATACATATTATTAAATGAAGTAATTTATTAAAAAAATATATATTAAAAAAAAACTTAATGGTCATCATATATGACAGTCTGACATGCTTTGATTCCTTCCTGGACCTAGATTATTATAAACAAGTTAATAAATAATTAAATAATAGCTATATACCAATGTTATTAGGAATTAACATGAAATCCAGTAAATAAATAGACTGGCATACCTCAAGATTAGCTTGTATTAGTTCATATAAAACTTCCCCGAGCTGTTCCCAAACTATATCCAAGGTTCTAGAGAAGTTCTCATTGTTCAAATGCTGATACAAGGTATCCAAATTGGCTTCCAAGTATCTCATCACTCGGTCCATGCTTGAACAGTCCTGGTGGAGTAGTTCCGCACCTTCTATGAGGAAACGGGTGATGGAGGGCATCATCTGAAAAATTATGTATTACTTTCTTTAAAAACTTTAACTATTAAATTAGTATTCAGCTAAATTCGTTAAATTTTTCGGAACTTTGTCATTTGAAAAACAAAGTTGGATAAAAAAATGAATTGCATTTTAATAAGTATTTACGTGTAATTTTAAGACTCAAATGAAAAATTTAATTATCTACAGACACAAGGGATGCTACTTTATTTTACATGAATAATGTCCCCAGGAATATTTTGTATTTTTACAGTTCGTATGTGTATGGACGGCGGTAGACGGTTTACCATCAGCTGAGCTATTTCCATTGATTCACTTTTAAATAAAAAATCGATAATATATACATTTTGAGAAGTAATTTTAAAAAAGTAATAGCTATATAGGGATTTCATACAAGACAAAATGTCAACTACACAATTGATGTATGTTAGAGTAAAAAAAAAAATTACCTTTTTTATCATAATCTCCAGCAAATCGACGATTTTATTTTTAACCGTATCAATAGCGTTTGCGATGACGTTCTCCAATGTCTCCTTGCACCTGTATAAAATTTTATTTTATTATATTCAACTCAACAAATCGATAAAGCCCAGTAGGTAGACGTGCCGATCACGTGACATTCTCCGCCTGGATCCAGGGCTAATTATACCTTAGCTTATTACTTAAATTTGAATATGAAGGTTTCCACCGTGTTGAAAAAAGTGAATTGATCACGTGGATCTTTAGCAAGTATATTGTAATCTAAATTTATGTGTGTATTTATGTTGCTATAATTCATCTCGTGCACGGTGTATTTGGCCAGCATGGCGAGAAAACATGTGTCAGATGAAATTTTGCTGTATATTAGTATGAAGAGGATTAGTGAAAACAAAGCCTTTCCCTTAGGAGATCTTTGCCAGTAGTGGGATTTTTACGAGCGGTGACTTTATAACCTTCTCCTCAAAAGGAGGAGAGGAGGCCTTTAGCCCAGCAGTGGGACATTCACAGGCTGTTACGGTTACGGTACGGACTTTATATTTCAGCTATTATCGGTACGTACATTTACGTGTTATCGTATGAACGGCACGAAGTAAAACAATGAGTTACCGAACCGGAAATACGTTTTTCGGATAATTGTTTAACTTCATGCCGTTCACCAAGTTTTACCGGTGATAGAGACGGCTACCCTTCACTCGAAATATCTACCGACGAACATTAATACGTTTGTATTGTTGCGTTTCAGTTAGATGGATTAGTAAACCAGTGTATTTACATAGAACACAACACGTTGATATTGACAGTATAAAGAGTTAGAGAGTGGTACGAGTGGTAGAGTACCTCTGCGCCTCGAGCGGCGAGCGCGCCTCGCACATGCGGCGCACGATGGTGTCCATGTCGAGCTCGCACACGAAGGGCGGCAGGCTCTGGCGCACGTAGTCGATGTTGTTGATGGCCACGCACCACTCCGTCGTCACCTCGAAGCGCGCCTCGTACGGCGAGCCCCCCGCGGGCCCCCCGAGCCCCCCGAACCCCCCGCCCACGCGCGCCGACATGCGGTCCGAGTAGAACACGCAGCAGCGGCAGATGTCCTGCGGCACGTCCACACATCTTATACAACCATCTAAGAAACTCGTCGATGTCAAGGTGGAAGGACTGCAGGATCACCTGACCTGGTCAAGTACCGTGTAAGTTTCCTCTAATGTTTTTCTTCACCGACGATCACAGAGTTAGTTTGATACAAATTAATGACATAGAAAATCAACGGTCCTTATCTCACCAATAATCACAACATATTAAAACAAAATTCCCCGGTGCGTCTGTCTATCTATCTGTCTTTATGTCTGAACGTAATAAAATCAAAATCTACGAATCGGATTTTCATAAAGTTTTCACCAATGAACGACGTGAATAACGAGGAAGGCTTACTCGTAAGTGTTTCATAAATGTTTTGCATAAATTGTCCGAAACATAATGATGAATTATTAAGATGTCCAAAAAATGCCGACTGGGCACTTTACAATATCACGACATAAACGTTTTTTGACCGTAAGCCGGGACGGGTAGCTAGTGAGTAACAAAAACACTGAATACTCACATCAATAATTTTAGCGACAAATGTGTAACAACCCTCGACGTCCGGCCACGCCAATTGCTGCCAGAATATCTTGATCTGATAGAATATCGCTAAGGTGTCTACTCCTGAACTGCTATATTTCACATTCGAGTCGACGGGTACTAAGTTATCCAATTCAACGGCTTTTTCGATACGAGTGAGAGCTTTATACGCCGCTATGTCCAGCCACTGGGCGACTCCCCCAAAGAACCAGCCGTGAAATTTGGAAATGCTGTAGGAATTCCAATCTGTCTCATTCAAACCTTGACCCAACCTGCAACGTATTATATTTATATATTAAATATATTTCAATGTTATCTTTATCAATAATATAATTTGTGTTTATAATTCATCTCGTGCTTAACGATGAAGGAAAACATCGTGAGGAAACCTGCATGTGTCTAATTTCATTGAAATTATGCCACATGTGTATTCTACCAACCAGCATGGGAGCAGCGTGGTGGAATAAGCTCCAAACCTTCTCCTCAACAGGGAGAGGAGGCCTTAGCCCAGCAGTGGGACATTAACAGGCTGTTACTTTACTTTACTTTTTTATCAATTAAGGTGAAGAGAGTTTTGATCGATCACGCTAATCTGAAAAACTTCGAGTCGTATTTAAAATAAAACTTTTTAAGGTAGATTTCCCATTTATTAATAAATGTAACATATAATTTCGTGGGTGGTGTTGTGATTAACGTTTAACGAGGGTGAAACGGAACAGCTAGTCTCAGGTAAAACACATACCCTCGTTTTATATGAAACTAGTGTCTATACGTTCTTATCGCGCGTCAAAATTATTTTTCATTAAGACGAATTTTATTTAAAATAAAGAATTTTTTGCATGTTATGCTAAAATTGTCGTAATATATTATATGTAAATATCAAATTAAATCGTTAAACAAATATGCTATCTAAAAATAAACTTACGTCAAAAATCTCTGCAACGCAAGGTATAGTTCGAACAGCGTGGTTCCCATCGCCAACGGTTCGGAACCGACATCTGGCGTTCCCAAACCAGTTTCCCCATTAATACCACCAGCCAAATGTATGCTATTGGTCGATCCTTCGCTATACCGTAAACGTTTTAAGCTCTTGCAGACTTCTATAACTTCTGGTTCCACTAACGAAGCTATCTTGTCCTCGTAAACACCATAAAGTGTTTTAGAATATGGGAAACTCATTACTCTGCAAGGCGGATAAATATAATTTACAATGTTGTTATAATATTTGCAACAAATCCTTGTAACAGTATACTTACTCAACGAAAACTCTATCAAAGTATTCAACAGCTCTTTGAAGATCCGATCGAACCAACTGTATGACTCTGATCAGATGCTGCAGCCTCGACTCCTCGGTTTTATCTTTGCATTCGTTATTGTCAAGAATGTGAACGAACCAGTCGGACGCACCTTGGATAGCCGCCTGGTTCAATACTTCTGGAATCGTTAGCTTGCTCCCGTCGTCCTTATCTCTCAACCAACCGTACAAGTTCACCGGAAACAAATCTATCGACTCCGGCAAGTCTAACGACGATAGCTTGTAAAGTATTTTCAAAACTTCCCTTAAGGTTTTCATGACGGTCTTATCGCCCGCAGTCTTCTTCCTCAATTTTCTGATATGGCTAAAACATGTCGGAAGCAACTTTTTCGCTCCATCCCAGAAGAGCTTAACATCCTCTTCATTCACGCGACCTGAAAACGCAACGATAATAATATTAACATGAATCGAAGTTCTCTCTTAAATATATATAAACATCAAGACAACTGTGTGAAAATATAAAAACATCCACGCATCCACCTTGATGGTCATAGAAATAATTTACAATTAAAGAAAACTAATAAATATATATTATTGAGTAATATAAATAAAAACATAAGCGTTCCGTTAAACATTAACGATAAGGCAAAAACCTACCAGATTGCAAGGGCTTGGTGAGTTTATCGAGCAGGCCGTTGAAGAGGGCGAAGCTCAGCGGGTGGTCGGTGGTGACGGCGCAGAACACGGCCCACTGCGCCAGCTGGTTGTCGAGCGCCGACAGGCCGCTCTGCGCGCCGTGCTGCGTGAGGACGCCCTCCGCCGCCGCGCTGAAGTTGCCGCACCACCAGTACGGGGCGACCTGGCACAGTTTTAAAATTTTACCTCTGATATCTGACTTTTTATAAAGTTATAAATGTTATGATAATTATCGCTACATGTCATGAAACCTCAATACATAAGTGTGTATGATCACATCGATAACGATTTAAAAAAAAAATGCTAGCAGTGCAGTTTTTTAAGGAATAACTAATAATACCTATTTACCCTTCCAATTAATCGTAGTTTATGTTAAGAATGGTAATGATAGTTCAAAGGGACAGGTTCGAACATTAATCTTTGTCGTAAGCCCCTCAAATACCCATATGGGTATTTGAGTATTTTTTACTATATAGTAGCAAGGAATCAATTAACACTGACAAAACATCATTTACACTGACAAAAATCCAGTTTATTAAATCCATTTTCGTGCAGTTCACACACTATACTTTCCCAAACAGAAGCAAATGATGACGTAACTATCATGTTTTAGATTTAATTTTATTACCTGGCGATTCACAGCCGATATAAACATTTAATCGTACCGTTCGTGTATTTCCGTGTACTTGTATTTATTGACAATATAAACAAACCTTGGAGCTATCTAGCTCGTGAAGTAGAAGTATCCTCAATAGGTGCCTGTGCTCTTGAGCTGCTACCTGCGAGTTCTTCTCCGATGAGAAATTAAAACGCGCTTTCAATACGCCTTGACGGCGTAGTTTGCTCTTTTTACTTAAATTTAGCCACATGACCATTCCACCTGCTGGAATCGACTGAAAAAAAAACATACTGAAATTATGAAAAATCCTAGACAAATAATGACCACAGCCAATGTCAAATCCATCACTCTCATAATTATTTACGGCAACCTGATATAATGACAGGAAGATCAGCCATAAGATCAATAACTTTACCTGCTTCCTAAAAAAAGGAAAAGTAACACCGAATTACCAAACTCCTGGGATTTTAACTCGAGCCCTGCCTCTAACGGCTATCTTTTACGGCTGTAAATGCTCAGGGTACAAATAATTACAAACAAATTACAGCTACAATTTTTTATTTGTTAATTTGTATAATTGAGAATATTAACGTCTGGTTTCAAAATTATATTATTTTCATTCACAAAACCATCGTCAATCTCATGCACGTCTCTCTCATCCCACATAACATTGTTAAACATGTGTGATATCGTACAAATCAAAATTTATAATTGATTATATAGTGAGTCAAATAGAGATACTTAAATATATACAATCGTATTTATATGCTGTAATTAAATTTTACTCCTGTTTACATTATATCAGTTTATTTTAAACGTAATTCAGTTAGCTACAACATCAATGGCGAGATATTCAAACACTTGTTTCAAAGCCTTTTGAAATAGCAACAGTTTAGTGTTTAATTATAATTTTCCTTTACAGTATTAGCAGCGCGTGATCGAAATCCAAACAAATTATAATAATATTATAGCAATGAAATTTCATATAATATGAAAAGAAACATAGATCGTTTAAACTAATTAAACTTTAAACAAATGTGAACCACATAAAAACATAAATTTCCAAACATTATTACGAGAAGACGGTTTTTCCCATTTCAAAGCTTACGTTTAAACAAATATTCAATTCAAAAGTAATTCCCAGCCTTTGCATATGCATGAATACCTACTTTTTTTTTCTTCAACATAATATAATTATCAGACACGGGAAATCCCTTGTTTGGGTATATATCATGTATGACTTGTACGCTAATTAAATAACACAAGTTGCGCCACGCAAGATTAATTGGAATAATTTTATATTTGGAATGATAACTTTAATATTGAAAAAAAACAAATAACTAGTAATCACATTGTTAATCTAAAAAGTGATTAATAATAATTGCAACACCAATTTTAGTGTAGCAGATAATTGAATAGTATATATAAGCAGCGCCACCTGTGGAAAGCAGTCGTACTGTCAAAACGCTACTGACCATTTCCAACGATATATAATTTGGTAAAGATATTTTTAAATTCACAGAGCAGAGTGGCGTGCACTGCAAGCCTATCTAGAGATAGATAGGAATAAGATTATGAAGAGTGATTTAGACAAACAAATGATTTAATAATGGTTCTAATATGGTGATGAACTAAGTGAAACCGGAAGTCAATTAAGCTCTACTTCAAAAAAAGGGCTGGGACCATTATTGACTTTAACACGACTTATTTATACTTCTTTATATAATAAAATACAAAAAAAAAACCTTACCTTGAGTGGTATATTGGCCGTCCCAATAAGCTCGTTGTCATGTTTTCCTGTAGATGCTGTGATAGCTATTTCTTTCATAAGTTTCCGAAGACCTTTAACGCCTTTGACTTCAAATATTTTGGTCATTTTCTCTTTAACCGTCTCAGCAGGATCGAAATCCCTGAAAGAAACCGTTCATAAGTCGACAAGTTCAACCGAAAATTACAGAAAAAAAAGAAAACACCTTAGTAATTTTCTTACCAAACTTCTAAGCAAAGCGAATCCTCCTGAAGGTTACCTGGAATAGGCCTGAAAAATACGATAATTGATTATATACAGTAACAGTACAGTTACAGTAACAGCCTGTTAATGTCCCACTGCTGGGCTAAGGCCTCCTCTTCCTTTTGAAGAGAAGGTTTGGAGCTTATTCCACCACGCTGCTCCAATGCGGATTGGTAGAATACACATGTGGCAGGATTTCAATGAAATTAGACACATGCAGGTTTCCTCACGATGTTTTCCTTCACCGTCAAGCACGAGATGAATTATAAACACAAATTAAGCACATGGAAATTCAGTGGTGCTTGCCCGGGTTTGAACCCACGATCATCGGTTAAGATTCACGCGTTCGAAGCACTGGGCCATCTCGGCTTTTTTTATTGTCTCATGATCATCAAATCAGTCAGATGAGACTCAAATAGAGTTTACCTTAACCTGGGTCAGATTGATTATATACGTCTATTTAAACTAATGTTTATGTTTTCGTGAACATACACTATCAAGATTCAACGTACATAACGTAACGTATTCAACAATTTCCGATATAATTATATTTAAGATTACTTGCAAGATACTCACAGTGAAAAATGTTCCTCCCAAACTGGATTAAGGGTGCCCGATTTTACAGACGTATTATATCTGTGAGAGGAGTTGGACATGAGGTATATTGTAACAAAAGGATCACTAAGACCACTCGGATCCTTTGGAACGAGATCCTTTCCTTCAACTACTTCTACATTTAACATAAGTTCTGGTGGCTGCTTGGCCTCAGCTTGCGTTAGAAGTTCTGTGTGTTTATCGTTTGATATTTTGAACGCTTCTTGTACATAGGTCAGCATCGCCTGCTGTCCCACTTCACAGCCTATGTCACATCCGCCGACATTGTGTAAAATCTCATAGAGTATCTCCAAATATAATTCATCAACCTGTAATATATATATATATATTTTAAATAACGTGATCGATGTCGTCAATGAATCGCCGTTTTCATTTAAAGGCACGAAATATACATGTAAGCTATTAAACAGATTCGTGAGAAATAAAAACCGCCTGACCCAATTTTGTAAATAAAACAATGCATCGGTTTTCGACAGTGCTCTATTCATAGAATCACTATACGAACCTTTTCTGTTTTGTAAAATGCATTCTATGAAATAGACCGGAACTAAAAATCTTAGATCTAAAGACAAATGAGAACTAGACTTGAATAATTATTTAAAACTCCTTTTAAAAGAGGAAAAGAAAAACATATGTCTCAAGGTTTTTTTAATGATTTGAAACAATACAAATTTAAGATTTGATTATTAAATTTATAAAAAAACGTATAGAATAATATTAATATATTAGCAATACAATATACCAAATACAATACCAAACAAAAACTATAAAATAACTAAGCGTAAATCCGTTTTAAATGTCATTAATTTAGCATTACGAGCCTTTAATTCATTAAATAACAATAACGTTTAATCATTAGGTTTAGTTAACATACGGATGAGTCGTAGTAATAACGTAGGTTCATGAACTATTAAGGAACTCCGTACAATTTATCCTTTTACAAAATCCCGTTTCGCACTACTCGGTGAACCCACTAAATGAGCGCATTGTGTGTCATTGTTCGTTACCAAGACACAAGCGATCCACGGTTTATGCGACCGTGTTCAAATGTCGCGTCGTCGAATACTACTACAATATTTTTTCCTGTATTTACATAACGGCGGGGTTACTGCGCCGTCGTGGGAAATATATTGATCTGATTGAAAAAGCTCAGTGGTGTTTTCGATTAACCGCTTCGGCGGCTTAATACAATCTGTGTTTATTGATATTTAAATATGCAGAAGCAGCCTGAAGGTTATATTGAATGAATAGGTTATAAGAGTAATAAAAGATCAAAGATCGACTTAATAAAAGAACATGCTAGCTTTTGGCATCAATTTCTTATTTCAATTTTTATTTCTTTTAATTTTTTATTGTGCATGAAATATATTGGGTTTGTTAAATAAACTGTATGAACGCACTATACGCCAACGATATACCTCTGATCGACTTTAACAAATATTTATTCCTGATTGAGATAGCTGTAAATTTTTACGAAAAAAAGATCAAAATAAATAAATTTCGACTCAGTGAATATTTGCCACTGCACACCTACCTAAAATTCAAACAGTTTTTATTTTTAACTCTGAAGTCATTTGTATGTCTTTCAATATTGCAAAGACAAAAAATTGTGACTAATATCTTTTGTCTATTGACATATCTTTTATTATAATAACAATACACGAAAAATATGTCTTTGGCTTAATAGTTTACTCACTAGCATCTTTCATTTTGAATTTTAAAGAAAAAAAATACAAATATCCGATACATACGTTTAACGAAACATTTTTTTTTGTTACGAATATATTTATTTTAATGTAAATTTAGATATTTTATCTTATCGCAAATAGGTTTAAATACACGAATGTTTTCAACGTACTGTCATTGATTGTATAAGCATGCTCGTCTGGCGATCAAGCAGCTCTTTCTTCACGCCTCTGAACTTAGTCCTCAGCGTACCCATTCCATTCATGATCACTTACTTTTCACTCACTCTATCATATAAAGCGAACACATGTTACCGTTACGGTGATCGTTTAAATCAACTAAAAACGTCCGAGATGAGTCCGATCGAGTCGTAACTACGCTCAAGTCCGGCCGGGACTCAGGAATTGAGCCGATCTGCCGCCAGATTCTATTTTCGCAAAGCGCTACCATCGGAGACGAATGTGAACTTAACTAAATAAAAAAATTGTAGACATTTTATTTTTAATTCATCTCTGAAAGTTACTTAAAAATATTTGTCAAAACTGCAATGTCAATGACCTTTGGCGCCAAATGAATTTCTAATTTTATTTTTATGCCATACATAACGCTTCTGTTTTTTTATTACATACTTATAATTATTACGGCAATATTAAATACTTACTTATCTTAATCGTGTGTCTAACTAATCAATTGAAAAGCTAGCAACATCCGGCTATATAAACATCTTAATACTTCGCTAAATTATCACTATGCTAATGGAAAATTAGATTTATGCCTCTGATCCATTACAAAATCTATAAAGCAGTACATTAGGCAAAGGTTTATGATGAATCTGGCAATAAAAATTACGAGCGCACTTGAAATTTTCTATCATAAAACTTTTTATTTTTACAGAGCGTATCAAAAGTTAACGAGACCATTTCCCGTACCAAATTCTGCATCCGTGACCAGGTTTATATTTATCATATATATAAAACATATTTGAATAACTGATATTCCGTTTTTCGTTGCTTTAAATTTTGACATAAACAAACGCTTTTAAAAAAGTAATTTCTTTGCTTATCTCGAAGTCACTCTTTAAAAACTCACGTTCTTCCGAACGTGTTTACTCGGTGTAAGTGGGTATAATAGAAGCATTTAGCAATTCCTTTACTTCATTGACATTATGAGAGGTTTTCCCCACAAGGAAATAACATACTTAGCTAGTAGACAACAATGATCTAGTAAGTAGAAAATACACTTTTTTCATACATAATAAATACACTATTCTAACTGTATTGAAATGTACACATATATGTCCGTGCCGATTACGTACGATTGTTTTTAATTTAAAAGAAAAAAACACGGAACCCGGTCGTAGCGGGTCCAATATAAGCCAATTAAAACTGATACACACACGTATAGAAAAATTATATATATATAAAGATTAACGTGTATCTAAAAAGTATAATTATCAAGGAGCCAATGTTCCGAGGTTTCTGCACTGGCGCGAAATCTCCCGTCGAACGATTTATTTGTTACATAAACCGTGCAGTTTACATTTACTAACGGAAATTACTGTGTTATGTTAACCAATATAGGTATTAACATGATTTTTGGGTTTCCATGGCAACGCAATTATTAGGAATGCACTTTCTAATATCTGTTTAAATAACACAACAATATTTTTTTATAAGTGTGATATATCAAAACGTGTTCAAAACTATCACAAGATGTAGCGTTTGAAAACGATACAGTGTCTACTCTTCAGAGAATTTAAGATGATGTAATCCAGACTGGTTATTATCTAGACATTTCCAGATCAAATTGAATATATTATAATCTAATATATGTATTCGACACGTTGAACGCCTATCTCAACAGATGTAAATATTATTATATCCTGAAACCGAAATAGTTTACAGTGCAAGCATTATATATATATAATGACAACAATCAAACAGTTACATGCTACATTTGTCATATTGTGATTAATATAAATAGATGCCGAGATGGAACAGTGGTTAGAATACGTGAACTTAACCGATGATTGCGGGTTCAAAACCGAAAACATATATCACTGCAATTTCATTTGTTTTTATAATTAACCAATACATGCCGGTAAAAGAAAACATCGTGAGGAAACCTGCGTTAAAATCAAGTGCCACTCCAAACTTAATCTCCATAAGGAGAGGTCTTAGACCAGGAGTGGGAATATTACAGGCTGTTATTTTCAAATATAATAATAGTTCACACTAAAAACTATCACAGCCGACGACACACAATCACAGCCATGGACGTGCACTCATTTTTACAAGCTTATATTCAACTTCACCTGTTAATATTTGTCGGTTAAATCATGCAACTTAATCATAAACCAGTTCAACGAAAGCGATTGCCCCAAAAATTTGTAAGTTTTAGTGATTGTGACAAATAAAAAGATAAATTTTATTAATTTCTATACAGAGACTGATTAACTTTTGTATTTAATAAAGTTAATTTATATTAAGTTATTATTAATAGCAACATATTGTATATTAAGCAGAAATAGTCGATGCAAATATGGAGTCGTATGTAATAATTTTATTACAGGGTACAGTGTTATATGAGAGTGCTTTTTTGTGTCACACTTTGACTAATATACTTGTACCTACTAATACGCGGAAGTGTAGTGACGTGTTTTAAAATCAACTTCAAATGAGCAGAGTTCTTTGTCTAAAAACATATTTACTCATGTGAAATTTCACGCAAAAACGACAGATTTGGTTGAAAATTGGATAAAAAGTAACTCATACTGCCCTTACTTCTTCATACACGGGAAGCTAATAGATTTACAATTAATTAAATATCAAAACGCGAACAAAATGTTTCTTTAAACATATATAATAAAATTGCTTATTTAAATGCTCAACATATTGTGCTTTTTAAGGACCTAATACCTTTCTATAATCACACTTCCAGTGAAGTATTACGTCAACAATCATGACTTATCACAAGATCATGAACGATACTCGAACAGATTATAATAACTTGAAACCCTGCTTATCATAAGTAGCTAATTTGTTAGTTGCATTATATGGCCATTTCAACATTGTCGAACAAAATGTCAGGTCGCGGTAAATTCGGGAAAGGGCTAGGAAAGGGAGGCGCGAAGTGTTACTGTAAAGTGCTCAGGGATAACATTCAGGGCATCACAAGGCCTGCGATACGAAGACTGGCCAGACTAGGCGGAGGTAAAAGAATATCCGACCTCATTTACAAAGAGACTCGTGGAGTTTTGAAGATCTTTCTAGAAAACGTAATACGCGATGCAGTTACATACAGAACACGCTCTGAAACATCAAGGGAGAGCTCTTTACAGTTTTGGGGGGTGAATTATATATATATATATATATATAATATATACATATATATATATAAATATTATAAATATGAATATTATAATTATAGTAGTCATCGCACATCATTTTCTGACAAATTTACCATCAAATTCTATATCAAGATTAGCTTGTTCTTACAGAATTACTTCAAATGTTAAACTTTCTAATTTATATATCTATTTTATTTTACAGAGAATCGCTTTATCAATGAATATATACAAATGCATTCTTCAAAGAGGTTCATTCAAAGTAACCTTGGCGTTAAAGTTGACAAAATAAACCATGGATGAAAGAATTGGCAAGATGCCACGGCTGGGGCATTGTGCGTCTGTGCTCACACTGTCAGTATATGGAACACCTACCATGGCCGCGAGTATATTTTTAAATGGGCAATGGGCGTCTGCACACATTTGTATACAATCTACACTATATCGCTGCATATGAATAAAAAAAATCATTTTTTAAATAAAAGATTAACACGTTAGTTTGTCAAAATTAGAACATAAGATGGGATTCCGTTTAATTTTTTAATATTGTGTCCGCGGTTTTTAAAGCTAAGCACAAATTTGCTCTAACGAAACGCTTTATTTGATATACTAGTAATTATAATATATTATATTATTTTATTATTATTACAAATATATCTAATTCATAGTTCATACAATTTAACGAGTTTAGAAGAAAACAAAGCGATATACATTATCTTCTATAAATTTAATAATATAATATATTATTATTGTTTGCTTATACATCTCTACATATGTACATCATATTTAATATTCCAGAAGGTAGATTTTAGAACTACTACTGGTCTAATTTTAAATTTATTTCACTAATAAGCCTAACCTTATCCTGAATAATAAATGTTTTACTTTATTTAAAAAAAATTGATTCGAAATATAAATACTACAAAACAATCCGAGTAAGTCCGTACGGCGTTGCCAGTGATACTAAAACGGTTTTATAAGTACATAGTTAAGTTCAATATAATGATATGTCTGGAGACGTGCCAATATTTCACGTAACATACGTTTAGCGACACGCCTTATAATTTGAACCACGACATAATTCCTAAAATAATTATATTCCAATGTCTAGTTCAGATGAAAGTAAAACGATAAAAAAATATTGACCGACATCCGCTCATACCGACATATAAACAACATTCAATGATTGCTACACTCTTGCTACTCTATGAAAGAAACACTATTTTCAACACGCCGAGATATTTAAACTATGTTTAGAGATCCACCTTGAAAACACGAATTAGTTTAATTATTCGCTTGATCTGGAAATATAAATACTTATGAAAGTTGTTTATACGAAGTTTAGTTAAATGATTTATCTCTTTCTGTCATCATTAATTAATTAAACATTAAAAGAAGACAGCACTGTTTAACTGTTCCCTCCCTAAGCATAATTTACAGGTAAAGCCGTTAATATATTTTAATATCCTTGAGTTTTATTTATATGCTTCTCAATGATTTAAAAGATTAAAGTTTGTTTTTACAACTTCAGAGTATAATAAATTAATAAAGATCGGTTATTAGTCACTTAGAAGTTTTAATTTACTGGTAGGTAGTAGGGCTTTAGGCAAGCTCGTCTGGGTAGGTACACCCACTCATCAGATATTCTACCGCAAAACATCAGTACTTGGTATTGTTGTGTTCCGGTTTGAAGGGTGAATGAGCCAGTGTAATTACAGGCACAAGGGACATAACATCTTAGTTCCCAAGGTTAGTGGCGCATTGGCGAGGTAAGCGATGGTTAACATTTCTTACAATGCCAATGTCTATAGGCATTGGTTACCACTTACCATCAGGTGGCCCATATGCTCGTCCGCCTACCTATTCAATAAATAAATAAAGTATGCGTTCTACATTAGATATAAATAATAAACAATTGATTATCAAAGTACTCACGTTCCAGCCTACAGCTTCAACGTAAAAGTCTACTTTCTCCGGGTCTTCAGGCTCCGAGTCTGTGTCAAGTAAAGTTTCATTGCCACTGTCCGAGTCACGTGTCACACTTCGACTCTCAGCTACCTCTGCGACTGTGACCTTCTCTCCGTCTTGCTCTTCAACTTCTTTTAATGGAGCTAAAGGTGTAGATTCTTCGAGTGCAGCTTTCTGTGTCGCTTGCTTGAGGATCGATCCAAATTTTTCAAAGAAACTATCGTCCACTTCTTGTATTCTGAAAACAGATTACACTTTTCAGACTTTTTCATCAGACTTTTAACTTACAGAACGAAAAATGTACCTACGTCTTCAAATAAACGTTTTCTAGCATTCTGCACATCTGTTTTAGGATGCAATATTTTATCAAATAATAATTGCATATAGCTCATATTTAAGTGAATTATCTGCATGGATGTTATAATGCTGTAAGTTACTTGTCGGATATGGATTATGAATAATCATATAACAAATGGTAGGTAGAAAAATATAATACCTAACGAATAATTCATCGACTACTCTTTCAATTAGAAAGAGAAAATGCCTCCAAACCATTAACTTTCTGTAATTACTATATACTAATACCTCTATCTCTCTCTCTCTAATAATAAATTGCAAAAGGTATACCCCATTGTTATTATTCAAGGAATAGAGTGATTTCTAGATAGGTATTTCTGCTAATGAAGGAGGTTTGTCATCTATTATGACTATGAGGATATATATATATATATATATATATATATCCTCATAGTCATAATAAAACAAATATATATATATATATATTGTATTATTTACTGTATAAGAAACACACTGATAGCCACGTCGAAGTATACAAAAAACTTTGTTCATAATCAGTTATGAAGTCAGTATGCAATACTTTACTTCATTTGTTTACTCAAATTAAAATATTATCTTTATTATTGAATAATTATAAAAATAATTTAAACAAACAAAGCAAAAGTAGAATTACCTTGGATATTATTTAAATATAGCTATATTTAAACAAAAAATATTCAATATGAATATTAATAGCTGCATTATAATATTTCAATCAATGCATGACATGCTACTGAATATTAACTATGATCAAACACTTGAATCATAAATTGTAAGTGTCTATAAAAGTGGGTTGGTATAAAAGTTACAACCATCTTATCATTGTACTTCAAACATAAGATTCAATCAAAAGGGTTTATGTTAAAAAACAATTACGCATATATATTTTATTGTAACTGTATACATTTAATGTACATAAAGATTATTTTACAGAAAAAACAATAATACTTAGGCATATTATTATTTCAGACATCTTATAAATACTAAGAAATAAATAAAACAAGATATAATAAAATCATTTTAGATAAACAATTGATATATATTATTATGACTATTGTATATTGGATTCAACCAGTTACATAATTTAATTTATATAACAACAAGCATATTTATTTTACATTATGTTCTAGGATGCGAAGTCTTATAAAACAGATCTCAATAGACTATTCTAAAATCACATTTTCTGGAAGACTGGAATGATTATCTTATTCAATTTTATACCTTTTATTTTGTCATTATAAAATGATAGAGCTTAATTATATATAAATACACTTGTTTAATCTTAATAAAATGACAATTAGAGGAACCTATTCAGCAACTTTAGTACCAATTTTTTACTCAACTATGACAAAGCCGAAAGGAGTTTTTCTCTTGTTATGATTAAACCTCTATTTGTCCAAAGCTGAAAACAGAGTGTATTTTATGTCTGTATACTCTTCAACACCATGTTTGCTTCCCTCTCTGCCAATTCCCGACTCCTTGATACCTCCAAATGCCGGTTCAGCAGCTGACAATATTCCATCATTAATAGCGACCATGCCAAAATCTAACTGACGGGACATTCTAAATGCTTGACCAAGATCTTTTGTGAACACATATGATCCAAGACCACTTCTTGTGCTATTGGCAATTGTTACAACCTCTTGCTCTGTTTCAAACATGTGGCATACTGCTACTGGCCCAAATATTTCTTCAGCATATATTTTCATCTCTGGTTTGACGTCAGTAAGAATAGTGGACTCATAAAATTTACTTCCTATATCCAATGCAGGTTTACCGCCAATAAGAGCCTTAGCACCTTTTGAAATGGCATCTTCTACTAGACCTGCGACCTTTTTGGATTGTTCTGTGTTAATTAAGGGTCCACAAGTCACACCTTCCTTTGTACCAGGACCCAATACACATCCCTTAGCAATTCTTTTCTTAAAAGCCTGTACAAATGCCTCAAAAACATCCTTGTGTATTAAAAATCGATTCGCACCAACACACGCTTGTCCATTGTTTCTGAATTTAGCAAGCATAGCATGTTCTGCTGCGTGTTCAATGTCAGCACTTGGGAAAACTATAAATGGTGCATTACCACCTAACTCGAGGCTTACTCTCTTGATTCCTTTAGATGCCATTCCATACAGAATTTTACCGACATGAGTCGAACCAGTAAATGAAATGCATCCCACATTAGGATCCTCACACAGAACTTTTCCTATTGCAGGAGCATTTTTTCTGCTTGATGTAACAACATTGATAACACCTTTGGGTACTCCAGCTTCTTCTGCTAATTGAGCTGCAGCTAGAGCTGTCAAGGGTGTATCCTCAGCGGGTTTAATGACACATGTACATCCTGCTGCCATTAAAGCACCAACCTTGCGAGTGATCATTGCAAAAGGAAAGTTCCAAGGTGTAATGACCGAAACAACACCTAATGGTTGCCGTGTCAACATTATCATCTTATTAGGCCAAGGGCTTGGAACAACTTCACCGTTTATGTGACGAGCAGTATCTGCGAACCATTCTAGAAATGAATTACCATATGCAATTTCTCCTTTAGATTCAGCTAATGGCTTTCCTGATTCAGCAGTTATAATTTGTGCAAGATAATCTGTATTCTTAGCGCATACATCAAACCATTTTCTTAATATGTTAGACCTTTCTTTTGCAGTTGTATTCTTCCAAGTTTTAAAAGCACTTGAAGCAGCATCAACTGCTGTTTTAGCGTCGGCAGCTTCCATATCTGGAACCTCGGTAATAACTTTGTCATCCGCCGGGTTGATTACCGGAAACACTGCTTTGCTGCCAGCACTCACCCATTGTCCGTTAATGTAAGCATTTTTATTTAATAAATGTAAGCGGCGACTTCCGTTCAAAAATAAACTTGATTTATTTGATAAACTAACAACATAAGAAGAAATCATTTTAAATTATATTCGATGAAACTTAGAACTTCGCAAAATGTTTCTTATCAATATAGTGTTTATTTAACGCAATCACCAATGTCACTTGATAAGATGTATAACTCTAATGCAGAATTATACACCTTAAAAATAATTGATTTTAGATCCAGAAATTAATATTTAGTAGAAACTGAACATATTATTTTTTTATACTATTTGACAGCCGGAAAAATTTTGACAACTATTGGGCCTTGAGTACAGAGTAAATTTTACGATTTGTTCAGCATAACGCATGTAGCACAGATAACGCCAACAACGATACGAAAAGCGTTTTAGAATTTCGCAACGTAATAAAACTCAGATATAATTCTGTTATAGGTGTATCATAAAAACAATCATTTGTTAAAAAAAAACTATTAAAAAATATAGCTATCATAAAGCAATTTTTATAATTATGCAATTTTGTACGTCAAAAAATATTCAAATTTTTGCGAATAATAAATAAGCCGATTGGTTGGTGTTTTACAAAACTCTCAACTTGAATAATTTGACAGGACCAAGACATATTTAATACTCTTCTTATTTCTAATTATAGCTATAAGGCACAGCAAGCTGTAATAATACTCTTAGTAATGGTTGTTTTTCCATGCATATGAAAAATTATTAAAACTGAAATAATCATTTTGTCAATTAAAACTCAGTACTTTTTTTTTCAGTAAGTTTAAACAAATCAATAATATCGTTTTGTATAACATATTTTAATCAATGTAATGACGAGTATATTATTTAGATTAATTAATCACGTTTACTTTAAATTATCCCTGGTATTTATGTTACTTAAATTTTAAATTTGGATAAGCTTCAATTGAAATGCGCTTCATAAATTTCAGCAATTATACTATTTCATATGGCAAGTTGCAGATTAGCTACAGCGCAGATAAAGCGCTTATACGTAGCTACGAAATGATGATTCGATTCGTGAATCGTGTGTAGTTTGTTAAAAAAATGCGAGTTTACTTTTCAACAAGAAGCTTATATTTTGTAATATAAAATACATCTTTATATATATTAATAACAATTAATACGTAAACATTGAAAATAAGTTTGCTCATAGTTTTTCATAATAATTTTAAAAGCAAGGAAGACAGAAAAAAAAGTACATTGGACGAATTTTGATCACTCGTAAGTCGTAATAGTTTCAAATAAAAGTGGGTACGTACTGGCTATCGTGCACCTTTTCTTCTACCGATTTCTGTTGTTGCAATTTTTCATAAAAACCTTTCCACATTGATTCTTCATCCATTTTGCTTATTTATTTACACAAAACTTTTTAATAAATACTTGTTTTATCCACTGAACTAAAGCACGACCAACCTTTTATAAACTTGATACAGCCATAACAATCTTCCGCTCTATCTGAATCACCAAAACGAACGACTCATAATTATCTCAAAAGAAAATGACGTAAACACTACCAGTTAACTTGAGGTTATAATATTGAATAATCACAAAGGGAATAACATTATTTCACTCCGTTCAACATCACAGCCTCTTTGAAAGTATTTACTTTCTAAATAACAAACAACATATGACACATGCAAAAATAATTAATGCTATTTAAATATTTGTGCACATGATATGTTAGATAGTTTTTTTTTTAATTTTATCATTATAAACACGCGTCTTGTAATTATTTTGTTTGATTCATGTAGGCGTACAAAATAAAACTGACGTAATCCAATCCAAGGAGGTCGCAGTCACCGTCCAATGTTCAGTGCCGGTGCGCCATGCCATGCGGCAACAAATGATCTACGCACGGATGTTTTAACGATACATAATCAGTATGCAAATATACTTAAATTATAAAATTTACTTGGTATTTTTTTCTAAAATAAGACTAATTACGCAGACACGTGACAGAAACAATCCTACTAATCATAAGACAAATATATTTGTACTGCACTTTTGTATACGTACCCGATAAATTAAAGTCAATCAGTCATCGCTATGTGCATTTTGTTTACCAACATATTTGTTTTGTGATGAATTAGAGGAAATAAGACATAATCGAAGTAAAGATAAACTTTAACCCGCTTAAAGGGCGTACTAATTATCTTCTGTTCAGAATTTATGAATCGTTACATAAAGTATAAATTAAGATTTTTAGGCGGTAGATATGTGTGTGTATGTTATAACACTCAGAAACAATATTCCTTAAGATATTCGCTGCTAGTTCTATAAATAACATTTTTGAATTTCAACTTCAAATTAACCTCAATAATAATTATGTGAAAATGAATAAATTAAGCTAAGGCCTCTTCTTCTTTATTTTTTGAGGAGAAGGTTTGGAGCAAATTTCACCACGCTGCTCCAAAGCGGGTTGGTGGAATACACATATAGCAGAATTTCAGTGAAATTAGACACATACTGATGTCCTCGCGATGTTTTCCTTCACCGTCAACCACGAGATAAATCATAGACACAAATTAAGCATATATATATTACAGTGAATAGGCAAGCGTTTGACCATTGACTTGCGTGATCTTAAGCATTGTCACGGTCTAGGATATAACACACCTGCCCAGAAGGAACCCATTTACCCTGGATTTGAAGACACCAACGTTATACCTATCAGTTTCGCAGTCGAATGATAATTATAGATTCAAAGCGCTTCGTACGTAGTCGGGGAAGCCTGGCCATTCGATAGTAAAATAGGGCGGGAGGAATCAGTTTGTGTAATTCTTGAGAACATTCTCCGAAAAGTATCCGTATAGAAGACTGAAAGTGATGCAACTACACGTCGATGTTCGAGACTCGACCAATGTGTCGTCTCCTATCAGCCCCCTGGCACGCCTCTCAATCAACTCTAGAGCCTGAAGGTGCGGTGATAAATAGTGATAATTCTGCGGTTCACGCGTTCTAACCACTAGGCCATCTCGTTGTGCAAAATGAATAAAAATACCTCATTAATTATTTTATTAATTAATTTTTATGTTTTTCTGACACAAAATGCAATGAGGAATAAACATTAAAGCAAGGCCGTGTCAAACATTATTTTCATTGTTATCGTCTTTTGTTCAGATTATAATTATGATTACTTATAATTAAATAAATCACTCTGGTCTCGACGCAATAACAACATTGTACGCTAATTACCAAATTTAGATTTATATTTAAAATCCATAAAAATAAATAAAAATTTGGTAAATAAATGGATATATCGAAGTAATATAATTATGTCCGTTTAAGCTAGACAATAAAAGGTGAATGTTGTGTACACTTATAATCCATATACATATCAGAAGTTGATTTTTTCTCTGTGAATGTTATGTATGACACCATATAATATGTATATTGTTAGTGTTCCTATTAAATAAATAAATAATGGTGCCAGATTAGTCTCTATTTTTTTACATTGCTACTAGTTTGCCTATCAGCTGATGATGATGACGCTGCGAGATGACATTTTCCAGACACACTTACCTTCATCCCGCATACTTTCAACCATATCAGAGAGGCCTTTGTAAAATTATAGACCGAAGCGATTCAAGAATTCAACCAAACCAAATGGTTTAAACCATTCAAAGCACCGATACTCGACCTTTTCTTTATAGGGGCCGCAAACACGTGTTTGTTATAATGTAGCCGGCCGCAAACGAAAAAATATTTAGGTACCTTAGGTAATGATTCTTTAGGTTTCGAGATTGTTACAAATTAAATAACTTTGAACGGATTTATCGCGTATATTTTAACATTTCAATACGTTTTAAAAACTTTGGAGTATCCGGGACCACAAGCAGTTGCTTAATTCAAATTATTTAGGTGTTAATAAAAACCTTTGAAATTTGAAATAGTTAAAAATAACGTAACATCAAGTGGGCCAACCTCAAAAGCCCGGCGGGCCGCAGGTTGAGTACAGCTCATTTAAAGGCTAAATATTTTTGACAATGTACATCAATGCAGGAGCAACGTATACTGTTTAGATTTTTTGTAAATATTGTATTTATGTTTTTGTTATTTCTCTAGTCTAATTATCTTAAAAGTTCTAGCTTCTACATTTATCATACGTATTAATATGATAACATATCTTATACATATTCCTGTATGGTTATAAACTTCTCTATGTTCAATTTTCGCTACGTACAATTAGGCATTTTACTGGTGGTAGAACTTTGTGCAAGCTCGTCTGGGTAGGTACCAAGCACTCATCAGATATTCTACCGCAAAACAGCAGTACTTGGTATTGTTGTGTTCCGGTTTGAAGGGTGAGTGAGCCAGTGTAATTACAGGCACAAGGGACATAACATCTTAGTTCCCAAGGTTGGTGGTGCATTGGTGATGTAAGCGATGGTTAACATTTCTTACATGCCAATGTCTATGGGCGTTGGTGACCACTTACCATCAGGTAGCCCATATGCTCGTCCGCCTTCCTGTTCTATAAAAAAAGGCTGTGTGATATTAACCATTTTTTATAAAGTAATAGTTTTCTATGCGTTTTTCAATTTAAAGAAAATCACGTGTCGGCATTTGTGTGAATAAAAAAAAAAAACATTTAATCAGGTCAGAGCAACAATTAAACCAAAATTTTGCATACCAAATCATCTTTAGCGCGCCTCTTGATTCTCCAAATTTTAAGCCCTTATGTAATAGGAACCCGTATCAAAATCAGAATAAAATCGATTCAAGTAGGCTATTACATTCACCTAAGAATCGTCATTTACCAAATTTATATAAAATTTAAACTTAGGTACCATATGTACTTGTAGATTTAGGTGTAAGTAACCTATCAATACTTGGTCAGGCCGTAACCTGATCCTTATTACAATTATATATTATTAATTATTTGGTTTTATTACTTATGTACCATAAATTTTATTAATATTCATTAACATAGAGAAAAAATGTGTTATAAAGGAAACCATAAGTAAAAGCATTCTATAAGTTTCTATTAGGAACCCTGGAGTGTGAGTAATTTGGTCATTAAAAAATATATCTATATACAAAAATAGCTTTATTTTTTATAAAAATAAATGGTTCTTTTTTAATTCTATCTAAGTATGTTAATTCTAAGGTATCATTTAAAAAAAACATCACCTTGAAACGAAGCTAAGTAATAGGGAGCATTACAACTACACTAGAGGCTTGGCCTTGATGTTTCAGATTGTAATAAACGCCTCGTCTGATACGCATTGCTTTTTTACTCGTTTTTTTTTTCTAGCAACGCATCTTAAAATATATAGCCATAAAATGTAAAGATGAATGATTTAAAAGAGAGCACTTTTCATCACGATTTCGACTTTATAATAATATAAATATATAACATATAAAGCTTCTTATGTATATTCGACTACAAGCTACTGGTCTCTGGATACCAGATTAAAATTGAATCTGAATAAAGCCGCATTTAATTCAGTAGTGCAAAGATTTTTTTTCCTCTATTATCTACCTACAGACCTTTTCAGTTACAGGAGGAGCAAAGATAAATAAACAATTTACATAAATAATTGGCGCGATATCATTAGTCGAGATCTAAAATAATCTATGGTGCGTAGTTGTAATGGATGCATGAAAAAAAGGCGTTTTGTATATCGCTTGATATTGGAACTTTGGACGTACTAAGAACTTCAGTATATTTTATGTAATTTTTCATGTTTTTATCTTTTCTCCGAAAATCAACTTTTTCCTAAAGGTAAGTAACAGCCTGTAAATGTCCCACTGATGGGCTAAGGCCTCCTCTCCCTTTTTGAGGAGAAGGTTTTTCCTAAAATGGACACTTAATTCTCTTATTACCTTTGCCAGTCACAGGAAAGTTCCTTCATGACATTATAATTTTGAATAAAACCTCTCTTATTTTCCTTTCCAAGAGAAAGAGAGAAAGAATATGATGTGTACTTTCATTTTAACAATATAAACCAATGACATAATATTTTGTTTGTGTTTTTAATTTGATATTCAGAAAAATAAACTATATGTCTATAATATTTATCAAATTAATAATTGATGCAACTACACCCTATAATTGCCTCCAATGAATAAAATACCACTGACTTTCTTACGCCCGTTATTCTCGAACCAGTGTATTTGTCTCGCTAAACAAGTGATAGTGTTTCCTTTGACTATCAATACATAAGATAATAATTAAAAAAGAAACATTTTTAGTAATGTCTCCTAGTGTTTACAAATATACTATACCAACATACTCAGTACCAGTATTTATATCATTGCTATGGATTAAATAATTATTTTAAAACAAATATGTATGAATGAAAACAATAAACGGGGAATGCAATTGTTAATTTTTAATTGAAATTGTCAAATGAATAAATGGACAAAGTCCAATGCTAACAAGTGATTATCTGGTTAAAGATCTAACTCGACAGCCAGATAAACTGACATATAAAAAAAGTTCAGAAAAATTGAGGCGAGTCATTGACATTGCATGTAGGTGTTTTTTGCGTGGTATATAAATTGATACCTAATATCTTATGAGATTGTGGGTGTGGGTGGCGAAAACAAAAACGTAGTCTAGATGTAGCTAACTAGATACACTTTTATTTTACTAGTATATTTTTTTTAAATCTATAATAAGCAATGAGGCCGTTAGGAATTTGTCTAACTAGTTAATAAAAGTGGTACTTGTCTATGGAATTATCTTAATGTGTTTGATAAGATAGTATCTATATATTTAATAGCGCGCCATAAGGTTATGTTGAGTATTGTCTATGCCGGATACCCTTAACATGAATAATACGTATATAAATATATATTAAATGGATTTAAAAGATAAAAGACACAAGATACAGTGATGATAATACATAGACCAGCAATAGTTAAAAATAAAATATGAACAATACATCAACGAGACAAGTTAATCCGTTTCTGACACGCAATGCAAACAAGATTGCAATTATCTGGTAATCAAAATGTAAACACAGGTGTTGTCTCTGCCTTAAAGTAAACGAGTTTTTAAACTGAATAATGAAATATGTCACAAAAAAATGGTATGTGTTCAATGTACTCGATCCACTCCTTCAATTTCCTATTTTACGCTTTAGAAACCTTTTTTTTTACTTCAAAATAAATTTGTATATTTTCTAAAAACACTGACAAGTTTCTATTTTTCAAAATGCTATTTTTTACAATTCTATAGTAAACTAAGAAAAATCGAAATTAAAATTTCAAAACACATTATTTAAAAGTAAGTATACGTATACTTGATGGACACTTTTTGATAGGCTTGATGAACACTTTTTAAACATTAAACAAAGTTAAAAACATGGTAATTATTTTTATTAGCTATTTAATTTTTACTCGGTTATTTATTGAAGATGGTAAGAGAAAACAGAACTCATATGAATAAGTAATAAAACTATATATTAAAAAGTGCCGAATTACGACAAACAAAATAAATCAACTAAGTATAATATTATAGCCAATAAAATTATCATTCAGTATTTAAACTAATTTTATTTTTAAGCACATGACGTACGTTTAATTAATATGATAACGGTATTCTTACTTGCGTCGGCTAATAATTTCATTTTCTTGTAACTTTTTGTATACAAATCCCCACGGATCGTCAAGAACTTTTCGATCCATTTTTTAAAAAAAAACACTCAAAACTTCACCAATGTAAAAAAAAAAACAATTTTTTAACTGCCCAGTTGTACGTTTGTATTAGTAATATAATTAACATACTCCGTGCAAATTTTCAGGTTTCACGTACCGCGAACGCGGAGTGCCAATGTCTGGCTAGTGGCTAACGACACAAGCGACTCAGAGCTTTGTTCGTTGAGGTTTATTACCTACTCCAGTTTTTTAGAGATCCAAGGCTGTCAGTAGGAAAACCATCCATTGTTATAAGTTATAACAGTACAATCAACGGGAATATTGCCTTTACGCAACTGAAGATAATTGACATTTAAAAAATTTACATTTAAAAAACTGTTTTTACATATGTTTAAATATCGAATTCGAATTTTGAAAATAATTAGAAAGTGTAATATGCTTAATAATTTGATCCAGTTAGTTTACAAAACTTATTCCTTGACTATTATATAGCGTGCACAAATTACATGGTCAAAATATATGTAAGTGGCGTCCGAGATTTTGTTTTACAATTAACTTTATTTGAATAATAGCCTTAACAAAAGAACTAACAACATTTTAAGAATTGTTCATTAGAATAACCTCGTGTTATTAATGTATTTTTATATTAGCACCAGGTTCGCTACGCGTTCGGGGTTTGCTTAAATCTAATTGTCAATTTTGATATATAGGACTATATGTATTACAATATTTTAACAATATTTATAAATCCTTATATACAATAGTTTGTTTCTTAAATATATTATATAATAATATGTTTTGATCGTTCTTTTTTAATCGCTTGTTTCAAGAAGTCATTTTAATAAAATCACTAACAATTTCATGTAAAAAAACACTAAAAAATAAAAAGAAATCAAAAGAACCAAAGTTTCGAGGTAGCAAATTTAGTATATAATATATTTTATATTTATAATTACAAGTAATAAGTATATTATTAAATATGTAGAGAATGTCTCGTTAACTAAAATGAAACGAGTATTTTTTTACATAGTTGAATTATTGCACATTATTCGTGTAATTAATATATAATGCATATATTAAAAGATACTTTATTTGTAAGTATAATATAAATAATCTATCTTATTTTAAAACTTCTTATTCGTTCGAGGATCACGCACTGCTAGACTGATTCTGATAAAACGGTAAACGGTGTATATATTATAGAAACCGGAGATATACCACATAAACTAAATCCATATTACCGGGAGGTCAGTTTTTAATTAACCTTGCTCTGATGTAATAAAAAAAAAACAAAAGCAAAATAATCCAATAAGGGAATAGTGACGTAATCGTAACAGGTCATTTCATTTTTGCGAACTTAGATATTTCGATGTAGATTAGTGTATGTGTTTCTCTTACTCTGTCTTACTTTTGTTGATGTTTGATCACGTGACGTCATAAGTTTCTATATGTGATTTACAAACATTTAGGTGTTATCTACAATTGAATTCCATAGTCTATATAACTTGTCTAGGCCCGGTAAGGATACTAATGATTGAAACTATGGCACAAAGGTTTTGTCTATGGAATAGAATAATATAAGCAAAGATTTTTTTGTTCAAATATTTACATGCATTTAGACTATGAATATAGAATTAATAATACTGAACATTTAATACCGTAAACGGGTAAAAATTAATCTTTTACCAATGTTTTATATTGCAAGTTGTAGTCATGCGCGTGGGCAAAATGTGTGCAATGTAAATTGCAAGATGGTCATGACTGTCGTGTTATTGTTATGCTAATAAACATTCGTTGTCAGCACACAGCAATTTGCAAGTATTCAAAGACGCATTATCAACGTTTTTGTGTCACATTATTTTTCTAATACCTTGGTATTCATTTCTACAAATTCATCCGTTACAATTTATTTATTGTTTTATATAAACACCTTATCGACTAACAAAATGGAACAGTAGGAAAAATTTACTTAAATCATTGAATTAAAATTAATGTAAGCGACGCAACGCCGAATTCTTTTTTTTTTATCGCTGGAAAAACGCGTTACGTATGTGGGCCTCGCCGGTGTCCAAGACGCCGAGTGCGCCCCGAACATCGGAACACCCACTAAAAAAAACCAGCAGTACCCTTTCCGTCTTCACGAGGAGCGCCACGAAAACGCTTTCGCATACTATCATGAAAAAACGACGAATACCTACTAAAATAATTGGAATTACTTATTAAATAAATTCCTCAATAATAAATAACAAATGCCTTGCGTCTAAAGTTCTTTCTTTAATAAAAATTGAAATTAGTTATAATAAGCAGTAGGTATTGAATACATTTTTTAAGTTACCATGAGTAGAAATTATACGCTAGATTTGTTGTTCTTCGTTTATACAGCTTTTATAGCTACATACCATAAAGTGCTTGCTTCGAATCCCAGCCCCCAGGCCGGTTTAATAAACAATCAGTATTGGGAAGTGTTATACAAAATCTAGTAAGTGTGCCTCAGAAATCATGTACAGGCGTTTGTCTTGCACATCGGGTGCAGGCAGGTGCTCACTCGGCTCGTGTCATGTTGTGTCCCATCGAAATATGAAAGTTAGGGAATAATAAGGGTACATATTGGCTTTATCTCCATATCGCCATAGAAATCGTTGAAAATTGCTCGGACTAGATATCATATTATTGTTCATCAAAGTAGTAAAAACGCTCATAAAAATCATGCAGTTTTACCTTGCAAGCACATGGCAATCACACGTAATATAGTTACTTATTTTTCTGTTATTACTAAATCTACCTACCAAAGTTCGTTCGTATGGACTCGCGCCATCTGTGTTAAAATAGCTGTACTAAATCAGAAACCTTCAACAGCGCGCGCGCTTTAACTCCTCAAACATTATTCTGTTTCAAACAAACGTCATAGGAACTATATACTAAGAGATTTTGAAATTATAATCATTGTACTTAAATGTAAATAATTCTGCCATCATTCATCATTATATCACCATATCATAATTATGTCAAAATATATCCATGACTAGACCGCCACGAACCAGATATCACCTCTGAACAAGATATAAATTTGACCTTCTCGAACTTTCGGAAGCTGTAATAGAAATTGGCTGTTAAGAATTTCCCTGGTAATGGGAAAAATGCCGAACCCGGGCTTTCCAAGGCCAGTCTGAAAGATCCCAACTACTAAAACAAACAAATTGTTTGAATATCACCTCAGTATCTCAGTATCAGACAAATCTTTTAGAAGGCTCGATCACTACGAATATATAAAAATAAAAGTAAACTCTACCAAGAAGAACTGTCAAGAATCTCAATAGTTTTTCTTTTCAAAAAAGAAATACGTACTAAACTATATATACCATATTCCAATCGGAGAAGCAGTAAAGGTAAACAAATCGTAAATTTACAAATTGCATGCAATTTGCTAATTGTCTGCTGTATTACGCACTATAAACAGTTCTTGATTAATTTATAATACAACACTATTCCACTTAACTAGTTATAACCACATTAATTTAAATTTCGAAGTTCCGATTACAACTTCGCGGACATTAAAAACGCCATTTTTTCACAAACCCATATCCCATAATAATATCATAGATTATTCAAGATCTCGACCAATGACATCGCGTCAATTGATGTTGGTGACCAATGATATCGGTGTCAAAGTTGGTTATTTGGGATTATTCCTCTTGTGGTTGGAATAGGCTATATCTTTTTTTATTTTAACCAACGTCACTTCAGAACGCCAGATTGACACCTGCGATGACCAATTGAGGTGACCATCAGCTCGGTCAAAACTATCTTTATATAATATAAAGAGGTAATGTACGATTGGATGAAGGAGGAAATCTTTAAACTACGAACCAATACTTTCATTAATATTCAAACCAAATTGTCTATTATTGTAATTGTTTTAGGCAAAAGGGGGGCTGAAAACTCACCTGGTGAAAAGTGACTACTGCCTGGACATCTGCAACACCAGGGCTTGAAGGTGCGTTGCCGGTCTTTAAGGAATGAGTACGCTCTTTCCTTGAATGTCCTAAAAATGGTCTCATAATTCTAATAATACGATAAACTATATAATGTCGCGACAAAATAAAAAGGTTTGTCGTGGCGATCAATTTTGCAAAACAGTCGTGCAATTGCGTTTCTCGCGAACGCTGCTTTAAAAGTAAGAGCTATATGAATGCTTTCTATAGAAAACAGTGACTTAAGCGTATCTCTATCATTAACTTTTTATTGACAGGGCAAGAAAATAATACCTTGCATAGTTTATAGTTATCTAAGGTACAGTTACTCCTGATGCACATGTACAGTTACTAAACTTGATAGCAAAACATAGTTATATAATATAGGAATAAAAAAAAATATATATATATAGGAATTATATATTGTATCTTCTATTACCTACAGTGCCAGTATTAATAATTATCGAACACACGCGAGTTCGAAATTTAAACATTTGTTTTATCTGTGGCACAGTATGTATCAAATAAATTTAAGGTTCATTTTTCTGTCTTATATCTGCTAAGTTCGGCCAGTAGTAAATGAATTTTTTATTTATTATGTATTAAGCAAATTTAATTTATGCTCCCAAATTGCACCGTTATAAAAAACTAAAACAGTATTTTTTCATAGGAATGCCAAGTACGCATAGACAAATTACGTAGTTATTAACGGAAATCCTTACATGGGAAATCATGAATTACGTAAAAAGTCCATTTTAATAATATAGTAGATTTTCCTATTAGATACGACAATAGATAAATACGTAATAACATGATACCTTGGTACGACCTCGGATATCTTACATTTATTATTTTCACGAAGATTCATAGACCAAACTGTAAAAAAAAATAAAAATAATAATAACTAATATTATTAAACTAAATGTGATAAGTTCAGACCGAATTTGTTTCCTACAAAAGTTGAAAATAAGGCGAAGATAGACATTGTAGAGCCATTCGTTTCATTATGACATATTAAAAAAAAAACAAACAAAACTTCCTTTTTTAGATTAGGATAATATTTAAAGTGATTAAAATTTCAGTAGGTATATCATTCCTTGCCGTCGACCTTGTCCTATCAAAATAATTAATTTAAAAAAAGACGCAGTGTCGACATCTTTAAATTAGAAAATCGAGCTTAGACGGTCTTATCTCGATAATTATTAACATAATTTTAATGTAGTGATATTTAAGACTCGATGCCCGCAATGTGTGTAAAACGTCGATAAATGCTATTTGGATAGTTTGCAATTGGGAAATGTTGGCACTGCCGTGCTTCGGAAAGCACAAAGTCATTAGTCTGCATCGGAAGTCTCTTAGGTCGTGTCGTACCGTCCGTACCGTCGTAATTCGAATATGAGATTGAAACAATAGAGAGTGCACTTATGTTTGTGTACACATTTATTATTGTAACACCTGCGCCAGCCGCCGTGACGGCTATCGTTCAGGACATTAATAGCAGTGTATATATATATCATATTAGTGATATTTTAATAGCATTTTCATCCTCATCTATGTTATGCTTTTATTTTATTTATCTATAAAACACTGATATTTTATTTATTGTATTTTTTTACTTATTGTATAGTTTGCTATTTATATTTCTTTCTCTGCAATGTCTCCTTCTTTATCGCAGAATATATCGATACGAGGGTGGAGTGTGTCGTTCCATAATAGTATTTTTTTTATAATATTGCCTCTACTGGACAGGAGGGCTGGTTATTTTTTCGCCTAGAGAATTGGAATTGCGATTCAATAGGGAAATGCTGCTAGCATTCTCCCCATCTTTCCACGCGGTTACGATTTGTACAGTAATTATTTTTAATTTTTATTTGTACATATTTAAGGTTTTATGTACAAAAAAAAGTATAATATATAGTGTCAAGCTATTTCAATTAATCATACCTGTAGTGGGTAGTAGGTGATATAACTTATTAGTCATTAGATATTGGTATTACTTTGTATATGGATATTTATTTCATGTTATTATTCAAAGATTATTATTAAAGTAGCTTGTAAATGTCCCAATGCTGGGGAATTTTTCTGAAGAAAATCCCAATAACTTATTAACGGACCGACCTCGGGCTCGAACCCAGGGCCTCGGGATCAGCAGCCTTATGTCTATGCACTAAACCAACGAGGCAGTTAACTACATGCATTTCCTTATGAGTTTTTCCTTCGCCCCTTCGAATTATAAACAAAAATAATTTACACGAAATTTCAGTGGGATTCTCCCGGTTTGAACTCGGAAACGGGTAATATTCACATCTTTTAACCTCTACATCTATCTTAAAAAATAACAACGTAAAACAATGAGGTGAGTAATGAAGTACTCACTTAAAATAGCAGTACTTAATATTGTTATGTTCCGGCTTGAAGGGTGAGTGAGCCAGTGTAATTACAGGCACAAGGGACATAACATCTTAGTTCACAAGGTTGGTGGCGCATTAGTGATGTAAGCGATGGTTAATATTTCTTACAATGCCAATGTCTATGGGCGTTGGTGACCACTTACCATCAGGTGGCCCATATGTTCGTCCGCCTTCCTATACTATAAAAAAAAAAGAAGTGAGTTCTTACAGAATTGTCAATTTTACAAATATTTAGAAAAAAAATGGTTTTTAATTGATCTGTGTATCATGTATATACTTTTATTTACGGAAATATCAATTATATTATTAAGTTATATTCAATCACGTTAATAATATGAAAATTTGCTATTTTAAAATTAATACAATCTTGTTCTAGTAACGCCATCTATGTTACGCTTCCGTAAAAACATCTGTAATGTGAGCAATGTTTGAATTTTATGGGGCGTCCGTTACCTCGTGAGCTCCTACTGTCGCCGACCATCAGCGCCGATGCGGGCATCGGTGAAGAGGACGACGACGATCTGGAGACACGGTAGGACGACATCACCCTCAAAAAAGGAAAATCGTAATCGTATTCGTAAGGACTTATAGCCACCGGGTCATAACGACCCTGGCCCTCTAGGCCAAAACGCAAGGACACGACGGATGAACCGTCGGGGAGGACCATCCCGGGTAGGGGGGGCAACCCCGAGGCCCGTACCCAGACTGGCCTAGGCCAGCCAGGAGGACCATTGATTGAATGTTTGAATCGATACCATAACTTTGCTTGTTATAACTTATAAATGTATATAAATACCATATAATTAGAAGTTATAACAGCTGCGAATATGATGTATATTCTAATGTTAAGAGTTTTTATTAATTAGTATTATATGTAACGTAAGACGGTAAGTCGGTTCGGTCGGTTCGGAAGAAGCCGAGATGGGCTAGTGGTTAGAACGCGTGAATCTTAACCGATGATCGTGGGTTCAAACCCGGGCAAGCATCACTGAATTTTCATGTGCTTAATTTGTGATTATAATTCATCTCGTGCTTGACGGTGAAGGAAAACATCGTGAGAAAACCTGCATGTATCTAATTTCATTGAAATTATGTGACATGTGTATTCTACCAACCCGCATTGGAGCAGCGTGGTGGAATAAGCTCTAATCCTTCTCCTCAAAAAGCGAGAGGAGGCCTTAGCCTAGCAGTTACTGTTTATGTAACGTTGAATAATATTAAAATAAGTACCTATTTGTTTTAAGTTGTCGAAATAGTTAGGTCACATTTCCGTAATAAATATTATTATTAGTACCAGTCGTTCCAGCCCGCGGCATAGCCGGCGTGTGAGAGTAGCGGAGGTGTGTTAGGTAAATGTAACCTATGTCACATCAAAATAAGTTCAGTGGTTTAGACGTGACAGCGTAACAGGCAGACAGAGTTACAATCCCGTTATATATTTATTATTATTGAGTCCATATATGAACCATCCCAATTTATTGCATCCACGTTTGCGAATAAAATAAGTAAAATTATAATCGGCTTCGCATGAGTTGAATAAGGCTCTACATGAAATATTTATATCATAAATCTCTATTGGATTACGTGGCGCACGCAAATAGCCATATTAACTTAAAAATAGATAACGCTTGTATACTTTTAAAATCATGAAGTAATATTTGATTGTATACAGTATTTATAAATATAAATAAAATTAAAGTGACAAACTGGGATTTAAAAATAACTATCTATTTGTAAGTTAGTTATTTTTAAATCACAGACCGACACTTTAATTTTATTTATTTGTATATATACTATATACAATAAAATATTACTTCATGATTTTAAAAGGGTACAAGCGAATGCTTCAATGGTCTAATGAATTACACATAGTATTTCATTCTGCCTTAAATACTTAAACGATATGTTTCAATGTAGCAACAATTGCATAACACAGCCGGTTTGTTAATTGTTGCTCATTAAATATCAACATTCGTTGAAATACATTATTTACAAAATAAATAGCAAAACGTTTATGTATAACGGATGAAATATTAATATTTTAGTAGCAAATCTAGCTTACCTTAACGGATTCATGGTTTTATCTACAGGCAAACGTACTTAATATTTTGTGTAACGTTACAGTGTTCGACCAATAATTTATTGATCGAAGTTTAGTCATTGGGTACGGTCAGCAAGAAAAATATTGTCACTTCAATGTTAGGAATATGTCACATCATTAAAAAATACTAAATTATCTGTGGTCACGTCCCAATATCCTTGATTAGATCAGCCCGCCACAAGGCTACGTGTGAGTAAGGTCTATGTCAATGACCTCAGTAATAATTATTAATACGTATATAATTTATAGTTTAAAAAACAAAGACTAAAGACATATAGCAACAATAATACATTCAAGTATCTGAATAAAACGAAAAATACTACATAATATAAACATATACAGTTCATTTTTAAGGCTTTTATATAAATAATTATGTAATTAATGTGTATTTATTAAAAAAAAGTTACTGGTATATGTTCAATATAATTATATTCCAACTAAGTTTTAATGTCGCAGACAATATGGCACGAGTCGTTTCGTATATTTATTTATATAAGTCATTTGCTTCTATTCGTTTAATTCTTAATTATTATAATAATAATTAATTATTTTTACTAACTAAATTGGAACCGGTTCGTAATGTAGAGCCGAGCCGAACCGAGAAGAATCGGCCACAAAATTTACAAGAGACTCATTGTTTATGATTTTTTTAAAGAGGTTTTATTAATTTATTAATTGTATGTAAAATAAACTGCGGAAATTATCACTTTTAATTATTATTTTAATTATAGTTTTAAATAAATAACAGTATTACAAAATTAGGAAATGTAAATAATATAATTATGTACGAAGTTAAACTATATTACATGATTATTATATTAACATTTTTTTCACTTCTTGTAAAGTTCTGATGTTGCAGTTTTTTTTTCTTTATTTGTTTGGCTTTGGCTTAAGCCACATTTTGAAATTATTAGATTTTAAAGAATTATATTAACACATTTAAGTTGATATACGAAGGTACTAAGAACCTACTTATGTACCTGAGTATTATTGTATGTTCTTTAATTAGTAAAAATATTTTCTTTTATTCGACTAGAGCCCAAGAACCGAGAATAAGTTCGGTCTCATAAACAAACGACGAAGACGAAACAAAAATATTACTAAAAAAACAATAATTCTCATCTTTTACTTGTATTGTATTGTTGGTAGGACTTTGTGCAAGCCCTGCTGTGGAGGTATTACCTACTCATTAGAAATTCTACCGCCAAACAGCAATATTTAACATATTAAATATATTGTGTTCCGGTTTGAAGGTTGAGTGAACCAGTGTAAATACAGGCAAAAGGGACATAACATAATAGTTCCCAAGGTTGGTGGCGCATTCGCGATGCACGGAATGATTAATATTTCTTACATTGCCACTGTCTATCGGCTGTGGTTACCACTAGCATCAGGCCCATTCGCTGGTCCGCCTACCTATTATATTTATAAAAAATCTTAATTAAGGTAAGTAACTGCCGACAGTTATTTATCTCACTCAAAAAAAATTGTCTACGACAGCGAGTAAGACCAAATTTGGCCCATCGATTTGGTTATTCAGTTGGTGGGCTTGTTTTGTATACTACCTAACTACTAAGGTAAAATTAGAAAATAAATATTAGTTTAAATTAAAGGTGTCATAAATACTGGATTTAACTTGCCGAAATACTAGACTGGGTGAATACAAATATTGTAAATAACAACATGAAAATATCCACTTGTGTTACTAGTTCGCTATGTTTTTTATTATTATATTTTACGCTAGCACAATCTCTCCTTCTACCGATTCTTGACTATGCTGACACTTGTTACACTAACTTAAGTGAGGAGCAATTAAACAAACTTGAGCGATTACAAAACCTATGTATACGGTTCATATTTGGTTTGCGCAAATATGATCATGTTTCCGAATTTCGCCAAAAACTCAAGTGGCTCCCTATTCGCCTTCGCAGAAATACTCACATTTTATCTCTTCTCTATTCTATTCTTTTTAATCCAGCGACACCCTTCTATCTTAAAGAGCGTTTCACTCTCCTAAGGGAGACTCATAAGCGCGCTCTTCGCTCGAATGAAAATTTAATTCTCTCCATTCCTTCTCACTCTTCTTCCTACTATTCTAAGTCCTTCACAGTTGAAGCTTCTCGACTTTGGAACTCATTATCCTTAGCTACAAGGCGCGCACAGTCATTGGCCGTTTTTAAAAGTATGGTTAAGGACTTTTACTTGTCGCATTATTAATACTAAGCAGTCGTTGTCGTTGTTAATTTTTTGTTTTGTTATAGCTCCTATTTTTATTATGTATATATTATGTATTTATTTATTATAGTATATATATATATAATAGTAGTGTAGTATATACATGTATGTATGTATTATGTATGTATGTATGTAGTATATAGATAAACTGGCTTGTACCCTTCCCATTTATAAATATTATGATCCTCTGCCCAAAGGTTGCCTGGAAGAGATCGCTGCTTAGCGATAAGGCCGCCTGTTGCACCTCATGCAACTTTTTTGTTTAAAAATTGTAATTTTTATTTTTAAGTTTGAGTGCAATAAAGTGTCAATAAATAAATAAATATGTTTTCGCATATTATTTAGCGCCGTTCTGTTTAGTATTAAAATGTTCCTTAATAGTTGCCAATAATTTCCCATATTGTGAAAAATTAATGAATGATTCAATTGTTTTGTTAAATTAAGTAACAACGTGTCATGTTATGCTTACACGCTTAGAGTTGCAGTCTTGTTTAACCAACTATTCTTTGTATTTATGTATTTCTTTATTTATTGTAACTAAATAAATAAATAAGTATTTAAGTTCTAGTTACTTCAAGTTACATACGCATTAATTTAGATCGAACGTTATTCTTGATGAAACCGCTAGGTTATCTAGACACGGAGAACACGTTTTTCTTCATCATTATAAGTGTTTTATCACATGCTAAAAGGAAATGAACTTTCTTATTTTTTTGCAACAATCAGTACAAAATTGAATACTATATTCAATATTTATATGACGACACGCGTTTGAATATATAAAAGTATATATTCAAATTTAAAACAATCTTGTACTTTGTATGTATAACCTACATATTACAAAAAATAAGCTATTTCGTGTAAATAAATGGACTTTGAGAATTAGGAAATATTATAAGAAATATTAACGAATTCGAAACCGATTATTAGCCAATAATTTTAGACGCAACATCCGAAAAGTGATGATCTAATTTTGTATTTATAAACTACTACGAGTAGCATGCGTGCCACCTATTATATATTTATGGTACTATGTATATTTTTATTATGTATGTTTAAAGGCAATTGCCAACAAGATAGGAAAATTTTAATAAAATTTAAAGTATTTTTAGGTGATGATTAAACTCTTAGAGGCAACGATTATTTTAGATAGTATAATTAAATCACGACTTACTTACCTACTTCGATTAGACGGCGGTTTCTTTCCACGCCAACGTAGTAAACAGTCAAACGTTCCTTTTCTAAAAGGTGGTCTGATCAACTTCCACTTCTTCCGAAAGTCGAGAGTACTTCCAGATTCAACTGACTTTTTCCTAAGGATGTCAGGCTCTGAATTGCCTTTTTTTAAATCACTTTGATAATTCGCGCACTTTTCGAAATCGTTCACTGACACTGAATCACCAGGGGGACATGTCTTTCTATTTGATAAAGGAGTTGAAGTAGCGAATTCGTTTTTAAATCTAAAGTCAACAGCACTATCACTGAACTCCGAAATTTCAGAAATATCTTCACCAATAATGTGTAGCGTATGCCTTGCGTTTGGAACAGTTTTTGCGTTTAAAATGCTATTTTCATCGAAATTTTTGCTCTTCATAATGTTGCTAAAGTCGACAAATGCAGTAATGTCCTCGCAACTCTTGGTGTTATACTTGGATAAGCTATACCGCGGTTGTTCCTTATTCTCTATCGGAGGATCAGGATTAGTGTCCATAACACCGATATTAACGAGATTGTCTTCACTTCTAGAAATCTTTATATTGTTACGTAACTTTCTCAGTCTGATGGGACGCACTGGCGGTTCTTCGGGACACTTTTGTAAAGTGAATCGATGCTCATCAGTCCTCTTACTTGGCTTCGAGTACTTTGCGATAATTCTGTTTATTTCAGCGCTGTTTTTGCGTCTGTTTGTATGGCGTTTGAAGTGAAGTGGCTGTTGATAAGAGTCCGCCACACTCGTACCCGCGACCCGAGCTGACCTATCGCGCCATTCGGTCACTTTGTTTTCGACGAGCCGCTGCAATTCCAGCGCTCGCATTATTGGACCCAATTCTGGCATTGTGTTATCTTCTATTCTCTTTCTTAAAATTGAACTTGCGTTTTGATTTATCTTTTTAGCTTATGACCTAAGGTTAATGTCGTTCTTAATTTAGCCCGCATCTGTCGACCACCTTCTGAGTAATAATTCTGCCTAGTCCATCGGTGTCTGTAAATTCAAACACATTAAACATTATTATCATGTAAATATATTTTAACTATTTTATAATCAGATTGTAGGTTACAACCCTACATGAATAACATTTTTATTCGTGTATTAACATAATTCGATTTTAACTAATTTGCCGTCAATTATTATTGGTCTTTCACAGGACGCATAGCCGCGATTTCTACGAGGACCAATAAACGTCCTTCCGAAAACACTTAATACACATCCGTATGTATTAACTACAATGCACGTTACATACAAACATAACTTATCAAATACAGAAAAAAAAAACAAAAGAATAGAATCCTTGTAAGGATTTCTTTTTTTTTTAAATAAATAAGTAATTTATTCCGCCGTATTTCTTTCGTCGGTTCTTCTCGGTGAGTGTTTTGATTTTGACTATTAGTCTTGTAATAGATAAAATGTATAATACATTTAAAAAAATTTGTATAATATATTAAAAAATATGATACAAATAAAGAAAGCTATATAAATTAAATGTACGGCACAATACAAGAAAGTGCACCACGGGAATTATCAACACAAAGGGTTATGTCAGCTATCTTGGGGCAGATATATTTACAAATTCAAGTAAATATAATAATTTAGAACAATAAAATTATCATGTACCAACTTACACATAAACACACAAACCAAGGTTAATAGAACACCAGTAATTGATGTAAAAGTACTTACTTAATATTGTTTATTCTAGGAAAACACTTAATAACCCTGAGTAAAACGCACTTCAGAAAACTACACTAAAGAAAACATACTACAAACCTTGCATGAAAGATAAGATTGATAAACGCTTCATAAGAGCAGATAACTAATATATTGCGAAATATATTTTTCACAAAAAAAGATGAGATTGTTAGATAACATTAATGTTTTATAATCTTCAATAATCATATATTATATGTATATCTTAAAGGGATGGATATAATATCCCATTTATGTATCTTATGTATTACAAGTTAATTAAGCGGTAATATTTAACCAAACACATTTGCACCGATTTTTTTTTTACCGAATTCGGTAAATTCCAAATTTGACCCATCACTAATTTCTATCCGTATATATCGGTAAATATATCGGTATATCCGTATATAATTGGCGTTTGTACTTAAGGACCATACCATTTTGTATAATAAAACATAATAAAAAAAACATATGTAGTATCTATCCACGATGGTAAGTGGTACCATAATCAAAGAGATCTAACCCGAATGTTACATAATATAGGAATCGCTTGACTGATTATGTAGGTCTACGAGTTTCGGAATAGTAATTTCAGCTATTATTTTTCTCACACTAATAGACAATTTACATGATTTAGAAAATAGGGCATCTATGTGTTCAAATAGGAGTAACTTTAAAGTAAATTAAGTCCTAAGAAACGTTATATTATTTACTTATGCTTGGAAACATACATAGGTGTACTCTATATTCCGTTATGTCTATTCCGATGGGACGGCAATCCGACACGACCGGTGAAAGATCACGCCGGACCAACAGTTTTATCGTGTTTACCGACTCGCGACGGAAACCTATAATTTAATGTAGCTCAATTACCTTTTACTGGGTCGACCTGGGATTCGAACCCGACTCAGGATCTGTAGTCGTGTAAGCTAGCTTACCTACCTACGCAAAATTATAGTTTTCGATGTAAAAATTCCCAGCAAATTTGGTACAAAGATCAAGAAGCTTATTGAAAAATATAACTTGCTGAAAATATTCTAATAAAACTTCCGAATAAGAATATATTTACTCCCACAACTTCGCCCGTTTCGCTAGCGGAGTGTGGCAGGTATGATATAAAAAAGTAGCCTATATTCTTCATTGGGTTTTAAGCTCGCTTCATACCAAATTTCATCATATTATAATATATATAATACATAAATTGTATTACACACACATAAACATTTCTCTTTACAGAGGTTGCCTGGAAGAGATCGCTATAAGTGATAAGGCCGCCTTTGCATACCATATGTACTACTTGCTATTATATGTTACTAAATGTTTGTAAAGTGTGTGCAATAAAGGATTAATAAATAAATAATACATAAATAAATTGACTCAGTGGCTCAGTCGGAAAAGCGTAACAGATAGACAAAGTTACTTTCGTATTTATATTTGTTATGAGTATAGATATAAAGGATCTACTTCTGCTAAATAGTCTAGTTTATCCTTAAACTAAGTTCCATTAAAAAAATCTTAGTTGGAAACTAATTGATACGAGGCGCGACCGGTTAAATATAAAGTAGCTGAAGTGTTCGCGCCGTTAATTTGACCTTCTTGTGTTACTCCAAAAGGTTGATATAATGATACATTATACCTCATAGTCTAATTTTAAATTAATTAAAATTAAAAAGTAACCCACTAAGTTTCTTGCTGGTTTTTCTCGTTCAAATCTACTTACTATCGCAACTGGTGGTAGCTTTCAATTTATCTTCTATAATGAATATTTAAAAGGGCTTTTAAATAAAACACATTTTATATTTGATTTTGAATAAATAATAACAATATAATGTATATTATACTGTTGTTAATATACCTTATAATGTTAATATGTTACAAAATACTTAAAAATATTTTTATACGAAAAGAGTATTAATGAGAGTGTATACTCACATCTTTTGTAAAAGCAGTTACATTTCCACAGTCAACGATAAATCCAACACTAAATACATCACCGAGAACTGTAGTACAGGTTCACTAGCCCATATAACGAGCTACAAGTAAGGACGTGCACACACTTGACACCCAGCCCTTGCGTAAATGGTGCGTCAGGCCACACGTGTTGCGAGGCCACGTGCAGATTCCACAGTGAGCCATCCAACGTTCCAGGCGAGCGCTCCTGCACTTGACTCATACATTCATACACCCAGCCCATCCTACTATTACTACAATGGACGAAATAGACCATCGGTCAATCAGTTTACACGCAAAATCATCACGGTTATATAACACTATTGTCCTATCGTGGTATATTTAGAGGATATATACACATCAATCAAAATGATGCTGTAATAAGATAATAATGACAATTGCATAGTGTTTATGTATTTACAAATGCAGATAATGTTAAACTAAAAAGCATTGGGTATCTGCTGATAGTCGAATGTAAGAACTTCGTAAGGTTCGGAAAAAACTTCGTTCGTACGGATCGAAGAAAACACTCAGATAAAAACGTGAAATTTCGATTGATCTTACAATTTTCAACTTGTTAATTACTCATATTTCGAACATTTTTAATTTAAGCAAAACTTAATTATTATTTATAGTTCAATGTGAATACTCTCCAATGCTTTACGAATAGTTTAATCTACCTACTTGATGCACAATAGTCGAATTTATGCAATTGCAAAACGTAATCGTACCTAACTACGAAAGCTTGTCTGCATCACGTCTTGGGTATGTTGACCTCGAGTACCAGCGAGCATAAATTACTTATTTCCGAAATCATTTTGTTTTCGTTGAACAACTGTAGACTAATAATTATAAAAACAAAATTACGACCTTGTGCAATAACTTACTGTTTCTGTATAAAAACTAATATTTGTCTATTGTGTTATGTTAAGTACGTAAACTATTTTTAATTATTTTTTTCAATTCCCCGACTATTCCGGTTTTAGTGCTCCACTTCCGAAGCTTGACAGCTAGTAGTTCATTATCTAATTGTTTGTGGAGGTACGTTGTGCGGTAGTGCGGGCGTGACAATAGTTTCCGCCAAGTTCATTGTCGTCCGTCCTATGTCGTCAAATGTACTTATAGCATGCGTAACCAGGAACTTGACTTCAAATGTCATTATTCAAATAAATATCTTTCTTTTTTTATTTTCATTATAAAGACTAAGAATGGGCCAAGAGGTAAATTTTTTTACATCAGCAAAAGACATTGGCGCTGTAAGAAATATTCACAATTCCTTATGTCTGCAATTAAACTGTATAATTTTAGCTAAATTATAATTAATATTTTATTTACAGTAAATACGAAAATTCTTTCAACAATATTTTATTTATATTATAAAATAAACGTTCATATTAATGGCCTAGTTTCCAACGTTCAGTTATGTGCCAAATTTGGATCAAAAAGATGCGTCATTCCCAGTACATAAAAATGTGAAACAATAACGTTCGGAAAACAAAATTTTACATTTTATTCGTACTCTGATTACGGATGTGAAAGCGGCTAGCCTTCCATTGTTAAGTTTTTTCTTTACGAAACCATTCTATGTTTGCTTTATTTATACTGCAGCTGTTTTAAATATGACTAGGATCCCACTTCTATAATGATATTGATAAACTGTTACTTAAATGAAAGCGTTTAACGAATACGTAAACTATACAGTTATTAAGTTACTAGTAGTTCGACTATGTTATTACTTTATTTTTTTATCCAAATTACAACTTGGCTTATTCCTAATACAAAATATAGAATATTAAGGTTATTATGAATAAAGCAGTAAACACGTAACTAAATAATTTCTAGTATGTAATAATGCCAAGCAACCCAAGTTCAATTCGTATTCCCCTCCATACTAGGTGCACTTTATGACGGTAGGAGCTGTTGTAAGAGTTGTCAATTTTGTTTTAAGCATTGGCTGCTGTCCTATATCATATATTAATTAGCAGAGGATGCCTTGATGACGTTAAAACCTTCTTTTGTATAGTATTTTTTCATATTTACATAGACATTGGAACTAAGTAATATTAACCATCTTCTTATATCGCCAATGCGCCACCAACCTTGGGAACAATGTTGCTATGTTCCTTGTGCCTGAAATTTCACTGACTCCTATAATGTATAAGCTTAATCTATTAATTGTTAATTAACATAAGATTTAAATTTATAAATAGACAAAGTTAAAATTATTGGCGGAAAGTTTTATACTTTACGATTTCAGAAACTTGGTATTCTTTCTTTCTACAAAGAACATGTATGCATTTTCTAATATACAGAGAAAAAATATACAAAATCTTATAATATCACAGTAATGTTGTTCATAATGGTTAGTGCCCTGTAGAACGGCTCCCGCTTCAATTGCTTAAATTGGCTTAAATTATCCAATGGATGACATTTGTAGGTATATTTGGTTGGTCCTCAATTGAAATAAGGATAATTCTAACACTTAAAAAATTTACCTACAACTATTCTAAGAATTAAAATTTAATTTTCAAATTCGAATACCTTGACTTAATTAAAGTAAATAAATAAATATCTCACTACTGAGCTGAGGTCTGCTCTTCTTTTGAGATTCCTTTATTTTATCCTTTGAGATTAATTTATTTTATTCCACCACGCTGCTCCAATGTGTTTATGATTTACATGTGACAAATTCCAACCGATCCATTGTCACGTCTTTCTTCACCGCCGAACACGAGATAAATTATAAACACCTGCTCATCCGGATTAAAACTCGCAATCTCGTGTTCTAACCACTGGTTCATCTTAGCTCATCTCTAACTGTGGCAGTATCAATATCGCCCTGCGAATGATTCAATATCGACTTCGATGAAAAAAAATACAGTATACCTAATATCAATCAATCAATCAATCAACAGCCAATCGTTGTCCACTGCTGAACATAGGCCTCTCCCAAGGTGCGCCAAAGCTCCCTGTCCTCCGCCTTCCGCATCCAGTTGGTGCCCGCCACCTTCTTAAGGTCGTCGGTCCACCTGGCTGGAGGGCGCCCCACGCTGCGCTTGCCGATTCGCGGTCTCCACTCTAGGACTCGTCTGCTCCAACGGCCATCGGTCCTACGACATACGTGACCAGCCCACTGCCACTTCAGCCTGCTAATTTTGCAAGCTATGTCGGTGACTCCGGTTTTTTTCCGGATAATCTCATTTCTGATCTTATCCTTCAAAGATACTCCGAGCATAGCTCGCTCCATAGCACGCTGAGCGACTTTGAATTTGTGGACTAGTCCCGCAGTTAGTGTCCACGTTACCTAATATGCTAATAAATATTTGTTATTATTTATATAATGATGATGACGCTCACTTTAGTCACGATGGTCATTCTCAGCGGAGACTAGCCCACTGCAAATAAGTTAATATAGTGCATAAGTGTGTACGCAAATAAAACTGCACTCTATTTCCTCACTCTTATAATCCGACAAGATATGTTTTGATAGACTCAACCAATTTTAATGAAATAAATTTTAAACGAAACCTTGAAATACTTTTTTTATAATAATTCAGTTATTTCAATTAGTAATTTTTAGCCGCTTCAAAGATTAGCCTGGACAAACAGACAGACATATAAAAGGATAATAAAAAGGATTGTTTTGGTTTTGGTAAATCGCAAATAGCCACATTAACTTTAAAAGACGTAGTTATTTTGAAATAACAGACATACACTTCAATTTTATTTTTATGCATAGATGTATATATAGAGAGGGAAATTTGTTAACAGTGTTTAAATGCCTTTAGAAACACGGGATTAAAACACTACCAACTTCCTAATTCCGGGTTGCTACTGCAAAATCCCTTAACAATTTTTTTTATTATTGACCCATGTTTTTAAGAACTGCAGTCTTTTAGCCACTAAAGAAGGTAGCCAATTAAAACAAATGTATTGTCTATTGGATACGTACATGTCCCATAATATATCTAAATCATGACATTAAGAATTTATTGATCGCCACATTTTCTAATTGTAAACCGTTTAAGCATTGATGTCCTGATTAGTATGCACTGTGTGTAAGTTACGGTACTGTGTGTATTGTAGTTCGGACCTATGGTTGTCGATCCCGAAGTTGATACGGAGAAAGTTAAATTTCACCGAAACCTAAGTGAAAATCGTTGTACAAATCATTTTATTATTTTTTACTTCTTTCTGTTATGCAACTTGTATGGCGGGTGTTTAGTTAAACGCAGATTTTTCTTTTTCATTTATGATTTGAAATGAATGAATGAAAAGAAGGTTGAGCTGTCAATATTTAATCTGTGTACATTTTAATTATTTTAATATATTTTTTAAATAAGAAATACATTGTACTATTAATAACATCAATATCATTTATTATGTTCATACTTCCATATCACAAACAGACTTTATAATCTACAATGACAATTTTATAGTGCTTGAAAGTGATTACTTGAAAATTTTGATTTTTATTTATACTAATATATAAATTTTGTCTCTGTCTATTTATTGCTACTGAACTGAAACTTGACGTTATAAAGCCCATACGTTATTGAACGGATCATCGAACTAAATAAGATTTATTAAAATTGGACTTGATAACCACAAACTCCCCAATTTTAAAATATAAATCTGATTACTTTCAAACTCGCAAAATGTGAGCGTTTTTTTAAAGCATTCATGCTACTTTTGTACTCAAATTTACACACTATGCTAATTTAGTACCCATTAGAAGTTGACCTTCATTATTTTTTTTAAATACTAGCAGAAATATGACTAGTATTAAAAATTCTGCATTTTACATTCATATTACTCAACATATTACATTAATAAAAAATGTTGAAATATATACATTTATTCATAGACAATTTTTCTATGAGCGATTATTATGCCGATATAAAAAATTGTCAAGAAAAAAAACACGTGGGTATTTTTTTCCAATTGTTGCCGACTGTCCGACTTGAAGAATAACAAAAGTTTGGAAATGCAGAAGTTTGCAAGGAAGATAAGTGAGCAAAACCAATTGATCGAAATATATTATTACGAATGATAGAAATGATGTTTGCCAATGCCAAAGCGCTGCCAAATAATTAGTAAAGTTGTATTTATATCCTAGTAAACTTCAATGTAATCATATGAAATTTAATACATTTAGTAGCGTCAACAAAACTCACAAAACAGTTTTAAATTTTATGTAAATTATAACCAATATATATATACTATCTATAACTCAAAGCTCTTTTATTTTGCCACGAAAATGCAAATAACAATACAATATGTTATATAATTTATAATTTTATTCACTTATGTACACTAATATAATAAATAATTCAATAAATAATAGTGACTTCACATTTACATCTAAATGCTGTAATGGCACGAATTACGCCTTTCTCCTTTCAATCGATTACGACTCTGGATTACCGCTGACTCTGAAAACAAAACAAATTAATTAATTATAAAATAGTTTAAAAAAAACTAAGCTTTAATTTAATACACGTACGAAAATTAAAATCTATAATATATCGGTTGGGTGGAATTGGGTTAAAATGCAGCTGCAAGATTTGATAAAAGCTTGTAAAATATATAGCGTTTACTCTTTACACGTTAAACTTTGCGTAAAACGGTTGCACTGAAAATCGACATTGAATTTTTGACTTTCATCGCACCCAAATAATAAATATCACTATCGAATTACCGAGAAGTTAATTTAATCATCATAACCGTTTCTACGATTAGAAAGTCGTACCTATATCATTTTAAAATTTCACTATGAATTAAATAGTAACTTTTTTATAATAAGCGATGCATTTTTTATCTATGGCTTTGTATTGTTTGCTTCAAAACCTATTCAATATTCATTGTTTAAATATATATATATATATATATATATATATATATATATATATATATATATATATATATATATATATATAGGTTTATGGAACTAATAACAGGAAATTTAAACTAGATTTTCTATTTTAGCAAATAAATTACATTAATTAAAATGTTATCGAAACTATTATAAAAAACTTAAAACATTATATATAATTACTTAATTTATCCTAAAATTGTTTGTTATTTCAATCATAATATAATGATAATAATTTGCATTTTTCATTAATTGTGATTGAAACATGACATGAAAAAAACATAACTGCAATTTAATTTGTAGGTATGTATTAATTTTAATCGAATTATTATAAATGAGAAAGTAAGTAAGTGTTTACTGTTTGTGAAATTTGATATAAAATGTAACATAAATGTAACCTAAGGCTTCACGTATATACTTATGTAAAGAAAATACTGTATGTAGGGAACATTAAGTTGGATACGAACAGAGTAGCAGGAACAGTTAGTTTTCTATAAAAATAAAAAAACTGAGTCAACTTAACGTTCTATTGCAAAATGTAAAATATGAAATTAGCTAAACAAAAGCATATGCATCAGACATTATCACATCGAATGTTTTGTTTAATGTTCATAACCATAACATTGAATTACAAGTACAAAACTAGTTTTTAACTCACCTGAAATAAGGTTCAAAATCGTAAATGTCGTCGATGACGCTGCGCACGCGGCACGTGATGCCACAATCGGCCTGCTGGCGACCATACACTTTCATAGCCCTCTCTAACAATTGCTGAGCCGAAGTTAGTTCTACAACTAAAAATAAATAAATTAGTGTTTAGTCAATTACAGGAAATCCATTCTGATTGACGTAAGGGATATGACAAAAAATATTTTGATATGAAAACTTGCCAACCGGACCGGCCATTTTGACAAATCTCAGAAATGTTAAATTTGCATGAAATATTATAGTGCATAGGTATGTACGCAAACACAGATGCACTTGTTTACTCTGACATTCATAATCCGATTGGACGGCAATCAAGCACAACTGCTACTGAAAATGTCTTAATAGTACCTACTCAATAACTATTATTTGGACACCCTGAGATTTTGGACTGGACTAAGGCTACAGCATAACAAAAACACAAATGACATATTGATTTTCCAAAGCTGATTCATGACAAACGTAAAATATATAGTCTGAATTCGAGTATATATGACAAATTCAAGTAACGAGCCAGAAAAAAAGAATGCTCTTATAAACTTACCATTGCGACCGCTGAACTGGCGCTCGTCCTCGTCAGTTTCGCCCTTATCTTTTTTGAAAGATATTAATTTAGGGATGACGAGCAACATGCACACTACGGCGATCATTGTGACGATTTTTTTAAATATCAGGAATTTCAGCATCAATTTTGCAATCGTTAAAATATCCAATTTCAATGACAGTTTGTCAAAGAAACTCAATCCCGGGGCTGTATAAGGGACACCATAGGACGGTTTGAGAGGTGGACCATATACAGGAGGAGGAAGTGCAGGTTTGTGAAGTGGAGGTCCGTAAACTGGTGCTGGTGGCCCATATGAATGCGCAGGAGGGCCGTAACTATGAGCGGGAGGCCCGTAACTCTGCGCTGGAGGTCCATAATTTGAAGCAGGAGGTCCATAAGTATTGGGCGGAGAGGTGTACGTAACATCAGATTCGAATTTCACCGGCGGTCCATAACTAGACGGGGGTAAATAGTTGTTCGAAGAACCAGAATAGCTTGAAGGTCCTGGATAGCTTGGAGATCCAGATGAACTAAAACTGTCGCTGCTTGAGTAGGGAGGTGAATAATCGTATCCGGAATTATAACTGTCATCACGGTTAGATATTTTTTTCTCTCCATCCTTAGCCGTTACGATCACCACACCCTCTTTCGCTTTTTCGGCTTCTATTCGGGATTTGGAATAGGCATCGAGGTAAGTGTCAGCTTTCGTTACAATAACAACTTTAGAACTATTCGCTGATGGACCAACGATGGCGGAAACACACGCGAACAAATACAAAAACGCGAAACATTGTCGACAAAGCGCCATTTTCGTTTTCCCTGAGCCACCGTGTCAAGGAAGTTATCTTCATCGATTGCGGCTGACGAATGACGAGCGACGTCGAGTCCCATTCAGTTTTCACTTTTGAGTTACCGTAAAAGAGCCTAAATATGATAATGGAACACAATTAAATTCTCCAAGTGACCCCAGTGTTCCGCATTGCTCATGGTAAGTAGGCGGAGAGTCGCCCCTTGCATGCTAATGATATAACTAACCTTCTTGGATATACGTATGACATACAGCCTTTCGTCGCGAAGTAATCTTTAATAGATCGCAATTTGCTCGAGAAAGTTATAAAGTGAAACATATTATGGTGGCATTACACAAGTAATTACTTCAAATTGCTACTCTATGAGATTGTTGAAATATAAATAAGAATGCTATTTGATTATAAACATATTATGTGGCAAGCTGATTCAACTCCATAATTCAACTATGAGGATATAATATACTCGAGATAGTCCAATATAATTGTATATAACGACTTAACTAAAGACCAAAATTTCAAATTTACGCAAGTTTTGATGAGCTTAATTTGTATTGATAATTCATCGCCTGCTCGGTAGAGAAGAAAAAGATCGTAAGAATGCCTGTATGTGTCGGATGAAAAACACTATGTATACCTGCGCTCAAGCAGCGTAGGGGAATTAACTCGCTGAAACTGTAGCTTGTTAAAACATTTACTGGCTTATATTACTATTGAAATGCAAATTCACTTACTTGTTAAATATAAAGCAGATGAAAGTAAAATATCATTGAGCAACAAAATAAACCTTTTTGGAAGTTTACCAAGATAAAAAATGTAAATACATTATACAGTAACGGAAACAACAACAGCATATATTGCATTTAAAGCTGATTTCTACTGCTCAATGCATTTTCACTTGTGAGCTAATCGATATCGGGAGTTAAAGCATGCCTGCATGATGTTCATGATGAATTTGAAATTTTAACGAATTTATTACATCTGTTATTCACAAGCAGATAAGTAACCACAGTATACCCATTCTTTATATACCATAGACCCATTCTTTTTTTTTAAATAGGTAGACGTGCCACGGATGGGCATTATCATTTGGCAACCTAATCGTCAGATAATGAAATGTTCCTTGTGTTTAAAATGACTTTGACATAATAATGAAATATATATATATATTTTAAAATTCGAATCAGTTCGATTCACGGCAATAAAAAATAGCTTTTGGCGGTAAAACTGATTAGAGTAATAATTCATGTGTATGTATGTGTAGGACACACACATACTATGTATTGAACATTGACGTTCTTTGCGAAATATTAAAAACGACTGTTTTAAAATTATTCACAAGTAGATAGACCTGTCCCGATTTCGTACGAGAAAGTTCCATACAAAGCTAACCCTCCTATTTTCCCGGTTGTTTGTAGATTTTATAAAATAAACCATGATATGTACCAAATCTTATAATATTTACAAAACAATTTAAACAAAGTACAATAAATACTAAAACAAAATTGATATCACAATAATTTTATTTTTCATTCGTCAAAAACAAGAAAATTACTCAAAAACATTATTCATAGTCAGGTATCGTTCTTCAAAAAATTTATGTCTTTTTCTTTTTTTTTCATTTTTCGGTGAAAAAAATGTACTAATTGACTTTGTTCCCGCTGATTTCTTTGTGGTTGAATCTTCTACTTCTTCAAATGTACATTTAGCGGCTTTCTCCTGGAGCATCAGCTCAGCCGTGGACCAACTGAACCTCACCAGGAGAGGGTATCCAAACACTCTGTCTATTTGATCTCGTATAAACTTCTTGGTTAATGGATCTGAAAAAGAATATCATCGTAAGAATACATCGACATTTTATATCTTTAAAAAAATTTGCTAGAACAATCAAGCTAAAAAACCTAATAAAAATATATTTAAGTAACAAACATTTAGAAAAAAAGAGAATTGTTAAATATATATTATTAAGACATAAATAATATGGATATAAAATTTATATAAGTTGAACAACAAGAAAAAACTAATAAACACATAAAATACCACATACTTCTATCGTTACTTGAAATTTTAATTATATTATTATTCGAGATGGCCCAGTGATAAGAGCGCGTGAATCTTAACCGATGATCGTGTGGTCAAACCCGGGCAAGCACCACTGAATGTTCGTGTGCTTAATTTGTGATTATAATTCATCTCGTGCTTGACGGTGAAGGAAAACATCGTGACGAAACCTGCATGTGTCTAATTTAACTGAAATTCTGCCACATGTGTATTTCACTAACCCGCATTGGAGCAATAAGCGTGGTGGAATAAGCTCCAAATTTTCTCCTCAAAAAGGGAGAGGAGGCCTTAGCCCAGCAGTGGGACATTCACAGGCTGTTATTGTTTACTATATACAACGACGAACACCCAATCATTGTCAGCTAATGCGAATCATATGGAACTTGACTTGGAAAATGGACTTTTCTAGGATCGAACATTGGTTACTGTTACTATAAAACATCCATATTTATTTATTTTATCATAACAACCATCACCAACAGAATTATATGTATTATGATGAATTATATGTACAATGAGACTTGGGCAAAATGTAATCAGATTAATGATTAACGATTACGGTTATAATGCGTAATCATCAGTCACAATTACAGATTGACTTTTAATGATGAAGAGGGCGCGCGGATATGCTCTGGAGTAACTTTTTTTTTAAAGCTGAAAAAACGCGTTACGCATTTCCCCCACGGAAACAGTGGGTATGTAAGGCTCGCCGTTGTCCAAGGCGCCGGGTGCGCCCCGAACATCGGAGGATTATCCACTAAAAAACCAGCGGTACCCTTTCCGACTTAACGTGGAGCGCCACGGGATCGCTTTCGCATGCTACTGTGACGCTCTAACGGCCGGCCCGCCTATGCGGGCCTCCATTTCCTAGGGAGGGTTCCCAGGGTAACGATAACCCCTGCTCTGGAGTACCTACTTGTTGTTGACTCAATAACTCATTTAATTTTTTTGACCTAGGATTACGTTTTGCCCAAGTCTGTGTGCATTGATGTTAAGTTTATGTGCTAAATACACAGTATATACCGTTTATATATAATACCGTTTAAAACAGTTACAGCAAGTATGACATCAATTAATGTTAATAGTTTGTTTTATGTTCGACATCACGAGGAATCCTACATAATTTGGATGATTTCCTACCAAGTCGTACTGGAACAGCTTGTTGGAGTAAGCACAAAACATCCTTAAAAGAACTGATAACTTTTTTTAAATATAAAATAGCTAGACGGACGTCCTTCCGTATTTTATATTGTATGTGGTCACCGCCTTTAGGAACTAAGAAGTTATGTCTCTTGTGCCCCCAATTACACTGGCTCACTCACCTGACCTTCATCTGGTGCTTGACACTGATGGAGACATGCATGTCACACATGAGACACATATGTAACCACCAAGCCACAGGGGGATGGATGAAAGAGCTTCAAGCCTTTCTCTAAGCAGGCAGACATCGGCTTAGCAGACATTGGATATACTACTATTGTCTATTTCATTTTCTTAACAGTGTCAGACTAAATAGAAACTCCCATTCAGAATAACACTATTTATAGATTTATTCGATAACATCTTACCCCCAGGGTAACCACTGCCAAATTCTTTATGGTTCATCTCCAAACCCTCATGGAATTCCCACACTTTAAGAGCATGGTCTCTCGTTACCTTCGCCACTATACTCGCCGCTGATACGATTGGATAAATGGAATCAGCTTTTTTCGCCACCTTCAAGTTTAAGAGAGTAAACTTTATTTTAAAAAATAAAATGGATTTAGAAAATAAATAACCAAATCAAATAAATATTATAATAATAATAATATCCTGGGACATTTTCACACACGGCCATCTGATCCCAAATTAAGCTTGTACAAAGATTGTGCTATGGAAACCAGACAACTGATATACTACATATACTACTTTTCTTTTGTAAATACATACTTATATAGATAATTACACCCAGACTCAGGACAAACATACATGTTCATGCACATAAACGTCTGTCCTGGGTGGGAATCGAACCCACAACCTTCGGCGTGCAAGTATCTACCAACCACACCGACCGGCTCGTCTCTTTATTACTATTATTACTCTTAACTGATTAAGGGTCCGTTCACACAGACCGGCTCGGAGAGGAGAGCAGATTTTTATCACGTTGGAAACAGTGTTTTGAGTGATTGTAGTAAAGTTTATTTTTGCATTTGCACCTTTTTTGTCATTAAAAATGCCTGAACGCGCTTCGTGTGAAGTAATAAAAGGAGCCGACCGGCTCCGCTTGCGTGCTCTTTCTCGCTCGCACCCACTTTCAGATCTCTTCCAGCCGGTCGATGTGAAATAGTTGGCGGCTCCGCTCCGGCCAATTCCAAGCGTATACGACCCGGTCTGTGTGAAAAGAAAAAAGCAGGCCGATGCTCTCCGAGCCGGTCTGTGTGAACGGACCCTAAACATAAAATTATTTGTAAATTGAGTTAAAAGGTTGAGATGGCCCAGAGATTAGAATATGAGAATGTTGAATGATGATTGCGGGTTCAAACCCAGACAGGCACCACTGAAATTCTATGCACTTTATTTGTGTTTGTCTCGTACTTGGCGGTGAAGGGAAACATCGTGAGAAATTCATGTGTCACACCAAAATCCACCTTATGTTACCCACCAGCCTGCATGACCTTCTCTACAGAATATTTACTAGCTGCTACTATTATAGAGTAGTATTAGACCAATATCTACTTACAGTAATTTTAATATTAGGAAAAATTTCACTAAGCTTAGCCTGATACTTCTCGGGTGGTCCGACTGTGTCCACATAAACCTCTGCAATGTTAGCTCCAAGCACTATGGCTCTTTTTATCAGGCTTATTGCTGAATTCATTGACACCTGGAATGTATTAAGACATTACATATGAATTTAAACCATTAAAATGGCAATGTTACATAGACCAGCTCAGTTATGGAAGCTAACTGAAACCAGAAGACATGATCTTGAATAGAGACCACGAAATTCCTTTTTTTATATAGAATAGGAAGGCGGACGAGCATATGGGCCACCTGATGGTAAGTGGTCACCAACGCCCTTATACATTGGCATTGTAAGAAATGTTAACCATCGCTTACATCGCCAATGCGCCACCAACCTCGAGACCTAAGATTTTATGTCCCTTGTGCCTGTAATTACACTGGCTCATTCACCCTTCAAACCAGAACACAACAATACCAAGTACTGCTGTTTTGCGGTAGAATATCCGATGAGTGGGTGGTACCTACCCAGACGAGCTTGCACAAAGCCCTACCACCAGTGAATTCTGCATCCGCATAGCCAATTGGAGTTAATGCTTGCTATATACAATAATTATTATTAGTATTTTAAATGAAGCAAGGGCATGGATGCATAGTCTGAGAATATTTAAAAATAATATATATTCATAAAATACAATTTTATTAATTGCAAAATGTAACAGTAATTACATAATGAGTAATGAATATGCTATTTCTATTTATATAATAGGTATATAATAAATGCAGGTGCAGGAAAACATTTAATTTGCATTTTTTAATTGAATTGCTTTATATAATTAAACATTCCTATGAATGTGGAAAACACACAATAAATATTCCATAATTTATACTTCTTTAATGTTACACAAATCTATCAGTTTGATAAAAAAATAACTTTTAACATTGGCAAGGGCATTTATCACTCATGTGCGAGGGGGTGAGGTATCATGTACTCTGTCTTTATCTGTCCCTATGTCGTTTGTGTAATAACTTGAAATCTGAATTTCATGATAAGTGGTTGAGTAGTTAAGACATCAAACTGTAACAAAGCAGTAACAGCCTGTGAATGTCCCACTGCTGGGCTAAGGCCTCCTCTCCTTTTTTAAGAAGGTATGGAGCTTATTCCACCTCGCTGCTCCAATGCGGGTTGGTGGAATACACATGTGACAGAATTTCAGTGAAATTAGGCACATGCAGGTTTCCTCACAATGTTTTCCTTCACCGTAAAGTACGAGATGAATTATAATCACAAATTAAGCACATGAAAACTCAGTGGTGCTTGTTCAGGGTTGAACCCACGATCATCAGTTAAGAACTGTAACAACCAAAGTCACATTCGCTTTCATAATCTAAGTAAGGATATAGAATCACAATACATTTTAACCACAAAAACACACAAGAAGTAAAACCCCACAGTATTTATAAAATGAAGAAAGATATAAATATAAAAAAAAAAAACGAATAATTGCAAAAAATTTTATGAATTGTTTTACTTAAATGAACTAAATTATTAAGATAAATTTACCAGCAAGATTAATCAGACTTAAAAACTAGTATTTTTGGATATAGGAAAAGCATATTTCATAATAGGAACATATATATTTTAACAGAGAACATTTATGTAACAGATCAAATTTTTTTATATCACCTTGATTACAACGATAAAAAATAGCATTATTTAGCAGAATTTTTTTTGAATTACTAAGCCAAAACATTGGTTATCAACTACAGTTTAAGAACATGCTTATTTGTAAGACAGAACAACTGTACCAGTACATAAGTATATATATATATATATATATATATATTATTACCTCGTTAAGTGAATGCTTAGCTCGTCTGTACATTGAATTTGAAATGTAATTTGGAGAAATAACTTCTGCCATCCATCCAACATTGTTCAATGCTTCCTCTTCTGAAAACATTTTGAGTAGAATCTCATCCCGCTTTTCTTCTGTCAGCGCTTTTGAGTCAGCACATCCTAAGGTTTGCAAAACTTCCTTGTGACTTATAGGGCAGTATGCAATTCCATACACCATTGGGCCTTAAATAACAATATATATAGAAAAAAAAATATCTGCCGTTTTATTAAAATTAAATTGACTACATATTTTATATTTATAATTACTACTATTAATAATTACTAATATAATAGATATTTTGTTAAGACTTGTTACTGGCTATTATGTTATGCAGCTACATATAAATAATAACATTAATATTTCACACACAATTCGTATAAAAGTATAACTAGAAGGTTTCTCCTCGGTTCTTCATACTAGAGATTACATTACATATATAGTTTTAAATTTATTTAATATTCTAAGAATTCTCTTAATTGAATAGAGGACATGTTGGTTTACATATTTGTCAACCTTACCTAGCACAGGACCACGGCCGGCTTCATCGACACCAAGCATGCATGGCTCAGATTTGCAAGTTTCTGGTACTTCAGAACTATTTACAAATTTGGTATAATTGTTTTTCGATTTAATATAATCGTGCAAAGCCTCGAGAGATGCCATTACTTCATGTAAAAAATAATTAAAGCGCTTCTAACTCTATTTCAAAAGGAATCACTCATAACTTGTAAACAAAAAACTGAATATCCCTCCAAAATTAAATGCATAGGTGTAAAATATTCTTGACAGTAACATAATTTGACACACACTATAATGCATTCATTTTTACTTTTAACAATAAAAAATACAATATTTTATTATACATATATATTATTTATTTGTTTTTATAAAAATATAAAGTTTCGATACAATAATACTCATTATGGTTAGAACCTTTTTTTATAAATTTTTCTAATAAAAATATGTCTTTAATAACTCGTAATATTTAGCCTACTTTATTGTATTTAAAATAAAACGATAGTAATTTTTAATTAAAAAAAATAGATAATTGACTACATAAAAATAATACATATTTAAATTTTCTAATATTATGCGTTCCTTTAACTCCACCGACTAAGAAAAATATTTATTAAAAATAAAGTTAATTTTATGTTTTACTGACAGAAGTAATGGTAAAAACAGTTTTTATATTAAATGTACATCTATACGTTCATGTTTACAAAAACAGTTCACCACCAATAGTAGTGGTTCGCTTTTTTTTTCATCTGAATAATATAGGAATCTCATGGTAAAAGTATTAAAAGTAGAATCAATTAAAATATTTTCATGGTTCATGGCGAAGACATCTCTTGAGTAATATACACAACAGCTTGTTATAAGCTAGACACTAGTGAAAAATCCACTAGCTGTCTGTTCGTAATTTACTCACATATATGTATTTATTTAAAATGTAATAAATTAAAATTACCTTTACCCAATCAAATAATAAAAATCTCAATTGGTTCAAAAGCGGGAAAGTTATCGATAAGTACTCTCTATTGATTCATTTTTTTTAAATCTGTTACATGTCTGTTACAAATATTTGTTCTAACTGGAAAATTACTTAATTAAGTATAACTTTATTTTACACAATAGGCTATAATTATATATAAGTATTTGACTTATAAAAGAAATAACAACTAATGAATTAGAATAATTAGCTAATGACAAGTACTTAGTTAAAATGATTTGTTATTTTAGTTATTGTAGATAAATAGCTTATTTGCTTAATATATATATTAGGATGTTTATCAGCTAATCAAAGAATCTCTTTATAGTTTCCTTAAATTTATCTATCCGTGTTTCAATAAACCATCAACTGAGAGAACATCGTACAATTCGTTCATGTGTGAAGCTACGCACACAATTATTATTATTGGTTGCTTTTTTGCGCTTAACTAAAGCACTGTCTCCGCTTCATTACTTGTTGAGTTTTCAATTCCATTTCAAACTCAATGACAAAGACGCATCCATATACAGAAGTGCAGTGATAGCATAATATTTTTAGATGTAGAATATAAGTGTCATCTGCTTATTTATTTTCAAAATCGTGCACGTAACAGGTAATTGTTGTTATATATTTAATAGATTTTTTAGCTTAATGTGTTCCTCTTGTAATACTTAAACGCTCGTTTGTAGGTTAGAGTAGTGCGATTTAATATGCAGAACAACCCCCAGGAGCTTTCATGGCAGGCGATTCAGGCTATTGTGGGGGTTAAACTTCCACCAAATGTGTTGCGTTTCGATGATATCGGATTCCATTTAGTGAATAATTCCGTTTCGAGTGCTGAAGATTCCGATTCAGATGTAGAAATAGTAGAAAATGGCTGGGAGTCTGACAACAACGTATCCTCTAAACCTGAACATTCAGATAACGAGAAGACGACATCGGACCGTGACCAAAGCGTATCGCCCGTCTTACGACTTGTAGAGCCAGACAATAATAATTCAGGTAAAGAAATATTAGATTATAGAAATTTTGTAGTTAAAATGGATACCAAAGACATAACAGATAACGATAACGACCAAGTGCCTCAAATTAATAATGATGATGCTGATAGCTCAAACGGAAATGTAATGTCAATAGAAAATTATTTGGAGGTAACTCTATCAACCGATTCAGAGGCTAGTCATATTTGTAGCCAGTGTAACCAAATGTTTCCCAGTGAGCAAATGTTGTCCTCACATCAATGTAGTGCTAAACCCACCGAAGAAAAGAAATATCCTTGTCATGTTTGTGCAGAGAAATTTCCAAGCTACTGGGAATTAAGAAAACACATAAACAGCCATTTCCCCGGTATGTTAGATTCAAAATCAAGTTTTTGTCATCTCTGTCAAAAAGATTATACTAAAACAGGATTTATGAATCACTTGCGAAAACACACTGGAGAACGTCCTTTCGTTTGTGAGCTCTGTCACAAAGCATTCTCTCAGTCAAGTTCATTGTCGATACATATGAAGTTCCACTTGAATGTTCGTAAACACGCTTGCACAGTTTGCGAGAAAAAATTTGTAACTAAGAGTGAACTGTCCCGTCACATGACTGTACATACCAAGCAAAAGTCATATTATTGTGGTGTTTGTGACAAAGCCTTCACTCGATCTGATAATATGAAGAAACATGAGAAGACACATGGATAAAAACCAGGCATAGTCTGAGCCGTGTAAAGCATCACAAACATTATAAACATACAGTGTTTCTTCAGTGTTTGTGAAGTGTCTTACACAAATACTTTTTTCCAATTCTCTATTTGCCAAAAATTTTAGTCATATGATTGTTAATAAAATTATGCATTGTTTTATACCAAATTGAAAAATTCACATTCTAGTTGATAACTTAGTCATATCGGTGTGTTATTGTGAGTGTGTCCACTCTCTTGGTGTGCTGTTGTAGTTGCTTTTGAATAAGGTTTTTATATATGCAATTATTAATGCATGTTCGGGATTCTTAAGGATATTAAATATATGCCTTCATAGGTGCTTTATTACAATGTCACATATCTTGATCCAAAGTTGCCTTAGATATGATAAAGTGATATTTTAACATGTGGATATAGGTCAAGCGTCCAATAATTTTATGATAGCTACACACATTGTAGTGTTTGTATAAGATAAAATGAATTAATACTTTAAATTTGAGGCCTTTTACATACTCTGAATTTGTCACAAAACTAATAATAATTGTTCCTGCTTCACTCTAAGAGCTTTAAACAAATATATATTTTTGTAACCCTTTACTATAAAGGTATTTTATACCAGATGTAAAGTGTATCTTTGCCAAATTTTAGATAAGTATTTGAAGTGATTTTTATAAAACTGTGTTGTAACCAAAGCAATATCGTCTAATGTGCCTATTCTAATTTATTTAAGTAATAAATATCAAACCAAATATTCTTTAGATATTATAAAGTTCATGGGAAAAGATAAGATATATACCAAATTTGTATTTATAGAATTTCATATTCATTATTGTATATGATTCTAATGAGGCATTATTGAAATAAAATTCCTGTTATTATGGTCTCAGTTTCATAATCTAGTTAAGCCATTGTGAACAATTAGCATATAATAGATAAGTATATTATTGTATTTTAAGCTTAATTGAAAAATTATTGGAACAAACATCACAAATGTTAAACAGTGAGGATATATTTAACGAAATAAGGTGTTTTGTCTTTCTATAAGAGATGACAAAGTCAAATATATTTTAATGTATTTGTTTTCTTTATGGGATAGTCAACTTTGTAACTTTTAATTAATTCCAAAGATATAATTGGCTAATAAACCAAAGCTATTTAATTTTTCAATCGTGCCACTCTACTATTTTTACTGATTGTCAATAGCATATAAAATAATTATTGATTTTTTTTTTATATTTAGATTAAGGCAATAATTACATTTTAATATATTTATTATATTTAATAATTAGATTTTTAGATGCATGAATAGTTCATAGAGTTAAGAATTTAGATTGAGCCAAATAAAATACACAAAAATCTACAAGACTGACAATAATATTCAGAGTAGATATTAAATTGTGCACAAATGTAACATTATTTATTGAAGCCTAACAGCAATTATTAAATATTTATCTAAAATGCACCTTGTTATAACTCATCATGACAATTAGACTAAGATCAGTTTTATGGATTATGAACTGTTTTATAGAAAATGTAATAATTGTCGATTTTATTAAAGAGTTGTTTGTTGCAAAACATGTTTTATTTATTATCAAAATTAAATAGGTCGTTTTCCCTTTGTTCTAGGTTACGGTAGCGATGTCGGCAAGGTTACGTAATCTTAATCCGTTTGAGTTACATAAGTATCTTGTTAATGTTTATTGTTTGAATGCCAAGGGTTCCTCTACGTTACTGAAACGAGACACTTCTAGAGATAGAACCGACCTTGACGTTATAAGAGAAAACCACAAGTTTCTCTGGGAGGACGACGAGGTTGCGGATACGTGGGAAAAGCAATTGGCAAAAAAATATTACGATAAACTCTTTAAAGAATACTGTATATGCGATCTGAGCAGATACAAAGAAAACAAAGTAAGTTATATATTTAATTGGAAAATAAATGTTGTTGTCGAAACTGTTAAATCAGTGCAGCTGTATTTACGTGCGTTAACGGTTTTAAAGGCAACATCGGTGATAATTTATGCGCATTACTCTCCCCTAAGTATTAAGGATGAGATGGGGACGATCCCTCGTGGAACTCAATTGCCTTTTTTGCTACAGAGTCCTTCCTTTGTGTGATGTATCGGGGAGCGCAACAATAGCCATAGTGCCTTTTCGTAGGCTAAATATAGCATGGCATGGCATTCTCCCGCACCGATGCACGGTAGCGCACATCTGCTCGCCACTCCTTGTTTCCTAAATGCACGAAAGATACAGATTTTTTTTTAAATCGGTTGATTTATTTCGTTGTATTTTAAGTTTCTCTGATAATAGATGTTAGTAAATTTATTAGTTGTTTTACAGATAGAAAAATATTAAAGATACCTACTTTTTTATTTCGATCTTGAAGTATTTAAGATTAATTTATCGGTCGCTTATCTATGAATGTGCACAGTCGTGCATATTTTGATACTCATTGTGAGTTCAAAAAATTCTTTGATTAGAATCTTATTCTAAACTTCACTTTGCGCGTCGGTCCGTTTGTTTTGCTTATAGTATTTTATATATTCATATTCAATAAAGTCGTTTTTAAAGCTAACAATATTATATTCGTATACTGAATCTTACGTGAAGGTTTTAAGTCGCAAGCAACTACTATGATTGAAAATTGGCAAAAATAAAACAAAAACTTTAGTAAAATTTATTTGTCACGTAATTTTAATAAAAATGAACTATATTATTTTTTTAGTAACAAAAAATGCCGCTTAGATGTTGCAATTATTAGAATAATTTATTAATTAAATATTTTTTTCGAATATTTTATGTATATCAACAATTAAAGCATGTAAAAATATTTAATCTATAAAGGTAGCTCTAAGATGGCGTGTTGAAAGAGAGGTGGTGTTGGGAAAAGGACAATTTCAATGTGGCGAGAAAACGTGTAGCAAAGATCGAGAGCTCAAATCTTGGGAAGTTAATTTCGCATATTTAGAAGATAATGAAAAGAAGAATGCTCTTGTGAAATTACGTAAGTATATTTATACAGAATATAAAATATTTGGACTTTATATAAAAGGTCTTCCCTCCCTCTAAAGAGGTTTTAAGTTTATTCCACCTCACCACTCTACTGCGGTCTTGTGGCAGAATATGTCTATGATGTTTTCCTCGTCGATTAAAACGATTAACGACGAATTAATTGTAAAAAAAAAATTAAAGACATGAATACTCAGTTCAGAATTCGAACTCATGACCTTTAGTTAAGATTTTCGTTTTTTATCCACTAAGCCATCTCGAATCTATCTTAATATTCTATTCATTATATCGGTCATGTATGGATCGGTCTTTATGAAGTGACTGCCTACGTCAGATATTTGAAGCCATAATATGGTTTAGATATCAGTTATACAAAATCTGCTTTAGTAAATTAAAAAATTATTGGTTAAAAAACATTGTTACGGTATTTCTAGAAAGCTATACTAATTAATGAGAAGTTTTTTTGTATAACTGAGAAAAGCTATTAAACAAATATACACTAAACTTATACCCGAAGGTGCAGCGCGTTTCGTAAAAGTTTTTAGTATGTTATATTATATAATAATATATATAAGTAACTGCGCTTCGCAATTTCACCCGTTTTAAATTTAGAATATGAAGCGTGAATTTAATGTTCTTGTTTTAAATAATTAACTACGAACTTTTTTAAATGTATTCTAGAATGTTCGGTATCTCTCATTGATATCAATGACCTTTCATGTACACGATTTGTTGATTTTATTGATAATTACTTGGTAACATTCTACCGCAAAACAGCAATACTTGATATTGTTGTGTTCCGGTTTGAAGGGTGAGTGAGCCAGTGTAATTACAGGCACAAGGGACATAAAATCTTAGTTCCCAAGGTTGGTGGCGCATTGGATATGTAAGCGATGGTTGACATTTCTTACAATGCCAATGTCTAAGAGCGTTGGTGACCACTTACCATCAGGTGGCCCATATGCTCGTCCGCCTTCCTATTCTATAAAAAAAAAAAAAAAACAACAATTTAATAAAATGAATTGTTATAGGTCTCTGTCCGATATGTTCAGAAAAATTAAATTATAAATCTAAAAAACGAGAAATTAAAAGACTTAAAAAGAACCAAAAGAAAAAGAGAAAACACACTGACAAGGAAAAAGATGATAGTGCAAATGAAGAAGGCGAAATCGTACCATCTGAATCCGCGGTAGACGAACCATCTACTTCTGCACAGACGGACGAGAAGATTGGTGATATTGAAGAGTCATTGTGGAAAAAAGGTAATATAACAAATTACAATGATAATTTATTTATATGGCAATAGCAAACTGTCACAAATAAAACATCTTATTGTTAGAATATGTCCAACTAGTTGAAAAGTAATAATCTTCTATGAGATCAATACTTTAAATAGCTTGTACCCGAATCTGTACCCTAACATACTTAGTCCGTATGCTTCACGACTCAATTCTAAATTGAAACTATAACTTGAAATATTTATGACATACAAATACAGTAACAGCCTGTTAATGTCCCACTGCTGGGCTAAGGCCTCCTCTCCATTTTGAGGTTTGGAGCTCATTCCACCACGCTGCTCCAATGCGGGTTAGTATAATAGCCCGATGGCAGAATTTCAATGAAATTAGACACATGCAGGTTTCCTCACGATGTTTTCCTTCACCGTCAAGCACGAGATGAATTATAAACACAAATTAAGCACATGAATATTCAGTGGTGCTTGCCCGGGTTTGAACCCACGATCATCGGTTGAGATTCACGCATTCTAATCACTAGGCCATCTCGGCTTTTATGTTTATATTTGTTTGTAATTACATATTACTAGACTAGGCGTTCGTTAAGAATCTTTAACTACATTATTTAACAGCTAAGGACATGCAAATATTTTGACTTAAATTATAAATTAAAGTTATTTTAACTTAAATACAAGAAATAAATTGACTATACATGGAATTTATTCGTTATTAATTTATTTCGTTCGCAAAATTGGATACAATGAGGTGGTACATACACGAACGCAATTAATAATTAACAGTATCGTGGGATAGATCCAAATACATCAATAATACAAAAATAACGTTGAACGGTATTTGTTTGCGCTTCTAGCTGTGTGATTCTTCTAGTGTAGCCTTCGATCAACAAGTGTGGCATTGGAATATAAAATATACTCCAATGTCAAGGGGAATAAAGATAACAATACATAGATTTATAAATTCCATTTCCATGATTTGCTTATACCTATGAAATATATATATATAATAATAATAATAATATCCTGGGACATTTTTCATACACGGCCATCTGATCCCAAATTAAGCTTGTACAAAGCTTGTGCTATGGAAACCAGACAACTGATATACTACATATACTACTTTTCTTTTGTAAATACATACTTATATAGATAATTACACCCAGACTAAGGACAAACAGACATGTTCATGCACACAAATGTCTGTCCTGGGTGGGAAATCGAACCCACAACCTTCGGCGTGAAAGGCAAATGTTCTACCAACCACGCCAACCGGCTCGTCAACGTCGTCGTCATAATGTTATATATATATATATGCACTAAACAGATATTGATTAATATCTCTATAAACAACATTACTCCCCGAGAGTATTTTGATGAGCGATCGCATACTAAGGGGGTCTGGTACAGAACAATGCAGCCTAGCCTATGGAAAAGTCTTTGGTTTGATGGTCCCAATATGACCAGGTCTTCAATTGTTACAGCTCTTCGACTTCGTTCCGGACACATTCCATTAAATAACTTTGGTTTCCTTATGGGTAAAACACCCTCACCTAATTGCAGCGTATGTAATATCATAGAAGACACGTATCATGTAATAATGGAGTGTGCTCGAAACGAAGCTGATAGAATATATTTTTTACGTATAATTAATTATTGCGGAGAGGTGGGGGCATGTAACAGTGTCCTCGCTGACCCTCCATCAGAACCAGCGAAAGTTTTGTAAAAGCTAGTGAATGATCTTATTAAGAATGATGTAAACGCTATGACATGAATGATGTAATTAAGCAATGTGAAAAGTTTAATGTTCTGTAAGCACTATGAGGGTGGTATTTTCTTAAAGAAAAAACCCTCTTTAAAATAAATGAATAAAAAAAAAAACATTACTCCCCGTAACTTAATATTTAGTTTAATTTAACTTCCAAAATTTCTATAACAACATCACTGACAGTAAACGCAATTTATTCATTCATAATAAATAACCACAGAATAGTTAAACTTACCAATGATATAATGTTAATTAAAGGTCGAAGTTGTTTTATCTTTACTCTACCTGCCATTAGAATCGACTAGAGGTAAACGCCCAGGCACCGCCCCGCAAACCTGTAGTCTAAATGTAAAAACAAAGTCTTGTTCCTTCAAACGAGGCAGAGGCATCTTGCGGGGTTAGTGCAGAACATTCTTCCCGACTACTGGCCGTCGTCGCGTTTGAACTCTACTACCACTTACCAACATATGGATTGGAGACAATATCCTTCCCAGCAATTATAAAAAAATCACAGATCGCTCAATTCAGGCGTTATCAAATTGTTTTTATGAAATTGTGCCTTCAAATTAAAAAAAAATGCTGTATAATAACTGCTTACTAAGTTCTGTGTAATGAATTTCAGGTGTTCAGGAAGTTGAAGAGAAAACAAGAGAAGAAGAATTTGAAGAATATTTAACAGAATTGCTGCTGTAAGCACGCTTGGTCTGAATATTAAATATAAATACTAATATGGGTTAGGATTAAAAAGTTTTTTTTTGTTAAATTTTATTTTATTTCATGGCAACAACTTTTTGTGTTTGGGTAAAAATTAATAAAAAACGCCTACATTATCAATAACATTACATTTATATAAACAATTCAAACAAATATATATCCAATTGATTTGTATACTATAATACGTTTAATTAAAGAAATTCAATAATTCAGTCAACATAAATATTATTTTCTTTTATTATCATTGTGAGAATTACAATGTAAATAAAATGAAAGATTTTTTGTAAGTAAATAAATAAAATATATTATATAAATATTTTCTAGTACATTTTAAATGATTATATTTTTCCTGAAGTAATTTTAATCTCAACTGTTATATCAAACCATAAACATTTTAATTGATAACAAAAATAATTATTATTTATGTTTAATTATAAACATATGAATCTAAAATTAAAAAAGAAATATAATTCTACGCATAGAGGTGCGTTTCCACTTTTCACTTTGTTTCCACTTGGCATTTTCTGTGTTAGCAACCGTTTGCAAGCATACTGATAGTTACCAAAAATTATTACAATACTCAATATTTGTCGGTATCTTAATTAGATAAACTTGTCACCAATACGTGTTGACAACACAAAAGTTTCCAATTTTCCTTTTATGGAGACGCAACCTTACATTCACAACTTTGATGTCAAGTTTCCGATCAACCTCAAAAGGATGTCCTAACTTGCATTGTATAATTATATTAATCAATTATTATAACCATTGTATAAAACAATTGCATTGTTTATAATAATTATGTCTATACAATACAGTAACATCCTCTTAATGTCCCACTGCTGCGCGAAGGCCTCCTCTTCCTTTTTTGAGGAGAAAATTTGGAGCTTATTCCACCACGCTGCTCCAAAGTGGGTTGGTAGAATAAACATCTAGCAGAATTTCAATGAAATTAGTCACATGCAGGTTTCCTCACGATGTATTCCTTCACTGTCAAGCACGAGATGAATTATAAACACAAATTAAGCACATGATAATTCAGTGGTTTGCCCTGGTTTGTACCCACGGTCCTTGGTTAAGATTCACGCGTTCTATCCATCTCGGCTTATATGTTTATATTTGTTTGTTTTTATAATTACATATTACTAGACTAGACGTTCGTTAAGAATCTCTATGTTCCTTGAGATTTTCAGATAAAATTTTTCTTTCCATTTGAACTCATCTTCCATCCATCTTCAAAGAATATATATTTTTGATAATAAAAATGATATATACGTTTTATTTTTGGCTGTAACGAGTGTTTAAATAATATTTATGACTCTTAAATTGATATAAAGCAACCCCTATGTTTGCATGTTCGGTATTTATAGTATTTTTGAAAAGAAAATAATTCGTGTTCAAAAACTTAATAAAAAAATATAATATGTGTGAAATCGATGCAAGAATTTAAAATCTTATTGCGTTAATATTAAAGTCTATTTTAAGAGTGTCTTCAACTAACATCTATTTTATTACACGCTCTGCTTGGCGATCGATTCATATCAAAACACGTAGCATTGTAAACACAGCAAAAAAATACAAATTTTTATACTTATATATCGCTACACAGTTGACACAATATTAAAGACAATAATAACAGCACAGATATACAGAAAGACGCAAAGGCACAGATAAAAAAAATGAGACAAAACAATTCAGCCGATAATGAGTCTCGTATGTATAAGATAGTAATTAATAGGTATACCACTTATTATATAATATTTGCTGTATTTAAACACGTTCATAGGTAATGTATGAAATAATATTTTTGTCTGTCTGTCGATTTGAATCGAGCTAAGCGTATTTAACAAAAAAAAAAAAGAAAGAAAATATGTATCAATAACAAATTCAAATTCAACAATAATAGCTTTATTAAAACCAGCGATCGAATTCATTTCTACATTTCAAATACATAATTTGTTAGAACCATCTTCGTTAACATTATAAGAGCAATTAATTGACCATACATGCAGATCGTGTATATACAGACACAGTCTGATGAAACCTGAAAAGAAAAAAAATATATGAATATTTTCTAATAATTGTTATATATATATTAAACACATCTTTTTTAATTACATTTTTTTTTACTAATTTCTATTTCTTAGGTCGGAAGGAACATAGTATATAATTTAGTTTTTTTTTTTGTTGTGTTATAGACAAAGAAATCTTTAAAACAATTATTCTAGAATAATTGAATGTTTATACAACATATTTGTATCAGCTCAAATAAAGTACATTTTCACGTTGAAAGGCCGGATGTGTGTGTGTGTGTGTGTGGTGGTGGTGGAGGGAGGGGGGGTGTACCTGCGGTCTACTTGTGCTTGGCGAGGTCGTCGTCGTCGGAGCAGTCCTCGTCGTGCGTGTGCGTGAGGCGGCGCGGCGTCTCGGGCCGCACGTGCGGCACGGAGCGCTCGCCCTGATCACATAGGGAACGGTGTACTACTGGATAGACTAGCCGAGGGTGCATGCCATACATCCGTACCACTAGTAAATTGGATTTTATTATATCTAAGTCACGTTAACACTTTTAAATCCGTACTCAAACCTATTTCGTCCGTATGCTTCACAACTCGGTTTCGAATCATAGAGTATGACTACACCTCCGACGATAACGAGCGCCTAGCTGATAAACTGACTATAAAAAAGTTTTTTTTTTAATTTATTTGGTTAGCAAAACTGGACACAATAAATAAGATTAAAATAATTAATAGTGTCTTACTAGATGTCAAGCATGCAAAAATATAAAAATATCATTCAATGGCGCAAACAAATAGTTTGCGCTTCTTGCCGGACCAATTAATTAAATTATTTGTAGATTTTTTATTTACAAAAGTATTTCATAATAAATTCATAAATTATATATAAATTGCTAAATAACAAAATTACATAGTAGTAAGTAGTAACAGCCTGTAAATGTCCCACTGCTGGGCTAAGGCCTCCTCTCCCTATTTGAGAAGGTTTAGAGCATATTCCACCACGCTGCTCCAATGCGGATTGGTGGAATACACATGTGGCAGAATTTCGATGAAATTAGACACATGCAGGTTTCCTCACAATGTTTTCCTTCACCGAAAAGCACGAGATGAATTATAAACAGAAATTAAGCACATGAAAATTCAGAGGTGCTTGCCCGGGTTCGAACCCACGTTCATCGGTTAAGATTCACGCGTTCGTACCACCGGGCCATCTCGACTTACAAAACTTTGACCAAGTCATGACAAAATTACATAATAAATTCAAAATCAAAACATCACGTTCATCGCGTCATGTACTCGAAAATGTACAATCGTCAATTTTTTGGTATACGGCGTAGTTTTATTAGATGAGTTTGATAGTGAAAGTGTTAACTAATTCGCTTTTAATCTGATTGGTTGATTGCTGCCAATGACGTGATAAGCTACCAATAAACGTCCAGTATTTAAACAGATTAGTAAATCTGACATTGGTCATAATTTCAGAAACTGGCTGTGTGTGTGGTATCTGTAACAAGTTGAATCATTAAATATTTTGTAGTTCTTTCGAGGGGTACCTTTAGATCGGCGCTCTCCGACGTGCCCACCACCTCGTCCGAGGAGATCTCGGCGACGCAGGCCGCGCTCAGAGCGCGCTCAGTGAACGCACGCTGCGTGCTCGAATGTCTCGACCTGGAATTATACAATATTTTAACTAACTTTATGTATATTAAAATAAGTAAGGTTAACACATTTATGGGCGATAAAAACCATAGATCTTTAAAATAAAATAGCTAATCATCTATATGGATTATTGAGCGTGATGCGGGTAGCGGACGTGGGGCGGGTATTGGGCTTGGTGCAGGTAGTAGACGTAGGGCTGGCAGTGTGCGTGGTGCGGGTTGGCGGGGGGCGAGTAGAGCGCTTGGGGCGGGTACTGTGCGAGGTCTGTGTTGTTCGTGTGATGTGGGTAGCGCGCGAGGGGTGGTGCGCGTGGTGCGCGGTACGGACCGGTCGATGGTGGGCGTGTCGACGGTGAAGCGCTGCTCGTGCGCGACGGTGGACTCGTGCGGCATGAGCATGGCGGGCGCTCGGAACATGTAGCAGAACGGGTAGTACATCAGGTTGAGGAACGACGCCGCGTACAGGTCTGCGTACCTCACCACCTGCAATGGACGTTTAAATAAATAATTAATAAATATTAAAATATTAAGTTCATTCAAAAATAATCTCGTAAGACTACAAGCCCAAGCCAAGTCGATCTGGAGTTGAGGCTCGGAATATCGGCATTGTGAGGTAGTAACTAGAGCAACGAGACAGTTAGAGGTGCTAGTGTTATATAACCTGCGAAGAGAAGAACGTTTGCCTGGAGCCGGAGCGGAACAGCGAGCCGAGCATGCCGTACGCGAGGTCCATCTTGTGCGTCACGTCGCGTATCGCCATGCGGAGCTTCGATATGTCGGGCTTCTCCTTCGTGCTCGAGTCCAGATCTCTGCGAACAATTCGAACGAACGATCAATACATTTCTAAACGATACTATTAAGAACTCAGTACAACATAAAGTCAAGATGGTCCAGTAATTAGAACACGTGGATATTCACCGAAAGTTTACAGATGAGAGGATATTACACGAAGCAAAACCCCCCAATAATCCGCGGAATAGACGGTTTGTCAATAAAAAAATAAAACTGCATAAATGTAGCAGAACATGATAATTATAATTATTCTCTAGCCCTTAAAAAATATTTTTGTTTTTGCTCTCATAACAGGTATATTTTGTTCCACTTAGCTCTTTTTTAATTTGGAAACAAGTCGCTGAAGTGTAATAAGTCTATAGATGGTCAACAAGTGTTTTCAGGCCGTATATTAAGGCAGACGGGCAAATGAGCCATTTGATGGTATGACGTCCCTTGTGCCTCATACCGGCTCGCTCACCCTTCACCCCGGAACACACCAATACTAAGTATTGCTGTTTGTCGGTAGAATATTTGAAAAGTGAGTGGTGACGGGCTTGCCCAAAGGCCTACCATCTTGTTAAAGTTTTCCGACTGATTCATGCATGACGACGTATGTCTACTATTTATTCTATAGTTTCGATGTCACTTGAACATCATGGTTGTAACAGGAAAGTCAATTCCATAAACAGCTTCCATCGCACTTATTCTGGTTTGAGCGGAGTTACCATAAACAAAATTCAATTTCGACTATTGTTGATCTTGTTGTTTTTTTTTCTAATATTTAGAATATCGGTTGGATGATTACTTTTGATAAATAAATAATCAATTGTAACCTCTGGACTTTATTATGGAATATAAAATATCTATTAGAATTAAGTCGTTAAACACGTAAATAAAATATTTTATCATTCTCGGTATCATAAAACATGAGTTTAACGAGCGTTCTTGATGCGTTAATTGCAGAAACAGCAGTAAACGTTATGGTTTCTAAACGGTTGTAATGTTTCCTTAAATAAATATTATAATCCTTTTAGTTATAGTCTAGTTACTTAGTAGTGATAAGGTCAACGAGTCTGGGCGAAATGGGGAAATATATATCTTCCCTCATGTTAGTGCCCCCCCCCCACTAATTTCAGCACACAATTGGAGCAATTAGGTATAAGCAAAGTAGCCTTTAGGTGGAGCAAGTAGTATTTCCCAATAAAATTTCATCAAAATCGGTTCAGTGATTTAGCCGTGAAAGCGTAACAGTAACAGTAATTTTCGTATTTGTAATATAATTTTAAGTGATATATATACATACATATGTGAAGAGAAAACTTTGTACCACTTTTTAAGCTCATTGAGCGCACAGAGGAACGTGAGATTTGGAATGACTTAATACTTATAATGTTTATATGGAGAAGTAGTGCAGAAAGTTAATATTTATGGATATTTATGATTTAACTACATTATATTAAATAAAATTAAACATTATTGTTTACGTTCATACAGAAAATGTTAAACACGTCGTCTATCGTTTCTTGTCAAACGTTTTTTGACATTTCATTGGGTATGCTTTTTTATTACCATCATTCGTCATCTATAATTGAAACATTTATGCATAGAAGTTAAATAAAAAATTAAAAAAAAAAAATTGCATGAATTATGAATTAGCAATAAATTACTGTCAAATGTGAGACCTCTTGTAATAATTAATATGTTAAAATAAATGATAAATTAAAATCAAGAATAAAATTTGACAACATCAATCGGTTCCACTTCTTCATCTTTTAAATAGTTATAAATATTTTATAAGCCGTTGTTTGGGAAGCAAAACATACATCGCTTTATCGCTTTAAAAACTGAACTACACATATATACAACAACTTTCAACTTATTTCACTTAATGTAGATATTTTCCGTAACAGCCTGTGAATGTCCCACTGCTGGGCTAAAGGCCTCCTCTCCTCTTTTTGAGGAGAAGGTTTGGAGCTTATTCCACCACGCTGCTCCAATGCGGGTTGGTAGAATTCACATGTGGCAGAATTTCAGTGAAATTAGACACATGCAGGTTTCCTCACGATGTTTTCCTTCACCGTAAAGCACGAGATGAATTATAATCACAAATTAAGCACATGAAAATTCAGTGGTGCTTGCCCGGGTTTGAACCCACGATCATCGGTTAAGATTCACGCGTTCTTACCACTGGGCCATCTCGGCTATATATATAATGTAGATAGGTAGGATGTAACTACTACCATTACCAAAATTATTTGAATGTACTACGTATTACATTCACGCTTTTATTAAATATACGAACGCAATTTAATTTAGTCCGCTCTTGTCAACACGCGAAATAAATTATATTTTGCGTCAGCGGTATTCTATTCATGGAATTGAAATTAATGTAACGTGATTCAAAATACTAAAATACATTAAAGTAAAAACGATATAATTTACTGGCAAGAAACATATATACAATAATTAAGAACATCTGTTATTGTATTAAATAGTATTAAACAAATGCAGCGAAGGGGTTGCCTCGTTGAAAAAAAAAAACGTTTTTAGCAATGTGATAGTGCACCAAAAGAGTGATGGATTTTAACATAACTAAAAATTATTATTAACACAAATTAAGCACATGAAAATTCAGTGGTGCTTGCCCGAGATTTTTATACGCTTACTTTAAGCTAAGATTCTCGTCTTCTAACCGCGGTAACGACCAGGGAAGACAATACAACACGCTAGTCTCATCCAAAAACATTTTTTATCTATAAACGTATGTCACTTTGAATCGATTAGATAAAGTTGAAAAGCCGATGCCGATCCATAAGATCAAATTTATTTAGTGCACATTACGAAAATAATTTACCCACCAATTCTTCTCTCAAGTTTTTTTAATATTTTAATTTGTGCTTTAACAAATAAATAAAAAATAAATAAATAAATAAATAAAGTATGTATATCAAAAAAAACAGTCAGCCATTTAGGAAATTGCTTTATTAATCCTGTGAGACATAGAGAAGGTTCTCGTTGAACAGTTTTATTGTGAATTTACTTGTGGTAGGGCTCGTCTGGGTAGGTACCACCCACTCATCAGATATTCTGCCGCAAAACAGCAGTACTTGGTATTGTTGAGTTCCGGTTTGAAGGGTGAGTGAGCCAGTGTAATTACAGGTACAAGGAATATAATACCTTAGTTCCCAAGGTTGGTGGCGCCTTAGCGATGTAAGCGATGGTTAACATTTCTTACAATGCCAATGTCTATGGGCGTTGGTGACCACTTACCATCAGGTGGCCCATATGCTCGTCCTCCAACCTTTTCTATATAAAAAAAAGAATAATATAAACGCGCTTAATTATTAATCCTATAAAGGTTGGTCGGCTAAACGGCTTATTAGCATTGAGACATTTATTGGCAATTACTACATATTTAGCGACCATTCGGACGTTTAATAACAAACAACGATATAAACTGAATAATAAGATAAATTATAATGATCATTGCGATCACAAAACATCGAAATTACGGAATGATAATGCCGCTAACGAAATGTCGTCCACAGATAAATAATCATATACATATATGGCTATATATAACAGAAACGTATGTAATTGGATCATCGTATGTGTTGTGGTGAAAATGATAATGTACTAACATTGTAAGGACGTAGGAATTATTTTACACGTAGGTTTTAATATACGACTAATATTGGCAAAGATAATAGACCAAAATATCCAAAGTTTCGTATTTAAATCAAACTATCATTTTTACTATTGGGACTGTCTGATTATAATCTAACATTTATATTACTGTGTTCCAATTTCAATATTGAGTAAACAAATATAACGGGCATAACATGATAAGAGATTAAAGTTGTAATTAATGATTATTCTTGCAGTTATAATATTCATGGACAGAATGGGTCAAAAATACCATAAAAAAGGTATATATATATATATATATATACCTTTATATTATATTACCTTTTAGGTATATATATATATATATATATATATATATATATATATATATATATATATATATCAACAAGACAAACAGGCTTAGCAGGATAGCAGACCAGCAGGCTAGCAGGACCAACGGCTTTACGTGTTTGTAAACTGAACTGAACTCTTTCCGGTCGTGTCGGATTGCCGTCCCATCGGATAATGAGAGTTAGGGAAAGAGAGTGCACATATGTTTGCACACTCACTTGTACTATACCTCCTGCGTAGTTGGCTAATCTCTCTTGAGATTGGCCGCCGTAGCCGGAATCAGTCTGGAGGACACTATTATTGTATTATATATATAATGATTTTTTGTGGTACTAAGTTCTCAATTGACCAATTCTGCCCATAAATATTGGAAATGCAAGAATAATCATTAATTACAACTTTAATCTCTATTATATTATGCCCGTTACACTTGTTTATATGTATATCCCTCTAATTAAACGTACATCTTGTGTTAGGAGTGGAGACAATTGCCCAAGAATTTAGAATCGAAACTGCCACTTATATAGCTACGCGGTCCGTAAGCCATTGCGCCATTAACGCTTAACCCATATATAAATAACAATTTACTCACTTGTACATATCCCCAAGTTGTATATCCAGGTTTTGCAGCTGAGCGAACAGTTGACACTTGTCGGTCCACACGTGTAGCTCCTGAACCAGTTCAGGTACTATTAAGAATGTCCGCCAGCCGCCTATCTTCTTGGACTTAAGGATATCGCCGAATATATGGTCGCCGATGTAGAGTACGTCTTTACCCTTTGCTCCTATGAGCTCGGTGAAAACATCACACGAACCTTGAAAGAGAAGAAGAATAATAATGAATTTAATTGTGACACTATGATATATATAAAAATTTGGCGTGGTAATAGCGCTCTGTGCAAGCCAGCCTGGGTAGGTACCGCCTACTAATCAGGTATTTTACCGACAAACAGCAATAATTAGTATTGTTGTGTTCCGTTTTGAATGGTAAGTGAGCCAGTGTAAGTGCAGGAACAAAGCACATAATATCTTAGGTCTCAAGGTTGGTGGCCCATTGGCGATGTAAGCGATGGTTAACATTTCTTACAATAATAATGTATATGGGCGTTGGTGACCACTTATCACCAGTTGGCCCATATGCTCTTGCGCCTAACTATTCAATAATAATAAAAAAACACACACAATGTTTCGAGGGACATGATAATTATTCGAGATCTAGAAAATAATAGCGTTTTTAATGTCGGCAAAGTTATTATAGAACTTACTTTAGAAGTAAAATTGAGGATTTGAGAAGTTTAACGTAAAAATCTTTTATTATAAATAATAAATCTAAAGTTTGTGTATGTCTATCATCTTTCATTGGAATACAGTAAAGATTTCCTTCAGGGATATGACTCGGTTACATCGATTTGGAGGTATACACAGGCAATCTTGAAATTTATATTACAATAATTGACGAGCCGGTTGGCGTGGTTGGTGGATGCTTAACTTTCACGCCGAAGTTTATGGGTTCGATTCCCACCCAGGACAGATATTTGTGTACATGAACATGTCTGTTTGTCCTGAGTCTAGGTGTAATTATCTATATAAGTATAAGAAATGTAGTATATATAGTATATCAGTTGTCTGGTTTCCATAGAACAAGCTTTGTACAAGCTTAATTTGGGATCAGATGGCCGTGTGTGAAAAATGTCCCAGGATATTATTATAATTATATATTCTTACAAATGATTCCTACTGTATTATTTTTATTATATTTGCCGAAACGGAAGTTTCCGTAACGCTGAGGCTGTACAGATAAGCGATGAATAAGAACACTAAATTGATAAATAAAATAATTCCCCGTATCATGTGTTATCTGGTCGTAAATGTCTCATGAGCTGTTCTTAATGGGAAATGATAAGATATTACTCAATATCCTATGTGACATTTTTATTGGCATGTATGTTGAGACTGCAAGAAATATTGCCAGTGTAATTTAATAACGAGTGTGCGAATGACAAATGAAAATAATAAAAAAAAAAACGGTATTTTAAATAACAAATTAAAACTTAAATTGGTTTTCAATTAATTGTAGTTTATGTATCGTCTGGATTTTGTAAAGAGATTTGGTATTTACTGATCTATCTCTTTCGCCTCGCGAAGAACGAGAAAGAGTATTCAAAGCTGACTGCCAACCTTCACTAGTCGAAGTGGCACTCGAAGAAGAAGAAGATCTATCTTTGAATTATTCAGAAATTAGACCATTGTCTAGTAATTGAATATCCATAATTTCTAACAAATAACCTGAATACATTCATGGAATGTCATTTTAGGAACCTTACCTCCTGAGTATACAAGTCCCTCGTGCAAGGGTCCGACATGATGGCCCATCTTCAAAGCGCCCGTGCGTGTGTCCACTTGGCGCAGTGTCGTCCCCTCGCCGAAGAACAGCGGTTTCTTTGCGTCAACCACTATCCAGTCGAAGTATGTCTTCCAGTTTCTGTGCGGCTCGCCAGGCTGAAAAACATTTAATTTATTTACAAAAGGTAGGCAGGCAGACTAGCAAATGGACCACCTTGTACTCCTGGTTTATCGGACCTGGTGCAGCGTCATCGCTTAGTATAGCAATATGTATCTATCTTACTTCAGTCGATACGTAGTCAGTTAAGAGGGTAGAGTGAGATTAATAATAATAATAATAATTAGGACATTATTCACACACGGCCATCAGATCCCAAACTAAGCAGAGCTTGTACTATGTAAACCAGACAACTGATACTACATATACTATTTTTCTTTTGTAAATACATAATTATATAGATAAGTCTTTATATAGAAAAGATTGTCTTTCTACAACCTCTGGTTCACCACCATGATCACCACGTATTACAGTTATAGCCTTAGTGCATATAATATTGCGTGTGTAAGTGTAAATCATATTCATTATCTAAAAATAAGTCCTTAAGAATGTGGCCATTGAAATCCCGCCCCCTTGCAACTCGAAAAATAGCTAAACAATATATTTTTTACGCGTGAAATTCTTATTCGCACTTTGGTGCTACATCTATGGACCGACGCTGTCCGTTGTTATGAAAATGTGTGATACGAATCGAATCTAATACGACAACGATTATAATTATTGGTAATCCATGTTTACACATAAAACTGACAAATGAACACGTAAAACGTTAACCTTTAAATAGTATTTGCACGAGAAATACAAACACTTATGCGATTATGATGTAGGCGAGATGTAAACATTATTGACACAGATCTTCGACTTCAAAGACGTTTACATTCGACGCTGCCATTCCGTGAACGATTTTTTTCCCCTATATTTCTAACTAGCGGCCCACCCCGACTTCGTCCGTTGAACAATTATCTTTTTTACGCTAATATTGACTTTCATAGGAAGAAAATTGACGACCTTGGGTTACATTATTGCAAGTTTCGTAGGGATCTCTTTAAAAAAAAAAATATAGTCTATGTTACTTGTTGATAATGTAGCTTTCGATAAGTGAAAGAAATTTTAAAATCGGTTTATTAGATTTTGAACTTATCCATTATAAACAAACATACAAAAAAATCTTTCTCTTTCGAAAAGTATTATATTATATGAAATTTAATCTTTTTTCCAAATAAAATTTAACTTGCAATGTTTGTTAGTTTTTTTTAAGTCAAATCTTGCAAACCGAATTAGAACTAGATCCCTTTAACCTACTTCCTTTAAATTTCATATATCGGTTCATTACCGATGACAACATTTTCAGGATATACGTGACCTGACTGTGCATCCATAACTGGCTTCAGACGAGGGAATTCTTCAACCGTCAACATCATAAGTACAAAATGTTTTATATCATTTTTATTTACTGTCAATTTATTTATATGGAACTTACGTAATGTCGGCTTAGAAATAGATATCGCATATCGGCATTTAATCCACATTACTACATGACGTAAGCGGCGGTAACCCTCCCACGTCACTGTTACCATTTTATAGTCGCTCGTTTGAACGGAGAACTAAAAACTATACTATACTGACTGTTCTCCGCGACTTCTGTTATTTATATGCCTATTTATTTATCAATGTCTCGGGCTGTAGACGATACGTTCCGTGGTTTAGTATTAACAGACATACAGACATATAAAGTTACTTTTTAATTTTATTATAATAATTAATATTTAATAGTAGGTTTATAGCGAAACTTTTAGTAACAAAAATGTTTGTTAGAAATATTCAATATAAAACCGTGTAACAATTATCTCAAAAATATATATCTTCTAGCAGAGTAAGTAATGAGTTTGTTATTAAGTTGATCTAGGTAACACAAAATAACCTATTATATACATTATAAATATAAAAGTATATAATAATGCCTGAACCTCGAAAATTATCGAACATATTATATTGCCTTTTACACATTGCAATTCGAAGCAGTCGTGTTAGAAATATCACGAGTTATTTAAATAATTGTGTGAAAACTTTGAATAGCAATTACAAGGAATAGATCGGTTGGCGAATTTTTATATCTATACTTATAAAAAAAATGTCTGTTACGTTTTCGCGGCTAAACCACTGAACCCATTTTGATGAAATTCGGTGACGCAAGCTTGAACCACATGGACGTTAAGGATACTTTTTATTCCTAATACCTAACAGGCCCCTCTCAAAATGGCGGACGAAAACCAGTTATATATAAATGAATCAAACGCAATCTTGGCGGTTGGTGAACCAACTCTAAGGATTTATTTACAAAACGCCAGTACGAACGCGGTCGTACCATCCTTTCGTAATCACACCGCAAGTCATCCAAGGTTTGAATAACAAAGTTATTATTTTAACACTTACACTAATTGACAAGTCGAGATGGCGTAATGGTTAGAACGCGTGAATCTTAACCGATGATCGTGGGTTCAAACCAGTGCAACCACCTGAACCAACTGAATTTTCATATGCTTAATTTGTGTTTATAATTCATCTCGTGCTTGACGGTGAAGGAAAACATCGTGAGGAAACCTGCATGTGTCTAATTTCATTGAAATTCTGCCACATGTGTATTCTACCAACCCGCATTGGAGCAGCGTGGTGGAATAAGCTCCAAACCTTCTGCTCAAAAGGGAGAGGAGGCCTTAGCCCACTAGGACATTAACAGGATGTTACTGAACTAATTGACACACAAATTGACCATTTGACGAATCGAGGTGATCATTACGTAAAATTGTTTGTAAATATTTCTCTTCGTCCATTTTGAATAATAATTATGTGTCCTCATTACATACCGTTATTATATATATATATATATATATATATATATATATATATATATATATATATAACATTAAATACCAAAGTGCCTAATAATACTAACTCAACACACACGATATTCAAATGAACGTTATACTTATAAAAAGTTTAGAAAATTTAGAGAAAACTCCACATGATCATCTTTAAACGAATGACAATACTTTTTAAAATGAAAAATTAATTATATTTAGTGTCTATTTAATTATTTTGATTGATCAAACCGGTTAAAAATTTTGTTGCAAGATTTCAGTCACACATAGAAACGAGCGTTGTTATATACACTCTACATCAATGCATTATACAAAATAAAACGAATAACTAATATTATAAATACGAGAGTAACATAGTATGTAACGCTTTCACAACTAGAACACAAACCGATTTTGATGAAATTTAGTATGAAGCAGGCTTGAATCCCGAGAAAGAACATCTTCTTAAGGAGCTTTATTTTTTATATAAAAAAAAATAATTAATTAATAATTATCATTCTGACCGGGAGCTTCACTGGCGTGTGTCGCGTAAACCAATAGTATTACAATACAAACGGTTTATGTACCCTTATTATACATAATGGAGCAAGTATACTTATTGGTGGTAGGGCTTTGAGCAAGCTCGTCTGGGTAGGTACCACCCACTTCATCTAATATTCTACCGCAAAACAGCTGTACTTGATATTGTTGTGTTCCGGTTTGAAGGGTGAGTGAGCCAGTGTAATTAAAGGTACAAGTGACATAACATCTTAGTTCCCAAGGTTGGTGGCACATTGGCTATGTAAGCGATGGTTGACATTTCTTACAATGCCAATGTCTAAGGGCGTTGTTGACCACTTATCAGGTGGATCATATGCTCGTACGCCTTCCTATTCTATAAAAAAAAAGTATAAACCTACCTTCGCGCCGTATGGGAAATCGAAGAGGTAATTCATAATCTTGTCTGTGAAATTGTAATCGCTGTTCGTGAGAATGAACAATTTCGCGCCACTCTCCCTTATCCGAGACAGGAACATGGGTAGCCTGTCGTCTTTCTTCAAGTAGAGATCCAGATTTTCCGTGGTCTTCTTCTTCAAGTCGCCGTGTATGTGGACGTAGTCGACCGCGTTCCTCACATCTTGGAATATTGATTTGAAAGACATTGCGAGGTCGCCGCATCTTACGCCCGTCTTTTCTCTGAAATAATATCAGTCACGTACCAATCCATATTTAACCTATTTAATCATTTCTTTGACAATCAACTTAGATGATAATGAAGCCCTGGCTGGAATTGATTGTTCTAGGCTAATGGAATATTGCTATCCATAAAATACAAAAAAAAATCCTTGCTGTATAAGAATTGAATAATACGGAGGAGCTATGGGCAGAGTTCATGTGTTCACACAGAGCGCGACTACTTGAAAAAAAAGCTTACCCAACCAGGTTTTGCCGCTCAACTTAGCCCCTAACTGGCCATTTTAAGACATTGGTTACATGACATAACAAATTTAAGTCCAGTTATTTTCTAACAGATATAATTTTGTATATAACCTTATAAATACATATGTACATATAAGTTACTTCTATGAATTTTAAAACACAGATGGCCTATATGTAAATCGTGACGAAGGTATCACGTACGCTTGGAAGGGCACAAACTTAGACAGATTCAATATTCATACTGAATATTAAAACATAACACTTCATAATCTTTACTAATATTATAAACGCGAAAGTGAGTTTGTTTTTTTATTTGTTACGCTTTCACATCTAAACTATTTAACCGATCATCATGAGATTTTGCATACACAGAGATACTTTTAAGATCATAGGCTACCTAACGAAATCCCACCCCCATCACCTTCACACGCAAACCACTTAAACTAATGTAATCATACGATCAAATACTCTAAACAATTCTAGCGTTTGCAGTTAATCTAAATTCAAAATGGCGACTAAATATTGCGTCCAAATTCGAATATTCAAAAAAAAAAACGGTATGAATTCGGTTTATATATTTGTAATGACAAAATCAATTGAGCAAGTAATAATCACTCTCACCTGGTATACTGCGGCGTGTTCGTGAAGAAATCTATGAGGCACGCTATCAGATACGTCTCCGGTAAATTAAATAATGTATTCAACACGTAGACTCTTGATTCGTCGAGTGTTAAAAACTTATTAGGATATAATTCATATACTTGTGAGCTGAAACAAGTCATCTTGTTTAATATGAACACCAAATGATTAAAAAGCAGTTCTGATATTATGACATTAAAAAAATGGATGGCATTTTCATTATGAATGAAGATGATTTATGTCTCCATTCGGCCATTTTCGAGGAAGACTTGCCAACTGCGCAGGACATATTGTATTGCACAAAGGGCTTTTTCGTACTTTCCAGAGGCTTGGGACGGTACACACTGCCTATTGGATAAAACTCCGGTCTAACGAGAGTATCTCAGCGGAAAATACCAGATTCGAACCCAGGACCGTTGGAGCTGCATAGGCTAGTCAGAGATCACCGAGGCAGTCATTACGAACAAACTTCATAAGTCGAAAATATTTCTTAAGAAAGTAACATATAAATGAAGAGAGTCGTAAATATATTGAAATATCCCAGAGCCATGAAGCGTAAAGCACACTCGTTATGTGTGCAACATTTAAATATATAACCTAAATTATAATTTAATTATCACAGATTAAAAATACTTACTGCTTTAGAAATTCAAATCCATGCACGCAGACTAGAATGTTACCGTAGGCATCTACTTTCAACAAGTTACCATAAAGCGTGTCGAACCATAGACCTCTAAAATAAAAAAAAATACATTAAAATCGTCAATCAATTATTAAAACGACGTCATAAAAAAATTAATACTAAAATTTTACATGTTTATAAATTTAACTCTTAGTATCAGAAACTATATTTTAGAATCTATTGTTTATTTAAAAAAAAAGTTAAAAGAAACATTGGTTATAAGCCAACCGACGTTTAATTTCTTTATTCATACATATATATATTTTTTTCGTTTTAAATTACTTTAAGCCAAGATTTGACAACTACGATACTTTTCTACTTCGTTTTCGAAAGTAGCACAACTGTAATTTTAACTCGAAGACCATAATCTATGTGACCATAGATTATGTAAACAACAAAACTTTTCATGAAATTCGATTGAAACGTTTCAATCATTCGGACACCACAAATAAATTGCCTAATCCTGCTATAGTATATATATATATATATATTATGTATTATGTATTAATTCATTCTTTAACTATGTAAAACCCGTATGTTTCGATATAACTTGATGCCATAACACATTTTAAATCTAAACAAAACTAAGTACAAAAGACATAAATTGCTTATTGCGATATTCCTTAAAGATATTTCCTATATCAAATCCTATTTACCTGAGAAGGTAAAATACAAATGTAGACAAAAATTAAGCAGTTTAATCCTTTTGTACGGGTTTTTAGAATATAATTCTACTAACAGGAAAATTAAGTGTTCATATTATTGAATAAACATGTCGACCATATCTAGATAAAAAAATTAGTATCAAGAAAATATTTTACAGCAGTAATTATTATCTAAATTATTTAGGTGTGAATGTATAACCGCTTTTGTGTTTCACAATAAAAAAAAAACAACAACATCGATCACAATCTCATATAAATTTTAAATTCATTATTAAAAATAACTTCCAACTAGCGCCTTCCTTATACATAAAAAACTTTCAAATATAAAATGTATATATTAGATTTGTAAATAGAATGTTCTGTTATATTTTAATGTCATAGGCAACCTTGCTATGTCTTGTACAACTTGTTGCTACGTTAGATAAATTAATTCAAGGTGATATATAAATAATTTAAAAGATTAACGACTTCGTCGTTTTACATCATGTGCAATACATTAGTAAATAATAAGTGATTGCAATGAAATTTTCCCAAAATATAATAAACGAAACAATGGAAAAATTCACGTTTACGTATGCCGGCGAGACTGTGGCGCTGTCAATGATTTAGATTATAGAATTTAAGACGAGAGTGATAGCAGACTTTTGTTGCTATGTCACTCTGGCAAAACGTCAAACGGTCAGCCATATATCGTAGTTGGACGACATCGACGGATCGGCGTTAATTTTAATTACGTTTGAATTATTCTTTGATTTTTAATTATAACATAAGATGGATTTACTTAATGGAAGAAGTTTTACCTAATGTCTCTACTGATACGCCCGTATCAGAAGTGGGATGTAACCAAAATGAAAATCAACGTGAATATTAGAATAACGATATTGAAAACTAAAAATGGCGCTCACATGGAACAACAAAAGTTTTTTTTTTCTTATTTAATTTAGGGAACGTTTATATTTGTTTTATAGATCAACATATTTAAATAAAGAACACGTTCTATTCTGCAAAATATTATTGAATAAATTGATTATCACGAACTTGTATCAACGCTATCTATCATTTGATCGATTCGACAATGGCGGCGGGAAATGAATCCACCATAGTAAAATAATTCCTAAAGAGACTTCAGTTCAGTCAGGCAGGAAGTCTTCCAGTTTTTTTTATGCAGTTAACACACTGCTCCGACCTCAAATAAATAATAAGTGCTAGCTAATAATAATAAATATTAAAAAAATCATACAAAATAACAATTTATAAATAATATATTTTCGTATAGCAACATTAAGACTCACCTGACAGGGAAGGAGGGATCATATTCAAATTCTAATATTTCCTGTGGGTATCCTTTGTGAACTAATCTTTCTTTGGTTAAATTAAAACCTAAGTTTTCATATTGCGGCGATTTATATTCTGAAAATAAATAAGCGAATTTAATATATCATCAGTTTGTGTAGTAATTGTTAACCAAATTCAAAAAGGAGGTTCGATATTCAAAGCATATTTTTTTTAATCGGTGATTAGTTCAAAACAAAAAGTTCGTATTTCATTTAAAAAAGTTTAGCCCGATCTCGAACAATTCAAATACGTATTGTTGTTTACACAATGACCTTGGTCTCGTATCATATAAAGTTGCTGCGGTCGAGACAACCGCGATAACATAATCCTATCGCGTCAAAGCGCTGACGAAGCTTTCTTTGTACGAAAGAAAAAACGTCGTCAGAGGGTTCCAAGAATAAAAAATATAAATATACTTAATTTAAATATGATCTCGCAAACACTTGAAGTTTCATGCTAAAGAAACTGTTGGCAATATTCGTTTGTTAACTTTTTATGTTCATTGCAGAAGCTACTGTCACCAACGCGTGCTGACAACAAAAAAGTTGTCAATTCCTCTTTTTATAGATAAAACAGAACAATTGCGGACCAGCACCGCTCTTGTTTCATTGTTTTTAAGGATAAATCAATCGCGGAGATGCGGATTTCAAGACGAATTTCAGATTTTGACCTTTTTGCTAGTCAGAAGTTTAAATATTTTTTAGATAAGCGGCATGTGAATTTAAAATTATTGCAAATTAGTTAAATATGTCCTACATTTTAGCAAATTTGAAAACAAATCATCAAGTGAATGGACGCCATAAAAGTTTTCATTTTCCGTTTTAATGAGGAATAAATCCATTATTAGTTTCGCTTTGAGTGACGTGCCCTTGAAGTTGAAACTCAAAGCGATTCGGCATTTCCTTTACTGAAGGTAATTTAAAATATAAGAAAGATGTAAACATTTTTAGTCGTTTGAAACACATTTTTTATATGAAGGGTCACCTCATGGTAATCATTGGCGCTGTAAGAAATACTAACCGCTCTTTTTACATTGCCAATGCAACCTTGGGAACTAAGATTTTATTTCTCTTATGCCTGTAGTAACTGGCTCAATCAACGTTCAAACCGGAAAACAACAACATCTGATGAGTGGGTGGTACCTACCCAGACGAGCTTGCACAAAGCTCTACCACCAGTAAATTCACAATAAAACTGTTCAACGAGAACCTTCTTTATGTCTCACAGAATTAATAAAGCAATGTCCTACATGGCTGACTGTTAAAGCAGAAATTAAAATATTTAAAAAAACTTGAGAGAAGAATTGGTGGGTAAATTATTTTCGTAATGTGCACTAAATAACTTTGATCTTATGGATTCTATCGGCTTTTCAACTTTATCTAATCTAATTTAAAGAGAAATACGTTTATAGATAAAAAAAATTTTTGGATGAGACTAACGGGTTTTATTGGATCTAGCCAAACGGGCTTCAACCACATACAGCAATAGAAAGCTATGCTATCCCTGAATATTTTGTTAAAAATAAGAATTTGGAAGAAACGATCATATACATAAGTTCTATATATAATGCAAATATAATATCAAAAGAGTTTAGCATATGTTATATCAAGTGTAGCTGTTATTTTTTACGAGTTAACTCAAACATTTACGTAATATTTTCCAACCCACATCAATCACGCGACCTCAAACTTGTTTCTGACTCACGATAAACTCGATCGGAATTTTACCAAATGAATACATCAAAAAGAAACTAAATCACTCGATTTTGACAACAGACTTAATATGTTAACATATCGTCGTACATTTTAGGAGGTATTCATAGATAGAAAATGAAACGAGTAAATATTGATCGACTTGAATTGGGAAATTAGTTTTATTACAAAAATGCATGTTTGTAGACGTATTTATTTCCGAACACATGACGCAGTGTCTGTCCGGTTTATTTGCTAGTTGGCTATAGACACATATTTCAGATATAAAAATACATACATAGTAATCGATATTAATTAGTATATAATATATAGTTACTGTAAAAGATAAAGGTACTTTTTTCAGGTAGTGTTTACTAGTATTAAAGAGATCAACATCCAGGCTTTACTTGTATCATCAGATCAACTGGTGATACCAAATTATCATATAATCCAAAACTTTTAATTGTGGTGTTGCCTGAAGAACAAGCTATCAAACTCTACTCTGATATAAATATACACCAAAGGCACGGGCGTGTTGCCCGTCTGTTGAGGCTGCAAGACAATATAATAAAAAATATATTTACATATACATGTATTGTCATCCCAATTAGGTATGCTTACAAATACGATACGACGAATGTAGATTTTCTAGATTTACTTGCATTATGGCTTAGTTATAGACTCGTATTGCTAATTATGATGTCCCTTCTGGCCGATTAGGGCCATGGCGTATGGCCAATCTCTAGGCAACTGCGCAGGATATAAGGTCCTCCAGACAGATTTCGGCCACGACGGCCAATCTCAAAAGAGATTAGCCAACTTCGCAGGATATAGTGTAGTGCACAAGCATGTTTGCAAACAAAGGAGCACGTACTCTCTAATCCGATGGGACGACAAATGCGACACGATTGGAAAGAGTTGAAGCGAAAGTCCACCGGCTTTAAGTACTTTCCGAGGCACGAGATTGTACATACATAGTTCAAATTTGCTCCGGGTACTTATAATAATTTTTCGACAAAAAAAACCAGGACTTCTGGTTTTGCGACCTTATATCTAGCCATTAGACCAGTGAGGCATTATTGCAAATATAAAGTGTGGAACAACCATCTTTATAATTGAAATAATTAAAAAAAACGTTTTACAAAAATACGATGAATCAAACGTAAGTCGTTATAATATTCTTGTTTCTCATATACTACTAGCAAAACCTTGCATCGATCGATTGCAAAGTGTACCAGTTGATTTGCTGCAGCGCCGTTTAGCGGCAAGTTACAAGTACATTGTATTGTAAGCTTTCACCATGAAAAAATGCACACGTATGTGTGATAACTTTCATGGTGCTTAGTAAATATGGTTAAACGGTTTAATAGTTACATATAAGGACTATCGAATTAGAAATCTACATATCTATATATATATATATATATATATATATATATATATATGTCGATTTCTAATATGTATATATGATTGATGAAAAAGAGTAACTAGTAAGTTATTATTACTTTTTAAATAAAATAAGTTGGCGGACCCGACATGTGGGCCAGCCTGATAATAAGTGATCATCACCACCCACAGACATTGGCGTTGTAAGATATATTAACCATTCCTTACAAGACCAATGCAGCATCAACCTCGGGAACTATCTTATGTCCTTTGTGCCTGTATTTACACTGACTCATTTACCCTTTAAACCGGAACACAATAATACTAAGTATTGCTGTTTGGCAGTCGAATATCTTTTTTTTTTTATAGAATTGGAAGGAGGACGAGCACAGCGAGAGAGGCCACCTGATGGTAAGTGGTCACCAACGCCCATAGACATTGGCATTATAAGAAATGTTAACCATCGCTTACATCGCCTTGGGAACTAAGATGTTATGTGATGTGATTACACTGGCTCACTCACCGTTCAAACCGGAACACAACAATACCAAGTACTGATGAGTGTGTGGTACCTTTACATACGGGCTTGCACAAACCCCTTCCAAGTTAACTGGTTCTTGTAGGTGCAATGAACATTCTGAACCGATAGTAAAATAACTTATGTAACTATAGTGGTTACTTAGGTGCGTATAAAGGTTCGAGGGTGGTTCACAATACCCTAGGAACCCTTCCTAGAGAATAGAGGCGGAGGCCGAAACGACACGGTAGCATGCGAAAGCGATCCCGTGGCGCTCCTCGTTAAGACCGAAAGGGTACCGCTGGTTTTTTAGTGGGTATTCCGATGTTCGGGGCGCACTTGGCGTCTTGGACACCGGCTAGCCCCATATACCACCCCACTGTTCCCGTTTGGGAAACGCGTAACGCGTTTTTCAAGCGAAAAACAAGAAAGATAAGTAGAGGTTACTTTTAATTTATCTTGTAAAATGACGGTTCAGTTTACGTTGTGAGAGCATATTTGAATAAAGTATATTTTTGATTATATATCGTCTGAATTTTTTTATATATATTACGTATATTTGAATTTAACTTTTTTTTTATTTATGAAACGGTTTTGATTATTCTTTTAGTGTTAGGTTCAGTAAACTAAGGTGGTCTCCCGTTTCATTCGTTACATTGTTGAGTACTTATAAACCGAGGTCAAAAAATGAGGAGGATCTTAATTCGGTTGTATTTTTTTATATTTGCACAACTCCGTCGCTTATAAATCCATTTGAAAAATTCTTTTTTCGCCCGAATATACTTTTTCCATTTGGTGTCGTTTAAATTTGACGAAAAATTACTATCACTAACAGTTGAAAAAATACGTTGAAATTTTTGAAAGTTGAAATTTTTTATGGGCTAGAATTTTCTTTGAAGTCGATTTCTTTTGTACATATATGCAATCCAAAAAAACCACAAACAATACTCACCCGCCAATGTGTAATCCATATCGAATCCGTAAAACTTAACATTTTCTAAATGTAGTGATCTGTTCACGAAGATTCTGGAACAAAAACAAAAATTGATCAGTAACGAAATTATAAACACTTTAGTTATTACATCAGTATAAAGCGCTTATAAAATAAAATAAATACGTATGTCACCTCGTTGTACAATTACTATAAACAAAATAAATCGTGCGCACTTTGCTCAAGATCAGCCGAGTCTCGATTGGCACAAGCGCTGGATAATTTTATTTATATATTACATTAAATCTAGATTACAAATTGCACGAAATAAACAAAACAAATTCATGTATGCTTGTATAAAAACAGCCGAGATGGTTCAGTGACTGGAACACGTTCAATCAAAGATCGCCGGTTCAAAACCTCGTGAGAGCCGTTTACTTGCTTAATTTGTATGTATATAATTCATCCCGTGCTCGGCGTTACAGGCAATGAACCCGCATATTGCTAATCAAATTCTGCTACCTCTGTATCTATGAACTCGTATTAGAGCAGCATGGTGCAATAAGATCCAAGCCTTTTTTCAAGAAGACTCAGCAGTGGGACCTTTACGGATTTACTTTAATTATTATAATATTATCCGATCTACACGAAAATATAATGAAAGAGTTAATTAACTTAGTATGTAGTATATAAAAAAATCGCGTACATACAAACATATGAAAGTAAAAAAGACGAATTCTTTTTTCAACTCGTTTAAAAATCTTCGGCCAATCAATACGAATTAAATCGTCAGGCCAAAGCGTTAAACAGCGACCACTTCCTTACAGTCGATCTTTGTACATAAGAAGTACGACACGTACGCTTAATAATACACGCGATCCAAATAACTGTCAAATTCGCCGTCATGTTCGAAAAGTTTGAGAACAAACACAAGTGTTTTCTTTTTCTCATTACGCGTAGGCATTATATTCGCTATCTCTTTCTACGTTAACAAATGTACTGTACATAGGTACTTATAATGACGTTTTGAAGTATTATTTTGATTGTTACCATTGAGGAAGTTGAATGGACAATTTTCTTTTATCTACCTTACATTCAAAAAAATAATTTTTAATTTTATTTTACAACATAATTTTTGAAACGTTAATAATTTTATTTTAAAATGCACATAGCTATATCTATGTATAATATTAATTTGATTCTTAGTCGATATTTTCATAATATCGTGTCTTATTGTATATTACTTTGGGGTAACTTCAGTCATAGAAACTGTATTAATACTTAAAAAAAGAGCTGTTTCGGTTATTTACCTTCATGGTGTTCCATTCTTAAAAATGTTTATTTACAATTACATTATATTTACAGCAATACTTAAAGATTTTGATAGAAACATTGACAAGCATTGTTTGTATAAACAGAGCACTAGAATTAAAAAACAAACACCAAAATTCCGCCTTCGGAAAGTCAATTCTTTATATCTCGGGCAAGTTGCTCACTTATATAATAAAATTGCAGATGCAAAACCTTTGCCAATTAATTAATTCAAATGTTAAAAAACAATTAAAAATACATACGACATTATAATATTTATTTATTTATTAGGGAAACATACAGCATATCGTATATTACAACTTAATATAATAATCATATTTTAACACTTATGCCAGTTAAGTTTCCACTACTGTTTTAACAGGGAAGTGGACTAATTTTGATGTTACATAAAATATAACTATTTATGACAAAGTAAAATTTTAACGTAAATCTGGTTATGGTTAATTACTAATAAGTATTTTTCACAAGATTATAAAATTTACTTAAACTATTTTTAAACAGATCAATGTGGTTGTATTTTCTATTATGACTATTACAAGATCTTTATATGTAATATATAAAGCTTTTATTCGTTGATTTTCATGCAGGATATAATCTAATTGTATTTAATTAGTATACCTATTTAATAAAATTGATGAAAAAGCTTCGCTACTGAGTTTCTTCTGTTCCTCTCGGTAGAATTTTTAAACCAAACCGACGGGAACATAAAATTTACTATCGTAAAGTGGCGATTCAAAAATTATTTTAAATGCCAACTTGTATAAAGTTTTTTCGTTTGATGTAAGAAATGATAGACGAATAATTTCCAAGATCAGAGCGAAGTGTCTGAATTTATACACTCGACTTCTTTCGAAATACGTAATATTATTTAAATATTGAAAAATCCGAAATGGCCCAGTGCGTAGTAAGAGCGTGTGAATCTTAACCGATAATCGTGAGTTCAAGCCCGGGCAAGCACCACTGAATTTTCATGTTCTTAATTTGTGATGATAATTCATCTCGTGCTTGACGGTGAAGGAAAACATCGTGAGAAGGCCTGCATGTGTCCTTATCTGTTAAATTAAGAGATTGGCCGGAGTGAGGTATGTCCGTATTATTTTCTAGATAATATATTTTGTCCCTACTCATTGCGCAATCATCCTTTAAACAGGAAAACACCAATCAAAATACAATTGATGCTTGGTTTTAGATATAATATTTGTAGAAGGAACTTAATCAGATCTATAAATCGACTTCTTAAGATTACAAATTCATACATATGTGAGCTATGTAATTTTAAGAAAGGTATATTGTACATAAATATGGTTTCGATTTGACTTTTTATTAAAATGTGAGAAAATCAACAAGACGAGTAGTCAAATAAATTATAATTTTAAGTAGGGGTAAGGACTTAAAAAGGGTCGTGTAAATTGATTTCTCTCTCAGTTCGTCTGGTGGATCGGTAGCAAAATCAAAGGTACGATTTTTGAATTACTATAATATTTACTGTGTTAATGTATAATGATATGTGATTTATATCAAATAAATATACTCAGTGATGCGTATGTTTTGTTTTATTTAAAAAAACAAAATAGTAGGTGTTAACACAAGCTTTTATTTAACGATGCAAGATTTAATTTAAAAAAAAGAATTCAAAAACATTAGACGTATGTGTTTGCGGAAGCGTTACACTTTACGGTTAAGCCCATGGGTATTAACGTACTTGATTACGAATCGTTACGGGCTACGTGACTGCTATTGCTATTTTAAAGAATAATAGCAATGGATATAAGTATATGAGACATTTACATGCTTTACTCTAATGGCAAATAAGCATTGAAAAATTGAAATTTAAGAGAAAAAACAAATGTAAAATTCTAAAGATCGCCGTTTATCTGCTGTCATCCTAATCGGCATTTAACGGATTACAACGATAATAAACGATAATAAAACGATGAATCTGTTATAAATGTTCAAAACCAATATCGTTAATAACAATTACCATGGTACCCGTTTATCAAATTCCGATAGTTTGATAATCATGCTTTATGATATTGCTTTGACATTTAATAATAATTTAATAAATAGCTGATCAATTTCATTTAAGCATTTCGATATCGCAACAAGACGAGCTATTAAAATGAACAGTTCCTGTTTTACATTAAACGGAAAATATTGCAAAGCTTGTAATTAAAACACAAATCTGATAATAACATCCTTCTAACCGATTTCAGCCACGATGGCCATTCGACGTGCCGGTTGGCGTGGTTGGTAGATACTTGCCTTTCACGACGAAAATTGTGGGTTCGATTCCCACCCAGAACAGACATTTGTGTGCATGAACATGTCTGTTTGTCTTGCGTCTGAGTGTAATTCTCATAAGTATCTACATAAGTATGTATTTACAAAAGAAAAGTAGTATATCAGTTGTCTGGTATCCAAAGTACAAGCTCTGCTTAGTTTGGGATCAGATGGCCGTGTGTGAATAATGTCCCAGGATATTTTTTTTTTCTCACGAGCGACTAGCCAATGGCGCGGGAAATATTACAGGTGTTTGCGGACACAAGCACGGACTACTGTGTTTCTTGCCGGTAGCTTTACATTTAATATAATCCTTTAAAATTACGATACAATACTGTTTGAAAAAAAACCTAATCGAATAAAGTATTTATATTTTGTGATTTCTATTTCTTTACTTATTATCTGATGGGACGGCAAATCTGACAACAGTACCAATAGCTTCACAGACAGGATTGTAAGCTCAAGACTTTTAAGATTATATAAGCTAGCCACTAGACATATAAGGCAGTCAAGTATGATAAGAATCCACTAGTAAAAGGTCAACAGATCCAAAAATAATACTGAAATAACTCTATTGTCTGTTATATAGTAGTACTCCACGTTTTATACTATGAGTGATTCTTCAAGAACCCTAGGAAAATCTTCAAATAGAAGAAAGAAATATAAGATAACCTCATTCGTTTGTGACATTCAGTCTATATCAAAATGGATAGAAGATGTGGATCTTAAACAAAAGTCGCGGGTTCAATCAAAAAAAAAATCAGTCGGCACATCGTAAACAAGCCCTTTCTGTATGTGTACGCTCTGCCTCGCATTGGAGCAGCGTGGTGAAATAAGTTTTAAACTGTTTCCTTCAGAGGAGTGGCCTCTTCCCAGCAGTGTAATACTTTTATAATATTCATACTTCATGGTTAGGGCTTTGTGCAAGCCCGCCCCAGGATATACAACCCACTCATAATATATATTCCAGCGCATACTTAGTATTGTTGTGTTCCGGCTTGAAGTGTAAGTGAGCCAGTGTAACTGGGTCAACAAACACAAGGGTCATATCATCTTTGTACCTAAGATTGATGGTGCATTGGCAATGTAAGGGATGGTTAATATTTCTTACAGTATCAATGTGGTGGTCGGTGATGACCAATTACCATCAAGTAATCCAATTGCTATTCTGCCTAAGTAAAACAATAACTATTATTATTTAAAAACTTTGAAACTATTTGCTACGAAGAATACTGAAAATAGTATTCATTCTTATTCCTCAGCTTTATATCGTTAATTATAAATAAAAACGACGCATTTATTAATCGTGCAATATTACGCAATTTGAAAATCACTTACGTGTAACAAATCAAGTTCGATGCATATATTTTATTGCGCGAAACACTTTAGATACATCGCGAGCTTTTAAACTAGGATCACCTTTCTTTAAGTCGTTTTAATCAAGCAATGAGATAAATTGAGACTGTTCCCATAAAATCCTCGACTCGTGCGTCACCTAATTGTTTAGATTTTATAATAATAATAATATCCTAGGACATTTTTCACACACGGCCATCTGATCCCAAATTAAGCTTATACAAAGCTTATGCTATGGAAACCATACAACTGATATACTACATATACTACTTTTCTTTTGTAAATACATACTCATATAGATAATTACACCTAGACTCAGGACAAAGAGACATTCATGTTCATGCACACAAATGTCTGTCCTGGGTGGGAATCGAACCCACAACCTTCGGCGTAAAAGGCAAGTATCTACCAACTACGCCAACCAGCTCGTCAGATAGATGATTTCCAAATATAATCCACATTATCAACGACCAAGTTCATCATCAGTTACATTCTTTTACACATATATATATATATATATATATATATATATATATATATATATCTACACATGCACACACATATATATATTTTATTTTTATTAAAACTAAAACACAAATAATACATTCCATAACTATCTGCGAGTAAGAGACCAATAAGTTTTATGAATGTATTATTGTTTCTCTTATTGGTGATTCTATAAATAAATAAATCCATTATGGAAAAAAATTGCTCATATAATTTCGTCATTCTCTCGCGGAACAGCATTAGTGCCCCACGAAATACCGAGCCAATGCCCTAGTGAGCAATTGTCACGTCCGCGTCGCGTCGGAACTCTGTTATCACGATTGTTTGTATCACTAATTCTACCGACTCGGTTAACGGGAATGATCACGCAACATAAAACGTTGCATGTCGTCACAAAATAGTGATTCTAGCAAGATTTGTAGCACAAATAAAGATACAACATAACACTGTCTTAGAACAAATACTAATCTGCATTGTTAATTTCACGTAAATAGAAATAAAATGATAAAATGTAATTTTAATGGAACTCAAGAAATCAGTGTAAAAGATTTTAAAGGCTATTTTTTTTTCTAATAAATAATTGTCTAAAATTTTAAGCTTAACTTTAATTCATAACCGTAATATGGTAAATATATAAAGTTAATGGTGTTGAATACGAAAATTCATTACATTTGTTCACTAATTATAACAATGACTCATTTAGGTAAAAAGTTCCAGAAGTTTCTAGAGAAAGTTAAACAATTGGAGATACGTCATTGTACAACGATTATAACGTCATAGTAACACAATCACACTTCAGATTAAAACGTAATTATATGATCCTTATCTGAAATAAAAATAGATACTTTTGTCACACATCTCAAAGTATGTTAGGTACGTGGTGATCAATTAAAAGTTGAGTCCCCATGCATAGCTGATACGACCGGTAACAAAATGTACCGAACTGCGAAATATGTAAATACATTCCGTTCTGACCTGAATACAACGCAGTAGGCGTACAAGTTTAATAACAACATCAACTAAGGCATAAAGTTTCACTTTAATATTAACGTCAGGTTCAAAAACGTGTGCCTTGTCGCGGGTGAGCTAATTTTTCAAATATAGTATTGTCTATACACAAAAATTTTGCAATATGGTTCGAAGTGTAGATTCTACCGAGATGAGTTGGCAATAAAGCGACCAGTTACTTTATTGTACTACGACTACTACGCAGATAAAACATAAATTAACTACGTATTTACATATACACTTTGTAATTATATCCTGCGTGAACACATTTTATTAATCATCACTACATATTATAATCCAAAGTCTCCCATCTCGTCTGTCTGTCTGAACGCGATAAACTCAACAACAACACAACGGATTGTTATAAGATTATCATCACCAAAGGACGAAATTATACGAGAAAAAGGTTTAGGTGTATTAAGGGTGAAAATTGGCTGAAAAATAAAAGTTAAAGATGCCGTAAAAAAATCATGCCGATTGGAAGCTTTACTGATTTAAACCATTAGAATTGTATGTATTACGATATAAGCATTTTATTTTGACCCTTATTCAAACCGTGCGGAACCGGGATGGCTAGTAATGCTAGTATAATTAACAAATATGTTGATAAGGTTTTTTGCTTATAGAGTGACAGATCTAAAGTATCCATAGACGAAATAAAAAATACACAAGTAGATCTCAATCGAAAGTCGATATAATTATATTTATATTACGCATATATGTGTGAAATTTATTTTTGTATTGTTGTAGTACACACACCCCCCCCCCCCTTGTTTTTCTGTTTTATCTAAACGTTAAAATAAGAAATAAATTATGTCTCTTGTGAACTGTTGAACAAAATATGTATAACATGGCACATTTTTAAATGAACACACTTGAGTTGTTTTTTGTGGTTAATTGTATTTATAATTAACAATTTATTCTGTATTGAACTCGTACAAAAACCGAATGAGTGACCATTAATTCTGACACTTCTGAGTAGGCTTCATAGCTGTCCTTCCCGATAACAACAGGACTTTTGGCCTGTTATTTGCCCAGTGTGATCTAAAATTATTATCAATACCTATGCCAATAATTCCTTTACATGATATATTATATTCACTTTCTTAATATTGTTATTAAGAAACTTCATTTAAGCCGGAAATAAAAAATAAAGATATGTCAAGAAAAATCGTTTATAATAAATGAAAATAACGTTGACCTAAAATCGTTGAATATTTACATTAACTGCAATAAGCGAACGCATAAAATGGAAACAGATATTTTGGTCTTGACATGAAAATTATTTCTGAATTGGAACATAACATTGCTGTCATTGGAAGTGCAAGGTATGTCAGGTGATAATACGAATATAAATATTGGCGCTAATTGGTATAATGTCCCGATTAATAAAGTACTGGGAGATGACAACGTCGACACACGGTGTCCATTTTGTATATAAAGACTCGTTTCCTGTGCGTTTGTGATATCATAATCTTTAATCAAATCATATAGGAATGGCAGCGTAATTTTAGGCGACTATTTCTTTCCAGTCATCTTAAAATACTTTCGTCTGGAATGTCAAAACATCGATAAAATATTATAAGCCGTGACGGTGACTTATTTATACACGCATGTATAAATCTGATAATCATATTTTTATCATTGAAGTCAATATTTAGTCATGATCAGAATCTATTTCAACGCAATTTGCAATTTGGGTGCAACGTTTTTAATAAATTTCGAAACGACACGTTTTTAAGTAACCCACATTTGCCACGAATTTTTAAATAACCGTAAAAATTTAATGATGTAGGTACTTGAACCTAATATTAATACAATAACAATAATTAAAATGTGTGAAGTTAATGTAATATCATACAATTAAAACTATATCGATAAATACTCTTCGCGAACAAAAGCTAAAACATTTAATGTACACATGTTTTTGGCTATGTCCACTTAAAGCCGAAAATATCGTGACTTAAGACTAACAAATATTCCAAGAACAAAAATAGATGTCTTACTCACTCATTAGGAGCCGCCGTGTATCTGTCTCCTTTGCCGTACGACGAGCCATTCGTGATCGCTGAGTTGGGAAACAAATCTGACGTTCCATTCGCCATAGCTCCCCGATACCTCATCCTCACAGCACACAGGTTTTATAACGAATCCAATTTTGTTCGTAACGTTTTTATATTTAACAATACCGATTTATTTATCCGTTTTCCAATATGCACTTTCATACATTACATTCCTAATTGAATTGCACAATTCTCTATCATTATCTATTTCAATTGTAACGTACAGGAAGCGTATGAGTTGATATCCTTGAATACAGTAAGTTAAAGAGATTTACTCCAACGACATCCGTATATCATGTGGGTATTGCGTGTAAGTACATTTTCGTTAAATTTTGACATGTGCCAATAAAAATGAGGCTAATGACTATTAATGTCATTCGAAAAAAAACCATAGGAATATTGAATAATGATATATGTATGTCGATATGGATAACGAACTTGGGGAACGGATGCAGGACGGCTGGGGGAATCTGTCAGGAGACGCACTAATCAATATAAATTCGCCAGACGGCTTTACCCACTTGCATGTAATCACTTAGAAAATCGTCGATATAATTGATTTATATTTTTGATTATATCGTGATAAGATGGATATTAATAAATATAATTTCTGTTCGCTATTTCCCTAATAGTATTATCTACTTGTCTATTAAATATATGGACAACATTAATAGCTTGCTTTGTTTTCATTCGAGTTTTCAAGAACAAACAATGCGACGTCTGAGTGTGACGCATAGTGTCAAAGTTTCTTTATTCTACATTATACAGAAACAAGGCATTACTATTACACAAATAAAAATAAAAAAAAACTAACCAAACGATTAGTGTTTAAAAGTTGTAAACAAAGTAACAATCAGAAACCGGTAGATCGTGTTAAAATCTTTCACAAAAAACAAAATTGACCTTGATAAATGTACGAATAAAATTATGAAATGGCAAAAATCAAATTGATATTTAAACTTAGCCTATCCGAGTGTACTAATTCGTTTAAAATTCGCAAATCACATACGTACGGACCACGATCTAACTTTTGTTTTCCTATAAAAAACTATATTAACACTGAGAACTGTTTATTGCTTAAAAATCACCATAAGCACATTCATTAAACGCACACGAACGTACACTAAGCGTTCAAGATCGCGATAAGGAATGTGATAATCAATTGGAATATAAGGCAAACGATGTGACGCGGTAAGCGTGTTCGCGTATACTGACATTCACGCCAGCGTCCCCCACGAGCCCACAACAACGATTTCCCCGCGACCGCGCGATGTAACAGCTGATTCACAACTCAAAGGATGCCTTAAGCAATTGATAAATAAATAAAATGTACCAACGGAAAATTAATATTATCGTTATAAACGTGCTCTTATATTTAATTTTCATTATTTTTCCTTTACATATATATATTGAGCAATTATTTAAAATAATTGTAAACTATGATAAGCATGTTACAAAATGTTGAGTGTTAAAATTTACTGTTTAAAATATGACGTAGAGCATTAAATTTTACGGTTAGTTTGGCAGTTCTGTATGATAATTTATTTGGTCAGACAGTAATTTGCCTCCTTAATTTCGTTGTGCTTGTAGGTACCACCGAGAGCACCGTCTATTTTGAAAATCATAAGTTATATCTAGGTGTAGTTAAGTTAAAACAACTTAGACATCATTATTACTGGTTTAACCAACGCTGTTGCAATATATCTTTGTTATTGACATTTCTCATTATTAAACAAAAGCAGTTCACAAGCCTTCAAATGCGAATAATACCCGAAAAAACGCGCAAAAATTAAGCAAAACATAAGTAATATTGTATAAAATTGCCTCAAACTATATAACAAAAGGAGTTTGATAACTAACCCTATTATATAATTAATAATCACTCTTTAATCGCAAATCGAGGTTATTATTTTATATGCAAAATGAAACAACTAGGAATTCTATAAAATTAATATTATTACTGTTTGGGATGAAGTCGTATGTCGAGACCTTGGAACCAATTCCACTAACAAATTGTCACTTTATCGCAATCGAATCGAAGCGTGATCGTTGCCGTTTATCCGTTTTCCTATTGTTTAATGTTATTATCGGCTATTAGCGTAAAAGTTTACAATTAAGATTGGTTTTGACATAACCATATATGTTAACATCAAATCGGTTCGGTTCCGATCCGAATAAATATAGAGTAGTCCAAGTTGGATTGGAATTGAATCGGACTTGAAGAGACGGAATCGTTATAGATTAGTAGAATTCGGCCCCTGGCAGTCACTTTCGAGTTTCGACGAATGTGTAAATTACAAGGTTAAAATTTAGTGAACGTCTACTTGATTTAATACTAGTTAAATAAGAATAGGTACAAACTCATCGCGTTTGCAATTATATTTCGTGTTTGTTCTTAATTCAAATTATTAATATTCATTTTTAATTAATATAGAAACTCAGCAAAAGACGACGAGTCAGTTGGACCGGTGACCTGGAATGAACTGGCGGCGAACCGGAAACTATGGCGCAGCTTAGTAAAGACCTTTTTTTATAACGCTGGAAAAACGCGTCACGCATTTCCCCCACGGGAACAGTGGGGGTGTATGTGGGGCTCGCCGGTGTCCTAGGCGCCGAGTGCGCCCCGAACATCGGAATACCCACTAAAAAACCAGCAGTACCCTTTCCGTCTTAACGAGGAGCGCCACGGGATCGCTTTCACAGGCTACTCAGGGTAGCCTGAGTAGCCTGCATAAATGCTTAGAAAAGACCTATGTCAGGCAGTGAATTGCAATTATCTGATGATATTGAGGATAGAAAAAAGCGAGCCAAAGTTGTTAACAATTTCTTAACGTATTTTTACAAAGCTGGCATTTCGGGTATTCTTCGTGACACATTCAGAAAGTGCGATTTGCATAGTTCCAAATACTTACCTTTGGTTTGGTTAGTGCATTGTTAACCATATTCAATATTTGTTAATTGTTATACAATTAGCTCAGTGATACTTAAGTTACTAAGCTGACGGTACAGTACTAAATTTTTTCTTAAAATATTCAGTCATTATATCTTATATAACCTAATATTAAAAAATATTATGCTTAAAATGTATACATACGACATAATTTTTGCCACTACGTTTGTCAACAAGTGTAATTTTTATTGATACTCAAAACAAACTTCTTAGATAAGTAATTAATCATGTATCAAATCAATAGTTTATTAAAATATCTATTTTACACAGCGTACAATTGACTAAATCAAATCATTAACACATCTAGCGACATATACCTAGGCGTTCTTTATTATTTTAGATGTCATAGTACGCGTTTTTAAAGAAATGTTGTCAGTTTCATGTAACATTAATAATAAGGATATTGTTATTTCAATTCGAAATATTAAATAATAATAATATTCTGCGACATTACTCACACACGACCATGTGATCCCAAATTAAGCAGAGCTTGTACTATGGAAACCAGACAACTGATGTACTACATATACTACTTTTCTTTTGTAAATACATACTTATATAGATAATTATTATTATTATGTTCATGCACACAAATTTCTGTCCTGGGTGGGAATTGAACCCACAACCATCAGCGTGAAAGGCAAATATTTACCAATCACGCCAACTGACTCATCTGTATATATAATATAAATAAGTAAAAAGAATATTCACGTTGGTTATTGTGTTGTCCATTAATATCTTTATATAAATTAACCTTAAACGTAATATGATAATTATTATGTCAGACACATCACATTTAACAAAATAACTCGTTACTTTATCGAATCGTCCTCGGAAACTAATCGAAATAACTTTAACTCGAAAGAATAAAATATATTTCCAGGAAAATGTAGTACGTACAGGAAAATGTTATACAAGTACACGCCATTTCGTCTATAATATGATTTTAACCGATATCGGTTAGGGAGACCATTCGCAGGGGAGACTAGCCAACTACGACATGTTACCACTTTCTATTCCCTCGTTCTGATCTGATGGGACGACATTAGAATACAACCGGAGAGACTTGTTCTACCAACGACTATCCGACCAAAGGATATCATCGTAAACTTTGAGAATTTCCTTTACAGAAAAACCCAGTGATTTATATTGGTTCGACCCACCATAATACCTGCTATTATAATTATTATGAAAAGATAAAAACATATATGTTGCGGTTTTATTTCCTTTTCCTTGTTGTGAAATTAATTATGTCATTTTGATTCAATTACTACGACATACATTAAGTTCCACGCGTCGATTCTTATATCTAACAAATAACTTTTTTTCGTATGTGATATCACTCACATATATAGTAAAACAAAGTCGCTCTGCCGCGTCTGTCTGTACGCGATAAACTCAAAAACTACTGAACGGTTTTTCATACGGTTTTCACCACTGGTCGGTGTGATTCATGACGAGGGTTTAGGTGGATAGTTCACCGACTGAGAGCTTAGAAGGATCAACATAGGCGAAAGCAAATCCTTGAACGGGGAAAACAATGAGAACAAGGCATATTTCATCAACACAATGCACTATGCTTAAATTGCTATAGCTAACTTTCGAAAGGTCAAACAATATGCTCGAAATCCTACCCTATATTCCAGAACTTTATCCCAGTTACCAACTTTTTCTTCGGCTTAAGAAAAATTAGTAGCGTTGTGATCGCAGCTGTGTAGGCGTTTTGAAAGGAGCAATTTAAGTGTATATAAAGAGTTTTTTTTTTTAAATAACCATTGTTTAATTTGATCATGATCACACATCACATGTCAAAATTGTTTTGAGTTAAAACCGTTTCGTTGTATACAAAAACATTGACTTACAGGTATAAAATATTTAATATTATTATACAGATTTCGTTAAACTATTTTTAGCGACTTAAAGTTATTCCGGCGCCTTCACCACCGGCGACTCCCAGAAATAGATTTTGTACATATTTCGAACTAGAATGTTATATTACTTAGGTTCTAATGCACGGGAACCAAAATTTTGACTCTTATAATTGGACTATTACAGAGAAAACGGAAAAAAAAAATAGTAAGCATGATTTTTTTTTATTGTGACACACATGCAGGCACATCAAACTACCAAAGGCGTCCAAATAATAGAAATACACACCAAAGGCACAAACAACACGCATGTGAAGATTAGACGGATTGAAAAAAAGGGTGTTGACGCTGTCTTTATATAATCACTGACAAATTTATTTATGTTAAAATAAACTAAACAGCAGATAAAACCAATGTAAATAGATAAAATTCCTCTTTGGTATGATGTATCAAAAACAAAAGGAGACAGTAAAACATTAAACAAACACTAACGCATTATTATGACATACAAAATAAAAACGATAACGCGATTAAACCTGGGGACCAATTCTACTAACAAATTGTCTAATTATCGCAATCGAATCGAAGCGTGATCGTTGCCGTTTATCCGATTTCTTATTCTTTAATTTAATTATCGACTATTGGCATAAATTTTGACAATTATGTTTGGTTTTGTCATAACGTAAACATCATATCGATTCGGTTCCGATTAAAATAAATATAGAATAGGCAAAGTTGGATCGGAATTGAATCGGAAACGTATCGTAATCGTTACAGCTTAGTAGAATTCGGCCTCTGTATCAGCAGCAATGTATGAATGTCGGATTATTATCTGCACTACCAACTACGTCAATCTCATGGCGTGTTGTTATGCTATATATTGCTACGTTGCCATATCTCCTTTATAATATAAATAACAGTATGATAACAATATGTATGATCACAATAAACACGAAGATTTCAAGAATCATTGTAATAGTGACACGACTTTTGTTGTTTATTTAAATCGACCATCAGAACTTTATCTTTGGTACCAATTTAACGACAAACATTTGACTGTCGTCCTCGTTTGTCTATTGGTTATATACAGCGCAGTTATCGAGGTCCTGGATTCGAACCCCGTTTGAATCCAGTCAGGTCAATAAAATGTTATTTCATTTTTATGTTAAGAAATTCTCTTTTGCAGCCCGAAGTTTGGAAGTCAGCAGTATTATCATGCGTCTGAACTAGATTAGTGAATGTCTTCAACGGATTATGTGTGATGGAATAGAGATAAAACCAATGTTTGCACACACACTTGAGCATATGTCCTGTGCTAATCTTCATTGAGAATGATCCGGTTACCCGAAGTCAGCCAGAAGGATTTTATCATTTTACTAATAAAGTTACAATAATATTACTTTTTATTTATAAATGAAAACATTAAGTATATAATAGTACTAAAATTAGATTAATACTTTTTATTTATTAGTGTAAATAATATTTACCTATCGCGTCTTGCAATACTAGTATAAAATGGCAGAGTATAGCCCCATAGCCGCATACCGTATATTAGTTTATCTACTTTCATGGTTATTTAAAGCTTAGTACACTGCAACAGCTCCTGATAAGCTGCTAATGTTAGAAATGGCGAATTGTATTTCGTATTCGGAAATTATAATAGTGAGAGACAGGGGAATTTATAGTCTATTATTCTGTAACATTAAAATAGTACAGTTCTATACTCTCTCTAGGATATATTACACCGAACTCGGGAAAAACCAATACTACCTGTATGGGTTTTTTTTTTCAGTGACAGTTTGCGTTTTTCGGGCGAAGACGTATATGGATAAATTTAAAAAGCACAAAACCTAATCTACAAAATTTCCAAATCGTTGGAGCCGTTTCCGAGATAAACGAAATAAATTAATATACAATAATTGCTCATTAAATATTACAAGATAACAGCATCCTATCAACTACGTATGTAAATAGTATGAATCAATAATAACCATTGGTGTTGTTCGTGATTTTGGATATACGAAATACTGCGAAAAAATTGTTCAATTTCCAGATGTGACGTTGTGTGAGAGCTTATATAATAATATAATGTAGCCCACATGAAAACGTTTTGAAGTGACTTGGGGTATTTAATACATACCTATGCTGTAGTTCCCTTTTATCAAACCATGTACTTTGTATTGTTGTTAGAGATTCAGCGAATGAATCTAACTCCGCTTCAGTCCGGTCACTTCTCATCAAGGGTTTGTCCATGCCGACAATAGTTTTATCGGGTATTTCAACGGCGACATCGCCGGCGAGGAACGTCACAGGTTTACGCTTCGTTGACGAATTGGCGCGCGCGCGTATATCTTGCGGGCTCAGTGACGGTGACAGCGGATAAGCTATTTCAAATGCATCCGGCATTTTAATGACAATTTAATAATTAACGATATAACGATACAAATACGACCGAACGTCATAAACGTTCAGTAGTAACTGTGAAACAATTCATCAAACAAGTAAATTGTTATTAACCCCAAACGATAACATTTTGACGGGTCACGGTTCGAATCTGATGAAAATGTTTTTAATAATCATTATCGCGAAAAATTAAAATTACAATACGTATTATTATTTATATTATGAATTATATTTATATTTCTTTATGTTCCCAGATTTAATCACAGTTTTGTAATATGTTAAAAGTCGAGATGGCCCAGTGGTAGAATGCGCGAATATTAACCGATGAACGTGGGTTCAAGCCCGGGCAAGCACAATTCGTCTCATGCCTTTCGGTGAAGGAAAACATCGTGAAGAAACCTGCATGTGTCTAATAATTCCACCAACCAGCATTGGAGCAGCATAATAATGTGTAATAGTGGAATAAGCTCCAAACTTTCTCCTCAAAAAGGGAGAGGAGGCCTTAGACCAGCAGTGGGACATTTACTATACTAATATTTTAAAAAAGCTATTATATGAACTATGTACTGTAGCCACTAGTAAGTAAGTTGTATTGCAATGCAGATTTATTGAGTGAATGAGTGATTTATTAAGTGAATTTTCTTATTCAAAAATACATCCATTCCATCGACACATATTTATTTTAAAAGCATAACTTTTACTACAAACACACAAATAAATTATTATCATTAATTAGTTCTTCCAATAGATTATATTTAAATTAAAAAAAGTCTGTGTATAGTATGTTTGGCATGTATAATAAAGATCATATCTTCATTAAGCCGATTTATGTAATTGAAAACATATCTTTTCATTCATAAAAATTTTTACTACAAGTGCATGAAACATCCATTCGATGACACTTAGTCGTTGCCCTTATATTTGTTAAAAGTTCAATCTCCATAATTGCACAACATGGGCCTATTTGGAGATTCTCGGTGAAAATGCCATCATAATCATAGAACAGTACCGTACAGAAGACACCGATCATTTGAACATCCAATAAATTCCGATGCGACTTAAATTAAGTAACTAAGATTATAATAATAATATTTTAACTAAACTTAAGTTTTAAATAAAACATAATTCAAGTTATAAAAACCTCTTGAAACAAATATTTTATATGAGATAGATAAAATATTATTTAAAAACGGCATACAGCGCTTGCATTGCTTGATTATGTAAAAATTTTAGTAACTATGCAAAATTCTTACCTGTGTTCAGCTCGTCGATAATATTTCTTTGATAATAATTTATCTTGGCTAGTTAAGCATTCCTTATTTTTACAACTATCCATATTGAGCAAATTAGATGATTTATTACGAATATAAAAGTTGTTTCTTTTGTTATTCAATGTAAAAAAAACTTGATTTTCAAACTTTTTCACATTGAGAACTATTCCTCTCAACATAAACTTAATTTTGATAACCGTGTGCTGTAACAAATTAAAAATATATGAAAACGATAAATTAAAATAACGTCGCCTTATCTTAAGAATTTATACATTAGATTTGAACGTCATTTGTATTTGATAATAAATAATAAAAGCATAACATTTATATTTACTCTTCAATCTTAATAAAAATAAACAAAAATATAATATTAACACTTACTGTAATATATATATTTATCCAATAAATTACAATTACATCTCAATAAATAAAAAAAAAGATTTGCCGCTAGTGCTACGATTCCACTTGTATATAAAATATCTATATATTTAACTATTACATTAAATCAAATTCTATTGTTAAATTCGCGTGACGAAACAACCATGATACTACCAAAATACTGAAATTTTCAGGATCGCACGTCGCATAGCATAGACAATCATAGACAATAAGTACGATATATTAATAATAAAACTAAGGGTAACAATGTGTTTATTATTTGTTTACTTAAAAATGTTAATCAACATAATAATTATTTTTATTTGTTATTAAATAGTTGCTTTAATTATTTATACAAATATTTTTATTCATCATTTTTGATACAAGCTTTGTAGAATATATTCTATATTCTTTCTTCGACATCATTAGCACAGAGTAGTGAGTACAAAACTACATAATCACTTTGTTTTAAATATTTTGCAAAAATATTTATGCAAACGTTTTGTTTCTTCACTTTTGTCAAAATTATTTTACTTAAATAATCTATTGAATAAATAACAAACAAATATAAATATGTTTTAAAACGGTTTTTAAGCAATTCATTGCTACCTACATTTTAATCACCTTTATATTTACGGCAATCTGTTCGTTTCTTTAATTTTATAAAAACTATGTTTTTTAAATAGGTATCTGTTTTTTTCTAATGTCATTAAGTACCTAATAAGTTTATACTGTGATTTGTGACTCAAAAATTAAATATCAAGAACAGAATCATAAATCAGTACTCATAGAATTATGTTAAAATTTGGTTGATTGAAAATTCATGAGCAAATTTTAATATCAAATGGCTTATACGGAAAAGGTGTCGCTCAATGGCACCGCTCTTTCGTTTTTATTATACGAATGTATGAATTCTCCGAATAGTCAGGTAAGTTCATTTAAAATGAAAAAAATTATTTATCATTATGTTTTTTTAATTATCGTTATAAATTCTTGCAGGAAGGCTTCCTCATAGGTGACGTGACTTCTCAAATTACTAACCATATATCGGACTCTCAGAACGACAACGCCAGACTGGACACTCAAATAGTGATACGAACTGTACTACCCTTACCTTCGGTATCATTATTCTATTTACCTACCGGAACAATAAAAGAAGATGTGCTCTCTGAATTACTATCTAATGTGGCCACCGAAGTTGTAGGATGGTACAAATACAGAAAAAATAGTAGCATCAAACCAACATTCCGGGACAAGTTAATATCGAAGGGATTACAGAAATATTTTGAAAAGTATCATGGACGTAAAACATTTGTTTCTTGCAATTTATCAATTAAATCATCATCAATTAGCTCAACACATACAATTATATATCGATTCGGTAAAATTAACTGTTTTGACATGTATGAACATGTTGACGATGTTACAGCTAATTTGGGTGAAAAACTGGCAGGTTATAAAAAACCTACTAAAGTGTCTCCACATTGCATATTCCACAAAATTGTCAAAGAGAGTAACGTTCATAGTAGTAATGCAATATTGATAGTACAAGAAGCGATAGATGTGAGACTTATTAAAGAAGCCAAAATTGCCGCTAAAAATGAGTGCACTATCAGAGAACTTGAGGCAGAAATAAAACAAATGAGTGATATTTTAGCTGATAAACAAGTAGTTGACCTAGAAGGTGCATATAATAAAATATTGGATGAAAAATATTTAAATAGAGATGTTGAGATGGCCGAAGCTTGTATTGAGGCATTAAAGACACCAGCAACTGTCGACATTCTCAGCATTCCAAATGTTATTATAAATAGGAAAGCTACAATATTATCAGACGGTGACAAATCGGATCAAACTATTGAAATTAAAAATATAAGCTTTAACCCAGAGTTAACACCTTCAAGTTCAACGAAATCGCAAACATTAAATTATGCAGCTGTGCTTAAAAACAGTTCAGATTTTGCTTCTACCAGTGCAAGTACGCCAATAGATAAAGTAAGTATTATTATAATATTGTATACTTATAATAGAAGCCTACTATTACCCAGCTAACAATATTAGTTTCAATATAGTTGGTTTGCGATGTAAGCGATGGTTAACATTTCTTACAATGACAATGTCTATGGGCATTGGTGACCACTTACCATCAAGTGGCCCATACGATCATCCGACTACAAGTGACCTAAGGCATTTAATTATTAAAGCTAACTAAAAGTAATGAATATTTAATGTATACCTGTTTAATAGTATTTTGTTGTTTACAGAAAACCAAAAACTATGATGAAGATTTAATAAGTTTTGATGTAGAAGATAAACATAGTCAAAAACCCATTCTTATCAGTGACAACCACAGTGTCAGTGGTAGCTCACCAGAGTATTAGGAGTGCCTTACACTTTTGATTAATTATAAAAAGTTACCATAAATGTTAACATCAGTTTTTGTTATCGACCAACCACTAACATTATCTTAAAACGACAATTCTTTAAATATTTCTAAGAGTTGCTGTACAGTTAATTGTTTTTAAATGTCTGAACATTTTATTAAGTGTTTAATATTTGTTTTTTATTTACAATTTGTTTAATTAATTTTCATATAGTATTCCAGAAGCTAAGATAAATATTTCCCTTTTTTTATATAAAGTATTGTAAAACATTGATAACTACTTAATTTTTATTGTTTGTTTATAAATCTTATGCTGATATTGTGAAGGGTCGAGATGTAAATAACAATAAGCTAGTTTAAAAAACAAATTACTCAGATTTGTTAGTTAATTGTTTAAAATATGTTTTGTAGAAGAGTATTTTTGTAATAAATGTCATCACATAATTATTATAATTCTTTTATTAAGATGGTTTATTTTTTAGAACTTGGGTATTTGAACCGATGGATTTAAGGTTCAAGTCCAGGCAAGCACCACTGAGTTTTCATGTGTTTAATTTGTGAGTATAACTAACTTGTGCAAATATATAAGGCAGTATTATAGAACAAGCTCCAAATGTTAAGCTCAAAAGGAAGTGAGTAGACTTTGGGTGGATTGAAATATGAGCTGACTCATATGGGCATGTACAGATGACCTTCATTATATTTATCAAGCTTCATTAGAGTTATGAAGTTCTTATAGAATCGCACTCCTGATTCTTTGGGCTACTGTCGTCCCCACACCTAAAACAAACTTTACGCTTAATTGGAATGATAAATAGGAATATTAGTAATTCTTTAAAACGAGCATTGTTATTATTTTATTAAAAAAAAAACATGGAATGAAACAATTTTTATTTACATACTATTTAATTCGTTAAATAATGGAATGGTTCATATTTAAAAATATTACTTATATATTATACAAACATTTTGTGATGGAAGTCCATTGTTCTACACTACATTTATTGACTAGAATAAACATTAGGTACTGCAAAATTCACATTTTTATGACATATTTCTTAAAACTTAAAAAATCGTAGTACACATCTTCCCACAGCCGGGCAAAGGCTACCTGTCCTTTGAAGAATAAGCTTTTGAGGTGGAATGTTACCACGCTGCTCCAAAGGGGGATTGGTTGGTACAGATGTTTAGGCCCGGACTTGGAGATCCGAGGCCCCTGAGCACATTTGAGGCCTCCCATTCGAAAGCGGTTAGAGTGAAATTTACATAAATACTTTACCGATAAATAAAGAAATTTTCACGTTGTTTATATAAAAATATGAATTTCTGGCGATTCTAGTAAGCCGTGTGATAATCGTATCAATCAAACCAACATTTGTTACATTGCTGAAAAAAAATTCCAGTAACAAGATCTAGATAAAAGTTTAGCGATGAAAATATAATAAATACGGTATTTTTTAATGTTATTATAGAAACACTAATTTAAATTTAGAAGTTGATCAATGAAGCTAAGAGAAAAACGGCTGTATTGTCTTCCGTTTTATACCTACTTGTCTATTAATGAATAATTTCGCATTATATAAATCGTGGTTCGTCTTCAAACCGTTTTTTTTTCAGTGTTAGTAGGAAGAAAATAAAATTTAAAGTAAATCGGTAGCAAATGTCATGTTTTCGCCGGTCAGCTCGTACACGGAATGCGCCAGGCGGCGCGCTTGCTGCACGGCCGTGGAGGCCGGCAGCAGGCCCAGGTGGATGCAGATCAGCTCCTTAACGCTCACCCCCTGGCTGTCGTTAGGAAACGCCAACTCTACTAGTTGTCTGGAAAATAAACATTACAATAGACACGTGTAGAATAATCGTGCAAGGGGAATAGCTAGGAAGCTAGCTAGCGAGTAACATTTCTATATAGTTTCGCTCAGGCGGGAGACGTCACCAGCGATAACTGCAGCCTAAGGTTCGCGTCTGTCACCACGCCAGCGCTACGTCTTCAATCGATAGCGCCGGAGATCCGACAAAGAGGGAGGAACCCCCTCATGCGATTCGGTCTCGTCTGCTTTCCCTATTGATGCTCAAAATCGGCTTCGATTTCCGGCTACGACTGGGCGAGGAAGCGAGCCGAAGCGGCAGGGGGCCGGTCGCATGCGTCGCAGAACCGTCGACCGCCGGAGGACACGTGCTCCGGAGGGGGCACCGCGGAGCCAACGTAGCGAAGAACGCCCGCCGCCGGGTGGAGGGACGACACTCGCAAAGGGGCGGGCGCACCTGTAGAAGAGCGCGCGCAGGTCGCCGGGCGGCGGCAGCGCGCGCACGGCGGCGGGGTGCGGCGCGGCGGCGGGGCGCAGCGCGGCGCCGCGCCGCTCGAACCAGCGCGCCGCGCACACGTGCAGCGCGCCCGCGCGCCACGCCGCCGCGCCGTAGCCCTCGCGCAGCGCGCGCGCCGCGCCGCGCACCGTGCGCCGCACCTGCGCAGCGCACCGCGAGCGTTAATACGTTAATACGTTAATACGCCCCGGGCGGCTCGCGCCCGTCGCTTATACTAGCGTACTCAAGTATACGAAAGGTATACATTTTCTAATATCGACTTTAGTTTAATTTCACAGATGGAGTAGTCGCTTAGGTAGTCTGTGCGGTCCGTCGAGCCTCCGGAAATAGGCGTCACGTCATCACGTCGCGAGTGTTTAAAAGTTAATATCAAATATATTGACTGACGTGTTGAGTGATCGCATACTGGAGACGTCCGCTCAAAATCAGCGACCGCGGCTGAGTACCGACATTCCTTAGAAATGTTTTACCGGTGACTCGGTAGATTCTTTCGATAGCTGCCTAACGAAGTTCCCTAAAGCGACCGTTAGAAGCTCGAGGCGCGTAAACGGCTGCCGCCATTGTCCAGCGAGTCGGCCGATGTACACGAGGCCGGGACCTCCTCCGCCTCCTGGTGTCAGCTGCGGCCTCACCGTATCCGGTGTGAGCATGTCGACGCAGTCCGCCATGTCCGGCGCCAGGCAGCGCCCGGCGAGGCGGTCCACGTACACGAAGTGCACGAGACCCGGGAACTCCTCCACGTACTTGTGCGTGAGCGAACCGCCCGGCACCGTCTCCCCAGTGAGTGCACGCTAAGCCGAATTATTGTTTGTATATACTTGTGCAATTTAAATTAACAAAGAGAGAGAGAGAGAGAGAGAGCATCACGAACACCTTACACAGTTATTTGTAACACACTTATAACCTCGCAGAACTTAATACTTCTAATTATTAACAACACTTGTTCTATTACTCCACAAACCAGAATAGATTTTCCTATAAAATACTTTCGATTTTTGCCGTATTCCCTTACTGATACTGATATGTATTCGATATGGACTACGTCATCTCCTTTGTGATTCATAATAATAATTCAAAATACCTACTAGTCAATCGGAATGATATTTTATTATTCAACAATTAGCGTGCATATAAATGACCTATAGCCTATTCCAACCAAAAGAGGAGTAAACTAACCTAACCCAAATAATAATATACTGGTGGTAGAGCTTTGTGCAAGCTCGTCTGGGTAGGTAACACCCATCAGATATTCTACTGGAAAACAATAGTACTTAGTAGTATTATTGTGTTCCGGTTCGAAGGGTGAGTGAGCCAGTGTAATTACAGGCACAAGGGACATAAAATCTTAGTTCCCAAGGAGAAGAAGAAGGCGCATTGGAGATGCAAGCGATGGTTAACATCTCTTACAATGCCAATGTCTATGTGCGTTGGTGACCACTTACCATCAGGCGGCCTATGCTATAAAAAAAAATTAAACAACTTTGACTCTGATACACTATTTTTGTAATACTTGACTCATATTTAGTCTTAGTTTAACCATTGTTTACATTTTTATAGTTCCTGTGTTTATTTATTGAGTACCACTATGTAAAATTTATTTTTTATATTTTTTTAATTTCTGTTTAGTCATTATTTATGCGCTTGCCGTCTCCTTTAATTGAAGGATCACACATATTTTAAAACATTATTCTATAATGTAATGTGCTCGTAAGTGTGTACCCTTTGTTGGAGATCCTTAATAAAAAAATAAATATCAATTGACGCGATGTCATTGGTCGAGATTTTGATAGTCTATGATATTCACTATCGTTTCGAAAAAATGGCGTTTTCAATGTCCGCGAAGTTGTAATCGGGATTTCGAAAGGTAAATCAATGTATTTCTAACTAGTTAAGTGGAATAGTGTTATATTATAAACAAAGGTTAATGAATCAAGAACTGTTTATAGTGCGTAATACAGCAGACAATTAGAAAATCACATGCAAGCCGAGATGGCCTAGTGGTAAGAACGCGTGAATCTTAACCTATGATCGTGGGTTAAAACCCGGGTAAGCACCACTGAATATTCATGTGCTTAATTTGTATTTATAATTCATCCCGTGCTTGATGGTGAAGGAAAACATCGTGAGGAAATCGTGTCTAATTTCATTGAAATTCTGCCACTAGTGTATTCCACCAACCCGCATTGGAGCAGCGTGGTGGATTAAGCTCCAAACCTTCTCCTCAAAATGGAGAGGAGGCCTTAGCCCAGCAGTGGGACAATAACGTTACTGTATGCAATTTGTACGGTTTGTTTAACTTTATTCCTACTCCGATTGGAATAGAGTACAGTTTGTTTACTTAGCCGGTATTTATTCGCTACCACAAAGAGTTGTTAACATTTAGAGCAATCATTTAATTTTTTTTATTTTTCCTTAAAAGTAAAATCTGATTATAACATTAGTTTTATACAAATAAACGTGTATATGTAATAGTATAACTGCAAACTTTTTTAGTATTTTTTTCCATCGTTATGCTAATTCACTGACTTGATTTTTTAACGTTGAATTAAATAAAACTTTAATTTAAACATTTAGATAAAACTAGAAGTTTCTATTGAGGTGATAACCACCCACGCGTCAGCTATTCTATTGGCAATCCATAGTTTTCTATATTTTGATTTGAGGATTATGGGGAACACGTGACTCATTAAGTGGCTCATTGATCAGCGTAAGGAATGATTAACACTTACGGTGTTCATCCACGGACAAAGGTAACCATTTACCATCAGATGGTATATTTCTCCTGCCTTACTAGAATAGATTTAAAAACGATAGAAGGGCTGATGGCAGTAGCTCTTCTTATGGAAAGTCCACCGTCCATGAACACCTGCAACACCCGAGGTCTTGCAGGTGCATTGGCAGCCTTTAAGGAATGTTACGTCCATATAAATTTGGTAAATGAAAACATTTTATGAAAAGGATATGATACCAAGCTGAAGTAACGCATCGCCTTGGCGCGAAGAAACTCGACGTAGGGGGAAAGGAGGTGCTTCAGTTCCTTCAACGGCGGTTCCAGTTTCAAGCTCGGTATGTCCGGCTTGAGTTGTTCGACGACCGCCTCGAGGGCTGTGTGCATGGCAGTCGCTGTCGTCTCCGGCGTCAGAGGAGTGGTGGTGGTGCAAGACTTGCGCAGTTCCAACATACGGCTCGTAACTCGAGCGCACAGTGTCGCATTGGCTTTATTTTTACGCAGAGCTTCTGTTGTCTGTAAATATAAAGCTATTATTGAAAAAAAAATTGTTTATGTATCATTATTTTAATAAGACGCCAAATTACTAAAATGGTGCTTCTAGAAATAATTATCTAAAGTTTTTACATAGTTTACTGAGTTACCACTGAGTTTATTGAAGTGTATTTGTAAGAAATACGCAATGTATTCACCTTTTTTAATGCAACTTCCAATGAATCAAGTGTACTGGGTAAAACTTCTAGGTTTCTCTGCAACAAGAGTCTTCGCAAATTCGATAAAATTTGACTAGACATGTGCACTGCAATACCAATGTCTCTGTGAAGGAATATTAATATTATCAGCAGCTTCACCTACAAGATAGATACTTGAAATTTGGAGATTTTCGTTTTGTAATGAACATACTTATATTAAAAAAAAAAAATTAAATCAACCCATTGTAATTATCATTTCTATTAGCACACCAAAACGAATAAATATAAGCATTGGGCATATACAGTTTTGAAAAGATACACTTGGAATTGAAAAGGCTCTGGAATATGATTAGTGCTAGGAACCTTTACAATACCTTAACTCCATATCAATAAGAACAGCAAATATAATCCTCGGTGCAATTTCTGCTAGATGTAGAGAATGCGGAGCGCAAGGAGATCCAGTCGAACCCGCGCAGAGATTCACTATAGCACTGTTCTCCTCAGATAGCCCTTGAACAAATATAATATGAATCTTGTAACTTTTAATAAAAGTACATTATTTGCAAATAAAAAAAATTTGAAGCATATTTATCATAAAATTGTTTACCTTAATAAGGATATTTAACTTTAAGGAGGGGGTAATAAGTACGAAGTTGGGAGGGGTAACTATATATTCCTAACAAGCAAATTACAAAACTACATAAGAAGACCAGTTTTCAATCAATACATTACATGCAACAATACTCACAAGGTATACGAGCATTTTCACAATTATTACTATCATTGTTTTCCCGTAATTCCTGCCAGTATTCCTGAGCTGCTATGCACTGGATACTCAGGAGTATCACATCTGGTGGCATTAGATCTTCACAACCACGGCTGAAATATTATAACTTACTAGTAAACATATACAATTTAATACACAGTACAGTACAGTAACAGCCTGTTAATGTCCCACTGCTGGGCTAAGGCCTCCTCTCCCTTTTGAGGCGAAGGTTTGGAGCTTATTCTACCACGCTGCTCCAATGCGGGTTGGTAGAATAAACATGTGACAGAATTTCAATGTAATTAGACACATGCAGGTTTCCTCACGATGTTTTCCTTCACCGTCAAGCACGAGATGAATTATAAACACAAATTAAGCACATGAAAATTCAGTGGTGCTTGCCCGGGTCTGAACCCACGATCATAGGTCAAGATTCACGCGTTCTTACCACTAGGCCATCTCGACTTTTTTTATTTAATACACACATAAATTAAAATAAAACCAAGTGTATTGACCTTGAGTACAGTGCTAACATCTTGTCGCCCACAAACAACATGAGGTGGTAGTGTTGATTCGGAGAACATTTTATATCTTTTGAAATCGATTTCAAAGCATTGAGAGCTGCTCCTGTTGCTCCACTTTCACCAATCACCCCACTTGCACCTGGAACCGAGTCGCCTTTCCCACGACTTTCTAGAAGCACTGATAACCAATCCTGGTATATAGATGAGTGTAAGCTGTAAGGTTGTCAAATTAAAATTTAATAAAATATTTTAAAAACTAATATTTAAAAATATAAGTAATAAAATAGAAATGTTCTTAAATATCTTGTATTAAGTAACTTACAGGTTTATATTCTGTCCGCAGATATGCTGCACAAGAGTTTTACAATCGAGTAGTTCTTGGTGTGAATCGTCAACTTCGTCTTCACTGATGATCATGAACACATGGTCTAGCCACTGCACATTTAATAATAAAATTTGGATTTAAATAATAAATTTAAATTACGATAATTGGCTGATTTGTAATTGTAAATATGACAACAAAATATTTTTGAAAATATATACATGTATGTTTATAAATACTTTATTCCAATGTCAAACTATAGAGTTGACTAATAGCTCTGCTATATTTTTAAAACAGTTTAAGGTATTCCACTTAACAACTTTTTTTTTTTTATAGAATAGGACGGCGGACGAGCATATGGGCCACCTGATGGTAAGTGGTCACCAAACGCCCTTAGACATTGGCATTGTAAGAAATGTAAACCATCGCTTACATAGCCAGCCAATGCGCCACCAACCTTGGGAACTACGATTTTATGTCCCTTGTGCCTATAATCACACTGGCTCACTCACCCTTCAAGCCGGAACACAACAATATCAAGTACTGCTGTTTGGCGGTAGAATATCTGATGAGTGGGTGGTACCTACCCAGATGACCTTGCACAAAGCCCTATCACCAGTAAACTAACTTATATAAACTTTAATTTTGCTTCCTAAAATCCGACAACTATGCCAACATTCTTTTATTAAAAAAAAACTACAAAATATATCTAAATCTGAAGTAATAATAATAATATACTGGGACATTATTCACACACAGCCATTTTCTTTTCCCAAACTAAGCAGAGCTTGTACTATGGAAACCAGAAAACTGATATACTACTTTCTTTTGCAAATACATACTTATTACATACATATTTATATAGATAATTACACCTAGACTCAAGATAAACAGACATGTTCATGCACACAAATATCTGTCCTGGGCGGGAATCAAACCCACAACCTTCCAACCAAAAGGCAAGTATCTACCAACCACACCATACAGCCCGGCAAAGTGGTTCATATAAATGATATTAAATAACTTATTTAATTTGGTACAAACCTCATCAAACACAATTGTAGTATTATCCTTACACTGCATAGATGTATATGTGTTACTGAATTGTGCTGCCATTACACGTTGCGATGTAATAATTGGAGACAGCAATTGCGATACATGATGACTATCTGTGATGTTTACATCTTTTTCCTGAAATAAATCCACATAAAAACTATTAATTTAAAGAATAATAATAAAACATTGGGATTATAAAGCTCATTATATGGAATAAGCATTTTAGACTTTAAAACTTTTTGAAACATGTACCACTAATTTAACATTTTGACCTTTTTAAGGAATATTACTCGAAAAAAAAGGTTAGAGTACATACTAAGACCACAACGACGTGCAGATTAGAAGTAAATGGATTATTAGTTTAGGTTGTTATATTAAAAGAATTTCAGTGAGCAGATGTTTATGCAGTTGAGCTTAACACTCAATTGATAATTTTGATGTCTCGATATAACAACCAAATTATTAATTAACTTACATGACCATTAAAAGATTTCATTCGGAGTAAAAAATCGTCATCCCATTTTGAAAAAAGTAAATCGTTCACAGTATCAAAAATCAAAACAGCCTTCATTGCTAATAAATTAGATTAACAGAATTTAGAATTGTTTAATAATTTGTTAATTTAATTTTGTCAACACACAAGTACGAAGACAAACAAATGCCAGTATAACTTTGTATTTTGTAATGTGTTTACTTTTACTATTTAATTAATGTCATTCATTATGTCAATTTTTTTGACGTTATTTCTATTTCCACTTGATGTTGCCATAAGTTCGTAAAGCGCCAAATATATGGATTATAAATGGATCTTATCATTAATATTAAGATCGATAAAATTATTGCATTTATTATTTCGACAATTCTAATATCGCCTTATGTTTTACATGTAAAATTTACTATGAAACGCCCTAACTCAGTCCTAACTTCACTGAGAGGAAATATTACGTGTAAACCAATTGTCTACCATAGGTTAGCAAATGGCAAGTTTATATCATTTTTTAAGTTTACATCATTATGAATAAAAAACATGAAAAAAATGGACCCCATTGAATAATAACTTTCCAATTATCTTATTAGGTACTACCTAGTACTGACTAACTACGTTTGTAGTTTATTACTTAAAAAGTTTTAAAAGAGTTAGAAGAAGGAGCTGTATATACTCATTATACCATTAACCAAACAGTACACAGTGTTTTTGAGATATTTTGTTTAATCTAAGATCTGTTTTTACTGTTGGTAGGGCTTTGTGCAAGCTCGTCTGGGTAGGTACCACCCATTCATCAGATATTCTACCGCAAAACAGCACTACTTAATATTGTTGTGTTCCGGTTTGAAGGGTGAGTGAGCCAGTGTAATTACAGGCACAAGGGACATAAAATCTTAGTTCCCAAGTTTGGTGGCACATTGGCTATGTAAGCGATGGTTGACATTTCTTACAATGCCAATGTCTAAGGGCGTGACCACTTACCATCAGGTGGCCCATATGCTCGTCCGCCTTCCTATTCTATAAAAAAAAAGCGTGACCTTTGATAGCGTGCAACAAGAAACACTCGTCAGAAAAAAACATTTCTACATGATTTTATGGCTTTAGTAAACATGGGGTTCCACATGTATTTAGGTACTTCTTTTCTTTGTAACAGCTACAAAATTTAGAAAAGCGAATGTACCAGCCGGTACCTTCGTAGAAACAAACAACTTATAAGAAACATTAACCATTTCTTACACCATCAACGCACAACTAAATACGTGAATTGAGACTTTTTGTGATTTTGAACCTTTAATTAAGCTGGCTCACTTGCCTTTATAAGTAGCTCTTTGTGTTACTAATGCAAAGGATTGGTTGGTGGTAATAAGCGAAGGGCTTATTAAGTGATTGTAACAAACCTTATGTAATACTTAAAGCCATAATTTATCTAAAGTGTATCATTATCACTATAACGCTTTAGTCTTGCTTATCTAACATCACACTATTTACATATTAATTATGACATAGGCAGACAGAGGCATCTTTGCTCTTTTTATTATCCTTAAAAAAGCCATAACTTATTTATTAATATAATAAAGTTACGTATTAATGATGAAAGAAAAACTTATCTATTGTTAACTGCTTTCTTTTTCCGTATCCAAACACTGCGAATCCTATTACTAGGAACAGTTCCTTACAAATAGGTGGATAATGAAATAGAAAGAACTGTTATCCGCTTCGCTTTGTGTCAAATTTACCACAATTGCTTTTTAAGTGCTATTTATTTAATCTAATTTAATCTTAATCAATAAGCGATTTTATTTTATTTTTTCATTCCTTCATGCCTTTTTGAATAAACTGCCTAGCCAAACGTTATATGAACAAATAAAATAGATGATCTGGACCAATTTCAACAATGCATGACGTAAATTTATACTATTTACAAACTTACATTGCCAAAGAAATATCACCTTTATAAAAGTAAAAATAAAGGTTACTCGATACCATCAAAACATTTTATACCGATCTCAAAATCATTTATGTCGTTAAAAATAAAAAGAAGTATTAAATTAATTCTATGTTATAAATTGTGAACAAAAACGATTAGGTAAAACATGTTATCTCTGTACGAGTGAGATAACTGACACCCAGTATGAAATCAACCAGTTTGTATTCCGGCTCGGTTCGCGTTGAGCACGCACGCATATACCGCAAAAATAAATATAAAAAAAACCATAACGATGTTCCCAATGCGTCGCGTTGGTAGTAAGGTGTGTTTTATGAACCGATTAAAAAGTTTGTGCTCTTATAAGTGTTTAAAAATTATAGTATTCAAATTTGGAATATCCTGATGTTGCAGATCCTGGAGCAATGGCGCACGCCGGTTGCAGCTGTTGCGAAGGCGCAAAGGAAATTCAGCACAGACGCGCCTCCGCGACCTCTATCAATGTTGACAGAAGATGAATTAGCCATGAAGGACACAAGTAACATTAAATTAATCATTTTTATTTGATGTCAATAGATTGATACGTGATCTTATTTGTCGAAATTTGATACGCCACGAGTATACGAGTTAAGTGAACTAGTAGGTATTTTTCCTTAATTTGTATGAACAATACAATTTATGCGGTATAATAACTGAAATACATAAATTACAACCTATTTTAAGCTATAAAATATAATAATGTCATTCTTACATATTATACTTAGTTTAATTTAAAATGTTCATATTTCTCAGACAAAAATATTGTTAACATAGAACTTTGATATTTGACTAAATAAATAGCGACGAAAAATTCTACTTACAGACAAACTGTTATTATAATTATATTGTGACGTATTGAATAAAATAAACTAGTGAATTCAAAAACAAATATTGGCGGTCGTTATCGCTTTTTTTAATGAATTTAATAACATTGCTCAATTCTTTTGTAATGTTTAAATGTACGTAGAGTGATTTTTAAATCACTATTTAAATACATAGGTTAGTAAAGAACACTTACGTACAAAAAGATAAATCTAACTATATCGTAATTTAAATATTTTTATTTGTATAGATAAAAAACATTTTCCTGATGTTGATATTAAAATCACCGAAGATTAAACTTCTATGTTTTATAGTTAGCTGTTGCTCATAGGTTTCTAAAAAATCACTGATATTTGTGTTCGGTGGCTTGTATATAACAGCAATGTTTAAGGCATATTTATTTAGGTATATCCAGAGAAATTCGTTTTGGTTTTTATTGATTGTAGTGGTGCTTACAAATTTTATACTATTATGAATATAAATAGACACTCCCCCACCAATACGATTTTTTCGATAATTGTACACATGAGTATAGTCAGAAATTTGGAGCAGTGATGCGTCCAAGTCTGATTTTATCCACGTTTCAGTCAGTAGAATTATATGTATAGTTGTTTGTGTAGATTTTATTAAGGTTTTTAATTCATCTAATTTATTACTCTTTACTAGGCTTCTTATGTTTGCATAGATAAATTTTAATGACGAATTGTTTTTGTGTATATCCTCATAACAATTTAGATTCTGATAGGTAATATTTGGAATATATTCTTGTCTAGTTATTATATTTTTTGTGTTAACAGTAAGCGGGTTTCGTTTTTTGAATTATCTTTAATTATTTTAGGTATCCCCTTAATATACTTTATGATAAGGTCGGTTTCTTCTTTCTGTACTCGAGATGCTAATTCGCTACGTAATTTTTTCATATGCTGTTGTTGATCGTCGATATTGATGTTGTTGATGGTCGGTTTTTGTTAGGGTTGTATTTTCCTAATCTTAAAACTGAGGTAGGGGTAGGGCATTCTGGGAATACAGACTTAATAATTTTCATGGCTTCATATTTGTCATGGCTTCATAATTATGTCACAGAAAAACCTTAATTACCTAAAACCTATTATGATTTATTCTATAAATAACAGAAAGTCAAGGACCGATTGCAAAGAACGCGTACATTCACAATTTCATAAGTATACACATTACAATCTAAATACCTACGAGATTCTAGGTCCTAAATGTTGCTAAAACAAATGACGGACTAGGTAGGTACGTTCACTTTTATACTACGTACTTAACTGCGATAGTGAGTTATTTAGAATAAGCGTTATCATTTACGTATTTGCTTTGTCGCCATTGACCTCGACTGATACTAATATTCGAAGTTAGTATTTATATTTAGTAAATTAGTCTAAAAGTTAATGATACAGATAAGTGTATGTGAATATTGCCGGTACTGGCAAGTAATAAATAATTTATAATGTATTGGCATAAGTTAAGAATGGGTCAGTTTACGCAAGCGATCCCGTGGCGCTTCTCGTTAAGACGGAAAGGGTACTGCTGGTTTTTTAGTACCCTATTCCGATGTTCGGGGCGTAATCGGCGGCTTGGATACCGGCGAGCCTACTGTGTGCTCCGGTGACGGAAACGCGTAATGCGTTTTCCAGCGTTACAAAAATATGTGTCAGTTTTTTGTATTAAATGGTAATGGCGAATTTGTATTATTTCTATAAATACTACAATACGATAGAACTTACGAACATTAAAATATCACTACAGACATAACATACCTAACATCAATTCGAATAGGCACTTTTTATGGTAATATGCTACAACCTATTAATAATTCTAATTCTTAGTAGGCTTCGAGTTTACCACGTCAAACTAAAAGTAATTAATTGTCTATGGGTGCCACTTAGTATTTCCTGCCTATATTATGTACCGTATATCCCTTTAGTAAATAATTAGTAGAAAAACAAGACTATATTTTTAATAGTAATAATAGGTAATACAATTGTACTGTAGTCTACTGGTTGGTAGAATTTTGTGCGTATGTACGTATTATACCGTCAAACAGTAATACTTGGTATTGAAGATTGCGTGAGCCAGTGTTACTACCGACACAAGGGACATCATATTTTAGTTCTAAAAGGTTGATGGCGCATTGACGATTTAATATTTCTTACACCGCTAATGTCTATGGGCGATGGTGACTGTATCATCAGGTGGCCCATATGCTCGTCCACCTTCCTATTCTATAAAAAAAAGCTGAATCGTAATTGGGGATCAACTCAATTAATTTGTAACGGCCATGATACTTTTCTGATTATATTCCATGATGATCGTGTGTAAGTAGAATAGGAAAAGAAAACGGCTAAATAACGAAAACGATTACATTTCGATTCGTTTGCGATAAAGTGCCATTTTGTCTGCCTAATAAATGGCGAATGGAAAAAACATACCCTTAAATCAAAACATGATCATTGATATACTACAAAGAAACAAAACTGAGTTATTATCATTTTATACGTGGATAGATTTAAAAACGGGTTAATGTAATTAAATATGAAATAAATACGACAAACCATGATAAGTAGTTTAAATGGTAAACTGTCACTGTCTCTAATCTTTTCCAAATCGATCCTGAATAATGTTTAACGTTAAGACTGTCTTGGCTAATAAAAGGAGATATTAAACAAGTTTCTTTACCTCCTCACTTACATGTCAGATAAAATAAAACTAACATACACACATATACATCAACACATACACACATATGTCGTATGTACCTACAGTACCATCTTTATTGAATTGGACTGTCTGTATAGTAACTTGATCTCTATAGTTAAATAAGTTCCTTTTGACATTTGTTATCTTAAAAAATTCGCTGATAACAACGATAAATAGAGAACAAAAATACGAGTTGTTTGTAAGTGATTATAAAATGATAAGGTATATTATAAAAATCGCATATTTACTTCAAAGTATTTGTTTAATACCGTAAATGTGATAATATGGGACGATAATTTGATATAAAATATTTACACAAAGATGACAGGAATAAAAGATATTGCTATCTCGTTCTCAGTAGGCCGTGGGTTAAAACAAAGATAAGTACTCTAAGCGCCATAAACCATGTGGCGATGGGCGCCAAAGTCTTAACGACAATTTCAGCAAAAAAATAATTTTGATATCAAACTATAAGATAGACTCGGCTGCGGGACTAGAACTGCTTTGGTCTTATGTTACGAGTTGGTTTCTAGACAAGGTAGGTAAATTCGCACGAGCAGTAGTCCCTGAAGATTATGAACACACATTCAAAAGTTCTAAACCAGATTTTACCTTTTTAATATTCTTTGTATATGTACTAAAAACATGATTGATTCAGCGATTCTTTATAGTTTTTATAAATGGTTTAAGAGTGCTCATAAATTGATATAAATACTAGCTGACCCGGCAAACGTTGTTTTGCCATATAAATGATATCTACTGAATATTTTGGTTTTTAAAAAGTAACGAATGTATGGTAAGTGTGTGGGGAAGGGATCTATGACAGAAAAAGAAAAGAAGCGCTGCAGACGATAATCGCTGATAAAAACAAAAAAACACCAATCATGCATTTTCTCAATTCAATGTATTTCATTAATGTAATTGACATATTCATTGTTTGATTAAAAGTTAAATGTAAAATGAAAAAAGTAATATATTTTTATCTTAAAGCAGTTAATTATTTCGAAGAGCAATTGAGTGTACGATATTTTTTGTTAGTGCGTCTTTAGCCAACACAAATAAGCTCGATGGTTTGCCCACCCGAGAACATGCCACGTATATTTACACGGCCACCGTGTGATAAACATGGTGTGCCCAAATCTAAGCCGCAAACGGACATCGTTTGGCCTTGCTACTTATCCACTCTGCGAATTTTTTCATGCGTTTAATTATTATTGTTTTCTTAGGTTATGTCTACGGATTTTGTGTGTGAGTGGTAGCTCATCGTACATTCGTCCCACATTATGAGACAGAACTTTTAAAAAAGGTGGTCCGCTATTTGTTTTCTTTATAATATTATACACTATAAAATAAAAATATTTCTTACATCACGAATGTGCCACCAAACTTGGGAACTAAATTGTCCTTTGTGCCTGTAGTTACACTGACTCCATCACCCTTTAAGCCAGAATACAACAATACTAAATATTGCTGTTTGGCGGTAGAATATGGGATAAACATAGTACATACGAATGGAACATAATCTTTGCGCTGGCTATTTCGCTGTCGCATCGTTGTCCATCATCATAATTTTCATCTTCCGCGAGAATTTTAATTTTGCCTCCAACTCCAAATATATTAATTTAAATTAATCCTTTTATAATTCCAGTGAGGCAACCGCGTCTTTTTATTGCCTTTAAATCGATTCAATTATTAGCAACTAACAGTTTCTATTAAAACAGAAAAATTGAATTACTGCTATATATTTTTTTACCTATAGTTTAATTAAATTTGATTTAAAACAATTATATTATTTCTAAAGGATTTTATTTTGAATATTATCAAAGTAATTTAAACCTTTTAACAATAAATTAAACATCAAAAATGTATTTAAAAGTTTCAAACAATCAAAACAGAGTCTACTAAAAATTAAATATTGTTATAATAGCTTGATAAATAATGATTTTGTTTTTTTTGTCGATAGTTTTTTTGACGCTGAGCATATGATTATACTATCATTTAGTAAACACTCGAATCATGTCTATATTGAATGTATGTAATGTATGTATACTTGAATTAGTTAACATGATTTATTAACTTATTTTTCAAGATTGCATTATTTACACTTGCTACAATTTCGGTTGCTTGACTTTCCTCCATAAAATTGCGGTGAAGACACGATATAAGTTCCGTGTTAATTAAAACGATAATAAAAAACAATGTACGGTTGGGGAAGAAGAGACCCGGGGAAGAACGAAGTCCTTTGCGATATGTTTTCGTGTACGAATAGACTTCAGGAATAGCCTTGCTATCCAGTAGGATACGTGCCGATGAGCATACCGTTCAATGGTGACATGCCCACACGCACATTTTCGTTATTTTGTTGGATTTGTTCGTCAAAATCGTGATATAAACGGTATACCGATAATGTATTTGATCTTTTAGTATTTTACCAACCTTAACCTCAATATCATAAAACACGTTTATATTTCTTATCAATTAAATTAATCGTTAAATATTTTGCAAATTTTTAAATGTCAAAATGACGCGACGCTTCTCGTGAATGACGTGGACGAAAGTTCGATGAGGTTCATTGTAAGTAATTATTTTGATATTGTTCATACAAAAATACTAAAATCGTGATTACAAAATGGGATGTGGGTTAGGAGGGTGAACATTTGGGGTTCTATGTATTAAAATAAATAAAAAAATAATATTCTGGATAGGGACACCCTTAACACTTAGCGGTATGAAATATACTTTTCGACCTATTCTCATACCTCCCAAATATACATAACAAATTTCATAAAAATCGGTCGAGCCGTTTCGAACGAGTTCGACCACAAACACCGTGACAAGAGATTTTTATATATTAGATTTAGGTGAGTAGTCAATCATGTAAATTGTAAGGTGTTATGTTTCTCATGTTGCGTCGCGGATTTCGTTATGCAGTCTGTTTGAGATAGTCTCGACACGTTTCGGCCGACTTATACATGAATAACGCATTGCGAATGATTTAAATATGCCACAACGCGTTGTGAAACGTTTTTCACTTAATAAGCGTATTTCTTCGAACCTAATACATAAAAAAAAGTTGCATTCACTTCTCGTACTCTAAAATCTTCGCTTTGTCTTACAGTTAGAAAATTGGCGACAGAACAAATAGCGCCACTGGTTAAGAAAATGGAGGACGAACACAAAATCGACGATAGCATCAGGCAGATGTTGTTTGATAATGGTGTAAGTTTAAATACACACAATATTGAACCCTTAATAGATAATGGGCTTAAAAATGCTTTAAGTGTCAGGTCTTCTGTCCCACTGGGTTAGTTTTTTTTTTTTATAGTATAGGAAGGCAGACGAGCATATAGGCCACCTGATGGTAAGCGGTCACCAACGCCTACAGACATTGCATTGTAAGTAATGTTAACCCTCATCCATATCGTCAATGCGCCACCGACCTTGGGAATTAGGATGTTATGTCCCTTGTGCCTGTAATCACACTGGGCCACTTACCCTTCAAACCGGAACACAACAATACCAAGTACTGCTGTTTTGCGGTAGAATATCTGATGAGTGGGTGGTACCTACCCAGACGAGCTTGCACAAAGCCCTACCACCAGTCGTAGTCGTATCCACTTATAGTATAAACCAAATATGATGTTGGAAGGAAAACAAAAATAATTAATATTTACTCACATGGTCGTTACAGTGCCCTTTTGCGAGATGAAAAGACTCATAAATCATCTCTATACGATAATTACATTTACCGGTTTCACTTTTACGTAAAAGGTCATGTGTCTCTTGCATTAATGATATTACTATTTATCCATCCCGGATTTGTACGGGTAGAATAACATGGGTCTACGTAGTGTTTATATTAAAGCACAAACATCCCAAAAGATTATTTTTGCAATTGATGAATTTACCAAACATTGTTTCATTTGAAACTTTTTTGACTTAACACTTGGACATTGGACTAAAAATTTGGGTCAAAGTTGTTACTTCGAATGAATAAAAAAATAATTATGAAAACCACAATATACAGTTTCAGACCGAATACAGGAATACATTTAATTCTGGTAAGACTAATCAGCTTATCATAATTTTTTTTTTCAACAGTTAATGGGTATCGAAACCCCGACAGAATACAGTGGTTCAGGGTGCGGATTCCTCACCATGATGTTGGTGGTGGAAGAACTGTCTAGGGTGGACCCTGCAGTTGCAGCGTACGTGGATATTCACAATACACTGGTGAACTCCCTGTTTATGAAGTTGGGAACCGAGGAACAGAAGCAAAAGTATTTGACGAAGTTATGCACAGAATACGTAAGTTCCTTTTTGAAATATTTACATACCAAATAGCAAATAGCTCAATAAAATAGTATGTATGTGCCTCGTTTTGGAAAAAAAGAACACATCTCAAGCGCATACAATTTTCGTTATAAGAAAAAAAGGCCAGACTGCAAATAATATTCACAGTGCAGTATATGTTGCGTTACCTTGTAAATTATACAAAAAAAAAAGAAATTAATTTATATGGTAATTTAGAATTAACTAATTATCAGTTCCAACCAATATACATAACCATGTATATTGGTACATATTACTACAACAGTCAACTATGTACACGATGTTTAGGTAAATATTTAATAGAAACAATCATTATGTAGTTCCTTTTTGCACCAAACAGCATTAAATACCAACAATTGGTTTCCAGTTTAAAGAGTGAGTAAGTCAGTGTAACTACAGGCACAAAAGGGACATAAATCTCAGCTCCCAAGGTGGGTGACTCATTGGTTACGTTATAAATGATTAATATTTCTGACACTGCCACTGTTTAGGGGCGGTGGTAATCACTTACCATCATTTCTAGTCTATCTACCTATTTTTTGTTTATCTATTCTATTTTGACGAGCCGGTTGGCGTGGTTGGTAGAACACTTGCCTTTCACGCCGAAGGTTGTGGGTTCGATTCCCACCCAGGACAGACATTTGTGTGCATGAACATGTCTGTTTGTCGTGAGTCTGGGTGTAATTATCTATATAAGTATGTATTTACAAAAGAAAAGTAGTATATGTAGTATATCAGTTGTCTGGTTTCCATAGCACAAGCTTTGTACAAGCTTAATTTGGGATCAGATGGCCGTGTGTGAAAATTGTCCCAGGATATTATTATTTTATAATATACATTTCAAAATATATTTCAGGCTGGTAGTTTCTGTTTAACCGAGCCCACGTCTGGTTCTGACGCGTTTTCCTTAAAAACCGTGGCAAAGAAAGAAGGAAAAGACTTCGTTATTAACGGCTCCAAGATGTGGATATCGAACTCCGATGTCGCTGGAGTCTTCCTTGTAATGGCTAATGCTGATCCATCAAAGGTAAGAAGTTAGCAGATAGCAGTTCAAAGTAAAATAAAAATTGAAGCAAAGTAATAGATAGATTATGTTAAAATACCACTTTTTGCTCTCTTAATAAAAAAAATTGCTTCTAGAATTAAAACGGTAAAAGTTTACATATAAATGACGAGGCTAGTTGATGTCACTTCTAAACCATAGACAAGTCGAAATTACGCACAACAAGCATCAAACTCCGTTTGTGTTTAGTACTTAATTTTTTTTTAAACTAGCGCGACCGTTCAATATATATATATATATTGAAAACAAAATTATTTAATATCTGTTGACTAATCTAAATGCAATACAATTACCTTATGTAAGGAAATGAATATTCGCTAAATTACAATAAAACCTACCGAAACAAACTTCTAAATTTTCTTTATAAGAGAAAAATTATTGTCAAATTTTGGGACGTTTAAATTTAAAACAAAGAATTATATTTATCCGAACGTTATGTACCATTTGAATAATATTTTGATCTTCATTTAAATAAAAGCGCAATATTTCTTGGTTATCAGTTGAGCGGTACTGACCCAAGCTTATCAAAATAATGATGCAATAAATTAATCGCAAAATAACGTAATTTAATATCGAATTATATTACGTAAACTTTACCATTGAGATATTATTTCTCTCTTAATCTAACTATTAATGTTTTTAAGATAAATGACGTATATGCATTTTGTGTAATGTAAAGAATGGAATAATATTATATAAATAATTTGATTTTTTATTATTTTGATACATAGTTTTTGAGTAAAATTATTTCTATATTTAAAAAGTTATTTTCTTACAATGTTACTTAAATGTATGCATTTTGTATATAATTAACATAACATAACATTGTTATGCAATAGATATAATTAGATACAAAATAGGAATTTTATATTCTTTTGCTTTGTAAAGGTAATATAGTTTAGAACAATTTTTTTTAAGGGTTACCGAGGTATCACCTGTTTCATTGTAGAACGGGACACCCCCGGCTTAAGTGTTGCCAAACCGGAAAACAAACTCGGGATACGTGCGTCCGGCACTTGTATGGTACACTTCGACAACGTTAGGGTACCGGAAGAGAATATTCTTGGTGAATATGGAAAAGGGTGAGTTTTTATCTTAAGTCTTCAGAGGTATGATCTATTCAAGGTCACGTGCTCACAATCCAAAGGAAAATCACTAAAATATAAGTTTACTTCTTTTAGATACAAATACGCAGCTGGTTTCTTAAACGAGGGTCGTATCGGTATTGCAGCGCAAATGATCGGTCTTTGTCAGGGATGTATGGACGCCACTATCCCATACACGTTAGAGAGGAAGCAGTTTGGCAACAAGATTTATTCTTACCAGGTAAATTTTAAATAATATATCCTTAAACATCTGGCCGAATTTCGGCCAAGATAGTAATAACTGTGCACTTTACTAATATAACCTTCGCAGTAGACCTGTCTCCGACGAGTATGGCAGCGGCCGATATCGGTTCACAAAATCATCATAATTATAATATAATATTGATAAGTGCTTAAATAGGCATAAAACTTGGGTAGAGCGCTGTCGTTTACAGTATGAAGCCAGCTTAATTGTTACCCAAAATAATTGACGTGAACTTCCATTCCAGGGTATCAGCTATCAAATAGCTCACTTACAGACACAATTAGAAGCGGCGCGTCTCCTTGCTTATAACGCAGCGCGTCTCAAAGAAAATGGACAAGATTTCGTCAAGGAAGCCGCAATGGCCAAATACTTTGCTTCAGGTAGAAAATAAATTCATTTTCTCTGAATTCTGACCAATTATATTTCAATAGAATAAAAAAATTGTCGTAACTTTTCTAAAAAAACTTTTGATATTAAGTTTGGTGTAATCTGCTTAAATAGAATAAATAGAAACTAAGGTATTGTTATTTTATTTTAATCATTTACATGTTCCTCATGGCTTGTACATAATTTTATTAATTTGGTTTGTTTTTCAGAAATCGCTCAAACTTTGACCTCAAAATGTATTGACTTTATGGGTGGTGTTGGTTTCACCCGTGACTTCCCTCAAGAGAAATTCTTCCGAGATGCTAAAATAGGAACTATCTATGAAGGAACAAGTAATATGCAATTGCAAACTATAGCAAAATACATAGAAAAGGAATATACACAGTAAATAATATCAAGATCTGGCGACACTGAATATTTGCATTTAAAGTACTTTGTAAAGTTTCACTATATTGTATACAATTTTTAAGGAAACAGGGTTTTATCATGTGTACTATACAACATAACTTTTTCTGTTTGATTATAAATCATTATTTTGTAGTGTATAAATCCAATTTGGTTTATAAGCAATATGAATTTAATAAAATGTTTAAAAGCAATATGAATTTATTACACTTAAGATAGAAAATAAAACATTTGTACATTTCTATTACACAAATATAATATTGTCTACAATTTACATAAACTAATTATGAGCTACATACAAATAAAATATTGGTAATTGACTATATACACATTGTTGTTTCTAAATTGTTATATTTTTGTAAAAAGATTTTATATTCAATACAAGATGATGTTGTTTATTAATATTATATAACTAGTAAAATGTATCCAAATTAATTAATTTCTTTCATTTCGGTTCGTGTGGCATTTTAAATCCAACCATTCTAGCTGTTTCCTCAACACTCCTCTCTCCTTTCCCTTTGAATTCTGAATTAATTTCCTTATATCTCCTAGTACAGTGTAGGTACTCAAAATATGTTTTAGCCTTGAAATGCATCTCATCTGCTGCTTTGCATAGCTGCTGATCAGTCGTTTGATACTTTCTATATTGATTTAAAATATATCTAGCCATTTGGTTTTCAGCTAGTTTTTTTGTAGAACTTTGCTTCCGCAATTCGGACAGCACTTGTCTCAAGGTAACAAGTGCAGGCTTTGTTGTTATTGATGCCATTTCCGGACCTTCAAACAAATTCAGATTGTCAACTTTTCTATCATTAATGAAGTAATAAATTCTTCAGTATTCTCATATTTTGGTTTGTCTTGTTTTTCCCAAAAATCTTTAGGTACTAATTTAAGCTTTTCCCTAGGAAAGTAGTGTAATGATGTGTCATTAAAGATGTCCTTGTATGTGAAACTGTTTTCTAATGATACTTCGTGAATGAATGGATGTATTTTATAAATTAAAGGAACAGTTTCATTAATAACCCGAGTTATATTATTTTCCAAGAGAGAAGTAAAACTGTTACAAAGAAGAATGCAATTCTTTAAGCTGTCTGTCCAATTGCTCCATAGAAAGTTATTAGTGAGTTGTTTTGGGCAATGTGGTAGATAAACTAAGGTAACCCCATGCTTGTTTATTATGTAACTTCCTTCAGTGTTTTCTTCAATAACATTTAATTGAAATTTTTTGAGAATTTCACATTCATCAATGTAAAATATCGGATCATGTACGAGTACCTTTTCAGGTTTAAAAGTTTTCTTTATACACAGTAATAGTGCTAATTGATATCGCGAAATATTACATTCTCCTATATGACCGAGTCCAAAACACACTATTTCTACAATTTTTTCATGTTTTAAAATATTACTCACAGCTTTATTCGCGTTTTTCCAATATTCCGAGATCTCTAGATCTTCTACGCAGGTTTCAATACGCCTAAAAATTAATATGAATTAAAACATTTGTATAACCTCAAATAAATTGCCATAGTATGTAGAATACTAATAATTTACCTATAAGATTTTACGACGTCTATTTTATTTTCTTGTTTTTCGAAATGTATATTTTTAGGAGGTACTTTTGTTGATTTATTTTTTAAACCTTTTTTAATTCTAACAATTTCAAAACCATCACTGTCAAATTTCAGTTCTGACATTTCTAATTCTAATTTAGTCGGCTGCCTGACAGCCTGAAAACTATGAAAGTATGAATTATTAATATATATAACTATGTAAACTACAAATAAGATTTTAATATATAAATAACCGTGATATTTCTTTTGAACGGTAGTTAATCTTATATTTGTATATAGTTCTTCTCATTTTGAAAGTGTATTTTAAGCATTCCTATGTCTACAATTACAATTTTGTTCATTGAACTTGGCAATAAAAATTAGCTCTGGCAACATTGCCAAAAAATGTACAAACTAAAAAAAAAACTTTAAGCTATTGTAATTTTAATTTTGATATGTAAATGTATTTCGAATCGCAAAGTAAAACTGTTTACGCATGTTTAAAATTCATATAACAGTGTTGAAGTGAAGTGAATAGTGTGGAATTTATATGATAGCGTAAAAACTGCCTAAAAATACTTACAATTAGTTGTTATCGTAGTTTCGTGAATAATTATCGAACTTAATGATTATATTATCTTCATTTCATATGTCGTAAGCATTTTCATATTAAACCGTTGTCAATACAACAAAGCAAAAAATAAAACTAGTTAAACTCTGTATTATATACGATCAAACGAACTTCTTGAAGTGAAGTTCGATCATTATTATATGAGTCGCTTCATTCGAAGATTCAGGTAGCCCTTTTATCCTAAAAGCACTGTCCGCACCTTTAGAGAATCGATTTTCAATCGATAATTTCACTTCCTTTTTTTAAATATATATGGCTGGTTACTTATTCTAAAATAAATATGCATATATACATATTAAAATGTGGTTGTATGTATATCTAGTAGTAGTATGTATTTATAATATATTTATAAAAGTGCCGTGGAGTACCGGCTTAGAATAGTACTCCCCCAATCTCATCCCGTGGGTGTCATAAGAGGCGACTGAGGGACGGGGAAAAGGGGGGATGGGCAGCAGCGTCCCCCCCCCCATAAAAATCTTACCCCCTGCTGCGCTCGCCAACACGCCTGCCCAGCGCGGCGAGTATGGGCAAACCCTCCTTAATGGCAGATGCGCCCAAAAAAAGGCCCCCAGTTACCGGCAAGCCCGCTAGGCCCGACCAAGGTAGCGGTAACGGTATCGGCTGGGCAGAGGGTGCTAAGAATCACCGGTTCACAGCAGGCTTCCGTATAAAACGACTTCACATGGCAACGTACAATGGACGCTCGATCAGGCTGGACCATCACCTCGCCGAATTAGAAGTAGAGTTAAGTTATATAAACTGGCATATACTGGGGTTATCTGAAGTCCGAAGACATGGGGAGGACACGTTAACTCTAGAGTCCGGTAACTTACTCTACTTCCGCGAAGGTGATAACCTCTCCCAGGGCGGTGTCGGTTTTCTAGTCAAAAAGGATCTCATTAGCAGCATTGTGGAAATCAGTAGTGTGTCGAACCGGGTAGCGTACCTTGTCCTAAAACTTTCGGATACCTGACCTTCAGGTCGTACAGGTATATGCGCCAACTTCGACATACTGTGATGATGTGGTCGAAGCGATGTACGAGGACATCGCAAAGGCCCTCAACGACACCTCGAAGGCCCACTACAATGTTGTTATGAGAGACTTTAATGCTAAAGTGGGAGTACAAGATTGCGGTGAATCGAAAGTCGGACCTTACGGCTTGGGCTGCAGAAATCACAGGGGGCAAATGCTGGTAAACTTTCTCGAAGCGCACGGGCTCTTTTTGATGAATTCTTTCTTTCAAAAGAAGCCTCAGAGCAGGTGGACCTGGCGAAGCCCCGATAACGTGACAAGGAACGAGATAGACTTTATCATTTCGAATAAAAGGCACATATTTAGAGATGTTTCAGTGATCAACAGGTTTAATACCGGAAGTGATCACCGCTTGGTTCGAGGCACTCTAAATATCGACTTCAAAGCCGAAAGATCGAGAATGATGAGGTCTACTCTCCGACCTACCATGCTCCAAACTGCTCAAGGCGACGAAAAGTTCCAAATAGAACTTCAAAATCAATTCACCGCGTTGGAAACCGTAAGCAGCATTGATGAGAAAACCGACACGCTGGTCAAAATACTGCAAAACACATCCCGCAAGTGTTTTCCGCCACAGAGAAGAGACAACGCACCAAAACTCTCTGCTGAGACACTCGAGCTCATGAGAAAACGACGAGAACTACCATCGTTTTTGTCAGATAAGGCCTTAAATCGAACAATAAAAACGCTGACGCGACGCGATCTCCGACGCTCCAATACCCGTGCCATCAAGGCTGCGATTGAGCAAAATTGGGGATCGAAAGTGTTCGCTCCCAAGTTTGGGAGGCCGCGTCTGACAAAACTTAAAACTGAAAATGGTGCGGTCGTTACCTCTAGGCCTGAGATTGTCGGAGAATTAGAGAGGTTTTATGGGCAGTTGTTCTCTTCAAGATCGGATAAACCCGTGGGAATCAGTATTGATGACCAGCGCGCCCCTCTTACGCGCCATTACTCCGAGGAGCTCCCGGTCGTTGACCAAGGCGAGATTAGGGCGGCTCTAGAACAGCTTAAAACAACAAAGCTCCGGGAGATGACGGAATCACAACAGAGTTGCTTAAGGCAGGCGGGACCCCGGTCCTGAAAGAGCTAGCAAGCCTCTTTAATTCCGTCATCCAACATGGCAAGACCCCGGAAAGGTGGAGCGGGATTGAGGTGGTACTGTTTTTCAAGAAAGGTGATAAAACCCTCTTGAAAAACTACAGACCAATCTCCCTCCTGAATCACGTGTATAAGCTGTTCTCAAGAGTCGTCACGAACCGTCTCGCCAGACGACTTGACGAGTTCCAGCCCCCAGAGCAAGCCGGCTTTCGATCAGGCTACAGCACCGTGGACCACATCCATACTGTTCGGCAGATTGTGCAGAAGACCGAAGAGTACAATCAGCCGCTGTGTATGGCATTTGTGGACTACGAGACAGCCTTCGACTCCATCGAAACCTGGGCAGTGCTCGACTCATTGCAGAGATATCATATCGATTGGAGATATGTCGAGGTACTGAGATGTCTGTACAACACCACTACAATGACTGTCCACATCCAGGACTGTAAGACGAAGGCGATCCAACTGCGCAGAGGGGTGTGATGTAATATCCCCGAAACTTACCAACAAAACTTACAACTTACCAACGCGTTGGAAGACGTTTTCAAGATTCGATTTACCGACGATATCGTCATCATAGCAGAGTCGCTGGAACAACTCACCGAAATGCTGCGTAGCCTAGGCGAGTATTCCCGGTGTGTCGGTCTCGATATAAACTTGGACAAGACCAAGGTCATGTTCAATAGGCATGTCGTGCCGGGACCGATATACGTTGAGGGGAAACCTTTCGAAGTTGTTAGTGAATATACCTACCTAGGACAGATAATACAAGTCGGTAGGACAACTTCGAGAAGGAAGCCGATCGAAGAATTCGCGTGGGATGGGCAGCATTTTGCAACCTTCGTCAAGTCCTCAAGTCGTCTATACCGCAATGTTTGAAGACGAAAGTCTTCAACCAATGCGTCTTACCTGAAATGACATACGGTGCCGAAACGTGGACACTAACTGCGGGACTAGCCCACAAATTCAGTCGCTCAGCGTGCTATGGAGCGAGTTATGCTCGGAGTATCTTTGAAGGATAAGATCAGAAATGAGATTATCCGGAAAAGAACTGGAGTCACCGACATAGCTTGCAAAATTAGCAGGCTGAAGTGGCAGTGGGCTGGTCACGTATGTCGTAGGACCGATGGCCGTTGGAGCAGACGAGTCCTAGAGTGGAGACCGCGAATCGGCAAGCGCAGCGTAGGGCGCCCTCCAGCCAGGTGGACCGACGGCCTTAAGAAGATGGCGGGCACCAACTGGATGCGGAAGGCGGAGGACAGGGAGCTTTGGCGCACCTTGGGAGAGGCCTATGTTCAGCAGTGGACAACGATTGGCTGTTGATTGATTGATTGATTTATTATAAAATTAAATTGAATACCAAAAACTATTGTTTTAGATAAGAGTTATTAATTGCAATGCTATAGAAACTTCCATCAATGTCACAAGTGATGGTGTGGCTATTATTTTATTCATATTAATGATGTATTTACATTATAAAGTTATTAATATAAAAAATCTTTTTTTTAGACAAAAATATCAAGTCATACAAAAATTGTAATGGATAGCCAAGCACATGATGTTAATGGTAAATATTGAATTATATGAATACTTTATGATGGTGATAATTATGAATGTTGTAAAATAATATACATTTATAATTTCAGAACAAGCAGAAAAAAAGAAAAAAGAAATGCATAGTCCGTCAGTCTATAATAGACCAATATTTAAAAATGAAATTACAATGTTCTAAATTGGAGAAAAAACATATAATAAACAAGGAAAAAGGGAACAAAACAAATACAAAATAGAAATGGAAATACTACATTTGAGGAAGAAAAAATTGCAGAGTCAACATAAATCTGTTTGTATATAATATTTTTTTTTGATTATTATTATCATCATCATCATCAACAGCCAATCGTTGTCCACTGCTGAACATAGGCCTCTCCCAAGGTGCGCCAAAGCTCCCTGTCCTCCGCCTTCCGCATCCAGTTGGTGCCCGCCACCTTCTTAAGGTCGTCGGTCCACCTGGCTGGAGGGCGCCCTACGCTGCGCTTGCCGATTCGCGGTCTCCACTCTAGGACTCGTCTGCTCCAACGGCCATCGGTCCTACGACATACGTGACCAGCCCACTGCCACTTCAGCCTGCTAATTTTGCTAGCTATGTCGGTGACTCCGGTTCTTTTCCGGATAATCTCATTTCTGATCTTATCCTTCAAAGATACTCCGAGCATAGCTCGCTCCATAGCACGCTGAGCGACTTTGAATTTGTGGACTAGTCCCGCAGTTAGTGTCCACGTTTCGGCACCGTATGTCATGGCAGGTAAGACGCATTGGTTGAAGACTTTCGTCTTCAAACATTGCGGTATAGTAATATTATTATTATAATGGGTATAAAATAGATACACTGTTTGTTAATGTTATAAACTATGGTAATATGTATTGATTTGTTAAGGAATATTAGTAATAGCTTGTTTTGTTATAAAATATGAGACTGACTTTAATTGTTAATTGTAAAGATAGTTATAATTGTTTATGATCAAACTTAATGGAAATAAATACAAAAAAAAGTTATTAAGTAACAATTTTTTTAATAAAATCTTCATGCATTATTTCATGATTGTGTACTTCCACAAAACTATTTAAGGCAGTGTCCTCTTCAAGCAAAGAGTGCAATACTGTAAAGCACTGCACATATTACAATAACGGGTGAAATATTTTCTATATATATTTTAGCTGGTGTACTTGATTTAGTAAAGGGGTAGATAATATCGATATGGTTATTTTAATTAGATTATAAAGTGCTAATAAATATATAAAAAGACTTAAAATTTTTATTCAATCTATAAGTGCCATAAGAATGCATTAAATTTTACATTTTCAAATTTCGCGCGTGTTTTGACGAAAACGCTGGACGCAGTCGACGAAATTGGTCTCAAATGTTACCTATATACTTGGTTACGAAAATAATAAAAGTACAATGGCGCTGACCGATTGACAGTTGCGACTTTTTATCTTACACAGCCGTAAGACAATAACATGGCGACTACTATTTCTTGGTGTCCAAAAGCAAATTAAATAAACAGAAAATTAAATTGAATTAAAATACACTTGGAATTGAAAACTAACATTTTTCGACTGTTACTTGCCCAGTAAAATAATTCAATAGTATAAGATTTGTTATTAGCAGTTTTCGTATAGTATTTGTTCTGTGCTCTTTCGATAAGGCAAAAAATCTTTTTGAGACGATTGGAGGTAACTTTTAAAATCAATAATATATTATAATAACCCATGACAGTGTTATTATATAACCAGTATTACTTAATTATATAATTGGACTCCATTTTGTATTCATAATTAATGCATTATTTTTAATAACATATTAATAAAACCGATATTATAAATAAAATATTTATATCTATATTATTGTGTAACGGTCGCATTTGTATGATAATATATCATTAAAATTCACGCCATTATTAATTTCATTCTATCTAGTTGTAAACTTTTTAATTCACGTAACATGATGCGTCTCATGTTGTTCATCTAACCTCTGTCTTAATTTCAATGGTTCTTTGTCGCGATATTAGTTCTTAAAGCGTTAACGTGTTAGATAAATGGATGACCCTAACAACTCCATAGACTTCTTTTAAGACACCTATTTGTTGACATATGATGCTTTATTCTATTCTCATGAAACAGAGTTATTCATAATTTTTTATAATAGCTTCTACAGTTATATTATAATAGAGTAGCTAATCGTCCCGGCTAATTAGCTATTAGCTAATTTTGGATAGGATTTAAAATTCGTTCTTAGTGAGCGTCAACATTGGCGAAGGAGTAGGTAACTGTGACAAATTTCAAGTCAATCGGCGCATAGTTAAGGAGATCTTGTGATGAGTGGTTTTCGCTTATATATATAATATATATTGATTGCCTCGTTGGTTTAATGGCTAGATGTAAGGCCGCAGACCCGGAGGTCCTGGGTTAAAATCCCAGGTCTGGACAATAAAAAATTATTGGCTTTTCTGTCGAAAACTTTTAATAGCAGCCCGGAGTCTGGAAGATGGAAGTGTGTACACTCCTGGGCCTCGGAGAGCACGTAAAGTCGTTGGTCCTGGTTGGTCGGCGCCTGAACTCTTTCCGGTCGTGTCGAATTGCCGTCCCATGCCGTGCCGAGTTAGGGAATAGAGAGTGCACCTGTGTTGGCGCACATACTTGTGCACTATAATATGTCATGCGCAGTTGGCTCTCTCATGAGATTGGCCGCCGTGGCCATTGCGTGGCCGTGGCGTGGAGGACATTATTTCGATAAACATAGAATATATTTATACAAATAATTTTACAAATATATGTGAGTGAGCTTTTTGCCTATATTACTTATATATATATATATATGTCAAGTATTATAATCGATCAACTTATCAAAGTTTTATCTAACCTTGATAAAGTAAGAGCGTAACATGGTGCGGCGGTATAAGCAATTGGGCTAATTGGCAAGTTATGAGAAAAGTAAACAAGTTTCACTAGAAATATTTTATATACGAGAGTGAACACGATGCGTGAAATCAAGGACACGTAAAAGATTTATTAAAAAACAAAAAGCTATTAGTTTTGACGAATCTTTTATTACAGTCCGTAATCATCATGCGCTTGTCATAGTCCCGTTTATTTTGGGTCTGCCATCATGGGAAAGCTTTTGCTTTTGAATTAGTTCTTCGCCACAGATGGTTAAGTCGTTAACGTGTTTGACTGATGAATTACCTTAACAGATTTGTTTACGGCTGTAAAAACACTCTCTTTGTCTAACTCTATTTTACTCTCGAACGATACGCCAAGCGCTTATAAGAGTTATCTTAGTAAACCTTTTTTTGTTTACTGAAAAAAAAGAAAATTCAGTAGTTTTCGTCTTGTCCCTAACTCCTCACCCCTCCTCAGCCTCACCTTTAGGAGGAATTACACATAAATCTAACAAATTCTGTGCCAGACGCTTAGATTAACTTTTTTTATACGTTTTAAATTGAATGAAAAGATTTTAGTTACCTACATACCTTTAAACACTAAAATTAGGCAGCTAATTTTTTTTTCTATAGCTATATCTGTATCGAATGACAACATGTACCCAGTTTAAAAAGGCGTTGGAACTATCAATAACAGACCTTTGATTGTCATCCCTACAGTTGTAAACACACAAGTTTGCAGTTAAGATACGAAACGTGAACTGCATTAAAATCTATTTTAACCTAATTCATAACAAAAAGAAAGTTTTTTTTAGGTCAGTTAGCTTGAAGTCATGACCCAACATGTACATATTATCTATTCTCACACAAAATACGTCCTTGATCAAGTATTTAGGTTAGGAAAATTACCTACTAACATGGAAGGTAAACTGATGCGACGCATATTGAGTGTCTATTGTCCGATTTATATGGTGCGACAATCAAAAACTATGTATACTGCATTCGAATCACGCCTGTATTCGTTCCAACATACCGTAACACGAATAAGGCTCAAAGTCAAAGTAACCGACTAATGTTATTGTTCGTGCACTTTCGGTCACAGGACGTCGCCTCCTGGGAATTGAACGCGCGAATTTCAAATATTGAACTTTTGTCCATATCATAGACAAACTTTCTAAAATCAGTAATAAAATCAAAACATTCTAGTCGTAGACGTAATAGTAAATTATTCAGAAAGACATAATTAATTCATGTGCCGCGTTTTTTATATAACATTTTAGTGTGCTACGGTGTTCATGATTTGTTTTTCTTAATGCATTTAGTTTTAACACGTCTGTGAAACGCACGTAACGTCTTTTAGTTCGTAGTGTTGTAAATAGTTTATTTAATTTGTGTAAACTATGGAGCGTTACGTAGTTAACCGGCATTCGAAACGTCGGAAAAGCAATGATGGACTCTTGGCAAGGTGGAGAAGGAAATATGTTTGGAATATCCTCAGTAAGCACAAATGGCTTAGCAGTGGATATGATTTAAATGTAAGTTTTTATATACATAACTATTTTAAGGTTGATTATATAATAAATAATTTTATAACATAAAATTAGATAGTAAGGCTAAACAACATCATTTATACAAACATACAAATCCAATTAAATTATAATGATGAATTGTTAAATTTCCATTGGAAAATGCATCGCTTGGGTCCTTAGAAAAAATAATCACTGTGTTTTACTTATTCCTATCGTAAGTAAATAAAAACAGGTTAAAAGCTACTAATTACTAATGTCACACGATTCAACAACATAATATTGAGAATCTTTCTTTTTTAAGCCAATAATAACCAGTTGGCTACAAAGCGTTTCATTAACACAAAAAATATCTTCATAATTGATGTCTGTCAATACGTGACGTCATAATCTACTTCGTGTCTCTGGATCTACATAGCAGAATTTCATCTGAAATATCTCTTTTTAAGTATTGCTTGTCTGGTTTCATGGATCGCTGGTCTTGGTCGCGATCCGTCGCGTATACCTTTTTATTTAGCTGGACACTGAAGTTTTGACAGAATTTATCTGCCACGAGCACACGCTGTCCACAGTCAGTCTAGTATGTCTCGCATACAATAAACATAGGTAAAAATATAGATTCGGCATGTGGACGATTTCTGACGATTAATAAGCAAAGTAAATTCAGTAGTGAATAAAGTTTCTGACTTGGACTTTAACTGCTTAACGTTTTAACCTTGAATTATCCTGTTTCCTAGTAGAACTGAGTTCCTTCTCTTTGTAGTCTGTTATTGGATGAGCTACTATTTAGCACGCTATATGTATGGTACAATGATATGATATCATCGTTTATAAGATTTGATAGCAATACGCAATAGTAGAATGAGTAAGCGATTACCTACTGCAAATATTTTGTTTGAAAAAAAAAAACATAACGTATTGTCTATTGCACTTTTTAAAATGATTATGATAGTTATTTAGAGCTTCAATTGTCGATATACCAATCAAAATTTGTTAATAATGATTGAGATGATATTGTCTCAGTATAATTAGTTATTTTTATGTTTGCTATATTTACGTTTTTAGGGAATTATTGTTAGTGTTCTAGGGTCTGGTGTGTTCGTTCAGCTGAGACTGAACCTTTGACTACATCGCTGGACAGGGAAGGCCATGCAGGCGTTCTTTGAGCTATGAATTACAAATGAATGTTGAAATTATATTGATATTTATGATGGTGGACACCAGACCGATATCGGTCATGCTCTCCGTGGACTGTAATCCGAGAACGAGTTCAGGCGCATGATCGACGTGTTTTTTAAGTCGCTGGAGTATTAATACTTAGTCTCAACTTCCGAACTTTGGGTTCAGAATTTATGAACACAAAGACAATAACTTAATTTTTTGACCCGGATTTTTAATCCTGGGATCTAGATTTTAACTCAGTAGGAGTTTAAAAAAAATAAAAACATATATTGGGATTGCAATTTAGCGGATTTATTTGTAATATGACCGCCTAAATGGACCGCCTAATGTATAATAAAAAATACTAAGTATTTTGTTTGGCGATAGAATATCTGTTGAGTAGTTGGTATCTACCTAGACGGACAAAGCCCTTTCACTAAGTAAAATCTATCCAATAACTGTAATGCCTAATGCCATAATGGAATCGCCTTTTTTATTTCAAAAATTTGTAAATGTATTTTTAATTCGAAATTTTTATCAACTTTCATCTAATATGTTATATTTACATAATTATAACTATTGTAAATTAAAAACTCGCGTTTAATTAGAATTTTGGTATTCTAAACAAGGCGTCGCTTTCACCCATTACAAACGATTCGTCCGAATTTGGTTTACACACACATTTTCAGCGCGTCGATGCGTAACAAAACGCTTCCTTATTTAACGTATTTGCATACTTACGACAATAGAAATGTATGTGTATGGAACGGAGAACTTTTATTCAATAAATAACATGCGTACTAAATACATATTACGTGTATTTTAATCGGCTTCTAATCAAGTAGGTACTATATCAATTAATGATTACTACAATTTTTTTTAGATCGCAGTGAGTAAAGTTCATAGAAGCAAGCTTTTAAGGACATTTGTCTGCTTGACGACAACTCTTCATGGGAATGGTTTTGCTGACAAGCTGCTTCCTAACATCCTGTTAAGGCGCTTATGTGCTCGATGCGATGTTCTTAATAAATGACTTCGAACGATCGGTCAGTGCAGTTGGGGACTCCATAAATCTCCTTTGCCGGAATATCGGTTATCACAGCAATTAATAGTTTCTATCATAGCATTTCAATAAAAAATAACATTTCATCTTTGAGTCTACGAATATTCAATATAATATTAGGAGCGGTTAATTTTACATATATTATATGTATGTATTTTTCTAAATGCCTGATACCCCCAAAAGTCAAGACCTTTCCAGCCATGCATAAGATTAGCAAAGAAGGTAGTGAAAATAATCCACTTAATCAAACAATCCAGTATGTTTTGAGTATAATAGAGAAATACTAACATCCATCATGATAAAAGTACCTATAATACTTTTTATTTAACAATTTATAGTAAAGCTTAAACCAAACCACTGAGTCTAGCGCAATTACAAAAAAATTACGTAGAGTTTCTTTTACACACTATTTTTTTATTTTTTTATTTTAGAACTACCAACAAAAGATACAATAATTCGTGTACAGCAGTAATTTTTAGTAATACATTTCAATTGTTCTTTTACTTACAGGTAATTACAGCATGCAATTTTTTATAGGCAATCATCAACTAACAGAGTTACATTAATAAAAATAATAGATATTCAATTGCGTTAAAAAACATGCTTACAAAATACAGGATTTATCTTAATTTATGTAAAAATTATCTTAATTTATGTAAAAACTAACAAAGGATTAATGAAAATTTAACTCTTGAGGTTAATAATAATGAATTGGTTGAAAGATTGTACAAAAATCCTCGGGTAATGCGCTTGTATAATACATAGGTAACACACCCCGCTACAAATATTTCTAGCGCTTTTAAGAATTTACTATTTATGATAGTAAAACGAACCGCAAAGCATTCCGTTATAAAAGGTAGTAGGTATACATACAGTTACTATAAGAATTGCTTGCAATTATTTTAGTTGTTAGAATTTTATACTTTACAGCATTTTAGTTTTACTGCGGTTAGTTCATGGTTATATACATAATGATATCCTGAGCCAAATCCAAAAAAAAATCGCCTCAGCTATTGTCATAGAATAGACAAATGTAAGTGCAAATATAAATGCAAACTCGATTATCTCCCTCTATTGTCTGTCCTGGGATTCGAAAATAGAACCAGATGATCTGTGATAAAATAGCCACTGAACCACCGTAAGTGTTATGTAAATATTAACATAAAAAATGCATTAGTTATGTAATGCGAATGCGTTGTCAGCCATGGGAACTAAGTTGTCATTCCCTTGACCTGTTCAAGTTCACACTAGTTATACACAACCGATTTTCTTTTATGGAATAGGTATGCGGACGATCACCTGATGGTACTGGTCACCAACGCCCATAGACATTGGCATTGTAAGAAATGTTAACCATCGCTTACATCGCCAATGAGCCACAGGAACTAAGATGTTTTATCCCATGTGTCTGTAATTATAATTGCTCACTCTCCCTTCAAACCGGAACACAACAATACCATGTACTGCTGTTTGGTGGTAGAATATCTGATGTGTGGGTGGTACCTATCGAGACGAGCTTCCACAAGCTCTACCACCAGTAAATGATTTTCCTTTTTTTGAGACAGTACAAACCTTCAGGTACCCACCCCTTTTGGGGGAAAGCAGGACGTCTACATTAACAGTAGTTACCCACACGCCTAATTTCATAAGGTTGCAGCAAAAGTTTACCAGCGTGCGTACCAGCGTTACCAGCGTATATACAATTTTTCATGGTTATCCGTTGAATGGTATACAATCTAGTACCATCTATCGCGCTGCTGCACATTAAGTATATATTTATATTTGGTGTATACCAAAAAAACTCGTACATGATATAACTTACAGGTTTTGGTAGTTTAAATATCAATTTAGTTTTGTTAAACAAATGCCTGTTTGAAATACTGGTTTTTACGCAATACATGAAGTACTAACATCATTTATTATGTCAAATTAATATTCTTATTTAGCTATTACCTAAACTAACTGTAGGTAACAAGAGTTATGTTTCCGACGGCACTTTATTATCATTAAACGTGCGTATGTTTAAATATATATATATATATATATATATATATATATATATATATATATATATATATATATATATATATATATATATATATATATATATATATATATATATATAAAGAAGCAGTGCGTGTTTTTCTACACGTAATATTTTGTATGTTTAATTCGGATAAAAACACCTGTAGGGTCCGTCTTCTTTTAAAGAGATGTATATTTAATATATATATATATATATATATATATATATATATATATATATATATATATATATATATATATATATATATATATATATATATATATATAATAAATATATTGTGAAATTTTCTGTTCGTATCGTTTGACAACTTGGTAGGTATTTTAACTTATTTTTGTCACATCTAGGCGGCACCAGGCTCATAGGCACTTGTCGTTTGCCTATATAATGGTTGATTTGGAACAGTGCCATAAACAAGAACAAAACCATGGTCATATCTATCAGCCATTACTTTTACATTTTATTTATTTATTTTAGTTACAGAGTTATTTTACGAATATTATTTTTTATGAATAAATCGTGCATTCACGGTATAAAGTAAATTAATCACGATTGGATCTTGTATTGGTGTATTGCACTTTACGTAGCTAAAATGGTAATCAATGTTAGTTTTGTAAAAGACATGCAGTTTTCAACCTTCTTGCTCTTACAATAGAGGTCAATGAAGTAGAAGGAATTCGCGTATTGCAACAGCCAGTTCTCGAGTAAGTCAATGTTTCATACTTATAAACATTATATACTTGTTTGGTGGCTTAGTTGACTACACAGTGTTAGGAGGCAAAGTTCTGTATCTATTTTAATAAAAAACGCCAAGTTAATGTTAAACAAATTATCTCATTATAAATCTTAATTTTATTAATAAATAGAACAATCCGTGTAACGAGTGTTATATTTTTAATTATCTGTGAAAAACAGCTTGGTCAATAAGTTAAATTACGCGCCAAAAAATCTGTCATATTTTTTAAAAAGAAGTGACCATAACATTGTTGCAAGTCTGCCCAAAAGTGTTTTTGACCGATCTTTAAATAATGTGGAGTGACTTTGCTTAAATTGTTCTATCAAAGTGAGGTCAAAGGTGACAATATGCCCCAGATTTTCTTCAAAAAAGTAATGGTGGTGCGAGACCGTGGCGATTTCGAGGTAAGTAACTTTCACTTTCAACGTAACACCTTTAATGCACAGATTAAACAAAATCATAATGTCGTTGTTATTGATAAAGATTATGTAATTTGTTTTTTTTTTTAATAATATATATTTGTTATTATTTTTGTCGTTACAATATTATCTTCGTTTCTATGTATCTAATAAATGATGAAGTCACGAATATTCTAATTAATATGCTTATAGAAGCGCGGATGCATTTGTAATTTAAAAAAGCCGGTTTTTATGAAATAAAGCAGAACCTTAACAAATAAATAAATTACTTGATACGTAAATAGGATATTAATAATATATTATTGAATATAATATTGTTAACCAAATCTAATAATTATCTATTTATTTGAGAAACAAAAAAGTTTCCAGTGGTAGGTAATTAATACAATTAAAACAAAAATTAAATAAATTACTTTACACGAAAAATTAAAAAAATATATATACATAATTATAAAAAATATATATTGATTTACCAAGCTACTTTCTTATCAATATTAAAATGAAGCTCTCGAAAAAGAGAGTTTAACAAATGTGACATAAGTTGAGTCTTTAAAATCATAGTGTTATATAATAATAAACACACGAGTGGCCAGTTATCAACATCGACATGTAACCGTGACACAAACAATTTCACCGCACAAATTACTTACTTAGTTAAAATTACAACTAAAATTACTTGGTTTCGTCATGTTCTTAATCTGTCTTTCTCTCAATTGTCAAACAATTATGATTTACTATAAAAAAAATAATTGTGCGTTCAACTAGTGTAGTAACACGCCAGAAAAAGGAAAAAAAGTTATTATTTTTTTTAAGAATATTATAATTCTCTTGTCTCGTGTGTGTTATATTGAATGCGCTCATTATTTTTTTATCACTATCATTATATCATATATTGTTCTATACGATAAAAAATAATAATTAAAGAATAACACTAATCATATGTGTATTATGTCAATTGTATTAAAATATCCAGTTTTATCATTAGAAAATTTAAGTAAATATTTATTAATAAAACTTATATTTTATAAGGTTTTAATTTAACTACGTAGGCATAAGTAAGACGAGGTTTCTGGAATTGCTTGAGAAATTACTTACAAGTTATTTTAGCACTAACGCAATTGCTAGTAAATCAAATATTTTAATTAAGTTACATATTTGTTAAACATTTAGTAACATCCTGCATTTGCTATGTTTCGTATGTCACTGATGTTGCAAGTTGAATCATTAGTCTATAAAACTTGGGGTGTTTTATCGTTCTATGGTAGTCTTAAGATCAGGTGAAGTTGTTCATCCTTGGGAAGACGGCAACGCTAAATGTAGTCTATTTCGTTCATAGTCAATGAGGTATATTTATTACTTACTGTTAATTTAAAAACGGCTCAGCCGAGATGACCAAGTGGCAAGAACGCGTGAATCTTAACCGATGATCGTGGGTTCAAATCCGGGCAAGCACCACTGAAGTTTTTCATGAGCTTAATTAGTGATTATAATTCATCTCGTGCTTTTCGGTGAAGTAAAACTTTTGAGGAAACCTGCATGTGTCTAATTTAATTGAAATTCTGCCACATGTGTATTCCACCAATGCGGGTTGCATTGGAGCAGCGTGAATTGAAATGGAATAAGCTACAAACCTTCTCCTCTTAAAGGGAGAGGCTTTAGCCCAGCAGGTTTTACAAGCTGTTACCGTTAATTAAAAATAAATCAAGCGTATCATTCAACATCATTTATGCTCATCTTACAATATAATTTTTTTTATTACTAATATTATATAATTTTTAAGTAGGTGCCTTTTATTTTTATAATATAGTTTATTTAATTTAAAATAGGTAGAAAGAGTGGCTGAAAGAGAGCTCTTAAGTCATTTGAATACTTTCATTTCTTTATACTACGTTTATTGGTTGTACGCTCATTTGTTTACAACAACAGCACTCATTATAAAGATCAATATAAACTTGATTATTGTTCAATAAAAGATGATTCGCGGTCTTAGAGAAAATGACATCATTCGTGTCTGTGTTGTATGTTTAAGATTTTTTGGTAAACAATTAAGAATTATCGATTCGAATAGCGGATTATTTTAACTATTAGACAGACGAATATTGGTAATATTAATTTATTAAGGCTTTGAAAACATTAATATAAAGTAATGCTATTTTTCTTTAGCCTTTGTTTACTATATACCTATTGATTGTCACTGAGTTAAACTGTCATAGAACTTATTCCTCGGACTGACAATATTATCTTATGGAAGATATCGGAATGAGATCATAAACAATTTATTAATTTTTAAAGATTTGACATATTCGTAACAAGCAACTTAATTAAAGACAATTCATAAGAATCTATACAATTTGAAAAAAAAAAATAAAAAAGAAGGAAGAGTGTCTACTAGAAATTTACACGTCGTTGGTGTATCTTTTTATTATTTTGATTGTATTTATGTTTGGTTTGCCTGCATGTCTCACTATAGCTCTTCATACTTCATACGGTTAATGATCTAAATCTTATGTAAGGGATAAATGTCTATAAATGCAGGTTAATTTAAAAATATACAAAATCGATAAATTTCCATAAGTAAATACCTACATAGAGATTCTTATAGTTTTTAATCTATGTAATATGACTTACATAGATTTTACTGTAACTGACCTTAGTTAGTAGTTAGTAACAGCCTGTAAATGTCCCACTGCTGGGCTAAGGCCTCCTCTCCTTTTTTTGAGGAGAAGGTTTGGAGCTTATTCCACCACGCTGCTCCAATGCGGGTTGGTGGAATACACATGTGGCAGAATTTCGATGAAATTAGACACATGCAGGTTTCCTCACGATGTTTTCCTTCACCGAAAAGCACGAGATGAATTATAAACAAAAATTAAGCACATGAAAATTCAGAGGTGCTTGCCCGGGTTTGAACCCACGTTCATCGGTTAAGATTCCCGCGTTCTTACCACTGGGCCATCTCGACTCGGTCAGTTGTAACTGACCTATCAAGTTAAAATTATAAACTTTTATTTAACTTCGCGAATTCTGTTAGTTTGTTTATTTCAAATGTTGCAAGTTTAATATAACTACTTCCACTTATGGAATTTGAAATATTCCAAAAGTAAGCATAACCTGACTACACCCAGGATTGCTCCATAAGAATGAACTGCTCTATGGTTAATAGCATAGACACGAAATTTTGCTTATAAAAGCTTGTTCTTAAGAATGTTTTGCTGTTATTCATTTATTATATTTACATGTATAACATTCTTTTGTCTAACACTAAAATTGGGTACAAATTTGTTGGAAGGGACATTTTATAAATTCAGTCACAAGACTTGACTCTTAGATAGGTACAAACAGCTGTGAGTTAATACGTGTCGTAAAAAGGTACAAGACATATTGGTTCCTTAATCATAAAACAATAAACTCGGGTGCAATCATGATTAGGTATAATGTAAGAAGTTATGTTGCGTGTGAATTGTATTGCCTCACTGCGGCCTCGTAATGCCTATCATGGGTCTATAGATTAACCCATAACTCTATTCGTATCACGCGTTCCCGTTTCAATGACGAAATTATCATTAAAAATCGCCAAACGTCAACATTCGTTATTTGTGTTTTTAATAATTAAGACAGGTTGGATTTTGGCAAATTCGGGATGTTTTTTTTGTTTTTTTTTTTTTTTTTTATAGTATAGGTTGGCAGACGAGCATATGGGCCACCTGACGGTAAGTGGTCACCAACGCCCATAGACATTGGCACTGTGAGAAATGTTTACCATCCTTACATCGCCAATGCGCCACCAACCTTGCGAACTAAGATGTTATGTCCATTGTGCCTGTAATTAAACTGGCTCATTCACCCTTGAAACCGGAACACAACAACAAAAGTACTGTTGTTGTGCGGTAGAATATCTGATGAGTGGGTGGTACCTACCCAGACGGGCTTGCACAAAGCCCTACCACCAGTATAAATGTTTGGCTTGGATGGCGATTTGATGCAAAATTCATTGTATTTGAAAACAGGACTGACTTACTAAAGCTTAGTAGTCAAAATAGTTATTTATTTAACAAAGATGTTGATAAAATAAAAGTGAAAATATATTCCTGTGATTTTATTCTTCCGATCATCCACCCTTCTCACTATATTTTTTAATAATGCTGGAGGGGAGTATTCAGTGTCAAGTTTGCTCCTGCAAGGGAAAATAGTTGAATTGGGCTTAGTTAGGAATCCTGTACTTTTTTTTTAATTTCAAAAGAAAAGAGAAATGATGTTTCGAAGTAAAGACAAATGCATTTTTTTTCTCTGTAGTTATTTTTCTTAATTTTTATGTCTTCAAAAGACAATCTATAACGTTAGATATGAAATTGTAGTAAAAATTTAATCTGAGATAAAACAGATCGGACAATCGGGTTGTTTAAAAATTATAGCAAGCTTTATAAAAAAATAAAAAAAGGCATTGACTGTAGTTGCGGACGTCGACTTCTGTCATAATTAACGAGTTTCGATATGTTTTTTTGAATAAATTTTCTGTGAGGATAATTGAAAATAAATATTGTCTATGAATAATTGTCTACATTTAGGTTTTTCACTTTCTGACCTAGTCTCTAAAACTATAATACCAAACATAGCCGTAATAAAAAAAATTGTGTTTGCAGTATATAATAAAGTTAATAAATCTGATATCTTAATAATCTAGCACAAGCAAGCGGTAATAACCTAGAACAGCGGTGTATCATTCGGTATTCATGTATACAGACAAACAGACCATGTCGGCCCCGTTGCGTAACTGCACAGAGCACACGACCGTTTCTGTGACATTTTATTTGTAAAAGGAAATCGTTTTTATTTCATCTGCGCGTGTCTTTCAACGTGTTCTGAGAATTTAGACTTTAAGTTAGAATAATTTAAGCAAATGTTGATGTAAAAGGATCGCTTGCACTTAATAAAATTCCATGTGAATCGAATTTTCGTAAAATGTAGAACATTTTATTTGGAATTTAAGTTACCTTCTACAGCATATCTTTTAAAATTCTTCCTCTTATATTAAAAAAAAATATATATATTATGCAAACATAATACTAGTTTATTCATAATAAATCTTTTTAGTCTCTACAGAACAATACATTTAGATTCAATAGTAATTATTAAATTACGTAGATATTTATCTAAAAATGAACAAAAATAACATATCAAACAATAACAGACATAAAAGATCCATTTGGCGCCATAGAAAGACATAATAAAACACATTATATGTATAACTATAAATATTAAGAGACTTAAAACAACAACGTAGTGTTACATCGCGATAATAGATGGCGCTACTTGCTGGATGTTAGTAGGCTTGTGCTAGCTCGCGATAAATGTTTTCAACTGACATTTTAGTGACCTTTTCTAAATGCTCTTTGTTTTGTGTGGTCAGACAAACCAAAGCTATATTATAAAGTTTCTTTACATTATGAACGAATAAAATAAACATAAACCGAATGCATTCAAAATATTAAGGTCATCTTTGCTTATTAATATTAGCTAAATGCGCTTAGCCTACGAATGTAAACAGGTATTGCAAACAGTAAGAAGTAGGTACCTAGTATTGCGTTTTATCCTCTGTAAAATTTTCAAAGTTTTAGCCAGCAGATTAAAAATTGTGCATTATGAAAGATGAGTAATTGGGCTCTTTAGTTGAAATATCGTGAGTGAGGTGACAACTTACGCAATGGATTTAGAAGTGTTTTAAGTAAGAAAATCTAAGCATGTTTCAGAACGGCGGCTCATTTTTTATTATTCTGCAAAAAATCTTTGCACAGAACGAGAGGACCTTTGTTCAGTAGTGAAACGCTTATTTATTTATTAATTATTTATTGCACACAATTTACAAACATAATAGAATAAGTAATACTTATAGTATGCAAAGGCGGCCTTGCTTACTCTTCCAGGCAACCTCTGTAAAATGAAATATTTTTGTGTATTAACCTGAAACATCTAAGGCGTTATTGTTTACTGTTTTATCTAAACTAGTGACCCGTTCCGACTTCGTACGGATAAAATTTTTACAAAGCAACTTTATTAGTAAGCGTCGCGAAAGGAGTATGCTAACGTCTATCGGGCCTTTAACTTCGGAGATCTTGTTATGAGTCAGTTAGTCAGTCAGTATTTCGCTTATATATAATTATATATGTATATAGAAGATAGAAGACTGACATAGTTATTTATTTACTAACTGTCACACATGTATTAAGTGTCATAATTTAATCTTAGTTGTAAATTGTAAAAGCAAATTATAAATCCGCTTCAGCTAACAACTTATTCCACGTGCTCATAGGTTTAATATTGTGATGTTGGTATCAAGTAGGTAGCTAAATATAATAGGTTTCTCTTTACAGAAGGTAGGTGACTAAACAAAAATCGGTATTGTCTCTTTGATAATAAATCGACTTTCCCTTTCGGCGGTATAACCATAATTTTACGAAACGTGCTTTGAAGTTGTTATTTGGTGAAGGAAAATAAAAGTTGGCGAGATCGAATCGATATCGTAATAGCTTTATACAATGTGGTGGTTTTTTAATACCTACATGGATTATTTTTAAGAATTATACAACATATTTATCTCCGAAATTTTGAGTGAATAACTTTTTATTTGTGAAGATCACATATTATAAAACAAAATGCCTACGCCGCGTCCTGTATGTTTCTCTATCTGAAGGCGATAAACTCAAAAAATACTAATATTATGCAGACCATTATTTCTATCCATTCGAAGTCGAGACGAGTAGCTAGTTACTTATAACTTGTTCTGGATATGTAAGTAATGAGTTGCAAATATCTTGCTGGGCTGCCTCCTCTTGGAGAGCCTCGAGAAGGTTTGGAGCTTATCCCACCACGCTGCTCCAATGCAAAGTATATACACATATGACAAAATTGTTCCTAGTAAGCTAAAAATCAAGACTATGTATTATTTTATTGATGATTTCAAACATAAACTTTTTCTCTCTCAATACTCTACCCGAGTTAATATTTCTTAGATATATTGAATATGAAAAACCTTATTAAACTCCAAAATATAAACAACAAAAAACTTTACTATTGTTATAAATGCGAAAGAAATTCTGGGGTCGAATTCTAGAAATTTATAACGATTACGATACGTTCTCGATTCAATTCCGATCCAACTTTGAATCATCTGTATTTATTCGAATCGGAATCGAATCGATTGTGACATGATGATAAAATATACCGTTGTATCAAAACCAAACTTAATTCTTAACTCTTATAACAATAGTCGATAATTAAATTAAATAATAGGAAATCGGAAAAACGGCAACGATCACACTTCGATTCGATTGCGATAAAGTAACAATTTGTTAGTAGAATTGGCTCCACTGCACTGATTTTGATGAAATTTCTTATTAAATTAACTGATTGGACAGAATTAAATGATTTAACCAATTCATTATTTGTTAATTATTAATGAAATTATTATTTACAAAACAATATATAAACACGTAACTTGTACATAACTATTAAGTTATCACGAACGCAGACTAGACTAAGGAGTCACAACAAACAGCCAGACAGCCAGCCAGTGACTTTCGCATTTGTAATATTAAATAATGTGAATTTATACGCGCGCAAAATTAAGTTAAGACGAGTACACACCATTTAATAATAAAGAGAAAACACTTTCACTGCATTGTTTTAAGTGACTGATCCGTTCTGTTTGGTATGCAAAGGTTAAGATAACGTCAAATTAAATTAAAAATGTCTCTCTGTAGTGTGCGTACTTTAAAAAACTAATCCATACTAATATTATAAATGCGAAAGTAACTCTTCCTGACTGTTACGCTTTCACGGCTGAACCACTGAACGGATTTTGATGAAATCTGAAGTAAGCATGATTTCCTTACATAGGCTGCTTTTTATACTCTGCACCTGATCACTCTCCTCTTAACATGCGGGCACAGCCGCCGGCGAAAACTAGTAATAATAGGACTAAATTCACAGGATCCGTAATTAAAAATTGTTAAATCGGTTACGATCACTTGGTACCTTATAGGAATCAATCAAAGCATTATTAATTAACTTTAAATTATTAACGAGCTACCTGTCTTTAGTTCGGAAGGGTAGCTCGTACACGGGTAGGATAAATATAAAAAGCTTTATTTTCATTTTTAGCTAGAAACCTTATCAGTAGTTCGCAAAATCACTCAACAAAGTTTTATCACAATCGAATGAATAGTTTAGGAACGCATAGAGGACAAACATACACTTTTTTATATATACATAAGATGTATATGCCATATGTTTATGTGTAAGGTACCGTCTGAAAATTTTATTGCATGGTTTTTGAACTGTTTACAAAACTGTATAATTATTAAAAATATATAATTAATGATTTCATTGTTTGTATACATTTTTTATATTCAAATAAACTTTATCACGTGAATTGACTTATAAAACTTTCAAACATTATTCGTACATCACAGACGGTATTTATAATAGTTATAAACATATATCTAGATTAAGATAAAACTGCAAACTAAAATATGTGTGAATTTGTGTTAATAGAAATTTATTATTATTATTATATTGTTATTTTACTTTTTCACTCCTATGAAGTAACAAAAACCCTAAACAAGCGCGAGTACGGGCTATTTTATCGTACAAGCAGATGAGATGAAGTCGGACTTGCGAGTGAGGCGGCAAGTGTTGAGGAATGCCTTTTGGAGCAAGTGATTATTATATATTTCCAACCGAGATGACCCAGTGGATAGAAGGCGTGAATATAAAACGAAGATCACTCGCTCAAACCCAGGCAAGAACCTATAAAATAGAATCAAATTTTACTTTAAGTAAAAGTTATGCTTATGACAACATTGACATGTTTCTATATGTAGTTAACTGATTACATTTTCAAACCCGGGCAGCACCACTGAATTTTCACGTGCTTAATTTGTGATTATAATTCATTTCGTGCTTGACGGTGAAATAAAAGATCGTGAGGAAACCTGCATGTGTCTAGTATCATTGATATTATGTCACATGTGTATTCTACCAACCCGCATTGGAGCAGCGTGGTGGAATAAGCTCTAAACTTTCTCCTCAAAAAGGGAGGCCTTAGCCCAGCCGTGGGACATTAACAGGCTGTTACTGTAGTGTACTGCTTACAATTTTTCAATCAATAACGGATCTAATTTTTATCGACACTAAACAAAATTAACAAAAACACACTTCATTTAAACAGATAAACAATTTATCTGTCAAAATGAAATGATTAATTTCTCGTCAGTCAAGTGCACCAATTAAAATATATACAAAACATAATAAAAACATTTAATTGAAGTAATTAATCTATTAGATAGTTAGAACATCGTGTGAAAGCGTCCAAAGTCATAATTAATTAATTTATCGAATCAATCTTCCATCCTGTTTTTTGATACGTTGTTAATAATAAGCCCATCTCTTTCTATGAGCACCGTTGCGAAATCGACAAAAAGTTTTTTTTGTTAATCAAAAGAGCGTATACTTGCTACTTTATCTCGACATTTTTGTCGTTATCTTATTGACAAGTAAGTGCGGTTTTACTGTGAGTGCAGGAAAGTGAGTGTAAACATTGCCGACTTCCATACTCTTGCTTTTGAAAAAAAAAAAAAAAAACAATTAGTTTCTATTGCCCCGGGATTGAACCAAGGACCTTGGAATCTGCAGCCTTACAAAGTTAATTACTAGATCAACGGGAGAGTTTCCGTAATAAATTGCTAAATATAAATTTTTATTTATGTTACTTTTCTGCCATATCATGCCATGGTTCATTGGTGTCTGTGATAAATTTGCCGCCGGGGAGACAAAATAAAATCGATCAACGCGTTGATAATTCTTCTTACAACGGATAAATTTCAAAAAAATACTATATAAGTTATAGTACTATATAGTTATTTACTGGTGGTAGGGCTTTGTGCAAGCTCGTCTGGGTAGGTACCACCCACTCATCAGATATTCTACCGCAGAACAGCAATACTTGATATTGTTGTGTTCCGGTTTGAAGGGTGAGTGAGCCAGTGTAATTACAGGCACAAGGGACATAAAATCTTAGTTCCCAAGGTTGGTGGCGCATTGGATATGTAAGCGATGGTTGACATTTCTTACAATGCCAATGTCTAAGAGTGTTGGTGACCACTTACCATCTCGCTCATGGCCCATATGCTCGTCCGCCTTCCTATTCTATAAAAAAAAAAAAAAAAAGAAAAGTTAATTGTTTATGTTTATTTTTTGTATACTACTTAGTTAAGCTATGTGGTGATAGGACTTTGTGCAAGCTCGTCTGGGTACCTCCCACATCAGATATTCTACCGCTAAACAGCAGTATCTGGTATTGTTGTGTTCCGGTTTGAAGGGTGAGTGAGACAGCGCAATTACAGGCACAAGGGACAAAACACCATAGTTCCCATGGTTGGTGGCGATTTGGCGATGGAAGCGATGATTAATATTTCTTACAAAGGCAATGTCTATGGGCGTTGGTGACCACCAAAGCATATGAGCGACCTACTACTAAGTAGGTCGCTCATATGCTTGTCCGCTTGACGTAACAAATATTAATATTATATATATTTATAGCTCGTATTGATTAAGTTTTGACCAAGTTATTGTCTTTACAAATATTCGGTTGTTTGATATTGTTCCAAAAAGAAACCATTTAAATGTATGCTCAGTATATATTTAATGGTTATATAAATGTACTGATATTGCTTTATCAAGATAACGTTACTCAATTTAAATCAATTGAATTTAAAAGTCGAATATGTTAAATATGCAAAAATGAGGTCGTACGCGCATCCGTTATTGTTATGCAACGCATTGGAACTTGGTAGAGATCACGAAATTCCTAACTGTGCTTGACGTGTACTTACTCTACGCCGGATATTCTCAAACAAAGCTTACAATAATAAAATTAAACCTTTATAGTCTATATCAATTGTAATGAAGTATCGAAGTTTAACAAAATACCAAATTGAACCAGAATGAAATTATTATAATTTATCTGTATTTGTAATAACATATTGACAGAGGCTAAAATAATATATCGAATTGGCGACGTCATATAATCAGTGAAGTCAAATGTATGTATTACCTGTTAGTAAACTAGTGAAAGAAATTAGTATTTTTAATTAATTTGAAAAAAAAATACGATTAAAAAATATTAATTTGAAACATAAGTAAAAAAATAAAATACCTATATGAAAATTATTGTTTAATAATCTAAAAACCTTCTCCTCAAAAAGGGAGAGGAGGCCTTAGCCCAGCATTACAGGCTGTTATTGTAATTTAAAAATCAATGTATATATATATATATATATTTCTTGAGTGAAGAATCCGAAAAAGATTGAAAATCTTTGCTCTTTGCAACGTCACGCCCAGGTCGCCCGTCACTGCACCCGGTCTCTCGCAGACCTTGATTCGTTTCCTATACAACCTCGTTGCTGCACATTAATATAATATTTTGTAGCGAATACTTTGAATGGAAAAATGAAAGGAATTCTGATTAACAGTTGTCAATGTGATCAACTTTACGAGTGACCTAGAATGTATAACGTTTACTCAACACCAATAAATAGATAAACATATAGAGCTTTATTAGAAACGACGCACTTAGTTACTTATATACACATAAACCAACTTAAAAATACAATAGAAGAGAGGAAAAAATATGGCGTCTATACTAGTGTGACGTTGCAAGTCTCAGTATATTTAGCTGGCTCCACGACTTTAATCATGCCTTGAAAACTGCCTTGAAAAAGATAAAAATAATTTTGAGTATATTTATATAATATAACCTAGTATTTTATGGTACGTGCAGCCTATTTTAATCGTATAAAGAGTAAATATAAACGAACTTTAAAATTACATATTCCATGCGATTTACTAATGCTTTGCAATATTATGCGCTACAAACAGTACTTTATTATTATATCTTTATTTATAATACATAACTATAACCGTTTTGTAAACTTTAATTTTTACCAGTAGCAACTTCGCTATTCAAAACGCTATTTTATCACGTATCCATATTGAATATAGATTATTCACCATATTTCGACCAATAACCTGAATTAAATGTCAAAGTTATTTATTTGTCTTTACTTATCTTGTGATTAGAATAGGCTATATATATTTTATATCAATGATACCGGATGTATTTTTCCATCTGGTAACATTATGGATGTAGCATGTTGGGTCCGAACTAACTAGAACCTTTAGGAAGTAAATCTGATTGAATTAGAAAGTTATCTTAAATAAGGATTAATTTCCTAGGTCTTGTGAAACTTACTCTTACTTTACCTAGAATAAATACTCGCTGGTAAATGTTGTATTGCATTTACAATTTATGCTTTGGTAAAACAACTTTATCCGTTTTAGACGACAGTATTTTGGCTGGTTTTTAATCTGATTTACGTTCAATTGAAATTGCAAGGTTATTAATGAGATAGATATTTAATAAAAATATATAATGCACGTCATCTTTATTATATAAAGCTGTAAGTATTGTTCTTTCCTTCATAACCTTTTTTGTTTTTTTTTTTTTAATTTAATATCTACTAACTTAATTTCTTTTGTTCATATTACTAGATCACACTTTTTATCGACTTTAATTTATTTATTATATATTAATCAACAATATATAATATATATTTTACCGTTTCGATAACATGATTATGTTAATTTTTCACGCCTGTCCAACATAGAGTGGACCTTGGTATTTCAAGACGCAAATTGCAAAACGCATCTCGGGTTACCGACCTTATATTGTCTATAAAAATAATAACACTATCCACATGCATTTCCTAAAGCAGGCTGTTTTCTGCAAGCCTTAGGTTTACCTCCATCTCAGTATTTCTTCGCGCGCCAACGGAGCGCGACGTTTTGCTCGACGGCCATTTTTAAAAAGTTTATGATTATTTTTACGGTCCCAAAACCTCGTTAAGAAATTTTCAGTGCCGCATTTCTCGCTACGAATTTTATTGATATAAAAATAGTGACAGTTGCTTTTGTGCTGTGTTACACATATTTGGATGTCTCTTTTGGATGATTATTAGAGAAAATTTAAAATAATACAAAATAGGTAAGGCTTAAGTTATTAAAGAAAAATATTTTTTTTTGTTTTTCCATAGAATTTTATGTAAACATATTATTCATGTATTACAACAATCAGTTAAGAATAAAAAAGGCCACGTACTTATGTAATATAATAATATGTAGGTATGTTTTAATTTAATGATTTATCTTTATGTATATATTTGTACTATTGTATTATGATTCCCGACTATGAAGTAAGGCTATGTTTCATGCATTTCATGCTTGTGTCTATTTATAATAACTTTATTTTGTTTTTCCTTAAAGGTCTAAAATCTACATTAAGTACGTTTAACCTACTAGTTATTCTTCAGACTCTTTGTACACATTTCAATAAGTTAAAATTACTAAATATTAAGAAGACTTTTTAGAAGACGTATTTCGTACATGATTTAAACAAATTTAGATAAACATTAAGTAATATCGAGGAAGGTAATATTTTTACCGAATTTGTATGTTTATTTGTGGTCATTACGAGCCTATATGTTTTAATTGATTTTAACAAATGCGATGCAAATCAGTTTTTAAATAATAGACAATCGTATCTTGCCTAACATTTGTTATATTGGAAATACAACACGAGGAAGACTAATGTATGTAAGCTGTAATAATTGTTATATTTCAAACAGTAATTAATGAAAGTATTACAGTGGATTTTTTTAATTTATATTATTCAATTATGTTAGTAGATTAACTGTGCGACTGACTACGTCAGTCGTCAACACACAGTTCAAACTTCTGGGGCTAACATCCTGAAAAATGGCATGCAGGTTTCTTTTACAAAGTAGGTTAGCACTAAGACAGGATTTGTGAAAATTTAACAACTAAAGTCGATTTTCCAACAGGAATGTAAGTTTGTATGAAAATCCTCCATTATCAAGAACGGACTATGGAAATTGGTGCTTAGAAATTGAATAATAATGAATTATGGCGCAAGCAAAACCGCGGGTAAATTACTAGTTTGATATAAATAAATTAAGACATTTTTTTGTTTGTGTTTGCTTATCGTTCATTCGATTAAGTTGATACATCTTACAGCTGTTGTTGGCAGTTAGGTTAAGGTTTCTGACACTGGTATCAACATACATACATTTACCACCAGGGGCCCTCTGCCTGTCTGCCTTCCTATTTTGTAAAAAAAATATTTAATTTCTGTGCGTCAATCTCTTAATCTCCAGAGAGTTTAGCCACATGCGTAAGATATACTTTAGTGCACAAGTGTGTTCGCAAATACAGATGCATTCTCTATTTCCTTACTTATAAATCAAAAGAACGTTAATCTGACACAACCGGAATTCAGGTTCAGGAATAACGACTTTCTCTAACAACGAGGCATGGGACTTTACACGCCTCCAATTTCCTGACTCCGGGCTTCTACGGAGAATCTATAACAGAAAAACAAAATAACTTATTAGTGGCCCGACTTGGGGGCTTTTAAATTCAAGATCTCTCATATTTAGCCATTAGACCAACGAGGTAATCATTTTGATTAAACAGTACGTAATTGAATAATATGATATTACAGGAAATTATTTAATTAGAAAGTTGATCGTGCAATTTTTAGATATTCATCGCTTGAAATTATGGGAAATTCGATCACGTCAGATTCTTGATTAGTGTTTTATAATACTAATTATATTTTGTTCGTGTAACAGCTTGTATAAGATATTTTGTTCCTGTAATTATAACCAAATAATTGTAAACGTAAATTAAAAATAAACTTCATTCATAAAACTTAAAGCTAATTTATTGAATTACAAAATATCCTCGATGCATAATTGGGTAGTAACTTATCCAGCCCAGGGTCACGTTACGACAGCAAATGAGTCTTCACTTGGATGAAACATGCACTATTGCACATCGCTGGTATACTTGATACAATGACTCCTCTATATAAGAAGTACCTAATAGATAATTTGTGTGCGTTTTTTGTACGTGTGTGCGTTAGTGATGTGTTATTATTTATACAGTTATTACTAATGTGTGCGTTACTTATAATCGCAAATTTGTGTGTCTGTGTGTTTGTGTGTGTATTATATTTTGTGTTGTGTAAACATTCATATGTTAATTGCTTTTTAGCCTATATCACGTAACCGATCTAAATCAGTTGAACTTGAGTTACTAATTATGTACTTTGCCAATCTCTGATAGTATCTACATGAACATCGAATATGACTCATTTTTTATGTAATTTATCGCAAATTAAATGGTACAAGTACATTTAAAATTAGAAACTTTTTATGTTACAGGCAGGTGAAAAGGCAAATGATTTAGACATATTACCACTTAATAGTATAAAAATATTAACTATTCCTTATATATGCGCCACCAACGTTGAAAACTAGTTTTTGTCCCGTTGTGCCTACTATTACACTCGCTTACTCACCCTTTAAATCACAACGATGTTAAGTAGTGATGATTAGCGGTAGAATAAATGATAAGTGGATTGTACTTACCCAGAAGAGCTTCTGTACTGAAGCAAGCTTGAATTTCAAGGACGAAAATAGGCCTATAATACCTACCTTACCTAACGTCTGACCCCCCACCCCGCATACGCGGGCGAAGACATTGGCTAAAACTAGTTCTTAATAAAAAAAAAATCTTTTATTTTGGCGTCGTATTCACACAGCCGTGGATATGCTATTCTACCCGTACATACATATAAATAATTTTCGTCATACGCGTGTAAATTAGCAACCTATTACAAAACGTGATCTAGTTTTATATTAAACAACATCTAATAAATTGATTTTTTATTTATTTTGTTAATATTTTAACGCGACGTTGCAAGTTGCCTTTGAATTGAATTAACCACGAAAGTTACCATGTCTGCTACGCTCTCACAGCTAACCGCAAAATTAAAAAGCAATGAACCGATTTTGATTAAATTTGTTACGGTGTAAGCTTGAACCCTAAGAAAGGACATCGGATTATTATTAAATTTACCCTTTGGTGGTTAAAATAGATCAAGTTTTATACAATGGTAATGTTAACTTTTGAAAGTTATATATTTGAACTTATATATTATGCTAGTTTTCGCCCGCGGCGTTACTCGCGTGTTATCAGGTGTTAGGTATAAAAAAGTAGCATGTCCTTTTTTGGGGTTCAAGCTTGCTTTACAACAAATTTCATTAAAATCGTTTGCATTGAGTGGGTCAGCCGTGAAAGCTAATAGACAGACCGAGCTTGCATTGAAAAAATTATGCTTATCAATAATTTTTCTAACAAAACGAATTCTACGCGAGAAAAGCTGCGGGTTCAGTGAGTAGAGCGCAATCGCGTAGGTCCTATGAACGTAGCGATACTTAAAAGCCTCTATAATTAATGATTAAATAGCACGCTTGAATAACGGACCTCTAATCGAAAAATTTTTGTATCTGTGTTTTATAAAGTGATTTCGTGTAAAGACGATCGTTTGTGGAAAGTCTATATTTATTACAAATCTATAGATTACTCAGTATCGACCTACTACTAGGTCTATTACCACTAAGATACTAAATAAGTCATCGATTTTTTTTATATTCTTATATTTTACTTTGATCCAATGTCGTGATGTTTTCTTGTTCTTACTTATAAAATTAAAGTAATATTATTTCAAATAACATAAAATCATTGGTTGTTTTCACGTGATTTGCGATAAAAATCAGGTCATTTGACGACATACAGTAAACAGCCGACCATTATTTTTTTCTCTGAGCGCAACCTAGTTTGTACATATTGCTGATTATTCATAAATAAATACATTAAATTATACTAAAAAACTTTTTTTATATAAAACTACCTATTTTACACAATATTTTTATCGTCTTAAATTATTACGGTACGAATAAACCAGGTATTTTTATCTGTATACATCTGATAATTCTGATAACGACGACAGATTCCCATGACGGACAATTGCATAGAAGAAATTGTTTATGTCGTAAGCCTGTTTTTTTCATTGTAATTTTACTAGTATTTTTAAATGTGCTTATTACTATTATTCTGCTTTTTAAATTACTTGTTAATAATTTATTTTATATACTTTAATACTTGCTAAATAACTTGTTCTGGTTAGGTTCACTCCATGTTTCAATGTTAAAGTGGAAACTTTGTTGGCTTATGTGAGACTTATTTTGTTATCAAATGTTTATGTGTTATATTATGCTGTATGTTTCCCAAATAAATAAATAAATACTTTAGTCTGTAATAGTTGTTGTACAATAGTTGATAACGTGGTGGTGGTAGAGCTTTGTGCAAGCACGTCTGGGTAGGTACCAGCCACTCAGCAATACTTAGTTGCGTTCCGCTTTGAAGGTGTCAGTGTAATTTCAGGCACAAGGGAAATAACATCTTCGTTCCGTGTAAAGAACGGTTAAAATTTCTTACAACAACAATGTATATGGGCAGTGGTGGCCTATTTGCTCGTGCGCCTAGCTATAACATAAAAAAAATACGAAAGTAACTAGTTCTGTCTGTTACGCTGTCACGGTTAAACCACTGAACCGATTTTGGTGAAATTAACATGAAACAAGCTTGAATCCCAAGGAAGGACATTATTACCTAACAACGTTTTTCATACCTGACGCCTGCCCCCATCCCCTGACACGCGGGCGAAAACTAGTACACAATCATTGCGATTATTAATTAAATGGAAATATTGGAAAGTATTACAAATGTTACTGAAATAAATTTGTTTATCACAAAGCAAATGTATCTCATTTCTATCTTATCGACCATTGAACGTTATCATCCATACAAGTCATTGTGAAATGCGTGTGAAAGCACAATTTATATGAAAACTTACGTCATTTTGTTCTATACTGATACTGTCGATATTCTTGCGAAATTTAGATGGATTCTTGTCAAGTACATACTCAATATGTTTTAATTTACATTTTCATTAAACGGGACAGTGTTGCCAGTATGCTGAGTTTTCCACATAAACGTCAATACAAGTTATTATTTTGGTATATACACTGGCCTCCAAAAAAATCGACCCACCTACATTTTTTGTAAAAAAGCTATCGTATGGTTTTAAACTACCACATATTTATATTTTTAAGATTGATAATGAAAAAATGCAATTGTAGGATTGTACAAAAACAGAAATAGTGCGCAAAAAATAGGTTTTTAGGTAAATATGTGACAAAACACGAAAACACAAAATTTTACGCAATTTTATTTGTTTGTGTACAAAACGATTATGCCGTATGTTTTTAAATTTGGGTGCCTAAATCTTACTTTAATAGGAAGTGTTTCCTCCTCTTGACCTAATCACTGCCTGCATACGCCTATTAAGTGACCTGATTAGCTTTTTAATGTCTTCCTGTGGGGTCCGTTGCCATTTTTCAGTTAGGGCAGCTTCCAGTTGATTCAGGGTTTCTGGAATTTGATTTCGTGCTCGAACCGTACGTTATAGCTGGTCCCAGAGGTGCTCTATCGGGTTTAAGTCCGGACTATTGGCTGGCCACTGCATAACTGGAATTTCGACTTCCCTGAGATAGTCTTTAACAATTCTAGCGACGTGAGGTCGTGCGTTATCGTGCATAAGTTGGAAATTATCCCCAATATATCCAGCGTAAGGCATCACATGAGGCTCCAGAATGTCCGTTATGTAAGTTTCAGCATTAACAGCATGATTACGGAAAAAAACCAGCTCTGTGCGTCCCGTCAAAGAAATACCTCCCCAAAACATTGTAGAGCCTCCACCAAGTCGGACTGTTTCTCGAATGCAACACTGAGACTAGCGTTCTCCTGGCCTTCGCATGACGTTACGTCGTCCATCAGAGCCTACTAGAGACATTCGGCTTTCATCACTGAACAATACTGTCTCCCATTGGTCCAGTGTCCAATCGACGTGCTGCCTAGCAAATTGTAGTCTTGCTTGTCGATGGGATGCTGTGAGTTTTGGTCCTGTTGCTGGCTTGTGAGGGGTTAAGTTTTGCTCTCGAAGTCTTCTTCTTACAGTATTTTCACTCACAGACACTCCACGACTTTCTCGGAGTCTACCTTGAACGTCAACAGCCGAAAGATGTCGGTTTCTTAAAGACGTCAAACCAATAAAACGGTCATCGGTCGGGTTCGTGACACGCCCCCTGCCAGATCCTGGCCTCCGGCGATACTCCCCAGTCTCCAAGTAGCGTTTGTACACTCTTCGCACCGCTGAACGACTTAATTTTAGTGTTCTAGCCACATTTCGCTGACGTAACCCCTCATGAATAAGAGCTACGACTTGAGCAGCTTTTGCTTCAGTAGTATCCATTTTTTATGTTTAAACTTATTAAAATTATTGTTTCAACAAAGTTTCATACACTTAATCAATAATAAACATCGAACCGAGATGACTCTGCGTTAACAACTGGAAATAAACTAACCATGCACTTTGTGCACAAAGTAACGTTTTCTTATCAATACTTTAAAAATATTCCAAATATCCTCAATAACACTTACATCTCCTCCAAATCAATATCAAGTGGGTAATAAAATGTTAAATGTATGTCCCATAAGTAAAACAATCCACCTAGGTCGTCGCATAGTTAAGATAACAACTTTGTAAGTAAAAAAATACGGGTGGGTCGATTTTTTGGCGGCCAGGTATTATAAAAGTAATATTTTAAATGGATGTATATTTAATTCATTAAATTTTTTACAATAACTATATTAAATATAAAATTGTTATTTACACGTTAATTACGCGTAATTTTATTTCATTGAAAATTAATTAAAATAACAAACATCTACTGAGATGTAAATTGTTATTGTAAGTAAATAATTTTAGTATGTTTGTCCTTTATGCGCTCCTAAACCTTTCATCCGATTGTTAGCGACTTTCGACGCCCGCGAAGGTTCATGGCACAAAAAACATGTTTATTTTATTTGTATGTTTGGCCTTACTCCGTATACCGTAGACACACTGGTTGCTTATAAAAATTATGAATTAAAAAAAAAACCCATCGAAATCATATAATAAGTTTTAAGCTACCCATAGTACTCTACCTACATGCAAACTTAGTATAAAAAAACTAAAGTCCGTGGCCCAAATAGCGAAGGCGATTCACAAAAACCAACAATACACGTCGATTATTTAAACAAAGAGTTGTATTTGCGTTATTGCACCCACGAATATATTTGACCTTTAAGTGATCATTTGGTAGAGAAGTCTTAATTTAATTTTATATTTTTTATAAATATATTCTCATTGAATATCCAAACACTCCGCGTATGCGTCTCTAAAAATTAACAGTCTGCTAATGTCCCACCGCTGGGCTAAGGCCTCCTATTGTTTTGAGGAGAAGATTGCCTTTGGCGGTGAAGGAAAACAACGTATGAACAATTGTATGTGTCGAATAAAAAACTGTCACAAGTGTTTTAGCCATGTTGGGGCCCTGGTTGTTGACCTTAATTGCTAATTTTTAATTGATCATACTACTTAAAAACAAAAAATACGCATATTCATAATGTTAGGGAATCACGAGCCAGCCATCTGATTCTTGATTAAAATTACCTCTCTTCTGATGGTATTTACACTTAGATAAGTGTAACTATGATTTTCACTGTGCGAAAAGTGTGTGATATACATATATCTAATATGAAATAAGCTTCAAACCTTCACCTCAAAGAATAATAATTAATTTTTCGTAAAATAATTAAATAGTCAAGTATTAAATATTAAAAATTATCGCATATTAAAAAAAAAATACAACTATAATTTTAACACCAAGTATATTTTATAATAATAATCATCCATCAATTTATGGTTATGATGTCATATATAACTCTCGTATACGTTTGCATACTAATGTATCAGGATCTCATTTAAATAGTGAACGGCGAAGGCTGACACTTCTGAGAAATAGACTATGTTTTATGACTTAATTATATTATTCTATATATACTCTTAAGTATGTATATAAATAATACTAATCATTAATTAAAAGATATATTTTGGTAGCCGTGCAAATGCCTGGTGGTAAGTGGTCGTTTATCGCCCATAGACACTGGCGCTATAAGAATAATAATCATTTCTTATTATATATATCCTCATTGCGCCACCAACCTTGGGAACTAAGACGTTAAGTTGTCCCTTGTGTCTGTAGTTACACTAACTCACTGACCCTTCAAACCGACAGACAACAATACTAAGCATTACTGTTTGGCGGTAGTACACGTGATGAGTGGGTGGTATCTACCCTGAAGGGCTTGCATAAAGCTACCACCGAGTAAATATTCTGAAATTTAATTTTCAAACATAATAATTAAATAAACGAGTTTAGTTAAACAGGTTTACATAATATTTTATTAAAGCGATATACATGGATTTAAAATAATTTAATTAAATAAATACGCAACTTTTATAGACAACACTACCTTGAATATTTATTAAATTACAAATAAATATTATATTTTATCGATTTTAAATCGTTAAAATCGATTTCGATAGATCATGTTTATATCGATAAGCCGCGTAATCATAATTGAAATTATTTTGCAAATAGTTGCACCGTCTATTTGATTACTTAAGTTGTATGCTTCGATATTAATGTGGCGCCATTCATCAGTATTTTCTATTTGAGGATGTACGAGTAACACAGTAATAATAATAACACAACAATAATAACACAGCCTAATAGGCTCTTATAATCATTTTAAAATATAAATTGTTTGTAAACATATCGAATTGAAATCTTGAAAATTTAATCTTGTTAGAACACGACGAACCGATAATAATTTCCGTTTTTCTCATTTATTAATTAAATTACGTGTATTAAATACAATAGAATTTATATATTCTGAAAGAAATCAATACATATTAACACAACACTTCTTTTTTAATTTATATGGTCATATTATTTTGGTTACTTCATATATACATACTAAGAAATTTATAAAATATTTTGCGTTTGATTGAATGTATGTGGAAAATTAAAATTCACTTTCAAGTGACTTATTTTTGGAACGTAATTAAATTAGTGTTATTATAAATTTGAACATTATATGATATTAAAAATAAAACGTAACACAAGAGTGCTACAAACTAAGAATTTTACAAGCACGTTGAGTGAGCCTGTAAGTGTTAACACAATGTTAATCATATTTTTTTATTTAAATAGTTTACGCCCGCGGTTTCGCCTGGGTATAATTGGAGTAGGTTTTTTAAACAACACTTCCCATGTTAGGTTTAAAATAGTTCAAGATTGCTTTATACAAAAGTTCATTAAAACCGATTCAGTGAACGCCTAATAGACAGACTTAGTTATTTTTGCATTTATAATATTAATACAGATTGTGTAACGTTGGTTTAACAGTAATTAAAAAAAATACATAATTATAAACATAACAAACCATTTCCAGTAATATTTCCTTTGAATCTATTCTAGATGGGTCCGCACTTCCAATTAGGGGAAGTCTGACAACCTTCATTAAAAAGATTAGTTTTAATGATAAAACACCATAAACTCTAATAATATATTCAAACGAAAACAGGCCGTATTATAGTGGCATATAGATATCAAAATCCATTAAAAATTAATTGCTTTAAGATAAGTACAAAGTACATTTATTACTAAGTGATTGATGTTTAAAAATAGCAATAAATCAGTCTGATATAATTTTGGTGTAACTGAGTCTTGTCTGTATTCATGGTCATGCTGTAGACTAAAATTAAAGTGACTAAACATTCTGGTTGTATGTAAAAACCCCTTCGAGTTGGTACCATCCATTTAATATTATTGCTACCATCAACTTTTGTTATAAAGTAAAGAATGCCTCTCATTTTTTGAGGACTTTAATGCACAATGCTGCTCCAATATACAAGTGTCAGATTTTTGTCTGACACAGGTTGTTGTTTTTGAACGATTTTTCTCGTAGTGAGATGAATTATAAACATAAATTAAGAACTCGATTTTGAACCCGCAACAGTTAAGAACCACGTGTTCACTGGACCATCTAATTGCAGTCACATGCCGGTGTTATTACAGACGCTTCTAATTATAGTCCTGAAATTGAGATTCTTGATACTGATACGCAATGACAGTGTAAAAAAAGGTAATTATTTCTAACAGTATTTCTCTATTTCTAGCAGTATTTGCGGCTCTAGGCAGATGTATAGCAGACCACTAATATTCAGGTGGCAAATTAGTCTACTACATTCCTTTTAGCAATAAAGATAAGTAAATTAAAAAAAAACCTGTAAAAACTAGTAAACTAAATTGCTACAAGCGCCAAAACTGTGTGCAAAATTTGAGCTCAATCGGTGAATTGAAACTGTTTTAAAATTCATTTGCGAGGTTTAAGCCACACATATTAAATATGTAGTTAAATAAAAACGTGTAGTGCTTGTACATAAAACAAAATTTAACGTACTCTGTAAATTATTAACAAGCTGTTTGCTCTTATTTTCCACATTAAAGTTGAAATTCTCAAAAAACCCCCCTTAGTGAATGCTTACGTTATAAAATAAATCTGTTTTCCAAATTTTACTTTTCCAAGCGTTGTTAGTCAATCATGACAAAAGATTTTATAAGCATAGATCATTATTATTTCAAAGAAACATTTTGCTATGAAGATTTCTTGGTAAGTAGCTTTAAGGGCTTCGTTAAAATAACTCTTAGAAACATAAACGTCTAAAAATATGAAACTCCTGTTTATGGAGTTTCGTTTTACGAAGAACCAAATTAAGTGTTCTTAAAAATAGGTCTAACGATGCCTCAATGGCCGTGAACGATTTGAAAGAAAACAGATGGCGAGTAACAAAGGAAGCTACTAATTAACTTTATGATTGATCAATGAAACCGACACGGTGTGTAAATCTAGTTATATATATTTAGATATATAAATGGTATATCGTGCTGTAGATAACTCGAAAATAAGTAGGCGGACTGGAAAACTGTCTACCTGATGATAAGTCACCACCACCCTTACATCGACAATACGTCATCAACCCTAACATAAGGAAATAAGAAGTTAAACCCCATATGCCAATTTACAATGGCTCACTCACCTGTCAAATCGGAAGACAACAATAATTAGTGTAATGAGTGGGTTGTACCAACCAAGACTCAACGCCCTTCCACAAAGTAACTTGAACTCCTAAAATTCTATAATTATTATAATTATAGATTTTTTTTTTATATACTTGATGTTGAAAATAAACCGTAAGCTATATTCTAGCAACGTACGTAAATTATAATATATGAAAATTTTATATATACATATATATATATATATGTATATAAAGATAATAGATAAAGAAATACTAACTGGTGGTAACTTGAAGTTAAATTTAATCTTGTAAAATGACAACTTAAAATGTTGCCCTTAGTTTTTATATGTCTAAATAGCTTGATTTAAGTTTTTGTTGGAATGCTACCGGATACGCTCGATTACTTCGTCGGCTATCACGCAGCCGAGTTGTATACAAGAATGTTAATAAAAAAAACGATTAAGTTTTATAAGTAGATTTTATGTCGTGCGTGATTTGTATCTCGATTTTGAGAAAAAAACACGTCATTAAAGGACATTTAGACTGTCAGGCTGTGAAGTTATGGAATACCTAACTATGCGATACCTGAAAATCTCTGTTAATATCCATTTTATTATATATTTATTATATAATATGTATTTTGTTTTATTATGATATTACGTTTTAATTTTAAACCCGTTCTATGTTATGTTAGTTATTTTTTTACTATTTCGTTATCGTCTCGCTCCCTAATTTTGTATAATAAAATATTGAATATTATAATACAAATCTATACCAATATTATAAATGCAAGAGTACAGTTTGCCTGTTACGCTTTCACGGCTAAGCCCTGAACCGATTTTGTTGACATTTTATATGAAACAAGCTTGAACCCCAAGGAAAGACATATGCTCCGTTTTTTTACCTAACACCTGACTTCTTCTAAAAAAAACTATTACCAACATTCTACTTAATTATTTGTTACTATCCTATTGTATGATGATGCACTTGTATTACGAGTATGTTTGTGTGTGTAATGAATTTTATACATAAGATAATAAAAAATAAAATAAGTCTTTTATTTATTTGTTTATTTTTAATTTACTGCGTAGAACCAACCGATTACATTACAGTAATAGAAAAAAATGTGCGAAGGAAAATAGTGCGTAACATTGATTTTAACGGTTATAGTAATATCTGATAGACCTCTTTTGGTTAAATCATTGAGTAAGAGAATGGGTTAAGTGCAGTTACAGTAAGAAAATACAAATTAGGTATATTAAAATACTGATGGTAGGGCTTTGTGCAAGCTCGTCTGGGTAGGTACCACCCACTCATCAGATATTCTACCGCAAAATAGCAGTACTTGATATTGTTGTGTTCCGGTTTGAAGGGTGAGTGAGCCAGTGTAATTACAGGCACAAGGGACATAAAATCTTAGTTCCCAAGGTTGGTGGCGCATTGGATATGTAAGCGATGTTTGACATTTCTTACAATGCCAATGTCTAAGGGCTTTGGTGACCACTTACTATCAGGTGGTCCATATGCTCGTCCGCTTTCCTATTCTATAAAAAAAATATGTTGTAATTTTTCGCCAGTGTGGAATTAACTTTGTTACGTGTGCCTATTTGAAAAATACATTAATATTCAAATTATTAGTCTAAATTAAAAATAATTGTTAATTAACCCAAAAAGAGGCACTTATTTCGAACTCACGGACATAAATTTTATTTATTTGTATAGACTACTTACTCTGACTTGATATGTACATTCCAATTATAAAAACATGTACATATGTATATTATACAGAGTATTATATAATTTTATTTATTCACCTCAACTAAATCCTACATTAGATTTAAGAGTCGAGGACAATCACCAAGCCCCTGACATTGCTGTTGTGCGGCCAACCGTGTGACCTGCGTTGGTTATCGTGTCCCTTGTGTCGAGATCATTGGATCACTATAGGACAAAAAAGTATTCACGTTGAGATTTAGCCGTGGACTATAAGTACCTTTGCAACTACGCACAAGGTCACCAGATTTTTTTTCAGAAATTTAAACTGTTGTTCATTATGCTATTACGTAACGGATTAAAACAATTAATGGTTTTGATAGATTTTTTTTAATTTTTACTAATCTTTTCTCAAAATATGTGACATTAAATCAATTAAAAATATCGACTTTTTACTTCGTAGATGTTTAAAACGGTCTCTTCTATGCAGTGATTGAATTTTTTGGAATATCTTATTCTAATATTCATTATTATCGATACTGAGACAGTGTATACAATTATTATATTTTTTGTCCATATGTAGATCCGATCTGTTACCGCTTGATAGATTTTGAATGGAACATATGGTGATAATGATAGTTTAGGTGACATATATGTATGTAGGTATAGTGAAAACTGCAGGAAAATGTCTCATTCAGGAAAAAAAATGAAAGCGGTGGTAAATTTACTTCCGTTACTAAATATTTTGCTATTATATCCGATTTAATAAAAATATAATCGATTTCAGAACGTAATTAATATTGCTTTGTGATTATGAGAAAAATATTTATCAGCCTAAATAACATAAAACGGAATGACTGTTACCGAATTAATGTTAATGGACATTTTGTTTAATTGGATTTATAAAATTCTGAGAATTGTAAGGATATTAAATATAAACAAATCATAAAATTTATTACGAAACTCACCGCATAAATCGGTCGTGAAATGTTATGAAGTGATATGCATAATTCACCATAATAAATAACATTTCAAGTATACACGCATCAAAATAGTATATAACCACAAGTTGTGAACATTTTACGGTTGAGTAATGAAGTGAGTTGGTTTTACAATTGCATATTATTCCATGTATAATACTTTAACTCGTTTGAAACCGCGGGGCACAGCTAGTAGCCTTGTTTGATCTTTAAGCTCAAAGGCGGATGAACGTTTTCCAACTAACTATACTGTTAATTGAATGTGTCTCGGACGGGAAGTGTGTTCAGTTTGCTTACGGTGCTTATTAATAGCATCTGATGGTCTGATGGTTCCCACAACTAACAATATTTGTAACTTTTATTTTAAATCGTTTGTGATTAACAATGAAATCCCTGTCAAAACTATTAAAGAATTTATTTATTTATTTATTTATTTGGGAAACCATACAGCATAATATAACAAATAAATATTTGATAACAAAATAATTCTCACATAAGCCAACAAAGTTTCCACTTTAACATTGAAACATGGAGTGAACCTAACCAGAACAAGTTATTTAGCAAGTATTATAAGAATATTAATGACAAATACAGTTTTTTAAGACTTCTAAGAACTTAAATAAATTTACGTTAAAGATATTAGTGTAACGTTTATTATAATTGTCAGTTGCTCTTACCAAAATGCGATTTTAAGCATAGTTAATTTGTAACATAAATTTATTTTAAAATGTAAGCATCCGTTAATTATGAATTTTAAGGGGAGCGGGTGAAAAATTGGAAGGAAATTTTTTGTGTAAATTTTACGTGTACAAAGTCTTGACGGACAGTTTGTGTCAAAAAAGCTAGCACTTAAAATATAGGTACTTTACGATTATTATTGCTTACTCATAATTATTAAATTGGTTATACCACTAGGTAATGTTTATTAATAATTATTTTTTTTTCTAAATCTGTATTATTAACTACAATTTTGTTAATTGTGAATAAAAATAAGACAAAAATAATACTTGCTTAATATTCATACTAATTAATACGTTAATAACACGTAATTAACATTTATTTATGTTAATTAAATTATTATATATTGTATTGGAACCGCCCGTGACTTCGCCCACGTGTGAGAGAGGACCTCTGACACCGTGTATGCAAAATATAACGATGATCGGTCGAATAGTTAAGATGTAAAAGCGAAACAAACAAACGAACGAACAATATTAAATATAGAGTATATAATCAAAATATTAATCATCTCGATAAATACATAATGGAAAACTTGCACCTAAAGAACCGAATCCAACTAAGTCATACATAAAAACAGCCAAGTAATCGTCGTGAGCTCAGGAACAAACGTATTCACCGTAATTCCGTATAAAAAACAAGGAACGGTGTCCGTCGGTCCGTGACGTCTTCCACGTGAAGAACTCTCCCACGCCCACCGCCGTCCGGGCCCCATACTATTTGATAGTCACTCACTTAGCCAACATTAATAAGATAATGAAACGGTAGCTATTTAAAGACGAAACTTTCTACAAGTTAACCAAAATGTAGATATATATTATATGAATTTTATTCGATATAAAATTTATATAGTTCATCGTACCCGTTGTTTTTCTTTCATGGTATACCAACAATATTTAATTATAGGTATAATTTATAATTGTTAATCCATATAAATATTAATGATTGTTAATCGGTCGATGATTATTACATCTACATGATGAAAAAGAGTAACGCTTAAGTTTCTTGACGGTTCTCCGTAGAATCTGTTCTGAACCGATGGTGGTAATTGATTTATCTTGTAAAAGTAAATAGTAAAAGCAAAATTATTTAAATTCCGCAGTGGTATTACGCAAGAACTCACTTCATTACCCACCCGTGAAATGTCCACATGTTTTTTTTTTATAATATAATTTTTTGATACGTGTATTCTTGAAATGTTATAATTATTACGGTCAATATCGCATATCACTTTCTGACATTTCACGATCGTTTTCTGCGGTGAGATTCGTGTTTATTCTTACAGAATATCCTTACTATTTACTTGTCTACCAAATAAAAAATTACTTAATCCATTGAAAATACATATATCTTATTTGGATATTCAAATTTAGAACAATAGATGGCCTATTTTTCCCACTATAATATATTTATTTAATAAATTAAATTGCGTTTTATTTTTGTTATACAACCTATTTCTAAAAGTTTCTTTTAATAAATAAGTAATTACTCAAGAGTAAGGTTAAGCACTGAACGAAAGGATTACGTGGTTTCCGAAGCAGGAAAACACTGACAACATTAAACTTCTACTAAAATCTCCTTCACATCGCCTCTAAAATTGTTACTAGCCGAAACGAAATACTTGACACTGGCGAGTTATAAATTATGCACATACATGTTATGATAATAAAATAAAATGAAAGAACAAACGAATCAGAGTGAATCGACAGCATCCATGGGTAAATGACCGCGTACCTGCCAAACCGGCAGTGATCTTGCATCAATAGACCATAAAATATAAGAAGACATAGCTTCGTAAGACCTAATGTTTATTAAATTATTTATAACTAAATTTATGAGCGGTAGCGAAAAGCGATTATGTATCGTCTTTGAGTCTCAATAATTTGTTTGCATTTCGTTTTTTCTTATGATGTCTTGTCATCTTGTTTTTGGAATTTAGAAATTTTATCAATTAATTGTTTCACGGCTTCGTTTGTATTTAGCTTTACTACTTTTATTAAAATTTCATGAACTCCTTCAATTAATACCCATATTTTATTCGCCCTAATAAAAAAATCGTAAATTTCTCAGCGATTAATGTAATCCGTAGGTATCTAGGTAGGTAGGTACAAGGAAAAATGTACATTCTAAATTAAATACAATTTTTTATTAACATTATGATGTTACGTCAATAATATTTTTATTTTATTTATTATTTATTCAAAAGATTGTTAAAAGTTGCTGACAACAGATAGCTACATCGGTACATATGGATATTTCCCATTAAAATCGGAACTCCGATTACGAAACTAAACCGCCTATTATTAGGGGTGTCAATTATTAAGATGAGCTGGTAAATCTTTTACACATATTTTGAACTAGTACTAAGTACCAACTGTTTCAACTTTCAAACGTAACTTGGCTCAATCTTGCTTCATACCAAATTTCATCAAAATCGGTTCAGTGATTTAGCCGTGGGAGAGTAACAGACAAAAAAAACATTCTCATTTATATTTCTAGTATAGATATAATATTCGAAATTTTAATTTTAAAATTACTTTCAACTTGTACCAAGCCACAAATTCTCAAAGCAGCCGTGAATGCTTATTCAACACGAGTTCCGGGTCCCTTGTATAATATTATTTTACAAACACAGTAAACAGTATTATTATACGCGCCGAATGGGCGTATGCCTTGTGTATACAAGTAACAACGATTCAGTAATTTCACGAAGGAATCAATGGAACTCTACAATAGAATTATTTGACTCGGCATTTTTCATTTCATAAAACTTTTGAGGAGAAAGTTTAGAGGATTATTTGAATATATTTCTATTTTGTTCTAGCACGCAACAAGTTTTTTTTTAATAACATAATCCCTAATACGCGGGCGTCGCCGCCGGCGAAAACTAGTATTATATAAAACCTATTTATAAATATTTTATTTACAAGCAAGTAATGAAACATTACTCTGTTTTAAGACAACATGAATACAATAATTATTGAGAAAAAACTACTGTTAGCGTTCATAAAATAATGCAATTAGATTTCATTACTAATTTTATGGTTATACACTATGATTTCTGACACTATGGATGTTTTATTTTAATACGTAATTATAATTCATGTCATGGTCTGTTTCTGCCTTTAAAGTCTAATCGCAAACTATTAATTAATCAAATATTATTGAAATTTTATAGCTTATGTAAAATAACACTAATTAAACTTATAAGATAGAATTATATTGTATATATGTAATAAAATAATCCAATTTATTTATTTATTTCGTTACAGGTAAGAATCTCAATCGATGGACACAAAAACACTTCTTCTACAAGGTTTGATAACCCTAAGAGATCAACAATATTCGTAATAGTGTATAATAATTTTATAGAAAATATTAAAGTGTTACCAAAAATCAATAGACAGTGCCACAACATTCCCAGAAAAAATCGCAGCTTTTTTAAAAAAAAAACAGACGACATAACTTTCTTGTAAATTGTCATGTCAAACTTGTCATCATTGTCAATGTAAAAATCTTTCGTCAAAAATATAAGCGATACACTATTTATTGATATGATAATAATATATTTTTTCCCGAATTTTAACCCGGGTTTCGCGAACGAGAACCGAAATTAATGCTTAGAGTATCTGCATATTGACCGAAGTTTGTAGGTTCAACCTAGGCTAGAAAATCTGTTTTTTTATGTGCTTCTAATTCGCCTCGTGGTCGGCGATGAAGAACATCATGAGGAAACCTGCATGTGCACCAACAATCATTGGAGCGACGTGGTGGCATAAACTCCTAACTTCTCCTCAAACAGAGAGGACGCCTTGGCTCAATAGTAGGACATTTGCATTCTGTTAATTTCACTTCACGAACGCCTCATCCGCTGTATAAGCTACAAGACAATCAAGATAGTTTACAAATAAAGAAATTTTAAAAAAATCGTTAATAATTCATATAATCGTTTCTACTTTGTATTAAGCACGCACATCGGTCGACCGAACAGACACACATTAGCAAGTATAATTTATTTACGCAATTCAAAGAAGATCTCTTTGTAATTTATCAATTATTACATAACCTAGTTCTACACAATTAATCATATTCGTAAAAAATCTAAGATCGATAGAGCAGGTTTTGATGTGGTTTCTAAGATTATATAAATGAAATGTCTATTCAGAAACGTTTGCTAGAAATATATTATGTTACATCATTGCAATTTAAATATCAAAAGGAGACCGATTTTACGTCATCTGATATTTTATTTGAATTAAGTAACCTTAAAATTTCCCATAAAAATGCTAAGGATATTAGCATTTTTATAGCATTTTTTATGTCGATGAATTAATTCACAATTAACGCTTTTATGTCTGTCATATTTAGTTGAATTTTTAATTAAAATATTTAAGTAGTTTTAGCGCCCACGATTGTTCAATATGTAGATATCTATATCATTCGATAGAGAAGAGAGCGTACTCATTCCTCAAACGCCGGTAACGCACCTGCAAACCCTCGGGTGTTGCAGCGGTCTATGGGCGGTGGTAGTCACTTTCCATCAGGTGAGCCTCCTGCTCGTTTGCCCCTTCTTACATAAAATAATAATAATAATATAAACAATCGCGGTGATTATTTTTACAATGGCGTCTTTGGAATCCGAAATGAGAAAGTTCAGTGTTTAACTTAACAGTCGCTAAGCAAAGTTTATCGATATAGGATTTCTTTACTCCTGTTGGAACTTATTCAACTAGAGGCTGTGATGTTTCAGACATTGTCAGATTTTCGTCGAAGGTAGTGACTAGAGTCCGAGATGTGAAATCTATTTATTGAATACTCTTTTATTATCTATTCAATCAAATCAATCAACAGCCAATCGTTGTCCACTGCTGAACATAGGCCTCTCCCAAGGTGTGCCAAAGCTCCCTGTCCTCCGCCTTCCGCATCGAGTTGGTGCCCGCCACCTTCTTAAGGTCGTTGGTCCACCTGGCTGGAGGGCGCCCTACGCTGCGCTTGCCGATTCGCGGTCTCCACTCTAGGACTCGTCTGCTCCAACGGCCATCGGTCCTACGACATACGTGACCAGCCCACTGCCACTTTAGCCTGCTAATTTTGCAAGCTATGTCGGTGACTCCGGTTCTTTTCCGGATAATCTCATTTCTGATCTTATCCTTCAAAGATACTCCGAGCATAGCTCGCTCCATAGCATGCTGAGCGACTTTGAATTTGTGGACTAGACCCACAGTTAGTGTGCACGTTTCGGTACCGTATGTCATGGCAGGTAAGACGCATTGGTTGAAGACTTTCGTCTTCAAACATTACGGTATAGACGACTTGAGGACTTGACGAAGGTTGCCAAATGCTGCCCATCCTTGAGCTTCCTTCTCGAAGTTGTTCCTGTTTCTTATTATCTATTAGCTGTACAAAAATACTGCTTCTTGATTCGTAATTAATAATAATTATTATGTATGTATTTTAACACAACTCTATTATATATAACTATTTTAATGTTACTTCCATATGAATGAATGATTAATATCATAGATAATTTATCGATCGAAGGATCTCGACCAGTGATATTATGTAAAGTCAATGTCAAAGTTGTTTATTCCTCTTGATTCCTGAGATTGGAACAGTCTATAATTAGATACATTATAACGCGTAACAAAGTATAAAATAAAACGTATATAGGTGCACACATATATCTAGGTTATGACATAAAGTAGCTCGCGTCACATCGACTCATTAACCGCGTCAGTCGTTGATGTAAGCCGTTTTTACTGCACTTTCTCCTAACCGCATTGTTTAATGATCCTCCTCATTGTGCTGTTACTCTGGAATAAAAAACCATACGATTCGTCGAGACTTCATAAATATTTCGTGTCTTATGTTACTCATATTGACCTAATTAATTGAAAACATAAACAGTTTTAATTATCTACAACTAACTTTACCGGCTACATTTTAACAAATACAAACAAAAGATAAATCTAAAGTTTCCACTAGTTCAGTCCAAGTTAAAAAAAAACTGAGATGGCTTAGAGTTTAGAACGCGTGAATCTTAACCGATGATCGTGGGTTCAAAGCCGGGCAAGCACCACTGAATTTTCATGTGCTTAATTTGTGTTTATAATTTATATCGTGCTTGACGGTGAAGGAATATATCGTTAGGAAACCTGCATGTGTCTAATTTAACTGAAATTCTGCCACATATGTATTCTACCAACCCGCATTGGAGCAGCGTGTTGAAATAAGCTCCAAGCCTTCTCCTCAAAAGGGAGAGGAGGCCTTAGCAGTGGAACATTAACAGGCTGTTACTGTTAAAAAAAAAAACTTTCTACATTCAATGGTCCCCTTTAATGAGGAAGGTTATAGGATATATAACTTAACCTTAGGGAGCTGAGCAGTAACCTTAAACGTCAGCCAAACGGTAGGCATGTTTCATTATGTGTATGAAATAATAATGCAGTCATAAACATTGGTGAATCTACGGGACACACTTAGTTACTTATAATATGTTACCAAAGATATAAATCGTTTATATATTCTGAAATCGACTACAGCTCTGTAGTGGAATACACTTGGTTCACCATCATCATGGTATCATATAACCAAAGGTATATACTGTTTATATATTATTACAACAATTACAGAGTTAAAAACAGTAACTTGCTAATTCAACTTTACAATACGTCACCAGACGTATGAAGAGCAATATATATTGAGACTTCAGAACTACAATGAGTGTCATAATTGTTACTACTCTCCGTACTTCTTACTACCGAGTAAGTCAATAGAAGGTACTATGTTTCCTAGTATTTTTTTTATTTTATTTGGAAAACAAATAGTACATTTATTCTTACATCTATAATAATAAAAATCGCATATATACCAATTAAGTTACTACTTAAATCTAAAACATGATAAGAACGGAACAAAAATTTAATAAGAGTAAAAAGTCCTTTACGTTATTTATATTAAAGCCTGAAATACATAAAAATTAAAATTAATAATTGCTACTTTACAAATCATGATATTATTATTTATTTTTTTAATTATAAAAAAATCTTATTTATCTGTGACTGTAAAATATAAATAATTATAATAAACTTTATCCTCATTCCTTATTCGGAACGACTTCGATCGCTAACACAAATAAGTTTATAAAAAAATAAATAATAAAACGTAATTATTAATTCTATGTTCACAATTACCTAATTATTAAATCATTAGTAATATTTACAAACACTTTATCGTATTGGGTAATGTAGGATTTCATATCTCTAAGAATGGAATTTCAACGTAAACATTTCGGTCTCCAATTCGATGATTGTTACGTTTTAATTGCCTAAAACGTGTTGTATATTTCTTCTCATTGTTTTATTATGCTAAACGTACTGAGATCACATATATAAACAATTGTACACGTATGCCCTGGAAATTAAGTAAAAATTTTTTTATCAACTATTATTAAAATCGATATAACACTCTTATTTTATAAGCCGAGATGGCCTAGTGGTAAGAACGCGTGAATCTTAACCGATGATCGTGGGTTAAACCCGGGCAAGCACCACTGAATTTTCATGTGCTTAATTTGTGTTTATAATTCATCTCGTGCTTAACGGTGAAGGAAAACATCGTGAGGAAACCTGCATGTGTCTAATTTCATTGAAATTCTGCCACATGTGTATTCTACCAACCCGCATTGGAGCAGCGTGGTGGAATAAGCTCCAAACCTTCTCCTCAAAAGGGAGAGGAGGCCTTAACTCAGCAGTGGGACATTAACAGGCTGTTACAATAAAAAAAAACTCTTATTTTTCTATTAATATTTTATAACAATCCTCTATTTAATAAAGTATTGAATGTTACAATTCAACCGGAGGAATGCGGTTAAAACTAGTTTTTTGCCATAATTCAAAATTTACAAACTCCTTCTATTTCTATTACGTTCAATGAATCAGTTTGTATTTGGAATTGTTCCAAGTAGTGCTTTGCTGTTACTCATTCACTTTGGAGAGGCCAGTGCTCGACAAAAACATTTCACTGGACAAAAGATTAATTTAAATATAATTGTTTGCATAATTAATTGGCTCTATTGAAAGCTACAGTTTGTTTCAAATTCATCACGTATTTCGAAAGTACGTTATCGAAATTAAAATCATCATACAATAATTTAGTGATAGCGTTGTTATATTTTTTATATATGAACCTTTAGCTATACATATATGTACATATGAAGACGCTTTTTCAAAGATATACCAACAATGACATGATAGATCATCGGTGTTACCACTTATATAAACACTTCTGTTTGAGGAAAAGGTTAGTTGCGAATTCCATCACGTTGTTGCAATGCGAATTGGTTACAAAAACAACAAAGCTGTGAAATAATATAAAAATAAAATTAAGTAATATTTTGTCTATTCTGTATAATTATTTAACAAGAACCTTCTAGTTAGATAAGATAACATCGCTCTCATATATCAATTACATGCAAATATATAATAATACATAACAATATTTTGAAGTCTATAGTTCTTAGTTCTTTGCAAAATTATATGGAATTATTCACAATGATTTAATTTCAATGTTAATTTTAGTATTTTATTGCTCGATCACGACGGCCTATTATCGAAACGCTATCACGAGTTCAAACGAGCCCTTCCATATAAGGGACAATGGAATGGTCGTAAGGAAATCTAGAGATAGGCGGTCATTCAATAATTGAATGTATATTACAATCAAAATGGTAATATTGATAAGTTGAATAATTCAAATTATTCAAGCTAGATCATAAAACCATGTAACAGTAACATAATGTCATTATAAGCACAAAAGGCCCTTTGTGCATATTGTGTAATTTACAGGAGAATTTTAGAAATGATTGATATTTAAGGTTTATGCTTTTTAGCGTAGGTCCCATCGAGACTCTTCTACAATTCTTGGGAAGGTATTTGTAAAACTTCTAGTATATTTTTTCCTGTATTGTTATAATTTGTACATAAAACCTTTTTAATGATAATAGAGATAAGCCTTATTAGAGAGATATAAATCCCGTGTTGTCTGCTCGTCTGCGCGTCTAGCTATGCTTTTAATAAAATATTATTCCAAATAAAAACTACCATTAAGGAACAAATCACAGTCTTATCAAATACTAGTATTCGTATTAGATTGATAATGTCAAAAGATACCGATCACATTCTCGAACGGGCAGTTTGTAGCCTGCTTTCAAATTTTGCTTGCTTTTACTTGAAGAATTAAAAAATAGCCGTTACTTTTATTATCATGTGGAAGATAATTTAGGTTCATATGCTTAGTTGTTACTTTTTATGTCATACTTAACTGTGAAAAAATAAAAAGATAAGGAATGTATTTGTCCTATTTACTTCGTTCGAACAGTGTATTCATAAACTCACATTGGAGCAGTTTGGCGCAAATAGACAACAAACTTTCTTCTCCAGAGAATTTGAAGGCTTTGTCAAGCTGTGTGAAGTGTAAATATTTATTTACAGGCTGTTATTTTAACTACTTACTTTACTTACCTATTAATTACCTGTATAGGTTTTATTAATAATTATAATTTGTTTGGTTATTTTCTTCATATAAAATAAAATTCATGTCTGTTCTATGTAATTACTATTTACTGGTGGTAGGGCTTTGTGCAAGCTCGTCTGGGTAGGTACCACCCACTCATCAGATATTCTACCGCAAAACAGCAATACTTGATATTGTTGTGTTCCGGTTTGAAGGGTGAGTGAGCCAGTGTAATTACAGGCACAAGGGACATAAAATCTTAGTTCCCAAGGTTGGTGGCGCATTGGATATGTAAGCGATGGTTGACATTTCTTACAATGCCAATGTCTAAGAGCGTTGGTGACCACTTACCATCAGGTGGCCCATATGCTCGTCCGCCTTCCTATTCTATAAAAAAAAAAAAAAAAGTATCTAGTACAACTAACGAAATTGAAATTTTTGGACGAATTATTTCCAAATTATTCACATGCGGGTCCACTGTGTAATAGTATTCGTGTTTCCCGTTACTCGGATTCTACAAGAGCTAAATACTAAATATATAACGTCCGGTGATTGAACTCTCGACCGATTTTGCTAAATCTAACGAGTTTTCGATAACAATTTGCGAAATTTGTCAGCGTCATGCTTTAAGATGCCTTTTCATGCCGAATCATCTCATTAAAACAAGCAATGAGAACATAAATTGAAAATGGTAGAATCTTAAACAAAAAGAGCCTTCTTTTATTAAATAGGTAGGCGGACGAACAAATGGACCCTGATGGTAAAAGGTCACAATCGCTCATAGACATTGGCGCTGTAAAAAATATTGACCACTCCTTACATAACCAATGGTTTGCTGTTTGGCGGTAAAATACGTAATGAGTGGGTGATACCTACCTAGACGGGCTTGCACAAAGCCCTTACGAAACTTAACTAAAGATCGCCAGTCAAAGCAGGTAATAGCAAAGCACAAATGAATTTCAATTTGATAATTTTTTCTATATAATATACAAATAATATTCATTCAACGATAAACAAGAAAACACTGCTTACTGTTTTAAGCCAACATCAAAAAGAAGGAAGTTCTAAATTTCTCCGTAAGTATATAAAGAAGTTCCTGTAACGATACTGACTCACCTTTCAAACCAGGACACAACAATATTAAATATTGTTATGCGGTAGTATATGTAATCGCCATACCACCAAGTAAATGAAATTTAAGAGCAATCGTGACCAAGATCACTTCCACATAGATCTTACATATGAACGATCAACTTAAGCACCATCAGTCCTAAATAGTTTCCTGAGAATTCTTTCATCTGCCACAATGAGTCTCCCTGACTCAGGGCGTATCACGTGTCAAATTCAAATTAAATTCATCGAATCATTTCCGCATGATAACGATAGTCCAGCATTTTATTTATAACTATAGAACGCTAAAGTCACCTTAAAACCAATATACTCGTAACATCTACAAGATTTTCTATACGTTAATATTTCACAACGTTTTTCTTAAGCTATAAATAAAAGAGAAGCTAATCATAGAATTCCTTTTGATTTTCAAATATATTTTTTAAACACTATTTTGTTCTAAATAATTTAGACGTCGGGTTGCGGCCTATAAAATGTATGAGATTTTATAGGTCACAACACGGCGTCATGTTTTACCGAAAAACTTTCTTATTTGTGAATCTAAAAACTTTTTACAACCTCTTCTTTTTGCTTCGTGTACGTTACATTACTTTTCTTTTATTCATGATTATTTTGGATAAAACATTTAATAATTACAATTATTTTTAAGAAAAGTAACAGCCTATTTATCCCTCTGGAAGACTATGTCTTCCTCTCGTTTAGAGATTTGGAGCTTAATCCACCACACAGCTCCACTTTGAATCGGTGTTTACACGTGTCTCAGAATTTCATCGATGAGAGTGATGCTTGTATGGATTTGTACGACATATTCCGTCGGAATGTTTAAGTGTACTCAGGATGCAAATGCAATTAATATTTCAAGTGTCGCAATAAAGTACAGTGAGTAAATTGATTCATTTTTTCCCAGCGTCCGTCGCGGTCAATATTATGCAATCATAATAGACGTCATATTACTTCCTTTATTATTTGACAACCTTGTGTTCACGGTTCGTGCAAAAGAGACAACAAGATAACCTTCTTAGATTTTTTTTAGTAAAAACGTTTCGTGTAAACTTCGACGTTTTAAAAAGTTATAATTTAATTATTTTTTTCATAAGCTTACATCTTATACCGGATTTCGCTTTTGTCAATCATAATTCGAAACTTTCTAAAATATTTCAAACAAAATTTATCTCGGACAATCGTCTATTTAGTACAATTAAAAAAATATTAAATTAAATAATTAAACTACAACATATTAGTGAAGATTTCACTATACAATACACTATTCAATATACGAAAGAAGATAAATTGTGTTCGACATCTCATTTAGTTGATGAAGAAGTAATACAACGGTATATATATATATATATATACCGTTGTATACGTTGTATATATATATATATATATATATATATATATACTATTCTAGTACATACCACCTGACAAAGACAAAACATCAACGAAAATCGGAGCATTAAGAACTAGATTTACGAGACGGTTATGATAAAAGCATACACATTAGAATCACAGCTAACTGCGGTTTAACGGTAACCATTTAACACGTCCTAGTTCACCAATATACTGCGTTAATGTAATGGCATTAATTCTCAAAATTGCTTTGAAAAACTTAACGTTCGGTGCAGTATGCTAAATAGGAAGGAAGACATACATATGTAATGTGACATATATAATAATTTGTCTATGAAGATAATAAAATGTACTCATTTCAATTTTAGAGCCGAGATGACCCAGTGGTTAGAACGCGTGAATGTTAAACGATGATCGTGGGTTCATACCCAGGCAAGCAGCAATGAATTTTCATGTGCTTAATTTGTGTTTATAATTCATCTCGTGCTTGATGGTGAAGGAAAACATCGTGAGGAAACCTGCATGTGTCAAATTTCACTGAAATTCTGTCACATGTGTATTCCACCAACCCGCATTGAAGCAGCGTGGTGGAATAAGCTCCAAACCTTCTCCTCAAAAAAGAAGGGGAGGCTAAGGCCCAGCAGTGGGACATTCACAGGCTGTTACTGTTACTGTTTAAATTTGTAACTGTTAAAACAACATAGCTCTGGTAAAATTTATGTCTCATAGCTTTCGAAGTCCTTAAAATGAGAAAGACTTTCGATTTAGATTGGGTTTAGAGTAAATTCTAAGCTCACAATTATTTAAACTTTTTTCAATCCAATGTTACACTAAAATATTATAATAAAAACTTTTTGTTCCACAATGTAGACCAAGCCTAACTAAGATATATATCATAGAAGACTAATATATAAATAAGAATTTAAAATGTTCATATGCGAGAAATTCATTAACACACAACTTTACTTTTGGAAAAGTCTGATCCTTGTTTCGAACAAAAATAAACTACTAACTATCAAAAACCTATTGCAAACTGGTTTTGATCAAATGATTGTATTTATGTGGTGACGTCATCAAAAATCTAATAAGACATCGTTTTTTATAAGTCTACGATATTTGTAATCGGTGTTTTATATCATTGAGCGAGTTCATTAACTCTTGCGTATATAATATCAAAACTAATCATGCAAGTAATTTTAAAACCAATAAATTTAATAATATCCTTTAGACCACACTGCAGACGTAATTCTAAGTACTTGCAATGGAAAGGTCATTCACGTCAGTCAATTGTTAAATTTATAGAAGCCGAAGGGAACCCGCAGTGAGACAAATTACTTTGTTACCCTGCGTTCCATGATAATTGATATAACTTTAACAAGGCGTCTTGCCTGCGACACTCTAAAGCTAAATAAGCCACCAAAATATCTTACGAAATTACGATGCCTACATCGAATATCACTGATGATAAATGTGTTTTCACCTTTTAGTGTCACGTTTTTTAACACGATATTTATGTTTGTAGAAAGTATATACTTGTTGAAAGTATTTTGTAATGTATTTGTATGTTAAGCCCAAGTTGTTTTCGGAAATGAATTTGGTAGAACTCTCTTTTGTTAGATCAAACACTCTCTGCAAGATCCTTAAGCATATGAGTTTACTTTATTACATTTCGTTGCACTGTGGTTGAGTAAAAATAACACACACAATTTGCAAAATATCAATCATGTTACTACTTGGGAATTTGCAGATTCTTCGCAATCCTTGAACGGAATAACACAAATTCGAAATATACTTTATTCAAGGAACCTAGCACTTTTCAAACATGTTACAAGATTAAATTAAATACCTATTACCAGTAACACCGGATCAATCTATGAATTCCTGTGAACATATCAGGTACCTATAGTATAGTAAGAATCCATTAATATCCCATTTTTGGGCCTAGACAAAGGTAAACTCTGCAGGAAAAGGTGTGGAGCTTATGACGCTGCACTGAGTGCTAGTGGATTAACTTGAATACCATACAAAAAAAGATCTTCTATCCTCTCGAGCCTGCTCGTGTTCAAATTATAATTTAAGCTATAAGAATTAAAAGTGCATTCATTGCTCTATATTTATAAATAATATAACAGTATTCATTACTATTCGCAGATTTATTCAACGTAAACAAATCGGTTACGCTCTGTTAAGACCGACGGTGTCAGATTTTATGCTGTTTCGTTGAAAGCTGTACAAATATTCAGTGAAACCCGACACGCCCCTGGTATGAGTGAGCATGTTTGCCGAATCGTATCCGCAGACCGTAGCTTGTTATGACTAGAAATGTATTTTTTTTTAAACGTAACTTCATATTTTGTTAAATATTTTACTATCACTATACAAGCAATTTATGCGTTTCGTTTTTCGCATTCTTAAACTGTATTGAATCTAACATTATTTTTTAAACATATTTTTTTAATACTTGATGACTAAATAAAAACAATATTATTTGGTTTATTAAAAGTATTATGTGTGGGTTATCTTGCTAGAATTTAACACCACCCGACAAATTGAGCTTATATTTTGAGCTTTTGATGCCGGCGACCGCTCACAATACAATCTAATATACTCTACATCCCACACCGATAACAGCTGTAGATTTCATTCATCTTGTAAAATGACGGTCAAAATTTTGGTAGTTACTATATTATTGTATAATATAATAATTTAATTAGGTTATTGATTTTAAATAATTAAATATTATTTTTATGTAAAAATACAAAACATACACTTTAAAAAAAATTTAAAAACTGAGCAAATAATGACCGCATGGAATGGCAGCAACAATGCTAGCAGCATTGAATCGCAATACCAATCCTCTGGGCGATTTTTTTTAATATTTATAATACATAGAATAAGTAAAAGTTTATTTAAAATAGGCATATTAAATTAATGTCTTACGAATTCAATGAAAGTTATGCAATTAATTAAGTTATAAAAAAAACTTTTAATTTTGCAACTGTCTCGACATAAATTAGTGAATGAATCTTTCATTGAATCCATTAAACGAAGCGAACGAGCAGGAACTTTATAATTTTAAAAGAATTGAATGTACTGCAAATAAATAACAACCTTGACTACTATACTACAAAAGTAATTTTAAACAAATGAAACTTACAAAATACAATTTAAATGATTTCATCTCATTTCATTTCATTTATTTCAGTTTTAATTACATTTTATATAATACTTAATATAATAAGGTATGTAAGTTTATTGCTGGAATACCAAGCAAATAAATAACTAGAATATTAAAATAAAACATACTTTGTTATTTTCAAATATAACTAAATATATTAAAGCTATAATATTAATGTACCAATTTAATTTATAACGTTACTTAAATTATTTAATTAACAAATAATCTTCTCGTATGTTCGTATCAGTCTAGACATTTAAAATCGTTATTATTAACATTTCCGCAATTATTCAGGTTATTATTTGGAATTCTCGACACATATCCGGCAGTGCTTTTCTCATCGTCACAAAACATCGCCGACTCCTCGATAAATACCGTTAATGAAACCGGAAACGTTAATATAAATTTTGAATTAAAAAAATCAGTCGTAAGATAATAGTGTTTTATGTTACACGAACTAATTGTTTTGTAAACCAAAAACGATTGCTGAATCCATATCCCCTAAGAGACCGTCAGAGCATTGTTCGCTCACATCTGTTAAGCAATGCCTCGCAACTTCCTCCAGTTGTCTTCAACATGTGTGAGATTAACATCAATGACGTCTGCACTGAATAATATATATCGGTGTTAGGAAAACGAACATCGTTTTATGCTATTATTTAAATACCATACATTGTACGTACTGATAAATTAAAAGGACAGGGGACCAATACCGGTGTGTCAAACGCAAACTTAAGTGTTAACTTTAATACCAATAGTCGATAATTGGGCAACGATTACGTTTTGATTCGATTGCGATAAAAAGACAATTTGTTAGTAGAATTAATTAAATCTGTTCGCTTTTGAGAAATTAGCCTTTCAGTCATAGTCGCCGGCACTATAAGAAGCACAAATCTCTTCATACGCCGCTAATCAAAGATGATTAAAATATTATATCCCTTGTGCTTGTAACACACGAAGTATTGCTATTTGGCTGTAGAATTATTGATGAGTGGATGGTACCTCAATAAGACGGCACAAAACCCAGCCACCGAGCACTGGTGGTAATAATTAAAGCCAACAAAAATTTGAGACATGATTTTCCCACAAATTTTCTTGAAGTATACTTAAGAAGTACCTACATGATATACTAAATGAAAAAAAAAATCGTAGAAAAAACAATTAATTCCTCTAACCATATAATATAATTTAAAGCGTATAAAATGATATAACTGACAAACGACTTCTGATAATTACTTAATAATTTCTTTCAACAGTTTCGTAATAAAGTGACGTTCAAACAAAATAATAACGATATAAGATTTAAACAGCATTTCTTGTGCAAACCGCCCGTGTAGCAATGTAACGGTAAGAAAAACGTGACTTCTGTTTAAGATGCTATCTCATTCAGCGAACGGCCCAATACGAAGGTAATTACTATTGAAGATAAAAATGTCCGCCTAAAGCGTTATTCTAACGTCCATTATTATTATGTTGTGTAGAAAATTACATTTGGAATTTATGAGGAAAATATGCCAGTATGTAAGAATATATAGAAATGGAATTCTTCTTAAATTGTGTTACCATGTCAGGACTCCAGAGGATTAGCGCTTTTTTCATTTATTTTTTACGTGATGGTATGTGGCACCACAGCCCATAGACATTTGCGATGTAAGAAATATTAATCATTTCTTCATCGCTAATGCGTCATGAACCTTAGGAACTAATACCTTATGGCCCTCATTACACTGCCCGGTAGTTATACTGGCTCACTTACCCTGCAAAACGGAACACAATAATGCTTAATATTGATGGTTGGCGGTAGAATACATGATGAGTGCTATAGCTATTATAATTTCAGAATAACGGAACATAGAGAGAAATAAAACTAAACTAAATTATTTAAATGTTTCATTTTTTAGTACATTATACATATACATACTTCAACAATAAACTTTTTATAAGATTATCTGTGTCTTTAGAAAAAAATATCCACGCTCAGTCGCTCATTATACAGATGTACGTCTGTAAACATTTCCAGTTTCAAAATAGTAAAAGTAGAACGCAGCATCTCCTAATTAAATCGCAATTCTGATTTTCTGACCGAAAAATAAATCAATGTTGTTAACAAATGACTTACATATATGTGTATTACATGTTAAACAAATTTATCATTATCTTAACTAACCATAATATCTGGTAACAATACTTTTAGACGTTAATTTATAAAAACAATGCATCGCTCCCTTAAAGCAATAAGCCCAAGTAAACAGTGAACCTTTGACCGAGCAAAAACAGACAAATAAATCCAAGAGTATTGAGAACAACTCCATAGCACAACCGCAGCCATTCATAAATGTGAGCGAGTGAGATGGAAGCGGAGAAAACATATGCGTGTTCGACAGAGCAAGGAAGATTGCATTCCGACGGGCGCAACGCCGCATTGCGCCCGCACATCAAGTGTTGCTATATATTGTAACCTAATGGTTCCCAATTTTATTGGTAAGAGGCGTGTTATTAATCACACCAACCCACGTTATTATATAATATTTCAATATTTATTAAAAAAGAAAGCCGTTACGTTTTCATATTTCGTTTCGTTCGTTCGATCCTAATATTATAATGTTTTATAAAATGTTCCACTTACGTAATTTATCAAAAAATGCTCAACATGTATATATTTACATAATTAAGTAAAAAATTAATGTTATATTATAAAATTGTTTGAGAGCTGTTATTTAACTTTATAAGAACTACGACTCCTGTAAGGGAATCGTGCGTGTGACTGGTAATATTCTGTCTCAGCTGCTCCGGCTCCGCACCGCCACTCACTTGCGTACGCGCATCGTAACGAATCGGACGTTCGTACTCGCGCGTTAGTGAAAAAAACATCGGTCTCGTGACGATCACTATTGTCTCCACAATAAACCGATCAATGAGAAATTATAACAAGTGACGTCACAAGCCGAAACGAACTCTGTTCTGGTGAACCCGTGTATATAAGTGCAAAAGTGTGTTGTGTTTTGTGTGCGTAATTCGAAGAAACGCCGAGGGTACTTTCACTGGACTGAAAGTTTTTAAATATTCATTCGGAGCTTCTTATTATTATAAGGATGTGTCAGGAATGCGAACAGCAATAAGGTGAATATTAACATATAATTTGTAATTAAAAAGCTAAGATACAAAACAATGTCACACTGTAAAGGCTTGATTACACATAAAACTGGCTTTATATTATAATTTAAATCAACCGTTGCGAACGTTAAAGCTATCCAAATCTGATTTATAGACTTTAATTGAAATATAAGTAATAAAATTTATTGATAAAGCCGTAACTTTAGTTATTTGCGAACGCAGTTTGTTTTTTAAGCAAGCTTTTACGTTAATGTATTAATTGCAGACGCAGAGTGAATGAAAAACTAATAAAGATTTTTTATTGACAATTGTCGTGCAGCGTCACGTAAATCATTTTTGTTCAGAATATCTTACGTATATCATTATCTAAAGATATTCTTGAATCTTGCTTATCTTGCAATCTATTTGCTCTCATATATTACAGATAAAAAATACTTATCTGACTCTTTTGACATAATCTTGACTTAGTACAAAGTTATTTTTTATTTTTGCAAAGTTTGAATATAAGTATCATGAAATGATGTACTAGTAAGTAAAAGTAACAACTTGTAAATGTCCCACTGCTGGGCAAATTCCACTCCTCCTTTTGGAGAAGGTTTGGTGGAAAAAATGTGTAAAGTAATAAATTAAAAAAAATTAACGACACATGTAGGTTTCCTCATGATATTTTTCTTCACAGCCGAACACGAGATGTACAAATTAAGCACATGAAAATGAAGAGCTTGCGAGGGCTTGTACCCCCATTCTTTGGTTCAGATTCACGTGTTCTAACGACAGCCATCTCGGCTCAAATGGAATAGCATTGTAGTATAAATACATAATTGACCAAGAACTTTTATTTGTTTGTAGAGCATAACATTGCAGAGCTATTAGCAATTCGCATGGAGTATTCTATATAAGATGACAAACCATGAGCCATAATGGCCCTTAAAATTTTGTACTTTATGTTATTATTATAATTGTATTCGATTAACAAGGAGTTTTTATATACATACCTTTGATTGGATGTATTTTTTTAATTTGATATGTACGTCTATCACAGATAAAACAATACTTTCATAACCAGATTAAAAAATACTGTGTTATGATTTCTATTGAAACATATCGTATATACTTATATCATGTATATGTAATAACGAGACTAATAGATCTTGAATAAATGAATAATGAATATTGGCAATGAAATCATATCCATAAGAAATATGTTCGTGAGTCACGTAGTAACCGACTCATTAAAAAAAACACATTCGTAAAGAAATATATCTTAATACGTATTCCATCCCAAACCATAGACACTCGAAATGATATAAATTTTTAATCTAGGACTTAAGTGTCTTCTAACTTCTATGGTATGATGAAGAACCCGAAATTTTCCAAGGAGGATTGAAGTCAAGCTGTCATAAATGTGAATAAAATAAATATGTTTTAACAAATTTTATTCTTGCAAAATGTATTTTCGTTTAAAATATCTTAAATTCATTCATCAAATCGTAAATATATAATCCCTTTTTTTTCTTAAACTAATGATCCAAATCATTTTAGGTAAAGGTCAATTGTTTTTACGTCATTGTAATTTATTGTCGTTTATATAGACTGTAAAGAAATCGTAATTTACGCGCTTTTTTAATTTAGAACTTGGTAGGTAATGTTTTGTATTATACTTAAGATTTACGCATAATTGTTAAATATGAATTATAGTAATTGCCTTAAAAAGGGAATTGCTAATGTTCTATTTTTTTTTTTAATTTACTACCTTAATAATTAATTTATTATACGTATAACTTTATTACTCTCCAACACCAAAAATAATATTACTCTTATTACATCCCACGAACTTTATTTTACAATTTAATATCAATCAAAGTTATCGCTTTAAAGAAAATATCATTCATTGGTAATGCCTTGTCTTTTTGATTTTATTAGCTTTTACTTATTGGTTCCGCGCAAACAGCTTCGTAATGTTACAAAATTAACATACATATTACGCCATCGACAGACACTTGCGCTGTTTGATAACAACGAACTGTTGGTTCGTTTCGATCAATTAAACTGTTTATTTATCGTGATAACGAGTTCTAATTTCAAATAATTTAAAACGTATAGAATATTTTTCGTTTAGAAATGATATGATAGAGAAAATTCAATATACGAAAGGTGAAAATTTCTTTTTGTATTAAGTAATGCTTTGGGTCACCGAATTCAAAAAATGGTCAAATTATTTTCCATCGCTATTAAAGCGATTTTTCTTCATATATTGATGATGAAAACCGTGGAGTTTAGTCTTCGTTCATTCTCATATAGGATATACAAATTTAATTGCAGGTGTATTTATTAATCATATATATTATGTATTTTAATTTTTTGTCTGGTTTTCTCGAAATAATCCACAAATTAATTAAATTTTTAAACAATGGGCTTGTAAAAGTGTACTTGAATAAAGAGTACCCATTTTGAGTTTGTTTATTTTTACACATACCAATATATGTAAAAATATCAAATCAAAGAAAACTACGAACGTTCCAACAAAATGCGGACATTGATTTCCGAGATAAGATGTTACAAACATTATGTGTAGCATGTTTAACAAACATTACATCTAATACCCAATAAATACCACTTTCATTTCGTTTTGAACAATCACAATAAATCAAACAAAAGCGCTTTAGCAATACTAAAAACCATAAAAGAAAAAAAAAACCATGTGTGAACTTAGCACTTGAAAACGATAAATGAAGTAACCGTTGATATATCTTGCTTGGGAATTGTGACATATGGAAGACATACGTCAAACATCGCCGACAGATGAGAATGGTCCCAGTGTGAAAAGATATTCCCTTCCTCGAACATTGACACTTATCTAATTTAGATATATTTTAAAATATCTACACTAACGTAAAAAGCTGATACCCATCAGCTACTCTTTGTTTACACGTGCTTTAACGATCAGTTATATTTTGTATTTTTTTTTTATTTTAACAACATCGAAGAAACTAACGGTACAGCTTGATGAATTATAAATAACTGTTCAATAATTCATTTATTATAAATATTTTTGTATATAATTTATATTAATATTTTGAATAAAAATAGTTTTTTTTAAAGGTTATTTTCGTTAGAATGAACTTTCCGCTTATATAGATACCTGTTAAAAAATACTAATAAAAGTATATTTGAATGAAAATAAAATCGATTTTTGGCAAAAAATTGAAACGAGCATTTTGGTTGTATAAATAAAATAAATAAAAATATATCATAGAAAAATAACAATACAAACTGATGCATACATTCGATAAAATTGCTCTGTTTCTTCTTATTCTATTTTTAAATATAGGAATTCTAAATTTAAATATAGGAATTTCGTAACTACAAAATAAATAATATATAATTTGTTAAATTATTAATGTCATAATACGTGAAATAAAAAAAGCAATAGTATATTTTGCCAAATTATATTTTCATCAATTCGAAACGTCTTGGACGTACATACATATTTCATTTATATACATTCCCAGGCATTGTCCGGTGCCCTATTGTCCGATCCTACAAGGCCCTATTGACGGGACAAAGTCATTGTTTTGTACGTGCTCGGACATACCTCGGTTGATTTATTATTTAAAACAAAGTTCAAGTTCGCCACTCTAAGTTGTAAGTTGGAACTTGCAAGCATAATAAAAAAATGGACGTTGCATGCAGACGAACAAATGGGTTATGTGATGTTAAGTGGTCACCTTCGCTTTAGATGTACATATGTAACTATTTATAAAAAAATAAGTTGTAAAACTTAGAAACGTCAACTGTCACACATTTCGAGTCATGAAGTAGCCATTTGGACTTTACGACGTAAAAAGTTTTTAATCCTGAAACATAGATTGTGATGCCTAGTAATACAATAAATAAACATAATATTAATATGAATTAATTCCACGCTGTCACGATTCGTACGGTAATTATTTTTAATTTTCGTTTGTATTTATTAAAGGCTTATAAATATTCAAAAAAATAAAGATAATATACATCAAAAGCCCGATGTATTCAATTATTTATTACTAATATTACATTTCCATTTCACACATAGAAACATTTCAAATTTTTTTAATACAATACTATTGTCCTTAAGTAGGCGCCATATTGAATTTAGTATGACGTAACAGCTACATAACCTATAATCACAGGCCGAACAAGACGCTTCGAATATTACCTCATTTGTCAGACTATTATAGGCTTAGTTAAAGATACGTGCTGAAATCGTAACCCTCCTTTTGGCATCGTCGTAGTCGGGTAAAAAATTAAACGAGTGAACGGGATTAGATGGCCACTCATAGAGTTAATAATGATCAGGTGCTGTTCATAATAGCCGTAACTAAATGCAGAACGTGCTTCCGTTAAAGTCATCCAATTAACTGTCTAGTTAGGCAAACATTGTCGATGTTATCAGTCTTCAAGAACCATAAATATCAGCCAGGAATGGTTTTACCGTCTGTAGACCACCCGCTTCGCTTAGCGGAATTTAAATTTTAGTTTTTTTCAATAGTTACAAAATATCTTCTATTCAAAGACATTTTCAACTTTTATATCAATTTAAAGTTACGTCGGTTTTTAATTGAATTTGTATTTATAACATAAGACACACGTTAAAATTAAGCATAAGTTTTTTTTATAGAAAATAATTAATGAAAATGGTGCAAATAGGCTACATACTGGTAAATATGTTATCATATTATATTATATATTAATACACAGGCTAGTACAGAACATTCTTCCCGACTGTACTGGCCGTCGTCGCGTTTGGACTCTACTACCACTTACCATGAGATGGAGTAGAGTCATTTGCCATCCCGGGGCATATAAAAAAAAAATCGATTTCTACTGGCCATAGACAACTGTACTTTATTTTCTGATATAAAAATAATTTAAAAAAAATTGTTACTACCCATGGAATTTCATATACAAATATCACACGTAACAGATATAAAACTAGGGGTGTGTACACCTTTCATACTTTACATACTCTATACCTTATAATACTTATGTTTAATTTTACGATATTTATAAACCCAAAGGAACTTCAGGCATATACGTACAGTCATTAAAACGAAAGGTAAACACGAAATACAATATAACGCCACGTAAAACTCAATACTGTTGATTTAGTAGTTCGGTAGTAGCATGGGGTCAGTAACTTTTGTCTAATAATAGTCTAAATGTAGGTATTTATAAATAAATGCTCTGCACTTTGGGCGGGTGCATAGGGTTGCCAAACTCAACTATGTGATTGGGAAATACTAAACGAGGAAGCTAGGGCTGCCAATCTTTAAGAACCAGAATGTTACGACGTTCGAAAAATATTACTCATCGCTTTTTTACATTAAAAAAATAAGCGTTAGGTTAGTTTATTTTAAACTCATGGCTCTTCTGTCAATTCTTGTGTTTATATTTTTAACACTGATAAGTTTATTTACATATATTTTATTGTGTTTAAATAATTATTAAAAGTTTGTATTTATTTATTAAACATTTTTTATCTTGCCTGATAACAAATTTATCGTATCAGGGACTCTCATCTTATTTATTATATTAATTTATAATATTTGCGCATACTTACTATCGATATCAATAATATAATATACTAATATTTACTTTTTATGATTAAATCATATCCAATTAGTATCGAAATATATGTTTTTGATTTTATTTGAATCATCAATTTCACGACGAAACTATTAATAAAAAAAAAACTTTTATTTTTATTGAATGACGTTTTTCTTATCAATGGTAATGATAATATTTTTTACACCTTTTACACATTCATTTAAGTAATTACATTTTTAGATTCAATAATTATAGCTTTGTAATAATGTTATATACTTATTTATTATTTAATTACATGGACATATGTTATATTATGTCATAATTATGTATGTATAATTATTATGAATAATAATACACAATGATTATACAATATGATTAATCAATAAAATATATAATGACCATTTTTATATATACACATTGTGCTATATCATATACAGAGCAAATATTTATTTATCTAGCTTAACAAACTAATTACGCTTTAATTCCATGGTAGAATATCCATTGATTATAATTAAAAATGTCATCATCTACTAACGAATTAATTATGAAAATAAAATGACATAGGATTTGTCTATAATTTTTATGAATCTATTTACTTTTCAATTCCCTAAACACACAGTATACATTTTCTTTAATAGAAAAAAATTTGCAATTTATCTTATCTTAATTGCATTTAATAATATTGCAAAAATATGATCATTATTCGCGGAATAAGAACGTTTGGATTTTGGAATCGATAATAGGTAATATTGGTTTAAATATATATACGAGACGAAAAGAAGATGCATGAATATACTAACACACACAAACACAAAGACACACAACCATTATCAGACTTCAAAATTTCTTTTATATAATAATAATCCTCTAGACCGATTTCGGCTACGGCGGCCAATCTCAACTCTATTCTCTAACTCTCATAACCCGATGTCACGGCAATCCGACACGACCGGAAAGAGTTCAGGCGCAGGACCAACGGCTTTACTTGCTTTCCGAGGCACGGGAATGTACACACTTTCAACGTACAACTATATCTAACCACTATACCAACGAGGCAGTGAGATTTATATATATATATATCAGTAACAGCCTGTAAATGTCCCACTGCTGGGCTAAGGCCTCCTCTCCCGTTTGAGGAGAAGGTTTGGAGCTTATTCCACCACGCTGCTCCAATGCGGGTTGGTGGAATACACATGTGGCAGAATTTCGGTGAAATTAGACACATGCAGGTTTCCTCACGATGTTTTCCTTCACCGAAAAGCACGAGATGAATTATAAACAGAAATTAAGCACATGAAAATTCAGAGGTGCTTGTCCGGGTTTGAACCCACGTTCATCGGTTAAGATTCACGCGTTCTTACCACTGGGCCATCTCGACTTATATATATAAGACTAATAACAATAAATTCCAATTTCAAATTGAAAAATAATAAGATAATTAAAAAAAAGCAACCAATAAGAAAACTGAACTGCAGATTATATCTGTATTGTAATATCGCCAACATATCAATCTAATCTCAATTAAATCATAATTGTTTAGTACAGAACAAAGTGTCATTTTCAAAGAAACATATCGTGAAGTAACCGTGATTCATGCCTAGAAATCACTGATTGATCGCTAATATGTTTATCGGTATCGAGGACAAGTCCTTAGGTACCTACTGTGTTGTTAATATTATATAAACTTTTTGGACAATAAAACTTTTTGGTTTTTCAGCCAGTTATAATTCTTTAAAGACAATTCTTATAATAAAAAAACGAATAGACTAAGTTGGTGTGTGATTTGTATAGAGTGATTATGGTTTTTAAGAGCTGTTTTGGAAATGATAATGTAAGTTTTTATTTTCATCTTTCTATTTTATATCTCATTATCTTTAATGTCACAATATTATTCGTATTTTTTTTTAAATCTATATTTTTGTCCTAGCGTATGGCTAAATTACCTTAAGCTTTTATTTATTACTTGTTGATGTCCGCGGCTTCGGATGTTATAGATAACAGGTGTTATGTATAAATAAATAGCCTATGTCCTTTCTTAGGGTTCAAACTTGATGAATACCATATTTCATCAAAATAAGTTCAGTTATTTAGTCGTGAAAGCCTAACAAACAGACGGAGCTACTTTCACATTTATAATATTAGTATAGTTTGACTGCCTCCTTGGTCTAGTGGCTTGATGTGAGGCCGCAGATCTGCAGGTCCTGGGTTCAATTCCCAGGTCGGGCCAATAAAAAGTTATTGGGTTTTTTCAGTCAGAAAATTCTCAGTAGGAGCCCGGAGTCTGGAAGTTGGAAGTGTGTACAATCCCGTGCCTTGGAAAGCACGTAAAGCCGTTGGTCCTGCGCCTGAACTCTTTCCGGTCGTGTCAAGTGGTCGTCCCATCGGATTATGAGAGTTAGGAAATAGCGAGTGTACCTGTGTTTGCACACACTTGTGCACTATAATATCTCCTGCGTAGTTGGCTAATCCCTCTTGAGATTGGCCGCCGTGGCCGAAATCGGTCTGGAGGACATTATTATATTATTAGTATAGTGTATAGATTCATTTAAATTAATCTCTTAAGTTCCTCCTGACTAAAAATATAAGATATCTAACAAAAATGCATGAACCTACATCTGTATTATTTACATCAAGTAGCTTAAATATTTTGACTATGTAAGATGATATTAAAAAGGTCAATAAATATTGAAACAAGCTAAAAATCACACAAGCGTCACATCGACGGGTCGCTGCGCGGGCGCATGTGAATCGTAACCAAATAGGTCGCAGCAACCAGTTTTTAGTTGCCGTTATCGTCTCACGACTCTTTGTAACGCGATCTGGCTAGATTTTATATCATAGTCAACGATTGCTTTACATCGAAACCAGTTATGCTTCTTTTCAGAAATTCCTTGATTTTTTTTTTTTTTTTATAAATATTTTGTTTGTGTCTTGTAATATAATTCGAATGATGTTGTTAGTGATACGCTCATGTTTCGAAAATTCTGTTCTCATCAGTCCGAAGCGGATGCGTCGAAATCACTTTACAGATATGTCGAGCATTCCTTGATAAATGAAACGGAAATCGTTATAGCAAAGAACTTTCTAGATCAAGTCGCTTTTCAAACAACAATAAAATTAAATCAAAATCGGTTCATCAGTTTAGGAGCAATGACTCCACGAACGCACAGATACACACATTACACACTTCAAAATCCTCATTTTACCCGTATGATATGGAGCAGGCGGCTAGTATTAGTATATAATAGTTATATAGGTATACAAAAAACAGATTCACAAACAATAAATCATTCATCAATTCCAACTAAGTAAAAAACAATATATGGAAACATTTGACAAAAGCATACAAACTGACAACCCGAAGCGTTAAATATTAATGTTGTTCTGGTATTTATATATGCATATAATCAAACAGAAAAAAACTTTCCATAAATAGAAATCAATGTATGACGATGATGTCATCCAAACCCATTCTGAATGTTAACAGAAGCCAACAAGCACAGGCCATTACAGCAAATAAAGGCAAATGCATTTTAATATCTTTTCCTCTCGTAGTGCTAATGGGATGGCTATCCGACGCGGCTGGATCAGACGCAGAACCAACGGTTTTCCGAAGCACGGTAGCTAGTGTTACACTGTTAACTAGTGAGAATTTTAAGTCAGAGTAACATTTTTATTAGCACGCTCTGGATTCCAACCCGGGACTTCCGAATTTGCAAACTTAAAAGCTAATAATCAAATAAGTATCGAAATTTATTTTACTCTTTAAGTACACTTTTACAAGCATTATTAATTAGTAATTATTCATTAATTAGTAATATTTAATGGTTTTTGTTTCTTTTTGTTAATATGCTATGTGCTTTTAATTGTTAAATAAACCTTTATGTTTTTATATTTTAATGCCGTGTCTCAAGTAAACTCTTTCTTATTCTTCTTGAACTGAACGTGCTAAAAAGGCAACTCCAACTTTAAAGGATCCAATGTTTATCTTTTTAAAAGTAACAAATATAAGTATACCTTCGAACAGTTTACTACCTACTCCTCACCGTTTTTATAACGTTCCCTAATCACGTAAAAGACACAATATAATCTAACATAACATAAATATCGTTCCGAGTTCTACCTGAACAGATAATAAAAAGTGCGCCGACCTTGTTTACCTCAAGTTCCTACATCATGATGTCACTAAATGCATGACTTGGTTAAATAACACATTCTCTGGTTTCTTAAATTCGACTTCAAAACTTTTTATTGTAAGGCTTAGCGTAGATCGGTTTGTGTAACACTGAATTGCGGTTATAAGTAAGTGCTATTTGGAAATAATGTTCAGCTAACATTTCTTCTAATATTATAAATGCGAGTGTGTTTGTCCTTCTTTCACATTAATCATATTCTGCATAGTTTTAGTTTTATCGACCGGATACAGACTACTTTATACCCCAGAAAAAGCACAGGGACAAATCCACAAATTATAACTAGTTATAATATTAACCTTTGTTTCTTTAATTTATGAGAAAAATATAATATATCCAATATTTAATTTTTAATAATGATTCTTTTGCATGTCAAGTAAAATAATGGCAGAAGGTACAAGCCAGTTATAATACAGTCCATTCCGTTTCGTAATATCACGGAGTAGCTACATTTTACAAAAAAATACGTACAATAATTTATACAAAATAAATTAAAGACATTTCAACTACTTTAATTTAATACTTAACTATAATTATCAATGTGAAATTAGTCCAAATTGTCTAAAAATGTTTGCGTTTCCCAATATAGCGGCACAAGTAAGTTAATTCTATTTAAGTACCAATTTTCAAAGCTCTCGGAAAGTTTTCTAGGTGACCCTCTTTTTCAGCACATGAATGTGTGTTAAAAAAAACGCTATTTACAAAGTGAAATAATTCAAGTGACATTGATTGCGGTAACCATATTTTATTTAGCTAAAATACATATATAATTATATCTGTTTTTTAAGTGGACCGACGTCAATAAATTAAAGACCTGTCTCAAACCTTGATCTGAATATTTTAAAGTTTTATTTTTATGACATAAAATCGCTGATAGTTTTAATAAAATGACTAAACATATTATAATATTTCAAATGTTGATAGTTATTATTAAAATATTTATATACGTTATTTAATTCCAGTATTTATTATTGAAATGTTAGGTAGTTAAGTCAAACTAACTTTATTTAATAATGATATTAATTTATAAATAGACAAAGGAAAAGCAGTTCAGTACCTTTTTTCTCCTAAGTGTCCTCTTGTTGAAGAACTTTAGAAATTGAAAATAAGAGTCGAAACAATATTCAAATTAAATTTGAACATGTTATCTTCATATGTTTAATAATGATTAAAGTAAAATTTCGACTACTGGGTGAAAACTAATATTAATAAAACTACTTAGTATTATTCCATCCCGCGTTTCCACAGCTGATTGGTACATATATACTGTACATGTGGCGAAATTCCGACATAATGTACCGCGAGATAAATAATCTGTTATTACTCTAAGATATTAGCTCAAAAGTCATATTGAAAACATGTATACATCAAAACAAATAGGACAGATGTTTTGAAGTCCAGTTTTTAAAAAGAATTTGGCATTATGAACAATTTGCTTGCTCGCAGCGCATTTAGATGTTAAAAAATGAAACAAAAAACCTACTGCCTATATACGGAGAACATAAATTGGCTGTGTTTTTTATTTCGTCTACTGTCACTATAAATTATTTAATTAATTTTAATTGAATATTTTATATAACGATAAAAAAAAATTAAAAAAGTATTATATAATATTTGTGAAAGTTTCGTTAAGATTGTTTTTATGTTATAGGAAGGCGGACGGGCAAATGAGCCACCTGCTATTAAATGGTCACTACTGCCCATAGACATTGACGATGTAAGAAATATTAACCATTCCTTACATCGCAATGCGCCACTAACCGTGGGAACAAAGATCTTATGTCCCTTGTGCCTGTTGTTACACTGGCTCACTCACCTTTCAAGCCGGAACACAACCGCCAAACTAATAAAAGCAATACTAATTATTGCTTTTTGGCGGTAGACTATCAGATGAGCTTTCACGAAGCCTTTCTACCTAGAAAAGTTCAATGTAATAAACATTTGGTTTTGATAATATATTTTTGATATTATATATTTTATATATTGCGATTCCCGTCAATTCTCAGATTTTGCGTAGCCAAAAATTTTTTTTGCGACCAACTCCCTATAATTCTTAACACGTTTTCTAGTATATTTCATTATATTTAAAATATATTTAATAATATATCTGTATTCTAAGGTGTATGAGTCATTTTTATTAGTTTGACATGTCCGGTTCGTTACGTGTTTTTTTAAATATTTATTATGCAATGAATGTAGTTGAAATGTACTTAATGTGTCATGTTACATGTTGCAAAAGTTATATATTGTTTCAAACATTACATACTACATTTATACCTGTAATGTATTTTTTAGTTCTAAGAATTTTAGTAATTTTTACAAAGTATCGTTATTGCTCCTAATGCCAAATAAAAAAAAAATTAACTGATTTCAAAGTAGGAGGAGGTTCTTAATTCGTTTTTAAAAATTTTTTTATATACTATATACTTTCGGGCATAGCTTCTATACTTCTGAACCGATTTTATGAAGTACAATATCTTATTCATTATGTTCATATTTATTATTTAATGTAACTCATTATGCAAACTGATGTTACATAAATATTTAAAAAAAATGGATTTAAAAAAGTACTTTTTTTATACATGATTTTTTTTTAAGTTCACTAATTTTGTAGTTTATATTTTAGTTTCCAAGCTATATAAATATCCAAGCGTTACCTGCTATCGGATTAATGACACTTGTTATGAGGTAAAAATACATAGAGGGATTTCATTTCGCATCTATAATATTAGAATAAATAATGCATATGTAATATATATAAAAGTTAACCAATAAAAAAAAAACAAATGAACTGAATAAACAAATCCATTCAATTTCATTCATTGAGCGTTTCAAATTTGACGTGTTTTTTATTCGTTAGTTTGACTTGTAAACAAAGGAATACAATGGCGTAGGCGAGCCAAATGTTCAATACCACACCCATTGTATTCAAACCCTATGTTACCTACTGGCAATCAATAAATTATAAGTATTAATAGAATTTATATTTATATATAATTTACTTATTATAAACTAATTCTCCCGCGTGTTAAGGGGAGGGGATCTCCCCTATGTGTTGGGTATAAAAATTTAGCCTATGTCCTTTCTTGGAGTTAAAGCTTACTTCGTACCAAATTTCATAAAAATCTGATGGTTAAGCTTTGAAAGCGTAAAAGACAGACAGACAGAGTTACGGTATAGACGGGTAATTTTCTGTAAACGGGGCATTTTTTCTTAAAAACATGTCTAGGCAACTTTTCTAAGAAAACTGTCTAGTCAACTGTTAACAACTTTTTGCTTATATATTTAAAAAAATCTTATTTGGGGAATGAATATCCATCCATTTATTAATATACGGCAAACGAGACGATAAGGGAGGCCCTCCGATACCACAGGATGCCTTCCTATGTCAGTAGGCTGTTGGGGGAAGGTCCTCTGAGGGAAAACACCCCTCGACTGAGCGTGTATCGCCGTCCCCTTAATGGTCCAGGTGAGGTATCTGGGTCTAATACTGAAAGAAAGACGAAGCTTCGGGCTGCACTTTAAAGAAAAATAAACAATTCGGTTGATTTCAATAGTTACTGTCTTAAATAATTTAGTCTGAAGTGACTTCGAGTGAAGTGAAATATTTGCGTGAATTAAAGGTTTTTATGGAGATCTTTATTTTTAGGTAAAACTTAATACTTTATACATATAATATAAGAATATTATAAAGATTGTTAACGCGTAACGATTGAATGAGTGAGTGAATGATTAACGAAGTTTTGCAATTCGTCATTGAAAATTTTAACGTACAAATAAATAATTGAATGCTAATTATTATCAATAATGAATGTTTATGTTATGTTACCTATACATTAAAATAAAAAATTAAAATTGACTAGTGAATATATACACATTTCTATATTTCACCTTATAAAATTAACATAATATCTTGCAATTAATTAAGGATTACTTAAAACTAAAATATTATGATTTATACGACCAAAATACGATAATATAAAGTATTTATAAAATCCTAAATAATATTTACAACTTCTCAAAGCTAAGATCAAAAGACAATACCAATTCGTGCAACAGGTAAAAAATTTTCTGAGCCACAGATTAAAAAAAATACGGGCTTTATTTTTGGAGAGTCCACTAACCTTATGTAAAATAACTAATAAAAAGTGTTTATTGGAAACTGTGCCTAGATTCAAATCCCAATGTTTATATTATGCATAAGATAAATTCCCGCCTTTAAATAGCAAAGGATCGTAAACGTCATTTGTGTGTACATAAAATGCAACATGAATTTTAATGTTACCATTGAAAAATAACGGTGAACTTTATTTTAATAACATCGTTCAAATAATCGTTTAAAGTTTGGCAGAAAAGAGAAAGAATAAATTAAGTTTACCTTAATCATTATGTTATTAAACTTAATAATTATATTTTCTGTTACTAAGTTTTATATTTCTATAACAACAACATTAAACAAGTTAAACAAATGTTATAACATATTTTAATAATCGCCAAATACGGCGCCTACTGATTAAATAAACACTATTAAACGCAACAAGTGACAGGTGACATTTAAAATATTGCATAACGCGTGAGTCATATCTGATTCATAGATTAAATCTCCAATAAACGATTGAGGGCGCGGCACTCAACGAGTAATTAACTACAAATCCTTAAATGGTCCTAAGGCGATGAAATCTCAAACTAAAATCCTACGATTTATGAGGTTCAGAAAACAAACGAAATCTATAAAATTTGTTAAAAATCTGAAATAAAAAAATCGAATGAAATAATTATATTAATTATGTATTTTATATAATGTTTAATAAAAAATATAAACATTTTTTAAGAAAAAATAGTATTCTATTCGGCTAACAATAAATTATCTGTTAAATATTACCAGTGTACAAAATAAACATGTAAGTATTTTAACAATCATATTAAGTGCAGTTACAAAAGAGTATTATTTAAAAAAAAAACAGTTTTGAGTCTTACTAAAACTAAACGTCTTTAATGACACATCTTGCCCGTATTCACCGGTTTTTTGAATAAAATAAAATATCAAATCGCCATATTCGACGAGCAGGTGAAATGATATCATCTTTAATGTCAGAGGTTCACGGCTTTTGCAAAATATTGTATATATTATATAAAAACTAAGCAGACGCCTTAAGGTACATCAAAATATTTTTATTTATTTATTTTAGGCATAATGAACCTTATAGTAAATACCTTCGCCCATGGACACAGGGAATCAAGTTTTATGGTACCTAATCGGTCAAACGGAATTGAAGTATGTTTATCTGAAAGAGATATCCATTATTATAAATATATAGTATTTGTATAATAGTTATTGCATATTTATAAAATAAAAAAAAATAAACGAGAATATTGGAAATAATACATAGATAAAAATGTTTTGTTTATTGCATGATATAAAAAAAAGAATAACACTAATCATTTATTATAATAAATTATTCGTCAGACTATCCGTGGTGTTAAAGCCATTCTTCATCATACATCAGTCCAAAGGATATACCTCTCCCAATTGCGCGAAAGATTGCAGTTTTCTTCAATTAATTGTCCTGCGACCTTCAGATCATCGTAACACCTGGCTGGCGCATAAACAATTATGCTAGGGAAAAAACCGTAATACATACTTCCTTTTTACAGACTTTTACTTAACCTCACCTGTTAAAGTAAACGTTATTATATGAGATGCATTGTGTCATATTACCTACACTTTAGTATTGCAACTGTATTACACTAATTCGAGGCAATAGTTTGCGCAGATATTTTTCACACCCTTAGTTTTTGTAACCATACAATCTGGTATATACTGCACACTATACAGAGCTGTCTTTGAAAATTTGTGTATCAATAAAGAATCTATCAGACTACGTAGAAGAGTGTAGTTGTGGTATTTATTATTCAATTATGTAGTATACTAAACTTTATATATAATATAATTGAATTATGTAATTATATTAGTAGGTTATAGCTGCTGTTTAGTTTATTTTATTATTTGACGAGCCGGTTGGCGTGGTTGGTAGAACACTTGCCTTTCACGCCGAAGGTTGTGGGTTCGATTCCCACCCAGGACAGACATTTGTGTGCATGAACATGTCTGTTTGTCCTGAGTCTGGGTGTAATTATCTATATAAGTATTTACAAAATAAAAGTAGTATATGTAGTATATCAGTTGTCTGGTTTCCATAGCACAAGCTTTGTACAAGCTTAATTTGGGATCAGATGGCCGTGTGTGAAAAATGTCCCAGGATATAAAAAAAAAAGGATATATTGGGTTTTGACAAAACGTAAATAAATTTGAGAAAACAATATAATCCAAGTCCCGGACGAACATGTCTGTAAATAAAAAAATACAAATATATTAACTAGAATGTATTCGTTTTAGTAAGTATATGAATTAAATAAAGGTTTGTAAAAAAGTTTACGTAGAATTAATATTATTACGATGAATTACGTCATCATAAAATTTATTTAAAAAAAAAAACAGCTGCATGTCATATATAAGCTATGTTTATTTTAGATTTTTCGAATTACTTGTATATGTTTAAAATTAAATAGTACTTATCGTCTATAAAGGATTTATGTGAAAGGCATTTTAATGAGAAATGAGGATTGCGGATGCGTAATTTTTATATTGAATAGAAATAAATATAATAAATTTAAGAAATAAATATATTATATTTATTTCTTAAATATTCGTATTCAGTAATCATTCGCTCTGTTAATAGGACACGTTTAACTATTCATCAACTTAATTTGACTGTACTTATAGTTCATTGTGTGTTCTCCAACTATATATACTAACGGCCAGTGGAGCCATGTGGTATCATAAGCGTTTTCGCAGTGGTCAATATTTAGGGGTTGACGTTTTAGTATCGATAGAATATGTATATAAAATTATATAAATATATTTTATTGTTTTATTATAAAATTTTAATGCTATTTTTATATTAAGAACATGATTTAACAAATATTAAATTAGCAATAGTTCATCCAGCGACCCGCATTGGTGCAGTGTGGTGAAATAAGCTAACTAAATCTTATCCAAAAGGAAGTTAGCCCAGCAGTGGGACATTAATATGCACTTACTTTTCTTTTTTTTTTGATTAAAAAATTATAACAGACCTTTGTCCAGCAAAGTAGAAAACAGTCTGATGTTCATTGAGATTTATTACTAGTAATGAAATGATTAGATTTATTTTGCTGGCAAGGTTAGCGTTGCAATTACCGTAATAGGAGTAACAGAGTTATAAAGTGCATTTATGTATTATTGTGAAACTATAATATAAACACATATATAAGGTTTTATAAATTTTTAGATTCAATACAAATTATATTAAAGAAAACGTTTGAATTATATAAAATGTATTAAAAGCCATCGAGACATTGGCGGTAAAGACCACTTACCATGAAGTGTCCCGTGTACCCGTCTGCATACTTACCTTTTTTTATTAAAAATAGAGTTCTGAATATATGTAACGTATGATACGTTACTGGTGGTAGGGCTTTGTAAAAGCTCGTCTGGGTAGGCACCACCCACTCATCAGATATTCTACCGCAAAACAGCAGTACTTGGTATTGTTATGTTCCGGTTTGTAGGGCGAGTGAACCAGTGTAATTACAGGCACAAGGGACTAATCATCTTAGTTCTCGAGGTTGGTGGCACATTGGCGATGTGAACGATGGATAACATTTCTTACAGTGCCAATAACTATGGGCGTTGGTGACCACTTACCATCAGGTGGCCCATATGCTCGTCCGCCTTCCTATTCTATAAAAAAACCTATTCCAACCATAAGTAAAGACAAACAACAGACATTGGCATTGTAAGAAATGTTAACCATCTCTTACATCACCAATGCGCCACCAACCTTGGGAACTAAGATGTTATGTCCCTTGTGCCTGTAATTACACTGACTCACTCACCCTTCAAACCGGAACACAACAATACCAAGTACTGCTGTTTTGCGGTAAAATATCTGATGATTGGTTTGTACCTACTCAGACGTCGGCTATACATATGTCTAAATCTCCGAACAAAGCGTTACCTCTAGTTTTTTTTTAACGTTTTATTATTATTATAGCTTGGTACTTTATTTTTCATCCAAGCCATCATGTTAAAGAGGTTTTCATAAAACGTTTTTGATATGATCATAGTTGTTCTAATAATGACAAGTCACTCATACGAAACATAACTACTTTAATGCGCGCGAAATTCAGGGCAAATTATTGTTTTAATTATAGACTTGTTAAATTACAGAATGTATATGAATCATTAGTTAACTGCAACCAAAATTGTGTTAGTATTTTTAACTGTTGTAAATTGAACTAATTTAAATAGTGAGTGATAATTTATGTGTGAGTAGCTTTTAGGCAGCTGTAAATTCAGATACATGTATCAGAAACAGCCTGTTAATGTCCCACTGCTGGGCTAAGGCCTCCTCTCCCTTTTTGAGGAGAAGGTTTAGAGCTTATTCCACCACGCTGCTCCAATGCGGGTTGGTAGAATACACATGTGACATAATTTCAATGAAATGAGTCACATGCAGGTTTCCTTACGATGTTTTCCTTCACCGTCAAGCACGAGATGAATTATAATCACAAATTAAGCACATGAAAATTCAGTGGTGCTTGCCCGGGTTTGAACCCACGATCATCGGTTAAGATTCACGCGTTCTAACCACTAGGCCATCTCAGCTTTTTTTCGGTTACATGTATACGGACTAAGATATTTGCTTTCCAATGCTTAGTAAAAAAGTTTACGAACTACCCATTACTTCGTACCTACCTGTATATTTCGTATGTATGAGTATATCTTATTCGAACTGAAATATAATTGCAAAATCTTTTATTAACAAACGTTTTCAATCTTTCGGGAGAAGCAACCTTATCTATAATACTAAACTTGCTCAGTTAATTTGTCTCTAACAAATAGATATCCATTTATTGAGAAAAAAATTTATTGACATATATGATAACTATTTAGAAGCCATGAGTGGCTATGGCTTCGTTCGCTTTTTGGGGGAGGGGTCTCGTATTTAAGATATGAAAAGCCTATTTCCTTTCTTGGGGTCCAAGCTTGCTTCATTCAAAATTTCATCAAAATCAGTTCAGTGGCTTAGCCGTGAAAGCGTTACAGACATAAATGGTTACTTATAACATTACAATATTAGTATAGATACTAACTGCCTCCTTGGTCTAGTGGCTTGATATAAGGCCGCAGACCCGGAGGTCCTGGGTTCAATTCCCAGGTCGGGCCAATAAAAAAGTTATTGGGTTTTTCTGTTAGAAAATTCTCAGTAGCAGCCCGGAGCCTGGAAGTTGGAAGTGTGTACACTCCCGTGCCTCGGAAAGCACGTAAAGCCGTTGGTCCTGCGCCTGAACTCTTTCCGGTCGTGTCGGATTGCCGTCCCATCGGATTATGAGAGTTAGGGAATAGAGAGTGCACCTGTGTTTGCGCACACACTTGTGCACTATAATATCTCCTGCGCAGTTGGCTAATCTCTCTTGAGATTGGCCGCCGTGGCCGAAATCGGTCTGGAGGACATTATTTATTAGTATAGATGCTACGCTATGGTGACGCGCTACAATCCACGGGAGTGACGTTTACCACGAGTGAAACCGCACAGAGTAGTTAGCAAAATAATAATCTGTCTTTAATGTATGAAATCTTTATCATCACGCTGATTACATTATTCTTACCTCACAGTAACATGCATTGTTCAGACAGAACACACCTTGAACATTAAAATACCACAGAATTTACCGCATTAAGAATCGTACAATTATATTTTTATTTAATTTCATAGTCCGTGAGAATGAAAGCGGATTCTTTGAATATTATTTATTATGAGAAATGAATTTCGCCCTTTCACATAAAAAAAAAGTAAACGACCTTTGACGGAAACATAAAATTTAATGGATATTTTTAAGAGGAATCTGTAAGAGACGACCATAACATCCGATACTTTTAATAATATTTAATAATTATATATTTTTTTTATAAATGATAATGTCGTTTTCAAAAACTATGACGTGTGTCATTATGTCTTTCTAGAGATATTCTTGATGACACAGGCACTATTATGCGATCACTTAAAATGGCGCGATAAATATTGTTAGAAACTTGCCGTTTTGACTTGAAATACAACTCACTATACAATATTTAATGAGGGTGTAAAAGCTGAGTATTTAATTTAGACGTTACACTAAAACATTTAACACAAAACGTTTTTCTCATGGAATGTCGCTATTTATTAGAAAGATTAATTATGTCATACATAAGCGAATAGCAGAACATTATAAAGCCGCGGGTGGTCCCTTTCCTATTACGTGAAACTCGAAAGCCACAGAACAAAAAAATAATAGAAGTAATATCTCACATTTGACATTTACCATTAAAACCATATCTCAAATTGAAAAGACCACTCTATAAGCAATTAAGAAAATAATAATGTAGATTACATAAATTTTGATTCTCATCCTTTCACTGTATTTGCTGTTCTTAGGTAGAAATTATCAAGCAGTTCTTCAAACACACATAGCAAGTCTTATAAATGGAATGTTACGAAAAACGAAATCTTCTAGGGAAAGCGTTATGTGGTCAACATTGTAGGGACAAAAATGAAGCGGTCACGCCTTATATGGTGAACTTATGCGCTATTTTCACATACACGATCGTCGAGTAACTTGTTTTCTTTCTTGGTATTAATAATGTTATATATTCAAGCCGGCTTTCATGCACGTTGGTACTTTCATGTCTGTTAATATATTTTAAATTTCTCTCATTAATAAATACTTGCACCGAGATGGGCCAGTGGATAGAACACGTGAATCTTAGCAAGAGATTACAGGTTCAAATCCTGAGATACTATATACTGACTTTTCAGGTTGTGTTTTGTGTCGTTCTTGGCGATGAAGAATAACGCCGTGAGGACACCTGTACATGTCGGATGGATTTGTCACGTGTGTGACAAAACATAAAACACAAATCTAAATCAGTAGTAGTAGAAACAAATGATGTTGTACTTAAGTACAGATTATTAATAATCATAATACAAATAAGGTCTAAAAGCAAAGTCGTTAAAGTTACCACTTACTTATATACTTTGTTATAGTTATATCAACTAAACATTTTTTTGTGCAAATAACAACTGTCCTTTACAATTCGGTTTATTATACACTTAAGAGTAAGGTTGCTATTATTTTACCGCTTAATTTTAAACAGCTGTAAATTCCAAACCACACGATATAAAAATGTAGTCAATAAAAAGGCCTTACATTTAAATACTTGCATATAGCTTTCTTGTTATTAGACATAAAAATACATAAATTTTGTTACTAATACAAAGAGGGATTGCTTGCAGTTTACTATATTAGTTTACAATTTTTTAATAATAATATTTATATATACAAATAATTAAAAATACAAACCGTCCGATATGATGTCCTGTGGCATTGTACTCAGGACGCTGGCGGTATTACTTCTCGGAAATGCTTAAATATAACCTTAAAATCAAAAATAATAATGTAATACGTTATTATTTTTACGATCGATCTATATCTAGTATACGTTATTTAATCTTTAATTTTTATTTTAAGTCTAATTTAAGCGCTAAATTTTAGGTGAAATAAATTTTATTATATTTTTTTAAGAACTGCATGAGTCAATAAAGTATTATTTTTATGAATATATGTGTTTGAGTAAGGTCTTAGTAGTTTTATAAATGCATAATACTTCACTTTGTCCACATGCTGGTTGAATGGCTCGGACGCTTACCTCAATTGTCAATACACAATCGACGAGATAAGCGAGGGGTACACGTTAAACTTCCGTTATGTCACAATTTGTTTATACAATTTCGAAATTTAAATGTGACTTTCAATGAGATAACAGATGTTAATAAATTCAAAACGAGCCTTAATACATCGATATTAATGAACAATACTTGAAAATGTCGTCCTAATGTTTTGACTCGAGAAAGCATTGATTATATAATATCTTGTTAAATTCAATTTTATAATAACTCTTTTGATAGGTGATGGTATTTTAAAGTAAAAGTAAAATAGCAGCCTGTAAATGTCCTATTACTTGGCTAAGGTCTCCCTTTGAGGTTAGGTGAGCTTATTCCAATGCCGATTGGTGGATACATATGGAACAGATTTTCGTCCAACACATGCAGGTTTCCTTACGATGTTTTCCTTCTCCACCGAGCACGAGATGAATTATTATCGGTTGCAACGCATGAATCTTAACAGATGATCGTGAGAAAGCACCACTGAATGTTCATGTGCTTAATTTTATGTTTATAATTCAACTCGTGCTTGACTGTGAAGGAAAACATCGTGAGGAAACCTGCATGTGTCTAACTTCACTGAAATTCTGCCACATGTGTGTACAGCAGCGTGGTGGAATAAACTCCAAACCTTCTATCCAAAAAAGGAATGGAGGCCTTCGCCCAGCAGTGGGAGATTCACAGGCTGTTGCTGTTCTGTACTGTACTATTTTATTAAAATTTAAGTCTTTAATTTTTATAAGACCATATACATAGGCGGCGATTTGTTTCAATCTAAATGCGATACATTTATAAATTCTACACCTTGTTTTAATTACGAAACCATTATGGTTCAATTTTTATAACAATGACAATATTTTATGTAAATTAGAATTTACTAATTACCGACAAAACAGCTGCTCAAACATTCGCCAACATTCACCAACAAATCTTACTCAATCGAAATAAAAGCGCAGTAAAATTTTATTGACAGTATTTAAACAATTGGTGATCTACTTAAATCTATTCATAAATGTAGGTCTCGCACCAACGCCATGTGTTCTGTGTTGGTTCGTGACGCCTCAATTTCACCGTACCGGTTCCCAGGTGTGACGACCTAAATACCTATACAATTGCCTAGAGCTTTACCACCTGTGTATATATAGGGATACAATAATAAAGACCGTTCGACCACGTTTGCGAACGTTTGGCCAACAGTAATTCATAATCAAGTTGGCGGTTGGTCGGTTGGCTATAGAATTAATTATATTTGAATTTAAAACACTTTTTCAGTTTTAATCTCAAAATCTTTTCAAGTGCTTGTTCGTTGAAATTCATATTATAATTGGTAATTAATTAAATGAAAATAACGTTGGTTAGTGGAGTGTTAAGATGTCTGAAATCTACATCTAATTATTTTCACTTGTAGTTTTCTTCGTCGGGCTGGTTGGCGTGGTTGGTAGACAATTTCCACGCGTAAGCTTGTGGGTTCGATTTCCACCCAGGCCTGACATTTGTCTGCACGAACATGTCTGTTTGTCTTGAGTGGGTGTAATTATCTATATAAGTGTGTATTTACAAAAGAAAAGTAGTATATTTAGTATACCAGTTGTCTGGTTTCCATAGTACAAGTTCTGCTTCGTTTCGGATCGGATGGCCGTGTGCGAATAACGTCCCAGGATATTATTTTATTTTTATTTATTTTATCTATAAAAATTCTTACCTATATTTCATAGATTACTGGGTAACAATCATCATACCTATGATTGGTCATTATGCAGCGACGTAGAAGTTTATTCTATAGCTGAACAACAATAATACGTATATCCTGTGTGTCAGTTAAAAGGTAAAGTGAGACAGTGTAATTTAACAAGGGACATAATAACTACTTTCCAAGGTCAGTAGCATATTGACGGTGTAAAGTATAGTACCTATGTATTCCACAGTGACTACTTCAATGGGATTGTGTGCTCACTTAATTTTACGTGGGGAATTGGCCCGCCAGTTTTACTGCATGAATGAAAAACATATAATCATTGTCAATGTAAATAAAGGTCATCGCCACCCACACGCTAATTAACTTTGATGGTACTAAACCAGAAACATTATCGCAAATGCATACAATAAATTGTACAAAGTTTTAACTCGATCGAATCGAAGATTAACTCGATAGACTACGAACATAAAGACACCCTTCTTATATCAGGTCCTTACATATGAAATTAGCGTTTTGTCGTACTGACCACTTTGATCTGAAATATCTCCTCTTTGGATAAAAATTCCAAATTGAAATTCATAAATTCATTTAGCTGGTACATTTGAGTTTTGAAAACAGTCATTCATTAGTTTTTTCCTCATTATTTTTTTCTTTGGCGTCGCTTATAACCGCAAAATGGAAAACATGAAATATCGATATATTTACGAGTACGAGTTCTACCGTGCCACCAGTGCTGCAGAAACAGCTCGAAGGAGTAATGATGTGTACGGCGCTGGTGTTGCAAAAGATAGCACGGTACGTTTTTGATTTCAACGTTTTCGTTCTGGAAATTTCAACCTTCAGAACCAACCCCGTGGACGGCCGGAGACCAAAGTGGAAAATGAAGAATTAAAGGCTATTGTGGAAGCGGATCCATCACAAAGCACTTCAAAGATAGCTGCAGGCTTCGGGGTGAGTGATAAAACTGTATTAATCCACTTGAAGCAAATCAGGAAAGTAAAAAAACTTGAACGATGGGTACCTCATGAATTGAGTGTATCGAACTTGCAAACACGCGTCGACTGCTGTGTTGCTTTGTTCAACCGACAAAATAATGAAGGGATTTTACTAATATCATTACTTGTGATAAAAAGTGAATACTGTACGATTATCGGAAGCGCTCGTCGCAATGGCTGAACCAAGCCATATCTGAAGACCCAGCCAAATCCTGCCCTAAACGAAAATTGACTCAGAAAAAGTTACTTGTGAGTGTTTGGTGGACTAGCGCCGGTGTCGTTCACTACAACTTTCTAAAATCTGGCCAAACGTTTACGGCAGATATCTATTGTCAGCAACTGCAAACCATGAAGGAAGAACCAGCTGCTAAACAACCGAGATTGGTCAATCGCTCTAGGCCACTGCTGCTTCACAACAACGCAAGACCACACACTGCACAACAAACAACCACTTAGTTAGATGAGCTACAATTGGAATGTCTGCGACATCCACCGTACTCCCCGGACCTTGCTCTAACAGATTACCATTTTTTCCGGAATTTGGACAACTTCTTACAAAGAAAAAAATTCAACTCCGATGCGGCAGTCAAAGAGTTTATTGATTCTCGCCCCCATGGTTTTTTTAGCAAAGGGATCAATGAACTACCTATGAGATGGCAAAAGTGCATAGAAAACAACGGTGCATACTTTGATTAATTAAACATATTTTACAAAAAAAAAATGACTTTATATTCCTCCCGTACAAAACGTCAATTTTATATGTAAGGCCCTAATATTATATAGGTTTTATAACGTTACGTTGTATTCATTCTGGTATATAACATTTATTCTAGTTGTTTTTTTTATCAAAAACAATAACTGAATCTGAATTAGTATTCCATAAATTTTTCTATATTAAAAAAATGTTCAACTAAATCAACAACGTTTCTAAATTTGTACTAAACGGTGGGTCATGAATAGCTTACTTTATTTTTATATTCTGTTGCTATATTATGGTAATGTTTGTTCTCATCTTTCGTAATTGTCTGTTATTTGCAATGTAATGACCTCCGTTAGTGTTAATAAAAAACGCAATACGAGAACTATTGCTCTAACCGATAATATTGTGATAAATTTAACAAGGAAGATAATATAAAAATATATTATTATTGCATATAATTGTTTCTGTTAAGAATATTATATGTATAAATCTATGTGTTTCTGTTCTTATCTTATTAATGAACTACCTTACCTTTATACGTTGCTTAGCGGCCGTTTAGTTGAACACTGATTTCGCTCTTTCTGTTATTATAGATTTGCCATTTGAAAGAAGAAGACACAGCATTGTTTAACTAATCTCAAACAACTTTTGTAAGTAAGTACTTAATATAAGTTACTTGTAAATGTCGCGGAGAATTTTCATCGCAAATAAATTCGGAAGATTATCCAAATATTGGGCATTCCTATGTTATCCCTTAACCTGAAACATTTTATGGTATACCAAATTTTATGTCGTCTTGTCTCCACAGACATGTTATGAGTTCAGAATTTGGTAGTTTTATGTGCCTGTTTTCATTACGAAGCAGCACCACAATCAACATTATTTGATTCCATTTTTTTCCTCCATCTTGTTTTGTATTAGTTGGCTTTCAAATTGTTGTCAATTGATCTTAGCGGAGTTCTGGATTCAGGCCGGTCCGGATGGTTTTCGGCCAGCCTATTCATGATTGGGTCATCTCTAGTATGGATTGCCGTTGTAAGTAATAGTCCAGAATCTCCTTGGTAGTCGCTTTTGCCTTATTCACCAGTTTCAACGCCGTGTCGTTAATTTTGTCGGTGATTTAGCTGCTGGTTTTTCTGTAAACAGCTGTTAAGTTCTCTGTCATCATAGGTGTTTAAGGTTGAATACACGATACCTCTTATCTTAAGACTCCCACCGGTTAAGATAGAACGGTTCTATTATAATATGCAAAACGACACTTCCGATAACTGTCAAAAAATCTATTAAAATAAACGAAGACGGAAGAGACCACTATAAGTGGTAAGGTCGCCTTTGCATACTATATGTACTACTTATTCTTTTATATTACTGGTGGTAGAGCTTTGTGCAAGTTCGTCTGGGTAGGTACCACCCACTCATCAGATATTCTACCGCAAAACAGCAGTACTTATTATTGTTGTGTTCCGGTTTGAAGGGTGAGTGAGCCAGTGTAATTACACGCACAAGGGACATAAAATCTTAGTTCCCAAGGTTCATAGTAGGAATATTAGCTCTCACATCTTAAACTAACAATTTCTATATACGTGTGTCTACATTTTCACCATTCGACCCATTAGATATTTGTTTACGTTAGTTGAACGTTTTCTTACAATACGTATAAATAGCGAAGCTTAATAAACATTAAATTATTTTGAAAATATTCCGATGTTTGGGGCGCACTCGGCGCTTTGGACACCGGCGAGTCCCACATACCCCCCCCCCCCATTGTTTCCGTGGGGGAAACGCGTAACGCGTTTTTCCAGTGATAAAAAAAGGACGGACATAGGCTACATTTTTTACCTAATCCTCCTCTCCCCCTAACACAGTCGAATGCTAGCTTAATATATATTTAATTATTAAGGCTACTTTAGAATCACTGCTAATATGAAAATTGGACACGCATAACAAGGACACCTACACAAACAACATTATAATTTTGTACTTAATTTTCATTTAAATGTTTCGTTTAAAATCAAACAATCAATCAATCAAAATGAAATAAAAAAGTTGTGCAAGTAATGAAATTTTCTTTAAAGAAATACTGTATAAAACGCATTAAACTTATAAGTAAAAAAACAAGTAAAAATACCAAAGGTGCTAATTAGGAAAAACAAGATGAATTTCTCTTATCTCAGACACGTCGGTATGAATATTTTATTAGTAAACCAGTGGCCTAACAGAGAAAGTGTGTACGCGTTGAGGACTGCTACATATGTACATATAAATGTACTTGCGGCATAAATGTGGAGATAATTATTTATATATATAAAGCAAATCTCATTTTTCTTTTGGTCCTTTGTTTAATTGTTATGATTTTTTATTTTATAATTTTATTAACTGGAGTAACTACCGGTACGGCTTTGTACAAGTCTCATACTGCCACTGGACAAAGCTATCATGTAGAAAATATTGGCTCAGCAGTATTTAATAAAATATATTTATGATTATTCTTAAATTGTACTACAGTTGCCATAAATTGAATTGTTTAATAGGAAAATTTAATAATAGCGATAAGGTGGTATTAATATGTACATAAACATTATTAAATTATATTTTATATATATAATATAATTTGATATATATATATTGTTCTTCTGTTAGTTTTAAATTTAATTGACAGGACTTTTTACCTTATCTTGAGATAAGGTTATGGCGTGGAAACAGAACAAACATACCCACGTTCTCATTTCTATTAGTGATAAGAATAATTATATCAAACATTTAAAAATAAATTCCGCCAACTAATATACGAAAAATATAATAATATTTACATCAAACCACTGTTAGCTTTTAAGCCGAGAAGGCCCAGTGGTAAGTACGCGTGAATCTTAACAGATAATCGTGGGTTCAAAGTACCACTGGAAAGTACCACTGAATTTTCATGTGCTTAATTTGTTATTATAATTTATCTCGTGTTACGGTGAAGGAAAACATCGTGAGGAAACCTGCATGTGTCTAATTTCACTGAAAGTCTGCCACATATATTCCACCAAACCTTCTCCTCAAAAAGGGAGAGGAGGCCTTTAGCCCAGCCGTGGGACATGTTACGGTACCGTTAGCTTGATCAATTTTGTTATATTCATGCTAGCAGTTATTCGCCTTAGATGATGCGACTTGCGTGTTTATAACGGATTCAATTTGAAACAATAGCTGTTAGTTAATAATTGCACCAAAAAAAACGAAGTTTCATTAACATAGTAACAATTTATGTAAGATTTGATTGAAATACACGCAAGTCTGGTAAAGTTATTTTCGATATATATATTCTTTTTTTCTTCAATAGTAATCTATGAGACTTGGTTTTTATTTTAAATATATTTATATTTTAATTTAATTAAATAAGATATTAAGCAAAATAAACTTAAAAAATATAACAGTAGTAGTTTTGGCTAATATTTGTTTTTTTTTTGTATTACAGAATGCCAGTTATGTAATCAACAGACGCTATACGAAGAGCAAGATGTCACCGGTATGCCACAACTTCGTACAGAACGCGTGGAAAAAAGATTTCTGTTCAAATTGTTTCAAGTCACGAGAAGAACACTCTAAGCAGGATCGGTCTACAGAAAGTAGTAAATATTTAGCAACTCCATTCCAAAATAGAAGCACTTTCTTCAAGAAAACTCCCCCCAGTATTCTTAAGATACATCCAAAGAAAAAGGGCAAACGTAATGTCCGCTTTCCGGAAGAGGTAAGCAGTGTTATTGGATATGGAGGTGATGATTGGTCCGACGATGAAGAATTCGAAGTTTCAGAAGATAACGACGAAGATGACACGTTCCCAGATACAGAAGAAGAGAGAGAACTTCACAGAATAACAAAATCTAACACAGATTTTAACACCGTAAAAGCTAATTTACTTGGTGACTCTGTTGCAAAGACTTACACTTCGTTGTTGTTAGGTAAAGTTCAAACTGATTCAGATGGTAAGAAGAAAACGTTAATGGTCTCCGTTACCCCATTCGGTCAAGAAAATAAGAGCCCTAATGTTAAAACCCACACTCGCAAACCCGCCGTTTTAAATTTAGCTGAACAAGCTGAAGAATCTTCAAATGGATACAAAACTAATATTATTCTTTCAAGTTACATTAAAGAATCTGAAACTATAATTACAACTGAAGGCACAAAATCATCTGAAGGTATATTATGTACGGAAAAATCGTTACTTGAAGAAATATCTGAAACACTGCATCAGAATAGAATAGGTGGACCTGACCTTAATTTAATTCAAACGGAATGCAGTAAACCGTCCATTGTTGAAGGTAAAATTAAACAAAGTATGCAAGATGACTGTGAAAAGAAAGAAATGACAGAAACAAAAAAGAACAGTATTGTTAGAAAGTCGCCATTAAACAAAAAGCAAGAAAGACCAAAAGTAAATCTTAGTCGATCAGAGTTCAAATTTTGTAAAATTAATATTGAAAATAGTAGTGTTGACTCCGCAGTTGGCACACTTAACTCAACCGCAAATAACTCCTTAACTTCTGATGATGAAAGTTTTAGTGGACGTACGGATTCTGACAATGATGATAGTGGGCATTTCTCTGAAACGCACAAAATAGAAGAAACTGTTAAAATTAAAGTATATAATGAAGATAAAAATATAAAAATGTCACCGATCGGTCAGCTACGAAAAGTAGACGGGCAAGCTAATAGTGGATATTCAACTTTCCAAAGTCCGATCATTGACATGCCGTCTATCATACCTAAACATACGGAAGCTGTTTTTTCCGCGGAAGCTAGTCGTGAATTAGCTGGTGAACCGGATGGCAGGGCAGATCCAGATGATACGAGTGAAGCGCCAGCTTTACCCAATAGTCCTATGCCGACTATGGACCCGCGCCCATCCTTCTTACACGGTATGATAACTGACATAATGCCAGGTAAACCGGTTCCGCCAGAAAAACCTAAGCTACCTGTCAAACCAGTCATTAAACAAAGCAAAAAAAGTGTTACCTCAACGCAACAAGTTGTTATGCACGTTCCGACAAAAAAAGATGACGATGAAAATATTATTAAGTATGTGGGCGATCAAAATTGCGAGACTATCGAAGAAAAGTCAGACTCTGTTTATTACGCGAAACCAGTGCTAACAAAACAAGACAGCGACACGTCTTTGAGTAGCCTATGTAAACGTAAAGCACCAACACCTCCCCTATCACCTACCGAGGAATACTCTAGCACCCTGTACCAAAGAAATCCAAACGGGTTTATGAAATCTGACTCTCCAGTTGTGAGAGAAATGGAGAAACGAGAAAGAGCTGTGATGTCTTCGTTGCCAAAATTGAGAAGTTCGGACGATGAAACAAAGAAAATAGAGCATATACCAGAGCCAGCACCGAGAAGGAACATTTCACTATCACACGACAATCTACTCTTAGACGAAAAACGTAAGGGCAAATATAAATTCTCTATTAAAAAATTACTTCGCATCGGGTCATCGAAAGACTTGGATAAAAAAGAACTAAGCGTTGCAACTGTGACGAAATTATCGCCAAAAACCGAGGAGATTTATGATTTGACCCCAAAACCAAAACCGCGTCTCGTCATTATACATCCTTTGGATATTAACGGGTCGAATGTTGAAGTTGTGAAATCGAATTGTGAAATTTCGGAAAGCTTACGGCGATTGAGTCACGACGATGTTTCGTCAATATACAGCGGAAGTAGTTCTGCGACGGATGATACACCACCAAGGGTTGTTAATAAACCACCTCCTCCACCTAGGGTATCCAGCGAGGATTATAAAACCGTGTCCAATGTACCAAAACCTGCAAGACCACCGCCACCTAAATCTATAGCTTTACAAAAGAAACAAAAACAGCAAGCTTGGGCATCCGCTCCGAAACAGGATGATAACATTTATGCCAATTTAGGTAAGATATTATATACTAAAAATATTTAAGCGATCACTAGCATCACATCACGCACCGCGACTATAAATCTATAAAAGTATAACACATAAACAGCTTGTAAGTTTCTTATTTCATTAAATTTTAATTAAGCAACTAATTTTCTTTAAACATGTGCACAAGAAGTACGAAGTATATTTATTATTATAACTGTCTACAATATTTTTAAATGTATTATTAATAAATTTATATACATTTTATACAAATTCACTTTCGACATTGGTTTATTGTTATTTTTATAAATCTGTAATATAATTTTTGGTTTATTTAATTGTTAAGAAAATAAATAAATTTTAGATTATATTAAATTGTTTTCAGGAGAGATCAGATCGGCATTGGCGCCAAGGAAACCCGAACGTACAGCGAGCATGCGAGAGCGTGAGTCGCACTTGGAGCTTGTGAAACGCCGGTCACCTTTGGACGACGATAAGGATGAATCAGACGAGCCGCAGGAACTTGTACAAGCAACCAACGATACAGTGATACATAACTACGACGACGTATACAACACCGCTAAATATGACGAGGAAAATTGTGATTCAGCCAAAAACAGCGACAGCGACTATGAATACGTCCACCACGCGCGCTCCAGTTCGCCGGAGTGTGACTCTGCGATTAAAACAAGAGAAGTAGAACGCGCTGAACGAAAGATTGAAGATACGACTGAATTCCCTAAATACTCAAACGGTTTTCGTTCGTCTTTACCGTACTGTGGCAGCGAAACAGAGTCGGAGATTTATTCGCCGTACAGTTTTTACAGTTCAAACGATAACATGGACAGTCCGTCGAATGACGATTATCAAAGCGAAATGACTCCAAAGAATACGACGAACAAATTGCGGGTTAGGAAAGGAAGGAGCGTCGTTCACAAGACTCTTGAAGATAATTACGGTGCGGTCGTTATCGCAAATCACGAAGCGCTGGCGCAAGTTTTAGAACAGGTAATTTAGTCGAACGTGCCCTCGAGCTTACTTAACAAATCAGTTCTCTAGATTAATTTGACCGCTTAAATTTTATTAAAATGTATTCATGTAGCGTTGTTAAATTTTAATGCTTCGAAATGCAATTTTGACGAGAAATAATTACTAAATGATTGAAACTAACGCAATTGATGATTTAATAATTAGTTATATATATTTAACAAATATATACATATATATATGTGTAACTAAACAATTGGATCGACCTTCATGTCACAATATCTTAACATAATTTGTCTCGCAAATTTACAGTACAATAACAAAAAACAACATTTACTAATCATTCGAAGTTTACATATTAACATATAGTTTCTTCAATTTCAGGTACAACAAAGTGCAACCATGCAATCTTCGCTACGTGGTCTCAAAGCTTGTACCAATTTGCGTTGGAACGATTTCACAATCCAACAAAACAAGAATTTCACCAAAGCTGGCAAGAGGTTCTTCTACCCAGCGTGTTGGAACTCCAACCAAGGACCCGTCAACGTGACTCTTATGTTGTTCAAGGAACAGATGGCTTCGCAAATGGTCTGTCAGTCGGTCCAGCCGTCGACGTTATGTCTGAACGCCATCACGGAATTCTGTGATTTGGTGCCGTTGCAACAGTTTGGGGAAGATGGGGATGACTTGGTACAAGGTAATATTACAAATTTTCGTTATATCCGTTTATCAATTAATCATCAATCTAGATATTCATTATTCAACTACTTACAAGCTTTGCTTTTGCACTTTTAAATTTAAAGTTACATAATATTTATTGAACTAACGTAATTGAAAGTGTAAATGCGGTAAAAACTGAAACTGCGACTTATAAAAAAGTAACCGAGAATTTTTCATTGTATTTTAATCTCAGAAAGCCATTCTTAATTCAAGCTTGACTTTTATGATAATTATTGTTACTGGTATCAGGACCGGCAGTCTTCATTTCTAACCAGTGGTTACTCTTAGAAAATTGCAGGTTCAAACCCCGGCTAGCACCACTGGAGTTTCATGTGCTTAATTTGTGCTTATAATCATTCGTCTCATACTCGGTGGTGAAGGGAAACATCGTATGGAAACCTAAATACGTCGGATGTCTGCGGCATGTGTATCCACCAACTCACATTAGAGCAGCGTAGCTTCAAACCTTCACAAAAGGTTTTAACCAACTACAAGCTTGTTCTTTTATGTACTTTATTATTCATTAGCAAAACCTATGAGAATATTTTGTATTTAAGCATCATTTATGGCATGTATATTTCCATCAAAATAATAATATAGAAAAATTATATTTCAGCAACAATCGTCGTGCTAGCAAACGCTCAAGTCGACACCATACAATCCTACGGCGAAAACCTCCACGCCGCAGAGGGCAGCACTAAAGATCACCAGCTCGTCCAAACCGACCAGATCCACGAGTCCATATTCATAATGCTCCAACTTATCAATGGGCTCAAGTGTCTCCAAGCGAGGGGAGTGGAAGAGATCCCTGAGTCTCTCACGTCCTTCATCGTGCTGAAGGAAACTCCAACCGGGAGCCATGGAAGTACCAATCTCCCCTCACCAGACGACAGGTTGAGTTCACTCTCAGCCCCCAAGACCAATTCGTACGGCAGATTGTGCATACTACAAGGGTAATATTTCTAAACAATACTTATATAGTAGGTAAACTAGTATTTACCCCGTGTATTCACGTCAAAACAGAGTCTAAAAAATATTTTACATGAATAAAGCTCAATTCCACTTAGTAATGTAGGATGAATTTTTAATTCATAAAAATAAAACTTTAGTTCAAAATACCAATAAGGTTACCTATACTAATATTATAAATGCAAAAGTAAAACTAGAAGAAGTAGAAACTGTCTGTATGGTACGCTTTCATGGCTAAACCAATGAACCGATTTCGATTAAATTTGGCGTGAAGCAAGCTTAAGCCCCAAGCTGTAAAACACGCGGGCGAAGCCGCGAGCAAAAACTTGTAAATATTAAAAAGGAAAACGACTAAACATTCCCTCTGATGATGAGTAGTCACTTCTGCCCCGAGAAAATTCTAACATAGACACTTATTATTTTTATTATTCTTAATTTTGCAAAGTTTTGCCAAATTTGTAATATTTTACTTCATTTTATCGTTTATTTAATGAAAATAAAATTTCAAGTATTTTCAGTTACTAAATACTCAATTCATATTAATAAAACTATTGAAATATTATGCTTGTCTTCAATTGACACAACATAAGAACCCATTAGATCACAATCTAACCTGCGACTTACACTTCACTAAGCGACCCTTGAGCGATAGATAAATTAAAAAAAAAACTATAATTTAAATCTCAGTAACAGCCTGTAAATGTCCCACTGCTGGGCTAAGGCCTCCTCTCCCTTTTTTTGTTTTTTTTGAGGAGAAGGTTTGGAGCTTATTCCACCACGCTGCTCCAGTGCGGGTTGGTGGAATGTCGGAATATAATTTAAATCTCATAGAATTAATTTTGCAAAACATTGTTTAGTTCCGTTTCATGACGCATTAATATTTTTTAAACTAAATAAGTACGTGCTTATGACAGATTGACCGACGACATGAACTGCAGCAAATCCACCGACGAAGACCTCAGCTCGCTTTGCAAATGCGCATTGAAAGCGATCGAAACTCTCCTACCCGGAGAAAAACTAACTCCACTTTTAAAAGAAGTAATACAAGAAGAAAGAGCCGTCTCCTTGAACCACGCAAAATCAGTCCTCGAATTCATGCTCTGGGGTCCTCTGGACGTGGTACAGGGTGTTCCAGTCGAAGAAAGGGAATTATCCCTCCAAAGATGGTTGGATCTCGAAAGGGCGACGGTGTTGCACGGCTTAGTGCGAACTAGGGTACAGTTGAACGTGTTCGAACAGCTCCATCTAATGTTCTTGGTGCGGTCCACTGCCAAGGCCATGTGTGACGCTAGCGTACTTCTCGAAAAAGCCAATGTTTATTAATTGTCTTTGATTATGCTCTATATAAAGAAGGTACTCTGTCTCTTTCTTTTGTATAGCATTACTCTGTCATATATATAAATGAAATAGTGTACGAAGTTACATTTGTTTAAGCTTTACTCGAATGATTTGTTGTTGGTGCGTGTGTGTTAAAATAAAATACATTGATTACTTATTATAATCAAATATTCATATAATTACACGTAAATTGTTATTTGATTATTTTTTTTCTAAACAAGTAAAAGTTTTTTTGTTAACAACACATACGCATAATAAAACTTCATCTCTATTTATTTTTTAAGATAATTATTAAGTTAGGCACCTTCATAATTTCAAGGCAACATTATAGATGTTTTTGTTCAACTTATTATTGTTTGTTATTGATTTATATCATTTTTTTTAAATGAATTCATTATATTTAAAAATAAATCAAAATTCTTGCCAGTGTAAAAACACTTATTTAACCGGTGCCAATGGATTCAGAACTGACAACTTTATACTCAAATATCGGTGCCTTATGTATTATACACTAACAAATCTGTAAATTAACACATGTAATTTATATTCTAGTTATATTTAGCTCTGTAAGCAGTGCTACAGTTCAAATGTTTAATTTTCTTTTTATAAGTATACCATTCATCGAATACAAATAAACAAATTACTGATTATTTTTTGTTTATTCTGTTCTACCCCATATTGGTTTATAGTATTATTCAGGAAATGGTTTTAATCTCTTAAGCCGTATGTTAACCGTATGATTGAAGCTCGCAGCCATTCTCTACTCGGTGTATTTAATTGATGATAATAGATGTAGTCAAACTACACAACAAACAAATCACATATCTTAGACACTATTTACATCAACGCTCGGAACACTCTCCACTGCATGAAACAGTAACTCTCGTAGACAAACACTTCACCCCTCAAAACCTACACAGAAATGAACAATCAATCAATCAATCAACAGCCAATCGTTGTCCACTGCTGAACATAGGCCTCTCCCAAGGTGCGCCAAAGCTCCCTGTCCTCCGCCTTCCGCATCCAGTTGGTGCCCGCCACCTTCTTAAGGTCGTCGGTCCACCTGGCTGGAGGGCGCCCTACGCTGCGCTTGCCGATTCGCGGTCTCCACTCTAGGACTCGTCTGCTCCAACGGCCATCGGTCCTACGACATACGTGACCAGCCCACTGCCACTTCAGCCTGCTAATTTTGCAAGCTATGTCGGTGACTCCGGTTCTTTTCCGGATAATCTCATTTCTGATCTTATCCTTCAAAGATACTCCGAGCATAGCTCGCTCCATAGCACGCTGAGCGACTTTGAATTTGTGGATTAGTCCCGCAGTTAGTGTCCACGTTTCGGCACCGTATGTCATGGCAGGTAAGACGCATTGGTTGAAGACTTTCGTCTTCAAACATTGCGGTATAGACGACTTGAGGACTTGACGAAGGTTGCCAAATGCTGCCCATCCCAAGCGAATTCTTCGATCGGCTTCCTTCTCGAAGTTGTTCCTACCGATTTGTATAATCTGTCCTAGGTAGGTATATTCACTAACAACTTCGAGAGGTTTGCCCTCGACGTATATCGGTCCCGGCACGACATGCCTATTGAACATGACCTTGGTCTTGTCCAAGTTCATGCCGAGACCGACACACCGGGAAGACTCGCCTAGGCTACGCAGCATTTCGGTGAGTTGTTCCAGCGACTCTGCTATGATGACGATATCGTCGGCAAATCGAAGGTGTGAGATGTACTCGCCGTTTACATTGACTCCATACCTAGTCCAATCCAGCGTTTTGAAAACGTCTTCCAACGCGTTGGTGAACAGTTTCGGGGATATTACATCCCCCTGTCTCACCCCTCTGCGCAATTGGATCGCCTTCGTCTTACAGTCCTGGATGTGGACAGTCATTGTAGCGGCGTTGTACAGACATCTCAGTACCTCGATATATCTCCAATCGATATGACATCTCTGCAATGAGTCGAGCACTGCCCAGGTTTCGATGGAGTCGAAGGCTTTCTCGTAGTCCACAAATGCCATACACAGCGGCTGATTGTACTCTTCGGTCTTCTGCACAATCTGCCGAACAGTATGGATGTGGTCCACGGTGCTGTAGCCTGATCGAAAGCCGGCTTGCTCTGGGGGCTGGAACTCGTCAAGTCGTCTGGCGAGACGGTTCGTGACGACTCTTGAGAACAGCTTATACACGTGACTCAGGAGGGAGATTGGTCTGTAGTTTTTCAAGAGGGTTTTATCACCTTTCTTGAAAAACAGTACCACCTCACTCCCGCTCCACGTTTCCGGGGTCTTGCCATGTTGGATGACGGAATTAAAGAGGCTTGCTAGCTCTTTCAGGACCGGAGTCCCGCCTGCCTTAAGCAACTCTGTTGTGATTCCGTCATCTCCCGGAGATTTGTTGTTTTTAAGCTGTTCTAGAGCCGCCCTAATCTCTCCTTGGTCAACGACCGGGAGCTCCTCGGAGTAATGGCGCATAAGAGGGGCGCGCTGGTCATCAATACTGATTCCCATGGGTTTATCCGATCTTGAAGAGAACAACTGCCCATAAAACCTCTCTACTTCTCCGATAATCTCAGGCCTAGAGGTAACGACCCCACCATTTTCAGTTTTAAGTTTTGTCAGACGCGGCCTCCCAAACTTGCGAGCGAACACTTTCGATCCCCGATTTTGCTCAATCGCAGCCTTGATGGCACGGGTATTGGAGCGTCGGAGATCGCGTCGCGTCAGCGTTTTTATTGTTCGGTTTAAGGCCTTATCTGACAAAAACGATGGTAGTTCTCGTCGTTTTCTCATGAGCTCGAGTGTCTCAGCAGAGAGTTTTGGTGCGTTGTCTCTTCTCTGTGGCGGAAAACACTTGCGGGATGTGTTTTGCAGTATTTTGACCAGCGTGTCGGTTCTCTCATCAATGCTGCTTATGGTTTCCAACGCGGTGAATTGATTTTGAAGTTCCATTTGGAACTTTTCGGAGCCTTGAGCAGCTTGGAGCATGGTAGGTCGGAGAGTAGACCTCATCATTCTCGATCTTTCGGCTTTTAAGTTGATATTTAGAGTGCCTCGAACCAAGCGGTGATCACTTCCGGTATTAAACCTGTTGATCACTGAAACATCTCTAAATATGTGCCTTTTATTCGAGATGATAAAGTCTATCTCGTTCCTTGTCACGTTATCGGGGCTTCGCCAGGTCCACCTCCTCTGAGGCTTCTTTTGAAAGAAAGAATTCATCAAAAAAAGCCCCTGCGCTTCGAGGAAGTTTACCAGCATTTGCCCCCTGTGATTTCTGCAGCCCAAGCCGTAAGGTCCGACTTTCGATTCACCGCTATCTTGTACTCCCACTTTAGCATTAAAGTCTCCCATAACAACATTGTAGTGGGCCCTCGAGGTGTCGTTGAGGGCCTTTGCGATGTCCTCGTACATCGCTTCGACCACATCATCAGAGTATGTCGAAGTTGGCGCATATACCTGTACAACCTTCAGGGAGTACCTGTCGGAAAGTTTTAGGACAAGGTACGCTACCCGGTTCGACACACTACTGATTTCCACAATGCTGCTAATGAGATCCTTTTTGACTAGAAAACCGACACCACCCTGGGAGAGGTTATCACCTTCGCGGAAGTAGAGTAAGTTACCGGACTCTAGAGTTATCGTGTCCTCCCCCTGTCTTCGGACTTCAGATAACCCCAGTATATGCCAGTTTATATGACTTAACTCTACTTCTAATTCGGCGAGGTGATGGTCCAGCCTCATCGAGCGTCCATTATACGTTGCCATTTTCAGTCGTTTTATACGGTAGCCTGCCGTGAACCGGTGATTCTTAGCACCCCCTGCCCTGCCGATACCGCGACCGCTACCTTGGTCGGGCCTAGCGGGCTTGCCGGTAACTGGGGGCCTTTTTTTGGGCGCATCTGCCATTTAGGGAGGTGGTTTGCCCATACTCGCCGCGCTGGGCAGGCGTGTTGGCGAGCGCAGTAGGGGGTAAGATGTTTATGGGAGGGGGGACGCTGCTGCCCATCCCCCCTTTTCCCCGTCCCTCAGTCGCCTCTTACGACACCCACGGGATGAGATTGGGGGAGTACTATTCTAAGCCGGTACTCCACGGCTAGAAATGAACGTATTACCGATATTAATTAAAAAACTGCCTCTTGGCAACAGAAATCCCTTCATGGCAGACATCGCCATGACTTACAGCAATTATATGTTGACAAAGCATCGTCAAACGCTTGGCTGAGGCGTGGTGATCTCTTTCCTGAAACGAAAGCCTTTATGTTGGCGATATGGGATCAGGTCGTCGACACCCGGAACTATCAGAAACACATAATACGCACACTTAATTTCCAATCAGATACATGGCGACACTGTCATTCTAATACTGAAACCATTCAACACATAACTTCTGCCTGCAGAGCCCTTGCGCAAACTGACTATAAACTTCGACACGACCAAGTGGGCGCATCATACATCAACATCTCGCACATAAACATAACTTTATAAAAAAGAAGACTTCATATTATAAATACCAACCCAACACTATACTAGAAAATAATAGTTACAGGATATACTGGGACAGAACTATAATCACAGATAAAACAATACATTTCAATAGACAAAATTAAGAAAATTATTTATCTTATTGATATAGCTATTCCTAACACCTATAATATACAGTCGACAGTTTCGGAAAAGCTCAGTAAATACCAAGATCTAGCAATTGAATTGAAGCGTCAGTGGCGAGCAAACACCATCCATTTGTCCTCATTCTCATATCATCAACTGGAGACTTACCTAAAAGTCTACAACGTAGCCTTGATATGTTACAGGTTCCTCAACACACTCATCATTTACTCCAAAAGGCAATCATCCTCAACACATGCCGCCTCACTCGCAAGTTCCTTACGACTTCATCCATCTCATCTGCTTATACGATCACCTAGCCCCTACTCGAGCTTGCTTACGACCCGTGTGTTTAGTTTTTTGTTACCTCATAGGAGAGAAAATTTAATTGAACATAGTAGTTGAATATTACAATTTGGTTTGTACAAATTAATTTAATTCCAATCAGTTGGGTGTAGCACTGTACTCCTCGTTATATTATAAAATATTCTGTATTACGGAGTAACATTCCCGTTTTTTGTGGTCGCGATTTTATTATGTTCAATATGTTTTCTCTTAAAGACTTTCTAAAACAATATTAGATTCTATAGTTAAATATCAACAAGAATAGGTGTGTTTAGGTGTGAGCCTGTGTGTGTGTTTCTTTTCTAAAACATTAGATAAGGTATTTTTCTGTTTCGTCATAAGTTTTGTGTGGAATGTTTTTTTTTGTTGGGGATTCAACGGTGCTGTAAAATAATCGTTTGTCGAATAAAATTCTGTCGTACATTAAGGACATAAAATTCATTATACAACTGTAAAGTTGGGAAGGTGATTAAACAGAAGGTAGCTTGGAGTTTCAGTACGGCTTTATGTGCGATTTCCAGTGGTTTTGTTAGTTAGTTTTTGCATTCCCACCCCAGGAAGTTATGCAATATTTTTTTTTTTTTTTTATATAGAATAGGAAGGCGGACGAGCATATGGGCCACCTGATGGTAAGTGGTCACCAACGCTCTTAGACATTGGCATTGTAAGAAATGTCAACCATCGCTTACATATCCAATGCGCCACCAACCTTGGGAACTAAGATTTTATGTCCCTTGTGCCTGTAATTACACTGGCTCACTCACCCTTCAAACCGGAACACAACAATATCAAGTATTGCTGTTTTGCGGTAGAAAATCTGATGAGTGGGTGGTACCTACCCAGACGAGCTTGCACAAAGCTCTACCACCAGTATTATATGTAATAATAGAGAGAGCAAAATAAACATTTCGTATAATGGTTTGATTTGCAATACTTCTTAGGGTTTAGCTAAACATCTGTAAACTGTGCTTAAAGCTTTTTTCTATTACTCGTAATTGCAGACATTTAAAGAATTAATGTAGTCAAACTTCCAGTTCAAGAGCACACCGTCAGCTGTTTGATAGATCAATAATAATAAAATTCACGAACATAAGCAATATAAATAAAACAAACATTTATGGAACTACACTTTATTGTCTTTTTTAAAGCATTAACAATACAGATGATTTAACATTCGAACTATTTCGACAGAAGCAATTACTAAACAATAACTAGTGTTATTTATAACCACTAATACATTCATACTTTAAAACAAATATCAACTAATCTAAAAAACAAAATATATTGAAGAAAAAGTTAAAAAAAAAAAACAAACTTGACCTTGTACACAAAATATAAAAAAAGTACACAAAACGTTAAGTACCTTTTATTTTTTAATGGCTTTTTATTATCACAAAAAATATATATTATATTAAAAATAAAAAGTTTGATACAATCACTTACAGCTTAAAAATAATCGTTATAAAAATATTAAGCAAACAATCCTAAAATTAGTGGTTAGCGATAAAAAATAGTGAAGAAAATTATAGGCCCCTAGATCTTGCTTAGGGGCCTTGCAATTACTATTACAAAGCTAAATGGAACAGAAATTGATTTTTACATTAGAGCATATCAATTAAACTGAGTGAAAGTTAATAAAAGTAGCAAGTTACATAAGTCCTCCAAGGAGCCAAGGAGACCCTCAGGCCCGAGAGCATTATGATCGTTGCCCGGGGGCTATTGTATGAATTAATCCAGTCTTTATTGTAATAAAAAAACACAAAAATTCGCTTACATAAAACCCAATGCAATAAAATATATTTAATTACAATACCCTTTCTAAGTATAATTAGAAACAACGAGAAATCTATGGAATGTAATCATTGTAAATGACAAAAACTTACCTATGAAGTATGATTTTACAAGTTACATATTCTAAATAAGCGATAAATAAAATAAAAAATGCAGTAAAAAACTAAAATTAAAAAAACAACATTCCCTGCACACGCTAAAATTATTTTTGTTAAGTATAATATCTTAAAATAATATATATTTGCTCAACAAAAGAAAATGAGATTTTTTTTAATTTGTAATTAAAACAATTTCAGAAATTATATAAAATTTACGATAATCCCTGTCCAAAATAAAAATATCCTATTCACCATTTACTTGCAATAAATCATTGAAAAAAATACAATTCTTTATCTGTGAATAAAAAAAAAGTCAATTACGGTTCTTAGTGTTTTAGAATACATAGCGCTGACTAAAATAACGTATCTGAGACTGTGACTGAGGCGATTAACAATATTAGTTGAGAACATTAATTTAGACTTAATGTTGCCAATGTTATTAACACTTTATCATACAAATCAGAAATAGTACAATATAAAGAGACATATATAAAGAGATTTACATAAATACTTTAAAAAGAAATTTTAGCAAGCATATAGTGTTATTGATGATGTAAAATCTGTACTAAGAAGCACCTTAAGTAAATGAATAAAGGCTCAGTATGCCAGTTAGAGTATTTATTTGTTGGAGAAATTCAGTACATATCAGTTATTCGAAAAAATTATTGATATCTACATAATACCCATAGACAATTTACAATTTCTTGTAAATTACACTTAATTTAATTAATTTATTGAGTATATATTCAAAGTTAACCATTTCTATAAATTCAAAGTTATATATAATACTGTTAAATTAAAAAGTATATAAAAACTTTTATTAACAAACATTTATAAATACATTAATAATTGCTTTCATAATATGGTCTGGACAGTGACATGAAATCAGATATTGTGTGCGTAATTTTTTATATTTTTATCCTAATTTATTCCAAGCTAATTAAAATTTAAATAATCGAGAAATTGCCTGGCAACAAAATATTAAAAAAAAAATCTGAATAGTCAAACTGAACTTAGTTTTAAAGCCAAGAATTAATTATATATAGATCATAAGTTACTGTTTTTCATACCCATTGTCGTTTTTTTGAGGATATTATATGAAATAAGATATTTTAAGGCAGTATCACACTTATTGGGTAATGTCAGTTCAGGTTATAGACAAATTCAAATATGTTGGTTTTGTCGATTATAGAATCAACTAATAACTTTTATTATTTCATTTTAACCTCATAACCATGTTTAAGAACACAATGGTATAAATCAAGATCTCAATAACACCATTGTTCTACTTCCTATCAAGTCTAGAACGGGTAGTGACATCTCGGGTCGAGATACTCAACCTCATACCAAACACAAGGTTTTGTCGGATTGCTTAATTTAACTATTGTACCCGCACACCTTCTCCTTTATTTCTGTACATGTCATTGGCTTAAAACATGACATATTGAATTGAGAGCTTAACGCATCTTTAATTTTTCACACCTTCGAAACTTCATCATGTTTCAATCATCATCATGGGTTATTCAACCCCTCACCGCTGCCGCTACAACCATATCGATATTTTTTAATTGCCTGACATTAGTTTATAACGACATATATACATAATTATATAAGCTAGCATCCACAGGTTCTATATTTCGCATTCAAAATGTATCGTTCTCTTCTCCATAGTTTTTGTTATTCCAGAACAAACTGAATATAAATTTAAATGCTCACAAAATAAATGCTATTGCTTTGTTATTGAAATTGAAGTACCAACTCAAATGAGTGGTGAACAACCATTGGTATTGTCAGATAATTAAAAAAAAAAATTGACAGTGACAGATAGCAATTCCACAGATTAACAAATCAGTTATTGCTTTTAGTATGACAATAATATAAATAATAAAATTTATTGTCTGTAGATTCTTTAAGAACTCGAAACCGCAGATCACAATCGTGTAATGTCAGAAAGTGAAGAGACATTTACTATAACATTTCACGAATAAGAAATGAAGCAAGTTCTTACAGAATAGTGTTGCGGTTAGTTAGTAGTTTGATACATCACCGCTAATGTCGTTTGATTTACATATATGTAGTACTCATTAAATAATAATTGACTATTTAAATATTTCAAACAATTATCGTCTGTACGCAAACTAGCTTAGTCTAATGATTGTCGTTTAATCTCCTTTTAAGATTCTTATTTATAGTATAACAATTATTTATAGACCCTTATTGAAATACACATACTGGGGCGGCTTGCCGTCCGTATTCTTTAAAATTTCCTCGTAATTTTCCTTTTCGTAACGCTTGATTGTATCCACGGAGAGTTTACTGGAAAAAAAATTAAATTAAAAATAACTTTTAAAAAAAACTTAATGCACAGTTGGTACTAACTGTACAGTTACTTGGTAGGACTTTGCACGAGCACGTCTGGATAGGTACCACCTACTCATAACATATTCTACCGCCAAACAGCAATACTTGGTATCGTTGTTTTGGTTCAGAGGTTGAGTTAGTTAAGTTGGCAGCGCATTGATGTAAGGGATGGTTAATATTTCTTACAGTAATGTCTATAGGCTGTGGTGACCACTTAGCATCAGGGGGCTCATTTGTTTTGTCCATCTATATATATATAAAAGCAAAATAATAAGTTATAAAATATTAAAAGTATATATATAGTATCACTTACCATTTCTGTGGAAATATTGCACAGGCAGTTGGAACCATGAATGTTAAGCTGAAACAAGTTAAAATAGAAACATTAAAATTAACTCAAAGTTAAATAAAATTACTTATTAAAATTTGCTGTTATTTTAATAATATAAACCTTAACTTGAGATCATCATCATAAAGATTAATGATATACTTTCGAACATTATTTGTATAATTATTTTGTGCACTGTACTTTACGAATAAGCACATTTACAGTAACAGCCTGTGAATGTCCCACTGCTGGGCTAAGGCCCCTCTCCCTTTTTGAGGGGAAGGAGCTTATTCCCCCACGCTGCTCCAATGCGGGTTGGTGGAATACACATGTGTTAAAATTTCAGTGAAATTAGACACATGCAGGTTTCCTCACGATGTTTTCCTTCACCGTATAGCACGAGATGAAATATAATCACAAATTAAGCACATGAAAATTCAGTGTTGCTTGCCCGGGTTTGAACCCACGATCACTGGTTAAAATTCGGCTTTGGCATCTCGGCAAGCACATTTGCCGATTTCAAAATTTCCCATCTTTAATAATAAGTATTAAAAATATTACAACGTATTCGTTCCCATGTCAACAGCACAGATTGTGTTGTTCTTGTAAATATTTTCGCAATTTTAATATTTTAGTAGCCATGTGATAATTATAGTTTATCTCATTATTCTATGGTAGTTTGTTTTAAATATTTATTTATTTATTTAATCTAGGAAGACAAACAGTTATAACATGCACAAAAATATTTATCACATTAAGAAAACATCATATACCAATTAAGTCTTCACAAATAATTAAATCAAAATACATAACAGAATTATAACAAATGAAAATAAAAATTAAAGATTATATAAAATTTTACGAAATATGAACAATTAATTAATAATTCAGTAAAAAATAATAAATATACAAATTCAAATTCTATTCAAAGTGACAATGTAGGTGACATTTTATTTTACATTTCAATTCCTTCAATGACATAAAAAATAAATCAAGATCATTGAACTTATTGTTGTGGTTTACGCATGATCTGTAAAGGAAGTTGTTGAGTACGTTTTTTTTTTTTTTTTATATATTTGCCGCGAGGGCAAATGACTCTACTCCACCTGATGGTAAGTGGTAGTAGAGTCCAAACGCGACGACGGCCAGTACAGACGGGAAAAACGTTCTGCACTAGCCGCCTTCGCCTTGCCGGCCCGCAAGATGCCTCTTCAGACATAGGAACATTGAACAAAAATTTATTTCGTGTTTGCATGCGAGGACATCTAATGAATGAAAATGAATAATGAATGAATGAATGAAAAGGAGAATCAATATAGATATTTAACAATTTAACATTATGTCTTAACGTTCTTCAGTTAAACAGAGACAATATCGACATATTGACAACTATTGGACATACGACTATTGGACAAACTTTCCTAATTTAATATTTCTATATTTCTAGCTTCATTTAAACCGGCATAAGATAAAGGCTTTTTTATCAAATTTAGAATTGTTTATCATTTTCAATATAATAAAGAAATAGCCAGGAGTCGATCGTTTAATTTTAATCCAAAACGGTAATATATATCATATTTTGTGTAAAGGAATTAAAAAGAAGTAATTATGCGATAAAATAGCAAAAATAAAAAATAATGTCCTTGACAGCTACAATGTCTACAGATAATCGCGCCAACAATCCGTAAAACATATGAAAAGTATACTTACAACAAACCAACAATGCCAGTCTGTATACCGATGTGAGCCCATCGGATCCTCTTCATCCACGCTTTGGGCTCCAGTCTCTCCATGATCACCGGCAGCAGCAACATACCCGGAGCACACATTATTATCCTGAAAAAAGAATTTAACGATGAACGCACTGGTGATAGGCGATTGGATGACACGCAATGCGCGCATGAGCATTAACTTTAATTAATCCAATCAGGCTCATGTTATACATCGTTTAACTGCTCTACTCATACAAACATACATAAACAGGTTCTCTATTCATCAATTTATTTAATGTGAATAATACTTATAATTCATAAGTAATTTAAAAAATAAATATACAAACGTATTCGTTGATTTCCATTAGAAAAAAAAACCGGACAAGTGCGAGTTGAACTCGCGGTTATTTACAACGGGCAATACGTTCGTCAATTCAAAGTTATCGTCGGTTTGTAGTTGCACATGAAAGGTAAAGGCGCTGGTGGTAGAGCTTTGTGCAAGCTCGTCTGGGTTGGTACCACTCACTCATCAGATATTCTACCGCAGAACAGCAGTACTTGGTATTGTTGTGTTTCGGTTTGAAGGGTAAGTGAGCCAGTGTAATTATTATTAATTAGTTATGCATTTAATTTGTTTGGTTGTTTGTTACGCTTTTCTTCTTAACTACTCAACCGATTATCATGAAATATTGCATGCTTTGAGACCCACGGAAATAAATGATAGCGGGTGGTGGTGATCCAAGTGGAATGAATCACCAAACCCAAAATATTTAAGCATTATATTCATACCTCGACGTCACAACTTGAGATATTCCTTTAACGGGTGCAATTTGTGATTTTCCAATAATTTTACCATTTTCGTCCGTTACATCCAGACCTATAAAAATATATTTGTTACATGAGTGAAAGAACTTGATCTTAACTCAGAAATAAAATGAGATTTCGATTAAATGAATGAATTATTCTTTATATTATTCGCGATCACAAAGTATTCTTATAATATATTTAACCACGAAATCCTCGTAAGAAGACTTCAAACTTTCGAAGTGAATTAATTTCCCGCCATAAAGAATATCTGTCAAAGTTCTTGTTGCCAGATTAAAAATGTAGATAATTATTGTTTAATATCAGCAATGATACAGATACTCTTAAGAAATATTTAATAATAATACAATCTGATTGAGTCCAACATAAGAAAAAGTAAGAATTTAATTATTTAATAACATATCAATTATTACAAATATACTACCGACTCTTTCTAAACTAAATTGACTGATAGTTAGCATATAATGTGTTTAAGTGTAAAATTAGACACATGCAGGTTTCCTCGCGATGTTTTCCTTCGCCGTCAAGCACGAGACGAATTATAAATACAAATTAAGCACATGAAAATTCTGTGGTGCTTGCCCAGGTTAGAATCCACGATCATCGGTTAAGATTTTCGCGTTCTAACCACTAGGCCATCTCGACTTTAACTTTAAAAAGTTTTAAATATATAATAAATCGTTTTTACATTAACAATCAGAGAATGACATTAAGCTATGCGTCTGTGTAAATGACTGATTGAAATACATATTATTTTTCTTAAATTACTTCTTCTCGAAAAAGATAAAGACTTCCTAAAACACAGCCAATAGTTTTATATTGAAAATCATTAAAAATTAAAACTATTATTAACCTAGTATGATTTCATTCTGCCTCATTAATGGAATGTTGACCCAGTTAGCAGCAGCCACTGCAACGAATGGAACGAATCTCTGAAAACATTTAATTTCATTTGCATTATTCGTGAGAGGGGCATTGTAGTGGGCATTTAGATTGCACAGATTATAAATATCAGATACTACAACTACTACAGAGACTAGACCAAGATATAATAGTCGCATGGATCTGTCCTTCTCCTTGTGAATAGTTGAGACCCATTCAGAAAAGTGCGTCATTTACATACTTGTTGTTGCTTATTAGAATCTGACAGGTGACATATGACACATGGCGGCCTTAACATAAATTAATTTCAAGTAACAGTTACTTATTTTATAAGGTGTTTGAAAATTCATAATTTATTATAATAATGCATACCCAGCTAATTGTTATTAAAAACAAAAAAAAAATCACCTTATATTGATTACGTGATTTACTTTTAAAATCGATGTTTGCATATTTCGGCAAACTTATTTTTCCTAACAATAACTTTGTCCGCCTTTAAGTCAACTAATGCTCGATTTTATCAAATGTTCCTAATTATAAACATTATTTTCCTAAAAATTGCAACACGATTGCAACGGCTGGTATGTTATTTTCAAAAACTATATACGTCGGCCATATTTAATAGCCCATTCGAACATATCCTAAGTGTTATTTAAACAACAACAAAAAACATACGACTAAACGGTAAGTCACATAGCAATTATTGTCATTTACTTTAAAACTAGCTTCCCGTCCTCGCACGAGTCAGTAAGGGTCTAAATAAAAGATTTATATCGCAATACATAATATAACTATTAAACGCGGCGCACGCCGTAGTAAAGCAAGCATCTTCAACAATTATCGTCATATTTCAGCCAATTTACACAAAACATTAATTAATTAAAGACCAAAACCTTCATCAGGAATCACTCTATCCATTGATGGAAACAGTATGAAACTCCGTTCGGTAGTTTTTGAGTTTATCGCGGTTTATAATTTATACTTATATAGATAATTACACCCAGACTCAGGACAAACGGAGATGTTCATGCACACAAATATCTGTCCTGGGTGGGAATCGAACCCACAACCTTCGGCGTTAAAGGCAAGCATCCACCAACCACCCCAACCGGCTCGTCAAATTTTAATTAACTTAAACAAGGGCAGAGACGCCAAGTCAGTGGGTATTTAACAAAAATATATAAACGGATATATACTTACAGCTAAAATAGGATTAGTGGCGCGTTTCTGTATGACGAACTTGAATGTCAACGCCGTGGCCATGGCGGCCGACGTCGCCGACACGTACGCGACGCCCATTTGTGTCGTGGTCAGCGGCGAGTTCGCGTTACGGTTCGTATAGTTAACCAGAGCGTTGAAGGACTGGTTCACCCATTGCCAAAACACAACGGCCGTTGCTGTTCTAAAACACGAATGAAATAATATTTAACAACTTTATTGGATTCTGGCTAGAGAACCCATATCTCGGATTGGGCAAATATAATGGGTTTTTTGTTAGGAATTATTAGGAGCAGACAGTTAGCAGTGCTAACAATCCCATCTTCTAAGTTAGTTAATTCGTTCATCTTGCGTTTGAATGAGCTCCGGTCGTGTCGGGTTGCTTTCCAATTATGAGATTGAAGAAATAGATATGGTGATACGGTGTCTCATTTGATGTTGACCTTGGAATTGAAAAGAAGTGTCCACCATTCCATACACCCGTAATGTGCCGCCATATTTAGTGGTAGCGTAACTAAATGTCGAGATGGCCTAGTGGTAAGAACGCGTGAATCATAATCGTGGGTTCAAACCAGAGCAAGCACCACTGAATTATCATGTGCTTAATTTCTGATTATAAATCATCTCATGCTTTACGGTGAATGAAAACATCGTGAGGAACCCTTCATGTGTCTAATTTCACTGAAATTCTGCCACATGTGTATTCCACCAACCCGCATTGGATCAGCGTGGGGAAATAAGCTCCATACCTTCTTCTCAAAAAGGGAGAGGAGGCCTTAGCCCAGCAGTGGGATATTCACAGGCTGTAACTGAATGGATAATAGATAGCCAAACAGGCTCGCAGAAAGCCCAAGTTAAACCTCTTAAACTACGAAGTGTATAATTACAGGGTCACATTTAGGAGTTTCTGTCTCCCAAATAAGACAGAAGATATATATACGAGCGAGAAAGAGAGCAGAAATAAATAAGATTTGCGATTGGATGACACGCAAAGCGCGCATGAGCATTAACTTTAATTAATTCAATCAGGCTCATGTTATACATCGTTTAACTGCTCTACTCATACAAACATACATAAACAGGTTCTCTATTCATCAATTTATTTAATGTGAATAATACTTATAATTCATAAGTAATTTAAAAAATAAGTATACAAACGTATTCGTTGATTTCCATAAGAAAAAAAAACCGGACAAGTGCGAGTTGAACTCGCGGTTATTTACAACGGGCAATACGTTCGTTCAATTCAAAGCATAGATAATACATATAAGCTGGAATTGATTCAAAGTCATCGTATATTTGTAGTTGCACATGAAAGGTATAAGACAAATATTTGCGTTGACAATTCATCCATTATTTTGTTCGCTCAATAACATTACAACGCTCTAGCTTTCTTTATTTCGTAAATAAGCTAATATTTAAGTTATTAGTAATGACTATGCATGGTGTTTGTAATATTTGCGAATATAATGAAACAAACTATATAACTATACAAAAACACTAACGTAAGCAAAGCAAAGAGCTACCATTGTTTTTCCTTAAAAAAATAAGGTAGGCCTTATTCAGTATCTATATTATACATACATATACATTGCCATCCGGATACACTACTTTTTAAAAAATAAAATAAAAATAAAAATCTTTATTCAATAAAGAAGCATTGCACTTACTTTCCGACTGTCAAAAACCGGTACCGATTCAAAAATTAATACCTCAGACTAGCGAAAAAAACTCAGCCACACTACACTTTTATTTAAATATAATCAGTTGTTTAAATTGTATATATTTATACTTGAAACGGCTTCGGGATGATCGTTTCACTAAAATTATTCGTTTTTGTAATATTCTTAAAAGCACAGAAACGTTCAATAATATTTTATCTTTTTTTTTTATTTAATAAATAATCGATCATTTTTTAAATATTTCAGGGTTAACAGTCTATATTGTGCCACAAAAAAATACTATGTAACAGGCGTAACCGACTTGATACCAGTTTTAAATTTTTCAATAATAATGACATACGACTTTGTTAAAAAAAATACCTTTCCGAACGACTTCCACTAGCAATCCTGACCTTGACAATACAAGAGCAATAACAAATCGTTTGAAATAACGCAACAAAATTGGTGTGTCGAAATGATTATTACAGATATCTACATTTACATAATTGTATGTGTGACGTTTACGTTGACCGTGCATAGAGCATTTTTTTTTTACTTATTCGATAGCGTTATTAGCGTTAACATTAACTGCGTTTTGTATGAAATGAAAACATAGTGACAATAGTTGCCACTAGACGGCGCTGAGGTAAAGCGAGAGGAGCGATCGCTCGAATCGCTAAGTATAGCAAGGGGTGCCAAAATATCAAAAAAAAAATCGGGGCTATGTATACATAAGCTTTGTTGGATTTTTATAAATGTGGTAAATATTATTTATATAACATCTGAAGTACAATCTTTTTGAATTGAAAGCGTCGACAAAAGGGCACTCTACCCTGATAGAGGGTCAGCGCCGGGGCTGGGTCGCCGCGGCCTCTCGATAAGAGAATTATGTCATATGTACAAAATCAAAACATGGATAAAAAATAACATTCCAATCCATGCATTAACCTAAATACACTATGTAATTAACTTACATCCTTTAATAGAACTAATAAATTACTAAAAAAAAATCTTACCTATACCACTGCAGCATGGCACCAGTCACGAGACAACCTCCGGGCATTTGAAAGGACATCCTACCAAACACATTCTGCAGTTCACCGCTGTCCGGATGGAAGGCTGATTCATATAGCTGTTTGGCTCTGACCACTTGAGACATTGTTGTACCAGCTGGCTCTTGGCCTTGCCTGAAATTATACAAAAGCTTAACTTATTTCTTTACTTTCAATATATATATATATATAGTTCTACATAAAAAGTTATATACTACTGAAGATATATGCACAAAGATTATATATATACAAATTTAATTACACATAACTATGCAGGACAATGGTGGTTTCAGTTGCGTAGGTAGTATTATGTTAAATAGATTTACAAGGCATACATATCAAAATAGTCATGAGTTTGACCTTCATTTTGATACAGATATTTCTTATATTAATATTAAATAGAAGCATTTATTTCATTATTTTTAAATAAAGAAATATCTATGCAACCATGTAAAATATTTAAAATATATATTTTTTAAATGTTGATATCATTTGTTTTTCTAGAAACCAGGATGAATAAATAACAGACATAACTTACTATAAATATATAGAGTTGCTACTGAAAATGTCAACCAATATCCCTTGACTAAAATTCGACAATTTAAGCCACTCAGTCCAATCTGAAACATTTTTATCATTATCTGTTTTAAAATAATAAATAACACTTACTTGTATTTGAAATACAGTTCTTTCGCCTGATGAAGTTCTTTTTCAGGTACCAATGACAGTAAAGGATTTGAAATGAAGGCAAAATGCCTGAATCTGCCTGTAAAAGTACTTTGATCCCATAATGGCTGAGTGATATCTATTCTTTTCTCTGTGGTCATGGTCTGAAAATAAAATGAAAACAACTATTGTCTATTTTTTTTAAGTGTATCCAAATTGTATCATATTTTAATTATATTCAACTATTTTTCTTATTTATAGTAAAATAATTTTTATATTGTCGTTATGTAATTAAATTTACTTTACACATTAGTTAGTACATTTTCTCGTGAGTATATTATGAAAAAAACACATAAAAAATGTAAAATGTTCTATCTAATATAAACACATATATGATAACAAAACTTTAGTCATTATTATTTAGCAGATATTTATATCTTATTCTTTATTTAAACAGTTGTATAGGCAAACATGAAATAATTCCTACTTTATACATATAAATACAGTAGATTATATAATCAATATTATTCTTTTATTTAGGTATTATGTAATAAATATACTGATGAAATATGAAGTATAAATCAAAAATAATAATAAATAATTTATTACAAAATTAAAAATAATATGATTTTGTATATTCTTGTATTTTAAGATATTGACTGTTCCAACTGTATGGAATCAGTTCCAATAGTGTAATAAATATCAGACAAAAACTTTTTAAAATATGTAAAAAAATATATTTTTCGTTAAAATATGCGTAAATTTCTAACATTTTATAATTATATTAAACGTAATTTTCTAAATAAGAGAAATTCGTTAAAATATAAAGTATAAATAATTATAGTACTAAAATTAACCAGGTGTAAAATATTAAAATGACTTTTTTTTATTAATTATTTTTAGTTCACGTTATTAGCAAATTGTTACTTTTATGTCCTTGAGTCTCGAGCTTTTTCAGGTAGACAAGAATGATTTGTACGTAATAGATTATGTAAGTTTGTTTGGAATGTAAATTTAAATACTTAAAATTATAAATTGAATTGACGATAAGAAAAAACTTCTCACTTACATTATTCAATGCACCAAAGTCTTAAAAAGAATTAATCGCAAATTTAATAGCTTATCAATGATATGATAATCTCAAACACATTCACATTACACCGGTAAGTGACAACTGAACTGACCTGACAAGTGTTAGCGAATGGGTATGGTAAGTGACAGGCGAAAGTTGTGGGCGGAGGCTTAAAAGTGACAAGTAGTAACAACCAACAACCACATAGGTGGTTGTTAGTTGTTACTACTTGGTATGGTATCTAACACCAATCAAAGACCCAATAACTGAAAGTACATACCGACAGTCTGTGAACATTACTATCATTATACTTACTTTTTGGCGTGGCGCCTGGAAGGAAGGAAGGAATGCCTGTAGATTTTTTTTTATTTCGTCGCCCCAGTGGTCCTATACCTCGAACACCCGATATCTTGGGCTACTTGGTCGACCCGTGTATGCTCGATCCCCCCTATTCTCATTTTAACTGCATCCCCGAGTCAACGGATTCTAGTTGCTTTTGTTTATATATTATACATAATCATTACAGTATAATAAGTTACTTAATGACTATATATTTGCTATAACTTAATAGAGATAAACACAACTTAGATCAGAGTTGGGCGTAATAAATTACTTCTGTATATTTATTGAGTATTTTAATAGATGTATATATTATAGTATATATTTTTCTATGGAATGTATGATAATATAAAGAGATATATACCATAATTTCAATAATTTCTGCTAGCAAATGTTAATATACATATTTGAAATCAAAGACAATGTTTTTAAAAAATGTGTATTTTTTACGTTTTAGTCTATGGAACAGTAAAGAATATGGCGGCTGTCGCTGCAACAGCCGATATGACGATTCAAAAGAATTCTCAGATTCTAGTGAATGTGGAAGAAGCACTCGAAGATTTAATTGTTGTGTCATATAGTAGTGAAGATAAAAAATTTCAAGGTGTACTCCTTGACTCTAACAAGAGGTTTGTATAGATGTATTAGAATGGAAGTGTTGTTATCGATTGATTTTTCATGTTTCCATTTTTTGCAATAAATCTTAATTTATTTCCAGTAATTTACCATTTGGTGTATATAGTCTTCATCCAACTTTTACAAAGCAAGTCGAAAATGTTGAGAACAAAGACGACAAACTACATTCCGTTAGTCAAAGATTTACTTATCAGGAGCCTCAGTACGCAACTGAAGATGTGCAAAAATCTAAAAAACCAAACTCGAAGTCGAAATCTCAGCCTCGACAAAAGATGACAGTTCGTTTAAGACCTCGAAAAGTATTATGTTCAAATTGCCAAGGGATTTGCAATGAAAATAGTGAAAATGTAGACGTGTCCAAGAAACGGAAATTAGATTCGGATGACGATTCGCCGAAGGATGTTTCTGAGTCATCGAAATTAGAAAAAAAATATCTGATGGGTAGCATGCTAATACCCAAACTCTCTAGGTTGCAACCGAGTGAAATAACAAGTGCTATAAAAACAAAGAATATTTCGAAAACTGGTGAGAAAGTTAGACAGGTAAAAAGTGTGAAATGTGATGAAAGTGACCAAACAACAAGGGAGTTGGCTTTCGTTAGTGTTTCTGATAACAGTGATATGTGTGATAAAGAAGACGGCAAAGATAGTGATAATTCATTTAGTAACTTATTTTCTAATGCCAGAACACTTAAAATTAGTTTCGGTGAAGGTGAGGGCACTGTGGTAAAAATACCACCATTAGGTGGTGATTTTAATGAAGATTCTGGTGTATCCTGTGATATGTCTAAGCCATCTAAACCAGATTCAAAGGCTGTAAAAAAAGCACTTAAAAAAGCTAAAAAACAAGCCAAGAAAAATTGTGATTCTGTAAATGCAGTTGATCTTTGGATTGAACAATCTCCAAAACACATTGGGGCATTGTCACCACGCAACAATGTTTCAAACAGTCCATCCTCAGACCCATTAGAAAAGAAACACAAACACAAAGTTAAACACAAAAAAAAACATAAAGTTCAGAAAAAACGTGATGAAAATTCAAGCAAATGTGATAATGATTCTATAGACTACTTCAGTAACATTAAGGATTGTCTGAATCAGAAGTTGTCTATCAGTTTACGTAGATTAAGTAGCAATTCTTATGAACGTAGAGAGGAAGAGATGTCAGATGATGGGGAAAGTGAAACGGTGCCAAACTTTCCCGCAAACAGCACAGAGGGTGTTGGTGGACAATTGTTACGTGTTTCTCCTGGGGATATTGTCTGGGGTAAAGTTGTTGGGTTTCCATGGTGGCCAGGGAGGGTATTGAGTGTTACCCCTACAGCTCGAGCTCATGTAGCTTGGTATGCTTCAACAACATCATCACTAATGCCATGTGATAGCCTAAGTCCATTCCTAGAAGATTATAAGGTGATAATTTTGTTTTATTTCTAGTGCTATTCTTCTACACAGTTTACAGTATATAGTATAGTAGTATATAAGTTGAATAATTATGTACATATTATATAATAGCATCAATCAAATTAAGTTATATAGTTATTATGATATCATTCTTTACATCATTTTAAACCATTAAGTGTTAATAATACAAGCAAAGGTATAATGTAATGAGTTATAAAGTTATCTAAGTAAAGTTAATTACCTAAATATAAGACACGAAAAATAGTAATTTCAAATCTACATGAATCATGCCTATAAAACAGATGTTGCTTAAAAACACTTAAGTATTAATTTTTACATTCTTATATACAATACTTATGATTTCTAAATATATGAATCTGCCTCATTGCCATTTTGGCAAGCTGGTATGGTTCTAAACCTAGTTCCTGTATTCAAATCTTATTAGTCTGTGGCTAGAAAGTTGTTAGTGTTTACCATTGTTTATTTGCCTATTACTGCATTTGTGAACGGAAATTCAGATAAGTAATGCAACACTTTAGATTTTAAATATTGAAAATGGTTATTTATTAAACTATGTGTTTATTTATAATTTCAGTTAAGATTCAACAAAAAGAAGAGGGGCCCGTATAAGGAGGCTGTAAAGCAAGCAACTATCGAAGCGAGGCAAATTGAATCTCATATTGATCCATTAGCAAGTCCGAGTCAGGCTAACCTTGCCACCGTTTCTCCGCGACCTATTGATGTGTTCTCATAATTGTGATTAAGGTATTCAGCCGAATTAAAAAAAAAATGTGATATTTCTGTCTGCACAAACTCATTGACCATTAGTTGTAAGTTAAATGTTAATTGATGGTATTTAGTGTGAAAATTTAAAATAAGTGATGCAAGTTTGACGTCATTGAATATTAGTACTAGGCATGCGTCCGATATATCAAAACGAATTCAAAATCCGTTTTTAAAAATCGACCTAGCCGAACCAAACGCCAACGATCTATAGATCGATACCACTAAAAGATTTCGAATCGACAAATAAAATCACTGGATATCACCAAACGAATTGTATGGTATCCAAACGAAAACTGATTGTTGCGTACTATGAAATTCACTTTCTCTCTTTCTAACCAATTGGAATAAAGCGGAATAAAAAGGATAGCGCGAATTTTGCGATTCAGATTTCGATTTGTTGGTTCTGCTACGGAAATCTATTACACAATCATCGACCTCACTATTAAGTTTTTAAAGACTATATTTGCCCGAGTGCAAGCAATTTGGTTTGAGGTTAGGCGTTACCGAAATCGGAGATCTAAAATCGGATTTTGAAATCGATTTGTAAATTTGAAATCGGATAAATATCAGATTGCGTTAAAAACCAAAAACGCCCATGTCTAATTAATAAAGATTGAAACACAATTTTTAAACTAATTTGACATGTCAAAACTCATTATTTTTTTTAATCAAATTTCAATTATACAAGATAAAGAGAGTATATTTTTATTTGTGTCAAATTAGTTACAATTAAATCATCTCTATTGTTTATTTTAATTAAGTTGGCGATCATTTTTTTATACAAAATCACATTGCAATATATTGTCTACTGTATTGACAACTATGAATTATATGAAATAAATTTAAATAATGAAATTATTTTAAAATTGATATTGTAAATTGTTACTATTGCAACTTTGTTTTTTTTTTTTTAATCTATGTGCAATAACTTCATTTGAAATAAAACTGCCTTTTAAGACTTAAATATTAATATTGTAAGAATAAAAGGAACTGCTGTTTTACTTTTTATTGACAAGTTACAATGGTCTTGTTTATGTGGTATTAAAAAATAATTTGACTTTAGTTATAAGTACAATAGAATCATCGTTTGTTACTGTTAGTGTGAAAGATCACATTTTCTTTAATCTATTTTTTTTTCCACTCTTCTCTTTTTTCTATAGTAACCAAGAATAATATTGTTTTTAATATTAATTCTCTATCAGTAATGTAGACTTGCCCGTGTTGGTAAGGCTACAAAGCCAGCTAGCTCGTCTGGATAAGTACCACCCACTCATATTCTACCACCCAACAGCAGTATTAAATATTGTTTTATTCCAATTTGTAAGCGCAAGGGAGATAACGTCATAGTTCCGAAGGTTAGTAAAGCTTTGACAACATAAGGAGTGGTTAATATTTCTTACAATGCCAATGTCGTAAGGGCGATAGTGACCACTTACCATCAGATGGCCCATTTGCCAGTCTACCTATTTATTTCAAAGATAAATCAAAGTTTCGGAGTTTTAAAATAGTACTTAATTCATACATAATAAGACCTTTTGTACTAACAGTAATGCATGTAGCTTTATTTAAGTTCAATTAATTCAAAAGTTTAATTTTTTTTTTCAGAGTTATTGCAAAGTGTATATTACTTTTGATTTTTAAACATGTTTAGTTTGTTATTTTACATTGATATTTATTTTATCTGTTTTATATTATAATATCTATGTACCTATCACAGATAATGTTATTTTTGTATATAATTTTATACATTAAACAAAATGTGTTATTGTCATTCCTTTGTCTCATGGTTTTGAACTGAAAATGTATCAGACATTAATAAAAACAATTGTTTGCATTTCTTTATTCAAAACCAAATGGTTAGTTTTAAATATTTGTTATTTATTTTTAAGATTTTTAAATGGTTTAGAAAAATACACCAGCAAATCATTTATTTTGTTAAAATGTGTTTAGAAAATTTCTTTTTTAAATTTTATTATACTAATTAGAATATACGGAAAAAAGTGTGTATGACAAACTTGAAAAAATATTTAATGAATAATATAGTTAATTACTCTATTGCATCTTAATACAAGACAAAATGTTGTGTATCTGAATGTACTTATATAGTGTGGTATATCGTGAGTAAATGCACATTTTCCCATAGAATTTTCCAGTTTTCGGCATTAGTATGAAAAACAAATGGTTACAAGGTAATGAAACTTCGAATTTAAAGGGACAAAATTTCAAGTATATGTAAAATTATTCAAAGCCATACTGTACTTTTAATTGTCTTATAAATTTAATGTACATATTGACCATAACTATGTAACTTTTTCTTGTGATTTATAAAATAAACTTAATACGTTTATGCCATTGTCTCTTTCAAGCGAACAATAAATTGCTATCTGAGAAAGAGACAAAATATTTGTTCCGTAATAGGAAATTAAGTGATACAACATTTTATTTGCAAAATAAATAATTGTTATTGTTTTGGTGCCAATTTTGTAATAAATTAGTAATATTGTTATTAGACGGGACTTAAATGCTCCAAGAATAATACGTTTTCGCATATAATTGATAAAAATATTTGGGGCTTAAAAACAGTTATGCCAAAGATTAATGATCTTTGTCGTAATTATCAATAAAAATAATGTAAATGTGTTAAACATAGGCTCGTACATTCTACTGTGTGTCACTACAGGAATTGTATTATTAAAAAATATAATTAATTGTACAGCTAAACGTATTTTTATTTTATTCTATGTTTTCGTTTGTTTCTCTATGTTCATATAGTGTTCCGAGTAGTTTTCAAATGTGATATTAAAAAAGTAGGATATTTGGTGATCAAAAATTTATTTTGACTACAATAACTTAAGAACATAATCAAAATAATAATTAAAAATTAATTCGTCATTGATTTTACACACTAGATTCTGCGCACATCAAAATTTGCGAATTTATAAATCGATAATGGTTTAATGGTTGCTCCATTTAAAAGACTGTCGTGGAGTATGCGAAGTGAAAACGAATTTTTATCCATTATACAATAAACGTACATATCTAATCGTACTTTTATATGCCATTACGAATGTCCATCACATTTTTTGTTTCTTTACTGTTAAGACAAAGACTAAGGTCTTAGACTCATTTATGCTCAATAATACAAGTTCAAGCATCAAGCAAAAATGTTATTTAAAACCTGTACGCCTCTTTCTACATTAAAGTCAATAATATTTTCTTTAATAAGAATTCGGGTAGACAGGCATCAAGTGCATCACGATCCACGGAACATATAATCAAGGCCTTCGCACAATCTCAAAACCGGAAGCTTCCTTGAATGTCGCGAAGTGGCAAAATCATTCGACACACAAATGGCACAATGGCCTTATAAGCTGTACCAGCTAAGACAGTGTATGCCCATCATACTAGATGGAATCCTCTTTTTTCGCGATGGAGTAGAGACAACCTTATCATATTCTAGTCCAGCGATACTCAACCTGTTCTTTATATGCACTACAAACAAGTGTTAGAAATGGTGTCGCGAGTCGCAAAAAATAATAATTTGGTAATGATTTTATAAGTTTTTGGATTGTTACAAATTCAATTTAACAACTTTGATTTATCGCGTATATTTTAACATTTCATGCCGTTTCAAACACTGCAGTGTCCGTGACTACGTGCAGTTGTTTAATTCAAATTATTTAGGTGTTAAAAAAACCTTTGAAATTTAAAATAGTACAAAATAAAGTGACATCAAGTGGGCCAACTACAAAAGCCTGGTTGGCCGCAAGTTGAGTACAGCTGTTCTAGTCCAAAACGCGACAGAGTCCCTCAAGGTTTCGTCTTGTTCTATACACAAATGACATACCCTGACAAACAGTCAAACCTACTCTACTTCAATGTTGGGCGAGCAGTGCTTAGACCAACATTTGTACTGTACTGTGAGGAGGAAATATACCACCAAGATTAAAGCGACCATAATAAAGGAGGTCGTCTTGCGCTTGCTACATCTTTTTTATTTATCTGCCACACTAATGATTCGGTCGGACTCTAGTGAAATTTAGAATTTAGGGATATTAATTAGAAGTTTTTTTTTATTCTGTTAATTTTATTAGAAAGGTGTCTGTTCACTGGACATGTCGAATTTTTAAGTCTGGTAGGCAATGAATGACAGAACAGATGACAGTTTGTCTTAACGTTTGTTTTTAAAAGTGGAATTGTTGTTGTACAATAGTTTGTTATTTAATTTAATTATAAAATGAGGAGAACTTACAGGTCGAAAAAAGAAACCGGAGGCTGCTTAGATCCTCGAGATGTTATATTAGCAATGGATTCTAAGAGCTCTGTATTTGATGCCTTTTACATCAATAATATTAAGCAAACCAAGCGAGATTTATCCATAGGTCCGTCAGTACAATTTGCACCATCAAATAGAGTTCGTAAAAGAAAATATGTGAAGAGGCTTAAAGAACAAGAACCTGTAATAAGGGAATCAAGTTCAACATCTGCTTTTCTAACGCCGGATAAATCTTTTCGTGTTAATAAGGCGCCAGATTTGTTTGATCAATTGTTAAACTCAACGATTGAAGGACTGAACGTGGAACCGATAAAAAATATTTCTAGTAAGAGTATACCGTGAGTATTTTAAATGAAATCAAAACTTTTTTTTATATCCTATTTGGAAAAAAACAGGCAAGATTATTTATTTTATATAGAATATAATTATTTCTGTGTACTTAATAAGCTTTGAAATTAATTACAGTAGAATTTAGGTAATCTGTACTAAATAAGACAGTATTCCATACAAATCACCTTTTTTTATAAAAATAGTATTTTCTTATCTTTTGCATAGTTTTATTTTTAATACTAAATAATGAATATCTATGTAGATGAAACATTGGAGCTATGGGCATTTACAAAGCTAAATGATTGAAAAACTTATTAAATATTAATTTGATTTTTTAGTTTTAATATTGTCCAGTTAAGCAAATGTCTGGTTGATAAGGATCCAATAAGTGGGATGCTACTGCAATATCATTTATATTCTCTTCTCCTAGACTAAAAAACTATTTAAATGAAATACAATTGCAATAAAGTATTGTTATATAATAAATATGCCTATTAAGTCATAAGGTAATAAAATTGCAAAAATTGACTAAACCAAATTTAATTTTAAGGAAAGGAAAAACATATTACAAACACAAGTCATTAAAAAAGAAAAAAATTAATTACTCAAGTGGTGACAGTACAGGTATAATATCTTAGACAATATCAACTTAAATAATCTTTAAGAATTTTAAAATAATACATATATTTATGTATTTTTTAGACGCAGAAAAAGAAAACTCCACGAGTAGCATAGAAAATAACTCAACACAAAACTCTTCGGATGTTCTAAGTCATAAATTATTGATTGAAAAGGAGTATGAAAAAAGTCCGCTACATGATGAATCTTTAGCAAACATAGTTAATAATCTATCATTGTTTAAAGAATCCAAAGATAATATCTCCACAAGTCCAAGAGGTCTATCTACAAAGCCCAGACGTTCTTGTCTACTTGAGATTGCTCAGAATTCTCCTTTATGTAGTACACCATTTCTTGAGAAATATAGAGGCAAATCTATTTATAATTTTTCACCTATATCTATTAATCTAAATGATAGCCCTAATAGTCTAAATACAACTGAAGAACATCTAGAAAAAAATAAAAAAGATAGTAGTGTTATTCTTGTTAAAGATGAAATAGTACCTGAATTTGAAAAAGTTAAAATAAAACATCTTTCCTTAAATGAAACCAAACAAGAATCTATTAATGATAATAATGGATCTTGTGGAGTACATTCTTCAATTCCATCTGAAATAATTTCATTGAATACTTCTAAAACATGTCATAATGTAATAGCTGAGCAAAATTCTTTACTTCAAACAACAGAATTAGAACCATTTTTGGGATTTTCAAACAGTGAATATCCTAACAGTATGAAACTAAAATTGATTTCAAACAAATGTAATCAATTAGAAATGGATATAACAACTATAAATCTATCTACTGAACAAGCAAACGATTCTAGCTCAAGTTTAAATGACACTAAAATGGAAGTTGTTAGTGTTAGAGAAACTAAAAACAATTCAAGCACTGAACAAATTAGCCATACAAGTTTCAGTTTCGAAAGTGACGAAAATGAGTCTCTTTACGATACATGTAATGGTGAAGACTTTGATGATGATGAAATGACAGATAATAAACAAGCAATAGTCATTATTGAAAGACTGAATGATTCCATTTTTAAGAAATATTATGATATAATGCCCAATTATTCTGATCATAGTTCAAATCAAACAGATACTAGTCAGTCTGATGAGCCTCTTAGTGATGAATATACTAGTCTAAGTGAAAATAAATCGCCTAACAATACTGACTGTTCAAATAATGAAATAGATAAGCAAGACTTAAATAGCGACAATAGTTCTGATATTAATAATCCTGAAGAGGAAGTTTATATGAGTTTTGTAACAACAAGGAGACGTAATGGAGTAACAAATGATTCTTTTATATTTAGCTTAGATAATTCTATCACAAGTGGCAGTAGTGGAGATGTAGATAAGACTGTACTTAATAATGATAATATTATTGAATATATTCAAGATAATGATGTAACTCTAATAGATAATTTGCCAGGAGAAACCAGTACAGAATTTCAGAATATTTCTAGCACTAATTCAGCTACAGTGGAAGGAGTAGATATTAATGTAAAGCGTACTGAAACAGAATTAATTCCCTCACCAAAGATTCAAAATAATTGTATATCAATAAGAAACAGCAGTATTAATAGGCCATCTTTTAAGCCAAGGAATAGTTCTATATCACCAACCATTAAAACGAAGGTATTGCCAACAAGAAATATAAATATTGATTCTGGTGTAATCAATAAAAAAATTATGACAAGAAGTAGTTTAAGGAATAAGGAAAGTTTTGATGTAGGAAAATCCTCTCTGACCCCTGAAACATTATCCCCTAAGAATAGTGCAAAATCAAGGGACTTCACATTAAGTAATGTAACCATGAGTGATGCGAAACAAGGAATAGTCCTACAACCAGGAAAACGATGGGAGAGATCCTTAAGTATATATAGAAGAATGACTACAATGGCTGATCATTTTGACCTTTCAATACTGGATGATGAACCTTTGAATACTAAAGGTAGGAAATATCGTCAAAGTGTCATCAGTACTATGGAAATGCAAGATCTTAAAGGTATGAGAATTCAATTTTTATCTATACTACCAGTCAATGACAGTAAAAAAAGGTTTTATTCATTTTGTGTTTAGAAAAAAATAATCATGATTTGACATCATCAGTCAAAGTTTCAGTGTAATGTCAGGTTCATATTTTCGTTTAATGTTTAATTTATTATTTTCCTTTAATTCATTGGAATTTTAAAATTAATTCAGCATTAAATTACAGGTTCACTACACAATGAATCAATTAATAGTCGCAGAAGCACATTTGTGTCTAAACCCAGCAGATCTACTATCAGGATTGTAAGAGTAAGGATATCCATATTTTTTTGTTATTTATATCGGTATTTTATTTTTGTTTTTAAATGAAATAAATTTCTTTTAGGATTCCGATACTTCCAGAGCTAGCCTATGTTCGAACTCAATTTTTGAAGAATCACAAGGTATTCATGTAAAATTTGATTTATTTAGAGCAATCAATAAAATTTTAAAATCGACGTCAGTCTATACTAATATTTTTATAAGTTATTTTTGGGTAATTGAAAATATGTATATTTGTTGTTTGGTTTGGATATACACAAAAGAAATAATATCCTCCTGAATACTGTAAATTCTTTTAAATATGGTGATTTTCATTGTCATTCTTTAAAAAATCACAGAATTATTATTTTAAAAGCAAATAATCATACTTTTTTTAAATATATCATTTATATAGTTTATGAATCATGGTCGTTTTCCTATGTGGCCGGGTACTGCGGATTAAATATATTTATAACTCAGCTCAATTACAACTGTACATACAATAATATGTTATTAATACTAAACCCTCGAGATGCTTATAATTACGTAAATAACAAATCATATACCATAACCACCATATCATAACAGCCTGTGAATGTCCCACTGCTGGGCTAAAGACCTCCTCTCCTCTTTTTGAGGAGAAGGTTTAGATAGGAGGGATATAGTTAACAAATCATATAGTTTAATAAAATTAGTAGAAATTTTCAAATGTGCAGGCAACACTGATACAAAAATGTAATATAAGTTGTAGCATCTGGTTTTTGTCGTCTGTGCTAAATTCATTCACGGAAGCAGACGCTATAGTAGTGTCGCTGCCATTGTAATTCATTTTTATTTTTTGTTATTAACAAGTTATCGCTGTATATTTAACTTTAAGCAGTGATTTTAATAGCTACTATTGAGAATCAATAGTAGGACATTTTCATAAAGTGCAAATTTTTGACTCGGACATTTTGACTGCCATTTGTTATCCCTAACGGGATAATAGCTTGGTTCTGCGCCTTTGTTCAACTAAAGTGTCGAAAGCAGAGTGCATGCATCTTTCTCTGCAATACACAGGTTTGATACATTTTTAAATTATTTTTAAAGACATGTTATTATTTGCTTGCGTGGTTTCACCGATTCTACGTAACGCGATTACTCATAGGGAAAGTTCGTCATTCACTTCCTAGTATGTCATTACGGAGAATTGAATGCATCCATGTTGTTTTGTTATTTCAGGATTTTTGACCGAAGACTGTGATGATACGATTGTTGAATTATCAAAACTCTCGATTGCCGACTCTGAACACGAGGTCACGGTATTAGAAAAAATTCATGATACGTCGAATCGTTTTGCGACCGCGCGCGATTACGTCTTGCGACGCTGCAATCAAACAGACGTTATACTGTTTGATGAATGCTATCCAGATACGTGAGTACCCTCCTTTGTTTGATTAATTATCATGTTAACTGTGCGTATATGTAGCATTATATTATTGTGAGAAACGTTTATATTTTACTAGGTCAAGTCAAAAGCAAGATGGTGGATTTGGTATGAACACATGTTATTTTTCTTTATAATTATATAAAATGTCTTTGTGCTCATCCTTTATTTGGTTTTCTTGTAACAATACGTTGTCGTTAAAGTTTTGTGTTTACAGAAATAATAGAATTCATATTTTTTTTATTTAATGTGTAATAATGAGTTCTTAATTAGCTTAGCTAGAATTGCAAATGGGGATTGCAAATATTTGCAATTTGGTTAATAATTAGTCATAAATGATTGTTTTCATGGCTATGCTCAAAGTATGTTCAATATGGAAATTATTAATTAAGACATTGTTTTCAATCTGATTTCCATACTTGAGTTGGTTTACCAAAATATATTTATAGAAACTTGTGCAAACAAAATTACTGGTTTTTATATAAGGTGTGATGTTTTGGGGTGCATACATTTAGAGGAATCATAATTAAAATAATATTAAATTATTAAAGAACAAAATCATGTTTTATATTTCTATCATGTTGGTACAAACTATTTATAGAAAAATCCGTGTAAGTAAACAAAAATAATGGAGTCAATTATATTTCTTCACAGAGTCCTGAAGAATTGCCGCAAGATCGGCGAGGGTGTATATGGGGAGGTATTCCTGTGGCGAGCTGGAGATGGCAGAGCTCGTGTTCTAAAAATTGTTCCTATAGCTGGCAACATCAAAGTCAATGGAGAAAATCAGAAGAACTACCACGAAATTATATCTGAGATTGTGATTGCTATGTAAGTAATATTTACTTAAGTTACTAATATTATCATACTAATTGTAAAACATTGGAACATACTTTATTTTGAAAATATTTCTATAAAGAGGAAACAATGATCTATAGAAATTACATATTATGTTTTTGTCAAACTTTGTTTTTCAATATACAAAACAATTAAACCTCCTAAGGTTTTTGTTTTGATGTCAATTGAATAATGTATTTTTGTAATATTTTCCTAGAAATGTTTTGACACAACAGTTCTGATGTTATCTGTTGTTACAAGATACAAGATCAGAGTTTGACAAAGTTTTGATTGTCTGTTGAGAAATATTTAATACAAATATTGTTATATATTATAATGTTGAGCAAAATTGGAATATTAGTAATATCTTGAAAACATATATGCTATTATTATATTCGTTTTTGTTAAATTAAATTATTCCCACAGTATTAATTTAAGATGAAACTGATGCAAATGTTTTTATCTGTCATATAAAAAAATCTATATCTTTATTGCCTTACAAACAGATGGCAATAGACAACTAATCTTAAAAGTACAAAGAAATTTGCCGACATGTCATTCAACCTGGTCATTCTATATTTGTCATGTTTTTAGTTTCTTTCTATATCAATTGCCAATAGACCTTTCCAACTGTTTTTGCATATGGAAATTGATTATAATACTCAAGCTAAACTATTACTAACATATCTATATCTTTATTTATGATTTTAATTATGTTCCTTGTTTGCAATTTCTTAATAAAATCTATCGATTTTATATTTTTTTGAATGTTTTCGAAACAGGTTAAAGTGTAAATAAAATGATAGGAAGTATTTTATTTCTGGAAAATAAGATTTGGTTAGATATATAGTGTACTTGGCAACAGTTTCATTCCTTACTTTGATAGTTTAAAACTGTATCTGTATGACCAAAACAAATTGGAAAATGTCCAAATGATTATTAAAGTACAGTTACATTGTGTATTGAGAGAGATGGGAGTGACATATATAATATAAGTTTTTGTTTTATGTTTCTAGGGAATTGAGTGGACTGCGTGCGCCTATAGCAGATATTGAAAAACATTTTAATGAGGGGAAGAGTGTTGAAACTTTGGATTTACATTCTGTAGAGAATGCTACAGATGTCTTTAATGAGGTCAGAGAGTTGTTTCTCAATCTATATAATATTTTATGCAAAAATATTATTAAATTTTTTAGTCATAATATTTTGCTAATAATTGTTTTAATAAGTCACGATATCAATTAGTCATATTTATTATGATCAGATATAATTAGTTAAAACTGGTATCTTTACCTGTTATAACAAGATAAGACTGCTTTTTAATTGTTTTGCTTTGAATAAATAGTAAATAATTATACATCAAACAAAAGGAATACACGATTTTAATGCACATACATTTTAATGAATCATTCATTCACATTGCTATCTACTGATTGTAGGCATGTACATGCCTACAATCAGTAAAAATTATTATATGATAAGAAATATAGGGCAGACAGATCACGACACCTTATCTGTACAACCTCTAAATTTGCAAGTTTAATCTATGACATATATATTTCTACATACTAAGGTGAAATTCGATTATGACCATTAATGCTGAAATATTTGCAGTTATAAAAATTTTCTACTTATACTCGTTGATAATTAGCAGAACAAGGCATAAAAAAATTGCTAATTATTTGTGAATTCTTGTGTACAATAGCTGTCACATTAAGAAACAGTATAAAATACGGTTTGTTGTTTGAATGGTTAATTTTACCACTATCAACTAGTGAGACACTGTTCCATGTACTTTCATTAGCAATTTCAGATTTGAACAAAGAAAACATCATTGTGCTACTAACCAACCGCTAAATAAGACATACTATTAAAAGTAAGTTGTCTTTAAAGTCACAGCGGCATAGTGGTCACACTGTTTGAGAAAAGAGTTCTTTCTGCTTAAGTGAAAAAATTTTAGGTCCTTCCTTAAATACAATAAATAATTTTATATAATACCTTAAATTGAATCATCATTTCATTTAATGATATAGTTAATTTTTAACAATGATTTAAATTAAACAAATTCCGTCAAGTAACACAGAATATTATTCATACATGTTTTTTTTTTCTGAACCATTAAGGTAATATCATAACAGGAATATAGTGTAAAAATAACACCCAGTGACAATTTATCTTAGCTTAGTATCTGCATGAATTGATAAGTGAATTCCGTGTTATCTAGATAACTTGATCATTTGCACTTTTTTTTTTTAGTAGTCAGATATTCATAGTTTTGTTTATGAGTAAACACAAAGTACATTTCATTACACAGATATATAAAGACATAATTTACGAACGTCTTATCAATTTTCCAGGTTTTAGCAGTCCGCTGTGTTTACGGTAGCTATCCATCCCGTCTTCTCGACCTTTGGGATCTGTATGACGAGTGCAAGGGGTCAGAGAACGACAACCCAGCCATCTTGCCGGTTGACCAACAATATATTGTACTAGAGTTGGCCAACGCAGGTCAAGACTTGGAGAGCTATCAGTTCAACAACGCTGAGCAGGCATATGCACTATTTAAGCAGGTAAGCAATATTTATATTATTCTTTTAGTGTGCCTGTATTAGCTTTAATTGTTTTTTTATTTTTTATTTTGTATGTATTTTATGTTTAATTAATAGTCATTAGTCTAACATCAATGTAAATGATGAACAATTAATATTTTCATTTGGTTCAGTAATTTTTGTATATTATGTGTAATACATAGAAATTTGCATAAAATAATTAAATAAACCTATTACTATATAATAGGATTTGTTTTTTTTTATTTTGATGTAATTTTTGGGGAAGTTAAATTGATTGAATTAATATTAAGAATCTAAATTTAATTATCTGTTATAAGTGAAATCTTTATTAACAGACTAGTTTTTTTAATATATCAACATGTTATTGCATAGGAAAAAGTTCTCCAAGTTTATGGATATGTTAAAATCTCAGTTTAATGTAAATCTTAGACATATTGTTTTAATTTTTTTTTTTTATTAATTTTGATTGTTTTTGTATTTTTTTTCAGCGTTTTGTCTGCATGAAGTTTTAAGTGATGACTTCTTCGGATGATGAGTGAATATCTAGTGTCAAGTTTCAAATCCTTGACTAGATTTTCACTTATCCTCTGCGGTTGTCGCGCCTGCTTTTTTGTTGCGAGTTTTTTTTTTTTTTTATTATTGACATATATGTTGCATGATTTTTTGTGTTGTATTTTATAATATTTCTCTTATACTAAATCATTTCATCATTGTAATAATTAATAGTTTCGTAAATGATCATTATTTTGTATTATTAAGAACAATTACATATTTTGTTTTATGTACTAATTAATAATTAGAAAGCAAATTTGTAGTTCCATAATAGAGATAATTCTATATATAATATTAATTGTAGGTCGCATTCGGTCTAGCGGTTGCCGAGGAGGCTTATCAATTCGAACATCGCGATCTGCACTGGGGTAACGTGCTCATATCACCTACTGATCAGAAGGTAAATTTTGCTATATTTTATTTATCAGGTAATTAAATATTGGACATTTTATTTATAGTTACTTAGGAATCATCATAAATATTGTTAGTTATTATAAAATTAACATAATACAAGTTCTCTTATTTACCTGCCTACTTGTTTGTAAGATTTTCTAAATATGCGTCGTCAATAAAAAAAACGTTTACAATATATTGTATTATATGTATCTAAAATATAAATACTAAATCTGAGATTTAGTTCTAATTTCAAACATGTGTAATGGAAGTACTGCTGGCCGTTCCAGTACGCGACGTTCGTGATCCGCGGGCGCGCGTACCGCGTGGCGCGCCGCGGCGTGTCGGCCGCCGTCATCGACTACTCGCTGTCGCGCGCCGCGCTGCGGCTGCCGGCCGGCGAGCGCGCCACGCTCTACAACGACCTGGCCGCGGACGACGGGCTCTTCGACGCCGTGGGCGATTACCAGTTCGAGGTCTACCGCCTCATGAGGGAGAAGCTCGGGTCGGTGACACTGATGTTGATCCTTATACTAACTTATACCTCGATGGAATATAAAAAAACTGAACTCACAACCATTTAAATTTCTTATATAAGTGACTATGCCTGTTTTTTCAAAGATATTCTGACATATTGCACTTTTTTTTCCCACCAGTTGCTTGAAACAACAAAAGACGTTTGAGCACTGTAGTTTAGTGTCAAAAATCCTGTGTTCCAGTTATTAATTAAAAATATTTGTTACAGTAACGATTGGAAGAACTTCGAACCATATACAAACATCCTCTGGCTGCATTACACTGTGGATAAAATGATAACGGCCCTTCGTTACACGAGGACTAACACTAAGATACATAAACATTACATTGCTAAGCTGAAGGAAATAAAGAATCGAATCTTGGGCTACCGCAGTGCGGTCCAATACGTTCTCACCGACAACGAATTGTAAAACGAATTATATTATGCTAGATGAACAAAATTAACCACATTTGTAATTTAAATGTATATTTCATGTTTAATAATTCAAAATGGGTGACATTACACTAAGCACTATTTGCGATTGTTATAAAAATATTCCTGACATAAAGAATTGCATTATTATTAATGTATATAGAAATATTTGCTTTGATAAATTTGTTGATGTAGTTGACATTAAAGGGGTTATTTACGAGATTGTTATCGCATTCATACAGTTACAGCAGAGAGGGGCCTTCTTAGATAAGGTAGTGCCTTTCAAACATAAATACATATACTATATACTACTTTGATGTTTTATTTCTAGAATATATACCTACAAACACAATCATGCTAAAAATGATTCAGAGATTTAATTACAATCATAAAAAAAATATTAAGATATAGGTATATTAATTTTTTTAAACTAAAAAATCTACAAAGTATTTAATAGAAGTCTGGCAAGGAGGACAAACAAATACCGTTGAATTTTATATTTGGACCAAAAAGATCGTATCAATAACTTGGAGATATGCGGTGTTACACAAACTCCTAATGAAAACCTAGATGATACGGTATGTCTAATAGCGAAAACCACGGGAGTGTCGATTCTACCCAGTGACTTAGAATGTGAATATAGGATAAAAACATCAATCCCAAATGGCACCTGTATGTGGTGAAGAACAACCCACAACTGATTTGACGTTTGCTAATATAGCTTCAACCCCAAAAGGAGAAGAGCCGTCACGCATATTAGTTCGTTTTAAGTGCAAGGAAATAAAAGACAAAGTAATCAGTTCAGTAAAAAAATGGCAAAAGTCAAATCAAAGGAGGCTGCTTACAACATCGGATATAGGAATAAGCGGTATTACCCATAAAATTTTCATAAGAGATAATTTGACATTCGCAAATCAGCGTCCCCTTCGTACTGTAAAAGATAAGGCGCGCGAACGAAACTTTTCTTTTGTTTGGGTTAAAGATTGCAAAGTTTTGGTGCGCAGATCAACAAAGTCAGTTGTTTTTCATATAAACTACATACGCATTAGTCGTTTTATATTATGACTATCTTTTATAATCTATGTTTATTGCGAATATACTATGATAGCAGAAATAAAAAAATATTGTAATCTTTTTGGTACTTTTAGACACAATTGCGAAATTGATATCGTTCAATTAAAATATAATGTAATTATTATTATGAGGAAAATATTTCATGCAAACATTTTAAGAAGGAAAAGTTATGGTATTTTATATTATTTATATTTTATATTAATTAAACATATATATATGTTTAATTCTATAAAATGGGTAAAAAAGTTACAAAGTTAAAATTATCTGTGCTGAATGCTCAATCACTAAATACAGGAAGAGACGAAGGAGGAGTAGGCGCATATATACGTTCAAATTTGAGAGTAAAAGTATTGCCAGTAGATTCTTCGGCACTTGAGCAACAGTGGTTTGAAATTAAGATTAAAAGATGCATAATTGCTGTAGGAGTCATCTACCGACCTCCCAAATTTAGTTTTAGCACATTTTTATCTACGCTAGATGACAATCTATCATTTTTAACACCAAAATATGAATACGTATTTGTAACTGTTGACATAAACATTGATTTAAATTCGCATGGATATACTATATGATATGCATAAACTTTTACTGCACTGAATGTAGCGTTTGTGTTGGCAGCATAGACATGAACAAGGCGTAGACTGAAAAGCAGCCTAGCTGATACTACGACCTTTTCACCAAATTATGATATTGTTAACTCTTTTTTATGGTTTTGTACCTTAAGTTTTTGTCTTTGTTTCTTTTTGGTAAATAAAGTTATTTATTATTATTATTATTTTTGCATTAATTGTATTTTTTATATAGAATAGGCAGACGGACGAGCAAATGGGCCACTTGATGGTAAGTGGTCACCAACGCCCATATACATTGGCATTATAAATGTTAAACATCATTTACATCACCAATGCGCCACCAACTTTGGTAACTAAGATGTTATGTCCCTTGTGCCTGTAGTCACACTGGTTGACTCACCCTTCAAACCGGAACACAACAATACCAAGTACTACTGTTTTTCGGTAGAATATCTTATGAGTGGGTGGTACCTATCCAGACTAGCTTGCACAAAGCTCTACCACCAGTAAAAAGTATCATACTAGTATGACACAATTAATTATTTATTTCTTATTTATTGTGTGCGTGCATGCACCACCTGATTATATCCAGTGTTGCAAACGAAATAAAAATAAATGCAAGTTATACCTAGTTTACCAACTATATTACTCTTATTAGCTATGATTCTGAACCGAGTTGTGAAGCACGCAGACGACATACGTTTGGGTACGGATTCGGGTAACCGGCAGTGAAAGTGTAAACGGGTTCTGGAGGCTTTTTGTCGAAATTTTATTAGAAGCAGTCCGGGTTTTAAAAGCTGCGACTTACATTTCTATGCCTCAAAAATTATATAAAGGCATTGTAGACATGTACCTGATCTTTCTTTCGTGTTCATTCACCTAGTCCGATGGAACTGTAGACTGCATCTCCACTTATGCCTAATATTTCCCACGCCATTCCGAGCTTAGCCGCCGTTGGACAAAATTGGTCCGGCCATATAATGTAAACGTTATTGATAAAGTATTTACTACAACAATTTCGTTTTAAAGCATCAGATTAATCGATTTAAAGATCATCATTATGAAGAACTCAGTGCTAATTTAATCGTAAACGCTATTATACATCTACCCCAGCGGTACTGTACGGATTTTGGGGTTGGCCCACTTGATGTTACTTTATTTTAAACTATTCTAAATTTAAAAGGTTTTTATTAACACCGTTCGATAAATCCGTTCATAGATGTTTTATACAAGTTGTAACAATCCTGAAACCTTAGAAATCATGACAAACACGTGTTTGTGTCCCATATAAAGAAAAGGTTGAGTTGCTGATCTACCATGATAGACAATGATATTCATCATCATATTTAGGAAGATTCTTGGTTGATTCAGGTCCTAAATTAACTTATATATTTAAACTTACAACTTTACCTACTACATATTTACGATAAAATAATAAACGAAAATATTAGATACAGACACTGCCTGCAGGTTAATTCTTGTAACTTCGATATATTTTTAAGAAAACTACAATAAACGTTACTTTTCCCAATTCTTCCTCAACAAATAACCTACACGTTAGATTCAACTGATACGATTATTTCTCTACTAGGATATAATTCCATTATTAGTAGGTAACTACGCCATACTCGAATTTCAAATGTATTTCACAATTTCAGTCCAAGCTCACAAAATTCGCTAAGAATGCCTATAATGTTATTATTAACATACCTTTATGCCTATATTACCATTTTAATAAGCGTAACTTTCATTCCATTTAAAGGTCAACGTGAATTATGTAAGATAGGTTTTACACAAAGTTTATCGTAAGAAAAAATATGCTTATTTTTTAAGTTCTACATATCATATTGTATATACCTGCACTGGTTTTAATTCTATGATAGTAAGCGTGTAAAAGTCACATAGGTAGGCTAAGCCATCTTTTACTCTTTTATAAATAGTTAAATAGTATAGATTTGGACCTTATTCGAAACCACATGCACAAGTGTGTTAATGATTAATGTTCAATGAAGATTGAAGTTAACTTTGCTATCTCTGCTCAATCCTAGAATTCATATGTATATAGTTTTATTATATCATTAAAAAAACATGATTTTTCAGTAATAGAACTTATAGTTGATAAACTTCAATGTACTTAAGGTATAGATATACGAAAACAGGCTTTTATTCGTTATTTTTTGGGAATGCTAAGAATTGTAAGTTGGTATTAACTAAGAACTATTTAGGTCACACTTACTCTTTTATTTATTCTGTGCTAAAGTTTTAGTCGAAATTTTAATCTGTTACAGTCAGTACCTTTGCCTTACAATGAAAAACGTCTTTAAAAATAATACTGTCAAATTATTACACGAAATTATCAATCGTTTTCGCACATTATTTGCCAAATGTTAGTTTACTTACAATAATATACATTTAAATTAATAATTGCGACGAAACCAAACTTTTATCTATTGTAATAATTGTTAATTAATTATGTTCTAACTGTGTTTTAGTGTTATACATTATTATTATTTAAAAAAAACTTATCGTGTATGATATTTTATGAATTTCCTACTTCTCGATTTCACTTTATACATTTAAAATGCAGGCTAGCAACGACTCACTGTCAGGTGTGTAATAACTTTTATTATGAGAAAATATAGTTACAAAGACACTGCCCATTTTGTATCATATTGTTTGTTTTAGTTCTAACACCAAATATAAGTGGATCGCCAGCTGTTTTATTAACTCCTGGACGTACAAGAAACATCGCTCAAGATATGGAAGCGTTAAGGCTTTCTAGACAAGACAATCCATATTTACAGGTAACCTTTGATAGGTTACTTATTATTATATTAAATTTGTATATAATAAGTCACTTATGTTATAATTGTTTATATAACAATTTCAGCAAGTTATGGCGAGCAGAGAGAGTTTAATTGAAAGCCATACTGAGGAATGTGAGTCGGACGATACAATACTAATGTCACAGGTAAATTTATTAAAAATCTTAGGCAACATTGGGACCAAGGTATTAAATAAATGTACTGAATATACTCATTAGCTTTATTTTTAATGCAACGATTTCATATTATATAATATCTCACTTTTGACTGCTCGTATTTTCCATTTTCATTAATGTTGTATAAATTCAATATTTACATAAATAAAAAACATTACATTACAATTTACAACTTAAAAAATATGTACTTGTGTAATGTACTTTGAATATATATACATTTGTTAGTGTTAAATACAAGATTTTAATTCTTTATTGTTTAAACAAAGAGTAATATAATAATTAATTGAAATTTTATTAAAAAGCCGAGATGGCCCAGTGGTAAGAACGCGTGAATCTTAACCGATGATTGTGGGTTCAAATCCGGGCAAGCACCACTGAATTTTCATGTGCTTAATTTGTGATTATAATTCATCTCGTGCTTTACGGTGAAGGAAAACATCGTGAGGAAACCTGCATGTGTCTAATTTCACTGAAGTTCTGCCACATGTGAATTCTACCAACCAGCATTGGAGCAGCGTGGTGGAATAAGCTCCAAACCTTCTCCTCAAAAAGAGGAGAGGAGGCCTTTAGCCCAGCAGTGGAACATTCACAGGCTGTTACGGTTACGGTTACGGAAATTTTATTTAAATATGTTTTATCATGTAATTTATTTATTTATAATGAAAAGAAACATATGAAGTTTTGTTGGTGTAATCACTATTGTAATGTAGTTTGTTCATAGACTATTTGTATAATATTAAAATATTATTCCATGTAGAGTTCATTAAATTTATTAGAAAATGTTTTTTACTAATTTCAGGAGTTTGGTAGTGCGGCTTTAGATTTCGTCGAAGATGATCCCATGACCCTTAAAGAGGTACATGAACACTTAATAAGATCACCACCGCCGACAAGTTGCTGGCCACATGGTATGACAGCTATTATATTCAATAGCTATTAATTTTTAGTTTTTAAAAAATGTAAATTAAACAAATATTTTTTATAATTCTATTCCTTGTAACATTTTATTGCTTATTTTAATTTTTTTATGCTAGAAATAACCTGTGTTAATATAATGCCAAACTAACAATGTAAATTCATTATTAATTTGTAAATTGTTATATTATTTTTAATATATATAAAGCAATTCTAGAATTTAGCAAATAACATTTAAAATTCAACTATATTATATCGCTCAATGTTGTGAAAAAATTATTATTTTTATAATTTATAACAATATTATTATTGTTCATAGGAAGAAATAATTTTCATGGCATTTTCTTGTGAAGTCAAAATATTTAGATCATTAACGGCAGTCTATTATTTTATTGCAATTACTCCTGGCTTATTTATTTGAGTGTTGCTATTTTTCTTCATGATTAATAAATTTTATAAAATGTATTAACAAATTAACTTTTTCCCGCTGCTTGGATGAAGATTCACTGTCGTACCGTGCATCCAGTGCGTTCGACTTCGCAGACACACCCGTCTCATATAGTGCTTACTCGGTCAATACCCAGGAGAAGGTTACTAACTTAATATGTGTCAACCGGTGTTGTTCGCATTTGTCTTGTTCGCAGCTTTGCATGTTTTGGTGTTGGAAGACATTTGTTTGTAACATGTGCGTAGTATCTTTATATTATTATGTATGTGTTATTTATTTTGTTGTTTTGATTAAAATAAATTTGTATATTTTTTGCACACATAGATAACTTAACAATTGATATATAGAAATTGTTTTATTATTATTATTATTATTATTATTATTACATTATTATTTTTAATTGTGTAGGAAATATTGAGTATTTTTTTTTGTACAATAGTAGAGTTATTTTATTGTTTAATGCAATTTATTGATACATAAAAAAATTAGCGAATTAATGTGACAAAAGATTAATCATTTTTTAATATAAATGTATATTATATACAAACACTGCACCATTTATTGCTTAAAAACATCAAATTAGTTTAACAATTACAATACAATTACTAGTATAATCTGAAATTCATGACTGCCTCGTTGGTCTAGTGGCTAGATATAAGGTTACAGATCCCGAGGTCCTGGGTTTAAACCCCCAAAATTCTTAGTAGCAAACTAAAAGTCTGGAATCTTGGAAATGTAAACTCCCGTGCCGTGGAAAGCACGTACAGCCGTTGGACCTGTGTCTAACGCACCTGTGTGTGCTTCCATAGACAGTATGTCCTGTGCAGTTGGCTTATCACTTGAGACTGGCTGTCGTGGCCGAATTCGGCCAGGAGGACCACAATTCTATATTCTAAAAACTGAAATGATGTTTATTATTCAGCGGACCTCTGGAGATATTGAATTTAAATATAAATAAAACAGATAACTATTATTAATAATTAATTATTTGATGCGTATTAAAGTATTTTCACGTAGGATTTGTTACCGTCCCGTTCTCCGCGTCGCGGTGCCAGGAGTGATGAGTCGAAGAACAACAACACGCCGACTCGACCTCGGTCTTCTAGATCGGTTTCTCCAAGGTCACACGACCTGACCTTATGCGGCCGTCCGTTGTCATTACCAGGTAAGCCGGAATCATTTCAGTTTTTCCGTGATGTTTTAAGACTTTGTTGGTAATTTTTTATTGAAATTGAGTTGCTTACTGAACACGCTTCAATTAGTTATTAAAATAGTCTTATAAGTAGTAATAATATCCTGGGACATTATTCACACACGGCCACCTGATCCCAAATTAAGCTTGTACAAAGCTTGTGCTATGGAAACCAGACAACTGATATACTACATATACTACTTTTCTTTTGTAAATACATACTTATATAGATAATTATACCCAGACTCAGGACGAACAGACATGTTCATGCACACAAATGTCTGTCCTGGGCGGGAATCGAACCCACAACCTTAGGCGTGAAAGGCAGGTATTCAACCAACCACGCCAAACGTCTCGTCAAATTTTTTTTTTTATTTATTGTGCAGTCATAGCCCATAAGCTTTTTATAACATAAAATTATTATTTTTATAAAATTTATAACACAATAATAATTATGTTAATTAATTTTTATTCCGACTTTACGGAACGTTTTAAATTTTCGTAATTTTAAGTTTTATAATGATGTCTTTGAACGAAAATAATAAATGTTAAATTTGTTAAATATATACACTTATATACAATACACGTCAATGTACAACTTATTTTTCAGGTGAAAGTCATCTCCGTACTGCTCTCAGTAAAAAACCAAGTGCGCCACAGATGGACAGGTTTTCGATACTACAACACCCGAGGCCCCTCCGACGGCCCCACACTAACCGCCGAGACGAGGACAGCGTTAAATTGGTCCAAGATTGCGACAAGTAAGGCAACACAGATAATAAAAAAAAAATGTAAGCCAGGATTATTCTCGTTGTGCAACATCCTTGTGAGCGACCTTGCTGCAATACATGAGCAAGTTTTGTCGGAATACGACATAAATGCAAGTAGAGCTTGTAACGTTTTTGTGGAAATCCTTGCGATGCAATGACCTCGATTGAAGGATTGGTGGGTAAAAGTTGCAAGTTGGTATTTGTACTCGACACGTTTGTGCAAGAAATTATCATCCTTTCTAGACAGCACATATTCTCGCGATAAATATCATGAGATTGCGTACATTGTTGTAAGAAATATTGTGAAGTTCGTGTATCCAATGGGATCTTTGTTTAATAATTTGTAGATGCTTGCTTTTAATGGTGCCCTTTATATTATTTAAAAAAAAAACATTGTATATTTTTATTAAATTAACTTATATTTTTTATTATTTTTTTTGTTATATATAAAAAAAATAATGTTTAATTTTATTAGTTATTTCCGAAAATGTTTAGGCGCATTAATTATATTTAATTCCATTAAATATCGAGAGAGAACTAAATGATAATTAAGTATTAATATAAATATATTAAATTAATTTATTAAAACAAAAAGTAAAATACAAATACGTGATATTAAATTAAAGAAAGCTTGTAGTGAAGTAGACATCTATGTTATTTGTTATGGCAACTTTTTGGCATTCTACTATGCTGCGTCATTGGGATCTTTACTTATAAAAAAAAGGTGGTATATGTTACATGGATAATGAAACATTCTTCAACGGTAATAATGTCAAAATAATAAATTTTAATTAATATATGTCGTAAATATTCAATATATTTGGAAAATTCGGTTTTTTTTTGTTTATAAAATCGATAGTGTGAAAATTTTAATTACAATTTGACATTAAAATTTAAGTCAGATAAATACTATTTTAAGTTAGAATATTCGAGAATTTATTATAATTGTTCTACTAAAATCTATTGATTTAAAAAAAAAACCTTGTCACATAGTTCTAACATTACAGTATTATAATAGTGAAACCGCAATCTTTTAAAATAGAAGGAATTGAAAATCTTTTTAAGAAAATTGTATAAAACTATAAAAAAAAATAAGTATTTTTAATTAATATTAATAATTATTACATGTATATTATTATGTATAACTAAATATGTTTCAATATTGTAAGTTTTAAATATATAACGGATTAGAAGCCAAAGGATTAGTGTATTTAATGTTACAAACACATTCCTAAATGCTCATCCTAGTATTAATTCCTAATGTAGGCAATCGTAGATAATTCGATATTCGATTAATTGTGAGTTAGTGTTGCCAGATTTTTATAGCAAGAATTTTAATATATTTACTAGTGATGCGATACTGGTATCGATATTTTTTTAAAGTAAAAATCTTATTAATTGGTTTTATATTTATAAAATATCAATTAAGTTTTGTCAATTATTTCACAAATATTTTAATAAGTTTTATTTTTAATTATTGTCATTAAATAGCTATCAAAGTATCGGTATCAAATTCGATGACGATTTCATTTTTTTACACGCAGATACGAATGTTGCCCACTAAAAAAAACGTGAAGAAATCAGTGTAGTTATATAAAATATTTCTTTTGATACTCCTTTTTGTTATACTGTAATGTATATGAAGTACATAATTTTTGTAATGTTTTTAAATGGCGTTTATTATATATAACTCGATGTTTGAAAGTTTTTAATATTATGTTTAATCTATTGTTTTGTTTTGTTGAAAAATCTTTTGCATTGTTGTTGAATGATAAAAATCCGATAAATATTTTTATTTAATATATAACACATTTATCGGATATATTTTTATTTCTTTTTTTTTAATATTTTTTATTAATTTAAATATTTAGTAATAATACTTGTACGTATGTAATGTAAAATTGTTTCTTTATGAATGTTCTATATTCGTGCTAATAGTAAATAAGACGAAAAGATTATTTTGTTTTGTAAATTAAATATGTATAAGGTAATTTTAAAAAGTACTTATATATAACACGAAGAGACCATTAAATACGTATAATATAAATATCGTACATCATATAAATAAGTGTTGCCATTTATTTTAATATTATAGTTTTTATTTTTACGCCTCTAAACATTCCAAAGTTTTTTCAAAATATACTCTTACATTATTTAAATTCGTATTAATTTGATAGTCATTTTTTTTTAAATTATTTCGTACCTTTCATTTATTAAGTTCAGCGTTGTAGTATTGGAAATATATATTTTAAAGGAAAAGCTACGTGGGCGCGATGAGAGTAAAATTTTAAGGTTGACGATTGCAACGTTTCTATATGTAACGTTTCCACGCAAAAAGGTTTCCCTTTTCACGTGTACAGAGCAATCGCTTTAATTTTTTTTTTAAATTAAAATTAACCAATAATAAGAGACCATAGACAACCTATAGGGTGACCACGCGAGCTTATATACGCAGAGACGCTGATAATGTTGTGTTATTCTATCTTTATAAATGTTAAGTTGATTTAAATACTCACTAGTGTTAAGAAAGTTTGTGTAGGAATTACGTAGATTAAAAATGAAAGCACAAATATATTGTAGTTGACACTAAATTTGAAAATGGATTGTGGATTTAAATGGCAGGACAAATTATTTTATGTATGATTTTAGTTAAATTCATTACTTAAAAATAAATATATTAATAATAAACAATAAAGTAGTGAAAAATTCCCGTTCTTATTTGTATTATTCTTGAGTTAAATATTTTTATATATATATTATATTTAAAATATCAAATTATGTAGTTTAATGACAGCCTCCAAATTTTTTTTATTTTTTGTTCTTATTTCAATTATACATAGTTAAATCGTGTCTTGTTCCATCGCTGGTCGATGTTTTACCATTATATTTATATTTGATTGTACGTGGAAATAAAATGTAAACTGGATATATTGTTGTTTTTTTTATTAAACAGTGATTTGGTTTAACAATTCAATAGTTCCATTCATAGAGTATCAAAGACATTTTTTCGGTTGAAAAGGTAAATTATTGTTATAAAATACAAAGAACTAATATTATTGCTAAATTTAACTAAATTAAGCAAAATTTAAAACTTCGTTTGGGATGGGAAAATGAATAGACATAAATATTTATTTATAATTTTATTAAATTAATTCTATAACTTTTTACATATAGTAAATTATATGTGCTTTCGTCAATTACATAGAATAATGCTGCCAAGTCACATCAGCAGTAGTCACAATAGTACCTAATGTTTGCCTCTACGATCAGACAACGAATGACTGCGTGCCGCCAACTTGGATAACGAATACACGGAGGTTTCGTTTGAAGCGCTCGCGTCGCACGGACGCAATATATATTACTAATTCGACGTTCGTGACAAATGAAACGTCAAACCGAGTAATGGCGTGCCGGTGACGAAACGAGCGCTTCGTGGCTTCATTCCACGCAGTCGCCGGCCCCCGCCGCCGCTCCACCGTCAACTTGGTCCAAGAATATATCTATTTAATAATTTGTATAAAAATTTTGGCTCCAAATATTTACAAATCGGTGATATTTTTACAACGCCGGACTAATTTTAATTTACAGCGACTAAGTTGGGTTTAAGCGCGGAGCGGCGGCGGAGGGCGGCTTATTTATTGCAATTTGTTTCTAATAACACTTTTCTTATCTAATGAGATGCGCACGTACAGAGCACGCACCGCTTCTAATACCCTATCGTTACAGTGAGACACCTGTATATAAGGCGCTCTACGCGCTCGAAACGTCTACGAGAAGAGGGTACAGTCGGAAGATATCGCAAATCAAAGTCACTGTAGCAATAGGATACCGATATTCAGATAAGGAAGAGACAACATCGAAGGCAGAGCTGCACCGTCGGCTACGACTGTCGCCCGCGCGCTTAACACTAGATTCATACTCTGACGATACCTTCTCCCTGTTTCGTGATTAAAATTAACGTTTAGAATTAACACTCAAGTAGGGCTTATACAGAATTTGTACTCTTAGAGCGTCCCGTCGCCGCTTCTACCCATTTACACTCGGTTGCAAATGAAACATGAATGAGATATCGCAAAGGTCTTCGGTGAAATATTGAAGTGTCTCCTATCGAACGACAGGCATGCGAGTTGAAGCGAAACACTGGTACGGTTTAAATAAAATCGACAGAGCACTGCCTTATAAATAAATAAAAATTTGTGATATATTAATTTCCAAAAGATAAATATATTTTTTTTCTTTTGACATATTTGAGGCAGGATATGACAGACGCAGCTAAGGCTATCCGAGTATTGAACTCTTTACGCGTGTTGCGTGACCGTTATTACTACTGGCCCTATACTTAAAATATTCTTTGTAACATTGCAATAAAATTTCTTTCGTAAGAAATTGCAACAGTTTAAAGAGTTAATTCTCTAACAGCCGCAGCTCGTAAAGCTGATGCAAGCATCGGGCACAGATAACATTACGTTTAAAATACGCGCCAAAATGTAACCGTAAAATTCATGAGTTGAAATTTTTTTTAATGTATTTTTATTTCGACTAGACATACTCGTTGATTCAATTAAATAAAATATTTTAAATTAATTTTTGATTTTCAAAAATAACAAACATTTTTTGATACATTGAAAAATAATTTAAATACATTTTGGCGGGAATTTTAATCGTGACATTAAAGTTTTTATTTTAGAGTGAGAGGCGCCCGACGGACACACGCGGCTAAGCCGCTAACCGATAACGCATTATGTTAAGAGATCAGACTGTCATTTCAATAATTATACGTTTATAACTATACTTATTATAACATCCATACCTAAAACAATTTACAATAAATTTATGAATTCAAAAAAAAACTAACATTCTGCAGGACCAAGGAAGCAATTGAGATTTGAATCGAGCGAAGGTCCATGAACATATTGTCGTTGAAAAATACCTTTAAACAATACGATCAAACGAGCCATACATAGTAAAATGAATTAACAATTTAATATTATAAGATACAATAGTCATAACAAAAATATATTGTTTAATATAGATGTCTCCTAGCAAAGGTTTTTATCAACACAGTGTATTGTCCAGCTTTTCATTCCATATAATATTATTTTTGGTATGTGTGTGTCCACATAAATTAAAAACCATGCGAGTAAGTGTGTCAAACGACAGATTTGGTCATATTTGTTACCTAATGCGTAAATAAATCTAATTTAACTGGCCTGGAGATTTAAAATATAATGAAAAAAATAATATATAAAATGACACATTACTCGCACAGGCCTGTGACAATGAAGTGAGATCATAAACATTCAATATAATACTTAACAATGTTAGCGATTTTGCAAACGTGTTTCTTTCTCTATCGAAATGTTTCCCGTCATTTTGTTAAGTCGGATGTGACGTCATTTATAAATAGCGATCGCGACATCGAGAGAGATGGCAACACGAATAGCAAATGAGGTACAGGAAAAAGCGGTCTATGTGATATTACAAAAAATCTCATAGCCGCACTTTTAGTACCTTCTCGTTATTATTTTTCGTTAAAACTTAAATATTTTTGGTGGGTTGCCATGTAAGATGATAAACCCAAAACAATTTCGCAGCGGTTAGATCGTCCAACACGCACAGATCTAAAATCTATTTAATTAAATTATACAAGAAAAAATAAAATTATATACAAAATATAAAATTGATATCTATAAAACATTCGCTCTCGCGACATCATTTCTGGATATCAATAACAATAAGTACCTAAGGAATTAAAACGCACTTTCCAAATAATAAACATGTAATTTATAAATATATTAAGAAATAATGAAATAAAAAAATGTGATAAATAATTTTCGTGTTAGGGGCAAACTATATCTCGAAAACAGCAGTTGAGCCCCATTTGTGATGAAGTGTGAAGCGGGTGATTTACAATATTCCAAGTTTAAACACCAAAGAGTAGAAAAGAGAGAAAAATAAACTTGTTTATACATTTTTTTTGGCAATTTTGTACTCGGTAATGGATCGCGGAGGTGTGTGTGTCGAGTAGTGTGTGTGTGTGCGGCGCGGGCGCAGACAATCTCCGGCGAGTCACTCCCGGGACGGGGTCCCCACTCAGTCACGAACAACATTCGCCTCAGTACATGTACCAACAAAATGTCCTACGATTGTTTTGTTTACACGAAGACAGTCGCTTGGTGGCGGAGACGCGCACACCGCACCGCGCTAGCGCCGCGCGCGCTCACCTGGAATAATAAACTTTCTTTGTTATATTTTTTTTTTTTTTTTTTTTTTTTTTTTTTTATAGAAAAGGAAGGCGGACGAGCATATGGGCCACCTGATGGTAAGTGGTCACCAACGCTCTTAGACATTGGCATTGTAAGAAATGTCAACCATCGCTTACATATCCAATGCGCCACCAACCTTGGGAACTAAGATTTTATGTCCCTTGTGCCTGTAATTACACTGGCTCACTCACCCTTCAAACCGGAACACAACAATATCAAGTATTGCTGTTTTGCGGTAGAATATCTGATGAGTGGGTGGTACCTACCCAGACGAGCTTGCACAAAGCCCTACCACCAGTATTTTATATTATATTGTCTACATCCCGCACACCTTGCCAATTGCTATATTGAAATGAAACTGTGTATCGATAAACTTCTAGTCAGTCGTGTTAATTATAAAAATAAATATAATGTTTCTTATTATACGAAAGAGTCAAACCAATATTTATTATAATATTAAACAACGTTTATTTTACTATGTTTTTTGTAAATAAAATTAAAGAAGTATCAAATAAAATTCTCATTTATGTTTTAATTTGCTAATAAAGATATGACATATATGGCCTGCGCAACTGATTTTTATATTGAATTATTAAGGATTCCATGCAGAACTAATTTAATTTAAATGAATAATACTAACCTACACCCTGGTGTATCGCGTGACGCGGTGCGCGCGCGCAGGCTTGCTACGTCGCGAGCGTCGCCCGCGCGCCACTCCCACCCCACTGTCACCGCTGTGACCCGACACTAGCGACTCGCTGTCACTCTGGTTCGACGTATAACCGATCACGTCAACTTCATCTGAAAAAATATAAAAAGAAATTAGCACCATTTTAGTTTCAGAATTTTTATAATCTGTAATTGTACCATAATTTAGATTCATCAATACTAATATATTTAAATGTGAAAGTAATTCTATCTGCCAGTGACGCTTTTACGGCTAAACCTCTGAACCGTTGATGATGATGATTGATTTGATGATATTTGGTATGAAGTTTTATCTAATACCTGTACCTATGTAAATAAATCAAACTTAAAAAAATGACGATACCATGTCCTTGTAAGAGCGTAGACGAATAAAGACAGTTTAAAAAAAAAAAAATTAATATTCATAAGTTTAAATAAACAGTTAACAAAACATTTTGTGAAGAACCATATCTGCATACGACAGTGCAGTAGTATAAAACATAAATATAATAAGAAAATCTCAACTAAGATCTCATTAAGAAAATCATGATCTGAGATTTGATAAGCTTGCTTAACCAACAAAACGCAAAAAACAGCAGTAAAAAGTGTTGCTTTTTGGCAATAAACCAACCGATACGTCGGTGGTACCTACGGAAACCGATAGACAAATAACCATCTGTGAATCAATATATCCTTTTAGGAAATATATGGGTAATATGTGGAACATAGGGGTCAGTATTTATACCATGCTGTATCGGTGGCCTGTCCAAACGAAGAAGCGTTCTATGGTAGTTTCGAAGATCGACAATTACGAAAACCGGGTGCCTTAGGAACGATTCTTATCGAGTTGTCACCATGAATTACAAATTCATAGAATAATAAATCAAGTCTTGGTTAGATCGATCTTACGTAAATGTTGGGTCTGCGTCTAGATTATCTGCATAAATCCACGCTACAACTTTAAGGTACCGCCCACATACTTCTCGACATGATAGAATCGATAACTTAATCCCTAGGGAGTATAAGCATGGCTGTGTGAGTAATCTCTGAGATGATTCGATTCTGCTGAGATCAAAATACTGGTTTAGCGAATCTGATATATGTTAATCTATTCCTAGCGGGCTTTGCTTCATAAACTGTTATAATTTATGCATCTTCAAAGTTACATAATTCATCAATGTTGGATGACATATTTTAAAACTCGATTTCGAAAATTAATTAATTGCTTAGAAGCAATTTCATTATAACCATTTTCATTGTCTTCTATTTGAAGTTCATTTTAATAGAATGTTATTGAACGTAAACAAAGAAACAATTACCGCTTTCCAATCCCATGAACAATATTCAAATATACATTAAATGTTCCTTCATGATTTTATATTTAAAAATAGTAATATATTGTAAACTGAAATGGAATAAGATTTTATTCAATAAAATGAATAGTAAATGCAAAAATATATTCTATATTTCAATTTTGTTATCAATGGTTTTAAGTATGTTATAACTTACTACAAGCTCCATTAAATCGAAGCTTTATTTGAACAATCGTCCATAATTTGAAGCACATAAAGTCAATGCACTAGAGGGTTCAAGTGGGATCTGTTTGACCTCACCCGATAGTCAAACTACGAAATTGTGTTGACCCATTTAACCCGTGGTCCGTGAAACCGGCGACACCACGTCTTGTCCAAGATGCATAAATTTTATCTACAAATGCAGCGTGTATGACTTGCGCGCAAGTTGACGGTGAAAATTGTCCAACGTAATATTATTTTCTAGCAAAGATATTTTGGTAACTGCATATATAATTTTAACTTTAATTCCGAGGTTCCGTTGAATATAGTGTTTATGGTATACGTTTAAGTATTCTATGATTAGGATCTTGCTTTCGACGACAATATTTGATTAAATTTTTCTGATTGTCTTAATTAAATTCCATCTTAGTAAACACGATCTCTTTGTTTCTTTCTTACTGTCGTTACTTTATTGAGTTGGTCTCAAGTTGCTATCAGTCTCATTTCAAACGTTAAATTCAATTAACTGCTTTGTAGGTATTTTATGAAATGACTGAAATAAATTAGTACCTGCTGCGATCATATCCAGTATCCCGTTTAATCTCCGAGGTACGGCGAATACCTACTTTTTTATTTGAACTAGCTTAAATCATATTACACACTTCTCAGTAAGCACTACAGCACTACAGTAAGCACTAATCGCGTATGGTATGTATTTTTATTCCATAATAAGTTCTACTTTTTCGCTTTAAGAATTAAATTACTGTATGCTTTTATATTCTGTACCATTATCGGATAAGCTGTGATGGAAATCTGATTTGAAAAATGATATCTATTGCTTGATGTACGAAGAATAAGATGAAAACGAACGTAATAATTTGAAAGAAACTTTCATAATTTTTGGATGTTCATTAAAATATATTGGCACATAATGTCTTACTTCAATCACCAAAGTAAAGTAATGCTAAAAGAAAAAGTACTGAAGTTTCATTTACAAGGCAATTCGGGAAACTTTTCCGATTTGAAAAAAACATGAAAAATAATGAAAACGATCGCCATACGTTAATTCAGATCAGAACTACCAGTTGTTTGTGAGGGAATTCGGAACTATGGTTATAGGCAATCGAGAAGTAGTTCCTTTCGATTGGGTTCGTGGGGAAAAAGTTGAGTGAGTTGTTTGGGACTAACTTACGGCGTATGCCATTTACAACGACCGAATAATGCGTGTCTGCCTTCCCACGGCCTACGAAACTTTGTCGTTGATCTAGAAAGTTTGAACCAGTACATGTTACGTAGTTTTGACTTCCAACAAGTAAATTTCAATAGGAATGTGCCCATTTATGTCAATTTCATTCGACTTTGCGACATATTAAGGAAAAGTAATTCCTATGTCACATGTTATGTATTTGTACATGTTTAACAATACAAACTTTTTTTTTAATTTTACCGTATATTACTGTAGTAGTAGGATTTCATCAATTATTATTATTATTTATTATTTTTGTTACTAACCATGGAATTATGTCTCTGTTTCTTTAATAAAAAATATGAATTATATACATTAATTATCTTTAGTATTTTAAAATGATCGCAAGAAGATAGAAGCATAAAAGGAACAGAATATTTTGTTCGTTAGTTGAATATTCCGCAATAACGATTCTTAATATAAAAGACAGATATTGAAAATAAAATCATACTTATTATTGCTAAAGTCAGCTTGGCCACACATACAACTGTTTGGTTTCCGTTTTGTATTTTTCCATCAGCAAATATCGTTTCTCGAAACATAATACCTTAATATACTAGAAGCGGAGGCGTGCCGCGCTGCTCTTATATTCAATTTGTAGTGGAAATAAATTTCTGGTGAAATATTTGAAAAACTGTAAACTGGTAAAGTTTTTAAAGCGAAATGCTTTGAAATGGAATACTTTATTGGGTAGTGTACGCTCAAAGCAATAATAAATAGAGATTTTATTTTATTTATAATATTGGATATTCTTTTATTTAAACTATCGACTCATCTAGAAAAAATATAGCAATAGTACATTTGATATTTATAAAAAATATTTGAATATTTTTCCGGAAGCCCACGTTGGGCGCCAATCGGGTTGTGTAAGCTTGATAACAAAATTTCATACTTAGTTTACTGGATATTGTTTGGAAAACTATTTAGAAGTCTTTCACCAAGTTAGGTCACTATCTCCATAATCCTGACCTTACTTTAAAAGTTCCACTGACTTTCACGGTATAAAATTTCCACGTAATCTTTCTAATAAAATAACATAGTTGCTCGCGTTTGCGTCATTACACTTCAATCACTTTTGCCATCAATTTTTAGAACCAGCGTAGATCCGGCGAGTTAGGGTTGTCACACGACATAAACACCAGATAAAGAAAGGGTAGCCTTTAATATTAATTACCATTAACCAAAAATTAGATTTTGTTAATTTGTAATATTTTAAACTATTTTGAAACGTTAAAAGGCAAGTGCAAAACTAATGTAACATTCTATGTTCTAAATATTATTCACGAAATTATTCTTTACTTTCTCTAAATTTTCTTATAATTGTAATTACAAATAATTAACAAAATGCAATTGCTTAGTCTTGTTATATAGTAATACCATTGCATGTCAGATTAAATTATAATCGCATTTCATAGGTATGAAATGTGTGGACAATTGAATTGCAGCCCTAGCGGATGGGGTTGGGAGGAAGAGGGTTCGATTGGCGGCCATTTAACATGTATTGCAGGAAATTGGCGCGAACGTCGCCATTGCGTTCCGTAGCTGCAGTTTGTATAATAATTAGTCTGAGGGTAGTTTCCATGTGTTGGAGTGTACGGAATTATGTTGTGTCTTTGACAGCGGAGTTCGTTGGTATAAATACACCGACATGGGATTCAAATTGATCTCGAACGAACTGACTGAACCAAGCCAGATATTTGAATGGAGATGCACGCTTGTGTTTGTGTTTTGGAATCAAAGCCGTGTTTTGTTCTATATTAAACATGTTGCTAATGATGTTCGTATCAGATGTTATTACAATTCTCTGATCACTAGTTACTCGATTTGACTATATTTACTGAGGTATCGAGATATTATCGCGCTATTTTTAGTTACCATTGTTCTGCTCTATAGCGTGGAATATAACGGGAAAAATCTTTTGTCTTTGAAATTTTCATTAAAATTCGTACTTTTCAATAGGGACGAGTATTTGTCGAAAACAATTGAAGTCTAAAGATTTTTGAGATTATTGTAAGATTATAATATAAGACTGTATTGTAATTAGACTGGCAGTGAGTTTTGTTTATCAACATATTTTAACAAAATTAGATCAACTTTATGAATTGTTTAGTACTACGATCGTGACCGCCATTATTTATAATGTTTTTAACATTACATAAATGGAATCAACAAATGACGTTATATATCTATCTCGTAAATATCGATATAGGGGCTGACGTGAGCTAGTTGATAATTCACTAGCAATATGCGAACTGTATTAAAATATACGGGTACCATTTCTAACGCTGACAGCCCACACAGTTATTGTACTGACAAGTTTCTCTAAAAGCAATCGTTGCTGGAAAATTAATAACTACGTTATATGAATTTGTATTCTTCATTATGTAATGGACATTGATTTATTACATAGTTGACTTATCGTCTGACAGCTTAAGCAAATACGTCAGTGTTGTTATGTAATACAGACTAATGTGCTGAGAAATTGTGTTGTGATTAATTCCTTCCCCTTTTTTATAAATGTGTTTGCGTGATATATTATGAAGTAATTCCATTTGTACTTGTATATCTAATCTTATATTACATGTTATTATTTAAAAACGAAATGTATTTTTAATTTCTATTTTATGTTAAGAATCTTAAATGCAACATTTCTTGTTTACCATAAATACAATTGATTATCTAAAGGGTGGCAAAACGGCCTTTAAATTGTCTATTCATAAATCTTAAATAATTAATATTACATTAACAATTAAAGCGATTCTAATCACCGAGGCAAATGTAACTCATTTAGAATTGATAGAATCGGCAAGGCCGTGGGTTTTCGAAGTAGACGAAGTGAAATTTGATAGCGTCATTAATAAATCTTCTCCTATTAGGAACATACAATTATTTGATAGTACTTCGGATTTACGAAGACTTAATTACTGACTTTATTTGAAGTAACAGTTTGTAATTATGTTACAGTTGAGCTAAGGCTTCATATGATGAGAAGGTTTGAGGTTTATACCACCACGCTGCTCTCATATCATTGTTGATAAGTATGTGGCACATTTGCATCCGACGCATGCAGGTTTCTATAAAATATTTTCTTTCACTGACACGCACGAGATAAAGCCGAATTAAAATTTGATTTGATTTTGAAGTTAAAAATGAAATTAAAATTAAGTAATGATAGATTTTGTGATAAATTATTAAATAAAAAACAAATAACTTATTCTATAGTTAATTTCATTTATCCGAATAGCATTGTAGTTCAAATTAAAAAATATGACTATATGGATACAATACTAGAAAAGCCGAGATGGCCTAGTGGTTAGAACGCGTGAATCTTAACCGATGATCGTGGGTTCAAACCCGGGTAAGCACCACTGAATTTTCATGTGCTTAATTTGTGATTAAAATTCATCTCGTGCTTGACGGTGAAGGAAGACATGTGTCTAATTTCATTGAAATTATGTCACATGTGTATTCTACCAACCCGCATTGGAGCAGCGTGGTGGAATAAGCTCTAAAACCTTCTCCTCAAAAAGGGAGAGGAGGCCTTAGCCCAGCAGTGGGACATTAACAGGCTGTTACTGTAGTAGAAAGATAAGAAAATAATTTCTCGTCTGATATTTATTTATTCATTGTTACGGAAAACTGATTGATATTACTCTAGGAAAAAAAATACCTGTAAGATTCTAATATTAGATATTAATAAGTAATTTGGAACAATGCCGAGAACAATATTCTATCAAGAAAACATTTCTATACAATATCATTGATTAACAATTGAATTGGTCTTCAACGACCTTCGAGACTTGCATTTCATTAATAATCGCATCACAATTGTCTATTTCTATTACTGATTCAGCTTGCTTTACGATAACGAATTCAATTATTTTTCTATTCAAATTAATTTCATCAGCAATTGAATCGCCTCAACAACTGGCGTCTACCTTCCAGACGAGATGTAAAATATTTACGACTGGCTTTGAATTATTTATGGTTCACTTTTACACGGTGGTAGCGGGAAGCGACGCCACCTGACTTGGGAAAGGTCTAATAAATCTCGCCCTGATAATTTAGAACTTCCACGCGTTTAAGTCACGGGATTGATTTCACAAATATTTATGTTTTATAATAATAATGATTTATTATTTAAGTATCCTCTTATTACTTAATAATTCACGTTTTTTTATATATTAGATTTAACTTTATAATTTTTATATTATCAGCTAAATTGATAATTTTACTTGTAGATGTATACATTATTGCGTAATAAATCCCTCTCGTACTGACGTCTTTGGGCCTTTGTTGTTGTGTATCACCTTCCTACACTTAATCTCCACATAAAACTCCCTTATTTATTTGTTTTCCTCTTACAAATTATCTGAGTGTGAGAGAAATTATTATCTGCTATTAGTATGGCTAATAATTTATGTTGATAGCTAGTATTTAATGTGGTATCTTATTTGTATTTAGTTTTATTTTATTACTTAACAATTTCAAATTCGAGTTTATTTATTGTTTCATTAAAAGTGCTTAGATAAATAATATACTTGGTATCTATTCATTTTAGCTCTTATTTATTTGATTGCTAAATAGATTTTCAATTAGACGTATTTTATTTTTATATACAGCCTCCATCAATCCCAACGCAATCTCGAATTGTAAGAATTTTTTGTTATATCTCGTGGATTTATGCGAGGCCAGCACCGCCTGGTCCCTGGCACACTTTTGGCAAATGCCAGATTCTAAGATTTATTAGTCTGGCAAAACAATAGCCTGTCTGAGTGAAAAGTTATTGATTGTAAGTAGGCTGTCGTCGAAATTCCTCCCTGGCTTTTATTACGGTTCAATAGATAAGGAGGCATTACGATTTTTTATTTGATGGCTCATTTGTTCTCAATGTATACGGTGTAATGATTGTAGTTCATCATGAATGACGTCATTAGACTTTAATTAATTAAGAATGTTATTTCTTGGTTTTAGGTGATTATCCTAAGTGTCTGTGTATAGATAGCTGTTATACTTGGTTAAATGGTTAAGGTAAGTGAAAAAAAGGTATTTTACTTCTAAATCTAACTACTATTATATGATGGGATATTAGGAGCATTTAATTGAGATTGGATTATGTAATAACTCTTTAATTAACCTAAAGATATTATGAGATGCGTCAGAAGGTTTTTGTTCCAGCAGATAATTTAAAAAGCAATTACGGACAAAAAGATTCGGTAACCCAATAGAAAAAGTTAGATCAAGTAATTGTTATTACTGACATTGATAGGAAATCGAAAAAAGCAGAAGGTAATTTCGCTAAAATTCAAATCTTATAAGACATTTGACGCGTGAAGAAATTCAATTCCGTTGAAATTGGGAGGCAAATTAGATTCTCTATTGGTAACCGTTACGTGGTAACGAACGATAGTGAAAATAGGAAAAAAGTCAGAATACGTTTGCCAATTTCCTTTTAGCTTTTTTGTATTATTCCTCCCCTGTGTTTCGGTGTGAAAATCCTTATAACATTACAAATTGTTAGAATCTTGATACTGACTTGATAAGAATCAAGACAAATGAAATTAAAATAAATACTACAAACTGAACGATATTAAAAAATAAGTTATATATTATGAATATATGAATTAGTTTATTACTCTTTAAATTACAAATAATATCTTCTTTCTGAGTTTTCTGTAAATATTTTGGAAATCTACAAATCTCTTCTACAAATCGTGCATCTGTTATGGTTTTGGTAGCGATTGCCTGGAAAGCGGTAAGATCGACAACTCTCGTTGACATAATTATCTTTTTAATTCTGAAACTATAGCAGTCGTTACGTGGAAGTTCCATATCAGTCGGATAAGTCATTTTTGCACTAATCGTGAGCGCAGAGAAACCAAACATAACATACCTCTTTGTGAGATTAATATGAATGATTTTTTTATTCAAATGGCATAACTATCTATGTCATGAATGTAGGAATTATTAATTATTCAATTCAATTATAAGGCTTTTAGTTGTGCCAACGGGATACAAATTATTTCAAATTTACAATCACTCCTGCTTATGTTGCTACCAATGTCAAACTATGTTACAAGTCTATAGTATACAAAAGAGTATTGCATAAAAAAGAGTCGTTTATTTTACGACACTGCGCTCTCTTAAATTTTCATGTACATATTTAAATTTTTCTATTATAACTTTGGAGGGGGCGATGCATCGTCTGCCGCTGTTGTCAGCAGAATTTCGCGCCTAAAAATGGTTATTATGCAAAGTGGCAGACTGCTCGCTCATCGTTTTAAATACTAAAGACCTAATATATGACATGTAAGATTTTGGCTAGACCTTTTACTTTCGCTGATTATCTTATAATCTGACCAAGGAAAAATATGCTAACTCAACATTACTTAGATGTTATTCAAAACTCTAAAGTTCTATATTGTCGGGTTACTTGAAGTTTTCTAGTGTAATCAATTTATGAGAACAGTGGCCTTAATTCATTCCAAGCATTTATGCGGGCTTACAGACGATATTAAAATATCCAAAACTTCTATAATTTGCAAATAACATACCTAGCTATAAGATAAAAAAATTAAATAATAAGGAAAGGCGTAATATAGTGGCTTTCATAGTTTAGCCTTACAACTTCATAAGACAATACGTATTATAATTAGTTGTCATTATTATATAATAGCTATTATATAAAGAAAACAGTTAATCTCAGTCAGATATTACGTCAAGTTAAATCGGTGATCAGATAATCTTATCCCATAATCCATTTTATAAAATAACTTTTATTTTCTTTAACAATTTATAGTACGAATTACGTCTCTATTTTTAAAAGTTAATAAAACTTAGTCAATCAAAAACATCATTACGGCCGTATAATACAATAGTTTGATGCCGCGTGGCTCGTTAATTAAAGTTGGATAGTTGCAGTAATTAGCGGTCTACCCCCTCGCCCCACCGCACCCAACCTCCTGATAACAGCGGAACACGGAAGGCTTATCACCGCAACTCAGCGTAATCTATAAACAATGTAATCTTTATGCTTTTCGTGAACACCGAATTTCAGTTCGTTGGTAATTTGTGTTGGAATTATTTTGGTCGAAGAAATACATTTGGCCGCTTCGATTTACCATATATATCACCCTAAATTGTTAAATGGATTATAGAATATGTTACTGTATCGTCCATTAGCTCCATTAAGGGATGCAGGGGTGAGACCGAAATAGTTTCGTGTAACAACCGATATATAGCAGGGAATCGAGTAGACCTTTGTTTAAAAATGGATTTTCAGAATTCGCAAGAGTCCATAGATAGGTATTCATGGCCGAAAGAAACATAACAATTTTATGATCCTATCCTATATTATACGTCCTTATAATTACTTTGTTTAAGCCCTTGGTTATGTACATAGACCAGTTTAATCTCGGAAAATGACACTTTTCATATTTACTCACAGGAGTTACATATAAATCAGTATATGTACATAAAGTAGCGAACACGAACTCGTACGCAATGAATTCAAGTTTTTTCTAACAGGACAATGCTTATGTAATATTTTACGTAAGACACATTCGTGTAATGGAAAATTTAATTCATTTTTTACATTAAATATATTGTGTCTCGGTGCATGTTATACGATATTTTTGAATTGAATGTTCTTTGTATGCACATTTCTCACGCGAGAAATATTTCGCTTCTGTCACGTATCGATACACGCAAGTTGAACAAGTTTCAGTTTTTAAAATTAAAATGTGCGTTTGTTATCTCGAAGCTTAAATGTATTCGGATTCATCAATCTTCGGTAAAGATTTACGCATAAGTAATGGACGTAAAAAAAAAACAAGACGAATTATATGCCCATTACCCGTTATTATTATTTTTTCGGTTCGAAGAATGAGAGCCAGAGTAATTGAATGTTTAAGGTTCCCGTACACTTGTAGTGCATTGATGGTATAAACAATGATATATATTTCTTACAGCGTCACATTACCGTTATTCGTGACCACTTACAACCAAACGACTCTCTAAATTTGCTCATCCAGCCGCTAAATATGTAAAAATATTCCGCTGACTTTTTTTTGCCGGTTCTTCTCAAGCAATACCTATTTTATTACAAACCTTTGGTATAATTTTGACCACCAATAAACAACGTTCACTTAACGCTTATATCTTTACTAATATTATAAAGAGGTAAAGTTTGTGAGGTTGTGGGGGAGGGGGGTAATCCCTGGATCTACTGAACCGATTTTGAAATTATTTTACCAATAGAAAGCCACATCATTTGTGAGTGTCATAGGCTATATATTAACCCGAAAAATGAAAAGACTTTTTCTTGGTAGTGGGATTTGCAGAGTAAGTCGGAGAAAAAACGGTCGATCGAAAACGTTTCTCGCGAACGCTGCCTTAACGATGAGAGATATATGATTGAGTTCTAGAAAAATGTTGTAGAGCTTGATAATGCCTGCAAAAAAGTCAGCGATAGGTTTAGATCTAACTTTTATATTTAAGTCACAGATAGTTTTTTTTTATATTAAAAAAATAATTTACTTATTTGGACGAATGGTTAAAGAGATAATACGACACAAGTATGGAACCGTGATCGTGTCCTAATCTATCGAGTGATATTTCTATTAGACAGTTTTTTCATATACGTCAATCTATTTAAAAATAAATTACTTTAAAATTTAAAAACCGAGGAAATTTTCTTTAGATAAATTCAATTTTTACAGTTTGTTTTTTGGTTGCATAGTTTAAGAGATAATTTAAAATATCAAATACGCGAGAAAATTTTATTAATGTTCGGCCAATCACAAGTAAAAAGGTTTACCACCCAACAAAGTGGGCACGGGTCAGCTAGTATTGAATATAGAGTTATTTAAAAAACAATCAAAAAACTTCATAAAATCCTAGTTAAACATTATGTATTGATACGTATAGGTATATAAACGTCTCGTCTACCGTAGTCGGGCAGTCGGGATAATTAATAAACTTGAGGTGTGAAAACGCCATCGTAAATCAACAACTAACGCCGTCGTTTAACTGAACGTGTTATTGAACTTTATAATAAAAGACCGTCATACACGTGACAGAAGTGAAACTTCTATTTGTGTCAGAACCGTTTAATTTTACGATTCAATCAAATCGACTAAAAAACGTTGACTACAAAATGGTCCTTGAATATATATATATAGAAAATATAATATAACAATATATAAGAGTATGTCATGTACTACTGGTAGTGAGGTCTTGTTAATATTATAATTGCGAAAGTGAATTTGTTTATTTATTTATTGTTTGATACGCTTTCACGTAATTCGTTTTCCCGTCAGACATAAAAAGTCTTAACTACTCAACAGATAATCATTAAATTTTGCATACATATAGGGTTACAGAAGGACCCTTCACCCCTCCCTTTCACACGCGGGCGAACCCGCGGACTGAAGCTAGTAGAATATAAAAGTCAAACTAGCTTATCAAGACAAATCATTAATTGAAATATCACAATCGAATTTACCTTCGAAATGGCTGTTTTCCTATAGAATGTGCGCAAATGTTACCTTCCATCGTTGCATCAGTATTATACTTTACGCAGTAGCGTGCCAAGCGTTCATGCGATTAAAAGGGTTGGAGCGCAGTCTAACCTTCAATTAAATCGCTGTAAAGGTGAGAGCACACCTCAGTGACGTGCAAAGTTGAAGTGCAAATCATTATCCCACTTCATTAAATCAATAATTAAAATAAAGATTTTTTTTAAGGTAGAAATGTGATACTAGTATATATATATTTTTATTTATTTAAAAACTTTTTTCCCATCACATTGAGTAGTATGACAAAAGGCGGACTTAATGCCTAAAGGCATTCTCTACCAGTAACCCTTTAGGCTAAGCGGAAATTCGTGAAGGCGGTAATTATATAGTATAATATTATATTATTTGACATAGGTATGTAATGACAATGTTTTAACAATTAGACAATTAATTAAGTAATTTATTTATTTATTCCAACAAAATATTAATATTTTATTTTTATTCTTGGCAACCTTGTCTTGCCTTGTCGGCTTTGTTTGGGTACTGGGTGATAAAGCCTGCAAAAACTTTTATCTTATTTTTATTGGATGAATCTGATTTCAATTTCAACTGAAGTTGCATAATTAATTAAATTACAAAAAAAAACGTTAGTTTTGTACAAATTACAATTTTTAAAAAACGCTTCGAAACCAAAAAGTTCATAGGTGTGTCAGGGGCTTAAAACAGTGTTATAAATCGCGTTGAGCTACACGATATTGATTTAACCCTTATCTCGAGCGCCATACTATCGATAATTCAACGCAACGTTTGATTGATGACGTTTTTAAAGCGTTTACCGCGCTTCATTTGCGTCGGTAATGCGGTTAATAGTTTGTACCACGTAATTTGGTAATATTCCGAAATGCAGTTACGCTATAATCTATTTGTTGATCGATGGAATTGAATTACGTTCCGTTCTGGTTGTAATTTTATTGTAAGCGACATCGCGTGGAATTAAGGCAAGTTTATTTTTGTTTTTAGCATGAAAACGCATTTACATACCCGGATGAAATGTTGCCTTTATGTTAGAGCGGCATATAATCTATTAATCTGCTAAATTTTATTAATATCCGTTCTGTCATTTTCAAATGACACTTACAAAAAGATACAGACAAAATAAGAAATATCAGGTTATTTGTTAAATACAAATAACCTGACCTTTCTTATTATGTCCTGATATTGTACAGTTTTATTATGTAATTCAGACGTCGGTTGTTCAGAACTAAAGCTTGGGCGCGACCGCTTGTTAATATAAAATCAATTCTACGTAATAATGCAGCGAAGTAAATTGGAAAAATTTAAATATGGAATATCGAGTCGCTTAATTTGTTTTTATTCTAAAATGAAATCTTTTTCGACTCTTATTCATATGTTGATATGAATCGTTACTGACGCAAAAAGGTTTCTCCCGCTATTTGTCTGTCTAGAGAAACATGAAATTAATAGAACGAAATCTTGATAGAATAGATTAAAAAGCAAATCATTTTTTGTAATTTCGATATAAATTATTTAATTAATAATATAATATTAATTTTACAAGTTACTTAACACACACACACGAGTTACTTAACACATACGCATGCACACACCCGCTGACATACATTCAAACGCGCGCACGCACATATACACTGTTCTGGTGCCGGCAAATCAAGTTGGTTTTCAATTTTTTTTTTATTTTTTTTTTATATTTGCTTTCACACCTCGTCACGCCTATACTTTGGCTGCAGCAAGTAAGTAAGTTGTATAATCCAGGTCCGTTAAGAACTTGTTACATTTAAACAATAATCATTAAAAAATCTAATAAGAAAAATGTTGCAGAAATTTAAGTAGCATTTTAATGTATGATATATAAAATCACGCATTTCAGAGGATAGTCAAAATGTTCTAAAGTTCGCAATATAATAAATAAAGCTGCGGATTTATTTCCTAATAGAACTAAACCAAACGAGTATTTACAGAGCCATGTAACAACGATATAAAAGAAATGTTAAAGTTTTGGGCTGTCCGTGCGTCTGACAGTTAAATTGCGAAAGTTAATGCATAAATAAATGGTAACAATATAGGCTGTAGGGTCAGGGCGGCTGTGAGCTCTGTAACAATGGCGTCTATTCAACGCCCGTCAGATTAAGGGTTCGTTTCCAGGGATATATTGCAGCATAAAAGTTAAAAATTTGGTCGTATAATTTTAAGTAGAAGATATAAATACCCACACAAGGAACTGCTGTATACAATCGAACGAGTTTATGGCCGGTTGCCTTTGTGACGCTAACCCACCCTGGGAATGCTTTAAAGACGCAATTACGTGCTTGATTATATGGGCATAACAGACATTATCTTAGTCATATACTAAGGATTTTTATATTTTATATATTTTCTATGTTAAACATACGGTGGTTTTGTAGCTGTTTCATTATATTTCATACGTTGTTAATAGCATCCGCTGAACTGGAAAAACCACTTTAATCACCGCTGCAGAATGTAACGTCAAATAATACTTGTTGTTGACGTGTGTCTGGGAGGACCTCTCGAGGGAACGAAGGAAATACGTTCGCGAGAAGAAAATACTACATTTGTTTCTGAAATTATTTATAAGAGGGAGGTAGATAAAACCTGAGACATTTTCGGCACATTTATTAAAAGCGTTTTGTTTTGTTCTGTTCATATTTTTTTAACCCATTTTTTGTTACGCCGGAGCTTCTATTCGTTGTATCAAAAATGCCTGCTAATAAAATTAGTAAAATATTTTGTATTCATATTTTTTAAAACAAAGTAATTCACAATTTTATACGCATAAAAATATTTTGGCGAAGTTCAAGACTTTTTTGTTGAAATTGCGTAGGTGTTTTAAATGAGTACAACATGTGAGAAAAATTAATAAAAACATATCTCTATGACAAAATGGTACAAGCTGTAAGAGCACAACATTTTTTGTCCCAAATTGTTTTTTCTACATGATGTGCTGTACCTGATATAAATGGAAAAAAAAAAAATCTTTTTAAAACGCAATGCGGTAATTTCGTACGACCCGCTGATAGACCACTTACAATTCCAGCTCCTGAAACTATTATCCAATTTGCTTACAGAAGTGTCCAACGCAAAGGACTTGAACAATTGTAGTCTATCCATTATCCCTGGATGCCAGGGCCTAAACAATAAGGACAATGGCGAGGCCCGCCTCGTTGATACGAGAATTACATTATTGTCATCAGCCTATGTAGCATTTGCGTGTTTACATTGTTTTGATGTCTTAGCTTGTCAGTGGCAGCTAAAATAATGTCTGGACGTACTCTGACAATTTAGTCAGAGCGTTTGATCCTGGATCGAAATTGAAGTCCCTTTCATCTTCAAACGGACACGAGTTGTATAACCGGTACATAATAAATACGGTTTAAACTAAAGTATGTTTAAATAATCAATGCCAGCTTCGAGGTAGATCTAATATTCATATACAAATAAAGTTGTAACAATTAAGGGATGAGGGCCTGGTGACCTAGTACAAATGAATTTAATCAAACAATTCACAAACATCTCTTTAACATTTCATATAAGGATATAAATTACAAAATGAATTGTAGAAAGTTCGTGCGAGCGTGGATTGGAACACGTGTTCAGAGCTCACTATTCACAAGCCACAGATAAGACTAATTGTTTTGAGGACAAGTCGGAAGAGTTCGCAGCAGCTGGTAAGATTTAAGTTTACAACTACTGAACGACTACCTCAAAAACCGATGGTGCAATTGAGACCCAGATGTGAATCACCAGGTGGTAATGTATTCACTAAAAGTTACTCTGTGATGCGGATTTTGGGCCACCGTCAACGGTGAATGCTACAGACCGATGATAACCTTCCTTTGGTTCAAATTGAACGATATGACAGTAACAGCCTGTTAATGTCCCACTGCTGGGCTAAGGCCTCCTCTCCCTTTTGAGGAGAAGGTTTGGAGCTTATTCCACCACGCTGCTCCAATGCGGGTTGGTAGAATACACATGTGGCAGAATTTCAATGAAATTAGACACATGCAGGTTTCCTCACGATGTTTTCTTCACCGTTAAGCGCGAGATGAATTATAAACACAAATTAAGCACATGAAAATTCAGTGGTGCTTGCCCGGGTTTGAACCCACGATCATCGGTTAAGATTCACGCGTTCTTACCATTAGGCCATCTTAGCTTCCAACGAACGATATGAACATAGACAAAATGTAGTTCCCGCATGGCGAGGTGACACGTATTGGACGCCGCTATAGACCTCTTGAATGAATGCACGAATGAACCATGCTTCCGTGCCGTAGTGGAAAGCCGCGGCGAACGTTTGAACGTTATATTCCATATGTAATGGCATTCATGAGCTTTTTTTTAAAAAAATGGAACACCTATTTCAATATCGACCTGCTATTTTTTAAAATCTTTTAGAACAATTATCGTTAATAATGTCTATCAAGTAATCATATAGAAATGTTGCTCGCCAGCTCCCTAACTATCGGCTGCGATAAAAATGGAATATTTATTGTGATTACGACTTTGTTTGTCAATTAGCAAGCGAGTCTTCCCTTTCAATAATCCCATTAGGGGTCACGTTGTGTACGCTCTTCGGAAAACCTAACTATATGTCATTCATAGCTCTTGAATAACGGCAATTTCTTACTTATGATGCGCATTAAGATAATGAAGAATACAAGAGATAACTATCGAGTTGTTTTCTCATACTCGTAGTAGAATAGTATTATTTTTCAGTATTGAAATGATTACTTAATGATATTGTAAATGAGAGAGTGAGTTTATTTGACTGTTATGCTTTAACGTCTTAACTAAAACGATTATCAAGAAACTTTGCATGCATCAGAGGTACAGAAATGGACATATGGGACCTAACACCTCGTGTTACACGCAAGCGAAGCCGCGGGCGAAAATTCTTAAAAACCTCTAGCGATTGGTATTAAAAAAAGTCATTAGCAATCACGTGAATTACCCATTGTGCGATCAACCATTTTATCTAAATTGTTATACTTACAATCTATAAAATGTATGTAGGATAATTTAATTTCTGATTATAAGTCTTATATATATGTACTTACCGCTCTCGGAGACCGATGAGGGCGACCGCTCGGCCGTGGACACGCCGGAGGAGGATTCTAAGGATGAGAGGGAGTCCGCTCTCGTCGCGTGTGCGTGCATCATCGCGCTCTCGGAGAGTGAACGCGTCACGTCTCGACTCGCCCTCAGCTGTGCTAGTCGCCGCCGCAGGTAGCGCTGTTCCCTTGCTAACTGTTCTTTATGACTCGAATGCCTTTTTTCCCGTTCTTCCAGGCTCTGTAACGATAGAAAAAAATGTGAACAACAAGCCTTGAAATTGAAGAATATTATCAACGTGAAGAGAACAATTTCATACTATATTCTGGAACTGGTGTTTCCACAGTACCTGCTCAGATAGACTTACATAAAGTCGCTTGCGTTTATTACTGTGGTTGGGTGGTCGAGGCGCGAAAGTGGAACGAACATGTTTCATGTTCACATTAATTAATAACGCGGATAAATAAGGATTATTAATAAGAAATATTACAAGTATTTCGACTTGCTGTTCAGTTCGAAGCTTGAAAGTTCATTAATGACTAACGGGTAAAGATTTACCAGCCGGAAAAGAATAGTAGATTTAAATATCCCACAGCTGGACAAGGGTCAAATCAATAAGAGATGGTTAAGAGCTTATTCACCATGCTTCTCTAATGCGGGCTGGTGGGTATACACGTGGAACTTCATCAGACACATGCGTTCAGACGACGCATTCCTAAACCATGGAGCACTAAATTAAAAATTCAGTTGACCATTCGAACCGAATTCCGTTATGATCAACGTTTTCATCATCATCATCATGGCTCATCCATTGAGCCAACTCAGCTTAAAGCTAAATTATAATCACCATTTTCGATCTTCGAATTAAACTAATATAAAGGCAGTATAGCCTTCATAAATATAGTAATTCGGTCGGAATTCAATTTTAATCTAGAATTACACGCCGGCTTCAAGTACCGTGTAATTTAATGTATTTGTGTAAGACTTTTGGTGTTAATATTTCGTGTTTATTCATGAACAATTAATTAATTAATATTAATCAATATATTACTTTAATTAAACACTCGCTTAATTGTATGGATAAATGATTACGGTTACTTTCTAAGTTAAATAAATATTATTTTATCGATTTAGATATTAGATAAAGAACAAATGTTTTTTCGTTGAAAAATTTGCAGTCATATAATAAAAAGATTAAAGCAACTCAATCTTTTATGATTTCTCGACTAAACAGCTAAATCGATTTTGATATTATCCAATATGAAGATAGCTTCGATATTGGAGAAGGATAGCATACCTTTTAAAACATCTACCCGATAAGAATTTTATAACGGATAACGTGATCAACGAAGCTGATACAAACATCATAGCGTATTAAATATGTTGAATGACATAAAATCTTTAGATAAATGCTGTTGATACTTAGGCTTCAGTTTGATTAGCAGTTTTTTATGGCGTATCTGTGTTGTTTCTCTTATATTATGCAGGCACAGTAAAAGGCGGAATGCGGTAGGAAATAAATCAAATAAAACAAGAGACAGCTACCGGAATCGTGTTTTGTGATAAATCATTGCTAGCTTTAAGCTTAGTTTAATATTTGCCTGTCTGAGCAACATCCGCCCAACAGATACCCCACACATATATGATTCGTATACTTAGGCACGTACACGGTTTATACAAAGATTATAAGATTAAAAATTGAAATTTTTGCCCAGACTTTATATAGTTTACTATACTTCCATTCGTCTAACATTTATTTCCAAATATATTATTCGTTTATTGCAAATACGTAGTTATGTTTCTATGAATAAGTTTTTCCACTTGTTTTCATATCGAGAACATGTTTTTATACACAGACAACGCGTATCGAGTTTTTATTTAATATTCCACGATAAAAATTCGACGGCAGACGTTGTATTTATATGCAAAAAAGCAAAAAATGAAAGCGTCGATGGCGCCCATCACATGAGGAGATTAAATTCATTTTTTTTTCACGCGACCGACGGCCGATGACTCCGGGATGAGGGCGTGAAATACAATTATAAATGTTTGCTGCTAAAAAGCATCGAAGTTTAGCCGGCTAGTATGAATTTGTAATCCCGAAACTCATTCGCGTTTAGCCGGTTAAATCTGTCGGTATGTGTTATTCCATGAGGATTAGCTCGGCTTTGTTAATCAAAAGGAGAAAATCTGGTAAAATTATGTGTACTTACGCCATTTGATACTCATGGAAAACATTTATTTTTAATATTTGAAATAGTTAAGACATTTTTACTGTAAAATGAACACCTTTTTAGTGCCTTAAACAAAAACTTAAAAAGTTACCGCTATCTCTTCAATGAAAATCTAATTAGAACGATATGACATAACTTTGATAAACTTGGTAGATAGGTAGATAGGCTTTGTGTAACTTCATCTACCTAGCAAATGCTCATTAGTTATTCTACCATCGAATTACAGAACTTAGTAATTCCAGGTTGAATGAGCCAGTGTACGGTACAAGGGTCAGAAAAACTTCCCCCTATACCGCTAATGTTTGCTTACAGTGCCATTGGGCTCTGGTGACCCATTTGATTGTCCACATATCTTTTAGAAATACTTGTACATATTGATAAAAAACACCGGTAAGTACTTAGATTTTATATCCCATTAATTCAACAAAACATAGTCAACATGTTTTTCTCAATAAAAATGATAAAAGCAGGTAGGGTTCGACAGTTTCCTCAATCTTTCAGCACATCGAGGCGCTTGATATATTGTTAATGCGCTAGACAATTTGATAAAATATGTTATATATAGGGCAATTTGGTTGTGACACCCCTATTTGGCCGAACATTAGAAAAAAAATGGCCTTTATACATATTAAGGTATAAGTCGTAAAATCGTTGTAAATTTAATCGATTTTAAAGATAAATGTTATGAAAAACATATCAATTTTTATTGTGATGGGTAGGAGGATTAAGTCACTATGTTGTAAGTATCTATAAATAAAAAATACTACCGTACCGTAACAGCCTGTATATGTCTCACTGCTGGGCTAAAGGCCTCCTCTCCTCTTTTTGAGGAGAAGGTTCAAAAAATACTAATATTATATTAATATTTTTTTTTCAGCCTTTTGCCGTCCACTGCTGGACGAAAGCCTCCCCCATAGAACGCCAACCATCCCGATCTTGGGCAGTCCGCATCCATCCCGAACCTGCCACCTTTTTTAAATTATCGGCCCATCTTGTCACAGGGCGTCCTATACTACGTTTGCTTAAGCGTGGTCTCCGCTCTAACACGTGTCGGCTCCATCGGCCATCAATGCGCCTGGAGACATGACCAGCCCACTTCCACTTCAGCGAGCTAATTCTACGCGCGATGTCGGTGACTTTAGTTCTCTGGCGAATGTCCTCATTTTCGATTCTATCTGCCAGAGAACCCCCAAGCATCGCGCGTTCCATTGCTCGCTGAACGATTTTAAATTTGTGGACCAGTCCCACGGTAAGTGTCAACGTTTCGGCACCGTAAGTCATTACAGGTAGGACGCACTGATTGAAGACCCTGGTCTTAAGCGACTGTGGGATCAACGATTCAAAAATATGACGTAACCTCCCGAATGCCGCCCAGCCCAAACGTATTCTTCTTTTAGCCTCCTTCTCAAAGTTGTGCCGGCCAAGTTGTATAGTTTAGCCCAGGTAGATATATTCCTGCACAACTTCAAGTGGAGAGCCATTTACGACTATTAAAGTTACTATTAAAGTTGCTAAGTCGAATTTATGATATAAATCTGGTAACACATTTTATTGTCTTAATTTTTAGTCTGTATTGTATTTTGCGTAACTTTGTTTTAATTGTTTAATTATTTTATGTATCTTAATTATCATGTTATAATTATCAACTCAAGTGCTTCAGATTATACAAAAGGTAAATAAATATAAAAAAAAGAATTACATTGAGTTATCAAATTATTTCTCTGCTTATAATTTCAGTTAAAGTTAAAAAAGTAAGTTAAAAAGCAATAATAAGCTAAAGTAAGCAAAAACGAAATCAAACTGTACATAGATAACTATTTCATTCAAGACAAATCGTCTCCAATTCAAAGGTCAACGAATCAACGAACAGGAATGACGAATCGATAACGCATCAATGCAAAAAGTATCTCGTGTGCAATCGCCCTTGGGGGTGGGGCCCGAGGGGGACAGGGTGGCCACATCACGATATCGCCGGGGGTCCACAGATGAAATATCCTCTCATAAATCTGCCACGGCTCACCGCCATGGCCTATCCTCTGTCTCTATTTTGTCCTACTTCGAAAATTATTTCGAGGCAGCCATGAAAAAATAATGTCCCTCATTTATCATCTAATGGTCACGTATATTCACGTATGTATAATATATCATAATAATATCGGAGAAATCACTGAATATAGGATATGAGTAATGTGTTAAAAGAATTTGATTCAGCCATTAAGATACCCCAATGTGATTTCATATCCGATATATCCTTGGGCTCTGATTCACGAGGTCCTGGCTTCAAATCCCAGGTCAGTGATAAGTTATTGTGTTTTCTGTCAAAGATTCTCCGTAGTAGCTCGGAGTCTGGAAGTTAGAAGTGTGTACACTCCCGTGCCTCGGAAAGCACGTCGTCGGTCCTGCAATTGAACTCTTTCCGGTCGCGTCGGATTACCGTCCCATCGGATTATGAAAGTCTCATCCTGAGATAACCGGATTCAAACACACGTAAACAAACTCTTTAGGTATATGTTTTAATATTAGGCAGTAAATAATTAATTTATACCATACATAAGTCTAATGAAGTTTGACTTCGCTCAAATACAACATGTACTTGTCTTTATTAAATCAAATTCTGTAATAATAATTGTATTTAAACAATGCAGTGGTTTATTTGCTTATTGTGTATATTATTGATTGAAATATCACTCAGACAAATAGAAACTTACCAAAGGCGCGCCAATAAATGTTTCATAACAAAAAAACATTTCACCAACAACTTGTTTATTGAAATCAAACAGTTAAAATTATATGGAAATTCGCGATGAATTTTAAACAATCTATTTCAAGATCGTGATTTAATTGATTATGAAGTTTTTTAATTTGCATCGGAAATGTCTTCCGCGGACTCTTTGAAGTGTGTTGGTTTATGAGCGAACTTTCAATTGTCTCGACGTGTTTTTCAATCAGATGTTTGTATACAATTTTGAGTTTGTATTATTTCTTGAATACATTTGAATGGTATAAAACAGATCAGATACAATGGCATATCAAAAATATAAACTTACCAAGTGGTTTTTCATTTTAAATTTAAGGCAAATATTTTGTTATATAATGTTTTCCAATCAAAGTGTAGGTATATTATTAATATAATATAAAGGTATATTACTCTTGGATGGAAGAGAGACAATATTTGAAAAAAACTACAAATATAAAATTCTCTTTACGAACTAGATATTTATTATGTGGGTATTTTAATGTTTCAGATAAAGGTAGGTAGAGAGACCGATCGACAAGTGTAGCATACCCTTGGGCTAAACCCTACCATAGAAACAAATCGGGTCATACCCAATGAATACCATAACATAAATGTAATTTTACCAGAAAAAATCTTCATTGCGAAATATTTGAAATATAGGTATCAGTGGGCCGCGTAAATGGATATCCGAGCGATAAGAGATTTCTTTAGAGCATTACTTAATGATAGTCTGACACGTTCTAGAATATTCCATTCCACTATTAACAATACTGAAACTGATACAAATTTCAAAAATGTCATTTCATGTTATGTAAGAAACAAAATTACCGAACGTCTCGTAATTGCCTCGTTACGAAGTCTTGCTGAAGACGTAATGGTTTTATCCTTGTGTTCAAAATGTTCACAGAGTGTGTCTATATAATAAAATGGGTATGCATACATATGTATATGTAAATGAAAATGCAAGCTGAATGTGTGCTGCCGAGTTGTGTTCCAAATATTCTCCTCAAGAGGGGAGGATACATATACCCAGCACTGGAGCATATACAGATTTTAGACTTTTAATTACTTTTCTTTGTTGTATATATAATATTGATTTTTGGTGGTATGTATGTATGTCTAAATTTTTGTTGTATATATTTACACGGCAATCTGATCGCAAACTAAGCAGAGCTATGGAAATCAGACAACTGATATACTATACTTATAAAGATACCCAGACTCAGGACAAACAGACATGTTCATGCACACAAATGTCTGTCCTGGGTGGGAATCGAACCCACAACCTACGGCGTGAAAGGCAAGTATCTACCAACCACGCCAACTGGCCCGTCGAATCATTTTACATTACAATATATCCTATATAGAAGCTAGCTTGAATCCCAAAGGACATGGTAATTTTAACACCTGCCCTCCTCCCCTAACGCGTGCGAAGCCGCGGACGAATTCTAGTATTAAATAAATATAAATAAATGCACTTCACATAACGGATAAATTACTCAAAAACACAAACAAATGTTGCAATTTTCCAAAACATTCAGCAGTGGCGCGGGTTGCGGACGTCGTTACGTTTTTATGGGCGATAACTTTCGTTCGGACCCTCAGAACTGAGAGTATCATGGAAGTGGCATGTGTGAATTTGGCGTGACATATATTCAATGATTTACATTTAAAAACGATTTCGTGCAGCTGCGGTCCAGTTATGAGTATTGCGGTGTAACAATTTTCTTGAAAAACATAACTCAGTGCCCAGAATAAATCAATCGTAACATTTTTGATTTTGATCGACAGTGATTATTACCATTTCTACTTGAACATGAATCTCTCAGATCAAAACTTATCCCGAGCTATATGTGAAAACAAAAATAAATTTAGCGTCGACATCACGAGATGGCTTCTCAAAATGTCCTTTTTAAAATTCATCAAATTTTTGCTTAATTATTCCTAATAAAAGTTGTTTAGCGTGTCTTTAGTTCAATATTGCTTTATCTCTTTCTCTCGCCATTAAATTGACATTTGAAAGTAGAAGACAGAGCATTGTTTAACTAATGACATTCTGAACAATATTTATACATCAAAGCTGTTGATGTCACTTACATAATATGAGAAGTAATAAAAAATTATGTGTTTTTTTAATGTTGATAGGCGGACGTGTCCACTTGGTGGTAAGTGGTCACCACCACCCATAGACATTGGCACTGTAAGAAATATTAACCATACCTCACATCGCCAATGCGCCACCAACCTTGGGAACTAATCTTTACTAAATATATGTAACAAATCGTTATTATTATTTCAAAAGATCGTAAATAAAAATTGGTAGTTTATAGGATACATAAAAAATGAATATTTTATTTTATTAGCATGATATATTTTATCTATTTGTGTTTCCATGGTAACTAAAAGTATTAAAGCATTCATAAATAAAAAAATATCACACGATTTTTTTCAGTTTCAAATTGGGAGTTCATTTTTGCAAGCGATTGTTTGCACACACAGGAGCGATATATCATTATTGTGACAAAAGTAAACAATTATTTGTAATAAAAATATAAATATATATCTACATAAAACATTAAGTAGCGCCACATTTAATATATACGGAAACAAAAAGATCTAACGCACAAATACAAGTGTCCGTACTATAAGTAACCATATTTACCATTATCGGGAACTGCACTTACAATCGGGGAAAACAGCTGCAGTGTAAAAAAAATTTTTTTTTAACGCGACGATTCTGTGTAACGATTAAATGAAACGTTACCGACTCTAATAAAAATGTTCTCCCTTCTATTGAGTGTGAAAGTGACTAAATATTTTAATAATCTACTTGGTAAGGTTTTGTGCTTGTCTGGGTAAGTTCCACCCACTCATCAGGTCTACCGCAAACTGCGGAATAAAAATAAGTATTGTTGCATTCCGGTCTGAAGAGTGAGCTAGTGTAAAATTTCATGAATGAGTTTCAAAGATGTTTCTCGTCAAAAAGTTTTATTTATATTTGAATATTAAAAATACACACCGAAATATTATTAACCACAAGCGTTATCTTAACGTTACAAGACATAAAAAAATCAATGTCATTTCATCCCTACGCGACATTTCATTCCTAGTTTGTTTGTAATAAAAAAAGTTTTCGCGTTAAAAACTTACTAACGAATCTTAAACAACATTCAGATGGGTAATCCAAACTTGTTTGTTTTATAGCTGCTTGAAATTCTATTATTCGTAATTCAAAACTTCGTGAGACAACCCACAGATAACAAATTGTTATAGGATAAAAATAATTTGACACAGATTAATATTTAGGCTGAAGCATTTATTGTAAGTGACATAATTTTGTATCTATAATTAAAATTATTGTAATTTTATTGAGTTTCTAATAAAGCCTTTACCAAAACCCAGTGTCGGATTTACATATTTTCAAATGCAATACATTCTTTTGCTACACCCATACAAAAAAGTTTTATTTAATATCTCAAATTTATAATCACTGATCTCTGCCACTAAATGAACCACCGGCCATAATGAATAGACAAAATAATCGCTTCGTATTTACAGTAATAGATAAGAAATATAAAGAAAAAATATATACATTTTTTTTTTATAGAATAGGAAGGCGGACGAGCATATGGGCCACCTGATGGTAAGTGGTCACCAACGCTCTTAGACATTGGCATTGTAAGAAATGTCAACCATCGCTTACATATCCAATGCGCCACCAACCTTGGGAACTAAGATTTTATGTCCCTTGTGCCTGTAATTACACTGGCTCACTCACCCTTCAAACCGGAACACAACAATATCAAGTATTGCTGTTTTGCGGTAGAATATCTGATGAGTGGGTGGTACCTACCCAGACGAGCTTGCACAAAGCCCTACCACCAGTAACAAAGCCCTACCACCAGTAAATTTTAATCTAGAAAACAAAAATTTACTTTAATAGATTTTTTAGTCAGCAAAACTAAGTGTGAAAATTTTCAGCTCTCGATTGAGTAGGTATTGTTTTTTGGTTTAATCCACTAATAGTTAAATGTTGGAGTTTAATAAAATACAAGTAAGCCCTGAAAAATACACCCAGTTCATCGAAGTTACAGATAAAAATTGAAGCCTATATCTATAGTAAAAATTGGACTCAATATGTTTTAAAAACATAACCGAATACGAAGCGTTGTTTTAAAACTAGAAACAAATCGAAACCCAGCAGCCGGCTCGCGGAAACTTCACTCGATAGAATTTTCTGTTTATTCAGCTAACGAAAATCATTTACGACATCCCATCTCTTCAAAACATTCTGAGGCTATTTGCATGCACGATTCGAGCGACACAATGCAGCTGGAAAACGGAATGGATTGCCAATAGGAATCAACGTCTCAGAGTTGTCGACGATTGAAATTGAAGTGACGCTGTGCAGTTTGTGCAAATTTTGTATTGTTTAATACGAGAAAGAAGATATTATACACAGAGGTTTCTAGTTGTATGATATTTGGAGTTAGACGCCATCATACTTTTTTTAATAATAAAAACCGCTCGATGTTTCGACATAGTTGCACGTGACGTGGTCACGTGTTGACTTTCCTTTGACTAAAAAAGGTATGGCCGTGGTTGAAAGCCGACTTTGATATATAAAAGAGTTTTAATATTGTTCATAGCACCAGATTTCGAGCGATCAAGTTAGATTTTTCAGATATCGTACTTTAAAAATGTAAAATTGTGAAAAATACCTTTTTCATTTAATTGCTGATGAAAATAATATTTTAATGAAGATATTACTTACTGAATAACTACAACAAATATTAATAAAACGAAATAATAATAAAAGATGACAATTTGCTACTAATTAGATAATGTCGTATTGCTACATGAATATTGAACAAACATCGATATTAATAGATAAGTCTTTATAGTTTTGTAACTGTTGGCGGTTATTCTAAGGAACGACACTAAACCGATTCACGCCTCATCTAACGAGCGGGTCCAAAATTTATTATCTACTTCGCGAATCGTCATAAATTCACACGGATAGCTATCGTACGTACATCGTAAACATTCAACGGACCTATTCTGGTTACTATCGATTAAAATCGATATTTTACGATTGATTGATAATCGATATTTTACGAGGTTTGATCTTATTCCATTACGTTTACAGTACTTCAAATAATATTGACGTCAGCGATCTCTTGGACAGTAATACTTGCATTTGATAATCAATTTACGATTATGATTAAACAAAACTGTATAGTCTGTGAAAAATAATTTTGACGATGGAATTTTAATTTTTCAAATTTCGAATAGCAATTAATTTAAGATTTCACCGTCTCAGAAATTTATTGGAAGAATCGGTGAGCATTGTGAGTTGACCTTACAATACAAGACTCATCAGATGCTTGCGATAAATTGTAACCAATGGCTTGTACATGATACAGAAAAAGGCAATATCGACAAAACATTTGTTGACAAATCTATATAGATAAGCAAACATTTTATCAAGGACGGAGCGAGTTTGCGTAATCTTCGAACTCTTAGAACTGTTGTATTAAAATAGACTCGTAACTGGGTAATGTGTATTAACAACATTAAACATTAATCAGTATTGTTTTCGACGTCAAAAGTCAACAACGTTTGTTTTTAAAGACTTAATCGAGTTAACAATTGAGTGTAAGTTTTGTTCTAGAATGTTTTCCTAATTAGCTAGCCACCAAGGAGGCGTAATATATTTTACATGCAAATAGTTTGATGTGCGTCTATTTGAACTGAAGCTGAATTATAAGTGTTGAAAGTGTTAACTGTCAATATTAAACTTGTATCTTGTTGTATTAAGATGTAGTGTTTTTCCTTATATTTCTTGCCTTTGTGCATTTAAGTAGACTCTAGGTGTCCCACCACAGCACACCACAGACGAGAATGAGAATAGTCTCCTAAAATTTTAGTTCTTTTTGCGAACCGGAGGTTGATTTTCGAATTAAATTTTTCATTCAATAAGGAAGTTTTATGCTTTTATTTTAATTTCGAAGATCAAGAGAAAATAACAATTGACAGTTAATTTTAATGTTACTTAGCGAGTGATTAGATAAACAATGTTGTGTCTTCTTCTTTCTAATGTGAAATCAATAATGACAGAAAGAGCGAAATCATTATTTACTTAACGGCAACGTTTAAAAATAAGGTTGCATGTTTATATACAACAAAATTTACAAAACCTGTTTAACATTATAGATGAATGTATTGTGTGGTATAAATTCCGAGTAAACTTTGTCGATACGATAAAAATAGTTTGTTCATCAATCGGCTTACGTAAATCTCTGAAGGTAAATAGTATATAATACAATTTTGCGTTCAGAAACCAGGAGATACGTTCAAGAAAGATTTTTTTTATCAGTATCACTTTATCTCAATGAGAAAAAAATCCAAATTTTAATAAAGTTGAAAAAGTAATCTATCTTTTATTATTAGCATTGCAATTTATATAATTAAAAAGGCCATATACAGTTGTGTTTATCATATGTACGTACACGTATGTAAAGAACATGCTCAAAGTATTATAACCGTTATAAAGTCTTATGTTAATCTAACGATATGACTAATGTCATCAAAAATAACAATTATTATCACTATGAAACTAAACATGGCTGTTATTTATAACGATCAACGCGTAACTATAGTTTGCAGCTCGAACGAGCCTTCCGGGCTGTCTTTTAATAATTCATACAAGACACCAAGAATAGAATCACCATATACAACTGGATTGGACCACAAACGCATTTATAGTTCAACATTGAATCTTACAAACGAAGCCTTAAGATATATTTTCCAATAGAAGTGTATTGAAGTAAATTTATGTATTGATATATTCCCAGTATGATAGTAGAAGTTGTCACTATCGGTAATAGGATTATTGCTGGCGATGGAAAACGAAGTGCATTTGAAAACATAATTCTGTGATGTTTATTTATATGGACGTTACTACGAGTGGAAGGGATTTTGTGTCAAAATAAATAATTTGTTATAGTATATCTTTGGATTACAACTATATTTACTGTTATACCGGAGTTATTAGGAGGCTCCTGTTCTGAAAGTATATGAACAATAATGTTTAAGCTGCCGTTGCTTATCTATGATAAAATTTATTAATATTAATTTGGTATTTTGAACCCGAGTACTATATAATTGAGGAGTGTTGGCTTTTAATGGTAGGTGCTTGTTATTGCTGTTTATTTTTATTTATTTATTTATAGAACAGGAAGGTGGACGAGCATATGGGCCACCTGATAGTAAGTGGTCACCAACGCCTATAGACATTGGCATTGTAAGAAATGTTAACCATCGCTTACATCACCAATGCGCCACCAACCCTGGGAACTAAGATGTTATGTCCCTTGTGCCTGTAATTACACTGGCTCACTTACCCTTCAAACCAGAACACAACAATACCAAGTACTGCTGTTTTGCGGTAAAATATGTGATGAGTGGGTGGTACCTACCCAGACGAGCTTGCACAAAGCCCTACCACCAGTAAACTGCTGTTTGTTGTAACAGATATTATACGGCTATGTATTAAACTGACGTTTCGTTGTAAAGATTATCAGTGTCACTAATGTGATATATATTTGATGATGTTTGCAATACATAAGAGCAGAAGCGATCTAGTTGTGATTATATTGTGATTCGTATACATTATTTTTTCAATGAAAAAAAAATCAGAAAAACGTGACCAAAAAATACAAAGATACAAACGTAAGGAAAAATCCTATGCTATGATGATTATGTATTGTTATTTATGTACTCTATTGTAATTTCGTCTCTTTCACACGCGTGCGGTTTGAAAGGGAGGCCAGAAACCATCGATTGATTTTGAATAGGCCCTGATTACAGTAATTTTTACACGTGGAGCTATTTCGTACGCAAACTCTCAGCCGCAACACCAGCCTTGACTTAATTCCATTCGATTTTTGAATTTATTACTTTTATTTATTGCTTTCATTCGGTTATAAATGATGAGAATGATCTAGAAAGGTTATATGTAAAAATATAATATATATATATTTAGATACTACAACTATGTGTAATTATACACTTCAGTAACAGCCTTTGAATGTCCCACTGCTGGGCTAAGGCTTTCTCTCCCTTTTGAGGAGAAGGTTTTGGAGCTTATTATGCACTTTCAAACAGTTATTATATATTTTCATTTATAATATAACAATATTTTACTTAATTACTTTTATCCACTTTAATTTTACTTCCACATTTCCGATAACAACTACGCTGACATTTAAAACTAATTTTGCGATTCCATAACCTTAGTTCATTGTCGAACTTTGTTCCCTTAAAGCTCTTATGAATAGGCTATATGGGGAATTTCTCTGTAAAAATTTTAAACGAAAATACTTGAAATTGTGACTTAATAACTTCAAAATTAATTATGAATCAAAATGAAGACTTAGAATTAAATATAAAAACTATAGAATCATTTTTTATCAAGTTATATTTTAGATTGAATAGCGGGTTTTCTAATAATATCTACACGAACGATGATTCCAATTTGTTCTATTCTATGAAGCTAGCATCGCTGGTTTTCTATAGCATTCAATCAATACCTTTCATCAATAGACATATCAATCGGCTGGTCGTTTGCGTCCTATAAAAGCAATTATGCACTTTGTTAATTATTACTAGGAATTTATGTCTCCAACAAATCCTATTCAATATATCTTTTACAACCATATTCATATATCTTCGGTATATTTAAAACTATAAGAGTACCATTGGATTACCATTAATATTTCTATATTTGGTTTATCGCGAAAAAAATATAATGATTAATACTACTATTACATGGAATATCAAACTTTCTTATAGCATACATGAAGCAAAACAATGCTTTAAAAGCGGACAGCATATCGAAAAATAACTTGGAATATAATATAATTACAATTATTTACTAAATTGTCTAAAATAGCTATCAATAAATATGTTTTCAATGTTACGTTCTTATAACTTTTTATGGAGTCAGGTTAGATTTAGATAAAATAAAGACGGTGAATGGTACTTTGGAATACTACTTACAAATATTTATATTTGTAATTTAGCCGTTTTGAAGATTACTCCGGACAAAAAGACGAAAATAAAAATTATGGTGGTATTGGTTTTCGTAACTTTCAAATAGCCATATAAGCTAAAAAAGGCAATTGAAATCACAGCCATTGTGACTTTAATTTATTTGTATAAAATTTTGAAAATCAATACATTTTCCTCTTTTTATTCGAGCTTTTTATTCCAGTGCTCTTTATTTCAGTAAGAGTCCATGATCAGAGTGCGAGCCAGTGCTTCTCAGCATCCATTAATTGTAGCTTTCACCTCTGTAGTCAATGCCAAGCCCTCTTATTAATCACTGGCATAATTAACCTTCAGATCCTCTCGTGTATAGTTACCCGACCTCTGGCCGCAATAAATATCATCCCTTACTAATTAGAAGGAAAAAGTAACGATTTCTCATTGGAACTCGGTTCGGTCTCGGATTTTCTACATTTTTCTACGACGCGGTCCCACGTTATTAATTAGTGGCGATTTTAGAGTTAGTTTAGTTTACGGTGTTTGGGGGAAAACGGATAGATTTTGTTTAATGTTTGAAAAAGCGAAGGCAGCAGCCAAATGGACCATGTAAGTGGTCACAACCCTTTATAGACATTGGAGTTGAAAAAAAAATTACCATTCCTTACATTTTTAAGGCGCCAACAACCTTGGGAACTAAGATGTTATTTCGCTAGTACCTGTAGTTACACTGGCTCACTCATCCTGTAACCGGAACACAACAATACCAAGTATTTCTGTTTAGCGATTGAAGATCTGGTTATTGGGTGGTATCTCCTTAGGCGGGCTTGCACAAAGTCCTAACACTAAGTGTAAGACAGTAATTTAAGCTGTTATGGAATGAAATAATATGGAATAAAAAATAAACTAGAATCCTGTCGTAGTGCAGTAGCATCCTAATACCTAATTGTAAATGGAGTTAGTAATATAGACACGCAATGAATCAACTTAAGCAGCTATTATTTTTTGTTTATTACACATAGAAGCAAAAACCACTTACCTACAACTAGTATTAACAAACATTTAAGAAAAAAAATATTTTAACTTATATGTTTTTTTTAAACAGCCTCGAGGGATATATCAGATAGATTAATAACTGCCATTTCGTTATCTTTAAGTAAAAACTTCATACGAATATGTACGAAGCCGGATACACTTATATAACGAGGTATTATCGATACGAATGCGCTAAAACGCATATCTCGATCCCGACTGGAAATGTCGCGTTCAATTAGACGTGGATATCCTACCCGCCGTGACGTATTGAATTTCTGCTGAAAACCCGACCGGACACATGAACCGGCTGCCCGGATGAGCTCTCATTAGTGTAATGAACGTTGGTTTATGCGAATCATTCATGTTATTCTATAAATAATTCGCTTTGCTATTATAATTGTCAAAATTACTTTTAAATAATATACAGATCTTCTGTTCCCGTCGGCTACTATCTATGCTAACATTCTGAATGCAATAGTAACTGTCAATCTGCAACGATGTCACGGCTAGAACACTGAACCGATTTTGATGAAATTTGGTATGAAGCAAGCTTCCCGAAGAAGGAAATAGGCTACTGCACGACACAGCAGAGTTTCTTTCTCATTTATATAAAATGGGGTACATAAAGGTTAAAACTCAACAGTTATTTATAATTTTAGTTACAAAATAAATAAATAGAATTAAGCGTTTATTCTATTTATAGCTACATTTATATTGCTTTTGACATATATATGTACTATCGTTGGATTGAAATCTGTTATTTACGTTACCTTATATTGAATTTGTTTACTTTATATGTCGAAATGAATGCATATGTTTCGTGTTATTCTATGCGTTTAAATCGTTCATATGTTTTAACAAGTAATCAAGAGGTTTTGAAACGCACAACAGTCTCATTACAGACACACGGAAATTTTTGTTAAAGTATTTATGGATATGGGCGGTGGTGGCCACTTACCATCAGATGGCCCATTTGTTATTTGCCTACATATTTCTGTTAGTTTAAAAATAAGGTTTATTTTAAATAATTTTGCGTAATGAGCATGAATTGCTGTAGCATTAAATAAATTCGTTTGAACAATAAATATTATTACTACAATAAATAATATTACTTATTTTTCACTTTCCCTTCTTGTATTTAAGAAATCCCTTGAAGGGTTAAGCGTGACTTTTATACTTAGTTCCTTTTGACATTTTATTTGTTACATAATACTATATACTATAATTTATATATTTATTTGCTTTATTAACTTTCTCCGCGAGTATTCGGCTAACAAAAATAATTATAAATGTCAGCCCTTTGGCTGTAATGGTTAATAAATTCCAACAGAAGCAAGATTTACAATTTCCGTTCCCTGATGCAGCGGTCGGTCGAGGGGAGGTAGTGATAATCGAAAAATTAAATGTATTAACATACTATACGAGAATTTAAGGGTCGTTTTTAATCAATAAAAAAAAACAACTCTATTCAAACTAGCTAGTTTGAGATAAACTTTTTTACACGGTTTAACCTGAGACGATTGCTTCTTTTTTTTATTTTGACTTCGAAAAGAAGGACGTTATCAATAGAGCCTTATATTATATATTTTTTTATATGTGTGTGTTTATATATTTTTTTTAAGTTATTAAAAGAGTAATATTTTAAGGTATATAATTATATTTAATTATAATCCTTATGTAATTTAACTGTCAGTAAATTGTTGTCGGTTTTTCTAGGAAGACATACATACTAACAAGGTAGCTTTTTTATGTTACAGGTAGGCGGATCGGCGAATGGGCTACCTGATGTTAAGTGGTCACCACCGCCCATAGACATTGGGAATGTAAGAAACATTAAGCATTCCTTACATCGCCAATGTACCACCAATTTTGGGAACGGAGATGTTACGTCCCTTGTGCTTGTAGTTACACAGGCTTGCCCAGACGGGCTTGCACAAAACCCTACCACCGAGTATTTTTATGTCTTTTTAAATTACGATTCAAAAGTGCTTGTGTGATTTTAATAGAATAAAGTATATATTGGTTCGGAAAAGAAACATCCAGCTATGAGAAGAACCGGCGAATATAAATTATAAAAGTGATTTACTAATATTATAAAAGTGAAAGCAAGTCTATCTGTCTGTTTGTTATGCTTTTACGCCTAAACCACAGATCAAATTTTGGTGAAATTTATATTACTTTTTCATATCCAGCTTTAAAGGCGGGCAATGCTATGGGCGAAAACTAGTTATTCATATGAAATATAATTAGTGAAATTTAATTTACGCGGAGCGAAGTAGGCCACTAACAGATGGCGTGTTATTATGTAAATATGATATAATAGATTGTGAACTCATATTTGGATGAAATATACACGAATTAAACAGCAAATATCATATCAGATAACAGCTACTATGTCTGTCGTGTAGAACTAACCATTATAAATGCAAATGAGGGCTCGTGTCCGTCTGTTATAATGCGAAACTAGTAATGTAATATCATACTTAGCTACACTTCTTGCGGTTTCCAATTTTAATGCCACGCAAACTTGACACATAGACTTTTTTTTGCACGAAATGAATTATAATCACAAATTAAGCACATTTAAATTCACTCGTGCTTGCGTGGTCTTGAACCCGCAATTAGCGGTTAAGATTCACGCGCCCTAACCATCTCAATTTAAATAATAAATAAACAAATAAAATAATAAATATATAGAGAGGTAATACAGAACATTTCTATCACAAATCGAGTAGGAAACGGAAACAAAATCAAATTCCATTAATTTAATAATTAACTGATTATATTTTCCTTAACACGCAAACATAAAACATTTTGCGTGACGGTTCCTTTAAATTCCGACATAGAAATAAAAAAAAATATTATGTCTTCATAAATGCGAAAGAAATTTTCTATTAATTTGAACATGAAGTCGCGATGCATCATCTGATAGCAATACGCTCATTAGCTGGTTTAAAAGTAATTATTCGGACGCGTTTTATTGCATGATGGTGTAGTCCATTCATCAAGTTTAATCTATGGAGATGGTAGGTGGTAGGCACGCGACTGCGACCACGCGATTAGTCCTATTCAATATAACGTTTTTTTTTCTATACAACATTCTTTGCATGAACATTTTATTTAATGTTTACGCTTTCAATTTTCGCGATGTTGGATCAATAAATAACAGTTGTTTCTGGATTTATGCAAAAACGTCACGTTTCGTTTTATATGAAAACTTATTTCTCGTAATCAAAAACATATTCAACAAGTTTGTTACAATCACTATAATCATCATTATGCAAGATACATTAAATTTGAAGTTATCACTGATTCGAAATGTAGACGCCATTGAGAAAGCAAGAAACTCTGTACTGAAACTTTTTCATTTCTCATCATTATATACTAGCAACAATCGAAATAATTTATATGACATTATCGCTTTAAGCCATAGGCTATATAGTATATTGCATATACTTTATATATATAAAAATAGAAAACAAAGTATAACAAAGTAAATAACATGAATTGAAGACGTTTTCAGTTATTTTAAATTGCAGTTTATGATTTGTAATTTGGATCAGTACATTTAGAATTATTAGGTAAAGATATTTCAATAAGATAAACGCAGTACGAACAGGAAGGTTAGTTCACAATATTGTATGTGTTCAAAAAATTTAAGTAAATTGTTAAATTGGGAGTAAAAACTTCACTTTACTACGGAGTACGCGGGGAGTTGGGGCTGGCAGCTAATAAATATATTTAATTTGGGATTTAACTGTGATCGTACCTTTATAATTTCGCTCGATGTTTCGACAGACTTGCGACTTTTGTGGTCACGAACTGACCGAGTCACTACCACGTGACCACGATGGGTGACACTCTGTCGAAATATCGAGAAAGAAAATGAAAAGTAGGTATAGGAGCTAATTCCCGAATACGTTTATAAAATGTTCAACTGAATTTACTATTTATTCTTTAATATCATTTCTTTAGATTTCCTCTCCGTTTGAGGAGAAGGGTAAGAGCATATTTCACCATGCTGCTATGATGCGAATTGGTGGATAAACACGTGAAAGATTTCAACCTAACACAAAGACGTTTCCTTACGATGTTTTCCTTTACCGCCTAGCATGTTACGTTATATAAATACAAAATATATGATAAACACAAATTAAGCACATGAATATTCACTAGTAGTATGTACTTATACTTGGTGGTACTTGTACGGGTTTGAACAAACATCTTCGCTAAGCTCAGTGGTTAGAACACACCCCATCTCGGCTAAATGTTTATATATTACTTAATAATATTCGTATGGTATTTGTAACGCGGGCATTAAAAAAAAAGTATATTTTGATTTTAGAAAGAATTATTTGAAGTTGTGATTTTGATTATTTTAAATTGTTTTTTTTTTTTTATTTTCATTCGTGTCTTAGGAATAAAACGTTTTGCATCGAACTCATTTTTTAATTCTTAAATACTACAATTCGGTATACATATAGCTAAGTTTCACTAAATAGTCATTTGGTTTTGTGATGCATATATATATATATATATATTTATTTTACTGGTGGTAGAGCTTTGTGCAAGCTCGTCTGGGTAGGTACCACCCACTCATCAGATATTCTATCGCAAAACAGCAGTACTTGGTATTGTTGTGTTCCGGTTTGAAGGGTGAACCAGTGTAATTACAGGCACAAGGGATATAATATCTTAGTTCCCAAGGTTGGTGGCGCATTGGCGATGTAAGCGATGGTTAACATTTCTTACAATGCCAATGTCTATGGACGTTGGTGACCTTACTTACCATCAGGTGGCCCATATGTTCATCCGCCTTCCTATTCTATAAAAAAATATAGTTAACGAATATGACGGTTAAAATTGTTTTCATCTATTTTTTTTAATAAATGAAATATCTCTTTCATATTAATCAAAATTGTTCGCAACAGCTTAAATACAGTATATTTTGATTTGATGTAATGTGAAATGATTATCAAATAACATAATTAATAAACATTATGTTATGTATTACTAAATAACAAAAGACTAAACTACATGAATCAAAATTTACAATTAATAATAATTACTGTACAACTCATTACTGCGAGGAATGATTGCTGGAATGCTAGCTGTATTTAAACGTTAAATTGCATTCCGATTTAGAATAAACAGGAATACATTTAGCATTATTTAACAATAATATAAGTATTTTATTTATATAACATAAATATATATATAAAACTACACAAATAAAATAAACATGAAAGTCAGTTGTGTAAATACAAGGAAAACGCACACATACAAAGATAAGTCAAAGTTGACAAATCCTTTCTTCGAAGTCGGTTAAAAACAAATTAATTAAAATAACAATCTCATGATAAGTATAATTACGTAACACGTAATATCTGCTAAACATTAGGCTATTATATAAAAACGCACATAAAAATAATAACACAACACGACCAAGGCTCACACGGAGCGGTAAATCATAACGAACATTAGGGTGTAACACACACCAGTAATTACGGTGCTGTGTTCGAGTATCGAACCCACGACCCACCGGCATGACGTAGCCATCAATGACCATTGAGGAAATGGACAGTCATGTCTTAGAAGGGCGATTGCACACATAGCACTTTGCTATTACGTATATTGTTATTTATTTTTGTTACATTAATTATTGTAGTATTTTAGATTATATACAAAAATAATATTACATATATATACATCCGGTATGACCACAGTGGTTTGAATAAATGAATCTTAACAGATGATTACGGGTTCCAACCCAGTCGAGTACCGCTGAGCGTTAATGTGCTATATTTGTGATTATAGTTCATCTCATGCTCGGCTACTTCCGTCTCCGTAAAGTCAGTTCGTCCTCCCTTCGTCCAATGTGTTCGCTTCTATGATAATATTCCTTCAAATACTTTTAGTTTAACATAAATTTAAATCACATGTTAAGAAAACTTCGATTAAAAAGGCGTATTACATTATAAATGATTATATAGATTATAATAATAATATCGTGGGACATTTTTCACACACGGCCATCTGATCCCAAATTAAGCTTGTACAAAGCTTGTGCTATGGAAACCAGACAACTGATATACTACATATACTACTTTTCTTTTGTAAATACATACATACATAGATAATTACACCCAGACTCAGGACAAACAGACATGTTCATGCACACAAATGTCTGTCCTGGGTGGGAATCGAACCCACAACCTTCGGCGTGAAAGGCAAGTATCTACCAACCACGCCAACCGGCTCGTCAAATATATCTGTTGGCCTATTTGCCAGTCAGTCTACCTATTAAAAATAAAATAAATACCATTTGCTTGCAGTGAGCCTTAATACTATTTCATGTCCGGTAACATTCAACAATGTCTGCGTCCACCCTAACTGGTACTCGTAGAAATAATTAAAAGCATCGAGGGCTAAGGTACACTCGCTGTAAGTTAGCAAAGGATAGTTAGGACTGTGGTCACGTTAAGTTTAAGCACTGTCTCTGACTAACTTGTTTTAACTTTGTTTTATTTGTTTGCTCATTAAGAACTGTGTTTTTAGCCACCGTAGATTGAAAATTACACTTAAAATATTGCTTTCAATATAATATTAAGTATGTATTTATTTATTCAATCTTGTAAATTAAAATATATCTATGAGCGTTTAAAGAAAGCTCTGTGTCTCCGTCTCTGTGTCTGACTGTGTGTCGGTTTGTTACACTTTCACAGCGAAGCCACTGAACCGATTTTATAAAGCTTGAGCCCTAATAACGACATAAGCTACTTTTTAATATCTAATACCTGACCGTCCTTCCCCTAACACGAACAGATTATATAACTAATAGTTTAACATTTGAAATTATATAAACATAGGAGTAACGTTGTTAATTATAGTTATATGGTTTTACCTTTCCTCGATAAAGATGCTATCTAACATAAAAATTATATTTAAAATCGATTAATATTTCCTGCCATCAGAGCGCTCAAACATACAAACTGTGCAACTTTACGATATGAGTAAAGATTTTAAGTCACATGTTTATTTATAATTCAGTTTCAATTTTTTTCTTACAGAACAGTCCGACTGCCTGATACATAATTCACACGACATGAGGTAGCTTCGAAAACTCTATGCGAAACCTTTTTCATTTGGCCCTTACTTCTTGCATACAAATAGAGCCTTGACGCTCAACATAAAGCTCATACCTACAAAGGTAAATACAAGAATACACCAGCCTTTGAGATGCCTAAAGAATGAAAGTTATATGGAAATTTAGTCCTAAAGCGTGCGGTATAAGGGTTATGATTCGTTGAAGGGTTTCTAGTGTGGCTGGCCATACAGCCGTGATGCCGGTTCGCTTAGCTCACAAAACAGTGACGAATGCCGCCGTATCCTGTGTCCGGTCATCATTCATCCCACGGACTCGCTCCGACGGTTTATTTTGTTGTACATTTGGTAGACTTTATGACTGAATATTACGGCACTCGATATTTTGTCCCCTATATTCTGAATGTGTTAGTCCTTTAACTGAGCTGTTACATAATAGTTGTGAAAAATATATCTTATACTTTATTTAAATTCAAATTGTTTTATTCAACGCAAGAGAAATACTTCTAGTGATACATTTATTCATTGATAGTCAAAGTATAGAAAATTTTACATTAACCGAAAACAATATTTAAAATAAGTGTTATTTTTTTTAATAAATATGGCTTATTGCTATTATTACAGCGTTATATAGATGGTAGAAGAGTTTGGAGTTAGAACTCGTTGGTGTTCATTTGAGATAGATAAATATAATATATAAAATAGATATGATTTATTATTAAAAGTAAATTTTTGATTGATAAAAACAGTAACTCGGTTGTGTATTCAACACATAACGCCAGTAACTGGTGGTAGGTCTTTGTGCAAGCTCGTCTGGGTAGGTACCACCCACTTCATCTAATATTCTACCGCAAAACAGCAATACTTGATATTGTTGTGTTCCGGTTTGAAGGGTGAGTGAGCCAGTGTAATTACAGGCACAAGGGACATAAAATCTTAGTTCCCAAGGTTGGTGGCGCATTGGCTATAAGCGATGGTTGACATTTCTTACAATGCCAATGTCTAAGGGCGTTTGGTGACCACTTACCATCAGGTGGCCCATATGCTCGTCCACCTTCCTATTCTATAAAAAAAAAATAAGCTTTACATTAAATTTAAAATAATAAAATGACGATTCAAAATTGCTTGTGAGGTTCTTTATTAAGTATTATAACTTTAACTTTGAGTCAAAACTAGCACTGTTTCGGAATACAGGGGGTCATTTCAGTAATCGTACATTTTTTAATTAGCAACAGCTTCTCATAGTATTTTATGGGTTTCTTATTCCTAAATTTAATACATAATTATATATATTTTATGGACTGTAGAAAAAGGCTAACTTTAATCATAGAAAAATGTACGCATCTGAATGCACGCGTATAAAACTTGTTCGGTGGTAAGGCTTTATGCATGTCTGTCTAGGTAGGTACCACAGTCATCACGTACTCTACCGTCAAACAGCAGTACTTAGTATTGTATTTTAATGTAAATGATGAGCTAGTATAACTATAGGGACGTAACATATTACTTCCCCGGCTAGTGGCACTTTGGTGATAATGGTTGGCTAATATTTCTTGAGATTCAGAGTTGAAAATCGAGCTCAGTGGCGTTCTATTGGAGAGACCTATGTCCAGCAGTGGACGAAAAAAGGATGATGATGATGATGATGAATATTTCTTACATAGCCAATGTCAATAACGCTTTATTGTCCACTTAACATTTGGTAAAGAATAATCCTGACGATTTAAAAATGCATATAAGAGCGTACTTGAACGATAAATATTTTCATTACTTCGCACGTATACGGATAATTATTTATTGAGACAGATTTTTACATAATTATAATAAATAATATTAAACAGATAATATTTGCAATGAAATTTCATATTTTCTGTGCAGCGGTTCTGTGAAGCTAACGTCGAAAATCGTTTGCAATGAAATTATTATATCTCAAATGTTGATGTTACGCTATATTGACACTTGCATACATTAAATATAATAATTATTAAAGGCAAAGTCGAATGGCAATAGATTTCCTTTTAACATTTCACGATCAAATCATAAAGTGCCATTCTGTAAGAACTCACTTCGTAACTCACTCGTGAAAAAAATAAACGACTCATTGTAATATCTTTTTATTCTTTAAATGTTATAATTAAGGAAATTCATCTGGACTAATAAAATAGATGACTTTTTGTTATGCCTAACTGAAAGTACGAAACTAATATTTTCTTGTATGTTTATAAATATAAGTTTCTGTAATTTAAACACAGTTGATTGTGGGCAGCGAAATTAAATTTTAATTACGTTACTTCTCATCACGCTAAGGTAGTAGGTAAGTCGGTATACCCTTGTATCCTGCTGGGGGAAGGGAGGTGGAATGAGCGGGAGGAGTGAGGAAAGTGGGCCGGAAACGGCGCCGGCCGGAAACGCAGGAACCCTTTGGCGAGCTTTGTTTGCCGAAGGTTTCTCAAAACTATTACGTGACTACGGTTGACGAATTCGCGGTATTGTCTTCTTAACGAAGGTTTCTTTGTAGGGATATTTTATTGTCTTCTGGTGAATTTGTGTTAGCAGTTGGTATATATCTCAAATATATCAAGTTTTTACATTTCAGCTCCATTTAATGTTTGTAATGGTAGATTCCAAACAGGCATAATAGTTATTTTAAATTTTAATAATTTCCGCTAATATTAATTGTAGCCTTTTGAGAAACATACATAAAAGTAGTATTTTCAAATATTTGAAAAACAACACATTTAGAACTACAACAGCCAATATCAAACTGGCAAAATGTACAGAATTATAATCCATACGTTTGCAAACACAGGTGCACTCTCTATGCCCTCACTCTCATAATCCGACAGAGAACAGGCGCGGAACCAAAAGCTTTACGAGGCACGAGATGGGAGTGTTACTTAAATAATGTTAGTGTAAGCCTTATAATCTAACTATTATAATTAATAAATTTTCTCGTACCCAAAAAAAGCAGTTTTATTATCGGTGCTATAGTAAACATCATAGTTTGTTTGTATATTTCATCAATATGAAAATAAAACTTACTAATTCTGAACGAACGCCCAAAAATGTTTTTGTCGTCTTTCTAATCCTTTTGTTTGATGGTTTGTTTGTTACGCTTTCACTTCTTAACTACCCAAACATCATGAAATTTTGCATACACAGGGTAACATAAAAGGACATTATTAACTCCTCATCATATGTGTTCGAAACCACGGACGGAAACTATATTCGTATGGTAATAAAATAACATTCACATGAACTATGTAAAAAGAAGTTATACCTAAAACTTTTCTTTACACAAAGATTAATTATCTCGACACCAAAAATATTTATCACCTCTAATACAGGAAATGTTTGAATAACTGAAATATTTTATTATTATAAGTCCCGACAAATACAAATACTTACCTTTATAAACCTTTTTGCTTTTGTTAATAATCCTAGTGTTGTGTGTCTTGAGGCTTCGGGGCCTAGGGGTACCATGTCCTTGAGTTTTTCCAAGCAAGTCCTGAGGTGAGCTCTTCTGTAACAAGATAAAAAAATATATAAGTCAATGATTTAGAGTTCAATACGAATTAGCGTTTACGTTACTAATTCATGAAAGATTTTTTTTATCCAATTGTAATGCAAACACAGATACACAGCCAAAGTTGATTTGATTGATTTAATGAAAAGGCTCAGTTGCCTAGCTATCTCCATAGCAAATATCTTCAAAGTCGGTTAACGGTTGCGTGGTGAAAACCTTAAAGGCAAAGTGAATTTATTTCACAGTTACATGTAATGTTAATATGAATACACAAATTCTATTGAAGCGGAGCTTACTATAAAATAAATATAAGTTACATTAACTGGAATGGCGCACACGAAGGTATAATTTAGCCACTAAACGGTATTATGTTACTGTCGGCGTTCTTGTAACAACTCAAACGAAACGCGCTCCTGCACCGCGCGCCGACGAGACCCTACCACGAATTCTCTTCTTAAATATATATGTAAAAGTTGAAACACAAAGGTTTTATTTAATTATTTTGATACTTAATAATTTGAAATTAATTTAATACTTTTCAGATGTTTGGGCGGATAACATCTTATTTCCCAAGGTTAGGTTAGGTTCCGATTGGAGATGTAGGGGATGGTTAATATTTCTTCAGATTACTCTCATAACAAATTCAACGTTATATCATATTAGCGACAATGTCTACGGGCGGTGGTGACTACTAACCATCAGGGCCACACATCAGGGAGTCGACCAAAATGAAATATAAAAAAAGATCCACGTGTTCCATTCGCTACGCTATCTCGAAGTGCTTACGATATAATAGTGAAACACTGGTAGTGGTGAAATAAGCTTTGTTAGTGAGCAATATTACTTCAGTTAGACGGCTTACATGGCACTTCACTGAGGAGTTATTTTCACTACGTTTCTTAGCTTAGAAATTTTATAAAAAACCGACTAGCAGCTACCGGTAACTCGAAATGCGTTGGCAGAGGGGTTACGTGATTCCTCCCGTGTAAACGGAAATGAATGGGATTAAATAAAATAATATTTTTAGTAAATTAAAAACAAAGCGTAATTAAATGAGATGTTCAAGAAGTCAGTAGAAGTAGTCTTATTAATCAAAAAATAAATATTTGTACAGTAACAGTCTGTAAATGTCCAGCCTGCTGGGCTAAGGCCTCCTCTCCCTTTTTGAGGAGAAGGTTTTGGAGCCTATTCCATCACGCTGCTCCAATGCGTGTTGGTGGAATACACTTGTGGCAGAATTTCGATGAAATTACACACATGCAGGTTTCCTCACGATGTTTTCCTTTGTTTTCAGCAAACCCGGGCAAGCATCACTGAATTTTCATGTGCTTAATTTGTAAATATAATTTATCTCGTGCTTTACGGTGAAGGAAAATATCGTGAGGAAATCTGCATGTGTCTAATTTCACTGAAATTCTGCCACATGTGTATTCTAACCCGCATTGGAGCAGCGAGGTGGAATAAGCTCCAAGCCTTCTCCTCAAAAAGAGGAGAGGGGGCCTTTAGCCCAGCAGGCTGGACATTTACAGACTGTTACTGTTCTTGTAAAATGCATGCATGCATCATATTATAGTCCGCAATTATGTTTATATAGCATGACTATTCTTAAGCTTTTGTTTTTTTTTTCTTTTTCACTTGTATTTATCTTCTTTTTTCTTGTGACTATGCAATAGAGTTGTTTAATAATAATAAAATTATTTATATTGTGATTGATATTTTATTTTTTTGCTTACGTAATTTAGTTTTTTTTTTAAGTTTTCTAACTAAGAATGTACCTTTTTCCTACGCATGTTAAGGTAGCCTATAATTGAGGTATGCAATTTGTATATTTAAGTTATTTAAGATTGTAGTCTAGGATAAGAAACAAAATTGTATACAGCGTAATAAAAAAAAAACTAAACTTAAATATGTGCCTATTACTATATATCTAGGCTAGCAGTGCTGTTATATTAGAACTCAATTCGCATCTCACGTTTAAAAAGTTGAAAATCGAATTACGGCTACATCCTGCTTAATATTACGATAACTGCAGTCAATGTCGCATATGGCTTTCTGACATTTCACGAACGTGTTCTGCGGTGAGTTTCGAGTTTGTTCTTACAGAATAAGTAAATGCTACTTTGGAAATGTATATATTTCACGCAGATCGTTAGTTAATTGCGGTGTTATTCCGCCGGGACACAAAAGGGAAATAATAATCCGAGGGAAAAATTAAAAAGAATCCAGAACAAGCTAGGTGAGCTGGCAGACGGCGTACAGTGAGACAAAAAAAAACCTTTCTCGTAATAAAAAGTAAATAAACAAAATGAAGTATGACGGTCGGTATTTTTATAAAGGTGCTTTGAAAATTGAATTAATAAACGAATGTTCCGCTAATTGGTAGAACAATACAAGCCTTGCTGATTATATGCGGTTGTCTGCGGCTGGGAAAGCGTATTTATGTGTAAGGATTTTGTGTGATATTGTGTCAATACCTAATGATATTATTAATTTAGAAGTTTCTCTTTCATCCTGGAATGCTATAACGATTGCGGGCAACAAATTCACATAGCGATTGTCGATATCGTTTGTAGAAAGGACGACATATACTTACGTTATTACTAACCTTTATTTTCTGTATCATAATATTAACCAGTTACGTAGAATTTTAAACGTAGGACAGACAAATTATAAAAATAACATTAAAAATGGCAGTGCTATGACAAAAATATATAATATATATACATATTTTTTCAAACAAACACTTTGTTTAGAAAACTTAGGTCCCACTCGGTATCAAATAACTTGTAATATGATACAAAATGACATTTCTAGAACAAGAAAATAAATTACATTTCATAACCGACGTGTAATGGAGTGAAAATTTGATACGTCGCCGTCACTTAGAGTTACGATATACAAATAAATTAATTTCCTTTGATGTTCGAAAATTCTAGAAATATCGGATATTTATATACCAGTCATATATATATATATATTATTCGGGTTCGATGTCACGATGTATATGTCACCCTTATATGTTCTATAAAAAAACAACGTACATTCTTAATTTAAAACCTGATTGTACAAATCTATCATATTACGTACTATTACGTCATGACTTCTTGAGATAAGGAACAGGCCAAAATGTATACATGTGTTTAATAATTCTATTTTTAAAAAAAAAAAATTAACACTTCATAAAAACAAACTTATATAGTGTTCAAAAGGTTAGGTATAAGTAAATAGTACATAAGTAAATCAGTGTATTTATGTTGATTATACATAACTAATATGTTATAGTAACTTAAGGTATAAACAAGTAACTCATATTGTTATTATAGCCTTATTTTTATGGAATCGATACGAATTATATTTTTAAGAATTCAAAAGAAATTAATTTCTTGCGAGTATTTGAATAAATTATATTTTGATTTAAAAAATAAACAAAGCTTAAATAAATGTTTGATGAGGATTCACCATGTGGAAAAAATAAGGACATTAAAAAAAATGTAGAAGATTGTAATAAATTTTCTGATCTGTGTTCGAAGCTGTAACAAAAAAAGCGTCTCTACATTTCCCACTGCTTAATACTGTTGTCTATATAGATTGCTCGGCGATTCGTTATATCGGGGAACTTCAAGGAAAATACCTGGAAGAGGTATCGTATTTTAAGACGGGCTTTTTTAATGTTTCCCTCTACACTTTCGTAGAACATTAAAATAATTGTTATCAATTCTAATTGCATAAATACAAAATTTACTTGGTGGTAGGGCTTTGTGCAAGCCCGTCTGGGTTGGTACCATCCACTCGTCATTTATTCTACAGCTAAACACTACTTAGTATTGTTGTATTCCGGTTTGAAGGGTGAGTGAGCCAGTGGAACTATAGACACATGAGACGTAACACCTTAGTTTATGAAGTGTGATGGCGCATTGTCGGTGTCAGCGATCCTTATAATATACGATAAAAAATTCTTACAATGCTAATGTCAATGGTTCGTAGCCATTTGTCAATTTGCCGAATAAATTTTAATTGTTTTTATTAACAATGCTGGTATTTATTTGTTTAATTCTAAAATGCTTCTATTCCGTAGCGTAATATGAATTGACTCAAATACATTTATCGGTACAAATAATAGCAATATTGTAATAAAGCGACGAGAAGTTCGCGAGAACTTTCTCTCAACAATTCGAAGCACGTATTTTATTACGTTAACGAATAACGATAACGAACAAAAAAATAAAAAATCATTACATTTAAGAATTTTAGTGAGTTCCGGGAAAAATCCAGCGGAGTCCCGGCCTTCGCCCTAATAAACACAAAGGACCGAAATAATGACACAACTTCCAGCCTATCCGAGTATTAAAAAAATTCTATTTCTTCCCAAGCTCGCGCTAATGCTGATATAAAATTGAAATTTACTGAACGTACAAACGGGCCTGAATGAAGTTTTATTTCGCTATTTCCTTTTATCAAGTCTTAAACAAGCTTTTCTTGTATGCAGAAGAACTTTATAATGTAAAATAAAAGTAAATCTTAAGACTATTTTGCATATTTTTTTTTCAGAAGGCCGAAATTAGCAGAATAATAACAGCACCTTTAAACCTTTATGTAATACAGTAGTTTTTACAATTGATTGAATGGTTTAAAAAATGAAAGGAAAAATGCTGTTAGCATTCTCGCCACCATTCCACGCGGTCAAGATTTGTACTGTAGCTATTTTCAATTTTTATTTGTAATATATATATTTTAGGTTTTATAGTTTAAAATAACATCGAAAATTAAAAAATTACGAAAAATCTCATAACTGTATACTTGTGTTATCGTAACTTTTGAAATGTTTAACTTTTGTCATCTAATGCTTAAACATTTGTTTATTAGCATGTCAGTCACATTGACATTGACAGTGACGTTCCATTTTTAAATTTTGAAAATTATCCGTCGTAATAAAACATTCGGTACATTTTAAGTCGTCGCGATAGTAATATGTTACTTCACAATTGAGCTTCAAGAGAAAACTGGGGAAATGTTTAAAAGTTCCACGGAGAGATAAAGCTATAAGTTAAGAGGCGAGCGTCTAGATATTCTCTAATATTCTAGACACATACAAAGTACTGAACGCCTTTATCCACTAGCAGATAAGTCGTACTCGGGAAGTAGTAGGTGGAAACATTTGTCAAGGCTCTCCCGCAACGCTAATTCAAAATAGTTTCGGCATTATGTAGCTTGAAATAAATATTGCATTGAAAAGCTGATACTATTCAAATATTTTCGTCCAAGGATGCAATCATTAAATTTAGAAATAAAAACGATATTGTGACCGTGACATATGCTCATTGGATTCGGTTTCCACATGATCATGAACAGTTGCAACAGATGATAAAATAAAATTACATTTCACTAATCAAGGGAATGTTGATAATAGATTGAAAAAAATAACTAAATTTCTCCAAAACTAATAAAAGATGAATAACCTCAAACAAACATTAATATATACATGTTTAATAAAGAATACATGTTTAAATAATACCCATATAGATGATGGTACAATTACTTAAACACTCAACACACACACTGCCTTAAGCCTTTAAGCCTCGCTACAAAATTACATTACATCGGTAACGAAATTTCTCCAACTTTCGTTCTCACACAAATTTTAAACTGAATACTGAGATAGGAAAACTTTAGGTATTTTACACGGCGTAACTCGAGCACAATAAACGTCTTGCCGAGATGTGTTCTCTAATGTACGGCTTAATATTCAAAACAAGTGTTACCGCTTAAAGTTTCCGTGAAGGATGCTAACAATATAGCTGTTTCGATGCAGTTTAGAACGATGTTATACAGTGTGATAATTTGAAATTTTATTTTGTGACATTATTAATTAATTATAAATGTATAAATAAATCACGTGTGATATAACATTATAAGCAGGATAAATTAAAAAGGTGAGATGATGTTGAAAATAAATGTACTTAATATAATAATTATGATGAAGATTATGATATAATTTAAGATGTGTATATAGTACTAATCCGAGATGGCCCAGTGGTAAGAACGCGTGAACCTTAACCGATGATCGTGGGTTCAAACCCGGGCAAGCACCATTGAATTTTCAAGTGCTTAATTTGTGATTATAATTCATCTCGTGCTATACGGTGAAGGAAAACATCGTAGGGAAACCTGCATGTGTCTAATATCACTGAAATTCTGCCACATGTGTATTCCACCATCCCGTATTGGAGCAGCGTGATGGAATAAGGTCCATACTTCTCCTCAAAAAGGGAGAGGAGCAGCAGTGGGACATTAACAGGCTGTTACTGATACATGTAACCGAATTTACAGCTGCCTAAAAGCTACTCACATATAAATTATCACTCACTATTTAAATTAGTTCAATTTACAACAGTTAAAAATACTAACACAATTTTGGTTGCAGTTAACTAATGATTCATATACATTCTGTAATTTAACAAGTCTATAATTAAAACAATAATTTGCCCTGAATTTCGCGCGCATTAAAGTAGTTATGTTTCGTATGAGTGACTTGTCATTATTAGAACAACTATGATCATATCAAAAACGTTTTATGAAAACCTCTTTAACATGATGGCTTGGATGGAAAATAAAGTACCAAGCTATAATAATAATAAAACGTTAAAAAAAAACTAGAGTTAATGCTTCGTTCGGAGATTTAGACATATGTATAGCCGACGTCTGAGTAGGTACAAACCAATCATCAGATATTTTACCGCAAAACAGCAGTATTTGGTATTGTTGTGTTCCGGTGTGAAGGGTGAGTGAGTCAGTGTAATTACAGGCACAAGGGACATAAAATCTTAGTTCCCAAGGTTGGTGGCGCATTGGTGATGTAAGAGATGGTTAACATTTCTTACAATGCCAATGTCTGTTGTTTGTCTTTACTTATGGTTAGAGGGAGAGGAGGTCTTTGGGACATTCACAGGCTACTTAATCCATTTATATAGGCATATAATTTCTAAGCAAAACGACATTTTTTTCGTCCGCTGAATAAAATAAGAGATGTTTTAGTTGTAAGGTTGACAAGAAACTTAACCAGGCATAATTGAGACCAGTTTAAGAATCAAATATAAAGTATCAAATTTCTGCTAAGATTAAAGCGGCATGATACCCATATTTCAAAGAATGACGAAATAATGAGATGTTCGCACTAACTTATATATATATATATATATATATATATATAAGTTAGTGCGAATATATATATATATATATATATATATATTGATAATATATATATATATATATGTCTCTTGTATATATACATGTCTCTTATATATATACATGTCTCTTGATAATATATATATATATATATATATATATTATCAAGAGACTATTCTGCAAAAGGAAATTAAATGCGATAGAATTTAATAAATTTAAGGAACAATTTAGTATTTTTGAAAAAAACTAATGTAAATTATTCGAACCTGAAAGATCCTGTTAAAACTTGATCAATAGCTTTCAGAAATCCCGTTTAGACAAAAATAAAGCGATTCCTTTTCTCCGAGGCTGAGAGAGAAAGCCGTCTCGACTATTTATCACTTCTTTGCCCACGAGCGAAACGGTTTTGTTAAAAACTACGGAATTTAATGTGAATTTGAGGTTTTAGGTATTACTGGTTCTATAACAAGTCTAGAAAATGTTATTTTAACTTTATTAAAAATATTATTCATTTGTGCAATTTAAAATCGAGGAAATTATTACCTTTCTAACATCTTCGACATTGGCAGAGATGATTATTAAATAACCCTATGGAAAATTTTAAAATAATTTAATAAATGTAAGTGAACGTACGGCTCGTACACAATTTTAAGAAATAGAGACATAAAACCTCTTTTTTTAGAATCTTCGTACAAAAGTTTCATAAAAAGGTCTAATATATTTCGTGCCTTATCAACATCTCCGATAAGTTACCTTTTGACATTTATTGAACACTAAAGTTGGGTGATTTACGATTTCTTAACAAATAATAGTTGAGTTTGAGTGATAAACTATTTTATTCAATGGACTGTATTTATGTACGTTTAGAATGAGACCATTGTTAAAGTTAAATTTGTAAAAGCGAAAGTTTAATTGATTTATAATATATACATATTATATAAAAGCACAATAACTGAAAACCATAATTAAAAACAGCGTATATTTTGATCAATTCGTTATACTTGTTAATAATTTTATATAACAGTAACGGTAACAGTAACAGCCTGTTAATGTCCCACTGCTGGACTAAGGCCTCCTCTCTCTTTTTGAGGAAAAGTTTTGGAGCTTATTCCACCACGCTGCTCCAATGCGGGTTGGTAGAATACTCATGTGGCATAATTTCAATAGCCGAGATGGCCTAGTGGTTAGAACGCGTGAATCTTAACCGAAGATCGTGGGTTCAATCCCGGGCAAGCACCATTGAATTTTCATGTGCTTAATTTGTGTTTATAATTCATCTCGTGCTTGACGGTGAAGGAAAACATTTTGAGGAAACCTGCATGTGTCTAATTTCATTGAACTCGAATACGCTTATATTTTTATATGCGTCTTTTTTATTAGTTATTTTTAAAGATGAATTTCTTAGCTTAGACGTTAGCTTGGGATGTTGTTTTTCCATGACGATAATTCGGGTTGTTTTAATGATATCTTAAAGTTGGATCTTTTATGTAAGATAAGTTTTATATAGACATTTAATTGCACATGTAAGGTAAATTCGACGGCATGGTTTGGGCAAACGTTAGACGAAACAGAGTACATTGTTATCAGAGCCGCAGAGTTTACGGCCTCGTAAATTACGATCACTGCAAAACTCGTAAAAAAGTCATCACGAAGGATTGGGCGTTTCACTACCATTATATGGACAATCGGTGTAATTACGCGCTACCAGCTAAAGTGCCTTTCCTGGTTACTTACTTACAACATTCACTTCTGGAAATATTTTTAACGTTTTTTGTTTATAGCATTTATATGACGAGATATTGAACTTGTATATTACATAATATAATAAAGTAAAAATGATGACCGGGTGTTTTTTATTGTTCTCTGTGGCCAAACTAGCAAGGGTAACTGATGGAAACAGATACACGAGGGCGAAGTCGCGGGCGGACGCTAGCAGTAGTTTACAGTAAAAGAAAGAAATCACATTATTAGGCAAAATTGTGGCGTAGTCATTACTTACTAGTAAGAGTCTCATGTATTTAACCAATTTTGGAATAGTAAAAATTACACAGTTATTAAAAAGAGATTGTAACGTATATATTAGAATAAATATAGCGATGTAGACCTAGAATCAATTTTTTAACGATTCACCAGTTACGAAAAATAAATATTATCTTTACTACATAATTGTATATTTGTGTATTTTAGCATAATCATATAAATAGTATCTAGTAAGTTTTAATTTGTTTTATATTTAGTATAATATTAATAATATAATAATATCCTGGAACAATATTCACACACGGCCATCTGATCCCAAATTAAGCAGAGCTTGTACTGTGGAAACTAGACAACTGATATACTACATATACTACTTTTTCTTTTGTAAATACATACTTATAGATAATTACACCCAGACTCAGGACAAACAGGCATGTTCATGCACACAAATATTTGTCCTGGGTGGGAAGCGAACCCACAACCTTCGGCTTGAAAGGCAAGTATCTGCCAACCACGCCAACCGGCTCGTCAAAAGTATTTTTTAGTTGTGTTTTCTTTGAGCAGAATTACCTTTTTCTATTGGTTATAAATGTTCCGTTTATGTATTAAGTGTCTGCGGAAACTTTACTGGCTTCTATCAGACTTCTATCGTATTACTAAGTGTAAAGACATATTGTAATATATGACGCTGTTTGTTATCCTTAATAAAGGAAGCAATAAGTAGAATAGTCTTTCTAATAACAATAAAAAAAAACTTTATCCGTTCCGAATTCGGCTGAAGCGCGTAAAAAATGATCAATTATACCGAAAAATATTCACATTTGTGTTTCGAAATAGCATATTGTGTGGGCGTTCCGTGAATAGCTGATGAATGAATGACATTGCTAATTGCGATACGCGGCGTTACGTGACATATAAAAGCGTGTCAAATATCATACATACATTACTCTATATGTGACCTTATGTGAATTAAGTTATTTTATATAACACAAATATATATTTTTGATATAGGAAGGCAGACCGGTGGAAGTAAACATTATACAAAATACACATATTATGTGAATTTCTTTTAAAAGGGTATAATTTATTTCTCTGATTCTATTATGCGAATATGAATAAAGCAGCTATAGAAATACAAAATATCATATGTTATATGGCTTCATCAAAAGTTTAGCACGTTCGATGGCAACACCAATATAAAATCATATTTATTTGTTTTTATAATGTTTTTTTAACTAAGTTATTGTTTTAAATATAGTTAATCTATTAAAAAGATTATTAATACGCTCATGATTCTCAAACATGATATTGTATTTGCAAAGTTTATGTTGAGATTATTTATTTACTACATAGTTTTTTTATATATATAGAATAGAAAGGCGGACGAGCATATGGGCCTCCTGATGGTAAGCGGTCACCAAACGCCCTTCAGACATTGGCATTGTAAGAAATGTTAACCATCGCTTACATCACCAATTGTGCCTGTAATTATACTGGCACACTCACCCTTCAAACCGGAACACAACAATACCAAGTACTGCTGTTTTGCGGTAGAATATCTGATGAGTGGGTGGTACCTACCCAGACGAGCTTGCACAAAGCTCTACCACCAGTAAGTATTGAGGGTATGATTAATATATAAAGTAGAGTTTAACCCGTGGCTTCGCTTGCCCTTATCATTTAGAATTGCTAAGAAGAATTTACATACAAATTTTCATCCCTTTTATTTCAGGGGTTTTATTTTCAAAAATGATTTCTTAGTGCTAACCAATTGTGTAAAAGGAACCCGCAATTTTTCTTAGTCTTAGCCCCAGCAGTTTGGACTATACGTTAATATCTCAGCCCGTCAATTATTCTTTTTTATGTATATAACAAAAGTAGTACAGTATACAGAGTTATATTAAAAAATAAATAAAAGGATAATTTGTTCTATCTTACAAGATATTTCAACCAGTAGTCGTAAAAGTAATGGGGATTATTTATAAAAAAAGTAGGGCTAACATCAATATTATGCTAAATAGTAAGGGATGAGTACGTTGGGCTTAATAGTGTTCTCAAGAAAGAGGTCATTAAATTTAACGTAACTTTTTTATTCGTTATTATCACGTTCTAGTTATAGTATGTGTGAGCCGTAAATAAGATTCTAACAAAAGTTGGCGATCACGATAACGACCACTTACAACGTAACGACTACGACACGGATACTACAAATGGGATTTACGATTTGATGGGTGCGTTTGTTACGAATTAAAGCGGTAATTATGTTCGTAGGGGGGATAAAAAACGTGTTATATCGATAGCTATAAAATAGAAACGACAAAAATAAATTAACAAAGGATTTTATTTTCAAAAGTAAAAATAGTAGGGATGCCGTTTCAAGGCAATACTATGCCTTTGTGTTAAGCTTAGGTTAGACGAGATAAATTTGAGATGTGTCTTTAACATCGCTATGATTTTTAATAATTGAATTGAATAAATTAATAACAGTGAATCGAACGAATTATTTTCTCGTGAATAATATTTATAAACCTTTTTTATGTATCACTCCGACCATTGGTGAAAACCGTATGAAAAACTGTTCGATAGTTTTTGAGTTTATTGCGTTCATTTATACATTAACATCTTCGGATCAATTTGGTTGAGTTTGTGTCTGGTATACTAAAAAGGTTTTAGCAAATTCAATTGTAACGATTATGTAGTTGTATTCATTAAGTTTGTTGATTTCGAGTTGAATCTGTTAAGTTTTGACGTACGTTTGTGAGGCTGTTCTGGACCGCGGGTGAGAGCTGAGGGATGATTAGCATACAAATTGATACACCGGCTGCGGGGTAGTACCTCCCTTGCATGCAGAAAATTGCTAATATTATAACTGTTGCAACTTTACTTGAAAACATATGTACATATATTAAGGCAATGTGCCTCGACTTCGTTCGCACTTGTGTGAAGATAATCCAGACATAAATATTCATAGATAAAATATTACACACAGTGATCTAAGACTTTATAATTACAATAATAAATATTGGTTTTTCTCTATTTTATCAATCTGCATGAATTCTATTATATTTTAATGAATATATGTTTATATTATATTATGAGCAATTTGATTAATTACAAAATTATTAAGCCTTATAATAAAAGCCCCTTGAACGCTTCCTCAACCTCTCACAGTCCACAAGCTTGACGCTTATTAAGGCAGAATGTTTTTTGAAAATATTTAAATATTATTGAAAAAAGTTAAAGGTATATTAAATATTTGTATTTTTAGTCGCCAGTTTGGATATAATACATGAAGACGTCTATGGGTACCAACCCGACTAATTCCAGACCAATCAATACTTGAGTTAAAGTTTTATATGGACTTATTATGACGATAATTATTTGGAAAATTTTTAGGTATATCGTCCAAATGTCCATCCAGATAAACTTAGAAAAGATTGTATTAATGAGAAGAATTGAGCTTGTAACTACTGGGAATGATGTGTTTATCTTAAAAAAAAATGTTGATCTTGTTCGTATTATGTGTTCATGTACATTTCATCCAATCCACTCAGTACAGTGTTATAAGTCGGGCTCAAGCGAGTAGAGTTGCAAACGAGTCATATCGGATATTTTTTGCATTGTAACTTAATTTAATAATTTTATTTTATGTATTAATTTATATAATTTCAAAATGAATGTGTAATTTAATTATTTGTAAGGATTTAATTTGATTGGATGACATTTTATACTATATTCATATGGAAATCAAAATCTTTATTCAATATAGTACCAGAGTAAGTAATAATAACAATAATTTCCTCCAGACCGATTTCGGCCACGGCGGCTAATCTCAAGAGAGATTAACAAGCTACGCAGGAGATTTTATATAGATATTATAGTGCACAAGTGTGTGCGCAAATACAGGTGCACTCTCTATTCCCTAACTCTCATAATCCGATGGGACGGCAATCCAACAAGACCGGAAAGAGTTCAGGCGCTGGACCAACGGCTTTACGTGCTTTTGGAGGCATGGGAGTGTCTACACTTCCAACTTCCAGACTCCGGGCTGCTACTGAGAATTTTTCTGACAGAAAAACCCAATAACTTTTTATTGGCCCGATCTGGGAATTGAACCCAGGACCTCCGCGTCTGCGGCCTTACATCAAGCCAACCATTCAACAAATTATGATGAAACGATGTGTTTTGTATGCTAGCGAAGGCCCTGCCCAAAAAATCAAGAGTTTTTCTTTCCATTTTTGCCTTCCGCTATTTACGTTTTATGGATACATTAATTCTACCGTGTCAAGCCGGAACGGGTAGCTAGTAATATATAAAGAGGGCAGTTTATTGATTAAACATTTTAACATTAAAACATTTACAAAGCGTGACAACTAAAGCGGTCTCTTTTCTCTCAGAACTATTGTTACAAAGGATAATCCAATTTGAATAAATTTTTATAAAACATTGTATACATTTATCAAATTAAAATGTTTAAAAATTTCTCTTACTCTAATATACTTAAAAATTTATCATTTACTCTTTAGCTTATTTTTATGTTTAAACTATTAAAATGAATGCAAATGAACCGCATATTTAACGAATATCTCACGTTAGTGACCAGTTAAATTTGAATGTAAAATTTAGTGGTCGTTTCGTGCTTTGGGTGAAACGAGAAATAAAATACAGATACACAAAAGATGTGTGAAATAGTAGTTTCGAAATAAGTTTCATATATATTTGTTATCGTTTTTATTATATCTGTTTTATTTGTTATCGTTTCAGTTTTAGTGGTAGGGTCTTGTCCAAGTCTGGGTAGGTACCACCCACTGATCTGATATTGTACCGTTATACAGCAATAGTTATTGTTGCGTTTCGGTTTAAAGGGTGATTGAGCCATTACAGGCACAAAACATCTTCGTTCCCAAAGTCGGTGGCGCATTACGGATGCAAGGAATGGTTAATATTTCTTACATGACCACTTAACATTAGATGAGCCATTTGCCTATAACAAGAAAAAAAGTTTTTTTTTGGACTACAATTTTTGTAAATGGTAATAAATATGTTTTATATACTATTTGTTTCTTCAATTTTAGAGCTTCCATTGTATCTTTATATAACTGAGTTATTTATGACGTGATTGCGTATTTTTATTTCCAAGCAGTTTCACAATAATTTTTTCGGCTGTGTATAACCAATTAAATCAAAATATACAATAGTATATTGATACTTGAATATATTCAAGTATCTCTTATATTCTTAGGAATCGTTATTTTACAAGTTTTTTACAATTAATCAGTTAAACAGTATTTACTTGTTTTTACTAGTTATTGTATATAATAATATTAATCATTTACAATTCAATCAATACATTTTCGTGTGATTAAATGCAAATTTATTTTTCTAAATTGCTTTTATCTTGTAAGCTAAGGTTTTTTTTATATTGGTTGCGGTTTTTGACTACTCTTATATAACTCATACAATTGGATGGCGTATTATCGTTGACATACTGTTTATCCCATTAAAAACAATATATATCAAAACGTGACCGCATTTAGCCGTAGACAATTATCCGCAGTGGTCACAAGCCCTCACTTATGACTGATGGCACATTCGCTTTACCTACGTGCGTTGCGGCCTAAGGGGGATTGTGGTGGGTTGTGGAGGGGGTATGATATCTCCCGTGGGTCGTTTTGCATACAGATTGAGTTGACCACGCATAGATATGTACGTGTTTCGTAAGCTGTCTCGTATTTATATACCTACGATAAATTTGTAAATCGACGCCCCGAGGAATTCTCTTGTGATAGGCAATTTCAAATGGAACAGATTTTTAGGCATATATCATTATTAAATTGGTATAACAGCATTAGAACGTAATTAAGTAAAGAATTATAATTTTAATCAAAAATAAAACAGTTACTTTATATTTTTTAGTTTGATGTAACAAAAATGCGATAAAGGTGTAGCATTGCTACGTTGTGCTACAACACCGTAGCGGTGTAACTATTATGTTGATAGATAACATAAAATCACTAAAAGAACGACATTTTAGTTGGAATCTAATACAATAATAATAAATAATATTTTAAAATTACATGTCTTTATAATAAAACAAAATAAACACAGTCAAGTTGAATTTTATAAGTACTTTTGAATCTTTAAGTGTTATTGGTCCAGAATGCAGATTTTAACGAGAAAAACCGACAAGAAAATCAGTAGTAAATTTTTATATCAATCAATCAATCAATCAACAGCCAATCGTTGTCCACTGCTGAACATAGGCCTCTCCCAAGGTGCGCCAAAGCTCCCTGTCCTCCGCCTTCCGCATCCAGTTGGTGCCCGCAACCTTCTTAAGGTCGTCGGTCCACCTGGCTGGAGGGGGCCCTACGCTGCGCTTGCCGATTCGCGGTCTCCACTCTAGGACTCGTCTGCTCCAACGGCCATCGGTCCTACGGCATACGTGAATTTTTATATAACCGAATTCAAATAAAGAAGGAGTTTCTCTCGCTTTGTACATGTAATGTCTAACTGAAAAATATACTACTAAGCTAATATGCATAAAACTTTTATACCAGACGATCCAGCATGTTTCGAAGAAGACTTTAGTATATAATATTATTATATAAGTAGCACCGCTTCGGAGTTTCATCCGCTTTTCAAGACTATTGACGTGAAATGCGTGAATTACACGTTCTTGTAATAAATATACCCCGTTATACATACCCCCGTAATACACAGGCCCCGTTCTTTTGATCTAATGGATTAAAAGTGACATAAAATGGCATTCAACTTCATTAATTATAAAACTTTGTTAACACGCAAAGTTAAATTCGCAGCCGAAATTGGACCGATTTAATTTCAACATTAAACGAATCGAGTGAAGTTTCCCGCGTTTGTGATAAGCCCTTAGTGTTTCGAGTAAACGCGCCGTGCCGAAATGGCTAAGGGGCTCTCGGATACTGAAACCGTTCAGCTTAAGTAGATGCAGGTTTATATTTTTTAATTTCACACTAAAATTATTTTTATTTACATTTTACGAAACCTTTAATTTTGTGTTTATTGAACTGTAAATTTTTACACATTTGTTTTATTAAGCGTGACGTGCTGAAAAAAGGAGCTCACTGAGAGCCAGAGGCTTTCGAAATCATAATAAATGTGCTACGCAAATATAAAATTTATAAGTGCTTAGCTTAACTTTAACTCAGTCTTGAGTATTTGTTATTATTCTTATTGTATTGATAACGCTAAATACATAATAAATAGCGTTTTAGATATCATGCCAGTTATTACATATTAAATTACATAGTAAAAAGTTGTAACAGGCTGTTTAATGTCTTTTGAGGAAAACGATTGGAGGTTACTCCACAATGAGGCTCTAAAGCGGGTTGTAAGATTTTCACCCGACAAATGCAGAGGAGTCTCTGAGCCATAACTTCAATTCCAATTACAAAATTGTGATAACTAATCATAATACGTATTGTCTTATGCTAGAAGCTTTAATGCTGTACAAATTAAAACATTACATACATTTATTTGAAGCCCTCTCCCTTTTCATATAATAAATATATATGTAAGAACAAACAGAAGCTCGTACAACAATCTGCTCATATCAAACCTCAAACACGCGCAAGCAAATTTATTTATTATTAACGTTCAGTGCGAAGTGTCATTTGTCTAAATGTTTACGTTTACGCAGCAAAATAAACAGAGAGCACTCAACGCTTAAACGACGTATTGATTCTGCGGCGTGAACGTTTTATTATATAGCGATTTTTTGTGTTTTTCGTTTTTATATTAAAAATATTTATGTTGAGATATCTTGAGAAGTTCATTAGGACGTCTTAAAAAGTGTATTTTTGATGTATAAACATCTTAGCGCTCGGTACACTGTAGGGCTAACAGATACTTCGAACGTCAAACGAGTAAGCGTAAGTTTTCGAGCGTCATATGACGTTAGCGTAAGATTTATTATTTACACATCAATTCTCGTAAGTGCCTTGGCATTTACACATTTTTTTTTAAATAAATATGATGACGTTTAATTTAGCTATTTCAATGTTACGTTTGTAACAAATCTAAATTTTATTGCCAATATTTGCACGAGACTTTATTTCCATAATCAATGGGAATAGACGATTGCCTTTTTTACTACGACCTGTAAACGCTTTCATTTCTCTGTAATATCACGTTACACGTTACATGTTGTATGACCTAAAATATAAACTGATAGCTATTTGTTCTATGACTTTAAAGCAATTTAATAAAAAACCCTTCATTCAATTTAAAATATGAATATAGATTTGTCTAAATACAGGAGACTGTAGCAAAGTTTTAATAATACGATGCCTAAATCATAAACGTTATTGTTGACTATACTTAAATTCCTATTAAATAATATTAAATAATTTAATGAAATAAAATAGTACATTAACAGACAGTGGTGGAGGATATTTAATTTCAACTTCAACCAAGTTTCATAATTAGAGAAGCAAAAAAACCTACAGAAAGTAATTCCAACGTCATTTCTGTTAATTAAAGTTAATAATAGCGAGATAGACGTCTGCCGGCCACGGTTTCCGTTTTTAACAACGCCCCCTTTTCTCCTCTATAACCCTAATATTTCAATTTGTTTGACTCCTTGGCACTGAAACCAATTTCCTATAAAGTTAAATTAACTAAGGCGTGTCGTTTTGACCTTAGCGACGTCGGACTTTAGTTGTTCGGTACGAGGCGGAAAATTGTAGATGAGAAAGTGTTCGCTGAAAAAAATATTTTTTACAGAGTAGATCAGTCTCTTGCGAATAAAAGTGCGATAGCTTATATATCCGACTTTTGGAAGTGAGTATTTTTGTTTAAATTTCATGTGAAATCTGACGCCTCGGGGTTATGATCGCCTCGTATGCCGCGACGGCAAACGATATGACGCTCTTATATACAGTCACGTCTCTTCTTCCCCGCCGCTTTCTAATCCTTATGTGCGTGTGGGTGTTTCGTGAATACTATATACTCCGTTGCTATTTTATTATAATAATAAGAAAATTATATTGACGGCCACAATTTTTTTATTGAGTTTTATTGATGTAAACAATACTTTATAATCTTAATAGGTTAAGTAGCAAGATAAGCGTAGTTAAGATAATATTACTTATTCTTCAACTTAACCTTCACAATAATTTCTGAGATAAATAATTTATAATAAATAAAACTAGATATATTTCTTGATACGTTTAAAAAATAAATAAATTGACTTGTCTTATTTTTGTGGCTATGACGAAATGAGCTTCCGATATCCTAGCGTATCTGAATAAAACTTGCTAATACGAAAAACAAAACAAAAAAGTTCATCACAACTCAGTTTGAAATACGAATACTGTATTAATTATTGTCATTCATTGATAGGGCTTCGTGCAGACCCGTCGGGGTTTACTCATCAATTATTCTCCTTCCAAACATCATTGCAACCATCATCATGAAGTTCATCGCCAAAATAAGGCTAGCCAAGTTCCGTAAGCAGTCAAATATTTGGACGTATTCAAATGTATCATATATACATATAAAGGATCACACTTAGTGACCACCTCGTGCTTTTATGTGCTCGAATATGGTAAATAGTACTTTAATGATGATCATAGAAAAAACAAACCCAGACAGTGAAAATAACGGCAAACCTTTACTCATGAAATGATAAAAACCGATATACTGTGGTACGCTATTTTGATACGTATATCTCTAAAATAATATAATTATGACAATCAATTTTGCATATAACATTTTGACATTTAACGATAGTCTTCTGCATAGTTGTACAAAATCGGGATCATTACAAATCATTAGGGAGCATACAACGCGACGAGTATGAATCGATTTCCATTTACCCCAAAAAAGAATCGCAAACACTTAGTAGGGAAGACTTAATTATGCGGTAAATACGTTCAGAAATGGAGCACCTCTTGGCGTGGTGAAAATTAAATTAAATTTTTCAAGACCATTAATGATTTACACCAGTCTATTTAATATAGAAAATTTTGTGTTACCTCAAGAGATTTGTTTGAATAATAATACTAAATTTACTTTAGAAATCCGTCATGGGTCAGTGGTTAGAATACATGAATCATAGCTAACTTTTGCAGGTTTAAGCCCGGTTTGGTGTTAGGTTTAGTCAGCGATATTCTATGTTTTATATCAAAGAAAATTACTCACCAATAAAATAATTTAGAGTTTATAATTAAAAACACTCAACGTAATATGAAAGCCCGTAAAGACTCTTGGCTTATAGCTAAGTTTTTTTTCTTTTATTCGTCTGATGTCTCAAGATGGCGCGATTTACTTTAGAACTCTTTTCAGTGTCGGCTTGAAATGTAGATTTTATGGCGCGAACGTTGAATTTACTGCCTGAAGTTTCACGATCGAAATATGGCTCGTCTTATTTCTTAATATGATATCATTTAGAACGGGTAGCGGATTGTAAAAAAGATTTGCTTTTTAGTTTTTGAGATATTTAAAAGTATTTATTACGTGATATGGTCACCGATACATTTTTTTATTATTTATAATAAAAAGGTAAGCCGGCAAATGGGTATTGTTTGAAACATTTTTGTTTCTTTATTTAAACAAGACAATTTTAAAGATCTATAATAATTGTTTGTTTCCCAAATAACTAAATAAATAAATAAACTTAGAAGTATTTACATTTGCGGCTTTATTACTTGAATCATATAGTTTCTTACGTTACTTAACCCATGGCATTAATTATCCAACATCTCTTTTAATAATTATAACAAAACAACGTACTTACTAACATTACATACTTCCATTTAAAGATGATCATAATTATCCATAGAGTTAGCGATGTTAATTTTAAAAGATACGTTAAGATAAAGATGAATTGCGAAAAAAAATTGAAGTTCATTTGTTCGTTCAGTCAAAAGCAACGTTGATAATTCAACTCAATCCGGCATTTCAGCGAATTGACAGACGGAGCGCAGTAAACAATACATAGAATATACGTATTTACGGAGAATAGCCAACTCAACTTTCAAGTTTCCAGCTGAAAAGGCTTTGCTCGAGTTGAGGTAACTCCGGTGACTTACCTTTCGCCACGTTCAAGTTTAAATTCAATCTAGATTGTTAGAAAACTCTAGGTAAGGGTCTAGACACGATGCACACAAGACCGCCCACGGCGAGTCTTTGAATTCAGAACACTAGAACATCGCTAGAACGAATGATGCCCCTTGGGAGTTTTACTGTCTAAATGGAATGATTTTTGAAAAATTTAATGTGCTTTAATGCAAACGGTTTATTGATGTCATTTGAAGAAATCAGTACATTTTTTTATAGAATAGGAAGGCGGAGGAGCATATGGGTCACCTGACGGTAAGAGGTCACCAACGCCCTTAGACATTGGCAATGTTAGAAATGTTAACCATCGCTTACATAGCCAATGCGCCACCAACCTTGGGATCTAAGATGTTATGTCCCTTGTGCCTTCGTGCTTGTGCTTAGTGAAGATACCTCTTTGGAAACATAGCTATATACAAAGATTTATGCACATTAATGTAACAGTTTTTACTAAAAATGTAATCGATATCATTTCCATATTAATATATATTTTTCTAGTGACAACATCTGTAAGAATGAAATTCGTAGCAGAACACGATCATAAAATGTCAGAAAGTGATATGCGATATTGACTATAAAAGCTTATAACATTTAAAGGATACGCGCATCAAAATAGCGTATTAACGTAAGTCGGTTTATAACATTTCACAAGTGTGTTCTTACAGAATAGCATCGTTGTTCGCGAACTTGCTCTGCTTATATTAGGCACAATGCTATCCGTGTTAACTTTCAAGCGAAATAAAGAGCATGTGCCGCGCAAATGATTTGCATACAAATACTGTTTTGAAGTATTGAATGATTATTATTATTTGTAGGTTTTTTGAAATAATTAAAAAAAATTTTGAACTAAAATTTAAATAAATTGTTGTAACTTTTTTAATAACAATAATAGACAGACTGGCGAAAGATAAGTGGTCATCATAAATACATCACCAACCTTCGGAACCATGATGTCACCCGTCAAACCGAAACACAAACAAACAAAATATTGCTGTTCGGCGATAGAATATATTATGAGCGAACTACCCACAAGGGTTAACATGAAACCCTACCATCAAGTAAAACAAAATCACATATAGTATGTAATAAATAAAACAACGTAACAAACAAAATATTTCAATAACAGTGACATACGACTTTAATATATTTCAAAGTACGACTCACTGTGGGCGAGCCTTTATTTCGCCGTGCTGAGTTCAAATTCAATCTAGCCGTTAGAAAATTCTCTGTACACACAGGGTAGCTCAGTCGCTGCTAGACTAGACACTTGATTATGTTATTTCTTGTAATTTTACTGTGACTTTGTTTACATAGATAAGCAATATAGAGATAAATATATTTCATTTGAACACATTCTTATTTTAAATATTCCTAAGAAAATGTTTGTTACGTAAATAAAAAAAAGTTTTTATATAACATTCTTAATTTTATTGTCATCTATATAAATGTCATCTGTATAAATGGGCAGGATAAACTTGTCGAACGTCAGATGTTACAAAGCTACAACCAACCAAACTACGGGTGTCCCGTAATGGCCAACAACATCGCCAAGCCTGAGATGGCGAGACGAGCTGGTCTCTTTTCGAAAATATTGGTTACAAATAGCAGAAAATAGGGAATTGTGGAAAGAAAGTAGACAGGCCTTTTTCCAGCAGTGGGACACAGGGTTATAATAATAATATATAAATGGGCAAAGACAGTTCACGCCTTTTTCTCATTTTTTTGGTTTCTATCGACGAGTTTTAGATAAAAAACTTTTTGGTGCAAATTTATCAAATCAGTAACGATTACGGTCGCAAACACTAGTCTACATAATATTTATTTATTTATTTATTAGGGAAACATACAGCATATCGTATATTACAACTTAATATAATGATCATATTTTAACACTTATGCCAGTTAAGTTTCCACTACTGTTTTAACAGGGAAGTGGACTAATTTTGATGTTACATAAAATATAACTATTTATGACAAAGTAAAATTTTAACTTAAATATGGTTATGGTTAATTACTAATAAGTATTTTTCACAAGATTATAAAATTTACTTAAACTATTTTTAAACAGATCAATGTGGTTGTATTTTCTATTATGACTATTACAAGATCTTAGAATAAAAGAATTTTTGAAATAATTAGTTTTGTAAATTTAATTTAATTTAATTTTATTTTAGTTTTTTAAAATTAAATATTGTAAATGTCTAAGTGTTTCTAGATGGTTTCTCCTTCTTTTATACAGCATTTGATCGAAGTTGATTTGATTACAGATTCATTTGATGTTATAAAGGGCTTTTCTGCGCAAAGGCCTCTTCTATTGTGTATAAGATTTAAATATTATTCACGCTTTCCCAATGACGTGAATCGTAAACACAAATCGAGTACGTGCACAGTTAGTAAATTGTTTTTAAAGGCACTACCAATAAACGCAATTTTAAAAATTGATTCCCTTCATATAATGATGATGTCCTCCTGGCCGATTTCGGCCACGGCAGCCAATCTCTAGAAAGATTGGTTAACTGCGCAGGACATATTACTTTCCATAAGTGAGTGCGCAAACACAGGTGCCCTTTCTATTCCCTCAATCTCATAATTCGGACGGAAAATTCGACCAGAAATATTTAAGGCGTACGACCAACGGCTTTACGTGCTTAACGAGGCACGAGAGTACACACACTACCAACTTCGAGACTCCGGACTGTTACTGAGAATTTTTAGACAGAAAAATATTTTCATCGGACGTGGTGTTAGAATCCAAAACCTCGGGATCTGCGGCCATTAGCTAGCCACTAGTCCAACTAGGCAGTCCCTTCATATAAAGCGTAATCGTAATATATAAATATATATTATATCAAGAGAGATGTTCCGTAACGATGAGGCATATTCAAAAAAGTCGATTTCGATAAAAATGAAAAGTACAGAGAAAAATTCACGTGTCTATATAGTAATGGTTTATAAATGCCATTTCCTATTACGTTTGATATTTGCACGTAATTTTGTTGAATCCTATATTTGAGCCTTCTGAATAATAGTTTCATTCAAATATCACTCATATTCGAATGTACATAGATATGAAAATACTCTAACTTGATGTCGAGGTCCCCTGTACATGTGTCAATCATAATAAGACAACGGTTAAAGGAATTGGAATTGTTAAGTATTTTTGATGCAATTTCGCAAAGTGTTTTCTATTATTGGATTTTTTAGGAACTTGTGTTGTAAAAGAGTTAATAATTATTTTATACTTCGGTGACATTATCCCTTGATAGCCGTAGAAATCTGGATAACCTGATAGATTCGGGTAAGGGAATATGGCTAAGACCTGATGATCGATCGTCATTCTCTCAGACCAACCGATGACTAGTAGGTATATGAGCAATAGCTACCAATGCATTTAAAAAAGAAACGATTTTGAGTAAATAGTATGACGAGCCGGTTGGCGTGGTTGGTAAATATTTGCCTTGCACGCCGAAGGTTGTGGGTTCGATTCCCACCCAGGACAGACATTTGTGTGCATGAACATGTCTGTTTGTCCTGAGTCTGGGTGAAATTATCTATATAAGTATGTATTTACAAAAGAAAAGTAGTACATGTAGTATATCAGTTGTCTGGTTTCCATAGCACAAGCTTTGTACAAGCTTAATTTGGGATCAGATGGCCGTGTGTGAAAAATGTCGCAGGATATTATTATTATTATTTAACTATAGGTTTGCCAATGAATTTTTATGGAAAAGTGCTCAATATTAGATTTTTTTTTATATATCCGGGATGGCAAATGACTCTACTCCACCTGATGGTAAGTGGTAGTAGAGTCCAAACGCAACGACGGCCAGTACAGTCGGGAAGAATGTTCTGCACTAGCCGTCACCGCCTTGCCGGCCCGCAAAATGCCTCTTCACGCCTCGTTTGAAGGAACCCGGGTTGTAAGAGGAGGGGAATACGTGAGCTGGTAAGGAATTTCATTTTTTGGTAGTGCGACAAAGAAAGGAGTTGCCAAATTTCTTTGTGCGCGATGGAATTGATGTCACAGTTAGGCGGTGACATCGAGAACCAGCTCGCGTGGACTTAACAAGGAAGGGGGAAGCAGGAATTAGAGAGAATAATTCCTCAGAGCACTCGCCGTGATACAGTCGATAGAAAGCGCTCAGTGCTGCTATCTCGCGACGCAATTGTAAAGGTTCAAGGGTGATTGTGACCTTTACGTCGCCTATAATGCGTACTGCACGTCGCTGCAACCGGTCCAAGGCCTCCAGTAGGTACTTAGCGGAGCCATCCCAAAGGTGCGAGCAATATTCAACGCAAGACCGTACCTGTGTTTTGTATAACAGGCACAGTTGTTGTGGCGTGAAAAAACGCCGCACCTTGTTCAGAACTCCGAGTTTCCGTGAAGCTGTTTTTATAATAGCCTCGATGTAATCCCTTGGACTAAGGTCGCAGCGAACGTCTATCCCCAGCATGGCGATTTTGCTTTGTATCATCAGCGGTATGCCACAGAGGGAGGGATGAGGGTAAAATGGTGACTTTTTCGCTGTGAGAGCGCATACCTGTGTTTTCTTGGCATTAAACTCAACAAGAATATCAGAACCCCATTTGGCGATGAGCTCTAACGTCCTATCGAGTTCAATGACAAGATTCTCCCGCCTCTCCTCAGTTTCCGCCCGCCCAGCCACTGCGCGTCCGTAGTATCCACCATGCACTGTACTATCATCTGCATAGCAATGTATGTTCCCAAGGGAGAGCATATCATTGATATGCAAAAGAAAGAGTGTGGGAGATAGCACAGATCCCTGGGGGACCCCAGCATTCACTACATAGAATTGTGAAGCGCAACCATCAACTAAAACACGAAGGCTATGCTTGTGTAGGAAGCTGGCAATCCAGGTGCATAGCTGAGCAGGCAGACCATATGCCGGTAGCTTGGAGAGAAGACTTCTGTGCCAGACCCTGTCGAAAGCCTTGGAGATATCGAGGCATACAGCCAACGATTCTCCATGCTTGTCGATAGCTTCACCCCAGAGGTGTGTTACGTACGCTAGAAGATCACCTGTGGACCGTTATACAGATATATGCCATTTGTTAGAATCTACATTTCGAAACGGTAGTTTAACATTTCTTTTAATTATAAATATTACCATTATATGAATATAATTATCTCACACTTGCTTTAATTTGAATTATATATACAACTTTACCATATAATTTTTTTTTCTTCTAAAAAATAACTTAGCAATGACCGTTTTAAAGAAATTAGTAACATTCTAATTTACTCCTCCAATTAAGCGTACATGAGTTGCGACGAGCGGCATGAGGAGTGGGGACGACATTATCCCAAGGGGTCTGGATCGAACCTGCAACTTTAACATCGCTAAGCGACCGGAAACCATTGTAAACCATTGCGCTACTGACGCTTGACTGGCTGATTGATTAATCTGTACCTAAGACGTTCAGTAGATCTAATTTATCTAATGGACCATAATTAAAATCTCAATTGAAATATTATCAATAAACACAATGACAGTACGTATATAACGCTATCAAACTATTATCCACTGATATTTTATACTTATCAAAGGTGTAATATAAATTTCCAAGTTATAAAACTCAATTGAATCTACAGTCTCCACAAAGCATATAGAATAATGTCTCTCGCGACCAGCTGTGGCGTGTTATACGTTTTATTGAAACAAATGCTAGTGCAGGAACTGAGCACGAATACCTAGACTACTATTGAGATAAACCACTCGGAATTACATGACCTGGCTCTTTAAGGGCCTTTTACCAGAGATCTAATAACATTATTGTGAAATTGAATTTAGTTCGCCGATTCACTCACATTACAAGATCTATAATAGTGTGTATCTATAATAGTGTAATACTGCTTTGTGCAAACTTGTCTGGGTAGGTACCACCCACTCATCAGATATTCTACCGAAAACCAGCAGTACTTGGTATAACAGCAGCAATAGCAGGCACAAGGGACATAACATCTTTGTTCCCAAGGTTGGTGGCGCATTGGTGATGTAAGCGATGGTTAACATTTCTTACAATGCCAATGTCTATGGGCTTTGGTGACCACTTACTATCAGGTGGCATATTTTGAGCATATCTCAACCGCCTTCCTACTCTATAAAAAAATGTGTCATGCTATCCTAACTTAGTAATAGTCGCTTATTAATAAGTATAGTTTGCGTTGATTTACTATTGAACCGGCTTCAAATTTGAGGGAATTACCGTATTATCGTCTATTACTATTAAACAACTGGAGATAATTTAAACTTTAAAGTACATATAAAACTTTTAATTAATTTTATATGTACTTCAGTACATATAAAAGTAATGATATAAAAATCCCTCTACCGTTTCCGATTTTGTATCCAAATAAGAACTAAATGTATTGTTACTCGTTCAAATACTAAAGCAGTGAAAACAAGGCATAAATATATATTATATTTATGGTAAATAAATTTTAACCATAAATAATTTTTCGCGGTTATTATATATGTATCTAATGTATGTAAAAAAATTATATATAAATAATATTAAAACAAAAACGATCAGTTTCAAAACAATATTTAATAAGCTGTTTCTTTTTATAGTCTGTGACGAATTTTAAATTGAAAAAATAACAATAAAAAACCTTAATATCATTTTTAAATTACTTAATACTTTGGACGAGTTAAAAATTTAAAAATAACTATAAAAAAAACCTCATATCCTTTTTAATTACAATACGGTTTCAATAGCCAAGTCAAGTTAAAATATACTTTTTTACTAAATGCACTTTTTTACCGTTGGTAGTAAGTGCTCGTAATGTGGATTCGACCAACACTAAACAACAAGAAAATCAGTTTTACTCATTTTTACAAATGCATGCACACGCAATAATCATATACAATTATATTCTATATTTTGTCTGTATGAACGTCAACGAATACTAACTCCAAGCTATCATTTACATAAACCCGTACAGTATAAGTAAAAATGTAAAATGGTTTGTAGTAATATTATCTACCGCATTTCACCCTGTTGTTAGGTACAATACAATCATAAATGTTACCAAGTATAGAGCACAGTTCAATACCAAACTTCTGCAACAAACATCTAGCGTTCGAGAACACTCGAAACATAACAAGTGTTTCGGCCGGGAATCGAAGTCACGTACAGCCAGCGAAGTGCGTAACGACCACTCGCAGCCAGCGTTCTTATATTAGCATCTAAATTGGTTTCTCGCAGTCAGGATTGCTTTTTAAAGGCTTTTGATAGGAACAATTGTGATTTTGTTGTTACAATCAGTACTTATAAAGTGATTATAAAATAATTGTTTTTTTAATTTTTATTTATTTTATCAGGATCTCGAACAAAGAATACATATTACAAGCGTACACTAACATATTAAGGAGTTTTATTTCTTCTTCAATTATAGGAAACCTTATATAACTGACAATAAGTAACAGAAAATAATAAAATTTAAGAAATAAACCTAAGAAACTTCTTATATAAAGATCATCTTACAAAAAATGAAAGAAAAAGCCACTTACTCATTAAAGTTTAGCAGGTGATTAGTTAAACAATGCTGTGTCTTTTTCTTTCGACTGTCAAATCACTAATGACTGAAAGAGCGAAATCAGTGTTCAACTCTAAGAATCACTAAGAAACACAATCACTAAGAAACGTTTATAAGTTTAATTATTATTGCTAGCTGTTCTGGTTAAATACCGTCTTATAATATAGATTTAAAAACATTTTCAATAAATGTTCTATCGACATTTTTTTTTTCAAATAAGACTGATGAGTAATGAGATTAGCACGTTCAAATAAATAAGCACTTCAACCTTATAATATTAGCAAAGATTTTGGTAAGGAACATACGTACTTCAGAGGTTGGTAATTAAGACTAAGATAAGATTGTTAATTATTTTATGTCTAATTAAATTTTAATCAACCTTACTAATATTATAAATCCGAGAGTGACATTGTTTGTTTTCTATGCTTTCATTTCCAAACTACTCAACTGACCATCATGAAATTTTGCATACATGTTGTCAGGGGTACAGGTTGCACATTTGTGTCTTTTACATAAACACCTCCCACTCTCACTTCACATGCGGACGGAATCTATATAAAATAGGAGCCACGATGGCTCCAGTGATAGAACAGGTGTATTTAATAGAAAATCGTGGGTTAAAGTCTATTTCAATATCGTGGTTAGCGATGAAAGTGAATATCGTATGTATACCAAAACAAAAGCAGATTCTATGATAAATTACAATTATCATAAAGATCATAAAAGATCAAAATTGAGGAAGTGAGCTCGAGATATTGCCGATATTAAAACTCGTTCACGACAGCTGTGATATGTATCTCTTCAGGGTTTATATTCACTGTTACACGCTAATCGTGATTATATTATATAATAAGCTGACATTTAATTGCAGTTAACTGAATTTAAACATTCACATTACCATAAAATTAAAATATCCACACTACATTACAAACATCCTCTCCCATATATAACCTTAAGCGGCTATCCGCTTAAAATGCAGTAAAGACCGTAATCCTGTGAATGGTGACCTTTGGAGACCATAAATATGGTATTACCGACACAAAAGAGGCGATCTGGACTATGATTATATTTTCGAATAGATTAAATTGATCTACGATGTCTGGGACTCCTTAGTAATAAAACGTAGATAGTTGTATTTTAATTTATAATGCTTTTATCTGTTGTATATAACTGATCTCCTGAAAAGGTATTGAGTTCTAAAGCAGTTCGAAATAAAGAAGTTTAGCATTACGAAACTTCTCTCGTAAAATAACGTAAGTCCCTTAGTTCTGAGTCTGAGCTTTTTTGAGGCGTATTACAATTATGCACTAAAATATGTCCGGCGTAGATTACCAATGTTAGAGATTGTCCGCTGTCCTTGATATACTGCCATTATAATATAACGGGATATTTTTTTCGCAATTTGGTAGAGCCCTTTGTCCAGCTGTGATTGACTACACTATTATTATTGTCTTCTTTATAATAATAATAATAAAGTAACAGCCTGCGAATATCCCACGAAATATTATCCATTCCTTGCATCACCAATGCGCTACCAGTCTTGGGAACTACGGTGTTGTATACCTCCTGCCTGTAATGTTACTGCTCATTTATCCCATTGACCTGAACTCAACAATACGAATTATTAGTATTTAGCGGTAGAATAAGTGACCCAGGCAGACTTGCACCAAGCCTTATCGCCAATAAATAGACCCTATTTTTTTTAATATTAATATTACATTATTTTAGTTCAATATATAATTCTAGTTAAATCAATGAAAAAAAACTAATTGGCCTATAATACGGTACAGTGACACCGTGAAATCGCACAAGGGAAGGTCTGTCCGAAATAGAGTATTCGTGAAATGATCAAAGCTACGAAAATAGGCCACGAGCACGGGCTACAGGGCGCCCGCTTCGATATGTCTGGAATGTCACGGGGTTAGGAAATTTAAGCATTCACAAAAATATATTATATATTATGCGAGAAACACGACAGTTGAAGTACTAAACATTATCTTGTTTCAAATTTCATCTAATCTCTTTAAGATTGTCATGCAATGGAAATAAGCCAAAATATTTTTGAATACAGTACAAAAAGTACAGTTTTACGGTTTATATTATCCACTTTTTATACTACAATGTCATCTAGCGGAAAGTTACAATAAGGTCCAAATCATATTTCACCATTTTTAACGTTTTATTCGATGTAGATAGATCCGATACGATTAGCGCTGAGTTTGAAGCCAGCACGTGACCACGGCAGGTGTCTATCTGTCCAAACGTCAGGGAAAATATTAAAAAATGACATGATCGTAGTTAAAACGTGAACATAATAAATGTAATTGATATAGCTCGATTACATAAAGCGGTACCACGTGTTACAGACACGAGGGTGATATAAAGGTCAGTTGAATTTCTAAATCTGTTCAAGCGTGGCGAGTTGAGCGTTATTAAAAGAATTAGTGATTATCGATACTTAGAACAACAATTTACTACCATTATTCATTACTTCGTATCGCCATAAATTTTCCACATTTTTTTTACTATATATATTCTTCAGTCTTTTCTAATTATAATTATTACCCAACGATAACAATTCTTATTTATTACATTTTCTGTCACTCTTATAATCCGATGGGATGTCAAATTAGACGCAGACAATTCTAAGTTTCTAGTGGCTTCTGAGAAATACCTATAGATAAAAATAATCTCTAGATATGCCTTATAAGCTATAAACAATTTAATTTGAAATTCGATTTGTCTTATATTTGTTTTTTTTTTGTGCTATAATGTGTATATTGCCTTATTGTTCATGCATCACCTGTAATTGAAGTACCACTTTTTGTCTTTATTTTGTCAAGTCTGTAATTTCATGTATTTCTGTGTAATTTTTTGATGATCTAATAAAAGAAAAATATATAATGTCGATTTTCTTAACGTTCAAAATCTACGAGAGCAAAGCAACGTTCAGTTTACGTTGAAATATAATTTATTGTTATCTCAGTATACGATCGGGTAACAATACACGCGGGTGAGCGACGAACATCCTATCTTAGATTTAAAGGGAAATCCCTAAAGAGATGTGAAGAAAAACATTGTGACGCCTGTTACACCGAATTAAATTTAGATCGACTTGTGTTTGTCTTATTGATTACAATTTTTTTATTAAAAGAGGCATTGAGGCTTTTGAACCAATTTTAATTCAAGGATTTCCAACAGCATTTAAGAAACGTTAAAAAATAATCAATTGGAAAATTAACAAAACATGTTTGTGAACCAGGATATTACATAATCAATAATTTTAGAAGAATACGATGATTCCGAAATAAATGAATCCCGTGAGACCTTTTCAGATAAAAATATAATTTTCTTAAACTTCCTTCGAAATATAATTAAATGGAAACGTAAAAATCTGCTGAATTTCTTTCGCCCGTTTTTCTCGGGTTAGTGGTATTTATCGTAAAACTGGTACTGTATTTTCGGAATTCAATAAGCAATTGAACCGTTTCTATATTGAATAAAGGTTTTTTGACTTGAAAATCAAGCGATGAAAATACGCAAAAGCTCAATTTACTCCGAATTTGGAAAAACTTTTGAGACAACTTTTGGAGTGGCCTATATGTGTATTTAAACATATTTTTTGATTGATATTTATATTATTAGTCTTGAAATTTTGGCAGTTGAAAATTACACCTTGCGAATTAGACGCGGAGTATCGTGCCAAGATCTTAATACGAATATGCAGAAAACATTGATCATTTTTACGTAAACGTATGTCACATAGTTACTTAAACGAAAATGTGAGAAATAATCGTATTGAATTTTATTTTTTATAATCGTTTCGTAACGGTCTGACGGGTGACCGGAAATCCCTTGGATGCTGAACATTAATTAAGATAACTCGGACGAGGAACTAAATTTGTTTTAACAAATTGCTCCGACGGCCTTGAGAGATAAATCTGAAATGCGCTAATCATTTTTAGAATTCTCAATTTCTTTTTAACATTTTTTTTTTGTTTCTGTAACGAACTGTCTGCGAACCAAATTGGTTGGTTAATTAAGAATTACTCGTCTTTTTCTTGAACACCGTGGTACTGGAATTAATAAGATACTTGTACTTCTACGCTGATTCCTGGAATGCTTTATTTGTTTACATTTTTTAAGTCTTCGCGAAGTTTTCTTGTACATCTCAAACGATGTGGTCTGCGGGCACATACATACGATTTCGTATGTAGAAAACATCAAAATGTATAGAAATGACACAAGTACCTATTTGACCAGATATAGGAAGGTAAGGACCAGGTAACTAGAGATATAGGGATACGATAAAAATGGCCTCAAGTCGAATCGAATTTATTTATCTAAGCGCCCTGATCAGTGAAACATATGTCAACGTCACATAACTTGAATGTGGTTTATGTCAATTGAAACATATACATACTTGTAACTTTACCAGAAATCCTCCATATACACTCAAGTACTGGTGGTAGGGCTTTGTGCAAGCTTGTCTGGGTAGGTACCACCCACTCATCAGATATTCTCCCGCAAAACAGCAGTATTTGGTATTGTTTGTACCGGTTTAAAGTGTGAGTGAGCCAGTGTAATTACAGGCACAAGGGACATAACATCTTAGTTCCCAAAATTGGTGGCGCATTACCGCTGTAAGCGGTGGTTAACATTTCTTACAATGGCAATGTCTATGGGCGTTGGTGACAACTTACCATCAGGTGGCTCATATCACCGTGGTGGTTGATTTTTTTAATTGTGGTTTGAAAGTTCGACAGTGGTTTGAAATAAAAGTAAGATTTTCCTTCAAATGAGGATGCACTTAACGTTAAGTGGTCCACCACCCATGGACATTAAAAATGTAAGAGGTATTAATCACTCCATATACTGTTAACGCGTTGCCAGCAATTGCGGCATTCCTTGTGCATGAAATTTATAATCATTCACACTTTAAACCAGAACTTAATAATATAATATTTTGCTGTTTGGCGGTAGAATAAATAATCATTGAGGTACCTACCCATGTCTAATTGTCTTTTAATGGGTTAAATTGTATTATGAGTTTGAGTATTGTAATATGAAATATTAAGCGTCAATAGCGCAATAGTTAATGGGCTGTTTAGCGATGTCACAGTAACAGTCGCAGGTTCGATCCTGATGCTATTTTAGTAACCACACATAGTTCAATCTTCACGCTTTAGTGGGGTAATTAGGAACATTAGTAATACCTTAAAACAAGTATTGCGATCATCGATCGACCGATCATTAGTCTTATCGAAGAATTAATTGTGAAATATTATCATGAGTTTTTTTTATTTGGTCAAAGTCGAATTCATCCCATGTCGTATCTACATTTTTTTACGTATTTACGACTTACCGAGGAGACCAGGACCCCCCCTGCTTAATTTGTGTTTATAATTCATCTCGTGCTTGACGGTGAAGGAAAACATCGTGAGGAAACCTGCATGTGTCTAATTTCATTGAACTTCTGCCACATGTGTATTCTACCAACTCGTATTGGAGCAGCGTGGTGGAATAAGCTCCAAACCTTCTCCTCAAAAGGGAGAGAAGGCCTTAGCTCAGCAGTGGGACATTAACAGTCTGTTACTATCATGAGTTAGTCAAAGATTAATTTAATCAATATCTGAAGGAATATATCGAAATGCTCAATATCCTAGTTTCGTTTCCCTGGTTGCGATTATAATTATATGAATACATTTAAAAAAAAAGTAAAACTTTCGTTACATAAAATGATATCTATACCAGTACAAGGGGTTTGCCCCTTATTTTACCTCCTTCTAAGTTTAATGACCTTTATAAATTAACTAATAAAACTACGTGTAAAGCGAGCATCGCGTTGAAACATTTCAACACAAACAGGTGAATGACCTGACAGTAATTCACACCGCTATAAGAACAATCAACGAGAACATTTAATTCACAAACAATGAGAACCATTCAATACATCAATCATACGTTTCATTGAAATATGAACTCTATTATATGTATATCAAGAGCGTATATCGCATGCACCGTGTGTGATGGTAAACGAAAAAAGACATAAATCAGGGTAAATTAAATTATGCAATGGTTGGGCGATACATATAAAATCGCTTGAAACGGATGAATTATATTGTATGGTGACGTTGTTAGCGGGTACGAAATAAAAACTCTTTTTTTACTATATAATAATAATAATATCCTGGGACATTATTCACAACACGGCCATCTGATGCCAAATTAAGCTTGTACAAAGCTTGTGCTATGGAAACCAGACAACTGATATACTACATATACTATTTTTTCTTTTGTAAATACATACTTATATAGATAAGATACGTTTCCATGGGTTGTTATTTTAATAAAATATAAAGAAATAAGTGAAGTCATTATATTGTTAAAAATCTGTTAAATAAATAAATATTTTTTATATTTATTTATAAGTTTCTACGAAATTGTAGTGTTGTATAATTACAAATAAAAAAAAATCGTTCATAAAAAAATAACCCGCTTTGTTCTATGTAAAGAATTAATATAATAAGCTTTATAGAATGTTGACTTGAAAAGTTACGTTTGAAGCAAATACAATATATATATATATATATATTTAATTTAAATAAAAACTATAGCTTAGGGGTAAGATATAATGCCATAATCAAATAAATGATATTATATAGTGTTTCTTTGTAAGACGTAATTGAAAAAAATATTATATATATTTAAATGATACAATGTTTTTACGTCTTATATATATATACAAATCCGTCAAAAGAATTTGTTTAACAAAAAACCAATGAACGCTATCAGTGTGGACAAACCGTAATGGTCGCGTGGTAGGACCTAATAAATACATTATAGTGAATAAAGTTACGTGCATTTCCCCTTTTCTGGCGCTAATCAGCCACCGTCGTGTGAACGCGACCGTCCACCACTCGTTTCATTTTATTGACCGATACAGTACACAGTAACAGCCTGTTAATGTCCCACTGCTGGGCTAAGGCCTCCTCTCCCTTTTGAGGAGAAGGTTTGGAGCTTATTCCACCACGCTGCTCCAATGCGTGTTGGTAGAATACACATGTGGCAGAATTTCAATGAAATTAGACACATGCAGGTTTCCTCACGATGTTTTCCTTCACCGTTAAGCACGAGATGAATTATAAACACAAATTAAGCACATGAAAATTCAGTGGTGCTTGCCCGGGTTTGAACCCACGATCATCGGTTAAGATTCACGCGTTCTTACCACTAGGCCATCTCGGCTTTGACCGATAATTATAAACTATATATCACGAAATCTGGATAAAAAGTGCATTAATCTTATTGTCGTTTGACTTTGTTCAGACATATCTACTAGAATTCAACCTTAATATTTATTGGATATAAATATATTTGTTTTATATAAAAACAAACATATACAGAACATTTATGAAAATTTCTTTTTATCTGGCAAATAGGCCACCTGGTGGTAGGTCACCATTGCCTGTAGACATTAGCGTTGTAAGAAATATTAACCGTTCAATGCGCTAGCAAACTTGGGCACTAAGATATTGTGTACCTTGTGCCTGTAGTTAAAAAAAAAGCCGAGATGGCCCAGTGGTAAGAGCGCGTTTATCTTAACGGATGATCGTGGGTTCAAACCCGGGCAAGCACCACTGAATTTTCATGTGCTTAATTTGAGATAATAATTCATCTCGTGCTTGACGGCGAAGAAAAACATCACGAGGTAACCTGCATCTGTCTAATTTCACTGAAATTCAGCCACATGTGTATTCCATCAACCAGCATTGGAGCAGCGTGTTGGAATAAGCGCCAAAATATCTCCTCAAAAAGGGAGAAGAGGGTTTAGCCCAGCAGTACGACATTCACTGGCTGTTACTGGTTACTGTACCTAACTACAGGCAACACTGGCTCACTCACCCTTCAATTCGGAACACAATAACTAACTGATGAGTACAACCAAGTAATATATAATATTCTACATATAAACATTTAAACTACCAAAAATATAGTTAATTAAAATAGAGCCGGCTACAAGACCGCTACAAGGCTAAATGAAAAGCGATAAAAGTCAGTTTTCCCTGTAATTTGCGGGTCTAGTAATTACAGACGCCATCATAATTCTAAGGCCGGGCCAAGTAAGGAGTGCCGGTTACGAACTAGAATAAAATAACTCGAATAAAAGGAATGCTACGTGACTGAAATTCAACGTGAAATTGTAAATTTTTTTAACTCGAAAACTCATTTTTGAAATTCTGGCAATGTTGAATTATCAATGATTTATGTGATTATAATTCTATTCGAAGTTTGAATATAAGGCAAAGTTATTTTTTTAATATAGCATATTTAGATATTGATTGTCATAAATTTTTAAACTGAGAACTTTTTTTTTTTTTATTGCGAATAGCTGTTTTTGACAATGTTTATAATTTTAAACGACATGGCAATCGTGTCACTTTCCGGATTTTATTCATTTATATGAATATCATTTAAGTAAACGTACACAAAAACATTTACTTGGTAGTAGGACTTTGCGCAAGCCCGTGTGTGTACTACTCATTTTATCACATATTCATAAACAGCATACTTTGTTAGGTTCTGGTTTGAAAATGAGTGTAACAGTCACAAGGGACATAACATCTTAGTTCTAAAGGATGGCGCACTGGCGATGTAAGACATCTGTTATAATAAAAAAAAAAACAATATTTGCACCTTAATCCAAACCTTAAGCCAAAATAATTGCGCTTCATAAGTATGTATTCGAACGGAAAGCTACCAACTAAACGTACAGTCGTATAAATAAAAGACAAATCTAGCTGTCGTAATTAAAAACCACGAAATCATCAACTTCGTTCGCAAAAATTGGAACCACGGAAAAATATTCAAGGTGTCGCTATTTTTTTAAAAATTATCCTAAAGACGTCTCTATTACGGTTCCATTCGGGGAGTCGACTCCGACGCGACGAGCTAAGTGATTAAAATTGTGACGCTGCGCTTAAACAAAGCCAGCGAAATGTACCGATGAATTTAAATGGGGGGGATGAAAAGTGGCGATGCACCATCTTGTCGGGACGTGTCTATAATGGAAATGTTCTTGCATAATACTTAACTCTTCCTTGCGTTTTCTTGCATGTGGAATCAGACGCGTGATAGATGGTCTATATTGAAGCTCTACTTTTAGTGTTAGAAATATTATCACATACAGTTTCAGCCAGTAAATAACTCAAGATGTAATTAATATTTATTGCGGGGTCAAGATTTACGATTTTCAATCGAGCTTTTAAGATTGCAGATTTAAATCTAGGCAAGCACCACCGAGTTGGCGTGTTTTTTTTGTGTATACAATTCATTCTTGGTGGGCATTTGTTATTGTAAAATATTATCAAGCAAAGGCCGTAAACTGACTTTTTTACTCACTGGGACCACCCACTCATCACATATTCTACAGTAATACTTAGTATTGTTGTGTTTAGGTTTAAAGGGTGAGTGAGCTAACTACAGGCACGAGGCACGTAACATTTTTTTACTGGTGGTAGGGCTTTGTGCAAGCTCGTGTGGGTAGGTTCACCCACTCGTCAGATATTCTACCGCAAAACAGCAGTACTTGGTATTGTTGTGTTCCGGTTTGAAGGGTGAGTGAGTCAGTGTAATTACAGGCAGAAGGGACATAACATCTAAGTTCCAAGGTTGGTGGCGCATTGGCAATGTAAGCGATGGTTAACATTTCACATACCATCATGTGGCCCATATGCTCGTTAGCCTACCTATAATATATTTAAAAAAAAACATCTTATTCTCAAGGTGGTGGTGCATTGACTATGTAAGGAATGGTTAATATTTTTTACGGAGCGAACGTCCATGGACGGTGCCCATTTGGCCAATTTATAAAAATAAAAAAAGTACTTCAATAAACTAAATCACTGACGTATCGTCATTTCACGAACTCATCTAGTTGATCAATGAAGATTCGTAAACCAATGAACTGTCAAGTGTCCTTACCTAACAACCTATTTTGATTATTGAACGTCAAATGCAGTATGTGAATTCATTCTCAATATTTTTCTGACAATCGTGAGGGGGCTTCGTTGCAATTGTCATTGCTCTTGAAATCTGAAATCGGGAAGCGAAGATTGACATCATTTTCGATATTGGATTGATAAATCGCGATAACGATAGGATGCCAGTGATTTCGACAATTAAACAATAGTTGATCCAATAAGTACCACAAAGAAATACATTTATTTTTTGGAACAAAAATTCCAAAGAAATTTTAACTTTAAATAAAATAAAATTCTATCTAAAAAAAAACATTAATATATTTCTCATATTCAATATAACATTTCAATATAATACTATATAGATGTTAAAGTGATGTATTTTCATGTTATGTAGGCAGGATATAATAATAATAATAATAATAATAATATCCTGGGACATTTTTCACACACGTCCATCTGATCCCAAATTAAGCTTGTACAAAGCTTGTGCTATGGAAACCAGACAACTGATATAATACATATACTACTTTTCTTTTGTAAATACATACTTAAATAGATAATTACACCCAGACTCAGGACAAACATACATGTTCATGCACACAAATGTCTGTCCTGGGTGGGAATCGAACCCACAACCTTCGGCGTGAAAGGCAAGTGTTCTACCAACCACGCCAACCGGCTCGTCAAAGGATATATACATTTAATTGCATGTAAATGTTATTCAATTCAAAAAAAGCCGAGATGGCCCGGTGGTAAGAACGCGTGAATCTTAACCGATGATCGTGGGTTCAAACCCGGGCAAGCACCACTGAATTTTCATGTGCTTATTTGTGTTTATAATTCATCTCGTGCTTTACGGTGAAGGAAAACATCGTGAGGAAACCTGCATGTGTCTAATTTCACTGAAATTCTGAAACATGTGAATTCTACCAACCCGCATTGGAGCAGCGTGGTGGAATAAGCTCCAAACCTTCTCCTCAAAAAAAGGAGAGGAGGCCTTAGCCCAGCAGTGGGACATTAACAGGCTGTTACGGTTACGGTTATTCAATTGGTAAAAAGGTATAACGACTGAATTTTTGCCGGTTCTTCTCGGATTGGGTTGCTTCACATTTAATATTAAATGACTTTAATTAATTATATTTTCATTAAATAATATATAATATGTGTATTGATACTATATTTAATTATCGATGTATAGCGGTTGTAAATAGTAAATCGTTTATCTACCTTGCTAATGTTAAATTATCCATGGTAGAAAGAGACCAATCTATATGTATATTCAAGTAGCGTATATATTATGCAACAGCAATAAATTCAGCTATTTGAAGTACAATGATGCTGTTAACATTGATACGACAAATAGTTGTTTTTAATTGTAATCAATGTATATAATCGTTAAAAAAATTAATTTTACATTACGACTGGATTGTATAATAAAAAAAAAAAAAAAAACAGCAACGAAAGCTTTACTGAGTGCTCTCTATTGTTTAATATTACATAACCAGTTAATGCCAGTTTCATTTTATATGTTAATAAGAGCAGCATTTTAAATGACACCAATGTGCACGCAACTCGACGAGGTCCTCCATTGACGCGACCTTTTCATCGCGACAGGAAATTTTACAATGAGCGTCGAGCTCTCAGAGATTAGCTAGACGGAGGTGATCTGCGGTACTTGATCTTTTAAAATTTTTAACCGATATGAAATTCTCTATTCCTCATTATTATAGAGATATAAGCGAAGACATAAAATACCTTTTGATAGTGCTTGTGTTGGAAATATGGAACATTTAGAAATTTGTTTTGTGCCTTGTGTTTGTATGCCGATTCGAATGGTTGATCCTGTGTAATTATAAGACGTAAGAGAGACATTCTAGTAGAATGGCCTGTCCTATTTCAATTTTGCGTTTTTTGCGATAGCTGCTAGGCTAAATTTTATTATTATGTTAATATGTTTGAATTGATTAAAATCCAGGAGAGCTTTTTTTTTTATAGAATGGGAAGGTGGACGAGCATATGGGCCACCTGATGGTAAGTGGTCACCAAACGCCCTTAGACATTGGCATTGTAAGAAATGTCAACCATCGCTTATAGCCAATGCGCCACCAACCTTGGGAAAAAAGATTTTATGTCCCTTGTGCCTGTAATTACACTGGCTCACTCACCCTTCAAACCGGAACACAACAATATCAAGTATTGCTGTTTTGCGGTAGAATATCTGATGAGTGGGTGGTACCTACCCAGACGAGCTTGCACAAAGCCCTACCACCAGTACTACTACATACCTACATAAGTATCAATGTTACATATATATATGTAATGTCAAGATACAAAAGCGCTTATCCAATAGTCGCGCTGCACTCGAGCGGCGACGTGTCTGTATATATATGTTCCATATAAACGGTTATCTATAATTTTATGGCCCGTAATTATAACATCAGCTATGTATGTCAAGATTTTATTATCTGTCAAACTAGTACATTCTATTTATTTCACTTGTTGGTAGGGCTTTGTGTTTGTGACTGAATAGGAGCGACCATTCATCCACCACGAAACAGAAATACTTGGTATTGTTGTATTCTGGTGTGAACGGTGAGTGAGCCAGTATAGCTACATATATAATATCTTAATTCCCAAGGTTGGTGATGCATTGGTGTTGGAAGTAATAGTTAATATTTCTTGCAGGGCAAATGTCTATGGGCGATGGTGATTACCATTAGATGCCCTATTTACCACTACGCTTACAGATTTTATATTAGTTGTATATAGTTAATGTACCTTATAAATAAATATATCGTTTGCTATATGAGACATACATGTATAATTATCTCAATATACGCAAGGACATAATTATTTCTATCGCAATTATTTGTTAGTTATATTTGCTTAATAATGTTTAAGCTGATATTGTATAAATATTGTTATTTATCGCGAGACGAGATAACTCATCGCTCTGATGTATAAACGAAGTTCGCAGATTTAAATCCGGACAAGCAATAAGTATTTCAAGCAACAATTAATGTATTGTAATCTCTTTAGGATATCTGCATATATTAATAAAGAAAAAAAAGTTAAAATTCATAACGGATATCTGCATGTGACGTACATATATTCAGACCTAAAAAGTCCTTGTGAAACGGCATTTTTTTTTACGATATATTTTTCTTTATACAGGCGTATAATTACTTGACCAATAGTGGGACTTTTACAGACTGCTTTCTACTTAAATACTTACGTAATTCAAATTGAATTCTGTCTCTATTAGGATTTCGAAAGATGTACTTATTTACGCCTTCGATTGTTTTATGATACGTGAATAAAAAAAAAAAAACAAGAAATTGCTTATATTTCGTTTCAATTATAAATGGTTCGGAGTTACTCGAAACGCGTTCTAATTGCGTAATTTAGTTTGAGAGATTATTATGCGCTTACAGGGGAAGAGAAATAGAAAAAGTCTAAGCTATTTAGAAATAAATTACGCTTGTCAATTGGGGCTCCATTGTATATTCACTTGGTTCTTTATTTTATGCAAAAAAGTATTTTATGCATGTTAATTTATGTTTAAATAAACATATGTGATTTTAGTATTAATAATTACGTTATATTTTATTTGCTTACTTTAATACATATATTTAAAATAAAATATCGATTTAGTTCTAAATGATTGCCATTTCATTTGTTTTTTTTTTATTCATTTATTCAAAAACTTGTACAATAGAAACACAAATACAATACCTTATTCATGTTATTTGAATACGTCAAGGTCATTGAAATGTCAATCCGTTTTTTGCACACGCCACGGAACCCTAATCAAAAGGGGTGTAATTACGCTTAGGCCGCGATTGTGGTGTAAAACATTTAATGAGTGAGTCGTGTGCTGAGAGCGAGCAAAATGGTGCATAGTTCATAACGATGTCGTAACATACATACATACATGTATACCCAGTACATAATGTTGGTTATGTGGTACGTGTAGGGGGATGTTTTTATGTAATAACAAGATACATAGCAGCTGTATTTATAAAAGTATTATCGTATTTTTTTTCAAGAAAGTAAGAACTTTAAAAGCAGCAAAGGCGACAACCTTTTGTAGTATCGTTCACAAAACAATAACATTCATTCATTATATTAACCAGTGTTGCTTTATGTCTTGACATAAATGAGTTATTTCATTAGAGTACGTCACTAACATCTGTCAGTCTTGTCACATCACTAACGACATCTGCCAGTCATGTTTTTACAGAGCAATAAGCCATCACTAATGAACCCGCAACGATATTATGTGAATGAAAGCTATAGCTTTTATTAATGTTAGAGAACATCCACAAGAGAAGCGTTCAAACGCGGCGTTTTTAGTCTGAATGATTAGAATTATTTTAAATTTTGTTGTCATTTTTTTAAACCTAACGTTGCGCGTGTAAGTAGGGTACTTTACATTTATTTAAATAATGAGTTATAATGTTTTGTAGAGTTGATGTTTTTCTTATATAATAAACAGCTACAGACAAAAAAGTTACGTCAAAACAGTTGCATTACGATTTCATATATAATCACATTGAATCCAATTTACAAGACTACAGTTTATTTTCTGCTAACGGTACCAAGGTTTCCTAATGTATAATCATAAAAATATTACTCCTCTACTGTTAAGCACATTGAGCTAGCTTGATTACTAAGTAAGATTGCCTCACAGCTAAGTCATGTAATAAATGACATATCATTCGTTTAACTTCTAGAAATCTCACACTAACCTTACATTAGTAACGATATATCAGTCAGTCTTGTTTTTTCAGAGCAATAAGCCGTCGCTAATGAACTCGCAACCATATTCTATGAATAAGAGCTTCAACTTTTCTTAACGTAAAGGATAATTCAAACTAAGATTAGTCGCTCCGTTTTTCAACTGCAGTCCTTAAAAGTGTTATCTAATTACGATATTTAAATTTCGAACAATTTAATTATAATTATTCTCTGTCCTAACTATAATGGTTGATCTAAATATCAGCGTGACTGTTTATTTTTTATAGACGAAACATTAAACCCTTCTTGAAAAGTTAATCTGACATAAAATCCGCACAACATAACATTCTAAAGCAAAGGAACTACTTTCTTACATTACATTGTATAGAAGTCAGTGCATCTGTCAGACGTAAAACCTCTTTGCGTCAGAACGTTGAAACACTCATCGCGCTCAAGATAATATTTCATTTCAAAAACAGCGTTAACGCAATCAATCTGAAGCAGGCTCGCCGAGTTTCATTAGTGGTCCGCTCTTAAGGCGCGTGTTTTAACGCGTACACTAATATCGTGTTTAATGAGGAGCCCGATCCGTATACATTTCGTATTATGACGGTATGAACAATTTGACGTTGCCTCATGAAGACATTACAGATGGTTTAACCTCGTTAAATGGCGGGAATTAATGAGTATACGATGTATAGCGATTCTAGAAATATATCATTACGTATACTGGTGGTAGGGCTTTGTGTAACCCGTCTGGGTAGGTAAGGGTGAAGGGTTTTAAACTATCTACTCTGTTGTGTGCCGCTAGGCAGCGCTGCAGCGAAAATTAAATAAACAGTAACAGCCTGTAAATGTCCCACTGCTGGGCTAAGGCCTCCTCTCGCTTAGAAGTAGTAGTTTCGAGTAGAAGTTTTGGAGCTTATTCCACCACGCTGCTCCAATGCGGGTTGGTGGAAATGAAATAGTAATAGTATAATATTAAATTACATTTTATTTTGTGTATCTCGGAAACAGATTCACCGATTTAGCTCAAACATTGTATTTTCATAGTTTTGATTTTTTATTTTATCTACATATATTATATCTTTGGTAAGAATACTATTATTAGAGCCGAGCGAAGCTGGGTCACTCAGTTTTAATTATTCTTGAAAAATAAATAAAGCGAAGTAGCGGCTATCAAATGATTTATTGTAGGTTTATTTATAAATTATATAAACTATTATGTTCGCAACGCTTATCATACTTTATATTATTTTAAAATTGATTTCTATATCATTAATAATGATAAAATAAATTGCATGTGTATGCAATACACGCAATGCGATAAAGAATTTTAATTAATTGTGAATAACTGTTGCCAACATTTGAAATAATATTAAATAATGTTTAAAAAATTATTATCCATTTTAAACAATTTTTTTTATATAATATTGGTATTATTTATATAAATACTACTAGTACATATATTGTTGCGATCCATGTCATGACATATCTTGACTGCCTAGTGTCTATCAGTCTCAAAAGTCCAGGGTTCAAACCCTGGATCGAGCAAAACAAAGTACACTTGTATATTATGTTGATCTGTTTGAGGAGTTATCGTTATCGTTTTTATTCGTTTTTATAGTATGTATTTATATTGTATACTTGTAATTTTGTATGTATTGATAATATAATTTATTTATTGATATATATTATGTGTGTTTTATATTTGCATTTATTTATTAGTTTGTTTAATCATAAATTAATGCTATCTTATTTATTGTTGGAGCATCACCTACCTCATATCCTATGAGTTATCACTTACTCCGTTGGTTGCCTGGAAGAGATCGCTATGTAGCGATAAGGTCGCCAAAATTATATATTACTACCTTACCGATGTTTTTATTTAGGCTGAATATGGATTCAGCCTAAATAAAAACATCGGTTGTCTATTTTTTTTTTCTTCTCTTTGTGTTGTACAATAAAGTATAAAGTAAAGTAAAGTACTATCCGCTTATCGAGCAAATTCTATCGCCAAAAATTAATAAGCATTGCTGTGTGTTCGTTACTCACTTATAATAATAATTAAAGCATTTTATCTATTCGCATAACTGCCATAAAGTTGCTATAAAGGTTTTTTTTTTTAAATCAACTAAAACCTCTAGAACGCATCGCCTGAATGCAAATGCCTTGAATTTAATCGCGTAAACGCACGGGCTTCGACGCAAGCCGATTGTATTATTAACACGTTAAGTTTCATTGACTGTGATCACCGCGATTGTATGGATTCCTTTTAAAACAATTTACAGTTGAATTAGTTGTAAGCGAATCGTTATTTCATATTGTTACTTTATTTTATTTTATTAGGTTACCAACAAGGAATACACATGACAAGCTTTAATATAATATGCGAGTTATAAATCTATGAGCCGAGATGGCCCAGTGGTAAGAACGCAAGCACCACTGAATTTTCGTGTGTTTAATTTGTGATTAAATTCATCTCGTGCTTTACGGTGAAGGAAAACATCGTGAGGAAACCTACATGTGTCTAATTTCATTGAAATTATGCCACATGAGTATTCTACCAACCCGCTTTGGAGCAGCGTGTTGGAATAAGCTCCAAACCTTTTCCTCAAAAGGGAAAGGAGGCCTTAGCCCAGCAGTGGGACATTCACAGGCTGTTACTGTAAATGTATAGGCCAGCGCTTGACTGATATCACAACTGATGGAAAGTGAGATACTGTCTAAGATGGAGCACGTTTGCCTAGATACTTATATACTATTTTGATGCGTGTATTCTTGAAATATTATGATTATTATGGTCAGTGTCGCATATCACTTTCTGACATTTCACGACCGATTAATGCGGTGGGTTTCAAGTTTTTGTTTTATACAGAATAGCTTTGCTGTTGTTGGAACGAACACAAAGCACCGTGAAGAACACATGTACCTTCAATAATAACTCTGACCACTACATCATTAAGATATTATTGTAGATCGAATATTTTTTCTTTTGTATTATAAAAGTAATGAAAGGGAACGCAATTATGAAAGTAACGATGGAAGAAATATTGAATCATTAAAATGTGTTATGCAATATAATGAGAAAAAACTACTCACCAGTAATCATACATACGTCAAATCAAATGAATCGCCATATTATGTATTACCTGAAAAAAATAAAGAAAATAATTAATATATTAATTACTAATGTTTGCTGGATAAACGATTCTATGTGACGTCAAAAATCTGATCATAACATCTGGAATTCTGCATGAACTCACTTTATATCACACACGTAAAATGTTGTACATCGACACACGATGATACGCTACTTTGATCCGTGTATCCTTTAAATTTTATAATTATTATAATCAATATCGCTTATCACTTCCTGACATTTTACGATCGTGATAATAAGCTGTTATGTTTCTTGCGCTGTAGTTGTATTGGCTCACACAACCTTGGAGTTCAAGTTCAGCAATACAAAGTATTCTTTTGGCGGTCAAAAATATACAGCATCTGCAAATCCATACTAAAAGTTTATTAAACCTCGTCTATGGTTTAAAAAAAATGACTGCTGAGTTGCTTTCACCGGTTCTTCTCAGGTCAGAGTCATTTCTTTTCCGAACCGGTGGTAGTTTCTAATTTGAATATCATTAAGTAAGTGTAATGCTTCTATGTTGAATAAAGTATTTTGATTTTTCTTTTGTAAATTGTTCTATCTACTAAGGCAAATGTGTTTATATCATAGTTTATAAATATTATTATATTATTTATAAATAGGTCCTCTTTCCTTTTTTTTTGCTTACATAATTTACTTCTTTTTTAAGTTTTATAACAAAGCATGTACTTTTTTTTTTATTCCTACGCATGTTAAGTTAGCCTTTAAGTGAGGTATGCAATTTTTACATTTAAGTTATTTACGATTGTAGTTTAGAATGAGAAACAAAATTGTATACAGCGTTGGCTTCCTACTTAATAAAAAAATAAATAAATAGTTTAATCGACATATGTATGTAACTCAGTTGGTGAATTTGTCTCGGCTCAGAAACCGCAGAATTATTCGCGAGAACGTAAAATCGCTGGGCGTCGCATCCGCGAAGCCCTTGCTGTTATACGCCGATACCAATACGCCGTCGGTTTAATTTCGAGCGTCGAAGCCTCAAAAATGTCGGACGAACTGTAATTGGTATGGTCCTTTTGATCGCGATATGATTCGCGTTTTAAATGCTTTCCGTGATCCGATTAGAACTGCAGTATGGTATTAGTGTTAAGATGACTTAGAACTCTTAGGAGTTAGATGAAATGTATTTAATATATCAAAATGTGTTTATTGAAAGAATGCTTACATAATAAAGTTACTTAATTTTCAAAATAATAACTGTAATAAGAATTAATTTTAGGGGATTGCTAAAAAAATTAAAGTCCCAAATTAATGTTCAGAAACAGCAACTTTGAGAGTATTACATTTAAATCTAATATACAATAGCGAAACGGGACATTTCAATTTGAATACGTAACGTCCGTAACCGTAACCGTAACAGCCTGTGAATGTCCCACTGCTGGGCTAAAGGCCTCCTCTCCTCTTTTTGAGGAGAAGGTTTGGAGCTTATTCCACCACGCTGCTCCAATGCGGGTTGGTGGAATACACATGTGGCAGAATTTCAGTGAAATTAGACACATGCAGGTTTCCTCACGATGTTTTCCTTCACCGTAAAGCACGAGATGAATTATAATCACAAATTAAGCACATGAAAATTCAGTGGTGCTTGCCCGGGTTTGAACCCACGATCATCGGTTAAGATTCACATGTTCTTACCACTGGGCCATCTCGGCTACGTAACGTCAAAGGTTGTTAAAATCTTGTACGATTGTGTTCTTAATATTTTCCCCTAAGAAGTAATTTAATGAGAAACATGGGTGAATAATTTAATACATAATAAAAGGATAAAAATAAAACAAGTTTATAGATATAGTAAAAGATACAACCGCTGTAATGTAGGCCGAGCGCCGCACGACAAAGCATTTAATTTGATAACGCTGACACTCGGACCGCGCACTGCGCTTAATTTCAAATACCGGGTGCTCATAAACTCTCATGAAACGAGTAGTTTATATAAGTTCCGACGGTTCATGGGAATAGTGTGGCTATTTTTAATTTAGTTTGAAAATACAGGCAGCTGTATACTAAATTATTGTTTATATTATATTATGAAATGAATTTAAAAAGCAAAGGAAGCATTTACTTAGTATAAGCCGGGCGCATTGTATAATAAATTAGCACAGTAAGGGCGATTAGATCTTTTGGCGAATGTTTATATATAAAAAGTACGGGATAAATTCCTTATTTTAATCGTACGAAGTCGGGACAGGTAGTTTATTATAAAATTCTTAAAAAAATATATGTTTAAAGCTTCATCATAATCGCTAGCACTGTCGCCTTACACTGACATTAAATTGAAATAGCGAGTGCTCATAATTCGAGTAAGCTGGAAGTTAGGTTTATAGGCAGGCTGGCTGGTTTCATGGACGATGTGCGGTTTTTCATAGCGGAGATGGAATGCCTAAATTAAGTTTCTATTTAGTAGGTTTCCTATTGCGTGTTATTTTAATAACGTGTTTGTTTCCTTAGCTACCTTTGTAAGTTGTTTTGTGTTTTGTTTTGTTCTCTAACAGCTTAAAAGTGTAAATACATTTTGAGTTCGTTCAAAAAAGTATTGGCGTTTAAGGAAATATCGTTAGGAAACCTGCAATTGTCGAATAAAGCTTTGTCATTTATCTATTTGAATATTATAAAGAGATTTTTTTAATATTTGTTTCTAAACAAAACCGATTTTAAAAATTCTTTCACCAGTAGAAAGCTATATGATTAGCGAGTAATACAGGCTGGATTTTAGTATCAAAAATATTACAGCTATTATAAAAAAATATAAGATAATTGTTTAACCCGAAGTCGGGGCAGACTGCACGTAATCATTCATCACCTTTCTTAATAACAAGTTTCAGCCCAGCAGTGGGATACATACGAGTGGTTACTTTACTTTTACTTCAATTCTAGATCACTATCGACTTCTACGCCACCTTTTATACATAGTAGCAAAAATACGATCCAATCATATATTTTATTAGAATAACAGTAGGATAATTATTTATAAAAGCATTTATATTCAATTACTTGTTCGTTTTCGTTTCTACAAAATTAAAAGTAAATAAAACCGAAGCCCGAAGCTCGTGGAACTTAAACAAAGCTCGTTCGGAGTTCCGTTGCGTTATTTTTCCGTCGGGTTCCGTATCGAAACTTCGAGTGTTATTCAACACTTGCGTTGCAGCGCCTTCTTGGAATAACAAAAACGGATCACGCTATTGAGATTATTTCGCTTGAATAAACATTTTTATATAAAATTAGAAAATATTTGAAAAATAATAATAATATAATAATATAAATGAGAAATATTTAACTAATTACGTAACATCGTTTTGTCCCATTTTTAACTTCCTTTTCCCAGTGGTGGGACACTTATTATATTTTACCGCCAAATAGCAATACTCAGTATTATTGTGTTCCGATTTGAATGGTGATTGAGTCATTGTACAGGCATAAGGGACATACAATATTAGTTCCCGAGGTTAGTCGCGCATAAGGGATGGTAAATATTCCTTAAGTGCCAATGTATATGGACGGTGATGACTGGTTACCGTCAGGCGGTCTATTTACCAGCCTGCCTGCCTTTTTTAGTCACAAAAAAAAATATATATTTTAACCAAGTTGTCCATTATGAGTATCTTAACATATACACATTTATCCCGCAGCTTCTCCGATCCGTGCTGAGGACGGCCGTCGCAGTGGTTTGAGTGGGTAAGAATCCCACATAACCCTGTTCCACCCCCATGGGATCTTTGGGTTCAACAGCGAGAAAAAAAAAGAAAAGAAAAAAAAAACACATTTATGAGCTATGTCTTAATAATATGTATGAGTGTAATAATAATTATCTATGTAACACCTTTTTATCCCATACTTTGATAAATTCATGTCACGTTGCAAATTTGTTAGAGGATTCTGGACCCTATACCATTGATGTAAGAGCGACGTTGATTAGAATAAAAGTGCCTAAGATTAAAAGTCAACGGCTTTTTAGTCGGCTTGAAATGTATAGAGTCGAACATTAGTCATAATACAATAAATGAATGGAGTCGCTTTATATTAATTATTGTTTTTGGTCACGTTCGTGTATCCGGTGTTGGTGAGATTATTTTGTTTGAGAATCGTTTAGATCTTGTTGAGAAAATAAATTAATACAGTTCTGAGATAAAGATGCTGCAAGTTTTTTGTCCATTGAAACAAAATTTTACGATTACATTACATTCACTATAATAAGTTCCATTTTGCAAAGTCAATAAATTCTTTAGGGGCGGACTTTTCATTTCTTTAAATAAATTACGTATGTATATTTAATTTAATCAATTAATAATTTAAAATATTTTGTTAAAAACATTTTGCTTGATATGTGATCAAGCAAAATGTTTTTCGCTAAGATAGTTAACGTGTTTAATGTAACAAAAATTAGATTTTTATAATATTTGATTTATAGGAACTACTGATTACAAGCCAACGTCTTTCGTAGGGGGGGGAGGGGGTTTGAACGGCACTATATTAAAGAGAAACAACACCATAACACCCATCATACTGAGTAGAATTATTGGTAAATAATCAGACGAACTTATACTATCTGAGATATACATGTGATTTGTATGAAGTACTGGTAACTAGTACTGGTGGTAGGTCTTTGTGCAAGCTCGTCTGGGTAGGTACCACTCACTCATCAGATATTCTACCGCAAAACAGTTGTTTGTCAGCCTCGATATCTCCAAGGTTTTCGACAGGGTCTGGCACAGAAGTCTTCTCTCCAAGCTGCCGGCATATGGTCTGCCTGCTCAGCTATGCACCTGGATGGCCAGCTTACAAGTTTAACTTTAGCTACACAAGCGTAGCCTTCGTGTTTTAGTTGATGGTTGCGCTTCACAATTCTATGTAGTGAATGCTGGGGTCCCCCAGGGATCTGTGTTATCTCCCACACTCTTTCTTTTGCATATCGATGATATGCTCTCTCTTGGGAACATACATTGCTATGCAGACGATAGTACAGTTCATGGTGGATACCACGGACGCGCAGTGGCTGGGCGAGCGGAAATTGAGGAGAGGCGGAAGGATCTTGTCATTGAACTCGATAGGACGTTAGAGCTCACCGCCAAATGGGGCTCTGATAATCTTGTTGAGTTTAATGCCAAGAAAACACAGGTATGCGCTCTCACGGCGAAAAAGTCAACATTTTCCCCTCTTCCCTCCCTCTGTGGTACTCCGCTGGTGATGCAAAGCAAAATCGCCATGCTGGGGATTGACGTTCGCTGCGACCTTAGTCCAAGGGATTACATCGAGGCTGTTATAAAAACAGCTTCACGGAAACTCGGAGTTCTGAACGCGTGCGGTGCGGCGCTTTTTCACGCCACAACAACTATGCCTGCTGTACAAAACACAGGTACGGTCTTGCGTGGAATATTTCTCGCACCTTTGGGATGGCTCCGCTAAGTACCTACTTGAGGCCTTGGACCGGTTGCAGCGACGTGCCGTACGCATTATTGGCGACGTAAAGTCACAAACACCCTTGAACCTTTACAATTGCGTCGTGAGATAGCAGCACTGAGCGCTTTCTATCGACTGTATCACGGCGAGTGCTCTGAGGAATTATTCTCTCTAATTCCTGCTTCCCCCTTCCTTCTTAAGTCCTCGCGAGCTGGTTCTCGATGTCACCGCCTAACTGTGACATCAATTCCATCGCGAACAAAGAAATTTGGCAACTCCTTTCTTTGTCGCACTTCCAAAAAATGGAATTCCTTACCAGCTCACGTGTTCCCCTCCTCTTACAACCCGGGTTCCTTCAAACGAGGCGTGAAGAGGCATCTTGCGGGCCGGCAAGGCGAAGGCGGCTAATGCAGAACGTTTTTCCCGTCTGTACTGGCCGTCGTCGCGTTTGGACTCTACTACCACTTACCATCAGGTGGAGTAGAGTAATTTGCCCTCCCGGCGAATATAAAAAAAAAGTACTTGGTATTGTTGTGTTCCGGTTTGAAGGGCGAGTAAACCAGTGTAATTACAGGCATAAGGGATATAACATCTTAGTTCCCAAGGTTGGTGGCGCATTGGCTATGTAAGCGATGGTTGTCATTTCTTACAATGCCATTGTCTAAGGGCGTTTGGTGACCACATTCATCAGATACACACTTACCATCAGGTGGCCCATATGCTCGTCCGCCTTCCTATTCTATATAAAAAAAAAATGCAATATCAAATTCAAAATTCTTCTTATTCTTTTTTAAATGAAAAAAAACTACCGTTTATCGCACATTGTACATCAAATTTTCTGTGTATCACATGATTTCATATTGCATAAAACAAAACGTTAATACTACGTACTGTTCTGGGATATTATAATGTTTATTAAATATATATTTGTTAAACACATGTAAAAATATAAATTAACAGACGAAGTCGCGCACCAAGAGCTACATCAAAACAATTTAAAATAGCAACTCAGGCTAAAAATAAACCCAGAAATGGTGCTGAAAATGCGAACACACACCTTTATTAATTTACAACCGCACATTCGCGCATTTTCGCGTGCTGCGCGTACATTACACGCCGCGAACAACACACACCCGCACATTAGTACCAAACCGGCGATGTATACATGTTCACGCCATTTACCCGTAACTCGGATAATCGCGTTGAGTCGCGAGGTAATGGGCCGTGAAGGAGATAGCATCGACCCGTACACCCTCTGTCCCCCTCCAACCCCATACGAATGAGCGAGCGAGCAATCGTAATTAGTAAAGTTTGATATCGATAGGCCAAGTTCTAAGATCGATACCATTATCGAGTTGGTTTAAGTGTTTTTTGAGGTAACAAGAAAATGAAAGAATACGAAGAACTTTTCCTAAAAAAAAAATACATTTTTTTTGTTACTAAAACTTGAAAAACAACGAAATATTTCTAATAGACGATATGTTCCATTAAATTATTAATACATAGCAATCTAGGACGGAAATTAGTTTAGCTTTCGCTCGCGGCTTTGTCCGCGTATAAGAGAGAGGGGGGGAGGGTGTTAGGAACCCTATATTCTGTATCGGATAACGTGTATGTAAAATTATTGTCGGTCGGTTGAGTCGTTAAGACGCATAAGCGTATCAAACAAACACATGCGCATATAATATTACTAAGGATGTGAAGCAACCACCAGTTCGAATGAAGATTCTACCGAGAAGAACCAACAAGAAACTCAGTAGTGACTCATTTCTACCATTTCAATTAAAAAGTTACGTCAATCAAATACAATTTATTTATATTAATCCAGCCTGATTGTCAACAAATATTAACTTTACCCTTTTTTATTATCTATGTAATCTTGTGTTGAGTTATATATCGTATTTATTACTGTCGAACAAAATATTTAAATCTATGTAATATATATGTATATAAATTAGCTAATTAACATTAAGAGTGAACGTTATAAATACCGAATGATAAGAAATAATTTCGATATACAAAACGAAAGCATGCAACCGATTTTTTTCAACAGATCGCACAACGACACAATCACTGGAGTGTGAACAGACATGAGCCGAACTATAAATAAAAAAAATCTCAAAAACAACGCCTAACAACCCGTATTTGTGAACCGAGGGCTGCACGGACCGACTAACCACTCGAAATGCACTTTTATCCTGTACCCTGATTGTACATAGGTTAGTTTCGCATTGAGTGCGTTTGAGGATATAGTTAGGGTTGCCATGTATGAAATTATACAACCGGGACAAGACTTTTCGAAATTTTATTGTTTATTATCATAAATTGATTAGAGCCGTGAGTATTTAGTGGTTGGAAGATGAGTATCTTAACCAATGACTCTAGGTTCAAACCCGGGTATATTCATGTGCCTTATTTGTGTTTATAATTCATCTCGTGATCGATAGATATGCCACGTGTAACCAAAAACCCGCCTTAAGCCCAAAGCGACATTTATAGGCTGTTGAGTTTTACTTTGTTCGCTGTTATTATATAATGCTTATTCGATTAAATATTAAAATTGGTTTTTGAAACAGTTGTAATAAAATAGAAGGTTCTTTCTTTAAAATGTAAATAAAACCATTTATTATTAACCGTTGAATGAGAGAACGCAGAAAAAAAATGTGTAAAGACTACGATGTGATGTATTTATTATTTAGAAATTGATGCTAGCAGGAAATGTACTGGTCGTGAAAATATATTGGCTTCGACTTTCGAGCACGAATTGTTAAATATATTTTTTGTGAAATAACTATTCAAAATAGAATACATATAATACTAGTATCAGCACGCGTTTTAGCGCGCGTGTGGAGGGGAGGTCACTATGTCCTTTTCCGGTAGTAAAAATAGTTAAAAAGAATATAATTAAAAAATACTAGTAAGCTCTTAGAATTGCGAATTAAATTCTACTACGAAGTAATTTTTATATATATTTTTGGGATGTGTTTAAAAAGAAAACAAGTTTCTTTTATTTAAATAATTATATTAAGTTGTCTTGTATAAACAATGACGCCTAGATTATCTAGTTCTCGAAACAGGACAAACCCGGAAAACCCAGTACGAATGGAGTCACTAGCGTGGTGAAATATTTCGTGCAAACAATATCAAGTTCAGTCATCGATAAATTCGATTCATTCACTTTGAATTGAATTTTATCTTCATATCGATGTGTTAATTGTATTCGAAACTTTCAATATGTTTTTCACTGCATTAACTATAAATAAAAATACGATCATTTATATAATAATAATAATATCCTCGGATATTATTCACACACGGCCATCTGATCCCAAATTAACTAGAGCTTGTACTATGGAAACCAGACAACTGATATACTACACATACTACTTTTCTTTTGTGAATACATACTTATATAGATAATTACACCCAGATTTAGGACAAACAGACATGTCCATGCACACAAATGTCTGTCCTGGGTGGGAATCGAACCAATAACCTTCGGCGTGAAACGTATGTATATACCAACCACGCCAATCTGTACGTCATTGTGTTGTGTTATTATAAGCATATTGTGTTGTTATAAGCTCTGCACTTTAGTCCGCCTACCTATTTTATAAAAAAAGTTCATGAGATTTACTTCAAGCTTAAAATAATAAAACAAACCATCTTAATATAAAAAAAAAAGTTTTTTAAATTCGTAATTTGTTAACACTATTAAAGGTTAACCGGTTTCTTAAAATTGTTTAAAGCACATCGAGATGAGTGCCGGAGAATTTTAGATCCGGATCAAACCGGAATATACTGGTAATTTTACAGATTAAAATTTGGTAACAAATGACAACACTGTCATTTGTACGAAACTAGAATTTGAGTTGTGTGACGCGGGCGTGTTTGCATACATAACGTGTTACGTTTAAAGTTGTATGTACATTTATGTTTTATTTTATAGTTGAAACTGTTGGACCTTTAGGTAAATTCCCTTTATTTCTATTAAGGTGCTCCTAAACGACCACTGCTGGGCGTAGACACTGCGGGCTCACCATCGTTAATAGATATGACAGATTATTACATGACACGGAGGATTATATAGACGACATTTATATTTAGCGTTATATACTTGACATAACCGGATTCGAACTTGTAACTATCGGTTAAAATAGATGATTTCTATACCTTGAAATAGAAGTGTCAAATGGTGACAAAATGATTCATTTCTAACTATAAAATTGAAATTACTATTTAATGAGAAATTGCTGCTAACATTCAATTATAATCTTGAAGACAAAGATTTTATTTTTAATTTATATCTGGTTGTGGCTACCACATGATGAACATTTAATATAAGTAAAATATATATAATACACATATATTTGTCTATTTATTTACCTAATTCTAAGCAAGATCTATTCAACCGTCTGGCTGAAATTTTTCTGACGCCATAAAATACAGTATACTATGAAATTCAATCCAATTTAGTACATGGAATAAATAAATAAAAACTTGCTTATAAAAGATATTTTTTTACATAAAAAATATTTTTTTGGAAGACAAATTATGTTATTAGGTTAAACTTTGCTAGTAAGGTCCACGAGATAAGTACCTATCAAAAGTTTTGATAACTTGCAACTTGGGCAAGTTTCAGAAAAAAATAATGTTACCGGCACGGGAAAGGCAGTTTCGAAGCGTCGTTTTGTACATACCGTCTGTACATAGTTCAGAATATACGAATATTCGTCGCTTAAATATTTCCTTTGAATAAAACTTTTAAATGAAATGTTTATTTGCTTGATTAATTTTTGCAATACTCGATACCCTATTAATGCAGTTTCGTTCTGAATTACAGGCTGCTTTCGCATTTCGAGCGAAAAATGTATATTACATATAAGTCCACTTCGAAATATTCGCGAGCCGCACTCGTATTCGATAGCCATGATTTATTTATTTATCGCCCCCGCTTAAGCACCCGCCCGAGCGCCCGCTCCGCCCGCGTCGAACTGCACGTATCGTTAGTTTTATTAATGAAGCCAATAATTAATATTTGAATTTCCTTCTTTATATCAATTTGAGCACATTTTTGTTATGCACAAAACGAATTTACAGTTTATTATTACTATTTTTTGCGTTTTTTCTTTCACGAACCTTAAGCAAATACAAAATAAATAATAATTTTATTTTTATATAGTAACAGCTTGTGTGTGTATGTCCCACTGCTGAGCTAAGACCTCCTCTCCCTTTTTAAGAAGAAAGTTTTGGAGCTTATTCCACCAGGCTGCTCCAATGCGGGTTGGTGGAATACACGTGTGGTAGAATTTTAGTTAAATTAGACACATGCAGGTTCCTCACAGTGTTTTCCTTTACCGTCAAGCACGAGATGAATTATAATCACAAATTAAGTACATGAAAATTCAGTTGTGCTTGCCCGGGTTCGAACCTACGATCATCGGTTAATATTCACGCGCTCTTACCACTGGGCCATCTCAGCTATATATTTTTATATAATAACTATTTATTACAATTATGATTATACAAACGAAGACGGTGGCGGAACCCGTTTAGATGCGAAAAGCGAAGAAAAGGGTTTGGGCGCACTGTGGGAGAGGCCTACGTTCAGCAGAAAACTAACATTGTCAGCATAAGGGTATGCATCATGCATTACGATCAATTGGTGCAGTTTCAGTGCAAAGGGGAGTCTTGTTTTAGTTGAGCCTGGTGCTGAACTCCAGACCCGAAGATTCAAATTAGTGACTTCACAGTGTTTCACCCTATTGTTTCGTGCGGCGAAGAGAAATTAAATATTAGTAATTATTATTTTTATGTATAATTAAAATAGTACCATATGTCTATTTAACGATATAATCGAATTCCAAACTACTTTAATAGAAACCCCCCTTTCGAGCATCACGGAGTAACAGACACCGTAATTTAACGATATATATATATATATATTAAGATCATTATTTATAGTAAACTCGAATCAATAAATCCTTCTTGGAGCAAGGTAATTTTTTCTATTGTAATAATCCGCCAATTTATTTAATTTTGCCTAAATATATGTAAATGTTATGACAAAAATCATTCATATGAAAATCTTATTTGACAATACAAGAATATTTTGATGAAAAACATGGTGTAAGTGCCGTGGTACTCACGAGAAATTATGTGTAATGGATAATCTTACGCTGACGTCATCTGACGCTCGAAATCTCATGAATCTTCTCATCATCTCAATAATCTTAGTTTGCCTCTACCGCGTACTAAAATGTTTACACATCCATAAAAACGTGTGAAGTTCGTATACGTTGATTTCCACGTGGGACAAAAAATTTAAGTGTATATAGTCGATTATATATTCCATTTATTAAAAGTAACTACTGAATTTCGTTAAGGTTCTCACAGCAGAATCTACATTTCGAATCGGTAGTACCTTTACAGTAACAGCCTGGTAATGTCCCACTGCTGGACTAAGGCCACCTCTTCATTTTTGAGAAGGTTTGGAGCTTATTCCACCACGCTGCTCCAATGCGGGTTGGTAGAATACACATGTGGCAGAATTTCAATGAAATTAGACACATGCAGGTTTCCTCACGATGTTTTCTTTCACCGTCAAGCAGGAGATAAATTTAAACATAAATTAAGCACATGAAAATTCAGTGGTGCTTGCCCGGGTTTGAACCCACGATCATCGGTTAAGATTCACGTGTTCTAATCACAAGGGCATCTCGGGTAGTACCTTTAAATTCAATTAATTAATTAATCATGTAACATGACGATTTAAAAGCGCCTAAAAGTCCAAAGTAAGTGTCCAACTGCTGAGCAAAGGCTTTTCTTTTTAGGAAGAATCAGGAGCTTATACCAGCAGCTCCAGCGAGGGTCAGTGGATAAACACTTTGGTTAAATTTCATCTGACTCACGTTTATTTTACTGTCGATATAATTATATACACAAATAAGACGAATGAAATCTCAGTGCCTGGATTCGAATCGGCACTTAGGCCATCTCGATTCTTATGAGACATTTATTAATACTTAGTTTTAGGTAATAAAACAGCGTCCAAAATAACTCTATGTAATGGAACTTAGTGTAATCGACTTAGTTATATAAAAAACAATTTCCTCCCTCATCCCTGTTTCGGGTCGTAAATTCACGATATCAATCGTCGCATATCCGCCACATAATAACCGTTGAAAATTCGTATTCCTGTGGCGATGGTGGATTTTATTAAATTCCACGTTTTCGCAACTGATTCGTGGGGCGCGGGCTACGAATATTTGCGGTAAAAATGCATCGGTTTCAATTCTATTTTTAAATTATATAATAGATATGTATATATCGTTTTGTACGCGAATTGAATTATTTTAATGAGTTTAATTAATTGTTAGTAAGTGATTTTAAATTGACGAATTAGGTTATACAATTTTTTTGATTTATACAATTTTTAAAAAAATATATGGTTTCTAAATGAGACGATGATGATGCCCTTTTGAACGATTTCTATAGACCATTCTCAACGGAGACATGGTTACACTACATATATTCTAATGCCCAATTTTGTGCACACACAGAAGCAACCTCTAATCTCTTATTACCAATTTCTACTTACGGGCTGCTACTAATATTTTTTTGATAGAAACACTGAGTGTCTTTTATTCTGTTACCCAGGGGTTTGAACCTAGGAACCCGATCCCGAGAATCAGGCTTTTAAGCTACTCAACCGACGAGGCTGGTGAAACATTTGATAAATTTTAGTACGATTCTAATGCTGCATTAATCGTTACAAAAAAATAACACTATTTATCTATTTTTACCTCCTACCAACCTACAAATATATATAAAACTTAGCCAGATGATGCAGCGTGTTTTAAATAAGACGTTAGTATATAATATTCGTATATAATTAGCTGCGCTACGCAGTTTCAGCTGATTTGAATTTAGACTATTGACGAGAAAAGCCCGAAAATGTTCTTATATAAAGCACTAGATGTTAGTTTGTGTGTAATCCACGAACGTAGCCTAGCGACAAGCCCACTGGGAGCAAAGCTGAGCTAAGTCTACACAGGTCAAACCACACGAAGTAAAATTGTTTAACGTTACTTAGCGTCAAGCATCGAACTAGTTAGCTCAATTATATTAACAACTTAAACAAAAATAAAATCTTCTTGAGCCTCTCCATTATTGAAGATTGGCCGTCATCTCATCATATAACCTGACCTTCACCAAACGAAGCTGAGCAACTTAAAAAAGAAAATCGGTATAAGACAAAAATATTAACTTATATTGCAATATCGATGTTATGTTGGTATAGGATCGGAACGTTTCACAATTAGTGATATGCGTCGTCGGGATAATACCACGGTAATCCCGGGATCTCGTCCCGAGAACACTTCCCCGAATTGATTTGATCGGCTGAATCTTGTAAGCTCACGATTCCGTTGAGGAAAATGTAAGATAATACTAGTTTATGTTGTGTCACGTAAGCGTGTAGTTTTTTCATGATTGGTTTCTTTTTATGTCAGCTATATCATAAATAAAATTATATTTCCAAAGCGAATGTTTAATATAAAACTTTATATTTTCGATACAAATTTATATTGAGTTTGATTATTTTATAAACTATACATATTATAACTTAAAGTAATAACCCTTTCATAATAATAAAATCTGCCTCAGAAATCGTTGAATATTGTTTATCAAACAGTTATATTGATGCCAAGATATTCTGTATCGAAAGCATTAATATAACTGCATCGAACCGGTTTCGGTTAGTTCGAAAACTATGTAAAACCGGACTAATGCAGTAAAACCGCTTCCGATAAATTCATCTAGCGAAGTTTCACACTCGCCCGGCGGCCGTCTGTCACCGCAGGCTCGTAAATTAGGCCCTCAGCGCACCGCAGTACACCGAATTAACATAATAAAAAGGGCGCGCATTCATACCCCGGCCGTAAATAAAGTTTTATAGTCGACGCTCTAATGCGTCTAAAAATGTCGCAAGGGGACTACCGCTGACTTTGTTCGGTATTTCACACTAGTCTTTGTGCGTTGCGTAATGATACGTGCGACAATGATAGGTCAGTACAATGGCTGGGTCAATCCCGGGCCGGGATCGCGACCCCCCGGGATGGGATTGAAGGGTGCGGTACCAAGAATATATTATTTTTTACGACAATGGATTAAAGCATCTTGTGCTATGTAAATTTGACCGTAAAAAATACGTTTATACAAAAAAAAAAGTTAACTACATATGGTGTTTTATAAAACTATTTACAAAATCGAATCTCTACGCAATAGGACCATTCAAATAGATCATTAACTCATTGTTAATACGTCTATAGTTCTGTATTAAGATTGTTACAAATAGGTTCGATAACACGCTGCTAATTGCCTCACATAATATCTAAAAGCGACAGTTGACTATTGATAAGGAACAAAAGTCAAAGGCAGAGCTTGCTGAAAGCTCAATTTAGACAAGAACAAGAACTAAGCGTATATTATCAAAGCTTTAATACATAGGTTTAGTATATATGTTTTAAAACAAAAACTAATAATATGTACAAAACTTTAAAGAAGGGGTTACAAGATGTACTTCTCCGAAATCTTTCACCGTAAGCCTCCATAAAGCGTGGCGAGGCTCTTTGCAGGGGCTCGCAGATAAAAGCTCACTTTGTCCTTCCGTTAATATAAATTGCGCCATAAATGTCAGATGTACAAACGCCGGACCAAGAGTTTCATTACGGTACAACATTTTTACAAATAATACTATATTTTTTTTATCTCTGCATGAATGTTATTAAATAAATTTTTGTTTTTGTATTAATTTTTAATTTGTAATTATTAAATCGATGAAAAAATCAAAATATACTTTATTCAAGTATTTCAAATAAATAAGTACTTAAAAAATCAGACAACTCTAAGCGATAAATTAAGAGAAAATAATGGTCATTTTTTACATTAAAGAAGACCTCTTTCAGTTTTTCATAGTTTAAAATTAACTACTATAATAAATTGATTAATATAAATAAACAGTATGCTGAACAGTATTTGTATTTAAAACTAACGGAAAAAATATAAATCTTAAGTTATTTTTTCCATTACGAAATCAATGTACAAGAAAATGTTCTATATTTAAACGTTATAAAATAACTTTTGTAAATATAAAATTAAAAACGAAACAAAACTATATATTATACAAATTCTATCAACGTTATTCAAACAAAGCGTTACAAGGGTACCAGATAAAAGCGAGTTTCGGCCGTACATTAATATGAATTGCACCATAAAAGTCAGGCGGACAATCGACCCGGATTTCAACAGTTGCTACTGAATGCATTCGTATAGAAATATTGTTATTTATAGTTATTTTTGTGCTGTGCTAGTAATAATTAAACATCACTGCATTCAATTCAAATCTGATCCGAAGCTTAAATGTTGAATATTACTTACGGATCAATACGATAAAAAAATATATATTTAAAAGATTTATTTGTTGATTTCGGTTAAAAACCGTTCAATATGTTCTAATTAAATAGTTCTATTCAGTGAAATTACTTTTAAATGGTCTTTTTTATATATTAATGGTATGAGGATACATATTCAAGAAATAGTTCAATTTACTATATACACAATAATTTGGTTAATATTACAATCGTTATAGAATTAAAATCAATCAATCAATCAACAGCCAATCGTTGTCCACTGCTGAACATAGGCCTCTCCCAAGGTGCGCCAAAGCTCCCTGTCCTCCGCCTTCCGCATCCAGTTGGTGCCCGCCACCTTCTTAAGGTCGTCGGTCCACCTGGCTGGAGGGCGCCCTACGCTGCGCTTGCCGATTCGCGGTCTCCACTCTAGGACTCGTCTGCTCCAACGGCCATCGGTCCTACGACATACGTGACCAGCCCACTGCCACTTCAGCCTGCTAATTTTGCAAGCTATGTCGGTGACTCCGGTTCTTTTCCGGATAATCTCATTTCTGATCTTATCCTTCAAAGATACTCCGAGCATAGCTCGCTCCATAGCACGCTGAGCGACTTTGAATTTGTGGACTAGTCCCGCAGTTAGTGTCCACGTTTCGGCACCGTATGTCATGGCAGGTAAGACGCATTGGTTGAAGACTTTCGTCTTCAAACATTGCGGTATAGACGACTTGAGGACTTGACGAAGGTTGCCAAATGCTGCCCATCCCAAGCGAATTCTTCGATCGGCTTCCTTCTCGAAGTTGTTCCTACCGACTTGTATTATCTGTCCTAGGTAGGTATATTCACTAACAACTTCGAGAGGTTTCCCCTCGACGTATATCGGTCCCGGCACGACATGCCTATTGAACATGACCTTGGTCTTGTCCAAGTTCATACCGAGACCGACACACCGGGAAGACTCGCCTAGGCTACGCAGCATTTCGGTGAGTTGTTCCAGCGACTCTGCTATGATGACGATATCGTCGGCAAATCGAAGGTGTGAGATGTACTCGCCGTTTACATTGACTCCATACCTAGTCCAATCCAGCGTTTTGAAAACGTCTTCCAACGCGTTGGTGAACAGTTTCGGGGATATTACATCCCCCTGTCTCACCCCTCTGCGCAGTTGGATCGCCTTCGTCTTACAGTCCTGGATGTGGACAGTCATTGTAGCGGCGTTGTACAGACATCTCAGTACCTCGATATATCTCCAATCGATATGACATCTCTGCAATGAGTCGAGCACTGCCCAGGTTTCGATGGAGTCGAAGGCTTTCTCGTAGTCCACAAATGCCATACACAGCGGCTGATTGTACTCTTCGGTCTTCTGCACAATCTGCCGAACAGTATGGATGTGGTCCACGGTGCTGTAGCCTGATCGAAAGCCGGCTTGCTCTGGGGGCTGGAACTCGTCAAGTCGTCTGGCGAGACGGTTCGTGACGACTCTTGAGAACAGCTTATACACGTGACTCAGGAGGGAGATTGGTCTGTAGTTTTTCAAGAGGGTTTTATCACCTTTCTTGAAAAACAGTACCACCTCACTCCCGCTCCACGTTTCCGGGGTCTTGCCATGTTGGATGACGGAATTAAAGAGGCTTGCTAGCTCTTTCAGGACCGGAGTCCCGCCTGCCTTAAGCAACTCTGTTGTGATTCCGTCATCTCCCGGAGCTTTGTTGTTTTTAAGCTGTTCTAGAGCCGCCCTAATCTCTCCTTGGTCAACGACCGGGAGCTCCTCGGAGTAATGGCGCATAAGAGGGGCGCGCTGGTCATCAATACTGATTCCCACGGGTTTATCCGATCTTGAAGAGAACAACTGCCCATAAAACCTCTCTACTTCTCCGATAATCTCAGGCCTAGAGGTAACGACCCCACCATTTTCAGTTTTAAGTTTTGTCAGACGCGGCCTCCCAAACTTGCGAGCGAACACTTTCGATCCCCGATTTTGCTCAATCGCAGCCTTGATGGCACGGGTATTGGAGCGTCGGAGATCGCGTCGCGTCAGCGTTTTTATTGTTCGGTTTAAGGCCTTATCTGACAAAAACGATGGTAGTTCTCGTCGTTTTCTCATGAGCTCGAGTGTCTCAGCAGAGAGTTTTGGTGCGTTGTCTCTTCTCTGTGGCTGAAAACACTTGCGGGATGTGTTTTGCAGTATTTTGACCAGCGTGTCGGTTCTCTCATCAATGCTGCTTATGGTTTCCAACGCGGTGAATTGATTTTGAAGTTCCATTTGGAACTTTTCGGAGCCTTGAGCAGCTTGGAGCATGGTAGGTCGGAGAGTAGACCTCATCATTCTCGATCTTTCGGCTTTTAAGTTGATATTTAGAGTGCCTCGAACCAAGCGGTGATCACTTCCGGTATTAAACCTGTTGATCACTGAAACATCTCTAAATATGTGCCTTTTATTCGAAATGATAAAGTCTATCTCGTTCCTTGTCACGTTATCGGGGCTTCGCCAGGTCCACCTCCTCTGAGGCTTCTTTTGAAAGAAAGAATTCATCAAAAAAAGCCCCTGCGCTTCGAGAAAGTTTACCAGCATTTGCCCCCTGTGATTTCTGCAGCCCAAGCCGTAAGGTCCGACTTTCGATTCACCGCTATCTTGTACTCCCACTTTAGCATTAAAGTCTCCCATAACAACATTGTAGTGGGCCCTCGAGGTGTCGTTGAGGGCCTTTGCGATGTCCTCGTACATCGCTTCGACCACATCATCAGAGTATGTCGAAGTTGGCGCATATACCTGTACAACCTTCAGGGAGTACCTGTCGGAAAGTTTTAGGACAAAGTACGCTACCCGATTCGACACACTACTGATTTCCACAATGCTGCTAATGAGATCCTTTTTGACAAGAAAACCGACACCACCCTGGGAGAGGTTATCACCTTCGCGGAAGTAGAGTAAGTTACCGGACTCTAGAGTTATCGTGTCCTCCCCCTGTCTTCGGACTTCAGATAACCCCAGTATATGCCAGTTTATATGACTTAACTCTACTTCTAATTCGGCGAGGTGATGGTCCAGCCTCATCGAGCGTCCATTATACGTTGCCATTTTCAGTCGTTTTATACGGTAGCCTGCCGTGAACCGGTGATTCTTAGCACCCCCTGCCCTGCCGATACCGCGACCGCTACCTTGGTCGGGCCTAGCGGGCTTGCCGGTAACTGGGGGCCTTTTTTTTGGGCGCATCTGCCATTAAGGGAGGGGTTTGCCCATACTCGCCGCGCTGGGCAGGCGTGTTGGCGAGCGCAGTAGGGGGTAAGATGTTTATGGGAGGGGGGACGCTGCTGCCCATCCCCCCTTTTCCCCGTCCCTCAGTCGCCTCTTACGACACCCACGGGATGAGATTGGGGGAGTACTATTCTAAGCCGGTACTCCACGGCTAGAATAGTACTCCCCCAATAGAATTAAAAGCTGACGGCAAAATACCATTGACTTTTCATTTTCTTAATTTGTGTTTACTATTTATCTCATATTCGGTGGTGAAATGAAACATCATGAGGAAATGACTATTCACCAACCCGTATTGGAGCATAGTGGAATAATCTCCAAACCTTCTTCTCAAGGAACAACTTTGAACCCAGCATTGAGAAATTGATAATGTAATATTCTTTACAGTTTTGTTTAAAATAAAAACTAATGTTTTTATTTTATGAGGAGACGTACACATCGACACAATATTTAAAATTTACAGCTACATTTTTGTATATGTAACAGGTATAATTAATTATTTCAAATGTCAAAATATACTTTATTGAAGTAAGTTCTCATAAGTTCTTTTGAATTGTCATTTCGCAATTTCAATACAAAGCTACCACCGGTTCCGAATTTAGATTCTACCGAAAAGAAAAGACATGAAACTCAGTTATAAGTTCTTTAGCCAATCCATGTTGTACTCCGTACACCACTGAGCTACAACACTTCTCATCCTTCAAAGCTGTAGTAACGAAGCAGGCCCATGGCGATTGGAAGCATTGTGAATTAACATCGACTATTTTGCATGCGATTATCGTACTTATTGCATTCATGGAGATGTTAGAATAGTTTGCGCTAATCTGAACTATGTAAGCCTTGTGATCAGAGTACTCGAGGTCGGAATTCGACTATGAACAGGGTTGTCGCTATATTTTTTTTCATTATTTAAATGTATTTTTAGCAAACGTTAATATAATGTAAAGCTTACACGGTATTATATATAATCATATTATTTCAAAGGTGCTATTGAAGAAATAAACTTGGATAATGAAAGAAAATATAATTCATTTAGATTAGAACATTAAAAATAATCTTATATTTTGCCTAACTGATATAAATATTTTGTATTTCAATCCTTATATACTACTAATAATTAGGTTTTAAGCAAAATGCCTAAATAATAACTTGATGTGAAATTGTTTCGTTGAACTTTGGACAGAGCTTAAAGCTTAAGAGATTGATAGCATTTAAAGATTAGGTTTTCAAACACAATGTTCTTCTTTTTTAATACATATGTTTTTTTTTTTCAATTTGTTTCGTTACAGATTTTTTTTTATATTTGATGAATCCTTTTTTAATTTTAAATGTTTTGAAACATTTTTTTGTACGAAATAAACGTATTTTGATTGTAGAAAAAAAAAGTTAAGTTAGTAATAAGCTTAAATTGAAAATTATACCAAAATTGCGTTGAAATTAAATTGTCTTGTTTTAAATATAAATTAAATATTAACATAGGTTTTTAAAAAAAAACCTGTACCTTAACACGCAATAATAGAATATTTAAAGTTTAAGATGGTTTTAGTTCATTTTAAATTTATTGCTATTTGGATTATTCGTAAAGTAGTAGAAACAAAAATTAAACATTAAACAAAAATTAAACATTAAAAAAAAATTAAAAATGTAAGTAAACCATTTGAAATACAATTAAACAAAAAATCCGCCAAGTTCTAAAATAAATTGTATTATTCCCAAACTATTAAGAGTTTATATAGAACTCGAATGTACATATCATACAAATCGATGTTTAAATTATCTCGCGTTGAAATTGAATTATGATTGATGGAATTGATCCACCTTAAAGACACATTATCCGTGTCGCATATTTCCCGAAATCAGATATTCGTTCAAGTCGGGATATTCAAAAACACGATTCGTTTTGATGAACGGATAGGATTGTTTAACTGACGTATTTTTTTTATTGAAACAGTATTATCATATATCTTTACAAATTCACCCTAATATCCGCTCTTTATGATCTACTTATCCAAGAGTAGAAAACCAATGGTAGCGTTTGAATAACGCGTAGTAAAAAATCCACAACTAGTAACCGGGCATTTTAATCTTGGTAAATTACAGCGTATTATTGTTGCACTTAAGAAATTATTCCAAAACATATATATCTCACTATCATATATCATTGTAAGTTTCGAAAGCAAATAATCACGTTGTATTGTTAAATCTAAAACTACTTATTTCGTTCAAGTTTTCAGCTGCGCGTGAGCCAAGTTCTGACGTCAGAGATTTATGGAGTTGACTTACATTGGAGATTTGGTCACGCAATGCATCCTCGAATTTCCGAATTGTGTGTTCGTTGTATCGTGCCAACATTCACGATTCGTTTAAGCTGAGCGCAATGTCAGAATGGAGTTTTAAATGTGTGTCGTTTTATTTGGTTTCCTGTATTATATTGTCATTTAATATTGCATTTTTGGAAAAACATAATTTATCGGTCAGCGGCCGGTTTTAGTCGCCGGTTCTTCCCAAAACTGAGGCGTTTCATTTCGCACCGGTGGATTTTTTTTTGTCAATCGATGAATAATTGTTAGAAGATATTTTTGTAGAAGATATCTTGTTATAAAGAGATTTTGACTTTGACTTTTAGGCCAATTATCATCAGGAAAAAAAATAATAACCATAATATCCTGGGACATTATTCACACACGGCCATCTGATTCCAATTTAAGCAAAGCTTGTACTATGGAAACCAGACAACTGATATACTACCTATACTACTTTTCTTTTGTAAATACATACTTATATAAATAATTGCCTCGTTGGTTTATTGGCTTGATGTAAGGCCGCACACCCTGGAGGTCCTGGGTTCAATTCCCAGATCGGGCCAATAAAAACAAAATTGTTTTTTTTTTAGAAAATTCTAAGTAGCAGCCCGGAGCCCGGAAGATGGAAGTATGTACACTCCCGTGCCTCAGAAAGCACGTAAAGCCGTTGGTCCTGCGCCTGAACTCTTTCCGGTCGTGTCGGATTGCCGTCCCATCGGATTATGAGAGTAAGGAAATAGAGAGTGCACCTGTGTTTGCGCACTCACTTGTGCACTATAATATCTCCTGCGTAGTTAGCTAATCTCTCTTGAGATTGGCCGCCGTGGCCGAAATCGGTCTGGAGGACATTATATAGATAATTACACCAAGACTCAGGACAAACAGACATGTTCATAAACACAAATGTCTGTCCTGGGTGGGAATCGAACCCCCAACCTTCGGTATGAAAGACAAGTATCTACCAATCCCGCCAACCAGCTCGTCATTCAGTCTAATCTTATTCTGCTTCATCTCATATCTACCAAGCTGACAAGAGACCGCGACATGGAATAAGTTGCAAACCTCCGATTCAAAGACTGTTACAAAAAATATATCTGAAAAAACTTTTACCAGAGGAAAATGATGTTACCGTTTCTCACAAATTCAAAATAACGTCAAAAGCAGCAAACCCTTTACAGAGTTAAGATAAAAATGAAATAATATATCATATTTTAGCATCACAGGCGATGCTATTAAAAATTCACATTGGAACAATACAATCTCTCCTAAGCCCGTATTGAATTGATGTTTAAAAAAAAAGTAATGCAACAGTCGACAGCCCTGACGTGAGCGCGATACGTTTCTTCACACAATTTGCGGAATTTCCACATCCGAACAATTCCCGGGCGGAGCTGTAAAGGTCCAACGGTGTACTATACACGATGTATATATGTACATTCGAGATCTATATAAACTCTTAATAGTTTGGGAATAATACAATTTATTTTAGAACTTGGCGGATTTTTTGTTTAATTGTATTTCAATTGGTTTACTTATGTTTTTAATTGATTAGAAAACTTATTGTTAACTTGACTTGATTTTAAAGTATATAAAGCAAATAGTATGTTGATGATTAAATTAATGAGTTTGAAGTTTCGTATATACAATTATCATTGAAAACTCGATATACAAAACATAAAGCGGAAAGAGTAAATAGAGTCGTAGAGCAAGACAAAACACTTATTGAAATGATGTAAAATAAGTAATAGGTTCGTAGAAAAAATGTATAATTGTTATTGACGTAAGCTGTTGTTGTGGTGTCTTTATTGCACACAAACGAAAATACAAAAAATAAACTTAACTTAATAAAAAAAAAGTAACAAAGGTAGAATTATCCCAATAAGAGATTTCTTCCAGACAATCTTTCAGGAACTGAGAGAAGCTTTACTATATATATATGATACAAGTTATTCCTAGAACGTTAGGATCAGTCAGTCAGTCAGAATCGAAAGTTTTTATTATGTAATTCTTATATTTTATGTATTTACTTAAATTACACGCTTGATAGCCAAAGGTGCTTTTACAATAATATAACACAATATTACAATAAACTTCTTAATTTGATTTCAAATGTGCAATTTATTGTTGTGTTAATTGTAAAATGAAATTATCTATGCTGGGCAAAAGCTTTCTCTCCTCTTGAGGAAAAGGTTTGGAGCTTACTCCACTAACTTTTACTGGTGGTAGGGCTTTGTGCAAGCTCGTCTCGGTAGGTACCACCCACTCATCAGATATTCTACCGCAAAACAGCAATACATGATATTGTTGTGTTCCGGTTTGAAGGGTGAGTGAGCCAGTGTAATTACAGGCACAAGGGACATAAAATCTTAGTTCCCAAGGTTGGTGGCGCATTGGATATGTAAGCGATGGTTGACATTTCTTACAATGCCAATGTCTAAGATCGTTGGTGACCACTTACCATCAGGTGGCCCATATGCTCGTCCGCCTTCCTATTCTATATAAAAAAAAAAAACCACTCTGGTCTTATGCGGGTTGGTGGTGCGCGTGGTTAGTAGTCCGCTAAGACATTGGTAGTAGTCGTAAATATTGATTAACAAATTTCTTAATAAAGAAGATATCTAAGGAAAAAAATCATATCGAATTGGTACCTATGGTTAGAGTATTTAAGCAAAGGAACAAAATATTAAGTTTTATATATTAGTAAACATACATAACCGAGGTATATACGTGAGGTTGTACCATAATTATAATTAATGAAGTTAATAACAAAGATAAAACGAACCTAATTAGGATGGCGACATCTGTGCCCTTCTCTGAAAACTTGGGGAAGAAAGAATATTTTTAAAAGACATTTTTAATATTACACGTTATATCGAAGATGCCGAAAATAATTGGAAGGGAAAATATTTCATCAAAGGCAGCGCAAACAAAGGTTTGTCACTTATTTAAAAAATATACACCATTTCAAGTAATTAAAGTAAAGTAATGGACTGTCGATGTGCCATTGCTGGGTTAAGGCCTCCTCTCTCTTTAAGGAGAGGTTAGGTGCTTATTCTACAGCGCTGTTCCAGCGCGGGTTGGTTTATACACTTTCAGTGAACACAAATTAAGCAAATGGAAACCCGCGATCATCGGTTAATATTCACATGCTCTAAGAACTGGGCTATCTTGCTCTCAAAAGTAAGTAATCTTAAAAAAAATATAAAACAGTAAACAGTATATTATTCGTCTAAGGTAGCCTGTATTCTATCGCAATACTTATTTTTTTGTTCTGATTGGCGGTTGAATATTTGATGAGTGCGATATATATATATATATACTATATTTGGTGGTAGGGATATAAAGGATAGTGTATAAAAAGGTTTTTTTTATACATATGTGTATGTATTACGCTGTAAAGGTTTTAATTTATTGGCTTGTCGATGACGTAAATAAGTATAAATTAATAATAAAAAAATATATTAATATAAATAAATGTATACTCATAGTCTTAAAAAACAGGTAAGAATGATGACAATCTTAATAAAAAAATCTGATTATTTTGGATTCTGTTTACGCAAAATTAATTAAAATTGTATCGTTCAAAAGAAAATAAACTAGAAAAAAGAGAAGAGAGAAGAAGAGAGAACGAAGATACGTTGAGAAATAATCTAAGCAACAAACGTACAATGGTGTCTCGTGACTTATTGTAACTATAGATAAATGTTCGAGATTAACGACCAGGGCGAAACTTTCAGGGTTGTTTGTTCCAAAACGGTTCAGGCTATTAATTCACGATGACTTCGTAAAACATTACGAACTTGTTCGACTCACGCCTTCACAAACACTCATATAATTGATGGTATTAACTTACTAAATGAAACCGAAGTTGAACTTTAGATTAAATTAGCGGAAATTAATTCTTATAAATTGTATTTATTGTTTAAAAGTAATAATGACATTTACAGACACAGGGACAGTAAATTTTCCCACAGCTGGGATAAGTTTCATCACCTATTAAGGTGAATTTATTCCATCTCCAATGTTCGTGGATATGTGAATGTGTATGTGGTAGAAATTCATCCGGCACGTGCATGTATCGTTAGCATATATTACAAGATGAAATACTTAACAAATTCTGCACATGAAATATCAGTTGAGCTTTCGCCGAATTGATCCCGCGTTATTCGATTAAGATCCACGTTTTCTATCAATTCGAACATCTCTTCTAAAAAAAATATTTTTTTATTAAAGGGAATATGTTACATTTTGTATTTTGTTTGTAACGACATTACCTCTGTCATTTTCCTGCTCGTGGGAACTGTGACGATGCACAATAATGTTTGAGAGGTTGCCTACCACCTTCCTATTATTCTCCATCGGCACATTTTGACAGTCATGCTGGCGGTAGACATGAAAGGTTGCAGGGCTGGTGATACAGAAATAATTATGAAAATTATAGTCTGTTATTACGTCATGGGACAGAGATGGTCAATACATTCTTCCAAGGGCATGGTATTCAATCCTTCTAATATTATAAATGTGAGAGTTTGTATGTTCGGCCGATTTTTGATAAATATATAGTTACAAATTGTATAGGTAAAGAATAAAAGCAAAGCCGCGGGTGAAGTGCTAGTCATAGTTTATAATACATAAGTTATAACACACATCCAGAAATTATTTATTATTAATAGTAGTGTTCGCCAGCAGTCGAAATTAATCATTATTCAAAATCATAGGAAAACATACATGATTTTAAACGTTTCGAATCTTTTATTATATATATATGTATAGCCTATAATATCAAGCATCGAATGATGCGAAAGTCGTAACGGGTCGTAGTTCATTTTGAACCCATAAGTACTACAAAATAAAAAATATATTAATAATCGAATGGAGGCAACCTTAACTGTAATTTTTCTCGAGTGACTTGCGAATGGCTTGCATTTGTTTAAAACAGTAACGAAATGTTAACTTCCGTTGAAGCGTATATGGCGATCGATTATTAACAGAAAACAATTCTACTACAAACAGATATTTAATATAACTGATCCGATCGTATAATGTAGAAAACAAACTTACGGTGATTTGCTATTTCGATAGATTTAAATATTATACATGTTTACGTAAGAGTCTGTAAGTGTGTGTGGTGAGGTGGGACCTATTTGGTGGTAAGACTTTGTGCAAGTCTGGGTAGGTGTAATAAAGAAGCAGTAATATATATTCCTTTTTTTATAGAATAGGTGACAGGTGAGACGGTGAACAAATGGGCCACCTAATGGCACATGGTCACCAATGACACGTGAGCCCATAGACATTGGCATTGAAAGAAATGTTAACCATTATACCATTATTATTAGAAACTAAGACTTTATGTTACTCGCACCTGTAATTACACTCACTCACTCAACCTTCAAACCGGAACACAACAATACCAAGTACTGCTGTTTTGCGGTAGAATATCTGATAAGTGGGTGGTACCTACCCAGACGAGCTTACACAAAGCCCTACCACCAGTAGATGTTGCTAATTAATTGCCTACCTTTTTAATGGTAAAGGTTCATAATCGGTGATACACTTGAATCAATAAGCAAGTGTAATGGTCCAACTAATGGTGATCTAACTTTGACAAGACTTAGCTATGTCTTTATAACTTAAGGTATGAACTAGTTTTTTATATATTCTTTAATAATTTAGCGGCAAAATAAATATTGGCAGGTGACAAAAAAAAGGTTTTGCGTGGAGTCGACTATTAAATATGCTTTAATATCATTTAAGTATATTTATTTGTGTTTAATTAGCTTTACATGAGTCATGAAAGGGGTTACGAACAATTACATGACTAGTATATTACATGACTAGTATAAAGCGGCGGGTTTAAATGCACATCCTTTTCAAAAAGAACAAATAATTACAATACCCATATATGAGAATGACTGAATGTTTTTTTATGAAGGGGTGAACAATTTCAAAACGCCCTAAGCGTTCAATGGTAAGAGGTCTGACAAGCTACTGTCGCAAAAGCCACAGGATGTTTGGTTTATCGCCATACTTTTTTAAAAAAAAAAAACCATTTAAATTGAAGATTGTATAGAAATATTAATAGTGCCTTCGAGTACTATTAGTAAAAAAAATTAAACAAACAATGTGGCATACGTATTTAATATTATCGACATATAGATTTATACAAGGCCACTTAAATATAATCGAATAAAAAAGAACAATTAATTTTTAAGAAAAACGATTTACAACTGTTTTTTTTTAAATAATTAGTTTTTAAATAATTGTGTTACTATAATTTACATACATATCAAATATATATTCAATGTCACAAACGGTAGATGATGCTATTATAAGAAAAATTCTAAAGTGAAATTGTACAAAGTACAAAAATGTTACGTTGATTGCAAGCATTACATTGAAATGCAACATCGGTATTGAATGTTGCAATCGTATGACCTTCCTCGTCAAATGCGAAGGTTTATCTCATTGTGGGTCAATAGCACTTCGTGAGTCGACATATTTGACGCGCTTACAATTATCTGCGTATATACTCATACTTAAATCTAAATTTATTAAGGCTATTGACACACAGCCAAACGAGAGAGATATCACACAATTTTAAGCATAGATTTATATTATATAGGGTTGAAAACCAGACTTATGTTAAATGATGAATATATCATCTGAAAATTTGTATGTGTAGGATGAAATTCTACAATGTTTATGTGGCAAACCACATGGATGCAGCATGGTGGAATGAGTGCCAAGACTTCTCTAGGGATTCAGAGGCCTTCGACCAGCGTTGAGACATTGACTAGTCATTTTTCAACTCTAAAAATGAACTTTTCTCCATACATGCTATATTCAAGATTAGTGATGTTGTTGTATTATGATATGGGAATATTATTATGGGATAAAAAAAAACAATTTAAAGTAAAGGGTAATTATATACAAAGGCAATGTTTACGAAAATTCCAATAATCATTTTACGAAGGTAACATAAGTACATATAGCTGTGACTATTATACAAGTTAATGCACAGACAGACACATTAAGCAGTGTGTCCTCCAGACCGATTTCGGCTACGGCGGCCAATCTCAAGAGAGATTAGCCGACTACGCAGGAGATATAGTGCACAAGTGTGTGCGCAAACACAGGTGCACTCTCTATTCCCTAACTCTCATAATCCGATGGGACGGCAATCCGTCAGGACCAGAAAGAGTTCAGGCGCAGAAGTGTACACACTTACAACTTCCAGACTCCGTTGAGTTACTGAGAATTTTCTGACAGAAAAATCCAATAACTTTTTATTGGCCCGACCTGGGAATTGAACCCAGGACCTCCGCGTCTGCGGCCTTACATCAAGCCACTAGACCAACGAGGCGCAAATTAAGCAATATATTAAGTATTAAAAACGTTACTCGTAACGTAAAAAATATAACCTATTCATTACATCGCCAATGCGCCACCAACCTTGGGGACTATAATGTTGCGTTCCTTGTGCCTGCAAAGGCAGAGTGGCTCACCCAAACCGGAACACAACAATACTAAGTATTGCTGTGTAGCTTTAGAATACCTACCTACCTGTTGGTACCTACCCAGACGGGCTAGCACAATATATATATTTTTCAATAATAATTTTGGAAGAGAACATATTAGAAATATTTTATTAGAGACAAAATGAATAATTTAACTATTCAAGAAGGTTCTTTTTTATTACGATAACAAACATTTTTAATAATTAATAACTACCGCTAATTAGGAATAACGATAATTTCGAGAAGAACCGACAAAGAGTTCTCTCTTATATATTAATAAATTAAACTGTTTTATTTTTCTTATTCTTTTGCTACACTCGATACGCGAAGGACCTTCAAAGGGTCTGACGGGAAATAGGTTGAGGAGTTAGTCTTGTTGCTAGTTCGGACTGGCGGGCAGAAGTCAGGTCCGTAGCTGAACAGCATTTCGACTAATTATCAGAACGACTGACTTTTTGGTAAATGTAAATAAACACATATTAATATACTATATATTCAAATTAAATTATGGTTAAAAAGAATAACATAATCATATACGATGATAAACGTTTTATCAAAGTTGCAATCTGAAGGGCGAGAGAGCAGCACACGAGTATATTGAGGCGATGGAAGCGGAGAATTGTCAAATGGTTCGGACGAGATATATCGCAGATATGGTCCGCTCTTCGTGTCGCCTGCTCGGTGACTTCGATTTATGGTGACTCTGCCTTTAGGTATAATGCATTCAATTTTTAAAGTGTGGCCCGTTGGCGCAGTTGGCAGCGGCCCTGTCTTCCGTTCCGGGATTGTTGGTACGATTCCCGTCCTGAGTCTGGGTGTATTATGTATTTATACATTTATTTAAAATTATATTAAATACGTAAACGTGTATATCCGTCGGCTGTTTCTTATAATACTGGCATTAACTTTTGGCTAGGAAGGAACAGACAACCTTTTGTAAATAATAAAATGAATACATTAAATATATTATTTTTCGGTATACTAAAACAGATAAAAATATTCTTAAAAAAATAAACTGAAACAAAATATATCGCAAATCATAGAATGCATCATGCATTAGCGGGGACTTAAGTCTGAAATCTATGACGTCACAAAGACACGATACCCATCATTCGTTAAAACGAACCAGATTAATACGTATCAAGACTTCTCAGTCGAGTATGTAAACAAATCGCTAATCCCCTAATACGTTATTCAACGACTCCACTTTGATCTCACAAAGGATTATCTCGCTATTTTAGACTCATTTCGATTACATAAGAACTTAATTAGGTATTAATAAAAATACTATTTCTATTCAACCCACTTTCTTTTATAATGAAATGTCTATATATAAATGATAGATTAATTAAAAAAAATATCGATTCCTATCAAAGACATTGGCAAATCAAAATTTACATTATTCAAGTAAGCCTGTTACCTAATTACAAGCACTTTAATCAACAGTTGCTATAAATTTACATTAGTAAAATAATAGTAAGTATACATACCGTAACCGCCTGTGAATGTCCTACTGCTGGGCTAAAGGCCTCCTCCCCTCTTTTTGAGGAGAAGGTTTGGAGCTTATTCCACCACGCTGCTCCAATGCGGGTTGGTAGAATTCACATGTGGCAGAATTTCAGTGAAATTAGACACATGCAGGTTTCCTCACGATGTTTTCCTTCACCGTAAAGCACGAGATGAATTATAATCACAAATTAAGCACATGAAAATTCAGTGGTGCTTGCCCGGGTTTGAACCCACGATCATCGGTTAAGATTCACGCGTTCTTACCACAGGGCCATCTCGGCTATATATAGTAAGTATACATATATGTATGTTTTTTTATATTGTTAACAAAATCACGTCATTATATGCCAGTACGCCAACTGTGACGTAGTTATTAAGTAGTTTATCCCTGAAGTAACACTTATAAGTGAACTCATTTGTTTTGTAGCGGTAGACTTAATCTATAAATGGACGGTATATACGATACAAGAACGGATTTATGATGTTAGGATATGGTTTATATTGTATTAACAGTACGTATATATGTAACATAATATTTAGAAAATATACTATAACTATAACTTTCACCCGCGAGGATTACCACGTCGAGGATACGGGGGCAGGTTGTTGCGTAATCCATCCATTTGCACAAACTTTCTATATTATTAGTAGGATTTATAATATTACTTGGATTATATTAGTATCAAAGTACACAATCGAGATGCGAAAACCATATTAACTTATTTAATTTTATTTCTTAATGTTCATATGTATACATATTAATGAACCCATATTAATTATAAGCAAAAATCAATAAATATTTTACTTATCAAGGCTGTTACAAGCACTTTGAAAAGCTGCCAACATTCATGTAGATTCCAGAACAAGAATAAATTCTAATACAGATGAAACATGGTTTACATAAATATAATATTATTATATATTAAACATTTCTCGTATGAAATGTACACAAATAAAAGAGAATAAAAATAAGCAATCGTCCCATTGTCTGTGCTAACTGAGATTAAAATATTTTCATTTTAAAGTTTTCAATGAAAACGACAATTTCAAAATTTGAATATTCAAAACTAACAAACATTATAAAAAAAATATTTGTTTATATGTTTACATTTTTTTGACGATGTATTATTATTTTTTTGTAACCGATTTGAACAAAGGAGGAAGTGCTTGTTCGTCTGTGTAGGAAACCTTTATGTGTCTAATTTCACTGAAATTATGCCACATGTGTATCCATCAATCCGGATTAGAGCAGCGCAGTGCGTGAAAAAGCTCCATACCTTCTCCTCAAAGGAAGAAGCCTTAGTCCACAAGTGGGATATTAAATAATTAATTTAGGAATGAAAGACATCGTTTAACTAAATAGCTAAAATAATATTCAACATCTAATTAAGTCAAAGTGAGACTGGTGTAATTACTTCACTTACATACATACATACAAAAATAAAACGAGTAATAAATTAAACGAGATGTTTCATTAAGATAGATTTCTAGATATCTCGGTGTTCTGTAGTTTGATTATAGTTTTATCGCGTAATGAATTTCTAGTTTATGTAACATTAGCTACCCGTCCCGGCTTCGCAAGGGTAGAATAAGGATCTATATATAACATTTACATCGTAATATCTCTATTTACTTCGATGTACATCAGTAGAGCTTCAGCCGGTGTGTTTTTAGCGACAACTTCTTCAATCGTCTATATTTCAGCAAATTTACATGACACTTTAATGAATTATAAACCTAAACATTCATCATGAATCCGTCCATTAATGTAAACCGAATGAAAATCATTTCGGTAGTTTTTGAGATCATCGCGTTCAGACATACAGACAGACAGGCGCGGCGGGCGCTTGTTTTATTATATATAGTGATTAATTCAGGTCACTAACTTGGCAGGACTGAAGCAAACCTTTTAGCCCTGAAGTTCGAATATTCGGTGCCAAGTTTTAAGGGTGGAAACAAAAGGAGCAGCGGGGGAAATTAGCTGTCTGTTCGTCGTGTTTTTTTTTACATTTATTTCACTCTGCGAATTGTTTAATTATTTATAATTTATTAATTTAAATTAATTTTGTTTAATTTAATACTTACCACTATTTTATATTTTTTTATATTTTATATTTGCCGTGTGGTGACGGCGACGAATATCACCACCCCATCTCATCCCGTGGGGGGCGTAGAAGTCGACCCGAGGGAATATACACCAGAGAACGGGCAGCAGCGTACTCTCTCTGAGTACTATGACTAACTTACTGCGATCGCGATCGCCAACCCGTCTGCCAAGCGTGGCGATTATGGCATATCCCCTCAATGATTCGCGCAATTAAACCACGGCCCCTAGTCACCGGAACCCTGCTATTCCTAGCCTTGGTAACAGCTGTGGTAACGGCGGGGCAGGGGGTGCTAAGAATCCCCGGCATATTTCGTGTTACCAACACCGACGACCTCTGGGATCAGAGACTGGTGGTAGGGCTTTGTGCAAGCTCGTCTGGGTAGGTACCACCCACTCATCAGATATTCTACCGCAAAACAGCAATACTTGGTATTGTTGTGTTCCGGTTTGAAGGGTGAGTGAGCCAGTGTAATTACAGGCACAAGGGACATAAAATCTTAGTTCCCAAGGTTGGTGGCGCATTGGATATGTAAGCGATGGTTGACATTTCTTACAATGCTAATGTCTAAGAGCGTTGGTGACCACTTACCATCAGGTGGCCCATATGCTCGTCCGCCTTCCTATTCTATAAAAAAAAAAAAAAAAGACGTGGTCGCTCACAATGGGCCTCATAAGAAGGCTCAAGATCACTCAAAGGTCAATGGAGAGGGCTATGCTCGGAGTTTCTCCGCGAGATCAAATCAGACATGATGAAATCCGCAGGCGAACCAAAGTAACCGACATAGGCCGAAGAATTGCTAAATTGAAGTGGCAGTGGGCGGGGCACATCGCTCGCAGAACCGACAGCCGCTGGGGCAGAAAGGTTCTCGAGTGGCGACCACGAACCGGAAGACGCAGCGTGGGCAGGCCCCTACAAGGTGTACCGACGACTTAGAACGAGTCGCGGGAAGCCGTTGGATGCGGGCAGCGCAAGATCGGCCTACGTGGAAACGTGTCCAGTAGTGGACGTCTTTCGACTGATATGATGATGATGATGATTACTATTTTATATAGGATTTTAAAATTAAGAAAACTACCTCCCACTGTAATGGAAAGGAAATGAAACGCAATAACTGATGGTCACCACCGTACATAGATTCGCACTATTAATATATACATATATCATTTACTGTAATAAATCTACTAACTTTTTAAAGGTTTGGCTGTTTTAAGTCAGAATCCATCTTCGTCACATTCGTCACATACCTGTAACAAAAAGAAAAAAAAAATTAAAATAAAAAAAAGTATTTTTTGTCGTTTTCATATAGAATTGTTTATGTACATATGTATAGCACGACAAATATCAGAAGCGATTTGCGGTATTCAAGCGGGTCAGATCGCTCAGTCGAGTACCCGACCCAGTTGAAGTACACGTGCAGAAATTTATCGATCCCGAGCGATATGCAATCTGTATGACAAGCATGTGCCAAGAAGCGCGAATTGTGCAATAAAAACAACAGTTCGTCTGAGGTGTGCCTGAACGGTGACACGGGGCGTGTGTCACACCGTCAGATTTAACCGTTTGACATTGTTATGTATAGCAAACTGTCCCCGAGGTTTCGTATTCACGGGTTCAAATTCCTCTTGCGTTTGTCTTGTGCAATGAGTTTAAGAATCATCAAATAAGTTTGCAGTTTTCTAATCGTCAAATAAGTTTGATTCCAGTACTATGTTTCTGTTGAAAGAAATTTCAACTTCTGTCTTGAAATGCGCGCGCAACTTATATATAAAAAAATACTTTGACAGTTATGTGTTAAGGTATTTTTTGCCCGGCCCGGAGTCTGAAAGTTGGAAGTATGTACACTCCCGTGCATCGAAAAGCACGTAAAGCCGTTGGTCCTGCGCCTGAACTCTTTCCGGTCGTGTCTGATTGCCGTTCCATCGGATTATGAGAGTTAAGGAAGAGAGAGTGCACCTGTGTTTGCGCACACATTGGTGCACTATAATATTTCCTGCGCAGTTGGCTAATCTCTCTTGAGATTGGCCGCCGTGGCCTAAATCGGTCTGGAGGACAATATTATTCCAATTATTTATAAAGAAAGTTTCATTTATATATAAATAAATTGAATCCACGACTCAGTACAAAGGCTAGTAGCAAAAATTGACGCAATGCATCAGACATTACTTACAGCTTTAATTCTGATGAATTTTTCTTGACTTTGACTATGACTTTTATTAAATTCAATGTAATGTACTTCAATAGAATTTTCTAAAATTCTACGTAATTACATAAAATGTATAATATTAACCCAAAAAGGATTAATTAAAATCTATCGTGAATTTTCTATAAAACCACAAACAAACATTATTTCTTTAATTTCAAGTCAGTTCAAATTAAACAACAGCGTAATTTCTGGCTATACTTTTAACTGGATTTTCTTTTATACTAAGGGAGATGCCTTTTTAGATGAGGAATGAACACTTTATACGAAAAACATTTAAGTTAACCGTCTGAAAGCGATCTCGAAAAACGACTGAACGGTTGATTGATTGATACAGAGGACCGTTGACTACATCCCTACCCCACTCTCTTCTGCACAAAAAACATCTAACGTAAGTCAAATGTGATTACTCTCAGAAAATTGATACGAATTTTTATTTACAATTTTATAATACCAATTGTATACTTGTATTTTAATTAATTTGATCACAATTTTTTTAAGTAAGCTTTTATTTAATCTCTAGACTAGAATCTTTTCGTTTATTAGGTAGGCAGATTGGCGCACCACTGTAATAAATATTAACTATCTCTTACGTCGTCAATGCGCCACCAACCTAGGAATCCATGATGTTTCTTGTGTTGTAGTTACACTGGTTCACTCGCCCTTCTAACAGGAACACAACAATACTAAGCACCGCAGCTTGCCGGTAGCACATGTGAAGAGTGGGTGGTACCTATCCAGACGGTACCACGAAGTATAAGTAAGAATATAATAATCGATAGTTTTTTTGTCCGCAGCGCCGCAGCGTATTAATTTAGCTCAATCGGAGGTATGAAGTTAGAATAATGTTTAGCTATAAAATTGACTTTATTGTATTATAAAAATACGTTTAGGTAAAAATGAATAAAATCATACACATAAATTATGTGCTATGAGCATGTACTATAATATTTCAGTACAATAAAGTTTGTAAAAAAATAAAAAAAGACATCGCGAGACTAAATAACTAATTCATAACTAACTACGACTAATACTATAATATAATATAGTAAAAAGTCGAGATGGCCCAGTGGTAAGAACGCGTGAATCTTAACCGATGAACGTGGGTTCAAACCCGGGCAAGCACCTCTGAATTTTCATGTGCTTAATTTCTGTTTATAATTCATCTCGTGCTTTTCGTTGAAGGAAAACATCGTGAGGAAACCTGCATGTGTCTAATTTCATCGAAATTCTGCCACATGTGTATTCCACCAACCCGCATTGGAGCAGCGTGGTGGAATAAGCTCCAAACCTTCTCCTCAAATAGGGAGAGGAGGCCTTAGCCCAGCAGTGGGACATTTACAGGCTGTTACTACGACTAATACTAACTATTTCAGTTAAAAACAAATACGGTCAGCGTAATAGCTCTTACATGATTCCTCGCTTAATAAATAACTTAAATAACAGAACAAGACGAGAAATAATAATTGAAGAAATAAGTTAAAGATGTATTATTTAAAACAATTATAGCGTATATTGTATTTAAATCCATAAACGGAATAACACTCAAGATAAACTTTCGTGGTTTTTGTAGTGCCATCATTTAATTGTTATTTGATTGTTTATATTGTTAAATAAATAAATAATTATATTTATTATAAAAATTATAAACTAAATCTAAAAAATACAATCTTTGTATGTATGTTTAAGATTAGACAAAAATATTTATATCTGTCAAAACTAGACTGTTTTCCTTAATACTTTTCGTGTGTGTATTAATAAAAAACGCACCCCTCATGAAACAAATAACAAACTTATTGCACTTCTAAAAGCCCGTTTTCGTTTAATAAAGCAAGAAAATTTAATCTATTTCATTACTACGTCAATATTAGCCTCCAAACAAGATGAATGAAACAATAATACGTAATAGCGGTTCACAAAAAATCAATCTATACACATCAAGTTAAGCTTTCAATAATGGCAAGAGGCATTTTGATGAAAACAAATATTGATATTAATGTACCCTACCTTACTACAGGAGACTACGAGTCACGCTGACGTGACGCTTCAGTATACGCCTTTGATGTTACGGAAAACATACAGTTTATCAAACACGCACACAAAACAAGCCATTATCACTTTCTTGTAAGATTCAAATTGCTATAAATATTAATGTTCACTTGTATTTATTAGTACAGGGTACGGTGTTTGTGATGTTTAATATAAGGAGGATAAAAACAGTTGCTTAGCTATGGTATATATATATATAATACGGACTTATATTATTGCATTATTATAACTTAAAAAAGGCTATTATTCGGTGAACTGAACCACAGTTCACCGAATAATACTTTACGAATATTTTATGGACAATTTCGCTTCAAATATATTTTTATTTGATTATTTTTTATGGAAAATAGTCTATTTTTATTAGTCAAGTGAATTGCTGTTTCCAAAGTCATAACTATGTTGTAGCCACACTCATATCCATGTTATAAAAAAAACCAACCAGTCGCAAAAACTGAAAATATTTTCTACATATGAAAACACAATAATTATAATGAAAATCAACATACATATTTAATTTTAATAAATGAGGCTTTTTTGGTAATGCGTACTTGAAAAAATGCAACATAAAAAAATTAGTATTTAATATAAGATTATTTATATACATAAGTAGCTTTAAATTAAGACTAATGACGTTACATGCGTGAATTTCATATTGACATAAATATTAAAGTTACATTGAAACACATAAAAATAAACAATAGATTATTTATAATAAAAAACGGATTCATTTCATTTTTACTATATCAATTAATGTTTCATTGAACTGATCACAGTCACACAAAAATATATAAATACAATGTACCACATTAAATTTGTTTAATATTTATCGTGGAAGGGCTCCGGTGTAACAGGGGTCCTTCCTGTCGGATCTAAACCGATAAGGCCGTAAAACGACTGGCAAAGCTCGCAACGACATCTGCCAAATTATTTACATAAACACCGCAGATAACTGTTCGCTACCGTTTTGATGTCTATTGTAGATATTTTTTTCGGTATACCTATTTATATGCCTATCCTATCATAATTGTATTAATAAACGCTATTTATATATATGTAGTTGTAAGCGAATTACGTCATTCATGATATGCAAGATTTATTCATCATTAACCGATTTAAAATAGGGAGTATGTTCTCAATTCGGTTTTTTTTTTTAATGATTTTTGACCCAATTTAAAGGATTTTTTTTTTTTAATTTGGGAGCGACTTTCCATTTGATCCCATTTAAATTTTAAGAAAAAATACATGGGAGAAAAAGCAGAGGATGCAATTTTTATTTGAAGTCGGTTTCGTTTTTTAAACAGATGATTATATTTATTAATGCGTTAATCTAATAAATATGTGTTACAGAAAGATTGTCTTATTTCATACGTAATTTTCAATTCAGTAACAACAGCATTAATTACTTTTAGTATAGGAAAGCATTTTCATATGCTATGTTATACTATGTGTTCCAAATCTCTATATACTAATCCTTCATAGCGGTACTCAATAATACTAAGAATTGATGTTTGACGGTAGAATATCTGATGAGTGGATGCTACCTACCCATGCGGGCTTGCACAAAGCCTTACTAAGAAAGTTGAAAGTAGTCAATCCCATATTTATAATTTGGTATTTATTATGTATAAATCCAGGAATAATAAGGTAATGTAAGTCAGATAATATAATTATGTAACTCGCGTGTCTGACAATTTGTTTTACACAGAACAAGAAATGTTTTAAAAGTGCCATAATTTGTTTGTAATAATTGACCAATGGACGAGTATAAAGTAAGTATTGCAGCTTAGCGGCAGAATATCTGATGAGTGGGTGGTACCCACCCAGGCGGGCTTGCACAAAGCCCTACCACCAGGTAAAACGGTTTCTGTCTTAAAATTACAATGGTTTATTCAAATACAGTTAAATAGAGGATTAGATCCTATTAAACAAATGATTTAAGTGACTTTAAATACTGTTAATTCAGTTATAGTATTGTAAATAAGTCAAAGTCAAAATATAATTTATTCAAGTAGGGTATCACGAGCACTTTTGAATCGCCATTTTACAATTTAATTTTAACATAAAACTACCAACAGGACTTCGGAATATTTTTTTTTTTATAGAATAGGAAGGCGGACGAGCATATGGGCCACCTGATGGTAAGTGGTCACCAAACGCCCTTAGACATTGGCATTGTAAGAAATGTTAACCATCGCTTACATCACCAATGCGCCACCAACCTTGGGAACTAAGATGTTATGTCCCTTGTGCCTGTAATTACACTGGCTCACTCACCCTTCAAACCGGAACACAACAATACCAAATACTGCTGTTTTGCGGTAGAATATCTGATGAGTGGGTGGTACCTACCCAGACGAGCTTGCACAAAGCTCTACCACCAGTATATATATATGGAATATAGATTATACCGAGAATAACCGGCAGGAAACTAGGTATTACACGTCTTGCGCCCCTTTACCCTTTTCTGACTTTATATTTTTTTCTACCACAACAAAATTTTTTTTATAATCACTCATTTCAAATAGAAAAGATATTTTGCTTCAACAATTTCAAAAACAAGGAATTTTAAAGACTTAATTCCTAATTTAGCCTATGGGCCCTAAGCTGGTCCGAGGCCCGTAGGTAGCCTACACTGCCTAATGGATTATCCGTCCCTGATTATATTTGATAAAATAGTTAGGCACTCACTTGTAATCAAATATAAAACGACTGTCCGTTAACTTTGCACGTTTCAGTGTATTTATCGTACAATTAAAACCGTGGTTCTTCGACTCCACTTCTTGTTCTAACACGTTAAATATTCACTTTGCACCGCTGCATTTCAATGATGGACATGACAACAATAGCCCCAGTACGCTAGGAAACATAATAACGCCACCGTTTACTAAGGAAAGCTTGTAAATATTGATATCAATTTTGCACGCATTAACAATTCCCTTTGTCTTTGTTCATACCTCATTTGAAAGCCAAAAAAAAATCAATTTACATGTTTTATGTATGCCACGTAAACTAGTTGCATCCCGATGTTTTGTATTGTAATTGATATTGATATTATAATTGCGAATGTAACTCTGAATGTCTGTTGCGCTTTCATGGCTACACCATTGAGCCGATTTTGATGAAATTCGATCAATACCTTAAAAACCCCCACCCAATTTTATAAATAAAGCGTCAAACTTTTCTATATTTTCGAAATGAAATTTCTGACCGCTCAAACATTATGACGTCAAGACCGAATTCAAATGTAAAGATTGAACAAAAAGTTTTTGACGCAAAAAGGTTTCATTCGACCTTTACGTGATAATTTTAACTCCAGTGCTAAATATGGTATTATTATATAAGGGAGATTCTAAGTCAGCTTGGTAACTCTAATTCAAATTTTTGTGTTTTTTTTTATAACGTTCAATGACTTTAAATATGAATACCACATCATAATAAAAAAAAACAAAGTGCAATAGTTATTAACAATAACTGTGAACAGCCAAGATTAATTAATATACATACATATGAACAGAACTGTATCTTAACACTTTAATATAAAGCATAATTTTCATTGCTTCAGATCGGATAGTGCAATGTTTCTGCTACATTATTTAATTGCTTTTCGCCTGCCACGAATGGTTCGCGTATCCGAACGAAATACTTCTCTAAAGATAAGTTACGATTGTTTATAGTCTCAGAATAAAAATAAAATAAAATGCCAATAATTATTGCCAGATTTCGAATATCAACAATTGTACATTATGTATTAAACATTTATTTATATATTATGATTAAAAATTTAATTAATTAATTCATAATTATAGTTATAGCAGCTCTATATCTATAATAAAATACCAATTATATATGGATAAATTTTTTATATAAAATATGTAAAAATTTCAATTTTTAAATTTCGAATACGTATCATTTGCTTAAGTATATACGACGAAATATATTTCGAATGTCACATCATTAATGACAGATTCTGCGTTTAACTAAACAGCTGCTAAGCAACGTTTATAAGTAGGACGAAAATATTATTATGACTAAATTAATATTGAATAATGAATTTATTTAATATTAAATTGAGAATGTGCATAGTCTAAACATCATTAAAGATGGCGCCATTGCACTACCCACGACCATTAAACTGATTTTTGTTTTTATAGGTCGGCGAACGACTATATGGGCCCCTGATGGTAAGTGGTCACCAACGCCCTTAGACATTGGCAGTGTAAGAAATGTTAACCATCGTTAACATCGCCAATGCGCCACCAACCTTGGGAACTAAGATGTTATGTCCCTTGTGCCTGTAGTTACACAGGCTCACTCATCCTTCAAACCGGCACACAACGACACAATACCAAATACAATTTTGCGGTAGAATATCTAATGAGTGAGTGGTATCTACCCAGACGAGCTTGCACAAAGCCCTACCACCAGTATGTAATGTCGTATATATTTATTGAAATATTTTTTCATGAGTTCAAATATACAGTCCACTAATAAAATGGCTTTACATAAAGCTTCCGTTTTGGCAAACGCCGTATGCAAAATTTAAATTGAAAACTGTAAAAAGTTGTTACTATAATTTTCATTTATAAATAAATGACTAACTACAAATGTTGTATCGTGATGAAACAATACTGTCTTCTTCTTTCGAATGTGAAATAAATGATGACAGAAAGAGAAAAATCTGTGTTTAACTAAACACTCTCTAACTGCGTTTATAAGTAAGGCGGTTAATGTAGGAACAGATACGGTATAATATGTTAGCTACAAGGAAACAGCAGAGGTAAATGTAGAAACATTATGCAAATGAAACAAATAAAAGGAAATAATCATTCTTAATGTTCACCTTTAAAGTAGACAAATTTAACTTACGACCTTTTGTACTTACAGTAGCGGTATACAGAATGTCACATATGATATATACAGATGACAATAGGGGGGGATGTATCAGATTTTGTTAATGTAAACGTGAAGTTTTACATATATTTAAGATACATTTGTTTCCTTTATTATATGTTTATGTTCAATCACGTCGACAATAAAATATCTTATAATAACTGTTTGTGAATTAGTTTTCTTTTTACGACTATTTCAATTTTTTGTCGACATTCATTCTTTCTTAGGTTCTTTAAGGGATGACTTATGACGTAATTGTATTTTTATATTAATACTAAAGTGAAACAATAACTTTAACACTATTATAGTAAATTAAAGCAAAGTAAAAATTACTCGTTTATAAACAGGAAGGGGTCTATAGGACCGCAAGAGGATTGGAAAGATAGCTTAATCTATACGGAGAAGTTCACGTGATTTAAGCGTCTGCGTGCTGTCTGTACGAGTTGGGTAAGTTGGGATAAGTTAGAGTAAGTGTGGGTGAGCTGGGGGAAGTTTGTGAGGATTATTTGCAATTTAATGTTTGCACTTGGTAGGAGCGCCGGGACTGATACGTGTTACATTTTATTTCGGATAATACGGAATTGCATATTTATAAATGCTAAATAGCTTCGAGATTAGTCTTTCTCTTTCTGTCTCAATCTTTTTATTGATCTGTCTCACTCATATCGATAATACATAGTATAAGGAAAATATTATCTTTTTAAAACTATATAATTAACAAAGATCAAAGTGTAGTGCTGAAAATAGAATGAACAAACAAACGATTTGAAAGCCTTCAACTACAGGCAGGACAAAACTCGCTACCTCAGATGAAAACGCGCGACACGTTTGCTCAAATAATGCTTGAGTCAACATCTTCGCGTTATCCGGGTAAAAGATTTGGGGACATTTACGCCGCCGGCCCCCTTGTATCGGTATCAGAGAACACCGACAACAAAAGAAATAGTATACATAATATGTTTCTTTATTTGAATATCGAAATATTGTTTTTTTTTTTTTTTCTAGACACTTAATTTATATCAATAGGCAAAGGCATAGAGTATGATTCTTTAAAGTGAACATTATTCGGGAGACAAAAGTAAAATATCTAACTAGTATGTTTGAGTTACGTGATGAAAAAATATTTCGCGTCTGACAGTGGTACCGAAAACGCAATTTAATCAAAGCTTTTTAATTGGAAACTCTATTAAATATAACATTCCTCATTCTGACATGTCATTTTTAACAAACTCTTATTTCTGTGGTATCAATAAACAACGTCTTCTCATGAGGGTTTTCGCGGTAATGGGGCGTGAAAAGAAGTATTTTAGCTAAAAAATAATGATTAAATTCTGTTAGATTATGTTGTCTTTCAAAACATTTTGTGATTAAAACTAAAATATATACGCAACAAATATTATTTATTAAACTATTTGAAAAAATTAAAATAAAACTTGCTTGTAATTTTGTATGTTATCAATTACAGACTAAACTAGGTACATACAGCAATCGTCATTTAAGGTAATCTAAAATTAAGAATGACTACAAAGAAAATAGGGTTATGTGTCAATAAAAAGCTCGTGAACGACGAACCTAAGAGTCCGGATGAAAGAACGAACGAACGATCACTTAGCCGGTCTGAGTGAATGATCAATCACAAACGACGCGATTTCGCAGTACTCAAGGAAATGGAATAACAATTTGACGTAAAAATAAGAATGCCGTAACAACGAGTTATTTTAGCGTAAAGTAAATGGATTAGATGAGGATAATGGTGGAACGAAAAGGGCAGGCAGTCGCGAACGTATTCTGAGTTAGGGGTCTTAATTAAAATGATGTTTAATATTTATTCGAAGTTTAAATAATAGAATATTAAGAAAGATTCAAAACTAGATACGATCGAAAGCGTTTGCGATGATATGAGCGGGGTATAAAATGTCGAATGAAACTATCGAAGAGCTTTCCAAGGCCTATATAACTATCAAATTTATTCGATTGCGACTCGAGAATATTGTCTGGTACTACTGGTTTCTAACAATCGAGATTAAAGAGAGAGGAAACTTAAGTAACTTGCAAAAATGTTGGAAAATGAATTATTTAAAACTAATTGTAAGTTGATCATTTAAATAAATTACATAAAGTCATGTCATGCGATTAAATAATACATACATTTCGTAAGTAAAATATATATAAATAAAATAGATATAAGTTAAGTGAAATACCATCTATTTATCGCGTATCTTGAGACACAACACTTGTACAAAGCGAATGAGATAGCAGGGATCGTAATAGGAGCAGCTCAACACTGACTCCGCTGTACCACAATAAACTTCAAAAGAATTTCATAATAAGCGACAACGCCATTTGCACCTGCAAAAGTGTTTTCCAACTACGCTTTTATTATTAAGACGATTGTTGCCCGAGACGCCTGTGTCGACACTATACTCATCATTGTGTGATATTGTGTCTGAAAGCTTCATAAGTGAAAATGATGAAAGTACTATTAAATGAATCATACTTGTTATAATGTTTAAAATTCAAGTCGTGCTCCGTGGTGAAGGAAAGTGGTGAATTAGACTCTGAAGTGCCACATCAAAAGGAGACGAGGTCCCTGCCCAGCAGTGGGATGTTTATAGGCTGTTTTAGTTATATCTCAGTGATAATACGACAGGCAGTACGCTGATTAAAACATTCTAATAATATACATTAGTCACTTAATATAAATTCGCGATAAAAACTAAATAAAACAATTTTATTACAACTCTATATCGGCAACTCAAAGAAAAACAAGTTAGCGATGTCACAGCGTACGTAAACAAAGCTATTTCGAAATAAATCAATCTGCGAGGCGATATCACTAGAATGACGAATTTAGGCGGTGACCAAAAGGATACTACGACACGGTGCTATTTTCTTTCCGCTGCGGCTTTGTAAACGCAGCTACATACTTCGTTATTGAAATTGTTCGATTTTCAAAACTGTCTTCTAGCACAATTGTATTCAAAGCATACGTGCCCAATATCCATAGTGTTATAACTGAGAAAAATCTGTCGAAGCGGGTCGGTGCGGGCGAAAAAACGCGCAGTGTGTCCTTTGCGTTACGGATACGTGACGAGTAGATGAATGACAGTAGGCAGAAGTTGGACAATTGTATTCTTTCAGAGCATAAGTCGTTTTATGACTTCATCTGTCTAATGTAATGGATACTTACATAGGGACGACCCGACTGTTTTATACATATCATTTGCCTTTTGGTTTTGTAGTTTTTTTATCGGCTAAGTTTAAGCATGATATTGTTCGGGGCCAGCGCGGGGTTTTTATTAATACAATACGTAAGAAAATTTCATCTAGACCACATTCGTAATAAAGTATTGGAAGTAATACTGATACGTAACATTCAGTAACGTTTTCTAGATAACAAAAAATGTAATTAATATTTTAATAAACTGTCGACAAGACAAGAGCAATAAACATTTTGTTTCCAACGAAACATTTATAAAAGTTTAATTTCGCGTTATACGTACAAAGTTTAAACAAAAAGTTTCATAGAAAATTGAGAACAAACAACATTTTATACCTTACATTAATCATTTCCATCAACAAAAAATCATTTCCATCGCAAGCAGTCTATTCGAGCGCGGTAATGACACATTTCCAAGTTATCGAATTATTTTTAATAATAACGTCGATATAAAGGGAATACTTCGGGGTATCGCAGATGTGTCCGGATTACAGTGCCTCGCTAAATTAATTTGCCGGTAATAAATTCGGTACGGGAATTATGAAGGCAATATAAATTACCGAGCACCGCTTTGTTCAAGGTGAGCTTAAGTGCGAGAGTCAAATGAGTTATGGGGTCCGGTGACTTTTATTAGCTTACATCACGTTTATAGCGTTATGCTTATAGAAAGAAATTTTATTAAGGTATCATTTCCATATTTATCGCAATCTTTCATATTTCTTATTTAGAGGATAACGCTAATGATAAATTATGATAGATTTTAGGCTACTAACATTGTACGGAACCATTTGTTATAACGATGCTTGTATAAAAACATTTGAAAGGCACGATAGCATGATTTATTTATAGCATGCTATTCATCTTAATAAAAATAATTGGCAGTCTCATATTGGGATCAGTAGTTTTGGAGAGACTTACTTATAACATAAGATGGCTTACGTAGTCATTAATATATATTAAATTATTTATTGATTTATATATTCTTTAGTACAAACTAAAGCTTAAATATATATTAGGATTTATAAAAAGTGCGTGAAGTGCAGGTGGTGCCTATTTCGGTAAGTTGCTACACGATAGGCGCTCTCACCGCTCGTAATAGAGCTCTTCTAAGGAGACCGCAGAGAGTTATAGCGGTGAGAGCGGTACGAGGTTACCGTACGGTGTCGTGGACGGCGGCGTGGAGGTGGAGTGGAGGCGATCCGCCCCCACTTGAATCGCTGGGTAACAAGAAGGAGCGGCACACTTACGTTTAGACTGACGCAGGTGTTTACCGGACACGGCTGTTTCGGTAAGAACCTGCACGGGATAGCAAGGCGGGAGATATCACCCTCCTGCCATAAGTGTGTTGGGCCACTGGACACGGCACATCACACTTTGACGGAGTGTGCTGCGTGGGGACCCCAGAGGCATAGCCTAGCGGCGATAGTTGGCGGAGACATCTCGCTGCCGAGCGTGATTAACGCTATGCTTGGCAGCGAGAGGTATTGGATGGAGATGGTCTCTTTTTGCGAGAGTGTCATGTTGCAGAAGGAGGTCGCGAAGCGAGAGCGAGAGGCGAGGTCAGCTGCCGCTGATTCGCTCCGCCGAATAAGACCCGGGACGAGGCGCCGAAGCTATGCGCATCTCTTTCCCCCACCGTAAGCGCCGTTGGGGTTAGGGGGGTACGTACCCCGAGAACCCTCACCTCATGTGGGGGAAACGCGAAAATGCGTTTTTCCAGCGAAAAAAAAAAGTTGCTACACGAAATAGCCAGGCATGAGGTGTTATCCTCTTGCCACGAGATGTTCCTGCCATCCTGATAGAGTGTGTCTGATAGCGAGAAGCACTGGAAGAAGAAGTTCCTCTACTAACCCGCTCTGCCGAAGACAGGATAGAAGGCGTCGGTATTATGCGCTCCTTCACCGTAAGCGTAGCCAGGTTAGAGAGGTTTCTCTGTACCCTGAAAACCCTCTAGGCTTTATAAGCCCGAATAGGCGGGTCAACCGTCAGAGCGTTATACTATGTTGGTTTAGCGATTCTGGAAAAAACCGTTGGTTGAAAAAATGGGTATCGTTGGTTTTCCAATAGGTATTCTGGCGCAATCGAAGCCCGGGAATCCCACATACCTACAGTGGGTTGTACATTAACAGTAGACGATTTTATTAAATGAATACAAACGTATGTATTCACGTTTAAATTTATCGTCTATATATAATACCTAATATTATACAGAATTTTTCTTACCATTCAATTATGTTACTCGAATAATATCAAGAAATATATCACGAACAGACGTTATGTTTATAGTTTTATTATATATATAGATTTCGTGTTTAGAAATACCAAGAACAGACCCCCAGAGTCAGGTAATTGTAGTAAATATCAAGTTCAGACTGCACGTATCGTCTTTATTGCGTTAGTATCGCGAGTTACGTACGACAAACGATTCCAACCATTATTTATAAAATGTAGCCGATATTTTAACAGGAAAAAATTAACTGTATCGTCGGGTCTGATTTATTTTCAACAATATTTATCCGTATAAATAAATAGCGTAGTCATTTATTTTTAAGCGTGTTGTTATTGAAAATAGTATGTTAATATGTAAGGAAAAAAATGTTGAAACTAAAATGAGTTTTAACTATGATTGATGATTATTGATAGAAAAACTTAAAAATTCTCTGTTATTCCGACCTGGGGTTCGAAAAAGAACCTATACTAGCCTAGACTAACAAGACCCTCGTAATCCCTACTAGTTATTTAATTGTGAAAGTGAAAAATTTGTTCTTAATCTCGTGATAAAAATCCACACAATAAATGAGTAGACTTTTTTTGTAATGCTTAGCTTAAAAATAACTATTACATTTATATAACTACCATATATATATTACATTTATATATATACCAAAAGATGCAGCGTGTTTCGGAGAAGGTTTTAATATATTAAGATGAGCGTCACAGTGTTACGCGTTTTATATTAACACCATTGACAATACGTGACAAGCGTGTATTTCATTTTATTGTAATAATTAAAGCGCGCTTTTATTTGTCGACAATTATATAAAAAAAACGTTTTTAACTACACATAAATTGTATTGTTACCACCATAAAAAAGTTTGCTAAATTTTATTCCAATCAATTTAGGGAACTGGTTGAAAATTCTATTGCTAGATCTGACCAACGCGCACTAAAAGGTGAAGTTAAATAAAATCTCGTACAAGTGAACAGTCGTTATTCATTTTAGTTTTCTGATGTAACGAACGTTCGGTTACATTGAAATTAAACAATTTTATGAATTGAACGTGAATAAAAAATCAACGTACATGCCTTTACACGTCCCACTGATAAATTCTACTCTTGAGGAAAAGCTTTCGAGGTTATTTCACCACGTCGCAACGCTAGTTGGTAGATAAGCGCGTGGCAGAATTTCATCAAGCACATATAGATGTTTGATTCAGATTATATCTCCGGTGCATGCTGTCTATACCCTTGATGTGTATTTTTTTTTCTTTAATTTTATGTTATTTACTTATGCGTGTTTTTATTACATTTAAATCAAAATATTAAATATATGTCGGATGGTGTGGTGGATCATTCGCTGACGAAATAATTATCGACACATATTTAAAATTTGACCGAAATCGTGGCGGTATAACCACACAAATGCTGGAATCCGAAAATGCAAATCCTGATAGCGGGCAGCAGCGCTATTAGTGAAAGATTTCCAGCCACTGCGGTCACCAACCCGCCTGCCAAGCGTGGTGACTAAGGCAAAAACCCCCCTATGAGCGACGACAAAAATTCACGGCCCCCAATTCCCGGTAATCACACTATTCCTGGCCACGGTACCGGCCATGGTAACGGTGCGATGGGGGGTGCTAAGAATCCCTGGGCTACGGCAGGGTACCACAAACGGCGACTGTTTCTGGCCACGTATAATGGACGCTCTCTGCGGCTGGACGAACATCTGACAGAATTGGAAGTAGAGTTAAGTCGTATTAACTGGGATATAGTAGGTCTATCAGAAGTCCGAAGACAGGGCGAGGACACGATGACACTAGATGCCGGTCACTTACTCTACTTCCGAGAAGGACACCAACCATCCCAAGGTGGCGTCGGCTTTTTGATCCACAAGTCACTCAGATGCAATGTCGTGGAGGTTGGCAGTGTGTCGGCGAGGGTGGCATACCTTGTCTTAAAGATAACCGAGAGGTATGCCTTGAAGGTTATACAAGTGTATGCCCCAACGTCTACATACACTGACGAAGAGGTCGAAGCCATGTACGAAGACATAGTGAAAGCTATGTCTCGTACCAATACCTTCTACACAATTGTTATGGGTGACTTCAATGCCAAAGTGGGAGTACAAGAAGATGGTGAATCGAGGGTAGGAAAATTCGGCTATGGGCGCAGAAATCATCGGGGACAAATGCTGGTAAACTTCCTCGAGGCTCAGAGATTATTTCTGATGAATTCATTTTTCCAGAAAAAGCCCCAAAGGAAGTGGACCTGGCGAAGCCCCGATAACATAGCGATGAATGAGATCGACTTCATTTTATCCAATAAGCGCCAAATATTTAGGGATGTCTCCGTGATCAACAGGGTAAACACTGGAAGTGATCACCGCCTGGTAAGAGGCACCCTGAATATTAACACTAAAATAGAACGATCGCGGTTAATGAAGTCGACTCTTAGACCAACTCTGCCTCAGGTCGAAGCTGGTTGCGAAAGCTTCCAGCTGGAACTACAGAACCGATTTGCCATGTTGGAAACCAGGCAGGGCATTGACGACGCCACCAATGGTCTGGTGCGTGTCATCCGCGAGGTAGGCCAGAATTACTTTCGACAAAAGAGCAATGGACGTAAGTCGAAGCTCTCAGGCGAAACTCTGAACGAGATGACGAAGAGACGAGAACAGCAGAACATGACGCCATCTGAGTGTCAGGCACTTAACAGGAAGGTTAAAAAACTAATAAGGCGTGACACAAGACGAGCGAATACCCGGAATATTGAAGATGCTATAGCACTCAATAGGGGCTCAAAGGTTTTTGCAAAGTCACATACCTCCTGTTGTCACCTGACAAAACTCAGAACCATACAAGGCACAACCGTCACCTCAAAACCAGAGATTCTAGCTGAAGTCGAAAAGTACTATGGCGATTTATACTTATCACGAGTACCTCCACCTGAGTCCCACAGTGCGGATGACCCACGAGCCAGACTAACACGCCATCTATCAGACGATCTTCCCTACATCGATTTGAGCGAGATTAGGATTGCTCTCGGGCAACTTGGAAACAACAAGGCTCCAGGAGATGACGGAATTACCTCAGAGCTTCTCAAAGCAGGAGGCACACCAGTTCTGAGAGAGCTGGCTAACATCTTTAATTCCGTCCTCCACAATGGTATAACACCGAAGACATGGAGCAGAAGTGTGGTGGTGCTGTTTTTCAAGAAGGGCGATAAAGCTCTTCTGAAAAGCTACCGCCCCATTTCACTTTTAAGCCATGTTTACAAATTGTTTTCGAGAGTAATCACGAATCGTCTTGCCCGAAAATTCGATGACTTCCAACCCGTGGAACAGGCTGGGTTTCGAAAAGGCTTCAGTACCGTAGACCACATACACACACTAAGGCAAATAATACAGAAGACCGAGGAATATAATCAGCCTCTATGCCTAGCGTTTGTGGACTACGAAAAAGCCTTCGATACCATCGAGACCTGGGCTGTTCTGGAATCCATGCAGAGATGCCTAATTGACTGTCGGTATGTCCAGGTGGTAAAGTGTTTGTACGAAGCCGCAACCATGACCGTCCAAGTACAAGATCAGAGCACAAGACCAATCCAATTGCATCGCGGGGTAAGACAGGGAGATGTAATATCACCGAAACTCTTTACCAATGCATTGGAGGACGTCTTCAAGACGCTCGATTGGAACGGACGCGGCATTAATATAAATGGTCAACACATTACACATCTGCGATTTGCCGACGACATTGTCATCATGGCGGAGACTCTGCAGGATTTGGAAGAGATGCTAAACAGCCTGAGCGATTCTTCAAGACAAGTAGGTCTCGGGATGAACATTGAAAAGACCAAAATTATGGCAAACCGTCATGTATCCCCGAGACCAGTGGTCGTAAATGGCTCTCCACTTGAAGTTGTGCAGGAATATATCTACCTGGGCCAAACTATACAACTTGGCCGGCACAACTTTGAGAAGGAGGCTAAAAGAAGAATACGTTTGGGCTGGGCGGCATTCGGGAGGTTACGTCATATTTTTGAATCGTCGATCCCACAGTCGCTTAAGACCAGGGTCTTCAATCAGTGCGTCCTACCTGTAATGACTTACGGTGCCGAAACGTGGACACTTACCGTAGGACTGGTCCACCAATTTAGGGTCGCTCAGCGAGCAATGGAACGCGCGATGCTTGGGGTTTCTCTGGCAGATAGAATCCGAAATGAGGACATTCGCCAGAGAACTAAAGTCACCGACATCGCGCTTAGAATTAGCTCGCTGAAGTGGAAGTGGGCTGGTCATGTCTCCAGGCGCATTGATGGCCGATGGAGCCGACACGTGTTGGAGTGGAGACCACGCTTAGGCAAACGTAGTGTAGGACGCCCTGTGACAAGATGGGCCGACGATTTAAAAAAGGTGGCAGGTTCGGGATGGATGCGGACTGCCCAAGATCGGGATGGTTGGCGTTCTATGGGGGAGGCTTTCGTCCAGCAGTGGACGGCAAAAAGCTGAAAAAAAAAAAAAAAAAAAAAAAAAAAAAAAAATAAAAAAAAAAAAAAATTTAAAATTAATCTATACTAATGAAAAATGCCGAGATGGCTCAGTGGTAAGAACGAGTGAATCTTAACCGATGATCGTGGGTTCAAGCCCGGGCAAGTACCACTGAATTTTCATGTGCTTAATTTGCGATTATGATTCATCTCGTGCTTTACTGTGAAGGACAACATCGTGAGAAAACCTGCATGTGACTAATTTCACTGAATTTTTGCCACATGTGTATTCCACCAAACCGCATTGGAGCTGCGTGGTGGAATAAGCTCCAAACCTTCAAAAAGGGAGAGGAGGCCTTAGCCCAGCAGTGGAATAGTCACAGGCTGTTACAAAAAAAGAAAATTTAGTGCTTTAATTTTTTTGCACAGGTTTAGAGATACAACCTATGCATAAGATTCTAGCCACTAAATCATCTCGACTCTGAACGCGAATGCAGTCGCTGATTTAAAGTCCCAGAGACTAAACATTTCATCATAGCACTGTATTTATTATTATTGTGAATCTCATAGCGAAGTCAAAAGATCACGGTGTGAAAAAGTATTATTTCTATAAAGTCCTACAAGGTCAGGTTATCGTCGCAAGTACCTAAGCTCAGACTGCACGTAGTACGTTTATTGCGTCACTGTTATGAATTACGACGTGCCGCCGTTTCATAAACCTCAAACCTTACACGATTTGTACAATATAGACCAGTAGTTACCCGCCCTACCCCGGCTTTGAACTATAATTATATAAAAATTATCAATTTGTAAAACTTGATTATTTGATGTACAGTAACAGCTTGTTAATCTCTCACTGCTGGGCTAAGGCCTCCTCTGCCTTTTGAGGAGAAGATTTGGAGCTTATTCTACCACGCTGCTCCAATGCGGGTTGGTAGAATACACATGTGGCAGAATTTCAATGAAATTAGACACATGCAGGTTTCCTCACGATGTTTTCCTTCACCGTCAAGCACGAGATGAATTATAAACACAAATTAAGCACATGAAAATTCAGTGGTTCTTGCCCGGGTTTGAAGCCACGATCATCGGTTAAGATTCAGGCGTTCTAAACACTAGGGCATCTCGGCTTTCTAGGCCATCTCGGCTTTTTGATGATATGTATAAAAAAAATAAAGTTTAGTAGTTTAGCACTGAAAGTGTAACAACAGTGTTATACAAACGGACAGAGATACTTTCGCAACTCGATAATGAATAATTTTGATAATATTAATATTGATTCGTTCATACATAACGAAATCCTTAATTATATTAAAAAGCGATAGTGAGTTTGTTTGTTTGTTATGCTTTCACGACTCAACCGATCATGATGAAATTTTTCATAAACGTTGTCAGAGGAACAGAAAAGAACAGGTTATCTAACACCTCACCCACACACGCGAAGTCGTGGGCGGAAACTAGTGTTTATTATATCCTTACAAACGTAATTATCTAAATATTACCTATTAATAATACTTTAATAAATAAATGTACCTTATCAGACACCATCCCCTTTCCAGCTTTTCCCCGTGACTCCATCCACATAAAATTCATTTATGTTTATTATCCAGGTCTCAAGTTACATGTACGTCAAATATAAAAAAGATCGGTTCCGTAATTTAATCTTAAGAAAAACCTTATTCATACAAAATTATAACAATGGAAACATTTAATATTATCAGAAAACATGACCTAGGCTAGACTATACGGTAAGAGGACGACGACGTAATCATTTTTTGACACGTGTAATAAAAACTGACAAGATTAATCGTCGGGACATTATTTTCGACACATAGGAACATTTTCTAGTTTTTTTTTTTTATAATTCATATCAATATTCATATATATTTTAAGAAAGGGATATCAGCAAAGCCCTTTTTTAAGGAACCACTAAAGTCCTATTTACCCCCCTTTAATTAGCCGTTAAACATATATCAGAAGTAGGGACGACCAAAAAACAAGAGGTCAGGACCAAACCTGCACCTATTACATCGCTAGGCGAATCGTACACCATTGAACCATTGAAGCTTTATATAACCAGTAGAAATATACTGGTTACTCATTTCTCAAGAAAAAATATATAATCAACATTATATAATTGTACATGTGTAAAATACCTATAATTCCTTCTTGGAAATCAACGCTTTTTATTCATATTTCTTTAACAAATTCTATTATAACATAATTGGCAAGGTTTAAAAACATAATTAAGGATATTAATCATATAGCTATGTAGCGTGCTTCTATTAATTTATAGCGGTGATAACATTCTAAGTCTAAGCGTCCTTTCTGAACACGTATGATGTGGTTCTCTTATCTATACTTATAAAATCTTTTGTCCTGTCTGAGTATTAACGCACAGCCAAAACTGCTGATTCTAGGAAGCTGACATTTGGAGCGTAAGTTTATTTTATAACTGAAGCTTTTAAATAGTAAGATTTTTTGGAAATTTAAGGGATGAAATAAGTGTTGTAACTTAATATGACTTTCACCCATACAGACTCGTGATCGGCAGATAGTATTAACATAAAAATGAATACATTTCTCCTTTGAGATAGAAAATTCTAAACACTTCTTCACTTTGTGAAGACCATCCAATTCCGCAATGCAATCTTGAAATGCGACATGTGTTACCGAGGCTTCCAATATAAAAACTTGAATATCGTAAGGAATCAACTAGAGACGCCTTTAAACGCCAAAGACGACAATGTACAAAAATTTTATAAGATTTATAATTTTGATAAATAAGTTGTTCTAAAGATCGACTGTATTTTATTGTACTTTATATTATCGACGGATAAAAGAGTTTTTGCATAATATTTAACATTATACACTATAGGAGTTTGCCTGTGTTTTTGTGGTATTCATTGTATTGTAATCGCATTTAATGTATTTATTTATATATATATATATATATATATATATATATATATATATATATATATATTGTACTTGTGCTTGTAGAACACTGCCTCACAGTGCCTCATTCACCCTTCAAACCGGAACGCAACAATATTAAGTATCGCTGTTAAGCGGTAGAATATTTGATGAGTGGGTGTTATCTACTCAAACGCGATTGAACAAAGCCCTACCACGTATAGTTTCTATTTTATATTACTAACGACGAAATTATCATTAATCGTATTAACATTTCTTTATCTCTAAAGATTTAATCCCAACTTAATTAAAACTAAGTTTGTGAGTTCAGTTTCGCTATTAGCGTACACTGCGATGATAAGCAAAACTAAATCTTATTTCAATTGCGATAGGTATAATTATTTAAAAACGACTAGTATGAAATGACAAAGAAATTCATAAGAACACGTAACTCGTGACCTTCATCTCTTAATGAAAATAAACCGACAACAACTATGGAAATAAAACTCGATGACGAATTTGTAGAGCAATTATTTTTTTTTAATACAATATATGATGATAATTGATTTGCAAGTTCGAAATTTAGTGCAACGTGTTTATGTGTAACGTTTGATTAAACGTTAGCAGAAAGTTTCATTTTAGTCACTTGTTTTTGAGTTACATTCGCTTAATTATTCTTTGATTTAATTCGATTGTGTCCCATTGCTAGACAGTTGCCTTCTCTCCTCTCAAGGGCTGGATCTAATTCCACTGTAACACGCTACTCCAAGGCGCGTTGTACAGACGTAGCAGACTATCCTCACGTTGATAACCAAGTGATAAGCATTTTGCTTCCTCATTTCTCATACCCATAGCGAACATGTGGAATGTCCTTACGGCGTGTGTTTCCTGATTACCATCTTCAAGGCAAGAGTTAATAGGCATATTTAAAGCACGCGTCCCGTCTTAGACTACATCAGACCTTACCATCCGATATGATTGTGGTCAAAAAAAGCCTACAACGGTATAAGATGAATTATAAACAAAAACTATGCACATGAAAATTAGTTGGGATTTGAAACCGCTATCTATATTTAAGAAGCGCTTGGCCCGTGGCTTGGCCCGCGCTTTAATCGAAAATTCAGTTAAACGGGATAAAAAGATCAAAATATGTTAATTATGTCATATTTTAGCTCTGATAAAGCGTCAAAAAATAAACAATATTCACAACCCATACCTTTCGTATTAATGATTTTATTGCGATAATAATTATTATTCTAATTAAAGACGACGAGTACTGTCCACCCGCGCGTTTTAACCCCTATTGTGTTAATAATCGATAACGCTGTCATATTAATCCCGTATTGAATGCTATCAAGACATTTTAATTTTAAAGCGATTAAAAGTCGAGTTGAATGATAAGTAGTAGTATCAATTTTCAATGTCAATGCCGAGGCCACAGCTAGAGACATCTGCGAGCGAGTGACGTGATCGGCCGCACGTCCCTACGTAGCGTTCTATAGCAATACCTTTTTAGGTATATCAGCGTTTTATCAATTAACAAGCCCGTCGCGACTTCGTACGGGCAAAATTCATGCAAGGTAACTCATATTTCGCGTTCTTAAAATTGAATTTATCAAAAATTGTTACGTTATTGTACATCGATCTTTAAAATTTCTTTAGAGTAGTATTTGGCCGAACATTAGCAGTTATATTAATAGTTGAACAAATTATTTAGATTATTACATGCGGGCGGAAAATAGTAATATATATATGTATTTACATGTGTCTAAGCCTGCATGTGTCTAATTTCACTGAAATTCGGCCACATGTGTATTCGGGTATGCGGGTTGGTGCCGCATTGGAGCTGCGTGGTGGAATAAGCTTCAAAAACCTCGTCCTCAAAAAGGGAGAGGAGGCCTTACCTCAGCAGTGGGACATTCACAGGCTGTATATATTTTTACGAAATTATTATTAGCGTTTAAAAAAGTGAATTATGTTTTAAAACAAAAGTTCCTAAGACATATTTAAGCGAGTAATATCAGTAAAGTTTCTGAAGCGAAAATATTTTACTTAAAACGCAAGTAATGTATTGCTGTTTTATTTTATTATGGTTTAGTTATAGTTATATTTAGTTTTTTAATATGGCACCGAAATGAAATCTCACTTTTAGGAAACGTGTACACAAATAGTATACTCATTATATATATATATATATAATGAGAATCGATATTAATTAATTTGTTAGTATAGTTACAAAAATGCAGAGGACGGTCGGATTCACACAAAATTAATATTTACCAATAATTCATGATAAAGAAACATGTATGACAGCTGACCTTAATGAAACATAATAAATATATAAAACCGGTTATTATGTAATTTATTTAACATATATACTTAACATTCAACGTTGATAAAATCTCTTAAATTTGTTTTTTCTTTTAAAAATTCATATATAAAATCATTCGAAAGAATATTTTAAAATTTTAAATTATAAATTGTTTCATGAACCATTACTTATATAAAGAACATTATATAGATATACACACATACAAGCGTAAATAACCGAACAAAGACACACACGCGCACGTATATACTTAAATCCGTTCTATTCTTCTTTATAAATAACATTATTTACATACTTATATTATTGACGATGTACTTAAATAATTTTTAAATATAGAATACTTTACCAATCTTCCAACATTTAAAAAAATATTCGTAGTATTAAAAAAATGAACAATCCTTTGACAGACGGTATGTACGTAGACAATTATATTGTAATATAAACAGTCGCAGTATATAAACATAAGCCATACGTATCGCGTATGTCGACTGCATTTTTTAAACAAGTTTGCTTTGAGCTCGGCGCTGTAAAAGTCACAAAGGAAAAGCTGAAATCCGTCCGACTTTTTATTATTTGAGGACGCTAATACAATTTTTTTTAGACACGCTCATATCTGCGTAATCTCAGACTAGCCTTTTATTATGAAAGGATTGAAAATAAACCGTGACGTTATTTTTAAATGAAGAGTATGATAAATGAGACTGAAATTAAAGCACGTGCTCTCAGTACTCGGTTAGGTTCTTGCCTATGTAGAATCTATATAGAGAAACGGTAATAGCTTAACGTTTTATATATACAGTAACAGCCTGTTAATGTCCCACTGCTGGGCTAAGGCCTCCTCTCCCTTTTGAGGAGAAGGTTTGGAGCTTATTCCACCACGCTGCTCCAATGCGGGTTGGTAGAATACACATGTGGCAGAATTTCAATAAAATTAGACACATGCAGGTTTCCTCACGATGTTTTCCTTCACCGTTAAGCACGAGATGAATTATAAACACAAATTAAGCACATGAAAATTCAGTGGTGCTTGCCCGGGTTTGAACCCACGATCATCGGTTAAGATTCACGCGTTCTTACCACTAGGCCATCTCGGCTTTTTTTATATTTAATTAACCTAATAATATAACAACAATACATTCCTTTCTAAGCTATTTCGTAAAAAAATTGTTATCTCGAATACACATAAATATTATTATATTTAATAAAGGAAGGACCAACATATACGCCATTTGATGATAAGTGGTCACCTAAACCTAAAAATGACCACTGTAATTTTTCTTATATTCGTTGTTCCCTTGTACCTTTAATTAAGCTGATTCACTCGCCCTTTAAACCGTAACACAACGATCAAACACAGTATTGACGCTCCGACGATATATGTATATTGTATACATATGTATGTATATATATAAATAGAAACATGAGCCGCGTCAAAGAAACGCTTATACGACAATCTAGTTTTAAACATTTCCATATGTTAAATATACGAGGAGATATTATTTTATTTATACTAATACTAGAAATTGTCCGCAGTTTCAGAAGAGGCGCTTGTATTTATATATATGTACAAAAGAAGCTTATATCTATCCTTGGGGTTCAAGCTTGCTTCATACCAATTTTTTTCAAAATCGGTTCTATAGCTAGTATATAATATAATACATAATTAGTATTATTATAGTATTATAATAATAACCTCCAAAACTTAGATATTTTTTGCCCAAAAATTGGTGTTTATAAAAGAGCAGATCGTGATATCTTAAAATGCTAATTGTTTTTGACTCTTTTACCTGAAGTGATAATGTATTTGCAGTTTTTATTTTTGTTATACTTTCAATTTTAATTTAATTTAATTCAATTTGTTATTTTTTTTTTTTGTGTATTTGCTTTAAGTGGAAACTTGATTGATTTGTGATTTTTTTTATTTTTGTTTTATATTACAGTATTTTTAAAATTGTTTGTTTCCCAAATAAATAAATAATATAGAACTATATTTTATATCTTTTTAGCCTGGAAATAACAAACAGATTGTGTTACTTTAGCATTTATAATATTAATATAGTTTATATAGATAGATAGTTTGTATGTTTGTTCGCAATAATACCAGAGACTACCTCAGACCTGTTTATTTCTTATTACATAATGTCTTATGTAATTTTTTGATAAAAGTTTAAGGTCATATGCTTTATGAAACTTAGAATCGGAGTGAACATAAACGTCAACCAAGCTGACAAACTGTATTTGTTTACCAGATGTCCTGGGTTCAAACTCAAGGTGGTCCTGTCAATTTATTTTCAAAACCCGCTCGGAACTTGGAAGTCGCCAGGGTTTACACTCACTCGCCTCGGAAAGCAAATAAAGCCGTAATCTTTGCGCCTGCAATTTTTTCGTGTTGGATTTATCCCATCGGATTATGAGAGTAAAAGGAATAGTGTGCACATGTGTGTATGAGTACACTTAAAAATGGCCACCATGGTCGAAATCGATGAGTATGACGTCATCATCAAAATGCTTACGAAACTCATATAAAACGCAAGTCAGTCAGTAACAGAAACAGCCAAGCGCATTTAGTTATTTGTATAGTTCATTATCTTGTATAGAACGGAAACGTCTCATACGATGCTAAATACAAATCATGAATAACGTTGTCAAGTGATAACGTAAATATATACGAAGCGCTTGTAGTCAAGTGCATTGATTTTATATGTACATTATAATAATAATAATATCCTGGGACATTATCCACACACGGCCATCTGATCCCAAACTAATCAGAGCTTGTACTATGGAAACCAGACAACTGATATATTACATAAACTACTTTTCTTTTGTAAATACATACTTATATAGGTAATTACACCCAGACTCAGGACGAACAGACATTTTCATGCTCACAAATGTCGGTCCTGGGTGGGATCGAACCCACAACTTTGGGCGTGACAGGCCAGTATCTACCAACCACGCCAACTGGCTCTATATTGTATATAATGTAACATATTACATTATATTTCAATAAATTCATCCTTCTATTACCTCTATCTAACTTTCTTTTTTTCAGATTGGCAATGTATATTTGTATATTTTAATTAAAAAGCCAAACCTGTAAATTTTATAAGAACGAATACGAAACTCAAAACGATTGTGAAATGTTCGAAAGGGCTATGCGACATTGACTAAACATTTAGTGTATACGCCTCAATATAATGCATCAAGAGTATACCACCGTAAATTATCAACATTTCACGAGTGAGTGAGTATTAAAAGACCATCACTGCTGCACAATGTCTATTAGTTATTTAGTTATAATATAATTTTAATAACAATACACGTATATAAAAAACATTAGACATTTAGAGTAAAGTAAGTTTCGCAGAATCTTTAAACAAACGGAAAATGCAACGAGCGATCTTCTGGTCGAACGTTTTACAAGTTTAATAAAGTATTGTTATACAGCAAACGATAATTACGAAACCAATTATACAGTCCACCTACACCGTCATTGTCATGTTGCAGTTGCTATGCAATGTCGCCGCCCGTACCTGCAGCGTGACGTCACGCGACCTTGATTTCACTTTGAGTTTGTTATGAAATTCTCCCGCACTTTGAAGCCAATGTAACTAAACGAATATTATAAAATGTATGGAAAAAACCATAGATCACAGACGATCACGCGATGAGTTGCAAACACGAATTGAGCATGTTGTGCTTGCTCGGATTTGAACCCGTAAGGTCTATTATTCTCGTGTTCAATCCAAGTTTATTCTTATAATATAATAATTTACATGTTGTAAAACTAAATTTTTTGTAAGATATTTTCTAACGACTCGTCTAATATACATACACTACATACACAGTATTAAAACAGTTTGACTGCCTCATTGGTGGCTGGATATAAGGTCGTAGATCCCGAGGTCCTGGCTACTGGTAGGGCCGATATAAAAATTATTGGGATTTCCTGTCGAAAAATTCCCATTAGCAGCCCGGACTCTGGAATTGTGTACACTCCCGTGCCTCGGAAAGCACGTAAAGCCGTTGGTTTTGCGCTTGAACTCTTTCCGGTTGTGTAGGATTTGCTCACTGTATTATGAGATTGAGACACACTTGTGCACTACAATATGTCGTGCGCAGTTGGCTAGTCTCCCTTAACCCTTTTGTGTTAGGTATAAAAAAGTACCCTTTATCCTTCTTTCGTTTTCAAGCGTGCCACACACAAAATTTAATCAAAATCGGTTCAGTGGTGATTTTATAGCGTAACAGACATTCATAGCTGCTTTCGCATTTATAATATTGGTATAGTTACAATGAAGTGGATAGTATGACCTTCACCACTTTCATTACAATTCTTCAAACGTTGTCGAAATCTATTAATCTCATAACAAATACACCAATATATATATGATATATTATATCGTTGTATTTAAATTTTTTGTAATATTTTTTATTTATATAATTTTTTTTCGAGTTTACATAACAATTAACAAGCGAAGTGCATGATGCAATGATATTTACTTTACTAGCAATATTACATCAGACCACAAATGTATACATACTATTCAAAGTAGGTATAACTCATTATAAATTACTAATTATTATTTGATATTTCTTAAAGTGTGTATGTCCCACAGCTGGGCAAGAAGTCTCCTCCTAAAGAGATGCTGGAGTCTATACCATCAAACCACCACGAGTTAATAGATTGGTATAAATGGAAGGGACATAATCTGAACTAAACATTTTCACTTAAAACACACTAATTGTTTTATAATTGTTTTAAAATGCGACTCGGAATATAATTATACCGAATGGAGATTCATATCGACCTGTTCTTGATTGGATTGATAATTATTATGAAACAATTAAGAAATGACCTTAAATAAGTTTATCTAAACAATGCCCTATCTATCTTCCTCTTTCGAATGTCATAGTAATAATGATAGAAAGAGATAAATCACCGTTTAACTAAACAACTGCTAAGCAACGTTTATAAGTAAGGCTGTTAACATTTTATTTCTTATCGGGTTTTTAGGACAATATTTCAAATACTTAATCCAAATAACAATTGTATACTTACTTTTGTAAAATGACAATTATATATTTTAATTTGATTATGTGCAAAATCTTTACGAGTTCATCTTTAAATGTTCTTTCGTTTTAAGTAAATTTATTTGTTGTTATTTCAATCTTTTTTATTTAATTATATTATTTTAACATTAACCTTATGTCTAGTATTTATTACATGTATAGGTTAAGACTTGTTTTATATTTTATTATTGTATATAATGTCTGCAATGCGTACTGATTCAAATAAATTTAATGTTTGTTATTGATCACTATGCCCCGTAGACAATGGCGCTGTAGAAATATTATCCTTACATCGCCAATGCGCAATCAACTTTGGGATTAAGTTCCTTGTGCCTGTTACACTGACTCACTCACCCTTCAAACCGGAACACAACAATACCAAATATTGCTGTTTAGCGGTAGAATATGTGATGTGTGGGTTAGGTACCACCAGACGGGCTTGGACAAAGCGTTACCACCAAGTAAAAGATATTTCTTTAGATAAATAAATTGTGAGTTTATACCTAGTAGATTATAGTTCAATACACGTCACGTCATCATTTCATCTACGTCACAATATCAGCACAATAAAAAATATGACTTCATTCGACGTACCTCTTAATTCGTGATGCTTGAAGCATAAAAAACTGATGCCCTGTTGATTACATTTTTTATGATCACACTGCAGTTTATATTCGACGTGGCTCTGCGGCGTGACGTCAGCTGACCTTGAATCTGGTTCGTAATCAACTTTACTTTTTTTGTGTCTAATTGCATTGTGACAAACTTTGTTTTTTTAATGTAAAAAAAAAGTAAGAGGCCTTCGCTCCCATTGAGAAGATTTGAAGATAAATTGAATTTTAAATTAAGTCAAGCAGAGCATTTTAATGTATTTATTTATATTTTATATATATATTTTAAGTATTACCTATATTATAAATACATGAAATATTACGAAAAACATATAAAGAGACGATTTAAATAAATAACACATTATTTTTGGAATTTATTTCACTTACATATGGTAACACCGTTTTTTAATTAGTTATAATGTCATCAAATATACTTGAAAGAAATAGATACGCGATAAAATATATGTCAATAATTTTATATTTTATAACGAAATTTTGTAATTTTGAAATAAACAGAATACATTAATTCGCAATTATATATACGGTTTCAAGTGAATTTGAAAAAACATAACTGCAATGTCATCGTGAGACCACAGAAGCATTTCCAGCTAGTTAGTTAGTTACTGTGATGTAACGAGTGATGACTAATCTGGCCTACCTACGTGTATGTAGCGATAACATTACTGTAATACCTTAATAGCTCAACGAATCAAGAATCTTAACCGAAGATAACGGTGTCAAATCCAGGCAAGCAACACTGAATTCTACTACTGAAGAACCTTAGACCTGAGAAGAACTGGCGAAATAAACTATACTAGTTTATATATATATTTAATATATAATAATAAAATAAATAAATATTATATATTGAAATGTCCTGAACTGCTTATCGACCGTTGCATACCGAAGGTTACTAAACATGTGAAAGTCATTACCCATTAATTAAGCATAATTAATCGGGAAACAAAAGTTACAAGTTTGTGCTTGTTTCTTGTGTTGAAATTATATTATGTCATAAGTTCTAAAAAAAACTTTCACATTTTAACGCAACATAGCATTGTATACTATAAGAGAAGCAAGCAGCGGTCAATTTTTATTTACTTTCATATAATTATTAATGAAACTATACAGCCCGGGCTATTACCGAACAGCCAATTTCTGCAAGACAATCGAATGATACTTATCGTTCAATTGTGTATGAATAACAAACATCTAAGCGCACAGAGTTCCGAAATTTTCGAATTCCTATTTCGAAAATAATATTGTTAGATTAGATAGACAGTCACTATAATGAATACGTTTATTTATTTATTTAGAGCACAAACAGGTTACAATCATGAAACTCGGCAAATCTAAAACATTCTTAATATTAAATGGATGATTGTAGATTTACTGGCAACATTTTTTATTATACACGCGAGACATGCAACCTTGAGTCTAGTTTCAAGAAAGAAAACAATTGATGTCGATGCAATATTCTCTTTATTCGATGATTGCGGGCATGTAATGGGCGACGATGACGTACCGACCTTGGTACTTCGCGACCAGTTCAGTGTTGCCAGCCGTTACGTTGTGAACTGCATTTTTCAACAAACAAGTGTCTTATTTTAAGAAATTTAATAAGTCAATTCTCTCAGTTGTTATGATAGAGTATTTTGCTCCATAAACATATGTATGTATAGATAAGAAGCCTAAGCCGACGTATATATTCTGACTGAACTGTCCTTAATGCAGTAGTATTATCTTTATAGTTCTTAACGACTTTAATACTCGTTGATGAGACTGTTGGTCTCCTCCATCGTACATAGTTATTGATAAGAACTGGTCAAACGATTACTATGAAACTATGATGAAACGATTATATGAAATGTAAATAAAACATTTAAACACGGAATAACATACACGGAAAGTCAGAGATGCAGACATCTGGAATATTGTATATGAACCGTTTTTTAATTTTCCTCAACCACCACCGTTGTGACTCGACTGGATGTGGAAGGCCACGAACAGGTGGTTTGAGAGACGACCACGGGATAGACCCATGCCCAGCAGGGAATTGGCTGATGATGTTATTGGTATCATATCTAAGCCCAACATATTCGGACCATGGGCAATAAACAAGAGGTGTGTTGTTTTCCCATTGATACAATTTTTATATCGATTCGTATTAAAGGAAAAATATGACAAATAATTTGAAATATTATATCAATGTTATATAATGTAAAAATTCCATGTCTTTTTATCTTATCAGAGATTACCGTATCACTTAGTTTGTTCAATCACCTTTCGACCTCCAACGACTTTCACCAATAATAAAATTATAAATCATTTTTATTTTAAAGCCCTCTTGACGCAATCGGTTGAGATATTGGTTGGGTAAGTAGCAAGTTCGAATCCTGTTCGAAAATAAACATACAGTAACAGCCTGTAAATGTCCCACTGCTGGGCTAAGGCCTCCTCTCCCTTTTTGAGGAGGATTTTTTTAAGGTGTAGGTATGGAGTTTATTCCATCACGCTGCTCCAATGCGGGTTGGTGGAATACACATATATTATGTATCCTGTAATTATTTATATATGTTATGGTATCATAATTTTTTTTTAAATATCAATATTTATCTTGGCCTATATATTTTTAATGAAATTTATAAACCTTATGCAATATAAAAAAATATTTCAAGAAAAAATTGAATAACGTTTGCCTTTTATATTTAAAACAGAACACAAACAACAAATAAAGAAGAAAACTGACAAGTCGTTCGTCACTCAGTTTCGATGCATTATGTAAAAAAAAAATATTTCATAATTTCTTATTCGTCATGAAACCCAACAATACTGTGTTATGTAACGGTGACGTTACTTCTTATATTATCGTTATATAAATAACATTATTTACTTTCTTGTCGACAAGCGGCGATAAATATTATCGATTTATAGATGAATATCAGGGCTGGCAACTTTCACGCTTCATAAAATACTACAGGACCAATTCAAATCCACTATGACAAATCTAGAGGAAAATTTTAAAGCATATTTATGTTCGGAATAATATGAAAACAGCGATTAATGTTTTTTCAATAATAATTTAATCGAAATCGAAGTGAATAACTTTAATGAGGTATATCAATGTCATTGTTTTAGAATTTCCTTTTTAATGTTCTAATATTTATAACGAATCAAACATTGAACCTCACATATTATAAGGGATATAATTGATATATAAAGGTTTATAATTCCTGAAATGTTATGAGATCACTGTTACTGGAGATTTATGCACGCCGAAGAAAACTAGTAATATATAAAGCTTGTTTCCGCCCGCGGAAACCCCTCTCTTTCAAGGGCAAAGCCCCTTGAAAGAAAGGGGAGGTGTGTGGGCTATGTCCTTTTCTGTACCCCTAACAACGTGTATGGAAAATTTCATGATGATCGGTTGAGTAGTTAAGACGTGAAAGTGTAACAAACAAACAAACAAAATTTCACATTTATAATATTCGTAAAACTTATTGTAACAATTTGTTTAAATAATAAGGAACTATTTCGGTCACAATACTTTTTTTTTAAATAATGAAAAAAATAATATGACTAACATTTTTATATTACACCATTATTTATTAAAATAATTAATTGCTTTTGCTTTGATTGTACCGCAATACCTTTTTAAAACAAAAATGGCATAAGTTTTCAAATCCAATATCCTGTTCCAACACAGCGACACCCCTCTTTGTACATAGATATATGTAATGTACTTTTACTACACAATAAAGATCGCGTGTTAAGACAAAATATTTGTTTTCAAACTAGATTACTGACCGATAACTACCCGTCTTGTTTAAAAACATTTTATTATATTGATAAACTATATACAATATATACACTCAGCTTAATTTGTATATGGATTGGTATGTAGAAATTCTAGATATTTTTTTTTATATAGTGTAGGACGCGGGCGAGCATATGGGCCATTTAATAGTAAGTGGTCACTAACGCCCTTAGATATTGGCATTCTAAGAAATGTCAACCATCGCTTACATAGCCAATGCGCCACCAACCTTGGGAACTAAGATTTTATGTCCCTTGTGCCTGTAATTACACTGACTCAACAATAATATCAAGTACTGTTGTTTTGCGGTAGAATATCTGATGAGTGGGTGGTACCTACCTACCTACGAGCTTGCACAAAGCCCTACCACGAGTAAAATAACATATATAGATATAAACATATATCTATATTTATAATTTTATTTGACTATATTGCAAGTGGTCATATGTAAATATGAAGTTTACACAAACGAACGTATTCAATACGGTTTTTTATTTTGTAACTACTGTACCGATTTCGATGAAAATTTTCCATTTAACAACTTAAAATAAATTATTTTGTTACGATGAATGAACTGAATATAACAATAAACCATTCAAAAATAGTCTATGGATACAAAATGAAAACTGTTTCGATTGGGACGCGTCCGCACCTTGATGATGGAAGCTAGTCTTTCCAAAACATAAAAAGCAAGCAAGCAAATCGTGGAAACGATATTTCTCGTAAATTAAATCGAATTATGCAATAATAATAACTTTGTAAGCACTCACAGTTAATTGTATTGTTTATTTTATTTATTGATATCGAACAATTAACAAGAATACCAAAAGTCATGCTCACGGGCTTAAACGACAAAGGGTTTATAAATTTAAGGAAACGTAGGGATGATTGTACTGTTTCAGTAAGCGCCCGTAAATGTTTTACTGTTGGGCAAAGGCTTTTATCATTAAGGAAGAGATATATATATTGTTAAGCCTTCTTCTTTATTATCATTTAATATAATGTTTAAAGTTCACTTAATCTAAATTAATTACAATTTTCCTTTATATCTTAATATTTTTTTTAAGTGACAAACATAAAATGTTCTTATATGCTATGTATCTACGTCTTCAGAACCAAAGATATATCTTCTTCCTCCATTTCCCTTCTTATCTTTAAAAAAATAATCCTCATCATAACTAAATTTATATAGAAACTAGCTGATGGTCTCGACTCCGTGCGGGTGATATAAGAATTTTATATATATTATTTAAAAAAATCTGGAACCCAATAGCAGTTCAACCTATCTTACTCACACGAGAACATTCATCAAAATCGGTCCATCCGTTTAGAAGGGCATAGACAAGCAGATAATAATTTTATATATAAAGATAAAGTTTTCTTACAACAAATGTTACAAGAACAGCGACATATAAAAAGCAACAAAGCAGCTAAAATATATTATTTCCCGGCTATCTGTAAAATGTAATATATACTTTGCTCTATAAATTCAGCTTCTTAGGCGCATCACAGACGTTGAAATAGAAAAGACCGCAATAAATTGGACCGACCTTAATTGGGAGGCGTGTCTTGTGGTCATTGTGTACATGGGCTCAGATACCTACATTACCTCTAACTGCGGGAAATGAAGACCAGTCAAGCGTGAGTCGTGTATATCCCGCACAATTTAATTAAGTTTTCCCTCGTGTTTTCAAATGATATATAATAAATACATACTAATCGCACAACCAACACTAATGAAATGACTAGTTATGTAATGGACTGTAAATAACACTGGTGGGCTAACCACGTCGCTCGACTGGTGGTTGGTTGGTGTACACTAAACATGTGTCAGAAAATATCAAGATGTGCATAAAGATATACTGTCATTGGTCTGCCTCCTACCTCGTTGGTCTAGTGACTAGAAAAATGTCCTGGGTTCAATTCCCAGGACGGGCCAATAAAAAGATTTTGGGTTTTTCTGGCAGGAAATTCACAGTAACTTCCAGACTCCCAATTCGGGAGTGTTCCCGAGCCTCGGAAAGCACGTGAAACTGTTGGTCCTGCGCCTGAACTCCTCAAGTCTAATTATCTTCTATGTAGACTCTAATTCTACCCGAGCGAAGCTGGGACGGGTAGCTATTAGGTAGCAATAAATCCGTAATCCGTCCGTAACAGCCTGTGAATGTCCCACTGCTGGGCTAAAGGCCTCCTCTCCTCTTTTTGAGGAGAAGGTTTGTAGTAATAAATAAATAAGACGAAATAACACTTGCATCAAGTCTATAAACATATAAATATAGGTATAAAATATAGATCGAAAAATAGACCAAAACACGATATAATTTCCAAGAAATAAGAAAAGTACGAGAAACCACCGGTTAGTTTATGTGAAATATAAATGTAACTGCTACAGTGAAGTCTCAAGAATTCCTGCCAATTAATTAAGTAGTAGTAGACTAGATGTATCCAGGCCGCTCGCTCTTGTGCCCACGCATGTACCCCCCTTTATATTCCCCCTACGTCGCGCACTCAATTATTTCTGTCCACTCAACTGAAATAATGCGATATTTTCAATTTTTTTCCTCGTTCCATTGATTTAACAGTCTGTTAATTTGGTTCCATTTAGAGAATAAATTTTAAGAAAAATATTCTTTGGTAATTGATATGGAAACGTACGAGCCTTTTCTTATATACCTAATTTTAAGAAAATCAATAGAATACATATATATGTATTCCAATAATTTATATATACATACCTATATAGGTTTGTACATCGTTAATAAATTCTGTTAATTAAAATGTGATAATCGTGCTCATATGTATATATACAAAAGTCAATAAATGGGCTATCTAACGTAATATTTATAACCGCATGTAACGTTTTTTATTGAAACGCTTCTGATCAAATAGCTTTCCTTACTGTCACGAGTACGTCACGCATTGATTGCTTTTTAAAGTTTTTAATTAAAAGTAAAGTCGTCAGTCTTTCGCCTGAAAAAACAATTGACTGAACATTTATATTTAACTTCGAAACTTTATATTTCGAAGTGATCTTTATCAATAATTTTATCGACATATTACATACAAAAAATGCTAATTAGGTAATAAGAAATAAGGCATAATACGTACTATAGAAAGTTGATTCAAGCAGCATTTAAGGTGTGATCATCAAAAACTACCTTTCGGTGGAGATCAATACTCAAGCATGCATCTTATTTTACGATTTTTAATTTCTATTCAGTTGAAACTGGACTCAAGTATCGAATTGATATCTGTAAATTTTCTTTGTATTTGTAATTCAGGCAGAATAACAACCAATGTTTGTCACATTATTTCGCTCAATATTTAAAAAAAAATTATTATTAGATTATTTTTAAATAATAGAAATAACTAAAGGTAAAAATTATCCAATTAGAAGCCTTATAAAAAGTATTTCCGCACACGTTTCAATTATTTAAATTTTATTTCACGTCAAAACTATGGTTTCGTGCCAAGTCACACCTGCTAATGTCGGTGTATGATATATACATGTGCAGTGTAGACATGAGACTGGATTGTACTGTGGTCGGAAGTAATTTACTCCTTATAATTATATCTTACTGCTGAGCAGAAGCCTTATCGTCCATTGAGAAGGTTTGATAGTTATTAATGTAGAAGAATTTCATCCCATAGATGATAAGTGCAAACTAACATTCACGTTTTCCAATCAATCAAATCAAATCAAGGCAATCTCGGTTACAATAGTATATATAAACATATTGCTTAAAAGAGTCTTTATTTTCAGAAATACAACTGTTACAAAAATAACAAATATCAACAACCCATTGTGCCATATTCAGTATTCTTAGTACACTTACGGCTTTACTTAAAACCTAATATATAGTTAACCTTTGTTTTCTCTCTTTCTTTCAAAATTGATTTGACATTCGAAAGAAGAATACACAGCATTGTTTAACTAAACAACATTTATAAATAAAGCCTGTAGATTTTAGCATACGTTAGTCATATTAACTTTGTTTTAGGTAATAAATTATTATTATTTTAAAAATTTATATACAACGAGTTTTTTTCAGAAACTGTCTCATGTCTACGTCGACGGGTAAACAAAGGGCTCGGGTGTTCCGTACGTTACTTGCCTATCAATATGGGCAACATTTTTATACAAATTAATGCAGGAATAAATTAAGCGACGTAATTGTATCCAGCGCTACAACCCACGAAACAATAGCTATGTACACATATGAATGTGTCGAAATACGGGCCGATAGTTAAAACGCTTTTGAGCTGCCGTTTTTGGCATTTTATTTTTATATTTCCAACAGTTTTAAACAAGTATTAAAATTTCCTGATTGTTACACGCATAATATAAGAATATATTTCACTTTTTAGGGCTCCAGCAGAATTAACAGCTTTGTGATATTATAAAACGACAAATGCTATGTCCGTGTCTTCAGGAAAACGGTAAGTCTTGTGTTTAAGGTTAGTCTAGTTTTTAAAATCTTTCGCACACAATAAAGGATGAAGTTATATTTCTATTATTATTATTAACTATTCAGATTCACTTACGTAATTAATCAAGGAGCGCTCGACAATATTTCAAGAAGAGCTAGGTTTTCGTCATAATATTGTTTAAGCTAGCCATAGGCATCATATTAGCCAATTTAGTTTTGTTTTGTTATCTACGAAATATTTTATAGCAGATTGCTAATCTCAAGCACAACAGAGGCCCTTTAATCAAAACTATGAACTGCATGCACTACAAATTATAATCACAAAAACAGAGCATTTATAAATTAATTAAAAAAGAGTTATTATTATTTAATCTTTAATTAAAATAAATGACTTTAATTTATAAAGACGAAAATTAACAAAGTATTATCTATTTTTAAAGAGTGACTCATCTTTCGATCCTCAACACAAAGTCTACTCTAGTCTAGACTTTTTACACAGCTGTGTATATAACGTAATTATGTACATAGAAATAGCTTTGTCGTACGACTTAATCAAACTATGAAAATAAATTTTAGTTTGCTGTAACAAATAAAGTCGAGATGGCCTAGTGGTAAGAACGCGTGAATCTTAACCGATGAACGTGGGTTCAAACCCGGGCAAGCACCTCTGAATTTTCATTTGCTTAATTTCTGTTTATAATTCACCTCGTGCTTTTCGGTGAAGGAAAACATCGTGAGGAAACCTGCATGTGTCTAATTTCATCGAAATTCTGCCACACGTGTATTCCACCAACCCGCATTGGAGCAGCGTGGTGGAATAAGCTCCAAACCTTTTCCTCAAAAAGGGAGAGGAGGCCTTAGCCCGGCAGTGGGATATTTACAGGCTGTTACTTACTTACTTTTACTTATAACCAACATTATTTGAATAAAAAAAATATATATATATTTATTTACTTAAGAACCATTTACATTGAAGACCTAAATAAGCATATACAAATCAAAATGAACATCTTTTGTATAAAATTATGATCACAAGCGACTTAAACGTAATGTTATTTTGATATATTTGAAAATAATGTATAACATTATGATTCAAATATGTTTGCAAAATCCTAGTTAAATAAAAAATATTTCGATTGCATTATATATTTACTAACTCGTTTATTTTTTAATTGATATTCGAAGTAATGACGCTATTCTCAGCATTATCTCGCAACCATAATCGCAGATTGCAGCTCGTATCATAAAAATTAAACTAGATAGTATAAAAATGTGTCGTACGACGAGGAAAACGATAATTATGCAAATGCACATTACCCACGATTGTCTTTGAGCACGTGAATTGGAACATGTAAATAACTGACCATTGTAATAATCCTAATTGCTTTCGAAATAAGGATCATATTGTTTTGAACTATGATATTTTAATAAAATCGTATTTATGTTACCTTTGAACTTTTATTTTCAATTATTAGTTCTCTCGTTTTAGATAACATAGTCTGGTTTTTGTTATTGTAGTATACGGAGCCGAAGCGTGACCACTCACCGTGCTTGGCCAACAGTTCAAGGTCGCTTCAGCTATGGAGCGACTACGCCCGGTATATCTTAGAGATCGAAACTCAGCGAATTAGCAAGCTGAAGTGGCATTAAGCAGATCTGATGGCCGGTAGAAACTGGTTCTCGAGTTGCAAGTCGGCAAACAAAAGGCGCTTTGTAGATAGGGGCGATGATATTCGTAAGGCTGTTAATTCGATGATATTTACTGGTGGTAGAGCTTTGTGCAAGCTCGTCTGGGTATGTACCACCCACTCATCAGATATTCTACCGCAAAACAGCAGTACTTGGTATTGTTGTGTTCTGGTTTGAAGGGTGAGTGAGCCAGTGTAATTACAGGCACAAGGGACATAACATCTTAAATCCCAAGGTTGGTGGCGCATTGGTGATGTAAGCGATGGTTAACATTTCTTACAATGCCAATGTCTAAGGGCGTTGGTGACCACTTACCATCAGGTGGCCCATATGCTCGTCCGCCTTCCTTTACTATAAAAAAAATGCAGCAGGCAGTGGCCAGTCATGAAAGATGCCTATGTCTACTATTTTTTATATAATACCATAAAAATACTGGTATCTCGAAATTGAAGGCCACGGCACGATTTTTAAAGTTTATATTTGTTGAAGCTTTTAATTATAAAATATAACTATTATATATATTATAGTATTTTATAGTTACGTTATACTGCATCTCGCTAACATACCTGTAACAAAAATGACAATTTTTTAGTATATAATATTAAAATACTTAGAAAATGCTATATATAAACTCACACATCAACAACAATTCGCCATGACCGAAGAGACTTAAGAGGCAGGACCAGCGACTTTCCGTGCTCTTCGAGAGTTAACACAGGTTGTTTACACTGCCAACTTTCAAAACTCAATATTTTTTTATCCCAGGCCCTTGGTAACTTATCTATTGCTGCCTTATCTTTAATCCCTACGAATATTATAAAAACGCCAATGAGTTTGTTTGTTTGTTACGCGTTCACCTCTTAACTACTCAACCGATCATCGTGAAATTTTGCATAAACTTTATACATCCCCTCACGCGGAAACAAATAAGTTACAACATAGAACATTGATAATAATCAACACGGAATATAATCAAATGAAATGTTCAAATTACAAGGACATACAGTACCCATTATTAAAATTAAAATAATAATTCATCTAGTACACAATAGTTCGTAATTAGAACGATAAGTTCACATACAATGTGAAATGCATGTATAAGTGTTTGTTACACGCTAAGCTAGAAATTCATTTACATAAAGTTATTGCACTTCGGTAATGTACCTGAAATTCAGACAAGGTATAATACAGTTTTATTAATATTACGGTTTTAATACTTCTTTTAATATTACGGTTTTAATCTTCGTTGATGAAGATTTGTGTCTCGACGTAATGACAATTCAAATAGTTTTTCATCTTGCAAGAGAAATATTATAAAAAATGGTGTGAGAGTGAAGGTACTCACGAGATATGATGTGTAAACATGTGTGCGCATGTAACGATCTCACGCACACATTAACGCACTTACAATAACAAATTTTAAGCTGACGTCATCCAACGCTCGAAACCTTATGCTGACGTCATCTGACGCTCGGACTCTCAGTTCCCTACCGTTGACTGCCTCGTTGATCTAGTAGCTAGATAGTCTGGAAGTTGGAAGTGTATACACTCCCGTGCTTCGGAAAGCACGTAAAGCCGTCGGTCCTGCGCCTGAACCTTTCGTGTCGGATTGCCGTTCCATCGGATTATGAGAGCTGGGGAATAGAGATTGCACCTGTGTTGACGCACACACTTGTGCATTCCTGCGCAATTAGCTAATTTCTCTTGAGATTGGCCGCCGTGGTCGAAATGGGTCTGGAGAACCTTATTATGCTTTAGCCGCTACCGTGTACCGAGCGATAAGATGTTTACACATCAATGATATAATCGTTACAACTTACTGAAAGTAATAATGACACTGAGAGAATGGAATGGATGGATAAAAAATGCGGTTGCGATGGTGCGACCGGTTAATGAGAAACATTAAAGTTCATGGTTATTGGATGAATTAAAAATAAAGAATGAATCAAAATTAACAGAAACAAACGACTGTGTATACAAGAAGCGAAGATTCGAACATGGAGAAGCTACGAAATATACTCGTAGTATGAGTAAAGGGCGGATAAGACAGTACAGTACAGTAACAGCCTGTTAATGTCCCACTGCTGGGCTAAGACCTCCTCTCCCTTTTTGAGGAGAAGGTTTAGAGCTTATTCCACCACGCTGCTCCAATGCGGGTTGGTAGAATACATATGTGACATAATTTCAAAGAAATTTTCTCCTTTTTCCTCACGATGTTTTCCTTCACCGTCAAGCACGAGATGAATTATAATCATTAATTTGTGATGCACATGAAAATTCAGTGGTGCTTACCGGGTTTGAACCCATGATCGTCGGTTAAGATTCACGCGTTCTAACCACTAGGTCATCTCGGCTTAACGACTCTCGACTTCTCGGATAAGACATGGCGTCATAACAGAAAGTCATGCCGTTTGTGGTCACGGCATCGAGTCGACCTTTCAAGGCTCGCTCATAGATGTTTCATATTAAAAAAACTAATTTATAAGTAAAACAACAAATAAATGTCCGAAAAGACTATTTCGAGTTTATACTCTACGCTGCTCCAATTTGAGATAAACACAAATGATACAGATGAGAAATACAGTGTTTGTCCAGTATTGAACCTGCCTTCTATTGAGATTCACGCGTTTTAACCCAAGATCTTGGTTCATATTAATTTATTTTGGCACTAATCTAAAGGAATTTAAAGTAATCAAAAAGGCCAGTGGGCAGACCACCCGCCCGATGGTCAGACGATTTTAGGAAAATGGCGGGTTCTCAATGGATACGACTAGCACAGGACCGGAAGAATTGGCGCGCCTGTGAGGAGGCCTATGTCCAGCAGTGGATTAATGTGGGCTGAATATGAATCTAAAGGAAAATACTGAATGAGTTGAACACCACTGGTCTGAGATACCGTTTTCGAAACAATAGTAATATCGATGACATCGATACTCGATACCAATCGACTTCAATTTAGACTCGATTTCTGTTACTAGCATTTCTAAATGCCAAATTTATATTACTGGGTAACATTTCTAACAGACAATATAAGTCATATTTTATATACATATATCGTTATTACTGTTAAACATGGGCTAACATTTCGGAGAACAAGACCGGCCAACTTAGATTGCGCGTAGTATAATTGAAATTCATTTATCAAATTAACGATAACAATGTTAAAAGTATTACCTTATTATTACTTACTTCATTTATCGTAGTCATGTAATTTAGTAAATTATAAAACAGTATTATTTCAACGAATTCAATAGTAAATAACTCGGAATATTTGTTGTAACGCGCCACTCCGGTATCACACGAAAATATATGCACGAAAGCTAAAAAATTAAGCAAACTTGCATTTCCGCTTAAAGCGCATTCAGCGAGCGAGTTAAGCGAGCCCAGTTAAAGAGCAATGAAATGTTCGCTTGGTATTTATTCCACGCTTTGCATAACATTAAACGTTCGCTTCAAAAGCGAGTGACATTGTACTGAAGCGAAAGCGGTAAAGTCAACTACGGAAATAATTCAAACATTAAAAATTTAAACCTCTAATTAATTCTTCATGTCTTACTATTCGGCCATATTTATAGCAACATTTAAAACAGAAACATTTCTATGTAAAATATTTTTAATAAAAAAAACTGTTTCGCATGTTTGACTACGTTTTATAAACTTAGTGTATCAGAATTTACGTTTATTCTAACAATAGGTTCGTGAACATAAAATATCTCTTTAAACCAAAAAAAAAAACAACGACACGGATTTTTAACCGATAATATGAATCAAATTAATTATGGTAGCGTTTTCAATATAATTACGTAATTTATAAAAAAAAAAAAAATTAAATATATCGAATAATTCACTTCAACTGCATTTTAAAAATAAAACGGCGATCGCTTTCGCCGCTATCGTGTCGCTAGACTTATATTCCGGAAGGCGAAGGAAACACGTAGTAAGAAGTTGTATAAATATTTTCACCACAATACCTGAAGCGAGTACGGCTTGTTCCTTGTTAGTTGCGCGATTTCAATCGACCACAATTTATTATTTAGTTGGAGCATGCTTGCGCGACTGGCACTCTTTCCTATTGTGCTATTTTGCGCGATATTATTACTTAAGTCGTTAAAAAAGAGGAACTGCTATTTTTTGGTGGATTTCAAACATGAGTGTTTTTAATATGAGAATAGGAGATTTTTCCTGTCACGTTAAAGCCTTTACTTAATGAGTAAAGGACATCGTTTTTAAGCAAAAAGGCCGTCTGAGAGTCGGCACTGCTCAGCGCACAGAGATATTTTCACTGCAAGGAATATAAGCTCACATTATTTACATCGTTAATACACCACACTGGTTCAATTAATTTTAAACCGAAACTCCTCAATACAAAGGGTTACTGGTAGATAGCAATTTTAGTTTATATATTTATTTATATGTAAATTTATTTCGTGTATCAAGATTTGCATTTAGTTAAGGTTTTGCTTTTTAAGATTAACTATCGCTATCCATTTTAGTCAGTTAATGAGTACTATGTATGAATGTATGTAAGATATTAAGATGTAAGTGCGTGTGTGTGAATTGTTCATAATATATTTAATGTAATAAAAACATATTTAATGCGCAAATAAACGTCATCAATGTCAATATGATGGATTCCATGTAAAGAATAGAAAAAAGTGAAACCTACAAAAAGTATACACCATCTCTATCTCGTTCTTATGCCTTAATGAAAATTGAGATAAAATATGAAACGGAAGTAAATAATGCCATCCAACTCTTTTTTATTTCAAGGAAAAAATACCAATTTGTGATATAAATTTATTTGCGCTCAGTGAAGCGAACTAGTAAGAGTGACAAGTTCTAAATATAATTTTTATGTATCAATTAAATGAAATTTACAATTCAACGCTCGGGGGCCTTAGTAATAGGGGATGAGAATAATGGGGAACATCCTTAAAAAGTCATGGCATCGAAAAAGCTGAAGTGTCATCGAAATACAAATATTCACTGGCTTTAAAAGCAACAATACAAAATCGAAAATGCTTTAGTTATATATGTATGAACTAGCGATTATCGCGACTTAGCGGATTTTCATGAAATAAAGACTCAACGGTATCTCGAATTACTTCTAATAATAAATCAGTTTGTAATTTTTAGCCATTGTAAAGATTACACAAGACAAACAGCCAAAAAAAATAATGTTTCGGTATATTAACTTTAAAAGAGACAGTTATTTTCAAATCACCGTGACACTGTAGTCTTATTTATTAGTATAGATGGTTCTTTAAATAGAGTCAATCAATCAATCAACAGCCAGTCAATACCCCATTGATGGGCAACGGCGTCCTCTTAGAACACACATGTAACACAATTTCACCTGACACACGCGGATTTCCTCAAATTTCTTCACGACGCATGAAATCCTTATTTTTATAAAAGCGCAAGTTTGTTTGTTACGTCTCACGTCACATATTCAAGCGATCAACATGAAATTTTGCCTACACGTTGTTAGTAGTACGAGTATATAAAATAACAAAGGGTACCTAACATCCCCCCTCCTACTACTACTACTACTATTGTATTATAATCATAAATTAAGCACATGAAAATTCAGTGATGCTTGCCTGGGGCAAAATTCGCGATTTTAGAGAGTTTTTTAGTCACTCGGTCATTTCGGCATGGGAGGTTATACTCTTATACTATGTACTTATGTATTGCACAAGACCGGTCTCTCATCAGTCGTTCCTTCATTTTTGAAGCAGTGATGATGCACTCGAGTCCAGTTTTGTGTCGGTGGCCAACCTTGCGAGAGTATTGCTGAGCCTAGTAGAGATGAAGCTTTAGGCTATTATTTATATAGAATAATCTTCAAGTCACATTGTATCGGGTTTCTAACGTCTTATAGGGATAAGCTCAATTAATCTTGAAGTAACATCGTATTATGGTATTATTAGAAGACTCGTGTCTTAGGGATTACATTATATTTAACTAATGAAGCTAATATCTTTATCTGATATAAAATGCTTCATTATATATTATAAGAAGGTTTTTAAATGACAGTCTAGACTATATTTTATTAGAATAAAATTCAAAAGTGTGTGATTTTTACTAACTAAATCGGTTGTGTGGATTTCTTTTAAAATTTGTAAGATCTAAGCACGTATAAATGTATATTGTATTTAGGGATATTATCCTCATCCGATATCGGCCACAGCAGCCGTTCTCAAGGTAGGCAAGAGTGAGCGAGAACACAAGTACACTGTCTATTCTCTCATGTGCGATTGGAGGGCAAACTGAAAATATCGAAATTGTTCATTTAAAGCAGTGTGAGTATCAACACTGCTACTTTAAGACTAGGCTGTTACCGATAAATGAACCCAGGACTTTGGGATCTGCAGATAAGCTAGCCACTAGACCAATGAGACACTTCACATACTTAAAAAAAAGTAACAAAAAATAGAAATAAGAGTTTTAATCAATTACATTGTGACGATAAAAGTTTTTATATTTAAATAGCATTCAATTAAGGTATAGATGTAGGTTATATCGTGGAATATAAATAAAATATTAAAAAAATCATTGGCAGGACAGGTTAACTACTACTCTACAATATTATATAATGAATAAAAAAAAAACAAAATTACAAGCAACGATACAAAAAGGCAACGCAATTAATCTATTCAACTGAGATCAGAGAGTACATGACTACGGCCCAGTGGGTCATATCGCGACCTTGGCCGCGCCACAGAGTATACAAACAGTAAATGAAATACATATTTTAAAAAAAATCTTCGGAAATTGAGTGCAACGTTTTAACGAAGCATTTCCGACTCATAAAAGGTCACTTCTGTAGAACTATTCAGGAAGAACAAACGTGAAATACATCACATAACATGGTCTTGAAATGACAGAAAGTGACGTATATGTACGATATATAAAGGATACAAGCAACAAAATAGCGTATCACAGGAAGTTGTTTTTCATCATTTCAATAGTGAAATATGAAGTAAATAACAGCTTGCATGCTTCTGCATTGCGCGCGATTATTTTTTTATTTAATTTATATGTCCTTACTGTTATTATAAATGTGAAAGCGAGTTTGTTTGTTTATTTGTTAGTCTTTCACGTTTTAACTACTCAACCGATTGTCGTGAAATTTTATATGTTGTCAGGGGTAAACAGGACATATATACCTATCGAATACCTCCCTAACATGCAGGCAAGGCGCGGGCAGAAAGGAATATTAATAAAAAACACATTATCCTTGTTATAAACAATGTCAGTTCTCTGTTTGTGACTATTTCTAGCAGTACTTAAAGTTTTTATATACCTAAGTTTCTATATAATATAATGATTGACTACCGTGCCGACTTTTCAATTAGGTACAAAAAAAAAAGAATATATCACTAGATAAGACTGGAAGCTCTTCTTACCAATTACAGATAAACTCATATGCGTTTTAAGTGCTACTTAAAATGAACATAGCTAAAGTTGCTTAAGTAACATCGCATACCATATATATTTACTGATATACATATATGTATGAAACACACTACAAGCTCGTTCGAATGAAACCCTTCTTTATCTTATCACAAGCGATACCAATAGTATAAAAACTAGGAATACCAATCGATACTCTGTCTGCATTTACACTGTGCGAGTGGGAGGTGCGCGGGAGTCGCTCAACGGACCGTGACGTCGACCGCCAATGTCAAGGTTGCCGTTGGCTCAGAAATAGCTAATCTAAAATAGTACGGCTAAATCTAGCGTGATTCGATGCGCTGTTCGTGTTATACGAAAATTCATTTTGTTTTTGAAGCTTAAATAGTTTTAGTTGTGACTGAGATGTTTTATTTATTACTTATTTGTATTGCATGTTTGTTTTTTTTTATTTTTATTTTAATATTGATTTTATAAATTTAACGATTACCACGAACAAGAAATGAAGTACCAAAATTATTTTTTGCATTGAATCGCGACAGGCGAACTATACTGAATATCTTATACTAGTTGCTCCGGGCGTTTAACGTTACTGCTCCATCCGTGGTTCATAGCGTGATGTTATATACTCTATATATATATATGTATATATGGATAACCTTTCTCAACAAATTGGCTATCTCACGCATAAAGATTATTTCAAGCTAGCGCGTTGAAACAAACGAACTAAATCTTAAGGATTTACCTCATTAGAATAGAATTTTCAAAAAATTGTTTCACGTGTGATTTCTTACTTTCTTTTGATGAACCAAAACGATATGAAATTAAAGTTTTATTTACCAACTTTATCTGTCTTTTAACGGTATTCCGTCATATTAATATTCATTGCTAGCTTAAAGGTCGTCTTAGATTTCCCTTGTGGTTTATATATGAACATCAATATGTTGGATGCAGTTATTATTATTAGGATATAATTTATTTATATGTAATCGTTTAGTAACGCTTTGTCAGAAATAATAGCATACACACACTGTGATTATATAATTCCAAGTAATTATTTGTAACAGTTTTAGGCGTGTTAAAATTTTTGGTCAGAAAATTGAACTTTCATGTTTCGACCTTCACCGCACATTTCAGTGTGTGTAGCTAAAAATAATGTATATTTGTGAGTTCGAATCCACGTAACATCGTTACTAGTATTATATTGTGCTTTCGATAGGAATTTCGTCGAGAATATAATTGTACGCAATTATTTATTAAAGCTTTATTTATTTATTTGAATATGAACCCATTTCAAATGAAATGGCTGAGAGAATATCAAAGAGGCATTATTGATAAAGACGATGTATTCTATTAAACGGAAAAAATTCAAATAGAATTTCACATTTCAACCCTGTATCAATAAACGTATTCCAATAAAAAATCTCACAGAACATTGCAAACAAAAGCATTGTAACGAAAAAATCGAAAGCAAACAAAAATATAACAGTGCAAAATATAAAGGTAACAATTTCCCTACATCTGTCGCTGACAAAGACATATCCGCTCCCGAACACGGTATAGTCGAAACAGTAAAATCTATAGCTTAGTCAGCAAACGTGGCACCAGGTTTGAATGAGAAACGCAGACAGGACGCGACCCTCGGGCTGACACATCGTAAAAATGGTCTCTCCAAAATCGGCCGTAAAACGCGCGTAGATACATCAAGAAGTCCCCATCAATGCAAGGCTATTTTAATTTGATCGATATCTTCCCCGGAAACTAGAAATCGTAAAAAAATATTGCTTAACGTAATCATAAGTCCGTCCTAACCTACAGTTATTAATACAGATATTTCTATTTTATTGTCTATAAATGGTTAAGGATTTGGGGTCACCTCAAATCGGTGCTAAAATTTTATCTCATCCAACTTTCACGCTTCATTTGATATTTTTGCTATTTATTATTACCCGCCGACTTTTATTATTTCTCAGTTATTCTGTTACTTTTAAATAACCTTAGTTCGAATTTTCGATATAATTTATATTCGACCTATAAAGCAACTTTAATTCATAATTTAAATCCAACGAAAGCCGAGAGAATGTTAATAAAATTATGAGAAGCCGAACGAGCAATCCAAAATAATTTTAGACAATTATTTGAAAATGTTTACCTTTTTGAATTGGAATCGTTAACAGCCTGGTACAAATTGATATACAAATTTGTTTTTCGCTTGAAAGCGACGCGAACACATTTGTAATGTGCAAATATATATATATATATATATATTTAAGGACAAGTGAATATTCAGTTTCATTTGAGATAAGAGGATGGTATCGACTTGAATGTAAACTCTTTGTCGAGGGGCGGTTTTCGAGCTCTACCTCAGTCATCACTTTGCGAACGATACGCGATAACATCTGCCATTACACTCTTGTATCTCTTTCTAATCTTGTTAACGTTGAAGGGACGCTTCAAGATGCTCTTGATAGTTCCAATTATTTTATCATCCCTTTAACTTGTAGCGAATTTATTTTCTTTATTAAAGTAAATGAATATTTTCATTGAGAACTTTAATAATAAACTTGTCTACTTGTCTAACATGTATTATGAATATATTTTATTGACTTCTTCGTAATTGAAACGAAGACTATCTCGTTTTCTTGAAGGACAAAGGAAATCGATCTAATTTTCTGTAACTAACAATAAAACGAAAACTTGTTATGGAGCTATCAAAGCGTATCCAAGGATATTATTACGTTTTAATACAACGTTTATTGTTAACCTCATCGAAGTCATTGAAGGCTGTCCTGTTAGAGATTCATACTAAAATAGAAATACTATTTCAACAATTTTAATTTTAATAAATATCTATATTTCTTAAATGTCAACTTTTAGAGATAAACAACAAAAGCTCTCTTCAGCTGACATTTAGATAGAACGGTAACCGTTTCAACGTACGTTCTTTGGGATTACAATTTTCTTTGACGGTACAATACAAGTCTACCTAAATTCAAGTACTGGGATTGACTCGATCCAAGATATTAGAATCGACATTGAGAACAATATCAAACGAGATTACTTTAACCACTTTCATAGCGAGTGAAATAGAAAAGACGGTACAGTTGAAAATGAAATGATATTTTCTGTGGAGATATTTTTTATTTGTTCAGCCCGTCATACAAATATACAAGTTAGGAATATATAAGTTAATAATAAATTGTTTATGACTGAAATTTACCCATAATAAATTTTTTATCATTGTAATTAAAAGTTTTAAGGCAAACAAGGAATAGGTTGAGCTACTAATTAAGTTGCTTATCGCCTTTACCCAGGATAAGTGTGAAGGCGTAACAATGTAACTCCAAAGTCTGCTTACAAGCAGTTTATTGTAACTTAAATTAAGTGTTCAAAAGTACCACTAGAACAACATGTCTTAACAAACAATCAGTGTGAAGAATATTGAAATATAATAATATTGCTCAGGTCATGTTAAATTATTTAAATTGCCAATATTCCGCATAGGATACAAATTGTGTCGATTTTGGTCTATAATCTATTTGATAAAATTAAATTAGTTATTTTATATAATATATTCATTGTGACACGAGAAATATTTTAAATAAATATTATTAAACTAGCACCAATTTCGACCAGACTCGATATTGTACTAACTTTATTTTATATAATCTGTTTAAGATTATTATAATAAACGTTATAATCTTTCCGTAGAAGTCCTATATACAACGAACGCTTAATGTATAATTTCTGAATATACTAACCAATCAGTACTTTTACTATGTCAACCGATTTAATAGTTATTTACTGCTCGCGTAATGAGAATTTCATTGGATCGTAAACATTTTATATTGGTTGGGATTGTTATGAGATCTTGATTTGTCATTTCGCGTTACGAAAGGATATTGTGACCGGTAACAGCTCAGTAAAAACGGTATAACAGCTAAAGATAGTCGATTTAGCGTGTTTATACAGTGTCGGTTGACGCACGTTCTCGTAAAGTTGAAAGGTGACGACAATAATTATATTATAGACTCTTTGACGAGCCACGTGTCGGAGCTTCTTAATGAGTGTTTCATCTTCACGATGAATGGATATTGGGTTTCGCTTCTCTTTGTTGTCACCAGTTTGGTCGAGTGGGTAGAAAACGATGACCTTAATTAATTAGTCGGGAATACAAACTCTACCTTTTTATGATGTAATTTTTAGTAACAGCCTGTTAACGTTCCACTGCTGGGTTAAGGCCTCCTCTCCCTCTTCCTTTTTGAGGAAAAGGTTTGGAGCTTATTCCACCACGCTGCTCCAATGCGGGTTGGTGGAATACACATGTGGTAGAATTTCAGTCAAATTAGACGCATGCAGGTTTCCTCACGATATTCTCCTTCACCGTCAAGCACGAGATGAATTAAATCACAAATTAAGCACATAAAAATTCAGTGGTGCTTGCCCGGGTTGTAATTTTTGTAGGTGTACAATTTGTCGTAGAGAAAACTGTTTTGTACAGAGAAAAAGTCACTATTTTGTATGGAATATATAAGTTATATCACTAGATAAAAATAAGAAAATTCGGCTTTGGTGATTCTTATAAAGCTACCTAAATTGAAAAGCCTGTTTTCATATTATATATTTGGGTGTATATTCAAAGATGCTTATTAATTTAAAAGCAGTACCCATAAGAACGTCTTTGCTTAAGCAAACAAAACAGAGGCTTCACTCCTTATCACGGATAAAACAAAATCTTATTTACAACTGCTTAAATTCTAAATAAAACAAAAGATACACTTATTTATTCATGACATCCGAAATCACACAATTGTATATGAACAGAGACAGAAAAGTAAACACAAGTAAACGAGAGATGAATAAGGAAGCATTACATAACACCCCTCTCTTCTCCCCACCCTAATCATAAATCCGCGCTTCCATAACATTTACGACTCAAAACTCATCTTGAAAGTTCTCAACTCGACGCAATGTTACGCCATTTGCTACCAGATAGACTTTCGTGTGTTGATATGTTTCGCCATCTAATTAGAAACGAAGTGATACGAGTATCTATAATATATTTTCTTAAACGGATATTCAATTTCTAAGAGAAACGTCTTTTCCATGTAATATGTATGAGGATTATTCCTTTTTGAGAAACAAGTTTAGTTAATTTTAAGCCATAAAAGTTTCATTTATTATTTTAAGCACCTAAAACAGTCATCAAGTTACTGCTACGAGCTGCTGTGTTTGCAACTCCGTCCACGTAAACGTTGATTAAGAAGAATAACCGTCAAACGATCGCAGTACAGTTATCTTTCAACGGGGTACATTTCCAATAGGATGTGTTAAACAATCAACTATTACCATAAATGCCTTTAAACTTACTATTTTCGGACTGTGTGTCTTATTTACACGATATATAACCCATAAAACACTTCCAATGTGTTTTTGCACGTTCAGATTCGGTATTATATTTATCTTCAGTCGTTTGCATTATCAGCATTTAAATCAGTAACCACCTAATCCTTTATACCCTGAGACAGTTCCGCGTTAATTTAATATCCAACTCATATTCCGAGCGTTAGTTCCTTCACGGATTCGCGGAACGTATCACGATCGTTCTCAGAAGCGAGTTGATGTGCTTAAATTTCTTAAAAACGACCATTAGTCAAGTCGACTTATTAAGAACCCCGCGTAACAATTCGAAAGAGCCATTATTTTAAAGAAGCCACTATATCTTACTTTTCCGACGATCGCCTTTCTTTTGGTAAATCACGTTTTTTGATTCGTAAATAGCGCATCAAATTAAAGCTCTTACATAAATATGGTCGTTTTAAGGTGTTCTTAGTTCTAATTTGAAATCAAACAGAACGATGAGATATAGTAATTGATTTATAACTTGTGATTGAATCATTGATAAACGTCGGGCAATGACATCTCCTCTTAGGTAAAATCTGTTATATAATAAAGCTTATTTCATCGCGGTGCTTCGCGACTTGTTATGGAAACATGGCAGTATTTCATGGAATTTAATGTTTTGGAAATAAATTCGAAAAGAAAATTAAGCACATTGACCTCAGTACATCAATTATTTAATAAGACTAAATTAAAAAGTTCGAAATTGGCGCAGTGACAGTCCACGTGCCACCGAAGGTCGCGGGATCACCCGGACAAGCACCTTTTAAATTTTTTTATACTTGAGTAAATTATTTATCTCGTTCTGCTGTGCGGATATCATGGCGAACAAGCATGCATATGTTTATAATAAAAGTTGATACTCAAATTTCTCATAATTTAATATTGGAAAGACAATTATTGTTCATATTAATTGCGATGCAAAATATTTACGGTTGATGACATTTATTTTCTCAAAAGATTTACATTTAAATCACTTACAGAGAAAATTACAAGACAATTAGTAAGAAAGAAACTAAATCGAATAGGCGTACACAGTGATACGATGAATGTAACAATAACCTAATATTATCAGGACAGTGCAAACAAGTATGAATATTTTGTGACGTGAAGTAGGGTAGTCTAGTAAAAAATATAGTACGTATACAAAGTAATGATAACTAAGGGAGGTGACACATTAGTTTTATCTCATGTTTTTAAATTTTAAATTGGTGTGCGATTATTTATTATATAAATAGGTAATGTATATGTATAATGTCTGTATTGAATTATGATTATGCTTATAAATATTACTGTAATTAATTTAATATTAAATGATTATTTAAATATATTATTAATATATATACCAACAATTTTTCATGAACTTAAATTGTATTTAGGTGTTATTTGTCTTGTACTCGACAGCGTAAAGAAAACATCAGGTGCCGAAAAAAATTCTTCCACATGAGTATCCACCATGCATTGGTTCAGCATAGAGGAACATACTCCAAACTATATAGCCCAGCTGTGGGACAATTACATGCTGTCACTTTTATTATGTACAGTTCTACGTGTAATGTAATAAATGATAAATATGAATGTTTGTTGATTGCGATCTCAATTGCTTTAACTGTAATTTCCTAACAATAACTAAATAACGGCTGAATCGCGCTAATAATGTTTTGATTGTATGATTACATACAAAACATCGTTTCAACAACAATATCTGAAGGCATAATTGTTACTTACATACACCATTTAAACAATATACAAAAGTCTCGAGATATTTAGCTATTTGTATAATTTAATGTAATCCTAAATATTGTATATTTAGGATAACATTATAAAATCATATAACATTATGAAAAATGAAATATGGTTTAAGTATGAAACTTATACAACTATATAATATACTAAAAATTGCAGTTTTTTTTCGATGATTCTTAAATAATATATTCGTAATTATTTGTAATACCAGAAACAAAAACGATACATACAAATGAAAAACGAGATTTTTTTTTATTTCTCTATATTATATAAACATTATATAACGAAAATCTGAATTGTGACCCGTGTCCGGGGTCAACGGCCGGCGAACAATAGTATCAGCCACTAATTTACTTGAAGCACGTTAATTCGAACAAAATTAGATGCTTACAACTGGATTTGTTACCTATAGTTGGGGTTCAAGTTCGGTCAGACAACCGGTCGGTAACGATCAATGGTAATACAAAAACTAACATGGGGAGTTTGTTTTACTAACGTTATTATAATTTTTAATTGAAGCATATTTTTTATAAGAAAAATAATTGATGCCCTTGGTATTAGTAACTTTTTTATTTTTTAAAATAGGTTAACGGACAAACGCGTGGCACCTTAAGAAATACTAACAATTCCTTCATTGCCAATGCGCCAACCTTGGAACTGATGTTATGTCCCTTGTGCCTGTATACAAACTCACTTCAAAGTACAATAATAATCGTAAGTATTGAAGGTTGGCGTTATATGTGATGAGTGGGTGGTATCTTCTTATACGGGTTTGCTCACAGCACTACCACCAAGCAAGGTTTTAAAAAATAGCGATTAGTAATACAACTATTGAAGAGATTAATAGAGAAGAGATCGAAATCAAAGAGAAATTCATTGCAATATATTTGTGTGTATAAAGCATACGTGAACACGGGTGTGTGTATAATTGATTCAATGTGTGTGCGTGGGTTACATAATTTTTTAATAGTAAGCTACGTACTGTCAGCGTTGTACTGATTTAATTTTACCTGAAAATAAAACAAAAATCTTTAAATATTTGGTTAACATAAAAAGCGAACTAAATATAAGACATGCTAATCCCTTGAAGAGATTCCTTCCACGCACAAAGAAAAGAAAACACAAATAAGGGTAGGTTACAACACGTACAACATATACAATCTTAAATACAATGCACACTGAGAATTATTTTAATTGTTTTATTCAGAACAAATATCATACACGCTATTTCTGAACATTATATACTTCGCCATAATAAATGTATTAAAAAAAATATGCAACATAAAAATAAGTACCTTTACAATCTTTTAGTGAATTAAAACTTAAGTTCAATAAAACATTTTATACCATTGAAAGTATATAAAAAGAAAATAAGTTTGTACTAGATAAATATATGTGGCATTAGAACAGCTTTGTAAAATTAGCTATAATCCTTATTCTACCACGCAGAGGCTTCTAACAGTAATTTTTTTAGAGGCTGTCAAAATCCAACAATAATACTTTAAATTTTAATACTTTTTTATCAAAGACAAAATATGTGGAATCATTAAGATTTAATTATTAAGGTACCTTTAATTTTTTATCATAATTAAATCGAGAGAACAAAAGCAACTCTCAAAATTTACAAAATGGTAAAGAAAAAACGTCATCCATGCTCATTTTATCAACATTATTTCTGTAAAATATACTGATAACATAAATAAGGATAGGAAAATTTAATTATGTATAGAACGTTAAAAAAATATGGACGCCTATAAAATGTCCAAAGCTCTGAATACTTCGCCGAATTACAATATTATATCAAAGAAAATTTACGTGATTTTTGAGGCAGATGTGAGACGGATTTAGTTAAACCTAGTCAATAAGGCGCAGGTTGATTCGATTCCATAAAATATTTCTATATCGAATTGAGAATAGGCGCTCCTAGGTTAACCAATCGTCTCGTTTTTGCAGGACACTTTCTGATTTTTCCATTTCTCGTTTATTTTTACTCTACATTTCATGAGATATTTAATCAAAACCATGTTGTTGTAAGGTTTTGGCTAGTGTTTTATAGCCGGCCGCCAACCCTCCGTTGGAATGCTTGTTGGCGATTTCCCCGCCATCATGCGGGTACCTCAAGGTGTTTGGTGGAGTGTGCACAAGGTCTTTCTTCCCTTAGTCGCCCTTAGACCCCACTTAGTGGGATAAGGGCAGGAAGAAGATTAATGACATATTTAAGAAAAATATAACCATTTTTTTACATTTTAACGAACCAAATAATATTCTGAATGACTACTGTTACTTTACTACTATTTAATAAAAAAGATGAGGATCTTAAGGATCAGTCATTTACAGGCTATTATTTATTAACCACTCCATAACGCAATTCACTATCTATTCACTATACAAGTTGCATTTTTATCCTGTGTTTCCCTGTTAATACTGTTGCTCATGGTAACCCTACTTGTCTGGTCTGAGTGCTAGTTTTTATCGTAGAACGTGCCTATTTGCCTTAAAGGCATGCGCACTTTGTATTCCCATTCGTTTTCGTATTTGATTAAAATACGACCCCTGTTACTATCTTTTCTTTTTTATTTATGACTACAAAGTACTTAAGAATGTGTTGCGACAACATTTTATGAAGTATATATATATCATATATATATCACTTTATAAAATGGTCGAAATTCGAACATAAGCATTATCGTAAATTTAACGCAAATATATGTATATGAATTAGGATGTTACGAACGTTTTAAGCCAAGATGGGCTAGTGGTAAGAGCGCGTGAATGTTATTCGATAATCGTGGGTTCAAGAATCACTGAAATTTCATGTGTTTATTGTTTCAATTTGTGATTAAAATTCATCTCGTGCTTGACGGTGAAGGAAAACATCGTGAGGAAACCTGCATGTGTCTAATTTCACTGAAATTCTGCCACATGTGTATTCCACCAACCCGCAGTGGAGCAGCGTGGTGGAATAAGCTCTTAAACGTTCTCCTCCAAAAGGGAGAGGAGGCCTTAGCTCAGCAGTTGGACATTTACAAGGTGTTGCTGTAAACATTTTTGAGCTCTGTAATTTAAAGAATGGTATTTTGCACATAAACATGATCCACCAAGACGGGAAGTTAAATAACTCATAATCTTAAGAAGAGTTCATAATCTTAAGTAAATAACTCATAGTCTTTAAAATGCTTATGTAAATTGATTTGTGTATCTGTTCGTTTGGTGCATTGGTTGTGAATTAAAAGTAAAACTATTGAACTATAATTATATTCCCTGTATTGATGTATTTCGACAGTTGATTTTAGTGTTAAACAATTTTATAGCGTGCTTCGCAAAATTTAAATATACTCATTTACGTGTATAATGTAATAATATATGTTTATAGACTAAAGTTCGCAAATAACTACCGAAAAAAACAGTTGACAAACAGAAAAAAGTACTGAACAGTTTTGTTTTGTTTTTTATTTATACGTATATAGACTATGTATGTCGTTATTTTCATCTGAATTCAACTTTTTCATTAATAAAAATCAAAACTACTCAAGGAGTAAAAGATTACTGGAGTAAAAGACACTTAGATAAAGCTGTAATATAATTAAATTAAATAATTAGAATTTAGTACCTCTGAGTTCATAAAGTGCTTCATTTTAACAATTTATCTGATAATTATAGTTCTTGTCTAACCTTTCTGATACGGATCAAATTATGAAATATTAACTTTTAAATACAACGAACTGCTACCTGCTGTTTAAGTTACGATTTATAAACAAAATAATCTGTTAAGCCACCAAACAAAAACATTCATCATAAGAGATTATTACAACGATAATTATAATTTAAAGACGTAAGTTATAAACAAATACGAAAAAGAGTTACATTTTAATTTAACACATATAAATTCACACAATATACATTATTGTTCTAATAATAAGTCGTTGACCTCAACACGAAACGCGTTTGATAAATATAATCAAAATGAACCGAACTTGACTGACTGACATATCATCGCATTCGCTAAATAGATAAAAACTGGAACGTTTCAATCGAAATTGAATCAAATATTTATGACTTACATTAAGCATGTCACAAGAAAATCATTTATAAACGCAAAAAAATAAAAAAATTAAATTAAATTTGTTAATCTAATTTTTTCGATGTGAAAAGAATAATATATATATTTACTAATTTGACTACTCCTATTTTCACCACCAACTAAGCGAAAAGCTTGTGTTAGAAGTGGATCACGACACAGCAGAGTTCAGGAGCGGACCTCTGACTTGAACATCGCTATGCGGCCCGTGTACCGTTAAACTATTGAGGCTTCTATTGGTATATGACAAGTTCAAATTGAAGAAATATTCTTAACACAACCAGCGTTAACAATTTCACAGTCGCTGCAAGATGCAAGAACTAAAAAAGGTTGCACTAATACCAAAAAGGTTGCACTATTAGTTTGGTACTATTTAAATTCGTCCGGTAATGCTTGTGACTAATATCACAATTACAGAATTTCCTAAAGATTTACAACTAATAGCAAATTAAACCATTTTAGCTGCTAAGATATTTTTCAGTAAGGTTACCGATACTGTCTTAGCCGTAGCTTAATCTCGATATTTATATTAACGATTACGATGCTGTTTCGGGGGCTTTAATTTGTGCCGTAAGAAATGTCAAGATAATTAATGTATAAAATAATTTAGCCCGAAAATCTATTAATGTATACTACGTGTAACGACTTTAATTAAATATTTATTTTAATTATCATCATCAACATAATTAGGCTCTGCTGGACAGTGGACTGGCTCAGTCAACTGCTGGACATAGGCTTCTTCCAATGTGCGTCAGTTCCAAATTCTCTATCTGCGTACAGTCACGCCGGCACCGTAGGTTTCTTAAGATCGTCGACTTGACTGAAGGGCGATATATAATAAATATTTCAGGTCTCAGGCTATCTCGATGTCAAATTCAATTACTATCGGTTCAGTGGTTTAGAGGGGATCAGGTTAATCAAATTAAGTCGAACTTACATTAGCATTTACAATATTAGCAAAGATGCATTACAGACACAATATTGACTCAGTTGATTGAAGGTGTAGAGCCTAACTAACCCGTAGTTTATCTGACACAAATATCTCGATAAAGTACAACAATTTAGTAAGCTAATGAGCATCATCAACATTTAGGTTCGAGAAGTTTCGACTTCGTTAAACCTTCTAGCTATAAAGATGTCAAAATATGTTCTAAATTTGAAAACCCCTTGTATCCCGAACAGACTTACTCCGTTGGTAACTGCCTAACTTTTAAACGTTAGTCAAACCTCGGGGGTTTACCCAACGAATATACCAGCTCTTTGTTTTGTGTTCACATTCGGAAAATTCTTTAACCGTAAACAAGTTTTATTTAGCGACTACTTTCTATTTCTTAAAGTTTGGTCTACATCTCTTGGGTACACCAGGTTACTTGAAAAATAGCGCTGTCGTTTCCACGAGACTTACACATGAATATTAAGACTTAATGTGGAGTTCTAGCTGAACACGTAACCAACGTTTTATCTTTGGGTATTCCGGACTACAAATTTAGTTACAGAATTTTTTTCTTATGTAATGTACACATATATCAAAATCATAATATAAGACAGTAAATATAAATGAAAGTCGATCTTAGAAATTGTAAATAAGAACTAATACAGAACAGAATTATTATTATTTTTTTATAGAATAGGAAGGCGGACGAGCATATGGGCCACCTGATGGTAAGTGGTCACCAAACGCCCTTAGACATTGGCATGTTGGATGTCAACCATCGCTTACATAGCCAATGCGCTACCAACCTTGGGAACTAAGATTTTATGTCCCTTGTGCCTGTAATTACACTGGCTCACTCACCCTTCAAACCGGAACACAACAATATCAAGTACTGCTGTTTTGCGGTAGAATATCTGATGAGTGGGTGGTACCTACCCAGGCGAGCTTGCACAAAGCACTACCACCAGTAAAACATAATAAAAAAATCTTGAGGATATAAATAAATTAGAGTACAATTAATTTAATTCCTCTTAGCAGCAGTTACGATACTCAATACAGACTTAACGTAGCGCTATCTTAAGATAAATCTTTAAACAGCTTAATGGCAGATATCTTGGGCGCCATCCACAAAGTAAGGGTTCAAATCGTAGTGGCCCATTTTGTATGATTCCTAATAATGTATTAGCGGATATTACAAAACGAATTTGCCTATTTCTAGTATCCGATATAAAAAGAACTGTCTGGCTTTCACCGGTTTCACGCTTCACATAATTCCACTTACAATATGTCTACAATAAACTAAGAAAATATTTCACCGAAATCACTTTCTTAAATTATGAAAATGGTCTGGATGGTCTCACGATGAGTATAAATCTTTTTTAAGACCTAACTTCACTTGGCACGACCTAAAGAATTGAATGCCGTTCATCTTTGTTACTTTGTAAACATGAAATATGTTTAAAATATTACTATTACCGTTTGACTGGATAAGAATTTGCAATCGCGAGCCAACGATGAATTTCTCTTACAATAATGAAGTCAGAGCCGAAATGGTCGGGCTAATCTTTATCTCTATTGTAATGTCTTGATAGACACCTACAACTGCTATACTTTTAACATCATTATCTATGTATATGAATTAAATTAAAATGTATATAATGTAATTGAATATTTTGTATATAAGAATGTTACACAAGAATATTACATTTTGTCGTACTTTTCAGAACGCGATTATCTCTATAAATGGCTAAGTTTTAAAACTTTTTTTGTCATTTTCAATTATTTAATGGTATAAGCGCGCGACGTGTGTGGGTGAAAAATTGGCAAAAAAAGAAGTGTAATGTTTTTAGGTTTCATATATGTATGTATACGAGTTTATTCAAATTTATCAAAATTAAATGCCTGAACAGATTTAAATATATGGGAATATCGTTAGAATCCTTTCATAATCTCGCGTGTCAGTGAAAACATTTTTTTTTTTTGAAAAATGTTTGCAGCATGGCTCTCATGTTTTTAATTTTTTTAATTGCTGTATTCAATCAACAACAGTATTTGCTTATGTGAGGTTAGATTCCGCATTTAAATGATATTTTTTTTATTACACTTTGGATTTTGATGCGGTTTTCACCTTTAGTTTGATAATAATACAGAAATTGAATGTTATGTTATCATGTCGGTTAAATGTGTTTTAGGGTGCCAACGTGGGTTACGCCGAGTTCGCTAAAATAGAAAAAAAGGTAAATTAATGACAGACAATTACATTGCAGATCTTAAAATTATATACAGTAATTATATTAAAAACACTTTCTAAAATCAGGGCCTTTAGCATCAATTATAAAAAAAAAACTTTATATCCCAAAAAGTCTAGCATTTAAATCTCAATTTTAATATTTAAGAAACATTTAATTTTCTCTCCCTATCCTTTTCCATTACGAGAATATTAAAGAGAAATCTGGAAAAGGTTGGCATAAATAATTCTTAATGTCTTTAACTGTTGGAAAAAAGGTTTATAATTAATGTTATTGGAATCGGCCTTTGAACTTTTAAAATTATTAACATTTAAGACCACGGACGGATTCTTAGCATGAGTTATCGAAGCGTTTTGAAATCATTATTTTATATATATATTGAATACTCTGTCACATTCAGTGTGATTTCTGTTCCCCTATCTTCGACTTCCATTTGAGGACAATACCAAGAATATGAATGTGATGATGTAGTTCTCTTGGCTGATTTCGGTCACGATGGTTATTCGGAAAGGAACCTTGCCCAGAACTACTCGAAAATATTATTAGTAACCGTACCGTAACAGCCTGTGAATGTCCCACTGCTGGGCTAAAGGCCTCCTCTCCTCTTTTTGAGGAGAAGGTTTGGAGCTTATTCCACCACGCTGCTCCAATGCGGGTTGGTGGAAATTAATTAGTAAAAGATACATTATCGACTTATCATAAAGACAATAGTATATGTACGTTAAAGTGTAATTCGATATATTTGGCCTTTTCAGGTGAACACGGCTTTTTATTTACAAACGTTTGTGCGCGGGATTAAAATAATTTGTTGAATACAAGCCAAGAGGAGTAATAAAAACACTTAAATGTGTGTTATAAGTAACAAGCAAAACTTTCTGTATTTTTTTATGTAAGAGGAGACAAACGGGCGCGAGGCTCACCTGATGGAACGTAACAACCACCGCCCATGGACACCTTTAAGGAATGATGAGGCTCTTTTCTTGAAGGTTTATATTTTATATCGGTTCGGGCAAATCGCCAGCGCCGCCATCACTGGATGGTTGTATAAAAGTACATTAACAATAAATTGCGTACGAAAAATAGGCCTTTTTGCTACAAATTTATTTCAGGTATTTTAAATATATTCTTTATATCTATATAAATTAATTGATAAATATTTAAGATTGCCTAACCGTCTCGCTCTCGAAGTGAATAGACCGGAAAGTTAATTAAATGTAAACCAAGATCAAAAACATCTATGAATTCTATAGGATTCGTTTTGAGATAAAGAAAAAACAAACCTCATGAAGAAAATTCCCACAATGGTATAGTATAACCTGACGATGTATTTTTATTTCAATCGGTGTCAAATTTCAGCGGTGGATTAATCTCGGACCTAAATAAGGTCACATATTAATTAAGGAAATATTTGCCCATGATTGGAACATCACAGGTTGGCACACATTGGGAGCCAATTCTACTAATTTGTAACGGTTACGATACGTTCTCGATTCTATTCCGATCAGACTTCGACCCACGAACCACGACCTTCGAACCGATAAACAGCAACGATTACCTTTCGTTTCAATTGCGATGAACACAAGCAAACTCTGAGATTCAACAATGGAATAACCATTCGAGTTTGAGAAAGGACCGGACCCATTTTTCATTAACCATGTATTTGATCATGGAAATATAAGCTTAAAATGCCATTTTACGTTTGTAAAAAAATCACCAGAAACTTTTTATCGTAACCAATTTAGCCGTCTGGCTTCACGATAAGGTTTTTATAAGGAGGGCGTTGAGTGCAACGCGCTATCAGCTAAGAATACAATGGGGACTTATAATATTATGTAAAAATCGATGTTATTTAGACGATGTGGAGCCGCTATTATTTTGAAAATATATTTTTGGTCACCAACGATAATTAATAACGCGTTAAGGTATATTAAGTAATAGAGGGACATCTAATAATTTAAAAAAATAAGTACGAAAATTTTTACCCAAGTTTTCTTATGTTTGAAGCTACGATGAGGACGTCCTCCTGACCGATTTCGGTCACGGCGGCTATTCTAAAAGGTCAAGCATGTGTGTAAACACAGTTGCATTCACGATTCTCATAGTAATCCGTTGAGACTGCAATTCGACACGAGAGTTCAGACGCTGGACCAAAGGCTATTCAATGCAAGGAACTATACACATCACAACTTCGTATACTACAGATAATTTCTTGAAGGAAAACCCAGCTCCTTTCTGGTCCGATCCGGAGATGTATCCAGGACCTCGTGATCTAATAAGCCAGAAACCACACTATCGAAGCTGCCGATGAAAACATTTAATACCAATATTATAAAATATATTGGTTTTCTTTATTTTATTTTACCAAATTCACTCAAAAACCACTAATCTGATTGAATGATATGCGTATATATATATACTATATTGCATATTTTTATATGTCAATATGAGGATTGTCGGTCATGCGTTTTGTAAGCAAACGCGGCCATAAATATGACGATACAGGAAAATTTTGTATGTGAGATATGTAGATCTCTAAAATGTAAAACGGAAATTCTCTGACTGTATTTGTAGCTGTAAATTATTTATAGTAATGTACACTGGTATGTTGAAAATAAACAATTTCTTTATTTTCATCAATTATTGACAGAATATTAAGGTCTTATAAGAATTCTAATTATATATATTTTTTAATAAACAATATTTCTAAATTAAATCCGGTACTATATTAAATAAATGTTGGAAAAAACGCTTGACAAACAAACTTGTGTCATCATTAAACGTACCTATAATCACTATATGGGCGAGTATCGTTTGGCTCGGACATATTGGTTTTATTATAAATTATTATTATTCTAATTAATATAATGAATGAATTCTTAATTGTATTCGTGCGAAATGCAAGCAGGGGTATATAAGGGGGTAAATAACGATCATTTTATCATATTTCTAAACTACATCTATGATAGGTCAACCTTGGCCCACTTTCAGCGTTCCAGGCGCTGAATCGATTGAATTCAGTCGACGACCTTCACAACAAAATCCTCGAATTACACTACAAAATACGCTTATGCAATAGTTAAATGTCATTTTACAAACAAATTTATAACTATGGCATACTATATTTTTATTTTTGAGATTTAGTTCTATTTTTATTAATGTTTTTTTTTTTATATAGAATAGGAAGGCGGACGAGCATATGGGCCACCTGATGGTAAGTGGTCACCAACGCCCATAGATATTGGCATTGTAAGAAATGTTAACTATCGCCTCCATCACCAACGCGCCACCAACCTTGGGAACTAAGATGTTATGTCCTTGTGCCTGTAATTACACTGGCTCACTCACCCTTCAAACCGGAACACAACAATGCCAAGTACTGCTGTTTTGCGGTAGAATATCTGATGAGTGGGTGGTACCTACCCAGACGAGCTTGCACAAAGCCCTACTACCAGTTAGTCAAGTGTAGTGTCTTAATTATTTGTATTGAAAAACAAAGTACTAAAAGTTCCTACCTAGTAAGCTTTTTTGAATTTTGATTCATTAAACAGTATCTTGAGCCAGGGTAACTAGAAGCACAAGGGACATAACGTCTTAGTTCTCAAGTTATATGATGGAAAAATAAGTTAAAACAACCTGACAAAACTCTTTTTTTTTATTTAAAAAGGCGAAGCCGTGATTAGTAAATACAATTTTTATATGTTAGCTGTCTGCTATGGAAGAAATTTTTAATAAAAGTGTACTTTATATAAATTTATTTTTTGATTAAAGAACTAATATTCAGACGAATTTGCTTTCAAATTTGTATATAATATATAATTTCTTATCGTTATATGATCTAGACGGTAATATCTTATAATTTGAGACAATTTCGATAATTGGCCCTATGAGCCTCATTAGGCGTTATCAACTGACGTAATTGATGTTATTACTGGAGATTGCGAAATTAAGCCTCATTCAAAATAGAGCGAAAATAACTTATTGAAGTAAGCCTGTTCATAATGTAATTCTATGAATGAACTATATATATATACATATATAACTAGATTCATCTCTTCAAAGACTATCATGTGAGGGATTAAATTCGTTACGCGAAATATATAAATAGATAATACATAAATTGCTTAGTGCCGTTTTGGCAACTTTTACCCTTAGACCTATCAGTTTATAGACTTTTAATTTGTAAATATGTCAGTTTGAGTTTGAGTGATTTGTAAATATATCAGTTTATAGACTTTTAATTTGTATGTATGTCATGTTGGTGATCCTAAATAAATAAATAAATGATATACGAGTACATATACTACACTTAATTTTTTTTTTCAAATTTAGATTCGATATGGCGGCCATCTCTCCATATTATAAAACAAAGTCCCCCCGCCGCGTCTGTCTGCCTGATATACTGAAAAACTATTGAACGGAATTTCATACGGTTTTAACAAATACACCGAGTGATTCATGAAGAATGAAATTAGTTGAAATATAACGACAATTGTTGAAATTGTTTAAATTTATATAAAAAATATGGCCGGCACGTGTAACGTCGAAATTGATAGGTATTGAAATAATTTATAACTCAATAAAAGCGATAAATATATATGAAGTAAACGAAATATAAACATTAAGTTTCGTTGATAAAACTTTTATTATAATAATATATGGCAACGAAGTATATAGAATACGCGTCACGGCAAGAAGAACTTCATGCCGCTTGCCGTCACGGCATACGAGTCCGTCTTACCAGCAGGCATCCGCAAGGCACGCCAGTAGCTGTTTCACATAAGAAAGTAAAATTTTTTCTCATTAGATTTTAAATTTTATTTTATGTATCGTTATTCAAAAATACATTAATATTTTGACAAATGTTCCAAAATCGCAACGTAATATTTAACTGTAATAAGGACTTTGCTAATGGACTTCGGATACGTCATTAACATATAAAATATATGCCAATATTCATAAACAACAACGGTCAATAACATTATAATATATTCTGTAAATATTATACATGTGAATAAAATTATCGACAGAATTATGGAGCGACATCAAGGTAATACCGGAAGGCGTTACATATATATCTGATAATTGATGGTAGTAAAAATTTAACCATAAAACATTCTTCATTAAAAAATGAAACCTTCTTTGTTATTCCGAGCTATTTCATTATTCATTGAAGATCAATAAAAATCAATCATTCTTTACTGAATAAAAAAATTTGGTATCTTATGTCACTCGTGCTCAAAGAGTTGGAAACCGAAATGGTTCACAAGATAAATTAAGTAGATATAACAAGCAGCAAATAGTTTTCGTCATTACATTTGATTATGTTCATTCGGATCAGAGCTCGCTCTATTTCCTCACTCCTATACTCCAATGTGACGGCAATTTGATAAAACCAAACACGTCAGATGCAGAATTCATAGCTTTACAAGATTTCCAAAGCACGGGATTTTTAAACTAAGAATTTGCTAACTCCAGGCTAATAGTAGCCTCTAGTTACCCACTGCTGGGCTAGGGCCTCCTCTGCCTTATTAAGGAGGAGTTATGGAGCTTATTCCACCACGCTGCTCCAATGCAAGTTGGTGGAATACATATGTGGCAGAATTTCAGTGATATTAGACACATGCAGGTTTCCTCACGATGTTTTCCTTCACCGTATAGCACGAGATGAATTATAATCACAAATTAAGCACATGAAATTTCAGTGGTACTGGTGATTCACGCGTTCTTACCACTGGGCCATCTCAGCTTCTCGTCCAGGCTATACATTAGATATTAATAGAAAGATAGAATACCTTTAAATTAGAATATGATCCTTGCACTTATAGCTTTAAAACAACACTTACGTCTTGAGTGTAGCATGTTATTACACAAGTATCGGTTCAATATACTAATAGTAATTTACGCGGATATGCAACGTAACATTGTCGGCTCTCACGCTGAAGTGATCAGTCAGCGCGCCGCCACAAATTGAATCGCGTTGTAATATTCAACGCAGCACTCGCTACCCTCGCAAATTACACTACATACCCAGGGAATATGTGTTATGCAACATCAAATAGGCGTTAGATAAAACCTTTTAACTTGTATTTTTAAATTTTCCCACTTAAGCGTTATTAATTATTTATAAATGTTTTGTTTTTTTATAATTACTTCCAAAAAATTTGATTTTCTACGTTTCATTGATTTGCCGTAATAACTATATCGTTTGGCAGTTAATGGCTTTTTTGTGACAACAATTTTTTTATTTTTTTTATTTAACTATTAATAACAATTAATACTATTAATAGGACGGAAGAAGACTGACTGCCATTATTAAATAGTTATTGGTAACGTACGAAAATAGAAAAGGCAATGTAAATTAATTACAACATTTCGACCCCGTCACTCAAAACGATAATTCATCCCAACTCAAGGGCTTGATACCGGATAGAGGTTTGCTTAGGTCGAATCTTGTCGAAAAGTTGGACAGGACCAAACATAAGATATTAATGAAGTAAGATAATCGATTTGTCTTCTAAGTCTAATGTTTAATAAAACCTAATACATTATATTTTTATTAACCTTCATAAATAATTAAAGATTTTGAATACTTTCATTTGGAACATAGTGTTCCTCATCCAGGGACGATATTGTCGTTAGAATCCACATTGCGATTCGGTGGTAATGCTTGATGATTAGTAATAATAATATTTTGATTTAATTTACATCATTAAGCTTTTAATAAATTGACTCAGTCAACACTTAAACCGGAACCCGGTATTACAAAGTATTATAAAATAGAATACGTGGTGAGTGAGTGGCACCTAATTAGATCGAGTCTGCATTCAGCCCAACCAAACTTGGAAAAGATTATTGAAGAATATTATTAGAGAAAACATCTTACACAACAATCCTATTCTTATATACTATTGGTTGTATATTATTGGTGTGTTTTCAAAAAATAGCCTAAGTGCAAGATTAGATTTAAAACGATATCGACAGTCTAGCTAGATACTTCTAAAAATCTTATGATAATGAAATAATCGATAAATACCAAAATTAGTACCAAACGTGTTAGAAATGCTAAATGTTTTGTTCTTCGCTAGCTCATTAGCGTTTAGTTAGTTGGTTAAACTTCAAAGTGTTATTATCCCTTGAAGGGATAAGGGTTTTCCTAATGAGAGGACACTATGACCCGAAATATATTAATGTTGATTAAGCCATAGACTCTGTTACCGATCCAGCGTAAAGGTCTATTGCGAGAATCTTTATATAAGACTGAGAGATCAGATTTTTATGGACAAATGGTAAATTTTTTACGAACGTCATAGAATCAATAATCTGCAAATTCAAGATAAACAATTTAAATGAATTAAAAAAATGGACCATTTAGTATGTTCTTTAATTTTTTATAAAAAAGCAGCCTGTTAATGTCCTACAGCGGTACAGTAGTTAGTAAGACAAGATACTTCAATAGTTCGTCTGGTAAAGAGGCCGAATATCTACTCCCGATTCACGAAACAGGTTGCTACGTATCAGTCCCCACGAATAGCTCTAAAATCCTTATATACTTGACATATTATAAGACTATACTAATATTAACATTATATTACATACTAGTTTCCACCAGCGGTTTCGCTTGCGTGCAAGTGTGGGGGGGTGTATTATGAGCAAGTGTAATTTGGGGTCCAGGCTTGCTTTATACCTAATTTGATCAAAACCGGTTTAGTGGCCTAGCCGATAAAAACCTAACCGTAACTGGGAATGTCCCACTGCTGGACTAAAGGCCTCCTCTCCCTTTTTGAGAAGAAGGTTTAGAGCTTATTCCACCACGCTGCTCCAATGTGGATTGGTGGAATACACATGTGGCAGAATTTCAGTGAAATTAGACACATGCAGGTTTCCTCACGATGTTTTCCTTCACCGTAAAGCACGAGATAAATTATAATCACAAATTAAGCACATGAAAATTCAGTGGTGCTCGGCCGGGTTTGAACCCACGATCATCGGTTAAGATTCACGCGTTCTTACCACTGGGCCATCTCGACTCATAACATAGTTTCGCATTTCTAAAAGTAGTATCGTTTTTCTATAACAAATTATACTTAATAAATATAGATACATAACTTTAATATACTTACAAGCATATTTCTTTATTTTCTGAGGCCTCGTCCCCGTATACTTTTTTCAACATATTTTCCGAAACTGTCGTGATTTATTGAAGGGTATAATAACATCGGTGTCGAAGCGCACCATCCCAGGTGTTTGAGTAATTGGCGAACGCCTCGTCGTGACAGACGGTTCGACGACAACCGATTGGTGTGGACAGGATGTGTTAGTTGATCAGTAACATGATTTATATATATATTTATATATATATATATATTTATTTATTTTGACACTTTATTGCACCCAAACCTAAAACTAAAAATTACAATTTTTAAACAAAAAAAAAAGTTGCATGAGGTGCAACAGGCGGCCTTATCGCTAAGCAGCGATCTCTTCCAGGCAACCTTTGGGCAGAGGATCATAATATTTATAAATGGGAAGGGTACAAGCCAGTTTACCTATATACTACATACACTACTACATACATAATACATACATAGATAAATAAATACATAATATATATATATATAATAAAAATAGGAGATATAACAAAACAAAAAATTAACAACGACAACGACTGCTTAGTATTAATAATGTATGTATGTAAATATATATATATTAGTGGTATTCAGTATGAATTTTTAAATGTGAATCGTCTTTGGACAGATTGAGAATAAAATTACAACGTCGAATTCGATTGCAACGTCAATGTAACGTTTGGTTTAAACGTTTCTAACTCAACAACATTTTTGTATTTAGCCGTGTTTTCTATATATATATTTATAGTTCAAAACGAAATACGTAAAAAGTAAAATAAATGTTTCTTATATCAAGTTTATTTCATTTTTTTTAAAAGCCTTTTGTACAGTAGGAACTCTAATGATCCGTGTAAGATTTATTCGATGTTATCATTTTTTATCTGATTTATACCATATATAGTAAAAAAAGCTACATTTAGTAGGAGATAGCACAAGTTCAGTTCTTGTATTAAGAGAGATTGATTAAAAAAAAACGAGCAATATGATCATCGAATATAACCGATTTACATTAACAATAAAGCAACAATCGGACGAAAATTCGATTAATATACCGAACTGAATATTCGAATTATTATTTCATATGGCTTCGAGTACTAATTATAAAACCCTTTGAATAACCAAAACCAAAATATGTTCGATTACAGACACAAGAGCTCTCTTAATTGAACTAATTTAATTCGTCCGAAACCTCATTACAGAATATTTTATGAATGTCCAATTCAACGAATACTACTACGGCTTTAACTCGATTTAATATCTCTCATACGCTTTTGAAATCAGTCTTTGATTACAAAATTAATTAATTATTATTATTCACGACAATATACATCTAATTAATACACACATTTTAAAAGTATACATTACAATATATAACGAGGTACACGTATAATTTGCTAAGATCTTTGTCAAGTTTTAAATTTAAAAAAAAAATGTTTGTCTACGTTGCTTAAGTTGCAGCGATATTACACATTTTAGACAAAGTCTAGCGACATTGTATTAAGAAAACAACTCACATAAGAAGCCAATTAATTATTTCCTTCCTCGCGCGAAATAAATTTCCTTTTTACACGAAAAATAAGCAACAAACTCTGTCCACCATTTTGTTTTCAATTTAATCTAAAATGGCGGATGATGTGCGGAAATGCAGCGTGAGTAAACAGCGACATTTCAGCTATACTCTCGCGATGATTGAAGATGATTGAATGGTTAAAAATATCTTGTAAATAAACTACAGGATGTGCAATAAAGTGTATATTTCAAATACAAACATTTAACGTAAACAACGCGATATTTCTTCGCTCGAATTTCTTGAAAATACGCGAATAGTTTCCACGTCTCAAGTGGAGCTGCATATACCTACATATACGAACATAATATGCATTTTTTACAAATACATACGTGAAATAGACTTGGTATAAAAATATATTTAAAGTCCATACAAACATAAAGGTTAAAGTAATAAAAAAACAATTATAATTACTAACCAGTATTATAAGCTAACCAGATTGAATGTAAGACTTTTTTTTTTTAATAAGGCTAAGAACAAGACAGGTTCGAATTTTTTTTAACCTTTGTAAAAAGTTTTTATATTGATATAAACTCGTTATTAATATAATAATTCTGTAATTTTTATATGAATTATTGAAACGACTTGTTTGTTAAGTTATACAATTCCAGAACCGTCATTGTTCTAACATTTAGCTACACGGTTCCCAAATACGTTCAAATATTACAACGTTAACGATTAAGTTAATACTTAACTTTGTACTTTGAAACATTTTGTATACAATTGTTGATTATTAACTTTAGTCCATTCGTTAAAGTTGTAGAGTTGTATTTCAACTCACGTAATCGGATGAATTTCGAACCCGGGACTTTAGCTTGACAGGTGGATGTATAGTTACAGCGCTATGAAATCCCACGAGATTACACTCAGATTGTTCCCAGAGGTATGTGCCGTTGCCTCGACTAGACTGAACAAAATATTTATTAAATTAATAATTATTTTATAACTGTCCCAATTCGAAACTACTTTGATATTAAAAAAGAATTGCTATCTCTTTCTATAAGTCTTCTTAAGAAAAAAGGATAAGATGTGACAGTCTGATCAATTTTATTAATTTATCGTCATCCATGGGATCCAAGATGTTATTTTTAGGTGAACGGGCAAATCGGCCACCCGATGGTAAGTTCTCACCACCGCCCCTAGACATTGGCGCTGTAAGAAATATTAAGCACTGCTTTCATCGCCAATGCACTACCAACCTTGGAAACTAAAATGTTACATCCCGTGTGTAGTTACACCGGCTCACTCACCCTTCAAACAGGAAAACAACAATACATAAGGGGTTTAATAACTAGTAAATGGTACCTTAGTTGGATCAAAGCAATCCTTACGGCCACGTTGGCCAATAATATTAAGCGTAATAAACAAATTAGGCTCGGATCAAAATAAAAGCTCCTTTTCGTAAAAAAATATTTTAAGAATCTTAACGTGGGTTAGAGATGAAAAACTTCACCTTCTTAATTACACTAAAATATAACATAGAAATAAAAATAATTGTTACGCAGCTAAATTTCGTCTAACTCGAGTCAACAATTCTTCCATTTGAACAAACGATTCAAACATTCGATATCTCTCAAATCTGGTATCTCCATCAGGGTCCCACGTCGTAAATCACAGTGTACGGAACACCATATTAATGGTCCGAACATTTTATTGCACCCGAGAACGTTCTGCAACGATAAACGTTTAATCGCTACCGGCTCAGCTTTTTAATAACGGAGCGATTAAACTAATATACGGCCCGAGTTAATATACTGTCCAAATATACGAATATCGATGCATTTGTTTGCTCAAATAACAAACTTTCGGGTGGATTTCATACGAATAGTAAATTACGAAACAGACAATATCGAACCTTATCATAAGGGTATAAAGCTGAAAAGGCAATGTGTATGCTAATGTCCAGGTAAATTGTTTTGGTCACGTAGGTTTAATAAAAAATTAGAGTGTAATTGAAGTAAATTGTTGTTTAGACTCGAAGGAACTTTAAGAACCAAGTAATTTAGTAAATAAATATTTGATTACGAAGTAAATAAGATCTCATAGATACAAATGTTTAAGTTACTAAATTGTAATAATAATATCCTGGGACATTATACACGGCCATCTGATCCCAAATTAAGCAGAGCTTGTACTTTGAAAACCAGACAACTGATATACTACGTATAGTACTTTTCTTTTGTAAATACATACTTATATATATATAATTACATCCAGACTCAGGACATACAGACATTTTCATGCATACAAATATTCTTCCTGGGTGGGAATCGAAGCCACAACCTTCGGCGTGAAAAGGAAGTATCTACAAACTACGCCAACCATCTCGTCACGGCGTTAATGACCCGACTATGGCAAATGAGTGTTTTAAATTTACCCTTATTGATGTGGTTTCTCTATACAGTCAGGTTTTACCAATTTTGAAGAAATAAAATAAAATGATCATTACGTAATCGGATGGATCGGTCGACATAATCCTAATAAGTCGCGTCACCATTTCTTTATGAAACCTCTTAACAGTTAAACACTAAACAGAGTTTTCAGACATATTTATAGCATGTAATTATTTTTAATAGAGGTTTTCTCGTGACTTTCTTAATTTTTTTGAAGGAATTAAAATAAATGGAGAAGCTTTGCGCAACTTCACCCATTCACCCATGGCTATATGGCCCTTTTATTAGTAGTTTATAGAACTGACGAATTGTAACCCTTACAGTTAATAGCTATGAAAAAGTACAATCTCAGATAGCTGCTATAAATTACTTTTTCCTTATTTTTTTAGATAGGCAGCTTCAAACATGGAATTTAAGATGTTCTATTTATTGTGCCTTTATTTACGGTATGGCACTTAACGCACACCGGAAATCAGTAAACTTATACTAAAAAAAAACCTATATTTATATTCACGTTTAGCGGAATAATTAACAAGGTGGTGGTATCCACAGACGAGCCCGTAATAGCCAGCTACCCACAAACCTAAGATTCGTCATCTATCAACATATCCACAAATAAAAAAAAATATTCAGTATAGAATACACCGGCAATACACTTGCTTATTGATTGTTAAAAATCTCTTACAGTTTCGGAAAGAAATGCCTCAAACCTGAGAAGAACCGGTGAAAGAAACAGAATAATCTTTGGTAAATTCCTTGTAAGCCAAAGCGGATTGTAAAATCTTCATTTTTTCAAATATAAATGTAATACAAATGTTTTTAGAAATGTCTAAGAAAAAGTAATAAAATTGAGAGACATACATTTCTTTAAGTGGCGGTGAAAATGCTACGCGAAATTGCGATCAAACAGAAAGAATAGACAATTTTTACGAGTAATAAATTATTCAATTCCCATCAAGAAATAATAATATACTAAAACGTTGGTGAGATATACATTTTTATTTTCAATGAACAATAGATTCGACGAGAAGGAATTACTTTTTATTGCTAAGCTGTGTCGAGAGGCCGTGGCCGGATTTTGTTGTGAAAAATGTTCAATATAAATTTTATAATAACAGATTTATTTTAAGTACACCTTAAGGATGCTTGAAAGATTATTTATAAATAATAACGATATTTTTAAAGCTAATAATCAAAATGATAAATACTTTTTTTTGTATAAACCTTATATATAAACATATAAAAGGTTTATTATTCAATAAAATATGTGCCAAATATGAAGCCATTCTAGGTAGGCACCACCCGCTCATCACTTTTTTTTATACATAGTTAGGCGGACGTGCATATGGGCCACCTGATGGTAAGTAGAATATCTGATGAGTAGGTGGTACCTACCCAGACGAGCTTGCACAAAGCCCTTCCACCAGTATAGATTACATTTTCTACCGCTAAATAGTACTAGTAATGTTGTGTTCCGTGAGGGTTGGAGGGTGAGTGAGTCGTTTCAATTACCGACGCAAGAGACATAATTTCTTAGTTCCCAATGCTAGTGGCACATTGGCGATGTAAGGAGCAGTTAATATTTCTCAGAGCGCTAGTGCCTACTGCGGTAGCGGCCTCTTTGCCATACCGTCTACCTAGATAAAATAGATAAAAAAGAGTTAATATATGTTGATTTTCATGCTGAAATTTAAAACGTTAAATTGCATATCGTTTTGGATATTATATTGTATTGTATATAGTTTTTGATAGAATCGCGATTCCTGTAGGTTTACAGTAAATTGTTAATTCCGTAACAGCCTGTGAATGTCCCACTGCTGGGCTAAAGGCCTCCTCTCCTCTTTTTGAGGAGAAGGTTTGGAGCTTATTCCACCGCGCTGCTCCAATGCGGGTTGGTAGAATTCACATGTGGCTCAATTTCAGTGAAATTAGACACATGCAGGTTTCCTCACGATGTTTTCCTTCACCGTAACGCACGAGATGAATTATAATCACAAATTAAGCACATGAAATCAGTGGTGCTTGCCCGGGTTTGAACCCACGATCATCGGTTAAGATTCACGCGTTCTTACCACAGGGCCATCTCGGCTTTTACAGTAAATTGTAATCGTGTGTAATAACAATTTAAAATTGCTTATAACACTTATTTCAATAAATTATATTTTATTTTTATATTAAAATATTACTAATGTTTGTTTGTGTGCTATTCGATCCGGTGTCATCTGATCGAGGTAAAACTTTATACACAGTCCCTGCTACCATCACAAAAAGACAAAAGTTAAAAGTTGATTCATGACATCACTTGCATAATTAAATAATAAAAAACAGACAAATACTGTTTCCGTTATTTAAGTTTCAATAATACATTTCAAGAATGAAGTAACTTTGAATATCAAAGTTATTTATTAATCTTTAATTTTGACATTTTAAAAAATTTATACTGATTTATGATTTTTTGTTACTTTTAATTTTTATTTGATTAGATTAAATCTGGAATTGCTATACACTTGCAATTGACATGCACGTTAGATATACTATTATTATTTTATAAATTCATTTTTTCGATGTTTTATAAGTTGTAAGTGTACTTTTACGTGTAATAAATAAATATTCAAAGCTGTATCTTTTATAATCCGACGCATTTAAAAGGGTTTGAAAAGGAAGATAACGCAAGGAAACATTTTAAAATGTCCTCAAAAAAATATGACAAGATAAAATACCGTGTTTTACGCCAATTTAAATAACGTCACAGACCTTTTAACTCAGTGCATGGAAAGATTACGAACACAAAGGGATGGAATCGTGATTCGCCCTACGTGCCCGTGCCCGTGCGGGTGCTTACCTGAAACAAAGCGAAATATTTTATAAGTTACGTGTAGGCAATTGACACAGAGTATAATATTTTTAGAAGTTGATCGTGCGATTTGCATATATATTTTGTTTATTTATATGAAATTGATATTATAAAAAAAAATCTGCTCCACTGAGTTTTTTTTTTCATCGTTTCTCTTATTATTTATTGACAATAAGTGTAAAGCTAGTATTAATAAAGAAAAAAATTTGTAACTATAATTCGACGTCATCTTTTTTGTTTGTGCTGTAAAATATTTTTTTTTTATGTAATGGCTTGAGTAGCCATGTACGAGAAGACATAATGCCATTTATTAATAGAGTAATAAGTTCGTATATAATTTTATTATTTTCAGGACCTCCACAGTACTAAGTTCGCTTTAATCGAAATAAATCTCAGAGATTGAGATATTTATTGATTTTCAAATATACGAAGTTAACACGTTCGCCTACACTATAACCATTTATCTTACATTTTTATAAATATAACTAATATTATAATTAAACAGTACACAGTAGCAGCCTGTTAATGTCCCACTGCTGGGCTAAGGCCTCCTCTCGCTTTTTTAAGGAGAAGGTTTGGAGCTTATTTCAACCACGCTGCTCCAATGCGGGTTGGTAGAATACACATGTGACAGAATTTCAATGAAATTAGACACATGCAGGTTTCCTCACGATGTTTTCCTTCACCGTCAAGCACGAGATGAATTATAAACACAAATTAAGCACATGAAAATTCAGTGGTGCTTGCCCGGGTTTGAACCCACGATCATCGGTTAAGATTCACGCGTTCTAACCACTAGGCCATCTCGGCTTTTTATAATTAAACAATTCAATTAATTTATTTTATGACATTTCTCACAACAATATTCTATGGTAGCAAACTGCTACAGGTATACGGAAATGACGTCACGTGTTCTAACAATGTATGGCAATAGGATATGGCTATTTCGGACGCGACGTAAGCTATTTGTTTCTTAAAATAGTGATGTATAGGTTTGTAAGGGGACAGATTGTTATAAATGGAATTAGAAAGATTATTCTACTGTGATCATTAAGGTACTTGCTAACAAAATTTAAACATTAATACATAAACACAGATATACTAAATGGATATGTGTAGTTGTTTAACACGTGGTAGAGTTTTGTGCAAACTCGTCTGGGTTGGTAGCACCCACTCATCAGATATTCTACCGGAAAACAGCAGTACTTAGTATTGTTGTGGTCCGGTTTAAAGGGTGTGAGTGAGCCAGTGTAATTACAGGCACAAGGGACATAACATCTTAGGTCCCAAGGTTGGTGGCGCATTGGCGATGTAAGCGATGGTTAACATTTCTTACAATTCCAATGTCTATGGGGGTTGGTGACCACTTACCATCAGGTAGACCATCTGCTCGTCCGCCTACCTAAATTATAACAATAAAAAATAAAATATACATATATAATATAATATTCAACTATATACTATATAATTGCAATAATTTTCAGTACGAAATTACACTGTAAAGCTGTTTTATCTTGGAGTTAGCAATTAAAACCGCACGTGTCGATTCAACGCTCGCGTGCTCCCGAATCGGGTCAATAATTGCCTATTACTAAGAACAAAGTTAAACAGAAATGGCATACATATAGTGCGTTAAAATTTATTATCTTATATTATAATTACAATCTTTGATCATGAATTAATGAAAACAACGATTAGAACAAATAATGTAAGACACTGATACCATTTAACCAAAGTCCCTGTTCTAAGGGCCCTTACGTAAGTATTAAAACAAAGATTTCGTAAACAGGGACATATTCAGAACGCAAATGGCGCCCAATGGCCGTTTAATATTTAATGCGCGACGGGGGTTGTTTAAGAGTGCATTATGGAAAAAAACACGTTGCATGCGAGGAACTTCTATCAAATATAGCGCTAAACATCGCTATCAAATCGCTTGTTACCAAAAACCGTCACCCTACTAGATTAAACTATAAAATTAAACTCCTCTAAAGCACTTAAGAGCTATAATCGCTCGGTAATAATCTCGAGTGAAATTAGATATTAAAATACCTTTATAACGTCGTAAGTACAAAAAAAAATTAGAAATTCAAATAAGTAGATCATTGCTAATACCTTTGTGCCGGTAGAATCTACGAACGCGCAATCAAGAGCTTAACTTGGCAACATTTTTTTTTAATTTTTATAATATGAATTTTGTTATTCCAAATTAAAAAGACGAGATGCTTTAGGCAGAATGAAAATGACTAAATAAATAAACCACCAGACACCGAAGATCGCGTGTTCAAATCCGAGGCAGAATAGCTGAGCTTTCATATGCTTCATTCATGCTTGGCGGTGAATCGATAAATAGATGTCCACCAATCTACGTTGGAACAGCAAGGTGGTATGCTGCTCAATCCCATTTAATTTTGTAGACTTATATTAGGTACTTGAGGGACATACATACATAGTCTATTTAAAATATAAAAGAGATGATGGATTCTCATAACAAAAATTACTACGTACTTTATTTAATAAAGTCACTTGTAATCGTAATTTGGCGAACTCTTGCCAAAAATTATCTTCTATTCAACGTGGACTATAAATAAAATTGTATCCGATAAAAACCTACCAATTACGTACCGTACCGTTACGTAATTTATATTTTACAATTCATTAATGATATATCTTGTCGTAGCTCTGTGTTTGTGGTGGATAATGAACGCAAAGGCTGGTCGATTCGACCGGGTAGTTATCGTGAGTGGGTTTGAGAGTTGACGGGTTGGTTGGAGCGGGCGCGAATTGCACTGTAAACACAACGCTCAAGCGCTATGGGTTATACGCGCTTGGTAACCGAGAAATAGCGTTCGAATTTTAAATTATATCATCTTGAATATTATAAAAAATACGTAGAGTACATATTATTTTACAACTGTATTATGTTTAAATAAGTTTCTTTTTATTTTAGGATCTTCTAGCGGGATTCTGGGTTAAATCGGATCTACCATCCTCGGATTTCATGACTTCGGATTGAATTTATTGATCGTGTCTTCTAGTCGAAGGGACCTTCTGGTTGATCAGCCATTAAGTCATCAATTCTTGGAATTAATTGACGAATGCAGCTCATTAGCACGTGGAAGTGCTAGTACGTCGTCCGTGCCCTTTGTGCGGGCGGCGCAGGGCGCAGGACGCCGATCGATAACAATCACGGCCCGCTCTTTGTTCTCACACACCCTGTATTTACTTCCCGTTCAACGTTCACTGTTCACTTTGCTTTATAGTTACTGTTTATACCACTTCAGAGAAAGTCTGCTGTGAACTATTGTCCACGTCGGTTAGGTCAAAGCGTTCTGTGTATTCCGAGAGGAGAATTTATTAGTATCTTGAAGAGTAAACTTCTGTATTTAATTCCAATCATTTATTTGTACGCGGATCTTTTCTTTGTTACAATTTACTTTGGAGAAATATTTATGTGAGCACGTTTTTTGTTCAACTTCCCTTCAAATCTGATGATTATTATCTACTCATTAACGTAAATAGGTAAGTAGTTTCCATTAAAAAAAACTAGGTCGAACTGATTGTAAACATTATTGTACTAGAATTAGTTATTATTGAGACGATAATGTATTTCATGATAACGAAAACAATTCTCCTATTCAAATTATATCAATAGTTTTTATATCGAATGTTTATTGACCGACTAATGATCAATAAAATTTCAAAAATAGGTTTATAGACATTTTCTCAAACAAAAAAGTCGCTTACATGAGAATACACATATATATAACATTCAAATTCGTCTGTAGTAGTTATCCATTTAACGCATTCGCTTATTTATTTTTCATTTATTATTATTTTTTAAGCTAATGATAATATATTTGACAATCGTCCTCTGTATCATTTTTTGAAATATTGCTTTTGCTGTACCCAAGTGATTCGGTGAATTCTTAGAGTTAACTTTCTACATATTTGAACAAATTAATCGCTTAGTACAATTACTGTATTTTGACTAACCAAACAGTACAAGACGCGAGCTCGAAATCAAACAAAAGACACATAGTCAAGTTGAAACTAAGTATTTGCCAAGCAATTATAGTTCTAATTGTTTGAGAATACCAAATAGTTGGACAACGTTATCTACTAAGAATAAGGTTGTTTTGAGTTTGTTGGTTTAAATTCATTCCAAGTGAATCATGTTTACTTTTTAATAGTCGCCATCTTTTTATTGGGATTCCGTCGCGTGAAATCGGTTATATTATATTGTATTGCGATGCTATTAGCCTATAAAAAGTTCGTTAACGACTAGACATTAGTGTCACAAAATTCTTACAGATCAATGAAAAAATATGTAATTGTTTAAATGTTTTATATGAATCGGCGTATCAGTACAGACGTTAGTTTGACTGCCTCGTTGGTCTAGTGGCTTGATGTAAGGCCGCAGACCCGGAGGTCCTGGGTTCAATTTCCAGGTCGGGCCAATAAAATGTTATTGCGTTTTTCAGTCAGAAAATTCTCAGTAGCAGCCCGGAGTCTGGAAGTTGGAAGTGTGTTCACTCCCGTGCCTCGCAAAGGACGTAAAGCCGTTGGTCCTGCGCCTGAACTTTTTCCGGCCGTGTCGGATTGCCGTCCCATCGGATTATGAGAGATTGGCCGCCGTGGCCGAAATCGGTCTGGAGGACATTATTATTATTATACTTCCTATTTTATAAAAAAAGACGTCCAACCACGATATATGGCTGTCCGTTTGACCGTTTGACGTTCCCCCAGTGATATAACAACAAAAAGTATGCTATCACTCTCGTCTAAAATTTAATAGTCTAAGTCATATGTATAAACTGTGCGGTTAATGCTATAGATTTTGAAATTATTTTTACAAATCGATCGGTCGAAATAATTACGTTAAAATATAATATATTAGCTGTTATTCATTAGTGTTTTTTAAAAGTTTTCAAAAACACCGTATGTAGGTAAAGGTAATAAGTATTATGAATTAAACATAATTATGGACAAACAACGTACTGTCCACTTAACAAGTATAATTTGTCAAGAAACTTTTGTTGGCTCACTTAAATGATGCATGATAAGTGGACCTAGACAAAGTTACGGCGATTGTCGATTTCGTTTGTAGACAAAACAAAATGTATAGGAAATGTTATATGTATGATTTATCAGGTGATCAACTATTGACGTATTGTATTTAGAAGAGAGAAGTTCGCGTCGAAATCGCGTCGACAATTTTCAAATGCACTTTGTCTAGCGCCCCTAATTATACATCGATTATTACGTCACAGCGATCGAACACTTAGTGATAAAATGACGTCAGACATTTGCATGACAGGCGGGAGAACAGATTATAATTAACGGACTTCAAGGAGTTTGACTGAGAGACATAACCTCTTTGCATCACTTTTATAGCACGACTACCTTTAACCATATACATACATATATGTATTATATAGCCGGATCGGGCATCTATTGGAATCATTTATGAATCGATCAAAATTTAATTTTACTTTAAACGTTAATAAGGTAAACAAAAACACAACGTTTTTGTTTAACTGCTATTGGTAAGTATATCTAAGTTAGTTATATTTTTTTATAGAATAGGTAGGCGTACGAACATATGGCCCACCGGGACATAGGCATAGGCATTCGCGCCGTAAGAAATATTAACCATTCGTTACATGGCGATGTACCACCAACCTTGGGAATTATATCCCTTGTAGTGGTCTTTTCAAGCCCAAAGTATAACTGTAGAATATCTGATCAGTGGTGGTTGTGGTGGCCTGGTTAGACAAGCTTGCACAAAGCCCTACCACCAAGTGCGAAGTAATTATGTTCTTGTTATAAGAAACCGAAACCGGATTTCAGACTTTTTCATGCATCCGTTACGTCATCATTAACTATTATACATTTTCAAAGGACTTATTGATACAAGCTAACCGAGTCAAATCTGGATGAACTTAATGTTTTTCCACTGCATAAGTTATCCTTATCCTGATTGTCATGCCATCTCGAATTAGGTTTAAGTCATCAGACTTGCATTTCTTTGCTAAGTTTTAAATTGATGCTACAATTGGAGTAAGTTATGAGTGAGATTCAAGTAAGTTAGGGAAAATAGAAAAATGAAAATGTATTGTTTTACAAATGCGCAATAATTTACCTCACTTGGTAAACTAACCCCTAACTCTCATTGTCCGAAACTATAAGCTATTAAAAATTATAATTACATAATAATTAATGCAAATAAAATATTCATAACAAAAATTTAATCGTTAGCAAGTACGTGCTTTTTATCTCGAAACAAAAAACAAACGTAATTATTCACAAACTCAATTAATTATACATTTTAGTAAACAAACCACAAATACTAGGAAATAAAACAATTACATTTAACAACAACGTCACAAATATAAATAATGAAATATTTTCAACACTGAAATTGAGATAAATAGAACGGTTTCTATTTATGAGACCAAATTAAAAAGCTCTTAATCTTGGCATGTGTTCGACCGGACGTTGGTGTAACAGTGCGCACAAACAGTGCCATTACATAACGCACGTGTTAACATCTAAGCTCTGGATACTTCATTAAGTGTCTTGTTATTGACATTATCCATACTAATATTATTAAATTGAATCCGTTTGTTCAGGTCAGGTAAGAAGTATTAACTATTCCTTACCTCGCCAAAGCACCACTAACCTTGGGAACTGTCCCTTGTGTCTGAAATTACACTGGCTCACTCACCCTTTAAAACAAAACACAGCAATACTGAGCACTGCTCTTTAGCGGTAGAATAATTAATTGATGAGAGGGTGGTTGGTATCTACCCAGACGGGATTGCACGGTTATTCTTTTATAAAACATAATGTTTATAATATATGTAATAAAAATATTATAAGAACGTTTTTATATCTAAGAAGTTATGTAACGAATATTATAATAATACATAATAAACTTTTTTACGTAAATTTGATTTTTCTTTTTATATAAGACCACAACACATTTACGTAGTCACGGATCGCATTCTTCGAGCCTAACATATACAAAGATGTATTAAAAAATATATTTTATTATAGGCATATATCAATTTAAAAGTAGCAAGTACGACTAGCCATCTGAGATATTATAGTGTCCAAGTGCCAACGCACCGACGGCCTTGCAAGCTTTTCTAGGCACAAGAGATTAGCACTACCGTCTACGTAACTCTTGGCAGCTACTGAAAATCAACAACGTTTTATTTGTCAGATTTAGGGTTTAATCTGGGACCTCTACAGTCTTATAGGCTTATATCAACGCGACAATTAGATGTCGAGTTAGGCAGTGTGTATGGAAATAACAAAATTATAAATCGATTACAACAGAGCAAGTTATACGAATGGCAGCCGAACCAATCATTTTAGTATTAATATGTACATATTTAAATATAAGAATAGGTAATAAAATAATTTAAAACTACTTAAGTAACCAACGTTCTCACGGCTATAAAAAACTATTACGATTGCTTTTAGAAATTACTCTGAATAAATTAACAGTTATTATTATTACACGTTAGAATGTACAGTTGTTTTAAAACAATAAAAGCGTATACATTGTTATGGAATACATTATTAATACATTTTGTTTTGTTTGATAAATAACATATAATAAATAATTATTTATTGGACAAATAGAATTGTCTTTTCTAAATTGTTCTAATACTACATTAAGAGTTTCATGCGCGGAAAAATGCATTTATATATACAGACCATATTTATTTATCACAGTATGCTACATACGATAAAACTTTTAACTGTTCGATTGAATGAATTTTAAAACATAACGGGTGCAATGGATTTCGTAACGAAAAAAAATTTTAAATTTCGACAGAACATAACATTTATTTATAAATATATAGAGTATCGATTTGAGAAATGTTTATTATTATATATCCTCTACCCTATCAGTCTTTTATTTACTTAAAAAATACTGCACATTGGCTAAGCTAATTTTTATTATTCGAAAAGTATAAATGAACATAATATATTTGAAATGAATGTTACGACATATATTTATCTCTGTGATTATATTAAAAATAACGCATGTATATTAAAATTCACAAAATATTAAGAAACGTATGTAAAGTTCTCGTAGCAATATCTATACCTATGCTTGTACAGCATCAATTATCGAGATTATGTTATTTTTGGCAAGCAAGTGAAACGATTTTACGATTCGCAATGGAAACGAAACACTCGTGTAACATCCACCAGCCACGTGTAACGGCCACACTAACTGTAACTATGGTTTTTAAACTTAAATTGTTAAAATTTTATCCTAACAAACAAAGATCAACTGCAACGTAATTTCGAGAAACATGTCTTCGTTTAACCGAATACATTTACTCAGTGGTAGGGCTTTGTGCAAGCCAGTCTGGGAAGGTACCATCCACTCATCAGATATTCCACCGCTAAACATCAATACATAGTATTGTTGCGTTCCGGTTTGAAGGTTGAGTGAGCCAGTGCATGTAGTTCAGTACAGGCACAAGGAAAAAAAAAATAAGCGTCTTGTAAGAAAAAGTATATTTGTTTTATGAAATGTGAACCAATTATTCGGCACAATGATCAGACTCACAAAGTCTATAGTATCGCATTAGTAATAATTTGCAGTCACTCGACTATTTTTTAGATTAGATTAGACTTTTATTTTCAAAGTAGAGAAAGAGCGACAGGTCTTGTGGTTAGAATTGCATTAATCTTAAACAAAGATTGGGGTTCCAAACCCGGGCAAGCACCACTGAATATTCGTGTGTTTAATTTGTGTGCGTCAGATAAAGTTCTTCCACATATGTAGCCAACCTTCAATAAAGAGAAGCGAAGACATTCCCCAGCAATTCGATATTTATTGTTTATTTTGACTGTAACTTTATTGCGTCTGTAACTCGAGTCGTTAGCCGCTCATTAGACGCTATTTGTGGTATGTTCGAACTATACAGCATTTCTTCAACTTGTTATACGAAAAATAATATCGCGATCGAATACTACAGACGAACTTTTATATTATATAGTAAAAGTATAAACGATATTAAAGCCTCCTAATTTTTCACGAAATCAAATAAATTTCTTTAAATACATTAAAAAAGCTGAGATGGCCCAGTCGCCAGTAATGAACGCGTGAATCTTAACCGATGATCGTGGGTTCAAACCCGGACAAGCACCACTGAATTTTTATTTCATCTCGTGCTTGACGGTGAAGGAAAACATCATGGGGAACCTGCATGTGTCTAATTTCACTGAAATTCTGTCGCATGTGTATTTCACCAACCCGCATTGGAGCAGCGTGGTAGAATAAGCACCAAAACCTTCTCAAATAAAGGAGAGGAGGCCTTAGCCCAGCAGTGGGACATTTACAGGCTGATACTGTAAATAAATTAAATGGCAAAAAGTGTAACGACTGTTTGCAGAAGTCATGAAAAATTCATCTGGTATTGGCAGTGATGATCACAATGTCCTCATGACAGTATTTCGGCACAGCAATTTAAAGACTATTTACTTAGTCAGATATATTACTAGTATATTGCACCAATGGGTGTGAGTGTAACTAGAACCATAACTGTACCTTTAAAAACAAACACACACATACATACAGACACGCACACAGGCACCATTATATTTCTAGATCAAATTATTTGAATGTAAAACGCGACATTTAGATTTGCTTATTTATTTATTATTATTATAACAGTAGATTAAAAAAATATTATATACGTCTTGTTGTATAAGAGCGTGGTCTCTTAACACTGTCTAAGCTCATTTAAAAGGAGACCTCAACCACCAATAATGTTGAGTCAAACTGGTTATTAAAAAAAAAGGACATTACTTTGTCCACCCCGGGAGTTAACCACTAACTACTTGTTACGTGAGGTTGCCATTGAAAAAGTATACCAGACCGAACCCGCTATTAAAATCGCGGAATAGTGATAAACTATCCTGGGACATTTTTCACACACCGCCATCTGATCCCAAATTAAGCTTGTACAAAGCTTGTGCTATGGAAACCAGACAACTGATATACTACATATACTACTTTTCATTTGTAAATACATATTTATATAGATAATTACACCCAGACTCAGGACAAACAGACATGTTCATGCACACAAATGTCTGTCCTGGATGGGAATCGAATCCACAACCTTCGGCGTGAAAGGCAAGTATGTAACCAACCACGCCAACCGGCTCTCAAATATAAGACTAATGAAGACGTTAGTAACAAACATATCAGTTAAAGGCTAAAGAACACCTTTATGTGTTGTGTTACAAATATGAGAAGTAAGCGAGTGTTTGCATTTACTTGCACAATGGACATAATAGCTCAGATTCCGCTCACAGCACGTTCGTCTGGTAGGCTTATCATCAGTTATTCTACCGTCAAACAATCACTCTTTGTGGTGCACGGTATGTCAGGCGAGCGTAGTAAGCCACTGTAATTAGATACACAAGGGAAATAATAACTAAGATTAAATTAAAGAGTTAAAGAGCTAGTTAGCTAGAGCTCATCTCACCATACTCTAGAATCTAGATAATTACAATATATTTTAAAGAATTGTTAACATATAATTATAACAATAATATCCTGGGACATTTTTCACACACGGCCATCTGATCCCAAATCAAGCTTATACAAAGCTTGTGCTATAATAATAATAATAATAATAATAATACTTTATTTCAGATTAAACAATCCATATTAAATTAAAATTAACATTAAATTCAAATAAAATTAAAAATAATAACAAATAAATTAAAATAAATAATTAAAATTAAATAGATTAGTAACGAATGCTTAAACTATGTTAGTACTTTATCCTAGAATTAGACCCGCTTCACATGTACACCATTCCAGTGTTCCCAGAAGTGACTGTCCAATTTACAAGCCAATGTGCTGATGAGGGTGTTGGTACTTTTCGAAGTTCTGCTCATAATCGAGGCGACACGCTTGCGTATTATAGAGAAAAAATCGTCCACACGAGCATCAGCGAACATTGCCGACGCACTACAGTGTCGAGGTTTCCTCAACACCGCCCTCAACACATTGTTGTATTGGACGCGTAGGGCACTGTAGGCCCTCAGCGTATAGTTCGTCCACAGACTGCACGTGTAAAATGATTGGCAATATGCTCGAAACAGGGCCAGCTTTACAGGTGTCGTACACCGTGCAAACCTGCGAGCCAACATATTACCTCGGACCGACAGAGCCCTACGCTCACGTTCAATGTCACTGTTATCACTGAGGTTTTCATTAACTATGTGACCAAGGTATCTGAAATCAGTTACCTGTTTCAGGGGTGTGCCATATAGTCTTATGTCAGGATTACAATTTATCGGCTTGTTCCTACCCCTGAAAAGCATAAATTCACTTTTCTTCACATTGTAACTGAGTCCATTCACCCTGGCATAGTCCTCACAGATCTTTAGCAATTTTTTGAGACCACTGACTGAAGGGCTCAGCAGAACCATGTCGTCCGCGTAGCTGAAATTGTTCATAGCCACGCCATCGATGGAACATCCAACTCCGGCTCCACTCAGCCTCCCAATCAGTTGGTTCACATACAAATTGAAAAGCCTGGGCGATGTGAGGCCACCCTGTCTTACTCCGCACTTCAATTTGTATGAATCGCTTAGTGACTGTCCCCATCTCACCACGTTCGTTTGGTTTTCATACCAGTACTTAAGCAATGAGATTTGATTGGATCTTAAGCTAGTTTCGGTTTTGAGCTTTTGCCAAAGAATTTTATATGACACTCGATCAAAAGCTTTAGACAGGTCCAAAAAACAAGCGTATACCGGCGTTTTCCTGTCAGTGTAGTACCGCACAGTCTGCTTGAGGCACAGTATTGCGGTCTCAGTTGATAATTCAGGCTTAAAGCCAAACTGCGCGTCGTGAATTTTGACTGAATTATTTAACTGTGCATCAAGAAGACTGTCCAGGACCTTTGCTGTGATTGTCGCCAGTGATATCGGCCTGTATGGAAACCAGACAACAATGCTATGGAAACCAGACAACTGATATACTACATATACTGCTTTTTTTTTGTAAATACATACTTATATAGATAATTACACCCAGACTCAGGACAAATAGACATGTTCATGCACACAAATGTCTGTCCTGGGTGGGAATCAAACCCTTCGGCGTGAAAGGCAAGTATCTACCAACTACGCCAACCAGCTCGTCAAACATATTAAAATTATTATTTGAATATGTTCATTGAGTTCTAGTGCCTAAAGCTAAGCATATAAAAATATTCTTTATTCAAGCAGTCTTTATAAAAGTACTTAAATGGTCAGGACAATTACACGATTAAATTAAATTTTAACATTAAAACTTGTTTCGTAATGTTCATGCTGCCGCGAAGAACCGGTAAGAAATTCAGTTTTATTATTTTCCACTAAATATTTTATTACTTATCTATATTTTATTAGAATATATAATATACCCACTTAGCGGATTCGGAAACATGGTTCTTTAATAATAAAGTGGAGTAGGAGACTAGACTTTTTTTAATTCAAAGTATATATAATATAATATGTAAAGAAATAGAATAACTTTCCATTTATAAAAACATTGTACTATCAATTATTCGGCACAAACGTCTGGCCGGAACTTAAGTCGTTAGGCGGTCATTAGTTGCGGATTGCGACCCGACAATCAATTTCATAGTATTTACCGGAATTGTTTCTACTTATTTGGCATATATCTTATATATATCTGAAATAATTTATATAACTCTGAAAATATAGAATATATAAATTCAATTACTTTAAAATTAGGTTAAAAAACGTGGGATATTTGATATCAATTGACTTCTTTTGGTCGCAATGACATATATATAAAATATATTTTTTCACTGGTGGTAGAGCTTTGTGCAAGCTCGTCTGGGTAGGTACCACCCACTCATCAGATATTCTACCGCAAAACAGCAGTACTTGGTATTGTTGTGTTCCGGTTTGAAGGGTGAGTGAGCCAGTGTAATTACAGGCACAAGGGACATAACATCTTAGTTCCCAAGGTTGGTGGCGCATTGGTGATGTAAGCGATCGTTAACATTTCTTACATTGCCAATGTCTAAGGGCGTTTGGTGACCACTTTTTTTTTTTTTTTTTATAGAATAGGAAGGTGGACGAGCATATGGGCCACCTGATGGTAAGTGGTGGCCATCAGGTGGCCCATATGCTCGTCCGCCTTCCTATACTATAAAAAAAAAAATATAATGAAGGTGTAAGTAATGTTAAGATGTATATCGAACATTATCACACAGAGAATCGACTTGGGTTTTTAAAACAAGTGGTAATATACTACAAGTATCAAATTAAAAGTAATAATCTCAATTTTTGATTCTGCAAATAAACAAAAATTATTAATTTTCATAAAAAAAATTTCAAATCTGGTTTTTATTAAAAAATTAAACAGCACATTCTAAATAAATACAAATACTTACTCTTTCAAATAAGTATTCAAATCATACATAAGAAGCGATGAATATTAAGTATGTAATGTGTAATTTACGAAGAAAATACTTTGTACATAACGAGGACAATTTTTTTTTAATATAAAAAATAGTTGTTATAAATAAAATACTGCATAACAGATAGCTGCTATAACGTGTTTATAATAAAATTATACACCAACGTTGTAATTAACGAACGTTTGTTATTACAAAATACCCTTCAAAGGCACTCGACGACTTATGTTTAACTGTATTAAAATCTGACGAAATTACATAACGCTACAAGTAACTTTCGTTGTTATTATGAACTTTATCCCTTTCAAATTGAGTTCAATTTGCAATAAAATATCAGTCACTGTTACGTCAATAGGAAAATCTCATCGAGGATTTTTGAACGACCGGAATGAGTAAGGGTTTGTCGAAGGAATATTGAATCTTTGTAATACTGTGTTAGGCATTGTAGGACGGGATAAAGGCGCTAAACCTATCCATTGAAATAGATTCTTTATTGAAAACGGCGCTCGACTTCGGCGTCTTTATCTGAAGTGTATTGTATTGATATTGGTATACTTATAGGTATTAATTTATTAGTCACAGCGTAATGTTTAATTAATATATTACTCATTGTATGGCACTACGACAGATGAAACTTCACAACAGACGAAAAGGCAAGAGGAACTCACGATTAGTTTATTATTTATATTCTATATTTTTGCTTCTTTTCAACAATTAATTAAGGTATATAATTGAAATCACAGAAGTACATAATTCGATACATAGAGGTTTTCTCAATTATAAGCATATAATTAGTGGCAAGGTATTTAAAAGGGAACTTCTGTAAGATCCACGCGTTTTACACAGTTCGGTAGCTGGGCTCGAATCGTTGATAAGGTTGTAAAACTAATTATACCTAATGTGTCACCAGGTCGCCCTTGACACGACGACTTGCTCTGACGTAACCGTAACTGCGACCGACCCTATCCATACATATAATGTAAATATAAATCAATCAAATTTAAAACATACTTTATTTATTTATTTTTTATTAACGTGCATCAGCACTACACTCAAACAGGTAATAAAAAAAAACACATTCAAACTTAGCATAAAGTATGCGACTCTTCGAGGCGGTCACAACATGCATTTTAAGGTACAATATAGGTTTTATGTTATATTACTTGTAACAGATTATAACATAAATAATATTTTTATAATACTAAAATACAAAACATTGCTAACTACATTTCTATATAAAAAATATTTTAAAATAAATAATAATAATTAATAACATTGAAAATATATCTATAAATATTGCAATTAACGAGTGCACTAATTTCAATTTAAAATAATATATAACAAAATAATTTAAATAAAAAACAATAAATAATAATGAATTAAAATTTTAAGACTCAATCAGTATTTTTGAACAACCGTTTCACAAAATAAAGTTACCACCGGTTCGCAATATATATTCTACTGAGGAGAACCGGCAAGAAACTCAGTAGTTACTTAATGCCGATAATTAAATGAAATAGGCAATTCAATTATATATTTATATGTTATATGAATAATACTAATAAAAATGAAACTGTATGTTTTTCAATCTTCGCACGGCTCGAATTATTATCGAGAATGACACACAATTTATTTGCGACGAAAAAATTTAAGACGAATTTCGACCGAACCAAATCCAGTTAACGTCTATAAAGTACGCGATAAGTGTATTGAATTCGAATATTAACTGTACATAGAGATATATTACATATATACATATAATTAGAAACGAATGTTCTCGCGTTCATTACCATAAAATACTAACTAGGAAATAAACACAATAAAACGACTACCCTTCTCCAAGAATACTAACTGTGCAGGATTGCAGTATTATAGTGCACAAGTGTGATCGCACAGACACAAGTCGGAAAGATTAAATTCCAGACTGCGGGATTTTGAAAATATAACGGAAACACTTAATAACTTCACTAGACGGACTCGGGGTTTGAACTCAGGATCTGCTGCCTTATAAGCTACTATAGACCAACGACGCAGTCATCAAAACAATAATGAACGAACGAAACAATTTCACATACCAAACTTTATTGCTTTTATTGACGTAAATAAATAATAATCGATTATTTTTATTAAAAGAATGTATATTGTTATGTTTTATTCACGTTGTTTATTACACTACATCTAAAATAAATATATGTGAAAAATAGATGTGATAATAAAATTAAAGTAAGTTTGATGTCGTATTTCATTATCGTTGTCCCTCCCAATTAATGTGATAAATCCTAAATGAGGTTTCTCACACCTCAACCACTCAAATAATTGCTATGAAAAGCAGTCTGAGATAATCCACTCCGACGACGGGCTACGCCTCTAGTTACGCTTTACAAATTATACTTATCGTTTATGAAACATGTCATAAAAGTAACTATTCCCAGGCTTATAATAAAATATATATAAATAATAAATAACGCTCTTCGAATAATTAATTTGTATTTTTTTATTAAAATAATTTCACGTGTTTCACGTTAAAATTCCAATGTTGCGATTTCGCGCTGGAATTCTGAAACGTTCGTTGATTACGTCAAGCGAAAGTGCGCCGTCCTATTGAGTCGGAAGAACGAAAATTCTATGGATATTTGAACGATTATATTTTTAACGCGTTTTTAAGATTCGAATTCCAACTCCGGGATTTTAGATGAAGTATCCGTGCGATTTCGGGACTCGTGATATTTATGAGCGGATGTGAGGCCTATATCTCATAACTCGAGACTGACAGTCGCGCTAACACGAAAATTATTAGGGAGATTACAAACATTCGTGACACAAATAAAGTATACATAATAACATTCATACATGTAGTCGAATTCAATATAAAATCGCTTCGTTGTTCTAGTGGCTGGTGATGAAAGCTGTATTATAACTATGAGAAGATCGAATCTTGTTCGGACCAATTCGAGATGCTAAGTTATAAATCGGCAGTGCTACCTACTTTGCCTCGGAAGACACGTAAAACCGTGGATTGGTCTCACCTGTCACCTGTATGTATCGGATTGTAAAAGAGATAGTGCACGCACACATATATACTTATGTTTTATTATATTTATTACCAACTTGGCTAATCTCTAATAAGATTGGCCGTCACGGCCGAAATCCGACCAGAGCTCTCTGTCATAAGTAAACTAATAAAATAAAACTGAAGTAACTTTTCTAGACGTTTTTAAATCATGTCACACAATGTCGGCTACCTTCACTGTCGCATTACAAATTTCTGTCATAAAATCGTTTCTCCAGGCTGACTATCATTGAACAGCCAAAATTACTGAATATAGAGAGTTGAATTTTGAAACAATCGTAGGTTACAGTAACAATGTTAATGTCCCACTGTTGGGCTAAGACCTCCTCTCCCTTTTTGAGGAAAAGGTTTAGAGCTTATTCCACCACGCTGCTCCAATGCGGGTTGGTAGAATACACATGTGACATTTCAATGAAATTAGACACATGCTGGTTTCCTTACGATGTTTTCCTTCACCGTCAAGCATGAGATGAATTATAATCACAAATTAAACATATGAAAATTCAGTGGTGCTTGCCCGGGTTTGAACCCACGATCATCGGTTAAGATTTATACGTTCTAACCACTAGCCCATCTAGCCCATCTAGGTTAAATAAACCGTAATAATGTTAGCGACCGCTACGGAATTATTTTTGACGCCCTCCAGTGCGGTATCTATGCATGAGTTTTAACCGTACGAAGCCGGTACGGGCAGCTTGTATAGCCATATAAATACAATTTATACAAAGTAATTGTACGTTACCCAATTTAGACGAGCTGTAGTCGGCATAATGTAAGTGAAAGTTATTTTAAAAGTGTTACTAACATTTACGAGACAGCTTAGTGGATCTTTATAAAAGATTGCGCGTTCAAATTAGGGCAAGCGAGAACTGTTACGAAAAAATATTATATTTTATATAATTCTGACATTTATAAGTAATAAGAGGCGGCCCTTGCCTATCGTTTACGAGGTACTTTATTTTGCTAAGAAAATCATATATATATAATAATGCGGCGGTCGTTGGTCTGTGTGAGTCCTAAATTAACTGCGCGAAGGTCGACAGTTATTTTCGTTAAAACGTTGATGCGGTCCGTACAAGCAATCTAGATGATTCTCATAAACTTTTTTTATATTTAGCGCGTTTCGTTTCACCTCTGTGACACGGTGAAAGTCAAATCAAAAATAGGCATGTACGTTTGTACGTTACCAGACTGCGTGTGTACATATATACGAACGTGACGACTGCAACGTTACGTGTATTGAAACGGTGCTTTGTGTCAACAGTACTATTGTCATTATTTAATAGTTAATATTTTTTTATTTTTACTTTTGTGTTATGTGCTATGGGTGATAGTTACAAATACATACATTCTATGTGTATAAATAAGTTTTCACTGTGATATATATTTATTATACGCCATAAAAACTTTAATTCAGATACATATACAAATAATTAATTAAATAAATAAATAATGTATTCATTAATAAGTTAGATGTATGTAGCACATTAATCCTATGTTTTTTTTTTATTATTATTAAATATTTAAGAAATAATCAAAACGATTATGTTAATAATAATAATGAGTGCAAGAAAATATTCTAAGTATGCCAGAACATCGTATAGGTTTTTAATAGACCGTTTATCTAATCCTAATAAAGCTTAGGCACCGTTAGCTGTCAAAGCATATATGTTCCCTCCATAAGGCGCCACCGTGTCAACGACCCCGCGAATCTTGTCGCCCATAAGAGACAGGTTTTTTATTTTATATTTAACTAGCGCGCCGCCCGACATCGCACGGACAGAGAAGTAAATAGACAGACAGTGATTTGTCTTTTTGAACTATTTGAGAGAAAAATTAACATTATATATATTTTTTCGTATTAGACGATTAAGTGCTAGGCACAGTAGACACGCAATGATGATGTCCTCCTGACCGATTTCGGCCACGGCGGCTAATCTCAAGAGAGATTAGCAAACTGCGCAGATCATATTACACACAAGTGTGTCCACAAACAGATGCATTCTCTATTCTCTCACTTTCATAATCCGATGTTATGGCAATCCGACACGACCGGAAAGAGTTCAGGCGCAAGACCAACTGTGTTAAGTACTTTACGAGGCACGGGAGTGTACTCACTTTCAACTTCCAGACTCTGGGCTGTTACTGGTACTAACTTTTTATTGGCACGACATTGGGTTTGGACCCAGGACCTCGGGATCTGCGACCTTATATCTAGCCACTAGACCAACGAGGCAGTCAACTACAAACAATAGCAGTCGCTGTGTTAATGTCTCAGAAAGTTTTAATTATCGATTTACGCAGAACATACCCTGTACATTTTTTTTGTACAAATTTACTAATGCACAACATATTCATTAGGCATATAACATATACATGAATCTATCATCATAAGAGTTTCTGAGATTCGCACGAACATACAAAATGACCGACGCGGTAGCTTTAATTCATAATAAGCGGTGATGACTGTCGCAAATATCCTGGTAGAGATAGTGAGATGCAGCTTAAAATAGCTGGTTTATGAATGTCTGGATTGGTGATACCAATTCCTACGATGGTGTTATTATAGACCAGTTCCCGTTCGCGGTTTCGTCCATGTGTGACGGGTAGGTATTAGGCGGTATTCTATGTGCTTGCCCGGGTTTGAACCCACGATCATCGGTTAAGATTTATACGTTCTAACCACTAGCCCATCTAGGTTAAATAAACCTAATGTAATAATGTTAGCGACCGCTACGAAATTATTTTTGACGCCCTCCAGTGCGGTATCTATGCATGAGTTTTAACCGTACGAAGCCGGTACGGGCAGCTAGTATAGGTATATAAATACAATTTATACAAAGTAATTGTACGTTACCCAATTTAGACGAGCTGTAGTCGGCATAATATACCCTTCACCACGTGTATGCAATTTAATGATGATAATATGATTAGTTAAGACGTAAAAGCGTAAGCATATTCACTTTTAGTTAGTAACAGCCTGTTAAAGTCCCACTGCTGGGCTAAAGCCTCCTCTCCCTTTTGAGGAGAAGGTTTGGAGCTTATTCCACCACGCTACTCCAATGCGGCTTGGTGGAATACACATGTGGAAGAATTTCAATGATATTGATTAATTAATGCAAAAGTGAATATGTATGACCAACTCATTTTTACTTTTGCATTTATAATATTAGTTAGGATAATGATTACAATGTTATCATTGCATTTCAAGTATCCATTGATAAAATGTTTCTAGAAATACAATAATATACATGATGTTTAATGATACGCTAATTTTCAATTTATTATAACGACTATTTAATATAAAAAAGGAAATTCTGTTCGCTGTTGTAACATCACACTACTATGTAATATTTTATATTTATATATAACGTCATATATAAATATATATATAATAAATAACACAAATTAAAGAAAGTCATGTACATCCAGTCTTAGTACTGCTTGCCAGAGTTTGAATTTGAAATCATCGGGTTCAATTCACGCCTCCTAACCACTAGGCCATCGCGGTTTCTAATAACATTGAAACGTTTTAAAAAGTATATATTAAAGTAATCGGTCGGGTTCAATAACCTCATCACGTAACACTTTACGTTAACCGCGTTCGCGAAACTCAGACTAACCATTTACATTACGTTCGGCTAGTTTCGAAATCGCCTTTGTACCTTACTCGTGAACCTTATGTCCCGGCGAATAGCGTTCCAGCGACGCCACCCGTAAAACGGGACGTCGCCGGGACGCGGTGGGATCGCATTAACTACATCCTTTGTAAGCGCGTATCGCCCTTTCACTGGCGTTTTACTGGCATCGCTGTGCGCTCAGATAACAACGAACAAAGCGTTCCCGACAACCGAATGCCGATTCGAAACATGCTCAGTCATCCTTATGAGCTACTATCGGCATTTTCATTGAACACGCTGAAGGCTGACATCTGTTACCCGGGACAGGTCCCGCATCAAATATATTTAGAGTCGTCACTCGGAACGGCATTGTTTCCATTAAATATTATCATCGATATGATTAACATACCTATACATACATACCTACTCCTACATCTACATACTTACAAATATTTTATCGTGCAAAATAAGGCAATGTTTGTTAGTCATATACTAAAATATTAAAGTAATAAAATAAAATAAAAGAACTATAAATAATATGATACGTAATATAAAATGATATAAATATTCAATCTTATATTTTAAAATATTAAAAAAAAAATCATTAAATAAGTAAATAGCAAATAAAAGTTAAGTTATCTAAAACTCTGTCTAGTTGGCATAATGCGTGGCGCTGTAGAAACGCACTAACCGCGGCTTTCAGTTGAGATAGGAGCGGTTGTTGACCCCTGCGCACGCGCACCGCTCGACACAAACATGGCTAAAAATAACGGTGACGTCACGTGTTTATCATAATACGCAAGGTTACGCAGCGACCACGAGAGCGGCACGCCGCGATTCGCGAACCGAACGCCGACAGCCCGACACTTCACTGCGCCGACGCGGCGCGGCGTACCCGTGAGAACTTTTTTTGCTCAGAAATATTGCGATTACCATTATTAACATTTTAATACGCGTTTCTAGAATGGTCTGTAATAAGTCTAATTGAAGAAATACATAAATAGAAAACGTATAAATTACTAGAATAATTAAAGAGAAATATCAATGTTCAGACCTATTGTTGTAAGAAATATAAGTAATATTCCGACAAAACGACGAAAGCATTTAATGATTACACTCGTACTTTTAATTATTTAATAGATCTACCTATTGGGGCCAATGGACCACCAACATTGGGAACTGAGTTGTTACGTCTCTTGTGCCTGTAGTTACACTGGTTCACCCTTGACCTTTTAAACCAGGAATATTTATATTTAGAATAATAATAATTAATATATAATTCCCCATAAAAATATAATTAAAATCCACTGGATTATATAGATATTCCACTGGATTATATTATATTCCCTTGGTAGTTTTTTAACTCTTGCATAATATGGGAATTTATATTTATACTATACACTTCTAAGTACAACACTATGTATTTTTATAAGTGCATTGATATATAAGATTTGTATTTGTGTACATACCTTATACATATTTAAAACTTACACAAATAAATTAATAACTATTAAGCTACTAAAAACTAAGCATTGTTTACATAGTTATTGTAATCATACCTCTTCGAGATTGATTAAAGAAAATAGCGTTTCGATTTCCGAGGAGCTATTTCACCAACAAAGTTTATCATAAACGGTTCAGCGATTTCGTGTCGTGTAAAAGTAATGAAAAGGTAACACACACACTTAGTTACTTTCCAAGTCATTATAAGTACGTATTTATATTCATATGTGTGAACGACATATAATAAGAAGAATTACACACGTATGACGTCGGTGTGTCTAAAATAATTTAAGATGTATTAGAAATACAATACCCAGCATCCATTCCACAACAGCGATAAGAAAAATTAGCTATCACTTATAATGTAATTATTAATTCATCCATATAATTGGTACAAATGATTGCTAAATACCTATCTTATATTACCTTTTAAGTATATAAATAAATACAACTAACAAAATCTGTACTGGCGGAGGAAAGAAAAAATTGCAACAATTTTAAACGATATCATATACGCAGGTTACATTATATAACTAACGGCAGGATTCTGGCGAAAAAAACACCCTATTTCGCAATACAGCCAGGTTTCGGGTTTGATGAATGGTATCCTGCAAATAATTGTCCTTTAAGGGGGCCGGGTAGGGACGGGAGGGAGAAGGGCGTGGTGGTAGTGACGTCACAAGCGGTCGACGCCCGAGAACAGCTGAGCAGGTTTCGCTGGGCGAACGAGTCCCGACACGTGCCATAAAAATGACCTGATTATTATGACAGGCAGTTTTTGATTGTAATTCGAACGCTTAAGTGAAATTAGTTAGCACGTGTATGTATGTATGTTTGTATGTATGTATGTGGGCGTGTAAACAATGTTATATAGATATGGCACACATTACAATCTAACGTGTATTCAGAATTTTGGAAATTATACAACCGAGTATTGATATTTGAATACGGTGCAACTGACAATTTATTGATATGGAAAATCTGATTTGACGTGAGTGACGTCACAATCTACGTTTATTATATAATAATTCGGAAAATAGGTCGCCTTGCTGTGACGAGCGGGCAAATTGAATCGAACATTTTGTTTCGCCACGTGTTCAATTCAAATGGGATACAATTCATTTTGACGCTTTATAACGTTTATAGTTCATTATATAAATTTTGACAATACCATTAATTATAATTGAGCTGAATTAAACTACAAAGGAAAATATCGTAAAGAGGCCTTAGCAGTCCCACTGCTGGTCAAATGCCTCTGATCTGAAAAGCTTACTCCAAACCTTGCAAGTTTCTATTGTGACTCATACTGTACATGCAAGTTCCTCAAAATTTACCTTAATGGTCGAACACAATATGTTTTTGTAAGCACATCATTCTTGTTTGGATTTGAACCCGTGATCTACACACCCAATGACACTAATTTGCAGGTTTCCTTAAATCATTATTCGTAAATAGTACGCACACACACACACACACACACACACACACACACACACACAATTATATAGGTTGATTTATTTTATCAAATCAAATCAAAATCAACAGCCAATCATTGTCCACTGCTGAACATAGGCCTCTCCCAAGGTGCGCCAAAGCTCCCTGTCCTCCGCCTTCCGCATCCAGTTGGTGCCCGCCACCTTCTTAAGGTCGTCGGTCCACCTGGCTGGAGGGCGCCCATCTTATCCTTCAAAGATACTCCGAGCATAGCTCGCTCCATAGCACGCTGAGCGACTTTGAATTTGTGGACTAGTCCCGCAGTTAGTGTCCACGTTTCGGCACCGTATGTCATGGCAGGTAAGACGCATTGGTTGAAGACTTTCGTCTTCAAACATTGCGGTATAGACGACTTGAGGACTTGACGAAGGTTGCCAAATGCTGCCCATCCCAAGCGAATTCTTCGATCGGCTTCCTTCTCGAAGTTGTTCCTACCGACTTGTATTATCTGTCCTAGGTAGGTATATTCACTAACAACTTCGAGAGGTTTCCCCTCGACGTATATCGGTCCCGGCACGACATGCCTATTGAACATGACCTTGGTCTTGTCCAAGTTCATACCGAGACCGACACACCGGGAAGACTCGCCTAGGCTACGCAGCATTTCGGTGAGTTGTTCCAGCGACTCTGCTATGATGACGATATCGTCGGCAAATCGAAGGTGTGAGATGTACTCGCCGTTTACATTGACTCCATACCTATATATTTATTTAATATATTATATTAATTAAATAGTAAGTTCTACATAGTTCTTTAACAGAACAGATAAGACTTGTAGTTTATCTAAACATAGAGTTACATATTTATATATATTGTTTAATCAGTTTGACTATTCTTTATCAAAATTTATAATTGTACATACGCTATCTATTAGAATCCAATAAAAACCGATTTTTTTTCGACCTAGTACAGAACCGGGATCTCTAGATGTACAGCCGTATACGCTAACCATTCGACAAGTGCGACACTCAAATCAAACCTTAGGTAATATTATAAGCAAAGCCATACAAATTATAAAACAACGATAGTACAATGAATTTCTGAAAAAAAAATATGCGATTAAAACAATTTGATTCAGAAGTGTAATTTAAGATGTAACAAAATATCTCTGCATTATGAACTTTTTGTTTAATGGCTCTCGTTTTAAATGAAAAGCCGTCTTATTGCAAAGTTACTAAGCCTAGATGAAGAACGTTTCGAACAAACTCACACAAACTGTTTATTATAATTAGTTAACGATTTTAATTCTACGCTTAAAATTTATATGATTTTTATGTAATCGTATTATATTATATCATATCATAATATGTATATTTTTTATAAGAGTATAAGGTGGACAGACAATTGCACTAACTGATAATTAATCGATCACCGCCGCCCATAGATATTGGTGTTATAAGTAATATTAACCATCCTATACATCGCCAATGCACCACCAACATTGGTAACTAAGATGTTATGTCCCTTGTGCCTGTACTCACTGTTTAATCCGGAACACACCAATGTTCTACTTGCACTAACTATTGCTGTTTGGCGGTAGAATTTGTTATGAGTCTTTTGAAACAGTATAAATCCTTATGCCGCAATTAAAATTCATCGTCCAAATTTATTGCAACGATTTCTACGAAGCATTTGAATGAAACGTTTTTGACGCAATCTTGTTCGCCTCTGCCAGGTGTGATTAGTTACACGCGCTATAATTTAATTTACATACAAAAGATTGTTTACCTGACTAACGTAATTGTAATATTGGACTTTGAATTATACTCATCTTTGTAAATAAAAAAAGTTTATAAACTTAAACCCGTCTACGGACAAAAACGCGCTCAGAAAAGTACGAATCAAGATAATATTCTTATCTGGAATTATTATTTACGAACCATTTAATATTTATCTTATAATAAGTAGACAATTTACATATATATTTTAATTTCAAACATAGAATCATTGTCTATGCTTTAAATTTTGTTTAGAGTATAGCCATGGTCGTATACACCGTATCCTAATGAGCTCTCTTTTGTTATAATGTATCGTTGCGTAAATAACCCTTAATATTATAATAATTAGTTTAGAAGCTACGTGGGAAAGGTTGAATATACATATCGGCCGAGATCATATCATATACCCTCCATATTCGAGAAAAAATATTGGTCATACAATTGTTACTTTCCAGGTTCTATCTTCAAGTGTTTCTCTCACCTAGATACTATTCTAATTTGTTTATTGATGTAGCTGTTAAGGGGTGCGGATGATGGCTCCAAAAAATAGATCCATCTTATCGGGATTAAATCATTAAGCGTTGTTCTCCAGTAAAGCACAAGAAATGTACTTAAAAGAAGAAAAATACTAATTTGCAGGTTTCCTTAAATCATTAAAATATTATTCGTAAATAGTCAATTCAGTCATAATTTTTAACAAACAAAAAAGTGAGCATAACTCATTTAACGTAACTCCATACACAGTAATATTTTCATTTGTCAAGTAAGAATTCACAAAATAAAAAAAATAAAAAAACTAGAAATTGGCTTATACCATTGTATATAGTAGCTGTGGGTCTAGGCCCGATTGGATATGAAAGGATTGAAACCGCAGAAGCAACAAATACAGGCAATTAATCAGTGGCGCAGATAATGAGGTAAATGATGGTAGTTGCGAGGAAAGAACCAAAATATAGCTGAACATTTCTTGCGTCATTACTATAATACTCTTATTATTACAATAATACTACACTTGCGACCTTCGATTTAAACGCAATTATAATAAAAATGATTTCTCAACCCGCATTCATTTTCCAAAGCAGACAGGCATGGCCGTTGCCTATACATAGATATAATTTAGATACGGATGAAATCAGTAATCCTGTTTGTTGAAAACCGGCGTTGGATGTTTCGTTAGCAAAATAAGTCCGGGATCAAATAGAGCGAGTATATGCGAGTTTTACTACCACAAACGAAACATTACGAACATTTGCGAGATAAGTTATTATTATAATAAATAGAAAATCTTTAATTCGCTCCTTAGTAAGCTAATGACAATTAAAATCTTCTAGTAAGCATCTAGCTATTCAGATATATAAGTCGACAAAGGCTTTTTATTATGTAAACATCCAAATATACATATATATATGTATATCGTGATTTTGTATTATGCAAGTTTCTTCTCCAACGAGGTAATTTAATGTTACGTAGCTGTAACATAATTCTGCGCTGCGGTTTCTGTTCAACGCAATTTAGTCTTTATTATAATGGTTTATGTTATTTTTATGAGAAAAAACCGCATTCGATACACGTTTTCAAACCGAACGAATTATAAACGCCATTTTTTTATATCTCTGAGGAAAACAACAATGAAATTGATTTTCAATTTTAAAATTGGAGACGCCTATGTCCAGCAGTGGACGAGAAAGGGATGATAATGATAATAATGAACACACTCACAAACACACACATACAACTGATATTGTTTTATTTTATATAATATGTATAACTAATAAGCCATAGACAACGTTGTAAATTACTTTTAAATTGTAAAATGGCCTTATTTTATTATTAAAAAAACTACATGTATATTTACATTAAGTATGATTTATTACAGATTTTATTTTTAATTTTGATTCATATGATCCTGTTTAAGTACATTATTAAATATATATTTCTTATGTACGTCTTATATGAAGAATATAATTAATAAAATTTATTTAATATATACTGTCAGAATTATTTGTAAAGTTGTACAGTAGGTAATTTTAATTGTATATACATATACAAGTCTTTAAATAATATTTATAATAATATATCAAGTAAATAAGAAATGGCTAAGTTATTTATATACAGCAAAGCGTGTTATCAAACACAATAACTTGGTACAATTTTCTAAGAATTTCAAATTTATTTATTTCTTCAGCTTTAGAGTATTTATTTGTGTAACACAAAAGGTAGCCTTATCACTTACTAGCCATTACTTTCTACAACGTTTGTGTTAGGACCATTGAAAATTTAAGTCAGTGTGGATGGTATATTTATCGATACCAACACGCATACACATAAGTACATAACTATATATAATAACTACACGTATTATAATAAAACGGAAAACAAATACGGTAGTATATAAGATTTTTTTAAATATTATATCGTATGCCTGAGACGAGCAAATGTTCCACCTGATGGTAAGTGGTCACCACCATTTACGTAGGCGAAATATTATATAAATATAAGATAAATATATTATTTCATAGAATCAATACATTGTATAATATAAAGAGTTATTAAAAAAGGTCCTAAGTCGTTTCAGATTAAAGATTTGATTCAAGAAATGTTAGAATACAGAAATTAATTTTAATTGTTCTATATATAACGGAAGAACATTCCATAAATCGCCTGTACATTGAAGGATATTTCAATGAAACTACACTAGTAAAAGCGTTGGATAATTTCATTATTTTACAGTTGTGACTATTAACATTAAATTCCTTATTTATTATATAAATAAAAACGTCTTAAAAGCCATAAATAAAATATAATAATAAAAAAAGACAGTCAGATGTAAGCACTATCTTAAGATAAGTCTGCTTTTGTACATCTTTTAATAACTTATTGGGTTAAGTTTATTATTTGTTGACAACAAAAATTATCAACAATCACTATATATCGTACGTGTACATGAAATGATAACGAATAATGTTCGAGCAATTTCCAATCGTTCGTCCATATTCAACCTTTGTGTGTCAAGCTTAAAAATAAACAATAGAATTAAATGGGACCACACACTTTATTGGTTGAGAGGTACTTGAGCAAACGTGCCGTTTATGATAATCCTCTCGTCATATATTAAGGACACAATAATAGAACGAGAGATAAAAGGTCAGTGCACACGAGCGACGGTTAATTTAGCGAGCGGTGTGGAACATTACCCTTATTGTTATCAAAATGTCAACATACATTTGCGCTACGGTTCTATAAATAACTTACTACGTTGCATTTCTGGTAGAACATGGTCTTTAAACCGAATAAACACAGTTATATCGATTAATGATTTTCTACAAAGCCTTGGAAGAAAATTCTTTCAAATTTATGAATTTATTATATAGTTGATGTATATCTAGGTACATTTATAACATTTCTGTGTGTTGTGTGTGATTTTTTTGTGTTTAAGTACAGTTTTGAAATTGGATATTTTTAATATCTAGGTGATGCTACGATCAGATTCCGGGATTTTAATTTTATTAACAATTTAAATAGTTTTTTCACCCGTACGACGTCGGGACGGGCAGAGTTTTACGTGAAACCAATAAACGTTTATATAACATTGTATTACTTATATTATATTTTAGTATTTATATGAGTGCTGGAAACTTATCCAGACATGTACAGTATCCTACCAAAGAGTAATTTATATGTACGAAATAAAACAGTTTACAGTTAAGTCGAAAGCGAAGAAACTCTATTAAACTACCTTCGACCGTTTAGTTCACTTTAGTCTTCCAAACGATATATAAATACAAATTTGAAACAAAATAAAAAGGCACGATTTCCCGCGTATATGACTCGCAACAAAATATCACAAAAACCGCTAACAATATATAACGTTATGGTTTAAGAAGAGTATTTTAGCTTTTATTAAACCTTTTCTCGGGGCCTTGGCAATAAGCAATATCTGTCACGTGCAGCTCACACGAGTCAATGGACGAAGCAGATAAAGCAACCGAACACAACAATGGACGAACTTTAATAAGATTTTCATTTCACAGCCGATGGCAATCAGAGCGGCTGGAGTTAAACCGCTTAACGTATATGTAAAGCGTTGTGGTCGTGGATGAGAACGTATCGCTTTGAAATATATATGTAAGATTCAGTTGTAATGTATATACAATATAATATATAAGCAGGGTTCAGATGAGAGAATCATACTTGAATACAGGTCCAAATATTTTTTATTTAAAACGTTTAGAATACTAAGTTTTGCTGTTTGGCTGTAGAATATCTTATGAATATGTGATACCTACGACAACGGGCTTGCACAAAGCCCTACCACCAAGTAGATAGATAGATATAAAATAATGTCAAAGATAACTAAGTCTAAAAGGCATGTTCTTGAAGATATCTTTCAGCATACAAAACAAAGAAAATATATTTTAGATACATAAAGATACGTACAATTATACGTATCGAGTATCTGTTTGTGTTTTGTATTTAATTATATTTGTATTCAGTAATGGTTCTATACAACAGTCATCGTTTAAATTAAATATGGTTTTAGAATTTATACTCCAAATTTGAATATATTGAAAAACGACATCGTTTCTAACATATAATTCGCAATAGAATCTACATTTCGAACCGTTGGTAGCTTTTCATTTTAGGAATGATTTTTTTTAAGTAATAGCAAATTACTAATATTACCATTTACCTCTCCAATCAAGCATACATCTGTTTGAGAAAGGACGACGATAACGCAATGGGTCAGTATCGAACCTAAGACTTTTACATCGCTAGCCCTGTAAACCATTGCACGATTTAATTTCTATAATCTCAATTTGATTGTGACTTCTAATGTTTCATACTTACTCTTATATTTAAAATTTGATTGCTTGCTAAAGTCACAGTAGTACAGGAGTTTGATTATAAGACAACCACTTATACTATAAAATTGAACCTGTCCTTTTACGTATTTATGCGATCAATAGCCAACATATGAATTTCATAACAATTGCATCAATCATGTATATACGTCACGATATAAATTATTCTATATATGTTATTAATGTTTACATTAAATTATTTTCATTCTAACCAACTAACCATTCAAATATGCAAATCGGTCGTTACGTTTATATATCACTGTAATAAAGTTGACGTCGATGGCGGATAATTGTCCGAAAACTTTAATAAAGCGAACAATCGAAATATTTGAATATATATAATGGCCTCGTTTTGGTACGGCTTAAGCTTTAACGAAACACTTGGTATTGCGTGGTATGCGTTGATGACGCCTGACATGAAACACGACTTGATAGAGTTATCTCTCTGTATTTCTAAACTCTTATAATCCGATGGGATGGGACTCCGACACGATCGGAATGAGTTCAAGCACAGGTCATTCCAAACTCCGGTAAGAAACAGAAAACACAACAAAAAAATATAAGCACGATCCAGGGATTGAATCTATGACCTCGGATCTTATAAGTTAGCCACTAGACAAATGGGCAATATAAACATAATATTAAGTAACAAAAAAAAATTGAAGCAAACAAATCCACGATAAAGAAACGAAGCGTAACAAAAATGCCTCAATTCAATCAGATAGTGGCGTCCCGAGGGAGTAACAGTGGAAACAGTATTATTGCGGGACAGCGATTCTAATCAAATAACATTCTAAATAAGGCGTCATATAAACACGAGAAGAATACATTTTTGCAGTCATTTCTGTTCGTTGCCAGGAAAATATTTCAAAACGAAGAGCCTTAAGCTTACATACCTTCGACAAAATATTAATAACATTACACCACAAAAAATATATAAAATAAAATATACTCTTAAAAAACGGGACTTTATCAAGTGAGAACTACGCGTTTAAATGATAACCCGCATTACCGGGACACCTACCTGCTTTTATTAAAATTGAAAACATGTAAAAAATACTAATAAATGTATGCGAACACGAATCAAGAGACAAAGCGTGACAAAAAGGCCTCAATCCAATCAGATAATGATGTCCCGGGAGGGTTACACTGGTAACAGCATTATAACGGGACGACCTCTAATCAAATAGCACGTTAAAAATGTGCGGGTTTTGTTTACGTGAGCCTGTTACGTGCGTCCCGAGATTCCGGTGAGTGGATTGCGATGTTTGCTAGACGCTAGAATTTAACGACTTTACATCTGTTTTTGTATTTCGAATATTATTATGATATCAATGTCATATTCAAAATGATCGCGATATGCTCTCGAATATGATAGTGTTATCTTGTAACTTTAATAAAAAAAACTTATCACAATTATAGACATTTCTTTTATTATGTATACATGAGCACAATCATTTCTATTTAAAAAAAGAATACTAAATATACATAATGTAAAAAGTCAACGATCGGATAATTTTATATAAAAAAAACTTCAAAGTGATTTAACTTTTAAAGTATCAAAATTAATGATCAAATAACCGACAAAGCGAAAGCTTCCTCGGTGCGAAATCAATTGTAAAACGACGGCCACACCTTCGCATCTACCAAGTCTCTTTGTCGTAATTACCTCGCTTCACCGCGCACGTGTTCGAACCCTTAATATATATTATAGTAAGAAATTTTCTATCGGTACCTAATGAATTATATATAATACACATTAATTAACAATCTCGTAAAAAAATTTTTATAAATACTCACTTTAAATCTTTTGTATATTTTATTGCAAATGAATAATATTTACCTGAAACAAATAACAATTATTATTAACAAATGAATAACTTAAAAGGTAAATATGTAAAAATACAGACATTTCAATTGTCAACACATTTTTTTATTAGTATACATAGTCATATGGAACAAAGTACAGAAAGATGTTTAGGATGAAACATCGTTTTATGTAGTACGGTTTGCGTTCACTCTTTTGTCTAATAAGCCTTATTCTCACAATCCTTTAAAGAGGAAGAGTTTAATATGGAATTGGATTCAAAATTAAAATCTCTATTTAATATGAAAAATATTTGCTCATTGATTGCGCAATTGACCACGAGTTCTGGAAGAGACGCCTCAGACCTGAGACCATCATCTAATGGGCTGATGGTGATTATAGATTCATATAACAACATCACCACCAATACCAATTAATAAAAAACAATTTCTTATGAATAATGTTCTTTCTCAGAAATTATCGATAGCTATAAATATGATACATTCCGTACCGTAGCCGTAACAGTCTATGAATGTCCCACTGCTGGGCTTATTCCACCGCGCTGCTCCAGTGCGGGTTGGTGGAATACACATGTGGCAGAATTTCAGTGAAATTAGATACATGCAGGTTTCCTCACGATGTTTTTCCTTCACCGTAAAGCACGAGATGAATTATAATCACAAATTAAGTACATGAAAATTCAGTGGTGCTTGGCCGGGTTTGAACCCACGATCATCGGTTAAGATTCACGCATTCTTACCATTGGGCCATCTCGGCTTTTCAATGATACATTCAATATAATCAAAAACAATAATCATGATGCAACAGCACTTGTACCCACACTGACCAAAAAGATGGACAAGATGGCCACTATGTCACTAGGCTCTTAGAACTTTTCGCGTAAAACAACTTGCGAATTTAATATACTTTGAATAAATAAGTATGAATTAAATGATAATGTGATACATTATATATAACAAATATACATAAAATGCGTTATATATTACGCATTATAATTGGCTCAGAGGCTACCATTACCTTAGAAGTTTCACACGTGTATAAAAAGTAAGTTTTTATCACAATAGCATGAGTTATATTCACGCAATAATACAAAATAACTTTTTGCCGCGACATCGTCTATATACATAGTAACAACTGATATAAAACATATATGAACTTCGTCATCCTTTTGTGCTGCCTGGGAAACACCCCCAGTTTTAAAAAATTAAAAAGTAATTAGTGATTTTAATACTATTAAGACTAAGATTTGAATTTAATGTCTAGTTCGAATCTATTAATATAAACTTACTTGTATAAGTAAATATATTTTGATTTAGTTATAAAATTTTATACATAAACACTTAAACTCGTTTTATTTCAAGGTGCTGTGTTGAAATATTAAAAAAAAAAATACGATATTAAAATTGAAAATTCACATATTCCATAATTCAAATATAAATTTACTTCCAAAAGTGAATACTAAAAATTTTAAATTACAATTGTAAATCGCTTAAGCTGGGCGTTGTCTGTCGGTAAGTGAGGCAACGGTTGTTTATATATATGTAGATAAAAATTCCTTTTTGCATGGTTGGGTAAGATGTTTTTATGAAAGTTTAACATTACGCACGACGCATTTTTCAACTATATCACACTCACATTGAACAATTAACATTTACTTATATTTCTACTTAACATTTCCTAGAATTAAGACACTACGTGTTATAATAAAATTTAATTTTACCACTTGCGATTTGACTGATCTTTAGCATTTCGCAATCCTTTATAGGAGTACATAACGTATTTAAATTTCTTAGAACTTTAAAAGTGCTATAAATAGGCTCTTATGAGCACTTTTAAAACGTCAGTTTCCAGGGTTAAATTTAATCTGTAGCTAACACCGGTTCGCAATGTACATTCTACCGAGAAGAACCGGGAAGAAACTCACTAGTTACTCTTTTTCACGATTAAAAATACATGTGATAATCATAATATAAAATTAAACTTTATGTATCCTGTATGAAAATATACGAATATTATCTCTAAGCTATTATATATATAATTTATGTAAGCTTTTTTTTATAAACACGATAAACGTTCAGGTTCTAACGTGCAACAAGCAGACAGATATAAACATGGCAAATTCAACAAGAGTAATATTGTTGTTGGTAGACTTTAACACAATAATTCACATATGAATCTTTATAATACTCAATTGTATAAACAATTAATTATTCTATTCACAATAAATATAATATTTCATCTCGAATGTATGTTGCATTGTTTTGAATATCTTGTGAATCTTCCACAATTTTTTTTGCCATACATAAATATTCATACAGTTTTATACTTTAAACGGAATCTTTTCAATATTCATTACGGTTGTGATTAATTGTTATATTGTATTTCAAGATAATTTACATTCCGAACACGTGGTACCTTCAAGTAGAACTAAAATTACTTATTCGAAATTTTATAAACAGCAACTCAACACACAGTACTTGTTAAAAATAATACAGTTTTGTCTTTGGTAGCAGATGCCTTCCATGATCTATGGACTAGTATTATACATGTACATGGCCGAGTGGTTAGAAAACATAAGTCGATGTTTGTTGGTTCAATCCTGAGCAAGTACTGATAAGTTTACACGTGCTTTATTTGTTACTAGCTACTTGTTACACGCTCCACAGCTGGGCTTAGACCGACACATACAGTTTTCATTACATTATTGCATGGCGGTGAATTACATACATTTGAATTTGCAGCACACGAAACCAGTGGTGTCCGGTTTTGAACATGTAATCTTTGATTAAAATCTGAGTGTTCTAATCACTGAGTTGGTCACAACCGGATCCAATCCCTAGGAATTGTAAAAAATATTACTATTTAAACACATTGTTAACGTATAACAGACAAACCCACGGACATTACCTAGTAGTATTATACAAGTAATGAAGCGATTGATTACAACACTCCGATTAGGCAAGGCGTGGCGGGAAATGGTTTGCGCATCGTTGTTACGAAACGCGCGTAGCGTAACACATCACCCATGAATGATTTGGTAGTATTATTATTTAACATTTTGAGTTTTATCATTATCAAATTACACTTTAATTAAGTTACTAAAATCACTTTTGAAAAGTTATTTGTAAATGTAAAGCTATCATCGTTTTGTATGTCGATACTGAAAAGAAAGACAAGAAACTTCATACTCTCTTAAGCGTATAACTTTGTCTGTTAGTTATCCTTTCACAGTTATAATTTTGGTATATACCAAAATTATAACTGTGTAAGCTTGAACCTCAAGAAACACCTGTCGAAAAACATGCAATGGGCGTAATCTAGTTAACAATAAGCAATTAAATTTTATATACCCTTCTTGTAAATTAACGAATACAAATCCCACACCTTATACAACACAATACAATACAAACATATTTTATTGCACGCTATTAAATAAAATATAATCTCATCGCTTAAATAGCGATCTCATCCAGATGACCTCGGGGTAGAGGACTTGAAGTTGAATAAAGCAGTGAGGAGATGAACCAGAGTCCACATAAATTAATTAATGTAAATATAACACAATTGTCATATATTTATATTTTTTCGAAAAATGCTACGTATAATCTTTATATAGTAAGTCGAATCGAGATGAGCCAGTTGGTAAAAAAGGTGTAATTTAACTAGAAATCGCGGTTTCAATACACGACGTATCTCTGATATCATATACTTAATTTGTTTTTATAATTCATCTCATGACCCGCGGCTTAGGATAAACGTCGTGAGGAAACCCGCATGTTACGTTAATTCCTGCCACATAACCAATGGTGAAGCTTATTTCACCTGGAGCAGCGTGAAATAAACTTCACCCCTTCACTTCCTAAGGATTCCTTCGCCCAGCAGTGGGACATTTCTTGGCAAGTAACGTATTGGAAAGTCTAACGTCAGGTCAGGTTACACGTATCGAAGTTCCTAACATGTTTAATTATACGTAATATTTCAATGACGACAATAATATTAGCAACTAAGTATGAGATTAATTATAAGTACAACTAATGTTTTTGTTTACAGCTCACTCGGAATCATATAACCCTAGGTCAGTATCTATATAAGATATATCTGTATATTGCATTCATTAAATACAGTAACCTAAGTATGTAACTGATTAATTACCCATTTGATATTATAATAATAATATCGTGGGACATTTTTCACACACGGTCATCTGATCCCAAATTAAGCTTGTACAAAGCTTGTGCTATGGAAACCAGACAACTTATATACTACATATACTACTTTCCTTTTGTAAATACATACTTATATAGATAATTACACCCAGACTCAGGACAAACATACATGTTCATGCACACAAATGTCTGTCCTGGGTGGGAATCGAACCCACAGCCTACGGCGTGAAAGGCAAGTATCTACCAACCACGCCAACCGGCTCGTCAAATATTGCATGGTCTGTATTCTTCATCAGAGTCAATTATACACTTTTTTCGTAATTCTAACTTTCCGTGGATCAAAATATTAATTTAAATATAACACAGTAAACAATTCATTAAGTGATCTGATTCGAAGGAAAACCTCGTGAGGAAACCTGCCTGATAATTATGTATGCCTGGAAAATGTGCCGGTAATTAACACAATGTTGCAGTTTTTTTTTCTCCGGTTCTTCTCAGGTCAGAGTATTTCTTTTCCGAACCGGTGGTAGTTTCTAATTTGACTATCAATAATTGAGTGTAATGCTTCTGAGTGGAATTTTTTTTTATCATTGATTAAATATTACAACAAAACTCAACAGCTGACATTTATATGTTTTACATAACCTAAAAATATACATGTATATTTTTATATTACACATTTTCAGCGTTTAATAAAAAAATACCTTTAATGTTATCCTAAAGACGCATATTTATTTATATATATATATATATATATATATATATATATATATATATATATACAGTAACAGTAACAGCCTGTTAATGTCCCACTGCTGGGCTAAGGCCTCCTCTCCCTTTTTTGAGGAGAAGGTTTGGAGCTTATTCCACCACGCTGCTCCAATCCTCACGATGTTTTCCTTCACCGAAAAGCACGAGATGAATTATAACAGATATTAAGCACATGAAAATTCAGAGGTGCTTGCCCGGGTTTGAACCCACGTTCATCGGTTAAGATTCACGCGTTCTTACCACTGGGCCATCTCGATATATATATATATATATATATATATATATATTATATATATATAAATATATATATATAAATATAAATATATATATATTTATAGATATATATATATATATATATATATATATATATATATATATATATATATATTTATATATATATTTATTTATTTCCATTGAATGAACATAGAGGACTCGTTGAAGTCTATATAATAAATTAACTTAAATTTCGCAAAAAATCCTTTTAACTACACTACGTAACGAAGATCTACTTTCAAGTATATATATCATAGTTTTGTTTTTGTTTGTTTGTTTTTTTTAAATATATGTATAGATATTTACATAGACTACAAATGGTTTAGACAAAACCGTAACATTTAACAATTACATTTATCTATTTAAAGTGTTAATTTCTTCTTTCTTTTCTTTAGCTTCTTTTTCAATCAAATATTTGATTAATTTACATACTAAATATTGAATATTAGATTATCTTTAAAAAAATATTTTTTTAAGAAAAAAGTTGCCAAAAACCAATTTCATATATCAGGTCGCTAAGTATATAGCCTTCACAATAACACATTTAAAATTAACACAATAATTATAATTCTATATGTATGATATATAAAAAGTGATTTCACAATACTAACAAAATATAAAGTACAATATAAGCATACGAATATAAAATTCCATTAGTGCTGTTTGTTCAACATGTGGAAATACAAATCCTAGATCCCGAATCCGACCCGTCGGTTCAACAACATATCTCCGAAAGGTTCAAAGTAAACAATTACGTTATCACCGTTCAGCGGTCGTCGACCCCGCGATTTGAACGAACCATTCAAACGATGTTATTTGCATACACAGCCTCCTGCGAAGACCGCTGCAGGGAAAAGGTCTTTTTCTTTTTTGAGAAGAAGTTTTGGAGCTTATTCCACCTCGCTGTTCTAAAGTCCGTTGGTAGATACACTATACTCACGATGTTTTTCATTATTAAAATTCAGTGGTACCTCCTCAGGCATGATCCCGCAACCTTCAGTTAAAATTCACGTGTTCAAGCCACTGGGCCATCGCGGTATTGATGAGTGTTGAGTTGAAAATTTTTAGAACCCTCGATCCTACATATTGGATTAAATCATTTGAATTCATTGTTCAATGTAAACAATAAGGATTGCTCGATCGGTCGTTGACCCGAGCTGATACCGTACCGCTCGCGTGATATGCCATTTGCATTTTTAATACGTATCGCAATTTGTAGCACTTGCATACCTATGACATTATTAGACGATATATGAAACATATTTGAATGCTTATGTGTTATGCCATAAGTACTGACATTATATCTGACTCTTAAAATGTCAAAAACTTATATATATATTTTAATATATAGGCTAGCGCTTGACTTTTATCACACCTGATGGAAAGTGAGATACAGTCTAAGGTGGAGCGCGCTTGCCTATACAGTATAGTCTATACTTGGTAGAGCATATATGCTAACGCCAAACAGCAATATTTAGTATCGTTATGTTTCGAATTGAAGTGTGTGTGACTCAGTGTAAATACAAACACAAGGTACAAAACATCTTAAGTTACCAAGGTTGGTAGCGCATTGGCGATGTAAGAGATTTTTAATATTTCTAATAGTACCAATAACTATGGGCAGTTGTGACCACAACATTGGCGCATATCAGTACAGTAACAGTAACAGCCTGTTAATGTCCCACTGCTGGGCTAAGGCCTCCTCTCCCTTTTGAGGAGAAGGTTTGGAGCTTATTCCACCACGCTGCTCCAATGCGGGTTGGTAGAATACACATGTGGCATAATTTCAATGAAATTAGACACATGCAGGTTTCCTCAAGATGTTTTCCTTCACCGTCAAGCACGAGATGAATTATAAACACAAATTAAGCACATGAAAATTCAGTGGTGCTTGCCCGGGTTTGAACCCACGGTCATCGGTTAAGATTCACGCGTTCTAACCACTAGGCCATCTCGGCTTCTAATGGCGCATATCGCTCACTGATATTTCACTTCGTGCTATGTAGTGAGATCCGAGTTTGTTCATACAGAATAGCTCTAAAGTTCTTAAACAAACAATACACATTACTATAGTTTATGTATATATAGTATAGTGTAGTTTTAGTAGAAATAGTGACACTGGAAAACATTCGGGATGATTTTTGGCTAACAGGCGTGGTTTCCTTTTCTCTTGGACGGTATCCAGGATGCATTAGCCTGGCTATTAATAACTTATTTATTGTTAACTTATCAATGTTTCTATATACATATATAAAACTCGTATCAAATGATTTCACACCTGTTTACTAGATAAGAAGAGATACGCGTCATATTTTTAAGAAGGATATTTCTAGTCGCATTCGGTAATCCTGATAGAACGGTCGTTGACACCGTGACCGTACTATTACCAAACAGCGCTCGCGTGCGTCACCATTTGCATATTTAATGCGAACCTCACCACATACTAACATCTACTTGTAAAACTAAATGGTCATTTATAGGACCTGACGAAAATATCTTAGAATATCTTCGTATCACATAAATTAGTAAATAGATTTTTCTCAATATAATAATCGAATTTAGATTAAAATATAGAATTATATTTCACGAAAACGTCTTCAACTACAAGGAGACATAATCATTTTTTATTCGTTTCGGGAAGGCTGTCTGTCAGCCAAATGGACTGTCGTCTCCTAGTGGTAATGGTCACCTATCTCTATTCACGTTGGTCCTGTATCGTAATCATAATCTAATACTCACACCTTCAATGAGCCACCACAATAAAATAACTGAAGTTCGCAAAAATTAAATTTAGGTCTCGGCTTGTCAAATCTAATTTAGATTATATTGTTTGTCGAAAATTTATATTTAAACCAATTGTAATTACATCAAACTAGGCAATAGTAATTTCTTACAAATTAAATGTAAAAAATAGTATTTTTTACTTTCTATTTTTTCGATTTCGTATTAGGGCGTGACATGCAAAAACGAGAAAATTCGACCTAGAAAATTGTCTTTCAATAACGAATAGTATTGCATCAGTCATATTAGCAATAAGGTTGTTATCAACTTATCAATATTTTGGCCCACATTCATCAATACCCAATCAATCGCGTGATTAATATTTATTTACGTCAGCAAACGTAAGCAAAACTTACAATAAAACGCGGTCATTGTACTCTTGAAGGTTAAGTGATAATTATACAATAATTATTTAACAGCTAACCATAATTGAAAAGACAAAGGATTAATCTATTAGTTATCCAAATATATCAGGATAATATTTGCTTAAAATATTTACTTAAGCCGTACGATGGTTGCGCCGGCGCTGATATTGACGCATTAAATAAACTTACGATTTGATAGTTACCTACGCAATATAATAAAAAAATAAGCACTTGTTAAGTAGTACACGCGATTCAACTATTTGTATCACGAGCGTTTAGTTACATATAGAAATGTTGCCCACAAATTTGACCTTGAAATACTTTCGCCGTAGTCAAAGAGGTATTCGCATAACAAATCTGATTATATTTTTTACCCTCACACATGTGCAAAGAAGTAATTATATCTTATACGTAATACAATAAAAACCTTATTTAGTGATGCACAGTTTTCTATACTTTTTTTATCAATAAACATGCCTCTACAAACTTGTCGTCTTTTATGTACCTTTCCTATTTTTTTATTGGTTTTATTTTAACATGCTAGAATGTTTAATTTCCAGGCAGTATCACACTCAATATTTGAACGACAAAGATGAGTAATTCTACTCAACTCTCTAAGTTAGAGGGATAACATTGTTTGCCGACGACATGGTCTGGATTGTAAGGGACGGTAGCGTATGATGGCATGACAGTCAGGTTTATTGTTGCAGTCTCAACGGACATAGCATCCGAGAAATATGTTTGAAGTCAACACCGTAATTTCACGGCCGTTAGTAGAGAAGTGGGCAGCGTGAGTATGCAAACAAACACCACTTTACCTGCGAAACACTACCAACAAAATAAATTTGGGCTGTTAATATGACAGCGTAAGTTAAGTAAGGAAACGTAATATTAGGAACTACTTTCCCTGACAACGTGTTTTCAAAATTTGATAGGTTGAATAGTTAAAACGTGAAAGCGTAACCAACAAATAAACAATTTTCGCATTTATAATATTAGTAAGGATGACCAATGAAAGAGCCAAATATAAATAAAACATGTAATTTTTATAGTAAGATTAACTATGTGTGCTTGTTGTGCGTATAATTTATCTCATATTTAGTGGTCCGAGTGGCGGGCCTCGTCGTGAAACAGCATAGTGTAACGAACAAACACCTTCACAGAAGACACGTTTTGCATGAGAATGAAATGAAAATTCACGGGTAAATTCTGTTACTACGTTTTTTTGTTATTTTAAGTGTTGTCATATAGCTGTTTCTTTTCTGCGATCAATAGAGAAGCGTGCTTTGATGTATGTATAATACCTACTTTTGTATGAGATTGCAATGTCTTAATTAGTGTTATGATAAAATTGCCTAGAGATATCGAATGACATTTAATATCACACTATACTTAGAAACGACTTTTAACCGTACTATCTATATCAAGTAATAAATAGGTCGAAAGATTAAATTTAAATCTAAATATCAGGTTAAAATTGCTTAGCAATTTAATAGGATATGCCTTATTGTAATGTTATTAAATTTGAAAAATCAATTCGAGTTCATTCGACCTACATTCGTACTTTTTTAGATTACCTTAATCTGAAAACTCATTCTTGGATTTGCTATAACAGTTGTTTTAAGTACATTTTTGAACATTATATTTAAAAAATATATAACTCAAACTTGTATATGCTATAAAAAATGTTTAATCGTTTTCAAATATCTCAATCCATTTTCAAGATACACTTTCTTTTAAAAACTTGTATAAGAAAATCACTGGAAGTGCCAATAAGATATAACACAACATGCTTAAGAATGGAACCAAGCCTGAGTCTACACGAAATCTAAAGAGTAAAACTAGGTATAATCTAAAGTGCTATGTTCAGGGTATACAAAACGAGCTGTGTCGGACTGTGTAAACGTTTGCGCAACTTACACAAACATTTGAACTTTCGAGTTTAACACGTGACGCTTGGTACGGATTATGAAGCGTAAGTTGGTGGTCTGGGAACACAAAAAAAAAATCATTAGCAATAAATATTAATAAAATCACTACTTTATAATGATCGTAAAAAAATCTCAGAGTTTTCTTACGCGAAAATAATGGATTGCAAATATTGCGTTCATTAAAATAAAAAAGTATGTTTATGCATATGAGTGTTTACGATACGACAGTTACAAGTAGGTAGATAAAAACCGTCCTAGATTTGTTAATTACAGACTACATTGCATACAAGATATAAAACATCTCAGTGCTCAAAATCGTTATTTCCGAGTCTGATTCCTTCTAAGCAAATTATTATAACACAAATAAAGAATCGGATCGATTGTTTTCGTGCTATACAAAAAAAAAAATTAAGTGTCTGTCTGTGATTTGAAAATAACTGCCTCTTCTTAAGGAAATTTCGCAATTTGGAGTTATCAGCCAATTTAATAATTTTAATATTTTATGTGAATAATCAAATAGGTATTTGTATGTTAAAATGGCAGATTTTGAAGGATTTTCTTTACAAGCTGAATTCCATGCGGACTTAGCTAGTTTAAACTACCTGTGTATGTTATGTCTCGGACTTCTTTTGAGAGGAAGGTCTGGAGCGTATTCCACCACACTGCTCCAATAAGGACTTCTTATTTATTAATAGCTAATGATTGACATGCGATGCAAAATAGTTCGTAAACAATTATTAGATACGAGTCGTACGCCATCTTTTTTATTAATATATATAATATTCTAGAAACCTTCAGACAAGTACCAACAACAACTGTACAGAGTTTCAACCCAATCGAATGAATAATAAAGGAACGTATAAGAGAAAAACAAAGAAATATACATTCATAAACTTAGCATATTGCTTGAAAAAACTTATCATGTAGAGTTACAATTTTACGCTATTGACAAACGGTATAAGTATTCGTGATATACTTGATAGCGGAATGACGTAATTGTTTTTAAGCAACAGAAACGCATTTTAAGTTAAGGACATTTCCATGTGAAGTCTTAACTGGTACTCATGTACCAGCTAGTATCCATAAAAAACTAAACGCATATCTATTATCACTGTAGCAAAACAAAATACACGAACACACAAATTTGTAATGAAAAACATATTTTATTTGTGACATGATAAAATGTTGCCAATATCCCAAAACATATTAAAAGTTTATATAAGTGTTATATACCAGAAAAGCACTAACTCCGTATAAGTGATGTACGTCAAGTGTCGTCTCGCCTCCAACTACTAAGTCTGTTAGAAAGTATAAAACGCAATGTGTCGGTCGGTGCGTGCATGCGTCATGAATAGAAATCGCTTGCTTCTTTATATGGGTGTGGTGTATTTGATAGAGGACGAACTTTGATATATTTAATTTTTTTTAGGTGATGGTAACGTTGTCAACGTGTCAATGAATCAAAGATACTATTTAATCTGTGCCTTTAATTACACCGGCTCAGTCATCATTCAAAGTGGAACAGAGAAATATTGAGTATATTTCGTGATATGAGTTGGTGGTACTTAGACGAGACTGCACAAACCCATACCACAGGGTATGTTGAATTATATATTAATTGTAATTATATTATTGTACATTTGGTCCTTGTGTAATTATCGAAATTAAACTCCCACAGTTTTAAGGTTTATTGGTTTAGTAATGGTATAATTATACAAATTTCGCATAATAAAAATCTTATCTTAATAAAAATCCGACATCGGTTATACTTAATACATATCTCGCGAGAAAACTTTAAAGTTAAACCTACACCGCTAAAAAGCAACGTCATAATTTAACTTCAAAACCTTAACAAGATAGAACTTTCACCAGGAGCGGTATATAAACAGGATGTTATATCAATTATATTAGTAAATACATCATTTCAATTAATAATGTTTCACACTTACCTGGTTTCAAGACCCTTGGGGTCGGAAAGATATACATGTGTAGTTACATAACACGACTAGACGAACAAACACGTATATGGCTTTCTATACAAACATTTATACAAATATTTAATAACAGCAGGGATCGAACCCCGATTTTTGCAAAATTCAGTTACATTGTAAAGTAACAGCCTGTAAATGTCCCACTGCTGGGCTAAGACCTCCTCTCCCTTTTTGAGAAAAAAGTTTGGAGCTTATTCCACCACGCTGCTCCAATACGGATTGGTGGAAAACACATGTGGTAGAATTTCGATGAAATTAGAGACATGCGGGTTTCCTCACGACCTTTTCCTTCGCCGAAAAGCACGAGATGAATTATAAACAAAAATTAAGCACATGAAAGTTCAGAGGTGCTTGCCCGGGCTTGGACCCACTTTCATCGGTTAAGATTCACGCGTTCTTACCACTGGGCCATCTCGGCCTATCAGTTACATTGACTACTGCTGTTTCGGTTATTCCTTTCGGTAGTTAAACGTTAACAAAACGTAAATTTGTCCGTGTTACTGGTTTAAAATTTAATTACATGTAATTTAACTAAACATTTTTTTAATAGTTAGGTTAATTATTGCCCACAAACGCATACAAAAGTCTATCTAAATTTAATATTTTCTTCTAAAACATTTAAATATATAGATGCAAAATGTTACGCCTTACTTAATAATTTTATTTGATTATATACAGCTCAAGGGTTTTACAAATGGTTTGTCTTCTTAATTCTAGCAATATTATTAGAATATAATATCGGATATCTATTTTTTATCAAAATAAACTAAAAACATGTTCCCTTTTATCACTCGGACCAACCTGATATGTTCATGTAGGGACAGTTTTCCTCCAGCCGCGTAATAGGACGGTAATAGCGGTTCGATGAGGCAAGGCATCCACTCCTGATCCTTGAACCGATCTAAATATATCTAGTAAATTTCGTACTTTGCATTTTAGGGACGAACGTGTCACGTCAATACACGGTAAGGAAAAATAAAGGAAAACTTTAGTTATCACGCAAGTATCATATGTTTTAAAATATATAATAAAATGTATAGTTCTTTAGTGTATGTTATCAAGAATTGTATTGAATATTACCTTGATATATTTTAAGGCAGGCCTTAAAATATATCAAGGTAATATTCATTACAAGAAGCCGAGATGGCCTAGTGGTAAGAACGCGTGAATCTTAACCGATGATCGTGGGTTCAAACCCGGGCAAGCACCACTGAATTCTCATGTGCTTAATTTGTGTTTATAATTCATCTCGTGCTTAACGGTGAAGGAAAACATCGTGAGGAAACCTGCATGTGTCTAATTTCATTGAAATTCTGCCACATGTGTATTCTACCAACCCGCATTGGAGCAGCGTGGTGGAATAAGCTCCAAACCTTCTCCTTAAAAGGGAGAGGAGGCCTTAGCCCAGCAGTGGGACATTAACAGGCTGTTACTATATTTTAAGGTATTCCCAATATGACTCATGATAAATGTAAAAAGTAAATAAACAAACCCGATGTTTGTGTTTGTGTGTTTTTATTACACACATCTAAATGATAAATAACTTCTACTCATAAATAAATATTAAATATTGATCGTAAAGATGTAATTTAAAATATTCTGTAATAACAATTAAAATAAAAGGTACTCATTTTATTTTAAGGGTTATAATAACTATTCTATTATTCATTGAAATAATTTATATCTACATATGTTCAATTCGTTCAAGATCGTCTTCGAGGCATATCTATTTATTAAATAATAATACATAAACATCGAAGTTTTTCATTAATTTCTTAGTGTTCATTGTGATGACAGGGTGATGACAATGATAATTCCATCACTCGAGAGGTGTTATGAAGAACAAACAAATTTGAACACTCACAGTACAACTTTCGCTAGCATATACATATATAAATTCTTATGTTTTCCTTGTCGGACAATGAAGACACGTGTCATATTCCTTCGTTTAGATGTATATTCCGTTATAAATCCATTAATTTCGGGCCCACACAAACATTCCAATTAGTGAGCGGGACTCAACTCGTAAATAGGTTATTGAACTCAATTTCAAGTAGGTATTCCTATGTATACTATTATATGAAGTTGTATTTGTACTAAAACTAATGTATCGATTTTGACGTGTTTGCGAGAATTTAAATTGAAATTAGTATAAACAAGACGCGAGTAAATATCAAAGATGAAATTTCAGTACAAGTATTCCCATTTAATTAAATAATTTTAATTATATAACAAAGTACCTGTAATTTGTTTACATCTCATAAAATAAGTTTCTACTTAAATATTTATTTAATTACGTTCATTTGACGTTTAATTACAATAATTGCGATGTATGTTTATTTATATAGGTTAGTTTGGTTTATATCATTTTTTGTTATAATGGCAAATGGTGTATCACATCGTAAGCGTATCTATTTAAGTTATTAATTTTGAGTGTTTAGTGATAAGTTGGCGATGTAACTATCTCAATAAATAAATAAATATTTTGTAAGTATTCATTATACACTAATACATAAGTATACATAGACGTTACATGGTAGAAATTTAATATATATTTTTAAACAAAACATCAAATAAGATAAATATTAAGATATGACAAAAAACAGCTTTATTTTATATAAAAATAAAAAACACGCATTGTTGTCAAGATCACGAATTCCTTGACAACAGCTATTTCGGCCATTATTAGATAAGAGCGTGACTACATACCAAGATATACATATCAAGATGATATACATATCAAGATGTCTTCTCGGCTCCAGCCTAGATGCTGTTTTTACAAGCTTTTATTTAACTTCACCTGTTGGTATGTCTGAGTGAAATTTTGCAGCTGAATTGTAAAAATGTTCCCAGAAACTCATTGAGCTGGAGTGATCACTTTAGGTGTTCTAAAGTTTAAAATTGGACAATATATAAATTTAAATCGAATGTTATGTTTTTAATACGCGTTTTATTTCTTGCCGATTCTTCTTTGTAGAATCTACATTGCGAACCGGTGGTAACGTCACATTTTATATAATCTTGTGAAACGATGATATACAATTCAAGAATTGTATATCATCCCAAAGTACTTGAGAGCTGGTGACAATACAATCTAATTAAAAAATATATCGTACTTCAATTTGTCGTAACGATTTAAAACATTGTAAGCATGTATTAGTCGGATTTTAAAACAATAATTTGATTATGTAGGCTGAAGGGACAGGGATATGTATTAACAAAAAAAAATAATATTATATGTAGTATATCAGTTGTCTGGTTTCAATAGTACAAGCTTAATTTGGGATCAGACGGCCGTGTGTGAAAAATGACCCAGGATATTATTATTATAATAATATAAATTATTAATATTTTTATCGAAATAAAAAGGATTAAAGAGGATAATACATAAGAACTCCATCTAAATACACGCAAAGCCTTAAGTGCAAGTAGATTCTGTTCCAGCACCACGCTTTGTTCTTGTAAATTACAATGTCGCTTCTAAATTCGGATACGAAACTCCTAATCCGTTTAAAACCTGGCTCTTAAAACCTCAAGTTATATTGAAGTGAAATATTAATTACAAGATCCTAAATATAATTAGTTACTGTAACGTAATAGCCCGGAAACCACCTACAGCTGAACAAAGGTTATCTTTTGAGAGGAAAGTTTGAGATTCCACCATCCTGCTCCAATGTGGGTTGATGGATACACAACAAATAGATGGACACTTACGGCTTTATATATATATATACATATATAAAAGAATTTATTTCTTGCGAATGTTTCAAATGATGGGTAATAGAATTAGTTGCTTAAATTTCACGTTTGAAGTGAACAGTAAATTTCGAAATACAAAGAGCGGTATTCCGTTTATAAGAATTTACTTAAGCCCAGACCCAAAGATACCATGTAAGCGAAATTAATTTTCTCTAATCGGATTACACTTGTAACTTGAATCACATTTGATTCTTTTTTTCGATTCCCTTCGTCCCAATCCGAAGATCGAAAGCGACATATCATACGAAGCTATTTTATTTTCCTTATAACCGTTATTACTTTTTCATCGGAAATTAACTGCGGTTACATTTGTGACGTGGATTTCCAAAGATCACATGCTTGAATCTTCTTAGTTCCCACGATTATTTAATATAGAATCAAGACACTTACTTATTGATTGTCTAAGCAAAAATTATTATGTAATAAAAAAACTAGGTCAAGAAATTACCGTGACCTGAGAAGAACCGGCCAAAGAAACTCAATAGATTTTTTATTGTCAGAATTTGTAACTGTTTTTAAATTTTAAATAAAACAAAGACATAGCCAGGAGGCGACGGTTTCATTTCCAAGGTGGTCTATCAGGCTTTTAACTATAATTAAAGATCAATCGGAAAAGTTCAATTAAAATATTAATTTAATTTAAAAATAACTACTCCGAAAACGTAATATTACCAAAACATAAACTAACATACTATATTCTTTACACATAACAATATCATCCGTAAACTCACTTTTATAATAATCTTTTGCATACAGAGGCATTTTGACGCTTTCTGGCATGTTGTTTTAGAACCGTATTTCTTGCCCCACAAAAGAATTCCTGGCTTTATATGCAGTCGAGTAACAGGAGTAATTAGTTTGTGTTTGTTCAACCGATGTTATTGAGATCACGTTATCTCAGAAAATCATTAATATTTTTTCAACATTGCAGAATATATATAGAGATGCAGGTTAATATATGTTTATAATTCATCTAGAGCTCGTGGATTAAGGAATTCATAGTCATATACAACATGTGAAAAATGTAATTCTACCACGTGAATATCCATTGCAGTGGATCAGCGCAGTGGGATCACCTACACTTCTTTTCAAATAGCAGGATAGAGGAGGTATCTAAAATAAAGACATTTATATAACAGAGTGAATTACTTTTGTAACACGTGATATGTACATAAATAATTATTGATCCTTAAGCTATTTAAATAATGCAAAAAAAAAATGACAATATTTTTTCCATAAAAAATCATTTCAACAGGTATTATATAATAAATCAGTGGGTAATTTGCGTTTAACGTCATTTAAATTTAATATTATTAGCACTAAATCAGGCTAAGTTTAAAAAAAAGGTCATTGAACCGCATGTACAAGGTAACGCCTACGAGAGCGATGGTACTATATATTTTGTTATTCACGCTTATCATTATATTTCACAATCCAATGATTAAGGTAAGGTTGCTTAAGATATTTTGGACTAAAATAATGACTTCTAAACGTTTACTCACACAATGGAAGTTCTTATATTATTTTACAAGCTATTATTTAAATATTTTATAAAAATGTATATATATATAAAGTATAAGTAAAGAAAATTATCATCATCAACCCTTCGTCGTCCATTGCTGGACATCTCCAGCTCTGTCTTCATCCATCAAAGAAAATCTACAACCTGTAAATGTTCCACTGCTTTGCTAAGACCTCTCCTCTCGAGGAGAAATTTTACTCCTTATCCCAACACGTTGCTCCAATGCGGGTTGGTAGATAAGCATATGGCAGTTCTTCATGCAACACAAAGGTTACTTCATGTTTTCTTTCAACGCCGAGACAAAAAATATAAACAAAAATTACACATGAAAATATTTCGTGCTTTGAATTTGAATCTACAACATCCATCGGTAAACATTCATGTGTGCTGATGACTTTATGTAAATGATAAAATTTATATTTGTTTGTTTATTTCTAATTTAACCATAGTATTCCGATTGTCAATGGATGCGACTAGCACAGGACCGGGAGACCTGGCACGCCTGTGAGGAGGCCTATGTCCAGCAGTGGATTAATGTGGACTGAATATGATGATGATGATTCCGATTGTCAATATAATTATTTTAAGAAGAAAATATATAAGCGTTAAATTTGAACAATAGTAGATCTCTTTACATTAAAATAACCTAGTATTATTTATTTCTTATATATGTTTTAGCACGGTTTTTTTCTGTCAGTATGTCATGAGACAGATCCAACACGTGTTCGTTGATAATGCGGGTATATTTATGCTCAAAAAATTGCAAACTTTAGACATATATGTATATGTAGAACACGATTTAAAAAAATAAAACTGTCTTCCAGCCTAAGATAAGTTTTATAGCAGCAATATTTTGTCTCGGATTTATAAAAATATCACCTACATTTAAATAAAAAAAAACCTGTGTCCCAATGCTGGCCAAGACTCTTTTCGTTTGGATATTATATCAATGTGCTTTAGTAGATACATAGAATTTCATTCGACACAAGCAAATAAACACAAATAAAAACTCATTATTGATAGACCGGTTACGAACTCCTTCGGTTAAGATCCACGTTTTAAAACCATTGTGCCACCTCGCCTCAGGCCATTTCTGATTAGAGGTTTAAAATTGTTTTTGTATTTTTATTACTACGTTTGTATGTTTGTTAGTTTTTTATATTTATTAGTTTACCGTACCATATATTATATATATTTTGTGTAATATATACTATATATAATATACAAAACATTGAAATATTTTGACCTATTTCTATGCAAATTACATCAACAGACTGCATTGCAAATATTTCTTATTTATATAAAACTGCGTAGACGTAATATGTACTATTTAGAGCTTCGTTACGCAATGCGCACGCGCACCGCGATCGCCATTAGACAGCACGACGACCACGAAGGCCGGCACGTGCACACGTACAATAAAGTGGAATAATTAATAACCAAAATGCACTCTATAGTTGATCTTATTGCTTTCACGTAGGGAATAAAATCGCGTGATTGTATCTAACCTCTTACTAGTGGTTCTTGATTACAAACTTCAATTGTCCAACGAAATCCATTCAATTTAGTGGCCTTTGCTCCTATTTTGAGGTACGGACAGTTGAAATAGCGTGTATGTATGGAACTGCAACTTAATATGTGGTATATGTGGAATTATTTATCTATAATAATTGTTTCCACATACCTACACTTTAAATTTGTATTTAGATTGAACTACTTAATTATGTTGTTCATCATTTGAAACCGAGTTATAAATACGATAAATTTCAAAATAACATTACTTTGATTACTTTTTCGTCATACAATTCATAAACGAAATTAATCACTAACTCATTCGCCCTAAGATCTAAATTCCCATGACATAAGACAAGATAACAGAGAATCGTGTACCGCGTGGTATATTCACTGTTCGTGGTCATTTGGTGATATTTTTCCATCGTGTGCTGGGATTGTTTACGTGTTACGTGTTTACTACGTGATAATGACAACCTGTGATGTGTGTCGATGTTTACGTTGCGTTTATGTCATGGAATCGTGACCGTATACATTTAAAAAAAATACAAACGTACATATCTAAACATAAAGGGATGGATGAGCTGGGCACATAAATCTGTTTCTATTATTGTAGGAAACGTGGATATTATTATATATTCCATTTATATTTCATCATAAACATTGGCTCCATTCTTATAATCTTTTTTTTTCATGGCAATTTTTATTGACGAAATTCTTTAAGTCTGTAAATATACCTTGAATTTCAGTTCTAGATTATTACTTACCGTGAAAGGCACAGGCTATTTACAACTGCTTAGTAAATAGACAAATCTTACTAATCATAATAGCATATCTGACATAAATCCGAAGCGCTTTAAGCGCTGTGTAAAGCAACATCTAGTTTATGGTAAAGTTTTGTTTTGACGTAACAACTATATCATTTATATTAAATATAAATATTTATATATAAAACAGATACGCGGAAAAAATCAAGACACACAGACACAAACAACAACCAGAATAGTTGTGCTGATTGAACACTTTAGCGAAGCAATAATACTTTGTTGAGAAAGCCAGTGCTATTGCAGGCACGATAACATGCTAGTAACCGAGATAATTGCAGCGTATTGCCAATGCCAGGACGTTTCCAAATGACACGAGTATGAGCATCGCCGCACACTTATTGCTAATAATGCAAAAATGACCATCTGCTTTCCTATCGTATAAAAATAAACAAAATTTTAACTCTTAAGAATGTAATTCGACTACGGACTCAATGTTTACAATATGGCAACTATACATTAAACAGTTAGCCGCAGCTGTATTTCTGAAAACAGATATATATCAGCAATAAAAAGCATAGTCATAATCGTACGTGATATTATTAACATTAAAGTAACCTACAGTTTTATCACAGCTTATCAATACAAAACGAAATCTCGTGTCATTGACCGATTTTATCAGTTCATTTGGTAGAACAATAAAAGATACCCTGCGAAATATTATTCAACGTTATAATATCAATGCGTTACGTAAAACAACAGTGCCATTCTGTAAGATCCCACTATATATCTCATTCGTGAAATGTTGTAAATCGACTAACGGTGATACGCCATTTTGATGTTCGTGTCATTTAAATCATATAATTATTATGGTCGATGTCGCATATCACTTTCTGAAGTTTCTCGATTTTATTCCGCGGTGTGTTTCGATTTTGTTCTTACAGTATAGCTCTACTGACTCCACGTTCCGGCTTCCAAATGAAATGTAGAATATGTCACTATTTATCAATTTTATCTACACACTATTGACACTTTTGGAATATATTCGTTTTAGAGCAGTGTTATTTTATTTTAAATGGCCGACGTCGATGGCGGCGATTGTTTTGACTAGTGATTTAGGACGATTTGACAAACTTCCGAAGTAGAAAGAATTATACGAGTTTTTGAATTTCTTTGCCCATAAAAATTATAAATTTTGATTTATTGCAATATAATTATAATTTTCCTTTCAAACGTGAGTTCGTAGAACGAAAGCAATAACATCGAGTAACATCGTTGACATTTAACCCTAAAACAATTAATTTGGAAAGCAGTAAAATGACAGACAGGGTTTCGGTCCTATTTTCCATGGCACTTTACGAATGTCTGGAACGAATGCAAATGTTTTGATAGTCGCGTCAAAAAAGGAGATGAGCCATTGACGAGTCCCATTATTCAAGGCAACCTAATTGAATTAAACTCCACAGCGAGCATCGCAACCCCTTAGTTTGATTGCTTCCATATAAATTCATTCCCTGTAATTCGTATTCAGCTAAATGAATTTCATGTCCGGCGGCACCCGACCGCAGGACACCCGAACTTTATAAATTATTATTGAGTGAACAACAACCCACAAATACGAACTACACCAAACGTTCCAATTGAATTGTAAAAGTTCCAATGCTATGGACAACCTCAATATACGGTATTTGTATATTTGCGTCCGACCCTTTCCGTGCTCGAGCATGTTTTTGACCGCTGATGACAATCGAAAATAAATCTCCTTAAATTATTCAGTCCTGGGTATAATTAAACAAAGGCCTGTAGTAATTTGAACTTAAAATCATACAAACACGGCGGCCGCAATTAATCGCGGGACCCGCACATCATAACATTTTCATAGCTCACATTACTCGAAACATTTCGCTTCTCGCTGCCGCGCAATTTGTAGCCATTTGCGCGCAAGGAGCAGAATTGCTCGACAGCCTGGCGACCTCCGACTGTCACCCTTTGCAACAGTCAAGGAAAGATATCCATAGCGTCACAAGTAATTAAGAAGCGAGCCACGCTTTGTGCCGACAGTCCCTCGGGACAACTCGGGGAGAGGTTCCCCGCTTACATAATTTCTCCTAACTGCATAATCGATAACAGCGTGTCGCTCTCGTCTCGTCTAGACGTTGACACCGTAATTCAGTCTTCTGCATCGGATTGCGTTTCAAGAGGCTCGCGGCCGACGCAACGCTTGTTGCCTATCCGCCCTCGAGGAGCGCTCGAGTGTTTTCAGCGTCTCGTCTCCGAGCGTCACACACACTGCCATCTCGACTTTTGTGAGCGTCCTCTGTAATCAACCGAGCGTGAACGAATCTCTTACAGATATTTCCAATTGGAACGCAAAAGTTCAGTCGTCCGTGATCCGTTCCGTGGCAGCGTCGAGCGTTTAATTGACAATGAATGTGACAGTGTAAGCACGAGAGGGGGTTGCCAGTCGGGAGCCAAACGGATTGCATCTCCGTTAATGGGGTCAACGAAATTGAGAAAAGTGAAACGGTGGAGTGGGCCGGGCGGGCATTTATTACAGGCCCGACCTGACCGACGACCCTCATCCGCTACGATTCGGACATGTCGATACGGGGGAAGAGACGAGGCGCATTCTAAATGACCGGTGAATAGAGAGAGCACTAGATCGGTCTATCAATCGACGACGGACATTTCCTCCCTATCCTCAAATCGGACTCGTAAGCCCGGAATTAATACGGATATTTGTAATCTCGTATGTGTTTGTCGTGCAATCCGAAATGTCTTATAAATATACAGTTTATACTATTTATGAATCTCGCTACTAACCGCAAATCTGAGCCGTTGTTACGGTCGTGAACGCTTCATTTATAAGAACGATAAATAATTAATTAGCCGTGCCGAGCCTCCCGGGGGGACGTCGCTCGTTCAGTTTACCCACATCAAGCCTGTGACATTTTAATTGCCTTTTAAACGCACAACTAAGCGAACGTGCCTTTGTATAAGTTGAATGCGTGCTAAATATGAGCACGATAAAGGAGATAGGGTAATTATTTCCGCCTTCAATACTCGCATTCGTATGCACGAAGCAACAAAGACGCCGTCTGTTACGGAGTAAATAGCCGGCGGTCGCGTTTCCTTGCAACGTAAATCAGCGCATCCAATCACGACGCGAGCCCGGGCGGTGCCAGCGCTCCGGATAGGAACTTGGAAGTCAGTTGCCACTATTGAATTATACGAGCTGCAGCCGGGATGTCATACGCCAAAGTTTAATCTCTCAGAGCGGCTTATTATTCAAATAGTCGACAAGTCTCCTCGGTCATCTTACAGTCACGTATGTCGTGGCACGTCCCAGGGCCGAGCTCCATCGCCGGCGCTCCTCCGAAAACTTTGTGACACAGATGTTTGCACACAAACGTTTAAATACGCGGAGATAATTCAGGAACATTTCTCGAGCGAAGAAAATGGATTTGATGGAGGTTAAAATCATTGGACTATCAAAGTAGACATCAATTTATTGCCAGCGAATAAAGTCGGAGTGAAATTCAAAATGAAGAAGTTGTCGCGACGAAATCGTTAGGAGGGCGAGGGAGGGCGAATCTAACTCTTTCTACAGATCCGACCCCAACGAGCGTTAATTAAGCGAAAATCGAAACGTCAAAGCTCGACTCGGCTTTATGCAAATTCGGCAAAATTGACTTTCGTGTCGACAGAGTTAATTTTTTAACCGCTTTCGAGGCGATTGTTTGAATAGGGTAATTAGGAGGCTAGAGTCACGTGGCGCGAAACTTTCTAGAAGCACTCAACTTGACTCGAGTAAACTTGCGTCTATATCATTTGCGTTTACGTTTAAAACTGTTTATGGTAATAACAGTTTTCTACTCGTTTGCTGCGTACATTACGCATGTAAAACTGGGTGATTCAAATTTAAACTTACATTTAACTGCTTTTTAAGATATTTATAGGCTTAAAATTGAAAATATGAAATATCGAAACCCAGGTATTCCGTATATTAGACACTAGTTCATACTTTTGATAATACTTCGTTACATTTATATATTTCTAACCAATTATTATTCATGTACTTGTTACTTTATAAATAAAAGTGGATAACGTACAATAATCTCCATCATCTCTATATAATCATATCGTATAACTGTAACTAAAATATAAAAATACAAAACAGCGCTCATGATAAAATATATAAATCCCAAAAAACCGAGGCCTTAAAAAGCGTTAAAGCCTACAAATCGTGTTTGGTTAGACGTGTGTTGTCGGGTGGTAACCACGCAAAAGGACGGTACCGCTGCGTACCGTTAGAACGAACTGTAACCGCAGCCCTGGACAAATAAACTGACTTACTACATTATAATATATTAAATCTACTTCATTTATATCCCGTCTAACGTTATTGCTATTTAACGTTGAATTTCTAAACGTTATAAAATTAGAATAACAAAATACCTAACATTAAAAATATACGTTGACGAATTAATCATTTTTGTTACTAACTTTATTACTATTAATTTATATAAGAAATACTTATGTCGTTTATACATATGTCAGAAGATATTTTAAGTTACTAATAATAATTAAATGTTTAGTAGTTATGGTCTTGCAGATTCAAATCTGTTACTTAATTTTCATTTGCTTAACTTATCGTTATATATAACTCATCTTGTAATCGATGACCAAATAAAACTTCGATAGAAAACCTGCATTCGCATGTTGGATCATTCTGTCACATGTAAACCCAACAATCACGTGTACAATAGCTTGGTGAGATAAGGTTCAAACTTTCACCTTAAATGAAGACTTTCTATGTCCAAGAATGACATTAATGAGTTATTTAGTACTTTAGCTAACTAATTACCGCGAGAGTAAAAGAAAATGTACAAAATACCAACGAAATGAAAATTTCAAAGAGTTTCATTACATTAATAAATAACAACAAAAACAAAACAACTAACGTTAACATACAGCGAAATGTTCATTAAATTAATATAAATTGAGATATATATTTAATTAGATCGCGTGGCGTTATTACAGTAATAACTACTATAAAATATCTTTGTCGCTTAGTCCGAGTTGGAGTCGTTCGCGTTATCGAGCGTGAAGCCGTTGAAGTCGGAGAAAATTGGCGAATTTCGAGTAAAAATCTATTTACCGTTCTTTTGGCTCATTATTGTTTTTATTCCGCTTGTGAACGTACGCTTCGTTCGTAAAAAATATAAAACTTTTATATGCGTGGGAAGCTATTTTTATACTTATTATTATATTTTAATTTTTCATAAATTCGCGTGAAACTAAATATCGGATTTTAATTTAAAAAGGCATGATATTCTTATGTCATGGTTCAACATTAATAATATGTACTTTTACTCGGTGGTAGGGCTTTGTGCAGACTCCTCTGGATAGGTACCACCCACTCATCACTTATTCTACCACGAAATAGCAATACTTAATCCTGTTGTGTTCCGATTTAAAAAGTGCGTGTAATTAAAGCTACCACAGACAACTTATTAGTTGCCAAGTTTGGTGGCGCGTTGATGATATAAGGAATGGTTAATATTTGTGGTGTCGATCATTGTTCATTTGCAAGTCCTCCTACCGATTACAAATAAAATATTTTTTGTATAACTCGTAATAAATAAAGAATATAACAGTATACGTGGTGACGTCATCTATAATTTAAAATACGACTAAGCTGAATAACGCAATCAGCAATATAGTTATTGGACACACAATGACTAAAGTCAATGTTGAATTATTATATATATTCTATTTCTCCTAGCTCGTATGTCAGTTACCGACATCTGAGGAACGCCCTTTTCATATAGTATTAACAATGAACACTTTCAAATTCAAAACATGAAACAACACGAACAGCGATCCCAATACGCATAACCATAACATTTCTGGAAGTCATAAGTTACTTAAAGTGATTTAGTGGAAATTATCTTCATATTACCGTGAGCCATGGATTGTACAGGTGACAATTTGTCATATATAAAGCATAATCTACATTTTATCGACTTATTTGATACCAAGCCCAAGTAAGCGTTAACCCTATAATCATAAGACACAAATTCACTTGTAAGTTTTTCAGATAAATATATATAAAGTTATGTGGGTATTGTCGCGTTTCTGGCGTAATGGACAAATAATGTGCACGTCGCCCATTATAATGTTATTTGGCGGCAAGCAATAATTACTGAGGTGGATTGTTTTCAACCGTACTCAGTTGCCAGGCGACTTCCAGGCGTTCAGACCGACACGAATAGCCTTTCATTCTTAAATTAATAGATGTTTTTAACATAATTCTCGCTTCGGTCGACACTAGCGATGGAAAATCTGGTCTAACTATTGAAAAAGTTTCTTGTTTTGATTTCGTCTGCACGACATTTTTCGAATTGAATCACGTTAAATATTACGATCTGGTATCAAAATACTTTATATTTAAATACATACAATAAACATTGTATGTCTTGAAATATTTATTTATTTTCTCATTACATAATAATGATAATATATTATTCGGATATAATGTAGTGATTATTTAATGATTACAATATTATCAAGCTAATTTTGTAATTTTTGGCAAGTAGCACATTGGCGATGATTAAGTGGGTCGATGTAATTGCAGTTTATTATTTGAGAGCTATAGCTGTCATTAGGAAATGATACGTCTAGAAATTGTAAGAGACAGCAAATACTCGGGGCAGTTTTTAAATTATTTTTTATTGCTAGAGCGATTTGGCGACTAAACGATTTATCAGAGATTCTTCCTGATGTATAAGGAAGATATATCCAGAAAAAAAAATTGGGAACATTAAACGTTCTAAAGAAGATGTACTGAGATATCGACTGACTGATTTCAACGTAGTGCCATTTCGAAGAACACGATCGTAAAATATCAGATATTGATATGCGATAATGGTCTTAACAATAGTAACATTTAAAGAATACATGTATCAAAATTGTGTATCGCCGTAAGTCGGTTATCAACATTTCACGAGTGAGATACGAATTAAAGTGAAAATAAGCGCTGCTGGACTGTAGCCCATCCGAAATTTGATATTTTCAACAAATCTCTTTACACTATACCCAATATCAATCTATGTAAGAATTATAATATGAATTATAATATTATATGGACAAAAGTATAGATATTTATATTTGTGTATTTTCCAACAGTTGCGAAATACAGTATTTCTTAAAAATAAATAAGTAGATACAAAAGCTACTTTTCAAATTGCAAGACCAGACGAGAAGAACAAACTAATCAATTAATTTAAAAAAAAAGAAAACATTAATTCATTTCCTTTCTTACGTAAATCTCATAGTTTATTATTTTGTCATAAACGTCTATACGTTATAGCGCAAAGATCGCAATGTGTAGGAATAATATAAACCAAAGAAAATATCTGTGTGAATCATTCCCATTCGTTCCAATTTTCACGATAAATACTCGCAGGATTTCAGATTTATTTGATAGTAATAGCGTATAACATAAATTATTTATTTTTCTACTTATACATTGTACATACAAAATTGGCAAGAAACATTGTGGGCAAAGCTCAAACGTCGTCCAATTATTTAAAGAATGATACGCTGTCACCAATTGGCACGGGACTTGAAAATAGTGGTACAATATTCTAGTACTACGGTTTCAAACGCTTCTTGATTTAAATCGTACTTGCTGCGGGAATATAAACTTTGAAGAAGCGACAAGCACTCGTTTAGTGGATAACACTCAAAATGTTCGATAATGCTGACAAAATTGAACCTTTGCTTCTCAGATTTACCGTAATTAAAAATGCTATATATGTATATTGTGAATACTAATAAAAGCATGTATTAAAAAACCCTTAAAAACTAGCTTAAAAATTCCACAAACATAGTATCGCGCTGTTGATACATTTCAAAACATGAGAGTAAATTATACGTATCTAAGATTTATACCCTATTTATATGTCTAATCGTACGTCAGCTAACATCTTTCACCTAACCTCTTATTTCTTTGGATTGTAATTAAGCTTGAAATTTAATGATTATAATTATTAAATAACATAGTTTGCCCTCACAAATTGGCGCTATTTCACATAATCGCATACATAAGAGTAAATAAGGAACGATCCTTTCAAACAGATGCATTACACCTTAAAGAAATATAATTTAAACGGCCTAGATTCTGAACAAACACGAGATTGTACAGTTCACATTTAAAAAGAGTATCACGCGTAGCTCTGAGGCAAAAAATGAAATTGTCAGCAAAATACGAGTTGAAACTTGTACGCACCGACTTTAACTTCCGTTCATGCGACGCCACGAGTCGAAACAATATAGATTACCCGAGGTATGTATAAGAAGTCTAATTACACAAGTCGAGGCAAGACGAAAGCCGTCGGCTGCGAGTAACAATTATAAATTCAGCGAAGTTCCGTGCGCACTCGACGACGTGCCTTTGAAAACGAACGACTATTTTGCAGCTAGCAACGTTGGAGAGCGTCTCGCTTTTTTCACAACGCTTTTTATTTGTTCTCGGAGTTGCATTTAGGGTGTCGGGAGATGGAAATATCAGAGGCTTATTACGTCGCTTTCGCTTATTGGGAAGGGGATTTAGGAACATGTCTTCACATGGGGTATTACATTCCCTCGTTTTACATACAGATTTTAGAACTGACGTTTTTGTTTATATTGCAAAATTTACTTTCATTTAAAAAAAAAAGTTGAGGCTCAAGGCTATTTTTTACCGGTAGCGATATTGTAATAGCTAAACAAATCCGGTTCGTCGATTACAAAAAGCGGAGAACGATCGAACCGCCTACGGGCATAAAGTTATTTTTACGTGTGAAGTTGAATGTTAGCGCCTACGTAAATAACCGCAGGTGCTTTAAACATTTTATGAAGCAATAAATAATACCGCTTACCCTTACACATCTAACTATCGCATAAAGGAACGTAATCTAACACGTAAGTGTTTTGAATCCACAAGTCCGTTCAAATTGAGTATCCGTTGCTGAAACACTGACGTGTTCAACTATAAAAGAGAAACGGTTCTGCTTGATTTTACGATATTCCATCCATCTATTTGCGTTTAAAATGTTAGATCAAACGCTAAAGTGTATCCAGCAATATGTATGTATTAAGTATTTCATTTCGTCCATGAAATTCTAGAATAAAAAATTGGTTGGAAACGTAATCGTTTTCTTGACATTTTCTTCTAAAATATTTTTTTTATTTAGGCAAATAACACTTGCAAACTTTTATATTACAAATACATAATCGCAATGAAATATATTAAAATATATAAAAAAAAAACAAAAAAAAAACCAAACCCGTTCGCGTAAAGCAATAAATCAAACAAAAATATCATGCAGCCAAATTTTAGCGTAAAAATTTTACCATAAGGACGAATAACTATAACCTTTATAATTCGCGTGTTCAAAGTTCACCTTCCAACTTGTACCAGCTAACATTTATACACAAGTAAAAACAAGTGAAAACGACGAAGCAACAAAACACATTAGTTACCGTCGGAAACCATCCAGGAGCGCTCGGTATTTAATCATACTTGTAAACGTTGAGTCACTGTCTTCGAAAATTGGACGCTGGTGTTGGATGTCGGAGCATTCCCTTAGCACAATTGTGTACTTTATACCGATTTATCGTAGACATCATACTTAATATTATATAAATGTAACAAATACGTCCGTCTTCAGTTTAAAAGCCTGACATTATAAAAATGTAACTAAGTAACATTATTTTTATTTTACAAACAACTCATGACAAAATTATGAATCATTAAGTAAGCTTACATTTTTATAGAAGACGGGTTTATTATAAAACTGTGCTCTATACTATATTGTACTCTACACATACTTAACCGAGATGGCCTAGTGGTAAGAACGCGTGAATCTTAACCGATGATCGCGGGTTCAAACCCGGGCAAGGACCACTGAATTTTCATGTGCTTAATTTCTGATTATAATTCATCTCTATCATTCATTGTTTGACGGTGAAGGTAAACATCGTGAGGAAACGTACATGTGTCTAATTTCACTGAAATTCTGCCAAATGTGTATTCCACCAACCCACATTGGAGCGTGGTGTAATAAGCTTCCAACCTTCTCAAAAAGTGAGAGGAGGCCTTAGCCCAGCAGTGGGACATTCACAGGCTGTTACTGTATACATACTTAATATTATTTTTTGCAAAATTAGAAGTAATAAATTGGTTACTACTTAATTTTTATTGTTCTATATCAATTTAAATACAAAACGACTACTTCCTGCTCGTGTACAGTGGTTTGTTAATAGAAATACCCTAAAAGATTCTTTCAACGGTTCTTCTTGAATAAATTGTCTTATTTCAACAACTGTCAAATGTATAATGCTTAAATATTTTTATAAAATATTTTGTAATGCAGTGATATTATTCAAGGCATTCACCGCGCACGATACGACCCCAGCCTTTGTGTGTGTGCTTTTTAGACATTTCATTAAGGTTAAGTGATATGGATTGCGGTATTGTTAAACAAAGCGATACTAACTTTGTTGCAATGTATACTGTCGAAATGGTACATTTTGTGCCGAAACACCGTTTGCGAATCGTGCAAGTAAGCGTTTTATAATTTCTATGAAGCGCCCGTGTAATGTCATCACTTTTCAATTTTGTTTTTATACTTTAGAACAATGCTTATTTTGATTTGATTTCCTCATTGTTTGGGAACGCTTACGTTCGTAAATGAGGTTTTACATGCTGTTAGAATATTAATCATAATTTATTTCGTCAATTTTAATTTAACATCATAATAAAATTATATCACTGTATCGTTTCGTTTACAATAACGTCATTTATATTCCTTGAAAATTTGATGTTAACACCGGAATACCGTGAAAGGGGTCTACGACCGTATGACGATTCATATATCATTTCAGCACTTCGTCATGATGAAAATATATTTTTCCCTGGGGTGTCGTTATCCTTGAATTTATTATTTAATTCATTACAGTACCGGGCACTGTCTGTCGAAATACACGACTTTCTACCTGTTTTATCCGAGTGTTCATTGGCGACCTATCGGAAATGCTATATATATATTAGTACTGACTAATATATCATCGTAGCTTAAGTTAGTAACAGGCTGAAGTTTACAAAGAGGAAACAAGAATTTTCTAGTTGATTAACTCCAAAGCTTGTGTCACATTTTAAATATGGTGACGATATGTAATAAACGAAAAAGCAGAACAAAGCTGCAAACGATCCCTAGTTAGATATTTAGTTATATCACAAGCAAATAACAATAGTCCCTTGGGCATCACGCAAAATGTTTTCCTACGAAACGATACAAATTAATTACATTAATTAGCGTTTGTTTTTCTATTTAATTATGTCAAAACACACCAGTTTCTATTCTAAACGCAATTTAATATATGAAAATTAGATTAAATAAATAGCAAAAAGCGATAAATTAGAATTGTTATCAGAAATCTTTTAAGCCATTGATTATTCGCTAGCTGGGAATCCGTGTGACATACATCCCGACTTATCGGGGTTACATAATCCGACAAAGAAGCAGCGCCCTAAGCCAAACACAACAAGTTATATAGCGTGAGTAACCGTTGAAGTAGTTCAAGCCTTATTTTTTAGTTACAAGCGCGTTCATATTTCGGCTGAGGTACATTCGACCACTCGGACCCGGTTTTTTCCTCTTTATAGCTCAGACCTTTCCATTTGTTACACATTGCTTATTTACCTTGAATAACACTGGCCAAGTGGAATATTAAGCGAGTTGAAACATAAATTTCAGAAAGTACTGTGCTTACGTGATCTCTAAAAGAGATCGAACCATTGAACAGATGCTGCTAACGAAATTCTATCTTTGATCAAATTTAAACAACTAGTCCGAATAACTTTTTATTACTATACTTAATATAATTTGTAAAATTTGGCAAAGTAATATTGCATTCGAGATTAAAGTAGCTATTGAGTTTCTTGTCGGTTCATCTCGATATAATCTAAATACCGAACCGTTAGCTTTAAATTCAATTGAATCCTATAACTAGACGATTAAAAGTGCTATTTTCATTTGATTTGAACGTACGAGAATCTACGTAACATCATAACTTTAAAACAAAGTTAATTTCTTTATTAGATATACAAAATATTACATGTTTCCTGATCTAAAGTCATGAGATAATTTAGACGTTTCCCCAATCAAAACAACCTCTGATTCCCTCCAACACGTAGCCATTGATACAGAAGGTTTATCAGTCGGTAATTTAGCCGCGGCGGCCATATTGATTGATTACCGCGGCTCGGCTACGCGGTTCACTCTGTTTATACGTTATTTTGGAGTTACTCTGTTTACTTGATTAAGATGAAGACAAAAAGTTAACTTTATATAACAAGTTGAGCGGTTCATGTTTCTAAATGAGATTTCCTTAGGAAATATTAGTTAAAATAAAAGCAACTTCATTATGATTTTTTATTTGAATCTTCAGTCTTCGAGACCGTTAAAGGATATATCTATAATAAATGACAAAAGTTTGTGAGATATCGCCATTACAATTTTAGGTTTTATGTTTATATGTGACATAAATTAAGCCTCAATTATCATGCTATAAATATATATATCGTTATCCATAGTCTATAAAATCTTTTTCAGTGATTTAATAATTAGAATTTGATACATTCGCGTCAAGTGAGGTGCCATCAAGTGACAAGTTACTACCGTCTATCATAGTCATGTTCTTAATATGGAGATATATATGGATAAACTCAGCCAGTTATAGTTACAGATACGAAGCATATTGAGACCGTTGCACCTTTATATTAAGAATAAAAAATAGTAAATGACCTCTGATTGCTCAGTAGATAAGATACATAAATTTTCACCGAAAGTACATGGTTCAAATCCATATAACCACCGCTGATTTTTCACTTGCTGAATTACTCGGTGGTGTTCTAAGTTTCTAGTTTACTTAGGAAAACCCCAATCATATTACCTCACCAACCAAAGCCACCAAACCAGGCGTAAACATAATTTATAACTAAATTTGCAAATGTAGGAACCTTAATATAAAATATAATCGTACGAGTAAAAAACAAACAAGCGATATAACTAAGTTATACAAATAAAGCTAATATTAAAGTCAATACACGCTTAGAATGAAGTCATGAACATAATAATCAAGCTACATAAACCCCATAAACATTAAACACGACGCTAACTTCAATACAGGTTTCTGCTCAAAATGTAATTATTTCCGAAACCTTTCTATTCAACGCTTAACGACGCAAGTGCAGACTTAATGACTACATTTAAATTCAGGATTTAGCCTAATGTCCAAACTAATTGACACAATAAAAGATATTTAAGCATTTTCGTATGAGATCAACATTGGCGTTAATTTTTATCATTTCCAACTACATGGAGAAACACGGTGTTATCAATGCACCTTTGAATGGCTTTGGAAACATTTTAATGATAGCCACTTAGCCATCCCAATTGAAAATAAGCTAGTGCCTAATTGTGACCGTCTACAAATCTATTTACTAAAGTAAAACTTTTATTTATAAGAAATAATCAATAAACTTTATAATAATAATAATACATTATTCACACACGGCCATCTGATCCCAAACTAAGCAGAGCTTGTGCTATGGAAACCAGACAACTGATATACTACATATACTACTTTTCTTTTGTAAATACATACATATATAGATAATTACACCCAGACTCAGGACAAACAGACATGTTCATGCACACAAATGTCTGTCCTGGGTGGGAATCGAACCCACAACCTTCGGCGTGAAAGGCAGTTATCAACCAACCACGCCAACCGGCTCGTCAAATAAAAAAACTTTAGATATTACAATCGTTTTCAACAATGATAATATTTTAAACCAAAACCCAACGACACTAATAGTTAATCCGAAAACGTAAATATTGATAAAAACTTTACAACGCAGAGTAATCGTGACGTCGTTAAGAAATAATTTCCCAAGCGTATATAACTTAAGATAAAAATTGTTTTAAAAACTTAAATATTCACGCACGCGTAAGCATAGATATAACGTATACTGTCAACCGAATAATGCTCAGTGAGCCTTATATAATGAATGCAGCGCAGCCCACCGAACACTCAATCATCAGCCCCGGTAGGGTTGGCCCCGGATCTTCCGGAACCTCCCGCTTCCAAGCCCTTAATGGGGAACTACTTACGGTACGAGATTTCCCCCGAAAATCACTAGATGAATCTTACGCTAGACAGTGTAATGTACATATAAAATGAAATAAGTAAAATTAGAAGTGGAATATGTACTTCGAATCTCGTAATATAAATTTATAACTATAATGTAATATTAAGTGGAGCGTTCTTTTTTATGTTTGTAAACGGTAAGCTCTGAAACTACATAAACGATTTTTGTAATTGTTTCACAATTAGAAAGCTAAGAAAGTAATATACGCTATACTTTAGTACGTAAGTGATTATAAAATAAAAAAAAAAATAGAAAATGTATGTTAAAATATAACTTTAAAGGAACTGAAAATTAGTAAACCCACGCAAACCAACATCAAGTTTAATATTCTCTCATTCTTCTAAGTTAAAACTGACCAGGAATAAACTGCTTTAAAATTATACTTGTAGGTAATTTAATATTTTTGTTTATAGAGAAAATTTTACGTTTTAAACAGTCGTGTCTGAGAACACTTTCTCACAGATAACGCGACATCGTATGACACTGCATTTGCGGTCTGGCAAAGAGATGGTATAACACCGAGCCATCTCGGAAAATCAAACAAAATATAAGCACGAGCATTATCTTATAGGAAATGGGTAGAACAATGTATTACGATTGATATTGTCTTTTTTCAAAACAGTCTTAAATGGTACATCATTTTAAAATACTCATTGCAATAACAAAATTCAAATGTTTATTTATAATAATATAATAATAATATCCTGGGACATTTTTCACACACGGCCATCTGATCCCAAATAAAGCTTGTACAAAGCTTGTGCTATGGAAACCAGACAACGAATATACTACATATACCACTTTTCGTTTGTAAATACATACTTATATAGAAAATTACACCCAGACTCAGGACAAACAGATGGGAATCGAACCCACAACCTCCGGCGTGAAAAGGCAAGTATCTACCAACCACGCCAAACGGCTTGTTTACCTGTATACATTGTATAATTATAAATATCTGGTATGTAAATTTGTTTTCTTTTAAATTCGACAAAAACCGCTAAGATTTTTAACGAATCGGTTTCTTACGATATAAAAACCAATAAGGGGTCATTTACTGAACGTGGTAATAGCCCTAAAACGGCCAAGGTTTTGACGAATGATGTTGTGATCAATAAAAAAAGTCATTATGGCTTCCGTTATGGCACAAAGCGCCAGGTTTACATTATTTCCTTCGACCCTATTGACAAAATATTATATATTTATGCTATCGTCACGGACCTCCCAGAAGGAAATTAAGAAGAACAAGCAAAATACTTCGCATTCATTCTAATAAAATAATTTAAATGATTCATTTATCCTTTTGAAAATTACACGTGCGCGATAAACACAAATTGAATACATCTTAATTCGAAAACAACAATCCTCTTATGGCGATTTTAGGTTCCTCCAATTAACAGCGGAAGACGGGACAAAAGCACTAGTCAAGAAACGCGGATTTTGAAGACAATGGCAGTAATCAAGACGGGCATGTCTCCCCCTGTCCCTTTTGTACTCCTCCGCACCGCTGCGGAATTTATAAGCTTATGATAAACAAGTTTCAAACAATGTACCAGACACTGGAACTAGTAATATTGGACAAGCAGACGGGTAAAGGCTTTGTTATAAAAATGCGCATGCCTGAATAGGATAAGGTAGCGCTTTGGCCTCAAGGTATTACTCATAATATTTTTATGCTATTTTTAGAAAATAGCGAGTGTGGATATGTTTCATCGTTACACAAATAACTAAAACAATAGCAAGATATTTTTAAATGCTGTTCCATTAGTTGGAGTCTTATAATAATTTAATGTGAATAGTGCATCCGCTCCACAGTAGTCAATAATAAATCTATTAATGTTAGTGCTCATTGTCTTCGTACTTTATACTTTTTATTTGAAAAAAGTCAGCCAGTATTTAACACGCATTAAACTGAAGCATAAACAACGTCCAGTCAGATAAAAGTAAACAAAACAGCTATTATGATAAAAGCATCATTAATATTATGCAGCCGTCTGGTCATCATCAACGAATAAACAAACATTATCAATTTTCCTGATATATTTTAACGTAAAATTTCGTTCGTTGAAAACACAGGGAAAGTTCGACACGATAGAAAAATTCGCAAATATTTCCGTTGGCAACTATAGAAACAATTTACACGATCACCTCACTGAATTACGTCATCTCGTTGCCGAATATCGTAATGAGAAAAAAAACGACGACAAGGCCGCACGTCGATGCAGTCCGTTCACTTGCGTTTTCGACTATTCGGGACTGTCGATGTGAGCAGTACGAGCAATCATGGCGTTCGGTTTGCGCGCCAAAAGTCAAGGTGAACCAGTGCCGTTTCCAGAGATCGCATCGATATTTCGTAAACACCAACATCGCGTTGGGTGTACTCTACGCGAAACTAAACGAATCTTGAATCGATATTACCGCAGCGTATCGTCAGATAGTAAAGTATTACGTGTAATTGTAAATTGGCGCCGCCGCCGTTGAAATCGATGCGTCAATTAGTCATAGACACGTGGTGGGTCGCAGCGAAATAATGGTATGGCTGTGACAATTCGATCGCCAAGCACGACCGCAAACGAGGTCGGAGAAACTGGGCGTAGAATTTTCTTCGCAGTAAGCAGACAGCTGTCTGCCGAGTCAGTTTTCACAACAATAAAGTTTGAGTCAACAATAAGCCGTACGCAATCAGTGGTAAACCACGCGAGCGGCTCTTTCCTATTCGCCGAATAAGATATGAAACGTCTCTCTATAGCTGTAATAATGCTTAAGACGCAGACGAAAATAAAATGTAAATAATGGAATATTTAATGTACTAACTAAATTCGATATTAAAGAAATGGTAATAAATTATACGTAGCCGAGGATAGTAATGAAATTAAAAAAAAGAAAACGTACAACCGTGAGAAACCGGCATAGCCGACAGACACAAATGGACTTGGATGATGTGTACTCAAATATAACGGGCGTAATGTATGATGTACTTTTCTAAGTAGACCGTGCCTCGAAAGTAGTGAACGTGCGTGGAGCTTGGCATGACAAATATGGAGACCGTAATCCTCTGGCGAGACAGTTTCACAGAGCCTTATTAACAATAAAAACACGCGTATAATGAATGCCAAAATAGGTCGTTACCTATATAATTTATTTATTTTTGTAAAGCTGTCCCAATTGATATTAAATTGTTATTCTACACAAAATAATAAAGGCAGGCTTATTAATTAAAATGCTTTTAACATAACAACCAAATTATTTTTGCACAATATTTAAGAACTTGTTTATTCAAAATAGAACATTATCAATATAAATATTCATGAGATCGTTACTTTACATTAAATATTTTCAATTACCTACGTAAACATAATAAGCGTTGTTTTTACATTCTACTCTCGCTCCATTTAGATAGCTAACAAAGCTTATTTAGAAAAATACAAAGTTCAAAAAGTACAAAGAGAAAACTTGAGATGACAAAAATATGATACAAGAGTTCACCAAGTTGTAATAAGTTAGAACACGGCCTCCGTAAGAGTTCTTTTTTAACTTGTAAAAGGCGACGTTCGGATGGCAAAAAATCTTAACTTGGCGAAACATCAACGCGCTCCGTCGTCAACGGTGAAAGTTGGAGCCGAGGGTACAATCAAACAAAAAACTTTGAAGCGCTCATATTAAATTATACGAGACTACTTGCGTCGCCTCACAATTAAACTGAGATAAAACATTCAGATAGCGCCGAATAACATTCGATATTTAATTTTAAAACCATTTCAAATTATTATCTGAGTAATTATCAGCTATCAGGACCATCGAAAACGTTATTTGCAGATTATTATTTAAATTTCTCTATCTCGGCGGCTATTTTTACCGCAATGCTAAATCACTCAATCCATTAAAAACCTGTATCTAGAATTTACCTTGTAAGGACAGTCGGCGTATCGAGTAATAACATCAGTTGGAACCAGTCGCGGCTCGACTACGAATGGTGAAAACAAGTTATTTCTACATTTCTGTTCGTTTGTTGAGGGATTCTCGGAGGGTAATAGACTCATACAAAGTTGATCGTTTAGCGTAGGATGCGCTGCACGTGGGCGCTTCGACTCTCTTTTGTCGAGAGCTTATGTCTTCCATTTCGAGTGCCGACTTCAACTTGATTCTATATTGACATCCTTATATTGTAAGTCGCTTCTTTGCTGACATTTAAAAAGAAGAAACAAACTAAAGAAATAGATTTTCTTACGTTAAATAACACTGAAGTAAAATAAATAAATTAAACAGGACAAAAACATAAAAAAAAAACTGAAGGAATATTAAGCAATCTTAAGTGGTTTTATCTATGCAAACGTAACTTCACATTAAGGGCAATGGGTTCTAAAAGTATAACCTACACACATTTAGCGGATAAAGCTATCTTGTTAGCATTTTTATCATTTAGCTAATTGTAGGATGTGAAGTGAAGCGATGTTTAGACAAAGCGTTGTAATCACACGATAATGTTACAGTGTTGTTCAGTGAATTGTACCACATTATTGTTCATCATTACTATGTAGGTTACACGCAGCGCAGAGGCCACTGTCCAATGACTTAGTTAATTTTGCGATCCGCTACCTTACTGTCGACTCTTAAGATAACTTTTTTTATTTAGTAAATATTGTTTATATAATTATATATTTCAATGTCTAATTCGTATTATTTACTTTATTCTTAGACTTTAATTTTATCTACAAAGCATCTTCGGTTAACAGAACTAATGAAACAATGTCTTTGAATGAATAATTGACATTATTACATTTTTCAACCTCGTCTGCGTCTTAGGAATTTTTTCATTATTTTCTTTAATACAAAATATAAAACTAAATTCTTTAGAAATTCTTAATGTCTAGGAATAAATAAATACACATTACAATTTACAACAAAGTGTACGCTGGTTGCAACGATGCTGCAATTCCAGTAAATATGTATACGACGCCAGATCTCTTAGTATTAAAGTATCCAATATTGTGTTCATGTAAATTCTGAAATAGTATGCGCCAATTTAATACTTATATCATCTATTTTGGACGGTCGCCAAATTCACCTGCAACGAGTTAGCGCGAGCAGGTTGTAGGTATAATAAATAATACGCCCGAAGATCTGCCAAATATTAAACTAGAAAACATAAGATTTTATATGAATTAATGTAATATAATATAATTACATTGACTTTCAACGCAGCAAATTGAAGAATTGAACAATTTATTTTTCACACGAACATTTAGTTTACGTTGTTATATAAAAAAAAATTAGTCAGTAAATATTTATTTAATAACTATAACAGAGCATACATCACATTTATATATCTAAAAATATATATTTAAAACTTTTAAATACAAATTATAGTATTTAGATATGAGAATATAAATGCTATTTTTGGTGAGACCATTGTCTTATTTAACCCATAAAAATAAATTCTAAAATGATTTTAAAAAGTTCAAAATAAAGATAACTCACAAAAGAAAACCACGAAGAGTACTTATTTAAGAAATTGGTAACTCGAATTCAAATTCAAAATTGTCTCCAAGGCTGAATATCAATAAACCTTATCTAGAACCGTGTGCTGGCGAGGGGCAGATCTGAGGCCAATAGATCGCTATCTTGATAGCTGTCACGTGCTTATAATTATACAGGAGGAGACGATTTGAGTATCGACGGCTTTCTTGTCTATTGCAGTGCATATACGTATTCCACGTATAATTTTCATATTCTAGAAGTTCCTAAATAGATCAAAACATATTTTGTAAAATTTAAAAGGATATCCGTAACCGTAACAGCCTGTGAATGTCCCACTGCTGGGCTAAATGCCTCCTCTCCTCTATTTGAGGAGAAGGTTTGGAGCTTATTCCACCACGCTGCTCCAATGCGGCAGAAATTCAGTGAAATTAGACACATGCATGTTTCCTCACGATGTTTTACGTCATCGTAAAGAACGAGATGAATTATAATCACAAATAAAGCACATGAAAATTCAGTGGTGCTTGCCCGGGTTTGAACCCACGATCATCGTTTAAGATTCACGCGTTTTTACCACTGGGCCATCTCGGCTCTTACAAGAATATAAGTAAAACTAGTTATTTACAAACTTTTGGTTACGTTTACGAAATCATATGAAATATGAACTCAATGTAGTAACTTATAATTTTTATAATATTTCAGTAGATAAAGTTCAAAATGTCTTAAATTCATATCCGTAATTGCTTAAGCCATTGAAAACCTCTAGAAACTTTTGGCACGAGGGTCCAGTTACTTTCAGTGATGCTGCTAATAAGAGATCTGTCGTATCTTGAGAACCTACTAATCGTGAAGTTTCAATAGGATTCCAGCGACAAAGGCCAAGGTCGAACTACAATGTTGCAGAAGCATAGAAATTTGTATCTTATAAATGTTTTATTAGAATTTCATTTACTTTGCAAACATAATATATATAAATAGTTTTTGTATTTCCGAGAGCCGGGATGGCCCAATGGCCAGAATAACGGGAATCTTAATCGAAGATTGCGAGTTCAAACCCGAGCATGCATCGCTGAATTTTCATGCGCTTAATTTGTTTATAATTCACCTCGTGTACGACGGTGAACGAAGACATCGTGAGGAAACCTACATGTATAGAATGAAAATATTCCATTGAAGTAATCGCCAAACCTTCACCTCAAAATGAGTAGACAAGAATTTGTAATCTAGAAGTTTATGAAATAATAAGTTGAATTAAATAATGGATTCCTTAAATTGCACCAATCTTGCATCAGAATAAAATAATTACAATGTAAATCTGCGAAATTTTACTTGAAAGAATTACTTACAAAATAATTGATGGGATGTATGTATGTTTATGTAAATGATATACAAATCTATATATCGTGTAATAGGTAATTGTATTTTTTATCATAAAAAATATGTTATGTTTAATTTACGCCTAACGATAGCAGTATTGCATACGTATCAAATGTATTAATAAAACGATCCTTTTAAAGAATAATATAATAGCATTGGAAATGACTCACCGTTTCCAGTAGCACAATATACCTAACTCGAACTGTCTACGCCGCTCGCATCACGTAGTTGGACGAGTTTATTTATTTGTGATTAAATATATTTATTATGAACTATGACTTTGAGTGACGAACTTTGTTTAATTCATTATTTATCAGTTTACAGTTACGATCTAGGTGTAGCCGCGACTTTAATCGACGATTTATTGACATAGTGGCTTCGACTATCCGCACGTAAAATGCCTGGTTAAATCTTTATTGCACAAATAGACTATATTGATATTTCGTCAAACACAAACTTACCAATCGTTCTACCGCTAAGCAGAAATTTTGTAGTGTTGTCTTCACGTTTGAAGATATACTGAATCAGTATAATTATAGCCAAAGGCCTATTCTTAAGGGTAATCCTTTGACTATGGATGGAATGAATATAAACGACTTTTATTTCCCATTACCTCAGTATACAAAATGTCTAAGAGGAAGACTGTACACGGCAGGTCGTTAACTATCTCGGATAATAATTATCACCCTTCGGTCAAAATCGGTAAGAGACTAAGGGTTAAGTCAAACTCATCACTTTTTATGATCTTTAAACATGGATTAGAATTAGAGAGAGATCATTCTTTTTCTAATCTTTGACAGACAAGGACGACAAGATAGTATCTTTACTTAATATAATAAATGCAAAACTGATTTTGATTTTTTTATAACACTATCACGTCTTAACTACTCAATCGAACATCATGAAATTTCGATGTTGCATACAGAAAAGGACATAGGGTTATTACCTAAAAAAGTTAACGCCTCCCTTACACTCGGGCGAAGCCGCGGGTTTAAACTAGCTTTAATATAATTAGTACAACGATATCTTATTGGCAACCCATAGAATTGGAATTTCTATTGAGTGAGTTTTTAAGTCTAAGCTATACTCTTGTGGAATTTAAAACATAATTCTAATAACTTTAAAGTTCTGTTTATTTAAACAATATGATATTATAATAAAAATATTGTTAGTATTATGAAACCATTCATAAAAATTATCATCGAAATGCATTGTAACTAAAGTGTGTCACGAAACAGTTGATGTCATGTTTCCGACAAGCAGTCTCGCTTGGCTTGCGGAAAAATAGCCTCTAAGGCGTATGCTTAGGGTGGCTAATTGTTTGAATACTAAAAAACTCTGCTACTTTGTATGAACACTACTGCAAGAGTAGAAGCGAACTTTACAATGTAAGAGGAACGAAAGTTATATTGTGAATATATATTTAGCCGGCGTGAAATACACACGGACAGACAATAAGAAAATATCTATAACAGTTAATTTCATGATCAACGGAGACTAGCCACTGCGAAGGAGACATTATAGTTCATGACTATGTGTGCGCAAACACAGGAATACATTTGTGTGCCTTTATTCCCTCACTCTCAAACCGATGGGACAGCAAACTGACACAGCTGGACAGATCGGCTTAGTATAACTTTTTTTTAGCCTTTTGCCTTCCACTTCTGAACGAAACCCTCCCCCATAGAACGCCGACCATCCCGATCTTGGGCTGTCCGCGTCCATCCCGTACCTGCCACCTTTTTTAAATGTTCGGTCCATCTTGTCACAGGGCGTCCTACACTACGTTTGCCTAAGCGTGGTCTCCACTCTAACACATGGCTGCTCCATCGGCCATCAATGCGCCTGGAGACATGACCAGCCCTCTTCCACTGCAGCGAGCTAATTCTAAGCGCGATGTCGGTGACTTTAGTTCTTTGGCGAATGTCCTCATTTCGGATTCTATCTGCCAGAGAAACAACAAACAACAAAATTTTCTCAATCAAGCTCGTATTACGGATCGGTTTCTAATTAATTAAAAACATGGCCCTTTTTTATTTAACCAAAAGAAACAATATTACACACATTTAAATGAATTTAGCGAAGCGGGAATGTGACCGCTTTTTAATGTCATTTTAAATTTGAATACCAAACTTTGTTTAATGTTTACAGTTGAGATGTCATTGACTTTGGCCATACACTGTTTCGGTATAGTTAGTTAATTAATTTTATTTTTAAGCAAGACTAATAGAAGATTTAAAAATTAAACTCAATCATCGTGCGATTATGAAATATAAAGACTTCACGTGAAAGAATTGACATGACATTTTCTTATAAAATCCTACTCGAATAAAGAATTTTATGATTTTAATATTTAAGTAAAAATAAGACTTACCTAATTTATAAACGCTGATTAGCCGCTTTTTAATCAAAGATTGATTTCTCTCTTTCTGTCATTATTGATTTGACACTCGCAAGAAGAACACAGCTTGTTTAAGTAATCACTCGCTAAAAGAAGGCCTGTATTTAGGAGCGATTTTACCCGAGCACGAGATGAATATAAACACAAAATAAACACACTAAACTTTTGTGGTGCTTCTTCGGAATTGAGCCCCAAAATTATCAATAATATTCACATGTTCTCATCACTGGACCATTTCGGCTAAGGCCACAGAGATATCAATAAATTGTATATAACAAACTTGTATGTACATAACTGTGATTCATTTACTTGATACACCTGATAATTAAAATTTGTTTAAAAAATTATCTCTTTAGGAGTAACTGGTTAAAAAGGACAGAAAAACTATTCGGTTATAGTTTTATTTCTTATGACCTGCCAATGTTGACAATGACCTGCGTTTGCGAATCTATTTAACTTTTACCATTACAATAAAATATTTTCGTTCCTTTGTGAATTATAAATGATACTTGTACATACTTTAGCTTTAATTATTAATGGTTTTTAATGAATTTTTAAATTGAGATCGTTCGGGAGGAAAACTTTGTTCACAAAATGTCTTAACTTTTTTCACTATACTAACGGCCAGTGAATGTCCCACTCAGGTCAGGCTCAGGCCTCATCCCATCTTAAGTTCCTCTTTAGCGAATAAGCTCCAACGGTTCAGTTGTGTCTGTTGTTTAGAGCGCGACACATTTGATTACGATAAATGAATCTATTTATTTCTCTGGGTGTGTAAAAATAAAGACGACCCGATTGTATAAAAAGTATAAAATAGATTAAACAGGAAATATAATTCTTTGATATTAAAAAGGTAACTCCGTCTCTTGTTGCAATTTTCGCATTGAATATTTAAGCATGGTCGTGAATTAATGAATTTTTTTAGACTACGAAATAATAACTAACATTTTTTTAACTTCAAACGCATTAGTTCCTTTTTTATTACAAATACTATCGTTAGTATTTATTTAAAAACAAACTAAAATATGTAACACAATTATTAGACAACTAAATTAAAATGTCACATAATCTCTTTATGCTGCGATAAATAATTGCCCCATCGCGTGTATTACATAACTTAGTATCATTACGTCGACGTGGCATTGTGAATTCATATGCCTTCAGAACTGAACGTATTGGATGCAATAAGCAATTTATGATAATAACAGGTCTCACTTATAAAGAAGAATCTTACCATTTTAATCATTATTATCATAATGCTTGTTAGTTTTTTGTTTTTTTTTTTCTCAGATTGACCCAAAAACTACTATTCCGATTGATATGGAACTTTCATATTATATTACTTTATAGTTCCAAAAAGATAGGGTACAAAATGTGCATATATTTTAAGATCCAGCTTATTACGTCAACATAGTCGCAGAGAAAAATGTCCAGGCCTTTCAAAAATGCTTCCAAAACTATATCAGATACACGACATGTTTTTATTTAAGATGTTAATCTTACCTACACCATATTACTATTACAGAAACGACAGTAGCCATTTTCTTGTTTAAAATGTGAATGTCGTTTGCATTGCAATATGAATGACAGTTATACAGATATTACAGGATATTTTAATGAACACATGAAAAAAAGATGTATTAGCATAGTACAGTTTTAATGTATCATTATTTAATACGTACAAAGTACAGTAATTTTTCAAATATATTTTATAAAGTCACAATAAAAAATATTCACGCAAACACAGTACGCGTAGTTCGCAGTACTATTCCTATTGCTAATAAAATGTCACCTCTACACGAAACAATCTGTTATTTTAGACATGAATTCGTCAACAGATAATAAAAATGAGTCAAACAAGTCAAGCGGAGGTTACACTTGACCTTGTTAAGGTTGAAGTGACATTCTCCAGAAAGCCTATTCGTTTATTGATAACTATTAATATGTGACCTCACTTTGCCTTAAAGACAAAGTAACTTAAAACCATTATGAGCTTAGCTTATTGTCCCAGGCTTTTGTAAAAATATAATGAACAGGTATCACAGACGATCCATATTTGACTTGTGTCAATTAGAGGACATTCAGTGTTTTTTTTATTTAATTAATTGGCAGCAATTTAACTAGACTGTTATATTATTATATAATAAACTTACAATAACTTAACTGACATTGAACTGACTTTCGGAACTTTTTACTGACAATAAAACTTGAACTTAAGTCACTACAATGCTTTCGTTTAACTACAGTGATAATCTACTGATTTAGAAAAAATAAAGCGATTGTAACATTTCTATGTCAGAAACGTTGCATTCAATTCTGACATTGATAAATATATAAGTTTCACATCAAAATCTCATAATATCTACCTTGCCTACATTGTTACGCAGTCTGTTTAGAAACTTGTATGTAACTTAAGTTTTTGTCTAAACATGGTTAGCTAACCCAATGTGACCCGTGTTACCGTGTGCCTGAGCGTGTTGACATATTTTTAAACATGACAGGCGGGTAAACACGTTTATGGAAATAAGCAAATTTAACGACAAAGTTTATTGGTTACTTTTGATTTTAGAATCTCGTTAGTGGAAATCTTTCGTATTTTTGTACACAAAAACTAATTTTTTATATCAAACCATAGTTGTTGTAGCAAAGATAGTTTTGAAGAACATAGAACCTATCAACCATCTGAAATCCAGTGATTTAAGATTGAAGTCCCATGTCCGACAGACTGGAAGACATCAAGATGCTACTTGAGTGTCTTCACTCTGATACTTTTATTTCATTTATAGCGGCAATTTAAGTATCTTAGTTCTTCTTATATATACAGATAAACTGTTAATAATAGACATAAACTATAATATTATATACCTAACTTGTACATTTTTGACATATGACTAATTTGATCTCACCTTCACGACCTTTAAAGGGTGAAACGGATTGCGTATTATATAATTAATCCAGTAGTAAGCGGTTTACATTACGAACAATCGGCAACAACGAAATATCTTCTTTTTGTTGTTGTGTTGTCACCGGTAAAAATGTAAGTAAAATTTAAAATCTTGAACTTGGTATTAAAATTTACTTGCAAGATTTAAACAACAGTTGAAGTTGAAAAAGACTTGTAATGACTATCGATCGAGAAACTTCTCTAGTGATAAAACAATCATATACATATCTAATAAATAGCCGTATGTATACCATAGATTTCAATGTCTAAGTACTTTTTGCATAAGCAAATATTGACGCAACATTTTATTGTACATTCACATTTTTACATAGTTTTTACCTTAACTCGTAGCCCGCACCATTCTCATCGATCTTAGAAACGAATAATAATGATCGGTTTCCGGTTTTTTGTGAAGATAAAATACAGATTATAAATAGTTGTCACTTGTTACGTTATATGTATAACGTTACGTATATGATAGTGATGGAAATTAATTGAAATTATATTTTTGTTTTATTTAGTTTTTTGTCTATATTCTAAATATTGACAAAAAACTAAAAACAGAGTCCGTCGCGTCTGCCTGTCTGTTTGTTACGCATTCACGGCTAAACTCGCTCGCCATTTATGAAGCAAGCTTGAACCCCAATTAAAAGACATAGGCTTTATAATTTTGCATTTATAATATCAGTAAATAGATTATACGGATTAAATACAAGACGTAAAGAAAAATCTTAACGATGATACTTTGTGTGAGATAATGATGTGTATCTAATTCTACTATAGAATTAGTTCGCTGAAGTGGAAGTGGGCTGGTCATGTCTCCAGGCGCATTGATGGCCGATGGATCCGACACGTGTTAGAGTGGAGACCACGCTTAGGCAAACGTACCGTAGCAAGGTGGACCGACGATTTATAAAAGGTAGCAGGTACGGGCTGGATGCGGACTGCCCAAGATCGGGATGATTAGCGATCTATGGGGGAGGCTTTCGTCCAGCAGTGTGCGGCAAAAGGATAATTTAAATATAAAACTATGCTGAGAAGAAATTGTTACATTGCGTTAAATGTATAAAGAACGAAAAATAAGATTATTAGATTAATCTTAATAGACCACCAATTCTTAGTGGATAGAAAAGAAAAAAAAAACTGTAATTCCATGTTTGAGTTATATCTCATTATTAATAGTTACCTAATAACAATATTATAAATATGATAACTTTATTGAATGTTTATTTCTTACATAAGGATTGGGCTCGGCATTAGCTTATCTATTAAGATTCTAATTAGATTTGGCATAAAAATCAATTATATCGTAAATTGAACATAAGGTGCTATATAATTTATAAAAATCGAAGCAATCCAGTAGCATCTAGTTATTACATTATATACAATATTTATATCCAAGAACGATATTATGTAATTCTATTCATAAATATAATATTATATACTTAAGTATTATTTATCAATAGCGACAGCTTTCTATCATGCATTAAACGTAGACATAACAACACTATTAATGACTCATTATTATAACTACAATTAAATCATGATTTTGATTACTTTCACAGCACTTTTTTTATGCCTGATATTAAGCATCGACACGGTCTAGGATGTAGCACATTTTTAAAATGATTTAACGAATATTTTTTGTTTCCTATCATAACACTATCATAGCGACACTAATAGCAAATTGCGTATTATAGTTTAAATATCAATTTAATTTATATTTACTTAATCGAATATCGGGGTTGCCACATATTTATATAGGGAAACTAATAAGGAAGGTATATAAATAATGATTGATATCAAAAAGTTACTGGGAATTTACCGCGTCATTAATTCTTTCGTCGCCTAGCTGTCTAGAATAATCTAATTAGGATTATCAACACATTTTATAACACAAAATCTTTCGTAATATTTGTTTACATTCTACGGTTCGTGTATGGTTTCGTACTGATAACAGATAACAAGTTGTAAGTGACGTAACCTAACTCCGAGCTGCCAAATAGGTTACAACTAGGCGTCATCTACGTTAGAGGCTAGTATGATTACAGTCTGCACTGTAAACTCTTTCCCTTCACGGCTAGCATTTGCCAAGGTCAACCACGCCGCGATGCAGACCGGCAACATCGTGTACCAAATACATTACTAACACTATAAACTAAACTATAAAAACAAACAAACGACTCACCTGTTCTTTTCCAACTCGTTATGAGTGGTCCTGGAACAGAAAACAAACAATTTGTAACCGGCCACCGACACTTCACAATGAACACTTTACACCACAATTCACTCGATTCACTACACTTCCAGTTCGCGGGCGACACTCACCTGCTGCCCTGCGATTTTTTCGTCTTCGGCCGCCTTCCACCAGCACGAGTCTCCTCGTACGCCGGCAAACTCGACGCGTACCCGTGTTCCGACTCTGCAACAAAGAAAACTGCAATTCCGTCAAAATCAGCTGATTATGGCGAGGCAAAAATAGACGGGAGCCATGTTGACGTGTGCGAGTAGTGCACTCGATTGACAATTCAAACAAAGAAAATCCAATTCACCTCTATCTCGCCTTTCGATGTATTCAGCAGCTTGGATCAGGTCAGCAATACTCATATTTATAAAATCCCGGTTTGACACAGGTGTTCACAAACGTCACACGACTTTATTCGATTAAAAACTATAAATAAAAGTATCTTTATTCGCTCCGAAGTTCACGACTGCGTTTACCGATGTCAAAAACACACTAGGCGAGTCGGGACGCGCGACCGTGTACAGCGCTTCGTAATTTGTCGGCTGCGCTCGTGCAGCGCTCGGTCGGCCAATCGCGCGCGAGCATTGTCCACAATAAAATACCTGGGTCAATCACGTGAACTTTGTGTTTCCAAACAAAACATTTTTTTTTACACGCTTCAAGTAGGGTTCGCAATATTCAACATGATTCACTTATTTTGTACTTTTTATATAAAAACTGAGAACAAATTAGGTATAAAGTTGCATTCCTGTTAATAACTAATATAAAAACTTTTCAAATAAATTTCTATGTTAAAAACCTACACATTATTATGATCGTCATATCATAAAATTTATCTTAGTTCACACTTAAGATTAGGAAATAGTTATGTCATAAATTTATTGCAGTTTACAAGGGATTAGGGAAATAAAATAAATGTCCTATACATTTGTGAAACGCTTTTAATATTTAATATTCTTAGACATATTTTTAACGTATTATTTAATGTAATTATTAAGTGAATACGTGCAAACATGACTGGCAGCAGATGCTTTCGTGGTTCCTTGAACAAAACAAAATATTATCTTAATTGAAGTATGAAGATATCTAACTGGCATAGGACATTCTAACAAGATTCATAATTATGAGTATTTGTAACTAGGTGCTGGGTATATTTTACCCAAAGCATCTGTTTCTAGATGTTCTAGTCACTTAAAAAGTAACACATTTAATATAGAAGGAAAATGTGTGTAATGTGTGCATATTATTTTATCGTCCTAATTTCAAAAACTTTAAAAAACAAAACTATTAAAATGCAGTTAAAAGTTATTAATTTCAATATTAATAATTGAAAAGTCTTAATTTAAATTTTAACTAAAGATTTAAATTTTATAAAAAACAGTTAACGTTTTAAAAGAAAAAAAAAATTCTTATATTTAGTTAATTAAGTTTATTTATGAGAAACAGCCATTTAAAACAATCTTCTATTAAGTGACTGTTTTATATGCTTCCTAAAATTATCTAACTTCAAGAATTTTCACTGAAATCCACTTGTGCTTTATCTAAAAACAATCCAAAATTTCATTTTTATTCTTCTTATTCTACTTTGTTAATTATGGTCACTAACTACTAAGTTAATTGATTTATTATTCTATAAATAAAAAAAACTTAAATAAATGCAGGAACTATACATTAAACTAAAATATTTTTAGTATGTTTTTTTAATAAATTTTGTAGTTTTTGGTTTATTGTCTCCATTGTCTTACAACAATAATACTTTGTAATATGTTAATGTATACTATGCATTTCATATCCATTTATTTTATATTTTTGCATTTTGCATTTATAATTTTGTATATTAATTGCAGAATATACATTTTTTAATTATACTAAATATACTTACAGTTAATATCCTGACCCTCCTATAATATTGACTTAATATTTTGACCATACTGCTTAGAAAGTTGCATATCAAATGAGGTCGAAATTCACATTTTTCTTCATTAATTTCGACACTGCTCTTTAACAGCGATGGAAGACCCATAACATAATTAAATATAAGATTCCATTCATCCTGTAAATAAATTCCTGTATTGTTACATAGCTTTCATTTGACATCCCCATTTCTTAATAGAGATGATTTTGGTAATTTTAGTACAAAAAATTGTATTTTAAGACTTGTAATTAGCATACGAAATATATATGATTTCGAGAATCTGCTAAAGTAATCTACTAATACCTTATATCAAGTGACTTTAACACAATAATGACTTTAGCTTGAAAGTTTAAAACAATTATTTTAAGCTTTTGTACACAGTTAACTCTTTATTTGTTTGTTAAATAACTGATAATTATTGAAAAAGTGGTTTTTTTTTTTAATTATATTTGGGAAACACAAAAAATCACTTTAGTACTTTTGTTACTTAGTAATAAGTATTTATTTACATTATTCACACTTCTAATACAATACACGCAAACTGTAAATTTTTTAAATTAAATATAACAACATTTAAAAAATTTGTAAATATAACAAATCAAACTGATACTAAGTATTCTCTGTTATTAAATAATTTAGGGATTACTTGCAGCTAATGAATTTTTACAGTAAGTCTACATTTTTTTTTATCATCAGTTATTTAACAAACACAAAAACAGTTGAAGTGATTGCAAAACGTTATAGTTATAACTTATTTAAAGTAATATTTGTTTTTTTTTTTTTAACTAAACACAACATTTTACTTAAAATTGAACTTCTTGAATGCAACCTAATAAACATAGTATTTTTATATATATATTTTTTAATAAGACCCATATTAGTATGCCTAACTATAAACTTATTGCCATAATAAAGTCTTTCATCATCTAAAAAAAGAAGCATAGCACAAATAACAATTCATACCTCATCAACTAGCAATGATAAGTTTGCATAATCTATTGGCGGTAATTGTGGGTAAGTCCCTTCATTTACTTTTTCATTAAAAGTCTTAATAATTGTTTCCAATCTTGCACAATTGTACAAGATAAATGCAGCACCTGTAAAAGCAACAAAGTTGATTTATCTATATAAACTAATTACAATATAATTATTGTAAATAATAATATATATTTGTTTTAAAAGTATGACCCATTTGTTTATTTACATACAATAATTTGACACACAAAACAAAAATAAAAACAGTTATGGTAAGAATAAATTGGAGTTTTGCTTCAATCAAATAGGACAAAAGTATTAAGGTAGAGATTGAATTAGTGCACCTTTTTTTACAAGTTCTTTTTTTATTTAACTTGGTTTATACCTTTGCTAGATCCTCCTGAAGCATCAAATTGTATTTTAACAGGGCTGGTACATTTAGTTTGTAGCAATTCAAATGCAACAGCCGATTCTCCTAGACTTGCTATAAATTCCTTCCATTTTGCTTCAGTGGACACTCGCACTCCATACTTATGTTTTGCAATTAAAGTCAATTCATCCTGCCTTATTCTGAAAAAAAAAACAATAATCCATTTTACGTATGTTTCTTATACACATGTACAATTCTATTTTAATAATTTGGTATATTGTATTTCAAAGAATGCCAAAGAAATTAACAAAAGGTAATAAATCAATAACAATGTACAGACTATAGATTTATTTGAAAAATTAGGTCATCTAAGGTAAATTGAAATTCAATTTTCTATTGATGATAAGACATACCTTATATACTCCTCAGCAGTTATAGTATTCTCCTTTGATCCAGTTTTTGCATTCAATACTGTACCACAGAAAATAGATTTATTATAATTAAAATCAGACTTAGACTTCCATGTCACTATTATATCTGTATTTTCAGGATATACATTAAGTAAATATAAATTTCTAACAACATCAGTTAAAATTTTTATTCGTAAATATGTTATACAATTTGTTTCTTTGCAACTGGAATCTAAGTTTACAGAATTTGTATTAGCACGTATTCTTCGTAATATAAATTCATTGTTGATCGATGCATTATGAAAACAGACCTGAATCGCTTTGAATCGGTCGATAAACAAATGAATTCGATCATTTAGCTCCGTAGCTTTCACTACCGGTATGTCCCAATTCTGTGACGTTTCAGTTAAATTGGTAATATCTTTGTTAATACATTTCAACAGAGAAACTAGCTTCAAGCTGTTTTGCAATTGATCAGAGTTCAAAAATTCTTGCCACGATTTCACATTGTTTGGGAAACTAAAATCGCCCTGTTGTTGCAAGTTCACAGAGTGTTTTTTTACCAAAAGTCCATTTACATAGTTTTCCTCCCCCACTAAATACTTGTACAAATTATTTTTAAAGGTTTTTATGTCGTCTTGTAACATGTTGATATTAGTTATAAATAATATGATTTTAATTTAATATTACTTATAATTCAATCAAACTCACATGTTGAATATAAGTTGACACTATGACAGGACAGATGACACTTGACAAATCTTCACATATTGTATAAGTAATAATTTGTAATTGAAAAATATTTTTGATGTATTAAATCTAAAATGATGATGACACGCCTTCACTTATTATATACAAAACAAAATATCATAATAATTACTTAATACATCACTATCATGAAGAAGTGTGGCAAAATAAGAATAACAATTCCAAACAAAAACCTTTAAAGAAAAAAACAATTACCAATTCATTTACAATAATGATCAACGTAAGTTCCGCTTCTATAAAAATCTACAAATATTTTATACTTTTTGCCAATTTGATTTCAACATTATTTCAGTACGGCTATATGATCAAATAAATTAGCTGACGTCGATATGACGTTGACATTCGCTTTGTCAAGTAGTGACTGACGGATTGGTCTGGTAGGGTAGATTGAGGTTAATGAATTATTTTTTAATAAATTATTTATTATATATACTAGTCATATTTACTGCATTTAATAAAATAGAATATGATATAAATTAAAAATGATATATTCTTATAAAAGTGTTATATTTATTACTTTAGTATGTCACATAACTTTGGCATACGCAGCCGATCACCTACTTGAAGGTATTTATTGCGGTAAAGAAAACTGCTATGAAGTTTTGGGGGTCACTAGAGAAGCCACCAAGAATGAGATTGGCAGGGCTTATAGACAATTAGCGAAAAGATTTCACCCAGACTTGCATCGAGGTGAGAAAGAAAAGAAAGAAGCAGAAGAAAAATTCAAACAAATAGCAACAGCTTACGAAATTCTTCGAGATGACGAAGAAAGAACAGATTACGATTACATGTTGGACAATCCTCAGTCATACTATGCTCATTACTACAGATATTACCGACGCCGATTAGCACCTAAAGTCGACGTAAGAATTGTTCTGGCTGTTACAATAACTATTATATCCATAATACAATATTATAGCGCTTGGTCAAAGTATGATACAGCCATAAAATACTTTATGACAATCCCTAAGTACAGAAATCGGGCATTAGATATCGCTAAAGCTGAAGCAAAAGAATTGCAGGTAAAAAATAAAGGTCCAAAAAAATCTAAAGCAGAATTAAAAGAGGAACAAGATAGAATAATAAGAAGAGTGATAGAAGAAAATATGGACATAAAAGGGGCATATGCTAAACCTGAAATTATGGACATACTTTGGATACAAATAATAATATTACCCTACACAATATCATATTATATTTACTGGTACTTAAGATGGTTTTGGAAATTCACTATTCTTAAGCAGCCATATGGAACTGAAGAAAAGTTGTACATAATCAGAAAATATATGAAACTGGGTCTCCACCAGTTCAATGCCCTAGAGGATGAAGAGAGACAAGAATACTTAGATGATGAATTGTGGATAAAGGAAAATTTCACAGTATGGAAAGAAAAAAAAGATGAAGAAACAAAAAAATCATTAGCAGAAAACAATAAGTATAAGCAATATAGAAGATACATCAAACAACACGGAGTGGGACGGATGACCTTTGATGACTCATGATATTTGATTGTTATTATTAAATTTATCTTAACAATATTCAAGAAAGTAGTTGATAAAAAATTGTGGATTATTTATATAAAATGAGAATTCATGTGCATTGGACTGTTGAATAATTTATTAAAACTGTTTCCCAAATCTGTTTGTTATGATAAAATAACCACAGAAATAAAACCAACTTTTTACACAATTCATTATTTTATTTTTTATCTCTATTCATTTCAACGTGTACTACAATGATATAATTACACATTCAAAATTTACAAACATCACAAATGGCAATTCGGTAAGGCCTTCTAAAGCTCACAAAAGCCCAGCATCCATGCCTTGCTTTGTGTAGCAATCAATGCAAACACTCCGGGTGTTCATACATTCTTCAAGGCAAGTAACAAATCTGTAATAACATTTGTTTGTTCAGAAGTAACGGGTAAAATAAGAAGTCACTTCAAGAGCTTCAATTCCATATAAATAGCAAGATATTCACAAATAGCAAACAAATAATATCTTAAAACTCAAAAACATACTTATTTCTATGAATTTTCAGTATAAATGTTTAAAATATTCTTAGCCTTGAATTGATGGGGGATGTGTTTGTGACATAACAAATATTTATTACAGATAAGTAAACAAAGTTACATCGAGATCCTTATTTTCACATTATTATACGATCACTTATGTACTTATATTTTTATTATTTAATTTTTCACAAATTAAATTTTAATCTATATATAGCAATGGCAGTGCATTTATAATTTTACACGAAATTACTTGTCTTTCAGATAAATGTTTTTAAAAATATATATAAAAATAAGTTATGATTGGTTTTCATAGAACATAACTCTTTATTGTTTGAGTAAGAGAGTTAAAGTTTAGTAATTTTCGTTTTTTTTTATATTATAGAAAATGATGAAATTATTTCAAATCTAATCTTTTAGTCATTTCTATTAGTATTAACAATTCATACCAATCAATAATGCTAAAAAAAGGAATGTGTGTCTAATTTATACATTACTTTCAATTATAATAGTCTATTATAGTTAGCTTTGTTTTATTTATTCATTTTTTTCATTAAAAAGTTCGTTTTCTTTTTAATGGAACGAAACAAAAATAAAGCATAAAAAAATCAAATGTCATTACAAGTATCCAAACTATTTTCGAATGTACTAACATAGAACCAAAAATAAAATTATTCATTCACAATGTCTGGAATCTATTCTGTACAAATATTACTATCCTAATTTAGGAATTTTTAAGTTTCTTACAAATTATTCTAATTTCTGTTTTTTTTTTCATGTATATGTATCATGATCATGTGTAAGGGTCCGTTCACACAGACCGGCTCGGAGAGGAGAGCAGATTTTTATCACGTTGGAAACAGTGTTTTGAGTGATTGTAGTAAAGTTTATTTTTGCATTTGCACCTTTTTTGTCATTAAAAATGCCTGAACGCGCTTCGTGTGAAGTAATAAAAGGAGCCGACCGGCTCCGCTTGCGTGCTCTTTCTCGCTCGCACCCGCTTTCAGATCTCTTCCAGCCGGTCGATGTGAAATAGTTGGCGGCTCCGCTCCGGCCAATTCCAAGCGTATACGACCCGGTCTGTGTGAAAAGAAAAAAGCAGGCCGATGCTCTCCGAGCCGGTCTGTGTGAACGGACCCTAAATCAGCAATTGTTTTTTTGTGCGTTCAAATTAATATAAATTATTTTATACATGTTTACTTATATTATTTTAAACTGACAATTTCGATAAATACCTGCGAGTTTATAATTTCATTAAACGGATTAAATTCCTTACATTTTAAGCTAGAATCGATTTACTTTGTACACACAGTTCCCATTTAATTTTATTTACAGTATTTCTGATACACTATTTATAAGCATATAACAAGATACTCTGCAAAATTCTTAAACGATATTTGTTTTTTATAAGTGCAGTCGCTATAATATTTCATGCCAGGAGTTATTATCGAAGAAAAACAATTATTTATAATTTAAGAGATTCAGGACATGAGGTTTTATATATGAAGTGTATAACTTTTAATAAGTTTTAAAAGGCAGTTATTGAGAATGCACTTATAAAAAATTGCTGAAGAAACTCTCGTCATCGATTAGTTAATTTCTATCTATATAAATATTATACACAAAATAATTCTGGTTTATTTGTGACCGTTCGTATTGCTACTATTCTAATATCGCAAAAAATATCTTTATATTATACGTACACTGTAACACTAACGGGTCTAGTAAATATACTCATTTTTTTATTTGGTCTGCACTTTTTTAACAGCAGACTGACACTATTTTTGGCGCGGAATATTTATATATTATAACTCTTATCAGTATATTTAGAGCTATCGTCATTATTGCCTGCTAAAAATGTCAGTTTACCGTACTTTTTTAGTAAAATAGTCGACTTTCGTAAAAAAATTAAAACTCGTAAGACATTGTCATGCTCTTTTTGATCAATAGATAAGTGTCCATTACAAAAGATAAGCAATTTCATCGTTAGTTTTATTCTATCCTTAAGAATTTATTTAAAGATCTATTTTAATCTGCCCCTGAAAGCTAGTCATGGTAGTTTTCAATCCATTTACATTATTTATTACATCATATTAAGTTAAAGTTACAATTTATATAACAACTTTGATATCCCGCACGTATAACACAGCTTAATTTCTTTTCAATGGACACCTTCAATTTCTTAAAAAAAACAGACATTTCGAACCTTCTTAATCGTATGACACAGTTCATGTTCGCACGTCATTTATCTTCCACATATGGCAACGTTTTCGAAGCATCAGTTCAATTGGACCATAAGTCCATGAAATATGGCATAGAATGCACTAGCGGTCGCGTTTTCTCGGACGCACCGCTAGATGCAGTGCTTGCCCTCAAACGGGCGTCTCGTGGTCAGTTTCGTCGATTCTCCCGAGACGCCAAGCGTTTGGATCTGTGGCTGAAAATTTGAAACAAATATACTTTAATATTTATAGTAATAAATTATAACATATCGTAGTTACAGGGAATGGAAAGGAAGGCGTTCAAAGGGTTAAATTAAATATCTATTAAAAAAAGCGTAAAACACAAAATATTAAAAATATAATCATGATATTGTTAGTGAACAAATGTTTGTTTTACCAGTCAATTCGATTTTCTGGAGTTTAAAAGACGTCTTCATTATTTCAACTTGCTTTTTGTTTAAAACAAGACTTAATGATAAAAAGTTTATAACTGGAATATGTAATAAACAACAAGAATCTCTATCTCTAGGTTCATATGAAACTTATAATAAAACAAATGATTATAATTAATATATTGTACATGTTTTTATCAAACTGTGCACTCATGATTGATTTATAAATTAGGCAAATTTAAAATAATAGAAAAAAGAAACATAAGCGAAATTTTGAAAAAAAAAAGCATCAAGAAATTATAAATTACCTGATAATTCTTGGTCTTCCAAACATGCTATGGGATTTCGGAATTTAGGATAAGGACAATAGGGATAATATTAAAATATTATTCATGTTATAAAGCTTCATAATTATAGTATTATAACCTTACATAACCCTAATTTACATTTGAAGTGAAGGTAACAAGATTATTAAAGCATCGTGGTCAGGTCAAGATATACGAAACTTTTTCAGTCATTACAATAACTTATTTAAACTAGTAACATTATAAATTTTAATTTAAACTGATTGATTTTTATTTATAATCTGTTCTACAAACCAAAAAGCAAGTTGAATTTTTCGTTTATCTGTGGATGTGAAGCTGTGTCGTTTCGTTTAAATTATGCGAGTGACTTGCGCTAGGTGCGGGGAAAAGCACAACATCGATGTGACAATAGCATCTATTAACAATGACTAGGCAAAGCATGTTTATCTCGACCCTTCAAATATATATATATAAATAAATATCATTAAATAGACACACAGTTAATACCTCAACATAAAGAACTATCCTATATCGATATCATAAATGTATGCGGTGTTGGATTCCAGGAAAACAATATTTTGCTGACAACAGCAAAAGAAACAAGAGACATCACTTTTAATAAAGTTTATATTGCATTGCAAATAATATTTTCGTTCTGAAATCCATACTACAAGCTGTATATGCTATTATTATAGGTTAAAAACGAAAATAATACTCATCGGTAATGTCATATGCAAACAAATTGTACTTGTTATTTTTTAAAAGATTATAAATTTGCATAAAACAATAAATTCTTTTTTAATTCTTTGTAAATAGACTTGTAAGCGACCTTATTTTGTAGAAAATTAAATATTAATATGACACACTGATTTATATGAAAGGTACTTGTGAGTTATTATATAATATACAAACTACAGGGATATAAAGCAGATCACGGTGTAAAATTGAGCAATAGTATATAATTTATTATTAATAAAACGAATAGAAAAATCTTGTGAGTGCCACCCACTCACGAGAATTGATGTGTAAATAACAAATCTTACGCTAACGTCATCTGATGCTCGAGATCTTACACTTACTTGTTTGACGCTCGAACTCTTAGATCCTACCGTGTACCGAGCGCTAAGATGTTTACACATCAAAACTATTATTAAGATTGCTATATCTAAGCACGTAAAAAAATATTTACACTTTTATTACGTGATCATAGTATGATGAGCCAAAGGACGGAATGATTTTTTAAATTGACAATCGTCATTACACATTAAAAGTTTTACGAATTCTTAAATGCAACAAAAGGTAAAAGACTATTACATAATGTTTATTTAAATTTAATTCGTATTAATACTTAAATAACGGCTGTCAATACATGTTAGTGCAATTGCAATAACTATTAAAAAAAAAACCTCATTAATAAACGTTATCGATTAAATATTGATTGCTACTAGCTACTGTTCTCATACATATAAAACTAAAATAAAAAAAATACTGGTACAGTACAGTCATGAATTGCTGTCTTGTCATATTTATCAAGTATTTAACGTTTATTAATAATTCCGGCTATTTGTCAAACACATTCGCGATCACAATTCACTTTATATTAATTTTGACATTTAATGTCGATGACCGAGATTGATCAAATCGCATCGATTATATTATGCTATCAATTTAAACCAATGCATGAAAAAGAGATAGCTTTACTTTTTTAGTTCAGACAAATTAGTATACTTCATTGTTTCAACAAGGGCATAAGAAGCTTTTAAATTGAACACGATTGTGATTGCGCGTGTGTGTGTAACATAGCCTTCTGAATTAAGCAGGAATATATTAAAATATGAAAATTATTTAGCAAGAGTGATGTAGGGTAAGGATGGGGGGTAATGAAGGTAAATCCCGTCGTTCAGCAGGCGTGGGAGGGCGTCGGCCGCAGCAACGGCGCGTGCTCGCCTGTAGTAGCGACACGATACGACAACAAGCATAGATTAAACAACGCATTGATGTATTGGACTGATGACGTTTGAATATAAACTATTGAAACAAACTAGTAATTTATAAAATTATCTTTAAAATATAATATCGACATATACCTATTTGTCAGATATTTGAGATACATACGTATGTCAATTATCTTATATTTAATGTTTTTTTTAATGAAAATAAAGAAAGAATTTTTGGATTGAATACAAACAAACGTGTTGACTTCATTTTAAAACTAAATTCAGAAACCTGTTAACAAAATAAAATTCATTTTTAACATTATTTAATCGAATTGCCATATTAACGAATATTATACTTTAAGAGTATAAAAACCGCCATAAGAACATATACAAATCTATTTGAGTAAAGATGTTTTTTTTTTTTTTCTAATATTAATATTTGTCTAAATAAGTCCATGAAGCCATATTATTTTAATTTCCTATGAATTTCTATATTACGTGTTGAAAGACGTATATTGGATGCATATCACATGCATGAACTATATCCTAATAAAGCCACCAAGCTACGTATTAATTCTTGATGTTTTTCCTAGATAGAACTATGGCGCTATTGGGATGAATATTATTCTAATCTACGCCTGTCTAATTTCTACACCAAACTATTTCACGATGCCATAGATATTCACATTCATTCACATCAATCCCTATATTATATTATAACTATATTTATCTATATATATATATATATATATATATATATATATATATATATATTTCGAAAATTTTCAAAACATACGCTACGGCATATTTTGTCTTTTAGGGACGTCCAATAAGTTTGAATTATTTAATGCTACTGAATGAAAGGAAGCACCGCGTATCACCTTCATAAGGACTTTTTAAAGAGTATCATATATCTTTTTTTTCTATTGAATAGGTAGGCGAATGAGCATATGGGTCACCTGATTGTAAATGGTCACCAAAGCCAATAGACATTGCCATTGTCTGAAATGTTAACCATCGTTTACATCGCCTATGTGCCACCAACCTCGGAAACCAAGATGTTATATCCCTCGTGCCTGTAATTACACTGGCTCACTCACCCTTCAAACCTGACCACAACAATACCAAGTACTGTTGTTTTGCGGTAGAATATCTGATGAGTGGGTGGTACCTACCCAGACAAGCTTGCACAAAGCCCTACCACCAGTATAATATCTACCTATAGAGTCTAAAGATTACATAAATTTCTATGGCTATGGCTTCCTTTAAATTATATGTTTCGTTGTTTTTATAAGTATTATTGAAATGAGGCATTTTTTAACGTATTGTTCGTACCTTCTTATTATATCAACCCAAATATAAAAACGTATTACTATTAAAGCAAGGCTACAGAGTAATCATGCACATTCCAATTTTTATTTAAATAAATATTAAATTATATATTCAGAATTCTTCAAAATTAAAATAACGTTATTGTGGATACCAAGTATATAAGCCGATTCAATGTTTATATAATTAGTTAAATCATGAGACAATAAATTAAAAACACTGTTTTTTTTTTAAACTAACCCGAGACTATATTTTATTGAAAAGTGAAGCTTATATTTCGATTTATTATAATTTACTATACGAGTTCATTCTTTGATAGTCTTTTAAATAATAAAAAAAAAATTACTATAATTGTATAACTACAAATCTATAAACCACACATTACTACATAGCAAATATTTTTTAATATATATTTACAAAGTTCTATCAAAATAGCTTCATATGCTTTCATTAGCTATATTTATCAAATTTAATAGACTAACATCTAATACCTACAACTGTAAGCGTACCCATGCGATTCTTGCTCTTATTATATAATACATAGTTTATATTACCTGCAGTGACGTACGACCCATAGTACATAAACCGTTTATTACCCAACGTAAACATTTAACGTTATTCGTTTCAACTTTATTTAGCTAATCTTACTCTTTTAAAAAACAATACTACGCGCACCACTGACAATCTACTAACAATTAAATTTATTCAGTTATAAATATTTTTGAAAAGTTTATAAATCTCATTAATAATGTCATTCTTCATCACGCGGGATAATATTAAAATACCTTCGATCTCAATTGACATGTAATAAAAAAAAATCGAAACTATTATTAGAAAATTCTTTAGTTTATTCCACAGGATATGTCTGAGCTACATAATATGTGCCATAGATAACAAAAATCTCCCATTATTTTAGTAATGAAATATACACATGCGTTACGCAAATTACATTCGAATTTCAAACAAAATCGGTTTTACCTTGTAGCTGTCGGTTCAACAGTGCGGTTATGCCAGGACCGTCACCAGCCTTCTTTACCACGAGCATTGGCTTGTCCTCCCCCTCCTCATAGCTATTCGGAAGGTGACCATTGCTCACTGACATTGTTTCGCTCACCTGTAATGTTAGAATTATCTAGAAGAATATAAATACATTACCTATGAACCATCAGCAATAGGTTAACTATTTTTAGAGCTCTATACTACATATATGGTAAAGAGTAATGCTGACACAGCGATCTGATGCATCATGTTCCTTGTACCTGTAATCATACTGGAACATTCTTTAAACCGAGGCGCAGTAATACAAATAGCATCGAATTTGTCCGCAGTTTATGTTATTATTGAACTCGTATTCATTGTGAATGTTTTTTCAACTATTTTCACTTACCCCTATATATTATATTATGAACTAATTAGTAGATAAATAATAATATAAAAAATTACACTTCTAACGTTACTTAGGCGAGAATTGGCGCACATAGTGGCCAGCGCGAACCGATTTATATCGGTTTTAGTCGCTTTGAGTATTACATTACTACAAATGCAAAAACGTCTCCAAGCTAATTTACCCGTATGGTATATAAACATATATAAAGATAACATTAGTAACAATAAATTTTATCTCTGTCACGGATATTTTATTTGAATTACGAATATCTCAATATATATTTGACAATAAAGTTCGTGAATCCAAATGATATTAACAATACGCAAAAAGCATTTCGAGGCGTTTCGTACGTGGGCCGCGACACAAATATATAATCACTTTATTGGATACGATCAATATTAGTAGCGAATTAGAAAAACGAAAGTACTAATCCATCCAATCACGCTGAATCGAATCAACATGAAACTATTGGATAAGAAATAATTAATTGCGATGATAATTGATTATGACTGTTCAATTGTCTCTACACATGCAACTTCCTTTAAATGTTTGGCAATATGAAGTCTAAAAAAGTGCAATGACATCGCTGATTCCTCTGCAGACTAATATTATGATGAGCGTTCCAAAATAATCGATAGTATTGTAAGTGAGCAACAATAACACCAGTTAGCTATAAAAACCTGTCAAAGTTGCGCAAAAAACCTGTCATAAAACCTAATTTTTTCAAGGGGTATTATGAAAAAATAAATGAACATCTATCTACGATTAATTGGTTCGACATATTAAAAGCAGATTCAATGGTCGGAGTTATCGACACGTTTTACGCAATTTTAAGAGACGCTATTAAAAATTTCGTTCCAATAGAAACGAAATTCAAGAATAACTTTCCAGTGTGGTACTCCAAACCATTAATCCATGTAGTAAAAGAAAAGTTACAAAAGCACAAACTATGGAAAGTGGGGAAAAACCCTCGAGATTACGATGAGTTTGCTATATTAAGGACGAGACAAAAACATCTCCAGAGTAGATGCTATGCTGCATACACTCAACGTATGCAAACCTTCATACTCAAGGACCCTAAACAACTTTTTTCATTTACTAAATCATTGAGAAGCAACGAAAACGAATACCCTACAAAACTTACTCTAGGAGATACTATATACACAGATGAACCTTCGATGTGTAGAGGATTCAGTGAGTATTTCGAGAGTGTTTTTATAAAACCTGCTAAGAATTACGACGTAACAAATCAGCCTAGAATATCTCAGAATGGATTCATTAGCAAAATCATTATCGAAGAAAAAGAAGTTTACAATTTGCTCAAAACGCTTAGGACTGATAAAGGGCCAGGTAGTGACGGCATACCACCATTCTTTCTATCCAAGTGTGCTAAAAACCTAGCTAAACCACTTTCAATTATTTTTAACCTTTCTGTTAATGTGTTTTGTACTTTTCCCGACGTATGGAAAGAAGCTCTTATAGTACCAATCCACAAAAGTGGTTCTAAAACAAAAATTGAAAATTACCGACCGATTTCTATCCTGAACGCAATAAGCAAGCTGTTCGAAAAAGTGGTTTACAGACAAATATGCCCCATTATTACAAGGTCCATTCCCTACGAACAACACGGTTTTATGAAGAATCGCTCTACGGTCTCCAATTTGGCCATCTTCACAGACTTTATACTGCAAAGTATGGATGAAAGATGCCAAGTAGATGTCATCTACACAGATTTCGAAAAAGCGTTCGACCGCGTAGATCACGTGATATTACTTCATAAACTTAATACTCTTGGGATAAACAGAAACCTGCTTCGATGGTTGACATCTTATATAAAAAATCGTATGCAGGCAGTAGTAACAGGCAGTGCAAGAAGTGATTTTGTATTCATATCATCAGGGGTCCCTCAAGGATCCATTTTGGGGCCTCTTCTATATAATGCGTATCTTTTTGACATCGGCAATTGTTTCAAACATTCACACTATTTGATGTTCGCTGACGATAAAAAAGTCTACTTTAAAATAAGATCATTCGAGGATTGCCTTAAATTACAAGATGATTTAAATGCCCTGACAAAATACTACGCGAAAAATAGAATTACAGTACAGTAAATGTCATCATATAACTCTGACTCGTAAAAAAACAAAAATTAATTTCGACTATAAAATCAATGACGCGACCATTGCTAAAAAATCCACCGTTACAGATCTAGGCATTAAAATCGACACTAAAGTTTCAATGATTGAACACATTGACGCAGTAACAAATAGGGCGTATAAACAACTTGGTTTTATTAAGCGAGCAACGCAATCATTTTATAATATTGAATGCATAAAAATACTCTACTTTGCATACGTTCGAAGTATCTTGGAATATGCAAGTAGTATATGGTCACCTCTATATAAAAATCATATTCAGAGACTCGAATCTATACAATATAAATTTCTCAAATACATAGCGCACAAAGATTTTAAAAAAATTGACAGTTATGAAGAAGCCAGTATTTATTATAAACTAGATTCGCTAGAGCAAAGACGAAATCAAAAGGATATGCTGCTACTACAAGCAATTTTAACTGGTATGATGGATTGCCCCAGTTTGGTGTCAGCATTCTCTCTAAATGCCTCCTCATTTAGATCGCGTAACCCCCACCTACTAGTTGTTCCAAAATGTAACACAAATTATGCAAAAAGCTCTATAAGTGTACGTCTAGCACGAACATACAACAAATTATTTTCTCATTTAGACCTGTTTCACTTATCCAAAAAACAATTGAGGAAACAAATAACACTATCTTACCGCCAAAAATAAACACGCACACACACACACCCACACGCACACACACACACAAACACATACACACCGAAACACACACACACGCATGCACAAACACACATACAAATACCCATACAATTGTGAATATTCTCTTGTCACAAACGTCAACAATTTTCTTCAGACCTACTTTCTTTTTGTTATCCACTTTGTTAAATATATTATATTAAACACTTTATATTGTAATCTTTGTGGCCATAGTCTTCATGAAATTTAAAAAACTGTACAAATATAATCTGTATACGCTGTTGATTACAAATAAATAAATAAAAAGTATCAAAACAATCTTATTTGGGGTGGTAGTCGAAATAGCCTAAAATTTACACGTAAAGTATGACGTCATTGGGTTGAAACGTGGTATATATAGTTCTTCTCAGCCATTAACGATAGTATCTTCTTAATTTTCCTCCTTTCCCCGAAATTATCTTCCTCGTAAGTCATATGACATATTAAAAATTATATAATTTACTGATATTTGAAAAAATCGTATTACTTACAATAAAATTAGTAGTTCCTATAATTCCGCACCCGTGTAAGACCCGTAGCGCACATACTAATTCGAGTATCCTTTACTTCATTATTTCTTTTATCAAATAACCAACCTGCATCAACTTATGAACGACGTCCCGACCGAGTATGTGATCGAAGACCGCTTGCAGGAAGGCATCTGACATGATGGAAAGCTTGAGTTTGTCGCGATGCCACACCAAGACCCGTGATTCTTCCATTGCCATTATTGATACCTGAAAATATCACAGATTTCGTCTATTTATGAATAGACCAGTATTCATAATTGAAGGCATGTTAAATGTTATGCTTCTACGCAAAAAGGTTTATCAATTTCACTCGTAAACATATGTAAAGGAACGAATAAAAATCCTAAATAGTATTTAATACGTTATCATTACGGACATCATATAAAAAGAGACTAAAATGGAATCTGTAATAAATACCTGGAAGTATTCATCCGTCGAGACACCAAACCACTCTGGCGAGTCCAGAAAGTGGTGTGGAAAGACAATGTGAAGAGCGCGCTGATTCTGCGACACCACAAGCCTGGAAAAATAGTGACGAGGAAATGAAACATTTTCTTACTTCAGGGCTATAATCGTTGACGAAAATCTCAAATACAATCCTTTAACACTAATAGAATAAATAATTGAGCAAAACCGTACAACGAAAAAAAAATTAATGTTGATTTTTATTTAGCTCCCAAATACAGCAATATTAAGACGGTTAAGTACATCTATTAAGAGAAAAAAAGCCAAGTCCATTAAGTTTTAAGTTCAAACACGCAACGAAGACATCTTGGACGAAACATTAAATTCCTTTCACGATGTAGGTTACAGGGTGAACCAACAATGGACCAAACAAAACGAGAACAAACTAATGTAAAGTTTAATACACGCGGTAAGACTGGGTTAATTAGAACAAGCGCGGGACAAACCGAAAGGTCACGGAAATAAGAACAAAAAAAATTAATTTCTAACATAACTTTTTAACTGGTAAACGTTTTTTTTGTATGGAAATTTCAGAGGTTGCTTTTTATCATTTGGTCTAGTGAATATATCGCGAGGTCAATATGTCGCTTTGAATACTTTTTGCTGCAGCGATTACATTCCAGCATTATACTCGTATTGGACGAATGATTTAATCAAAAACCTCATGAATATTTGCAATATATTCTCGAAGAAATACATTAAATTTTATTACTTTTTAAGGCATCGGCTTATGTTAAAATAAATTTGTATTTCCTTAAGGTTTAAATTTAATAACCGTGACTACAGAATTTACATACTATGCTAAATTGTAGTAACAACCCATAACAAGAGTACAATTGTCTTCCTCCATTTACATCGGTCACGTATATACTCGTACATGAGCTTGTTGTGGTGTCAAATAACACGGTTTAGATGCATCATTAACTCCCGTGTCGTATTATCATAACCTTTACTCATCTATTGTAAGCTGCGATCGTGAAGGTTACGCCCTAATGGGTTCCCAAGGCTCGTAACCTAAAACGTTTACATCTTGAAAGCTTTTAAAAGAAAGTGAGCCACTTGGATTCGAAATCGTTTGTACATTATTCGAAGCGTAACAAAATAATGACGTGACTTACGTAAAAACAGAAATTTATAAATGAATCAATCAATTTGGGCGAAAGTTTAGAGACGAAAACGAATATTAAATTATTGGAAACAGCTACAATTGCTATAAGTTTGATCGAAGGCGGTCTTTTAATACGAAATACAGTCAATTCTAATCTTAAAAAAACACTTTACAGAAATTTTAAAGACGTTTTTTACGATATCTTATTTTGTAATCAATAAATTCAATTCAGCAAATGCTGATAAAATATGCGAAAGTTCCAAATTTAAAAGACAACGGTTTATAACATTTGAAATGGGAATACGATTTAGATTTTGTATTGTATTAAGAATGTAAGAATCACATCGGCATTATGTTATTATTATTTAGGAACCACCAAAGCATAATGGTAGAAACTTTCTTTTGAAGATCGCTCGTCGAATAACGTTCCACAACACTGATTTTAACCTTATATTTTTGGTAGTGACATAACACTTACTTACGGGTAAAAGAATTTAATATTAATTGTACATAAATATGTTAAAGATAAATGAGAACGGTTGGACAGCAAAATTTAAATTTAGTGCAAAAAAAACCTGGCAACCTGTCAAATCTAGCCTAGCGTGTAACAACAGACCTTGGCCCAGGTCTTGGCCCAAAAGAGGCAACTGTCCGAGGCAATTCGTGCATTACATAAACGTTTCATAACAAATGAATACATGTATGTATATAGCTGACAATGTATTTCAGTTAAGAAGAAGAGTGACTACTGAGTTTTTTTTCCAGTTCTTTCCGATACTAACTACATTACGAAGAGTAGATAGCTTTACACTCAATTTAATCTTGTAACATAATGATACAAAAGTGCTTATAAGAGCTTTCTTGAATAAAAAATATATTACATTAATAAAAAACAATTACTGCTTTTTTTTTTTTTTATATCGCCGGGAGGGCAAATGACTCTACTCCACCTGATGGTAAGTGGTGGTAGAATCCAAACGCGACGACGGCCAGTACAGACGGGAAAAACGTTCTGCACTAGCCGCCTTCGCCTTGCCGGCCCGCAAGATGCCTCTTCACGCCTCGTTTGAAGGAACCCGGGTTGTAAGAGGAGGGGAATACGTGAGCTGGTAAGGAATTCCATTTTTTGGAAGTGCGACAGAGAAAGGAGTTGCCAAATTTCTTTGTTCGCGATGGAATTGATGTCACAGTTAGGCGGTGACATCGAGAACCAGCTCGCGTGGACTTAAGAAGGAAGGGGGAAGCAGGAATTAGAGAGAATAATTCCTCAGAGCACTCGCCGTGATACAGTCGATAGAAAGCGCTCAGTGCTGCTATCTCACGACGTAATTGTAAAGGTTCAAGGGTGTTTGTGACCTTTACGTCGCCAATAATGCGTACGGCACGTCGCTGCAACCGGTCCAAGGCCTCAAGTAGGTACTTAGCGGAGCCATCCCAAAGGTGCGAGCAATATTCCACGCAAGACCGTACCTGTGTTTTGTACAGCAGGCACAGTTGTTGTGGCGTGAAAAAGCGCCGCACCTTGTTCAGAACTCCGAGTTTCCGTGAAGCTGTTTTTATAACAGCCTCGATGTAATCCCTTGGACTAAGGTCGCAGCGAACGTCAATCCCCATCATGGCGATTTTGCTTTGCATCACCAGCGGAGTACCACAGAGGGAGGGAAGAGGGGAAAATGTTGACTTTTTCGCCGTGAGAGCGCATACCTGTGTTTTCTTGGCATTAAACTCAACAAGATTATCAGAGCCCCATTTGGCGATGAGATCTAACGTCCTATCGAGTTCAATGACAAGATTCTCCCGCCTCTCCTCAGTTTCCGCCCGCCCAGCCACTGCGCGTCCGTGGTATCCACCATGCACTGTACTATCATCTGCATAGCAATGTATGTTCCCAAGGGAGAGCATATCATTGATATGCAAAAGAAAGAGTGTGGGAGATAGCACAGATCCCTGCTTCAACCAAAACCGTTGAAAGCCATAAAACATATTAACGAGACTACATCAAACATATTGACCACCTAGTGTAGAAAGGTCACCGTGACATTGCTAATAGCGTAGGGCATGTAGGGTCTTCTGACTTAGCTAATACATTGTAACTTAAAACGATGAGATTAAAAGTACACCTACACACGTAGTATCATGCCTAAAGTATGAAAATACAATTAAAAAAAATTGAAAAGCTAAATTTCTTTAATAAAATGCCAATGAATAAAAATCGGTTATTCCAGAAAATTTATGATAGCACCCAGACTTATTATTATAATAAGACTGTGCATTGGAAGCATATTTAAAAATTGAAAAATATAAATATATAATAATAAATTTATTTATTTAGAGGGGTCATTACTTAGCTATGTTTAGCCTAAAGTAGCAGCGCAATGTCGCGCGTTGTCAGAACTTCATAACCTTATTCCTTCCTCTACTACTAAACGTCAAGAAACCGTAAGCAATGGCACTCATATACTGGAAGTCAAACATTTCTGATGCGTACTGCTAGGGTTTGGAACACTTTACCAGCTTTTACGTTTCCTACCCCATAGGACTCAAGTACCTTCAAAATAAGAGTGGATACGTATCTATTAGTCAAGTGAGCCTCCAACCTACACCTCATTTTTTTATATACTGTCATCAAGTGTTCATTGCTGTCTCCTTCCTTCGAATTTCAAATTTATGATGTTAGAAAAAGATTAATGCATGTTAAACTAAACACCTGCGAGCAACATACATATGTAAATCTGTTTGTCTTTATATTTTGTCGATAATCTATATACATTTTTGTTTCATTCAATTATTTTCATTTACCCTTATCTTAAACCTGATATCTGTCCTGTCTAGACCTATCAAAGCTGATTAAGCGGCTTCTCGCGTATTTGTTACGCGTTTTATTTCTAAGGTTTCATTAAAATTGAAGACGATAAGGTTTTTTGTATCGACTTGTTTTATGTCTATAATATTTTTTTTATAGTAAAGGTAGGCGGACGAGCATATGGGCCACCTGATGGTATGTGGTCACCAATGTCCATAGATATTGGCATTTTAAGAAATGTTAACCATAGTCTATACCGCCAATGCACCACCAACCTTGGGAACTAAGATGTTATGTCCCCTGTGCCTGTAATTACACTGGCTCACTCACCCTTTAAACCGGACACAACAATGAACACAGTACAGAACAGGAAACAGCAGTACTCGGTGTACTGCTGTTTCGATTAACGTAGCTCTTTAAAAATCATTAAAATAAATTAATTGTACCTTCCAATTTAGTACTTAAAATATTAGAGGTCTGGATTTAGTTTATGATATTAATCTTTAAATAAATATAATGTCGTGATACAAATACGTAACCAAGCAATTTACTGTTGGTCGTTTTATTATTAATCAAGACCTAAAGTATTTTTATGTAATTAGATTTAGTCAGGTGACGCGTGCTTAAAATCTAGTATTTAATCTATGATATATAATCTTATTTTACTGCTATTAATCAAAATGTCCTAGCTCGGACGGACAAGCTCAACGACTAGACATCTACACAGGATAATGCGCAAATATGTGCGCAAAAACAGGTACAATTAATTTTCTCACACAGTCCGACTCAATCCATGACAGGGCTTTACGTGCACGTGAGTAACACAGACAAATTCCTAGTGCTATTGAAAATACCCGGACAGAAAACCCAATACCACTTACTGACTCGACCAAGGAGTTGAGCCTAGAACTCGGGACGCATCCTTATTAGTGAAACATTAGACAAATTAGGTAGGTATATACCGAAATGAACTAAATCTTAAGTTATAAATATGAAAGAAATTTTTCATGCACGTTGTCAGTTCTACAGAAAAGGACAAGGGGACATCTACCCAGACCGCCAATAGCCCTCATAGCAGGAAGTCGCGGACGATAACTATACAACTTCATAGTACAAACAATCAACATAAACCAATCTAGCAAACTGTATTAAAAAGACATATATAATGAAAATTGAACACGGGTAAATGAAAAAAAAATAACCAGGCTACAATTTGTATCCAATCGATTTAAGCGAATGAATCATCAGTCGAGTAAGCGAAAACTGGTTGAACACATTCACCATTCCATTAGATTCATTCTGTATGAACCACTCGAGGCCCACCGCAGATCACGATGGTAAAATGTTAAAAACCGATAGCATAATAATAATTAAAACTTTAATGTCCAGTTCTTATATTTAACAAATCTTTATTTTAAATCATCATCATTTTTGAATAAGTAATAAGCTTCGAAGTTCTTGGTTTGAAACTCACCTACCTCACGGAAGAAATCGCTATGTAGCGATAAAGCCGCCAAAGTTGTATGCTAATTAGGTTGTATACATGTGTTACGTAATTTTCAAATTTTTGGGGTGAACAATAAGGCATATTCTATCTATCTAACGCTTTTTATAGGGACGCTTTTGAATGACTTCCCGTAGACAATACAACCATCGGCAAGCGTGTCATTACTTGAATATAATAACAGGACGTTAAGGGTACGCGCATCAAACTAAGGTATACACGCAAACACCATAAGTCTGTTTTCCACATTTAACGAGTGAAATACGAAGTGAGTTCTAAAAGAACAGAAGCCCGGCAGATTGAAGTCAGATTGATGACGTCACTGACATCTGTGACTCGTCGAGTACAAGTGAATAGTTTTAACATCACTTGAAATATTATTTCATTGTTCTATCGTTACGTATATTCGGAGAACTTATAAATCTACTATAACAGGCACAAGGTGAGACAAATTCATGCCACGAAACGCGGAGCATTGTATATGTGCATTTATTACCGTACCGTACCGTAACAGCCTGCGACTGTCCCACTGCTGGGCCAAAGGCCTCCTCTCCTCTTTTTGAGGAGAAGGTTTAGAGCTTATTCCACCACGCTGCTCCAACCCGCATTGGAGCAGCGTGGTGGAATAAGCTCCAAGCCTTCTCCTCAAAAGAGAGAGGAGGCCTTAGCCCAGCAGTGGGACATTAACAGGCTGTTACTGTTGTATGAAATCCTTTATTGTATTTAAAATATACTTTTTTTATTAGAAACATCTATTAGCACGCCTTGAGGGTCTTTAAGTCCGAATCGAATACCGTGACGGCGCTCTTTGCTCCTTTGTGATTCGCGTATACTGTATACTTCGTTGCTATATATTATTATAATAATAAGAATATATTTAATTTTACTAAAAAAACTGATATCTATTTTATTCCATATTTATTTATTGTTTTTTTTTTATAAATTATAAATTCTTTTAATAAACATCAACTTCAATTGTTCACATCTGCTAGGCCAAAATTTCGTATTTATTTTATAGCTAAATCAATATAATATACTTCAAGTTACAAGCTCATATTGAAAGAGATTCATTTGAACTGTGTAATTAATTGAATAAATTCTATTTATAATATCAAGTAATTAGATAACTTAGTAATAATCATGAAGGTGAGGCCAAAGGCATTTCAGGTCAAATGTTAGTGAAGTGAATACTGAGTTTGAGCTAAATTAATAGGTATGTACTTTTAGTTAGTATATTATTATATTTAATATCATTATTATTTCTTTATTATCACAGATATATACAGGAGTCGAGATGACCTAGTGGTTAGAAAGTGTGAATCTTAACCGATGATCGTGGGTTTAAACCCGGGCACCACTGAATTTTCATGTGCTTAATTTGTGTTTATAAATCATCTCGTGCTTGACTGTGAAGGAAAACATCGTGAGGAAACCTGCATGGGTCTAATTTCATTGAAATTATGCCACATGTGTATTCTACTAATCCGCATTAGAGCAGCATGGTGGAATAAGCTAGAAACCTCTTCAAAAAGGGAGAGGAGGCCTTAGCCCAGCAGTGGGACATTAACAGGCTGTATATATACAGGACAAAGACCGTGTTGTGAAAAATGACATTGTATGTAATAACAAAAACCTTATTAGTCAGAACTGTCACAAGTCTATCATTATCTCAGATCATTAAGCATAACATGATATTATTATGTCGAGTGATATATCATTACATTACAATCTACGCTAATAAGTAAATGTCACAAATGACTGTGGATTGAAACAATTATTCATTGCCATATCATAGATGGCATTCCGAATCCTCATAAAGACGCCTACAAATGAGCAATTACTTACAAAACGTTCGCCATAAAGATCGAAGATTAGGGGAGACCGGTTCGTTTTAGCTAAAATTGGAATGAATCTGTTTCATAGAATGTTTTATTACATTTTACCTATATTTAGATTAAACTTGACACATGAATTGGTTTGTCGCAAGAAATATAAAATGATACGAAGACTATCGCACTTGTACAATTTTTTAAACGTCATATAACGATAAAAAATGATATGTGTATTAATAATTGGTTAAAATAATGAATAACTTAAATTATTGATTGTCTCGGTCAAGCCCTCGGTCGGGTCAATAAAAAGTTTTTGGGTATTTCTGTCGAGAACTTCTTAGGAACCGAGTTGGGAAATTGACGGTGCTTACAATCCCATGCTTCAGGAAGCACATACATTCAATGGTACTGCACCTGATAAACTATCTCCGGTCGTTACGGATTTCTACGGTGTTTTGGAGTGGAGAGTACACCTGTGAATACGCACATATTTGTGCACTGTTATATTTCGTGCGCAATTAGCTACACTTTCTTCTGAATGGCCGCGGTCAGATCGATCAGAAGAAGGTCATCAATTGTCTAAGATAAATTGCAGAACAGAACTTTCATTAAAAAAAAAAACATAATATAAATATTGGAATACGAAAACCGGAAATTCCTGAGCGTTTCGAACAAATAGATTCACTTCTAAAAGCACTCCACAACCAATAGACTCGTTCGCTGCTTCAATAAAAAGATCAAAAGCTTCGTTGTGTTCATTACAGAGGCTAAAAGGAAAAGGTGCGGTCGAATTGCACCAAAAACGAGTGTCAATATCCAAGGTAATAGAATGTACGCCATATTGAATATGACTGCATATTGAATTAAAACATATCAGTAACAGGGAGCTTATATAGCATAGTTTAGTATAATGTGTATAAATATAGTATTTATTCACGTTACAATAAACACAACACGGAGAAGATGAAGAATTAACATAAACCGGTGATCGAATAGCTCTCCAGCACAAAGACAGGCTTGTGCGGAATTTATATTTTAAAGGGTCTTAATCTTATCTGACCTTAATCTTCAAAGTCATCTAATCGACCCATTATTTTTTTATTTTACATCGACAAGTTTACAATTTTATCGCTTAAAGTGAACATTAGTTTATTCGGATATTACAAATTCCTCTTATTTACTAGTTAGTTACACTAAACATTTAGTCGAGCAAAACTGTGTCTTCTTGTTTCGAATGACATAACACTGTTGTCAGATAAAAATTATTTTTTTACTAAAAACACGGTAAAAAAGTTTATAAACAACGTCGTTGATACGTATTAATTATTCATTCGAAATGTCATTCTATTTAGCACAACAAAACAAATAAGTAATAAAAGAATAAAACGCACAGATTAAAAGACTTTAAAAACACTTTTTGCAATCGATTATAAATAAATCATTTATTATTGTATTTATTTGAAGAGTTGTTTATAAAATATATCATCAAAACATATTTGAGAGTGCGAAACGATTATAATGCTTACAATGATTTTATACAAGTGATTAATTTTAATTACCGTCGGTAAACGAATTAAGGCAGTCGTTGGCGCGTTAAATGTTAGTCTCAGATCATAAGCAAAGCTATTCAAAACCAATGATTCGACTTAAAATGTATTGAATATCTCAACGTTTTCGTTCAATTAATTCCGATGTTTTTGACTCGATTAACTCAGTATTTTTTTAATGTTTTAAATTCTCAAAAAAAAAAACATTATTATATGATTGCGATTGGCCATAAAAAACTAAGCTAAACAATAGATAGCTTATTATAATACGTATTTGATCATCACTTAAAACGTAAACAAATATTTATAACCAACAAAAATAAATAAACATGGACCCTTTAAATTACAACAGTCAAAAAACAACCAAAAGACTTTTGCGAATTCAAGATCTGACCTAAATTTTTTAAGTGATCAAAAACACAGCATCCATTTCAAGTAATACGAGAACATTCTTCATTAAGACTTCAAATGTCACTTCTACGCTGTTACAAAGACATCTTTAAAGATGAGTGCTTTTACGGGCTCTCACAGACATGCATCTTAGCTATTTCATCACGACCATTACTTTGTTGTAAAATTATTTATATCAAATATTATACATGTTAAAATTTATTGTTATGTTCTGATTTATCAGATTCTGATTTATCAGAACGTGACAGTCAATGTCAAAAATTCATATTTTCAACAAGAAATACGCATCAAAAATCTACGTGCTCCTTGAATAATAGGAAACCAACGCATCCATTTTATATATTTAAGTAAGTAAACAATATATAGTCAAAAATAATAATTAAAGAACTAAAACTAAATTATGCTTGATTAACAAAATAATTTAGAATTTTGCACATACTGAAAAAAGATCACAATACATGTTAATGATAAGTTAAGGAAAAAAATCAGTTTTGTAAAAGCTCAATAAAATAAAATTAAAATTACATGACAATCAATTTAAAAAATATTCTAATGTACACTTTAAATGACGCAAACAGTGGGATGCTTGATATAAGCTGTTTTGAATATTTATTGCTAGCTACTCGTGAAGTTACTAAGTTACAAATAAACGTTAACTCACCCCACACTTTGTTTACGTTAATTAAAATACATATTATTTTATTTATTATTACAAAAATAAAATGCCCAGACGTCAAGAAGTTTGTATAAACGAAATGAATTATGGAAATAATCACGATACTCATTAAAATTACATGAAGAATATTTAAACTTAAAATGTATTTTTTAACTTAAAAACAATAACCTTAACGATTATTTATTTCGATACGTATTTGTCTACCTTTTTTTAGTTTAAAGCACTGTTCTTGACATAATTATTAAAAACGCGTTCATTATATCATGTCCATTATAATAGGCAGTAATATATAAATTTTAATACAAGTCTGTCAATTTAATCCTTTCGTTATGGATTTATCTGTCGAAAAGCAACTTCATCGTTTTAATGACTCCGATCTGAGAATCGCATAATGGTGCATAATGAATTTCATATTAACACTTACAACCACTCTTCAGTTACGTCTAGGAATTAATTATGGAAATTAAGCCTACAACTTGGATGTTAATGAGAGGAAATCACTGATGCACTTCCCGATGATGCAAAATTTTATGACGTCGGATACAAATCACATTATTTTTAATTAACTGTGACTAGGTTAATACCTCAGAATCTTAATATATTTTATGTTTAAAATTATTAAATATTTTCTTGACCAAAACACTTAATGCTTTACATACATATCACAAATCACTTAGAAGATTTATTCCCAGAGGACCACAAAATACAAATAAAAAACTAGTAATATGCTACAACTTGATTATAATATTGGAATTTTATTCATATTTATAAAAAGAAGAGCACCTAATAATATTGAGACGACGATAGCACGATCGAATCGTCTGGGCAGGTACCACCCACTCATCAGATATTCTACCGCAAAACAGCAGTACTTTGTATTGTTGTGTTCCGGTTACAAGTGGCATAACATCTTAGTTCCCAAGTTAGGTGGCGCATTGGCGATGGTTAACATTTCTTACAATGCCAATGTCTATGGGCGTTGGTGACCACTTACCATCAGGTGGCCCATAAGCTCATCCGCCTACCTATCTTAAAAAATATAATAATAATACTTTGGCATTAGCACGCTATCATAAGAGTTAACTTTTAGGACATAGCTAAAAATGTTATTTTCACCATATACTTTAAAGTAAATTTAGCATTATTATATAGTCAGAGTACAGTCACAAAAATTTGCAAGTTGAGAGAGAGTTGTCAGTCCATGGATTATCCATGACCTGATTACATATATGATAATAAAAAACCTTCATACATTTAATAATGGCGTATATCCGAATTTAAAAATAAAATACAAACGTTTGTATGTTTTCCACTTACTTCGTCCAATTGTGTTGTTGTGGTTAACAACAAAACAATTGATTAGTAAATTTGAGATATGACTGTAAAACTGGAAAGCGTTTACAAGATGGAAGTAGGAGACACTGTCATCGTATCTATACCTGATTGTACGTTAAAGTAAAGGTTCCATTAACCACAAAACGAAATCCTTCTAACCGATTTCAGCCACGGAATCTAACCAACTACGCAGTAGATATGGTACGCAAGTGTGAGCGCAAACTCAGATTAGAGAATATCTTTCACTCTCATAATCCGATCAATTATGTGCTATCCGAAGCACGAGCCAACTTCCAATCTTCTAATACTAAGAGCTAATAGCAAATACTGAGAATTGATAGACAACCCCTATATGTATATGTCGCGGATTCAAATGGATTGCCATTTTAATGGCCGCCATTGTCGTCCAATATGTTGATTTTATTAAATCAGTCAGTGCGCACGTCCGGCGCTGGCGCTGTCCTGAGAGCAAGAGACCAAGGGGGTCGCTCGACAAACGATCACACGCGCTACTGACATACTCCTTTATATTTTATACTTCCATCAGTCGGCTACATAATAAAATAGGCACCCGTCTTATAATTTTCACACTTGACGTCTGACAACCGACCAACCTACATGACATACATCACGTTGTGTGGTGTTGCTATTCTAATAAGTGACGTCGTATACCCGCTTAAATTTATTAAATCTGACATATATTTTTTGGCTTGGCGCAGAGTTTGAACTAAGGACCTCTAAACTAAACGAACAAAGTAAAACGCATATATATATGTACCGTTTGTACAAACAAAAAATGTCATAAACGATGCCCACATAGTGTTGTATTCGGGTTATAAAAACAACTCGATCGCAACAAACACCAAGGTCCCCGTAACAAGCCGGTCCTTACGTAATGAAGCCTACGAGTTACACAGAAGGCGCGTTACTTTTGCTTTCAACTGGATTTCATTCACAAAAACTTGCGCAGCGTCTTTTTCACTTAACGTGAGTGTTTATAAAGTGATTATTACGTAATCAAGAACATATTATTTAATGTAATCATTTCATGTTTATAAATTAAATATTTGACGAAATTATAAGTATATGACTTATAAAACATTTTCGTTGACTAATTTTTTAAATAAAATAATTTATAATATAAAAAGCTTTTATAGAACAAGCTCTTATTTAAGCCGTAAACTAAAATGAAGAGAAGAGCCCAAATAAGACTAACCACCTCTCGACTCATTATGAGACCCTGAACATCATCTAGGTCTATAGTACATGGTCTATGGTCGGGACGGTACGGTAGTATGCGCAAGCGATCCCCTGATAAGACGAAGTGGGTACCGCTGGTTTTTTATTGGATATTTCGGCGCCTTCAGCGCCAGCGAGACCTACACCCCCACCCCTCCACCTCATGTGGAGGAAACACGTAAATGTGTATTTCCAGCGAGAAAAAAAAAATGTCTATAGTACAAGTCCAACAAAACAACACGACGTTGATATGTTAAGTGGCCATCTCACGGTCCCATCATGTGACCACCTTCACGGTACCATATTATTACACTGTCGCCGAAGTTTCTGTATTTATGTAAATTTCAGCTCGATCGGTTGGTAGCAACTGGTATAATATTCAGTTTCAAAATATTTTGTTTTGTTTTTTGTCAATTAGAATTTTTTTATTGTTTGAATTTAGGTTAGCTTATAATTGTTATATATTTTCTTACAATATTTTTATACATGCAATAACAAATGTTTTTTGAATATATAACGTTGGCTACCTATTTGATAGTATGAAAAATAAAATAAACACTTACTACTAATAGTATGAGAGTTCACAGTGACATATATATTCCATTCCTTGATTCTTTGACAAACGAAAGGCAGACAAAAGCAAACATAAAATGCAACAAACGCCACGTGTAAGTGCAAATAACCAATAAATCCGTCAATCATATCACATAGCGGTTCCGCCGGTGCATCTTAAACGTTGAACAAGATCGATGAACCGTTAATTGGTATAACACGACAAGTTGACAGGCAAAAAGACTGCAAACATTAATCATGGGAAGTATCCCTTGTAAGTGTAATGCACCGTTTTAACGAGCGAACGAGCGCAGTTCCTGATCTTCCTGCAACTGAGTTTGTGATATAAAAGTTTTTGTGCTCCTTCAGACTTAGGACATTTATGAGATACAGATGCGATCTGTTTACAGTTGTACAAATAAAAAGGGTAACCGTAACCGTTTTAGTTGTTTTGTTAACGACGACGTCCCGTTCGATAAACTCCGTATCTTATTTTTGCTTTGTTTTGATCCCGGTTTATATATATTTTTTATTAATAAAGATAAAATAGCACACATGTTTAAGACAAATAAAGATCAATTAAATAAGTATCAAAAGTATAATCTATTAATCGCACAAAGAATGTTGGTGCATGAAGGTTTCTCATGGAGTTTTCCTTTACCGCCGAGCACGAGATGAAGTATAAAAACAAATGAAGTGTTCTAGCCACTGGGCCATCTCGACTCTATTATATATATAGTGTCTCTAGTGCATTAAACCGATTCTCGATCACAACATAAAATAAACGAAAAAATACATCATAATAGACAAAAAATATACATTTTACTATAATTATTGTACCTTGTCATTTCAAATTCACGTCAAAATCTCATATGGAAAAAATACAAAAATGCTTATTTCTAATCGTATTTCCGTTCATGCATCGATTGTCCGATTGGGAAACTTGTTTGTTGGTTGGTTGTGGCATTACGTGGATTATATTACACAAATGTATAATAAATGGCGAGTTAGTTTATTCGAACAATTGTTAACATAATAATTTAAAATAGTAATCAATGCAAAACATGCGGGCATTAGCGAGGACTTTTACAATATATCCATAGTTAAATAATCCAAAAGATATAACGTCATCTCTCTAATAGTTAAACAGGAAGATCAAACATCATCTAATCTTGCAAACAAATCAAAGTATGCACACATTTGCCATGTTAGGTCAATGACATCACAGAAATCTTTACAGAGCTCGAGTGCGAACTTATTCCCTGCTCTACCGCGTCCGATCAATTTAACCCAATTTAATTATTGCAGGCAATTTATATTTAAAACGTCTTGCTCTATTAGGTCTAATTGAGACGTTAGTCTATATTTTATTTTCCTAATAAATGGGTTAAAAAAAACAAATGCTGGTAGATGAGATATAGCGCATTTAAACAAACAAACTCGTGGTATCGTTTTTACAATAGGATCTCAATAAAAGTACAGAAAATTTTAAATTACACGATAAAAAAAATGGAATGAACTACTTTATGATATTCCTTGGGAATGAAACGATCAAGCCAGGCAAATTTTGTTTGAAAAAAAAAATTGCCTGGCTTGATCAAAAAAAATTGATGAAAAATTGCAAATTAAAAATATCTCTCTGCTCTATGAAGTATTGGCCATTGGTATTAAATAAACATCTTTCAACGGAAACTTTAACTCTTCAAATCAGGTGGGTCTTTTCGAGCCAATGGTGGATTTTAAACCTTTCTATATTGAATGAAGATTTTGATTTTGACTCTGACATTATAATGTAGCATATTACAGTGTTGGTTTTAATTTAATTAATCAATTAATATACTCGTACTTTATTGTATATTACAAACAAATAATACAGAAAATTGCATGAATATTAACAAAATAAGTAAAATAACGCTGAATATCTTCGTAAATTCCGAGATATTTTAAGACTGGCATTTGATAAAGAACGGGACGATCCAAGTTAGGCTCACACGCGAAAGGGTTTATTTGCAAGTGATCGACACTCACTCCCAGATGTTGTTCTTAGAAACATGAATCAGACGCAAAATGCGTGCTCTCAGCTCAGTTCATTGGAACCGATGGAAGAATTCGAATGATTTATATCATATACTCGTATAAATTATACATAAGAAAAGTGTATGCGTAACTCAAACAATGATAAGTTACATATTATTAAATTGTATCTTTGTCTCATAAATTTATTTATAAATCCTTCAAGTTTTAATTTTGGAAAATGTTTTTAAACGTCATCGTCATTGTTGACAACGATGACGTCAACAGTGACCAATTTTTCATAGAAAACTAACCAGCTATGCAGGAATTATTAGTTATTAGTGTATATATGCAAACACCTCGCACTTTATATTCGCTCTTGGTTCGATGGAACGATAATCCGACACAACTGGTGAGAGTCAGAACCAACGGCTTTAAGTTTTTTTAGACAGAGGAGATAGTAAATCTGCCAACTTCCAAACTCCAACCTTAATAACTTATATTGGCCCAATATGGAGATTGAACCCAGGACATGAAGATCTGCTCAAACATAAATATTATGAACATTTAGAAGGCCGTCATCATTCGCTTGCCCTAATTCCATTTATTGAAATATAAACTGCGTGATCAAAGGACAAGTAACTTTATAATAGAGTTATTGACTCCCGTTACACTCGAGTTATTTATCAGGGATGAAATATGGAAACATGCCGAGCACTCCTCGATAATAAACTTAAGTAAAACCTGAATAGCTAATAATAATAATAATTTCACCTGAATATTAAAACGATACCAACTTTCTAGTATACAAATTCGTTTTATCATATTGACATAAAATTTGTTCAACGTAAAATGATACGACTTTTATGGGCTTATTAATCCAGTTTCAATGATTATACGAAATTATCGGTTTTATACCACGCTTCAACACTCTCTTTAGTGTTAAAATGTTTTCAATGTTACAATCTATCATTTCATTATGGTTTAATTTATAAAGTAACATATGTATTTAATTGACCTAATTGAATTAATTCGAACTTCCAGTTCGAATTAATTTCGTTCTTAATTCAAATCTATTACACCTCAAAAGGGTATGCCTACATACAATATTGATGACGTCCTTCTGGTCAATTTCGGACACGACGGCCTTTCTCACAGAATGATTATAAGAGAACGGGTAATAGCCTGAACAAGACATATTATAGTTCACAAGTTTGTGCCGAGACACTCCATAATCGGGTTGAATGACAAATCCGATACCTAACATGCTTTTCGAGGCACTTAAATACTACTACTGAATGTCATAAACTAAGAATTTCTCGAAGACTTATTATTGTTTCTTCTTACATACAAATATGAATAAACTAATAACCTGATGGCAAGTGGACCTCTTGATATAACCTTAGCGTCGACGATGGAACCTTAAGTACTAATATCCTCAAATCTTATTATTATACTAACAAGAGGATTTTACACTAAACAATAGGAAAGTAAAATTCTCGAAGTAGTCCTTCATGAAACTTTCTATTGTGCTGGGGAGATTAAGAGGATATTTAGTCTATTGTGTAGATTTAATAACGCCGAAACAGTCTGGGTGGAAAACACTCCCTTATTACTTGTTTTACCGTTAAATATCAATATTTAACTTTATGTTTCTATGTTGCCGTGAAGGGTGAGTTAATTAACAGTTTATAAATGTCTCACTGCTAAACAAAGGCCTTCTATCCTCTTGAGAATGTTTGGAGTATTGCATGTATATATTTTGATTTATTTATTGGTAACGTCCATACTGGTCATATAGAACAGGATGGACTTCATTCGGAACCCTAGATAGCGCGAGAATTTCAAATTTAGTCCATGCCCGGTGAAATTGTAAAGACCGATAGGACCGACATCATTTCCACAATCAGAAGAAACTAAAAGCCCGTCTGGTTGTCCTGGTTCCAGCCTAGCACGGTACATTAGTTGTATTCCGCTAACCAATTTGATCATCAAATTAACTATATTTCTTTATGCTTAATTACTCCCCATACAATAAATAATATATTAACTAAGGTTGATGTTTGTTCCAAATGTTTAGTAATTGAAGGGATATTAATGCTTAATTTGTAAATTGATTATATAAATGTAATAATAAAACTTAGTACATACGAATTTTATTTATTACGTCTGACCTAGTTTCCACAATCATATCGAAAAACATTGTAAGTACTAGAATATTAGTATTTAGTCATATACTAGATGTGATACACATGTCATGTAGAAGTCAATATATCAAGAAAAGTAATAATAAAATCCGTATATAACAATTATTTGCGAACATTCGAATATATTTATTTTTAATTATATTATTTTACAAATCGTAAAACATATATTTTTCTCAGTCATCATTAATTTGACATTTGAAAAAAGAAGACAGAACATTATCAAGCTAATCACCCCCTACACACTGTCTATATCTTGTCCTTAAATAATAAACGTAGGTACGATAAAAAGTTACTTACTTTCCAGACAGCACTAAAGAGAGGCTGTCCACCTTCGTGACCTTCTCATGCGCGTACAGTTCGTGGCACTTCAGATGCCTCACGTTGCGCATACACATCAACACGCGCCTGAACTGCCTTCGGGACACCCGTAGTGGTTTGAACAATGCTATGTACACCTGTAGACGAAAAACGATAATTAGCTCCCAAAATATTTACCATATTTTCAACAACTCTGAATTTAAGTGAACTTTGTAAATGACTTTAATTTAACTTTCTGATAAGTTAGAGATTTGAAATTTTGAATATAGTTCAGGATTTAATGGCATTATTTTACTTTTCAGATTAGGAAACTGGTAATCAAGCAAAGATTTTATCATCACCTACTTACATAACTTAGACAAGAACTATCGATGGTACCGTCTACTGGTGGTAGAGCTTTGTGCAAGCTCGTCTGGGTAGGTACCACCCACTTATCAGATATTCTACCGCAAAATAGCAGTACTTGGAATTGTTATGTTGTGTTGTTGAAGGGTGAGTGAGCCGGTGTACTTGCAGGTACAAGGGACATAACATCTTAGTTCCCAAGGTTGGTGGCGCATTGGTGTTGTAAGCGATGGTTACTATTTCTTACAATGGCAATGTCTATTGACGTTGGTGTACGCTTACTATCAGGTGGCACATATGCTCGTCCGCCTTCCTATTCTATAAATATATATATATATTAAAACGTTACATATTTATGTTAAAAAATAATAAATAAACGATAATTTTATATAGTATCTGTAAAATACCGATTACACGTTTCGCTAATTTGAAAAAGGAACTTCTAGGGACAAAAGATATTTATATAAACGCATGAGAAATACGTCGGACGTGTGGTATGATCAGCATAGTATCTAAAGGCGAAAAGACTTTGCTTCGATACTGATAATTTTATTATACGGCAATAATTAGATTACATTGTAAAACCTTAAAATTTTAGTAGCGTAACTTCATTTAATATAAGAAACAATACCAAGTGTAAGTGTTTATTGATTGAATTTACCGACGTTTCGGAAATTAATACCTCAGACCTGAGAGGAGAGAGAGAGATTCAGCGGGAATATTTTTTTTTCAACAACTGTTTACAATTTGTGTATTTATGTTTCCCAAAATAATAATTTCCAAGGTAATAATAATACTAGCATATTTCCTTGTACATATAATTTAATTTTGACATATGTACATATAAGTATATACATTATCTAGGTGGTACGGCAGATTCCAGTCACTCATCGTCATTGTTGCTTTCCGCTTTGAAGGGTGAGTGAGCCAGTGAAACTACACGCATAAGGTACATAACACCTTAGTTCCTTAGGTTAGTGGCGTTATAAATGAATGGTTAATATTTCTTACATCGCCAATGTCTATGGTCGATGGTGATCATTTACCGTCAGGTAGCCCATTTGTCCGTTCGTCTATCTATAACATTAACAATGTATATTCACTCAAACATTGTAGGTCAAAACCACAATGAAGGTATCACATAGATGCAGAGCATTCTGGATACATTCCAAAACTTTGGCAGATTTGTAAGATTCGTTATTCAATCATTGATCAATTCTTATTTGATGGGGCAATGCGGCATGAATTCAATTCATTAAAGTAACAGTCTTTAAATTTTTCACAGCTGGGCTAAAACGGTATCTTGTTTTGGGAGAAGATTTGAATCTTATTTCACCACGCTGGTATAATGCAATACTTCTATATAAGTATTGTATTAGAAGAGTGAGTGAGCCAGTATAACTACAGGCAAAAGGGACATAACATCTTAGTTCCCAAAACTGTTGTCGCATTGGCGCTGTATGGGAACATTAATATTTCTTAAAGTGTCAATATCTATGGGTGGTATTAACCACTTACCATCAGGTGGTATATTTGCGAGACTGTCTACATATTTGAAATTAGAAAAACCAAATCCGAGATGGCCTAGTGGTTAGAACGCGTGAATCTTAACCGATGATCGTAGGTTTAAACCCGGGCAAGCACCACTAAATTTTCATGTGCTTAATTTATGTTTATAATTCATGTCGTGCTTGACGGTGAAGGAAAACATCGTGAGGAAACCTGCATGTGTCTAATTTCATTGAAATTCTGCCACATGTGTATTCTACCAACCCGCATTGGAGCAGCGTGGTGGAATAAGCTCCAAACCTTCTCCTCAAAAAGGGAGACGAGGTCTTAGCCCAGCAGTGGAACATTAACAAGCTGTTACTGTATATTCGGTTACGAACGTTTTACACTGAATTTGGCAATAAATATGCCAAGGTTGAGGGCAAACGGGGCATTCGTGACCGTGACGAAACTTAGACGTATCGATCATAAAACACAAGCAGTTTTTTACGAGACGATAATGAGAGAAACAAATAATTACATACTTTTGTTTACTTGTTCTTTGAAATTTTTTTCAAATAAGACTGTCTTTTAACAGATCTGTTTCTCGTACAGATGTGAGTGTAAGTGTTCACTTAAATAAACTTTTAAACAAGACGATCTATAATGGAAACTCTGAAACGTGTCATTCGTTACCTATCGACGAAAATGCTCTCGGTTCATTTACAACTTTTTTAATAAACAGGATTGAAACTAAAGGCAAGAAGAGTGCTACATAAGCCCTTTCAGTTGCAGGTAAACATTCGGAAATTGTTAATATTTCTTTGTAAATTCAAAATTTAATTACTTATTTAATAAGCACACTAATAATATATATAAATAACGCACACAAGATAAATATATAAACAATTTTTTATATGCATATCAGTTATACAGTAACAGCCTGTAAATGTCCCACTGCTGGGCTAAGGCCTCCTCTCCCTTTTTTTTATTTTTTCGAGGAGCTTATTCCACCACGCTGCTCCAGTGCGAGTTGGTTATACACCATTCATATAATATCGCATAAAATATTGATAATTTTAATTTATATAACGAAACTATTAAATTTAATTTAAACTAATATTTTTGAAAAAGTAATTAAGAACCTAATCTTCTGTTCTAACAAATTATTGCGATCCTTATAAAAAACGAGATTGAGTGTAAAGGAAAACATTAAATAAAATTTAACGAATTGTACCTTATTTAATTCCAAACTAAATCAATAGTTTTAGATTTATAGTTACTATGTACTATAATTTACTGGTGGCAGGGCTTTGTACAAGCTCGTCTGGGTAGGTACCACACAATCATCAGACATTCTACCGCAAAACAGCAGTACTTGATATTGTTGCGTTCCGGTCTGAAGGGTGAGTGAGCTAGTGTAATTACAGATACAAGGGACATAACATCTTAGTTTCCAAGGTTGGTGGGGCATTGGCGATGTAGACGATGTTTCACATTTCTTACAATGCCAATGTTTATGGGCGTCCACCTTCCTATACATTAAAAAATAATAATAATATCTTACAAATACTTTTTTTTTTATATATATGCCCCGGGATGGCAAATGACTCTACTCCACCTAATGGTAAGTGGTAGTAGAGTCCAAACGCGACGACGGCCAGTACATACGGGAAAAACGTTCTGCACTAGCCGCCTTCGCCTTGCCGGCCCGCAAGATGCCTCTTCACGCCTCGTTTGAAGGAACCCGGGTTGTAAGAGGAGGGAACCTTCCACGTCGAAGGTTGTGGGTTCGATTCCCACCCAGGACAGACATTTCTTTGCATGAACATGTCTGTTTGTCCTGAGTCTGGGTGTATCTATATAAGTATGTTTTTACAAAAAGAAAAGTAGTATATGAAGTATATCAGTTGTTTGGTTTCCATAGTACAAGCTCTGCTTAGTTTGGGATCAGATGGCCGTGTGTGAATAACGTCCCAGGATATTTATTTATTTAGAAAACAAAATAGAATTCGATCATATGTAAGCCGTAATACACGACACTTTGTATTCAATATAAACAGTACAAACTAACTATTCACTTGACTATTTACGTACTTGAACAAATGTTTATCAACCTCAATAAGCTCATGCAAATTGTCGACACTGGTATAACTCTAAAGACAGCGACTTGGATTCACCCATGAATCTCATTAGTAAGTCAATTGGTACCAATAATGATTACACATTCAATGACATCGATACCGTATAATCAGCACCTGATTGCGTTATTTATGCCTGTAGGAAGAGTATACGGAATCATTTAGCGTTACATACTTTCATTAAAAAAGATTCTTAACATTATAATTCATAATAAATTTTAGAAAATGTCGTCGTTGCTAAAAATATTTCGTGTAAAATAAAATGGACGACGATATTTTTTATTTAATTCAGTATTTTTGTGTATTTTTTTTAAATGATATCGGCCTTCACTTCATGTAATATCACACATCATATTAAAATAATCATCAGATTGTACACATTAATTATTAATTTATTTTAAACGTAATTAATAAAAAAATACACGATTGTTTCATTATCTCAATTGTTAATTTTGAATTGATAATTATTCATATAAAATCATTAATTAGATTTGACTACCGTTTTTTTTTTATCAACAATAATGATATCGCATTGCGTCTACATATTATATAAAATATATATTTAATTAAATAAAAGATGAATATTAATTTTGTTAATAATTATGAACTCAATTATTTACTTTTACTTGTCAAAATTTATATTTAAAATAATTATACTGAAGTTCCGATCTCAGCAGATTGCAGTCACGGCGATCACTCACAAGAAATAACCAATTACGCAGAATATCATTGTGCACAAGTGTGGTCGTTAGTACAGGTAGATAGTACTATTTATCCCCTCACTTATAAACAGTAGAGATGGCAATTCAACACGAATTGTGAAAGATCATTCGCAGAACCAACAACTTCCTTGCTTTGATTCAGGAATACCAACACTGCCAACATCCTAACTTCAGATTGTTATTAGGAATAACTTAACAGAAATCTGGAATTTGAATTCAGAATTCAAAGCTTCAGCGTCTGAATCTTTATGACCTGACCGATATATTTTTTTTATTAAATTCATTGATTTTGATAGCGAAAGTACCTACATATTTTAAACATATTTTAACAATTAAATAATCAATTCGAAAACAATCAGAGCAAAACTCGTATCGCTTATTGGGTGAGCATTAAAAGTAATGGCGTCAACTGTAATTTTAAACTTTAAACAATGGATCACATTTTTTAAGAGCACCCATATTGTTCGTCTCCTCGTCGCCTTACGTAACAAACGTTCAAATTCACAATTGGAGCGGACAATTCCAATATTTATGTTTAAAACTATACGATACCTTTTACCGTGTTCTAGTTTCGCCGGAACGTGCTGGGAGCATTGTGCGCTACTGGAGGTATCCGCAAATATGCATTCTCGGAATGGCTCTGTTTTGCTCGGATCCACAAAAACATCTAGGTTTTATGTTTCATATATTTTAAAAATAATCGTATTTTTTTGCAGGTTTTTATTTTTTTGTAATTTTACTTGGTGATAGGGTTATGAGCAAGCTCGTCCACCCATTCCTATCATTCATATATTCTACCGCTAGACAACAATACTTAAGTAGTCTCCGCCGATAGTGCTCCGATTTAAAGGGTGTCAGCCAGTGTAACTGCAGGCACAATGGACATAACATCTTAGTTCCTATGGTTGGTGACGCATTGGCGATGTAAGGAATGGTAATATAACTTACAGCGCCAATGTCTATGGGCGATGGTGACCACTTACCATAAGGTGGGCCATTTGCTAATCCGCTTACCTATTTAATAAAAATAAGTCAACATATATAAGTTTATGATTAAAAATATCTCCTCATGTATACAGCAAATTTACGAATTTGGTAATTTTCTTATGAGTTATTGAAATCGGATGATGAGGTAAAAAACTACTACTATCGTTAAACATACATAACATAATATTCTGCCGAACACCAATCTTTTTCCTATTTGAATTTAAACGAAAAAAAAAATTTTATTGAGAAGCTCTCGTCCACAAAAGGCAGTGAAGAATATTGATAAATAAGAAAGATGCGAGCACAGCCAGCTAGTCACTTGAGCCTCAGTTATATTTTATTAAAACATAATACATAAGTGTTGGTTCTCCTGGCTTATATATGAAAGATGTTAAAAATGAAATGACTGAAATGACAGACGTAGTTAAATAATACCTACCTTACTTTGTTTATTTCAAAACTACGTACGTAATTATATATGAGAGTATTTATAAAGTTATCGCTTTATAATCAGTGCATATAACAAAACATATATATAGCCGTCGTACTTTCGTATCTTTTGTGAAAAAATACCATTTAGAAAATGAGTTGGCGGTGATTTCAATATGCTGTTCCTCCGTTTTATAGGCAGAATTTGCACACACACGCACCTCAACACGTGCAAGTATCTTCACGTTGTTTGCCTTTATCTTTATAATTAGTATCAAAATCTTTGCTATGTATTTTATACCACTTTGGGGTAACGCTACAGATATTGCAACAATAAAAACAAACTATGAAAATTATAAAAACAACAGGATTTCAACAATTATTTAATATTAAATTTAATATGAGATTTTATCTGTAAAATTTTCAATAATAAATAATGAAGTAACCTTTTTATCCGTATATTGCGGAGATCATGGCGAAAGATCATATTTCAAGTAAACAACTACATTTATAATTTATAATAACGATGGACTTTGATTGTCAGACACAGTGTACATACTTGAAACATATTTAAACCTGTAATGCAATTATAGAAAACAGTAACTACTGATTTTCTTGCTTTGCGGTTCTTCTCGATATAATCTCCATTCAGACCAAATGACAGCCTGATATTTAATATAATCCCGTTATATGATTAACAGTGCTTACAAGAGCCTGCATAAATAATATTTTTATGAATAATTTACATAAGTACCTACACTCTCATGTACCAAGTCATAATAGACTATTAGACAATATATAAGCCGAGATGGCCTAGTGGTAAGAAACGTGAATCTTAACCGATGATCGTGGGTTCAAACCCGGGCAAGCACCACTGAATTTTCATGTGCTTAATTTGTGTTTATAATTCATCTCGTGCTTAACGGTGAAGGAAAACATCGTGAGGAAACCTGCATGTGTCTAATTTCATTGAAATTCTGCCACATGTGAATTCTACCAACCCGCATTGGAGCAGCGTGATGGAATAAGCTCCAAACCTTCTCCTCAAAAGGGTGAGGAGGCCTTAGCCCAGCAGTGGGACATTAACAGACTATTAGACTATTTAATAATAAATGATTACATTGTTTATTTTGGTCTTTAAGTTATTTACAATATGAGCAGAATGATTGATTAAATTATGTTATCGCTATTCATACAGGAAAAGGTAATTATCGACAATTTCTCTGCTAATGTATATTTACGCGGAACACTACGTTGCGAAACCTGATATGTTCTTGTTAAAGCATATTTAAAATGATTTCTTTTTATATCCATATCGGTCTAATGTCCACGTGTTGGCTTCGATTCGAGGTTTCGAGTTTGGACATAAAATACCGATTCCATGATACATAAAGATGCTTCTCAAGGCGCCAGGTAAGAAAACGAACCCATAGCGAAACAAAAAAAAGGTGTTTTTCGTTAAATATCTTTGAATTGTAATTTGACTAACGAAAAATGTAATAAATTATATTTCGTTTATATCAAGTTTACCTACTGTTGTTATTTGAAAAAAGTTTTAATTGAATATTTTTACAAAATAAATATATTAAGTTTTCTAAATTCCAATTGATTTATTAATCGACTTTTTCAATTAATCTAATGGTTCGCTAATCAGAATTTAACTCCATTTTGATATTATTTACTTAATATTTCAAAGAATCGCCCTTAATATTCAGGAAACAACACGAATTCCTTTGTTCATAACACAAAAAAAATGTTTATTTATTCTTCAGTTCAAAACTTTAGATTTTTATTGATACAAAAACTATAGCTACCTGCTCGTGTATACCCTACCCACTCTGACCAGTGAAATATTTAAACAAGGAAAAGGAAAGGGCTGACTTTATCTCGATACTTTTGGAATGTGATATATTTCCAAACTGAAAATTGTTTTTAAATATAATATTACAGAAACAGCCTGTCATCATTACTCACTGCTGGGCTAAGGCCTCCTCTCCTCTTTTGAGGAAAGGGTTTGGAGCTTATTCCTCTACGCTGCTCTAATGCGGGTTGGTGGAATACACATGTGGCAGAATTTTAGTGAAATTTGACACATGCAGGTTTCCTCACGATGTTTTCCTTCACCGTCAAGCACGAGATGAATTATAAACACAAATTAAGCACATTAAAATTCAGTGGTGCTTGCTCGGGTTTGAACCCACGATCATCGGTTAAGATTCACGCGTTCTAACCACTAGGCCATCTCGGTTAATATAATATTAATACATTTTTTAATATTTCAATATAAACATTTGTACTTAATAAAACTAAATAACATAATTATATAACATTATAGTGTAAGATACGTGATTAGAAATATATACCCTCGTCTGTTATTTGATGATGACAAAGCTTATATATTAGATGATATGTACATTGATAAATCGCAAATGGTTTGCCTAGCTAAATCACGGGTGAACACTGTTAATTAATATTAACTTTAATTCACTTTTTTTGATCAACTTCCCCGATTTGTTATTGATGTACGAACATTCGAGAGAATTTTATGCAAGGAATTGGAAAAATATAACCTATATTTTCTCTTTAGCACAAACAGGTAAGCAGGCATCATTAATATCCCCTCACCAGTTATTTAATTGCTGTTTTATGAAATGAAAGATTATTTTACGCCCTATTCAACAGTTTTTTTTTTATAGAATAGGAAGGCGGACGAGCATATGGACCACCTGATGGTAAGTGGTCACCAACGCCCTTAGACATTGGCATTGTAAGAAATGTCAACCATCGCTTATATATCCAATGCGCCACCAACCTTGGGAACTAAGATTTTATGTCCCTTGTGCCTGTAATTACACTGACTCACTCACCCTTCAAACCGGAACACAACAATACCAAGTACTGCTGTATTGCGGTAGAATATCTGCTGAGTGGGTGGTACCTACCCAGACGAGCTTGCACAAAGCCCTACCACCAGTAAGTAAGTATTAAAATGCCTTGTCATAAGTGTGGCACATCCGTGGTATTCACGCGTCTCAGTCACTCCCTGCTCGAGCTTACACGTTTTAGAAATTTAGATCTAGTCATCCATGGATTAAAAAAGTATCTCTTACTATTAAGTATGTTACGGACTTCATTCTGTTAATGAACAAATATTTTTTTGTCTTTTTCTATTCCGATACGGTAGACGTGCCAGAGCCTTTGCCATCGCCTGTCAACGGCAGACGTGGAAAGATACCGGTGCTACGTAATAATTATATTATTTGTTAAACTATTAATTAGAATCTAGTGAAACGACCTTTATGAACAAAAAAAATCTAAATAAATCATATAAACATAATATGACACAAGTCGAGTTCTATATATCAGAATTTATGTGAAAAAATCAAAGAAGCATTATATAGTGTATAATATATAAAAATATGAATATAGCATTACGAATACCAACAAATTTAACAATTTAATTATATTATCAAAATTGTAATGTTAGGAGATAAATTTGAGAGTCTAATAACAATCTATTCTACTTCTTCCCGCCTACACTGATTGGCATAGTTTATCTTAAATTACACGTAATTTGGTCCCACGAGACCTTTAACTTAACATTGCTTATGTAAACATTTATTATATATAACAAGATACTCTCGAAGTCTCGACTATTTAAGACACTTCAGACACGAGGATACATAGATAATCTTTATTGCATTATTCAAATAGTTGTTTAACAACTCAATAAGAGTAGACAGTATGTTTCAAGGCGGTCTCAATGGTGTAAGCCGTTTTCATCTTTTATTTTGTTCTAGGAACGTAATGTATAATTATACACCGAGGTTGATTCAGGACATAATTAAGTTTTTTTTTTTTTTTATAGAATAGGAAGGCGGACGAGCATATGGGCCACCTGATGGTAAGTGGTCACCAACGCTCTTAGACATTGGCATTGTAAGAAATGTCAACCATCGCTTACATATCCAATGCGCCACCAACCTTGGGAACTAAGATTTTATATCCCTTGTGCCTGTAATTACACTGGCTCACTCACCCTTCAAACCGGAACACAACAATATCAAGTATTGCTGTTTTGCGGTAGAATATCTGATGAGTGGGTGGTACCTACCCAGACGAGCTTGCACAAAGCCCTACCACCAGTAAATGATGTTATGACGTAAATTTGATGTTATTTTGAGACATTAATGGTCTTCAAATATTATCAAATTGACTATATAAATAACTAAACAGGCAGCACGTAAAGGCGTTGGTCTTACACCTAAACTGTTTTTGATCGTGTCGGATTACCGTTCCATCGGATTATGAGAGTTAGGGAATAGAGTGCACCTGTGTTTGCACACACTTGTGCACTATAATATGTCCGCAGGACATATTATAGTTGACTAATCTCTCTTGAGATTGGGCGCTGTGGCCGAAATCGGTCCAAAGGACGATAACTGCACTGCTTATCTTGATCGTGAAACGTTTATAAGCGTTTTAAGGTGATACGATGTTTTATTATGCGTATTCTTTTAATATTACGATAATTATATATTATTTTTTTACAAAAGAGTTAGGTATTCGGACCATACAGTTAAACACCGCTGATGGTAAAGTATCACCATCGCCCATGGACGTCGGCAATGTGCCGCCAACTTTTTAAACTAAGATTTTATGTCATTTATGCTTGTTTAGTTACACTGGCTTATTCACTTTTCAAACCGGAACACAACAATATTAAGTATTGCTGTTTAGCGGAAAAATACACGCTGAGTTGGTGAACCCAGACGGGCTTGCACAAAGCCCCACCACCAAGTAAATGCAGTAGAAAATATAGCTTGTTAACTATCGACATTAAGATATTTTCTATGGTGAGTATCATGTTTGTTACCACAGAATAACTCATAATTAAGAAAACTTTTACACCGATTTCATTTTAAAAATACATAATTAACATAAGTGTTGTAAAATAACAATCAATTGAATGGGAAAGAGTCAATGCCGTTGTCAATTGAACGGAGACCGCTTTGTTTCTCGTGATCACGTACTATCACACAAAGCTGTGACTTCACAATGGAGCATTTTTAATTCATAAGTGCCAATAACCGTGATCAGCAATTACGACAACAATCGTGAGATTGTGTTGTAAGATGCGAATCATGAATAAGCAGTGAAATGGTAATACAAAGAAACTTCGTATTATATGTGAACGGCAACTTTTTTTTTTTTTAAAAGTCTGTACTATGATGAGATGGTAAGTGGTCACCTACACCCATAGGCATTGATGCTGTAAGATTTATTAACCGTTTCTTTCATACATCAACTTTGGGAAGTAAGAAATTATGCACCATGTGCCTGTAATTACACTGGCTCACTTACCCTTCAAAGTAGAAAACAAAAATACTAATTAGGAAATAAAATAAGTTACAAGTGTGTGGTACCTAGCCAGACGGGCTTGCACAAACCACCAAGAAGAATAATCTTTAGTAGATATTTTTATTTCGCTTTGTGTATATATTTCAATTCGATTGAAGATTATATTTATTTCTACTATTAGTCCTATAAGGGAAGGTGTCTTCCTGAAAACAGACGCGAAAGCACAAGAAAAGAAACAATTTTTTTATAACAATTTATTATTACAGTCGGGCAAATTTCGGTCGCCCAGATGTTGGACGTATCACTTATTGGAGCAACGGCCTGTTACTTACTCCACCCCCTTCCAATTTTAGGTGAAAACGTTTGAATACTAAACATAATCGAGTTCTGCTGACAAATTGCGGGCAACCACGACACTATGTCATATTAATTGGGGAATCCTTTGTAATGGTCTTCGTTCACAATTCATCCGGAAACAGCAATAGGTCACCAATGTTCTTTAAAGTATAGAATCACACGAATGTATTGTTAATACAAAAAAGGTTTTATACATTTCCATAAATCCATAACCGACTTTAACCGTACCAATCAATGCATTATAAATCCTAAAAAAATATATATTCATAGCAGATACAGACTGTTTTATATCAAGTAGCGATGGTTCTCGTCGAATCATTACCGTCAAAAAAGAAATCAGTGGGAGTCATCAACGCATAATAGCTTAGACTATAAATAGTTTGTATACAATTTACGTTTTTGCTTGTTATAAATTCAATACTTCAAAGTAATGATCGAGCAGAAAAATCAAAGTCTCATATATTTTGTTTTATACATATCATCAGGCCATCCGCAGGTGTGGCCGAAGTTTTACATACCACGTAGCCTTGCTACACAGAATGTGTCATTATATCATTATGCTTTTTATAGTAATCCGACTGCATTAATGTCCTTACTATGGCTTTAAGGATGCTTTTAAGTTCTTCAGTTGTCTAAGTGACAAGTTGAACGTAAAACAAAAAATCGTCTACAGGTTCACAAAAACATACCAAATTATATTTCATAATAAGTTAATTGTCTGAAATGAATAGCATGAAATTATTAATACTGTTCAAAAAACCGTCGTATTGTTAACAATAAAAATATGTATATCACAGATAAAATGCAATATTTGTGTATTTTATTAGCATCTGCGTTTCGTTAACCGGATATTAAAATTCTTTGAACGTTCAGTTAGCTGAGATCAGAAATTCCTATATTATCATAAAACCGTCTATCCGACTCGGAACACAGAAATCTTTGATCTATGAACGATTATTTTTTTAGTTTATAATTATTAAGGAATCATGAAAATACGATGAGCCGATAATTTACATATATGCAAACAGCAGTCACCTACATGGTCGTAATTGTAAGGTGCGCATGATGAAGTACATAAGACATTCCTTATATTGCCATTGCAAAGCAATTATATGCACATATACAACAAACAAACACAACAACTAGACCGCAATCTAATAATAATTGATTAACACATCTGACTGACTTAGTTATCATTGTGCCCTATAATCTACATTCATGTCAGGCAAACTACATAGCCAGGCCTTCATCCCTGGCTATGTACGGAGAGTGGAAGTTGGAAGTATGTACACTCTCGTGCCTCGCAAAGCATATAAAGCCGTTGGTGCCTGAACTCTTTCCTGTCGTCTCGGATTGCTATCCCATCGGATTATGAATAGTTAGGAAATAGAGAGTGCACCTGCGTTTGCGCACACACTTGTGCGCATACACATAATATCTCCTGCGTAGTTGGCTAATCTGTCTTGAGATTGGCCGCCGTGGCCGAAATCGGTCTGCAGGACATTCTTATTACTATAAAAAGGTACGAATCACAGCTTCAAAAAGATAATCTCCGTATAACTAACAAAGTAATTAGATATTGCGTAATATAACGAACGATAAAAATCTTATTTAAATCCAGTGTCAATCTGACTAAGACTATTTATTGAGCGAGATAAATGCATCGCTGTTCAACTTATTGCAACAAGAAAATCTACTTTGGTAAAAAAACAGACAGGTAACGAAAAACAGTTCCGATAGACTCGCATTAATCTATCTCCATGGAGAGTAGCAAGTCAGGAAAATCAGACATTCCATTTGTTGCCAATGCGCTGCCAGCCGGACAATCTAAACGATTATGTTCCTTCCGGCCGTAACAGCACTAACTTACTTTGGCTAACTTACGCTTTTCGCGAAACACATATAGCATTGTCGCTAAACGATAAAATATCTGCAAAGTGTGTAGATCCTTTTAAATGGACGTCGGGGAAGCCTGATGAGGATATATAAGTAGGTTATAAATACATCTAAAATTACACAACGGCTTTTGTTTTTGTTACGTACATTCGTTTTAGGTAGAGTTTCCGATGAATTGTTTTAAAAAAAAATATATGTAGAATGTTCGTTTTTTAGTCCTTGATTGGTAAAAAACATTTTTATTTACAAATGGTATTTCAACGTAGGTAGCAACAGTAGGTAATGTTCGACACTATTTTCAGATGAAACTTTGCCGCCGCCGACTCGACTAACTGTCAACCTGACTTAATTAAATTAAAATGAGTACCACAATCGTTATGTAATAAACATATATATTAACCATCTCATTCTATAATTCAATCATTTCTCGACTCAGACTATAATTTAATAAATAGCATCACTGTCAGTTGGATATACGTTGTAAATATTAAGGATCGGTTAGGATTTAATTTTTTACTATTGTCATCTGTATACACCTTCATAATTTTCCTTAGAAATTATTTTACAAAAGTACATAAATTTTGAAGTTTTAAGTACCAAGTAAAATAACACGTTGCATTATTTCGAAAACAACAACAAAAAATTATAAAATTAGTTAATTAATTTTATAGCTTATATAAGTATTGACAGTAAACTATTAAATTAACATTTTAAATAGTCATCTAGTTAAGAGTAAAAAAGATTATGAAAGAAGAGAAAATCAATCGGAGTTAAATAACAGAGGTTAACTGGATCAAACCGCTTGCAATATTGGGGCATCGCGTTTGGGGTGCAACACCTTGCATAGATCAATACCTGCCACAAACAACCATTGCGTGCAGACTTTATTACGAATTCATATTTCTAGAATGTTCTTTTCGGTTAAAAAAATTTTTATTAAAAAATATTCGCATATATCTGCAGCTATATGACGGGACAGACACTGGTGGTAGGGCTTTGTGCAAGTTCGTCGGGGTAGGTACCATCCACTCATCAGATATTCTACCGAAAAACAGCAGTACTTGGTATTGTTGTTTGAAAGGTGAGTGAACCAGCGTAATTACAGGGACAAGGGACATAGCATCTTAGTTCCCGAGATCGGTGGCGGATCGCCGATATAAACGATGGTTAACATCTTATAATACCAATGTCTATGGGCGCTGGTAACCACTTACCATCAGATGGCCCATTTGCTCGTCCGTTTTATATATATATATATAAAAAATACTGTTATGTTCACCTAATTTTAAATTAATTTTAAAACCTAAAACGAATAATTATTGGGCTTAGGTCAAAACATCTTCATAATAAAAAATTATGATAATCATTATATATAACAGGTTAAAATTAAGTTAAAAGGAACGTAACAACTTCTTTTGACTTTATCAGGTCAAACTGTATAACCAACAACGATGACACAAACAGTTACAATATAACACACAGCCTCAAATATCCTTGAATCCAGTTCAAAAGTTAATCCTGAGGCCGCACTGGACACCGCTTCACCGCTTTAAACTTTGTTTCCAGCATAAATCAGAGCACGTTTCGTTTGAATTTTGCTGAGCGAAATTCTAAAATTCGTTACATTAAAGTCTGTCTAAACAATTTATCAAGAGATGTAACATTACCAAATGAATGTAATAAATTTTCTTTTACTAAATAACTAAATAATAACAACGTGGAAATCCTTGGGGGAGGCCTTTGTCCAGCAGTGGACGTCTTTCGGCTGATATGATGATGATGATGAAATAACTAAATTAATAATATATAATAATGAGTTCATAATTTATCCCTTTTAATATATTAACTTCATTATTAAAACGAACTTTAAATGCATATCAATAAATATATCCATTAATAAAAATGCAAAATTACATCACACGCACGCCCCTACTGACGTCAGTGGGGGCGTTCACCCTGCCCCACTAACCCAGACTGAAATCAAATGTAAAAAAGACTTCTTATAAGTCCAACAGCGATCTTATTTACAATGAGACCTAAACAACACATACATAAGATACTTCCATATGATTCAGGAATATGATTTCGTTAGTTTAAATTATAGCTGGAATTACTAAGAACAATTTATTCTGTGTATTCCTGCGAATAAATAAAATGTAGAATTTAATTTTTTTACAAAAACGTACATAAGTGAGAACTGTTATCATATTTTAATTAAATATTATATTACGTTATAATTAAAGACAAGTAAATATTAATTTCTCTTATTATTTTCTCATTAAGTTCTCATTCACATTCATTTGTAAAATAAATTTCTTTGAATATAAGGCAACTAGAAATGTTCAGAGCAAATGAAATTCGAGTAAAAAGAACCAGAGAAACGAAATTACGGCACGGCGTATGTAATAATCTCGTAGACATAAATTAGAGTATTTCATGACGAACAGTTAGAGGGATGCGTATCTTAAAAATAAAATACGAAATAATATAAATTAGAGAGAACTTTTTTTTTATAGAATAGGAAGACGGACTAATATATGGGCCACCTGATGGTAAGTGGTCACCAACGCCCTAAGACATTGGCATTGTAAAAAATGTCAACCATCGCTTACATAGCCAAAGCGCCACCAACCTTGGGAACTAAGATTGTATGTCCTTTGTGCCTGTAATTACACTGGCTCACTTACCCTTCACCGTGTGTATTGTTGTGTGCCGGTTGCACACAACAATATCAAGTACTGCCGTTTTGCGGTAGAATATCTGATGAGTGGGTGGTACCTACCCAGACGAGCTTGCACAAAGCCTTACCACCGTTTACAATAATGTGACGCTCAAAGTCGTCTCAGATAAGTTGATCTGATCTTGTGCATAAAAGTATTTTCCTGCAATATGAAAATAAATAATATTAACAAAATTGATCCTAAAGAAAATGTCAAACATAAAATATTTTGATGTTTTGAAGAAAGAACAAGATCAAACTCAAACAAACTTTGCAGATTAAATATAAACTAAAAGGTCGAAGGGATACCACCAAACGTGAAACTTACTACGTTTAGAAAATATTATTCACTAAGAGTAACGGGCTACGTGACAAGACTGATGAGCCGACCGGAAACTTTAACACGGGAATTTATATCAAAGACAAAACATAAACACTTGAAATGGAAGATTCACATCAAATATGAGTAATGAATAATAGCGACGCGTTCATTGCAAATATAAAACTTATATTTTAATTTTTTTGCCAGTTATATTTACTGGAATGTAAAATCCGTCGAGTGGCACTTGCGAAAACAGTAATTGATTTTACGAATACGCAAAGTTTTTTTTGGGGCCACAGACTTGGTAATTTTTAAAGGGAAAATTTAAATATATATTGTTGGATAAATATTTAGTTCAAATATGATTTTCAATTCATTCGTACGTAAATTGTCTTTCGTTTTATATTCCTTTATCTTTTCAAGCTTTAAACAAATTCCTTTTATTTTTCCTACATTTCTTTTGATTCTGAAAAGGTTACCAATAACATGTTTATAAAGGGGGTTTTCAAAAAGCCCCGAGAGCAAAGCGGCCAGACACGCAAACCAAACAATCTTCCCATTTTATACATAGAAAAGTATTTTGTACTTTTTCGAGACAATGAATCATAAACAGTTTATTGTAAAGTCTTGACGATACGGTTTAGAGCTCATTCCACCACGATGCACCGCAATGGATTAGGTGTACAGGTTTTCTTATAATATCTTCCGTTACAGCCAAGAACAACTTTATATACAATACATTACACGAATTATATACCTGAAGATTCAGTCGTGTTTGGGATTTGAACTGGCGTTCTTCGGTTAAGATTCACTTGTCCACTGGACTATCTCAGCTCAGTTTATCGTAATCAATGTATTTATAATATTTATCAAAATGATTATTCATCAATATCAAACTCTCTGATAAATATACATTATTATGTATTATGTTACTTTGCATACAAAATTCTACCATAAGTGATTTATGGTATCGACGTTATAAATTCCATTATAAAGAACACTTGAAGCTTTGAAATATTTTACGAAAGTTAAGTAAGGTAGGTAGAAGTTGAAGGTAACTCCTTTGTTATCATGACGAAATGCCAACCAAACAACAACGATATTTTTCGTACAAAATCCATCATGATAGGTGATATGTTGTTAAGGTAACCTTTGCCTAAAACGTTAGCATAATCAGAAGCTTTCATATAGAATCCTAAATCGATCGGGACTTTATCAGCTGACACAGTTTTTATCACATTTATATAAAAACAAAAATGTGATTGAATAAATAATCTAATATTAAAACTACAATATTACATGATTGTATAGGAAAATTCACACGTTAAAATGTCATAATTATCCGAAAATACAGCGTGTCGAACAGCTATTTATTTAAACAGAACAGAATAGTATCAGCTTGTTATCATGACATTAATTAGCGTAATTGTTTTTATCAAAGGCATATTTATTCATAAATTGACAGTAATGTTAATAAAAATATATTATGCGTAATATGACTTTGTAACTATAACTACATATGGTGTTTTAGTAAGTGGAAATTGATTATGCAAGATCTTAGAATCAATTGGGGGAATTAAATATTAAGTTAATACTTGGTAGGGCTTTGTTTACGTGTACCAAGGTTGGGGGCGCGTTGGCGTTGAAAGTAATTGTTTATATTTCTCACAACGCCAATGTCTATCGGCGCTGGTAACGACTTACCATCAAGCGGTCCATATGCCAGTCCACTTAAGGATTTTAACATTATAATCAATAATTTTAACAAATAACATTAAATTTCTACAAACGGGTAAGAATACGAATAACGAATAGCAGAGTAAATATATATTAAGATGGCGGATACTTATGTTTTAATTTAAAAAAAAAAAAACGTCAATTAGACACTCCATTATTCGTAGGCAATCATTTTTCGAATATAAGAGAACCAGTGCTTCAAAAATTACAATAATACCTATATCTTTGTATATTGTCCTTTTTTAATTTGTAATTCGGTTGTTTTAGTATATAATATTATATAGGATCAATGAAATATATGTATTATATTATGTAAAAATGTAAATAATGCTATATATACAACAATTTTTTTTTTATATTCGCCGGGAGGGCAAATGACTACTCCACCTGATGGTAAGTGGTAGTAGAGTCCAAACGCGACGACGGCCAGTACAGACGGGAAAAACGTTCTGCACTAGCCGCCTTCGCCTTGCCGGCCCGCAAGATGCCTCTTCACGCCTCGTTTGAAGGAACCCGGGTTGTAAGAGGAGGGGAACACGTGAGCTGGTAAGGAATTCCATTTTTTGGAAGTGCGACAAAGAAAGGAGTTGCCAAATTTCTTTGTATGCGATGGAATTGATGTCACAGTTAGGCGGTGACATCGAGAACCAGCTCGCGTGGACTTAAGAAGGAAGGGGGAAGCAGGGATTAGAGAGAATAATTCCTCAGAGCACTCGCCGTGATACAGTCGATAGAAAGCGCTCAGTGCTGCTATCTCACGACGCAATTGTAAAGGTTCAAGGGTGTTTGTGACCTTTACGTCGCCAATAATGCGTACGGCACGTCGCTGCAACCGGTCCAAGGCCTCAAGTAGGTACTTAGCGGAGCCATCCCAAAGGTGCGAGCAATATTCCACGCAAGACCGTACCTGTGTTTTGTACAGCAGGCACAGTTGTTGAGGCGTGAAAAAGCGCCGCACCTTGTTCAGAACTCCGAGTTTCCGTGAAGCTGTTTTTATAACAGCCTCGATGTAATCCCTTGGACTAAGGTCGCAGCGAACGTCAATCCCCAGCATGGCGATTTTGCTTTGCATCACCAGCGGAGTACCACAGAGGGAGGGAAGAGGGGAAAATGTTGACTTTTTTCGAAATTATATATATTATCAGAAAGATCTTGTTTGAACCATTTTTATAATTTAACCAAATTAAAATTTTCGCTGCATCGACCATTCATTAACCATAATTTTATTCTAACGTTCCAATTTAAAAAACTAGTTTTTTATCGAGGCGTGACGCAAATGATAGTACAAATACTGGACGCTCCATTTGTGATAATACAAAAGACTTCGTGAGAAAGGCTTTACTTCAGAAATGGGAGTCTTCTGTTTAAATCTATTCGCTGCTTCTAATGCCGCTTTGATAAAATAATTCCTCGATTTAACACAAAAACGACTGACAATTTTTTCGCTCCACCTCTGGATATTTACAAATCTATGAATTTCAATCTAAATTTAGATTTATTTTTATTTAAATTAATAAAGGCGTTCATACAAATGGGCCATATATAAGTATATAAGTGGCCATCTTGCCCATAGACATTACGGTAGGCTGTTCGTAAAACTAAAAACTATTACCCAAAGTTTAAAAGTTAATTACATCGTATCTGTTCACAAAGACACTAATAAAATAACTCTACCAAAGCCAACATTCATAGATGAAACCGTATCAAGGCGTTGCTGGATTAAATCCTTCTTAAGACGCGAGCATGATCGATCTTGCTATGTTGTCTGTACTTGAGCGTTACACAATGAAGTTTAGAACCTTTCGCCGGCGGATTTGCCATTTCCTTCCTAAGATATAGTTTATTTCCTGCAGTAAACGAGTTTACGGTCAGGGGTGGTTTGTAGAGATTCGATTCAAATATATGGAACGTACTAGATATTTTATTAGGTCACGGTCAGTTTCGACGTCAAATTCATCCTATTTGATTTCGACAGATTAATTTTAATTGTGACAAGATTTGTTTTATTTTTTAAATAAAGCACCGTAATTGTATTCATAATTAAAACACAAAGATGTTTTAAAATCGTTTAAAATAAAACCGATTTATCTTCAAATTAAACAATCTAATGGTAATCGAAAAGCAATTATCTACGTATATTCATTGAATTACATAATCAATCAAGTTACAAAGCGAGAGCGCATTAGGAAGAAACAAATTACTAACTTACGACAACAATATTTGTCTCAACTTAGGCAATAACTTAAATGCGACAACTAAAGTTACAAGGTAGAAGGTTTAAGTGGATGCAGGTCAAAATATATATTCTACTGACCGAGAATAATATAATTCAGAGTGACAATTGTTAAGGAAATTACGCAGTTATAGGCGTAAAACCACTATCATATATGTAGGTATAATCACGTTAGAATATTCAACAATATATATTAGTATTATTTTCATTATACATTCAATTTTATATATTTTTCAGTTACAAGATTTATAACTCTTTAGGCTGATATTATGAGGGTACGTTTTGTTAGATTATTTTTTCCGGATGCAGATTTAAATTAATTAAGAAACACGGGAGTACAGGAAACGTATCCATCATTAAAATTACGTAATATTAATTAAAAAACATATATTGCTACGGCAAGCACTACTGAATTTTCATGTGTTTAATTTGTGATTATAATTTATCTCGTGCTTGACAGTGAAGGAAAACATCGTGAGAAAACCTGTATGTGTCTAATTTCACTGAAATTCTGCCACATGTGTATTCCACCAAACCGCATTGGAGCAGCGTGGTGGAATAAGCTCTATACCTTCTCCTCAAAAAAGGAGAAGAGACCTTAGCTCAGCAGTTAGACATTCACAGGCTGTTATTGTTTTTACTGTTCAATTATTACTTATCATGCAGGAAAACCAATTAAACTTCAATTAATAATAAAATTTTACGATACTATATGAAATATTGACACGCCACATTTGTCCGTTGAATGTGAAATGTTGCTTATTTATTTATTGAACTGTACAAATCTCATCGCTTGGACCCAATGTACACTGGAAGGCCTCTATTGCGCGCCGTATATCCCTTCCATATCTATTGGCTTTCGAAACCAATATGATTCATTGTTGAGCAAAACGTTTGTCGACTTGCCAAATATTGTGATCTTAGTTGTTGTGACCCAGTTCCGAAAAGCACTTGTTTTGAAAAAGTTAAAAGATGAAAAAAAATCATGATTTACAAACGATAACATTTATTATACCGCTTAAGGATCATTATTATCACTCTAATAACAAGCATTCACTTAAAATAGCGGAATTCATATTTTGATGATATAAATATGGGTGGTGATGTGTTGGAGACTTGTTTTATTGTTATGATATAAATAGTAAAATTAAGCACCGTTAATAAATAATTTCAATAATAACGTTACACTGTTAAATTATTTATAATTTTCTAAAGTACTATTTTTTTTTTAATTTAGTTATTAACGCGTACCGCGTCTACCAATTGCCGAGTTAGGTTTCGTTGGACATTGCACCGAAAATCGTATACGATGATAGGACATAAGTAAATGGATACCTCACCGCAATATACGTCCCACTTCCGAAATAAATAGAACTATACTGACAGTTACGACCATCCTAACACCAAAAGCACTTCAAAGTTAATAGTGATTGCTTTGTCAATAAAACCTTTACACTATACAAGAGCTAACTTATTGTTCACCACATGGCTCTCTTATAAAGACAACGAATGACAAAATTTATAGGGTCTTGAATATTATTTCTAAACTGTACATAGCAAATTGCTGAAAATTTATAATTTTCAAATAGAATATTCTAGAAAACGTAAGAATATTCATAAACTGTAGTATAAGTTCACATTATATAATATAACATCAAAATTATATATGAAATGAAAGTGGTTTGCCTATAAATAGATCTGTTGGCAATTTGCCAAGAATTTAATAGTTTAAATTTTAATTCAAGTTTAAATTACAACGTGCCAAGTTCTGATATTGTTAGATGCTAATCTTTGAGATATGAAAAGATTAAAGGTCACGATTAGTGGAACCAAATGGTGCAGGAATACGAGTGTACGACTATATAACCATCTAGAATTTGGTCTTTATTTCATTTACGGAACTGGTGTTGACGCAGTGTGTCTTTACAATTTACCACAATCTCTTCTTGAACTTTTCATCCTTCACACATCCCATTCTACGGTCTTTACTTTACCTTATAACATTCACATTCACAGTCACACCCAAAACTCTTCTTGTAATATTTTTTTATATTAAATCGTTGGCGGACGGCCCACCTTGGCCTGGGCCATCGATTACATTTGCTCTGTAAGAAATATTAACCGTTCCTTACACCGCCAATGCACTACCAACCTTGGGGCCTAGGATGTTATGTCCTTTGTGCCTGTAGTTACATTGGCTCACTCACTTTTCAAACCAGAACGTATTCCAATGTTGTGTCAATACAAAATATTGCCATTTGGTAGTAGAATATATAATGAGTGGGTGGTACCTACTTACGTCCTTGCACATAGCCCTACCACCAAGTGCATATAACATCAATATGACATCCTTATCACGATAATCGGTGTCCTTTGTGCATTCTACCATGAGAGCTACATTCAAAATTTTTATCAGGCAAGGATTTCGCATATAATGTGAAATTATTACCATGACGGCTGTATACATTGTAAGAACTCACTTCATTTTGTTACTTTACTTTAACTTGTCCTAAGAGTGGTGCAGATTTTTGTATTGGTCACACGGACAATACTTCTGATCTAGTTATTGATCTTGCTGGCAAAAAATGGTTTTGATATCTAATTAAATCATTGTTGACTAAATTCTATTATTCTAATCCAATTAGGTATAGAGTTACTCGAGATAGTTTGCGTAGGTTTGTTGTCAATCGTTTAAGCTCAAAATTAAAAGATTGCCAGATCTGTACATTTGAAAATGGTAGAACGTTTACAGTAACAGTAACAGCCTGTTAATGTCCCACTGCTGGGCTAAGGCCTCCTCTCCTTTTTTGAGGAGAAGGTTTAGAGCATATTCCACCACGCTGCTCCAATGCGGGTTGGTAGAATACACATGTGACATAATTTCAATGAAATTAGACACATGCGGGTTTCCTCATGATGTTTTCCTTCACCGTCAAGCAAGAGATGAATTATAATCACAAATTAAGCACATGAAAATTCAGTGGTGCTTACCCGGGTTTGAACCCACGATCATCGTTTAAGATTCACGCGTCTTTGACCAAGTAGAACGTTTAAGAAAAATATATTTTCTCTCTACGGTTTTTATTATATTGAAAGCAGAAATGCTTCTACTTTCTTTAGTGCCAGTGATGATGATGATGCTATCCTTACCGACTTCGATCATGAAGGCCAATCAAGAGAGATTAGCCAACTGCACTGGAGTGCAGTTGGCTAATCTCTATGTCTCTATGTAAAATCTATGTCCACATAGGATAGTGCAAAAATGTGCGCGCAAACACAGGTGCACCATCTATTCTCTTATTCTTATAATCCGATGGAACGAAAATCCGACAGGACCAGAAAGAATTGAAGCGTAGAACTAACGGCTTGACTTCTTTCGAGGCGCGGCAAAATCTCAATAACTTTTTATCGGCCTAACCTGGGGTTTGAATCCAGGGTCTCGGGATTTGCGGCTTTATATACTTCTAGCCGAGGTAGTCAGTTCTAATAATAAGTACGTCAAAAGCTCAGAGAATCAAGTTAGAACTAGAATTGACTTGGATTTTCTTATCGCGACCCATATACCGTTTTGTTGTATCAAGAATTCTGTAAACACTTTACATGGTTGAATATTATTTAATGCTTTAGGTTTAGAACTCGCGTGATTTGGTCGAACTTTACGAACGAGGTCATACATAGACACTGGCGCCGTAAGAAATATTCGCAATTCCTTACAGCGCCAATACGGCACCAATCTGGGGAAATGAGATGTAGATGCCATTAGTTACACTGGCTCACTTACCTGCAAACCATAACGTAACAATACTAAGTATTGCTCTTTGGCAGTAGAATATGTGATGAGTTGGTAGTATCTACCAAGACAGGCTTGCAAGGCCCTACCATCAAATAGAATAATCTTTAAAATCTATCAGAAAAAATAGTATTGTTTCATATTTTAATGAATAAAATGTTGTTACAATAGATGAATTTGTTTAGATATATACTTATAAAAATATTATTAATTTGTGTTTTTTACTATACAATTTCCTTTAACATTCATTTAGTAGTTGATATAATAAAAGCCTTATATATTAAATGCTCGCTGAATAAGTATATAAATATTCTTTACTGGTACTCAAATGTGGCATTTTTTCATTATCATCTAAATAAATAAGATTAAAAATATATGCGAATGACATAATTTTGCTTGTTCTTAGTAATAGCTTTTATTAACAGCTATAATTTCAGAAATTGATAAAGTCAGAAGTATATATATTTAACAGCATCTGATAAGATAAATAGAATCAACATTTTAATATTATTAGCAGGAGAGTTACTAATCTACATTAATTCCACATCTTGATAAGAAATTCTATGATGCACACATTTTATTCAAACCAAATATTATAAATACATAATGATTTATTATATATAAAATCAACAATATACTATAAATATAAGATATAAAATAACTTGAACATTGCTTTGATAATTATGTGATGATTTATGTTTATTTAAATGATTGCATGCAGTAAAATATATTAAAATAGGTTTAAAAAAAATAAGGTTTTTTTTTCTTGTAAATGTAATTATATTTTATATCAGCTAAAAAACATTACTGAGTAAAATTCATGCTAAGTAACCTCTTTATTTTTTAATCTAGTTTAAAAGTTATGTTGAGATGATGAAAAGTTTATTTTTGGTTAAGATTTGGCTAAAATCCATTCCTAATGAGTGTCTACACTGCAAAACTATGCTAAATTGCAAGTCAATCAGACCTATAGGTTTGATGATGTAGTGATGAGTCAGTTATTGGTATTTTGCTTAATATATTTATATATATAGATTAAAAAACATACCTCTTCAATATCCTTATGAAACTTAATCGGCCTCATCAAATAAAACTGCACTGCAAAGTACACAAAGTTAATAATTATAAATGCACTGTTCCACACCACAGCATCCAAGTAGCACTCTATACTCCAAGCCCAGAGACCCGAGAAGGCACAGCCAAGTACCAGGGCCACTCTCAGCCAAATTAGTCCAGTGGGTGTATGTGGTGCTAGGAATGATAACAGGAAGAACACATTGGCTGCTTGAAAAAATATATGATTTATCGGACGCCACTTGGGGCAGTGGTTAAGATATAAGTCCCACATCGATGTACGCTCTTGAATAGTCACGTTTACGAAGTCGTGCCCGGCTGACGATTTCGTCGTCTCTAGTAACCCCATGCCGTCAGTTACCGCCGTCGTCCCTGCGTCACTTTCCGTTGTCGGCACCTCCGTGGTGACATTTTGTAAGCCAGTAATCATCCCGATGGCTAAGGCACTGAGAAACAACATAGTCCCACCAAATAAAACTCTTCCGATCCACTTTAAGCATCGACGTTTTCCCGGCGACGTTTGGCATTGGCGCGCTATTTTTTTAACTCAATTAAGCACAGCTGTTCTTAAAAAAATATTTAGCAACATGAAGGTATTTACAGTATTTGCAAAGTTTTTTTTTATTATTGAAATAAACGTATAGAAATGCTAAAACTCGAAGTTACTATTTCAGGAAAATCATAACTTTCATACCACTAAAATTATTTAACAAAACGCGGGACAACAAATGCAGTCAAGAGTCTAAAATAAATATTAGTAAAACAGTGAACCAAACAATCGAAGCTTGCGGAATGACAGTCAGCAATAGCGCTTGACATAACAAATGACAGCAATTACATGTTACCATATTCTACATATTTACGTTCTCTATATTATATTTTTACTTTTCTTTTTTTACTTTTATTTACATTAAAGCTTCATTAAAGCCTTAAATAAATACAAATAAAAATTAAATATATTGTTTCATTTTGTTTTAGAATTATATTATAACTACAAAAAGTTATATTTACACTTAAACTTAATCCGCTATAATATTTCTTGCAATTTAATGATAATCATCAATATTTCAATTTATCGAAAATTAATTAAAAGCCGCAATGCCATTTCTAAACTGTCATATTTTATGTTGACATTGACAGGTTTTTCTTTCTGGCGCCTACCTATTGTTTTGTTGTAGAGCTAGTGTTTTGCGTAATATATTAATCTTAAAATATGTATGAAATTATGAATAAAAATGGCTGTACCCTGTGATATGTTGTTACATCCAGAATTATTGTCAAATGAGCAGTTAATACAAGTTATTCAAGAGGTAAAACCGAACTCTCATTTTCGCTGACAAATTTGTATTTTTGTACCTATTAACAATTATCTGTTTATTTTAGAGACATTTACGAATAAATAATTTACAAATAAAAGCAAGAGATGAACTTTTAGATCTATTTCATCAATTTTGTGTTCCGTATGGGCAAAGAAAATATCGAGATTCTGGTCGAGGTAAAATTTTGAACGAAGTCCGTATGTCGAACGCAGAGTCAGCCAAGAATTTGGATTTAATCAATAATAATTATATTAATAACAGAAAGAAAACATATTCAAATAGTGAAAGATTAAAACCTCCATCTGATTTGCTGTCCGGTCAGATGAAAAGGATTAAGCTAGATTGCAATAATATCGCTTTTAATAATAGCAATTACTACAAGAGGAAGATGTCGATTGATGGTGTAAGTTATTTTTTCATCAATATAGGGTCACATATAACATTACTGAAAATGATGTTCTCCTGATGATGGTCCTGGCGGCCATTGTGCACAACATACTATACTGCATCAACATATCTGCACTCTCTATTTCGTCTTATTAGCTAGCTACGATACTTATGCGGTGTTCATTGCCTCACAAGTCTTGTGCCACCATAAAATATCTGTAGATAAACTTCTTTTGATTAGTTAATGCTAAGTGAATAAAACTCAAATAATAACAAGTTTTATTATATTTTCTAGGTAAGCTCTTCCATAGACAGTCCACCAATTAAAAAAGAAAGAAAAGCAATAACATGGCCATAAAATGCTTAAGGGTACATAATCTATAAAAATATCATTATATCATTTGTCTTTACACCGAATGAAAACTTAGACATAAAAAATAACCCTCACAATAAGAAGTATTTCATAAGTAATATGTAGATTCTATGAGCTAAATCAAAATTAATTTAAAACTGAAAAAACATAATTTATTATTTGTCATGGTAAGTTTTATGTACCTAACCTACCTTGAAGAAGTACTTTCTTCAAAAGCTTTTCAATCGATACCACGGTAAAATAGATAGTAATTCCATTTTACTATGGTGTAGGTTTTACATGACATTAGCAGAATACTAAACGTATATATATGCATGTAATGATATCAAATATCTGTTTCTAACAATATGAGCTGTTCTATTTTATAGTAGTACTTTAAGTAAGATTAGAATGGCGAAAAAAGTCAAAATAAACATATACATGCGATTAATTCGATTAGCTTTTACAAAGATTTTTTAAATATGTATAAGTCTTTACAACAACTGTGGCCTTTCTCATTGCTAGATCAACTAGCAGAAACTATGTGTACATTTTGTGTACATTAAATATGTAGAATTTTAAATTGCCTCGTCTTAATGTGTTACATAGCTGGATGTACAACTTTGAAATTATATAATAATATTCTGCTACTTAATTTTTACCCTATCTTGATGTTCTATGTTAATTAAATTTTATGTCATAATTTGACATTTTAAATAGTCATTAACTCTATATATATCCCATCGAAAGATAAGAGGTTACAGTGGCGGATGGTGATTAAAAGGCCTGACACTAATTGCTTTTCGGATGCCTTAAAATTGTTTTTTGGTTATCGAAAGAGAAATATATAAATGTAGAATAAGTATGTAATAAGTTGGAACAGAATGTAGTCTACGAAGACTGCTATTTCTTACATTGTTCATGCAAATAAAACAGAAAACAAAATTAAATTTATTAAATAAATGTATTATATAAAAAAATCTTTTTCCACTTTTTTCAGAGAGTCAAAAGCTCCTGCAACAAAAGTATTTCTATAAGTCTACCACTGGGCTTTTATTTGCTCATTAGCTGTAGCCTGTGTACTGAATAGTTTTTACAGAATTCTATATACAAATACATATAATGAAACTTTGATGACAAAAGATGAAAATCTTGCAATTTTTAATAATATATGCTTCTTATTTTATTTGCATATCCATAATACCTTCAAAGTAATAATATATTCAGTAATTGTGTCACAAATCCCATTTAGACAGTTTTAAAATCTCATTGTTTATAGTTTACGATTAGGCTTAAGTAAATTAATCTTAATAAAATGTTTATATTACCTAGGTACCAAAATTTTCTTTTTAAAAAATATATTTTTCTTTTTAATTTTGTTTATAGTTTTTTCTACTATTATAAGGGTAAATTTAAGATAAAGTTGCTTAATGCATTTCAGGGTTTAGAGGTAAATCAAATTATACATCATTTTACATTTTATTCATATGACAAAGTTAAGGATATGTTCTATCTTGTGTTGTATCTTTACTGCTTGTGTATAAAATTTAATTCCAATTTAAAACTTCAAACAGTGTAGGTTTTAGTTCTGTAATTTTTAATAATGTAATGCTTTAGAAGTTATATTGTATAAATAAAAAAAGCGACGAGAAAAAAGTTTGAGTAATATTAAAAAAGCGTGAGGATATAATCAATTAGTTTTTATACTATGCTGTAAAGTACACATAGTTATAAATACTACATTTTGCACTAACAGTACCGATATGTGGCTAATAATTTAATATATATATATATATATATATATATATATATATATATATATTTTTTTTATTTATCAATTATGTGTATTATTGTGATGTGATTTTTAAATGGTAATAAATTAACTTTGTTTAATCTTTTGGTCATGTGATAATGCTGTATGTCTAATAAATAAAGATATAGTTTTCTTTTTATAAAACAATTAGAACATGTATAAGTAAAATGATGAATACTATGTTTTGTTACGTATCCGGCTCGCAGGACCAAGTACAATGCCCGATACTTCAAAAGCACGAAAGCCCAGTACGATATTAAAAATAAATTATGAGACCAACTATTTACACGAATTAAACAATATAATTGGAAAGGAAGTCATAAATTTACTTATGCATTTGATTTTTATTGACATCGAAAAATATTTCAATTCGAACTTTTATTAATTTGTATTACCTTGTCATATATAAATATTGTATATAACACACACAACAATATAATATGTCTGTGTTGTCAGAACTCTCATTGATTTACTAGCTATACATGTAGTGACTTTGTGGAAATAGATTATGAAATAAAAAATCATTTTTTGTGATTTGAGTCTGTTTTAAAAAAATTTAGAATATGGTATATTATTCGAAGGTTACAATACATACAACCCGGTCACATTATCTGTGCACCCGGCGTTGTTGACTTTACCTTTAGTATTATTTATCTACTAATTCATTACATAAGTATTAATTACTAGAGATATCCCGCATAAACCCTGCTCATACAAAGCCACTAATCAAAGATATTAAGATGAAACCATAGATAATTCACTATTTTTTACTGGTTGACATATTCGCTAGAGACAATCTCATTCGAATAATATAACCACGTCTACCCTGAAATGTAGACACTGCACTACACCTATCATAAAAAAATGAAATCTCGTTGGCCGTAATTTTATAAAACAAAAACTTATTTGACATAAAAAGTCGTCAAATTGACTTGCACAACAATATTATAAAATATTTTTCTTTAATATACTTCCATAACGTAGTAGAATCTACAATAACAGTACTTTAGAAGATGACTGACCCAGTGCCTCGAAACGCAAAGTCAGTCAAAAGTCGACTTGACACGATTCATCAGACAGATGATTCCGGCAAGAAAGTGCCCAATCTCTCGAGAGTGCAATCTCACTTTCTAGTCCCATCAGAGAAACTAGATAAAGTAACAAGGCGCGTGATAGCACCATATGCCCAAATAGAAAGAAAGGGTTTGAAAGGAGATGAGGTCAAGGAAGGAACATACCTAGATATGAATAGGTTTAATATTTTTTTGGAAGACACAATCGACCTAGATTCTTTATTTTACGAAACTGCTAATGTGCTAAAAGCAGTTACTAATAGTTCCGGTAAGATTCCATTGCCTATTAACATAGGGTAGTTGGCTTTGTGTGGTAAATACAAATAATTATATAGATTTGGCAGACTGGCAAATATACCATCCGATGGTCACCATCGCTCTTATACATTGGCACTGTTAGAATTATTAACCATGTAACGGTTGCGTCAATGCGTCGCAATTCATGGAAACTAAGATGTTATGTCCCTTGTGATTGTAAGTATTGCTGTTTGGCGGTAGAACATGTGAGTGGATGGTAAGTACTTACCCAGACGGGCTTGCACAAAGCCCTACCACAAAGTAATTATTTGGTGCTTCCGAATATATCCCGTTAAAAAATATGCCATATAACTTTTACAATGTTATAATTTTTCACATTTCAATAAAGAAGTGTTGTACATATATTAATATTTCAAAAAGAAAAGATTGGTGGCTTGTAATCGATAAACTATAAAACTCCTGAACAGATTTTAATAATTCTTTCACCATTAAAAAGCTACGTTATCCATAAGTATCGTAGGCTTATATTTCAGAAATAAAAGTCTCTTATAGTCGCAAACTGGAATTCCACGCGGGTACAGCTATTACTAGTGCTTAATTTGTGATTATAATTCATCTCGTGCTTTACGGTGAAGGAAAACATCGTGAGAAAACCTGCATGTGTCTAATTTCACTGAAATTCTGCCACATGTGAATTCTACCAACCCGCATTGGAGCAGCGTGGTGGAATAAGCTCCAAACCTTCTCCTCAAAAAGAGGAGAGGAGGCCTTTAGTCCAGCAGTGGGACATTCACAGGCTGTTACGGACGGATACAGCTATTACTGTAATTGAATTTTCAGGCGTATTCGTGTATATAGTTAATAAAATAAATAATGAAATCGTTTTGATGTCACCAACCACCAAGAATCCTGAACGTTACGAAATCAACATACCTATTGGTAAGAGTTCATTGTGTTATTAGAAACCATATGTTCATTCTGGACTACACAGCTGTAGGTACTTAGCTTATCGTTATTTAAACACTGAGTTATTTCTTTCTGTCATCATTGATTTAACGTTTGAAAGAAGATAGCATCGTTGTTAAATTTGAACCTTATACTTGAGAATCTATTATTTAATTAATCGTGTTTAGTTAATAACGCTTTAACCACTATTTATACGTAAATTCGTCTTATAACATGGACTATTTTAAAGCTTAATCTAAGCTGTTACCGCTTTATGTCGAGTTTGTGTTACGTTTTAGAACGCGTTCCGGTATATGTCCTTCATAATACACTAGCTAGTGGATTGTAAAACCTTAAAATTGTTTGTTTTATACTTATATATAATCCAGTGGTTAGCACGGGTGAATCTTACCTGATGATCGTGGGCCGAAAGCCAGAAAAGCACCGTTGAATTCATTGAAGTTCATATCTTTTGTGTTTATAAACGATCTCGCGTTCGGCGCTTAAGAAAAACTTGACGAAACCTGCATACATACGTGTAATTTCGCTGATTTTCTATACACCTGTATATCTACTAACACGCATTGCAGCAGCGGGAATAAGCTGCAAACTTTGCCCTCAAACCTAAATAAGGTCTTAACGCAGCAATGGAACGTTCACAAGCTGTTTTTTATTATTATATTTAGGGGAGGGAAAAATAGCGGCAGCACACGTAGCAGCAACGAAGGAATACTTGCTGATTGAGGATGTACAGCGCGATAGGCGATTCGCTGAAGGACTGAAGTGGGTAGACGCGAAGGTAGCCCTCTGTATGCCCGTGATAAAGCCTGACGGCGATTGCTATGCTGTACTTGAGTTGTACCGGACTCATGCTGAACCTTATGATCAGGTACATTGAGAATTAATGTATATATATCTATTTAATAGTAAATTAGTTACTGGCTGACACCAGTAATTAATAACTTTCATGTAATCACGCAACAAATACTTAAAGATTTAACTCATTTGGTGAATGACTGAGACGGTATGATATTATATATCAATTGCTTACAGAATATAGTGTACACGGTGGTAAGTGTAGCTTGCTGGGCGGGCGCCGCGGTCCACCAGGCACAAGCTCGCATCACCCTACAACGTACATCTCATCTCAATCAGGAGTTACGGTCTCTCCTGCAGAACTACTTCTGCGACCTCGCTTCTATTGACACAATGCTTACTGATATGCTGGTATGTGATATTTAGTTTCACTTATTATTTTTGTTAAAGTTATGACATTATTAAAAGTTGGAATATAATTTGTTCAAATTGAAATTGTGTATTGTAATTAAGACTTTTTTATTACCAAATAATATTCTTAATAACTAAGCAGGAGTAATATAATATCGTACTGCAGAAAAATAAATATGTATGTATAATGCTATTAGGCAGTAGTGAAATCTTTTATTGGTGCTATGCGGAGCAGTTTCTTCATAATAGACAAAGATAATGTTGGCGACCATCTACTAGCTGATATGTGGGACGATGGATGGAGTTCCGAAAAATGTTCGATACCAAAAAAAAAGATTAAAGTCAAGTACGTTACTGTGTACTATATTGTGCTGTTTGCAAGGTTAAAGATTTTTGTGTGCTGGTTTTCATCTCTGGTCTGGATTTTTTTTGATTTGTCAATTTACACCGCTTGATACACCGTGAAATGTGCAAGTAAATCTACAGCTTTACATTTTTATAATTTTTCAAATCAAGTCTCAGCCAAGAACAGACTCCAGCTGGACTAGTGGCCAAAACTGGGGAATCATTAAACGTTAGAGATGCATACAAAGATCCGAGGTTTTCCAAAGAAATCGATCCCACCACAGGCGTTGTTGTCAGATCCTGTTTGGTTTCACCAATTATTGATAAAAATGGTGTTATTGGTTAGTTTTTTCAAAAGTAAATTAAAAATTCAATTACATTTCCAAGCATATGATTTTAAATATTGACGATTTTTTTTAAACTAACTGCTGTCAGCTTCCAACGCCAGATTTGCCAACTGCTAACAGAATTAATAGAACTGTTAATCTAACTAGCTAGAATTTTCATTTAAATTTAATAGGAATTGTCCAACTTACAAACAAAACAAACGCTCAACCATTCGACACGGAAGATGAAGTTATATTTCAAGTGTTCATCAACTATTGCTCGCTCATAGTGCACTTCTACAACATGCAACAGTACAAAATATACCACGTAAGCAAATTGCACATATTTTCTGCTATTTTATTATGATTATAATTTTATTTAAGTCAGTACTTATCAACCTTATTCATATATACATTATTCAAATCAGCTCTTACAAACTCTTTTGGATCATAATTTTGCAATATATATGAAATTCCAAAAATAGGTAGGCCACCAGGATACTATTTATAGAATAAGTTCGAGTACGGATATTATAATAATAAGTATATTCTAACCGTTGTATTTTTAAATCTTTGAATATTAGGATAAATCTCTACTTTATAGTTAAGTCTCTAAAAATAACAATTTCAGGAAAATCTAAATAAACTATTCAGTGACTTGATGAAATTGCATCTTGCACCGTGTCGTCATGACATGGATGAAATAATGGAAACAAATGGCATGGTGTTACCGCCCCATAATTTTAAAAGGTCATACGAAATATTTTTTATATTTTTACAGTTGAAATTTCTGTTGGTCACAGTATATAAACATATAATTAAATATATAAGGCCAATGCAGATTGTATCTTACAAATTATTGTTAATAATTTCAAACAGCTATAACTATCATATAAGCGAAGGTAGCAAGGAAGATATGCCGGGACTAATTTGCTACATGTACGTGGAGACATTCGCCGATAGGCAGTTCGAGAGGCAGAACTTAGCTGATTTCGCTTTGACAATCTTGCGATGTTACAGAAACAACCCTTATCACAACGCGGAACACGCGTTTTGTTTCACTCATACCATGTATTTAATATTGATCAATAATCCTGGATACTTTGATTTCGTCGAGGTTAGAGAAATTATATTAAAATAGGAATATCTCTTTATATATTATCTGTTATTATAAATGTTTATGTTGTTCCTTTGTGATTAAAAATGCTCAGTGATCAAGCAAAAGTTTGCCAAATAAGTGGCATATTTTGCCGTCTAATAACGTTTTTGTGATGATAATAATACTATCCTGTATCAATGTTAATGGATAGGAAATATTATAATAATAATAATAATGTCCTCCAGACCGATTTCAGCCACGGCGGCCGAATATGAAGAGAGATTAGCCAACTACGCAGGAGCTATTATAGTGCACAAGTGTGTGCGCAAACACAGGTGCACTCTCTCTTCCCTCACTCTCATAATCCGATGGGACGGCAATCCGACACGACCGGAAAGAGTTCAGGCGCAGGACCAACGGCTTTACGTGCTTTCCGAGGCACAGGAGTGCACACACTTCCAACTTCCAGACTCCGAGCTGCTACTGAGAATTTTCAGACAGAAAAACCCAATAACTTTTTATTAGCCCGACCTGGCGCCTGCGGCCTTACATCAAGCCACTAAACCACCGAGGCAGTTAGGAGATATAATAATGCACAAGTGTATCTTCTCACTCCCATAATCAGATGGGTAATAAATATAATTCAAATTAATATAAATAAATTCGATAGGAGCTAAAAAAGTTTAGATGAAGAAAGCAGAAGTGCGCTTTATGCAAAATGCCATGCTTGGCAATCACTGCCTTCCAAACTCCGGCCAATGACTGACGATGAGAATTTTTTGGTAGAAACTAATTACTTTTTAATGAAACGACACGAAGTTTGATTCCAGGAATTCAGGATTTACTGTTATATAATAATAAGCAACATGCTTAAAACCTAAACTAACTTAATTTTAGACAGCAGCACTAATGCTGTCAGGGCTCTGCCACGATCTCGACCACCCCGGATACAATAACAATTTCCTATCGCTATGTAAACACCCGTTAGCTCAGATGTACAAATCTTCGATGTTGGAATACCACCACTACTTCTTGGCTAAAAAAATCGTTGAGGTAATAATAATCATTAGTCCTAATACCAACTATAATACGTCAAAGTCTATAATCTACAAAATAATTATAATATTAATAATATATTGGGACATTTTTCAAACACGGCCATCTGATCCCAAATTAAGCTTGTACAGAGCTTGTACTATGGAAACCAGACAACTGATATACCTACTACATATACTATTTTTCTTTTGTAAATACATACTTATATAAATAATTATACCCAGATTCAGGACAAACAGACATGTTTATGCACACAAATATCTGTCCTGGGTGGGAATCGAACCCACAACCTTCGGCGTGAAAGGCAAGCATCCACCACCCACGCCAACCGGCTCATATATAAATAATTAATTAAACTGTGCATTTGGTCGATTGTTACATTTTTTTGGCCTGCTCAAACAAAATTGTAATCATGGTTGCTAACAGACTAGACAGTCTTTATAAATCGCTGTTGTTTCAGCTTTTTTTTTTTATAGAATAGGAAGGCGGACGAGCATATGGGCCACCTGATGGTAAGTGTCATGTCAACCATCGCGTACATATCCAATGCGCCACCAACCTTGGGAACTAAGATTTTATGTCCCTTGTGCACAGGCACAAGTAATTACAGAATTACACTGGCTCACTCACCCTTCAAACCGGAACACAACAATACCAAGTACTGCTGTTTTGCGGTAGAATATCTGATGAGTGGGTGGTACCTACCCAGACGAGCTTGCACAAAGCTCTACCACCAGTCGAACCAATAAATTGTATAAGTAGTAGATAGTAGTGTGTATTTTATTTTTTTGTAATTTTGTATATGAGTCTTGTTACTTGAATTAATAAATAATTATTATTATTGTATTTTTCGTCCGTCGGTGAGCTGTTTAACACAGATTTCACTCTTGCTACCATTATTGATTTGACATACGAAGAAAACACGGAGTTGTATAATTAATCAATCGCTTAACGTTTATAAGTAAATATGTGAATCTTTAAGGCCCAAAAATAAAACACCAATTAAAAATTGTTTATCAAAATCTTAATTTTTACACTTTGTTAAGTAATAATATTTTTCAGGATAAAAACTTGCTAAGTATGTTGTCGATATCCGACCGAGACCGCATCATGCAAGAGATGAAATATGATATTCTATGCACAGACCTTGCAGTCTATTTTCAAGTATTGGAATAATTTTTCTCTCTTAGATCAGTTATATATAAATTATTAACTTTAACTCTATTACGTCCATAATGACGCCAACAACTCGTATTCTCGAATTAATGTCATTATATTAACAAATAAATATTATATATAAACTTAGTAAATAATTTTTACCACACTTGGAATTTTAGTCAAGTAAAAATTGATCACGTCCTATTTTAGAATGAATAGTTAATAGGTACGTTGACATTTTTCCAGGTGATTGTAAATCGCATTTCGCTTTTAAAATAACAGACTATTTTTAGGTAAGAGCTCAACTCACCCCGTTGTTAGCAGAACGTTCGTTCGACTGGGCTGATAATTCACACCGAAGATTGTTAAAGGTAGACAACATGTAGAACCAAATTTACAAATATGCCGCCTATAGAATGAACAAAATTGCCGCCATTTTTGCATTATAAATATATATTACAAAACAAAATGTGGTACCTAGTTTTTTTTTAAATAATGCGAAAGTTAACGGCTTTACGTGCTTTCCAAAGCACTAGTGTGCACTTTTTCAATTACCAGACTCCTGGTTGTTGTCCTCCGTTACTCCGTATTGTTCTGAATCCAAATAACTTTTTATTAGCCTTGGGGTTTGAACCAAGTACCTCATTATCTGCGGCCTTATCGAGCCACTAGACCCACGATCAAACAGTGCAAAAAGTAAATACATACTATGTTCATTTAGATTCTTATTTAAATGATTTCGAATGTTTTTGCTCTATTATTCCTTATATTATAAACCCATATACAGACTAGTAAGTAAGTAACAGTCTGTAATTGTCCCACAGCTGGGCTAAGGCCTCCTCCTCTCCCTTTTTGAGGAGAAGGTTTCCACCACGCTGCTCCAATGCGGGTTGGTGAAATACACATGTGGCAGAATTTAGATGAAATTAGACACATGCAGGTTTCCTCACGATGTTTTCCTTCACCGAAAAGCACGAGATGAATTATAATCAGAAATTAAGCACATGAAAATTCAGAGGTGCTTGCCCGAGTTTGAAACCACGTTCATCGGTTAAGATTCATGCGTTCTTACCATTGAGCCATCTCGACTTTTTTTTATATACAGACTAGCTTGTAATATTGCAGGGCATTTTAATGACGACTAGTGATTTATCGGGATGTTGTAAGCCCTTCGGCGTGTCAAAGGTGATTGCTGAGGCCGTTTACGAAGAATTTTATAATCAGGTATATTGTAAAGTGTTAGGAACAAAATTGTAATAATATTTAAATAAAGATTCTATTTGATACATCAGCAAACACACGTCATTTTAACTTATCGTTCAACAATGTAATATATTATTGTTCGTATTTTGTTATTTTTTTTTTATATTTGAATTCAATTTTAAATTTTGACGTATGCCTGCAACCACTGTCAATCGTTCCAGGGCGATCAAGAGCGTGAGATGGGCTACACGCCTCTCAGTATGATGGACAGACGGCGCAGCGTCAACCAGCCGGCGGAACAGATACAGTTCCTGTCGGTAGTAGTTGTGCCATGTCTGTTGTTGTTGCAAAATGTGTTCCCTAACACGAGCCCGCTCACAGATAACTGCAGGTTCATTTGTTTTATTAAAAAACAAAATCAAATATTTTTGAAAATAAGAATAACTCATTTTAAAACGTTATATTTAATGTCAGTTATGAATTTACAAAATGTCTATTAATAGTTATGATAGACAAGAATAATAAGCAAAATAAAGAAGGCAAAGCTAAATTAAGTGAAATAAGGAATTTTTCTCCTACGATTATGTAAAAATTGATAAACAATCAAATTCAAAAATTATTTTAGTATATATTATATACACACATATTTATATGGTACCCTTAATTAACCCGGTTGGCGTGGTTGGTAGATACTTGCTTTGCACGCTGAAGGTTGTGGGTTCGATTCCCACCCAGGACAGACATTTGTGTGCATGAACATGTCTGTTTGTCCTGAGTCTGGATGTAATTATCTATATAAGTATGCATTTACAAAAGAAAAGTAGTATATCAGTTGTCTGATTTCCATAGCACGAGCTTTGCTTAATTTGGGATCAGATGGCCTTGTGTGAATAATGTCCCAGGATTAATGTTACAGAGTACATACATTTTTTAAATCATTTTTGAATTAAGTCACACTATTTGGGGTAAAATGGACGGTAAACAGAAATTAATACGTCACCTTTGTATATTAAAAAAATAAGCATAGACCAGAGAGAAGATAAAAATAACTAATATAGATTTCAGTTTTAATATTTTTCAACACAGTTACATAATTTTTTATTGTACATGTTACAGAAAAACTCAAGAAGCTTGGCACGAAGAAATAGAGATACGCGGTCAAAAGTTATGGAGACAGGACGAAGCCGTACCCAATACGAGAAGCCGGCTTATATTTAAAGTCACTGAATAAGCATTTGAACGAATAAAACAAAATTTAGATAAATATTTTCATTCGTAATATGTACTTATGTATACATTGCAAGAAGCCAAACCTCTTAAAGATACTATATCTAATATTTCGAAAGAAACTTTAAATGTCTGTAAAATATTTAATAATACTATTTTCGTATGTGAATGATATGGAGAAATAAAAAGGCGTTGATTTTCAATTATTTTAATTAGGAATATTTATTACTTGCATAGTGCTATTGTAACATCGGCCCAAGTCATCAGTTTACCGTTTAATAAACTCTGCGCATCACGATAATAACTTCATTCCGGCTTTATACAAAATAAAACTAAAACTAATTTACATCTATATATTTCATTATAGATTTCTCGAACTCGTCTGCGTCGCGACACATTACCTTGTCTTGTTGATGGCAACATTATCCTTGACATAGTATAAATTAAATCATAGACAAAAGTAAAAAAATAACTTAAGCGTTTAAAAAAACAGAACTTTTAAAAATGGCAATAAGAAGGCAAAGCTAAATTAAGTGAAATAAGGAATTTTTCTCCTACGATTATGTAAAAATTGATAAACAATCAAATTCAAAAATTATTTTAGTATATATTATATACACACATATTTATATGGTACCCTTAATTAACCCGGTTGGCGTGGTTGGTAGATACTTGCTTTGCACGCTGAAGGTTGTGGGTTCGATTCCCACCCAGGACAGACATTTGTGTGCATGAACATGTCTGTTTGTCCTGAGTCTGGATGTAATTATCTATATAAGTATGCATTTACAAAAGAAAAGTAGTATATCAGTTGTCTGATTTCCATAGCACGAGCTTTGCTTAATTTGGGATCAGATGGCCTTGTGTGAATAATGTCCCAGGATTAATGTTACAGAGTACATACATTTTTTAAATCATTTTTGAATTAAGTCACACTATTTGGGGTAAAATGGACGGTAAACAGAAATTAATACGTCACCTTTGTATATTAAAAAAATAAGCATAGACCAGAGAGAAGATAAAAATAACTAATATAGATTTCAGTTTTAATATTTTTCAACACAGTTACATAATTTTTTATTGTACATGTTACAGAAAAACTCAAGAAGCTTGGCACGAAGAAATAGAGATACGCGGTCAAAAGTTATGGAGACAGGACGAAGCCGTACCCAATACGAGAAGCCGGCTTATATTTAAAGTCACTGAATAAGCATTTGAACGAATAAAACAAAATTTAGATAAATATTTTCATTCGTAATATGTACTTATGTATACATTGCAAGAAGCCAAACCTCTTAAAGATACTATATCTAATATTTCGAAAGAAACTTTAAATGTCTGTAAAATATTTAATAATACTATTTTCGTATGTGAATGATATGGAGAAATAAAAAGGCGTTGATTTTCAATTATTTTAATTAGGAATATTTATTACTTGCATAGTGCTATTGTAACATCGGCCCAAGTCATCAGTTTACCGTTTAATAAACTCTGCGCATCACGATAATAACTTCATTCCGGCTTTATACAAAATAAAACTAAAACTAATTTACATCTATATATTTCATTATAGATTTCTCGAACTCGTCTGCGTCGCGACACATTACCTTGTCTTGTTGATGGCAACATTATCCTTGACATAGTATAAATTAAATCATAGACAAAAGTAAAAAAATAACTTAAGCGTTTAAAAAAACAGAACTTTTAAAAATGGCAATAAGAAGGCAAAGCTAAATTAAGTGAAATAAGGAATTTTTCTCCTACGATTATGTAAAAATTGATAAACAATCAAATTCAAAAATTATTTTAGTATATATTATATACACACATATTTATATGGTACCCTTAATTAACCCGGTTGGCGTGGTTGGTAGATACTTGCTTTGCACGCTGAAGGTTGTGGGTTCGATTCCCACCCAGGACAGACATTTGTGTGCATGAACATGTCTGTTTGTCCTGAGTCTGGATGTAATTATCTATATAAGTATGCATTTACAAAAGAAAAGTAGTATATCAGTTGTCTGATTTCCATAGCACGAGCTTTGCTTAATTTGGGATCAGATGGCCTTGTGTGAATAATGTCCCAGGATTAATGTTACAGAGTACATACATTTTTTAAATCATTTTTGAATTAAGTCACACTATTTGGGGTAAAATGGACGGTAAACAGAAATTAATACGTCACCTTTGTATATTAAAAAAATAAGCATAGACCAGAGAGAAGATAAAAATAACTAATATAGATTTCAGTTTTAATATTTTTCAACACAGTTACATAATTTTTTATTGTACATGTTACAGAAAAACTCAAGAAGCTTGGCACGAAGAAATAGAGATACGCGGTCAAAAGTTATGGAGACAGGACGAAGCCGTACCCAATACGAGAAGCCGGCTTATATTTAAAGTCACTGAATAAGCATTTGAACGAATAAAACAAAATTTAGATAAATATTTTCATTCGTAATATGTACTTATGTATACATTGCAAGAAGCCAAACCTCTTAAAGATACTATATCTAATATTTCGAAAGAAACTTTAAATGTCTGTAAAATATTTAATAATACTATTTTCGTATGTGAATGATATGGAGAAATAAAAAGGCGTTGATTTTCAATTATTTTAATTAGGAATATTTATTACTTGCATAGTGCTATTGTAACATCGGCCCAAGTCATCAGTTTACCGTTTAATAAACTCTGCGCATCACGATAATAACTTCATTCCGGCTTTATACAAAATAAAACTAAAACTAATTTACATCTATATATTTCATTATAGATTTCTCGAACTCGTCTGCGTCGCGACACATTACCTTGTCTTGTTGATGGCAACATTATCCTTGACATAGTATAAATTAAATCATAGACAAAAGTAAAAAAATAACTTAAGCGTTTAAAAAAACAGAACTTTTAAATAAAAGCCCTATAGATTAATGGACAAAACTAAAACATTCGATTAATTATACAAGAATAATGCCACCATACTCGCACGCTAATGTGAAGCACCTTAATCTATCCATTGAGTAATAATAATACACAATAAATACGTTTAATTTCAAAACTTACAATGATTAAAACAATGAGATTTATAAAGCATAAATATATTAACGCGTAAACGCGAAATGATACCATAAACAACTTTTACTTCAAAAGTATTTGCAACAAAATCGCAAGATGGCAATTTTTAATCATGATTATAATTTACGAATAAACAATTGTAACAGTTTTTTTTTTTTATATTATTGCTTAATTTAAAACGAATAACTTTCTTATCGTCTTTGTTTAACACAATTTACACGATGCCACGTTTTTTATTTGATAATATTTTTGTCCATTTTATAAATTGTCTATCTGTGGAATGAAGTACTTGAATGTATTGCGATTTGTGATTTTGTTAAAAAATATTACTTATTTTTCATCGCTTATCCATTTTTTACTGCAATTTAACAATTTGAACTTTAAAACGATCCTCTTACAAAAATACTCGCCTGAATAACTTTTTTTATAACATTCAATTTGATTGTTTTACTTTGGTATAAATGATCAATGATATTAAACCGTATGATTGGAAGGCTATGTATTAGCCTACACATTAATTTATTTTTCAAGCACTATTGTCCATTGTACCAGACAATTCAAAATTCCTTAGAAGTCAACATTCAGTTGATTTGATAATGGCGAAGCAGGGTCGTCTTAAAGTTCGAAGTGGGGGGGCGGTTATGTGTTCCGTATCTTTCCGGGTACATAGTTCTTGTCGATGGTTGGCTCTTGTAAGAACATGTGCAGACATCTTTCGTTCTGCGCTAATGGATGGCCGGCTATCTTGTTGATAAATACTTCGAGGCCTGAAAGTATATACATACCCATTAGTATTACAAAATGGAGTATTAGAGGTTTTTTTTATTGTGAAAATCGGCAAATGAAAACATGGTGGTTCATCTGCAACGTAAGGGGAGTTGCTAAACAATCCATCGCCTGTCTTGAAGGAACCTGTACAGTCATACAACCTTGGAAACTAATATGTTTTATTACTTGAAGTGAAAGAAGCAGAGTTACTTCTGTAGTTCTGAGTTAAGGATTCCTCCCGTTAATGCATACATGCATACCATTTTAATATATATATATATATCTAACAGTTCCTCCAATAATGAACCTAATATTGTGACTTAAGCTCATATTACGTAAATTTACTTTAATGTAAAGATCAATAGCCCTTGTCATTGATGTGCAATATTGAGGCAAATAACATGAGCTTGTGATATTGAATGGAGTAAATATCGAAACAATCTGTTCAGAAAATATTGAAAGAAAAATAGTTATACATACATATTTAAAAAAAATACATATATATGAAAGTTTTACATATAAATTATTATGATATATATATAATCGGTCTAATAGTGATAAGATTTATACATAAAAATAATGTTTTTGAATGCTTTTTTTTAAGCTAAGGAATCACATTCTTAAGGCAGAATAACATCTGACACATGCCAGTTTACTCATTACTAATACAGAACACAATACATGTTCTAGTCATTGGGCCAAATCAACTTTAAATGATTAAATTAAATTATCTAAGAAATGACAATTTAAAATTGTTTCTAAGAGCCTAATTGAATAATTTTTAGTTTGGATTTCATTTAAAATTACATTTTATACTAAAAGGCACAATATTTTTTCCATTATGAATTTCAAAAATATCAAATAAGTAGTTATATCTACAATTTAAGACATATTTGCTTTATATTCTTATACTAGCTAGCATTGAAACTGATAATTAGATTATTTGTATGTGCAACTTTACAAGGTAGACGAGTCACTTGCATATTATATAAAATCTGTATTCTAGAAATAAATTATAAGATGTTTGAAATAATCCTGTTTGTTACAAGCCTATTTAATTATTTTACGCTAATAAGTAAGCAAAGAAAGTTTAATACAAACTATGACCAAAATAACACAGATTGACCATTACTCTTAAGTTTTTAATTTATAGATCTAATTAGTCTATTTTAGATAATAAGATAAAATATAGATATTCAAAGAGTTACCTTTTCGGCGGTCTTCAATAAATTCTTCTTCAAAAATGCCATCATCTCCTCGGAATGGTAGCTGTCTCTTTAATGCTTTACCAGGTAAAGGAGGGACTACAATCTATAGATAACAAAAATATTTTATTATGTTGGTATCTCAAAAGTATTAAACTTGAAAGAAACAACAAAGAAGAAAAGGCATTATCTTTTAACTAATTGTAAATATAAATGTAAATAATACTAAAGTAATAAATAGACGAATGGGATTCAAACTTCAGCATTTAACTAAAAACTCGATAAATTAATTGCTAAGATAATAAATGAATCATACACAAATGTTTTTGTTCATTTGATAACAAAAGTTCTTATTATCAGTACTCACTTTACTATCTCTTTCTAGTTCTGTTCTTAACCATTCAAAGTCACTGTATCTTCGTCTCACACTCGACTCTTTCACTTTGAACACTGGGAGGTTGGTCTGGATACAGGAAACAGAATTATATTAGAGCAATTATCGACAATCGGCTATCGTAAGCACATAGTTGTACGTTTAATACGCCCACAATTATTGACTCGAGAACATCGCCATTGAGCGTGTTTAATCCAATTACCGATTTAAGGTATTGCTTGCATCCTGCAGCTACTTACCCTCATGCGAACTTCGTAATCAGTATAGCGTTTTTTCCCAACTCCCATTGTAACTGGATTTACCACGTCGATTTCTAAGAAGTTGGCTGGTGCAGCATATGCATCGTCTAGAGTCTGTTTCTTAACATTTAAACGCCTAGTTGCGTCGGCTGTCGTATCCTCAGCCATCATAGCGCTTTTTAAACAAACAATCACAAAGTACTAAAGACGGTTCACTAATCAAAAAGAAAATGAATTTGACATGAATGCAACATAATTTGACGTTTGGCTAAAAATATGGCCATATCACGTTCGGTAACATAAAAATCTACTAATGCTCTAAAATAATAAACAATACGTCCATGTTACTTGCCATAATTAATTTTAATCTTATAAATAAAATTAGTAGCTTATTAAGGTATAATACTCTTAACCGTTTTTTTTTTAAATAAAACTTCTTTGTATAATTGAACAAGTGTGGTATAATGGTAATATTAAGAGAAAACTACTATTTTGGTAGGATCTTGCTGTATCAAACAAAGCTACGTGAAGTAGGCGTTTTTATTGTTCGGTATTTAATGAGGGAACGAAGATATGACTACACAAGTAATGTATGGTATTTTTAATGACGTTATCCGGTAAATGACTCATAGTCACATCATGACGATACTGGTTTTTAAGAATGTGCATACACTGTTTAGCGCCAATAATGCTTATTGTTCTCTTTAGTCTTTATTCATATATCATATAATTATTGCATATAACAAAAAATTGGAATAAATAATTATGTAGCCAGTTTACACATATATTTATTGTATCTAAGTATTTCACAAAAACTGACTCATAGGATCTTCTTCTCTTCGTCTCTTCATCATATAGGCTTCCATTTCTTCTTCTGTGGGCTCCTTGACTTCCATCATACTGTTGTACGGACGTTTCCTTTCATCTACGGATAGTAGATACTCGGCATGTTTCTGTTTTCTCTCCTCCATCTCTAGGGCCTGTAAGATAATAATTTAATTATTTCGCTACATGCAAAATAATATACTCGCGACAAAATTATTTTATTCCTTATCCAGGCCCTAGGCTATTTGTATATAAAATTTAGTTACAATTGGTTTAGTGGTTTAAGAATGATAAGATAAAACAAAGACAGTTCTTTTTTTTAATTCATCATATTAAAATACTTATATTTTACTTTATGTCTGGCTACCCAGAGTATGATACCATGTATAAGCTACATATGTCCTGACATACCTTTTTCAATTTATCTTCTTGCTTATCTTTCTTTAGATCCTTCTTTTTCTTCTTCTTTGACTTTTTCTTATTTTTCTTTTTCTTGCTCGTTTTTTCTGTCTTCGATCTTTTATCTTTCTCCGATTCAGAACTGCTATCGGAACTGGCCTCGGAGGACGAGGGCTTTTCACTTTTTTCTGTAATTAAATTTATTATTTCAATAAAATGTTAAACATCTACAAACAATCAAATAAAATGTCAACAAGTTTTTTCATTAATTTGACAGAAGAAGTAAAGGTTAATAAAAAACGGATTTTTTTTCCTCACCTTCTTCCTTTTCAATGTTTTGAATGATTTCTTTGCTAGACTCGGGTACTTCCAGGACCATTGATTTTCCAGCCTCCCCGACACAGTATGACATCTGAAATTACATTGGCAACTCATAGTGTATCAGTGTACTTTGCATTCTTCTCAATAATATGAAAGTAGGCTTTTTATAGCTGAATGTTTAATGATTATAACTGAATGTTTGAGGTTTTTTACTTAATAATATATATTTTTTTAAGTAGGCAGATAATTTACTTGGTGGTAGGGCTTTTGTGCAAGGCCGCCAGGATAAATACCACTCACTTATTAGATATTCTACCGCTAAACAGGAATACTTTGTGTTTGGAGGGTCAGTGAACGAGTTTAACTACATGCACAAGGGATATAAACATTTTAATTCCTGTCTTGTTCCTGTGTCTTAGTATTTTAAGCGATGTGATATGGGGATCTGTTTAAATAATTTTAATAGATGTTATCATAGAAATATCAAACCTTTATAAAGGAGTGACAACACTTGAAGCCCCACTGGCCATCCTTCCAGAACGAGCCCCACACGGATGTGTGGTTGTTGATCATTACATCCTCTTCATATTTACTCCTAAAATGCGTTCAAAGTGGATTATAATATACAATTATTACAACACATCAAAAGATTTCCAGCTTGGTTTAATATTTAAAAAATACTTTTTTAGATGAATAACAATAAAAACCTATTTTTCTTAGCTTTTAAATACTGATATTGATCAGAAATACCTCTTAAAACTAGCTGGTTTATGGTTTAAGTCAATATTTAAATTGCAAAATATGTAGTATGTATAATTAATAAGAGCTATTTGTTTCGAAAACAATAACAGAGTGAGTGATAGATTACTTGGCGAGCTGCTTCTCCGCGTTTGCGGCGCGCGAGCCGTCCCGGTTGTAGCGCACGAACACCTCGCTCTGCGCCAGCAGCAGCTCGCGGGGCGGCGCATGCAGGTGCTCCTCCCCCCCGTACTTGTCCAGCACGGACTGCTTCACCTGCACACGTACAATTACGTTTAGTATGTCTAGTTATTGAGCTATTGTTAACACAAAATATAAATAATATAGTATAATAGGTGAATACAAAATCATATGAGATTCCTAAAATTATTTAAGTATAAAAATATGTTCGAATTGTCTTTTTTTTTATAGAATAGGAAGGCGGACGAGCATATGGGCCACCTGATGGTAAGTGGTCACCAACGCTCATATAGATATTGGCATTGTAAGAAATGTTAACCATCGCTTACATCACCAATGCGCCACCAGCCTTGGGAACTAAGTTCCTTTATATCAGTTATGTTATGTCCCTTGTGCCTGTATTTACACTGGCTCACTCACCCTTCAAACCGGAACACAACAATACCAAGTACTGCTGTTTTGCGGTAGAATATCTGATGAGTGGGTGATACCTACCCAGATGAGCTTGCACAAAGCTCTACCACCAGTAAAATGTCTATAAAAAAAAGGTTGTGTTATATATAACAAGGTGTCGACCTGCGTCTTGAACTGTTCCCTCTTATCCTCGTACTGCTTCTGCAGCATCTGCAGCTTGGTGGGCTCGGCCAGCAGGTGCACGTCGAGCCCCTTGGCGTGCGCCTCCCACGCGAACAGCTGCGCCGCCGCGTGCGAGCGCGTGTCGCCCGAGAAGCGCGACAGGTTCTCGCCGCCGTACTCAAAGCTGTACGAGATGGTATAGTGTGTTTCAGTTTGAAGTGTAAGGCAATGTAATCCATATCAAGAGGATATAACATCTTAGCGCCCACGGGTTGTGACGCATTAGCAATAAAAGTGAAAAAAAAAACTTACTCGGAGGCCTCGGGTATAGGGTTGTCCCTCATGGAACGTGTCTTAGGGTCGTAGTAAGCGGAGTTGAGGTCCAAGTTGCGGAGGTACTTGGCGGTGTCCTCTCTGATACGCAAGTTTCGGACCGTGATACGTTGTTTGGAATCCACCTGGAAGCACAATGTGATTTAACTTTAAAGCAAAACTGCTAACACTTGACAGTAATAAACTTTGCGTTTAAATGTTACGAGTACATTCTTATAAAAAATTTTACTCACTTTGGTACCAGGCATGTCCACTTCATCCACATATTTGTCTTCATCCTCTCCTTCTCTGTCATCTTCCTCTGTTGCTGTAGGATCTGAAAATGACAATGTTTCATTTTGACTTCATGGTCTTTTAAGTTTTCTTATGAGACACAATATTTATTTGAGTAAATTTAACTCATATTTTGTTCTCTTAGTGTGACTCAAGTTTCATTGCCAGAGAGTCTAAAATACTCAATATAACAAATAAAAAACTGTTTAAACAATGAAAATAACATTTAACTATAACAAGATAGCGGCAAAACTCTATTGTCACCAATCATATATTCCTATTGTTGAACATTTACAATATAACAGATTATGTATTGTTTTACTAGCCAAGTACCTTCAATGACTGTTAAAATGTTAAATTATTTATCAAATAATTTTGAGAGACTTGCCTTGTTCTAGTTGCTGTGCACGTAGCTCCCTCTTAGCCTCTTCAACTTTCTGGTACTCTTCAATGATAGCCTTATGTTGCTCTGGGTTATAGCCATTCCAACGATCACGCTTGCCATCGTAGCTTAGGTTTAGATTTGGCTGATTAAACTCATCGGGAGCTATGCCAGCATTAGTGAATTTTGCTCCAATCTGAAATTTAAAACTAAATTAATATCTACATCTTACTTACTAAATTAAAGGCAATGTTTCACATAAAATACACATACAACATCAATTATCTGTTTCATTTAAATTAGTGCAAAGCATACAAAAAACATTATAAAATAATATAGTCAGCTTTAAAAAAGCATTCATTTTCATAAATTAACTAAATCAATGTCTTTTACACTGTATGCTTAGATTTTTTATATTAGTTTGTAACTTTCTCATGTAAGTGAATTTCTGTAATTCTTTATGAGAAATAAATTCTTTAAACAATCAATGTCTTTTACCTTTCTGGGTCGCTCTAAGCAATCTTTCTTCTTGTGTGTCATTGCCCCACAATTCTCACAGGCTCCTTTACGAAATTTTATAGATACACTGCCCTGAAAGTATCCAAACACTTGTAATATAAACAATACAATACTAAAATACCTTTTATTCTACAATAACAAAACATAATCATATTATATAGACAAGGAAGATACATAAAAGATGATCTTGGTGCTAAGACAACAATCTCTCCTATAATCATATATATATATTTTTTTTTTAGTTAGGTAGGTGGACGAGCATATGGATGCTCGTCCACCTACCTATACTAAAAACCACCATACAGTAACCATTATGGTCACCAACGCCCATAGTCATTGGCATTGTAAGAAATGTTAACCAACGCTTACATTGCTAATGCACCACCAACCTTGGGAACTAAGATATTATGTCCCTTGTGCCTGTAATTAAACTAGCTCACTTGTCCTTCAAACAAGAACACAACAATACTAAGTATTGCTGTTTTGCAGTAGAATATCTGATGACTGGGTAGTACCTACCCGGACAAGCTTGCACAAAGCCATACCACCAGTAAAATATATTCAAGTCAATACTTAACAATAACATTATATCAATAAATAATTTAATTACTAATTTTTCTTCTTACAATTGGTGTAATATGGAAATAATATACTTACTGTAACACCTTTATTATAATAAGTATCAAGTCTGGTGAACTGCCCTTCTCTGTCTTCTTGTGGCCGTTGATGTTTGAGCGTGGGTCCAGATGTACCATAATACCAGGGAGCCGATGATATATATTGTGGTATATGGGGATTTATGTCTTTGCCTATAATAGAAATATACATTAGCAATATTATTTTACATATTATTTTCCAGTTTATATTATATGTTTTACAGACAATACTTAAGTCTGCCTTTAGTCAATTGGTATGGATTGTACTTGATGCTCAATCAATATTAATTCATAGAAAAAAAAAATATTTTAAACATAAATGAGAATATCTGTAAGTAAAAAGGAATTGAAATTATGTTTTCAGACACTAATAGCAGTTCATTATAAAGAATGACATCTTATTACTATTTGATTTACGTCAATAATTCAACATAATTAGTGTACTGAAACTCGATACATACCCGTTTCATCAACAGCAGCTGGTGCAGTACCAGCTTTACGAGCCTCTTCTAACTCTTTAGCTTTCCTCCAGTCCTCGCGGGACTTCTTCTTAGGCTCATCTTCTTCATCAGCAGTTTCATCCTTATTGCGAAGTATTTGTGACACAGCCACTCGCGCATTGGTAGTCATGTTTCGATATAACTTTTAAACACAGGATTAATATTTAAATTGACAACTAAAATTGGAGTAGTATTTAAATATTATTCTTATTTTTTTTATTATTATTATATTATTTTTTTATTAAATACAATGATCGAACAATATACAAACATATGATATGACATTGACAAATTGATATGTCAAATAAAGACATTTGTAAATCAATACTCTTTACCAAAGAGTATATAGGGACCTACCGTTACAAAATCATTACTTTTAAATGTTATAGTCTAAATTGAACCTAAATAGACTTATGTTTATAAGGTCTCTTAGGTCTTAAAAAATAATAATTAAATATTTAAAATGGGTAGGTAGGCTAGCCAATGGATGTTTGTATATTCAATGACGGAAAGTATAATTTAAAGAATCCATTACACGGTAGGCCAATATGTTCGGTCGACGTTATGATAGTGGCTCAAATAAAATAATCAAAATATTGTATTTCCCGTATTTTTTATTTATTATAATTAATTATTAACCTTCGTCAAGTCCTCACGTCGTCTATACCGCAATGTTTGAAGACGAAAGTCTTCAACCAATGCGTCTTACCTGTCATGATATACGGTGCCGAAACGTGGACATTAACTGCGGGACTAGTCCACAAATTCAATATCGCTCAGCGTGCTATGGAGCGAGTTATGCTCGGAGTATATTTAAAGGATAAGATCAGAAATGAGATTATCCGGAAAAGAACCAGAGTCACCGACATAGCTGGCAAAATTAGCAGGCTGAAGTGGCAGTGGGCTGGTCATGTATGTCGTAAAACCGATGGCCGTTGGAGCAGACGAGTCCTAAGGTAGAGACCACGGATCGGCAAGCGCAGCGTAGGGCGCCCTCCAGCCAGGTGGACCGATGACCTTAAGAAAGTGGCGGGGACCGACTGGATGCGGAAGGCGGATGACCGGGAGCTTTGGCGCACCTTGGGAGAGGCCTATGTTCAGCAGTGGACTACGAAAGGCTGTTGATCTATTGATTGCATTATTAACAAACTTTATTGCACACAAACATTATATAGTTTTCATTATTCATTATATAGTACATCCTTATCAAACAGTATATACATCATGTTAAAAGCATGCAAAGGCAGTCTTATCGCGCCAGCATCTTCAATATTTAAATATTTATTAATTTAACAGAACACTGAAAAAAAAAACAAATTCTGTTATAACTTCTAAAATTAATCATCACTCTGGATAATATAATGAAATAAATTTGAATGTGAGAATTAAGTTTGGCCGAAAGTACATAAAAGCTTTCACTGTTATTTCTTATTTTAATAACTAACGCACTGACTCAATATTTGCCTGGAACATAGTTAACTGCAATCGTATCTCGCCGCATCCGTTCTTTGGACCTTTAAACGCACATAGCGAAACTTTTTATCTGGTTCTTAAAATCGCTCCCTTCACTAGTGTTTAGAATGCGAAACACTTAATCTTTCATTGCGTGTTCAAGCCCGGTCAAGTACCAATTGAATTTTATGGGCTTAATTTGTGTTTATAATTCAACTTGCGCCGTGCATTGAAAGAAACAATGTTTAACAAATACAGAAAGAATACCACAGATTTTTTAGATCTCAACCAATGAATGATTACGTCAATTGAAGGTCAAAGTTGCTTATTTGCCTTTACTCCTGCTACTTGAATTGGCCATTTATTGATAGCCATGGTGGTTATCACTAACCGCCAAGTTCATCGGACAGAATGCCTATTTACGAAGGTTTTTTCGTTTCACCGTTGTTGGCGAAGGTTACAAGCCTAAGGTCTGACTTAACTAGTCCTCATATACGAATTATATTATAGCCTTCGCAAATTCGAAAGCTGTAAGTTGCTATTTTAATCTTCAGATAATTTTTCTTGCTGGTAGAAACTAGCCATCGAACATAAGGCTTTTCCATAACTGTTTTAGTAGGTAATTAATAATATTTCGTATATGAGAACTAGCCAAGTTAGGCTTCAATATGTTATTCTAAGTTTTCAGAAGAAATGGTATTTTAAGATATTATAAAATATTTTATGTTGTTATAAATAAATTTCAGGACTGACCATTGAACTTGGCATCCATTTAGATCTCACTTCTTTTGTCGTTGAATTCATATAGGACCCATCAAGGGCAAGCTATGCTCCTGATAGCGTTCCATGCAATATCAAATATAAACTTTGTGGCGCGTTCGACACGAGTCGTCTCTGTCGTAAGTTAACAAAATAAGTTTCACAGTCGAAGGAATGTAATTACACATTTATTTTAAGAAATAAAGAAACGACATTTATTATTTCATTTCACAGTTAACTGAAGAGTATTATTTCGTAATATGATCACCTCATGACATACCTATAAATACATATTGATATCGAAGATAAAGAAAAGAAATAAAATCTAAGGTTTGTTTATGTAAATCGAAGGTGATTTTATACTCCATGCGATTTGCAAATGGCTTTGCTATATTACGCAAATAAATAAAAAAATTTGATTAACCTATCTTTATAGTTCCAGAGTTCCGATAGCGACTTATTAAGCCAACCATTTTCCGAAAATCTATTATGAATATTATATAATATACAACTTAATGGCCTACTCTTAACGAGATGGCCTAGTACGTAGAACGCGTGAATCTTAACCGATGATCTTGGGTTCAAGCCCGGCAAGCACCACTGAATTTTCATGTGCTTAAATTGTGTTTATAATTCATCTCGTGCTTGACGGTGAAGGAAAACACCGTGAGGAAACCTGCATGTGTCTGATTTCATTGAAATTCTGCCACATGTGAATTCTACCAACCCGCATTGGAGCAGCGTGTTGGAATAAGCTCCAAACCTTCTCCTCAAAAGGGAGAGGAGGCCTTAGCCCAGCAGTGGGACATTAACAGGCTGTTACTGTACTGTACTGTATACAACTTAAAATCTCGACCTATAATATAGCGTCAATTTAATATCACCGTCTTACATATATACAATGCAATATTTAAAATGCTAATCGTACTTTGTTATTAAGATTTGATTCAAATAAAGATAAATATAGAAATATGTTTGAGTATAAAATCCAACTAATTTAAATACTATAAATAGATTTAAAAAAATAAATCAAAACAAGTAACTGGTATAGCTTTATTAATTAAATTAATTACATTGAATGTTTCATTTTTGCACCTCGTCGCGATTTTATTTATTAATTATGAATTTTACTATTTAAGTCTTGAGTAATAATTGTGTATTAAAAGTAAAACTTTTTTTTATTGTACAATAAAATTCAAGTCGTTTGGCTCAAAGCTTGCGGCGAGCTCTGGGTCGGTGGTAAGAGGGCCGCGGGACGCACACTCGCTCATTGCTGTCTCCTGTTTGACTCAAGCTCTCTTCAAGGGGCTCCGCCCGTGGAGTGAACAGCTTTCTACGGCTTCGAGTGACGCTGGAAAAATTATAACATACATATAACCAATACAATTAATTTAAAACATGTTCTGTTTCCATTTAATATTAGCCGTATTTAATTAAGGCTTTACTTATAAATGTGGTTTAGCGTTTTGCTTGCGCTTAGTTGAACACTGATTTTTCTGTCATTATGGATTTGGCATTCGAAAGAAGATACAGCATTGTTTAATGAATCACCCGCTAAGAAATATTTATTAGTAAAGCCGTCGTCGTTTTTATCGTCATTGTTTCAATAATTCGAATACATTGCATTAGTAATCATTGTCACATATTTGATTTAGCACAAGAAAAAAAAAGTGAAATAGTTTTGATACCTTTTAGACGGACAGCTCTGTATACCAAACATTGGTGGTAAATTTTCATCATCCGCCAGTCTTTCGGGCGAAGGTATATCTTTACATTGTTTTGCAACGGCCGGAACGTCCATAGTAACGTCGGAAAATTCAGTCTGAAGATTAACGATATCTTTTAATTTATTTTCGTTCTGCAAATCAGCGTCTTCGTCGGAAACATTCTTACGTCTGCGTAATCTTAAATTTCTTTTCGTCGCCTTCGGTTTACTTTCACACTTCGAAAGGCTTTCCATGATCACTTCTTCATCTGTATTCTTATTCTTTGCTCTTTTGTTTTCATTCTTAGTTTTATCGATTTTAGATTTATGACGTAAATTATACTTAAGTTCGTCTGTTTCAGATGTTTCATCATTATTTGTGTTAACCTCTGCTGTAGTATCCTGAACTTCCTGGGATATAAGTAAATCAAATTCTGTATCACGTGGTGCTGAAACATCTTTGTAAATATTCTCAAATTCTTCAATCGTGTTATCTACTTTTGTATTGTTTATTTGTATTCGAGATTCGTCATTTATCGAGTCCCCGGGTGGTTTTTCTTCATTTGTTACAAGACTAACTTCTTTAGATATTAATTTCTCATCTGCTTTAGCAATATTAGTAGAGATTTCTTGCACTGTTAGTTTTTCTGGCAATGTTTCTATAATTTCTTCAACAAGTGATGGTTCAGATATTACTGGTTCTTCTTTTATTTCATTTTTTGATTTTCTTTCAAACTTAATTTGAGTTTGTGGCTCAAGAGGATCCTTTTCCTCTATATCATGTTTCTCGATTTGGTTTGTCACATTTTTGATAATTTCCGCGTTTTTTATTTCATTACTAACTTGTGGTGAGTCAAGACCTTCGAACATGTCGATGGATTCAGGTTTTTTTGTTAGTTTTAATTTGTGTACAGAACCTTTGTTTATACCTTCAGTTTGCCGAGTCATACTTTCTCCCAGTAACTTTTTTATCATAGTTGGTTCAAAATCATTAGTCACTTCGTCTTTAACAATTGGCGGTGACCGGTAATCATCAATTTGACTTTTAGCTTCAATGTCGACATGTTTCTTATTTGACTGTACAACGTCAATGTTACTAAAGTATATTTTCTTTTCCTTCGATTTAACAACAGTAGCTGGTGTTTTCGGTGATGAATTTGTAGATTCTTCATCAAAGTAATTTCTTTTTTCATTTACGATTTTAAAATCAGAATAATACTTATCATCTACATTTTGTTTTGTGTCAGAATTATAAGCATTTGCAGCTAATTCCAAGCTCTCAAACTGAGCTAAAGAGTTGTTACCATCGGAGGATTTCTTATTACAACTTAAAATTTTATTCACAAATATACCTGATTTTTTACTAAGTTCAAGACCATCGTCGGATACTGTTTTTAATAAGTTACCATTGGATTCTACAAGTTCATCTGGTCCAAGAATTTTTTTAACATCTTGATCATCAGAATCTTTACTGCACGCAGACACATTGTCATCTGCACTACTCATAGAAAAAGTAGCTCTGTTTAAAGAACTGGGTTTTGAGGTAATATTGTTTATTTCATTTACTTTATCTTCAATAAAATATGTATCTCTAGCTTTGTTTAGCTCTTGCAGTTCAGGTAATATATCAGTGCTTTCACTTATAGGGTCGTTAACACATCCACTGTCAGCTCTATTAACACTTACATCTTCACTAGTTTCATAAGTGCAATCATTTTCACGGGTTTCGTTACCTTCGTCTTCCTCCTTTAGAGTATCACTGGTTTTATCTAGAACACTGACTTCACCAGAATGTTCACTGTTAAAACTAGTATGGTTAACAAAACTCTGTTTTAACATTCTAGAACGATTTATGTCCTCCTTCCTAAACGTCGGCTCTAGACTTTCGTTACATGGGTCTTCTTCTTCATCACTGGTATCACTATCGGTTACTGACATAACATCTTCGTTATTTTGTTCATCAGCTTTTTCTAAAAAAAATATAAATTATTTAGTAAGTATGTTTATAACAAAGAATTTACATATATTTTTTTAAATACTTTTATAGTATTTAATCATTACAATTACTGAAATGACCTAGTACATAGAAAACGTGAATGAAAGAAGAAGATCGCGAATTAAATTTCGGGCAATCACCAGTGTGTTTATAATTCAACTTATGTTTGTTGGTGAAAAAACTTGTATGCATAGTAAGTTATATGTACTTCTACCATGTGAAGTGAAGCAGCGTGAATAAGCTTTTAAATATAAATAAATATATATAAGGCTTTCAATCAGAAAACCGAGATGACTAATTTATTAGAACATGTGAATGTTACCACACGATTTTGGTCTAGCCCGATTAATTTCTGTTTATAGTTTAAATCTTGCTCGGCATTAAAGGCAAATATAGTGAGGAAACCTGCTTATGTCTGTGTATCTACCAAACTGAATTGGAGCAACATGGTAAGCTCCAAAACCTTCTCAAAATAAAAGGACACAGCTTAACAGTGGGACATTTACTGACTATTACGTTAGTAATGCTATACATCATTACTAATGAATGCTGTACAGTGCGTGAATAGTAATAAACTAATTTTACTCTTTCTGACGATAACAATTCGACATTCGAAATACGACAAAGCATAGTGTAACGATGTAACCGTCAATCTTATAACATTATTAATGTGAGAAATAATTTATTAATTTGGTAATTGTAGCTATGATCACACATAAGTTAACTAACCATCTCTCTCATCAATACATGCACGCAGATGTTGTACTTCCTCTTCGGCTCTTGCTCGAGCTAAACGTTCAGCGGTTAAATTCTCCTGCAAACAAACACATTCGTGTAGTTCTTTGGATGAGAGAAAACGTATGGAAGAAAGACAATAATTAATTTAATTTTTTAATTTTTTTATTCTGGGACATTATTCCCACACGGCCATCTGATCCCAAACTAAGCAGAGCTTGTACTATGGAAACCAGACAACTGATATACTACATATACTACTTTTCTTTTGTAAATACATACTTAAATACATAATTTCACTTAGCTTCAGGACAAACAGACATATTCATGCACACAAATGTCTGAACTGGTTGGGAATGGAACCCACAACCTTCGTGCGTTGGCGTGAAAGGCAAGTATCTACCAACCACGCCAACCGGCTCGTTACATTACATTGGTTTTAAATGTTTGCAACTAATTAACAATAATTTATTGTTGTTTTGAGCAACTTGTTTTAATTATTGTTTATACTCAGCTTAAACATCAGCAACAAGCCCAAATGTATCAAAAGGTTTGGGGTGTATTTTTTATTATCATTCAAAAGTAGAAAACATTTTTAATCATATATAAAAAACCATAGCTACCTCTAATATTGCAATTTCGGTCATCAACTGTGTAATCTGAAAGAAAATTTTAAAACAATATTATAAATGTTGAAATGATCGATTTATTTCGTTTAAAATTGAATGACTATTACTGCTGGTAGGGCAAGCTCGTCTGGGTAGGTACCACCCACTCATCAGATATTCTACCGCAACACAACAATACCAAGTGTATTGTTGTGTTCCGGTTTGAAGGGCGAATTAACCAGTGTAATTGCGAGCAGGGACATAGCATCTTAGTTCTCAAGGTTGGTGGCGCATTGTCGATGTAAGCGATGGTTAACATTTCTTACAATGCCAATGTCTATGGGCGTTGGTGACCACTCACCATCAGGTGGCCCATGAGCTCATCCGCCTACCTATATTATAAAAAAAAGACTTTAAAAGGTTAAAATTATATGAATTAGATAATGACTGGCTCAATGTTATGATGTCAACCCAAAAAGTAATATTGCAATTTTTACGTTACCTTGCTTTGCAATAGCTTAGATGGTGTGTCACTAACGGACGGATGTTTAACTAGACTAAGTTTACTCTCATATTCTTCGACCATTTCCTCCATCTGTAAATTATATATCAATAAGATTTAGTTAAAAACACTAAATCTAAATTAAATAGTGTAGTACAATATGTATTGTGATAATTTTCTAAAGAGGAATTTAAAAATATTTAACCAAATCACTTTCTTTGTTTATTAGCATAATAATATGTATTCATATAATAAAAATTAATGCCTGTAGTAAAAATCCGATTTCGAAACTTTGTCGTTAATCCTTACGAGTATTATAATTGCGAAAGTGACTTTGTATGTTTTTATTTTTGCCGTGAAGGCAAATGACTACTCCATCTGATGGTAAGTGATAGTGGAGTCCAAATGCGTCGACGGCCAGTACTGTCGGAAAGAATGTTCTGCACTAGCCTTGCCGTCCCGCAAGATGCCTCTACACGCCTCGTTTAAAAGAACCAAATTATACATATTTATGTTTTCAATCATAACTATACAATCGATCATAATCAGATCAGGCCCTCCCTCGACACGTGGGCGGAAACTAGTATTAACTAAGAGACTGCGGATAAATCATAACACAACCCATACTACCTAAATACAGTAACTGCCTGTTAATGTCCCATTGCTGGGCTAAGGCCTCTTCTCCCTTTTTGAGGAGAAGGTTTCCACCACGCTGTTCCAATGCGGATTGATGGAATACACATGTGGCAGAATTTCAGTGAAATTAGACACATGCAGGTTTCCCCACGATGTTTTCCTTCACCGTAAAGCACGAAATGAATTATAATCACAAATTAAGCACATGAAAATGCAGTGGTGCTTGCCAGGGTTTGAACCCACGATCACCGGTTAAGATTCACGCGTTCTAACCACTAGGCCATCTCGGCTGCTACCTAATAATAAACCTAAATACCTCACTACCTAAATAATAATTAATTAATTATATGGTTTACTATAAAGTATATAAATAATAACCTCGACTCGTAATGCCTGCATCTGTTCCTCATAGTATTGCCTGGAGATCTCCTTGGCTTCCTCTACTAGTTCACGCATGGTGTCCGCGGCTGAAGCCTGACGTTGTTCCATATGCGCGGAGAGTTCTTTATTACGAGCTTGAGCCCTAGACAAAGAATTATTATTAGTAGAGTACGTTAAAAATTACGTATTGTATTTGCAGTGGCATTGCTAGTAGCGGTCCTTACACTGACGAGGAGTAAATATCATTATTAATATAAGATATAAGTACTGTTAATACAAATCAACTAACAAAAATTCAATTATTTGGAATTTCAATTGTTTGAAATAAGTAAAAGCATTTTATATTTACATTACATTACATTTGCAGTGATAGTATTTTTTAAATTAATTTTAATAAGGCATACGAGCAAATGCGCCATATAATGGTAAGTCGTCACCTTCGTCTGGAGATACAGACACTGTTTTCAATACACAACCAACCACGAGATATATTAGTCACACTTATCCACCATCAAACCGGAACACAGCTATACAAAGTTACAATTTTTGGGGGTAGGATAATTTTTGAATAAGTAGTATAAGCCCAGAGAGGCACAGTTTGGTTAAACTTGCTGTTTCTTATCACGCAATTTATAAATACAATAATTAATACATTAAAAAAAAATATCATTTCGTTTTTCTTACTGGACTAATTCAAAGTGCAGACGTTCATTTTCTGTACGCAGCTTTATCACTTCGGAGCTGTAGTTAAAACTGCTGTCCTGTGTGCTGCTTTCCAAGGTGCTGGGATAGTCTGATAAGGTGTTGTTGATCTCTGTTAATGAAATAAATAAATTACTGTTGGGACAAGCTTATTAATTAACTAAGCTAAGCAAATTACAATACATTATATTCTAAATTATATTGTGTGCCAAATATCAACAACACAACTAAGTGACGAAAACTGTTTTTATAGTTGAATAAAAGCTTCATACATACGGGCAATTCTTATGTTTGCAATTGTTTACAATATCACGAGTTATTATAACATGACATCCTTACTAATATTATAAATAAGAAATAATAATAATGTCCTAAGACATTTTTCACACACGGCCATCTAATCCCAAATTAAGCTTGTACAGAGCTTGTTCTATGGAAACCAGACAACTGATATACTACTTTTCTTTTGTAATTACATACTTATATAGATAATTACACCCAGACTCAGGACAAACAGACATGTTCATGCACACAAATGTCTGTCCTGTGTGGGAATCGAACCCACAACCGTCGGCGTGAAAAGCAAGTATCTACCAACCACGCCAACCGGCAAGAAAGCGAGTTTGTTACTTTCACATCTTAAATACTCAACCTATCATCGTTAAATTTTCCACACACATTGTCCGGGCTACAGAAAAGGACAGGACATATACCTATCTCAGGTAGCCTGTCTGACAACTACTTGTATACTTTTCGTTACAATGATTTGGTACAGCTTAAGACAAAAAAAACTGCATTGACTAATTGTGAATATATATAGCTGAATGTAAGCTCACGTATGTCCCGCGCGACGGCAGCTAGCTGCAGCACGTGGCGGGTCTCGTGCGCGTACTCGCGCGACGGGTTGAGCGTCACCACCATGCTCACCGCCTCCCCGCGAGCGCCCGACAGACCGGCGCCCAGCAGGCGCGTCAGCTTGGACTCCCTGTTCATTATTATATATGTTGAATTAGAAACATACAATGTGGAATTATTGTTTACATATTACATTATAAAAGTTTTAGGGGTAAGGGACAGTGAAAACTGTCTATTATGAGTAAGATGATTCTGTAAAACTAACGATATATATAAAATTTCTCAATATGATCAGAGTTAAGAAGGAAACTGAGCACTGTGATTAAAAAAGCGTTGAGTACATTGTCAAATATTTCAAGTTAATTATAGTGGGTTTTTTTTATAAAATAGGAAGGAGAAACGGGTGACCTGCCGGTAAAAGATCACCGTCACCGATAGATATTGGTGTTGAATGAAATATTAACCTTTCCTTACATTACCAATGCACATCAACCTCGGGACCTAAGATGTTATGTACCTCGTGACTTCGGTTACACTCGCTCTCTCACCCTTCAAACCGGTACACAACAATACTAAGTATCGCTGCTCGGCGGTAGTATATGCGTTGGCTGGTCCCCTTTGATAAAAAAGTCAATAAAGCCCTACCACCAGGTAATCGAACGCTAGACAAGAAGAAAATGTAGCAAGTATTACATACAATAAAGGAGGCATGCGTATCGGCAGGCGGGCCGCTCACCGGTAGGGCACGAGCGCGGCGCGGGCGCAGGCGCGCTTGCGGCGCAGCGTGCGCAGGCAGCGCTCCAGCACGTGCAGCGACGAGTTGATGGCGCGCGACTCGTGCATGCGCGCGCCCGTGTTGCGCGTGCGCGCCGCGCGCTCGCAGCCCGCCAGGTCGCACAGCCGCACGCACGCGCCCGCCACGCCGCCCGCCGCGCCGCCCGCTGCGCGCACACACACTTACGGGTCACTTCATTGTGACATGGTTTTAAGCGTGTCACACTCGTGTACACTCCTTGTCAGTACAATTTACAAAACATACGATGAATAAAATAATAAACACACATTTACAATTGAACCAGTCCATGCAGCCCCTGAGTAATGTTTATTTTAAAGAAAGTTTTAAGTAGATTTATGCATTGTTTGCTTAATTTCCTTTTAAAATAAAAACCTCTAGCATTTTAACATACTCGATTATACTTACGCGTCTCGGTGAGCATAGTGATTGTGAATATGCAATGTGACCGTGACGATTGTGCGTGAATTCCTGTGGCGGCCACTTGTAAGTTGTGTTTGCCCGCCACCATGATGTCATAGGCCTCCTCTCCCGACCTGACAAACGTTTGAGTTGCACCCTGTGGACAGTTAAATTTGGTCGAATTTTATAAGTACTTAAATTATTAATATGTATAAATTCCTTTAATTATTTAAAGCTTTATAAAATAAATACCTTAACATATACATTGCCCCCGGAATCTTCTCTGATAGCCAACTTTGGAGCATTTCTTCTGTCCCCGGGTGCCAATAAATCGTAGATACCTTCATTATATATTTCTATAAATGATACCTGCAATAGGAGATTACGATTCAATAAACAAGCTTGTACCTTATATTATACATTCATTATTGTAAATCAAGTTGATGGGATTCAACCTCTCTAGATTAATCTTATGTATTTTTTTTACAACAACATATTTATATTGTACAAGTCATCTATGAATCATTTTAATATAACTATTATAGAGTTTGTATAACACAATCGGATATTACAATACTCACCCATAAATAGTGCCTGTTTGTATTAGATAAGTCTAGGTTACTGCAGGTGAGGTCTCCAAATAACTGAGCACTCATACGCCGATATTTGTCTCTCGAAGGAGCAGAAACCTGCCTTAGTCTCTTTACCCACTGAAAGTCAATAAATAAATTGTTTATAGGCACTTTATAATAACTAATAAAGGAATCTATCTTTACATTTAAGAGTGAGTATAACTATTTCCTTTATTAAATTTATGTAGTCGAAATTGTCCAGTGGTTACAACACCACTGGTTATAGATTCGAAGTCAGGCAAGCACCACTGAATTTTCATGTGCTTAATTTGTTTTTATAAATAATATCAGCAGTGAACAAACCCATGGTAAGGACAACCGTATGTACAGATATAAACCTGCATCTCAGCATGATAGAATTATCTCCAAGCCTTTTCCTTAAAAGGAGTGATTTATAGAATGTTACTTTTTTATGTAGCGATTCAATAATTAATTTTATATGTCAATTAAAAGAATGAAAGAACATGAAGAAATTACATTAATAAAATGAAATTTAAGAAAATAAATTAATAACTTAATATCAGTTATTTGTACTGGATAAAAAATGATTAATTTATTTTGATAAGTTACTAGTACTTTAATTATGTGAACAAAATCCTTATTTATTTATATCTTACACTATTTATTTTATAGTGATAGTACTATGACAAACTTTCATACAAGAGTAACCAGCATATCTGATGAAATTTTTATCATTAATCTCAGTATATTTACAATTTTAAATATATCAGCTTATACTTATAAAATTATAATAGTAGCTATGTAAAATTAAAAAACCTGCAATTCATATTCCTGCTCAGCATGACTCAGTTTATCAGCACCAGATTCAGACGGCTTGAACAATGGTCTTTGTGCTGCTTCAACAATTTTAAACACATATTCTAATGATCTCGGCACCAGGCCTGGAGATGCTACTGTGCCCATAAGTGTAAATGTCTTTCCTGAACCGGATGCTCCATATGTGAGGAGGGTAAAGCTGTTACCTTCAGGAAGCTTCTGTAGATTTTCTTTTACAACATGCTCGAATATTTCCTTTAAATATAATTAAAATATTATTCGAATCAAATACAAATGTTGTAGTTTTCAATGCATCATAGGTTCATGCATGCATAGGTTACAATAGGGCTATTCTGTAAGAAAAAACTCAAAACTCACCTCAGAAAACGGTAGTGAAATGTCGGAAAGTGATATTAGAAGTTGACCATACTAATTATATCATTTCAAGAATATATAATAAGTCGATTATCAATATTTCACGGGTGAGTAGTAAGTAAGTTCCTACAGAGTAGCACTGCTGATAAACTAAAACTTACTTTTTGACTCGAATCAGGTCCAAAAATGTGTGAAAACGTATACATTTTCGAAACATTGTGCTGAGTTCGCCTTCCATGACCTGCAGTCGTGGTATCCAAAGATGTTATCAGACAGCGATCGGAACGAACTTCGTAGAGATTACTGGCTGTATTACACGGTTTTAATCTAAGATACACTTGCACCAACTCGGGCTCTTCACAATCTGAATCCTCTTCGAATAGTTCTAATAAATTCGTTCCCTTTTGCGGTCTAGGTCGCATAAATGGGTTCGATATCAAAGGGGGTCGAGGCTCAATAAAAGAAGGAATGTCTCTCCTCGATACTTCATTTTCAGAACACCTTGAATCTAACATGATACAATAAATATTTCCCTATAAAAACATTTATAACAACAAAAATACAGGTATCACCAACGGTTCACCTTTTTAATTTTTAAATTTGTAATACTTTTTTTATCTGCCAGAATTAAAATAGCATTGGCTTCCTATTTTTTGCCACATACCCACAGACTATTAAGCTAGTGCTTATCGTTAGCATTAATGTTATTTCAAAGTTCAAACTACATTATGTTACAAGTACATGAAGTACACAACATATCATTCGATCCTACATTTCGCATATGATATGAATGGAGACTAAAATTTTAATTTTCGATAAATATTAAAGCATTATATTCTTCTACTTAGTTTTTAAATCGGTTCTTTACTGATCGAGGCCGTGAAGAGCGAATTCATCCACTACACTTGCAATGTTCTCTTCACATCCTTTGTCGCGGGACTAAAACGAACACCAAACTGGGAATGCCGCGAAGCTGTGAAACCATATGCGTATAAACACTTGATACATTGCACGGCTTCCGCGCCGCATGTGTAAAGCGGGCATTACAAGTTTTCTTTAGTACGTGGGAATTCTCTTTGGTTTAACGTCAGGTTACTAATTTGAAATCATTCGTTCTTTGTATGATAAAGTCGCAAACGAAAATTATGTTCAATCACTCAATCACCATTCTACCAATCAGTCATTTCTACTGATGTCGGATTAGTGCTTGTGTTTCCTCGTACTATTGTTTATTTTTCTTTTTACTAATAATTAAACGAGTGCCAAAAGGGAGATGAATCGTAAAGATTTATTTTAATTTTAAGTAATTAATAAAGTGACTGGTATTTTTGAGTACTTAATTGTAACATTGACATAGTAAGGAATTTATTAAGATGTGATTATTTTTCGGATTTGGCTTTGTGCCATCGATTTTATGTGAAAAGGGGCAAAATGAAGCTTTTCTCGATATTCGTACTATTCCTGTTTGTGAAGGGGTCGCTAGGCTTCTGCCCGTCGCTCTGTTCCTGTAAAGGAAACAGGTCGAGCGATGGTGTCACTTTGGACCCGCAGCCCGGAGAACTATTGAAGTTGAAATGTGGCGGGAGTCCTGCACAAATCACCGAACTCAAAGAAATAGATCTAAACAAACTCTCCACAGTTGTTGTAAGCTTGTAAGTCATCATTTGTTTTAATTACAATGAGTTCTATCGTTCTAAACCAACAAACATTCAGTCTAAAGAACAGGTGGTAGCCATCAGCTAGTGTAAACAGAAAACCGAATACGTTAAAATTAATCCATTGAAACAAAATAATGACTGAAATGCTCAATTTATTTGTAACAGTAAACTAATTTGTGATTTAATAATATATATCAATAATGTAAACAAATATTGTTTTTAGGAATTTATCAGGAAATGCCATTTCAACATTATCGAGAGATTTTCATGTGCCCAATTTACAAAAGCTGTAAGTAAATATTTTTAATAATGTGCAGTAAATTAAAATATTGTTTATTTTATTACATTTTAATAATAATAATTTATATATTAAACACAACTCTAAAGATGAATATTATTATTTTTTTACAGAGACCTCAGTAGAAACCAAATATCACTGATAGAATCGGATGCATTCTATAATATGACATCACTACAACGACTAGATCTCTCGTACAATCAGATCAGTAATATTTATAAGGAAATTTTTAAAGGGCTCGTAAATCTAGAGAGACTCATTTTATCACAAAACCATATTTCAGTTCTGAGTATGGGCACTTTTGATTATCTTGTTGGGTTGAAACAAATGTAAGTATTTTGCTGATGTATTTTATAAGAAACATTAATTATTTCTTACACCAATGGACTATGGTAACTAAGACTTTGTATCTGTGTATTTGTGTAGTGTAGTTTTTTAATAAATCTTTTTGATAAAGGCTATAATTTATTTTAATTATAAACTAATATAATTAGTAAATGCATCATACTGGCTGTAAGGCTTCAAAAAAGATAAATTAAGATTAATTATTTTTGTAAATGAAACATGACATGTAAAAAAAACCCACTGAGTTTCTTTCACCGGTTCGTCTCAGGGTTGGGTGTTTCTTTTCCGAACCGGTGGTAGTTTCTGGTCTGACTATCAATAAGCAAGTGTAATACTTCAATGTTAAATAAATTATTTTGATTTCTATTGAAATGAGCAGTTATATTTATGTTTAATTCATTTTTCAGAGACATAACGGACAATCCTCTTATATGTGATTGTGAACTTCTTTGGGTAGGAGATTGGTCCAGAAATACAAGTGTAAAGCTAGTCGGTAATCCTAAATGTGCATTTCCTGAAAACATGGTCAATAAAACAGTCAGGAAATTAAAAATATTTCTTGATCTATCTGTCTGTGGAAGTGTGCTGCCATCGAATACTCTGATAGTGAAGCCGAATCATGACCAAGTGGTTTTTGAAGGTGATACCTTAGTTTTAACCTGTAATGCACCATTTGCATCGGTCATAGCAAAATATGAACTGAAATGGATACATCCAATGTTAGAAATATGTGACGTGAATGTTACAAGTACTGATATGCAAGAGGAAGGCTTAGCAGAAACGACAATATACTTTCCAAACATTACAAACCATCACACTGGCAATTGGACGTGTATGTACAATGACCAAAACCATATAAGACACAATTACACAGTGCAAGTACTTGTGTTATCGAATCAAACACAGTATTGTCCGACAAACTATACTATAAACAATAAAGGATTGTACTCCTGGCCTCAGTTATTGTTGAATCACACTGCTACTATACCTTGCCGTAACGGTGATGGGTTAGCTTATAGAACTTGTAATGCAGATTCAAGTTGGGGTCCAGCAAACACCACGGAATGTTCATACATAAGTAATATAACAAAATTACTACAGCAGTTTGCATTACTGAATGTTAGTCTTGTGCAGTATTCAGCACTGAACGCTACAGAGCGGTTAGCTATGTTGATCCAAGAGAAAACATACCCTTTGGCAGAGATTTTAGACCCCGATGATGTAATGTTTATTGCTCAAGCGATAAGAAACTACATGCAGTATATATCCGAGGAGAGGGACTTAGGTACGTGTTTAATTTAATGTTTTTTTATGCATTACCTTCCTTGTATATGAAATATATTTGTAGTAATTTTATAACAATTTCATTCCAGGCTCTACACTATTAGATGTGATAAGTTCGGCTATGAATATTTCCACCTCAGTCATGTCACAAGCAGAGACACAGTATGGGTCATGTACAGATATGGTTCGAGCGGCAGAAGAGATATCAGCTTATACCAGTAATGTACAGGGACATAAGGTTTGTTGGTTTTTATATGATTATTTATTTAATATTATTACAATATTTATTTATTTAATGTACGATTTTTTTGCCGAGATAGCCTAGTGGTAAGAACGCGTGAATCTTAACCGATGACCGTGGGTTCAAACCCGGACAAGCACCACTGAATATTCATGTGCTTAATTTGTGATTATAATTCATCTCGTGCCTGACGGTGAAGGAAAACATCGTGATGAAACGTGCATGTGTCAAATTTCACTAAAATTCTGCCCGCCTTAAAACCCGCATTGGAGCAGCGTGGTGGAATAAGCTCTAAACCTTCTCCTCAAAAAGGGAGAGGAGGCCTTAGCCCAGCAGTGGGACATTAACAGGCTGTTACTAATATATTAAAATATCAAACGATGGTCGTCATCAATTCAAGCAGATAAAACAATCAATTCTTCGTCCATAACTGGAGTTAAGTCGCTTATTCTGTGGGGGCTTTCCATTTAGCTCTATCATTATTGTGCTAGATTCGAGCTAAGAAAGCGATGTGGTATTCCAGATGAACTTGGCGGTGGAGCGCTTCCCCGTGGGCGAGGGGTTCAGCGGCGTGACGTGCGTGTGGTACAGCGCCCGGCGGGCCGCCCCGCCGCGCCTGCACTGCTCCACCACCAACCGCACCGTCGCGCACCGCAGCGCACTCACCCGCACCTCCGACGCGCTCATACACGCCAGCGTGCAGGTGACATATCGCATCGAACTATGAAACAATTTTTTTTTTAATAGTATAGGTTGGCGGACGAGCTTATAGGTTGACCTGATGTTAAGTCACCAACGCCCATAGATATTGGCATTGTGAGAAATGTTAACCATCGCTTACATCACCAATGCGAAACCAACCTTGGGAACTAAGATGTTATGTCCCTTGTGCCTGGAATTGGTTGGTGTTTGTGCATTTGCTCGTGTGCAATGATTTCGTGCGCTGCCTTCGATTTCGAGTTTAGCTGCCGTGGCCGCTTGAGATATTGGATTGGAGGTTGTCGTAGAACAGCTAATTAATAAATTAATATCCGTATGAGATTTCTGTTTACAAATAATAGTAACATTTTATGAATCTGCTTGTAAAGTTGCGTTTATCGAATTTCAGATACCACAGTCTCTCCTCTACAGCACGACGGATTCCGGAACGCTTTTGCACGCGAGGATTCACGATCTCGTCATATCGATGTACGAGGACGCCTCAATGTTCCCGCTGTTACCCGAGATGGACGATGGACACTCCCCCGGGCACCGGTCGAAGGACTACTACGGAAGGAGCACCAAGCGGGAGGATATGAACATGGAAATCACGTCGCCTGTTATCGGATTTCGACTGAGTCAGTCTTTTGGCGATTGATATACTTACCCACTGTCCACATCCACAGATTAATAAAGTAATATTTCCTGTCACCCAGTGAACGTGTCGCTGCAAGGCGAGCTGCTGGAGCCCGTCATAGCGACGGTGCGCGCGCGGTCGGTGGGCGGAGTGGACGGCCGCGTCGCCACCTGGGACCCGCTGTCCAGGAGCTGGACGGACAACACCTCGGGTGCGTCACGTCACGTGACATTACAGTTTCATTCTGTACTCGTGTATTGATATCAAAATAACGTTATAAAATCTCGTTACAGATTGCAAAGTATCACACGTCGTGTCTGAAATGATAATCATCACTTGCACGAGACTGGCCTACGTCGGCCTCCTGCAGAACGTTGAAACCGGTATATACGGAGCCCGGACCGACGGCGCGAGGTTCAAGGTGTCCCACCCGGCCGTGTACGTCGGGAGTCTCATCCTCATCGGTTGCGTGAGTTGTGCCACACTTACCTACATCATGTGCTACCCGGCCATACAAATGGCTAAGAAAACGAAACATGCCCTTATTAATACTTGGATAGCGATCGGTCTACTCTGCTTCATGTACACATTGGGTATATACCAGACCGAGGACGTCAAGTTGTGTCAAATATTGGGACTTTTAATACATTACCTATCGCTCTCTTGCCTATTGTGGATGTGTGTATCAGCTAGCAACATGTACAAATGGGTGACGAAGACCCACAATCCGCGAACGCCCGAGGACGACATTCCACCGGATGTGCCGATTCAGAAACCAATTTTAGGATTGTATTTAGTCGGTTGGGGCATCGCTCTGATAGTATGCGGTATATCCGGTGCTGTCAATTTGAAAGATTACGCCGGTTATTCCCAATGTTTCCTGAGTACGGCGCCCGCTTTAAGCGCTTTATTTATACCGGGCGGTATATTGTTAATTTTTCTCTCAATCCTATTTCTTTTGATACGGTGTACGATAAGAAATATGAACGTACAGCTATCGGAGGGCACCCAAGCCACGGAAAATGTGGATTTAGAGATGTGGGAACCGAATCAGACTAATGACCGTGCTGAGCGACGAAGTATAAAATCAGTAGTCGATTCAGAAATCGATGACATTGAACACAGCCCTATTATACAGCTGAGGGCGCAGGTTATAGTGATGTGCTTGTATATGTCCGTTTGGACTTGCGGAGCGATAGCGGTGTACAGGCCTCTGCCGGCATACCTCCCTTATCAAGAAGACATTTGTAGTATAATCTATGCGGTCTGCTCTACTGTCTTGGGCACATTTATATTGTTCTTCTACGGCATTGCGAGAAGTGATGTTCGATCGCAATGGTCCCTGATGCACTGCTACTTACAATCTAGTAAACAATGCTGTCGGAACAGAAGCGTTTTCGATTCGAATCAACAAAACCTACCTAACCAAACGTCTACAACTTCGCCACAACACATACCTAACGATAGCAGATCACAGTCGGGTAGCAGAAGTTCTAATCGAACGAACACAAAAACTAATAACAGCGGTACTTATAAAGCTGGCGCAGAACTGAACGGGCAAACGTTGTCCAAAGACGTCAAAAACACTAACGGAAAAACACCAAACATAAATCTGGTCGTGTTACACAGACGGCAGTACAGATCGAATAACTCCATGATGACATACCCGGAATCGGGGACAATAGGTCCGGAAGTGTTCTACAATCCAAATCAAATGAACGTAGCGAAGAAATTCTTTAAGAAACAAAGGCAACACACGAAGAGAAATTGCCTAGAATTGCCGCTGAGGCGAGATTGTGACGACGACTCCCACATCTCGCTACCGCTTCCCAGTAAGGAAGCTTATAACGGTTTGGCTAATTTTATTAACGCTGGCAATAAAGTTAACAATACAAATCAACACGTCGAAAGATCGAACAACGGAATCAAAGAACTTCGTACTAATGCGAATCCAAATCTGCTAGAAGACGACTCGAAGGAGAATTTCAAAAGCTACTCAACTGATCGAAAATCTTGGAACAAAAACGAGGATCCTAAACATGGCAGAGGGCAAATAATTAACATATACACGAATGTCCCGGAAACTCAAGTCCCGCAACATCAAATCGCCAAAGCGAATGTTCAGAAAACTTTAAATGGTCAAAGGAATAGTGTCTCCGAAGAATGTTTGCAGAGTCACGCGAGCGAGCATCCTGAAATGAGGACGATATCGCAACAGTGTAGCTTAGAATACAGTTCGGCGTCTGAAATAGCGATGCCGCACACGTGTTCTGATCAAACACTGAACACACAGTCGGAGATGACCTCTTTTCAAGATACTCATAGCGCTTTGTGTTCCACGAACGAAATAACAGACACCGAGAGCTTCGGCCAATATATTGACTACTTACAACCCAGCAAGGTACACGAAAATAAGGATCAAGTAGATAAATCTTTACAGGATATATCTGAGGAATGTACTATGAACAGCGATGAAGTCAACCGGTCCAGCACCCCGCATCATTTAGAAGCTGGATTGACAGAAATCGATCATTTACTCGAAAACCCCGATTTGGATATTGAAGGGTCTAAAGAGAAAATTGACAACGACAAAGACACGTTCTTTATGGCAAAGACAACATACGATTTCGAAACTTGTAGCACGAACGCAAGTGAACAAGGTTTCGAAAACGAAAGTGACATTTATTGTCCAAACTATCAAGTGTCCGAAGTTAGCATACGAAGCCACGGCTTGTACGCTCCTTCCCCATCCTCCATGTGCCCAAACGAAATCAGCTTCAGCAATGAGGACGTTTCGACATTAGAGAGTCAGTATGTCAATTACGATCCGGGATGGCGTAAAACAATAAAGAACAATGCTAAATTAGGGAAATACGTGCCGACACCGGCATTGAGTTGTCCTGAAGTGAATCGTGACAGCAGTCCTATATCGTTTTCGAGCGAGCTGGACGAACTTTACACTCAGATAACGAGTCGGGACAAAAATAGGACGCCGCGGAAGGAGCTCGACGTGACCGTGAATAGTGACGTCACTCTTAAACCGGACAGTGATAGTTGTGTTAGTGAAGCGATCTCCGAAATTGACGGAAAAGGCGAAACAACGGTCTAAAACATTAATCGTTTTGAAGTTTATTGTAAATTAGTTAATCCGTGTATATATATATATTTAAATAATTAATACTGTCATTTATAATTCTAATGACGTTTATAATGATTTGTAACTCAAGATTATATATAAATATTCTCTATTCGAAATACTGCCATTTTATACTTCAATGATTAGACATCGAGGCGGAATTTGTGCCATTAATTTTAGGTTGTATAATATTAGTAATAAGTAGTAATTTATCCGTAAAGTTATTTATTATATATATATATGGAGCTGACTTAAAGCTTGATATACTGAATAATCGAAAAACATTTTGTTCCACTTTAATTATGATACAAAAGATGAAAAATATTACTATTGCTGTGGCTACCACTGAGGCAGTAGACTCGTATGGTACCATTCTCTACACTTAAACGCATTTTACAAAATATATCTTCATTTAGAAAATTGGGACATGACTTTGCCACTAAAATGTCAACAGCATCTATTATTGTTGTTAATTAGTTGCACGGTACTCGCCGAGCTAGCTCCGCCTCGTGGAACCTGCTACGATTGACTTTATATAATAAAATGTTTTCAAATTCGTAGAAAAGAAAAATTGTTTAGATAACTTTGTTTAAAATAATGAATGAAGTAAATTAAGCAATATTATAGTACATATTATTGATCTCTAACATTTTCTATTGTAAATATTTATAATGTTTTTTATATTTACATTTTTATTAAAATTACAATGACTAATTGTTTAAGTGATAGTTAATTAAAATTTTGACAAAATTTATGATAAATTTTTGTGGGTTATTCAGTGGTAAGCTTGATAAATGGTAGTTGATATGAAAGTTTGATGAAGACGGTGTGACGTGCCAAAATATTTAACGGAATGTTGCAATGTTTTTTAATAAACTCGATATTTTGAGTGTTTGTATTGAATTCGAGCGAATTCACAGCCCGCCTAAAGTCTAGTCCAATTATTTGGCTCGCTTCTGTAGGTACATATTACTGTAACCATTTTTCGGTAAATTTAATCATTTTAATTCTGCTCGATTGACATAAAAAAAAATGTTTTTATAACTCTGATGTCGATGTATGAAAAGTTTTTTTTTTATTTTCAAAACAAATTCTTCGATAGGATCGAAAGTAGAACGACGTGTGCCTCATTGATGTTTGTAAATATTTTTTATCTATACTGTTTTGAAATTTATATACATGGTGACCATAGATTTTTTTGCGGTGACAGCATAATAATTATTACTCTTCAAAATGTACAGCGTGTAAAATATTGTTGCAGTATATATAATGTTATGTCATAGACAATATTTTTTTATTATTATTAACAGTCACCATACGATATGACATTTGTATTTTTCCCTTCCATTGTGCGAATGATCCCAATCAGCTGTGTTACTTGTAAATGGTTATGTGTGGAACTTACTTTGTAGTTGCGTTGTCGCCGATCATCGTTTTGTACGTTTGACAATTACTTTATAGCGTACGAATGTTTGCAACTTTATATTGGGATATAATTTTTACTATTGATATTTTATATTTACACTGTTATGTTGTAAACCTCCTCATTGATTTGGCAGGACGAAAAATATTGTTATCTCTTTCTTATTTCAACACAAGAGAAAGAGATAGTGCGAGAATTTAAAGCATTAACTCTGGCAAATTAATTAAGAGGTGACATAAATAGATACGTTATGTAAAAAAAAAATCCCACTTACAATCTAATACATTTTTTTGAACAATCATATAACCTCTCAAATACATGGTGGCAGCACGTTGACCGTTAAGTATTATACCATACAATGTATACCACCAGTGCAAGGTCAAAGTGACCACTCACCAACAGGTCGCTCATTGCTCGTTCGCCTTACTAATATAAAGAAATAATAGTATTGTAGAGATGTAGCTTTAAAGACGACACACAAATCTGAAGGATCAGAATTGTAACTCGAGATCACAATGAAAGGAAAAAATTATGATGTCTATGTATGTCATACACACTTTATGTACTTAATATCATCATTCTTTGTATATTGTTCTATACTAGAAAATGTTATAATAGCTGCTAATGTGATATAAAATTATTTTAAGGAGCATTCTCATTGCGACATTTAAAATGATATCAAGTTATGTATTCAATTGATATAAAAAAATAAAATGATCAACGAAATATATATATATTTTTAAATATGTAACATTTTATTTGATCCATGTATTAAAAATATATATATATTAGATTGCATTGCAACCAATTCGGACTCTACACATATATATATTTCACATACAAATAGGTCATCATATTATATATACAATACTCGTCAGCTATAACTAAGTTCATTTTAAGGTCATAAGTGCCATAGACACGCATAGTAAATTCAGCCCAAAGATTTATCTAAATCATCCTTTAAGGGTAATCTCAAGTAACGTTGATCCTGTATTATGTAGACTTTGTAATACTTAGTATCATATTTTTCGATTCATTCAAAACCAAATTGAAATGTATTTAAATTTAAATTCTATGTATTATAATTAAAGTTTTCCATTAATACGAATAAGTTTTTAAATGATGTTTGTGGATTTTTGTATCTATGTCGCAATGTGATTGTACTCCAGTGCATTGATCGCACAATTTAATGTAGACGACGTTTTTAACATATACTACTGTGAATATTATATAAATAGTGAAAATTTATAAACGGTTAGCTTTTTGTGGGCATATTGCGTAATAAAAGGGCGTTTGCACTTTTCTATGTGGTTTTATTTTTTATACAAATATATATTTGGCCTTAACACTAAACAAGTCTTTGATTCCGATCCATCTTTAAAATATATAAAAAAAACTAATTTTAATAAAAATAATAAAATGTGGGCAAATAATTTAACGAATTTAAGATTAAAAATGTTTTTTTTAAATACTATAAATAATTTATAAATAGTTTTTATTGCAATTTTACAAATGATTCTAAAACCTAAATCACACTGTTATTTTTTTTTAACAAATTATTTTATAATTACATAATATTCTTAATTGGTAATCAATTATATACATCTTTAGTGGTTGATGATTTCTCAATTAATTGTTAGGAACGACAACCGTGTGTTTTTGATAATTATGTATATATTGAACTTTATATGATAATGATGAAATTAAAATTCAATTTCATCATAAGTAAATAATAAAATCATTCCGCTGCACACGTTATTTACTTAAAATGTAATTATCTCGTTTTAAACAATATTTTTATCAATGCATTTCGCATCCGTGACCTTTTATTGGTTGTTAAGATACGAACTAATAAATGCAGTGAAATTTAATAAATATATTTACGAGTTCTGAAGACTTTATACGTGTACGCATTATATATTACTGATAAATAATAATCAATTTGAACTTTAATACAATAAAATCTATATATCTTCTTATTTACAACATTATTCTATATTATATATTTTAAATAACATTATTTTACTATATATATAATTTCAGTTTTTAATATATTATTCGTGACTTATAAAAATAGATGCCATTACAATTTTACACATATTTAGCTTTTTAAATAATTCGAAAATTTTCGACGACTGTCACGCATTCGCCGGTAACGCTAGACGAGCAGTGAGTTCTCGTCCCCGGTCGGCGACCGCCCCCAGAACCCTGCCCATTAACCCCTTGGAGGCTTCCTCCGTGGGTCTCTGTTTACCTGAAGAAAAAACGACAGAGTTTTGTTTTAACACGACGGAGCTTTCAGTGGCCGATTTAAAATAACCTGTCAAAAATTTTGACCAAGTCATCCGTAAATGTGTATCGTGTAATCGACGAATGGCGGTCCCATTTGGTCCATATCGCCAGGTAGACACACACGTGACCGAACTCACCCACGAGAAAGTCGAGGATGAGAGCCGGCAGGTCCTTGTCGCGGGGGCTCGCGTCGGCCAGCAGGCGCAGCGCGGGGTGCGCGCAGTACTGCGCGCTCGCCACGAGCTGCGCGGCGCTGTCGCGCGCGCCCGCCAGCAGCCCGCGCGCCGACACCTTGTGCTCGGCCGAGATGCGGTACCACGCCGCGCCTGCCACCGAACGCGTCACATACACGGACGGATCCTTTTTAATTCATTAACTTGGCCGATGTAAAGCATCGTCACGGTCTAGCTCGAGGAAGTGGCACGCTTGCCTAGAAGAAACCTGCTAACTCTGGATTTGGAGCCGTCGACGTTGTACCTATCAGGAAATACAGACTCGGCTCCCTCCTCCCCAAAGATTTTAATCGGCCGTTTTAAGAACCCATTAAAAAATAAAAAACTTATTTAAATGTTGATAGAGTACAAATATTTGCTATTTTATGAGGTTAACGGTTACTTAAAGGTGTGTGATTATGTAGTACCCGGCGGGTCAGGGTTGTCGTTGGACTTGGAGTGACGACGTGGTCTCGAAAGATTAAAATCAAATGTCACGTTGACACCTCTATTTTCGATAAATAAATGAGTATTGTGAGCCAATCGACAAAGCCAACGGAATGAGTATTATCCAAGTCCAAGTCGGAGAAACCATAAAAATATGAATAAATACATACTTCTGACGTAGTTCAGGGCACCGCTCCAGTCCCTCGCACGCGAGCTGGCCCATTGGCTGCCTTCTTGCATTGCACCTTCAGCTAGCCACTTTTCAGGGAAATGTGGCCACTGTAATACCGATGTAACATGATTTACAGAAATTGATTCAAATGACATAATTGTTTCGGTCAAGGTTTAAACTGTAAAACGGTGGTAAATATTCGAATGCATACTCTGGGTAAACATTTTTTTTTAACTATAACTGTCTCTAGTAGATACAGTTTTTACCGCTGTAAGGCTTTCTCACCGTATTGGGGCATATCACATAACAACTAAGATCCCGTGTTGGTTGCCCATTGACGCCAAAAGAAGTGGTATTTTTCTTACAGTTCCAGTATCTATAGGAAGAGTAAATGACCCACTGCTGGGCAAAGGCCTCTTTTCCTGTTGAACATAAGCTACAATGTGTACACACCAAGCGATGTAAGTCACAGAATCGATCTTGAGCTTTTGGACTATTGTAATCCCCAATTCAAACAAGCGTTACGCTTAATTAGAGGGGGTGGGGGGGAAATGGAATATTAGTAATTCCTTAAAAAAAAAGAATAAATTTCTAAAAAAAAAACTTATGGCAGAATCTATAAATGTTATTACTATATATGGGTGAGGATGAAAACCATTTGCTTGTCTGCAATCCTATAAATAAAAAGAGGTAATATTGTAATTATTTACCTGAATAAAATGTAAAGAGCGATGGCAAAACGCTGCAGGCGGGTGTTGCCAGTAGAGATTCGGATGCGGTGCCGCGATCACCGCAAATTTGCTCACCAAGGATCCTTCGCAATGAACGAGATACCTTTCGAAAAATATTTTATATGTTTATCCGAGTACGATAAAGACAATATTCATGTTCTATTGGTTTAAATATATTTATATTAATACTTGCGAAATATGTCTAAAATTTAAACGTTAGATATCCATAAGTAAAAATATTCTACGTTTATAGTGCGTTATTAATCTTATCTGCATGTCGTCATGTATGGGTTTCATTTTATTTTATTGTTCAATGATTGAGGGGGTTTTTAGAATTTAAGTAGAACCTCATCGATGTCTTAAAACTTAAGGACAGGAGGATCACTACGTAAGAGAATATAGAGTAAAAAACCTTGCTTGTATTTGTGTATGTCATTTTTACAGATAATACAATATATAAAAAATAAAATAAATATAATATCTTAATTTCCTTCTGTTTTGCAGACTATATTTCATTCTGAACATAATTGAAATTTAAATTGAAGTTTTGCCCCCGCCTCACCGCCGCAGAAATAGCAGCTTTCTCATTGCACCATGTGAGCGATTATCTTAAATATTTATAGATCTTGATAATTTATTATATCAATTAACGACTTTCTTTTTTCTAATTCTGTCTTTTATTTTTTATTGCTGTTATATCCCATTCATATCATAAAAATCACGTACCTAACTCATTCGTCTTATAAAATATATTGGGATAAGATCATAGACAATTAAGTGCTTTTTAAAAATTTGCCATATTGCTAACAATGATTAAAAAAGCTTCAGTCAGAGTAAAAATAATAACACCTAGTGAATTATTCTTGATTTCGATGTAAGCCAAAAAAGACAAAAATGATCAGATGCGGTCCATATTTGGACTTGGTCGGCGGTGTACTCCGATTAATAATTATACATTAGTAAGTAAGAGTAGTATCGCGTTACGCGCTCATCTATACCTTTCGTTTGAACCGATTTGAATATTTTTTTTGCGTTAGGTAATCTATTTATTGAGAAATGTTATTGGTTATATAGCGTCATGCTCCGATACAAGGAGAAGTAACCATAAGCGTCATCTATAATGCGGGCAATTACAGTTTTTATTATATTATATATTATAATGACATCTAAATACTCTCTACTCAGTACATAAGGGTTGAAGTGAGTTAATTCGCTATTAATAGTACTTTTCTTATATTTTAACATATTGGTCACCTATATTTATTGCCTTACGAATTTGTGTTCCAGCATCGTTTATTTATTTTTATCCATATATAATAATACGAAAATGTAACATAAATCGTTGGACAAATCTATAATATGTGAAAATTAAAAACGCGTGCGTATTTGTATGCTTTTACTGCACGTGCGCGAGAGTAAGATTGATCAGCTCGCTTCACGTTCTTTGACTCGGGAATTAAAAATCGACTCTCGAGTGTGGCGCGATAAAGACCAGACAAGAGGGAACAAGAGAGTAGGTATGCAAACTCATAATCATTCGTTCGCTTACTTACGTTAATTTCGCCTTTTAAAGTTTGTATCGGCCGAAAATATACGTTAGTAAATCGTTTGTTGTATAAATTTATTGCATAAATTTTTTATAAATCTATTATATTATATACTAGCTATGCCCGCGGTTTCACCTGCGTATAACTTAAAGAAGTCACTAAGAGCAGACTTATAATATTTCAGTATATACAACATTTTAAGTTTTATTTTATTTTCAGAATAATAAAAATAAAGAAAAGCAATAAATACAAATATCAATATTTGTATTTATTGGTTTTCGCCGCATCCAGATCTAAATAGGGTAACATACCCACAATTGGCCATGAGAAAAACATCAATCCCTTAAATATATTCCGACATACTTAAATGTATTTCTCTGTGCTTTATATATTGTGAATGCAAACGATAAATTCACCGGAAATTTTGTCGTTTTAAAATTAAAACGAAAATCTGTTGTTTTTTTTTAAATATGTGCTTATTATCAACTGACCGACTAATTTTATATATTTATAAATGTATTTAAGGCTTTACTTCACTTGTCAAACTAACCGAAAAAGTAACAAAACCATGAAAAATATATATGCGGTAACGAAACGAAATACCTACCTAGCCTATAAACTTTAACTTATTTTCAAGCAACCTACTCACTACCTGTTGAAATAACGTCAAATCTATAAAAAGTACTAAAACTGTCTATGGTCTTATCTCGATATCTTTCATAAGAATAATACCATGTTTATAAAAACGACGCAAATACTGCTTTATTTTTGAACAAAAAAAGCGTTTAACCGCGGAATGTCTAGCATAAGATGAACACTATTTAATATGATTGGTCATATAGACCTGAGCTCAACTTACATTAGAATCTCTAATGTAATTATCTAAATCTCTAAAACTGACCATTTTTAACTTTGTTTTGTTTCTATAAACTTTCAATCGCCATCATTTTACAGACTATCATTTATAGGTAGCTAAAGTTCCAGCCAATTAGCATTTTTATCGAAAAAAAGTTTGACGTAATTCTTTTAATTGATATAATTTTATTATTTATGAACCAATTGAAATAAAACAAACACTAAATTTTAAGTGAAATTAGCCAAAATACATTAGTGAAAACCGCACCCAAATCCGTTAAGCCGTTGTGAAGATTAGCATGCACAAACACACAGACAGACAAAAATTCTAACAATCATTGTTTTGGGTTCTATTCCATTGAAAAGGCCCCCGGTAATAGTTTCACTCATATATCTTCCATGTACAGACAACAATCAGTTACAGATTAATTATACATATATACAAAATAAATATTGGTTACATTGTAGATAAAATATTTTAATTATATCTATGTGACATACATAATGATTATCACATGATCATTTAGTGGTGTGAGAACTTTGAATTTTTAAGTGATAATGCTACTATAAATTTAATATCAATTATTGATAGACATAATCAGGGCCAGGTTCAATGAACTATTGATTTCGATTAATCAATTAAAATTAATCAATGTTTTTCAAAAGAATTTGTTTTAAAATTTTGTATGATTCAGTTTCACACGATACATGAAACCCATTAAGTAATTGGTGACTTAAAGCCATTAACAGGAAAAATGTATATTATTGTTATGAATTCATTTTACATTAAAAAAAAATATATATTTATATTTAACAAAAAATAATGTAATGAAGGATACTTAATTTACTATTTCAAGTAAATAAATAAAAAATGGAAATAAATATTATATTTAACTTACCAAGTGAGCATACCTCCAATTCCAAAGCCGATGACCACAGCAGGATTGCTTTCAGTCACACCAAGGGCTATTAATAAGGATTTCAACTCTTCAACGGCCCGCGGTGGAGACAAGTCAATCCTATCCCCTGGTTCACTAGCTCCAGTACCCCTAAGGTCTAGGGTTATGACATGATGACCAAGTTCAGCTAAACGCCTGACCACTGACGACCAGCTCGGAACCCACAGGTCTCCAGTGTCTGGTGCATCTCCAAGAATAAGCACTATTTGACCATTTTTTGGGCCAGTTTCAACATAATGATATTTTACACCCTAAAAAAATATGATATGATTATTTAATATCATTGATTGTAATTATATTTTAACAATGATTAATAAAATAATCCTGAATTGGTAACGTTTTTTTTTTAAACTTACCGACATATTATGAAAATTATATATTATTTACTTTGAAAATATATTAATTCAAATAACAAATATAATCTTGAAATAAAAAACAATATATTTACTTACCATAATTTTAATATAACAGTGTATACCTATAGATGAATCAACGGTTAGTTCGACAGGTGGATAGTTCTTGGATATTTTCCTCCGGTGCCCTTTCCATAACCTTCGAACTGCAATTTGTATCATTTGCCATAAACCCACAAAAATACATTTTAATATTAAATCCACCGATTCCCACCCAGACACAACATCTAGCACTTTCTTCCTTTTAACACCCATTTAAATTAATATTTTTTAAAATAGAAACAGTCTTTAGCCTCTCAGTGTACGCGATCTATAGTTTACGGCCCATTCTTATCAATAATTATCAAAGTTGATTCGAATTAAACGGATATCGGCAAGATTATGCAGTTTGCAGAGTGGAAGTTGAACTGTCAACGTCAATATTATAGATATGCTTGGATGTGTTCATTATTTTAATATATTTATGTTTTTAACATATATATCACAGATCAGCAAAAAACAAAGAATCAATTGCATATAGACTTGTTTTTATTATTATAGATGTTCATAAAAAAGCAAAATTACAAATATGAATGAAAGTGGAATGACACGCAATTGGCAAAATTGTGACACACTCAAGTTTGTCGTTGTGTACTACCATGAAAGTTATAATTAAAATTATCGCAATATTCACTTGGTTATTAAGCATGTATTGTAAGTAAAGTATATTCAAATGTGTGCAGGATGTAATAAAAAAACACTTCATAATATTAAAATAAATGTTTTATCTTAATAAAATATGTCTACTCTCAAGGATATGAAAACAAATTAAGGTTGCGAGACAGGGCACTCAAGGCGTAAGACCATAATGACAAACGTTGAAAGGGCAAGTCACGGTGGCTAACGATGGGCTAACGAGTGTCCAGTCACTAAAGTTTAAATCTGCTCAGTTGTTCGGTCAAACGCCTACGATAATGTAAAAGCAATAAGAATATTCCACTGTTGAAAAATTGCCTTGTGAATGACGAGGTGTTTTGTATCCAACGGAATTCACAATGCACTATGGTTGATTGCTGTTGCAGATTCTAGATGGCGTTACTTGCTTATTATGAGCGAAGTCCGTAAAAAACCGTAACAGCCTGTGAATGTCCCACTGCTGGGCTAAAGGCCTCCTCTCCTCTTTTTGAGGAGAAGGTTTGGAGCTTATTCCACCACGCTGCTCCAATGCGGGTTGGTAGAAATGATGAGCGAAGTCATTTCGTTATAAATATTAACAAATGATTTAATAGGTAGAATAAAAGAGATTCAGTATTGTTTTTAAGTTGGTTAAATTACGAGAGGTTTCAATATTTTTGTTAGTCTGTGACTTTTACAAGTCAATGATAATACTATTATAATTATTTTAAACAACATATAGGGATCCATTTATTATTCTAACCAAGGAGTAACTTCTTCAGGGTAAATATACCTATAATGGGCATAGATTCAAAACATATTACTGACTTTAAAATATTTTTCCATAGACACAATAGAATTTGCGCATTTTTTTGCGCTACGGAGAGAAGGTAACACGCAAATATGTAGGTACATAATACGATGGAACGGCACTCCGACACGACCGAGTAACATTATTCATACATTTATAACTGACTGTAAAAAAACTTATCTATTCATTCAAAAATTAAAATATAACTTATAATAAACATACAATATTTTTTATACAATAGATAGGCGGATATGCAAATGGTCATTACCGTTCATAGGCATAAGCGCGTAAGCAATATTAACTATTCCTTACATCGGCAACAGCAACCTTGGAAACTAAGATGCTATGACAATTTCTGTTGCGGTAGAATGTGTAATGAGTGAACCTACCCTCATTTTCATTTGGTTTCAAAGTCCTATCACCGAGTTGTACGATATATTTTTTTGGAAAAATCGACAGTACTAACTCGTTGTGTTTCTGCAATAGCTTTTGCATATCTTTAGCTATTAATTGGATTTGAGGGTTAAGGAGGTATTTTTATTATTCAGAGCGCCACGGTAGCATGCGAAAGCGATCCCGTGGCGCTCCTCGTTAAGACGGAAAGAGTACCGTGGTTTTTTAGTGGGTATTCCGATGTTCGGGGCGCACTCGGCAACTTGGACACCGGCGAGCCCCACATATCCCCCCCCCCATTGTTCCCGTGACGGAAACACGTAATGCGTACATACATAATACATTATTGGTCGAGATCTTGAATAATCTATGATATTATGGATTCACTATGGATTCTCAAAAAAATGGTGTTTTGAATAATACGAAGTCGAAATAGGAACTTTGGCAGTAAAAATTAAAATGGTTATAACTAAAGAGTTAGACTATAGGTAAATTAATCAAGAACAGTTTGTAGTGCGTAATACAGCAGAGCTATTAGCAAAACGCATGGAGTATTTTTACTCCTTCGATGGGCATACGGCATAGGTTCGGACATAATAGGAATTTAAAAATAAAACTATACTACGAACCGTGTTTTAATGGTTATATGTTTATACTTTACAAGTGAATAAGCTTTATAATATATTCTTCAACGATTGTCTAATATCTAACATTAAGTCTTACATCGACGATACACAGAGGTACGAAACAACGCTCTTCGAAACAATAATGATGTAATTTTGTGTATAATATACAATTCAAACATATACAAATAAATCTGTAGCCCTAACGGGAGCTATACAAGGGAAAAGAAATATAAAATAATAATAATAATAATGTCCTCCAGACCGATTTCGGCCACGGCGGTCAATCTCAAGAGAGATTAGCCAACTACGTAGAAGATATAGTGTACAAGTGTGTGCGCAAACACAGGTGCACTCTCTATTCCCAAATTCTCATAATCCGATGGGACGGCAATCCGGCACGACCGAAAAGAGTTCAGGCGCAGGACCAACATCTTTACGTACTTTCCGAGGTATGGTAGTGTACAAACTTCCAACTTCCAGACTCCGGGCTGCTGCTGAGAATTTTCTGACAGAAAAACCCAATATCTGTCTATTGGCCCGAACTGGGAATTGAACCCAGGAACTCCGGGTCTGCGGCCTTATATCAAGCCACTAGACCAACGAGGCAGTCAAAATAAATATAAATACTAGGTTAAGCTACAATGAAATAAATAATTATGTTTAATTTTTTTTTCAAATGAGATAGATAAATTAACTATCAAAAATCTTAAACGATAATCGTATATTTATAATGTTTCTTTATAAAATACGTTTATTATAGCAATATATTAAAGTGTACGAACGAGTGTACGAGTGTACCCTATACCTACGATACAGATCTTTATCAAATCTTACTTGTACCAAGTGTTTTCAGAGAGTTGGAACGTGCCTCAGCATCACTAGACATTTCTATTCACGCTCCCTCGTAGATAAAAGGTAGGATGTAATCGGCTTTCAACAGATGTAAATCTTATATCTTACAATGAAAAATTGAATAAACATTATATCATATGGACTAAACGTATATAATTCATGATATGTAATAACTCTAATCAAAAAAATGTTATAGAAATTAAGTTAAATAAAGTCTTACAATAAATATTAGAATTTAAATGGAAGTGAGTTTTTTTATTACTACAAAAATTATAAGCTTTTTTATATGCCTAATGATTGAAATACTGTATATCATTGTATTTATAATTTATTCACAAAAGTACATTAATTACTAATTTAGCATTATAATCAAGCTGTAAAGGTTTAGGCAGATCTGATGTCTTATATAATACAGATTATAAAATAAACAATTGAAATAAATAAACGACCATTCGTTTCGTAGTTGGATCTGATCTTAATAATTGAAAATCATTGACAAAATATTCAAAATGTCGCATATGCAATGTAAAGCTAGCGATATCTACTAGGAGTACATAAGCCCCGGGGGATGCGATTGTCATGTAAATGGCGCGACGGGGCGACACGGACACGACAGTCCACGCCCCATCGGCTTTCGTGAGATGATTAATAATCACGTGCGGGGACTCTGTGCTTGGTGATTGAAAGATGATTCTTTTTAAGCTACTATTATGACTGGATTTCGGTCGTTCCAAAGCATTAATTTTCTTTAAACGAATATTTAAATATCTTTAATCTTATTCTACATGAAATTAAAAAAATGTAGTCTGTTGCTCACATTTCTTCAGCTGGCCATAGCTTAAAAAAACACGAAACATCAATAACTAAAGAGGCATTCTAACCAAAATCTTAAATGATATAAATGTGGGTTGTAACACCGCAAACCCACATACATCTGCATTCAACGCCATTACCGCTTTTGACGCGTCTCACAAAATCATATTTGAAAGCGTTCGTTAATCTCATAAAAGCTTTGAATTTCAAACCGTAATGGAGATATTTATCAAATTATTCGATATAATGCGCCAGGTATGCGGTGTCGTGTTGCCGTCTATTTTGTAACGCGAAACTTGCCCGGTCGCATGGTACAAATTTTATTTGATCTCTATTTGTTAATTCAAAAATCGACTTTTGTTGTATTATCTGTTGAACGTGATACAATTGTATTAAACCAATATCGTGTCGTGTCCTTTTTTCAAAGCAAATTTATTTTGATATTTGAAAAAATATATACCTATTACTTCCTTATGAATATTTTTTTGGGAAATTATATGTAAAAACTAAACTTAATATAAATAACTTAAAATAACTAGATTTATTTAGGTACCTAGGAATATATATTCGTTTAAAAAAGGAGTTGCACATAAATTTTACAACGTAAAAATTCCGCCACATGAATCTGAGCATATTCAAAAAAGAAAAAATCTACCAACTCAGTTTACTGACGGAGCGCGCTGGACAGTTGACTTTTTACTTTTTTTTCGGACGTGGCATTAGCATGCGCCCCGGCGACCGGTAACCACGTTACGTTACGACTGCATTACACGTAGGGCACAATAGAGGCCACTCGTTACCTACTTGACTGTGTAACTTCGTTTGTGCTCGTACCCTCGTCGGGTGCTGACTATGGAGCGAAGAGGACTTTTATGAGCGCACTTTATTAACTTTCATTTTGCATGACGGTTTATAGCTTATTTAACTTGAAAGGTATTTCATATGAAATGTTTTTAAATATGAGTAGTTTTATAATACTATATATTGTGTGCTCAGATTTTTGATGCGTTATGTTTTTGTCTTGATTTTCTCATTCAATAAGTCTAATGAAATTGTTGCATGTGTATATTCAAGCCGATAAGGTTCAATAACGAACATTTAAATCTGATCCGGACAAAGCACAATTGATTTTTCAGTATTTTTTAGTTGACATTTCTAAGCTATTACTGTAATTTTGTTTATAATTAACGTGGGTATTAAATGGCCCATCATGCCATTTCTTGCAAACAATATTTCATTTAATAATAATTACTTCCTCGTTATATAACTTTCAGAAAAAAAATACAGCAATGAAACATACTTCTTTGTTTTTTTTTAACTAAATAATACGGTATTTATAACATTAATTGTTAATTTATCGATAGTGTCTATAATAAAAAGACAGAAACAACTTTATTTTGTTTCAAATTAGTATACCTATATCTAATATTTGTCAAGTGTATAATTGAATTTATTGTGACTCCGCTCACCTACATTTTTAATAGATGTTTATCCGAAGGTATATTTCCTGTTTCTCTCAAGAAATCCATAGTTATACCCATCTTTAAAGCCGGAGACAGAAACCTTGTATCAAATTACCGTCCAATCTCGATATTACCATCCCTCTTGAAAATACTTGAAAAAATTATAAATAATAGACTTGTTAAATATTTGGAAGGCAAAAATTTAATCGCAGATACACAATATGGCTTTAGGAAAGGAAAATCAACCTCGGATGCAGTTCATTCTCTTGCGGATTTCATAGTAGACAAATTAGACAATAAAGAAAAATAAATTTTTATTGATCTTCAAAAGGCATTCGATACAGTCTCTTTGAATAAAATGATCGAGAAGCTAGACAGTTTAAGCATTAGAGATAGACAACTACAACTTTTACAAAATTATCTGCTAGGTCGCTCCCAGCAGGTTAAAATAGGAGGATCCCCTAAAATTGGGTGCAGAGGAGCTGCGTGCGGAGGCTGGTCGCAATGCAGCACTTATTCTGGAGATTGCCCAGAAATCCAGCAACCTGAAGGGTGGCTTCATCAAGAAGCTCAAAGAATCTGCATCTTCGCTCCAGTCCATCGTAGATGCTCTGGCATCAAGGACCGAGGCGGAAGAGACGCGCAGGCTTCGCGCTGATAATGGCCGCCTGCGCAAGGAGGTGGACAGCCTCAAGACTGAGTTAAAAGCCCACCGCCGTGAGTTTGCGGCAATGCGGACCACGGTGGCAGTGGCAAATGAGGCGTCCACCAGCACTGTGCGGGACACACAGGCTTTGGAGGAATTTAAGGCCTCTATAATGTCGTCGGTGGGCTTTATGATTAAAGCTCAAATGGAAGGAATTCAGGACCGTCTCCTTCCAGCTAAAGTGCTCCGTCCCCCTCTGGCCGCGGACAAGAAACAGGCTGTAGTGCAGAAAACTGCACCTACATACGCGCAAGTGGTCTATCCGACCCCACCACCGAAACCCGCACAGGCGCCGAAACGGGTGCCTGCAGTCGAGTCAGTCCCGCTGGCACCGACTACGTGCCTATCAGCCACCCCGACCACGTCGGAGTCCCAACCACGGGAGGCCCAGGAGACATCATGGTCCACCGTGGTTAAAAAGGGAAAGAAGAAAAAGGCTTCCCCCTCGGCCGCAGCGTCCGCCACAGTACCATCAACAGTGGCGAAGGCTCCGCCGGTGGCCAAACCGAGGCTGGTTGCTCCTCGCAGGGCTGCAGTAATGGTCACTCTGCAGCCGGATGCGCAGGAGAAGGGCGTTACATACGCTCACATCCTGGAGCGCGCGGAGCAGGGCGTTAAGCTTCAGGATATTGGAATCTGTGGCGGCCTTAGGGTCCGACGATCGGCGACGGGAGCCAGACTCCTCGAGCTGCCGACAGCACAGGCGGAGCAGGCGGATAAGCTTGCTGAGAAGCTCCGCACTGTGCTGGATGGTGTCGCAAGCGTCGTTCGACCTGTAAAGCGAGTGGACCTTAAGGTGACGGGATTGGATGATTCCGTCACCAAAGATAAATTGGTCGCTGCAGTTGCTCGTGCAGGGAACTGCTCCCCTGACTCAGTCAGATGCGGAGTGTTGCAGCGTGGTCCCGGATATATGGGAATGGTCCGCGTCACCTGTCCTCTCACAGCGGCGAAGAAGATATCAGATGCCGGTCGCCTCCTCGTAGGATGGAGCTCGGCCAAGGTATGCGTATTGGAGCAGCGCCCTTTGCGCTGCTTCAAGTGTATGGGCCTTGGCCATACGAAGGTGCTTTGCCCATCCAAAGCGGAACGGGGGGGTCTATGCTTCCGGTGTGGCGTAGATGGCCACAAGTCGGCGGGCTGTACCGAGAAACTGCGCTGTGCTGTGTGCGCAGACGCTGGTAAGCCCTCTGGGCACGTGATGGGATCAGGGGAGTGCAACCCCCCCATCACAAAGGGTACGGTGGTCTTAGGCACCCAGACTACCACCAATGTCGGACGGCGCCAGGCCGAGGAGGAAGCTTCAATGTCAACATGAGCACAAACATAAAGTTCCTCCAGACGAACGTCAACCACTGCGCCGCGGCGCAGGACCTGCTGCTGCAGTCCATGGCGGAGTGGCAGATCGACCTGGCTGTGACCTGCGAGCCATATTATGTCCCTCCCCTACCTAACTGGTTAGGAGACTTGGACGGCACCGTGGTGGTTACTACCCGGAGTGAAACGAGTTCTCTCTCACTCATTGAGAGGGGCTCGGGTTACGTAGTGGCAGGGTGGAGAGAATTCGTTGTTGTGGGTACGTACTTCTCTCCCAACCGCGGCCTGGCGGAGTTCGAGATTTATCTCGGCTCGATCAGAGCTGCGGTGACCAGGCAGTCACCGAGGCCGATACTGGTCTTGGGCGACTTCAATGCTAAGTCACGTGCCTGGGGCAACCCTGCCACGAATCCGCGAGGAAGGGCTATTCAGGTGTGGGCACTTCTCTCCAGCCTGTCCCTACTCAACAGGGGGCAGGTTTACACGTGCGTGCGGCAACAGGGGGGGTCCGTGGTGGATCTCTCTTTCGCCACCCATGTTGTAGCACGCAGAGTGTTGAATTGGAGAGTAGAGGAGGAGGTGGAGACTCTGTCGGACCACAGGTACATCCGGTTTGAGATCTCTACCTCTCGCAGGTCGGTGGAACCCTCTAGGGTGCCAACCACGCTTCCAAGGTGGTCTCTTAGCCAGCTAGATCGTGAGCTGGCCAGGGAGGCTGCCATCGTACAGCGATGGGGTTCCACAGGAAGGTGGGAGGGCGCCAGTGCAGAAGAGCTAGCGGGCCACATGCGCAGTGCCCTCAAAGAGGTCTGCGATGCTGCCATGCCTAGGTTCCGGCATAGAGCTCCGCGCCGGCAGGTGTATTGGTGGTCGCCCGAAATAGCAGAGCTTCGGGCGACGTGCAGCCGGGCGCGAAGGGCTTACGTCCGTTGTAGGAGGCGCAACGGTTTTGATGCGGACTTGGAGGGACAGCTATTGGCCGCTTATCGTCAGCTGAAAAAAGACCTACAGCTGGCGATAAGTCAGGCCAAGGAGAAAGCTAGGGAAGAACTACTGGCGGGCCTGAACCGGGACCCCTGGGGGCGTCCGTTCCGCGGTGTGCGTGGAAAATTCCGCACGCAGGGTGCCCCCGTGACAGAGACAATGTCATCGGATCTCCTCCTGCGCCTGGTCGGGGAACTTTTCCCCCATCCAGGTGAGCATGTCCCTCCACAGATGGTCCCTCGCTCTATGATTGACGACACAGTGGCTCCACCACTGATCACGGAGCGGGAGATGGAGGTGGCCTTCGACCGCTTGAGGGCCAAAAACACTGCGCCGGGCCCAGACGGGATTCCAGGGCGTGTTCTATGTGACGCTCTGGAATACCTAGGCGTAAGGCTTCGGGAGCTGTTCGACCAATGTCTGTGCAGCGGGCAGTTTCCGAAGCCTTGGAAAGAGGGAAAGTTGGTCTTGTTGCCAAAGCAAGGTCGACCGCCAGATTCTTCCTCGGCATACAGGCCGATTGTGCTGCTGAACGAGACGGGCAAATTCTTCGAAAAAATTCTCGCTGCCCGTCTTATTCAGCACCTCGACGAGGTGGGGCCGGGTCTGTCAGAGGCTCAGTACGGGTTCAGGGCGGGTCGATCAACTATCGACGCCCTGGACGCCCTGAAAACCCGGACCACGGATGCGGTGGCCCGAGGGGACGTAGTTCTGGCGGTATCGATAGATGTTGCGAACGCCTTCAATAGTCTTCCTTTCGAGACTATTGGGGAGGCACTCCGATACCACGGGGTGCCTTCCTATCTCAGGAGGCTGTTGGGGGCATACCTCCAGGACCGGGTAGTCCTCTGGGAGGGGGGCGATGGGCGTCTTGTCCGGCGTCGGGTAGGCTGTGGCGTTCCACAGGGGTCAGTTCTCGGCCCAATTCTGTGGAACGTTGGCTTCGACTGGCTCCTGCGGACATCCGTCCTTCCCAGAATGGGGGTGTTGTGCTATGCGGACGACACTCTCATCACGGCGACAGGGCGGAATTATCAGGAGGCGGCTCGCCTGGCCGAAGTCGGTACGTCGCTCACAGTGGACCGCATAGGAATGTTGGGCTTGAGGGTCTCCATCTCAAAAACGGAGGCCCTCTTATTCCACGGTCCACGTCGAGGCCCCCCTCGAGGGGCGTTTATCACCGTCCAGGGGACGGTGATTAAGGTGCAGGCCCACATGAAGTATCTGGGCCTGACCCTGGACGGAAGATGGAGCTTCGGGCAGCATTTTGTCCAACTTGGCCCGAAGCTCATCGACGCTGCTGCTGCCTTAAGCCGGCTCCTACCAAATGTAGGAGGGCCGGAAACGCCATGCCGGCGATTATACGCCGGTGTTGTGCGGTCCATGGCTCTGTACGGTGCTCCCATCTGGGTGGACGCTCTCACCGCTCGGAACAAGGTTCTCTTGCGAAGGCCTCAGAGAATCATAGCGGTGAGGGTGATACGCGGATATCGTACGGTGTCGTGGACGGCGGCAACACTTCTCGCGGGCGATCCGCCTTGGGAGCTCCAGGCGGAGGTGCTCGCGGAAGTGTACCGGTTCCGGGCGGAAGTGAGGTCGCGTGGCGACCGTCCAGGGTTGGAGGAGGTGCTGCGAATCAGGACTCTCGCCCAGCAAGCCCTGATTCGCAGGTGGGAGGAGGATCTGAGGTCCCCATCAGCAGGCCTGGCGACAGTGGAGGCGATCCGTCCCCACTTGAGTCGCTGGGTAACGAGAAAAGGCGGCACACTGACCTTCAGACTGACTCAGGTGCTTACTGGACATGGGTGCTTCGGTAAGTACCTGCACGGAATAGTCAGGCGGGAGGTAACGCCCTCCTGCCACGAGTGTGGTGCGCCTACGGACACGGCATGCCACACTCTGATGGAGTGTGCCGCTTGGGGGCCTCAGCGCCTTTCCCTGGCGACTTTAATCGGCGGAGACCTTTCGCTGCCGAGCGTGATAAATGCCATGCTTGGTAGCGAAAGGTGCTGGATGGAGATGGTCTCCTTCTGCGAAAATGTCATGTCGCAGAAGGAGGCCGCGGAGCGGGAGCGCGAGGAGAGTGCCTCCGCTGACCCGCTTCGTCGAAGAAGACCGGGGAGAAGACGCCAGCGCTATGCGCATCTTCTCCTCCCGCCGTGAGTGTCGCCGGGGCCAGAGGGTCTCTGTACCCCGAGTACCCCCTAGGATTTGGAGGCCCGCAGAAGCGGGCCAACCGTCGGGACGGCACGGTAGTATGCGCAAGCGATCCCGTGACGTCCCCCGACAAGATGGAGTGGGTACCGCTGGTTTTTAGTGGGTATTCCGGCGCCTTCAGCGCCGGCGAGTCCCACATACCCCCCCACCTTATGTGGGGGAAACACATAAATGTGTTTTTCCAGCGAGAAAAAAAAAAAAAAAAAGGTGACGTTATCAGCAATGAGAGATTTGTCACTTATGGAATTCCGCAGGGTAGCATTTTAGGCCCAACTCTATTTCTTTGCTATATAAATAAACTTTGTAACCTAAAGCTAAGAAAGTGTAAAATAATATCATATGCAGATGATACCACACTTACATTTCACGGTAAAACATGGAATGAAGTATTTGAATTTGCACAAGAAGGTTTTAATACGGTTAATCACTGGATGGCTTATAATACCCTCACTCTGAATCCAAGTAAAACTCAATACATAGTTTTTTCAATACGCAACACACCTAATAATAATAATACAATATCACACCAATTAGTAGCTCATTCGTGGAATCTAGCAGATCATCAAACGTACCTGTCCCATTATTAATAAAATAGATCAAACTAAATACTTAGGTATAACAAATGATAAAAATCTTAATTTTAAAGGGCATCTAAAACAATTAAGTCAAAAACTCAGAAAACTTCATACGTTTTCAAAAATATGAGACATATCGCTGACTGGACCCTCATCAGGACTGTTTATATATTATTATGTCAATCTTTAATAGCATACTGTATAACTGTATGGGGTGGTTCTAACAAAACGCACATAATTGAAGTTGAAAGAATGATACTTAAAGTAGCTCTCTCTAAGCCACGCATATTTCCTACTGTAGACCTATATAGAGGGAAGCAAATGTTCTAGCAGTCAGAGAACTTTACATTTTGAACATCATTTTAAAAAAACACTCCAGGATTAAGGCCTCACTGATTGATATAGCTGACTCTAGAAGATCTTATGAAGTATGTAAATCTGTAATGGTCGAAACATTTTTTGCCCAAAAATTCTTTGATTTTAAAGCAGCCAGGCTTTACAATAAATTAAATAAATTACTCTCTATTTCAAATTTACTAAAATTCGCATGTAAGAGGAAATTAACTGACTGGCTTTTAAAACTGGACTATGAAGAGACAAAAAAATTATTAATTTAATACATTAATAATAAACAAGCAATTGTAGTAAAAAAAATAATCTACACACCATATATACACATACATACAAGACACACAGGCACAAACACACACACACACACACACACACATACCCATACACATGCGCCCACACGCACATATTCACAAGCATATATTATCTTTTTATTTCTATTAGCATAAGTATAACTTATTACTAGATAATATATTGTAAAAGCTTTAATGTTTCTCTTGTTTTCTATAAAATTAAACAAATAAATAGTTCCTTTCTTAAGAGGGGGAGCCAGGAGACCCTTAGCACAGGGCAACCTAGTTTGGGCTCCTGTATAATAGATAAAAATAGAATTAAAAAAAAATAATAAAATATTTCAATATTTAAGAGTTTTATTTTTCATATAGTTTCATACATATATTTCAAACTGTCATTCTTGTTAATATTATATTTTTTACTTATAATGTCTATAAATAACGTCCAATTTCCTCCGATGTCAAACCCAAAATTTTGATTTCAACCGAGAGGGTGCGTCACGCGTTGCGAGAGCTCGCAATACCTATTATCGCGCCCCTACGAAAAGATTCATTTAAAATGTTATTTTACACCCAGCCTCTATGTACTTCTTTTGTGACGATGCTATTATGTGAAAATGAAATTGTAATAAATTACAAAAAGCTTTTAGTAGGATTTTGAACTTTGTGCCTTTGGCAATGCAAAAAAAATGTTGTCTATAACAATTATGGCGGTTGATACGACGCCATTTTGTTCAATTTTAGGGTGCATTGCATGTGATTGTTATTGAGTCACATTATTAAGTTACATTAGAAGCTAACAATGAAAAAAAATGTTTTAGAATTATTATTAATTATTTAGAATTATAAACTCTCATAATGAAAATAACAATATTAGAACTTATTTATTCTATATGCTTTTTTTACAATACCTACTTGTAGTAATAAAATCAAATGCAGAGATGATAATTGTCAACTGAGTTCTTTCAATTTATTTTATTAGTATTTTTTTTTATTTTCAAGAATGGCGATATAGTTATGGATCCCTACCGTGGACATTATTTAACCAGTTATTTTCCCTCGAATTGGATCAAATCTAACGTTTCTTTTGACTATGCTCGATTATTTTGCCTTTTGGTCTTGATTACTTCTTTGATTCTAGTCCTCACTATTTCGATTTGTGTCTTCAAACTGATAAAAAAAAAAATTAAAATAAAAAGTTTGTAAAAAAGTGTAATGGAACGAAAATATAATATAAGTTCCTTTAAAAGCACATTTATTCATATTCATTTTAAAATAACACCAATTGAAATAAATTTAGTTAGCTTAATATTTATCATATTTCTCAAATAATAATAAAGACCGCATAGTATATGGCGAGCAAAGTAAATTATACGTTTTAGTTTTTTTGTTTCATAACTACTGAACATAAAAAATACCGGGAAAATATGAGCATTTTCACATTTCGGTAGTTACGCTCGTCCGTTCGGTGCCATAACGAAGTCAATTTGCGAGTCAGTAATGAAGTGCGGAATACGGACCAACTTCACTTCGTCCGGCAATTAATTCGCTCCATTTTTATCATTACGAATATTGTATCAGAATATATCTAATTAAATTGGATTGTTAATTATTCTTTCGACTGTTAGAAATGATGGAGATATACTTAAAGATTATACTTTTAATTAGTCATAGATCTTCGTTTTTTGTAGGTAACCGATTTCTCCAAAACTGATATTTTTTTTAATTTTATGATTTTTTTAATGAATTTTAAATTATCACCAGTGAAATAATGTATTTCTAGATAACGAGAATTGAGAACTTATTAAATTACAATGAAATTTCGTTATCCATTGTAAATATAGCTATAAAAAATGTAGAGTTAGACTTAGAGAGAAATAAAAAATATACCTACTTAAATTATTAAAAAGTCTCAGCCTTCAATAATTTAATATTTTTGAAACGAAAAAAGTATCAAATGTCAACTTGCAACAACGTTATAATCGACTTATTTTTTTATTTTTTTACATGTAACAACAGCGTTACAGAAATAGTTATGTACAGTTATTACTCATTATTAAAGTAAGGCCACATAGGATTACAATTTTATAATACGAAGCTTGAGAAAAAATAAAAGTAAAGACAATATTTACAATAAAAAAAAAAACATTCTTAATATTAATGCGAGAAAATCGTATGTATACCAAATATCCTTAGAATCCATTCAACTGTGATTGGGTAACAAAAATCTCAATGTATAATTATATTTTTTTTTAATTTATAATATTAGTAAGATCATTTAAAAATGAACAAAATACAATATTTTCATGAACAATAAATATATTAAACTTAATCTTTAAAAATGAAAATCTCGTCAAAATTCGTAATAAACCAACATCTCGTGACAATATGAAGCAGATGCACGATGACGGGCAGGTGCCCGTCTCAAGAGTGGCTTCGTTAAGCTCAGAACTGCAGACAATTATACCGAGTCGAGTAGGCACCCAAGTGTCTCGGTGCGCTAAACTTATGCACTCCTTTTTACGTTGCTTTTACAGTAATTATGTGTTTTAAGCTTTATGAAATTGAATAGGCGTATTGTTGTAATTGAATACTAAAAGGAGTCTAACCACAACATGGTTCTGAATATTCGTGGTTAAGGTCTTGATAACATAATTGTAAAGATGCATAAGAAACGAATTTATGAAGGAAATTATTACGTGTAATATTTATATTTATTTAAATTTTAATTGCTATGATGTGCGTTATAAACTATTAAAAAATCCTTGAAAATTGAACATTTCAAATATTCCAAACCATATTCCATATTTCAATTCCAACTGACTTACTTTTACCGTCATTTTTTTGACAGTTAGATACAGAGTTTTTTTTTAGCCTTTTGCCGTACATTGCTGGACGAAAGCCTCCCCCATAGAACGCCAACCATCACGATCTTGGGCAGTCCGCATCCATCCCTTACCTGCAACTTTATTAAGGTAGTAAGACTAATTTATAGGTACCTACCCACATTTTTTTTTCGCCATGACCATGTAGTAGTAGTATCTTCCTACCTATATTCTACCAACAATTAGTAATGTACCTACAACGTAACCCGTCGGTTTTAAGATTGTTTAAAGGAAAAAAGTGGTAGTACCTAGTCTACTAAATAGAACAAACCAAAATTACATGTAACCTAAGTATATATAATATATATTATTTGCAAATCGGCCACCTGGTGGTAAATTGTTATTACGATAGAGTCTATGGTGCTGATATCTATGGCATAGACATCAGCATTTTGAGAAATATTAATCATTCCTTACGTCGCTAATGCGTCACCAATCTTGGGAATAAAGTTGTTACTTATCCCACTGGGCTTAAAACTTAATTTAAGTTCTTCATATTTATAGTACTTATACTGTTATTGCTTATGAAAATGTGCTTTTCGCGTTATCTGCAATTCAAATAGAATTAAATTAAAACGTAATTATACAAATGCTACTTGATGCCTTAAGCATTAACTGTTAAAGGATAGGTTTGACACGACTGTGCCTGTTTTGAATTTTAATCTAATATTATTGAATGGTCAGTTACTCAGTTTTATAATTAAACTTAAGTGATATATATTAGAGATACCAAATAAATAAAAAGAGATGTCTATATTAGGCTCGCTGTAATCATCTCTTTCTTATTGAATATGATGTCAGATATTCCGAATGGTCAATAGTATGACGTTACCGCCTGGACAATATTCCATTGTCTGTGGTCACGTACGTCTTTTATTATCAGTATTCTTTTTAGTCTCCATTCAGGGGACGCTGTCAAAGCAAACGGATGCTGTGTGTTTTTACAACTGGACCATTTGATTGCGTCGAGATGACGCATTGAATATTTAATTGGGGTACTCGGGAAAAATTGTTTGTTAAGAGACTATTGTATAATATTTTACTATTAACATGACTCGATATTTTTAAAAGACTACACGATAAGATAATATTTATTTTGGAGTAATATTTATAACGATTTATTTTACTTTTGCATAATTATATTACCGAAAAAATATAGTTATCATTTAAAATAAATTCAAATAAAAAAATGTTGAATACAATAATTCGAAGTTCCATTGAATTTTTTATCGATTTCTTGAAGTAGCCTTAGGTACTAATACAAGGAGCTTAGCGGCTGTTTAGTTAAACACTGATTTCGCTCTTTCTGTCATTATTGATTTGACATACGAAAGAAGAAGACACAGCATTGTTTAACTAATCGCCCGCTAAACAACGTTCATAAGTAAGGCCTGAATGTGTTTATGTTTAGATCTAAATTGAATGCTAATGATTCCCAATCCGCGGTCCGCTACCATTACTATTCTGTAACTTTATAATTGATATGGCTTAAAGTTTAATATTCGTTTTTCAATTGTGTTATCCGTACAAATAAATTTCACAATTAAATAATGAACACTTAGTTTGTATTCGTTGAAACAAAACAGTTGATAGATGTTTATATAACAATAGAATGAAGAAATATTTTATTCAAGCTTATAGAATTACTAATCTGTTGTTTCTACGTGAGAAACTAAGGAAGTTGTTTTTATAATTTAGGTACTTATAGCAGATTCCAATGTCGGAAGGAGTGAAAATAAAAAAGTAGCTTTTAATATGAAAAAAAGCCTATCGCATGTCGGCGAAGTTGTTCGGAACTTGGGAAGTATAATAAAATTAAATTAGATATAAATAGTTAAGTGGAATAGTATTGTTTTATTAATAAAAATATGCCTTTTCTAATCATGAACTGTATGTAGCGCATATGTAATATAGTAACGCTATGTGTTAGGAAATCACTCGTTATATGTAAATCTTAGACTTGTTTATATTTACTCGTCCTGAAAATAAAATATAATACATATACATGCATACATATGTAAGAAAGATAACCTGGACTTTGATTTGAACTAATATAATATTGATTATGTTTAGTATAATATTTATTAACGACAATAGCCTTATTCACGTGGGTGTATGTAGGTAATACCGGGGCGGGGTCGCTACCAGCCAATCCTGCAACTGACACCACATTTCTTCTCAAAATAATACAATCTAAAATACACTCTAATAATGTACAACAAAGTTGAAAATCCCTCTACAGTTTAAACGACCTTTGTAACCGATACCCCTAGTTCTTCCATCATAATACAGAGGAAAATAAACTCTTTATTTCAAGAGTTAAGACATATATTTGTTGTGATAGGATCTGTAATTGATACGATTGGACTCAATTGCTGTTAGTATTAGATGGTATATGTATGTTTTATGTGCTGTGACATAGATCCTGTGTCTAGTTATATACTAAAGTAAAAATACACTTATGTCATCATTTTTATTTGACAGTTTTTTTATTAATGATTTTTTTTTTCGACTCAGATAAATAATATGTTCTTTTTTTTTAAATATAGTAAAGGTAAAATTTAAACGTAAAGCGCGTTGAAGGTAAAATTTATTAATTTTATGTATTATTTAAACAAATATCATTTAATACGTACATTAATAAGCAAAAATCATGTAACCTTAGTTTTTTTGAATTATTTTATACATTGTATTATAGTTATATACATATATTCATGTTATAATTACTACCTACATAAAAACATATATATTTATAGAAAAACATTTCTTGTGAACAATATTTTGAAGTAACGTAACAATCGCGAACATTTTTCATCAACCTTAAACAAATCAACAAAAAAACGTAGAAAGGACATGGCGCACCTGACGCCGGAAGTCATTAGTAAATAGATGGACACACAACGGTCGATAACGCCCACTCTCCCTTAAATTACTTGCAACAATATCACATCGAAAACTGGGGAAAAAATTCCAACCCTTATCCTATCAGCGTAGAGTCCAAAATACACCAATAATAATAATCATCATGAATGGATAAAATTGCTGGTTAGTATTAAAAAAGGACTGACGACACCCCTATTGAACTGTATCTATTGTTACGATCTCCCCGAGATGGCTTTTGAGTATTCAAAATGTCTACGATAAGGATTTTTTTGTCGTCTAATATTTGGCTTAGACTAAGTAATTTCCGGTAAAGGTTATACGTTTTCCTAAATATTTTAATCTTACTTTTGAGTCGGTTGGTATTATTATGCGACAAAAATCTTTATATCATATAATAGATATTGATAAAGTACCGTGGTCTGCAATATTCGAGACATTATTTATGAGCAAAGGAAAAACTCAATTTGGCTAATAATTTTCCAAGATTATTGATAATTAAATAAAAAAATAATTACTGTAATGTGAAGGCAAATAAATGATTGATTATACATTTTAATTTCTAGTACCTATTTTTTAATTAATATATTTTATTAAAATATTTTATTTTTTTACGTTTGTTTTCAATGAAATTAAATTAATTAGTCAATTAATTTAATTAATATCCTGGGTCAGAGCTTGTACTATGAAAACCAGACAACTGATATACTACATATACTAATTTTCTTTTCTGAATACATACTTACAGAGATAATCACACCCAGACTCAGGACAAACAGTCATGCACACAAATGTCTGTCCTGGGTGGGAATCGAACCCACAACCTTCGGCGTGAAAGGCAAGTATCTACCAACCACGCCATCCGGCCCGTCAAAATTATTTTAATGGAAGAGTAGAATGTGAGAGTGACTTCTAACTCTTAAAAGAATGCTTCTGTCTTGTCTTGTCAAATAATTTTAAGTTACTGAAATAATCTATTTTCATTTTAATGATTTTTTTTAACTTTTGAATGATGTAACAATGTCACAGACGTTCTTGAATAAATTTATTATTCCATCAAAACACCATATTATATCGGAGAACGCCGTAAGCCTTTTAATTCGAGTAGACATTAACAATAGACGTGACAGTTAACCCTTTGTATGCAGTGTGCCTCTTAGGCCCGCGTCAAATTTTCGCGGGGGCTTCAACCCGTTCCCGCTTATTAACTTACCAAAACCAACAATCGTGATTAAATCGCGCGTGAACTAATAAAATAATAAGACTCGTTCGCTGTCTAGCTTTATTTTGGATTTGGGTTACATAACGTCTTCGATAAGTGCTGAATTGGTAATGCAAAAAGTATTATTAGTTAAAATGTTACATTACACAACATTTAAAAAAATATATATCCCATAATTTTTTTATAGCAAACCTTATGAGTGGATAATTGATTTAAAAATATACCTATTATGTAATCTTATATTAAAAATATGCACTAAATATGTATATTAATATGAATCATATAGTTTTTACCTAAATACCAACTGGCTTCACATTCAACCCTAACTCTTGAGCTGTCACCACAGGAGTACTAGTATACGTAGGAGTAATGATGAGTACAATATCATTTAATATACTTTTAAATTTCTAACTATTAACTCAAATTCAAATTATTCTTAAACTCTACAAGGTATATTTTCCTGAATAGTGCTAATTTATTTCTTTTCAAATACATTCGGGGTGTTTTATTTTATTTTAAGTATTTATGTCATGTATAATTAAAAATTATAAAAATTAAGTGTCATATAAAATGATAAAAACAGTTTTTTTTTAATAAAATAGTGTAGATCTACATTGAATTAAAACCTAGCCAGCAGATATCCATGTAAGCCTCTCTCAAATATCAGGAGCACGGGGAGGGGGGCATAAATTTCATTACAATTAGCTGTCGCAGTATATGAATAATTCAACGACGGGGCCGCAGCGACCCGCGCAAACATCGAAGGGTTCACCAGATGACCAGTTTTGGGGCCTGTTTGCTAGAATTACTCCACCGGTAATTTGGACCGTTCATTAGCATTGACGAGTTTAGATTTGCGCAAGCAAATATAATTAATTCGCTAAATCGTTACTGTTAAGCGAACGTTTTGTGTTCAATTATAATGTTAATGTTACAGCGCTGGTTTAGGCTCATTTTGTATTTCTATTCGCGTTATCTATCATTTAGGTAATTAGTTTCAATGCTACGTATGCTGTACTCTTATTAAGGTCAAATGTTACAATTTATTTAATACCAGAAACATGCTCGTATTATATTTTTTATGTATCTAAAAGGAAATAATAATAAATGAATAAAAATGTTCTTTAATTCCGTGCACACTAATGTAAAGCTTATGATGTATATTGTTATGGCTTATTTTTTCCTGATTTTTTTCTTTAAATTATATCATTTGTCTTAACATTATTTATCTGCGTTATTGTTTCCAAAAAGAAAGCATGAATAGATAAGCTTTATAAATAATTATAGTTTTTTATATACGAAGAGAATACGTTTTATAATTATTATTAAAGACTTTATAAATATCTGCATTGATTTGTATTATTTAAATATAAATTAGACTAAAGAATATTATTTAATTTTACATAAAAATGTAATTGTATTTCTGCTTAACGTGCTTTTCATTGGAGGACGACAACAAAGCTGAAATAAACACTCCGGTCATTACCGATGCAAGCTATTTTCTATGAACAAATACGAAAATCAACTTACATATCTATCGTGTAATATCAGAAAGCGATAAGCTATATGGACGTCAATAATTATTATATTTAAAAAAAACATATCACATACCTACATTTTTTTTTTATTTTAACGTAGTAGGCGGTCTGGCAAATGGGCCAAACGATATTAAGTGGTCCATAGACACGTAATGTAAGAAATATTAACCATCCCTTACATCGCCAGTGATCTACCAATCTTGGGAACTAATATGTTTAGTTTTGCCTTTTTTTTGCCCTTTTGCCTTTAGTTACACTGGCGCACCCATTAAAACCAGCACACAACAATACTAAGTATTGCCAACTGACGGTTATAAAGCCCTATATCCACAAAGCCTCCACATCTAAATAGCAAAACATGTTTTACGATTGGGCTAAGCATTGATTGTTAAACTTGTTACTTAAATAAAAGCTTTATTGATGTAACTACATAAAAACTCTTCTCAGTTTATTTTTAGTAATTACAACTCAATATTCGGTAACCACATTCCGAATGTTTATATTTACGTTAGTGACGTGTCGACAACGCGTTCAGTTCATTTCAAATGACAGTGACTTTAGACATGCGATCACCTCCCGACCTCGCTGATTAAGTTTCAGCTGATGTGTGTCACAAATGAGGCGTTGCAGCGGTTGTTAAAATAATCTTAATTAATGCAAATAACAAAACGTCAAAAACAAATAAATTATTCAATAAGACAGAGCCACAAGTGAACATTGTTGAATGTTGTCAATTCTTGAAGACAGTTTGTTGTTGCTGTCTGTGTTTCCCTTGTAAGTGGGTGATAGTTTACAATATTGATCATTAAAAATGATATATTGATAAGAAAATATTATAATATTAGATATATATGATTCGGATAAGTTTAGAAGTTTGTTGGTTCTACAATACGTATGTATTATTAGTATAAAAAAATTACCGTTTTAAAAAGTAGAAAGGCCGATTTTTATTTTATTATAATAACGATTAAAAGATTATATTAAGGAATTTGTAAGTACAGAAAGAATAATAATAATAAAGATGAGGCGATATTGATATTAATAGAATAAAGATTTTTGAATAAATTTCGTAACCGCTTCATTTTGAAACTTACGAGTCTATATTTCAGTACGCCATGCTCTGACAAGTGCCAACTGGCGGCGGCGCCGGCACATCCGCTTTTATCTGTAACATAATGCCGATTTACACTTACCTATCAAGAAAATCAATGCAGCTCCTTAAATAGATACGGTTTTAATATACGTATGGATAACGCATTTTCAAGTTTTAATTTTTACAACAAAACAAAATAAAATTACTCAAACTGAACAAACAATTTTAAACACCAAACTTATATTCAAGATAAATCATTGCATTAAGATAAATATAATATTATGATTAGTCATTACTAAGTATCAAATGATAAAAGGATATTTTTTATAGAAGATAAAAATTGAAACAAAAACGATAGGTTATAAAATAGGCCTAATTTATTAGATATTTTATGTACAGTTAGCTTTCTCTATTTACAATAAAAACATTCACCCCCAGTCAATGATATTTGCGAGTGAATAACTAAATATTTTTCTCCATTACAAGTTGAGCCTAAACTAACACAGATACACTTCCTCTATACCACAAAAACGAAGCAAAAACTTCTAAAGTATAGCGTTACGGTATCCATTTAAATGTTTTCATAATTCAAAGTTCTCATGCGCCGGCGCCAATTTTTTTTAAAATGATTTTGGAGTATTTATTTCATGATTTTTTTTATGAATAAATTATATTTAAGGATTTCTTTGTTCATTTATAATTATTTTTAATACACAAAATCGACTTTGGCAAGGATTTGTGAAACTACATGGGTAGGTGACATCCATTAATCTGTTTGTACTCTACAGCCAGATACCAATAATTCTATTGCTTTGGTTTAGTTTCAAGAGCGAGTCAGTCAATATTATAAAGGAACTAGGGACAAAGATCCCTTAATTGGCAACTCATACAAAGTAGTGACGTTTTATATTTTTTACAGTTCCAATTTCTTTTGACAGAGTTGGTTAACCGTCAGCTGGCCCATTAGCTCGTCAGTATTCCCTATTATGGTTTTCAAAAACATAACAATTAGTTGAATACAAACTATGTTTAATACATTCAGAACCAGCGTGAGTTAAATTATTAAACTTCATTAGAATTATAGTAATTAAGTTAAAGTCGACAAATGTCTCGCTGTTGGGCAAGTGTCTATCCTGTTAAGGAGAAATATATGGAGCGTATAGTTCTCATTAATCGGAGCATTATAATTTTTATTAATTATTCATACTGCAGTGCTGTAGGTAACTTCAGACTAGCATGTGTTTCTTTATAACTGAATACGAGATTAATAAGTTTAAGGACTTTAGCAAAAACTTTTGTGTAGGACTAAATGTTTGTTCTGAAATGGTTCAGTGGTCGCCGGTTCAAACCCAGGTATTTTCCACTAGATTTACATATGTTTGATTTGTTTTTTAGTCACGTGTTTGTCGGTGACGGGAGGCATCGTGAAGAAACCTACATTCACCAATAGGAGGGAAGGCCCAGCAGTGGGACATTTACTGCACTGCACCACCACCTGTCACCACCGCCCATAGACATTGGCTATACAAGAAGTATTAACCATTCTTTACATCGCCAATGCGCCACCAACCTTGGAAACGAAGATATTACGTCCTTTTTGCCTGTAGTTACATTGGCTCACTCGTCCTTCAAAGCGGAAAGCAACAATATTATGTATTGCTCTTTGACGTAGTATATATGATGAGTTGGCGGTACCTACTCAGACGGGCTTGCACAAAACCCTACCACCAAGGATAGAACATGAATGATATGTGGATCGAATTGATAATATATTTAATTTCAAGAGTGATTTTCTTGCCAGTTCTTATCAGTAGAATCTTTAAAACATTTCGAAGTAGTGTTAGCTTTACATAGAATTTAATCTTGTTAAAAGTTTCCTTGTACGTTGATTTTAGTTTAATGAATTTATTTAAAAATAATCTTTATCCAAAAAAATTGTAAGGTATTTATTTATAACGGTTAAAAACTCTACTCTCCCCCCGATAGAGTCATCATGACGTCGTCAAGTTTGCATTCGCAAAAAAACTTAATCTGTATTTAATTAAAAGGAAGTGATGGAATGAAGTCATATCGTATAATTACATATTTGACGGGGAGGTTAATGACTGCGCGATACGCACCTGCCACTGAAAAGTCCAATTTAAAGCAATTCGTGTTTATTACAATAACAAACAAATGTATCTATGTATCTACATATATATCATTATGATAAAAGGCAGAAAATAAAAATGTTATTTATTTATTTTGCTAACACCAACAAGTAGAAAAATTAATAACTATACTAATATTATAAATGTGAAAGTAGCTCTGTCTGTGTGTCACGCTTTCACGGCTAAACCACTAAACGAAATTTTATGTAATTTGGTATGAAGCATGATTGAATTCTAAGGAAGGACATAGGCTACTATTATAAGCCTAACACCTACCCCAGCCTCCACAAAAGCGAGCGAAGCTGCGGGCGAAAACTAGTATACAATAAATAAAAAATCAATATCAGTATTTAGTCTTATTGCCTGTACCGGTGACAGGAAGGCTTTTTCGGTCAGAGGATCGGAATTACGATTCAAAGGGGAAATGCTGCTAGCATTCTTGCCACCATGCCACGCGGTTACGTTTTGTGCAGTAGCTATTTTTAATTTTTATTTGTATATATTTAAGGTTTTAATGTAAATAATTCCGTAATACCTAATAAATATCATAAAATATATTTAGTAGTAATTGGTTGGTAGGTGTTCTAAAAATTCGCCAACATCGTAAAAAAGTAGTGACGTATTATAATTAACAATAACATTAAAATAATATGATAAGATTTTTAAATACACTTTTGTATAATATAATAGATTAAAAACAAGTCAAATAAATTAAATTAAAATCGATTTTAAAATTTCGTTTTATGGTTTCGTGTCTCGGGTGCGCGGGAACGTTATTTATGTTTATATTAATTGTTGACATGTATAAATAACCGGCTTGAATAAAATGACCATATATCTACATATTGTATGTTTTTATTAATACTCTAATAAGACTATGTCCGTAGGGGTTCTTTTATACCAATTTATATTGGTATGCAATGTCGTCAATTACGTATTACAATAACAATTTTTTCCACTCACACGAGATACATTTTAAAAGTTATTATTTTCGTAAATTAGTAGTCGTACCTCTTCATTATAAAAGTTTCCATTAATGATAAAAATAAAACCTAAAACTAGATTAGATTATACAGAATAATTACTTCCAGACCGATTTCGGCCACGGCGGCCTCATAATCCTGATCGTATCTGAAAGAGTTCAGGCGCAGGACCAACGGCTTTACGTGCTTTCCGAGGCATGGGAGTATTATACAGAATATCGTGTAATCTAATGTGAAAGCCAGTCTAACTACAGGTACAAGGGGCATAGCATCTTACTTCCAAAGGTTGATGAGTCGCCGACAGCGCCGATGTCGATAAGCAACAGTGACCGCTTACCACTGGCCAATTTGACAGGCCGTCTATTTTTTTAAATAAAAAAAAACATGTAGCTTCAAAATCAAAATTTCGCGATAAAAATTTTAATTGCCTTTAATCCGCTATTAGCGCACATCGAACGATTTAAGCGACACTAATTACATAATTTTTGTACTAATTATCTATATAAACCTAAACACTATTTCATGAACATGTTAATTTATGGTCGCACGTGTCTCCAACTGTCTTTTTGATATATTTTTTATTACGAACGTAACAAACAGATAGGCATCATGCAGAAAGATGCAATAATAATTTAATTGTATTTAATTAAAACACAGGTAATGTGGAAGAGGGCAACTACATAGCTTATATTCGGTTCTTTCCGATCTTACATTCCGAACCGGTTGTTTTAGAGCGTGTTATTAGAGCATACTTGAATAAATTATTATTATTGATTACATAATTTAATTATAAACTTAACAACGTCACATTTATAATAACTGTATATGGATAACGGATGCATACAATCGTTAAAATTCATAATAATGAACACATATGGCTTCATTATGCCACCCAAGTGTTTTATATATACATATATTATGTGTTTGTAAATGTCACATTTCATATTAAAGTTTAACGTATCATAAAAAAAAGACAAAAACTTTAGAACATATTTAAAGTTCTTTGGGAGTAACGTTTGAGCTCGTAACGTTTGAGTGAAACGGTTCTATCATTTTGCGACCACTTCTAGTGTGATAATTAACTTGTAGAAGATGTCCATCGATATCCAGTACCTCTAGCTGTCAATAGCACTTACAACACTCGATAATAAGAGGTCACCAACGATGGCCGTCAGGTTACGGCGCTTTGGCTCCCAAGCGGTGCGTTGGACACGTTTTATTTCCCTTTTGTCATGATCCGATTAAAGGCATCCAGACCAGCCTATCAATCCAGATTCCCACGAAGACCAATAACATCCCGACAACAACAAATCAACAACAAGTAGTCTTCTCGGATCTTGGAAGAGTCCAGTTCAACTGACGTTATTAATAATCCTAAAATTCATATTACTTGACACATGATTATATAAATGATAAAAAGCGTGAAGTTAGTATTTAATGTTTTCCATAATTGTATATATTTAATTGTATATGCATTAATTTAATTGTATATGCATTAATTTAATTGTATTTGATTGGGTCTGTAATTAAAAGGATGAAAAAGGGAGGAAACGACTGAGTTTTTGCCGGTTCTTTTCGGTAGAATCTATATTCCGAACTGGTGGTAGATATACTTTTAATAAAAAGTAATACGACAATTCAAAAGCCCTTATAAGTCTACTTGAATAAATAATTATTTGATTTGATAACACAAATTGCATTATTTTTATAAAATGGCTCTTTCAATTGTAATTTGTATATGTCAAATTTTCATTTGAAACTTTTGTGATTTTGTAATTAACGGTCAAGTGGTGACCAAAATTTCACGTTTCTCATAGTTTTCCACGAACCACATATAAAGAACTACTAGTATATAAGTTATCACTCCCGATTCATTCAATATACATATATGAGCTAAGACAAATTTTATCGTCAATTGACTGTACGGTCATTCACTCATCTAAACGTTACCTAATCTTTGAACAATGGAATATCATAACATTTCCTCTATATTATATTCCTTGTGTATAATTCTTGTACATAAATCGGTTATTAATAACTCGGCTCACACTTATATGGACTGGTAGTGGGAAGTTCATGTTTGATTGTAGCGAATGTAATGGTCAGTTTGCACGAACGATAATAGATAATGAGCGTAACCCTGATATTGTTAGTAATTATAAATTTATGAGCTTAAAATTTATGATGTGTAATAGATTATTGATTATGTATTTTTTTTTATTTACTGCAGGAAGAAAGCTAAGATGTCTGAGTGGATAGATCATTGGATATTAACCGGAAGCTCCAAATCCGGGCACCACTGAGGTATCGTGTGCTCATTTCTTGCTTATAATTGGTCTCGTATTCGGCGGTGAAGAATAACGCGTGTATCCAACCCGAATTTAGTAACTTAGTAAAAACCTTCTCTTTAAGGAGAGTGGTGCCTGTGCTCAGCATCGGTACATTTAGGGGGACCTTTTGAGGATTGCAACATTGCCAAGTTTCAAATTATGAGCTTTTTTATTAGCCAGATTCTGGATTAGTATCCAAATGTGAATGTGTGTAATATTAATGCTATGTAAATCTTAATAATCATTTTTCAACCTGAGGATCGGAATTGCGATTCACCAGGAAAATGCTGGTAGTATTCAGCGTACCACGAGGTCACGATTGGTACAGTAATAGTTATATACAATATTATATTAATTATAGCTTCAATCATGTTTGGTTATTGTTAAGAGTAATTAAATAGACAATTAAGAAAATTAAAATATTTAATTCTTTATTTTCATTATCATCAATTATCACAATAAAGTAAAAAGTTTTATATCATAATCAAGTTACAGACGTCAAGTCTAAATATTGGTTACGAAGGGTCAAAACTATCACTATGTATAAACGGTTTTTGTCCACATTTTTGTTTTGTTTTCTTCAATGTTGAGTAGTTTTGTTTGCGAGGACTGTTTGTTCGAAGGCGCCTCCGCCGGGAAACGAATATTGTTTTAAAATCGATCCCGTAACTCGAGCTGGTTCATATTTACTCAGTTTTAAAGACACGTTGACATGTTTCCATGTCAGGGTTGGCAATTAAAGACATTGTTCCGTAGTTCATTTTTGTATACGATCAATTTTTATTTATCTATTCTTTAGTGCTATCCCTTCGCTAATATTTGAAAGAGCATTTTCGAGCAATTCTATGATCGACCGATCTGATTGAAATTAGTTCAATCAAACTCGTATTGGATTCAATTGTAATGAATTTATGCTGTCACTCATGACATAGGTGAAATAGTAAAGTAGCTGGAACTGCTTTGGGTTGTTATATGGTCAAAATTCATTTCGTCATCACAATGGGTAACATCAAACCAAAAACCTACATTTATATGATGAAGTTCTGCCAAATGTGTACCTATAAACCCACCTTGGAGCAGCTTGATCTCATTTTTTTTTTTTATAGAATAGGAAGGTGGACGAGCATATGGGCCACCTGATGGTAAGTGGTCACCAAACGCCCTTAGACATTGGCATTGTAAGAAATATCTACCATCGCTTATAGCCAATGCGCCACCAACCTTGGGAACTAAGATTTTATGTCCCTTGTGCCTGTAATTACACTGGCTCACTCACCCTTCAAACCGGAACACAACAATATCAAGTATTGCTGTTTTGCGGTAGAATATCTGATGAGTGGGTGGTACCTACCCAGACGAGCTTGCACAAAGCCCTACCACCAGTAAATAAGCTCCAAACCTCTTCAAGAGGAGCGGAGGGCTTTGGTCAGCACTGAGAGATGCGTGCATGTACTTTTTTTTATTGTGGAAATAAAGGGAAAGATCACATGCTTAAAAATTATATATCTGTGATTTAATAATGGGTAATAATGGTATACGGTCAATCATTTTAAAAAACATCTCAGTATAATTTGACACTTAAAAGACGTGTTATTTTTTTTTAATTTTGAGGAGACATGTATATGTCGTTCATACCTTTTGTTTGTTTCTTCTATTTTGACAACCCTAACCAATAATAAAGGAACGCGATATGAGTAGTTGTTTAAAAACATCTCGAGTACAAACACTCAGACATCGTCATCTCCACATGTCTGTTTTCAATTTCGCTTCGATTTAAAAAAAAAGAATTTTCTAGATAATTTCCATTGCTTTTTCTCCAGAGAAAAGTAAAAAAAATATCCATTAGTGTGTACAATACACACTGCGAGACTTTTGATTATTCCAAAAACGTATATGACAATTTTTTTATGCGTGTAGGGCCAATCTTGTAAGGTCACCTGATGGAAAATGACAACCACCGCCCATGGACATCTGAAACACTGGAGGGCTTGCAAAAAGAGCTTTTAAAAATGTGCAATATTTGTTAATCTTGGTGTGTTAAAAAATACACTTGGAACGGCTTGATTAGACAAAGTTACAAATCAAGGTCCCTGCAGCGTCCTCCTAAAATATAAAAATAATAACAAAGTGTATTGTTTTATTTGTTATTATTACGAAGCAAAGTTCTTAAGGAGATTCAATCATAGTAATGTCATTACGTAGGAATGTGTACAATATTATATTAAAGCAGGGGTAATCGAGATGGCTCAGTGGTTAAAACGCGTAAATCATAATGGATGATTGTGTGTTCAAATCCAGGAAAGTACCTCTAAATTTTATTTGGTTTCATAATTGTACTAAAAATAGCGGTCTCTGTTCAAGATAGATGTCCTTATATATAAACTTAAAAAGTATAATCTAATCAAAATACATATTTTGAGCCGCTTCCGAGATACGCGAAATATGTATGCATATTTTTACAATAATTGCTCATTTAATATAATAACATAAGAATATCATTAAAAACGTGAAGATGGATAACTATAGGCTATTATATCTCATCACTATTACGAGTATTACAACTTGCCTTCTAGTTGATCTGAAAAACTACGTTCGTGCTATTACGACAACAAAAACAGAAGTCGTCGGGAAACCAATCAAAAGGCGCCGCGGTCGAGATCAGAAACGCCGACTCGCGACAATTACTCCCCTGTACGCGAGGAAACTCATTTTCCAAAGACGCGAGGACTTATTACACTAATACAAACTTGAGAATACATTAAACTTAAATTATATGAACTTTATATTCATAATCATAAGGCTTACGATCGCGTGGCAGAAGTATATCAATCGATTAAAACAAATTGCAACTCCATACAGAAACAAATCTCAAAGTTCATTTGTAAATATTTGTTACACGGATCTATGTGTTTTATTGCATTGTGATAAGGTACGTTTTCGAATGAATGTTGATTTATGAGAGTAATTTTAAACTTGTAACATAATCCGCGCCGCGAATCGCACGTCAATCATCTTGCGATTGAGCACTGACAAAGGAAAAATCCCTTTTGGATCGCAAAATACCTCGCGACTGATCAAAGTGTTCGTTTGTCACCTTCTAGTAGCTCCCGTTGAGTTAATTTCTCTTTGATTGAAACTGAGTAGGTATATTTTATATAAAAATCTGCCTGTAAAGGACATTTTACTTTCAATAAAATAAAATATATTTTAAGTATTGTTAGTTAATCCTGCGATCACTAGATGGCGTTGGGTAGGTCAAGAATAGGTGTTTGGTAATCAGAATAATTTAACAAAATTCAGAGACTTTTTAAGTTAAAGAAACAAATATTTAAAATGAAATTTTGTATGAATCTTTATGACTGAAAGATAGAAATGACGGAATTATAGATAGTTTTATTTTAGATAGGTGATGGAACATTAAAAATGTATAAAAACAGTTTTTATACTAAGTAAGCAATTTTAAGCTTGGTGTAACAAAACTATTTGCTTTGAAAATATTTTATCATTATATATACCAATATCGAAGACATCGAAACCGAAATCATAAATAAATAGGTATGCGATAATTATATCATTAATTCTTGAATTGTATAAGTTTATAAATAAATAGGTTACTTCACTGCTCGCGAGGCGCAGCGGCAAGTGAGCCCCTGCGAGCTAATTGATAAAACACGCCGGATACACCAAGTGTCACCGCCCGCCGTTCTGAATGCGTCCCCAAATGAGCATATAATACCAGCGGTGATTGCTCAATAAAATACCAAAGAAAAAGGCTAAAATAATGGCTCTATTGTGCAAAGGAAACGGAGCAAGGAAATAGTATTGTATAGTCTCAAAGGCGACCGATTTCTATGACGGTATTTCTGCGAAAGATGATCTGCAAATTTCGAGGTGAAATTAGTAGGAAGGTTTCTCGCTTCTTTGCCCATTGATTTGAGGGTTATCGCGTTTCGAGGACCGTACGAAGGGAAAGTGAATGGATTGCTTTCTGTTCACAACTTTTGAGCATCTAGACATTGAAATGTCGGCTCGGAAGGGTTAAGGGTCTCCTTTATACGGGCTTATACGTCGTTAATATAACACTGTAACAGGCAACGTCCATTTAATATTTTTATAAGTAGCTAGCTAAACGTAATGGCTTTACCAGGGTAGATAAGAAGATAAATGTATTTTAGAAAGGATATGCATAAAATCCGTTCTTAGTTAGCGTCTACGTCGGGGAAGGAGTAATTCAAGTCAATCAGGCGGATAGTTTAGGAGATCTCGTGGTGAGTGCTATTTCACTTATATGTATGTGTAGATAACTGTCCTTTAAAATATTCTTCGTCGGCTTAAGTTTGAATCAAGCCGTAACCTAACCTAGGCTGTTAAAATCATGTAGTACTTATACTTTTATGATGTCTCATTATTTTAGTATCTAACTTGTAGAACGTTTCGTTTAAGTGTGATGCTAGAGTGCTATTCCTTAACGTTAACTGCGTCGTTAGAATAATAAATAGATAAAAGGTCGCTGATCCTGAGGTCCTGTGTCCAAACCGTGGTTTTAGCCAATAAAATGTTATTGGATTTTTCTACCGAATGTTTTAAGGAATATCTCGAAATCTGTAAGTTGGAAGTGTGAATCCTGCGCCTGATTTGCGACTCTTTTGGGTTGTGACGGATTGCCGTTCTATCGGACTATGATATCAAGGGTGTTAAAGTGCAATCTGTATTGTACGCTATTATATGCGTTGGCTAATCTCTCTTTAGATTGGCCGCCGTGGCCGAAATCAGGAGGATATCATCATATGCTACTCCGACTAGTATAATTTCTCCTACGTAGAAGGACAATCTTCGAGATTTGCCGTGTTGGCTTAAATTCAATTACGAGATATTGTCCAATATTGCAAAAATCAAATTTACATGTGTTATCATTTTATTATAAAAGAAAAAAACTTCTAGTATTGTATATTCTTTCTATTGATATCACATTTCGTTTTTATCTAGTTTATTAATTTATCCTATTACATTAATCTATGATAATTCGGAAGCAGTACATTGATACTACCCTACACGCGGGGTTGAATGACTTGCTAAGTATAGCGTCGGCGCACGTGGCCCGTCATCAGGCGCCTTTGTGTGACGTCGTCGTGGCTAAACGGGGCTTTAGATCGAGTTTAGCGAATAGCGAATATCATTAGCTAATCGCTTTCTATTATCGAGTAATTATACAAGAAATCTACTGCTACTAAATTAAAAACTATTTCACATACAGACGTAAAAAAAAACAAACAATATATGTATGATAATCTAAATGATGTGACCTAAGACAAAGGGCAGGACTTTATGCAGGTCGTGAATGAATGTCTAGATCAGTGGTACTTAACCGCGGCCCGCCGGACTTTTGTGGTTGGCCCAGCTGGAGTTACTTTATTTTCAACTATTTTAAATTTCAAAGGTTTTTATTTACACCTAAATAATTTTAATTAAACAACTGCTTGTGGCCCCGGACACTGCAGTGTTTGAAACGCCATGAAATGATTAAAAAAATTTTAAAATATACGCTATAAATCCGTTCATAGTTTAATTTAATTGGTAACAATCTCTAAGAAATCATTATCTAAATATTTTTGTTTGCGGCCCGCGACATCATGTCTGTGTTTGTGGCCCCTATAAAGAAAAGGTTGAGTATCGCTGTTCTAGACGGATTAAAATTATTTCAACGCAGAATAGCAATACTTGGCATGACTATGCTCCGGTTTGAATGGTGACTTGAGCCAGTATCACAGTCAAAAGTTATGTAACATCTTTGATGTGTCATGTGGGTTGGCGGCCCATTGACGATCTAAGAAGTCAACATACAATAAAATACTTAGTTATTATAAGTTAAGTTAGTTATTACCTATTCGTTATTTTTAATTAGTATGTTTTAGTATGTTTATAATTTAAGTGAAATTAGTCATTGGATCTCTTTTTACTAATTTGTTTAGATCAACTTACAATCTCGCTAGACTTTATTTATAGTAACTTTGCTAATAAATATTCTATACAAAATATAAATATAAAATTTCGATCGTTGCGAAATTCGCTAAGGTCCATTTATCGCGCGTCGTTCCCCGCCAGGCGCGGTATAATTGTCAAATTAGCGAGGTGCCGTGATCAAAGGATTCGGCGATTTGTTGCTTTTTGATAATGTGATAAGTTACGCGCACCATTACATTGGGGGAGTTCGAATGGGTAAAATGGGTAACGAGGAAGTGACGCGCTGGAAGAGAATTTTAAATTATTAAAATGTTTTAGGACAATATATTTATATTTTTAACAATTAAACTAAGTATACAGTCTTATATTGTACAAATACTTAAAAATGTACGTAACGTAAGGTACGGGTTTATATAAGAATCGAATAAATAAAAAATCTTGCACTACAGATGATAGAGCAAACTCGTATAGAGAGGGAGTTATTGTATCAATAAATACAAAATAAAATCTATTGGATGATAAAGTCTACAAAAATCTCAATTTTTTTCTCTTTTTTAAAAGAACAATCATTTCCAAGTTTACCGAAGATACTATGAAATTTCAGAAGGTGACGATAATAATTATAAAATATAAGGGATAAACGCATTAAAATAGCGTCTTAACGTCAATTTTCAGCATTTCGCGAATGAGATAAAAAAATAGTTCTTACAGCACTGCAAGTCGCAACTATGAGTAAATTGAAACAATTGTTCTATTTATTATTTAACATTTACTCAATAAGTTAATGTATACTTACTAATAAACAAATTATATAAAAGCTTGTAAAAAAGTCAGTAGTAATAGCGACAGTCATAGGATTGCTATGATATTCGGAACATAGCGAGCGACGCAACTGTGTTGCAACGTGCCCTTTAGTAGTTTGCGTTATGAATATTTTATTGCAATGTTCCAATAACTACAATATTAATATATAAAATATTTATAATTTTTTGCTAAGTATGTATAACTTCAGTTTAGTATTATACGCTTATGGAATTAATAATAATATTTATATTATACTAGCTACCCGTTCCGTCTTCGCGCGGGTAGAATAAGGGTGTATATAAAAAGTTTACGGACTCGTTGATCTAGTGGCTTCATGTAAGGCCGCAGACCTGGTCTTGGGTTCAATTTTTAGGTCGAGCCACTATAAAGTTATTGGGTTTTTCTGTCAAAAAATTCTCAGTGGCAGCCCGGAGTCTGGAAGTCCAATCGGATTATGAGAATTAGGGAATTGAGAGTGCACCTGTGTTTGCGCACACACTTGTGCACTATAATATCTCCTGCGCAGTTAGCTAATCTCTCTTGAAATTTGCCGCCGTAGACGCAATCGGTCTAGAGGACATTAAAACGTTTATATCGTAATACATAATATAAACTTTTGGTTTACGCTACGCATGCCAGTAAAACTCCCATTTGGCATGACGTTTTTGACATTTCATCAATCATTTTTATATTTCGAAAAATTTACACAATACTTTAATTAAATAAACATCTAAAAAAGGTTTAGACGTATATTTAATTAAAGTTTTGTGTAAATTTTTTGAATGAATCACAATGTTCATTAGTGAAAACTGTGAGAAAATTCATTCATTAATTTTTGAGTTTATCGCGGTCAGACAGACAGACGCAGCGGGAGGATTTTGTTTTATAATATATAGTGATTAAAATATTTACTCCTTAATATATTATGTCAGTTTTATAATACTGTACGTACACCTTTAAACAAGCATTGTATTTTCTAGTATTTCAAAATAAGGCTCGTTCAATGCATATTCTTCATAATCGTTTTAATTTTTTACCCGCGTTATGCCTCTTGACATCACACGTGCAGTATTTGATCGTGCCTGTTGTTAATTGTACTTTGGCGATATTTTTTTCCATAAAAAAAATGTTATTACACTCGTATACGTTTATATGTTTATAAAATGTACAATATTGGGAAAATGCATTGCATTTCTTCTATGACAGAATAAGATAGTACCTTCAGAACTAAAGACGACGAAAACTAAAAAAGAGTCTAAATCGTACTTTTGTTTCTTATTACTTTAATATCCTTTTTTAAGTTTATCAAACCTTATTTTTTGGATTTTAATTATATATTTATTTAATGTTATTTAAATACTTTTGTCTTGATAACGTCACTCGATAGTACACTTTTATTAAATTATAATAAACCTAAGTAAAAACAAGGCTTATTATGGCAAACCTAAAAACATAATGGAAATAGAAATAAAAAAAATTACATAAACTTTTAAATCTATAAAAAAATATAATCTGATCGAAATAAGTTTTCTGATATTTTTAAAGGAGATATCATTTTCCAAATTTAGTAAAAAAATTAAAGTAAAGTATAATGTAAATAAAGGCAATAAAAATGAATAATATATTTATTTCTACGCTAAAATTGCATCGTAAAAAGTAAACACATACCTCTAAGTTTGATGCGTTCCGTTCCGTTCACACGTCAGTAAGCAGTTCAAATAACAAGCCACAATAATTGATCCGTAACATATTAATGTTTATTTAATTAACGAAAAAACTCAACCGTTTCTCATCCATTCCGTACCAGTCTAACAATTAGGTAACGATCCGCTTAGTGGCACTGGGGTAAATAAATATAAAATAAACAGTGAAACGGAAGCTTCTTAAATTGTTTTCTAAACAGGCCGGTCGTTAGTATTTTGAGAAGTCAGCGGTGATGGGACAACAATGAGCCGATGGCTACCGACGCGCGACGATTATTTCTTTTTATTGAAGAATGGTTTTATTTATTTGAGGCGTATTTGGTCCCATTATGAATGTATTCAGCTCTGACAGGCCTTAACGGAGATGAGCAGCAAGTTTCGACGCGTATCAAGTTTAGTTAACGATAACAATTTGTATTTAGTGAAAGTTGGTTTGATGGTAATTTAATAATACAGGATAAAATCAAATATATTTTTAATTTTGATTATCGTTAAATTATTAAACGCATAAAAATAAATAATTAAATGTTAAGAATTTAGTGAGAAACAAGTTCTCTGAGGATTTGAACAGCGTTAGTCGGGGCCGTGTTGTATTTCATGTTTGACCAAAGATTATTGTTAATTGCTGATATTGATGATTTACTGGCTGATTTCAGCCACGGTGGTCACTCAAGAAAGATAAGCTAATTGCTCAGGAAATATTATAGTGCACAAGTATTAAAACAAGTGTAGGTACTCTATATTATCTCACTCAGAATTCGATGTGAATGCAAGTTGTTCACTACCGAAATTTCAGGCGCAGGTTGTTTACATTCTTAAAAACTCTACTGGCGAACTCTGGTCTTCTTCCTTGGAATACGCAACTTTACAAGCTACTAGACAACAGATACGCTTAAATAGTTAAAAATTAAATTGCTATAAATATTACAGTTCGACTAGCACCCAAGGTAACAGCCATTTTATATTATATTCACTTTTCAATCGCTGTACTTGTTTAGTCGTATCCCCACTCAGTTCAGGTGTTGGGCAAATATTGATCAAACGTCGGCGGCTAATTGTCTGCGGAAGGCGAGCCTTGTTGAACCGGCAAAATCACTCAATGGATTTACGACCTGTTTCGTTTAGATTGAAGGTTGATTGGTTGCTGCTCAATCTAAGGAGTTTGCATATTTGTAGTTTTAATACTGATTCAATTCTTATAATTATGAAAGGACTAGAAACACAGTTTTTTTTTCAATTAATAACAGTTTAGATTTGTTTTAGATTATCTTTGTTTACTCTTCTACTCATTCATTCTATTCCAATATTAAAAAAAATAATTAAACAATTAAAGGATTTGACTTCTCCAATATTTTAATTGAAACAAGAATTCTCTAAAATCAACATCCAAGAGAAGGCCTGTAACAATAAGTTTATATAATCAATGAATACTCATTTAATTAAATCCTTAAAAAAATCACGTAACATCGCCATAAGCACCTCTAAGAAGCAGAATTCGAGATATAATTTAAAATGTGCTCACACAGATTAGAAACATCGACCTTTGGTTAGGTCCCAAATTCTATTGAGGTCGTCGCATTTAATTTATTTTTCATTCTAGCTTTTATTATATAACTAATAAGTCAAATGATAATATATTGCAAAGAGGAATTAGTTTTCTCCTTTCCAATTCTTTTACTAAACCAGCTATGATTTTCCTAAGATGAGTTTATAATTATTAATTAATTTTAAATATTTCTTATAACTCAATACTGCTTTATCAGCTCAAGATATACAAAAAGAAAAAAGTAAAGATATGACCAATATCAATTAAAGATTATCTGCTTCGATAAGAAACTTGAAATCCCCAGTAGCTGACGGATTCACTGGAACTGTTCCAACCGGTTGTTTTTCGTTTTTTACAAACAAATAAATATTATACATATTTTTAATGGTGGTACCTCTTAGATTGCACTCTTACAGATAGATAAGAAATACAAGCCATTTATCACTTATTTTACCGCTAAATATCAATACATTTTATTGATTTGGAAGTGATTGAGTGAAATTATAATGGCAAGACCTGAAGATGGCTCAGTTGTTGGAAATCCTGAATCTTAACCGAAGATTGTCTGTTCAAACTCGGGCAAGCATCACTGGATATTCATGTGATTAATTTGTGTTTATTTATTTATTTTTTTTATTTTTTTTATTTTTTTATAGAATAGGAAGGTGGACGAGCATATGGGCCACCTGATGGTAAGTGGTCACCAAACGCCCTTAGACATTGGCATTGTAAGAAATGTCAACCATCGCTTATAGCCAATGCGTCACCAACCTTGGGAACTAAGATTTTATGTCCCTTGTGCCTGTAATTACACTGGCTCACTCACCCTTCAAACCGGAACACAACTATATCAAGTATTGCTGTTTTGCGGTAGAATATCTGATGGTGGGTGGTACCTACCCAGACGAGCTTGCACAAAGCCCTACCACCAGTAGGGCTTAGTAGGCACCAGTATATAATTCAACTTGTGTTTGTGGAAGGAAAAAAATGTAAGGATCAACATGTATGTGTTGAATAAAAATCCGTAACGTGTGCTAATTATAAAAAAAATCAATCCGAATTGGAGTAGAGGTGGTATAAGGTAACAACCTTCTCCGTGAACGGTAATAAGGTTTTAGCCGAGCAGTGGGACATTTTCAGAAATTAACTTTTAATTTACTTTTATGTACATAACGAAGTGTGTCTTGTCGTATCTTTAGACGTTACCTCTTAATCTAAGGCACAATTGTACGTCTCTCTTTTTGTTAATATATTACGTTTTAAAAAAATATTTTTTAATTTATTATTTATCATCAATCACGTTTTTAAGAATATTTAATAAATAAAAATTGTTTACAAAGGACAACGATTGAGTTACAAAAGATTTCTTGCAGCCACCTAAGACTCAAGTTAAATCATAAAATTATTGAATTATAAGAATAAGAAAAAATAAATTAATATATGTCAGAAAATATACTATATATAAAAATATGTTAAAAGTATTTACTTTAATTTAATCACTTATGTATTTGTCGTTGATGTATCTTTTAATAAATAAAAAAAAGATAATCTAAACCAATGTTATAAATGCGAAAGTAACTCGACGCTTTCGCAGCTACCAGAACCTCTTTTATATAAATTCGTATGAAGCAAGCCTGAACCCCAAGGCATGATATAGGCTGCATAGTTTTTAATACCTACCATCTGCTGCCTAACCTAACCTACAACACAGGGCTGAAACCGCGGGCGAAAACTTGTAAATTATAAGTATATTAAACCGTGACAGGCTGACCATAAAAAGGTACCAATAATTTAAAATTTTCATTGAAAATATAAACGTTTCTATTATATTGTCAGTTGCCTTGCTAGCTATAATCCAGTAATAAAGATTGACGCGACAGTGCTCCTCGTCCGCCAATAGCTGAGCATCCTCATTCCGGGACAGGATACCGGCAATCTGCAACCGCCCATCGGATCACTAATGGCTCTATAAATAGGCGTGTAGACATTACTGGTAATATGTAGATGGTGGGAAAAACAAGTTTTTTTTTATTTGTTATTGTTATAAGAACTTTTTGGTAACTCGGGCACGCTGGAACCGTATATATCTAATATCAAAAACTAGTTAAATAATTTTTAATTTAAGCTGTACGGTAGATGTATATAGATAAATCTGCAAGATATTGTTCTCTATGTAATAAATGATACTAAATTCAATTAAATAATATTTTTTAAATCTATATTATAAATTATAGTATTCATTAGTTAATGAATCTTGATATGAAAGACTGATCATGAGAATATTTACTTATTTTACTTTAAAAGCTTTCATTTAATTTAACTTTGGTTGATTGGTTTTTATTTAATCTGTATCTATTCGAGCGCGCAGTTCGAATTCATAATAGAAAAAGGTGTTGCTATAAAGAAAAACACGACATATATGAATTAATTTTATTTTAAAACAACGAAAAGATAACATCCGCATTGTGTGAAACCTTATTATAAATTAACTATATTTGTTATTATACTGTTATAAAATAGTTTTATAAGCTTTTATTTAACTTAAAAAATGTGTTAAGTGTTCAGTATGTGAGTTCAAATCGTGCAAATTTTTATCAATTTCAACCAAATCGATTCAGTTGAAATATGGCACAATGTTTTGTTGCTAGTGACAAAACAAAATACTACACCAATATTTGTTACTTTTACTACAGCTATGAATGAGGGGTTGTTTTTAAACTTTTTAATGAAAAAAGCATATTTATCGAATACGGATATAATAAAAAGTTATATATAATAGAATTACAGAAGTGTATGCCATATATCATATATACAAGAGTAAAAAAAATCAAATATGTAAGTATATATTATAAAACATTTTAATGAATAAAAGTTGAGATATCTACAATTAGAGATAAATATTTTATCATTAATCGCTACTTGAAATACTTTAATCAAATATTATATCATATTATATTAATTTAAAAGCATCTATGTGAATATGAACAATTTAACGACATTTTAATGTTATTCTATTGAATTGAAAATTGTAATTTAATAAATATCAGTAAGTTCAGTTTAAATCAATGATTGTGTTCGTTACAAAGAGCATCCAATCAACACGCGTATCGGAATGCTGTAAATATTTTAACAAGACGGGAAGTCAAATTATTTAAAAGAAAGAAAAAACAATTTAAGCTGACAGAAGCTCATTGAACAGCGAAACGTATTCAAATATCTGAAATTGTTGACAAATTAAGTTCCCTACCCGGACTTGAACTCCCTAACCACTTGAGAGCGCGACTCCAAAATTGTGTTAACGTCAAATTTATAATAACTCCCCTTATATTGAATTAGGTATCTTTTCGAAGGTATTAAGACACAAATTGCAATGACATTACGTTTCGAAACGGCATAGATTATGTTGTCTCAATATGCGAAGGGACGGGACGGAGATGTTCGTTTTACTAGTTACTCAATTAGGCCCTTTGTATTTGTTTATCTGAGTTTGTATAGCATCAGAGCGGGATGGAAATTGAATTTACAATGAGATAGAAAAGGAGAGGCCATGCGAAGTAATTTGAGACAGTTCTTTTCACGGTTAATACGTTCCTATTTTGAATAGCAACACGAACTGGCGGGAAATGCATTTAAATTTTGTTCTTTTTTTTTCTAATCGGTAATGGCCGCTATAGATTTTCTTTGAGTCGTAAAGTAAAGCTAGTGGTAATGCAAAAGTTAAACTATTAATTGGGTCTTTAGTTACTTTAATGTGTTATAAATAGGTTGTAAGATTTGAACATTTATTTTATTACTTATTGAAGCGACTTGGTTTTTGGTATATTTAATGGGTTCACACGAGTCGATTCTAGACGAGTTAAATCCAAAGCAATTTGAATTGTCCGAACAGACATAAAGCAACAAAAATAGATTCATAAAAGTTGAACAAAAGACTTGTTGAAAAGACTGTCAACAAGAACTTTGCCTAAAAGTAGTAAAAGCCAAAATTATAATATAATTCGACAAATAAAACTACAAAGCTTATTATTTCAGTTATCTGACGTTTCTTGGAAAACTTGAGGAAATCTTCGTTAAAACCCTTCGTAATGTATGTATTCGTCAAATTGTAAAACGCGATGCAAGTTAAGAATTCCTCTCAATCCCCCACAAAAGAAGATATATTAAAACGAAAGAAAATATCAATATAGAGTTCGTGCTTAATCGAGCAAAAAATACTAAAGCATATCGTTTGTATTCATCGTGCAATAGTAAAAGTTGCTCAGTTGTTAGCCCCTGAGCTGTGATTGAGCAAATACAAGGTGACTGCGATCGGCGACCGATGGCGCATAAAACATCGTATCAAACGAAACTGGATGGTTTTATACGGAAACCACCAATATTAAAAAAAAACACACGGGATGAAAATTATACTTATTGAAAGAGTTTATAATAAAAGAAATAAACAAAAACATAGTTTTATTAAGAAAAAATATATATATTAAGAAAATAAATATGTCTCACCCCCATTGCGCCCCAATAGAAGCTTACCATAAAATCAACAAAATCAATGCAAACAATTTTCATGTAAATAAGTAATTAATCATTTATGGTTTAGATGCTAGTTAAGGTAAGGAAACTAAACGTAACCTAATTATGTAATAATATCTAAATAGATTTTCCTCGCCTTTAAAATAATAGAAAAATAATTTTATCTTATTCCAAATTTCTAATGGTAATTAAGCGTTGGCTTTCGCAAATTAAATATTCTTATTGTTATAGGTTAGGTATTATAAAATTACGTCAAATTATAAACATTGTTAAATCTACAATAAAAAAAACAGTAAAATATCACGATGAATGAAATAAAGAGCCGCATAACACTGTCACCTTACGCACAACCCCTCGATAAGACCAGTTCCTCACGCAGGGCGCAGTAATGAACTCTTTTAAACTATGGAGACTCGACGGGGCTTGGCTGAATCCCTTTACGCTGTTGACTTTAAAATCATACGAGGGAAAAAGTTGTATTTGATTTGTCAAGTTGCAAATCTTAAAAATCGATACGTCATAGTAATGCTGTAGGATGGATTTGAGATGTGTGTCTTTTAGGATTAAAGAAAATAAAGAATTCAACTGACAGGATATTTCATTGTGATAGCATATCGTTTTTTTTTATAGAATAGGAAGGCGGACGAGCATATGGGCCACCTGATGCTAAGTGGTAACCAAACGCCCTTAGACATTGGCATTGTAAGAAATGTTAACCATCGCTTACATCACCAATGCGCCACCAACCTTGGGAACTAAGATGTTATGTTCCTTGTGCCTGTAATTACACTGGCTCACTCACCCTTCAAACCGGAACACAACAATACCAAGTACTGCTGTTTTGCGGTAGAGTATCTGATGAGTGGGTGGTACCTACCCAGACGAGCTTGCACAAAGCTCTACCACCAGTAGTATAGTTTTAAAATAGATATATCAGAATGGATGTATAATATGTTACATATTCATTTATTGGATATGTAAACATAGGGGATAAGAGTTTTAAAAAAGGAATTCGACAAACATTCAAGCAACAGAAAATTCACAAAGGCCGACTAATGCACGACCTAAAACTGTGTAGCCGGGAGCGTATTCACCCAAACGTGTTGTGTCTATGATGTGTTACGTTAATGAATGGCGTCTCTCAAGGATTTTCATTAATATCACCCGGAAACATAACCCTTTTATCCTATATTCTAACATCTTTGAATTGGACTGAATTTGATTTAAAAATTTGTGAACAAAGACCTGTAATGCTATGTACAGAAGCGAGGAGGACCGGAAGGGCGACATTTGAAATATTCTTCACGCTGATGCCAACGTAGGTTGGGGTCAGAAATAATCATCTTAAGTGTCGTCGATCTTACTGGTAAACTATGAAACTTCCAATTTGGGTTATCGCGTACAATATATATATATGTCACCCATGTGACCCACAATGTCGATATATAAATAAATAAATATTTTTTGTTTCATTATTTAGAAATTACTTTATAAATAATGGTACAACGAGAAGGCGAAATGTATTATGAAGAGTTTTAATGCCAAATGCTATTTTATTAGATATCCTATGTTAAAAAATCTAAACTTTGAAGGCGTAAATTCGAAAATTAATAATTTTAACTGGTGGTAGAGCTTTGTGCAAGCTCGTCTGGGTAGGTACCACCCACTCATCAGATATTCTATTGCAAAACAGCAGTACTTGGTATTGTTGTGTTCGGTTTGAAGGGTGAGTGAGCCAGTGTAATTACAGGCACAAGGGACATAACATCTTAGTTCCCGAGGTTGGTGGCGCATTGGTGATGTAAGCGATGGTTAACATTTCTTACATGGCAATGTCCACTGGTGACCACTTACCATCAGGTGGCCCATATGCTCGACCGGCTACCTATTCTATAAAACGATTACATATGACTTGAATAAAAGAACTCGTTTGCAATAAATCTTCCAATAATTAAAGATATATAATAATTTATAAATAAACATTGAGTCAAATTTATTAAAAGTAAATTTCCTTTATTAAAATAAAGATTTTTTTCTCTCTTTATAATTATATATAGTAACGAAGCATATTGATATGCACAACGCATGCACAATGCCGGAGAGTGGACATGACGGCAATGAGAACGTAAAAAAAGAGATTAATAGACATCCTTTTATTTTACGAAGAAGGTCATATATCGATCTCCAATGCCGTACATTTCATAAACATGTATCAAAATTTCCCTGTATACAGATAATACAGATTTGCTCAGGCTGTTTAACTTGACCTTTGAGCAACGAAACCGTCATAAAATGATTAGAAAATAAATAAATTAACAAGCAATCATTGAATGTACTTAAAAAACACACATTTAATATAACCTTTAACTATAATGCCGTACATAATATTAATTTCCCACGTGAAATCCGCGAAGTAATTATTAAATTGAAACAAAATAAATGTTAACTCGAGAGCAAAGCGTTTACTTGACCCGAGTATCGGAGGGTTGTTTGCAAAATACAGTTTAATGGGGGCCCTTTGTTTTTGAGGGCCTTTAAGGCCCCTTGATTAGTCAAGGACTGTGGTGAATTATAAAATAGTTACTTACTGTTTCGGTGGGAAGTATTTGACTTGTAATTTTGACTCGTCAACGAGTGACGCTTAGTTTTGAGCGCTCTTTTGATTTATATTCATTAAGTGCGCTTAATTGTAACGCGATGGTTTGTTACTTCATACTTATAAGAACTATGTGGCGGTTATTTAAGGTTTAGAAATTAATTCTGTGAAAAAATTAATTGAATTTTGCAAGGTAGGTAGGTTTTAATTTTTTTTTTCAATATTTCGTCATAGAAATGGTTGGCATTATTTTAATTAGTTTATACATTTAAAAAAATAATGTATAAAAACAAAAGAATATTTAAACTTAAGATAATTGAAAGTTTTATAATACCGTAGTGTTTCTGAATTATTATTCAAATAATAATAATTGTTGATTGCAATTGTTTTGCACACACCTTGCTTGTAAACGAATGCCTTCAGGCTTTTTCATATTAAATTGGAAATTGTCAGTTGATGTGTAATTAAAAAATGAAAAGAATATCAATTCATTTAACATTTTAATTTATCTCGCAGTAAACCATCGTTGCGGCTTTAGCCCCAAGCTCCAGGGCTTCTCAGAGGGACGGCCTGGAGTCTGCAGGGTAGTTCTTACCCAGTAGCGGGACATTTATAGTTTAAGTGTTGTTATTTAGAAGTATTTTTATAAATATTAAAATAAATATCAACTAGTCGCCTGGAATAAATTATTTATTTTTTCGAATCGATGATAGAATTTGACAGTGAAAAAATAGGACGCTTCTATAGTCAATTAAATACCAAGTTTCTTTTTTGTAGTAAGTTCATTATGACAAGCCGGCAGATGTTGTCACTTCAAGAAAATTAAAAATGTTAAGTACTTTATGTGTGATGATTATAAAACAGATTTAATTAAGTGATATTACACAATTTTTAAAAAGTTTTTCCCATTTTGTATTTTAGGTGTTATGCCTTAAATGGTGGCGCTGTCACCAAGGTTCAGTGAGAGCGTTGTAAGCGACAAGGTTTGGGTTACAAGAAATGTTAACAACATACAAAAATAATACTTATTATTACAGAGTACTTTAATTTTTTTTATTTCCGTTATATGTAAAGGTGATTTTTTTATGCGTTTTAATTTATTTTAATTATTACATTATGCGACACTAGTCTGTACATTACGTTAAGATAGCATCTGTGTTGCCATACTATGCTTCATAAATCGCAACGCCACAGAACGTTATGTAAATAAGAGAAAACTAAATTGCATTCTTTGACTCTAAACTGGATATTTTGCACCTTTTTACTGCGTCTTTTAATAATTTGCATTAAAACGTTGGCATTAATGAAGACGACAAATATGGTATCATATGATTTACACCCGGCTAAACTGATTGATGGCGATGCGAAAGTTAATTGAGCCGTTAAAACATACAATTGCATATTTACGTATAAGATGCAGCTTTCAACGTAAGTAAAAAATATTATTACAGTGTTGAGAAATTCGAACTAACATTGTTGTGAAGTTAAACTAGTAAATTCCGTCAACTATGTTTGTTGTATTTTGAATTTGTTTATGATATTAGACTAAGCATCTGTTTTGAATATACGTTACATTATTACATTTTTTATACTTATATAATTAAGGCTTTAATGTAAATAATTCTTTAATAAATTGTTAATTGATAAATTAAAATAATATTATCTTCTGGGCGAAAAATGAACTAGCCCACCTGTCTCCAGTAGAGACCATATGCTAAATGCTTACCCGAGGTGTTATTTATATTTAACACTAATAATTAGATGACACTTATTAATATATTAATAGTTAAACAATATAAATATCTAATTAATATAGACATATGGGTAATTAAATAAAAAAATGAAAACAAAATTAAAAAGTTATAATATATTCGTCGTTCAAAAATTAGATGAAATGTAATTTGAAATATAGTTTAAGGATAATAATATTGAGATATGAGTTAATGGAATCAAATTCAAGAATCAACCCCTAGAGTAACTGGATATCCAATCCCAACACAATTAGACGGTGTACCCTGGATGGGCTGATAAATGTAATGTGTATCGCGCGCTCGCTGTAGTGAATTATTAAAGGAACTGAAGCTGGGATTACCAAAGTGGTTACGAGCATTAATTATTTACAATTTTATAATATAAAAAAATCTTCAAAATATACCGTACCGTAACCGTAACAGCCTGTGAATGTCCCACTACTGGGCTAAAGGCCTCCTCTCCTCTTTTTGAGGAGAAGGTTTGGAGCTTATTCCACCACGCTGCTCCAATGCGGGTTGGTGGAATACACATGTGGCAGAATTTCAGTGAAATTAGACACATGCAGGTCCTCACGATGTTTTCCTTCACCGTAAAGCACGAGATGATTTATAATAACAAATTAAGCACATGTAAATTCAGTGGTGCTTGCTCGGGCTTGAACCGACGATCATCGGTTAAGATTCACGCGTTCGTACCACTGGGCCATCTCGGCTCCTCGGTAGTATAGTGGTAATTATAACCGCCTGTCAAAATATACATATTTAGTTAATTCATTTCATTACTTTACATTATTAGTAGTTGAATTTCTCATAAATGATTTTAGTATAATCATGTGTAAAAATCAGGCTAGAAAATTATCACATTCACATATTCATTTATGTTTCAAGTTTGTACCACGTTATATGTTTAAAACTGATCGTAAAACAAACAATTGTCGTCGTATTAACTGCACCTGAGACATAGATTATGTCGTAAATCGAATCAGTAACAATCCCAAGGACATATTGTTTGACGATCCCCAAAGCAATCTTCAATCCGTTTGATTCTCGTCTCGGGGAGATTTATATATTTGTATAAATAAGTTTTTCGACGTGAATTTTCTTGACGACGTGAAGTATTTTGAAAAGTTATTAAATAATTTTAATAAATTTAAAAAAGGTGGCAGGTTCGGGATGGATGCGGACTGCCCAAGATCGGGATGGTTGGTGTTCTATGGGGGAGGCTTTCGTCCAGTAGTGGACGGCAAAAGGCTGAAAAAAAAATATATACATAAAAATATATATTAATATTAAAAAAACAATTTCCGTAACATATTTTGTATTAATGCAAATTTAAATTTTATTTTAAGTAAATATCTCTTTTTTATCTTAAGTATATTTAAGGTATGCCATATATATGAAAATGGTATTACGATATGTAATGGTAATGGTGATAATAGTTTTAAAAACTGTTTGAAAATGCGTTTTTCATTGAAACAAACCCAGTTGCGACTTGTGTTTTGATGTTCGTTAGTGTGAACAAAGCCAATGAATAATGCTAGAACACGTGAAACCAAACAGAAGCTTAGAGGTTTAAATACAGGTAAGCCACACTAAATTTACCATCACATAATTCGAGTTACTATTTATCTAAAGCTTGGGTAAGACAACATAACGAAGAAATCTGCATTTTTTGGAAAAAAAATTGCAACATGTCTATTGTCTACGAAACTTACTTTCAGTCGATTAAGTTAAGACTTTGTATAAGTTGTTTTTGTAAATTATATTAAATATAAATTTTATAAGTGAGCATAAGTCTAATATATGTACTAAAACAAAACTAAATTGTACTGTAACTTGTACCCTAGAATCGAAACTGATTTGAGCCCAATCAGTTGAATAGGTTTAAAATTTAGTTGCAAGACCTTTTTGAATTAGAATATTAACGGGTGAAGTTAAAAAAAGATGGTATTTTATAATAACGTTTGACAGAATGCGGATGCTATCTTTTTATTGTTTAAAAATAACATTCAACCATATACGTCATGTTTTTCTATATAGTAACACCTTTTTCTCTTATGTATTAATTCGAACTATACGCTCGAATAGACAGATAAAATAAAAATTATGAAGAATTAAAACCGTGAAAGAAATTCTACAAGTCGGAATACTAATGTAAATTATAGCAAATGTTATATAAAAACTATAGAATTTAATGACTAAATGGACCTTAACCGTGCCAAACAAGAAGCAACATTAAATTCTAGTTTTGTTTGTTTTGTTTTGTTATATTTGTTTCATATCAATGATCCTTAGACTTTTTTATTTTATTTAAAATGTATATTTATTTTATCGGGATCTCCAACAACGTCTATGTGCTCCTTCAACTACACGAAACATATACCTTATATAACTAAGAGTTGCAAATATTAAAAATTATAATACAACTCTAAAATTCAATACAGTTTAAAAAATAGGAATATTTTCGATATTATTCTTGATAATTAAAATAAGTGAAATCGGTATAATCATAATACGTAAATAATGTTATCTTTATTTTGGTTTGAATTTTATGCACTTTTTAAAATATTTAAATCATACGATAATCAAACTTCCGTTGACAGAATTTATTCTGCGCGAGTGGTTTTAGTAAAAATCAGAGTATCAAAAATGGAATAAGCAATGCCAGCTGGGGAGGCAGTTCCAGGGAGCGGAATAACGTGATAATGGAAGAGTCTATCAACATAGCAATTAAAATTAGTCGTATTTTTGACGAAACTCGCGCCTAACGAAGTTTCCCGCGCCGTTGCACGCTGCCCGCGTTCTATTGTTATTATTCCTTTTATTTTGAATAATTTTCATTGAATATGCAAATATTTTATTAATAATGTCTTCAATTTTACAGTTAATTTAAAAATATAAGATGAGTTTAATAAGTAACGAATATAAATTTACCACCACCAATAATAGGGACGTTATTGGTGGTGGTAAAAAGAGGGCTCGTAAGGCGAATAACATCTGCGCCGAACAATTCTTAATATTACATGACGACCACTATGACACGACGAAGAAGTAGAAACGTAAAGAATATGTTTAGGTTTGTTAAACTTAAACATCTTACTAATATTATGCAGAGAAAATACTAATTCACATAAAATAGTTTCTTAAACATTATGATAGATTTGAACTGCACAATTAACATATATGTACTTATATTGTATTTAAGTATTGTCTGCTGCAAACATTATATGAATGAATATTTTAATCAAAATCTATTCGTCAGTTATACTAAAGTTCTAAAAAATAATAAATTTCAATTGACAGTTGAGAGTTGAAATGTTTTGAAAGAAGTTCTTCCGTGATTCATTTAAAAAAAAAGTAAGCACCGAAATGACGCAATTTCAATGCAATTTTAATATTCTCATGATATATTTTGTAGTAGTTAGATTATGTAACAATTTTGACCCGTTTTAAAACTAATGACCGCTTAAACTTTGGCCGCGATGCATTGTTAAACGCTCGAGTACCTTGTTAAAGGTGTTACATGAGCATTTTGGCTGAATTCTAAAATGAAACTGATTTTAGCATTCGAAAAATTCGAGATTTCGTTTGTGAATTTGCTAGCGTAGGTCATATTTGAAAAAGCTTACGATTCACTTGTTTTGTCGACATTTAAATGAAAATGAAAAATGGTACTTTTTAGTTTTTGGCTTAAATACCTATATATAAATGCTAATTATCAATTTTACTTTTTAATTTCACGTGTAAATTACACATAAATACAACTTTGTAGTGAATAAAATCTATAGTTTTGTTACATTATATAATTTTATATGATAAAAAGCTTATCGCGAGATTTGCTTGTCTAATTTTTTTTTACAAAAACATACACGACTTATTTGTTTTTCAAGAAGAATAACAATATTCTTGTTCGCTATAAGGATATTTAATTTCTAATAAAATCATATAAAGCAAATTGAACATGCATAAGGCGATAATATCGTTCACAAGCAAAATTGATGAATATCTAAATACAAAATATCTAATAAAATTGTATTAATAAAAATTAAAATAATTTTTATTCAAATAGACTTTTTCAATCGTCAAAATAAAATAACTGTCTTATATAAGAACCATTACTCGTTTACATTTTCTATCGTGTAATATTTCATTTAGATATTGACGCAGTATTAGATATTTAGACAAAACGTTCTTTTTCCATTCCATATCAAATCCCTCCACAACTTATAAAAGACTTACAGACTAAACTTAATAAAGAGTTAGACTTACAACTTAAGAAGGAATTTATATACAAGTATAACCTTGTTGCACCTATCATCTACCAAATGTATGGTTGCGGTTATAACACAAAAACACCGAGTTCTATTGATTTTTCTCCGTCTGACACACAAAGTATGTCAAAGCAGACTTGTAACAGAGTCACGAGCCTCAGGCTACGTTGTACCCGGCTCATCTTGTTACGTCCCCTATTGTTTGGTTTATCACATCAGGGCATATAATGACGAAGCTTATTGCGGGACGAACTGCTTTAATCGTATTGAGAATTAATTTATTCGGGTACTTCGGGGGTATTACGCGCATATATAATTGATATTTCCGATGAAGTCTTCGATGTATAAAAAATAGTGGAATTAACATCGTCCAAAATAGCAATCCGGGTAAATACGACTGTGTATTTTTAAGAACTAATTTAAATAGCTTGTCTATGTATTGAATTATATGACCAGTAAGTTAAAGACAAGATTTGTACCTTGTTCCACGGGGATGAAATGGAAGATATTGATTATGGGAGAATAAACACCTAACTTACATTTACGATGGTAATTTCTAAAATAGCCTTCGTATCTATCGAAAGGCTCTTCATCGAAACGCATAGAATTACATTGAATAAATTATATTGCAGATTGACGCTTATATAATCAGCTCGGCAATGTCTACTCTGCTTGTCTCTATTTCATTAGCATTTAAAATTGTTAGTCTCGCCAAGCAACTCATATGCTTCAAAGAGATATTTATATATTTCAAGCTTTATATATATATTTCTCTTTGCGATAAAACTGTGTTTACTAAATTAAAATTTTGAATTATTTATGGTTTTTTTTGTTATTACCTTTCCAAGAAAGCCGTGGCCGTTATTTCTCATCTGATAAACTTGAAGTCTATCATAAAAGTTAATGAATTTGTAACGAGAGCATAGATAGAATGATTAACCGCAGTAGCTTTACAGTTCAAAAATCGAGTTAGCGACGTTTTCAGGAAGGAGTCGACACAGAGACGCTTTGAGATATAATTATTGTCCTCAGGCGTAGATGCTATCTAATTGTTATTTAAACGTCCGTAATAACGTCTGGCTCACAAAGGACTCATTTACTTGATAGTCGACGATATTTGGGTCGTGAATAATGAGTTTCTGTAATGTCGCTTAAATTGAAAACTGAGGTTCTTGTCACATTGACTCGAAAGCGGGAATTTGTCTGAACTACTTGTAAGGAATAGTCGTTTGTAGTGGAGAAGACTTCAAATACCTGAAGACCATCATTCGAATTTGGGTTTGTCTTAAATACTATTGAGTCAGCCAGTGTAAAAGGCACAAGGGATATGACATCTTATTGGTTATATAAGGTATGGTTAATATTTCTAACGGTACCAATGTCTATGGGTCGTGATTGAAAAGGCTATCAAAAAGTTCCGCTTTGTGCATCACTCCCACAAAAGAATCAGGCAATTCTCTGAAATTATCATTTTTATAATTCTGTTTATCTCAGAAATCCCATTAAGCGGTTGGTCCACAGGACTAATCTTACCAAAATTATCTCTAACGAGACGAATCAGTTTTTTAAAATCAGTGCGTTGTGCCCATATTTGTGCACGATAAAGCGTCCATTACACGTTAGGCTAGCGTGCTGATCTTATGCATCGGATTAGTCGTATACCAAGCCCAATGAACGATGAACACAATCAAATTTGTTTTTAGCAAAAAAGTTATATTCCTCATGAGTAAAAAAAATAGCGATTTTACAACCTCCTATTTTATCGTAACAGCCTGTGAATGTCCCACTGCTGGGCTACGGCCTCCTCTCCCTTTTTGAGGAGTAGGTTTGGAGCTTATTCCACCACGCTGTTCCAATGCAGGTTGATGGAATACACATGTGGCAAAATTTCAGTGAAATTAGACAGGTTTCCTTACAATGTTTTCCTTCACTGTAAAGCATGAGATGAATTATAATCACAAATTAAGCACATGAAAATTCAGTGGTGCTTGCCCGGGTTTGAACCCATGATCGTCGGTTAAGGTTTACGCGTTCTTAGCACTGGGCCATCTCGGCTGTTATTTTATGTAGTCGGCTAAATTTAGCCAATATTTAAATAATAATGTTACTAGACATGTTAACACATTCTCAAAGTTAAATACGCTTTATGTATTAAGAGTATTAGAGCAACAATTATGTAGTTAAACTGTTAAAGAAACAAGTCATGTTCTGTGAAATGCCATAAGTTAAAAGGTTAGAAAGGCTAAATAAATATTTCTAAGAAAAAAAAACCGACTTCAAACAAATTTAATACGAAGTTCAACTAAAAAGCAAGTGACTGTAAAGTATTTATATATTTTATTGAAATGACATGACGATAGGTAATTAAAAAACATTGTAATAATCGTGTTATACAAATTAAGTACTTATTTAAACAATTACAGCATTATGCAGTAGTTTACAAACGTTTTTTTAACTAATAAAAGGGCGGTATTTATTATCTTTAGATTTAAAAGGAAGTATAATTACATATTTTATATGGAGTTCTAATGAGAAAATTAGTTGAAACTTCGCTGTATTGCAAAAAGTTATGGTATTTACGGTTTTTTTTTCGTTCTACACTCTACATGTAAATAACATTTACTAGCCGATCGGTTTAAAAAGTATTTCTTAAATTGTTAATCCATTTAGTTTAACCTAATAGTAGTTAATACCCGACACGCGTTGCTCCTTTAATTTGTTTTCTTAACAATTATCCACTAGCCACTAGCTTTGCCGCCCTCGTAAGCTCATATACATCAGGTCATTTCCTGTGAAATTGCCGTTTTATGAAGAATAAAATATTAAATTATTCTTAATGAAAACTATATTTTCAGTTAATAGAACTATTGGCCATTTTTATTGATACATATTTGTCAATTTCATAGAAGTTCATTGATTTCTATATAGAGGGTTATAGAAATCCTAGGGACGTCCTCGGATTTTTCCCCTATAAAGAGTTATTCAAAAGACGAAATTTTTATATAATAATACGGTATATCACGTACGAGCAAACCTGGTGTTAAGTGGTCGTCACTGATCCTATACATTGGCGATGTGAGAAGTATTATCCATTCCTTACATCGCCAATGGTCCACCAACCTTGGGAACGAAGGTCCCTTGTTCCTGTAGTTACACTGGCTCACTCATATCATTAATACAATTATATCATTAGCTCATTTATATAATTAATTACTTATAAAGAATTTAAGTAAAATTAAGCTTAGACTGTTGTGATATTAGATTTACATATCTTTTTTAAATGGCGTTCCTACAACTCGATCTAAATTAAATTCACATTAAGGGGATTTAGGTGATCGATTAGTTTGATGAGTATTTCAAAACGACTGTCTTTATGTTGGATCAAATGTAGTACAAGTACATTTGGAACGAAAAAAACATAAATAGATTTTAATATTAAAATATACTTTGCATTTTAAATTACTCAAAGAATAAGTAATAAAAATAATCTAAAATGACTTACAGTAAACCACATTTTTTAAAATTTGACACATTTTCGGTAGTGCTCACACTGAAAAGCACGTGAGAAGGTTTGCCTATTTTTACGATTTTTTCGAGTTATTATGCTTAGAAGTAATATAGTTAGGATATTTTTTTTATTATTCTAATCCTTAATAATATATATCTACTGATTAAAATAAGAAAATACCGTGCAAGTTATGACCGATTGGAAAGGTAAAAAATAGCTTCGTTATTTTAGAGTTATTGAACTAAAAACAAAATAAGAAAAAACTAAGCTCTACAAAATATAAAATAACATCTTCTGAGATAAAAAAATTAAAAAAATGTTGCAATGAGCTTGATGAGGATGTGTTAAGTGCCATTAATAAATTGTAAGAGCTAATCGTTGACCCGTGACAGTAACAAATTGCCGTCCAGTGACGATTGACCGGCATTTTCTTTAGACGCCAATTAGTTGTAAGGATGTGTTCATAAAAACAGTCCATTTAAAAAAAATACTTTAAATATTTATCGTTTATATTTATTTTCGTATGTAAGTAAATATAGGAAATATAAAATAATTCACAATAGTCGTTTTTGTAATAATTGTTTGTTATAAATACTCATTCTTAGTTCAAAACTTTTTGTCTTTTATTAATTAAGCCAATTTATTTTAACTTATAATTATTATGCAATATAGGTAAAGTCAAAAAATTAATTGAAATAAAGTGAGGAAAGACAATGAATAATGATAATAATAATACACAATGAAAGGGTAGTAACTTTTCTATTTGCCAACGCCTTAATGTGCTACAACCAGGCAATGATGATTTCTCCTAATAAGGTTATTACATAAATTGTAAGACAGCAGATGAACAACTCAGTGTGCGTCAATGATTTTATATTGTTATAGAATCGTAAATAAAGAACTTGTAACCGGTAGAGCAAAACTAATATCATATAATATACATTTAATTAGACATTTTAAGTTGTTCTGCATAGATATAAATTTTATAAAATATTTATATTTAAATAATAATATTATTCTTTTAAAATAGTATCGATAAGTTTTTTTTTTAATTCTTTTTTACGTGTCAACAGTCAACTGTATGTTGACTGATTGCGTCTTGTTTACTGCCTAATTAAACTTAAAGTAACATCCACACGTGTCGACCAACACTGTCATTAGTTACAACACTATTCTTATCAACCCATTATTTTTAATTGCTCGCACGATGGGGACGTTCGTTTTATCCTCATAGGCATATATAATGAAACTATTCATTATTGAAATATTAAGTAAAATTGTAAATATTTTTCAGACTTAAAAAAAACGACATTTTTTAAAAAAAATATTTTGTCCATAACTATTACTTCTATGTTGTTTTCATATATAATGTAAATTATTACTGGTGGTAGGGCTTTGTGCAAGCTCGTCTGGGTAGGTACCACCCACTCATCAGATATTCTACCGCAAAACAGCAATACTTGATATTGTTGTATTCCGGTTTGAAGGGTGAGTGAGCCAGTGTAATTGCAGGCACAAGGGACATAAAATCTTAGTTCCCAAGGTTGGTGGCGCATTGGCTATAAGCGATGGTTGACATTTCTTACAATGCCAATGTCTAAGAGCGTTTGGTGACCACTTACCATCAGGTGGCCCATATGCTCGTCCACCTTCCTATTCTATAAAAAAAAAAAAAAAAAATTAGAAGTTGATCATTTTTTTTTCTGTTTTAAATAATATTTGCATTTTAAACTGTTAATTGCATAAATTATAAAATGTTTGAAAGTAACAAATTGACGAGTAAAACGACACATCGAACGTAATTGAACTTCGAGCTATTTAGTGTTTTTTTTTTTTAAATTACATAAAATGTAATTTAAAAAGTACTTTTTTGTAGAACGTGGTTAGAAGAATTTTTATAGGATAAGAACTACCTTATAAGTAAAGGATGTAAGCAAAAACTATGTCATAAAATAATATAATATTCCATATTAGGGTTTCATATCCGCCGTGTAGTAAAACTTTCTATTCGTTCGTTCGTCACAGTTCAGTAGTTTTGTGTTTCAGCACTAGGAAGATATATTTCTTAATAATGACATATAGTAGGGTTTTGCTCCCATTTGGAAAAAAAGTAATATTTTTAGTCGGTTTTGTCATTTTTTGGTACACATTGTAAGTAAATAAATTACAAATGATGACCTTATTTATAAGTTTTTGAACAAATAAACAAAAATCAAATCTATTTATTATCTATATTTTTGTAAATTACATTAAAAATATTATTATTATTATAAAAAAGATTTAAAAATTAACGTTAAATTCATGTCAAACTATTTGTTATAACAATTACTTAATCGTTTTATAATTTTAGAATATATTTAATAGTATAATTATTTTCGCAAGTTCATTTTTAAATAAGGAAAACATTATTAACGTCGGTGTCAAGACGTTTTTTTAACCACTAACATTAGCCTTGTAAGGTAGGCTTTAACACCCTGAACAGAACATTACAATGTTATACCCGCAGGTCGTGTTTATTTAGCACTAGCTATTTTTTTTGTAATTTGGTTGACTATGTAATAAAATGTTGCCTTAGAATGTTTGGTAATGTTTCTTAGTTTTTTATTTTTTATCAAGTCGTAACATTACGTGCCATTTACAATTTATTGATAACAGCCAGTTGTTTATTAGTATGTTTTTATTTATAGAATAGGAAAGCGGACGAGCATATAGGCCACCTGATGGTAAGTGGCCAAAGCCCATAGACATTGGCACGTAAGAAATGTTAACCATCGCTTACATCACCAATGCCCACCAACCTTGGGAACTAAGATGTTATGTCCCTTGTGACTGTAATTACACTGGCTCAATCACCCTTCACACCGGAACACAACAATACCAAGTACTTCTGTTTTGCGGTAGAATATCTGATGAGTGGGTGTTACCTACGCAGACGAGCTTGCACAAAGCTCTACCACCAGTATGTTTTGAAATAAAAAAGAAAAATTAAGTAAATGTTTTATTAGGTCTGATAGAATACCAGAATCTAATCAGAGAGGCATTTTATTAAAATATGTTTTATTTTATATTGGTTTCCTCCGCTCACGGTTTCACCCGCATATATGGGGGGGATTCGGGTTTTAAGCAATGTCTTTTTCCGTATACAAGGTATTGAGCTAGAACTAAAAAAAAAGTGATATTTATAAAACATAAATATTTAGTATGCAAGTTAAAGTATGATGTGAATAATATTTAATTAAAGTTATTAGGTTTCCAACATCATTGTTTTTTTTTTCTAAATACAAATTTCTTGTTACTACAATACAATCAATAATGAGCAATTATTTTTATATTAAAATATGTCGAATTGCGTTTTTAATTGTATACATTACACTTTGAAGCATTTATTATATGAATTAAAACCAATTTAATTGTGACTACATTGGTAAATAACTTCAATTGAACTGCTTACAAACGTACATATTTTTATGTATTCAGTTTACAAATTAACTAGTTATAAATAAATATATAAGTATATTAATATTTCAAAAACGATTTAAAAGAAAATGCCTTTACAATAATATTAAGACGGTTGGCGTGGTTGGTAGATACTTGCCTTTCACGCCGAAGGTTGTGGGTTCGATTCCCACCCAGGACAGAGATTTGTGTGCATGAACATGTCTGTTTGTTCTGAGTCTGGGTGTTATTATCTATATAAGTATGTATTTACAAAAGAAAAGTAGTATATCAGTTGTCTGGTTTCCATAGTACAAGCTCTGCTTAGTTTGGGGTCGGACGGCCATGTGTGAATAATGTCCCAGGATATTATTATTATTATTAATATATTAATTTATGTTTTATTTTCAAGAAATTCTAAGTAGTAGGCTATGTCTTGTGCAGTTAAGCACTATTGAGAAAAAAGGCTGGAATATGTGAATTATTAGTGGTAGGGCATTGTGTTCTCGTGATCATAAAAGGCTTTCGTCATAATTTTACGGTCAAACAGCAATAATTAGAATTATGTTGCGGTTTGAAGGGTGACTGAGTTTGTGTAAGTACAGGCTATATCATATCTTAATTCCGAAGATTGGTTGCGCATTTGCGATGTAAGGAGAGGTTATTATTCCTACAGCGTCAATGTCTATTGGAGGTGGTGACCACTAACCATCATTCGCCCGCTCTACCTGATTCATAAAAAAAATATTAAATGTTAACGTATATTTCCAAACGGTGCGGACAGGTGTATAATCTTATAAAAATTGCACTTGATTTAAATTTAACTCGCGTCGAAAAATGCTACACTTAAAAAAATTACGATTATGGAGGGAAATTTTGACTGTGCTATGAACTCGTTCTAACACAACTATCACTGTCTGAATTGGTTTTAGTTATTGGTAATGATAAAAATATATACATATAATAAAACTGTAAGACATTTATCAAAGTTGTGACTTTATTATCAAAACTTACAAATACAATACATGATACAACTAGGTGTTATCGGCTGGGAAAGTAAAAAAGGATAAATAAATATTTTTTTTACTACCGTATCAAAATTCAACAATTTCATTTTGATTTTTTTTTATTAATTTGTATGAGACAACAGATTTGTTGTCTACTAGCTGAACCCAGTAATTATACACAATTATTAATATATAAATTTTTTGTTTGAACTTTTTTGCCGAACTTTCAAAATTTGACATTGCCTCGTGCCTTAGAAGTAAATTGTTTTTACACGTTCATGGTTGTCGTACTGCGCTCTACTTGAATAGTCTTTTGTTTTATGTTAACTTATGAATAGCCACTGAATCATTTTTTTTTTTCGATACGCTTGCCAATAAATTGGCTATTGTGCCGATTATTTTTTTCTTTTCATTATAGTTCAAAAACAGTTTAGAACTAAATATAAATAACAAATATTTAAACAATACAATATGACGGTTACAATCCGAATCTATTTGAATGCATTTTAATGTTGAAAATCTAAATATCCATCTCATTTAGACTGGTATTGTTTAAACGGGATAACATGATTAATATTGACAGTTTAAACACGGTATTTACGTAATAATGTTGTATCGCAGCCGACGGCAATTAACCGAGAAATGCCATACATTTGAATATCAACCTGTAATTTAACCTGCTAAGGTGTTAATATAGACGTAACTTGAGCTCCGGGCTGTAAATCGTTTAATTTTTTCGGTATAAATATCGATTTGTATCTTACTGGCCCCATAAATTAAGTTCGAATGAGAATGAGTCGGTACGATGTCTTTTGTTGATTTTTTTTAGTTTTGAAATGTAAATATTTAGTTGAAACCGACACTGTTATGTATCATCTGAGTTTTTTTCGAATTGTTAAAATATTCTTCTTCTGCCTAGCGTTTTCCCGGCCTAGTAATGCCGCGTGTAACGGGTCCGCTTATATTGTTTGAATTGTTAAAATATTAAAACATTATAATAGGTATGCAAGTAATTATTATATTATTGTAGAAATAGTTAAGAAAAATGAAAGGCGTGTTACGTGTTACAAATAATAATTCATATTGCGATGGAGGGTTACCCAAAATGGGTGAACAAAGATTGATAATGAGAAATCCTTGTATATATATATATACACACATATATATATATATATATATATATCTCTACAATATTATATCTGGCCGCCAAAAAAATCGACCCACCCGTATTTTTTTACTTACAAAGTTGGTATCATAACTATGCGACGACCTAGGTGGATTGTTTTACTTATGGGACATACATTTAACATTTTATTACCCACTTGATATTGATTTGGAGGAGTTGTATGTGTTATTGAGGATATTTGGAATATTTTTAAAGTATATAAATGTAGGTGGGTCGATTTTTTTGGAGGCCAGGTATATATATATATCAAACGGGAGAGGAGGCTTCAGCTCAGCAGTGGGACATTAATAGGCTGTTACTGTATTGTAACAACCCGAGGTGCTGAGTTCAAACGCCAGTTCGGGCCGATAAAAGTGAGTCTAGAAGTTGGGAGTGTGCACATACTCAGGAAAACATGTAAAACCGTCGCTGCTGCAATGTATGTTAAGGGTATGTACATTAACTTTTTTAAGATTAGCACAAGACTCTATTCTTTTACGTCTGTCTCTAAACTACAACAAAGTTTATTACATTTCAGATTTAATTCATTTATATTAAATACATAGACACACTCACACACACTTACAATTATATATTTAGTTTTTTTTACATATTAGTTACATATGATAGTTCTTATTTATAAACATATGATGGTGTAAGTTTTTACTTTGTCTAAACATATATATTTATTGAACTTATAAATAATACTTATTGATATTGTGTAATCTGTTTAGTGTTATTTTGTAACATTATTGTACAAAAATAAAATGTAACCCCCTTGATTACTAAATAAATTTTAAAGTCCAAACCGAACAGTACATTTTGCGAATATTTATCTTACTCCCAGAATTGTCATCGCTGTCTCGTAGCGTCTGAAAAACTGTTACGTGCGCTGCATACGACATGACTGTATTTAAACTTTGAGTTCAGGTACATAATATATCAAACACAATACATATTTAGTTTTTTGACACAAAAAAATGATTTTTATTTTATTAATACTTATTTTATTTATATTACAAATCAAAATTGAAAATAGCTGCTGTACAAAATGTAATCACGAGGATTTTCCCGTTGAATCGAACGTAATTCTTCATGAACAATTTTCATAATTATTTTTATATATATTTCATAATTAAGCAGCCCTTCTGGCATCATAGAGATGGCGATGTTATATGTTTTACATTGTTCAGTTAATATATTTAATGTAATTTATAACTACAAATTTATTTTCGAATATTTTATTTGACTAATTGCTTATAGAAATCTGATTTAAGTTCTGTAATGAAAGAGCCGTGGTAACCTAGTGTTTAAGATATTTCGATTCTTAGCCGATGATTGTCGGTTCAAACCCGAGCAAGCATGATGATAATCTGCGCCTATCTGCTGCTGCGCTTTGGTGCAGCGTGATGAAATGACTTCCAAACTATTTCAAGAGAAAATAAAGCTACAGTCGACATTTGTAGGCCGTTACTTTACCGTTTTGGTTTTTTTTATACAGTAGGAAGGCGGACGAGTATATAGGCCACCTGATGGTAAGTGGTCACCAACGCCCTTAGACATTGGCATTGTAAGAAATGTCAACCATCGCTTACATAGGCAATGCGCCACCAACCTTGGGAACTAAGATTTTATGTCCCTTGTGCCTGTAATTACACTGGCTCACTCACCCTTCAAACCGGAACACAACAATATCAAGTACTATCGTTTTGCGGTAGAATATCTGATGAGTGGGTGGTACCTACCCAGACGAGCTTGCACAAAGCCCTACCACCAGTGCACAGGTTTATTATAGACTATCAATCAAAAGAGTAAATATAACCAAACCTTAGCTTGCCAATGCGACTTGCCAATAGTTCTGCTGTATTATTTACTACAAACAGTTCTTGATTAATATATCTTAATTAATAATGTAATGCTATTCCACTTAACAATTTGTGGATTTTAATTTTACTAGCAAAATTCCGATAACAATTTCGCTGATAATCAATACGCTATTTTAAACGAAAGTATAATATACATAGTATGATTCATGAAGACCGACCAATGATCGCGTTGATTCAATTTAAATGTTGTTTATTTGCCTTTACTATTTTTATGGTTTGTATAGGCTATACAAATTAAACGTTAATTCTAATGTGTGGTCATGATTTACAAACCGAGCAAGCACCATTAAGTTTTTAATTTTTAGTTATAGTTCATTCATATTGAGATTAGATTAGGTTGTATACTGGTGGTAGGGCTTTGTGCAAGCTCGTCTGGGTAGGTCACTCACTCATCAGATATTCTACCGCAAAACAGCAATACTTGATATTGTTGTGTTCCGGTTTAAAGGGTAAGTGAGCCAGTGTAATTACAGGCACAAGGGACATAAAATCTTAGTTTCCAAGGTTGGTGGCGCATTGGCTATGTAAGCGATGGTCGACATTACTTACAATGCCAATGTCTAAGGGCGTTTGGTGACCACTTACCATCAGGTGGCCCATATGCTCGTCCGCCTTCCTATTCTATATAAAAAAAAAAGATTAAGGTCGACTGTTACGAAAAATCTGTCTCTTTTAACAAATTGAATAGCATAATCATATCTTCACAACAAAATACATATACCTATGTGCCGTCTCTCATGGTTTCAATTCCCAGGTCGGGCCAATAAAAAAAGTTATTGGGTTTTTCTGTCAGAAAATTCTTAGTAGCAGCCCGGAGTCTGGAAGTTAGAAGTGTGTACACTTCCGTGCCTCGGAAAGCACGTAAAGCCGTTGGTCTTGCGCCTGAACTCTTTCCGGTCGTGTCGGATTGCCGTCCCATCGGATTATGAGAGTTAGGGAATAGAGAGTGCACCTGCGTTTGCGCACACACTTGTGCACTATAATATCTCCTTCGTACTTGGCTAATCATTTTTGAGATTGGCCGCCGTGGCCGAAATCGGTCTAGAGGACATTATTATTATTATTATTTTATATATATTCTAATGTAAATTTTATATACATATTCTTACTAAATATACTCTTCCTTCTTGGGAAGACAATAAGTGGGAATATATATATTTTTATAAACCTAACGCAATTGTTAAGAAAGTGTTATTTTATAACATAATAAAAAAGAAACAAAACAGAGTCATTACAATAAAATAAATGTTGTTTAAGTCGAAGTTTGAAACAGTTATCGTGGAGAGCTCTCGCGTTCGATAATTACTGCACCATTAAAATCGTCCCGCCCAATCTGATGATACACAACCCTGAATTATGAGATCTCTTTATAAAAGATGTAATATATTATAACTGATGTAATGGATAGCTGTTGGTCGTGATCTAAGGCACCTGTGGTATTTTGTGTCTGTTTTTTGTATGCATGAATTACCAGATTACGGCGGAAACGAAGATTTGAATCTTATAAATGTCTTGGTTTTTGGTGGTTGTTGCATCATCACTCCAAAATGCCAAAAATATTATGCGTAATCATTTAATTAGCTATTCGACGTGGTTATCCTAGCGTTAACATATCAAACTATAAATGTCCCACTGCTGGGCTAAGGCCACACTCCGTTTGAGGTGAAGGTTAGAAGTTTATTACACCACGCAGATTTTTTTAACAATGTTTTATGTCACCGCCGAGCACGAGTTGAATTAAAAAAACAAATGAAACATTTAAATTCAATCAGTTTAATTAAGTAAACAAATAGTTTGCTGGGTACCCCTGTTTCTTTAATCTTGGCTCTTGGAGTGCTATGATGGCAAATTAAAGCACTAGTCCTTTTCTACAACTCTATGACTTTTTTCGCGTGGTTTGGTAATAATAATATAGTGACATATACTGCCTTACAACATAACGCATAACGGCTGTACAATGATTAGTTTTCATCATTGTCAAATGATAAGAAAGAGAAAGAGATAACTTTATGTCAATTATTATTTAATTATATTAATTGTTCCAAAAAATCTTTCAGCCTCTATCAGCTTCGCTTGTAGAACACTTTTTGATTGGAGAGGTTTGTTATTGACTGAATAACTAATATAATTATTTAAAATTATTTAGTTACAATGATTGACACTTAAGGTAAAATAATCTATTATAAAATTATAAGTAATCTTTATATTGTTTCATTTAATTTTTTTTTTTATATTTTATTTCTACATATAAAGAAACTTCTTTGAGAGCTATTAGAGTAAATGGTATATGTAACCTTTTTATTAAAACATTTCGAATGTAAGGTTTACTTCTAACAAGTGTATATATGATGATGTATTTTTTTATATATGATCAATAGTATTTAATTTTGTTTTCACTATATTATAAATACCCGGAATACAATACCTTTCCTTCATATAGATAAGAATGTTTGACACGGTGTGTTGTATCGATTGCAGAGGTTACACGGCTGGTGGGTGTGAACACCGCAGGCGAGACGTTTATTTATTGTAGACAAGATAACATAAATATCTTCATTAGCAAACGTTAGTGTGAATATTTCATGGTATTTCGTGGAAATAGTCAGACAAGACAGGGTAATAAGCATGGTGATTAGTAAATCAATTGTCTTTTAAAGAAATATCTTCTAGCTTACATTACCTTAAGGAGCTGGGCTAAATTTATCAGTAAATAGCTTTGTGGAATGGGAATCAAAGTTTTATTGTTTTTTGTGGCTCATTTGCGGTTTTTTAAAAGAATTATATATTATGTTTTAAAACATACACATTGACGAGCTGATTGGCGTGGTTGGTAGATACTTGCGTGGTTGGCGTCACGGTGATTCAAAATTGATAGTAATTGGAAAAATTTATAGAATCCCAGTGGAAATCGTTGCAGTCAAAATTGAATGACATGACATGAATTTCAAATGATTAATGCGTTATTAGAATAAGCCAAGTAGATTTACTTTAACATTACCACAGATAACAAACAAACATTCCTTGCGATATAATATAATAAACGGTACTTATGAAATAATTTACGAGCCTCAAACGTGCGATGTCCACTTACAGGAACGTTTAACACGCTTCGTATTCGGTAAAATGTCGTTCTCATTTTCTGTGATAATTACTAGGTAATTTGGTGATATAATTTCTGGCTCACGCAAGCAATTATTGCATTGCTATTTCAACTGCCCAGCTGTAAGAATGAGGTTGGAATCATTGTAATTACACAGATACAATTTGTGTTTAATTTATTTATAAGGGGATAATTAGTAAAATAACTTCATATAGTTCATATTTTCTTTATTTGTTTGAAAAATATATTTTTTTAAACTGCTTGTTTGATATCACTTATAGAAATTTTCCTGTATTTTACTGATGGTAAGGTTATATTCAAGCCCATCGTAGGTACCACTCGTTTGTTGTTCTACCGTGAAACAACAATACTTACTCTGTATTGTCGAGTTCTAGTATAAAAGGTAAGCGGTAAGGTAATTTAATAAATACATACACATATATGTACCTATAAATATTAAAATAATAAAGAGGACGAGCTCTAAAGAAGTCTTCATTGAGATTTTCCTTTTTTGAAAGTCGAGTTTGTGTGGTATATGATATACAGACATTAAATTGACGCCATTATCCCACGATATCTCTCTTATTATTGTTAATAGCATGTAGTTATGCGAGAGTGAGTGAGTAATTACACTGAACCGCACTTCGTTAACGACGAATCTGGAGCGATTAGCACTTCTTAACTTTTTATCCGCTAACCAATCGCGGCCGCCATTTTGCGTAATTACGATACACGAGTAAGATGGCGGCGGAACATGGCTGAGTTTGTTCACGGGTTCTTATGATGTTTTTTTTTTCAATTGTGTAATATATGGTGTGCTTGAATATACTGTTATAAGGTTATACGTTATCGTAACATGCAAAAACCGTTAACTTATGTTATATTAATGCAACAACCTAACGATAGTAAATAGATTTTTAGAGCATACCAACTGAATTGCAGACGTTTTATTTTTTATTCAAGTGCGTCTTTATTTTTATGCACAAGCAGAGCTTTTCTAAGATTTATAAAATAACATACAAATGTCAAATATATGTCTTTCAATCCGTCGTTGGTTCCCCTTAAAGGATATATTTATGAGAGAAACGAACGCGTACCTTTAATCTTTGGGATGTCGAATTCGTCTCACGATTTTCAAAGTAATGTCGGCGACGTTGTACCACAATACTTTCATATACAATATGAAATACAAATATGATTAAACTTTTATGTTTGTTCGTTGAATATAATTTGTGCTTAAATAGATTATAAAAAATCCTCTATAATAATATTTTCTGATACTTTAGTTTTGCAGGTAAATGTTTATTTGTAGGTAGATGTAGTAACCTACATCAAGAGCTAAATATACCTAAGTCTTAAGAATATTCCTTCGTGGCAGCAGTTTTTATGCATATATAATATAAATCTATTAATTTTACACGTAGTTTTTTTTAAATGCATTATAGATGCATTTAAGTCAAGTAAGCAGATAATTCAAGATATTAAAATCGATTTACAGTTGAATGCGAGTTATTTGGCAATGTTGTCGGCGCAATTAATTGCGAACTTTATTTTTTACGAAAGCATGAGTACAGTCACGGTGAAGAGATAGATAAAAATAAAAATGCATTGGTATCGACAATACAAAAAGCGATACGACTAACCGAGGTCCCGATTATGTCATTACACGAGTGTATCGTAAAAAATTTAATGGTATTTCAGTATGCGATGATACAGTGCAATTAAATGTGAAAAAGATGGCTCTGTAGACGGCGCGGGCACATTGCGAGCATAACCTCTTTGCTGACTACCGCCGATTGAATGTTCGGCTGTGATTTTTTTGCGTTAATTGGACACCAGCTTCTTTAGAGCGATCTGACCGGCTTCGCTTTATCAGGTTTAGCGAAAATTATATAATTGCAAAAGGATTAATATTTTGTCTAATCTTATAAAAGCACTGTAACTATCGTGCTTAGCTACAGTAACTATACTATTGGAACTATATAATATACTAGTGGCTATAGTTGTGTAATATAAGGTCGTAGATTCTGAGGTCTTGAGTTCAAGCCCCAGGTCAGGCCAATAAAAAGTTATTTGGTTTTTTTGTCCAAAAATTGCAGCCTAGAGTCTGGAAGTTGGAAGCGTGGACACTCCCGTTCCTCGAAAAGCACGTAAAGCCGTTGGTCCTGCGCCTAAATTATTTCCGGCCATGTCGGAGTTGCCGTCCCATCGAATTATGAGTGTGACGAAATAGAGGGTTCACCTGTGTTTGCACACACACTTGTGCAATATAATATGTCTTGCACTGCACATCTCAAGGGAGACTAGCCAACTGCTCCCTTAAGATTGGCCGCCGTGGCTGAAATCTGTCAGGAGGACATTATTATTATTATTGAATAAATTACAAATACTGGCCTTATTTGTATTAAGTACGAATATATAATAAAGCCTCTTATAAGTTTTTAAACATCAATATTACCAAGTAATTTTATCTATTACCAACGATACATATAGTGTCTGCATGCCGAAAAAATTCTATTGTTAAATGTATTATTTATTTCATAAGCACTTATGATTAGTTCAAATTTATGAATTCAATTGTTATTTTTCGTTTCATGGATCAATAAATAAGACAATTTGTCCTTGGAAATTAAAAAAATACAGTACGGAAAATAATGAAAATTTCACATTCATAAGTAGCATGGTTATTTAGTATACGTGTTTTTTACATGATTAATTAATTTTAAGGCGATAATAATTGAATTCTAAATATATTGTAGTAAATGCCTGTGGTGGTCGTAATTTATTTCTTGTTTATTTCGTGAATATGTCGTTGAAGTTTCTTATATCAATAAATAAAGATATTTGATAAGACATAGCACAGTTAAACTTACCAAAACAGCGTTTTTATTTCCCATAGATAATAAATAATTATTTAAATTGTGTACATTCTATTCTTGTAATAATAGCCGTTAAATAACTTATTCGGCGTTAAACAGCGACATTATTAGAACATAAATATATTTAATTTTTTACATGGAATTTGCATTTACGTCTTTATAACGAATGTGTTTACAAGAAATCTATAAATTATTCACGCTTTAACACGATATAAAATTTTATTCTTAAGGGAATATTAACAATTGTAAATACAAAAGTAGAAAATTATATTTTTTTGTAATTGATTGAATATCATTTATAATTCTTTGCATGACAAAGTTAATATTTTACGTCAAATTTCAATCGTTTTCGAAACGCATGAAGGGTTTATTAGCTTATCACTTTAAAAGATCTTGACGTTTCTAACTAAAATAATAAAGTGGAATTCTATTTTACATCCTAAGCGATATAATAATCTGATACTAAATAATTAATTATATATAATACTAATACAAAAAACTACTTCACCTAGAAAACGTTACAGATAAATAACATGATGCGGTATTATACAAAAACCCAAAAAATACATCATAATACAAAGTTATTCGAAATATACTTGTTAGTAAATTTAAGATGTATTTAAGACTGATAGATTATAGCTATTATACCTACCATAAACAAATAATCTCATAATTAAATGGCATTATTACATTCGGCCGAGAGATCTTTAATAGGTATTGTAGTTTGAAACGGTTAGTGTTGCAAAATAATGTATTTTCTACATCTGTTAATACATACGTAACCTACGTAAACTACTTTGATATCTGTCATTTAAATACAGGTAGGTATTATATATATATATATATATATATATATATATATATATATAGGTGTGCATATTATATTATATAATATGCACACCTTCTCCTCCCGCTGTAAGTGTCGCCGGGGCTAGGGGGTCTCTGTACCCCAAGAATCCCCTAGGATTTGGAGGCCTGCAGAGGTGGGCCTACCGTTGGGACGCCACGGTAGTATGCGCAAGTGATCCCGTGTCGTCTACCAAAAAGACGGTGTGGGTACCGCTGGTTTTAAGTGGGTTATTTCGGCGCCTTCAGCGCCGGCGAGTCCCACATGCCTCATGTGGGGGAAAGCGTAAACGCTTTTTTCCAGCGAGAAAAAAAGGGTTGTTATTGAATAGTCATACTTTCCGATACATTAAAATTATTCAAACTAGATTTAGTTTGCAACTTTGTGAGCAATGTAGCTTTGTCTCTGCAGCTTTAGTTTGTGCTCAATTGTAAATGAGTAACTGACTGCATGTCACCGCTCGCTGGGCCAACAACTCTTAAGTAGGTGGTTTAGGGTTAATTCACTAGTATCTGTTATTGGATGTAGATGTGTCAGAATTTTATTTGACAAAATATGTAGGTTACTAAGTACGTGAAATACACTTGCGTGGATATTAAACCGCGATCGACGGTTAAGATCCCCGTTTCTAATACACTGACTCGCGACTGTAATAAAATTAATAGTTTTGACGAGGACCGAGCATTGATCAGACAAAATGATATCTAAAGAATAAATCTTTCGGAATCGCAAATGTGGTTTCGTTTTCGTATATTATGCATCCATGACATTTCGTGAAGTTTCTTAAGATATATCCCAAAAACTGTCGTCTAATATTTGCTATAAGTTGAGGCGGCTGCGGTAACGGCCTAGCGGCTGTACATGTATATACTCTTTCTTTTAGATAGCTCCCACAAATTGACTGACTTTTTGAAATTGATTTTTATATTATAGGTAGCTAGACGAGCTGATATTGGTAAGTGGTTACCACCACCCATAGAAATTGGTGCTATAGATATTAACGGTTCCTATATACCACTAATGCACAGGATTATGCCTGTAGTACTCGGTCACACACCCTTCCACCCGGGATATAACCATAATAAGTACTGCTGTTTGGCAATGGAATATGTATAAAGCTCTACCACTAGGTGGAAGCAAGTACGAAATCTGAAGCAAAGTCTTTATGTAAATTGTCACGAGCACCAAAAGGCGGCGTTAAGTTTTTGTTTTAATAAGCCTTTATTATATGGAGTAAACAATTACACATTATATAAATTGATTTATTTTCAAAATATAAGGATATAGTAGAGTTATTCTGTAAAAACAAACTCGAAACATCGCAGAACACGATTGTGAAATATCAGAAAGTCATATAAAGCGACATTGACTATAATAATTTACGATGATACGATATCATCGTAGATCGGTTTTCAAAATTTCACGAGTGGAATACAATGTGAGTTTTTACATTGCAGTTATCATTTGTACAGGCGACAATGTCGAGGTCATCAATGATTAAAATACCGAGGTTTTAATGACATACAATAGTATATAAAGCGCGCAATTACCTTCAACGAATGCTCACCTGCGCTCGTCCCAATACGTCTTGCCTCGATTAATCAAGCCTGCGATTCTTGTGAATGACAGTTAATATAGCTTACTGTCCATAATAAATGATAAGCGGAAGCGTGTTTAAGTGACTTATCACTTCTATGCGAAGTGAGGAAAGTAAATACCACTTTATGGCGATCGAATATTAAGTTATTCTGAGAAACCAACACAAAAAACTTAAGCAACAACTTTGGTTAGGGCTTGGTCACTATCTAGCAGTAGCTTTATTTCTCTTTTAGCACATCAATTGTATATAATAATGTGAAAGATATATTAAACATATAACTCGTTATCTGTGATTTGTGTGTTAATTAATATGATGTTTTTTACTTATTAAAAAAACAGCTTGTTCACAATGCAATGTAAAAAAAAATTGTATTCCTCTTCCCCGGCTCAATTAAAAATCATATGATAACAATGGTTATCTACTACTATTATAGACCAAGAGTTTGATTGCAAGGTCCTTATGCAATGTTACATAAGTACATCTTACTTTCTAATAAATGAAACAATAATAAATAAATATCCTGGGACATTATACACACACGGCCATCTGATCCCAAACTAAGCAGAGCTTGTACTATGGAAGTCAGACAACTGATATACTACATATACTACTTTTCTATTGTAAATACATACTTATATAGATAATTACACCCAGACTCAGGACAAACAGACACGTGTATGCACACAAATGTCTGTCCTGGGTGAGATCGAACCAACAACGTGAAAGGCAATTTCTACCACGCCAACCGGCTTGTCGAATGACAATGAATTGGGGATCGATCATATACCATATAGTACACGTTAAATTATAAAGTTAACTGAATTCATTAAAGCGAAAATCGTTCGTAACATAAACCACGGGTCTCATTATAGTGTTCCCGGTTCGCGAAATCTTGAATCGGTGTTTTGAATAGCTACCCAGGTGGCGCTGTGGTCTCGGCTCCGACTGAAAGGCTTGAATGACAACACAGCCTATTCGATATCTAGGCGATATAGACTTCGTTAGATCCATAGTGAATAGCCCGAGATATCTATGGATGTCATGGACGATCAATTGAGTGAGAATATATTTCTATAGCACAGATATTGAATTGAAAATACTTTATTTATACTTTGTTAACATTATACTATAATATTGTTAATATTTTTGTAAGATTTTGTTATTTGGGTAATTCTCATCTTAAAATGTGTTATTTTTTTTAGCTAGTATTTTTTTTTATCTCGCTTTGTTTAATAATGCTTAAATAAAATAAAGCTTCGTTGAAAGTAAATAGATAAATTAATTGCAAAGCAAAATAATTTCAAATAACTAAGATTATTCTTTACGGGTTGACCAAATTTATAATAAATATAATCTATTTTTAATTAAAATATACATATAATATAATAATATAATATCCTGGGACATTTTTCACACACGGCCATCTGATCCCAAATTAAGCTTGTACAAAGCTTGTGCTATGGAAACCAGACAACTGATATACTACATATACTACTTTTTTTTTGTAAATACATATTTATATAGATAATTACACCCAGACTCAGGACAAACATACATGTTCATGCACACAAATGTCGGTCCTGGGTGGGAATCGAACCCACAACCTTCGGCGTGAAAGGCAAGTGTTCTACCAACCACGCCAACCGGCTCGTCGATGATATCGATCGTCGTCGATGTATAGATATATTATAAATGTGAAAGTAACTCTGTCTGTCTGTTAGGCTTTCACGGGTAAAATACGCAATCGATTTTGATAAAATTTGGTATGGAACAAGCTTGAACCCCAAGGAAAGACATAGGTTTTTTATGCCCTCCTCCCAAACACGCGGGCGAAGACTACTAGTACTTAATAAACACAAGTTGTCTTTCTAAATATACAAGAGCAGTATTGATGAATGTTTAATTATGTTTAACTAAATATTGTGATAATCCAAATAAATATTGTTTGTAAAGCCTAACTAAGCTAGTCATTATATAACGGTGATTGTAGTATTGACTCCTTGTCCAGAGGGTGGATCTACCAGTTATCTGTCCGATAGCTGGTTGGAATCACTACGGGTACGCGACCCCGGACTGCTCTAGCTACTAGTGTCACATTCCTGTATCTTCCGTGATCACAGTATCCTCCCCCCTCTCCTTGATACGTTGTCACGCCAAAGAAGAAGGAAAACTAATATTAAACCCGGAGCGGTGCCTCCGTTTAGGCGTAAGCCAGTCACCTGCGGCCAAACCAGCACCACACGTATTGACTCGTCATTCCTGCGGATCCTGCTGGGGAGGAGGAGAGGGTGGCATGGGTACTGGGCAAGCCCGTGTTGCCATAAAGTCGCCAGGCCCAGGCGTAGCAGCATCCACGGAGAGGACACTTCGCTCATCTGTCTTGCAGGTGGAAAACAACACGGAGAGTGGTTTCTCAAACCCCCGCCCATCTGGGGGCGCATACACTTGTCGGAAGTGCGGCCGGAGGATCCTCTCTCGCATTGGTCTTTTCAGTCATGAACGCAAGTGCCTTCGCGATGCCGCTTAAATCATCTGTCAAAGATGCAGAGGCCTATATAGTATTGACTCCGCATTCCGCATCTACCGGCAGTGACTGCCGTGCAGAAGACTTGCGACATAATACATATTGTTTTTTATTTCTCACAACTGATCGAGCGTGAATGGTCACAACTATGTTTATCGTCAAAGTTATATGTTTAACATGACTATGCCTTGCCTTGGTTTAAAAATACTGAATTCAATTACAAGTTCATTGCTAATTTAGAGGTTGTGTTTCTAATATAATATTTGGAAAAATGTTCTCTGTGAACTTCGTTGCTGATCTGCAGCCTTATATGCTAGCTACTAGACCGATATGGCAATTATTGTATACTTGAATAAGTAAAGAAAGTTATTGTTTATGATAATTAAAACTGAATATGACCGTTGGTTTACGCGGTTTGACGCGTTAAGCACGCGTTATTACTCTTCGGAAATCTTTTTTAATGAATGTAAGGGGCTATTTAACACATTTTTTTTCAAATAAACTATTAACATCTTAGATTAGCGCGTTTAGACAAACTCTTTAGTATATCATAACGAAAGATAAATTGAAACAGTGATAGTTCAACAGTATTATATCGTTATCTTTTGCAAATGTGTTACATTTTTGCAGTTTTTTCATCTCAGTGGAATATGTAAGGAATGTCACAACGGAGGACTTTTTTTAAGCTCCTACAATTAAGTGTGTAAAGGGTTGCAAGCTCAGTGAGTATTTTTTCCTTAACGAGCGAGAACAGACCTAATAAAATTGGCCATCAATTATATCGGAATGACGTTTTCATTTTTTTTTTAAATAAGAATTTGTCATCTGTAATTATAAATTGGATGTAACAATAATTAAATGTTTCATTGGGTTGTATATATTTTTTTGTTTATTCATTAGTTCCTTGTATTTTAACAATTTCTAAGTATATGTAAGTATCAAGAGAGTCTGGTAGAGTGACTTTGGTAAGTGATTGTTTATTTGGTAAGAGTCACTTTGGTAAGAGACTCTATCAGAAATATTGTTGACAACTCAAACAAAATCGTATCACATATAAAAAAAAATTCGTCGCGTTATTTTGAATAAAATTTTACATGTTGTACAAAACATTGCAATTACAGGAACAATGGGTATAAATTCTCAGGAAGCTTAGGAATACTTACCATTCTTTTATTCTTTTACAGAGGATATCTATGCGTAGGGGTGACTACTTAATATCAGTTGACCCGTTTAACAATTATAATTAAAATATGCTTTCAATCTATATCCTCAATGGAAAATAATCGTCAGGAAAGCTGCACGTGTGTATAGAATCATGCACACAACTGCAGTAGAACGCGTTGACGCTTCAAACCTTTCTTCTATGTAAGATAGAAGACCTTTGTTAAGCTATGCGACATTATATTACTTTACCTCTAAATAAAATTGAAATCTGTTGACCCGTTAAAATCACTACAAGCGATTTAGCCGCAACAATTGTCGAGAAATCGATTAATCGCTTGTGTTCATGGTTAATTCCACGACCCTTCGCCCTCCCTCGTACCACGGTACCTTGCAAGTGCACTGTGAAAATATTATCGTCATTCTGTGCAGTTCTAACCTATGGAAAAGGAAAGTGAGGTAAGATATGCGTCGGTTTTAGTACTCCTGTTTCGTTTTAGTGGTAGGAGATTTTTTTACCCTCTGTTTGATCAGAGGGCGCGAATCTTTTAGCACTCCGTCACGGATTAGTGTTTCGTATTTGCCGGAAGTGACGTTCAACTGATTGACCTTTAGTAGATTGTAAACACAATATGTAGCGATATTAGTAGGTTAATCAATGTTTGTATCGATTTATTTGACATTTCATATGAAAAGTATGAAAATGAAAATGAAAAATGAAAAATTTTCATTTCATTTTCATTTTCATTTCATTTTCATATGAAAAGTATCCGAATTGAAAACTTTTTACACTGGTAATGTTGAATAGTTATTCTAAAGGAATTTGTTCCCTGGTTAGTTTTGCTAGTTTTAAATTTAAATTTAGTCGTTTTTAAATTTTAAATTATATATCACATTTTATTACATTATGTAACAATTTAAGGATAGTTGATCTTATATGACTAATTAGTGAATCGACCGTCAGCTGCCCAAGTAGCGATGGGTGTGGCTGTGTGAGGTTGCGAAAGTGGTTAAAAAATAATAATAGTACGCCAGCTGAAACATTTTTCATAAATAGTTAAAATCATACTGAGCTGAAAAAAAATCGTCAGCTGCCTCATGGAGGGGCTATGCGGCAGCTGGTCGCATGAACTTGTAAAAAATATATAAAATAAAGTTATAATACGTCGGATATAATTTAACTAGGTGATTGCTTAAATAATTAGAAGTACGAAAACAACAATTAGCTGTGTGGGTAGCGGCGGCCTATCTCATGAGAGATTAGCTAACTACGCAGGAGATAATATAGTGCACAAGTGTGTGAGCAAACACAGGTGCACTCTCTATTCCCTAACTCTCATAATCCGATGGAACGGCAATCCGACACGACCGGAAAGAGTTCAGGCTACAATACAACTATGGAATGCTTTGCCTGAGTCCGTATTTCTTGATAGGTATAATGTTGGTGTCTTCAAATCCAGAGTAAACAGGTTTCTTATAGGCAAACGTGCTACATCTTAGACCGTGTCGATGCTTAACATCAGGCAAGTCAACTGTCAAACGCTGGACTATTAATTGTAAAAAAAAAATTGTAAAAAAAGGCGCAGGACCAATAAATATACAAATAAAGATACAGATTATTCGAACGATGCACAGTATCGGAAGTATACAACAGATTTCCACAAAGCCCTAGCCGTCCAGCACTTATTGCAAGATCGAGGAGCAAACATTCGATTTATGATTCGAAGTTCCAGTGATAATTTCACCAGCGAGACTATTTAGTATTCCATAGCAATATTTTTATACATATTTATCTATGTCTATGTATATACATATATATTACTATTTAACTGGCAAGCGTAGTCGTCAGCGCAGATGGTTTTGCACTTGCGGTTGTGGATTTGAAACAATTCTTTGTAATTTCTATCATTTAAGCAATGGCTCCTGATCAACAGAGTAATTTATGAAGTTGCAGGTTTGAATTACCCCTTGAGGTATTGTTTTACTGATTGCTTTAAGCTTAAATGGAGGGGTTAATAAAAACACAAGTAATTCCTTGTATGGAGACATTTCTAGAAATTCTTATTAAAAATAGAACACTAATACATTATACACTTTCATTATATAAAATCGGATAAATGTTAAAATATCAAGTAAGTATTTATATAACACTTGTGCGTTAAAAGCGCAACAATGGAAGAGATCTCCATTACTACGAGTGCTAAGACAATGGCCCTTCAGGACCCTCGCTGTTGACATTTCTACTATAAATTAATACGTACAAGAGTTGTGCCCAGTGTACGAGCGGAATTTTTAAAGATTAATCGTGAATATTATTTTTATAAATATAAAGGAAGAAAATGCTATGACAAATATTTTGTTGGTTGTTGCGATATTATATTATGGCGGTTTTTTGTCACTTGTCATGATAAAATGATAACCTATCTTAACGCTCTGACACGCAGTGGAACCGCGGACGGAAACTAGTATTGTTATAAAACTCATTATATTTCTGCTTACCCTGATTACACAGTTTTAAATAAATTAAATATTAAAAGCGTGAAAATCTTCAAAGTAGCAAATATCAAGACTAAATAGCACATTAACTTTTCAAAAGAAACGTCCACTCGACCCTTCGTGATCCTTTCGCTCACCGGGATTTCTTTAGGAAAATGTTGTTCCGTCTCATTTGTGCGGATTATATTTCTATGAGTGAAAGAGGGATAGCAGATAGGTCTTTAAGGGCATGAAAATTGTATGCGTAGTTTGTCTGTTGTAGATGAAATTGAATATTCAAAGAGGTGTTGCCGAAATCTCAGTTATCCGGTTGCTGATGGACGGTTTATTTACCTTATTACGTGTGACGATAGACATTAACTTTTATTCGTTAGAAACCAAAATGCAAGCAATTCAACTTGCATTAACAACATTATATATAGAATAACATTATTCTCCTTTATGTAATAAGTCCTTTTTTTGATAATTGAGCACATAATTATTTATAATTTGGAATTCAGCTTAACCAATAATTCTTACACACTTCCAACATCCGAACTCCGGGCTTCTACTGAGAATTTTCCGATTGAAAATCCTAAAAACATAAACCCAGAACCTCTAGATCTACGGCCTTATAGGTCAACCAACGAGGCGGTCGGTAAATTATATTAATCATAAACAACTCTATTGTACTATTTTAAATACTTTATATGAATATTTCAAGTGTCATTCCTTTTTGAGGTGAACACGGCAGATTTAACTCTATCAAAATATCGAAAACAAATAATAAAAAAAAAACATAATGACGGTTTAAACGTGTGGTTGGTAGATACTTGCCTTTCACGCCGAAGGTTGTGGGTTAGATTCCCATCCAGGACAGACATTTGTGTGCATAAACATGTCTGTTTGTCCTGAGTCTGGGTGTAATTATCTATATAAGTATGTATTTACGAAAGAAAAATAGTATATGTAGTATATCAGTTGTCTGGTTTCCATAGTACAAGCTCTGCTTAGCTTGGGATTGATGGCAGTGTATGAATAATCTCCCAGGATATTATTTTATAATAAAATATAACAGAAAATGTTAAATTTGTAAGCTTTATTATTCTGAAAAAAAATTTTAACGAAATTTTATTACGGTACGTAGTTGGTCTCTCCTTAAGCTCTGAAAGAGAATTATATTTCTCTCCACTGAGGATGACAGCCTTCAGTCCTCTTTTGACGCGGCGACCGCTTGGACGTACAGAGATCAGTCATCCTTGTTGCCTCTTTTATATTAGATTTAGATAGCAATGAAATTGAATAATAAATTTACTGAGAAAGATTACATTTAAAAATCTGATTTAATTATTTAAGTTGAATATCATAGATACTTATGTCCTGCTCCTGTTGATTTGGTAGGGCTTTGTGCAAGTTCTTCTGGGTGAGTACCACCCACTCATCATATATTCTACCGCAAAACAGCAGTACATAGTATTGTTATGTTCCTGTTTGAAGGATGAGTGAGCCAGTTTAATTACAGGCTCAAGGGACATAACATCTTAGTTCTCAAGGTTTACGTGCATTGGTGAAGTAAGCGATGGTTAACATTTCTTACAATACCTATGCCTTTGGGCGTTGGTGTCTACTCACCATCAAGTAGCCTATATGCTCGTCCGCCTACCTATACTATAAAAAAACCACGAAAAATCTGCTGTGCTTACTCAGATATAAACGCTCGATCTTAAGTTAGGATCTACGTTCTTCAGTAAGGATTTTTCTATTCTCTGTGCCATTATGGCACAATGGATAAATATTATAATTTTTCTTTTAAATATCACGAACCATTTCAGTTAAAACGTACCTCAGCTATACAATAATGCCCAAACTTTAACCTCTCACAATATATATCACTCCGCTTGTCCGAAGTCCGAGATCTCTATCAGCGACGCCCCGCTGTGATTCTGACGTAAATTGAAGCGGGTCGGTTCAAATAAATTGAATCCTATCGAAATTGGGGTGGACATGACGAGGTGAAGTGACGTCATGTTTTCTTTAGATGTAAACACCGAGACAAAACCAGGCAAGTAGGCTTACAAGCATACAAATAGTCATATAAAATTTATTGGGGGGCTTTCTAGTGAAAATCGATTTAATAGACGTTGTAAATAAATTTCGTTCAACAGTAGCGCTATACTGTAAGAATTCACTTCGATTCTCACTCGTGAAGTATTGAAAGTGTTGATGCTTTAAATGTTATTATTATAATGGTCAATATCGCTAATTATTCTATGACATTACACGCATTTTTGCGATGCGTTTCAAGATTAATCTTACTGAATAGCTCTAAAGGTTACAATCGCTCTTCATTCATTAACAGTAACGTTGCATGTAATTATGGTGACAAAATAAAATGGTTAAAAAAACCGCTAAAAGACATCGGAACCAAGTACACGAGTCATAGATGCATTCGATTTGTTTTATATATTCTTATTTGAATACATAATTTTTGATAGTTAACGTTTTATGATAAATATAAAATTATGAATAAACTTTAATAGTTTTACCCCATAACTGGCTTGATATAGAATTGTATTCTATAGTTTAAAAATCGTAAAATTATGGAGATTATAAATTTTTGGAAAATTATAAAAATTATACCCGTATATCAACGCAGTTAAATAATAAGCTATCAACGTACGTCGTACTATATATAATTATACTATGATGGTTAATGCGAGAATGATAATCAGTTAACTATATCAAAGAGAAATTACTACAATTGTTTATGGTTAAAATTATTATTCAATTAATTATTTCTTATAATTGGCAATCAAACGTAAATTTAATAATTATTTAATTTATAAATATTACTTATATATCATTATTATTGAAGCCTACTTTAAAATTTATATTATAATAGAGTATTTTTAATTTTGATATTAAAACTAATATAATGGTGCTGTGATAGGTATTCGACCCAAGGGTACTAGGGTACTAGGGTTGTACTGGTGGTAGAGCTTTGTGCAAGCTCGTGTGGATAGGTACATTAGATATTCTACCGCAAAATAGCAGTACTTGGTATTGTTGTATTCCGGTTTGAATGGTGAGTGAGCAAGTGTAATTACAGGCACAAGGAACATAACCACTTAGTTCCCAAGGTTGATGGCGCATTGGCGATGTAATCGATTGTTAACATTTCTTGCAATCTCAATGTCTATGAGCGTTGGTGACCACTTACCATAACGTACCATAACTTATAAAAAGGATGGAATTTTATACAGTATATGAAGAGATTAATTAAAATTAATATTTTCAAATAAAGTCAAATTAATTTTTCTTTTAATGTAAATTAATGGTAACAGACAAACGCGAAAAAAAACCATCATGGCCAAACGAGCCAACAATACTTCAAACTTTAATAACTATTTAATATCAATAGACAATATATTTAGACTCATGATCCATGTTTATGAATGGATTATCTGCGAGGGTCTTGTAGAATAATTCTTAACAATACATTGTAAACTCGTATTATTAATTTGTGTCTCGCGGGAACATTCTCGAAGCGTGCCGGGACACGCTTGGTTACATGCTATTAGTTTCATCGCTTGATCGGACACTATAAAACTTTATAAAACAAATATTTTGCAGTTTACTAAGCTTATACTATGTAAATAAGAATTGTGCAAGTCCATTGGGTTGGTACTACCCACTTGTTTGAGAGAGGTGATTGAGGTCATTACAAATACAGGGTACGTTCGGTGGGGTAAAAATGTCTATGGTGACTGTTATCTTGCTATATATAGTAAAAAAGATAAAAGTACAGTGTCTGTATTTATAATTCTTGATATTAAAGACCTATTGTATAGAGTGAGCTAATAGGATATAGGTGACAAGGTTATGGACCGTTCTGAGTAGAGAACTGCTTATTTATTACCAAAACAATAACAGCATTTCAACGTCTCAAATCTGGGCACTGACATCTTGTGAATGGGTAAAGGTTTGTAGTTCTACTTCTGTGGAAGGAATAAGAATAGTTATCTGTGTCATTGAAGGACATCATTGATTTGAATTATATCTTGTCTTTAATCAAAGTCAAAGTTTACTTTATTCAGGCAGGATCTCACAAGCACATTTAAATAGTCATTTTACAATTTTAATTTTAACATAAAGTTACCACCCGTTCGGAATGGCGATTCTTTGGAAAAGAACTGGCAAGAAACTTAGCTGTTACTTTGTTTAACAATAAAGAAAATCCATGTAATAACCATATATAAAAATATTTGTATATCCTGTATGAACATCTACGTTAACTTATTCCAAGCTATTCTATATTTTATATAATACAGTATACGCCAAATTTATTAAAAAGTAAATAAATATTGAAAAATATAAAAAGGTATAACTTTAGTTATTGTTTAATGTAAAATGTTCAGGCGCAAGACCAACGGCTTAACTTGCTTTCGAGGCACGGGAATGTACACACTTCCAACTTCTAAACTCCGGGCTGCTACTGAGAATTTTTCGATGGAAAAATCTAATAACTATTTATTGACCCGACCTAGGGTTTGAATCATCCTCGGTATCTGTGGTCTTATATACAGCCACTAAGCTAAAGAGGCAATTAATAAAAAATATATAATAACTAGTAGATATTCACTTAATATTACAGAATAAAACAATATTCGTGTTGTTGTATATTGTTGTTTAGCCAGGCGGACTGCCTAAAGTTCTACCTCTGTAAGAAACTGAACTGTATTTTAATAATAGCGTAGCAACTTTAAACCATGTACGGTTTTATTTATGTTAGTTGAAATTTTAGAAAAAGCATTACATTAAAATGATGCAAATTTATATAAATATGTAATCAATACATCATTTTGCTATAATCTTTAGGAGGAAAAACAAGATCGATGTACAATTTATTATGTGGTGACATTGTTTTATTTCTGTACAGAGACTTTTTTTTAAATTCTCCTGGGATTTTATCCTTAGAATACCTATCTGTTTCCCGTACAGAAAAGACAATCAATAATGCTGAAAAATTAAAACGTGAAATTAACAACTTTAAGAATATTAATATTCATTAATTAGGCTAAGCAGACATTGCCATCTATGACTTTTCAGACGGGATAAGCTGCCCCTGATTTATGTCTGGTCCTACAATTATATACAAAAGCCGAGTTGGTCCAGTGGTTAGAACACGTGTATCTTAACCGATGATCGTGGGTTCGAACCAAGGTAAGCACCACTGAATTTTCATGTGTTGATTAATTTGTATTAATAATTCATCTCGAGCTTGGCGGCGAAAGAAAACATCGTGAGGAAACACGCATGTGTCAAGTTTCTCTTCTCAAAAAAATAGGAGAGGAGACCAGCAGTGGGATATTCACAGGCTGTTACTGTACTACAATTATATAATTTTACTCGAACCGCTTCGGAATGGGGGGTCATCATACGTCAAAGTGCCTATGGGCCTTGGATCTGGGCCTGAGGACAACGTCTAGCAGGTTTTGCTTGAAGAATATATATTTTAATACCCATTATATTATTTTATATAAATTCACTAATATAGGAGATCATGAATCTTGATCATCATCGTTTTACATAGAACGGTTTCTGCTATCACTCCTCAGTTTTTGTGGAGTATCTTAGCGTGCCAATTAGTGTTCTCTCCTACACAGACTATTTAACGGAACCGCGGGTAGGGTGACCAAACAACAGCGCCAATTACCTCATAATGCTTAGCAAAGTTCATCGATGAATTAAAATATGAGAATTTCATAACACAATTATCGAACAATATTATTATATTTGGCGTCGTTTAATTATTTGAATTTGTTCTATATAAGTCTATGGGCGATGGTACCAATTTTTCGATTACCTATTCGGGATTAGATTCTACTGAGACGACCCGGCAAGAAACTAGGTAGTTACACATTTTTACTCCAAATCAAAATTACATACGTAAGCTGTAATGAGTAATAAGACTTATTTATTTATTATTTCCTTATAAGGTTGAAATCTATTAACTATATCAGTCAAATTACATCGTTAAATTAAAAAAATATGTAAAGTACCTTGTCATTTCAAAGAAAGTAATAATAAACGGTTGAATAAACATATTGGATTGATAAATTTTATTTTTACGTTCTGGTAACCCTAGCTTCAAGACGAAAAAACTGCCTGACGTACGACCGTACGGTGGTTTGCGCGCACTGTGGAGTTAATTGCTAACCGCATAATAATTTAAATTTATATACAATACATTTTTTTATGTTTAATAATTACTAAATCACGTGCATTTAGCATTGAAATATTTATTTTGTATTCAATATTGATTTCTATTTTAATCCTCCTCCAATATAAGCATTGACTTTTGACATTTAGTACTTTTTTTATTAATTGAGGTATATGCAAAAAGGTTCATCTACTCAGTCTTTTCATTAATGCTACTTTGCTTTTATACAAAAACGTAAAAAATAAATAAAAAATCTTATTTAAATCTTTTTTTTTAATTTACATTTCATTTTGTTTATATAAGCGGGCTAATGGGCCACCTGATGGTAAACGGTTACCACTGTCCATAGACATTGGCGATGTAAGAAAACCATTCCTTACATCGCCAGTTCGTAACCAACATTGGGAACTAAGATGTTTTGTGCCTTGTTCCTTTAGTTACACTGGCTCACTGACCCTTTAAACCGGAACACAATAATACAAAATATTGCTGTTTAGCGGTAGATTATCAGACGAGTTGGTGGTACCCAGACTGACCTAAACCTAGGTTCAAAGCGTGACATAAAGTCATCCGAATTTTCATTTATCTTGGTTATTTCTTCATAATGGTTATTCTACTTATATAGGAAAACAAATAACAATATTATCTCTTCTATCAGTATATCAGTTTTTCTGTCGCGTTTTTTTTTCGATTAATAAAACACTTAACATTTGTTGCTCGGATCAACTGATGATCGTTCTTTTTAAATTGGTAACCTTTCCAACGTGTCGTGAAAGGGAGTAATAAACATGCTAATACAAGATAGGCGAACATCGAACTTTTTTTTATTCGGTTAATATTCAACGAGCGATTTATTTGAAACTCTCTAAGAATAAATAAATATGTAATAAAAGCGCCTTGCGTCTTCATTCTGCTCCTGTCGATTATTCTTTCATTCCTCATTAATTTTTTGTCGTAACATTTTAAGTTATATATTGATATTAGAATTGAATAAATTAGTTTTTATTACCTCGTATACTTGTCTATGATTAATCTAAATTCCTGCAGTGAGAGATGATGACTTTGTCTATAAATTCACAGAATATAATGCATCGACGATAATTGTAGCTAATTATTGTGCACAAAGCCAAGTCCCACAAAGTCATCGATCGGTAATGAGATACGAATAAGCGACTCAATTGAATTTTTGCTCATCGTATCAACATTATATACAGCTGTGGTGCTTTCTTGTTTGATAATCATTATATGTACATTAGTTCTCATGATTAGTAACCATACACTTCTCTGTATGCGTTTTTTTATACATCAATATTCATACAATAAACCGAAATGGCTCAGTGGATAGATGTAGATTTTTATTTACATACAGGTTGAAATTCGAACAATTACCCAAACTATACCAAAAAAAGTGAAAATAATGTTTAGCGGTGAAGTGTGGCATTGGTGGAAAACTTGTGCTGGGAGGAATTCGGGACGTTATTCACCCAAGCAGCAGTACTTTTGTTGAGAAAAAATAGATATAGAAACCATTCCTTTTATTATTATGAATACGGCACTAACTACGGGAGCTAGGAGGTGTATCTTGTGTCTGTATGCTGGTGTCAAATATCTATGTTTGACTGTAAAATAACTGAGGTAATAAAGTTAATGATACCAACCGAGATGGGCTTTCATAAAGACCTACCACAGCTAGAGTAGCAAGGTGGATTCAAGTCTGAATCCTTCTTCTAAGCAAATTTTTAGCGAAGTAAAATTTGCCACTGAACTTTTATTATAATTGTGGGCTCAGTTGTGTAGGACAAAATCTTGTTGAGGACCTCCGTGTATCAATACGCATTATAACAGTGTGGTACGTTTTAAATTGTCACTTTAAGAGAAGATGACGCCTTTGCTTAGCAGCGGGACATTAGTTATTTTACGTTTATTACTTAAAACTACACAAAACCAATCGGTAATTTTCGGTAGGGCGTTTGATTTATTAATTCTTGAGTTTAACACGCCACCTAATAAAATACAGTTTAGTTTACCTTAGTTTATTTATTAGAATATAACTTTTATTTTTTAACTTGCTCGCTTATACCTACAGCAATTAGTAATTGTTTTATTATATAAATAAGCAATTGTTGGATTACGCAATGAATTTGCCGAGCTGTTGTATGTTGAACTGTACAGTGGGAGAGATAAACTTAACGAAGTATAATGTCGTTTATATTCTTTACTTTATAAGTAAACTAATGAATCATGGGCAGGTTCGCTATCGCGGTAACTCTTTGACACGTTGTAAGCCGCAACATGCGCCTAACAAAGTGAATATCTGATGGCAGTCCCGTAAACTGAACGTTTTACTGCCTTTGTGTTCGTTACACACGGCTTAAAAAAGTTAGTACCTTCTTTATTTAAATATTTAAAACTTTTTATTTATTTGATTAATTCCATTCAATGACTTAAAATAAATAATATTAATTATGCGTATGTGATAGTTTAGTCTGTTGGCGTTTGTAGGAGTGAGCCGGTGTTCGTATGTGTACCTCGTTAATCTTGTAGCTAGCTTTTCTCGAGTTTGGATTTTTCTGTCAGATATCAGCATTAGCATCTCAAATTTGATCGTCTTATTTCTGATATTTCCCAATATTCTCTTACCATCACAGTACAGTACAGTAACAGCCTGTTAACGTCCCACTGCTGGGCCAAGGCCTCCTCTCCCTTTTGAGGAGAATGTTTGGAGCTCATTCCACCACGCTGCTCCAATGCGGGTTGGTAGAATACACATGTGGCAGAATTTTAATGAAATTAGACACATGTTGGTTTCCTCACGATGTTTTCCTTCACCGTCAAGCACGAGATGAATTATAAGCACAAATTAAGCACATAAACATTGAGTGGTGCTTGCCCGGGTTTGAACCCACGATCATCGGTTAAGATTCACGCGTTCTAACCACTAGGCCATTTTTTATGTCTCTTACCATGGACTATAAGAATAGGTGACTGATATTTTATAGTTTCGTCATATTCTTATTATAAACTATTTAGTAGAATTATCTTAATAGTTAACGTTCAAGTTTATTCTCTACTCGCTTGTTACGCGAGCCTTTCTATTCGTATGTCTCGGACCGAGCGTGCACGTAGCTAGTTAAGTATTAACATTTTCTCGACCCGATCATCTACCGAGATCCCCGCTCTAGTATTGTGGAAACACTTAATTACATTGCGGCGCCTTTAAAGGTCCTCTACACCTTGTGCGTCACGGGAATGGAGGCCGCCCTGTGTGATATATGTACACATAATACGTCCAAAATGACTTTCGCAGCAAAGTGAAATAATTAACGAGTATTTATATTAAGTGGAGTATCGAATATTTTTATGCAAAATTAGTTAATGACCTACAAATTAATTCATGATTATGTCAGTTTGTTTCCAATCCCCGTTACTGATAATGATTTCTTTTGTTTAAATAATTAAAATGATTTGAAATTTACTTGGTGGCAGGGCTTTGGGTAAGTCATTCTGGGCATGTACCACCACCTCATCACACATTCTGCCAAATACCTACTTAGTATTGTTGTGTTCCGGTCGGAAGGGTGCGTGAGCTGTGAAACAAGTACTAATATGCTCATGTCAGTTCAAAAGGTTGGTGTGGCATTGATGTTATATGGAATTGTTAATAATTAATTGGCGACTTATGGGCGATGTTGACCACTTATCAACAGGTATTATTATTTATATTTTATTTCTATGTAAAGTAATGTCGTTGTCAAGGAAGTTGGCTTTAATAATGATACTTTACTTTAGAAACTAAAAGTGCTATGTACATTTGTAATTGAGATGCATATTCGATATATTATTATCGTTTTTAAGCTAATTTATAAATTCCTTGTATGTATGTTGTAAGTGTGCTTTTACAAGTAAATAAAAAATCACAAAATAAAAGAGAAATAAACAAATCTACTACAATATTAATAGTTAAGATTGTAATTGCTTTTGTCAATAACGATAGCAGATAACGTCTGAGCGATATTAATTTAAGCATATGGCGCTTTATCGATGTTATTGTTATCAAAATACTTGTATATAAGGTTATCATATACGTTATGCACAGTTAACCTTTATTTTAATCGATTATTTCCTGAATTACTTTCTCCATGTCCTATATTCGCCAAATGAAGGGTTAAGGCGACCCCACACAGCGCCAACACTTACTTTTCAAATGTCAATATAATTTATTGGTTACATATGTTTTGTACTTTCGTCGATAAAATTTCATTTAATCGAATATTTAAAAATTTTTTGTTGTGAGTGTTTTAACCTGAATTACTTAAAGTACTAATCATTTTGTTTTTAATCTTAAAGGACGTTTAACCCTTATGCGGAACATTTCGGATAATTCCAATATTTATTAACGGGAGTACGGAGGGCTGATTGCTGAGATGGACATCTATAGCCTACTTAACCGATTTAAAAGAAAGGAGCAGGTTCTCAATTAAATTTTGGTACTTAAGCTTATCCGATCCGACACATATCAATTTACACATACATATAAAATATCATTACTTACAGATATATATCATATACAAGACAGTTTGTAAATTTTAATTTTTAATCTTAAGTTAATATTTCACATTTACTTTTTAATTCAACACATAGTTTATTATATATTAAGCATAAATAATGTTTATCGAATAAACACGTATAGTCACATGTACTTTATAAAATGCTATATCACATATGCTGATATCACAATATATTTTATAAAATGCTGTGGATTTTAAATGAAAAAATAAATAAACTACGTGTTATACACAAATTATATTGAAAATAGTCGGACATTCAAAGCTAAGTTATATATAAAACCGGAATGGCGTTTTCTATTATGTTAATAAAATAAATAACAAAGAAGTTTTTATATATTTATGATATGCCTTAGGAAGTTCCAATATTAAGTATTTTTTTTTAATATTTTAAGTACCTGTTTCCAAGATATATATCTTTACCTTCTACAATTTGTTTTGTTTAATTTGCTTGGTATTTGTATCGTATTATTGTGCATTTTTATATTCGGAGACTGGCTGGTTCGTAGTTAGTTGACATTAGGTATAAAAAGAAAAAAAAAACGAACAAATAGGGAAAGTTGTTAACTTAAGTGAATATTACGATGTACAGGGTATTTTGTTGTTCTAGCAAATCAATTATAATATGCCTTTATAGATTTACGCTACAAAAACGACTATGATCGCGTCGTATTGTCTGTATATCGCGCGATAAATTGAGTGTATAGCAGGAGTTAACATTTATTACCTGGAATATTGCGTTTTTGTTTTCCACATCGAAACTGGCTGGTAGTCATAAACGAAAGGTGTTGGCTATTTGTTTTTTAATCTCCTTACGAAGAAGGTCAAAGATTTGTTAATTTACGTTAATTCTACTCTGTTTGCATTTCGATTTTGTAACTATTTTATAGTGTAATCGAAATAATAAAATTGTAATATGTATATCTTTTTTTTAGTGTTAAGTTACTTGTACATATATAAAATAAATTACTATACTTTAATAGTATTTATTGTTATTTCATATTTATATATTCTTATTAATCTATTTTCTTCTTACTTTTAAATTGTTTTACACATATATTTAGAATATTTATATTATGAATCTAGCCGGTTCTAGTGATTTCGTCCGCAGGTTTATTGCGATATATTAAAAAAAATGTTTGTTGATAAATATATTCCATGTAGAGATACAAGGTATCCATTGCTTTATTATATGTATGTAAGTAAGAAAATACAATAAAAGAAAATTAAAACTAAAACCATGAGACATGATATAACAATTATTGAAAAAAAAAACTGTCTAAAAGAACGTATTGTAGCAACCACTCTTGTGTGTTGTGTCTGTACCCAGGACGCTGCCACTATTGAGGTTTATAGCTTGATGAATTTATTTCATTATTATTATTATGTATATATATTTATTATTATCATTAAAAACAAGTGTTTCATTTAGAAAGAGACAAAAGCTTTACATTTATATAAATGAATTTATGAAATGAATAAACCTAAGAAGAAGAAGAAGAAGAAGTAACATTGAGCTCACTTATTATATTACAGTTTTAATTTGTTAATCAAATTTTTTAAAAAATAAATCATATTATTCAAATAGTTAATCGACATAGAATTGTCTGCGTTTATAAATAAATATAAGATTCACATATACTTGTTCGATTTCTCAATGAGCCCGGGTTTGAATCCAGCATTGAATGCGGTTCTTGGTTATTGATTCGTAACAACAAAAACAAACACACAACTAAGTGGAAGCGTTGTGCAGATTAAGTTGTTCTCTCGACGTGTGATTGGCTTAAGTTAGAAGAGGTATGTGGTAGGTTTTTTCGGAATATACAGTATATGTAAAAATAGATGCATCCGTTTGATTGAATTGTTATTATAATCTTGTAAATAAATCACTTAAATATCAAAATTATGTACATATATGTACATATCTTTTTAAGTTTTCTTGTAGTCGGTTTACAGTTTCGTATTTAAATGTCTGCATGTTTTAATTTCCAGACGATGCTGTTTGACAATAAACAATGGATTGTTTTTTTACCTTATTTTACCTATATGCTAAATCCCTAGACTGACTTGTGTATTGCCAGGTATAGGCCAGTTTGTTCATTATGAGATCGTCTATATTATGGATCACAATTCTGAGTTTACAGTCAAATTATATTTACATGTACATTATTATTTATTGTTAAATTAATAATATATGTAAAACAATTAAGCTTTCAACCATCAATTTCAGTAAAATAATAAATAGTATAGATTCAATGGATGTCTAGTATATCTTTGTTATATAATTTATTAAATATATTATAATAAATACTAAATAAAATCATTTCGATTATTTTTTAATTACCTAAATTGTAGTTACACCTAAAATACACGTATAGAGGTGTCCAATTTGATATAAAGGTAAAGACTTCGTTACCGTTTATACTGTTTCCAAATACATATGAGGGTAGCAATAGAAATGGTGTGGTAAGTCTTTGACTTGAACAGTCGGCCGACGTCGGCTAGCAGCGGCGCGATATATCATCGGTGTGCGTAACGGCGGCGCCTGGGCACGCCAATTTATGGCGGCCGTAACGTTTAATTTCGACATAATTTAATTTGAACACGCCGCCATGCGACTTAATTATGATATCTCGAGATACCGCTCAGTCCCGTGTTCGTTTCGCAACGCTGTGATTAATAAATTGTGTATCGTAGCGACATCGACACCTATTTCAATAGCCATATAATATATGTACAAACTATAAAGTATCGTTTTGTAATTTGTAAATAAAGCTCTATATGTTTCTTATATCGGAAGTTATAATATAAACACATACATTTTAAAATATAAATATATATATATAGATAGAGAGATAATTCCAGTTTAAAATGTCATATAAAATATTGACAAAAAATGAATTGTGTGTTCCCACATATTTTTTCTTTTTGAAGGAATTATATCCAGCAAACAACTTGCGTGCGAAATCACGAGTCAATTTATCATACGCAATTGCAGATACGATTTTACGAAACGATATGTTATATTGCGTGAAAAATTCATAATCAAGTAATTTTGTTATTTGAACAGCCAATTTTCACATAAGTATTAAATTATTTTTCATCAATTTAAGAGCCAAGCTAGTTCAGTGGATTCCAAGATGAATCGCAGTTGAAGATCTCTCGTTCGAATCCTGTTAAGCCTGTACGAACTTCTGAATTTTATAAAAAAATGCATTTCGGTAAAAAAGGTAAAATATCAAATTTATCAGCAGAAAATGTCAATAAAACCTAAATCCTGGTCATCATTTGAAGCAACGATTTATATCCTAGCAGTGAGATTTATGGAGACATTTTCCTTACAAGTCTATTTTGGAATTATGATAAATAAACAAAATATCAGTGAGCTTTAAAACCAACCAACTTACTTTATTATTCAATAGAAAGACAGACGGTCTCATACCGAAAAAGGCAAAAAAGAAATGATACTCGCTAGAGAGTAAGATATTCATACATAACTTTAACAGATAAAATCAACTTCGCCGACCATTGAATTATATCTTACAATTAAAAGCAAGTATCCATATGAACCTGTTTCAATATTAAATAACTCCATTTGGTCCGATACGTGATAAACATTCAGTTTGGACACGAGTAATTATTTCTGGTAAATTGGGGCTACAATTATTATACGAATGTGCCTTTTGTATTTCTTTGCATACTTGCCTATATGGCAAGATGTAGGTCGATGACTCGTAAAGGTACCTTCAACGAACTATCTTTGTACATACTTATAGTAATTCTGTACGAGTTCGTTTGTACATTAAGCAATTTAAGTTGGCGAAAAAACAGCAATTTTATTCTTAGAACGGTAAGTGGTCCCCAGCTTGTCTGCGTGTCGAAGATTCGTGTTTCGTCGATCATGACCATATATAATTCATATTTCTACCTTATAAGTTTCAGAAATTGAACTCAAATTACAAATTAAAAAGATAATATTTAAATAGTGTGATTTATTAATTTTGTACAAATTAGGGCAATGATCAATTTGCATAATCGTATATAATATAATATCAATAACGTATTATATTACAAAAGCACCTGCCACTAATCCAAATTCAGCGACTATTAATATATTTATTAATAGAGATTTTCATTTAGTCTCAAAACAATAAGGAGCAAGAAAACGAGTTAAATTTTTTCGATGTAACTTTAAGATGTGTTCAGATCGCAATCGTGAAAGCGCGTTCGACTTAACCGCCGTTCAAACACAATTCAGCGGTGCACATTAATTAATTAACAGCCCATTATCTCGCTTCTTATTATCTCTTAAGGATTTCGCGTCTTTTCTTAACACCGCTCATTGTTATCATTGACCATCGCAAAAAGTCGTATCGCGCCGACAAAAGCCGATACACTAACATTGCTGGCCAGGAATCTGAAGGAACCCGCGCTCATTAACGCTTCTCATGCGCGACTCTGACACCCAATCCTGGATGACGTAAATCCAGTTGAAAGTTCACTTAAAATTCAACCTTAATAATGCGCTTTAAGGTCTAATTTCCAGTTCTAGAATACATGCCGTCTTTGGAAGAATAATGTCATATTTTATTGAGATTCAAAAGCTACTCAATTTCCATTCAAAAAAGGTCATTCTGGATTCAGAAAAAGCAAGAGATTAAAGACATTATGGTGACAATTTCGAAGAAGTGGGTTAATCAAATGTGTCGTAAGAGCCTGGAAAGTTTTTGCAAAATTAATTCTTATTTTACTGGACTAAGGTTCGTATTTGCTGCATAGCCGAACGAATATGGTGTTATTTGAGAGAAGATGCGACAAACGATGTGCGATTAGTGTTTTTGCGTCGGCGGCGTAATTAGGGGCTATCGGCGGTGCGTATGAAGACATAAATAAAAGGAGCACTCCTGAATTAGCTGCAGCTGGTACGGTGAACAACATGGTTTAAACCATTGTGATACTTAAAATCCATGCAATAAGGATCGTGAGTATCCCACCCCATGTCACCCTGTGTACGAGAAATTTCGATGGATCGTTCAGATATTTCTATCTCCGGAGAATGTCGGGAAAGTCGAGATTTTTCCTTTAATCTTTAAACAATATAGATCATAAGAATGTTTTCGATTCTTTGCGTTATTAAATTCAATACAAAAACATGAATGCTTGACCATTATAATTAACAAGTAATTAAAAACAGGTTAAATGATACAAAATTGAGATGGCTTATTTAGGAGAACATCTGGATTTCAAATAAGAACGCGTGTCCAAATCCGGGAAAGTACCCAAAAGCAATGAGACTTCACGTGCTTAATTTTTACTTATACGTTATTATGTGTTCGCCTTCAGAAGAATACTTCGTGTCACTTGATGCTCTGTCCTATACATAGCAGCCCACTGGAGTCGCGTGGTCAAATCGAATCAAAATATTTCTATTCAAATAGACTTTCACTAGTACTTACTGATCGTCAAGCGCTACCAGTTCGGAGGCTAAATAATTAGCCCTAGAGAGGACTTATTAACTTTATTAATACGTAAGTTTGGAATGATTATTTTATTTCGTTTTCTAGAATTCAATTAATGTATGTCACTTTTCTTTGTATAATGATTAATATTGTTACATATATATAATATTTGCATAAATATACAGCGATGCAACTGTCATCTCAATAGTCTTATGCACATCTCTGAGGTACGCTCTAGCTTCTAAATTATAAATAGTGGAATAACCTTCAAACTATCTTCTTATCAAGAATAAAAAAACGCGCTCTTACTGTAAATAATACACGTTATTGAATATTTCTAACATGCTATGTATATTGTTGCAGTAAATAAACTATCATTTTCTAATTTAACATTATTCATGACTTACTGGTAAGGCTTACAATAAAATTGCTAAACAGCTACACGAGGCGTTGTCCAAACTGAATTTCACAAGAAACTGAATAATTAGTTAGCATACAGTGTTGCGTCCGCGCATATTATCTACATATCACTGGGGTGGCCATGAAGCAATAATTTGAAGTATATTAAGCTTATTACGCAAAATATACCCGCAATATCACACACACACACCGTGCTGCTGTATCTGTTAAAAAATAAAAGATTCTTCTGTGAAAATTATGGAAAACAGTTTCAGATACGCGCCCCGCTAAAATGTATTCGACGCCGTTTTATTGCTATAAAACTTCTATATTTTATAAATAAAACATAATATTTATATATAAATCAAAATTATCATGATTTATTTCTGACCAATTACCGCTTACTCTCATAATCCGATGGGACGACAATCCGACACAAAAGACACACCCGGAAAGAGTTCAGGCGGGTTAAGCCTTGACCTCGGGATCTGCAGCCTTATATCTAGCCACTAGATCAGCGAGGTAATCAATATATTAAAATAATAATATCCTGGGACATTATTCACACACGGCCATCTAATCCCAAATTAAGCAGAGCTTGTCCTATGAAAACCAGACAATTGATGTACTACTTTTCTTTTTGTAAATACATACTTAAATACATAATTACACCCAGACCCAGGACAAACAGATATGTTCATGCACACAAATGTCTGTCCTGAGTGGGAATTGAACCCACAACCTTCGGCGTGAAAGGCAAGTATCTATCAACCACGCTAACTAGCTCGTCATTATTATATATTAAAATAATCAATAATCATGGTCAACCCTTTTAGTGTTACTTCTTATAAGCCGACATGCAAATCGCGTGACTTCTAAGATTTCATCGATATTGCTAGGCACAATAATATCGTCACGCCCAATGATTCTCGCTACCTGATTTATCATCTTTTATTTCCTTATAATATTGAATATTTGAATAAATGACATCCACATTAAGTCCACAATTATAATACTGATACTATTAAACAAGATGTATTCTCTAAGAAATGACTGCGTATCTCACTAGTGAAATGTTGATAACCTACTTACATGTGATGAACCGCTATATTAATTCGTACGCTATATAATTATGTTAAAAATAATATAGTATGTAATCAATGTCACGTGTTACTTTCTGTCATGCCACATTGCCGTTGATTTTGTTCTTGCAGAATAGCTCTATTTGTACTTCTCGTATAATAACAACCTAGAAATATCTCACTGCTGTGCTGAGGCTTTTCTTTTTTTTGAGGAGCATACTCCACAACGTTGCTCCAATTTGGCTCGGAGGATACACGATGTTTTACTTCACCGCCGAGCATGAGATGAATTATAAATATATGTGGTTGCTCAGTTTTGAAATCGGACTCATCGGTTTGTTGTAACGTAGACTGTAAGTTGTAACAAAGGAATTTTTAGGATGTAGTTACAATATATATAGTTGTAAACTTTTATATAACGTAGAGGTATTCTTCATATATAAAAAACAATTTGTTGGATTACAATTGTCAATCTAATTATTAACAAATAAAAAACATATTTTTTAATTTATCGTAAAAATAATATACCCTATATCCGCGATAAATAAAACTGAGATGTGTTTGTAAATCTACAGGCAAAATATTTCGTATCCAAATTTATTTTAACCTAATTATTATTTATTAATCCTGAAATTACATAACTAATATTTATATCTATGTACAGTACAGTAACAGCCTGTTAATGTCCCGCTGCTGGGCTAAGACCTCCTCTCACTTTTTGAGGAAAAGGTTTAGAGCTTAATCCACCTCGCTGCTCCAATGCGGTGTAGTAGAATACACATGACATAATTTCAATGAAATTAGACACATGCAGATTTCCTCACGATGTTATCCTTCACCGTCAAGCACGAGATGAATTATAATCACTAATTATGCACATGAAAATTCAGTGGTGTTTGCCCGGGCTTGAACCCACGATCATCGGTTAAGATTCACGCGTTCTAACCACTAGGCCATCTCGACATTCTATATAATCTGTATGGAAATCTTATTGAATTAACAAAGACCCTTCGTCATATTTGTTAGCTATGTAATATTTTATTGATAAATTTATAAAATAGGTGTGGCAAATGGGCCACCTGATGGTAAATCGTAACCACCATATTTGTATACACATCGATACCGTAAGAAATATTAACCAACCACTAACCTATTATGATATTATGCCCCTTGTGTGTGACATTGGCTCACTCACTCTTCGACCCGGAACAAAATTATATTAAGTGTTGCTATTTCGCGGTAGTATTTCTGATAAGTGGGTGGTACCTACGCAAACGGCTTGCATGAAGCCCTGCCACCCAGTGCACGATATTACTTCTAATGTTTCAGAATCTTAAATCTAATCTACAAATTTAATCTCTTTTGTTAAATAATACAAAATTAAAATATGTATATTGAACAATTCCTGTTTATTTTCCACATATTACGTTTTTCTTTGTAATGATACTGATAAAATTCAGTTTAAGAAATAACCTCTATTGGTGCGTGACGATCGAGGTGTAATTGCTAATTACGAATCATAATTCATCCAATAGCAATTAATACGAGCTGCGCCCGCGCAGTTGCGGCGTTGCTTATTTAACTAATTATAATACCTTTTCATAAAAATTGCATTTTTGTAACAGTTCCGAGGAGTGGAATTGCTAGAGATGTTACAACTACAAAGTCGTGTCTGTAGTTTTTTATTATTATTGTCTTAACGTCACTTTGTTATGACAACGAATTACACTGTGTGGTTGTGGATTATTCGAGAAGAATTATATTAAATTACTATTAAAATCCTGAAACAATAAACGGTATTTTTTTTATACATAAATATTCTATTTTACTATTAAAAGAGTACCATTTTTTTAAATTAATGCAACTAAGACACTTTCCACGTTTTGCTAATAGCCGTCCAATATCAACTTATAATATGATAGTCAATGATGCAAACAGAGACGCACACACTATTACTTTTTAACTAAACCATTATATATTATATTTTTGTAAGAAATAATCAATGAGACGGTATTCTGACAAGACCAGGAAGAGATCAGAAGCAAGAGAGACACCGTAACGCGTTTCAAATGCTAACACATATAATAATTATGTTACTTTATTTATTTTCTATTAAATCTAATTATTCTTGTTGCTACAACAGTTTTCTATGAAGATTAAATAAGTGATTTCTTATTCGCTAACAAGATTTATGATAAATTGTAATATATTTTTGTGGAGTTAATACGACTCCGTATTTATCCACGCGACCAACGATATAGCGATGCGCCGGGCCGTTACAACTGGTCTGGTTAGTTTTTGTCAGCTAGTGTGTGCCCTGCATTACGTCCGGAAGCGGGAATAGACTAATCGTTTATCAACTTATTAATAAACATTGAATCATTTACCGAAATTTAGTTTTATTCTAACTCAGCTCTGTTATACTGAAAAATGTTTAAAAAAAAATCCATACAATTTTGTACACTTACTGTTAACTAACTTCTTAAAATAAGATTAATCTTGATGCGATATATACAATTGCTTATGAGTCTCTCTCGACGGCCCCACAGGTCGTAAAAAGCAAATAATAATCGAAGCAGCATTGATACTTGTGTTATTAATTAAAATTATAGTAAAAGTATTCACAGTTCCAAAAATAAGAAAAGCCTCGCACCTTGCAATGCATAGAGGCGTCTGCTTCACTTACTCCAGCTGTATTCATTACATTACGAGTAATTCATTACATTGAATAAAAATTATGAAGCCAGAATCACTTTGTTGCTATGCATTAATATGTGTGTTTTATTGCCTATACTTGATATGCATATACAGTTTGATAAAATAATATTAATTGAATTATATTATAATTAATGTAATTTAAATTTTTGTCCGCCAAGCGCTTAAATCGATTCGAGTAACTCTCTGAATTTTCACTTTTATATCATCCCTTAATTAAAAGCGTCCCCTAACTAACGGATGTTTCTAGAATACCTAAAAAAGTTATAACACCATTTTAAGGGAAATTTTATGCTATTATTTTGAACTTTTTTATAGGCTTGTCCTGGAAAAAAAAGGTTTTTCTCTAGAATGACATTTTATTTTTCGATACATATATACGATAGTAAATTTAATTAAAATTTCAGTAATTAGTTAAATTTTAGTTTAATTGCATGGTTAACTGGAATTTGTCTGAGTTATATAATCCTGATTTAATCAAGGTAAAGAAATCGAAACACAATAAATATCTATCGCATATCGTATCTTAAATAATATATGCGAAAATCTTCGTAATTACCCGTGGTAATGAGTCGGCACGAGTTAATGTCTATTGTATAAAAAATGAAGAGCTCAATAAAGTCAATTAACAAGTAAAACAAATAGAGTTTAAGGCAACGACGACAAGTCACGTTCGTTTAAAGAAATGAAAAGCACACGGAGCTTTGTATACAACTTAAGAAAAAGGCTAAAACACCAAAGAAGTAAAAACATATCACAGGATTCACCATCAAATATTTTTTTAACGTTTTTATATTATATTATAAATAATTAACGTTTTTATTAATCGTCCTAATTAATTTCACTATCTAACAAATTATATCTTTCAAAATAAAATGCGTTTTGTTATAAATTGAACGCTACGGCAAGCATTTTTCATCAATTTACTATTAATTATAAGTGCTACTACTTTACTTCTGGACAAAGAAGTCCAGTCAGTCTGGACAAAGAAGGACAGTCTTTTGTCCAGAGGGTGGATCTACCAGTTATCTGTCCGATAGCTGGTTGGAATCACTACGGGTACGCGACCCCGGACTGCTCTAGCTACTAGTGTCACATTCCTGTATCTTCCGTCATCACAGTATCCTCACCTCTCTCCTTGATACGCTGTTTCCCAAAATTATCCCAGCGTCACGCCAAAGAAGAAGAAAAACTAATATTAAACCCGGAGCGGTGCCTCCGTTTAGGCGTAAGCCAGTCACCTGCGGCCAAACCAGCACCACACGTATTGACTCGTCATTCCTGCGGATCCTGCTGGGGAGGAGGAGAGGGTGGCATGGGTACTGGGCAAGCCCGTGTTGCCATAAAGTCGCCTGCCCAGGCGTAGCAGCGTCCACGGAGAGGACACTTCGCTCACCTGTCTTGCAGGTGGAAAACAACACGGAGAGTGGCTTGCTTAAATCATCTGACAAAGATGCAGAGGCCTATATATACTTTACTTGGTGGTAGGGCTTCTTACAAGCTCGGGTATCACCCACTCATCGCTTATTCTACTGTCAAGCGGCAATACATAATATTAAGAGTGAGTCAGTGTAACTACAGGCACAAGGGGCATAACACCTTAGTTCCTAAGTTTGGTGTCGCATTGATGATGCGATGGGTTATGTCTTACAGTACTAATCTATATGGGCAGTGGTGACCACTAAGTATTAGGTCGCCCATTTATTTATTTATTTGTATCTCCGATAATTGTACATAACATACATGTAAAACATGCTTTACATTTACTTAAAATTAATTACATACAATCAATTACAGGAGAACACACCATTCCCAACCACAATTACGAAAAGGGGTAAAAAAATTAAACACAAATTAAGAAAAAGAGAGAAATAAGAAATATTTAAATAAAAAAACAAAAACAGAAACAAAAAGTTGTCACTAATAAAGTTTTAAAACGAATTAACTTTTTAAACTAAAAGATACTTTTTCATAAACGATGAGAGCCCGTCAAAACTGCTGTCCAGTGTTACTGTGTTTTTACACAATTGCTTATACTCGCGAAATTCGTGATATTGGAGTGTTCTGTCCATGTTTTGCTTGAGTGCGGTCAATCTTAAAGAACGGACATGGGTTGCGAGGACGTTGCCAGTTGGCCAACCTAATTTTTGAAATATATACGGTGACGCTAATATACAATTTGACAAAAAATGCCTTCGAGTTTATTTGTCTGGTTCTTCTTTCGGATTTCTTTCCTACTCCTTCATTTTAAATGAAAACAATAGTTATAACGCTACACTATATGTAATGTATTTAAACAGCGAATCTTATACATTACGCCAGATCTGTTCGTATGTTTTTGCTAATTAACATTTAATTATAATACAATGTTATTCAGTATTCGTCTCATTCATTACTCGATCTTATTATGTACTCATTTTCACCAACGGGTATCATGTTCGTTTTTTTTTTAAGGCAGTCAAGTGTGAACATGTAAACTTTGATTTGTAATATATATTCGAACTATTTAGGCTGGAAATATTTGGATCTTAGTCTCAGTAAGTTTTTTTAGCGAAATACTTTTGATCTATATATGGACCAGTTAGTTTTTTCAATGTTTTTATAAAAACGTTTAAACACTAACCGTTAATTGCATGAAACGTGATCGAGCCATTGTCGTTATAGGCGCAAGGGATATATTTTTTTTTTTATAGAATAGGAAGGCGGACGAGCATATGGGCCACCTGATGGTAAGTGGTCACCAAACGCCCTTAGACATTGGCATTGTAAGAAATGTCAACCATCGCTTACATAGCCAATGCGCCACCAACCTTGGGAACTAAGATTTTACGTCCCTTGTGCCTGTAATTACACTGGCTCACTCATCCTTCAAACCGGAACACAACAATAACAAGTACTGCTGTTTTGCGGTAGAATATCTGATGAGTGGGTGGTATAAGAGCTTAAGTCATAAATTTCAGAGCTCAGGTGGTACAGTTGATAGGACATGTGGTTATAAAGCGAAGAAAGGAAGTTGAAATCTGAACGAGGTTTCCTAAGTTTAAATTTTTGACCATTTGTCAATTTGTGGTATCTTGATGGAGTGAGATTATTTTGATTAAATATGAGTCATTATAGTTCACAATAGGTTGAAGTTATAGAGTATAGAAGTAACAAGTACATTTGTTTTCCATCCTTATTATTTTTACTGCTAGGGATTTTATTAAAATATCACTGCGATCGATATATAACCGATTGTAAAACAGGCAAAAGGGACATAACATCTTAGTTCCCAAGGTTGGTGGCGCATTGGCGATGTAAGCGATGGTTAACATTTCTTATAATGTCAATGTCTATAGGCTGTGGTGACCAGTTACCATCAGGTAGTCCATATAACCGTCTGCCCACATATTCTATAAAAAAAAGATTGAATACGAAACGAATGATCAAAATCTGTTCACAAGCGATCTGTTCACTACCGAGTTACAAAAACTACCAAATGAATGACCTTCTCCTCTTCGAAGTCATTATTTATTGATAAAAGTTACTTACTTTCAAATGAAACAACTTTTAAGAACGACTAAATCTACGAAAACAAAGCTGCATATCATAATAAGTATCTCGTTAAATATATAATATGTATAAAATTATAACAGATATGATTTGTATAATATAAATATAAAAAGTAAAGTAACAGCCTGTGAATATTCCACTGTGTGGCTAAGGCCTCCTCTCTTATTTTTTTTGACTCTGCTCCAATGCGGGTTGATGGAATACACATGCGGAATTTCAGTGAAAATAGACACATACAGGGTTCCTCACGATGTTTTTATTCACCGACAATCATGAGATAAATTATAAACACAAATTAAGCACAAGAAAATTCAGTGGTGCTTGACCGGGTTTGAACTCACGATCATCGGTTAAGATTCACGTGTTCTAACCACTGGGCCATCTCGGCTTTCATAAATATATAATAATACAAAATACGCTACTACACAAAAATACTTACAGCTTTTCGCTCACTGTATTAACATTCCAAAGAACGCGTCAGACAATATAAAATAATTTTTTTTAATTATTTTAACAGACAGACGTCCATTAGCGTATAATGCTATGTTACACAAACAAATATCGACATTGTGACGTTTCTTTGAAACGCTTTGCTTATAATTACTTATGTTGTCATGTAATTACATGACACTTATATTGGACATCATGTTTAAGAGCATGGTCTATTAAGAGCTCGTCACCATCCTACGTGATATTATTGAAAACAATCCGTGACTTCGTACGATATTTTTTACGCATGAAAACGTAAGATCAACACAAATAAAAAATGGAAATTGATGGATATTATAAAAAAATATATAATACGCTTAGGACAAACTTAGTGTAGGACGTCCTGTGGTACGATTTAATGCTATGGCTTTATTATTATGGCTTTCGTCCAGCGGTGGACGGCGAAAGGATTTAAAAAATATATAAATTATTCTAATAATAACAAAATTATTATATATACATACACATGGGAGTAATGCGGTAGGGGAGAAAGGGTATGACGGCATAAGAGAGCATCATGCCGTCATGCCCCTTCTCACGGCTTACAACTCGGTTTTACCTCTAAGATTCGCAATAAATGTTACATATCAATAAGTTTGTAATAGTTTGTAATTTTCAGTGCTGCACAAAGGACTTACTCGCCTCCACTACCTACTACCCAATTCTATTGAATATCGTAAGCCTTAGACATATATACAAATCATTAATTATTTTTATCTGATATAAAATTACCTAATACAATTTAGGGACATTATTATACTAGCACTTATACTGTACTAAATAGCACTTATTATTACATTATACAGATTTAAATGTTGGTAAAAATGTATGTTTTTTTTTAAACTAGCTGTGCCCCACATTCTTACCCGTGTTCAATTTGACTCGGTGATTCCTTGTATAAGTTGTTATTAATATTGATTCAAGTAATTTTGATGAAAAAAAGACAAAGCTGTATTTAGGTAATTCCCTACAGTAATCCTATTATTCAAATAAGTATGATTCTCCCTCTTTAACGATTAGCCCGGACCAACAAGCAGACACGCAGATAAACAGTCAAATATAAAAATAATGACTGTTTTGGTTTTGGTAACTTCCAAAATAGCCATATATAAATAAAAAAGAGAAGATATTATATTTTGAAATCACAGACACACTTTAATTTTATTTATTTGTTTAGTGGTACCCTACCTGGGGCAAGCTTGTCTGGGTAGGTACCACACACACATCAGATATTCTACCGCAAAACAGCAGTACTTGGTATTTTTGTGTTCCGGTTTGAAGGGTGAGTGAGCCAGTGTAATTACAGGCACAAGGGACATAACATCTTAGTTCCCAAGGTTGGTGGCGCATTGGTGATGTAAGCGATGGTTAACATTTCTTACAATGGCAATGTGTATGGGCATTGGTGACTACTTATCATCATGTGGCCCATATGCTCGTCCGCCTACATATACTATAAAAAATATCAAAATATAATATTATTATCATGACAGCATTGCCGCCCGCGTATTTAGCAATAAAGTCTAAAAGACGCCATCACTACTTACTGAGAACGAATTACACGGCAACCCTAATATCTTTGGAACACATTAATACGCATTAACTTTAAACTAGTACAGAAAAGACACAGCCTCACGTAGCCAAGGTTCCGTATAGAGCTTAGAAAAGATTAAATAAGTATTATAATATAAATATGAAATAACAATAATGTCCTCCAGACCGATACCTGCCACTGCACCCAATCTCAAAAGAGATTAGCCAACTACGCAGGAGATATTATAGTGCACAAGTGTGTCTCATAATCCGATGGGATGGCAATCCGACACGGCCGGAAAGAGTTCAGGCGCAGAACCAACGGCTCTATGTGCTTTTCGAGGCACGGGAGTGAACACACTTCCAACTTCAAGACTGCTGGCTACTACTGGCTTTTTCTGTCAGAAAAGAATTTTCTGACAGAAAAAGCCGATAGTAGCCAACCCAATAACTTTTTAATGACCCGACCTCCAGGTCTGCTGCCTTACATCAAGCCACAAGACCAACGAGGCATACATACTAGATACATAAGGAATAGATCAATATATAAATAAAAATATCCATTCCTTAAATTATATACGTAAATATATTTAATGATATAACTAAACACAAAAATGATATAGATTTATAAAATATTCACGGACCTCTAAATAAGTACTAATCCATCAACGTCAGAGGTAAAAGAAATGTTCAGATCATTTCCGTTCTAAAGACGCTGAACGACATTTGATAGCGTCGTAGCTTAACGCTCAACGTATTCAAAATTCAATTAATTCGTCACAACAATATATCGTGGTTGGTCTAAACGATCTCATTAATGCGCTTTAATTGCTTTTGTGAAATCTTTTTTAACGTACTATATATACAACTTATATGTATATATTTGTTTTAATATGAGGATAAGTAGCGATTCTGCGAAGTGATTAAGACTAAAAAATATATTTTTAAAATATTTTGGATTACATTTTTTTATATATAGATAACTCAGCTAGTGTTTTGTAGTATCTGTCTCAAAATACATAATAAAAATGTACTTTTTTGCATCTGAACAGTAAAATTTCGAGGCCAATATGTGTACGGTTACACACGAAATTTTACTAATTAAAATAACCATTTTTTATATCCTTCAATTTATAAGAATATTATCATACGTTTAATGTTTCAAAACGATATCTTCAATTATTTTATAATCTGTGTATATTGCATTGAAATCGATTTTGTAATGAAGTGGCTGACATGGGCCAATCAGTACCCGGGTCATCTTTTCCCCATTGAAATATCAATTATTCCTGGTAACGTTAAACGACTCAACACTCGTACTAATTATTTTATTTACCCAGCTCACCCCTTTTGTTTCGGCTGAATGCCCGTGATCTTCATTCACTCGATGAATGAACGGTTTCATGTGAACGAATGAAACTCGATACGGGAATAATGCCGGCTAATGTGCAAATACTCTTGCGAAATGTGACACTCGAACGGGTCATGATTGTTCATTAGTCTTTTAATATATATTTTTTTATACAGGTGTATTTAAAGCTCAACCGTGAAGGGCTAACACATTTTTCCATGCATTGTATTTTTTTATTTATATTTCTTGCGAACATTGGGTTGTTTGTATTGATTTATATTATTTTTAATTAAGTCTAACGTTTTGAATTTGAAATGATCTGTGTATAGTGATAGGCTTTAACTAAGCCCGTAACTCTGCTGTAGAGGCTGTCGTGATTACATCTCTACTGTGGGATGGTATGATGACAGCATTTTATTTAAAACATGCAGGTTTTATCACGACGCACAGTGATGTTAAAAACCAAATTTTAATCCCTGATCTTGTAATTAACATTCACGTTTTCTACCTGCTGAGCCAATTCGACTCATACAAATTGTACGAGTCGAACATTATATATGTCATATGAATATGTACAAATTTATACAATAATTATTTATTAAGCTAATCGTTAGTGATTTCTAAAATAAACAGTCCAATAAAAATACACATATTAAGCGTCTCGCGTAATTGGTTTCTTTCAATACGAATCAATAGACATTGTTGTTCCTTATTTCGAACAATTTGTTTCATCTTTCTGATTTCTCGCCCAATTAGTAAGAAAAACAGTGGGCGATACACACAAGACAAAACATGACACTGACGCATTATTTCGATTTAGCCTCCAAAATAATATGACAGTGCTCATAGATTTGACACCTCAACTAAAACCTTACTATAACGAGCCTTTTGTTGCAGATAAAACGACGTTATGATAAATTATTGAAAGCACAAATTCTGTTTAATACTTTGCCGTTTACGACATTTCAATGTAAAGGGCATCGTAGTCCGCTTTATCTAATTCAATACATTCTATTTTTTGTTTCGTAGCATAATAAATTGTGTTCTATATTATTATTTTTAAAGATTAAAGTCGTTTGTGCGTTATTGTCACTTATGATATTATTTTATATGATTGTGGTGCTAACAGTAGGAGGCTTATTACAGTAAAGAAAGGTCCGTGAGAAGAAAGAGTGTGTTTGACAATCGTCTGACCACAGCTTTGTCTGAATGATTGACCGATGGATATTATGATTGCCAGCTATAATAAATTGGAGGAAAAATAATATGAGTGTTCGTGAATAGAAAAATAAATCTTTTCTTATAAATAAATAATTGAATCCATTCGTTTCGTTTTCGGCAATCTTCGAGGCTATTCGTGTTAGACCTTTGTCTAACTCTAAGCCACTTCGATTATTAGACAACAAATTTATCTTGCTATGATGCTCCATTGCTGACATCTGGAATTTCATTAAATGCTTGCAGGTTTCCTCACTAAACATCATAAAATAACTAAGTGTTAGTTACCCTGATACTACAACGCAATCTCCAGTAAGGTTACACGTTTACGTGGATTGGTAGATCGTATGATTAGCGCATGCAAACAAACTATTAAGCTTTATGATACAATAGTATAGATAACAGTTCAGGTTACATCTATAATTTAGCTCGAGCCTCATCAAAATATGTTTAGGTTTGTATGAAACAAAAGTGAAATTGATTACTTTATAATTATAATTTTTACATCAAATTTAGCCAAATATCACAAATATATAGATAAATACATTATGATCAAATAGTAACATATTACGTATATGTATGTATCGAAGAAAATATATATAAATGTAATGATGTGAAAAATGTCAACGCAAAGCTTCGCAATATAGCGGAAATCGTATGGAAATTGGTTGGATGTTTCAGGAGATATTCCGACAAATATATTGTAAGTAGCGATTTTCCACAATATTGGACATAAAATTACTATTTTATTTTGACTTGTCAAAGGATCCCGTATAGAATAGCGGATATATATATTTAAGCTTAATATAATATACCGTACACACTTGAAATGTATTTGACAATAAAAAAAGTATTATATTATGTAAAATCACTATTTAAAAATACGATTTTATTTAGCGACCGTTATAGACAATTATCAAGACAATATTAATAATTCGGTATATCTCGAAGCAAAGTCATCGATCACTGAATTGAATATGTGTGTGACTTGAAATGACTTTCAATGATTCTCAATAGTCAAATATGACGCACGAAATTGCTGCAGATCAAATAGTATCAATAGTGTCCTGTTTACTGGTAGTATAACTTTGTGGAAGCTCATCTTGAAGGGTGAGTGAGCCAGTGTAATTACAGGCACAAGAGCCATAACAACTTAGTTCTCAAGATTGGTGGCGCATTGGCGAAGTTAGAGATGGTTAACATTTCTTACAATGCCAATTGCCAAGGGCGTCGGTGATCACTAACCATCAGGTGGCCCATCGCTCGTCCGCATATCTATTCAATAAAAAAGAGAAAAAAACTGAAGAATATTATTATAAAATTATGAAAACAGGAGTATAAAATGATTTGGTGGCCGTGTTGTGATTTCATACGATGCACTTCTTAGATTTTCATGGCATAATATCGTATGAGACCGACGTCACAACGTGCTATGTGACGTTGAATAGTGAGCATGTGTTTTGTTCCCGAGGGATGGTTTTTTTTTATAGTATAAGTGTGCCTATAATTACACTGGCTCACTCGCCCTTCAAAATGGAACACAACAATACCAAGTACTGCTGTTTTGCGGTAGAATATATGTATATTAATTAATATATATTAATTAAACATAAATAAGTAACATTTATCTGATATATATGTTCAAATTATACATGTACAAAGAAATTATATTGTCTAGTTACTTACGAAAGTAGAGTATATAAATAAGTGTCAAAAAAAATAATAAAAAATAAGCAAAAGTATTAAAACATTAATATATAAGCAAATATGTTCTAAAAAATGATGATGTAAATTTTACCTTTCAAATCCACGAATGTCATTATTGATGATCAGTGGTACAACTGACGAGTGGGTGGCATACCGCCAGTAAATAAGCGATTGGAAGCGGGAGCTGTTAATTAAGATGAAACAATGAGAGTTACTTGTGAGGAGTATCTTATGAAACATCAATGAAGGCAGGTCGAATAAGTCAAAGCGTCGAATTCATTGTAACATCAAAGAACACCGACAAACCGTGATCGCTGGACCAAGTGATAAAAGAAAACATTTAAAATGTTCAAATACAGTAACAGCCTTTTAATGTCCCACTGCTGGGCTAAGGCCTCCTCTTCCTTTTTGAGGAGAAGATCTGGAGCTTATTGTGTGTTCAAATAATAATAATAAATTATTTTCTTATTTTTTTTTTATATAAATGAGTAACAATATACTAACTTTACACTCAACGTAAGCCTACTTAACTTCAATGTCCTGATAGTGATTTTTGTATCGATACAAAAATATATAATTGAAGTGTCTGTTTCTGATTTCAAAATTCCTTTCCTGTTTAATTTAATATCGCTGTTTGCGGGTTATCAAACATTTTTTTTTATTTTAGCTGCTACCTAATAATTAAAATGTTTGGCATCATGTATAATTCAAATATTACGTATTATAATGGTGATTTTGAAGGACTCGTCACAAACTGAATTCCACGCTGGCGAAGTCGCGGATTTTGCTAAAGTAACAAATGTAATACTACGATTTTATAATTATGATAAATAGTTTTTAAATTTATTAAAAATAAATTGTAAAGTATATAAAACTTAAAATGTCAGGACTTTTCCGTGATTGAACGTTTCTATGCTCTGTTATTGAGTAAAAGGTATTCAGATAAATTAAGCATTAGCTCGTTAAGAGTTTTTTCGTTCATAAGCCGACAAAAAATTATATTGTAGGATTCGATCCTTGGCTATTGTATTGGTAATTCTTCAAGGTGCTATTTCGAGCAAAGTATTAGTAATAATAATGTCCTCCAGACCGATTTCGGCCACGGCGGCCAATCTCAAGAGAGATTAGCCAACTACGCAGGATATATTATAGTGCACAAGAGTGTGCGCAAACACAGGTGCACTCTCTATTCCCTAACTCTCATAATCCGATGGGACGGCAATCCGACAGGACCGAAAAGAGTTCAGGCGCAGGACCAACGGCTTTACGTGCTTTCCGAGGCACGGAAGTGTACACACTTCCAACTTCCAGACTCCGGGCTGCTACTGACAATTTTTCTGACAGAAAAACCCAATAACTTTTTATTGGCCCGACCTGGGAATTGAACCCAGGACCTCCGGGTCTGCGGCCTTATATCAAGGCACTAGACCAATGAGGTAATATTAGTAGCAAGTACAAATCGTACTCAACATATATTTACATTCGTTTGGTATTTAGTAAGTGTAAGTATATATTGCATATTGAATAGCGAAAAAATCTGAAATTGTTGTTTACGTTTTCTTAAAAACCGCCATATCTTATGACTAAGGACACAATCGACTTCCATTAAAATTAATTATTAATTTGTCACATATCACCAACTTTTCGAACCAATATTACGTGGAACGTAATATTTTATAAAATTAATTACAGAAACACAATACCGGTGCCAATTATTTCAAAGGACTAACATATATTTTTCTTGTGTGAGGTTAAAATTAATATGTTTTTTTTATACCTGTCAAGTTTGCTTAGGTTCCACACTTCTGAGGACAGCCGAAAAACGAGCAGAGCACGGATGACGCCGCGATTTTCCTTTATCGAGACAATCCCGTAGTCACTTCAAAGTCGAAGGCGTAGGTGTAGGGCCCGCTTACTTTTATGCAGCTACGTGTGACAATAAGGCATATTTTACCACAAAATCAGTACAGCATAATTAATCGTCACTTCGTCTGTATTATGAGAGATCTGATAAAAAACTAAATTTACTATTTTAAAGAGCCTCAACAGGTATCTAAAACAAAGTTTTGATTACTATACACAATATCTTTAAGATTTTTAAAACTGTGGCCGCCAGAAATTATTACATGCTGTTACTGCTAATAAGAAAACACGGTATTGTATAATCGTTTTGCATTTTTTTGTTCACTCTTAAAATGACTTTAATTTTAAAGACGAATGAATGAACATTGCAATATTGTTACACAGACTAAACGCAACATTCAATTTAAGTGTCACAGTTTATTTGCTAGCTACCTTCTAGCTACGTAATATTAATTCACAGATTAAATAAACCTTTTAATGTCATTACTTATGAAAAAAAACAACATCATAACAGATATTATAAGTTTTTATTGTAATTGATTTTTTTTGTTCCATAATGAATACCGTCGTATTCTTAAGCTATAACTCTACATGTTTTATCATAAGTTTTAATTGCTGGCAATTATATAAGACATCTTTGAATAATAAAAAAATATAATTAAACGTTAACTCCGCCAATACTGTGACAGTTACATATTATATTGAATCATAATTCCGCTTGTAATTGATAATGAGTTAATGGAAATTGTAATTAATTATTTCATAAAATGGTTTTATTATAAAAATTGTATATTGTTTTAAAATTATAAATTGAACTAGTTATACTTTGAATATGAATGAGTAATGAAAAACACGGTAGTTTCCTTCTTATGTTATCGCAGCATCTTACGTAAAACGGGCAGACATTTTTTTATGTTTTTGATTATAGTCATATTTGAGTGTTGTACTCCTAAATGTATTTTTATCGTGGCATGCATAATTAAAAAAGATATAAGCCTTTAACGATTTGACTTACCGAACGAGGTGAGGCTTAAATAATCTAACCCAATTTAAAAGCACAATAAAATAATTAAACCAAAGGATATTACACTTCCTTAAATGTCATTCTTAATACAATAATTAGATTTAATTAACAAAAAAGTCTCGAAAATATAAGGAAAATTTTTGAACAAGAACAATGAACAATATAACAAGCATATGTTTAAATTCTGTTATATGTGTATTCAATATGTCACCATGTCGCACAATAAGTCGCCAGCGTGATAGACAAACCTCCAAGATCCGTGATGAGTAGGCTTTGTCCATCAGTATTAGGACATTTGCTGCTCTGAGTTAAACCATTTAATAAATCGTCCATTTTTTTAATAGTATACATATTAATAGTGCTTAAAGTACATACACTCACTCCCACACCTAATCCGTAATTGATTTAAAAATGATATGAAAAAAGAACTCCGGCGCAGTCGAAGAAAAACCTTGTTATAGATAAAATTCTCAATGTTTTTAGACAGCTATTATACCGAGTGAGCCGAGTCGAGTTACGAGACCAATAAATCATCTTCATCCGTCGACCGCCCCTTGATTTAATATTGTCATAATAATAAGAAACGTTAGCGCTACTCTGTCATATATTAAACGGTTAGTAGATGCAACATTTAAAAAAAATACTATATAATTCGAACAAAAGTACTTAGTGTATTTTGTTGCTGTTGTGTCTATTGGTGCTGTTTTTTAAGATCGGTAAGTGCAACTCCCAAACTTCGGGCTGCTCTTTGACAGCAAAACTCAATTAAGAGCGTTGAATTTTACATTCTAAAGCGAATTGACAAAGTACAGTCGAGATCACTGTTACTATCGATGTCAATTATAAAAAAAAAAACCTTTTATAAAAAATGTAATCATCAAAAAATCACATAATTATAAATTAAACATATTAAAGCCGATTAAAATTGATCTCATATGTCATTCCTTTTATACGTGACATTGGCAGAATTTGTCCAGAGGGTGGATCTACCAGTTATCTGTCCGATAGCTGGTTGGAATCACTACGGGTACGCGACCCCGGACCGCTCTAGCTACTAGTGTCACATTCCTGTATCTTCCGTGATCACAGTATCCTCCCCCCTCTCCTTGATACGTTGTTTCCCAAAATTATCCCAGCGTCACGCTAAAGAAGAAGGAAAACTAATATTAAACCCGGAGCCTCCGTTTAGGCGCAAGCCAGTCACCTGCGGCCAAACCAGCACCACACGTATTGACTCGTCATTCCTGCGGATCCTGCTGGGGAGGAGGAGAGGGTGGCATGGGTACTGGGCAAGCCCGTGTTGCCATAAAGTCGCCAGGCCCAGGCGTAGCAGCATCCACGGAGAGGACACTTCGCTCACCTGTCTTGCAGGTGGAAAACAACACGGAGAGTGGCAGTCACCGGTTATAAGTCAGCACGAATAGGCGTAAGTGTGGACGCCAGGGGCCACTCTTCACAGTAGGAGGATCCATCGTAGATCCATTGATCAGTTACCGCCTGCTTTAAGTCGGGCAGCCCCCGATCAATAAGGTACTGATCCGCCTCAGCGTTAACTTGTTCCGCCTGGGTGAACGGAACACAAGCCTTACAGCTAGACGTTGACGCTGTGACATTAACCACCTGCTCAAAGGAACATAAATCCCAAAACCCACACCAACGCTGCTTACATGCGCTTTGCGACATGGAATGTCCGAACGATGAGGACAGGCTTCCCGAACACCTACGGAAGCTCCGATTGCGCCCAAGAACTGCGCAAAACTTACAGTATCGACGTGGAGCTTACAAGGCTCAATATTGATATTGTAGCCTTACAAGAGACCAGAACTGAAGACGAAGGGTCTTTGCGTGAAGCTAACTACACTTTTTACTGGAAGGGCAAGAGTTCCTTGGAAACACGAGAGCATGGTGTAGGTTTCGCGGTTCGAAACCATCTCATCAACGCCATAGAAACACCTGTAGGCGTTTCCGAGTGAATTATGGTCTTGCGTCTAAACACAAAAAGCGGCTTTGTCACGCTAATTTCCGCTTACGCTCCGACGCTTAGTTCAAAACCCGAGACCAAGGATCAATTCTACGGCCAGCTCGATGAGACAGTGCGCAGGGTAAATCCAACTGACAGACTGCATATTTTGGGTGACTTTAATGCCCGCGTCGGTCAGGGCACATCAGCCTGGCCTGAATGCCTCGGTGCACACGGCATAGGGAAGCTTAACGACAACGGACAACGACTGTTGGAGTTTTGCTCAAGGCACCAGCTGTGTGTTACCAACACCTTTTTTAAAGGCAAAATGATGCGGAAAGTCTCGTGGATGCACCCTCGATCTAAACACTGGCACCAATTAAACCTTGCTCTTACAAGAAGGAGGGATCTACGGGAAACGCTCCACACGCGGGCGTTTCACAGTGCCGATTGTGACACCGATCACAGCCTCGTTGCTACTAAAGTCCGACTTGTCCCTAGAAGAGTCCATTCTTCCAAGCCACCCGGTCGTAAAAAGATAAATCTTTTCAAGACTCGTGACATGGAAGTAGTGGAGTCATTTGGGGAACTCGTCCGCGAAGAAGTTGCAACTTGGGATAGTACGGCATCAGCGCGAGTCGAATGGGAAAAAGTCAAGTCTCTTCTCACTGACACTGCAGGCAAGATTTTTGGCTATCAAAAGGCAAAATCTTGCGACTGGTTTCAAGAAAACGAGGAGCACTTACTTCCCTTGATTGACTCGAAACGCCAAGCCGCTTTAAGTTTTCGCCTTAACCCTTGCGATGCGACGCGTAAAGATCTCACGAAGGCAAAAGCCTCACTCCAGCGTAGCACGCGCTTCTTTGTAAATGCGTATTGGACAGAGCTTTGCCAAAGCATCCAAGCGTGCGCAAACGCGGGGGATATTGGCGGGGTGTACGCGGGCATCAAAAGAGCTCTTGGACCTACTCCAAAAAAGACGGCACCTCTCAAGGAAACCGACGGTTCTGTTATAACAGACAGCACCCGTCAGATGGCAAGATGGGTAGAATACTACAAGGGGCTCTACTCGTGCCCAGTGGATATTCAGCCAGAAGCAATGGAGCTTGTCCCGAATCTGGCAACTTGGCACGAGCTAGACGTTGCACCCACAGTAGAGGAACTTTATCTGGCCGTCAAGAAGCTCAAATGCGGAAAGAGCCCCGGAAAAGACGATGTTGTCACCGAAGTCGTCAAGCTTGAGTGCCTCTTGCCCATCCTTCATAACCACCTGGCTAAGTGCTGGGAAGAAAACTACGTCCCTCAGGATATGCGAGATGCTAACATCGTCACTCTTTATAAAGGCAAAGGCGATCGTGGCGACTGCAACTGTTACCGCGGTATATCTCTTCTTAGCATCGTCGGTAAAGCCTTTGCCAGGGCCATTTTAGGCAAACTACAAAGGCTCGCCGACCGCGTATACCCTGAGGCACAATGTGGTTTTAGGTCCCAACGGTCAACTGTCGACATGATATTTTCACTCAGACAGCTACAAGAAAAGTGTAGGGAGCAACATACCCCCTTAGTCATTGCATTTGTAGACCTAAATAAGGCTTTTGACTCCGTGAGCAGAGAGGGGTTGTACTCGGTTCTTGTCAGAATTGGATGCCCCCCAAAACTCCTAAGGATAGTGCAATCGTTCCACGAAGGTATGGAAGTCACCGTCCTGCACAATGGCAACGTATCCACGCCATTCGACGTACGCCGTGGCGTTCGTCAAGGTTGTGCACTGGCCCCCACCTTGTTCGGAATATTCTTCTCGGTGCTTCTGAAGGTTGCTTTTGGAGATGAACAGCAAGGCGTCCACTTACACACGCGAACCGATGGTAGGCTGTACAACATCTCAATGCTCAAGTCCAAACGCTACAGGGAGGACCTATTTGTAGATAGTCTCCTCTTCGCTGACGACGCTGCCTTCGTTGCTCATGACCAAGCTCAACTCCAGAGTCTAATGGACAAATTTGCCAGAGCGTGCGACCTCTTCTCAATGTCCATAAACTGCAAGAAGACCGTTATTTTAGCGCAAGGATGTTTAGAGCAACCAGTCATCTTGCTTAACGGCGCACCTTTACAGGTGGTTAACAAATTTTGCTACCTTGGGTCGCATTTGTCAAGCGATCTCTCGCTTGATGCAGAGATCGACTTCCGCATCGGCAAAGCAGCCTCTATGTTCGGGAGGCTCTGTTCAAGGGCTTGGGACAACAGACACCTTACGGTAAAAACGAAAATGCTTGTTTACCAATCATGTGTCCTAAGCACACTCTTGTATGGAGCAGAAACGTGGACAACGTACGCAAAACAAGAACGCCGACTAAACACATTGCACTTGCGCTGTCTTCGGAACATTCTGGGCATCACATGGCAGGATCGCGTGACAAACGAGGCTGTTCTAGGCAAGGCACAGCTGCCTAGCATCATGGCCATTCTCAAAAAAAAACGGTTACGGTGGCTGGGACACGTGCATCGAATGGAGCAGACCCGTCTTCCAAGGCAAATACTACTGGGAGAGGTTGTGGATGCAAAGAGGTCTGTTGGGCAGCCTATGCTCCGTTACAAAGATTGCGCTAAGCGTGATATGGTTGCGTTTAACATCCCTAGCAATCGATGGGAGGAACTGGCAGAGGACCGTGCCAAGTGGCGACGCCTTATTTACGAAGGTCAATCAAAGCATGACAATGACTGGTTTAAACTACTAAAAGAAAAACGCACTAGGCGTTATGAGCGGGCTTCAAACCCCCGCCCATCTGGGGGCGCATACACTTGTCGGAAGTGCGGCCGGGGGATCCTCTCTCGCATTGGTCTTTTCAGTCATGAACGCAAGTGCCTTCGCGATGCCGCTTAAATCATCTGTCAAAGATGCAGAGGCCTATATATATGGCAGAATATTTTGTGCTCAACTAGCATAAACACACGCCAGGAAAAGAAAAAAAACAACAATAAAAAGTAGACGTCAAATAATAAAATTAGCGTTTGTCGTTGAACGTATCGTATCATCGCATCATGACGTATCTGCCTGAGTAATCTATGACGCAGATCCCGGACGTTTTATGCCTGATGACCTTTTTTGTAGCATTCGGTGTACCTTTTGACACCTGCAAGTTTAATTTGCCGCGGGTGGTGACCGCGGTAAAACATTAATAACACTTAGTGTCGCCGCGGCGGTCTCTCCGACCGGTAATTACATACAATTGATACGTTAAGGGCTCATTTACATTAGTCGTATACGATTTCGCAAAGTTTTTTTCGTATAATAATGAAAATATTTTAATGGAACTTTCATTATTTTCCCGTTAGCATTTTGGGAGAGTATTTTTCATTAACATTAACCTAACTAAAGTAACAGATGCGGAATTAAAGCTTTTATAAATATTGGGTGAATTGTGAACCATATTTGATATATATTTTATACTAGATGTTTTATTATATAGCCGTGTATTTAATTTTATTATTATTACTATTTCTTTACTTGCATTTTGCACATCTATTAATCTTTTGTAGGTTAGAGTTTGATTGGCTGACTGTCTGACTGGTTTGACATTAGCGTTAAACTTATCTTGCGTTAAATTTCATTTAGTTCTTCAATTAAGTATATAAATAAATTCAATTTATTTAAGGATTCAACGCTTATAAGTATTACCAGTCAAACTTTGCACAAAGCTGATATTAACGGTGGACTAATGTTTTATTATAATCTACTAAAACAACGATATAAAACTTCTTGTGAGAACTTACTTGCATATATAATAGAGTTATAGTATGATTTTGATTATGCATTTTATTGTTAAGTGTACATTATTGGCTTGATTATATTTGATTAGTGCAGTACAGCATGTGAATGTCTCACTACTGGGCTGAGGCCTCCTCTCCTTTTTTGAGGAGAAGCTTATTTCAACACGCTGCTTTGGAACTTTCTAAATTTGATCACTTCAACAAAATTTATAATTGTTGAACGTAAAATGTTAGATGAAATTCCAGGACTTCATTGCTGAAGGTCGTGTCCACTCTGATCTAGGGTCTGGGTCACGATCTCTGTGAATTTTCTCCAGTCCTTCCTGTTCTCAGCTTTCCTCAGGGCTGTGGTCACTTGGAGACCAGTTGGTAACCAGAGGTTGGTAACTTGGTCCGACCATCGTGTGGGGCAGTGGCCACTTGGTCGTTTCCCCTCTACTTTGCTAAGCACCATCCATCCAACCACATATGACCAAAGGATCGAGACATTGGTTCTCTTGACCGTCCACGGTATTCGCATCATTCTTCGCCAGCACTACATCTCGAACACGTCGATCTTCTTCTGCATTGGAGCAGCGGGATGAAATTATTTAACTAAGCTTAAAACTTTCACCTCCAAATATTTATAACATTCTATATATCATATATATCACGAGCTGTTACTTTACTTTTTTATATATATTATAGATAAACTGTTCCTCTCCCTTTACAGATAAGTTTAGTAGCTTATTCATTAGGTCTAGATAAAAATGTGGCAGAAATTCAAAGAAATTAGACACCTGGAAACCTGCAGTTTCATCAGGATTTTTACTGTCGGTAAAACACAAATTAATCACATGTAAAGTCAGCGGTGCTTGGTTTGAACCCGCAATAATTTGTTAATTCACGTTCTAACCTTTGAGCCATCTCGGTTCACATATACTACATATACGTTTAAAAAAAAATTAAACGAATGTAAATGATCCTTAAGCACATAAGAGATATCGTTTAAAATTACCGATTTCAATTAAGATTATAAGAATTGCTTGTCGCTTAACTAGATTAAAACGTTCGGGGCTGTCTTAATAAGCTTAAACAAAAAGGTGTAATAATAAATTGGTATTATAAAAATAGCTGCTCATTAGGTTTCGCTTGTGTCGGGTTAGGTCTCGCACCCAGCTCGAGTTTCGCTTAATTGACCTTTACAGTCTGACAAGGAAAAGAAATATTAAGGCGTTTGCAACTTAGTAATACTTGATAGAAATGAAAACTTTTTGTTACAGATATATTTTACACAAACGTTACATGTTACGTTAATTAGAACTAGATATTTTTTTATTACTCTACTCCAAACACACAAAAAAGGCATTGCAACCCGAGTTTCCGACTTCGCAAATTCAATACGAATATCCTTCCTAGATATTCCTTTTCATAATTAGATTCCACGGATATTTTCAGCTTGACCTATCAATAAATATATGTAGTTTGTTAAAAAATATTATTAATTAACGCTCATTGCTCGATAAAATACTTTGTTTAAATAACTGACTGATAAAAAGCGTGGAATAGGTATTTCTTGCATTTCACGCAGGATAAACAATAATTTAATTGTATTTAGTTAACATAAAAATGTTATATAATTCGTGATAAATAGTGATACTAATTTTTTTTTGTTTTGTCGATAGAATCTATGTACATTCCGAACCAGTGACCGTTCAACAGATTCTTGAATAAAGAATAATTTGATTTACCTACTTCCAAAATAGTGCTATGAAATATTAGATATCGTATTTTCGTAACGTGTATATTATTAAAAAAAAAACAGTATATCTGTTTGTATGAGGTAATCATCAAAACGGTTAAAAATTACAAACGTAAATAAGGAGTGCTCGAAGGTACCGTTTAATTTTTATTTAATTAAAATCGGTTGAGTCTATTAAAAGTTATAACAAATAATAAAAATTTAAATGTTGGTCTGTAATTTCAAAACAACCTCTTTTTGAGTTAACATGCCTATTTGTGAGTTACTAAAACCAAAATAACCATATTTTTATTAGACTACCGCTGTTATCTAATCATTACAATATTTAATATGTATAATTCCAATAGGCATGAAGGTACGTTAAAATGGCAAACTGAATTCAACGCTTGCGCCGCGGATATTGCTAGTTTACAATAATAATCTCAAGAAATGTATTCGTAAAGCAAATTCAATGCCATTGAATATCGAAGATTAAGAAAAAAGGAAATAAAAATATTTACCCTTTGATATCAAAGATGAAATAAAGCAAGACGTGTATCAAATCATTACATCTGTATTAAGTCCACGGGACGTTCGCAAGACATCAATCAGAACCGGCTGAATCGGATATCATCTATAAAAATTATGAGCGGCCCATTTGTGTGTTTCGAAATGCGGGGGAATGCCGCGCTCGACAACATGTATCGAATTTGATACACTCGTTACGGTTAAAACTCGGTATGATTTTTCAAGATCTGTCTAAGCTTCAGGCTGAGCGATTATAGATTTTCTTCATAACTCGCGATATAGATTTAACTGTTGTTGTTGGTTATCACGGTCAACCAGCTTTGAGATTGTTAATTGCTGATTATGATAATCATTTAGATTTTAGGTAGTAGGCCTTTGTGCACTAGGTGGTAGGGCCTTGCACCAGCCCGTCTTGGTAGGTACTACCCACTTATCTAATATTCTACCGCTAAACAGCAATACTTAGTATAAGAGACAAAACATCTTAGTTCCCAAGGTTGGTGGCGCATTGACGATGCAAGGAATGGTTCATATTTCTCACAGCACCAATGTCTATGGACTTATCATCAGGTGGCCCATTTGTCCTATAAGATGTCCTAGAAGAAAAATTGGAACTTTTCTAATAGTCGCATATTTCCATTCCAAGTACTATTTGGTGGATCACGAGGTAGAACATGTTCACGTTTATCTTTTTTGTTTGGTATTAAGTGCAATTATATTAAAAAAAAACTATAAAATATTAAAATACAATGAATGAATGTGATGAATGACAATGAATTTTGATTGTCTTTATAAATTTGAATAAATTTATTAATAAATTTGAATCATACCAACAATTTTACAAAGCTACCAGGTTCGGAATGTAGATTATATCAAGAATAATAAATATTTTTTATAATAATAATCGTTAATATTATTTCTTATGAGATTCGATATTGATTTTGGCCAAGAACATTCGACCCGTCTCTTATATTTTATACCAAGACCGAACACTAATGACGAGTTTGGGAAAAACGTTTAAAGCGACGTCTGCGGCATTAATCCGCAACGTTGTGGTGACAACTCAGATGTGGTCCTCGTAAGTGACCTCTTAGAAAATAATAATAGTCATAGATGAGAGGGCGTGGCAACAGGGGATCTTTGAATCAAAATCAAAATACAATATAATTTGAGAATATGGACGACTAACTACGACTTGGAGATTGGCTGTGCTATTTTGTAAGAGCTAACTTCATTACTCAACCATGAAATGTTAAAAACCGACTTAAGTCTTACCGGTGATATACAATTTTGATGTGTGTATTCTTGAAATGTAATAATTATTAAGCTCAATGTCGCATATCACTTTCTGACATTTTACGACCGTTTTCTGCAGTAGTTTTTAAGTCCAGAAGTTAAGTTTAAGTTAATCCCCCAGTTTGTTCTCACAGAATACTAGAACATATTTTACCAAATAAATATTTAATTTACTTAAAGAACCGTTAACAATTTTAAAAGAAATATAATCTAAATAATTTATCAATTAATTGTAATGATTACATTGTGTTACTCTGAAACACAAACGCTTGAAACGAAGTAATATTATTTTATATATTTGAAGTTTGAATGATAATCTTATTTAATAAATAGACGGTACTTTTTGTCTATTTACTATTATTTACTCTTTTCATCAGAGATTATTGACACGGATGATGGAATATAAAATCTTAACGGAAGAAAAAACTGGATGCAAAAACTCAATGTAAATAAATAATGTCATGGTATTTGCCCAGAACCACAGCCTTTTTTATATAGATTAGGTAAGTGGACGAGCACATGGACCACCTGATGATAAATAATCACCAACGCCCATAGACATTGACAATGTAAGAAATGTTAACCATCACTTACATTGCCAATGCGCCACCAACCTTGGGAACTATGTTATGTCACTAAGCCAATCACTAAGCCAATGATTAAAGCTTACCTCTTCTTAATGGAGTTCCTGATAACACATTGATTATAATAATCATGATATGTCGTATTTTGCAGTCAAAATTATATTGTTCATTATTGAAAGATTTTACTATATATATACTATTTGCGATTGATGGGCAAATATTAGTTACAATACATATTTATTATCTGCGTGATGAACATTAGCAATGAATTTTGAATGTCTGTGAGCCATGCTGACTTAATGATCTCAGAGTTATTCCTGACTCCAATTAGTGGTCACCATTGTGTTAGATATCTAGACGTATATGTGATATTAAATACCGAAATTGTATTCCGTTTTCAGCAATGATTGTCGACACCAGGACGTTTTGTCAAATGTCAGTGAGGTTTAGTCATTTATATACCTACAAAAGAATAACATGAATTCTATTCCGCTATTTAATAAGAATATATTAAAATGTTTCTTTTTAAAAATAACATGTGCTTTAAAGATATATTTGCAAAAAATACGTTTATTTTACTGTATAGAGTAAATATTTTTCGCGTATCCGTTGTGGGGTTGGCAGGTGTCATTAAAAATAAATAAAAAAAGGAAGTAAAGTTGCATATGTCCTTCCTTGGGGTTCAGGCTTGCTTCTTCAAAAATTGGTTAATTGGTTTTTCCGTGAAAGCGTAATAGTCATGCAGACAGACAGAGTTATTTGCGCATTTATAATATTTATTTGGATCTCCACAAGGTGTGCATAGCATTTGTCTAAAACATATTTTATATTTACTTAAAACTAATTACGTACAATCTATTACAGGAGAACACACTATTCCCAAGCACAATTACGAAAAGAGGTAACAAAATATACGGATTAAAATAAAAAAAAAACAGAAATATATAAATAAAAAAAAAAAAAAGAAGAAACAAAAAGTTGTAAATAATTAAGTTTGTGTATTAGTATTTTTTTATAGACTAAGATGGTGGACGAGCATATGTTCCACCCGATGGTAAGTGGTCACCAATGCCCTTAGACGTTGGCAATGTAAAAAATGACAACCATCGCTTACATAGCCAATGCGCCACCAACCTTGGAACCTAAGATTTTATGTCCCTTGTGCCTGTAATTACACTGGCTCACTTACCCTTCAAACCGGAACCCAACCATACCAAGTACTGCTGTTTTGCGGTAGAACATCTGATGAGTGGATGGTACCAACCCAGACGAGCTTGCACAAAGCCCTACCACCAGTGAAAGTATTGATGTAGTATTATTCCAGCGTTGAAGTTAAATACTTGATGAGGGGTCAGCCCTGTGGTCTCTCTGTTGACCACTGTATAGTTGCGATTGAAACTCATTGCAATTGAAGTTGCGTAATACAAGATAATGTCATATGTTCTATTGTTTCATTTTGTTGTTTTTTTTCTTATGACAAGCATTTTTAATTTTGATGTCTAGTGTTATTATTAGCTATATTTTATATTTAAGGAAGTATTACTATGGCTTTTGTTTTGCATTTATTTTTATTTTTGTTCTTGTATATGTTAACCACTCTGTACATCGCCAATGCGCCACCAACCTTGGGAACAAAAAGGGTACGTCCCTTGTGTCTGAAGTTTAACTGGAGTTTACAAATAAAAGATTTATTCTAAAATCTTTTTTCCTTTTCTTTCTCTTTTTAAGAGATAAGCTTGTATTTTATACTTAACACTATTTTATTTGTTTATATTTATTGTTGTTTATATATTTTCTTTCTCTTCATTGTTCTACCCCAAAACAGCAATAGCAATCAATAGCTTTAGCTTAGATTCAACGTAATTACAAGGACAAGGGACATAAATACTACAACTTACAAGTGGACATATTTTTGGCAGTGTGATCATATACAACCAGGTAACTTCGCGTACCATTATTAAAAATGACACAAAACTAAACCAGGTGCAGAACCGTGATCACACAAATATAATACTAACACAACTGAAGACTGCATAAATTGATCCAATGAAATCCGATCTTAGGAACCTTTGTGATCGCCGAATTGAGATGTAACTAATTAATGACTACCCGCATTCATGCGATCGTCGCTTCTGTAATTATCTTACGCGTTCATGTCAGGAGAATCCGTTATTGTAATTAAAGATTTTTCTAGTTCAGTAAACAAAAGATTCTGTAATTATAGTATAGGACATATATTAACTAATTTAATAAAAGGGCCGAGATGGCCCAGTGGTTAGAACGCGTAAATCTTAACCAATGATCGTGGGTTCAAACCCGGGCAAGCACCACTGAATTTTCATGTGCTTAATTTGTGATTATGATTCATCTCGTGCTTGAAGGTGAAGGAAAACATCGTGAAGAAACCTGCATGTATCTTATTTCACTGAAGTTCTGCCACATGTGTATTCCACCAAATATTCCATTGGAGCAGCGTGGTGGAATAAGCTCCAAAACCTTCTCAAAAAGGAAAAGGAGGCCTTAGCCCAGCAGTGGGGCATTCACAGGCTGTTACGGCATATAAAAGTTTATATTTGTTTCTTAAATCAGTCGCTGCAGAGACGAGAGGTCTAAGAAAAAATAAATAGCATATTATATTCTCTAAGAGTCTAAAAAAAAGCTTGATATAATATAATACTTTAAATCAATTATTATTTACGTCATGTTAATGACGTCATGACAAATTACGGTAACCAATATCAACTGATATTTCGAGAGGTTGAAACCGATCAAGAGAACATTATAATTTTACGACATGCGTTTAAACAAATGTTTTACGTTTAATTAAATTGAATGAAGCAATTAAAAGAATTTATAATTACTTTTATTCTCTTGATAAAAATAATTGCGTGTAAATATTCCAAGATGAATCAAGATAGTTTAATTTTATGAGTTATTGTCGATACATACACGGATATGCAGAAACGGCTTATAAAATAGATTGCGATCTTTACGCTTGTACTGTTGAAGTAATTATATTTTTAAACGAATGCATTTGCAGAGTTAGTGTACATTTTATTTACTCACAGTATTGTTATATGTTTAAGGAAATTTTCATAGCATTCCGGAGATCCAAGTTGTCGCATAAAAACAAAAATTACTTCAAGACAGTGGAGAAAGCTCATTGAAATGAAAATTTGGACAACAATTTTACGTTAAGCTTACACAATATCCTTAACTTAATAGCTCAATGGTATTCGTGACGCCTAGCGATGTAAACGTCGCAAGTTCGATCTTGACTCGTTAGGCTATTCTCGTCCCTAAGTCTAACATCACGTCCTAACGCAAGGAGTGCGCTTAATTTTAGGGCTTAATGGGAATTAGTGATTCCCAAAAAACGACTTTTGATATATATTTTTTTAATCGGCCTTGTTTATCCTCGTTCTTTTATATGCATTTTTTTCGATATTATGACCGGATTATAAATATAATTTGATATTTATTACGAGTATTCTGACTCAGTATATAACACACCTGGATAAATACTTTATAAGAACATAATGACATACTTAAGCATCGTAACTATTCGCTATATTTTAATTACTTTAAATAATTTTATATAATTAGTTGTAATGTATTCTAAAAAAACGTCTCACCTAGTTCTAATCTAGACTAAAGAAACCAATCTCATTAATTAACAGTTTAATTAACCGGACAGTTCACCTGCCAGTTAAATAAGATTATCGTAAAGCTAATTAAAAGATACGAGTATAGTGAAACGCATAAATATGTACGCATTTGTCTGTTTGATGCTTTTAATTAATAATTTTGCAAATTAAATTCATTTAAAAAACCAACTATTAATAAAATTTGAGCCCATATAAAAATTTCACGCCCTATTTTTTCACCCTTATATGTATTAAAAGGTAAAAATAAGGTTAACTAAAAAACTATAAATACTCATTGCATGCCAAAGGCCTTCTTTCCTAATTAGGAGAGGCTTTGGAACACCACACTGGTTCACAGTAGATTGATAGCTATTTGGCAGAATTTCTCACACTCCATGTATGACGACGAGCTCGAGATGTAAATAACATGAAAACTTTTTAGTGCTTGTTCGGAGTTGAACCAGCAATATTCTGTTAAGATTCACGAGTTCTAAGCACTAGGCCATTCGGTATATTAAGTCAAAACAATTTAATTTTTTATTGGACATAATTTACGGATACGTTTTTTTTTTTATAAAATAGGAAGGCGGGCGAGCATATGAGCCTATGATGGTAAGTGGTCACCAACGCCCATAGACATTGTCATTGTATGAAATGTTAACCATCGCTTATATTACTAGAGTAGAATATCTGATGAATGGGTGAAAACCTACCCAGATAAGCTTGCACATAGCCCTACCACTAGAATTGAAATTTTATATAGTAGTTATTGGTACATTTGAAGGCTTCTGGCAAAGTAATATCAAAGTGATATATGTAGCGCTTGTGTTGTTTTTGATAAATGATTGCATAAAAAAATAAAAAGCTATCAAAGTATGCCGCTAGGTAGTAAATAATTCAAAAAAAAAACTAATGCATTAAAAGAAAATGTAAATAATCGTGCAAGTGAAATGGTAAAAGCTGTTAATATTAATTATTGAATAAAATTATTGTTATGAAATCTTATTAATAATAAAATGCGCATTTTTTATTACTCCAGAGTCAAACAAAAACCAATAATATATATAATATGAAACTTTCACACGCAAGACGGCAACTTCGTTACTTGTTAAAATAAAAAAAAAACTTTAAATCATCGCCTAATAGGGTTGTAATATACACCTTTATCGAGTACTCGTATGAATAAAAATTATACAATTATTCATACAGCCACGAAAAATAGTCCTTTTAATAATTTTATAAAAATCAAACTCAGCTTAGTGGTGCTTGCCCGGGTTTGAACCCACGATCATCGGTTAAGATTCACGCGTTCTTACCACTGGGCCATCTCGGCTTTTGTCGGTTACGATTACCATAAAATAAAAAATAAAACAGATACATAAAAAATAAATCAAACTTGCAAATAATATTTTTTTAATTTATCTTAAGCGAGAACAATCAATTGAGTGGTTTTATAAGTTTTTTTATCGTTGTAGCAAATAGTTCTGTAATTAAGCGTTGTAATTAATTCAACAATAAATTAATAGCAACAATATGCTTATTTTGCTATCGTCGATCACGGGATGGCAAATATTAAACGTTTTTTAAAAGGTCGGTTAAATTCCTGACAGAATTATAATGCTAAGTTTTTAATATGTGCGTTGTCTGGAATTTAATTACGGTATTCAATTTTTATGCTCTAAATGAATGTCTGTGAGTGATTGTCATACTAATTAATATATTTCGTTTCTATTACATAAAACATTTAATATTTATGCAATTATAATATCACTTTTTAGTTTGATATAATTTAAATTAATAAACATGCTGTCGGGCGAAAGCACTTATGAAGGGAATGTTTTATTTAAACGTTAATATTTTAATATTTAAAAACTGTTCTCTGTAGTTTCCATTCGTATGTTTTTTTATATCTGTTGTTAGTTATTTTTTCGTATTGTCCGAGCTCCGAAGTAAAAGCTTCGGTTGAAAACCAGAGCTGTGTTACGACACAGCTTTACCGAGCTGGCTTTGCCGGACTATTCAATATAAAATTTTGCATTGTAAATATTTTTAGCGTTTAGCAATAAAAAGGTACTTTCTTTCTTTCAAACGACTTTCTTGGAAAATACAATAATGCGCTTCTCCTGAGTGATTTCGGCAGCGCCATTCTGAAACGGCACTAGCCAACTGCTCGGGACATATTATAGTGCAAAAGAGCACTCTCTTATTTTTATTGCACGGCAATCAGACACGATCTGAATTAGTTCAGGTGCAGGACCATCGTTTTTACGTGCATTTCGTCACGTGCAGCACTACTAGTGACATATATCCAGAATAATTCAAAAATCTTATTGAGGAGCTGGCTCAGGATTCGAATTGTTGCCCACATAGGCGGGCCGGTCGTCAGAGCGTCTCGGTAGCATGCGCAAGCGATCACGTGGCGCCCCTCGTTAAGATGGAAAGGGTCTACCGTGATAGTGCAAGTATAATAAAATTAAATGTTATAATAATATATCAGAACTCTTGATATGAATATATATGAATCCATTTAATTAATAAGATAATATCCACAATAGTTTTTGAGTAAAATTTTCTTTATTTCAATAGTGAAACATTACAAGAACAAACACTTCCCATACGTTCAAATGTACACTTATGAATCGATTTAAATGAAATCTAAAGCTACAACCGGTTAAGAATAATGATTATATCGAAAAGAATCGGCATGAAATTTAATAGTAACAATTTTTTTCCTTAAATACAAAGTCAATCTATTTACAATTAAATTTATATATCCTGCATGGAAAGCACATCATGTTTCTTGATTGTTCGTTTAATTTTTTCCTATACGCGTTCGTAAACCATTAATTCGATTTGAATATAGCAATATTAAGAAGAAGAAAAAAAACAAAAGTTTATAGAATTACGTAGTACGTAGGTCACTATGTACTGTGAAGCCGGGATGGACACCGATATGTATTGTAAAATAACTGCAACTAGTTAATTATTATTATTAGTTAATAATAATAAACACGATTGGATCACTTAATACAATATTGATGTCATATGTGAATCACGATATAATGCTATATTTATACATGCGTCATGTTACATTTAGTGATAGCTAGTTGACAACCGATATGCGCGTCCTTGTTTATTTATTTATTTATTTACTTTTAGTACATTAATAGTTTTTTTGTCTGTGTTTATAACTGTATATTTCTGTATATCTTTTGGTGTACAATAAAGCATATTCTATTCTATTCTATATCAGAAACTTTCAACCTTTATATATGTACATAATACATTTGTACGAAGATTCGATTCCATTGTAAAAACGATGCGTGAATGCGTACAGCATAAACATAAACGAGTCTAACGAGGCTAACAAAACGAGTACCTATTATTTTTTTGTATAATTTTGTTTTTATATAATACAGTTTAACTTATATCTTAAACATAAAATTTACATTAATCATTTTAAATAAGAAAATATTTAGGTTTTATTTCAATAATATTAGCAACTAAATTAGAATATAAATAATAGAAATATTCAATAACCATTAAAAATAATTTCAAAATAATTTTCAATGGAACAAAATAATGAGAAATGTAGATAGAGAACTTTATTTGATAGAACTCACGTACAAATATAGATCACTAAATAACACAAACTAATTTAATATTAATAATGAAATACTTACTTTTTCTCATGTCAAGGGAGATGAGCCAGCTATATAGGAAATATTTTAGTGCACAAGTTCGTCCGCAAACACAGGCGTTCCTCTCACTATTATATTCGACAAGAGCCGAGAGAAATCAGACACAGAACAAACAAAACAATGAGTGTCGTGTATTTGTATTTCCTTTACTTCCATTTTTACCAATTACAGGTGGTATTTGTGTGCGTACTTGTGATACTATCTGACTATCATTGAGATTGGCCATGATAAGGTAGGTTGACAGGCAGATGGTCCACTTGATGGTAAGTAGTCACCACCCATTACATATTGTTTACGTATTGGTTTCTTACGATACCATTTGGTATCGTAAGAAATATTAACTGTTGCTTATGCTTACATCACCAATGTACCACCAACCAAAAACTAAGATGTTACATCCCTTGTGTCTGTGGTTACACTCGCTCACTCACCCATTAAAACCACAAAATGTTCGGTATTAATATGTGATGAGTGGGTGTTACTTACTCAGATGGGCTGGCACAAAGCGATCAAGTAATAAAAATAGTAAATTTAAATCTGTAACCTTGCTAATAAATTCTTTATTTATGACAAAATTAATATGAATTCATTATTCACAGCTAAAAGTGTATCCTGCATGAACATCGACGAATACTAATTTCGCGGTTTTTTAGTTATATTTTTATTGAAAATTTTGCAAACATATATGTATAGGTACAGGCTACATACCTACTACCTTTGAATTGTCTGTAGCGCTCTAATTAACTATTAGTGTCTGCCCTTTTTTACCTAACAAAAGTTGTGTTAGGTAAAAAAAAAAAAAATTTTTTTTGTCTGTTTGTCTGTAAAAAAAGTAGCCTGCGTCCTTCCTTGGTTCAAACTTGCTTCATACCGAATTTACCAGTTAAAATATTTAGACAGATAAAATTACTTTTACAGCATTGTACAGCACACTGTACACCACAGTTTGTTACAGCATTTATAATATTAGTATTGACTGCCTCGTTGGTTGGAGCGGCTTGATATAAGGCCGCAGACCCGGAGGTCCTGGGTTCAATTCTCAGGTCGTGCCAATATAAGGTTACTGGGTTTTTCTGTCAGAAAATTCTCAGTAGCAGCCCGGAGAGAGTGGAAGTTGGAAGTGTGTACACCCCCGTGCCTAATATATCGTAGTTGGCTAATCTCTTTTGAGATTGGCCGCCGTGGCCGAAATCGGTCTGGAGGACATTATTATTAATATTAGTATATGTATGTAAGATGAAATACAACGAAAGTTAATTAAGTTTTTTTTTAAATTTATTTATTTAATTCAAGCTACTAAATATTAAAAATAACGAATTATCATCAATGATCTACCGATTTGTCGTAAAAAAAACAATTAAATTCCTTTTAAAGGGTACAAAAAGCAAGAAATCACGAGTATGTTTTTATTTTCTATACGTTACTCACACATAACTAATGTATGAACCGTCCGGCAAGACTTTTGCGAGGTTCATGCAATAAAGCCGGTAATATAGGGTTAATTAAGTCGATTTTTTGTTAATATTTTAGGAAGAATGAGCGTTACTACTTACCCTGTTACAAGAGCCGTCAGACATATGCTTTTATAATCGGTTTTCTCTAAACTACAAATTGTATTTATTTAAGCTTTATCGAGAAACATAAATTCAAATATCCATATTTAGATTGACGCCGTTCATAACTTTTGTTCATAAGAAATTCTTTTTTTATAGGTTATAATTACATCACCGACATGTGAATTCCGACAAAGGCACGTAGTTACAGATAAAATAATTCGAATATTATTGTCTATGCGAACGATTTTTTTTTTATATAATCGTATTGAACTTTTCAAAAGTCTCCGTGTATAAGTCCATAAGCGAAGTCAAAAACTAAACTTGAATGTAAGTATAGAAATATTTATTTGTGTTAAAATTATTATACAACAACAAATAACGATTATCTATTACTTAGTACGCATATTGATGATTTTCAATTTTGATTTTTAGTTTAATCGTTTATTACATAGACCCGGCGGTCCTATGAAAATTCTCAGTAGCAGACCGGAGACTGGAAGTTGGAAGTGTGTCTCGGAAAGCACGTGAAGCCGTTGATCCTGCGCCTGAACACTTTCCGGTCGCGTAGGATTGCCGTCCCATCGAATTATGAGAGTTATGGAATAGAGAGTGCACCTGTGTTTGCATACACACTTGTGCACTATAATATGTCCTGTGCAATGGGCTAATCTTTCTTGAGATTGGTCGCCGTCACCGTGGCCGAAATCGGTCGTGATGACATTATTAGTATGTAAATATACATTATATACATTATCATTTTATGAAAATGATGATCATGATGACCTTCTCGTATTCGGTCACGGCGGCCACACTCAACAGAGACTAATTTAATAATTACTGGTGGTAGAGCTTTGTGCAAGCTCGTCTGGGTAGGTACCACCCGCTCATCAGATATTCTACCGCAAAACAGCAATACTTGATATTGTTGTGTTCCGGTTTGAAGGGTGAGTGAGCCAGTGTAATTACAGGCACAAGGGACATAAAATCTTAGTTCCCAAGGTTGGTGGCGCATTGGATATGTAAGCGATGGTTGACATTTCTTACAATGCCAATGTCTAAGAGCGTTGGTGACCACTTACCATCAGGTGGCCCATATGCTCGTCCGCCTTCCTATTCTATATAAAAAAAAAAATAATTTATTATACAGGGGATTTTACAGTGCACTCTCTTTTTCCTCGTTCTTTCAATTCGATGGGACGGCGATCCATTATTACCAAAAAGGCAAGACGGAGGAACCACTTTTTTAATTTATTCCATAATTAACGTAACAATAAAACAGTGGAAACTAAACCTAATAATATTTAATCTACAATGTGCTCTCAACTTACCAGCATAGACTCGCTAAGTATAATTGCCTTCGTTCAATTGCTATAGTAATTATTGTCAGTTAAATATTAAGCGTAATGGAATTGAATATATTTTTTCATGAAACGATGACGTGATGTGTTTTTATTATTGAATGTTTTATTGGCATTGCAATGGCGCTCATTTTGTTTTCTATAATTACCCGATACGGCTCACGTGCCGACTATAATTCGCACATTGACAGCGATATGTCAGAACTTTCGTAGGAGAGAGCACATCAACACTCCGAAGTCGATCGTAGTCAAATTACCGTGTGTAGAGAATTGAGTTTCTTGTCGGTTGTTCTTGATAGAATCTACATACCGAATCGGTTGCATTTTATGTCATGTGAAAGTCACATGATGTGAATTTTTGTTTTTATCTTTTAGGATTTTCAACGATGCCGTAAGAAAACATGCTTTAAATTTACGATATTAAAGTCCTAATTTATATTTTAAGAGTAGACAGTTTGTTGCTTAATAGTTACTTACATTCCTACATTCATCATAATCAGCCCACATTAATCCACTGCTGGACATAGGCGCGCCCGTTCTCCCAGTCCTGTGCTAGTCGCATCCATTGAGCACCCGCCATCTTCCTAAAATTGAACAAATAAACGTCCCTACATTACAGCCTTACAGTTATAAGCATTCCTGACACCGTCAATACATCGTCAGTCATAAGATTTATGACGTAATTGATGTTCCTAGTATCTGTGATGAGTCAAAGACCCTCTAATATAAGTTTCTTTATATAGGAAAGAGATAGAGAGATTAACTGATGAGCGATATTCAGAGGGCCAACTGGGGCTTAATTCTACTAATATATAGCGATTACGATACGTTCCCGATTCAATTCCAGTCCAACTTTGACTATGCTATATCTACTCGGATCTGAAGCAAACCTACATTACGTAACCATATACCGTAATGTCATAACTAATCTTAATTGTAAACTTGATATATAATTAAATTAAACAATAGGAAAATGGATAAACGGCAACGATTACGCTCCGATTCGATTGCGATAAACTGACAATTTGTTAGCAGAATTGTCCCCGTTCTTGTACTGGTAAGAAGTAATAACAATAAGCTATTTTTATTGTAACTAGACGTGTGCAGGTGTTAAATAATAAATTATTATTTTTCAAGATGTAGAGATAAAAGCTAGACAGTGCGTGATGCTCCAAATAATCATGTCACGTTCAGAGCGATACAAAACATTTGAAAGTCCATGACAAGCTGTGTCTACTATATATAATATTACTACTTTATATAAAGTAAATTAAAGTAACAGCCTGTGAATGTCCCACTGCTGGGCTAAAGGCCTCCTCTCCCTTTTTGAGGCGAAGGTATAGAGCATATTCCACCACGCTGCTCCAAAGCGGGTGATAGAATACACATGTGGCAGAGTTTCAGTGAAATTAGACACATGCAGGTTTCCTCACGATGTTTTCCTTCACCGTATAGCATGAGATGAATTATAATCACAAATTAAGCATATGAAAATTCAGTGATGCCGGGTTTGAACCCACGATCATCGGTTAAGATTCACGCGTTCTTACCACTGGACCATCTCGGTTTTTTCTTCCTCGGTAGTATAGTGGTAAGTATTGCCGCCTGTCACTTTATATAATGAAACCATTTTATATATAGATTGGTTGATGTTTATAATTACTTCTCCGCGAACAGATTCGTATGTGTATGATTACTTCTCCGCGCACAGATTCGTAAATGAATTTATAATTCAATATAAGGACTATCTAATGTAATTACGATTTACACAAATCGGAATGGTGTTAGAAAAGATCTGCAGTGCTATTCCGTATAACTATTTTCATTACTCAACCGTGAAATATTCAACAACCGACTTATGGTGATATACTATTCTGATGCGTGTTTTCTTGAACATATAGGCCTCTGCATCTTTGACAGATGATTTAAACGGCATCGCGAAGGCACTTGCATTCATGACTGAAGAGACCAATGCGAGAGAGGATCCTTCGGCCGCACTTGAAATGCTGTAAATGTTATGGTCAATATCGCATATTTCTTTCTATCATTTCATGACCGCGGCGAGTTTCGAGTTCGTTCTTACAGAATAGCCGAACTACACAGACCGTCAACCCTTATAATGTAGATGTAGATAAAAATTCGACCCAAATTACGAGTCTTCAATTACTTGATTCTGATATATGAAATATTCACGCAAATACGATAATAGCAATATAATGTATGATAATAATAAAGTAGTTACACTCGATTGTTTTAGCGATTTTTTCCTATTTAATGGAGCAATTTGTTAAAGGTCATTTTGCTATTATTTTCATTCCTTAACGTCAACGGCGTTATGGATCGCGGTATTGTTTTTTTTATACATATTTAATCATAGGTTTAGCGTGATGTGCCTTGTTGCATTTCAACATCATGTAAATATTTATATGAACAATGTAAATTTTTGTCGCGAATAAAATTGACAATAAAATCAAACAGGTATTAAATACAGTACAGTACAGTAACAGCCTGTGAATGTCCCACTGCTGGGCTAAGGCCTCCTCTCCCTTTTGAGGAGAAGGTTTTGAAGCTTATTTCACTACGCTGCTCCAATGCGGGTAGGTAGAATACACATGTGGCAGGATTTCAATGAAATTAGACACATGCAGGTTTCCTCACGATGTTTTCCTTCACCGTCAAGCACGAGATGAATTATAAACACAAATTAAGCACATGAAAATTCAGTGGTGCTTGCCCGGGTTTGAACCCACGATCATCGGTTAAGATTTACGCGTTCGAACCACTGGGCCATCTCGGCTATTAAATACAAGTAATACTCAATTTTATATTTTGATACTAAATAGACACCTTGAACTTTATCGAAAAAGCATAACATTTTGGCGAACGAAGCCACGCGCTAATGCTAGTAAACAAATATTAAAGATAAAGTTTTTAATATCTTGTTTCGCAATAAATTGAGCGTTAATTTCAGTACAAAATAGCCACTTATTAGTCGATTAACCGGTACATTAACAGCGGTCAAATTCGCAACCAGGTGGTCGGACCGACCGACCGTCGACACGTGTCGGGTTACAAGCCTACCTGCCTTACGTCTGACATACTGAGGACTTCATTTTGAGGTTAAAACGGAATCTTTATCTCCTTTACGTAATTATAGTTCAGCGAAACGTAATGAGTTTACAATGCTCGTATTTAAGTGTATTACGAATGGTCCTTTTTATTAAATTTTATAAAAAATATATGAATCAACATCATCAGGGGCTTTATGAACAGCCTTTATGACTAGCCTTTTTGTCAGATCCTGGTCTGCAAAGTAGTTTCGTTAAGAACGCCACCGTGGTCGATCAGGAGCATATCATCAACTTATAACGGTAACGACAAAAAATAATGGTTTTTTTAATGATAAGTGATAGCTCTATGTAAAGCTACCGTTGGTTCGAAGTGTAGAACTTTTTGAGAAGAACCTAAAGAATTGAGATTTTTTAGCGAAGCTAGTTAAAGTAGATATATATATTAAATATTGATATTAGTTAAAAGCCGAGATGGCCTAGTGGTAAGAACGCGCGAATCTTAACCGATGTCGTGGGCTCAAACCCGGGCAAGCACCACTGAATTTTCATGTGCTTAATTTGTGATTATAATTCATCTCGTGCTTTGCGGTGAAGGAAAATATCGTGAGGAAACCTGCATGTGTCTAATTTCACTAAAATTCTGCCACGGGTATTCCACCAACCCGCACTTTAGCAGCCTGGTGGAATAAGCTCCAAACTTTCTGCTCAAAAAAAGGGAGAGGAGGCCCTTAGCCCAGCAGTGGGACATTCACAGGCTGTTACGGATCAGTTAATAAACTTCAAGCAATTACCAACTTCATGCTTTTCTCTCTTATAATCTTTTGTAATGTTTTATTTATTAAAAACTTATTTAAGACATAAAAATGTATTGTTTAAAGTAATTGATTGATTTAAAATATATATAGATATAAAATAATATCTTGTATATTAGTTATATACTGCACCTATTATATTAATTTCATCATACCCGGAGAAATTTCATATCAAATCAATATGGCCGCCAATTAATAGTTATTGAAAGAATTACAATAAAAAAATCGACAAATTTATATGGTGTAGAATAAATAAAAATATAAACATTTTATATACAAAGGAGTAGAGAGCGGCGTCGGAGATGGGGTATGATAGCAAAATGGAGCGTTATGCCGTTTGCCATCGCAGCATACGAGTCAGTCCTATTGTTGCACCAATACAAGTCCAAATGCACATCAAAATCATTGATATAATTAGTAACAAGAAACAATCAAGATATATATTTTGATTTATATAGAACAATATATCTTACAAGCACATCCCTATAGCTCCTACATCCCCTCGTGTAGAGGAGGGCTTATAAAGCCTAAATTAATATTGAATGAAATCCTGCGTTCATTCAGGCGGCTGTCTATCGCAAAAAGAAAACATCATATCAGGTTACAAAAAGTACCAAAAACCCTGATTCTACGTACAATGAGCTTGCCGTTTCGCGGTAAAACATTTCATGTGTTTGGTTTAAATGAAGCGCGGGAGCGAATTATTTTCGTTCCTATTTTACCCCCCAACTAAATGGAATTTACCCTGAAACTTGTAATATTTCCGATTCAATCACGAGAAATTGAAATGTTGTAATATGAGAAATTATAATATTCGTATAAAATGCTTGAATTGTAAAGATTTTAGTAATTGTACATAAGTTATAACCTTTAAAATACAACGAGCTTATCCGATAAAAGTCGTAAATAAAAAAAATATCACTTGTATTTATTACAAAACAAATAAAATCTCTTCTTAATCTCCAATAATCACTTAGATATTTGCACAAGATCAAGAGAGTGCGCCCTTAACTTGCATCGCGGTAACCCAATCTGTCTTAGTACCCTAATTTTTCAGCTCATTAACTACTCGTCCTTGCAATAACCGATGGTCCACTGGTCTCGATCTCATTGTGTCCGCGTAGCGTTAACATATCAGTTACTGTAATTATAATATTGCTTACACGTTTAAAAACCGCTTCGAAAACGCCTGATTGGGTTACAACGCGAATTATCTGCGCCCAACACGCCACTTTTTAGGGTATTGTGGTTTCGGCAGATGCATCGATTATTATTAAATGAAGGATCTACGTTTGGTGGTCGTTAAGTAATGCAGTTTTTGATGCTAAGTTTGACTAGATGGGACAATTAATCTGCAGCTACGCGGTCATATTGTTAATGCCAATTGATATATCATCATGAGAATAAATGATAAATGTTTCATGATCTTAGATGTTTGATCTCTTGAGCCTGAAACACACTCTCGATTAAATTGTAAGCTGGAATACAGCGGGTAAATAGTTCCAATCCTGCACAGACGAACTTGCTGACCGAAATATTCCATTGCTAGGCAAAGCTTGTCTGCCTGTTACAAAAAGAAATAGGATCATAGAGTATAATTTTTAAGTTGTATATATACCTATACTAATATTATAAATGCGAAAGTAACCCTATGTATTTGTTACGCTTTCACGGCTAGAACACTAACCCATTTTGATGAAATTTCGTATGAAGCAGACTTGAGGCCCGAGAAAGGATATAAGCAACTTTTTTATAATAACCCCTCCTCCAGCACGAACATCTCCCTTACCCAACATGCAGCTGAAGCCGCGGGCTTCGTACACTAGTATTTTATAAATATCTGAGCCAGATATTTTCGTGTGCATTTAACCTTACATAATATTGATATTATATGTTATCTATTGTTGCTTAAAAAAATCAGCGCGCAAAATATCAAGTAACGTTACGACAGCATTACTGTGTTATAGACACGTTACAGATATTTTTCCAATCAAATGCACCTCACGAAGAACGTTGAATTAAAACATATCGCGTTCCATTTGTATAATGGCGACGATGATATAGTTTTTAAATTTAATATTGTTAGATTTTTTTATGTATCAATAAGAACGCTTCAATTTTGTAAAAGATTTTGGGTTTGAATACAAAGATAACTAAATAATGTTCGATCCATTTGCTTTTTGTTCTGTCAGAACTATTTTCTATCAACTTCCAATTTAAAACACATATGGATTCCAGACTATATTTCACGAAATATATAAACTGAATCTAAATGTTTTATGTATATAAGTATGTATTATGTATTTATGCATTTATTAATTCATTAAAAATATGTATGTTAATATGTATATCAGTCGGATGTTACATATAATACAGGCATGAAATTTCTTACCTTATAATCAGACGACCGTATGTATAATTAAAAAAAAATTGAACTAATTAAAACTAAGCTATTACGACTAAGTCGTCAAAACTTGGTCGTCTAAGTAACGGGGCCATTACAATAATTTCCAAGTTAGTAAAAATATCTACCACAAATTTGGTACCACACAAACAGATTTATTTTTAGATCCGTGACCCAATACCATTTAAAAAGGTCCAGTTGCAAATAATTAATTAGGCGTAAGACAGTGAAACCCATACTTCGTAATACCACCGGGTGCCGGAAATACTACACGTACAAGGAAAGACAAGAATAATATGTAACATGATAAAAATATATTTAAAGCGAAAATGCACGAGAAAAGTATAATATAAGAATATAAGTCATTCAATCATTGAAATTACTTTTCATTTGCGTATTTCATTATTTATTCTGTCTGTCAACTCGCTACTGAAAACATTAGAAATAAACGATTCCGTAATGTATGTATTTGTGTATACCTCATGAGACCTTTACCGGTGGTAGGGCTTTATGCAAGCCCGTCTGGGTAGGTACCACACACTCATCAGATATTCTACCGCAAAACAGCAGTACTTGTTATTGTTGTATTCCGGTTCGAAGGGTGAGTGAGCCAGTGTAATTACAGACAAAAGTTACATAACATCTTAGTTCCCAAGGTTGGTGGCGCATTGGCGATTTAAGCGATGATTAACATTTCTCTCAATGACAATGTCGACGTATGACTTATTTCCTTTCTGTTATTAATTGTGGGCCTGTCTGCTTTGATTGTGTCGAGACACTATGTCAACTAATTGGTACCGTTCACCCATTATCAGCAAAACCAAAGCTAGTCCAACATTGCCAAGCTAGCCAATATCACTGAGAATTCCATATTTTGAGATTACTTTGTCAAAACAATTGCATTATTAGAAGTCACTAAGGAAACGGTTTTTTAGGTACATTAGGAAAAATTAGGGACATGAGTAAGACTAAGACTTTGATGTTTTTGTTTGAGCGATTGCTTGATGATTTATACTTAAAATTGCAAGTAAGTGTAACGTAATGTAGCAAATATAATGCAAGGAAGAAACTACAAATCTGAACGGTGGGTATCACTTTGCATAATGTAAGAGTTACCAACCGATTTATGAAATACGATACTTCATGCAATTTTTTTAAGGTCTTGAATTCCTTGGAACGAATTTAATTTGAAATTATTAAGATGTTATTATGGGATATTTTTTATCTGTGATATTAATGCCGCTTAATGTTTTGACTTGATTATGTTACGGTTAAATATTATTAAAAAAGCCGAGATGGCCCAGGGGTAAGAACGCGTGAATCTTAACCAATAATCGTGGGTTCAAACCCGGGCAAGCACCACTGAATTTTCATGTGCTTAATTTGTTATTATAATTCATCTCGTGCTTGACGGTGAAGGAAAACATCGTGAAGAAATTCGACACATGCAGGTTGCATGTGTCGAATTTCACTGAAATTCTGCCACATGTGTATTTCATCAACCCGCATTGGAGCAGCGTGGTGGAATAAGCTCCAAACCTTTTCCTCAAAAAGGGAGAGCCTTAGCCCAGCAGTGGGACATTCACAGGCTGTTACTGTTTTACTGTACTGTATGTTACGGTTGTGTCATAGACAATACGTCAACACGTATCAATATTATGAAGAAGTAAAGCTTACAATTTTGGATGTAGGATTGATATCCAAAACTAATTATCTTATATCATTATTTTTACACCATTACCTAATAAGTCTGTTTATATACTATATCATTTAAATTTTTTTGACATTAAAAAAGCTTTAGTAAACAAGACATGTTACTCAACACAAGATTATAAATGGCAAAAATAATATCGAATCAGCATCGAGTTATGATTTGATAATTTCCAATTCGTATATGAATAAATCTAATTATATCTGATTAACTGTAAATAAAAGGATGAAAAATTTTAACTACTGAGTATTTTTGTCGGTTCTTCTTGGTAGAATCTACATTCCGAACCGGTAGTAGCCTTAGAATTCAATATTGTAACATGAAGATTGAAAAGTGTTCTTCTCCGTACCTTTTTTTTAACGCTGAAAAAACTCATTGTGCGCTTCCCCCACGGGAACAGTGGCCCCTCCTAGGTGTTCCAGGGCGTCAAGCAGAACACGCCCTGGAACCCCATCCGGACCCGGCGTTGAGGTTCTGGCCCTCAATTGATCATCTACATGTCTCGCTCCGTGATAGGTGTAAGGAGTCAATAACCCGAGAATTACCAAAATAAATAAAAATGAAAATAGGTATCAAACCGAAAATATCTAATATCGCTGTTTTGTAATATTTTTTCACATTTAGTTTTCAAGGAGCTATTTCTATTTAGTTCAATAAACAGTTAATAGTTTTATTGACAAAAGAACAGCGTTACGTTGATCGTAACGCGTGACATAGCCATTATGGATACGAATTAATGTCGATACAAACAAATCGTTCAGACAATCCCATTGAAGGAATTATCCACAAGTATAGGACGCACGCAATTACATACAGTGTGGATTGAAAATAAGACCACAGAGTAAAAAAATACAATTGAGAGTATCTAATCACGTTACTCGTACTTGCATTAAAATGTTTGAAAATCGACTGCTTTATCTTTTAAATCGAAGTCTATCTTTCTCAACTTTCATGGCAAGTTACATAAATTCTTAATATCATGTGAAAAAATTAATACGACTATTTATATAAAATATTATATTATACAAGAATATCACAATGTAGTACGCAATTTGAAATGTTGTTTAATTGTATAAACTAAGATTTAAGAAAAAGAAAATATTTTAGCACAGAGGTCTCAAAAGCCTCTTTTGTTTTTTATAAACATGTAAAAAAATATAAAAAAGAAACACATTTGCAATCATAGATAAGAAAACAAGATGGTTGAGCAAGCATTCGTTCGGATATATTAAATGCTTAAATAAATATCTTAAAAAAATAATAACAACAACGGTAACGGTCGGGTTACCACTCTTAGAGCCCATTCCTTGCTACAATATGCAAGTTTTTATGACGCGAAAAATGGATATTTAAGATCCGTACTAAATTAAAAAATATATATGAAAAATAATGAATAAAATTTAATAGCAATACAAAAAAAATTACAACATTTAACGACGTTCAAAAGTAAGTGCATTATATTTCAGTCATCGATCAAAAATTTTGTATTAATGCTCGCAGCGTGCCCTATAGTAACGAATTACTACGCTCTCTTATATAATATCAAGTTTAAATATATAACAAAACATATAACACCAATAAGGTTTAAATGTACTATAAATACTGGCACGTAACACGCATACAATGTATAAATAAAAAATATTTTTTAAATATATTTGTAATTCGAACGCTTGAAACAAAATAATATAGAAAAATAAAACAAAACAGAAGTAAAGATGGCGGTGTGGTCTGGAAAATCAAAACAGGGTGAGTTTCGATGAATTATTATTATATCTATGTTTATAATTATTTCCAAATGAACTAAAAATCGATTAAAATAAATACGACTAGTATGTAACGAGACCAGGTATTTTTATATAAGCTGCACTTTTGTATCTTATTAAGGTTTAAACGATAAGAATGATTACTTAATAAGACTAACTCATTTTCAAGTATTTTTAATCTGTTTCAATAATTCCCCTGCCGTCAGTTTCCTGTGTAGACGCCAACGAGTAATTCAATATTTCTTTCAGTAACGCCATAACGTAACGTAAATATTTTATACTAATTAAACATACCTAGTCCTGTATGGAATATAATAAAAAGTGACTTAATTCATGATCGCAAGAAACTCGGTAAACAAATAGCTTCATGTTAAATCATTGTATTAATATTAATAAACTCAGAAACATGGACACATTATGTTTATATGAATAAATTATATTAATAAGCCCATACACGTATAACATTATATCAAAAAATAAACATAAAAAAATTAACAAAACCATGTTACTAATATGTATTAATAAATTAACATCAACTTTGTTCGATCAAAGGAATTTAATTAAAAGTAATTACGAGTAATTATAATTTCACTTTGAAGTATCGATCCATCAAACCATTAGTCCACTGCTGGACAAAGTCCCCCTTAATAGGCTTCAGCGGCTACCCGTCGTCTTCTTATGTCGTCAGTTCACCTTTCCAGTTTCTGGATCGTCTGATGCTTTTTTTCTTAGTTTTGGTCTTCATTCCATTACTTTTGTTCCCATCGGTAATCAATCCTTTTCTTAAAACGCGTACTATAGTATTTTCCAGAATATTGAAATAGTATTTTCCAGAATGCTTAGTAGTAGCGCGAATGGCTATTATTTTAATTCAGAAAGATACTCAATTTTGTTTTTTAACACGTGTGGCCCTCCAATAGTAATACAAATTCCCTATAATTTTTGCACTTTGAGCGTTTGCGCAAGATTATTTCAAATTTTTAGGAAAAAAGAAAGGATAAGATCGGAAATTTGGTAAGAATGGAAAGGAATGAATGAAGGATAGTGTAGATTTTAAAATATTCTATTGGCTGATTATGTTTCTTGTATCTTTTACGAGTATTATTTAAAGTATAATCAAACTTCTCAATATTTTTACTAATTTATTCATACGTTGATATTTGTAAAGCTTTAATCTACTATTAAAATATAATACAATTATATACACATAATGATATAAATAACGCTAACAGAATTATATAAATTCCTATATGTTTTAATGAATAAATACAAAATAAATTTATATTTTTGTTTGTCGTTAAGTTCGTTAATTGTCGCTAAAGTTTTGTTGAACAATTAATCAGTAACAGTAACAGTAACAGCCTCTTAATGTCCCACTGCTGGGCTAAGGCCTCCTCTCCCTTTTGAGGAGAAGGTTTGGAGCTTATTCCACCATGCTGCTCCAATGCGGGTTGGTAGAATACACATGTGGCATAATTTCAATAAAATTAGACACATGCAGGTTTCCTCACGATGTTTTCCTTCACCGACAAGCACGAGATGAATTATAAACACAAATTAAGCACATGAAAATTCAGTGGTGCTTGCCCGGGTTTGAACCCACGATCATCGGTCAAGATTCACGCGTTCTAACCACTAGGCCATTTCGGCTTACAATTAATCACTATAATGATATATTTTCAAAAAGTTTAACGTTTTTTTTGCAGTCAATATATGTACATGTTACCAGTGTACCGTCAATGCGATTCTTATTACCATATTTACATCATATATCTTCTTTATTAATATATTACTAAATAATTACAATAACATATGCCCATGTAATTTATTTTGATATTATGTCGCCCAGATGGATAACTCCAGGCTCGGCGGCGAAGGAAAATATCGTGAGGAAACCTGCATGTGTCGGATGAAAATCTGGCACATGTGTATGCAATAATCCACATCGGAGCAGACTCGTGGATCTAGCTCCTAGCCTTCTTTTCAATTGGAGAGGAATTCTTAGGTCAGTATACTTTTCTTTACTTTTTTATTATAATAAACTGTTCTGTGACTTTGAATACATAAAATTTCAAATTTGAAAAGATAGTTTATTTATTTCGTTATCTCCACGTATTGATACTTACAAAAAAATAATAATTAGGTCTACTGATATTTTCAATCTGTGTCATATTTAACAAACTGTCGCCTCGGACAAACTAATTAAACGGGCGCGCATCGGGAGCCCAAATATAAACATAGTTGTTTATATTGACAGATTGAGATGCGCCAAGCTTACGCCCCACAAATCGCGTTTTAATTTTTTAAACTGACAACACTCGTGCGACTCTGAGAATAATATGTTTTAGAAATGATAGCAGATTCTGTGAAATCTATCTCTGTACATTTTGATAGACGTAAAACATTGGTCAGTAGGTTAAAAAACAATTCGACTAAAATTGATCATCCTTTATAGATTTACGTGCCAAATTTCATTGAAATGTGTTCAGTCATTTGATCATGAATAACAAAGATACAATACATCCTTTCGCATTAATCATATTAGTTAGATATATTTCGTTTGCCGTAGCTTATTATATAAATATTATGCATCATCTTCCATGCCTCGGCCAGTGCGTACGTTTATTGGTTTTGCAGCTGCCAATTCTTTCTGGTCGTGTCAAATTCGTGTAGTTTTTTTTGCGTGATTGAATAACAAATAACCAAACATACAAACTTTATTTATATATTAATAGGATCATGAACAATTGTCACCTTCAATGCGATCGCTGTTCCGTGACCACTAAAGTTAAGGCACCAATGAGAAACACGGGGATGCGCGCGTCATTTATTTTAATTTGTCCCCATGTTTTGACGCACGTCAAATTGACGTCTACTCGGCGTTCACGGACCCTTGTTTAATTGAAGTTGGAGATTACTGAGTGGTTAACATAGTCTTTGATTAGTGTTTTGTTTTGAAACGTTTTATAAATCACTAAGATTAAAATAAAAAGTAATTACTCATCAATGTTCTTAAAATGAATTTATATTAAAATAAGAAAATAAATATTGTATTGATACAATGACAAGACGTAGCAAGTGTGTGTATATTTATTTTATACAAATTGCGTTCATACATTAATTATTTATTGACGATCATAATTTCAACCAAAATTACTTATAAGTAAACTTCGCAAATAAAGTATATAATATTTAGTAGCGATTGCTTGAATTTGAACTCAAGATGATTTTGATTTAAAGCAATGTGTACTATCTACTGTACCGTCGCACGATCGGGCAGAATGACGGGTGAATGATCTCCAACTAGATCCAAACTATACTGAATACACGAGAAATATAGAATACGTCATAAACTTCTTTTATAAATGTGCGTTATCGTATGTTTAAAAAACATTACATTTAAGCAGTGGTGTAACTATAGGGTGGGTAACGGCAGGGCTGGCAAAATGCCACGGGCCCTCTATCCGAGAGGTCACGAGCTCAGAAGTGTCTTAAAATTTTTATCAGAATTTCGTAAATAAAAAAATATTGGCGTAAATATTGATATGGGGCCCTTAACTGCGGCGATGACCCGTTATTTTAACGTAGTGTAATTTTCGATAACATTTTACAAATTTTTGGTTACTCAGGTTGGAGGCCCCATAACTTTGGTAGCTACGCTCCTGAGGGGCCCCATGCAATGAATTTGCCACAGGCCTCAATTGGTATAGTTACGCCACTTCATTTAAGAAAGCCGCCATTCAATGAGCCCAGTGCGGGAATGAAAACAGTGACAATAATAAGAAGTCCATACAAATCGTATTTAACGTCAACGCTATCGAATAAGTAAAAAAAACTCGCACTGACAGGATGCCGGATAAATTATACAAAAACTAACTTTTTTAAATAAGACTACTGAATAAATGTACGTCTATTGTACTTATTGAAACGTAATATTGAAATTAATTTTATATAAGCTTTAATATTGCAAAAACAAAAAAGCATGCGTGTTGTTCTTATATTGACAAGTTGTATATTAATATGAAATGATTGCAGTTATTACGTTCTTGTGAAATTATAAAAATAAAATTGAATTGATCACAGCCCGATTTATCCATCTAAATATAATATATATCATTAAACAATATATATTAATATTTTTTTGACATTTTTATTATTCATCATATACAATACAATGAGCAATTATAATTTGTGGAATTCCGTTCATTCTAGTCCGTTGCGTTTGTATGCTTTAGCTAAAAAAAAAATAGAAGAAAGATTGAGTATAAACCTTTTTTATATTTTTTTTAAACAGTCGCACTCAACATTTTATAAGGATAAACACTTTATTATTAGTCTTAAAATGCCTACAACTCTACCCTCCCGCTAGTTTTTGAAGAGGTACTTACGAAACTCGATCGCTTTGTGCTTTAAAATCGCGTAAAACACCCACAACTGATGTTTCAATCCGACAAGCCCTTATGGCTTATAAAGGCACGTCAAACAACGAGCGAATTGAAATACTAACATTTTATATTTAACGTTATTCGAAACCTCTGTTACTCTATCCCAGTTGTGACTACTCCTTTCTAGTTTGTTTATTTGTTTATTTTTAATATACTTTTTGTAACGTACAATAGGGAATTGAGCCTAAGCACGTACCTACCACAGCTCCAACTCGCTTATATAGACTAGGTGTCTTCGGTCTTCCTATTTATACGTCTTCCAAAGGTTACCAGTTGCTGAAGGAACCAGGGAGTAGTGTCCACACTAATATAGAATATAAGATATAATTATAAAACTGAGAGAACACATATTGCAGTTTATTATGAGAGCGCGTAAAATATCGACCGGTCAATTCGGATATCTGATCTATGAGAAGAGAATAGTAGTTCAACGCATGTGGCGCTGTAGTCGCGCGTCTAACCAATAGGAACGCTTATATTCGGTTTCCTCTATTATGAATAAAGAAAGTACTCAAATTCATTCCCAAAAAAAGAAATAAAAGTAATGATTTTGTTGTTTAAATGATGAAATTAATTAGAATTTTATTTTGGTTCGGAACATTTTTTTTATTATATAGTTGCAATATCTGTTGTAGGTACTTTTAAACTTATATGACAGAACTGAAAATATTGCTATCTCTTTTTATGTGTAGGGTAGCAAGACCTGTATTCCTGTTAAATTATCTCAGTATTAAAATTATGCTAAGCTAAATCACCAATGAATATTTAAGATTCAATACGTACAGTAAAAGTGCTTGACAAGCTTACAATAAAAGTTATAATTCAGATTATAATTCAGATTGAAAAGGTATAAAAGTTGAAAAACGTCTGTGATTATTCATTGAATAGGTACTGGCATATATGTAGTTGAAAATATAATAAATATAACTATAGTATAGTAACAGCCTGTAAATGTCCCACTGCTGGGCTAAGGCCTCCTCTCCCTTTTTTTTTTTTTTTTTGAGGAGAAGGTTTGGCGCTTATTCCACCACGCTGCTCCAGTGCGGGTTGGTGGAATACACATGTGGCAGAATTTCAATGAAATTAGGCACATGCAGGTTTCCTCACGATGTTTTCCTTCACCGTAAAGCACGAGATGAATTATAATTACAAATTAAGCACATGAAAAGTCAGTGGTGCTTGCCCGGGCTTGAACCCACGATCATCGGTTAAGATTCACGCGTTCTTACCACTGGGCCATTAACTATAGTATATATATAAGCATTTTATATGTTCGGTATAACTACAGCTTCGAATCAACGGAGAAATGCTTTAAGTATTCAACATGCATTATTGATTTGTACATATTAACTTAAGACTTCGTTATAAATAATTCTTATTTTAGAATTTAATAATATATATATATATTATCAAGGATTTCGACGTTAGATTCCCGCTATAATTCTGACAAGCAACCGAGCGGAGTGGATAGCGATACAGGCGGTACTCCGTACGTCCGCAGTGGTTATTAACGCTTTGTTTCACCCACTCCGGTGGGGTTGAAAGCGTCCGATTCGCCATTTGGAGGTTATCTTTAGTGTTGGGAAGGATTTTAAGGTCATTGTTTTTTTTTATTTGATTATTTTGTTATGGTAACAAGATAATAAATTAGTGTGCTGGGTAAATGATTCAGACATTATTATATCACATATATTAATATCACATAGTGCTTAACCAAGTAAGTTAAACTGATTCGTTGGTCTGGTATGGCTTATATTGCTGCATAAACTGAACTGGGTCATTAATTATTTTTTTCAAGTCTTTCTCAGTATGAGTCTCTAATTTGTAGTATAAGATTAGCCGTTAACAATGCTTACACTCCTGTACCCCGGAAAACACTTCAGCCTTTATTCTCTTCATCCTATATCTCTCTCCGTTTGTTGAATTTTCATTCCATCGAATTATAAGAGACAATAGAAAAGGCACCTGTGTATATACACACAATTGTGGACTATAATAAATCCAGTTATTTGATAATTTATATCTCTAACGAGAACACTTGTCGTGAAAAAGTTAAAATGAAAAAGTGCGATTCGTCTCCGATAATTGATTACAAAATAGGTAATTTGAAAAGTCATTGTAGTGCATGCTGTCGCCTTCTTTAATCCTTTTTTTTATATGCGCCGGGATGGCAAATGACTCCACCTGATGGTAAGTGGTAGTAGAGTCCAAACGCGACGACGGCCAGTACAATCGGGAAGAATGTTCTGTACTAGCCGTCGCCGCCTTGCCGGCCGCAAGATGCCTCTTCACGCCTCGTTTGAAGGAACCCGGGTTGTAAGAGGAGGGGGGAATCCATACATTTTGTTTAATAAAGCTAATAATACTTTGTTTCTTCAGCTATGCTTTACATAATTGGTGGTAGGATTTTGTGCACTCTCTTTCGGGGTCAACATGCATTTATTCGAAGGTAGGATTTTGTGCAGTTACTTTCGGGCTCAACACCCATGCATTTATTCGACGATACAGCGATACTTTAAATCACGTAAATTTGAGTAGTAGTTTAATTTATTTCAGAAACATAATCGCTAACAAACATTAAAAAAAAATCAATCAAAATATAATAACACTAAAAAACTTGTAATAAAGAAAAGATACTTTTCAAATGCAATAAAAAAACAACAAAAGTTACATCCTTCCATCAATAACACTTTATATACAAAACACCGTCATTATAGATCACTGCAAAGTTACTAAAGGCACTTGAAAAGGAACATCCATTGAAAACCGCAAACAGTAAAACAAAATACGCCGGTATGGGCCACCGTCTTTTGTACCTCGAGTGCTTTTCAAAAAGGGTTGAAAATATAATAATATGATATAAATTATACACACAGTTTTCATTTACGGAGCAGCTCAGTCACTTTATATGCCAATTTGATTTAAATAAATAAATAATATCCTGGGACATTATTCACACATAGCCATCTGATCCTAAACTAAGCAGAGCTTGTACTATGGAAACCAGACAACTGATATATTAGATAAACTACTTTTCTTTTGTAAACACATACTTATATAGATAATTACATACAGACTCAGAACAAACAAACATGTTCATGCACACAAATGTCTGTCCTGGGTGGGAATCGAACCCACAACCTTCGGCGCAAAAGGCAAGTATCTACCAACCACGCCAACCGAACCGTTAATTTAATTCATGCAACTATTGTTATCACAATCATTTTACTTCTATATTTAAAATTTGATTGAAAATAAATGGAATGTTTTTTTAATCAACTAAGTCATATAAAGGTAATTTATATGACTTTTAGTTGTATCATATTGTCAAACATTCCTTTGTCAACACACACATGCATAGCTTAAAATACGGTAAGAAGAAATTATTATTTATCTAAAAAAAAACTATTGTTTTCTCTAACTGTTTGATTAAAATTACGCTACTAATTAAACAATGCGACTGGTACTTGCGATGACATTATTTTCAAATCACGATGTATAGTTACTAAAATATTTAAATAAGAATTATAAATGGGTATAATATAAATAAATCAATTTGAACTTATCGGTAAAAAATAACGATTTTCCGATATGTTGTTTAGGAGGTGAAACGCCTACAACACGACAATCCGGCGCACCGACTTATTTCTGGGGCATGGAAGCATAAACACCGCTTACGTGCAAATTCCAGTCTGCTAGTGAGAACTTCTTAACAAAAAATCCCAATGAATTTTCAATATAACCGTGATCTGCAGATTTAACGTATTACATTATGATTGGTACAATATACTCACAGTGCTCGGTCTGGGTTAAATCTTTAAAATTGAATTCATGAACATGCCGTCTTTAGGCTATGTTAGTCAATTTCATTTATTGCTGTATAATGATTTTATATAACATTTTTTGCAGCTCGAGAACACTTATATTTTTAAAAAATATCGTTATTGTAAAGGTTTATAAAGAAAATACTGCTTCAATGAGTTTAGGAGATAAACTCTTAGCAGATAAATGCTTCGATTTTTTTATAATATAAACCGACAATGAAACTTTTATGCTTAAGGATGCTTAAACTTATTCAAGTAAAGAGTATTTTTAAATAATTCATTGTTGTCGCAATTTATATCTATAAACGTATGAAGAAGTCGCCCCCGTTGACTGCGAACGGGTATGATTGAGGTCTACCCCATGATATTTTTTAAAATAATGATATCTAAATAGATATTATAATACAATACGAGCGAAGCGATCGATCCATCCGTACTGCGCATAATATATCAATATATTTTACCGCACGCCCCACTTTTTTTCTATCCGTTCTTGCTGGCGTCGTAAGTTTTTTCGTAAAGTTCAAAGCTAGTTCAAAGCGGTACTGTATTTAAAAAGGCAAAGACAAAACAGTTCAGCACAATTTTTACGTGTGTCAACCGACCGCTTCTTTTGTTCAGTAGCTCTTGACAAACATGAGTGTTTGTTATTAATATAGATAATTTATTATAAGATTAGAAAAATATATTCGAAACATGCAAATTCGTATTCGTTTTCCCAAATTTTCACCACTGTAACTGGGCGAACATTATTTAATATGGGTACGATGGGGCTGACATGTCTAAATGGACAAAAGTCTCAAAAAAATTACGATTAATAAAAAAATTACATAACCACTTAAAATTAATGTTGAATATTTGTTAAGAATTAAAACATTGTAAGAAATCAATCATGCTTTCATGGAAATCCAAAAAAGCGCTATTTTTAAGGCATGCCTCGCACAACTACTCTGTGGAACCAGCTTTCGCCAGCGACTTTTCTGAAGCGATGAAATAGAAACCCTCAAGAAAAAAGCGTACTCTTTCCTAATGGGCCGACAACGCACCTGCAAGCCCTCGGGTGTTGCAGGTGTCCATGGGTGGTGGTAGTCACTTTCCATCCGGTGAGCCTCCTGCTTGTTTGTCCCCCTCTTACATAAAAAAATTAATTTTATTATTTTCGTAGAATTTATTTACATTAAAATTTTTATAACAAATTTAAATGTATGATGTATCGTAAAATTTAGAAAAACCGGAAAAACTGATCGAAATTATTAATTTAATTTACAATTGATATTTTTAACAAAACGTGCTACTGATATAAAATAGTAAGTATATATAAAAGCATTGCACTGTAAGTTAGTGAGTTATAATAACCAAGTGGCGTAATTTTATAACCAAATTATATTTTTGTGGCTATCGCCTCGCTCGATCGCGTAGGTGTGTTCAGTACCTTAGGATTTTCAAAACCCGCCAGTCATCGCCACCACGCGGCAGTCAAAATTGAAACGTTAGTTTGTTTTTTGATCAGTCATTAGCTTATTTATAACAGATAGACAGTTTTAACCGATTACGGAGAACATTTATATAGGAATTTTTAGAGGGTATGTTTTTAACGTATAATTATAAATTTTACTTACTAATATTATAAATAATAATAATAATAATATCGTGGGACATTTTTCACACACGGCCATCTGATCCCAAATTAAGCTTTGTAAATTTTTCTTTTGTAAATTCATACTTACATAGATAATTACAATCAGGCTCAGGACAAACAAACATGTTCATGCATACAAATGTCTGTCCTGGGTGGAAATCGAACCCAAAACCTTCGGCGTGAAAGGCAAGTATCTACCAACGACGCCAACCGGCTCGTCATCATAAATCTATAAGGTTTGTAGAGCCGCGATAGCTCAGTGTGTATAGTAACTTTAATTTTAATCGAAGATAGCGGGTTCGAACCTGGACAAGTACAACTGAGTTTTCATGTGCTTATTGAGTATACCTACACGTATTGCAATTCTGCCCAATGTGTATCCACCACGAAATTTATATTGAATTAGTTTCTAGCCCAAAAGGTTTTCTGGAAGAGATCGCTACTAAGCGATAAGACCGCATTAGTGTGCTTTAAGCGTTTATATTATTGTAAAATTTATATATTTATGGTTTACAACAAGAAATATTACTATTACTAAACCAACACGTATTGAAGCACAGAGGTTGAATAAGTCTTACACGGAGAATTTTGCTTTTTGGTGGGACATTTATAATCAATCTTGACTGGACGGTTATTCTTCCATGTATATGGAGTATGTATGGTGTTTTTATAATTTTGTTTTAATTTAAAAAAAAATATTTTATAATTATTTTTGAGTCCAGCTAAACGAGAGGAAGGGGCCAAAGTTTATATGCTTATATGCTTGGTACACTATTATACACGAACCTTAGAATATAGATATAAAAGAAAAAATTGGAAATTAATTAAAAAACCTGTATGTTTACAATGAACATTATTTTATATTTACGCAAATATTAAACGCAGGGTTAAGTAGTAGACAGTAAAGACACATTTTCAAGAAGTTCTATTTAAAGAAATCTATCATTATTTTTGTTATATATTGTATAGAATTATTCCATTGTGTTATATTTATTCTATGGAGTAAGGTTAATTAATATATATTTTTTTTATAGAATAGGAAGGTGGGCTAGCATATGGGCCACCTGATGGTAAGTGGTCACCAACGCCCATAAACATTGGCATTGTAAGAAATGTTAACCATCGCTTACATCACCAAAGCACCAGCAATCTTGGGAACTAAGATGTTATGTCCCTTGTGCCTGTAATTACACTGGATGACTCACCCTTCAAACCGGAACACAACAATACCAAGTACTGCTGTTTTGCGTAGAATATCTGATGAGTGGGTGGTACCTATCCACACGAGCTTGCACAAAGCTCTAACACCAGTAAATAAGGATTGGATAGATACATAACTAAATTGAATTATGTTATAATCTAATCGTTTTCATTTGACAATAATATATAATAAGTATTGCATGAAAATATTAATCTCAAGTTATTTATAGTTAAATAATTCAGATTGTTTTAAATAAAAAATACACTATTTTTATTCATATTTATTAAAGTTATAAATAAAATATACTCATCATATCAAAGTTATTGTATAAAGCTTGACAAACGGACAAACGTTAATACTCGTATCAACTACCAATTCGATTGTCCCAATAGCATTATACATTCTAAATGACATTCAAAACAGACATAATCCAGTGCAATCCATTCACGTCCGATCTGACACGTCCAATAAAAAAGAAAATAATCATTTTTTATCGAACAAGCCTTTATATGGAAATCGATATTAAAACACTGGCCGAAAACGACCGAATCATCGTGATCTGTTTGAAAAAAAAAAAGAATTGAACGCAGCATGGCGTAATTACGCTCTTAATAATTACAATGGCCCGCTGGAATCAATCGGTCCTTCGCTGACGTTTCAATCAACATAGCATTGTTTGTATTATATGTTTAATATCCATAGATTGTGTTACCGATATACGCGTTTTTGTAGCGCTGAGATGACGGGCGATTTCTGTCGATCCATCTTCTCGTCTCTTATTAAGATGTTTTTATTATTTGTTATCGAGAACGCCTTATATCGGTCAGCTGAATTGAAATACGGGTTCTTAGTGATGGTTAGCGAAGTTTTTTGCCATCACATTGATTCAATCGTTAAAAATAACTATAATCTATACTTGTAATGTCTAATAATGTAACGGTAATCTCGCTCAATTAACATTGGTCGGAATTACCTACGCTGTGACGTGTTTTGGCTATTCAAACTAAATGATACATCTTTCTAGCCTCAATAAGTCAACGGTACACATACATAGCTATGGGAAATAAACAAGTTTAATTTTAATATATTACATTATATTATACTTCAAACTTAAAGTCCCGACAAATCTGAAGGAAATCTAGAAAATAAATTAAATTTGAAATAATTTGAATTTGAAAATAGTAAAAATAGTACTAAAATATATATATATTTTAGCCCGTCTGGGTAGGTACCTCCCACTTATCAGGTATTTTACTACTAAACAACAAGACAGTATTGTTGCGTTCCAGTTTGAAGGGTGAGTGGGACAGTGTAACTGTAGGCACAAGGGTCATAACATTTTCGTTCCCAATGTTAGCGGCGCATTAACGATGTTAGGAATTGTTAATATTTCTTACATCGCCAATGTCTATGGGTGGTGGTGACCACTTAACATCAGGTGGCCTATTTGCTAGTCCTCATACAACATAAAAAATATATGAGGACATAGGTAGTTCATTACAATCAACATCTAAGTTTTTTCACAAAACTAATCAAAACTGTATGTTTAATTCAACAGCAAATCATTAACAATACACTTAGTTACATAAACGGTGTCAGCAAGACATCCGATTACCTTTAATCGAGGCACCGAGTGAGTTTTTAACCGGCGAGAACAATCCGTCTTCTTAACACATTATATTTCTATTTTATAAATTTATACACAATATATTAGGGCTAAGGAAAGTTTACAAATAGTATGCTTGTATCTCATTTTCACATTTTTATCCAGCAAGGAAACATTATCATTTATAATTGAAAAAAACTTATATATGTTTTTTTACTATTTTTTATATTAGTTTCACATCCACACATGGTGCTCCATATCCATCTAGTTATTCTATCGCAAAACATTCTTACTTTTTTACGTCTCTGTTTTGGTTCTGAAGGGTGAGTGTGCCGGTGTAATTACACCGTTCTCAGAATAAAAACTATTATATAATAGTTATAAAAACAGACAAACTCTCCCTTCACAAATACTAATTTATACTTTGTATAAAATTAAAAAAAAAAACATTTATTAATTATAGTTACTTAATTTTTTTATATAAATTCTCGTTCAGCGAGCGGTACCGATTTCGTCCAAACAGTTATAATTACTCGATAAGGAAATGCCGGTTTTTCAGCTGAACCGACTCGAAGACCTTATAAATTAACTGCGATTACATCAACTATTGCACATAAATAATCCCACTTATCTTATGCCTTATTGGCGATGTGATGGATAAATTGTCGGTTCTTATGGTAATATGGTAAAAACTAGCGAGGTCATTTCGAAATGTATTAACTCTGAACAGAAATCAATTTATTAGACGTGCTATTTTATTAGATTTTAAATTAGCGTTTTGTTTATGCTTTGCATTAACATTTTTAATATATTATTCTTTAATGATTTATAAAGTAATGAAAACGATTCTTACTATTTTATGTTTTTTAACTAATTTTCGTCTACACATCAAACTAATGTTACCGATTCAAGAACAAGGTTTTTATTTCAGCAGTGACGATGACACACCGTTGTATCTTCACAAATAGTCAAAAAGCCTTTTCAATCACCGCTTTCACCATTACGCTCCCTACATCTTATTGCTCTCATATACTGGTGCAAGGGCTATGTAAGGCTATGTAGGGCTTTGTGCAAGCTCGTCTGGGTAGGTACCACCCACTCATCAGATATTCTACCGCAAAAACAGCAGTACTTGGTATTGTTGTGTTCCGGTTTGAAGGGTGAGTCATCCAGTGTAATTACAGGCACAAGGGACATAACATCTTAGTTCCCAAGATTGGTGGCGCTTTGGTGATGTAAGCGATGTTTAACATTTCTTACAATGCCAATGTCTATGGGCGTTGGTGACCACTTACCATCAGGTGGCCCATAGACTCGTCCGCCGTCCTATTCTATAAAAAAAATACATACGCTTCATAAGAATGTACTATATACTAATCAATTTAATAGTAAGAGAGGATGTATTTTCGTTATATAATATTAGCCGGATATCTACTAAATTACGTATATTTTATATGTATCTTTCATATTCGCTTTATTATTTACTTTCACGTTTATATATCCAGCAAATACTTTTAACTTACTTACAAAAAATAATTCTCATGGTTAAATAATATTAATAAAATAAATAAATCGATTTGTGACGAAAAACTTTCGTTTCACGTACATAGTGCCTATTTAATTGTACTTATAAAATATTTAAATTATTAGCTAGCAACGGTCTATAATAGAAATGAGAGTTTTAGTTTTCGTAACTCACAAATAGCCATATTAAAAAAAGAGAGTTGTTTTGAAATTATAGACAAGCGTTTCTTTCATTTATTTATATAAATAATACTAAATACTCTTTAGTCAATAAAAGGTAATATAGATGACAAAAAAGCTTGAAGTTAGATTTAGTTTATTTCCACGCAAGAAATACCTATACCTATGTAATAATTAATTTGTGTTCAAGTAATATATTTATCTAATTTATGTTTTTATAAAAGATAAGTTTTGTTAATTGTCGGTTCTTCTCGGTAGGATTTATGTTCCGGTGGTAACTTTGAATTTAATTTAATCATGTAAAATTATAATATATTTATTATATAACTAAATTGCTCATTTATGTTTTTTTTTTATAGAATAGGAAGGTGGACGAGCATGTGGGCCACCTGATGGTAAGTGGTCACCAAACGCCCTTAGACATTGGCATTGTAAGAAATGTCAACCATCGCTTATAGCCAATGCGCCACCAACCTTGGGAACTAAGATTTTATGTCCCTTGTGCCTGTAATTACACTGGCTCACTCACCCTTCAAACCGGAACACAACAATATCAAGTATTGCTGTTTTGCGGTAGAATATCTGATGAGTGGGTGGTACCTACCCAGACGGGCTTGCACAAAGCCCTACCACCAGTAAAATACAGTTTATTATATACATTTATAAGATCACAAGAGCTCAAACGATTTGTCTCAAATTTTGTATATAAGATATTACTTTTAAAATTAATCTATTTAAGTGATTTTCCTGAAAATAATGCAATTTTTAATAAAAAATCATTTTTTCTTATAATTAATTTAATTAGAGCCGAGCACAGCTCGTTCTTTGAAGTAGTAAATAATTTGTGTTTATTTGATTTATTGTTGTAATTGTATGTTTTATCTGTAGTAATTGCTGCTATTTCATGTTCTAATTACATTAATTTGAAATAATTACTACTTCTACACAATTGTATACTATTAACATTTATTATCATAACTATAAATTGTTTATTTGAACGTTATAACTCAATCTTTATTTGGTGGTGAGGCCATCAAACAGTAACACTTGGGAGGGTTACAGTTTGAAGGGTGAGTGCGCCAGTGTAACATGGTGAATAGGACATAATGTCCCTTGTATCTTAGTTTCCAATGTTGGTATCGTATTGGCTATTTATAGAATGGTTAATTTTTTTTTAGGTAAGGCCGTGGTGACAACTTACCATCAAGAGAGGCCCGTTTGGCAAATCGCCAAAAATATTACGTAGCAAATACCCTCTGTTATAAGCAAGGGATGACGTTTTACGGTCTTCTGTGATTTATGATCTGAATAGTGAAGTTCATAAAAAAATCGTGTACTCATAATATTAATATACTTATATATTAATATTATATATTAATATATAAGTATATATTATACTTACTGGTGGTAGGGCTTTGTGCAAGCTCGTCTGGGTAGGTACCACCCACTCATCAGATATTGTTGTGTTCCGGTTTGAAGGGTGAGTGAGCCAGTGTAATAACAGGCACAAGGGACATAAAATCTTAGTTCCCAAGGTTGGTGGCGCATTGGATATGTAAGCGATGGTTGACATTTCTTACACTGCTAATGTCTAAGAGCGTTGGTGACCACTTACCATCAGGTGGCCCATATGCTCGTCCGCCTTCCTATTCTATAAAAAAAAAAAAATATATACGTAGGTATGTACTTTTACTGAATTCTTCCAAAGAAAGAATTCCTAAGCGGTTCTTCTCGATTCAATTCGAATTCTAAGTCGATATTAACTTCACTTTTAACTTAGATAATGACGGTTCAAAACAGCATACAAGAGCCAAGTTGGATAACTCATATGTGAATTTAGATTATTTAAAAAATCAATACGTATTACACAGTATTACACAGAGACGCTAGGTATTAAAAGTAATTATAAAATTACATAAAATAATTAAATCTATAAAATGTATTGTATTTTACTTAAATATATTATAATTCCTTTTTTTTATAATAAAAAAAAGCTATAAGTCGACATATTGAATACGGAGTTCACTAAATATTTGTAACGTTCTTCGAATTTCGTTCGAAATCAAAATAACCCTATAATAAAAATAACACGATACCTCAATATCTTTACATATCTAATTCAATATATCTTTCGATCAGTATTTATGTTTGGCGTCATCGGCGTCATGACCGGCGTCATGACCGGCGTCAGCGGCCATGACAGCTACGAAATATCCTGATGTTTGATCTTCGATAATCACTTAATGTCAAACTTAAGATTGACTTATAGTAAAATTTATATTAACTTTTTATAGCGGTAACAATACTAGATAACAACACTATTCTACGTTGCCGTACAAAATCTATATTATATAAATGAATACGTATTTCTAATAGATATTATTCAGTATTCATAAAAACATTCTTATATGTATATATCAAAAGGAATAGAAAACGTCGATAAACAAAGGGATGTCTATTAATCAATATAAAGTTACCATTTCACCACTTGCCGTCACAGTAACAGTCGGATCAGCACTCGAACCAGATAGCATCTCGCAGCGTGACCCGACCCGACGGATCGAGTCGGGCCTACACGTTCTTTAATAAGAACTTGATGGATAACGTCTTATTTGGACTGTCCGAATTTTTGATCACGAATTCGTATCGTTTTGTTCATACATATATTTTTAATTATATTAGTTATAAATTTGATTTTAATTGACTTTTCACATTGATACTCAACGATTAAGGAAAAGGTAAAGTTTTTAGTAAATATAAATATATATTTAAAAACGTACGAAGGATTTCACGTATGCGAATGTCGGACAGTTGTTTTATTGTGTGACAGTTGAAGGTATTGCAATTATAAAATAAAAAAAAATATTTATATTATTATTATATATATAAATTATTTTTTATAATTTAATTTATTTAGCGAATCAAGTTTATTTTGTTCGACGACTAAATTTAATCAAAATGTATTTTTTGATCTACATAAAGTGTTTGCTTTTCCTAGCAATTAAATAAAAGGTTAGAGCACAACTGAAAAATACATTTACAATATTTACTAAATTAGATCTACAAGGATTTATACCTACAAAATTCCATTACCTGCATTTTAAGACTATATTCTATACTTTGGTAACAATCCACACGAATCCATTACAATATTTGTTACAGAAAAATCATTAGGTTATAAATTTTTTTAGATCATGTTCTCGATAGATTTTCGAGTACCTAATAACTAAAGCATTTATATAAATGTTCTTTATTGGTAAAACCGCAATGTATTCCAGACCTTTGAATTTTGAACACATACTTTATTAATGATAGTAACGGAAGGAAATTGATTAAAATGTTCACATTCCGAAACAGTAAAACGATAATCCAGTAAATTCCAGCACATTCTAGAACTTTCCCTGACGCTAACAAGTGTTAATGGTGAGAATGTTCGGTGGGAATGTCCTAAGCAATCACCGAATACCAGCGGAGCGCCGGCGCCGGTGCATACTGCAGCGTCACCGTCGCCGGCGCGGGCGCACACTTACCAGCCACGTTCGATAGTCATTTTTAGAGGCTTGAAAACTTAATTAGGAACTCGATGGGTTTATGAAATTGTGTTGTTTTAACTTTATAAGATACTTATATTTAATCATTGTAGAATTTTCATATTTTTTTATCACTACTACTAAAACCTTTCGTTATTCTGTTCGTACTTATTATTAATATATAATTAATACCTTTGTGATTACTAAGATAACGTTCAATTTATGTTTCGAAATACTTTGCAATTAATAAAATATTTTTCAAATAATTTACATTTAAAAGACGTTTGAAATTTATGATTCGCGCCAAAAGATATTTCGAGGACATAGCATTTTCTTAATTTCCTTGTTTTAACTAGAAGTCTTAAACACAGAACACAGGTACAAAACTCGATCGGCTTTCAACGAGCAACTGACGATTTCGCACGCTTTTTTTTTTCATCTACACAAAGCGATTGTGAGAATAAAAAACAAGATGTCCGATCACAAACTTTATTATGAAATGACATTGAATTAACGCACGAGGCCACCTTGCGGCTCTCATTAACACAAATGGATTCCAAGTCGAATGGACAATAAAAATCGCATTTACACAGAAAAAAGTAAGTTGATTAATGATACGATGTAGTTTGCTATACAACGCGAGCAATGCCCACTATACTACACACTGCTCTTGTGGACTACACTTGTATTTTAAACGAGGACACGTTTATGCTGACGATGAGTTCACGTCAGAAAATCATTTTTTCAGGTTTTGATTTGAAAATATCACTATAAAACACCACCTTGACGGTGCAGATTTTATTAATAAACGACTATCAGCATTCACTATACTTACACACGTAATAATAAAAACACATCAGACTTAACATTAAATGCGCGTCTCTTCAAGACGGCCACAGCACGCTGTTTTAAGGTGCAATTTATATAATATACAATAATTTTTATAATATTAAAAAATAAATTTTATAGATTTAATTGTGAATGTTATTGATTACAGCAGAGCAAAACCTGAGTTTCATATTGGTAAATCTCGGTTGAATCCATATTCCTAAGCAGTGGTCACTTTTTAACGTTATTATGATAGGGGTATATTTTTAAAATGAAAATTCAAAAGCGCTTGAAAAAACCTTATCCAATGATTTATTCTTCGATAATATATGTTAGTTGTAATATGTTTTGTTACGGTTGATATCATTATTTATTATTATTAAAATATATATTAATTTTATATATACATTTAAAATATCACATTATCAACCGTTGACGAACGGATAGCAACTTTTAAAAATGTTTATGTTAATTTACTTATCATTATTTATTAGAAACAACCAAGTAACATCATTGTTAGATCTATCTTAAACTTAACCAATAGATTTGGTGCAATACGACAATATAAAAAGGGTTTTTACAATGGTGCGAAATACTTTCCGTTCAACCGAACCCTGTGTCACAGCATATCAGTAGTTCTATTCGATGTATTACGATATGAACGTTATATCCAAGTCATTTCTCGATGCCACGATAAATGTGCAGCTACTTCCGATAAATACTGAAATTATTTTGAAAGCCATTCGATCGTAACATGTTACAGAGTACATTCGTATAATATATATTTTTATGTAACTCAATGTATTTTATTTTATCTTTTTGTGTGTGCTATCTGACGTGTATATTGAGATTTATGTCAAATTACGTATTCATTTAGAAGTTTATCGATTTATAAATGTTTACAACCGTCGCGGAAAAAAAATGATTAAATCCAAAGTAATTTTTTTTTTCTTCAACGATTTAGATAAACCGACACTTGGAAGAAATAAAATTGTATACAGTTTTTCACGTTTTTCACTCGCTGTCATAGTCTGAATACAATGATATCTTTTGTAAGCAAAATTTCTTACGCCGACCTTTATTAAAAATACATGAAAGAAAGTGCAATATAAAGTTTTATTCTTGATAATATATATGAAAAAAAAAATCGTGGAATTGGTATTCGTTGATCTCCATTCCAGTATGAATAATAGCTTATTTGCATTTAATTAAATTAATTGCAAAAATTAATTGCATTCCTAAATAATTGGTGCAAAACTATATACTATATTTAGAACCGGTGGTAGTGGTACCTTTGGTGGTGATGGATAAACTATTCGAATATATTAATTTAAGGGCCTGCCCTCGGACTATTCGGACTCGGACTTAGCCCTTAGTTTGTATATATATATAACATTAAAATCATAGTATATAAATGACACTAAATGCGATCCTGCATCATTTATACATAAATACTATATACTAATGTAAACACATCGATCGATGTTACTTGTTCGAAGTTACCGAATAATTGTAACATACCTTAAACCTAATAATCGACGAGCCGGTTGGCGTAGTTGGTAGATACTTGCCTTTCACGCCGAAGGTTGTGGGTTCGATTCCCACCCAGGACAGACATTTGTGTGCCTGAACATGTCTGTTTGTACTGAGTCTGGGTGTAATTATCTATATAAGTATGTATTTACAAAAGAAAAGTAGTATATGTAGTATATCAGTTGTCTGGTTTCCATAGCACAAGCTTTGTATACGCTTAATTTGGGATCAGATGGCCGTGTGTGATAAATGTCCCAGGATATTATTATTATTATTATTATATATATATATAAAACTTGTCTTGACTTTTTTTGTAATAAATGTTCAATATTTGTATATTTTATTGGTTTACTAATGAAATTAGCATATTATATAACCATTGATTACAACAAAAAGTCGTAACTACTTTTGTAATATTTAATATAATTTGTATATCCGCGTGTAGGTATAATTAAATGATGATTAGCTTACTATACAGCTAGATCCTTATTGAAACTAATTAATACGGAAAGGTAAATTCAATAAACAATTTCAATTAAATCTTATACATTTTTTACCAAGTAATTGATAAACAAAGGTCTTTTTAATTATCGTGCATTTTTTTTTATTAATAAATTTAAGTTTTTGAAATATTTTCTGTTTTTGATATATTGTCGTATTGGTCAGTAAGACATCAACTGAGGCAACATTTATTGATAAATTTATTTTCGTAAAAAGGACGACGCGCGCTCGTATTAAATTTTAGGGCGCGCCCGCTGGAAGGTTAAGAATCTTTATCGCGCTGCTCCTCTGATTGGTATATTTATAAGAACATAAATTCATTCAAACATGAGCTTTCTCAAATGGCACGTTTCTTGCCGTGATTATAATATTGAATATAGATCCTAAATTAACCACCTTCACTTACTGTCCAAGTGTAGCTAAACACGAGTCCTACTGACCGAAGAATATCAATAACTTTTTTTATTGGTCTGACTAAATATTTGAACCCCTGACCCTGATCTGTTAATATCTGGTATGCACAAAAATGCCTTCAATTTTTCGTGTCAACAATAATATGATGCGACTCATACTTTGTACGTTAAGCCCAATTGTAACGTCGAGTGCGCTGATGGCGGTGAAACCATCGCGCAAATTCCAAAAACAATTATTGTAGAAGTATCGACTTAATTAGATAAACGTCGTGGAATGCATAGAAAGGAATAAAAAAAAGCAATCCGCTGCAATTGTAATCGTAAGCTCAAATATGTTTAGCAAGCAATACTTATTTAATAAAAGAAAAGTTGGCGCAGATTTTTTGTTGGCGGTGTAAGAAATGCAGTGCTATTGAAAACCGACTTACGGTGATATGCTATTTTAATGCCTTTATCCTTTAAATGTTATAATTTTATGATCGTATTCTATGGTGAGTTGCGAGTTTGTTCTTAAACAATATGCATGCATATACCAAAACATCATGCATGCATATTTCTTGTGGACCGGAATAACAACTGTATAATTTAGGTAATAAATATATATAGAAAATCTAATATTTGTTATGTATTTGAACTTTCCAGACAACTCAATTAATTACAATTATCTGGGATTGGGGTTTGATTGGGATGGTCGCCAGATGAGCGCTATTTTGACGCGTCCCAATTTGGGACGCGCACCAGTTTAGGGATTATATACACAAAATAAAATAAATCTGAACAAATTTGAATATGTAAAAGATAATTTGTATATACAGAAAATGCTTAAAATTCATGTTTTGTGTTCTGTAAAAGGATCAAAATTGCATGACAAAATCACTGTTTACTTGGTCACTGTGACCATAGCGAACTTTTCTGCAGGCATTTTTGAAACTTACGATTGAGTACTATACTAATTTAATCTCTTATGGTTTTGTTCAGCGTAAGATATGTTATCATTCTATATTTTATTTATTAAAACTTTCATAAAACAGATATATACGTTTTGGTAAAATTCAACCGCATCAAAATCCAACGTTTACTACATAAAAGTAGATTGATTGACTTCTTAATGTCGAAAAACTGAAAAAACTGCTTATAATTTAACAATTACTTGTTACAAATTTTAGCTTGAGCACACAAACGAAGTCGTTAGCTCAAGCTAGCTTATTCATAATTATATTATAATGAAATAAAAATGGACGAAATAAAAAATATAACATTGAAAATAATCACAGGCTGATTTCGTTTCGAGTTCATCGATTATAATAATTGATTTTGACATTCTAAAATAGTCTAGACTGTTATTGGGTGGGCGCCTTCGCCATCTCAACATCATCGCCGTCTCAACGACATAATGATGGGTTCCGCACTGCTTCTGTATAATGGCCAACTTTTTTTACTATTAAGGATTCTATCTCGCTCTAATGATCGGCTGGCTCGTTTTGACGTGAGACTTAGCATTACACGCAAGGTCTTACTTCCAATTGTATAATTAAATTTAGACAATATGTTTTCTTATAACAGAAATTTAAAAATATCTATTAAATTTTGTATTATGTTTTTATAATTGTAGAATCGTTAGTGATTTGTGTTTATCGTTCGTGAAAAAGTCTTACAGAAACGAGCATAGGTTTCTTAAAACCTCCCACACTAAACACAGGCGCGAAGCCCTATGTGAATAAGACTACTAACAATATGTATTTGACTGCCTCGCTTGTCTATTACATGGCTAGCATGGGAGAATGAGATAACCTTTCGCCGCCCGATACAAAAAAATAATAATTGAAATGATGGATGAATGAAATAAATGAATGAATGATGATATTTATGTATATCTTCTTTTTCGAAAACAAATTGTGACTGATACTTTGTGTTTAATTTTTTTTATGCAAGACGATAGACTATAATGCAAAAGTTTCTTACAAAAATAACAAAGCAATATTTCGGAATATGAGGTGCAAATAAGTTGATAACCATCAATTCATATCCAATACAAGCGTCCCGCAAATCGAATCAATAAAACGCGGGACGAGGCCTCCCCTGGGACAGCGGGACGGGCGCCCGTTATTGTTTCACCTTAACTTTATAAGAATTGAAAAAGTTGCACCCTCATTTATGTTAAGAAAATGTTGAAATATATAAATATATGAAACACGATGCACGATATATGTACACAAACTAATCGCTATGAATTTGTATGTATTTAAAATATCTATCACACAGTTCTACCTCTATTTATATTTTGTGAAGAAATATTAGTATTCTGAATCACTCAGTATACTGTAAACTTTGCTTCTTCTTTTTCTTCCTGCGCTTATCTTCTAGATAAAAAGACTCTCTTCACTTCTCTCTGTCACTCGTCATCTCAGTACTCACCCCTTTTATACACATATCCTTTCTTACGCAATACATCCACATTTTATTCAGCCTCCCCCGTCCCCTATATTCATCCATACCACGCTAATCTATTACTATAAACTTTGCTTGAAAAGAAATGAATTTTTGCCAATTAATAAAATGTAGGTAATAGTATATAAGATTATTTAATACATTAATACTAGTTTAACAAAAAGGCACAAAATTAGTGGTCATTGATTCTCATGCATGATGCATAAATGTTACTGAATATGTAAATATAGTTACATATTAGCAAACATATAACATGAAAAACAGTAGGTACCTAGGTGCTGAGTTTCCTGCCGGTTATTTTCGGTATAATCTATAGTCCTAGTGGATAATAGTAGCTTTGAATTTAACTCAAACATGTAAAGTGATGTTTTACAAGTGCGTAACTCGTAAGAGCCTACTTCCGTTAAGCCAGTACATTTTTATTTTTATTATAGGATTGAAGTGAAGTGTTTAATTATACGCATAGATTTAACGAATTTATTAAAAAATGCTTCTAATAAATAGTATTTCACATTTGTTTTGTATTAAACAGTGTTTAGTAATCTGGATTACCAAGTTAAAAACAACTTAAGTTTATTATTTTTGATTTCGTCTATTAAATAGTTAAAAGATTAATCTGTATTTTTATTTATCTGTTGAAGCTAGTGCTACGAATTAAATAATTTACGATTGAAGTGAAGTGTTTAATTATACGCATAGATTTAACGAATTTATTAAAAAATACTTCTAATAAATAGTATTTCACATTTGTTTTGTATTAAACAGTGTTTAGTAATCTGGATTACCAAGTTAAAAACGACTTAAGTTTATTATTTTTGATTTCGTCTATTAAATAGTTAAAAGATTAATCTGTATTTTTATTTATCTGTTGAAGCTAGTGCTACGAATTAAATAAATTGCTTTTTCGTGTGTATTTAAAAGTGTGACCTTCTAACGCTTCTAACGCTCATTATGTTTTATTACGTCACCTTGAAAATATTGTGGTTAAATAGTTACTACAATTCGACGTTTAATATGGCTTCCAAATGATAGTATGAAGGTTCCGTGGTGCAGTTTCAAAATTCATGGTCCGTCGATCACTGGGACTTCATGACGCCATTCTAATAATGTATATGAATAAAGTGTTTGTTACAAAAGTAACTTTTAAAATTGTTTTTAATGAAAAATGATATTTTTTCTTATAACAGTAACTTTAAACTTTAAAGCAGGATAGCCACTTCGACTATACAACACGATTTTGACTTCATATTTATTATTTTTAATTCATGCAGGGTTGCGAACACTATTATAAAGTGCACAATGTATCGTAAGTGTTCCACGCAACGATGTGTCAAAAGTTTAGTGTTGTCCGTCTTCGAAGACTTCCACTTATTTAAAGTCGTGGTTGAATCAGAAAATGATAGCGTATAAAAATCATCCCTCCAATAAACTACTAAATATATTTTCTTATTATTTATACGGTATATGGTAACATCGTTTTACGCTAGGGGGCCAGGTTTTCCCGTCTGATTAGGTATCAATAATTTATCAGTTAGCCACTTAAAATCGACAGTTGGTATTGTGCAATCGATTGTTTAGTTTTTTTTTATAGTATAAGTAGACTGTATGTGGGCCACCTGATGGTAAGTGGTCACCAACGCCTATAATGATTGGCATTGTAAAAAATGTTAACCATCGCTTACATCGCCAATCGCCACCAACTTTGGAAACTAAGATGTTATGTCCCTTGTGCCTGCACAAGGGACAATAATTACCTAATTGCACTAGCTCACTCACCCTTCAAATCGGAACACAACAATACCAAGTACTGCTGTTTTGCAATAGAATATCTGATGAGTGGGTGGTACCTACTCAGACGAGCTTGCACAAAGCCCTACCACCAGTAAGCACAAAGCTCTACCATAAGTAAGTTCCGATTCAAAGGCTGAATGAGTCAGCTTACAGTTATAATAGACATATTATCACAGATGCCAGATTGGCTGTCGATTGACAGTGTAAGTTACATAGCTGATTCAACACCGATTTTCGTGTATAAATAATAAAACAGCGTTTACTTGGTTGGTGGATGAATTTGTTCAAGCCTATCTAAATAGGGTCCACCGACTCACGTTCAAAGGGTTAGTGAGCCAATGAACATCTTAGTTCCCAAGATCGGTGACGCAATGACGGCGTAAGTTATGGGTAATATTCATTACAGTGCAAATGTATACGAGTGGTAGTGATCACTTACTATCAGGTGGCCACTTGCCAGTCTGCCTACCTACCTTTATTTATAACTTAATTTATTATTTAATAAAAAAGTCTTAGCTCCAACATGAGATGATGATACTGTTAAATATTAAAAAATAATTTCATCAATCACTTTATAACTAGTACTAGAACTTTATAAATAGTACATAAATCAATATTAATTGAATTTAAATTTATTGCTTAAAAAAATAAAAGGTTACAAAGGTTAAAAAATTTATATTAAATACTTTAGCCTTAAATTGTTAATAAAATTTTTTCACTCGTAAAATAATCAATTATACTCGTGGAGTCGACTCCACTATTAGTTCACCCCGTCGCCGCTCGCTTCGTTTCCGCGCACAGGAAGGAACGCCGGCGCCGGAAATACTAGAGATTGGACAAAAATTGACACTCGCGACGATCAACCTATTACCCCTAACCTCTTAACTGTGACGTCAATCGATAAACACGTTTCCCCTTTTATTCAGTTATGTCAGTTCAAATTCGTATAAAAAAACTTAGCATTATACTTCTAAGCTAGGTGTGTCCCGCAGTTTCACCTGCCTGGAATATGAATCATACAACAGATGTACTCTTTTGTACAAATTATGAGATATTGCCTTTTTTTTAAATATATAGGCTAACGCTTGACTGTTATCACACCTGATGGAAAGTGAAGATACAGTCTAAGGTGGAGCGCGCTTGCCTAGAAGATGTCTATTCACTCTTGACTTGAAGGTACCCATATTGTAGGTGGTGGGGAAAACGGAGGTTGTGAGGGTATTTTTTTTTATGTGCTCCGGAATGGCAAATGACTCTACTCCACCTGATGGTAAGTGGTAGTAGAGTCCAAACGCGACGACGGCAAGTACAGTCGGGAAGAATGTTCTGTACTAGCCGTCCCCGCCTTGCCGGCCCGCAAGATGCCTCTTCACGCCTCGTTTGAAGGAACCCGGGTTGTAAGAGGAGGGGAACACGTGAGCTGGTAAGGAATTCCATTTTTTGGTAGTGCGACAAAGAAAAGAGTTGCCAAATTTCTTTGTGCGCGATGGAATTGATGTCACAGTTAGGCGGTGACATCGAGAACCAGCTCGCGTGGACTTAAGAAGGAAGGGGGAAGCAGGTATTCCAGACCTTAGCGGTGGGTATCAGAAACGAGGAAGCAAATTGTCTACAGTTTTCGATATTTGTTGACGTATAAGATTACTACTCCGTTCCTCAGGGATATATAACTTTACGCTATGACGAATGGTATCACTTTTAAGTATTTTTATTATTTATCGTTGGTCTAGTAAGTGAGATACTGAAGAATCGTACAGATCTCGTACAGATTTCCTGGGTTCACATCTCGGGTCAAACAAAAATAATTCGCGTAAAAATGAGTTAATTTAAAAGAAAAATAATCGAAGACCATTTAGTCTGTAGAGATTAATCATCATGGCGATTTAAAGAAGAAATCATGGCGTTTTGAAGAAAAATTATAGAAAGCCAACCTAAAACCCAAAACTATTGTCACATATGTCACGGAAATTAGTGATAAATAAGATTAGTTTTTCACAGATTCTTAAATACCGTTACGTAAAGATCTTTTTTTAATCTTCTATTTGCCAAAAAGCATTATGGAGTATCAAGTTGACATGTTTATAAAAAGCTCGCTCCATTTGCATACATTTATTCTCATCTGACATTTATGATAATAAGAAAATTATCGGTTCGTCCGTACATCCTGTCCGGTATTAAGTCATAAGTGATAAAAACTCGCTTATTAAATTCAACAAGTTATTATAAAGTGGGGATGCGACCTTTTCCGTGAATAATTTCACAATTAAAAAGGAAAATAACAAAAACAAGTCCGATTACCGCTGCATTGTTCGCTATAATTTAGTGATATAAGTAGAATTTTTATAGCGATTTCTTTGTGTAGAAAAAAGTGTGTGACGATTTTACGGTCAGCGTATCTTTAGAAATAAAAATGGAAGAAAGAGGTCGTTTTCTTTTTTATAAAAATGCTTTTATATCGTAATACGTACATTACGATACATAAATTTGTGTGTCTGTTGGTGATCGTGTAACTTCTGATTGACTTGACCGATTGGATCACATTCATATGACCTTCATTATATTTTATTATTATATATGTTTTATATATTACGATTGTTTACTATAAATGAATGTTTGTCTGTGGTATGCGTTTCTACATTAATTTATATAAAGTTCTTATATACTATTAACATATCTGTGGAGTTAAATGGTAATAAATACCTGCTGCTGAATTTCTTGCTTATTTTTATATAGTTTTGTAAAACATCGATTCAAAAGTAAATGTTAGAAGTTTATTTTGAATTAGTACTTATGTTTTGAATTACGATTGTAAATATTCATCTGAATAAATTGATATTGTGTACAGTTGTTGATGCGGGAAGGCATTACGCTGGGCATATTATAAGTGTCACACAAGTTGTGTTATAATTGTTTACAAAAAATTCAAGATGAATTGCAACGCATGCCGAGCATTATCGAGTTTTATATATGGAATAGTATAATCAAGTTTCAAGAAAATTTTAGGATAATTTTGAATTATTATAAAACATAAGTAATTGTAATTTGTAATTATATATACATGAAATATATTTCATCACCTGAACTTTTAAAGTACGAGGATTATTGAGATGATATTGTAACAGTATCTCGCCAATATGATGCATTACTAATTAGCGATTACAAAGATTCAATGATTCTCTGACTCATTCTAAATAAATAGAATTAGATATTAGATAGTTATTATTTAATGCTTATTAAATATTAAGCGGGTTCTAGACTTGCGTGAATTACGATTTGAATTTTTATCAAGATTCATATGTACACTTGTGCATTATAATATTTCCTGCGAAGTTGACAAGTCTCCCTCGAAAATGACCGCCGTGTCCGAAATCGATCAGGGGGACAGCGTGAACGTGCAGTGATAAACCACCACGAGCCCAAGCATAAGTAGCGTTAGAAGAGTTATTTTATTTATTATTTTCGTACTAATTAGGTCATAATCATATCTTATTACGTATGTTACAAATATTTATGTCAAAAAGTAAGTTGATATGAATGCTATAATTACATTAGTCAAGGATAAGGGATAACGCACAATACTTTATACAACTTTGCCCAGCCGAAAAATCGATTTTACAAGTATGCCGTATGTAGCATTTAATTGTAGCTTCATAAATGATAGCCAAAAATCTAAGACGAAACATATCAAGGCTATGTAAGTTTTTAAATAAAACTTTTTAATATGTATTATGTCGTCTGTATTATTTTTTTGTAAGGTAGGCGGACGACCATATGGGCCACCTGATGGTAAGTGGTCACCAACGCCCATAGACATTGGCATTGTAAGAAATGTTAACCGTCGCTTACATCGCCAATGCGTGGTGGCACCTTGTGAACTAAGATATTATGTCTCCTGTGCCTGTAATAACACTGGCTCACTCACCCTTCAAACCGAAACACAACAAGACAAAGCATTACTGTTTTGCGGTAGAATATCTGATGAGTGGGTTGTACCTACCCAGACGAGCTTGCACAAAGCCCTCAATCAATCAATCATTCAATCAACAGCCAATCGTTGTCCACTGCTGAACATAGGCCTCTCCCAAGGTGCGCCAAAGCTCCCTGTCCTCCGCCTTCCGCATCCAGTTGGTGCCCGCCACCTTCTTAAGGTCGTCGGTCCACCTGGCTGGAGGGCGCCCTACGCTGCGCTTGCCGATTCGCGGTCTCCACTCTAGGACTCGTCTGCTCCAACGGCCATCGGTCCTACGACATACGTGACTGCCACTTCAGCCTGCTAATTTTGCAAGCTATGTCGGTGACTCCGGTTCTTTTCCGGATAATCTCATTTCTGATGATATCCTTCAAAGATACTCCGAGCATAGCTCGCTCCATAGCACGCTGAGCGACTTTGAATTTGTGGACTAGTCCCGCAGTTAGTGTCCACGTTTCGGCACCGTATGTCATGGCAGGTAAGACGCATTGGTTGAAGACTTTCGTCTTCAAACATTGCGGTATAGACGACTTGAGGACTTGACGAAGGTTGCCAAATGCTGCCCATCCCAAGCGAATTCTTCGATCGGCTTCCTTCTCGAAGTTGTTCCTAGCGACTTGTATTATCTGTCTTAGGTAGGTATATTCACTAACAACTTCGAGAGGTTTCCTCTCGACGTATATCGGTCCCGGCACGACATGCCTATTGAACATGACCTTGGTCTTGTCCAAGTTTATACCGAGACCGACATACCGGGAAGACTCGCCTAGGCTACGCAGCATTTCGGTGAGTTGTTCCAGCGACTCCGCTATGATGACGATATCGTCGGCAAATCGAAGGTGTGAGATGTACTCGCCGTTTACATTGACTCCATACCTAGTCCAATCCAGCGTCTTGAAAACGTCTTCCAACGCGTTGGTGAACAGTTTCGGGGATATAAGCCCTACCACCAATAAATTCGTGTATCGGTACAATGCTTTTCTGCGATGACCTATAAAAATAAATGAATTAATCAGTAACATCCCCATTGCAATGCTTTTTCATTTTGCGAGAACAGTTTGCATTATAAATTGTAACGAGAACACCATGTCTTAGAACTCTGTTGATGCAAAGACGACAATTTATGCACTTCAACACCATAAACAACATAATCCTGGAGAAGTAGCCCAAAGTCAGCGAGGTGAGATCAAATCCGTAAAAGAAACAACAATGGCCGACAAGTTTAAATACAAATCATAACACAGTTAAAAAAAACCGGTCGTAAAAAAACACAAACGAAATAATGTACATGTATAAGACTATTATATTAATTATTGTCATTATGCCAAAACGTTCGTATGTTGACAAAATTTATAATAATACATAAGATTCTGCCCTACAATTACGTTTCGTTATATAACGTTTTGCGTCCGAAGGAATGATTGATCTCAAGACAACATACATACAACCTAAATAATAATTTTAGTAACGGAAAACTCATTTTGATAAGTTTCTTTGCGAAGCGTGCAAAGAAATGTAAACACGTTCGATTGAAAAACGGGAAATGAAACTGAGGTCAAATTTATTCCAATTTTTAGTAATTTACAAAATTTAAGTATTTATTATTCTATTAAAAAAGTGAAGTAATATGTACCTGTAAATGTCCCACTGCTGGGCTAACGCGTCCTTTCCCTTTCGAGGATAAGGTTTAAAGACCATTACACCTCGCTGATCCAATGCGGGTTACACACGTGGCAGTATTTCATTGAAATTAGACACATGCAGGTTTTCTCACGTTGTTTTCCTTCACTGCCGCACGAGATGAAATATAAACACAAACTAAGCACATGAAAATTCAGTGGTGTTTCACTATCAGTTAGTGGTTTTCCCAATCATCGATAAGTGTTTTAACCATTGGCCATCTTGGCTCTTTATCATCATAAGTTTCTATCTATTGACAGCTGATGTTTAATATATGAAGTGAAAATTTTGTAAAAGTGCGACTGTATGCACTTTTTGTATAATATAAAATAACAATATTGCGTTCAGTTTATTAAATATTTTTGAAATAGATCAATCGTGAAGTTACAATAAAAGCGAGGTCAAAGCGCTGTCAGTTTTTTAATCATTCTCCAAGGAATTGTGCGTCCATGCTTTTAGAATCGGGAATCGTCATTTAAAACTATAACTGAAGAATTGAATAATGTTTGTTTACATGCTATTGAAAAAGAAAAGTAATTTCAGAGTTTTTATTTATAATAATAACTTTTTTTTTCGATTCACGTAATTATTCACAAACAGTAATTTCTCTAGTTGTCAGAGAGAGTCATTAATAATAAATAATTAATCAATCGGTGAAATAGATAAAGAGAATATTCATTATATTATTAATATAATATCAATAATATTATAATAAAGATTAGCTATATGTATCGAAATCGGAACGACAGGCGATAGAAGGGGGTGAGATAGGGAGGCCGGGTTATTTTCGTATAATATATTACTTATAGTCACAGAGAGCTAGTAAAAGTCCCAATGCTGAACAAAGAAATTATTTCGTTTTGAGTATAAAAGTTTGGTTCATATTCCACCACGCTTACTTGGTGGTAGGGCTTTGTGCAAGTCCGTCTTGGTAAGTGCCAACCGCTGATCGCATATTCTATCGCTAATACCTGTATAATTGTGTTCCAGTTTGAAAGGTGAATAACACTTAGGTACATAACATTTTAGTTCCCAAGATTGGTCACCAACCGATGGACACATAAGGGATTGTTAATATTTCTTACAATACCAATGTGTATGGGGAGTGGTAACCACTAACTATTAGATTGCCCATTTACCAGGCTGTCTACTTATTTTAAATAAAAAAAGCTGCTCCAGTGCAGAGGATCATCATACATTAGTTATCTTTTAATAATATTTATCTAAATCATCAATTTTAAAAATATTCAGTTAAAAAACACAAATTTAAAAATAAAACAAAATTACTCCCAACTCATACAAATAATTTATGTACTTGCAACATTTTTGATGCCCTGAAATTCGATCGTTAAGACAGAACAAGCGAAGTGATTAAAAACTTTTTACTTAAGCCCAACCTTTAGCGCGGCTTTCTAATTACTGTCATGCTTATGAATTGCACAAAAAAGTATTTGTTCTCACATTTATTTAATGCTTATGAAATATTACAATACTTTGTCTGTTTTTTTATTTTTATTTTAAGGATCTTTTAGTTTGGCACTTACAGCCATTAGTAGTATATTTTAACTTCATATCAGATTCTAGGAGACGGTTTTTTAATTTGTTGCGTGTATCAGTGTAATCTATATGATATTATACAACGCTTAAAAATTTATGGTGGGTATGCGAAGTTTAGGGTGCGTGCTATAATTGCTTGGAAACATATTATCTTTTATTTTGACGATTAAAATTGTGTTTAAAATAAATAGAACGAGGTATTTTAACAAGCTTTTATTCAACTTCATTTCATCAAAACATACTCACAGGGAGTATGTGTTGATGAAATCTCTACTTGAGTTGTTGTTTTTTTTTAATGCTGGTAATATTACGATCTTATTATTAATACTAAATATAGATTTTTTTTTCAAAATTACACAGGCTTATTAATTTTAAGTAATAATTCATCATAATCTCAATGGATTGATTATGATTGTATACGGGATGAACATAGCAACACAATTGTAGCGCAGATAATTATTAAAAAATCTGAAAGTAAGCAACAACTTTTTTTATTAACATGAATTTGCACTTGCTATGCACAATACATTCAGCCAGTGTCTTATCAGATGATAAAGTAACGTAGGTTTTTTTTAGTTACGATCGTATTTACATATTATTACCATAAACGTTTTCATCACGTACTTTGTCTGAAGTGTCCAATTGTCGATTAATTTACATCGTTAATCAAATTAATAACCTTTCCATAGTTATTTTTTGTAACATTAACAATAAATGCATGCTTCTTTGTATTTATCTTGCCATTATTTAGAATATATGTGCGTGTATTTTACAAATATGTACATTGTACGAGCGAATTGCTTTAACTGTACGCTAACGATGCATATTAAAATTATAAATAGACTGGTTTTTTTATACTACTTGACCGTTTGATATGGAACATTCACGTATGACAGTCTATGCTTTTTAGTATATTTATATGATGCATGTTTGAGAATATATCTGATAATATATACATAGTTTAGAATTTATTCAGAAAAATACTTGACAGTTTGTAAAAGTAAGTCACACTAACCATTTCTTATGTATCATAACTTTGGTAAAATAAGCAGTAATTGTAGTTTAATTTATTTGGTACTCACAAGTCATTGATATATTGTCTGTTACTCTTTCACAGCTAAGCCACTGAACAAATTTTGATGAAATTTGTTCATGGGTACAGTAAACAGTAACAGCCTGTGAATGTCCCACTGCTGGGCTAAGGCCTCCTCTCCCTTTTGAGGAGAAGGTTTGGAGCTTATTCCACCACGCTGCTCCAATGCGGGTTGATGGAATACACATTTGAGCCGGTTGGCGTGTTGGTAGAACACTTGCCTTTCACACCGAAGGTTGTGGGTTCGATTCCCACCCAGGACAGACGTTTGTGTGCATGAACATGAATGTTTGTCCTGAGTCTGGGTGTAATTATCTATATAAGTATGTATTTACAAAAAAAAGTAGTATATGTAGTATATCAGTTATCTGGTTTCCATAGCACAAGCTTTGTACAAGCTTAATTTGGGATCAGATGGCCGTGTGTGAAAAATGTCCCAGGATATTATTAGGATATTATTATTACATGTGGCAGAATTTCAGTGAAATTCGACACATGCAGGTTTCCTCACGATGTTTTCCTTCACCGTCAAGCACGAGATGAATTATATCAAGCTTTATATTTGAAATGATTAGGTAGGATTATGTAAATGAAGTTGTTTATTTAAGAATAAATAACCGAATGTAAGAAAACAAAAAAAATGTAATTTACGTTTTATTTTGATTAAGCATATCTGTTTTTTTTTTTCTTTATATAGGTAGGCGGACAGGTAGATGGTAGGTAATTAGCACCATCCATATACATTGCTCCCGTAAGAAATATTAACCTTTCCTTAAATCGCCAATGCGCCACCAACCTTGGAACTGATGTCGGAACACGACAATACTAAGTACAGCTGTTTGGTGGTAGAATATGTGATGAGTTGGTGGTACCTAGACAGGCTTGTACAAATCCCTACCACAAAGTAAACATCAACTAAACTATATCTACGGTATCCTTAATACCTCACCTCAGGATGTAGGTAACTATTAAATCTACAACGCCTATTGTGTCTGTTCCTAACAACGTAGTTACACTATAATGAATCTAAAAACTAATAATTTAATGGTATTAAATTCACGGTGAATGTAAGAAATGGATTATGAAGCCTATTTACGCTTCGAAAACTCTTCGTTGTTTTATCAAAAAAAACCTCACTGAACAAATTTTGATGAAATTTGTTCATGGGTACAGTAAACAGTAACAGCCTGTGAATGTCCCACTGCTGGGCTAAGGCCTCCTCTCCCTTTTGAGGAGAAGGTTTGGAGCTTATTCCACCACGCTGCTCCAATGCGGGTTGATGGAATACACATTTGAGCCGGTTGGCGTGTTGGTAGAACACTTGCCTTTCACACCGAAGGTTGTGGGTTCGATTCCCACCCAGGACAGACGTTTGTGTGCATGAACATGAATGTTTGTCCTGAGTCTGGGTGTAATTATCTATATAAGTATGTATTTACAAAAAAAAGTAGTATATGTAGTATATCAGTTATCTGGTTTCCATAGCACAAGCTTTGTACAAGCTTAATTTGGGATCAGATGGCCGTGTGTGAAAAATGTCCCAGGATATTATTAGGATATTATTATTACATGTGGCAGAATTTCAGTGAAATTCGACACATGCAGGTTTCCTCACGATGTTTTCCTTCACCGTCAAGCACGAGATGAATTATATCAAGCTTTATATTTGAAATGATTAGGTAGGATTATGTAAATGAAGTTGTTTATTTAAGAATAAATAACCGAATGTAAGAAAACAAAAAAAATGTAATTTACGTTTTATTTTGATTAAGCATATCTGTTTTTTTTTTTCTTTATATAGGTAGGCGGACAGGTAGATGGTAGGTAATTAGCACCATCCATATACATTGCTCCCGTAAGAAATATTAACCTTTCCTTAAATCGCCAATGCGCCACCAACCTTGGAACTGATGTCGGAACACGACAATACTAAGTACAGCTGTTTGGTGGTAGAATATGTGATGAGTTGGTGGTACCTAGACAGGCTTGTACAAATCCCTACCACAAAGTAAACATCAACTAAACTATATCTACGGTATCCTTAATACCTCACCTCAGGATGTAGGTAACTATTAAATCTACAACGCCTATTGTGTCTGTTCCTAACAACGTAGTTACACTATAATGAATCTAAAAACTAATAATTTAATGGTATTAAATTCACGGTGAATGTAAGAAATGGATTATGAAGCCTATTTACGCTTCGAAAACTCTTCGTTGTTTTATCAAAAAAAACCTCCAGTGTCATGTTTTTACGACGTGTTTGCTTGTGAGCTTAATATCTAATAATTAGTGTGGCATTTATTAAAACCATACTTATAACTGGAATAATGTAACCGTTCACGATTCTTTAAGTCACTGAGACGAATCTATAATAATGTTTTGTGAATAAAAATACATTAAACACGTTGGGTTTTAAAAACAAGTTTATGATAATTAGTTTCTTTACGAAAAACGCATCAGAATACTGTGCTAGTGATCAAGTACGTGATCGTAAGCGACAGTCGTAGGTTCAAATCCGAGCAAGTATCGCTGATTTTTTTCGATTTCGAAGATAGGCTACCTGATGATCACCGACGGCCAAACACATTAGTATTGTAAGAAATGTTGATCATCGCTTACATCGCCAATGCGCCACCAACCCTGGAAACTAAGATGTTATTTGAACTAACAAAAAACCTCCCTTTTTTATTTAGGTAAATTTTAAAATATTTAAGTAATAATTTTCTTCAAATTGAGGTTGAAAGGGAGAGCTTTAACATTTCTAAATTGGCATTCAATGCAAAGTCTATGTAACAAAATATTAGTGAATATTTTTTGATTTCGATATATGATTTTCTTTACCGTCACGGGATAAAATAAATTATAAACAATAATTAATGATACGAAAACTATGTGCTTGCCTTGATTTGAACCGGTGATCATCAGCTACAAACCACATGTTTCTGAACACCACTGGACCAGATGGTGTGAACAAATACTGAGTCGAGATGACGCGGTATTTTTCATATTAAAATCAGATTACTACAATTGGTATCAATCTTATTAAACGCAAATATACTCAAATGTAAAATTTAAAAACTTATCGGGTTCCTAATGACAAAATTTATAATTCTATATATATACAAATCAATAACTGACTGGCAGACGATATAAACGAACAGCCCAAACTACTGTGGCTAGCACCATGAAAATTTGCATACCTTACCAGTCGGTAAGGCCAGTCTGCTAGATTTGATATTGGATTTAACTCCAAAGGTGACGATATAGATGAAAGTCTGTAGGAAAAACTTATATTTTTAAAGAAAGAACTATTGGTTTTTTGCAGTTTTGAATTATAAAGTGAGCAAACCATTTTAATATAATTGTTACAATGTTTTATGATTTCGTAACGGAAAATTATTTCACAGATAAAATATACAGCTTGTAAATTTATTATCTATTTTCGCAGTCAGAAACATTAATTGAATAGTACGATAATATTAATTAACATAATATGGAGATATAATGGAACAAAAAATATAGATTTATTGTGTGGGGAGATGTCATGTGCTGGAAGGAAGTGAAAGAGGATGTCATTAGGACTATTTAAATAAAAAATTTTGGTTAGTTCTAGTCTAACCATTGTACCATCTTGATTCTTATATATTACATTTTATATATTTGCCCCAAAAACAAAACAACAAAACTTGGAAGTTTTCGATTTTTTTTATAGAATAGGAAGGCGGACGAGCATATGGGCCACCTGATGGTAAGAGGTCACCAACGCCCTTAGATATTGGCATTGTAAGAAATGTTAACCATCGCTTATATCGCCAATGCGCCACCAACCTTGGGAACTAAGATATTATGTCCCTTGTGCTTGTAGTTACACTGGCTCATTCCACTTCAAACCGGAACACAACAATACCAAGTACTGCTGTTTTGCGGTAGAATATCTGATGAGGGGTGGTACCTACCTATAAGCTTGTACATCGATAGAAAAATTTCTGTTCCCTTGTAAGGGAATACCAGTCTTCGTTTTAAGCTGCCCCTGGAAAAAATAGAAAATTATACACTTAAAAAAAATACAAACCGACATCAAGTATTTACCTAAACTAAAGATCTAATTTTTACTCATATGTTAAATAAATATTCATGAGAGCAATATAAAATAAATGTTTTTAAATATTTTAACAGTACCAGATCGAATACGGAGTCGATGTTTATATCTTATTCAATGTGCCTTGTCTTGCTTTGAGAGTAAACGTGATTTTATATTTATATTTATTAAGGTTTACCAACAGTTATTTACACTGAATATAAAACTTAATACATTTAAAAAATATATATACATAGAATAGCGTAACAACTAATTATAGGCAAACACCGCTTGTAATTAAACATAAAAAGAAAAAAGTAGCGACAGCAAATTTATGTATGTTACATAAATAATTAAATAAATATTAAATATAGATAAACTAAATCTTAAACACAACAATAGAAGAATATCCGAGACAAGAAAAATAAATGTATAACAAAAATATGTATATCTGAAAAGGTGTCTTATAAAAATTGTTATTTTACTAATCAAAGTAAGATAAGCCAGTGATAAAATAGAAAACTCGATGCCTCAGAATCGTTTCACAAATTTGTTACGTAAAACCGATTATAAACGTACATACATGGTAGCGATATTACAAATATTATTTGCGGTGTCAATATCCACAACGAGTGAGAAAATTCTGCAAATGTCATATTAATGGGGATAGTAATGACTGCAATATCCTGTGCCGCGGGCTCTGGGTGGGGTGAGGGGGTTGTGAGGTTGAATTTCATAGAGATGATGGGTTGATATATCTCTAGGCACTACATTCCAATATAGTATTTTCACACAGAATGCTAGTTGAAACAATATTACCCGTTTTTGTTTCTTTTGTAAGTAACAACTTGAAGCAACTCAGCTTGACGACGTATTTGCATTTGTGGTAGTGTAACAAAAAAATTAATAAGCGAATTATTTTTATATTTTCTTTCGAACCTAGTCACTGTATAGTTTATACATTGTATTTGTATCACACTACTACCTCTGGAAGCTGTCTAATCAGTTATTTTGTGATATTTTCTCTTCAGTATCTTCGTAGATTTTAAACCATTACATTTTGAAGAAAATTTTCCAAAACCAAGAGTAGAATATGGATAGAAAACTATTGAATGCATCACTTTCTGCCGAAACTCTTATCGTTGTCACATTCGAGCTTCGTGCGCTTAGAAGACCAATCTAGTAGTATTCATGCCTATAAATAGAATGTATTTTTTTCATGGACACCACTTAAAATGTGTTTAAGAAACTAAATTTCTAAACTAAAACTTTACAAAAATTGTAAAATATGTAAATATTAGAATTATTTTTTTACCTTTTGGTACTGCTATTTCAACCCACAATCATTGCACCAATCAATTCAATTATTATTTAATTTTTACGAATAGAATTTTAAAAAAGCTTTTTATTGTACTTACCTTTATTCCGCCAGCATTCCTTTACATTACTTGCAACCTACATAAAAAAAACTTTATTTTTGTAATTAAAACATGAATTGTATTTTACTCTATCCATTAGTTGAAGAAACCCTCCGAAGCAGGATCAAAAAGTGACACCGGCAGCATGACGGTGGTTGACCCACTTTATATTCCATACACTTTTTTTCCATACGTATAACCGGGTATAACTTTATATGCAGGAATTTTGTAATTTATTGGCGGCAATTGACATACTATATCATTATGTTATAGATATAAGAAAATATATCATTTCAACGTACACTTATTTGTATACATAGGTTCCATTCACTCATCATATATTCTACAGCCAAGCAGCAATACTTTGTATTATTGCGTTACAGCTTGAAGGGTGAGGGAGCCAGTGTAACTACAGGTACAAGAGACATAACATCGTAGTTCTAAAGGTTGGTGGCGCATTTATGTATGGAATGGTTAATTTTTCTTACGGCGCCAATGGACGGTGATAATCACTTACCATCAGGTGGCCCATCTTCCCGTCCTACCTATATTATAAAGAAAAAATGTCTTATTCGACTTTGAAATATTATTCCAATCGTATGTATACATATACGATACTGTGTCTGTACTTCAATTTGTGATCGAGGCAGTCCCCTCGCACTCGCAGACTCAATCGAGATTATTGAGTTGTCTCGACAGAAAACAGCCCTAAATCACTTTGCCATAATGCAGGGTCGTTGTCACGTCTTACGGTTTCATTGATATAGTTTTTGTGTATCATTTCTGTTATATGTTCTCATCATCAACAGACACAAGTTCAATTTAATTTAATGGATTATTTTGGGTTTTTAAACTGCAATCCCTTTTTTATTTTCCTCTTATTTCGAGGACAAGGTTAGGAGCCTACTCTGCCAAGCTCCTCTAATACAGGTTGGTGGAAACACATACAGGTTTCCTCACGATGTTTTCCTTCCGCCGAGTACGAGATGAATTATAATTATAAAGTATAAATCAGTGGTACTTGCCCGGGTTTGAACCATCGATATAGAGTCACGAGTTCCAGCCACTGAACCATATTGGCTCGATTTTACAATAAACTATAATAAATATATTTTATTCCATCAAGAAGTCTAACGTGTAATCATGATACTTGATAACAAGTAACTACAGTGCTATAAAAACTCAATTCGTATCTTATTCTTGCAATATTTCCTTCTTTACGCTTCCATATAAATCAAGTTTGCCATTTAAATTATTAGTTTCCTAATCATTTTTGTTTTTCAAGTCTTTGATGTATCACAAGCGATGGAACCCCTTTGGACATCATGTCTCCTTATACTGTATGTATTTTCCTCTGTGACTCTGATGTGGCCTGTTATGTACACGATGTGCAGTAACGTATTAATAAATGAATATATAACATTATTGGATATTATTACTTTTTAATAAGTAATTCTATTTTTAAACTAAGTGATAATATATTTCTTATATCAATTATAATAGGAATCTTATAATTAATTATGATACTTATGATAATTAAACTTATTTATCTAAAAAAATAACGTAATTTTCTTACAGAATAGCTTAACTGAATTGTAATCCTTCTGCAAATAGACAATTAAAAGTATAAAAAAATCTACATAATTATCAGGACAATTAAAAATACATGAAACACGAAACATACCCGTCAAGTTACATTCGTCACGAATGTCACGACGAAGACGATCACGTAATGACAATGGACAATTGTTAGTTTTAATTCATTTTAAATTGATATTTTTAGGAATCCTTAGCGACAATATAAACTCATATGAGTTTATGTTGTCGCTAATTCACATTTATTTCAGCTTAGTATATCTAATCTGAAATAAATGTGAATAGTTATAATTGCTGTAACATAAAATATATAATAAAAGCCGAGATGGCCTAGTGGGTAGAACGCGTGAATCTTAACCGATGATTGTCGGTTCAAACCCGGGCAAGCGCCGCTGAATTTTCATGTGCTTAATTTGTGTTTATAATTCATCTTGTGCTTGACGGTGAAGGAAAACATCGCGAGGAAACCTGCATGTGTCTAATTTCATTGAAGTCTGCCACATGTGTATTCTACCAACCCGCATTGGAGCAGCGTGGTGGTAAAAGCTCCAAACTTTCTCCACAAAAGGGAGAGAGCCCTTAGCGCAGCAGTGGGACATTAACAGGCTGTTACTGTATCATGCTTATTACAAGACATTTTTTAAATGTTTTTTTTTTATTTATATTTTTTTTATTTATTGACATGACATTAGAGTTTAAAAGGTAAGGGGGAACAGGGAAGGGAGTTGTTTTTTTAATTAATAAGCCAGTGGCGAGTGAACAATTGCTAAGTTTATTTATTTATTTGATTACTTAATTTAATATTTTTTGCAATTATGATTATTAAAGAAATTATTTATAATTTTAAGTCAGATGTGTTGTAAAATTCAAATATATTTCATTTCAGGTCATTCACATTCGTCGCTGATATAACTCTAGTGGATATATTACATAATATTAATTAGGTTTATCCTGAGTGACTGGGTTTTACTAGCAAAAAAATCTCTTCCTTGCCTTGGAAAGTACGTAAAGCCGCTTATTCTCCATCCGTGTCGAATTGCTGTCCCATAAACGTAAGAAAATATAACGCAACTGTTTTGCACGTACATTATAATAATATATACACGAAGTTTTAGAAGGTTTTACATTAGGCAAGTATTTTTCATTGTAATAGAATCATTATAATCATCATTATAATAGTAATAATTTAAAAAAAATACAGAACCCTTCTTTGATCTTGACAGACTTGACCAATATTTATTAATCCAGGTCACCATAACACGGCCATCTCTTAACGAATGATAATTATAAATCTGATTGATAGATTAATAGTTTTTGCCTTAAATCCAACACGATAGCGTAATTCTTAAATTAATACAACGAATTGAATTCGTAAAATCAATAACTAGGGTAATTTTGACAAAGTTTGTAAAGTAAGTTATTATCAAATGTATTCGACTTTTTCAGTTTCTGAAAAATCTTACAACTGCCAAAGATTATAACCAAATTAATTTATATTACTTTGCTTAGTGTTTTGGAAACTAGAAGGTAATTATTTGAAATAATAAAAAAAAAAACATTTTAAAGTCGGTATTGTGGACAACTTAAATGAATTAATTATAAATCTAGTCTAGTCTAGCTAAAAAAAATGTTAGTAAAAAACTGATTATACAAATTATCAATTGTTAAATAGATTATCAAATGTTCTTCCACTAATAACTCCCTGAATTAACAAATAAATATGATTTTATAAAAACTTTCGGTTATTTTAGAAGCAAATCGTATTTAATTGAAAAGCTAATTGTCCTGTTCTATGTAGCACTGTAAACTAATACAAATATTTCACACGTGAATAGTTTTAACTCGTGAAAGAAATGAATCAGTTTAGCATTAAAAAAGTTACTTAACTTCGACCTTAAAATTTTACATTCCCAAAAAAAAAACTGTTCTTAGTCATTTTCGTAGGCAAGGTTTTGTAATTAGCTGTTGTACTTAACAATTAAAAACTTAGGCTTATAACAACAATATAATATACTATAAGCGTAATATCATATTCGTAAAACTAAGTATCAAAAACAATGTAGCATACATATCACCAAGATGATATCATCTTGGTGGTTATTGATAGAGCTCTTATTTCAAACCAGTGACAGCATTATATTTAATTTAATCCTTGTAAATTTATTATATTTTGAGTTATATATAATTACAATATACTTGTTGCGGCGCTTCACTATATATCATCGCGGGTGCGGGGACGCGCCTACCAACTTAACTTCACTTGTCGTCTCGACTCGCGTGCGCGACACACATCAGTTCTTCATCTTATAATTATCATCTTATAATTATATTATCATTAATACAAGTATTTAATTTCCAAAGTCTTCGTTATTTTTACCACCACAAAAGCAGCTATCGAAGCTAACATACTACTAACAAGAAATCGTTAAACTGTTTCACGAGAGCGAGTTTAACAACTAAACAAGCATTGTGGTTGAATTTAACTTATCTTGAAGATAGTTAAAGTATTTATACTATCTAGCTTCCGGCTTAACTTAACCGAGTGTAATCGGTTTTAGCTTAACAAAACTACACTGACAGAATACTCAGGTGTTCCTACTTACGTTTTAAAGTTTTTTACTTAACATTACTCATTACATACTTCGCTCAGCAAATTAATTACTTTGTAAATTATTTTATGAATACTTAATTAGAAAAAAACTATTTTTTTTTTTTACTTTTATCCCTAGTAGAATCAGATTAATAAACATATATAAAAATAATAAAGTCTGTCTGTTTCCCAATCATGGGTGATAGTTTGGAACAACACGCTGCTCCAGTTATTGGAAACAAAGGTGAGAAAATTACATGCAACACATGCAGGGATTTATATTTTTCTTCATCTCTGATGACCAGATGAAATGTAAACATTAACAATAACAGCCGCTATACTAAGAACCAAAGCAATTTATATTGAACATGTGTTTTTGTCAGTGTGTGAGATAATAAGTCAAATATCACTAAAATATATCTGCTATCATTGTAATCACATGTAATTCTATATGAAAATGTGTGGCGAATTATCTAAATTGGTAACAACGTAACCTAACGCTAAACCCGCAACCCGACGCGCCCTGTCCCGCCCTGTCCCGCGGGACAACGTCCTATCAACTGTGAAAATACGCTAAACGTCTCTGCCTTCCGACTCTTTGACAAATAACGGTTAATTGAAAACGGACTGGGTGTGGTTTGAGTAACAAGCGAATATTTTTTCACGCTATTATTGAGACATTTACCAAAAGAAAATAATACACAAAAGCTAACAAAAACGTGACGTGACACAAATAGGTGTTAATGACGTTAGCTCAAACCAACCCGCATTGGAGCAGCGAGGTGGAATAAGCTCCAAACCTTCTCCTCAAAAAGAGGAGAGGAGGCCTTTAGCCCAGCAGTGGGACATTCACAGGCTGTTACGGATGTTACGGACGTTAACTTAAACGTTTAATATTTATATTTGACATTGAAATTATTTCTCTCGTCACGCCCAAAGATGATTTAGATACTTCAATGTGCATAAAGTTAAAAGAGCGTATAAAATCATTTTAATTTCTCAAAATTAAAACAAATAATGGCATAGTTGTAACCTATCTCGAGTTACAATGTTTTAATGTAATTATTAAATACGGTAAAAACATAAAAAACATATGTTCTTTAATATCAGTTATAAAATAAAACAAGTTATTATAATTATAATTTTAAAAAAAGATTACACACCTTTCGCTATATAAAAGATTTATCGTTCATAACATAGACTAAATGCCAATAATGTCAAGTCCACACGTAGGGCCTCAAGTGTTGCCTTTAATAACAACTTTATAGCTCCCACCCCTGGATTGACAACGCTAACCACTTCGACAAAACACTGCACGTTTAACCTAAATGTTTTTATAATACAGTTGTTATTAAGAATTGGCACTTGGAACAAACATTTGTGCATTTCAATATTGAGGACTTCTGGAATATTCTGGAATATTTCAGTCATTTCGCAATTGTTTTTGCAGAGATGTAAATCATTAATTTAGAAGATGAGTAATTTTATTAGTATTAAAATTTTGATAAAAGTGATGAGCATGAAAAAAATTACATTCGTGAACATAGAAATATGTCACACTGCCACAGGCTTACGTAATTATCTTAGAAATAAGAAAAATAAGTACCATAATTATACATTGTGTAAATATATTTTTATTTTCATATGTATTTAACATATGAAAATAAAATAACAATAAATGAAAAATACATAATTTAACAAATTTCTTAACTCAAATATTTATCTTAACTACGATTACTTAATAATATTCTTAATTCATATAAAGAAATAAATTAATTGTGAACAAATTTCCAGTGCTATGCGCCTTACGCCTCAAAAGTATTTCTAAGTATTTTAAAAGAATATATTTTATTTTGATTTCGACAAAAGTTTTAAATTTTACAAAATATAATATTTAAATATGCAATTCCACAAAATATATAGCATTAAAATATTAAAAAAAAACACATCTTACGCTATTTTAATTAGTTTCGTTTATACCATATAAACATACAAAGTCAATAATTCTAAGCTGGCAACTTTCACTAGTTAAAGATAGCGACACCATTAAATAATAAAAACATATCATATTACAACGTGTTTAATGCCACAGAATAAAAAGCGAAGTGTCAAAACATTGGCATTTGTTTGTAGACACACATATAAATATATTATTGTCTATGTCAAGCACTTTTATAATATTAGATAATATTTTCGCGTGTCGGTCTCACACAATGATGGATCGTCGAATAATGCCATTAATCACGTGCCTAGAGCCGTCCGAAAAACTAATTACCTCAAATTATATTTTGAGGGGCGCTTTGTGAAACCCGTGTTTTGTGTCCACTCGATTCAATAAAAAATAAATATAATCAACTGTCATAACTGATGTTACCACAAACGAAACGCTGTGAATGAAATGATTATTGCTTATATTATATTAAAATATTTTTATATATGATAAAAGTATATCTAATACAATACTTGATAACATAATATACAATAAATTACCTTGAAGTTACCGACAAGGCAATGCCCTCTAAACCTGATTCAAACTCGTGACCTCTGGATCTGGAGCCTTCAAATCTAACCCTGGAGTACAATATAATATAATGCAAGCACCGCTGAATTTTCATGTGCTTAATTTGTGATTATAATTCATCTCGTGCTTCGGTGAATGAAAATATCTCACTGAAATTCTGCCACATGGAGCAGTGTGGTGGAATAAGCTCCAAACTTTCTCCTCAAAAAGGGAGAGGAGGCCTTAGCCCAGCAGTGGGACATTAACAGGCTGTTACTGTACTGTACTGTAAGTGATCACCACTGCCCATAGACATTTTAATTATAAGAAATATTAACCACCTCTTACATTGTCAATGCACCACTGGTCTTGGGAATTAATTTGTTACGTCCCTTATACCTGTAGTTACACCGGCTCATTCACCCTTCAAACTGGAACACAACAATACTAAGTATTCCTACTCGGCTGTAGAATATATGATGATTGGGTGGTATCTGTCCAGACAGGCTTACCAGTAAGCCCTACCACAATCTTTATCTGACTACTATACTCAATATAGATAATATAAACTAATATAGAGTCAAAATTACTCTGAATAAAAAAAAAACGAACGAAACATAGTTCGTTTTTATTATGCACAGTGATTGTAAACTTCTTGTGAGGAAATTATTTATAAGCCAAGTTTGAGCAATGACTTTTCATACTCTTAAATTTTGTCTATAATAAATCACACGGATATTCTGCCACGTATGTAGCCCCAACCCACATTGGAGCAGTGTGTTGGAATAAGCTCTATACCTTCTCCTCAATACGAAAGCAGGCCTAAGCCCAGCTGTGGGACATCTACAAGCTATTATTACATTACTTTAAAATAAATGTTCATATGTAAAAACCATATTAATTAAAATAACTATTAAACATATATGAACAGTAAACTTCACCATTAGCATAAGATATTCTAACCACTAAAAGCTTTTTTTGCCTAACGTCTAAAACTAAAACTTACAACATATTAATTACAAATCTTTAAGGCGCCTATTTAAGACAGCTGTCAACATATACAAATAAATATTCGAACTGTCTAACAGATTTAATCTTATATATATCCAAAGAGTTTGTCATACAATAAAAACAAAAAGAACTGGCTGAATAGAATAAATTTAAAACAAAAAAAAATTATAAGCTGTCACATTGCGTGACAGCGGCGGCGGGAACTCGATACGTAACGTCAATAGGCCTACAGGTAAAATATTATGTAGGTAATAATAAATAATTCAACGTAAAAAACATAAAAATGTATACAATATAAAAAAATACTTAAAGCTACAGTGAAGTAGGTATATTATTATATAGAGAGTATATTATTTGCTTAATAATAAATACGTAGGTATATATATATATATATATATATATATATATATGTATTTTTGTTTTTATTTGAGCTTCTATCAATAAACATATACATATTGTTATATACTTTTACCATTTATTATTATATATATTATTTATTTTTTGGTACCCTCAACAGCATCTCAGGTAGAAAATGAAGTTGAATTTAGATCTTTGTTGCTATACGACATTTAAATAAAAATAAATAAATTATAATACTACATTATATATGAAATAGTATTATACATTTATAATTAAGGACCAATTGGAATGATTAAATTAAAAAAATAAATGTTGAAGATAAAAACGTGTAATCTTTACTGTGTAGGTAAGCCGTAACTAAAATAAAAGTTTATATGTATTACTCTTCTATTTAATTATATTTACATAACAAAATTTTGCTAAGTAAACACATTTAAAATAACAAGCACAAGCCCGCTAGACACTCATTAACTACCGATACGTCCGTTAATTTGTTTGAGTTGCAATTAACTTGGCTGTTCGAGGCCCGGCCTTAGTTTTTGTTTTAGAATAAAAAACTGTATAGATTTGACAGCGCACTTATCAACATCATATTGATCAATTTTTTTTACTATATTTTCTAATAATATACAAAGATTTAAAGACTTTATGAAACAATGCCATTATTTTCATTGGTCAAAGCCTGTCATTATAAAATGTTATTAATAAAAGAACAAATAAATGAAAAGTTATACACAAAATAAACATATAATTATCATAATAAAAAAGTTGTTGGCGCCGAGAAGTTCTGGCAGAGTAGAATAGTAACTACATCTCAATCTGTTGTTGTCGTAAGTACTGGCTAATTATTGTCAAGCCTATAAGCACCAATGAACCTCGAGCATGGTGGCGCAAAATGAACCCATCGAAGTATCAAAAAAATGCAACACACCAAGTACTTTTTTATGTATTATATCATACAGCGCTAACCCTTAACGACCAATAAAAAAATGGAATGGGAAAAGGCGTTAATATTAGGGTGTGAAAGCAGTTTTGAAGGTAGCATGAGAAAGTATCGGCCTGACTTCTGAACGTTGTTTCGCGGGTGATTAGTTAAACAATGATGTTTTCAAATGTCAAATCAATATTGACAGAAAGAGCGAAAGCAATGTCAAACTAGACCAGCTAAGCAACATTTTTGAGTATGACTGTATAATTTTCACACCTACATAACTAAGCTTTTGGAGGATTTTCTTGTCAGTGAGAAGGACGTTTTAGTCTTACTCATTGCAGGTAATTCTTTAGATAAGAAATCCGTACTGCATTTTAATTTCAATACTCAAGGAGGATTTTAATTTTATTTATATATTGATATAAATATAACACAAGTTAACCTAAGCGCTTTATAATTAGACAAGTACCTATACCGGAAATATTTACACACATAAGTTAGTTTTCTGAAATAACAAGCGTTACATTTTTCATGTGCTATACCACATGTGTATTCTATCAACCCGCATTGGAGCAGCGTGGTGGAATAAGCTCCAAACCTTCTCCTCAAAAGGGAGAGGAGGCTTTAGCCCAGCCGTGGAACATTAACAGGCTGTTACATTACATTATTGTTGTTACACTAAATTGTTCAATAAATTCATTTGAAGTGAGAGTTATGTTAAGAGGTCATATAAAATTAATTTTATGAAATTTTGTTTATTATTACAACTTTTCCTAATTAAAACGCTAAATGCTTTAGCTAAAAAACTATATATATATATATATAAATAGTTTAAAATATATATTTTATTTAGAATTTATTGAACAATTTAGTGCACTGGCATCTATTTTTTACGTAACGAGACATAGGTAGGTACCTAAATTATTACAAGAATTTGTACTCAGTGTGTATTAACGTCTAATTAACCGAACCTAGGAATTAAGGAAACTTAGAAACTGATCTTTTAAGGTTCAACTGTAGTATTTAAAAATTACGTTACTTATAAAACTTTACAAATAGTGAAGACTTTTTTTGTAAAAAAAAATTAAGAAGAATATTTAATGTACCGAATTTTAAATTCATCAAAATATATTCATATCAATCAAAAAATACAAATTACATTCTTATATATTTTAATATTTCATTTTAATTTCTCTATATTTTAAATTGTTTGAATTTTTATTTTATTTACAAACAAACCTTTACATTTCGACAGCTAAACTAATTGTTATCTTTTTTATTCTAAAGCACAAGCAAAGGCGGAAAGGATTACTAGTTTTTATTAAATAATTGAAACCCGTCTTGCAAATGCAAATAAGAGATTACAGTTTTTCATAAAAACCGTTCAACGCCGTAATTAGCGTTAACATCGCATATCCTGCGACTCCGTCTGTTTTTATAAATTAAAATGTTCTAAGCATACTTTGTCAAAATTCTTTGAAGGGTGAATAAATGTATAACGTTGTAACAAAAACACCATCAGGAAGTCCATTCAAACCCAAACGAGTGGTTAGTTTAACTTATCTTTATAACAATTCATTTTGTTTACTTAAGAAAACGCGAACATATAACTTAAGTTTAAAAAAAATACAAGCTGTCGTCATCGTGACGTTACTCATTTGAAATGAACACAATTTTGACATCTATAATATGTGATATTGCAATACTTTTAGTACAACAGACTAAACACAAACATAACTGTCATTTTTTACTTATCAACTGAACGTAAAGCAGGAAAGAAAATTGGAAACACAAAAAGAAATACTGAATTCATAAATATAATTCAGTATATAAAAGTACGACGATTTTACTTACGACCTTTTGCACTAAAGTAAATAGTAATTATAAGCCATTTATTGGAATATAAAGGCGAAAGATCCTTTGAAAAAGAAATCGTTTTAAATGTCGATAACAGTCTTTATAATGATTTCAAATTGAAGTCATCATTTATACAAAGACATACATTGCAGTTCTATATGTAGGACATTTTGAATTAATAAATACGAAATCGTTTACATAATACAAATGACCATTTTTCTATGAATAATTCATTGGACTCGATCAATATAGGTTTTTATTAATGTTTTGTCATCATTAGTTTACGTAAAAGGTTCGTCGATATATTATACATCAACTTGAAGTAATTTACTACTACTCAACTAATACTACTACTAAACATTTTCGTTAATTTTATTCATAAAAAATTGACATCCTGAACTCTCACGCTCAAATGTGACAGTTGCGAGACGTTACATACACAAACGTTACGATTAAAATCGATCTTTATATTTCTTTTTATGTCTTTAAATATATTAAAGATATCATTTTAAAAATATATATAATTTTTCAGTTATCTATTTTTATCAGCTCAGTTTCATAGTTCGTTATTATTTGTATTTACTTGGTGCTAGGAGTTTTTTAAGACCGTCTGGGTAGGTAACACCCGTTCATCAGATATTCTACCACCAAACAACAACAATTAATATTGTTGTTTTCCGTTTTGAAGAGTGAGTTAGCCAGCCACTAGGAACATGACATCTTAGTCCCTCAGATTGGTGGTGCATTTGCGATGTAATAAACGGTTAATATTTCTAACAGCACCAATCTCTGTGGACGATGGTGACCATTTACCATCGGGCCAATTATTCAAAATACAAAAAAAACAATAGAGTATATTTATAATTCGTATTATTATATACTAAAATATAAATATATATAAAAACGAATAGACAAGAAATACAAAAATTACCGAGAGTCATTAATAATATAGAAGCATTGTAAGTTTATAGTTGTATACCATAATATATTTGTCCTTAAACAGAAACTGAACACAATTATAAAGATGGGTTAAGTTATATTATAATAATCATATAGCATTTACAAGCAATTACTTATATCTACTACAACTACCAATTAAACAAAAAACATCTGTAATTTTACTATTAAATAAACCATAATATAATTTGCACTTATGGAATCATTTGTTCGAAACTATCAATACACAGGCCATACTGAGCTTAAACCAAAGCTACGTTGGTTTATTTTATAGCTTAAGTATCCGCTAAGATGAAAACTTTATGAACTTTATTCGTCAGGGATCCTAGCATATTAAACGATATCACATACCCTACGTTTTTGTTAAGGATTGCTTGCCGGTTTTCTTTTATCGTAGGAAATTTGAACTCGTGACGTGATTTATCATATTATATGGAATAACTAATAAAATTTAATATATTATTTATTTATTTAGACTTAAATACATATTTTATATAAATATCAAACTTCAATATACTTATTTTATATATACAACCTTTTTTTGAATGTTAGTGTATTATGTACTTTTCTTATCTTCGAATGTTAAATTTTCTATAATAGGTAAGTATATATCTTTTAAATGGATCCTATTTAGTATTAGAACCTTCCCAATAAGGTCTCAATTCAATTAAGCATGAAGTTTTCAAAACTGATTTCAAAACAAAAATCACGATTTTTTAAAAGTTATATTACATTCTTATGTTTAAAGTATAAAGACGGACAAATCTTAATGATCCGATACACTTAGAAGCGCAATTACGGCGACATATCCACTGATCTCCTTAAATGTCCGATTACTAAGAACTCATTATTCATTTAGGAATACTTGAATGTGAGTAGGCCATATAAGTGTAGGAACTTGGAACATCGTCCGACCGCATTTCTGGCATATGCCTAACAAATGAAGCTTGAAGCTAGATAAGTACATATTTAAAAAGGGACTTCTCTGTTAATACTCTAATTCAATCTATTTTACCAGCTGATTTAGTCAATAACTCTTTAGTAGATTAGTTTTTACTATTATATTAAAACAAATAATCCAAGACCACCATTGCTTTGTAACTTTGCTTTTAAATTCATATAATAATAAAATAATAATAATGTACGGGAATGTACCGATTTAAACTAATAATAAAAATATATTATGCACCTTCTATTTTTATTGTTATGCATTAATTTGTAATCTTTGGTGCTATTAAATAAATATGTATATGCATATATTTTACATACATATTGTTTTATCATTATAACATTTTTTATTTAATGTTAAAACATTTTTAAAATGAAATTACAGCTTGGAAAAAATACTGTATTTACTTTAGTTACATTCGTCGTAGATTAAAATTTATTAACGTAGTTATTTAGTGTTATCTTTATTTTGCACCATTAATTATTTATCTGTGAGAACACGATTGTTCTTGTTTTGTATTTTTCATCTAGTAGGTAGCCTACAAAGGTTCATCTAAAGAGGTTTTAATAAAATAATACAATATGTTTGTTTATGAATATAATTTTATTAACAATTTTACTTTAATGACTGTACTGTATTCGATATCATATTTACATTTTACGTTAATTTATTTTACATTTTTACAAATCTCTCACGAGTCTATGCCTAGTCTATACATAACATCGTTCCAGCAATATGCACAAAATTATATTATAATAAAAATGAAAAAATTGCTAATTTATATAAAACTATGGATGTTTCAAAGTTAATCGTCTGTATGTGTATAATTGTTCATAAATATTAATAAGAAATGCTGTAATAGAATTTTTCATATAAACCTTATAATATTATAGTCAAAGTCATTAAAAAGCTGTAATAAACGGTTACCGCATTACCACAATATTGTTCATACATGTAAACGTCGAAGACAAAATTGCCACCATCCTGTGAAATGTCAGAAAAGGCGCGAATTAACTGTTTAAAAGAAAAACTTAACGTCTCTAAAAGGTCAGTAAGCGGTATAATTTCGTTTACAATTAAATTATTTAATTTATCGTTAACATATTAATGTTTAAGCTTATTACCAATATGGCCATATTCAATAAATACATTTTTATTAAGTTTTCTTTTATGCGATATAATATAATAATATAATTCGATATAATAATTTAAATAAATAATAAGGTCGATAGAAATTTTAAATCATCAATCAATGTTACGTTCTGGAAAAAGTAAAATATGTATTTAAAAAAACATTTGTTACGCTGTTGTGACTAATGTTATTTGATTTTTTTACATTTCAATTGTTTCAAGGAATTAATCATATTCATTATAAATGGTTATAAATAAAATTAAAATAAAAATCTGGATTAAAATTTATTAGAGGTTGTAGAAATTAACATATATTCTCAATAAAATAAAAATATTTTAAAAGTGAGTTGAAATTTAACCCGCTCCTAATATTTTATTGATTGTTTGATTGTTTTGGAGGTAATTCCATAATGAACGAAACTGATAGTAAAGCTATGCTATGATAGCTATAATACAATACAATAATATATATTATGTAATCACGTTTACATTTAAAGGAAATTATGAAGTATATATGTAAATAGGTTTATTTCGAAATTAACTTCGCATTAGTTTAAATTAGAATTCAATTGTATTAATGAATGTGTCTAGTTTCCTATTTGTGATCGGTCGACCATTAACCGTATAAATACAGCTCGTAATGCGTACATGCTTTATTAAAGTGGTTTCTAATGAAGAACATTTTGAATTAGTAAATCGAAAAACGGGCAGTTTATTATTTATCGTTGTCGAGGACACGTAATTTTTAACCGAATACCATGGCATCAAACCCGGTTAAGCGGTACTGAATTTTCATGTGTTTTTTGTAATGAAACCTGCATGTGTGTATGCTGCATATGGGTAATCCTGCATGTGGGTAATATATAATAAACATGCGACGATATTATATATACTCAAATATAGTATTTAGGTCCTTTGAACCTTCAACGACCTTCATCGCCTTTATAACCGAGGATAGTTGATCAGTTGTGAAAATGAGCAACTTCTGAGTTTCTAAAAATCAGAATGAATCATCGAAATATAGTAACAATTCTTTTAATTACTTCTGGAGCTTTTAATAATATATAAATGCTTGCTTGAATATAGTATGCTTTAATTTATTTATTTAGATTCCTTCGGTATCGTTCTAAGTTTGTTTATAAAATTGTGTTCAGTAAGAAATATTTTCAAATAATCTATTTTGAAATGAAATACTTAATCTTTACAATATTATATACTTTCTTATATATATATATTCTCTACGTTTCGGATAATATTAAATATTATATACATCCTCAACTGGAAATATCATCATCTATTTATTTTTTATTTTTATTATTTTGTAACAATACTAACATTAACGACTGACAAAATATATTTGAAATATATAAATGCCAGTTCGAATATGCTTAAAATGTTTTTTGTTTTTTTTTTTTTCAATTATATTTTATTTGAATAGCATAGCAGTTTATATTTATTCATGTCATTGTTAATTTATGAGATAATGAAAAATATTGTATAGTTTGTCTTATACTTTTAAATTATAATTTTATTTACAAATTAAAATGCCATATAAGTATGTTAACGTCAACGGTCATTTAAAAAGAGTTTTCACATAACCGTTGATTCAAACATATTTAATCTGTGGTATACACATATTAAATATCGAAGAGAAGGTTTTAATTTTTATATATACCAAAAAATTATTATTATAAACAACTTCTAGAATGAGGCAAAAACAAATAATGAATTCCATAATTAAATTTAAACGTTTGACAAATAACAATGAATAGACAATGAAATAATTTATTGTAAAATGATTAAAACTTTTGAATTTTAATGTCATAACATTTTATTAATTAATAATTAATTAATATCATTTTACTTAATTATGTCTTTCCATTCATTTATATGTACAAACCGTGACTTGATGACTTTTTGCGCCTTATTTAAAATTTATATTGGCCTTTTAATTTTATTAATTATTTATAATCTGACCTACAAACAATGGATGACAAAAAGTTTAACGAAATGGGATTATTTGTTAATAACCAATGGCGGCTCACCAGTACCTAAACTTTTCTGATATAGTTATCAAAATGTTCTATTTAAAAATAAATATGAAAATATAGATGAAAAATGATTTAAAAATTGAACACAGAAACAACAGATTTAATAACGCCATTTTGTGTTAAAAGAAACTTTGAACTTCATTTATTAATAATTCATTTTGAAAATCTGAGAACAACTACAGTGCAACCAAAAAAGCCCTGTAGGTACCATTTTAATTTGTGATCTTGACGTCTGAACAAAAAGGAAAAAAAAAACAAACAAGAATTGTCGAAACAAAGTGTCAAACAAAATAGACTAGACAAATTTGACAGAGGACAATTCAAGATTTAAATTTTGACAATTAGCATTTTCATGATTCATTATTGTTTTGATTGAGCTTTTAAAATATCTCATAATAATTAAATGCACAATTCTTTCATATATTAGGTCCTTACATATGAAATTAGCGTTTTGTCGTACTGACCACTTTGATCTGAAATATCTCCTCTTTGGTTAAGAATTTCCAATTAAAATTTATATTTTCATTTAGCTGGTACATTTGAGTTTTGAAACAGCCATTCATTTATTTTTTCCTCGTTATTTTTTTCTTTGGCGTCGCTTATTACCGCACAATGGAAAACATGAAATATCGGTATATTTACGAGTACGAGTTCTACCATGGCACCAGTGCTGCAGAAACAGCTCGAAGGATTAATGATGTGTATGGCGCTGGATTCGCAAAAAAAAGCACGGTAAGTCTTTGGTTTCAACATTTTCGTTCTGGAAATTTCGACATTCAGAACCAACCCCGTGGACGGCCGGAGACCAAAATGGAAAATGAAGAATTAAAGGCTATTGTGGAAGCGGATCCATCACAAAGCACTTCAGAGATAGCTGCAGGCTTCGTGGTAAGTGATAAAACTGTAGAACGATGGGTACCTCATGAATTGAGTGACTCGAACTTGCAAACACGCGTCGACTGCTGTGTTACTTTGCTTAACCGGCACAATAAAGGGATAGTAAATCGAATCTTGTGATGAAAAGTGTATAATGTACGATAATCGGAAGCACTCGTCGCAATGGCTGAACCCTGGAGAACCAGCCTAATCCTGCCCTAAACAAAAATTGACTCAGAAAAAGTTACTTGTGAGTGTTTGGTGGACTAGCGCCAGTGTCGTTCACTACTTCGCTTCGCTTTCTAAAATTTGGTCAAAACGATTACGGCAGATATCTATAGTCAGAAACTGCAAACCATGAAGGAAGAACTAACTGCTAAACAACCGAGATTGGTCAATCGCTCTAGGCCACTGCTACTTCACGACGCAACGCGAACGCAAGACCACATACTGTACAAAAAACAACCACTTAGTTAGATGAGCTATAATTGGAATGTCTGCGACATCCACCTTACTTCCCGGACCTTGCTCCAACAGATTATCATTTTTTCCGGAATTTGGACAACTTCTTACACGGAAAAAAATTCAACTCCGATGCGGCAGTCCAAACCACCTTCAAAGAGTTTATTGATTCTGCCCCCATAGTTTTTTTAGTATAGGGATCAATGAACTACCTATGAGATGGCAAAAGTGCATAGATAACAACGGTGTACTTTGATTAATTAAATATATTTTACAAAAAAAAAATACTTTATATTCCTCCCGTACAAAACGCCAATTACATATGTAACAGCCCTAACGATATGGTTCAAATTTTGTATTTAAAAGTACTCAGTTTTAAATCAAATTGTACTAAACGTTAAATTGTGAAATGAATCACTTTTATGGATCTTTTATACATCAAATCTGATTGTGGCTTTACAAATCCCTCCGTTGTATTGTTGTCAGTCGACTGTTGCCTGCAAAACTTTAAAAAAAAAAGGTTGTCACTAAACGTGTTGTATTTTTCGTTTTATTTATATAAATTATTATTATAAAAAAATTAATTGCATCGTCAACTGTAAATTAATATTTTCCATGTACAGCCACGTCCCCTATTTAGTTTCGATCAATTTAATTATCATCATAGTAATCTCGTCACATAGATATGAGCGCTTAGTTACAAAAGCTCTAGATGGCAGAACAAAAACGGAACGAAACGTGATAAAGTACAAACACGAATCGACAGCGACATTCCGTTAAGATCCACGTGACTTTATCCACTTTATCCACATCATGGCTATTTTCTAGTATTCCTTAGAATATACATCAAACAAAAAATAATTAATAAACAAATATTTTTTCTAAAATTAAAAATATGGAAGACAAAATCATTCTCATTACTAGATTATATTAAACAAAAATTAACATTCAATCGTTGTCTGTTAATTATCCAGATAAAAAATAAAGATAGATAGAATAGATAGATGATATTTAAAGTTAATGGTAACAACGTAATTGGGTACCGCCTGTGAATATTTACAAAGTCTTAGTTTATTGCGAGTTCTTAACGGTATTCAATGGCGGTGCTAAATTCATAGGTATTAAAGAAACATGACTTTAAGACAATTAGAATGACATACATAGGTACGAATATTATTTGATTTTTATTTTGAATCTTTAAGTAATAGGGTTTTGCGAGACTACCTTGATAGGTACAACCCACTTATATTCTATCATGTTCGGTCGTGTTCATTATGAAGAATGAGTGTAATAACACGAAGGACTTACAACCCATGGCTGGTGGCACATTGATATTGTATTAATAGCTTAAACTTCAAACATAGTCGATGTTTATCCGCAGAAGTACCGCTTATCAATTAACATGACAATTTTAACTACTATATATAATACATAAGTTGACCGCTCAGAAATTAGTTGCAAGTGGCTGCGTAAAATATATTCGAAGTTGTTAAGAACATTTGCGCGATTAGAATTTATCAATATTACATAATGGCATATAGCTCCTTAAGTCCCATGTATAGTGGAAAATGATGATCTAGCACTAGTTGTTATTTAGGTAGATGGGTGTGACCATTTACCATCAGGTGGCCCATTTGTCTGCCCTCCCGTATAGCGAGTATAACGAGTTTCATAAATAGATAAATATAAATAATTTGTATTACATAATAGTATGATATGTTTCCTAACCTCCCTACCTAAGGTAATCAGTAATTGTATAGAATGTTTAAGCTAAGCTATTTTTAAGACAATAAATATTGCTGCCTCTTTCTCTTTTCTAGATTTTAAAAAGAGAGCACATGTTTTTGAGCATTAGCTACAATTTTTTATTTAATTTTAAAGAAATTAACTCGTGTACAAAGTTTTCAATGGATTAAATGAAGTGAGCTATGTAAATTTATTTACATAATATGATCGAGATATGTCAAATAGAATCGTTGATACATTATATTAATACATACATGCACTTGAAACCTTTATAATGATAATTAAATATCGCATATCCGTAAAATCCTTTTTTTAAATTGAATTGGCATAGGAAGATGTATAGTTGTGTTATACATATAAATACATATGTACAATCTACGCCGGACACCAGCCATTCAAGCGTGTAAAACACTAACAGTGGTAATGAATTATTTTCGTAATTGTAACCACGCAATATGCGTCGCGTCTAAACCACCGACCGCTTCGAGCTAAACATATCTGCAGCCAGTCGCTATTAATTTATTTCCAGACAATTTATCATTTTATGTCTTTAAAATTATAATGTTTTTTATAGATTATGTAAGCGATCATCAACAACAACGACAATTTTTTCAAAAATAAATGAATAAACTATCAACTTTTATCCAATTGAATCTAACATTTTAAAATTGTGAAGAAATCTTTTTTTTTTTTTTATAGCAAAGTCTGTCCCAAAAATGTACCTACCCAATAATTAATTATCTGTGATGTGCTTTTAATATAGTCAAGTATGCGTATAGCTTGTATTTTTATATTATGTTAAAAGTTTATTCAATTAGAAAGAACTAAGCCATATTTTAACAAATCATATAACTCTAAGAGAACTGTACCTATTTTATTAGAGAGTAATTGTTAAGAAATATTTATTTATTTAAATAAATAAATAAATATTTATTAAACGGTAATAACGATATTAAATGTTAAAAAAAAGTTAAAAAAAAAACTGTCTCGATAGTTTGATTTGTTTCACTTTTAAAAAATCTAAAATTTGTAGCTGTCATAGACTAAACGCTTATTTAGACTTAATCAAAAACGCATGTCGTGTCTACATCAAGAGAAAAATCATTTGAATTTTTTGACTGTCATTTTGTTTTGTAGAACCATGAAAATAAAATAAAAAATATATATAATATTCAATATGAAAAAAATAAAACCTAAGCGCGAAATAAATAAATTTTTGTAGTTCTTTTCGTTATGTATTCATTGTGAAACTTACGCAAACAATAAACTTTTTGTTGATGCATATCAGAAGATATTAAATATAAGGGGAGACGAGAAGTTCATTTTACTTTTCTTAACTTATATTATTTAGATACGGTAACCTATCTATATATGTGTAAACATACAACAATATATAAGAATTAAACTCAAAGTCAACCACAACACTATAGTTCTTTTTTTTTTTAGTTTGCCAATTATGTTAGTAATTATTGAATTCAGTTTTGCTCCACTTCCTGAATAGTTTAGAAACGTTATGCTTTTTATATACTATTTACAAGCAACAATATGTATCGCTCTTGGCTGTACGTTAAATACTATCAAAAGATTAATTGACTAATCCTTTATTGACAAGATAATAAAACGTGATTGAAATCTATATATATTTACATATATTTTTAAAACAAATGAGATTTATAACGTAGTCTTTTTTATGCCACAGAATTAAAAAAAATTTAGGAACAGTCGAAAGCTATTTCACGATCTGAAAATCAGGATATGAAAAAAAAATGTTGTATATCTTTGACGCGGACTTATGTGATCAGTTTGACTACATTTTTAATTGAATTTAGAATAAACTTTAATTATTATATTGTTAAATTGTCAAACGCGCTATTATAAGTTTAGTATTACAAGGATAATACAATACATTTATTCACGCACATAAAAACCATTGTATTTTTTTTATAACACTATTTCGAAGCATCATACATTTCACTCTTTACAACACTAATAACCTGGAACTACGTTCATTTCCTTAAAAAAAACTGGCCTTAACAAATTGAGACATTAAGTAACAAGGAAAATTACCCGAGAAAAATACAACAACTATACTATACTTAACTACAATTAACAGTCATTAATAACTAGGTGGCATCGATACAGTTATTAACGTCTTTGTTAAATTTATCACTCGCTACGATGATATAAATAATTGATTTATTATTAAAAATACTATTAAATGTTATGTTTTTTAATCTGTGATCTCTTTTTTTACCGGAACAATAATATGCGACACAAGCGCGAGCTTATGTAAGAATTACAATTTATTGCTTCCTATGTTGCTTTTTTTACTTTAAATAAATGCTTTAAAAGATACTTAATAACGTTAGTTACCATGGAAGCAAATGAATAAACGAATAAGCGAGCGATAAGTTAACTACAGTATGACATTTTTAAGATACAGACGGTCATAGCACTATTTTCCCCTGTCTATGTCGCAAGATATTAATAAAAAGTCGAGGGCAATGATCGCAGAAAAGAAATCTCAATTAGTATTTATTTATATGTACATATTTATCTGTATTATATTTTATATGGACTTTTATTATTAAAAGTTTTTTTTTTAATTACATTCCAATTGATCGTTGTGCTATATCATTCTTATTATGAATTTAAATGGCAGTATTGTTACTTATTAATATCAAACCTATTGGAGCGTCACAAGGGCTTGAGAGAAAAGTCTAACTTGGTCTTTTGATAGGAAACATTTTTATCGACACACGGTTCAAGTTATATAGGTTTTTGAAATGTAACAAGGCGAGCGTTCAACTTGAACATAATTTTTTTTATAATAAAAAACCGTAGACTTTATAATATGATTATGATAAGAATTGGTTAAACAACCCTTTGCTAACGGTGTGTTTTATTAATAAGTTAAACATTTATGTGTTAACTTAATAACTTCTATTTATTTCTCTTCATTACTTTTTAAACGAAATTGTATATATGATTAAAATAGTCATTTAAAACAAAACAAAACAAAGAATATATAATAAAATCACTATGAAATGGGTTAAATGTTTTTTTTTTTTTAATAAATTTATAAACTTCGTAAATAATTTATGACTTTGACTACAGTTAATTAATAAATATTAAACACATATGTGGGTAGAGACAATCCGATAAAATGTTCCGTTAGGCCTATTGAACTTTGCACTGTTAACATCAAAACTCTAGCATGTCTATTACAGCATTTCTTGTTTATAATTTTTATTTGTTAAATTACAATTGCGATTAGAACCTAGTAGTCTATTTAGGTAATCGAAGTCAAATACATCAGGTACAAGCCTTCTATAGCATACATACTATATACCATGTAATTATCTACAGGTTAATATATTACAAGTAAAAATCATTATGATAAATAAATTCTCTTCGTTAATACAAAATGGTAGCGAATAAAAATTTTGATAAATGCCTCAGAAGTTATCAATATTATCTAAGATAAATAAATTGTTGATTATTTAATAAATAAACTATTTACTGACCCTCGGGGGTGGGTAAGAACTTGCCACCGAAATAAAATCTATAAATCAACCCTGTCTTATCCTCATTAAAGTTCGTTACGAACGGAACTCTACGTCATCGAGACGATTTCTGAATTCACTGAACTTGTACATACCTGATGCAGTAATGCCGACATAGCTTCAAGCACTCGCTCAACACACAACGACAATAATAGCTAGTGAACTTTACAATGCCTCAACATCACATACTTCACGGAACCCGTGGCTGGCTACTCGAGACAGGTCCATGCCGCGACCGCACTGTGACGTCCGTCGGGGCGACCGAGTCGTCACCGGTTATATTTACACTATCAGTCTGTGAACTCGCTAACTACTCTTCGTCCACGTTGATTTCCGAGTCGGCCGAGTCCTCGTCGTAGGTCGAGGAGGACGCAAACCCTCTGCCGAGCACGGCGGAGCGGTTCTTAGCGGCGGCCGCGCGGTCTCGCTGTCGCCTGTTCTTGAACCAGTTGCCCACCTGAGTCGGGGTCAACCCCGTAGCCGCTGCAAGTTCACGTTTTTTCGTTGGATTTGGATAGGGATCTTGCAAATACCACTCCCGCAGGAGCGACCTCGTCCGCTCCTTGAAACAGTGTGTCTTCTGCTCGCCGTCCCAAATAGTCCTTGGTAAGGGAAACTTCTTTCGCACCCGGTACTTGTCGACGGGCCCGAGCGGGCGCCCGCGGAGTCGCTCCGCTTCCTGATAGTGTGCTTCCAACCAAAGTGCCTGAAGCTTCGCGTGGCTCGAGCGCTGGAACCGGTGTCGCTCGAGAATAGAGTAGAGCTCGCGATGTCGTCCCGCATGGAAGGCGACAACTGCTCGCGCTCGCAGCACGGCCTCACAGCGCTCCAGTTCGGCAACGTTGGGATGTGCGACCGGGAGAGACCAGAGGAAACGCGCGAGCCGCTCCACGTCACCGCTCTCCTCTAGCGTCTCGCAGACGGTAGCCACCTGAGCGGCGCTGAAGGAGAGCGTGGGAAGCGGCAGCAGCGGTGTCGGAGCAGCCAGCTCGAGGGAGCCCAGCGTGAGCGGTGCAGGCGGGTCGGCGCAAGCAGCGGGCTCGGCGGCGCGATCGGCCGCAGCGGGCCCGCGATGCGCCTCCAGGATGCGCGCGTGCAGCGCCGCCGTCGTGGACTCGTCCCAGGAGCCGCGCATCGGTGCGAGTGTGCGCGCCGGAGTCGCGCGCCGTTTGAGCCGGCGACCGAGCGCGCGCCGGGAACGGCCGGGGGGGCGTGCTCGGGGCCGCGAGCGATTGGCTATCGGTTACGGTGCGCTCGACGCGGCGGCCAATCGCGCGCGCCTCCCGCCCGGGGGCCGGATAGCTTTCAACCGCGCCGCGGCGCGTATCCGGCGGGCGCGTTTAACGAGGGCGGCGGGGCGCGGCCCCCCCGCGCCGCCATGATCCGTCACGCACACCGCGCGCCCCTGCCGCTCGTCCCGCGCCGCAGTCCCCGCGCACGTCGCCCGACGCGCCCTGAGCCCGCGCCGCCACCGTCGCCACCGCCGCCGCCGCTACCGCCGCTTCGATAGATTACCTGCGAGCCTGCAATTAATAGCCTCCATATATTCATCCGGGTGGATTACGAGCTTTTATTTGCCCGATGTGCCGCTACCGATCGATAAATTATATCGGTTAATCCGCTTCGCATTCCCGCCTACTTAATTATCGTCCAGGTGATCGTTCAAAAACATTTCAAATTATTTTTCAATGACGATATAATTTACCGACATAATTACCGATAAAATTGTTGTGAAACGCGCATCCCCACGACTGCCCCGCGTAGCTTCACGATATTCAAAAGGGCTGAGGATAATTATTTGAAATATTAAGTGTAACTAAAATGTAGAGATATTAATATGATAATGCGGAAAATGTACACGCGTGCGTAAAGTTACTACCGGGTTATAAAAATACATTTCACCTACTAATACTATACGGTGACGAGTCGATATTAATATTATAACCATAACCGATATTATAAACTTTATTTCCTGCTTTTAAACTGAATCGCTAATATTTGAATTTTCGTGTAGAGTCAGTTCAATAAGCTCAAAGCAATATTCGCAAGTTTCAAGACAGCCCCGCCACGCTACAGCGCGAGATTTCACCGTGAAAGCCTTTCCACAGTATTAAGTTATTGAACGGCAAACCACACCCCGCTGTAACTCACCCCCACCCCCGGGGGGGTCGCTGGTACAGATTACGGGAACGATATAGATTTTCACTGCAAATATAGAATTTTTTGCCGTCGAATGGATTAGGTTTCGATTGATGTTCATATAATTGTCGAGTTCAGTTCTTTGAAATGTTTATGGTTCATTGAATTTGTTTTAGCTTACCTCGAATACGGACATTCTGTTTATTTGTAATATAAAAAACATATATGTAGAGTAGACTAATTAAGTTTTGTTCGCTTTATTGTTTTATCCAACTATACCAACATATAAACAAACTCAAATAGTATTTTTTCTGTACTTGAATATTTGAAATAAAGATATATATTAAAATTTGGAACATATAATTAGACTTCAATAACTCAACAGTTGGTATAAAGTCGACTAACAATTTGAAGGTCGCAGATTCGAAGTTTTCTTGAAGTTATTGTTATACGATAGTACAACATTTTACATTTACCTAGTTAGAAGGAAAAAGTAAAGAGAAATTTCGTTAAGTCTTATAAAACAAGTAGAAAGTTACGTATTTAATCTTGTACTCGAGAGATGGCGCTGTACCTACATAATTAAAATAGAACTTTTGGATATTTTTAAATCCTTTTTAAAACCTGGCGTTGTTATGTTTAGTAAATCAGTGAATAGAACATTTAGATTTTAATTGAACATAGCAAGTTCAAAACCTCTTGTGCCTTTCAAGTAGGTATTTAAATAAATAAAAATAATAGAAATAGTCATATTTTGCAAAAAAAAATATTATATTTCCGATATATTTTATCCGTTATTTTTATCTTTATATTTCTTATAATCTGAATCGGATCGGCGGGTAAAAAATACGTTATTCAAAAGTTATTCATTCCATAAGACTGCAATATCTACTTAAGTAATTCGATAAAATTTAATTCATGCATGTTTGTCCAGCTGTGGGATATATCCTAAGAGTTATGTATTTATCATATCCACTAAGAATCCCCACTTCTGTACGAAGCTACGGAGTGCTATTGTCTTAAATACATATCTATTTGGAGTGATTTCGTTATTCCATCAATTTGCAAATCTACTTAAGAGCTTCTCCGAAATTAATTCGACTTACAATGAACTTCTGTTTATTGAGGCTCGAATTATATGGTGATTTAACATATACTTATATTATGTACATAATATATCCCATAGTTTGTTGATAACGGCGATTACGATTTCGACGAAACTTTGTCATAATACTTTTATGAGTGATATTGTAAGTAACAAATAATTTTATATTAAGATACCGAACCGGCCAATGTCAAAAGCGCCAACTGTACGGTACATATTGCAAGTATGTACAACTATGCAGATGTACTCTCTATTTCCCGCTCTCATAATCTGATGATTGAATATAACACAATTTATAGATAGATATAAAAATGTTATTGTAAAGATTTTCACGAAAGATGTGTACGATTCTATTACTATACCCATGTACCTAATTTAAATGGAAAATCGTTTTATACCTATTTATTTAACGTCAGTACATTGTTACCAGGTCTTCCCGGCAGGATCGACGTCTTCGACATTTAATTTATTTATTTTTTATTGTTAATTATCACCCGTGCTTTGAAAGAACCTCCTAAATATTTGATTGGATATACTCGTAAATAGCAGAATCTATGCTTGCTTTGTTAGAACTTTGGTAATTCATTTCATTAACTACTGTCCACCCAGTGTTCTATATTCGACCACAATAGATAACTTTAATAAACAACTCTAAACGCGAACATGAATGTAAATAGCGGACAATTTTCAACCTTTTATTTTTACCAAACAAAATCATTGGTTTACCAAAAAGAAAAACAGAGATGAAAAAAAAAACAAGCTGTTTAGTCTTTGTCCGTTTATATACAACATATAAAATCAAATATATATAAAACTGTATCTTGTAGGTAAATGTAAAATCGAGACTATCAAACCGCTACTTTGCTTATTATAAAATGCGATAGGTGTACATTGACTCGAGTTGTCATAATGCGAGTGAGCAGCTGTCATGCGCACACGCAGACATATGTTAACGTGTTATGACGTAACGCGTAGATGTAACCACTTTGTGTAAATATGTAATGTTCTTTGATAAAATCTTAATAATGAAGTCCTTAATTGTGTTTTATATGTAAAAAGTTTCCTAATGGAGTATTAACTCCATATACAGGTATTATGTTTGCATTCTATCATTGAGACTAACAAACCGACGGACATAAAATATTATCTTTGTGTAGTTTTCGTTTATAATATTTTATATTAATAAAACATATTCTTATCTTGTAATGCTCGTCAACAAAACACAATAATTGCTTGTAGACTATTCGCAAGGGCCAATTAAGCCATTGGTGGTGGCTGTGCAAGCCTGTGTCGGTACTCGAGTACAACCGGCTCATCAATTTTCTACCTTGCAATGTTTAGTTGGCAATATTATTTTGGTTTAAAACTTGAGTGAGTCAGTGTACCTATTATCACATCTTATATATTAAGATTTGCAACGTATTAGCAATAAACCTAATGGTTTATACATATTCCAAGGCCAATACATATGTGAGTGGCGTATTTATATCATGTAACATTTGCCAAGATTCCACAGATTAAAAAATAGTATTCAAATAGCTAGACTCGAGTCTGCGTTTCACCAAATAAGTTGCCTTGTCAATAAAGATATGCGTCATATTAATTGCGACATAAGACAAACGAATCTAAAAAAAATATCATACAATTATTGTTGTCTTAATTATTTTTTTGTAAGTACTTAAATATGTTTTGTTTTATAATATAGGTAGGTGGACGAGCATATAGACCACCTGATGGTAAGTGGTCACCAATGCCTATAGACATTGACATTGTAGGAAATGTTAACCATCGCTTACATCGCCAATACGCCACCAACCTTGGGAACTAAGATGTTATGTCCCTTGTGCCTGTAACTCACCTCACTCACCCTTCAAACCGGAACACAACGATACCAAGTACTACTGTTTTGCTGTAGAATATCTGATGAGTGGGTGGTACCTACCCAGACGAGCTTGCACCTTTGCCATTTGTTAATGTGACCTTTACCAATTCACTAATTCATCTATCCACTCATCCACCCCTCTACGGATACCACCGCCTATACAAAATACCACCTGTATAAAAATAAAACCACCAAAAATCCACCAAATGATCGAAAACCGAAAGTTTTATTATCTCTTCATTAGAATGTTATTATTATTAATTTAACTCAATACTTGAGATCTTACGTTAAGTATCTTTAAACGAAACGTTGTGTTGAACATTTCTAAGTATCGATTTGTCACAACAACGTTGGCATCAAGTTAACTATACGCATTATATTAAATCTGATTATACCAAGCCTGACTTATATTTAGATAAACTAAATGCCTAAATGCCTCGGAAAGCACGTAAAGCCGTTGGTCCTGCGCCTGAACTCTTTCCGGTCGTGTCGGATTGCCATAACATCGGATTATTTGAGTTAGGGAATAAAGAGTGCACCTGTGTTAGCGCACACACTTGTGCACTATAATATCTCCTGCATAGTCGGCTAATTTCTCTTGAGATTGGTCGCCGTGGCCGAAATCGGTCTGGAGGACATTATTATTATTGTAATAAGAATCCTTAAATCTTTAATCTTTTATCATTTGATTAATAATAATCTGCCTAAAAAAATATAATTATTGCTTGACAATTCATTAATTTTATTTAATTATAATACTATTAAAAATGTTTCGTAGATATAAGTGACATAATCTGAAAATACGGTAAAAATAAGTCACAATTAAAAAAGTTTTAAACTCAGCTAATATTTACAAATGTAGACAATAAGCACAGATACTTAAAACGTTGAAATCAATAAATTAAAAAATATATATTTATTATTATATCCTACAACATTTGGTCACGCAACAGCTAACTCGAATAATTTATTTAGTTTTTTTCTATGAATGTATTAATATAAATATATTTATTAATAAGTTACGTTTATTTACATGAAAAAAATATTAATGATAATAAAATAATTTATTTACAAAAAAAATACATGTACTAGAAGTCATTTAAAAGTCGAGCTAAGCACAGATTGTGAATATTATTTTATATATAATATATAAAAACTTTTCTAAAAACACCGAAACGACCATACTCGTAATCTACTTCGTTACTTCATAAGTGGCTACTGTGAAGAGTCTCCTGGTGTTATGAACGGATCGTATCAGGCCTTCTGTTCAGCTCCCCGAAGGGTGGGGGGGTCGATCGATAAAGGGTGGAAGGGTGTATCTTTGTTTGGATATAAAATCTTAGGGGTGTGGTCTATACCCGGGATTCAATGATTTATGATGTTGAAATATACGTTTCTTTTGTTGAGATGGCAACTGTATAAATTACACAATGCGGATAATAAATAACCATCGTCTTTACCATAAGTATTATTACAATCTTGTTACTAAAGTGGTTGGTATCGTTAAAACTTAATATAAGTTTACACTTCCGAGTCCTAAGTTATGGTCAATTAAATTCGACCGCTGAAAAAAAAATCTCGAAAACAATCTTAGCGTGTCGTGTCTTACTACTTACAACTTACACTATCAGTGTGCTTGAATAAAGTGGATTACGTGCCGAAAGTGCATTTCGGCTTCGTTATTATTTGATTAATCAACGATTGCTGGTGTTCTTTGGGTTTTTGGTTTCTGATGAAAACAATCAACATATAATATTCAAATAATGTCATCTTATATTTGTTGTTATTTTTCTTCTTTCTAGAAAATTAAAAATACGGTAAATATCAGGTTCCCCATGGTAGGGCTTTGTGCAAACCCGTCTGGTACCATCTATCCACCACCACACCACTACCTGGGTGGCTACCATTTAGCACTGGAGCAGCGTGGAGCAACATATTATATAAAGGAGAGGAGGCCCTGGCTCGCAAATCCTTGCATTCAAATTAAAACGCGCGCTTATAATTCTATACACCACGCGCTTTCTAATACCCTAATGAGCTCAATATTTGTAATAAAATTATCTGATCCAAATATTAAAAGTAAAATGATTTATTAGAACTTTATCTCCACACGAAGTGCAATTACTCACAGATAATTATATCCAGACCAGACAGAGGCCTGACATCAAAAGAATTGCCGGAACAATGTTCATGATAGATTTCTTTTTGTATCACCGTAAAAGGCAATAGATGATACATTTGCAGGAATACAATTGCTATAAATTATTCATTAAACTAAATATAGAAATACATTTAAAATTTAAACTGAATTACTTGTTTTTATATATTATATATACATATATAAAAGTCAAGTTGTTTCACGTCTTGTTTGAACGCAGTCATACATACAAAATTTAACCGTTTATTTTGAATTTAATTGTAATAAAGTTACGTGTCATTGATATATTTTTTACATATCTTACAAATATGTGGCTTATAAATAAAAACTAAATACTACAAACAATCTAAGCTAACCAATATATTCCATATATAATCAAATATATATGGAAAACCAAGTGCATTCTCTATTCCCTCAATCTTATAAAAAGATGGGACAGTAATTCCATGACCGCATATAAAACAGAAGCAAAGCCAATGGCTTTTCAAGCTTCGACGCACGGAAGAGAACTGCCAACTACTTTGGTTTGGGGTACTACAGCGAATTGATTGACATAAAAACATAGGATTAAAACCACCGAGGCAGTTATCACCCTTTTCACAGTTTCGTACTTGATGAAAATCGCGTGACTTCTAAGATTTCATCGATATTGTTAGGCGTAATATTATCGTCATGCCAATGGACAAACGACGACAAAAGAGTAATCCTGTACAGATACGTGGTCGCTCACTATGGCCCAAGAAGGCTCAAGGTCACCCAAAGAGCAATGGAAAAAAGAGGGCTATGCTCGGAGTTTCTCTGCGAGATCGAATCAATGATGAAATCCGCAAGCGAACCAATGTAACCGTCATAGCCCGAAGGATTGCTAAGTTGAAGTGGGCGTTCGGACAGAAGGGTTGTCGAGTGGCGACCACGAAACGGAAGATGCAACGTGAGCAGACCGCTTACAAGGTGGACCGACGACATCAAATCCATAGGGGAGACCTTTGTCCAGCAGTAGACGTTTTCCGGCTGAGATGATGATGATAATGATACGAACCTGCAGGAAATTCATCGAATTATTAATGCACGCTTTTTTATCATCTATATACATTTTTTAACGAGTAATATTGATTACGACGTATTCATTAAAGGTTTTTTTACATAAGATTTAAATTTGTATAATATTTAATGTTTTAGTATTTGAGAAAATTTATAATAGAAGCGAAATCCATGAACAAGGAAGGACTGCGGAGACGAACACTTGGGATTACAAGTTTTTCTTTACTTCTCATGTTTATAAAATATTTGTCAATATTTCTATTTAAATAATCAATATTATTAATGACATACAGTAACAGTAACAGCCTGTGAATGTCCCACTGCTGGGCTAAGGCCTCCTCTCCCTTTTGAGGAGAAGGTTTGGAGCTTATTCCACCACGCTGCTCCAATGCGGGTTGATGGGATACAAATGTGGCAGAATTTATTAATGACATATGTATATAATATTGTTCTTAATTTACTGCCATGCCAACTTCATTAAAATGTCCTAGGCAAACATTTCCAGAAGCAGAATCCTAATTCGTAGTCAGTTTACATTTATTTTAATCATGTAAAATGAATTAAAATCCTACTTAAAAGTTTATAATGACTTGTAAAGTATATTTAGATTTTGCCGCTTAAGGAAATTTGTTTTCTTTTGAATGATTTTCTATTACTACGTACATATTCTAATTTTATAATATATGTTATTTTAGTAATTACGTATATAAAATATAATAGCAAAATAATAGCAAATATAATGAATGTTTTTTTTTTATAGAATAGGAAGGCGGACGAGCATATGGGCCACTTGATGGTAAGTGGTCACCAAACGCCCTTAGACATTGGCATTGTAAGAAATGTTAACCATCGCTTACATCACCAATGCGCCACCAACCTAGGGAACTAAGATGTTATGTCCCTTGTGCCTGTAATTACACTGGCTCACTCACCCTTCAAACCGGAACATATAGAACCACCAGTAAATATAGAATATAGTCCTTAGAATATAGCTCCTTTTTCATTAGTGGTAAGATAACTCTGATCACAACTGTAACTATTGTTCTGTACTGTTCAATCAATATCAAATTATTCTATTCACAAGCACTAATACATTTATTAGCTGTGGAATAGTAAAGTACCAGCTTTTTTTTATATATTACAGGTAAGTGGTCACCAACGCCCTTAGACGTTCACACTTTAAGAAATGTTAACGATCGCTTACATCGCCAATGCGCCACCAACCTTGGGAACTAAGATGTTATGTCAAACTGGAACAAAACAATACCAAGTACTGCTGTTTTGCGGTAGAATATCTGATGAGTGGGTGGTACCTACCCAGACGAGCTTGCACATAGCCCTACCATAAACATAACTTGTAGTGACCTACAACCTATTGTCGTACCTTGTTGTATTGAACGTGACAGTCCATCAGCTCTTTGCCATCGTCCCTACTAATACCGAAGTACGAGTAGAAACGCCAATGGTGGAAAAAGCCCTTTTTATTGAATTACGGTAAGCGTGACGGCTATCTGAACTATTAGAACAAAAAAGACCGTGTAAGCCGAAAGAGTCCACCTCCTTTCCACACACGGGCATTTGTGCTCAAAGCACAGCGGTGTTCTCAGTCGGAGACCAATTGTTATGCGAATGTATTAACTATGTAATTTCTTTTACGGCATGTTGTTGAATAGTTTGACTTCAGTGATGATTTATATTTCTAAGTTATATCATGTAATGGGAGCTTAGGTCCCACGGTTGGCGCGCACTTACAATGTAATAATTGTTTATACCCTTACAATGTTACCATAAACATAAAATATGAATTATTCTGTAAAACATCAAAACAATATTTCAAATTAATATTAAATTGACGCTGCCCATTACAGTTGTATCATACATACGTCTAAATAATGTATTAATATTTTTATATAAATATTTAATACCTGCTTATCATATTAATATTCAACTAGTGAGTCCATCGATATGGAACTTTCGTATAGAATAGTTTATAATTAAAGACCGACATACAAGTGTTTTTGTATGCAACATTTTTTTAATGCAGCTTGTTATGTCAACGTTATCTGACAAAAATTTATCTGCTCAGCCGTTCTTCAAGAGAACTCTACCAAACACAACACTGTAATTAAAACACACTATGACACTGTAATTTACTATACATAAAAACTCTGTTGAAAGTTTTTTTTTATAGTATAGGTAGGCAGACGAGCATATGAGCCACCTGATGGTAAGTGGTCACCAACGCCAATAGACATTGACATTTTAAGAAATGTTAAACATCATTTACAACACCAATGCGCCACCAACCTTGGAAACTAAGATGTTATGTCCCGTGTGCCTGTAATTACACTGGCTCACACACCCTTCAAACTGGAACACAGCAATACCAAGTACTGCTGTTTCGCGGTAGAATATCTGATGAGTGTGTGGTACCTACCTAGACGAGCTTGCACAAAGCCCTACCACCAATAAGTAAGTACTACTCGTATAAAAGATTCCGAAAAATTCGGAGTTCTCTTGGCGAAATGAATCAGCTCTTCTATCAGAATGATGAACATTTGAATTTTAACCGAGTTCTGTTTTAAGACCGTGCAAGAATCTATAACATAAAATACGGTTGAAATTAAAGCAGCACGGTAGAATAAGCTCTAAGCCTTCCCCCCTAAAAGGATTGGCGGCTGTGCTCAGTAGTATGGCATTACAGGGACGTTACTTTTTATTGATATCAACTATGACAATGACACAAGGTACAGATAAAATTTTTAATATTTTATTCATGAATATACATATAATTCCAATTTAACATTATGTAAATTATATGTTTTTTAATAGCCTTATATTTTTTTTTTTTTTTTTTTTTTTTTTTCGCCGGGAGGGCAAATGACTCTACTCCACCTGATGGTAAGTGGTAGTAGAGTCCAAACGCGACGACGGCCAGTACAGACGGGAAAAACGTTCTGCACTAGCCGCCTTCGCCTTGCCGGCCCGCAAGATGCCTCTTCACGCCTCGTTTGAAGGAACCCGGGTTGTAAGAGGAGGGGAATACGTGAGCTGGTAAGGAATTCCATTTTTTGGAAGTGCGACAAAGAAAGGAGTTGCCAAATTTCTTTGTTCGCGATGGAATTGATGTCACAGTTAGGCGGTGACATCGAGAACCAGCCCGCGTGGACTTAAGAAGGAAGGGGGAAGCAGGAATTAGAGAGAATAATTCCTCAGAGCACTCGCCGTGATACAGTCGATAGAAAGCGCTCAGTGCTGCTATCTCACGACGCCATTGTAAAGGTTCAAGGGTGTTTGTGACCTTTACGTCGCCAATAATGCGTACGGCACGTCGCTGCAACCGGTCCAAGGCCTCAAGTAGGTACTTAGCGGAGCCATCCCAAAGGTGCGAGCAATATTCCACGCAAGACCGTACCTGTGTTTTGTACAGCAGGCACAGTTGTTGTGGCGTGAAAAAGCGCCGCACCTTGTTCAGAACTCCGAGTTTCCGTGAAGCAAATATATTACTAAGTAGCAATATGTCTACTTAAGTACAGCACAAGGACACGTTACTTAATGTGCTCAGTTAACATTTCAACAAATAATAATTAGTTCACGTTTAATTCATAACAAAAATATGACGAAAGATATTAATAGATATAGAATTCCTTAATAGTCCAAACAAACAACAGCTTGTATGAATAATAATATTTTTCTTTCTAAGTTAATCAATATTAATAAAATAAATACCGAAAGCCTTATTAACCATATAGGGGAATTCCATTATGTCGTACATTTTAAATTACTCCTAAAACAGGTGAAGCGTTTGATAGTGCGGCATTTTTTTTAAAACTGTAAGTATCTGAAAGCTAATTATAATATAATTAAAAATAAATTAATATTTTAACAAACAAACAACAATTCCCCTTGTTTATTGCAAATTAGAACTACAATATTAAAACGCTGCCGAATAGCTTTTTTCTTTTTTTGAAGTCGGTTAAGAATTACCTTTGATACATTCAACCCTTAACAAATAATAAAGTTATAAATTTGTCACAGACAGTAACAGCCTGTTAATGTCCCACTGCTGGGCTAAGGCCTCCTCTCCCTTTTTGAGGAGAAGGTTTGGAGCTTATTCCACCACGCTGCTCCAGTGCGGGTTGGTGAAATACACATGTGGCAGAATTTCGATGAAATTAGACACATGCAGGTTTCCTTACGATGTTTTCCTTCACCGAAAAGCACGAGATGAATTATAAACAGAAATTAAGCACATATAAATTCAGAGGTAGTTGCCCGGGTTTGAACCCACGTTCATCGGTTAAGATTCACGTGTTCTTACCACTGGGCCATCTCGACTTAACTTACCATCAAGTGTTATATTTAGTTTGCTAACATATTTGAGAAATTAAAAATCTGCAACTAGTATCAATAAACGAAGCTATCCAGGATTATAAGGCTTATAAAATAATTTTTAAGTCAGCTTTATATAAAATAATTACATGTCGACTTAAGTTAAACTTGATACTATTTTCTCCAACATTTCCATAAATATGTTATATAATTACAATTGATTTTTAAATACTTAAGGAGACATAATTTTGCTTTAAAAATAAGGAAACACCGTGCAGGTTTTATTAAATCACTCAAAAACAGGAGATTTATTTGATAAGAAAACTTCCATGAGTGAAACTCATTTGAGTATGAGAGATGATGAGATTAGAGTAGAATTTCAAAGTCGAATTGCAATGAAACGCTTCTTTAAGTAACGTGGGTCTGTGACACTCTTTTAGAGACGACATTCTCAGCTCTCCAACGACGACAACAACGCGCTTCCTGAGACGTCGAACAAAAGACCATTCTGATATTTCGTTATTCCGAAGAATGAAGAGTTTGGATCTAACGTATGAAATAAAAGGCAGACGGCTACCGAATACAATATGCCGTTTATATTTGTAAATTTAAAAGACACTTTGACGCACAATTGCAACATAGTAACACTTGCCATTCGCACAGACTGCTACATGCTAAAGAAAAATCAACTTTAGTTAGAGGGTACAACCAGTCGACTGTCGGTGTGGGCCTTTACGACCCGCGTGCATAAATTTGTTTTGAAACAATGAGCCATACGTCAAGCGTTGCTTTTTACTGCCGCCAGATATCGCTAGCCGTTTGACACACGTTTAGCAAAAATGATTTGTAAAATATTATAGTTTTTCTCAGTTTGGTTTTGTGTTACGTTGTTACGATGTCGGCTTTGAAGCTAAATTCTGTATTATACTGATATATTTTAATGTTTCGGTATTTGGTATGGATTCTTTCCTTTTAAAAATAGTAATAATTAAATAAATGCATGTAATTGGTTCAGAATGCAGGAACGTTAAGTCCACCTTTTATGCAATTATTTTTGTCGTGCAATAAGTAAATTAAACCGTTGTTTTTAACGCTGGTAATTCAAATGTTTTTATCTTTATTTTATTCGGATGAAATTATTTTAAAAACGAAAATAATCGACTATTGCTATATATTTTTAAAATTGCTTTGTAAATATTATCATTCCGAGAGGCAAATGACCATCATGACCATGCTCAATTGACCTTCAAAGTCAATTTTAGATCATTTCAGCTACCCTAATATTTGGATATAGATGTAACCCTATCTGCACCACAATCAAAAGACTATCAACCGCCCGACTGCATAACAAGAATACCAAAAATGAAACCGAAATGATGACAGAGAATGTAACCCTTCAACACGGTTAGTTAGCTGCGACCGACGGTCGATCCGACCGAACCAGTGCAGGGTGAGGTCTGACAGAAACCATTAACATATATCACTCTTATATTATGACTTGAGTAATATTGTAATTTAGAGTTAACATAAAAATGTTCCTCGTTGTGACGTCAGACAAATGTTAAATATAATTATGTTCAATAGCAGCTAATCCAGCTTATAATATGAGTCAAAATACCTTATTGTAAGAATCGATTGCATAATATTATGATACATCTTACTATGCTACCTTTTACTAACTTGTTTGTGATCAATTTAAAAAGTGAACTGAGTTCAAGCTACACAATGTACTAATATAAGACTTAAAACATGAAACTGAGAGCTTTATGTCAATTTAATTATATATATATATATATATATATATATATTAATTAATATATATATATATATATATATTAATTAATATTTAATTATTTTTTTAATTATATATTATTCATTCAATCACTATTTTTGTGTACATCAAGGAGCGGCTATGTCCACAGCTCATTCCTCAATTAATGTTTTATTAAAATGCTAGATTAATACAGTTGTAAAACTTAACTGTTTGTTTGAATTCCTTGATCAGTTCTCAACCAAGCAATCTGAACATAATTATGAATTAGGCTTAGCCCACGCAACGAATAAAAGCAAGCGTTATGAAACCACCGAAAGATATAACATATAGCTATCTAAACAAGTGCACGCACTAGCGTTTTCTTTCAGATTTTTTTTCATTTTAAGACTCAATTTTTACAGTTTGATAGCGATTTAAAAATGTACGATTTTTTTATATAGCTTAAATATTAGTACGGGGTTGCACACACAGTGGTTAACCGCGTTTAGTTTTGGTATTAATTATCGAGCGAGTGAGCGCGCAACACATGTTGTTCGCCACATAGCCAACGCCATAATGAAATAAAAATTAAGCAAAAAGACCAGCCGTACGTGATTGTAAATAAAAATTGCTAGACTGACTCGAACAGAGCACATAACGTTTCGAATAGTTGTTTAATTATTTCACTAATAAAGCAATAGACAAGACAAACATCAATTTATGTGAATTGGACTGACGTCAGTACAGACACGTCAATTGGCAAGATTGTTAGCGGATATCATCGTGACTTAAGTTAAATTGTAATTATAAAACCAAAATCCGCTGTGTGTTAATCAAGTTTCTTATGTACTTGGAAAGATGAAACACAGGCATGGGCAGACCACCTTCGTTTTAGTCCGAAATAATAGCACTCATATCGCATCAGCATCGCTTTCCATCAAACAATAACTTTAGATGTAATCGAACGTGAAATAACGCTAAATGCATTTCAATAGTCCATCGGACATCAAAGTTGTATGGACTACAGTTTCCTCAATATTTACATGTAGATATTTGATACGTGGTGAAAATGATTTTGTTTTGATATCTAAAAAATGTTAGTAATACTTACCTTAGGAATAAATATTTCAGGAGTACGATCAATTGACATACTTTTCGAAGTATACGATTGCTAACACTAACTTCCAAAGTACAGACTATTACTGATAGCTCCTTGTGAAACAATAATTTGCTAGCTGCCCGACCCTAATCCAGGTCTGGAAATCTGCAGCTTTATATAGTAACTCTTTGTAAATTGGTGGTAGGGCTCTGTACAAGCCCGTCTGGGGATGTACTCATCAGATAATCTACCGCTAAACAATAATACTTAGTACATTTTGCGGTCCGGTTTGACGAGTGAGTGAGCCAGTGTAACTACAGGCACACAACATATTCGTTCCTAAGCTTGGTGGCGCATTGGCGATCTAAGGAATGGTTAATATTTCTAACATCACCTCTGTCTATGTGCGGTTGTGACCACTTAAAATCAAGTGGCCCATTTGCACGTCCACCAACCTATAACATAAAAAAGCAGTTATTCATGGAATATATTATATAGCAGGGACCCATTACGCTTGGTAATACATACACACATAATGGTGTGTACCCAATATGTCTTTAACATGTTACAAAAACACAATACCTTCAGTCAGAGATAAAGAAATTCTTTCAAACAGAAAGTGGCTAGAGATCATAAAATTCAACAAGTACATATCGTTCATAAAACTTCATATTGCATAGAGCCGCTCACGTCATGGTGCTGGAACGAAGTACCACTCCATTGTGATGGAACACCCACAAAGGCCACTCTGCGATGGTAGGCCTTCCGCTGTTACGCGATGTTTTGTTATCACCTTCCTTTATTAAGGTTTATGGGGTAAGTGATGGCGGATTTAACCAATTTAATAATTTCCTCACTTCATTACGTTAAAATATAGTGAAAAAAAGTCTTGTGTCGTTGGACCCAGAACATTAGTCGTGCGTACAAATGAGCCTAATATTTATAACTTATCTCGTAATTAATAGATGGTTTTCTTTCATGTTCCTCTCCTCTTAAGAAGGTTTGGACTTATTCAATACTCTGGTTATGTACCTGCACACTGAAAGTTGGTTTGTTGTTACATCTAACAGAACTTCATCCATCTGATATGGATGTACGTTACTCGATAAAAATCAACAGTTTATGAATTAAACCAAATCCTAACACCATACAATTCGTAGTGCCCTTTGTTCCGCGGCAGTTTAGCGAAAGCTATTTCGTGTTTAATACCGGCCCCGCGCCCGCGCTCCCCAACTGTGGATGATTTGAACGATCACTATTGAAAACCACGAACAAGATTTGTTCTAGAATGTTTACTACTATTTAACACTAGAAATGTTTTCATTAATTTTTATATAATAAAATGACTATATGACTATTTATTATACAATATAAGGACTTTTATTTAGTTTAGTTAATACTCAGAGCAATCTTGAGATTCTTTCACCGTTTCTTCTCAAGTCTGAGGTATGTCTTTCGGAACTGAGGATAGATTTTTTAAAATTCAATAAGCTAGCTTAATGTTTCTATACTAAATAAAGATTTTGATTTTTTAATTTTAAATAAAATTTAGTATACTAGATTGTATTGTCTCCAACACTAAGATTGTGTCTAAAATATCAGCTCAATCATTAAGGAGTTCATTAGTTCTAATTCGCTTACAAGATGGCCCACACATAGTTATAATTAAATAAAAGCTTACTTAAATACATAATAGATCAATAACCCTTATGCAATGAAGTAGCATTAAACAAGTTTTCATTTTATTTAAAATAGTAAGGTAAACTGGCCACTGTGTGCGATTAAGTATAGTTAGAAATATTAATCATTCCTTAAACTACAATTAAAAAAACGTTACGTCACTTATACTGCTTTATATGCTACTAATAGTACTTCTTTAGACAAAAGCCATAAATCAATAAAGTGCATGGCTTCATTGGGATACCTACGCGCTTAACTTTACTGCATCTGTTTTTATTTCTTTTCACCATCTTTTTTTGCCACGCAGACTTATTCACCCTTCATAATGTAAACGATGAAATAAGTCATAGCTATTTCTCATTTTTATAAGAAAAAACAAACATAACAAGAAATAGACACTAACAGAATATTATATTAACGGCTTTTAAAAAATTCAGATTAAATTAAAAAGTAATGAATTTTTTTTTTATGTGAAGTATTTAAAAAAAATTGCGTTTTTATAATAAAAATGCTTAAAATACTACTACAGCTACTTAAAAAAACTCATAAAGGTAATATTACCTAACCTCGTTTATAAAAGTGCGTGACCGCAGCACACAAAGGGTGCTTGCGCGGGCGCAGCTATCAGAGCACGTCGTCGTATATCAACCGGCGATTAGTTTATGTGACACTGTTTCACTGGCCGGCTTTTACGCATTGCGAACATACAGACACGGCCAAATAACTTAATAACTTTCTTCTGAACTGTTTAAAACGACTTTATTTGAAGTCAAGTCTAAAAAATGTTTGAGCTATGTTTTAAAAAAACAATGTATCTTTAATTATTATGTATGTTAGTATTATTAGAATCAATTAAGACTTAAGTCCACTTAATATTATAAAAATTGTAAATCCAAACACATCCTAAACTAAACCCAACTTCAAACTAATTTAGAAAATTATATTGAATTAAACTTTAGTTAAAAGTTAAAATTATTTGTCAAAATTGTGATCATAATAAGCAAGGGCTTTTTAGCAAACATTTTACCCTTTTTCCTTGCATATTTTTCAACTTTTTAGATATTTTATTTTTAAATGTTATTACATAAAATACCCGTCAAGTTATAAACGCAATCAAGACTTCGGGAGTATGGTAAGTCTGTGCACAAGCAAAGCAAAGAATTATTAGGTAGAGTTAAATGTAATTAATTACTTACTAGACTATTCTTTAAACTATAATTAAAAAACGTGTTGCCGTTTATGTAAAACTTGGCGGGATAGATTGTTTGGCGTGAACTGATTAATATGTTATTAGGTAGAGTTAAATATAAATAATTAGTTACTAGTATATTCCTTAATTTATTATATTAATTTGTGATTATAATTCATCTCGTGCTTTACGGTGAAGGAAAACATCGTGAGGAAACCTGCATGTGTCTAATTTCACTGAAGTTCTGCCACATGTGAATTCTACCAACCCGCATTGGAGCAGCGTGGTGGAATAAGCTCCAAACCTTCTCCTCAAAAAGAGGAGAGGAGGCCTTTAGCCCAGCAGTAGGACATTCATAGGCTGTTACGGTTTACGGTAGTATATTTCTTAAGCTGTGCTTAAAAACTTGCTGTCCCTTTTATCTGTAATTATACTGGCTCGCCCTTCAAAACCAGCACTATGATAACTGATAATTGGTTAATATCTACCCAGGGCTTGTAACAGTATACCCTACGTAACTATTAAGTGCCGACCGAGATGATCCAGCATGTCAAACACGTTTCATTTTAGAAAAAGAGTTTCCGACTGGTTCATCCCCGGTGGTAGATTAACATTAATTTATATGACGATTCAAAAGTAGTTTTAAAATATAATATTTTGATTATAATTAATTAAATTTTTGCCAATTGATTGTCAATTTAATTTTTAAAATTGAATTATCTAAATATATTGTGATCTATGCGTCCTTTTCTAACAGTCACATAAAACTTGTTTATCTCTCCTTACACATGAATCATGAAGTAACATCGTGGTTTCAGCTGTACGGCGGGTGTCGGCGAAGCGACTAGACTTTATGATATGGCCCTTATTGTGACTGCGTTAATAGCCTTGTCAATCTGTTACATTGACAGACGAAACCGCCCATCGGTAAAACTAGAAAATCACGCCTAAATAATAGAAAATCTTTAACGCAGGCCACAGCCATCTGCGTTAGGCTGACACACGCTTGTAAATAATTTTATTAAAAGCACATATATTTTGGGCTAATTGGTAAACGAGTAGTTTTTTGTCACCACCAAACAGGACCCCACTTCCTTAGCAGTTGAGCTTAGCCCGTCTAGATACTACTCTTTCTCAAAATCTTATGCTCAAAAGGACATTTAATAAATTTAACATTTAAGAACTAATTATATTTCAAGAGCTTATAGATGAAAACTTACCTTGAGAACGTTCTCCTCGACACTATATATTAGTGTTTTAATTAGACAAAAAAAACTCGCTACATCTCTTGCGCTGTGAAGCAGCAATGTTTATCTTTTACTAGTAGTAGGGCTGTGTGCAAGCTCGCCTGGTTAGGTACCACCCACTCATTGGATATTCTATCGCAAAATAACAGTACTTGGTATTGTTGTGTTTCAGTTTGAAGGGTGAGTGAGCCAATGTGCCTAATTACCTCATAAATTATTGAAAAGTCGTGTAATGTTTGTTCTCGCGCTTAATGCAAATTCAAAATGACTTGTTTAACCACTTGTATAATCCGTTAGAGTCCCACCGCTCAGCAAAAGCAAGACTACTCAACACACTAACGTCTCCTTAAAAAAATTATCTAATAATAATAATAATATCCTGGGACTTTTTTCACACACGGCCCTGAGTCTGATCCCAAATTAAGCTTGTACAAAGCTTGTGCTATGAAAACCAGACAACTGATATACTACATATACTACTTTTCTTTTGTAAATACATACTTATATAGATAATTACACCCAGACTCAGAACAAACAGACATGTTCATGCACACAAATGTCTGTCCTGGGTGGGAATCGAACCCACAACCTTCGGCGTGAAAGGCAAGTATCTACCAACCACGCCAACCGGCTCGTCAAATGTAAATTAAGCGCTTATAAACATGACCTATATACTAACTAATAGCTCGTCTGGGTAGGTACCACCCACTCATCAGATATTCTACCGCAAAACAGCAGTACTTGTTATTGTTGTGTTCCGGTTTGAAGGATGAGCGAGCCAGTGTAATTACAGGCACAAGGGACATACAATCTTAGTTCCCAAGGTTGGTGGCGCATTGGCTATGTAAGCGATGGTTGACATTTCTTACAATGCCAATGTCTAAGGGCGTTTGGTGACCACTTACCATCAGGTGGCCCATATGCTCGTCCGCCTTCCTATTCTATAAAAAAAAAAAAAAAACGCTTGGATATAATATCAACTAACAACATAATTATTTCACATATATAATTCGTTGACATTTTTAAAGTTTAATTATTTACCACGGTGCAGAGGCAATAGTGCCAGCGTCTTGCGTACAATGGCACAGAACAATCTTTTAGACGGTGTGTTTTTGCTATAAATTTGTAATGTGTATTTTGTTTTTTTTTTATATATATATAAATTAAAATAACTGTACATAGATTTGTTAGATTAAATAAATTATTTATTAAATAAAAAAAATCTAAGCTCCAAATTCTCGCTGGCACAAGATCAGGGGCGTAATTATTTACATCTATCCGCATTAGCTGAGTGCATTAACAGTAAATACAATACCGAGATATTTGACGCCCGGAGTTAATCTCGGGAATGTTTTTCCATAACACGAAACGACACGATTGTTATTTACAAAAATGTCATCTGAAAATGAAGTGAAAAACGACAATAGGCTAAGGAATCAGGATTGAACCTGCGACTTACATCGCTAGGCGCCCCTGAATCATTGCGTTATTGACGCTTTTATATAACAAATCTTATGGGAAAAAGCTGCTAGACATTGTCGTAGAAAGAAATTTGGTGCCTCAAGAATTTGAGCCAAGCTATGGTTAATGTTATTATAAATATATTAACGGCAATTGAAAACGAATACAATGGATGTATTATAACAAAAAATGTTGCGCATTTTTTGTCAACTTTATAGTTTTTAATAATTACTGCCCAATATTAATAAATAGAAAGCAAAAAAATAAATTTTGCGTATCGTATCGTTCATGATAATGGAGTCCCGTCCATCTACCCTGTGACGGTAACATTTGCTTGCGGTATTAGCATTCAATAAGCTGTAATCCCAGAGTATTGCCAACTTTAACCCCACATGATAATTAAACAAAAACATTCCATGCAGTAATTTACCATACATTCTTTTTTTAACATATAATATGAATTCTATTTTTAATATAAAAATATTCAATTAAAAATATATGTAAAGAAATAATTAATTATTTTAATTTTAATTATATTATAATTGGATTGATAAGTTTTGATTGATACTGGCATTTATGTTTTGGTTAATAGTTTATATATGATAATAAAAAAAATAGAAATGACATTTAAAAAAAGATTTAATGTTTTAAAAAAATAATTATTGAGTAATAAAAGTAATACAGAATTGTGAGGAAAAACGGAATTAATTTTAAATGTCGTTTCTTTGGATACAAAGCAACCTCAAGTTTATTTATTTCTAACCCTTTATAATAAAATAATATTAAAAAAAAATTAGCTAATATATATACATATACGTATATGCACATACACGTATATGTATATGCACATATGACTGCCTCGTTGGTCTAGTTGGCTATATAAGGCCGCAGACCCGGAGGTCCTGGGTTCAATTTTCAGATCGAGCCAATAAAAAGTTATTGGGTTTTTCTGTCAGAAAATTCTCAGTAGCAGCTCGGAGTCTGGAATTTGGAAGTGTGTACACTCCCGTGCCTCGGAAAGCACGTAAAGCCGTTGGTCCTGCGCCTGAACTCTTTCCGGTCCTGTCAGATTGCCGTCCCATCGGATTATGAGAGTTAGGGAATAGAGAGTGCGCCTGTGTTTGCGCACACACTTGTGCACTATAATATCTCCTGCGTAGTTGGCTAATCGAACCGAAATCGGTCTGGAGGACATTATTATTATATGCATATGTATTCTCGATATAATATACTTAATTCAAGTAGGCTCTAACTAACTTTGGAATCATCATTTTACAAAATTAAATTAAATTTTACGTTACTAATTTTAAATTCTAGCTAAAAAACCGTTATGAAACACTAATTATTTATACACTAGCCGTACCGATTTCGTAAGAGAAAATATAGAATAGATAAAAAGACAAAGATAAAACAATTCAGTTTACTTCTCTAATTTACAGTCTTTTTGTGTCAGTGTTCATCAATAAAAAACAATTGATAATATTGGTAGAAAGAAAAAAATGTTCGAGACATACTCTTCACCCGTATTTACTTTAATATATAATCTACAATATACATGACAAATGGTCATGAGTGAGACTTACGTCAAATCACCAGTGAGCCAGTGGCCAATAAGTAGTAACCATAGCATCTTCAATTAATCTTCATAACATCGAATAATTTCTTGCTACCGTTACAGCTCATAACCGTTGTCAAATATCGATGCTCTTGTTATTGTGTAAAACTTGAGTGAGCCAGTGTATTTATAAGGGTTATAAAATCTAAGTTTGCTTCCTTATTGGCTTAGTGCATAGACAGCGTAAAGAGTGGCTTATACTTCGTGACTGTCCTTTTAGCTCGACTTCCTTCTTATAATTAGATTTTAAACAATAATCCTCTTCGACATCGTTGTAACAGCTAGAGAATAAAGCTTTATCCAGTGAAAATAATTTAAAACCAATATATTATCAACATTATTTCTTATTGTTTCTATATCGCAGTCTGAAGGGGAGTTAAGCTACACCAACTGAGGTTACCGTCAGCTGTCATCTGTCACTCAACAGACGGATTTGCTCACCCTTATCTCCCGTCCCTTTCTAAGCCACTGTGCTGAAAGAGGTGCGAAAAACTTGGTAATACATGCGGTAGCAATCTCGTGGTGTATTTTATTTAAAAAATCTTGTTACATTTTAGAGTTCCGTGCTTATAAAGGGTTTGAAGTCAATGTTACGATAGACTAACTATGGATATATATTATATTAATTAAAAATACATTAATAAGATTACATTGATTTTTAAGATGCTGATTTCGATCGTCTCCTTAAACCGTTTCTATTTCCAGATTCCGGATTCAAAAACAAATAAATAGTAATATATAAAAAGTTACATTTAATGTGCAGTATTTGAATTTAAGTGTTTCAAGGGTTGATATTTTTTTTACCAGAGATACAAGAATCGAAATTTAAAAGGGAAATGGTAGCATGAAAAAGTAAAAGGGCCATAAATGTCACTGCTGGACTGAGGCCTCCCCTCCTTTTTGAGAAGGTTTTGTAGCATAGTCATAGTAATACTCCGAGAGACGCTGCTGCCCGTTCTCTGGTGTATATTCCCTCGGGTCGACTTCTACGCCCCCCACGGGATGAGATGGGGTGGTGATATTCATCGCCGTCACCACACGGCATGTAGCACGCTTGTCACCAATCCAGGTCACGGTTGGTACCATAAATATCTATTTATAGAAATAATCTCTCAGCTCTTTACCAATATCCTTTAATCACTAATACTAGAAAATCATCATACATATAAATTATTCACCCCATCGCCACCAAGTTTACAAATTAATCACCAAATAATGGAGTCGATGCAAAGGAGATTTCATAGTATCGTATTATTCAAAACATTACAAACAAAATTCAACCTTAACTTAAAGATATAAAGATAACATTCTAACAAATACTTATAAAGAAAACTATAAGCGTATATAAGAACAGTCAATTATATAAAATTAAATAATTACAGCCCTTATTCCGTTGTAATAAAGTCCTTCTAGCAAAATATAACATGCAAATGTGTTATTGTTGATTGTGTAATGTCAATCAAAGGGTGAAATAGGTAGTCTTTATATCATTAGCTTTAAGGTATAAAATAGCGTTACTTATTCAACGAGTTGTATGGTAAAGATTATACAGGGGGTTCAGCTAATCGCTTGTGGGAGCTTTCGTGCTAAGCTCATCGGGTTACTAAAATAATGTTTATGTTTACTCAAAGCTTATATTTGGTAGAGGGAATTAAAACTATATGACTATGGGATTTTCATAGCCCCATGCGGTATTGTAACACCCCTGTACATGATAATGGAAGTCGTGTTAGCATTATACAGATTGATTAGATTATTACTTTATCGTGTGGTTATATTGGTAATACTGCGATATTTTTTTTAGTCTTGAGTACTTCTGCCTCGCCTTTGCTAGACGCGGATTTATGTCTAAGCTAGCAAGCCCACCCAAACAAAAATAATATAATTTTACTCTATCCGCTTCGGAATGGGGGGCCTCAAATGTCAAAGTGCTTTACCCAATACCTTTAGGTTATAAATGCAAATGAAAATATATTACTAACATAGGTTAAATGCCCCCTGTTTTTGCTTCTTAGTGTATGATAAATTATTATTTAGTAAAGTAAAAAGGGTTCATATTTTCGCCATAATAATATTCTTTTTTGTTAATTTTATAGTGGTGAGAGTACAGAACGTTGTGGTGTATTAACAAAACAGTTGTATTATCATCAAACAACAACTTTTTCACAGACTATATGAATGAATTAAGAAGCCAAACTAACCATATTTATTCAAGTAAGCTTTACAATGTAATTAAAGCTGACTTTATTGCGTTTTTGTTTTCTACTAATAATAGAGCACCACAATCCTGCTTCGCATTCGCTTGTTAATGTTGAAACAGTCTTTATCTCAATATCTATGCTTTACTAGTACTATTTGACTTATCCGACGGAAAAGAGAGGATCATGTCTGCTAACGTAACAACATACAAAAATAATTGCTGCTTATGAGATCCAAGGCAAAAATAATTCAGCCTAACTTTATTTGGATGTTATCTGTTTTCATTTTACAAAAATCTAACTTTATTTTTAAGAAAAAAAGACACAAACAAATTTTTCATGAGTATGAAGGTACCAAGATTAGAGCCTAAGAGATGATTATCTTAAATCTGATAGTAAGACCCGACCTATTTTAATCCTGAGGCATTTTATTCAGGATAACGAAAACTTGATCGATATAAAACGTCTATAAAAACTTGATAATGATGTGTCAAAAATAGATAAAATTATAGTCCATGACATTTATACACCCAAAAACTATTCCAGGAATTATAAAATCGTTCGGAATATACACCTTAAATAGGATCAACGGAGCGTTTAACTGGACACAAAGCTAATGACCACGGGACCACAATGTATAACGCGCTATCACAAAGATCATTGTGAAGGCACTTTAAAGGCTGTATTGACACTTTCTTAAAAGAATACGTTCACGAGTTTCGGTTTGGTGTAAATAAAAATAATCTTAGTTATATTATAAATGCGTTTATGTGATTAAATTCATGTAACCATCGCTGTCATTTATTCGATGGATTTTAATTAATTTTGGCGCGTCTGTGCCTCTGTGAGGTTGAAGTTTTTTTATACGATATAATTGTTTTGTGCAAGCAAGCTTCCTGTTTGTCTTCCGAAGACAATTTTATTACGGGTGTCGAGGCAAGCTTCTGCATTCACCTGGTGCCAGGCGTTAGGTGCCTAGTGTTAGCTGCCTGGTGTTTGGCCTTACTCCTGACATTATTTTATAAAGATGGTCCCTAGATATCCTACTTGAAAAATTCTATATTATGGGTAAAAATATCTCCTACACATCATTTTTTTTGTTAGTATATGCATTACAGAAGAAGCTTTTTATTATTATTTTTTTCATAAAAACGAGATTCATACCATATAACCAATTTTGTAACAAAAATAATATCGAATTAATAAAATCATCCAACTCGAGTAAGCAGCATTTAAATAACTTCAAAACACTTGAATAAAAATTTGTATGGCAATTGAAGTAATGTCGCTAACTGCTGCCGCTCACAACTTGCTCCCCAGAGCACCTGGGCACGTACAACGTTACAGATAAGCGGATTATCCGCTGCCCGACCATTATCCGCACACAGACGGACGCCTCCGATCGGATCGATTATTACATCCGCGATTATATTTGTGACCACGTGACGATACCGAGATCAATCGTTTGCTTTTAAAATATCTCGTTATGTTTTTACGAGCTGTTCGCTGCCCTTTATCTTTCAATGGTAGGTTGGTTAATATCTGTCAGGATAGACTTTATGTCACTCTGAAAGAATAATTAAGAATATATTGACAAAGGGAGCAAGCTATCAGCCAAATATTGCTAGAACTAACGTTATGTTATCAATTTTTAAGTATATATATACATCTCGTGAGCCTTTACATTATGAAATGGACGTCTTCTGCAAATTTTTAATTATCTATGTCTAATAGTTTAAGCTTTAAAGATATAATCAGTTAGTCACGATGTCTTTTATATATTTATAAAGATTACATAATCCATAATCAACTCATTCACTAAATTATAAATAATTAATCCGTACTTTAATAATCTATAAAAGTCTGTGGTTCAGGAAAAAAGTTATCAAGTATTACAACAGCATAAACTAAAAGACAAATAAATTTTAAATTTACGATCAATAACTCAACTTTGCCTGTCATTCTTCATCAAAAAAATTTCTCGACATCTTCCGTCACACAAAACTACAAATAGTTGTATTACAGTAGCCAGTAACCCGATCCGGTTAGATCCGGAATTATCCGCTAATGGGAGGTAATTGACTGGAATAACCGCGTTACAACCCAACGCTACCCGGCATCAGTTTACATCGCTTAAACATATTAACTCGTTAAAAATATTCTTGATTGAGTTACCGTCAATTATGGACCATGAGATTTAAATTAAAAAAAAATCATAAGCATACATAATTATTTACTATGCAGCTTTTATTTATTTAAAGTAGGTATATATTTTTGTTGTGAATTCATTCATCGCCTACTTTATTATGTACTTAAAAGTAGTCAATCAAAAATGCAATAAATAAAATGATTCATTACTTTGCTATATGTATATAATATGTATTGTATGTAGATTATAAAATATACTTAAATCCTAATGACATAAAGAGAACAAACTACAATTTAAAACATTTTTTTGTAATACAAAGAAGTGATATTAAATAAATTTCTCACAAACAGTTTTACATGAAATTATTTTTTAAATCTTACAACCACAGATAATAATCTTCCGTAATCATATGGCTTCCTACTCTTCCGTCTCTCTCCCACAAATAGAAAGTTTAACCGGGGCGTGTCACACAGTACATTACTAAATATCACATGAACTATTGTGATTATGTCGTCCCCTCGCCATGAATGCCACATAGCATAATTATGTGACACAATGGGGCTGACACTGAATGTAATCGTTACGTCGTGCCGCTTGTGTCACAAGGCGCGACGGGTGGCTTGCTAGATGAAAAAACTACGAAGTTATAATATTACAAGATTATTAATAAATTACTTCATAAAAATATCTTTTAGGGATTTTGTTTTTACCATTTGACTTTTTAACATTGATTCAATTATGCTGAGTCATCTAGTATTGTTCTAGTCTTAAGATATAATTTAAATACTGTATTTCTTTGAGCATGGATCAATACGAAATACTTTATAACTGTTTTGAATCTATGATTATATGACACGAGTTAAATGTATTATTATTACTTGCAATACGTAGTATTCTTGTGTTTAAAGGGTGAGTGAGCCAGTGTAACTACAGGCACTGGGACATAACATCTTAGTTCCCAAGTTTGGTGGTGCATTGGCGATGTAAGAAATGACCACTTACCATCAGGTGGCCCATTTGCCCGTCCGCCTTCCTATAACATAAAAAAAAATAGAAAGTAATATTTTACAAAACACATTTTACAAAAATATATATTTATTTTATAATCATAATGTCATTTCTAAAAAACGTTTTGTTCTGTGATAAGAAACGTTACAATATATTAGTTGCATTGTAATTGACGTCAGCGTGATGCCAGCGTTATTTAGGGGATATTTCAGTAAATCAAATTACCAACATACATATATACCATCCTTTATGATTTGATAGATGCTGAATTAAATAAAAATGTAATACAATTTTTAAATCTTAAAACATTTGTGCCGATTCATGTTGATTTAAAAACATATTTAATATGATAATAATATTAAAACTTTTACGTGTTTGTAAATTGAAAGTGTATTTTTTTCGGATAATTATTTAGATCACTACCACAAAGATGTAAAAAACTTTAAAAGTATAAAAAACCAATAATAGAGTACCTATATTATACGAAATGTAGTTACATATTATGTAGAATGAAGCTAAAGCTATGTTATGTTAAAATTAAATCCAAAAATAACATAAAAAAGCATTCTTCAAATATGACGTTTTTGTTTTGAGCAAATTACATTTTGTATAAAAATTAAAGTAACTGTAAATGTCCCAGTGCTGGACTGAAAGTTTGGAATTTATTCCACCGCGCTTCTCCTCTGCAAGATACACAGTGGCAAAATTTCAGTGAAATGAGTTTAAACACAATGCACAAACCAAATTTAATAATTAAACATGCAAGTCTCTTCACAATCTTTTTCTTCACTGTTAAACACGAGATTTTTTTTTATAGAATAGTAAGGCATAGCATATGGGCCACCTGATGGTAAGTGGTCACCAACGCCCATATACATTGGCATTGTAAGAAATGTTAACCATCGCTTATATCACCAATGCGCCACCAACCTTGGGAACTAAGATGTTATGTCCCTTGTGCCTGTAATTAAACTGGCTCACTCACCCTTCACCCGGAATACAACAATACCAAGAACTGCTGTTTTGCGGTAGAATATCTAATGAGTGGGTAGTACCTACCCAGACGAGCTTGCACAAAGCTCTACCCCCAGTATTAATTATAAACACAAATTAAGCACTTGAAAACTCATCGCTCGCTTGGATTTGACCACAACGAACATATCCATTTGTTTTTTTTTAATTATTGAAAAAAATACATCCTCTATTAATAGGATAACGCATTTTAGTTAAAACGATTTTAAAGCTTTGTTCGTGTATCAGATTTCGTAACACGGAACATCTGATTTGACCACAATACCACTGTCTGTACGAATCAAAGAACATTACGAAAGATTATAAAGAATGTAATTCGGTACGTAACGTGATATTTTTATAATATAACAATACAATGATAAGGGATACTAATATTGATCCTATTTGCTGAACATTTTATTATGTTTTGATGAATAACGCGGTCCCAATGCAACGATACTTTTTATAATTTGTCAATGTTATGTCCAACATTAGACTTAATAAATTTAGAATTGCAAAAGAGAATTGTAAGATCTTAATTCTAAACATACAATAAAATATAAATAAATAGTTTGTTTGAATAAATATCAACGCAATCAAAAGCAATAGTTACAGTTATTAAATATTAATATTATCAATATTTATAATTATATTAATATTACAGTTTCAAAACGTGAGATTTTTACTTTAGATTAAACGTTTAACTTAAACTTTTTTTTAAATAAGACCGGTTTTTGAACTTGCAAACTTTGGTTAACTCTACTTAGATACAAACTAACCTTAACCTATTTTATCTATAGACAAATTACACTCAAACAAATAAAAGTTATATAAAAGGAAATAGATAAAGTATTGCCAGAACAATTGGAAGGTAGGTCCTTTACTAACCGTTTGGTAGGTAAATTTCCGTGATGAATTTACTGTGTTTCAATACAATCTTCAGCTATAATATTAACATTAATGTTTATGTAAAGGAGTCACCGCCGCGTGACCAGCTGATCGTCATCTGCTCAGTGAATGTCGGCGATTATACTTAAATTATTAATATTATTTTCTTATACACTTTCCAACAGTTCAAACTCGATGACTTTGTTAAAATAACTTTTTTTTTTTTGAATAACAAAAATATAATAAGTTTTTTGTTTTTATAGTGGTGTTGTGGTACCTCCATCTACAGACACATGGTTTCCAGTACCAGTACAGTAACAGCCTGTTAATGTCCCAGTGCTGGGCTAAAGCCTCCTCTCCCTTTTGAGGAGAAGGTTTGGAGGTTATTACATCACGCTGCTCCAATGCTTGTTGGTAGAATACACATGTGGCATAATTTCAATGAAATTAGACACATGCAGGTTTCCTCACGATTTTTTCCTTCATCGTCAAGCACGAGATGAATTTATAAACACAAATTGAGAACATGAAAATTCAGTGGTGTTTGCCCGGGTTTGAACCCACGATCATCGGTTAAGATTCACGCGTTCTAACCACTAGGCCATCATGGTTTCCAATCAAATCAAAATATACTTTATTCAAGTAGAAAGTTACAAACAATTTTGCATCGATATGTTACAAAATTACACATATTATAAATGCATGCAATTACTCATATTATAAATGCAACGTGACTGTTTATTTGTTTGTTACGCTGTCACGTCTTAACATCTCGACCGATTGGTCGAGATGTTAATCTACATGCTATTTAAATACCTCAAAGTAACTAATTGCGTTGCTTTACATTTAATTAATTCTTATTAAAATAAATCTAAATACCTATGTATATAATATAAATTTATTTTAATATTCATAGAATATTAAAATATATTTATTCTTTACGGATTTAAACACTAAAACAAAGCTAAAACAAAGTAATATAAACACGTTTAGTTAAAAATTGCACGTTTAAGCCCGTGCTAGTTTTTCAATACGTTTTAATTTGCTTAATTTATGTTTATACATTTAATACATTGGAGAAATCTACATAAATAAGTCCATCAATCAGCGTTGTAATTTGTAGCAGCGTGAAAGGTTAAAGGGCCTTTGCGGCCTTTGACCAGCTGTGAGATATTTTCAGGTCATCGCTAAAAACTTAAATACTTTTAAGATACAGGTAGATCAAATAACTATTAAGGAAGTTTTTTCTCGAACAAAATAAGATATTACAACATATACATTATGTAAATAGCAATCTTATAAAAACCTCATCTCTTATAGATGCGAAGAAAACGGAAACGCCGAACATAATAATAACTTCGCGCCATTTTTCGAGTGTTGCCCGCATAACTCGCACCAATAACAAAATACCTTTTAAGTAAAAATTAATATTGATATTTTTTTACGAGTGATTTAATTTTCAATTTAATAAGTAAGATATTTTTTTTATACATTGTTCTTAATTTGTGTTTAAGATCTCCCAGTCAGGTTTAGGAAAACATCGTAAGGCATGGTGCATGTGTCGGTTCTGCCATATTGGTATATATGTATCCACCAACCCGCATTGAAGCAGCTTAGTAAAGCCTAGCACGGCAATCATAGGGTGTTAGGTGGTTGATTGATTGAGGTTTTGTACTTTTATCTAACAACTAAAAATAATTAAGTGTTTTTACCGATATCGAATTTCATTATTTCTATTATATTGCACCCAGTTAACGCTACTAATAAATTAATATTAATTTCATTGAATAATTGAAAATAATCTATATTTTTTTGTTGTTATGAAAACGTGTGATATCCTAATATATAGATTAATACTGACACTATTAACAATAATATCCAATATTTTTGACAAATTAATTTATTTAAAAAAATGGCAACACTTTTCGTTACAGTGGTTGATTTAGAGAAATATAATAATAATTCCTTTGTTACATTACACTAAGTCTCACAATACAAAATGTTTTAAGTCATTGTAGATCCGCCTTGAGAAGTAAAGCGATAATGTTAGGTGAACACTAGCGATTTATATTATTAAGTACATAAATACAACAGCCGCGTGAGCCACCCTATCTTAATCTGTAAGTATTTAAGAACCTACTAAAAATAGGACCCTGGCAAACGATCGGTCGCAGATTAAAACTCTAACAAATTTCTTTTTCTAGTGTATTATAAAATACTGCTCTTACACAGCTCTGCTTTGAAATTAAATGGGTTCGGTGCAAATTCAATCATTTAGGCTGATAGCAGACGTACCGTTATTTAAATCACATACATATTGATTAATATCTTACTACAATAACGTCACACGAAATCAACTCGTTTTTACGTACCGTGGGTTGCATGTGGGAAAATGCAACTTCATTTTGTATAATTATTAAGGTTTTATTTTTGTGGCAATAGTAATGACTTAGAACTTTTGTCTTTCATATTTTTTTATCGTTCAATGATCAATTGTAAAACATTTAAATTTCGCAAAATACAAATAAATCTTAGGCCTATCCTATACATCATACAAGCGACGTGAATGAATAAATCAAAATGGTTTGAGTATTGATATGTAAATAATAAATCTTACCTTATCGTCATGTGATACTCGAAGCCTCAGTTAGCCCCTACCGTATACCGAGTACCAAGATGTTCACACATCAATGATATATGATAAATATTTGTGTGTATCTATTGTGCAGTTACACGAATAGTTAAAGGTATATTACCGTTGCGGAAACTTTACATTTGTATGTTAAGAAGTAAGATCTGATAAGGTATTAATTACAAAGAGACAAGTACCAGAAATAATTACGTTAAAACTATTTTTAATTAACGTTGAAAATTTAAATATTAATCAAACAAATTTGATTAATTTGTACTTCTTTTATGAAGACGTACAGAATTGGTGGGTTTGCCTTTCCGGGGCCGAATTCTACTAATTTATAATGATTACGATACGTTCTCGATTCAATTCCGATCCAACTTAGAATCATCTGTATTTATTCAAATCGGAACTGAACCGATAATATGTTAACATACACCGTTATGTCAAAATCGAACGTAATTGTTAACTTTTATGACAATAGTCGATAATTAAATAAAGAAAAGAAAAACGGAAAAACGGCAACGATCACGCTTCGATTCGATTGCAATAAAAGTGACAATTTGTTAGTTGAATTGGTCCCCAGCTAGTTACTGAAAATAGATAGACAAAAATACTGAATATAATTCGTGCACATACAAATTGAAGAGGTATCACAAAAAAGAGGTATTAATCATATTTACATATATTTTTAAATTTAATCTAAAATGTATCGTATTAAAATATCAAGAATAGAAACATCGTTATATTATTTATTGTTGCCATATGAACGATATTTACCTACGCGAATGATATCTTTTTTTTCCTTTCTTTATCTTAAAACATCTTAAGACGTCTTTAATACACGCTCTGTTAATTTTAAAATACGTATTATACTTAAACACCTTTTTACAAATTTATATTTTACTTTTATTCTATATAATATCGTACTTATTGCTATCGGGATAAGGTTAAAATTGATTGGTACAGTGACATATATTATTGTCACAATACATCACACCTTCGTGGTATAGTTTGAAAGGGCACTGAAGTAATCAAAACATCGTAAACTAATCTATTGTCAATAATACAACAATCATTGTTAGATCTATATATCACTATCTGCCCGTCTCGGCTTCGTACGGGTAAAATAATAATTACGGATATGCGTAAAATCCATTCTTAGTGAACGTCTACGTCACAAACGAAACAACTACCTATGTTATTTATATGTTAAATCAAACCTAAGTTTAGGAGAGATGGTGAATCAGTCGGTGGTATCTATTTCGCATATATATTTTTAATATTATAATTCGAATTGGAAAGTTAAAACTTTCTCGAATGATACGTAGACATGATCTATTAATTAGTTACCTGGAAGTTATCGTCCAGGGTGTAAAGGAAGGATAATATACATCCCAGAGTTAAAAAATATAACGATATATACTATTTATAATGTTGATAGAACCAATTAATTAAAATTATAATCATTTATTTAATGAAAATACTTTATATTTTTTACCTGTGTTTCGTTTTTTGTTCTATTTATCATAATAACATGCAACTGGTACAATTATCACTATTAAAATAATTTTAATATTGCTTCGTGTCTAGATTTAAAGTTAATATAATAATTCATAATAAATTAAATTCTAGGACATAACAAAAAATATAATTGTGTTTAAATACCAATTATTATTAAAAAGTATTAATATATTCAATTAATCATTTAGAATGGAATACTTATAAACTAATTGTTAATGCAAATATTTATTAAACAGAAGCTAAGTGTTTAAAGTAAGCAATGAAATCAACCTTTTTATAAACCAAAAAACAAACATAAATTCCGTCAAGGTGTCAATTATAACACCACTGGCATTTAAAAAAAAAACTTGCCACTATATATTATCTGTGGAGATATTATTATCTGTGTAAGTATTATTCTCAAATAGAATAGGGATTATGGTTCAATTTTATTGTGGCTATGTCATTGTTACTGACATTATGTGCGAAAAATGGTTTTAGGGTTTCACACCTTTTAACAAAAACCTTTCGTAATGCTTTTTATATTTCTCAGTATTATATTCATACTGGAAAATATAAACAAATGCAAACTTCTGAATTTTAAAATAACACTAATATATATGTATATGTAATAAGATAATTAAACAAATAATAAAATATAAGTAAATATCGTTTATATATTTAAACGCGAAACACAAATAAAAAAAAATTAATACAATTCCGTTAGACATAATTTGTTCATCAAATTATGTTTTAATATAAAGAACCCTCGCCAACGGTTAGATAACTTTTTTTCCTGTTGTCTCTTTGCACGAGGATTAAACTGAAATCGGCTCAATGATGACCGTGAACAAATATTTGTAGGGCACTCGGAGACGCATCATAATCGGACCAGCCCATGATCGCTCCTATTATATCCGGTATAATATATTTGTGTATAGAGCGTTTATTTATTTAATGTTTTTTTATGTGATATATCCGATTAAAATCAAACGCAGACACATTTTGTAGCTTCGCAGATGTGTATTTGGCCTTATTTTCGAAAACTATAGCAGAGTATCTAGTTATTTCCAGCGACTTAAATATAATTTATTCTAATATAACAATATATATAGTTTATTTACCTTTTTAGAAATAATTGGACAAGTACGATCTCACTCGCGATGTTTTCCTTCACCACCACAGAATGACATATGAACCCAAATTAAACACGTGAAAAGTCAGGGGTACTTGTCCGGTTGTTGTGAAGCAACAATCTTCAGTTAAGATTTAGGTACCTACGTTTTCTAGGCTATCTAAGGGATAATTATAAGTATTAATGTAATAATTATTATATTTAAATAAAGTATGTATTATTCAAAATAAAGAACTTTTGGTATCGTTATATGTATTTTATGCTCATAATTATAGAAATATTTTAATGATAGCTACAACTTTCTACGTATCAAAGGCAAGTAGCCATTAGGGGAAGCAATCCTCTTCAAATCTTTAACCATTGAGTCATAACTATCTTATCTTCGTTAGTCCACTAATCCTTTACCAAGAGAAAGCTGAACGCTTATAATCCGACCTATCCGACCTATTCATCCGAATACGCCATTGTCATGAAAACCAGAAGCAAAGAAATACAAATACCGTTCTGTTAAAAATAATAAAGACAAGCGATTTTAAACTCTATCAAAATAACAATAAGGATAGCCATTATTCGTTTGCTAATATATAAGTAAGTGAAGAAATTTTCGACGAAAATTTCTTTGTAGAATACTGGACTAACTCTACGTAATCCGGCCCTAACACATCCGGGATCCATTACTTGCGTGTATTTCACGGGGGCAGATTAAAAATGTCGTCACAACAAATGCTTTGTTCGAATCCGGAAGGGCTTAAGATTTGCACAGATAATTAAAAATTTAAAGACTAAAAATGAGTCAAGGTTTATTTTTTGTTCAAATAAAGACTGTTTTATCTTGCATAATACTTTGTTGAGGTTTTAAATCTCCGTAATGGTAATTTTCTCAGGAGTTTAACTTAAAAAGAAATTAACCTTAATTACTTAAATAGGAAGTTAACTAAAAGTTTACCTTTCGTAAAAGCAACGTCTTTATCTAAGAACAAAACTTTAACTCGGCGTTCGAAGACAACATTTTTAATTAAAATGAATATAGGTCTATGTCATGTTACATAATGTTTATATACATACAATTGCTTATTTAATTATTAAACGTAAGAATAAAACTTACGATGATGCACTTTAACTGAATATCGTCGGCTACCGTCGTTTTAGATTGTGTACTGTGATTGTGTAGTATTTTTTCCTGATTTCGGCCTCAGCGGTAAATCTTAGACTTATGCACAGGGAATAATTAGTGAACAAGTGTGTACACAAACACTATTGCCCAGTGCGCTTTTTACCCTTATTCTCATCCAAGACCACACAAGAAGGATTGTAATACTACTAATTTCCTAACTCTGATAACTACTGTGTATTACCTACTCGCATTTTAGAACCCTGGTTTGGTGCCCCAGGACCACAGGAGCAATCTATAAGCTACGACAAACAAATACATCTAAAAAAGTATTGTGAGTACTTAAATAAAAAATATAATGACCTTATAATTAATAATTCAATTCTTAATTTCATACTTCAATATAATATTCTCATACGAGACAAGATTGCAGAGATAATTGAAGCTTAGAGAGCTCATCTCGCTCCGCTAATAATCGCATACGGCTCTAGTTACACAGGTAGCTGTAATTACGCCTTTGAGAGCTGAAACGGGTGTGTCTAAACATCGCTTCGCTCGAATTTGGCACTAATTTGAGGCTGAGGTGTAATAATATCGGGATTCAGTTAGTGAACACCAACAACAAACTATTTGATACGGGAATTCCATTGCCGTACTCGTGACGCTATAGATATAATTTGTGACTACGAAACTACGCTATTTATGAATATGGTATGGTTTTTAATTAGTACGTGAGAGGTGCAATAAATTTATTCTGTTTATAGAAGTGAATTATTATTCAATTGTTTAACCAGGTTTAGTCATGTGCGCTCATAATTATAAATACATAATTAAACGTAAAAATAACTAAATATAGACAAAGGATTTTATAAATAACGGAAAGTGAGATATTTTTATTTTCAAATTTACCACATTCCTTTAAATGTTTTTAAATACAGCTGTACATAGTTTTTACATATTTAACGAGTTTATAAAACATTATCCGCTTATTCGATACCTATTATAATTATTTTAACACTTGAGTATTTTATTACATTCGTATTTACATTAAAATAAAAAAAAACAAACTTATTTTTAATGAATTGGCTCTCATTATATTTAACATTTACTTAGGCAAAGGTAAAAGTCAAAAGTAAGGTCAAAAGAATACAAAATTTATATTTTATATATTCCCCAAGTTGGCCCAGTGCTTAGAACGCGTGAATCTTTACCGATGATCCTTTGTTCAAACCGCAGCTCGGAACTTTAAAGTTTCATGTGCTAAATTTGTGTTTACAACCTTCGATCACTAATAAAATCTTTATAACTCATCTCGTGCTCGGCGGAGAAGGAAAACATCGTGAGGAAACCTGCATGTGTCTAATTTTACTGAAATTCGCTACAAGTGTACCCACCAACCAGCATTGGAGCAGCGTGGTGGAATAAGCTTCAATCCTTTTTCTCAAAGGAAAAGGCTGAGGAGCCAAGCGGTGGGACATTCAAAGACTTTACTTTTGTCTAAGCATATAATATATTGTAAACAATTTATAATCATAAATCGTACAAGATCGATTTATGAGTTTTAAAAAAAAAATCACGAACAAATATAACTGTACAACAGAGCGTTCTTTTTTTGGAAGTGGGTTGACAAATTCCTTTTTTTTTCTTAAAATGTATATGTATGGAGTACAACTAATAATATCTAAAATTATAATATCTATGCTTTATTCTAAATTATGACTATAGTCATAGGCGATAGCTATCGCCCAACAATGTTTTTAATTTTGCTGAATTAATTTCTCTTATTATTGTGAATACTAGCTCCATCCAACGTCTACAAAAAAAAGTATGCGAATTGCAATGAAGAATGTTTTTTATAGATGGCGCTTTCGAAATCAGACAATGCTTACAAATTTTAAAGAATGTTCTAGATAAATTAAACTTATCACTGTATCAATATTATATTAATAATTAATATATAAGCTATTATTACTAAGCTATTATATATTACAATTAATTAAAACATATTTTTTTTAGGACGAAGTTCCTTACGATCTGTTTCTCGACTATCAATTTGTCAATGTCAATATTTGTCAATCTGTCAAATCGGCATTCATACAAAATATACAACGGTGTCAAAAATTAATAATAAATAAATTAATTCGCTATTATTTAAAAATGATTGGAATTAGGTTAAATACATTTAACGATAGTTCAGGGGAACCAGAACAAGATGCGAATTCAGCGTTAACTGAACTAGATAAAGGTTCTTACCTTTATTTAAAATAACCTAAACATCTACAATAGTTTATACTTGAAAGTAATCAAATATTTTTTTATAGGTCTCAGATCGGGTAAAGTCGGTGAGCAGTGTGAAGCTATCGTTAGGTTTCCGAGGCTGTTTGAAAAATATCCATTTCCAATATTAATAAACTCATCATTCTTAAAATTGTCTGATGTGTTTCGTATGGGCAATAACTTTCTACGCCTGTGGGTTTTACGAGTGTGCCAGCAGAGCGAGAAGCACTTGGATAAGATTCTAAACGTTGATGAGTTCCTGAGAAGAGTATACAGCGTCTTACACTCTAATGATCCAGTGGCCAGGGCCTTAGCACTGAGAACACTTGGTGCTGTTGCCGGGATTATACCGGAGAGGCAAAATGTACATCACGCGATACGACGAGGACTGGAAAGCCACGACAATGTTGAAGTTGATGCTGCTATATATGCCACTACAAGATTTGCAGCTCATTCTAAGTAAGAAAATGAACAATAATCAAGTAATTAACTAAGTATTTAATATTTAATATTACTCAATTTATTTTAGCTCATTTGCTGTGGCAATGTGTAACAAGTTGTCAGATATGGTGGAATGCGAGAGCACAGGAGCAGAACGAAGAGCTAAGCTCGTCAGAGCATTAAGAACCGTGCATGGTGGAGGTAAACAGTCTAAATTATTTATTATCGTACAAAAATGTTAACTTTATTACTCTCTAGTCACTTGATGCAACTTCAATTGACATATTTGATAACAATCTCATATTATGTTACAGCTGTTCGTGCCCAAGGTGTACTGAAATTGCTCAGATCGCTCTTAGAAAGGTTTCCGTCATCCAGCTCAGTGCGTGCTGCAATCACAGCTCTTACTGCCATTGCTGCCGATACTGTTGTCCATGTGCCTGATCAGGTAATTAAACTATGATAATATATAAACATTGTAGAGTATTTTTATCAAACATGAATTTCTATAATTAAACATTAAGATAGTACAAAAGCTTTATAAAGAAGTTTTATGTTTGACAAGGATTATATTTTTTTTTTACAATTAATATATAATACTATATATGATCTGTGTAGTCTTACTTTACAATAAACTAGTTTCCGCCATACTTCGTACATAAGAGGAATTTAAGGGCAATGTTCTATAATTATAAAGTGTAACAACAAAACAAACTTTATATAATATAATATCATATAAGTAAAGATGTAGTTATACAATTGCTTTGTAAGATTTTTAAGTGTGAATTTTATTTGCAACAAATTAAACAAAATTTCTTTTTTGTTTTAATACAAAATTATAATTCTTCAGGTAGAACTTCTACTCAGTCTTGCTATGAATGACGCGCGTTCCGCCGTCCGTCGGGCGGCCCTGCTGGGATTGAAAAAGTTAGCTGAACATGCAGCACTCTGGCCGGCTGAGTGCATCCAAAATCTCGTCCACGCCGCGACTGACACACAGGACCCGGAACATACTATGCTCTGCTTACAAGTTATGCAGGTAAGGCTCAGTACAGTCGCACCATCAGGGTGGGTGCGTGCGGCGGTGGCACTAAGGAGTGGTGGTGCGCGCAGATGCTGGTGCGCTGCCCGGCGGTGTGCGCGGCGGCGGGCGGCGCGCGCGGCTCGCCCAGCGCGCTGCGGCAGTTCTGCAGCGACGCGGCGCTCAGCGTGGAGCTGAACCACGCCGCCATCGCCGCCGACGTGCTGACGCGCATCGTCGTGCACTGGTGGGCGACGCTGATTATTTTTTTTTATTATTGCCTGTTTCTAACGCTAGTTACAAATAGAATTAAAAAATAAGATGGTTATTTTATCCAGTGTACTAAATTTTTTAATTCAATGTTATATATATAGCTTGGTTATATAATTTTAAAAAATATTTATTTTACTTATGGATTATTGCTAGTAGAATGTCTAATTGACATTTACATTTTTTATATAGATACTGGCATCTGTTATCTTTAACATATTTTACCCTGATATCCGCTATTCACAATCTTTCGATACGAAAATACAAGATAATGACAGCAGAGCTTGTGAATTGTCTATAAATTTTCCATAGACAATGTTTGTATCCATAACAAACACGAATCACCTCTTAACTATATATGATAACTGGACATTAATCACCTAACTATTGTGTTAGTTATGAAGAATGTCTTCCGGTGGAAGGAGCTGATCTGATGTTGGCGCTCGAATCTCTGGTCATTGCCACCGGCCTTCCCAACGGACACAACAACATACACCCACTGCGCATGGCTCTACGGTGTCTGGTCAGTTCTTTCATGTTTCAAAATTTAAACACAAAACTTTTGTGATGTATCTCTAAAACTAAACAATTTGACATAATTTGTATAAAAACTACGAAGTTCTTTGGCAGTTCTTAGAAGAATCATAACATATCATATACATATAATGTTATAATAAAATGTTTGTAGGTGAAACTTAGTACAGCGGAACCAGCGTTGTACGCGCAACGGACTGCAGCGGTGGTGGGTGCCCAACTCTGCGCTGGAGGTAAACGGCAAACTGCACTGCTGGAAGCGCTGGCGGCGCTGGGCGCGCTCGGGGCACCCGCACTGCCGCATCTCCTGCCGGCCTTGGAGCAAGCCAAGTAACTAACTAAATAAAACTACATGTATTTTGAAACTACTGGAAAGCAGACCATTCGATGATGAATTGTCATTTAGATTGTGATAGTCACCACCCATATACTACACTCCCGAAAGAATCACCCTAGCCTAGGCAATCTCAAGGGTGTTGTTACAAGGCTGACTAACTTAAACTTTCTTGTATTAAGTGCATGTGTCAATAACATAAGTGCTTACTGTCTGAACCGACCAAATAGCTGAGAAGAACAAAGTCATAGCTAAAGCATTCTTAAATCTACAAACGATTATAAAAGTTTGGTGAAATCTGTATCTGTCTACTCACCACCCAACCCCAGTCAACAGATTGGGAAGAAATGCGCTCTTTCCTTGCATGCTATCCTTGGCAGCGTGTGTGCTTCTCATCTGGTGATCCCTCGATTAGCGCGTAAAGTGTGACAGATTTGCTACGTCTGGCTATGGAATATTTTATTCCATTTTCAGACGTGCCACTCTCCACTAAAGCTCAACCTTGGTTCGGACCTGAATGCGGATGCGCTGAAGCGTTGAAGCATCAAGCGTACCTGTCTTGGGTTGATGCTCGTATCCGCAAAGCGGGGGATATACGCCAAAAAAAGAGAGACTAATAAAGCCGCCAAGTCATGCAAGAAAGCTATGCAAAAGTCACGCTTCGATCACATTAGTCGAATACTTACTTCAGAAGCCTGACGAGAAGCTTGCTCACACCGCTGAAGAGAAAGCAAATCCGTTTGCGTCTCTATTTGTGGAGTCTTCACGTCTTGACGCTGGTAGCGCGACACCTCCAGCAACACGTAGCGCCGACACTCATATGAGTGATATACGCATTCGGCAAGAGGAAGTTCGCAAAACGCTACGCAGTCTAGACGTGAACAAGGCAAGCGGACCTGATGGCATTCCAGCAATTGTCCTGAGGAACTGTGCGGCTGAACTGTCTCCTATCCTGACACGTCTGTTTCGACTCTCTCTTGAGATTGGTCAAGTGCCTAAGTCCTGGAAGCTTGCTAACGTGCAGCCCGTGCCTAAAAAGGGGCAGTCATGCTGAGCCTGCCAATTACAGATCCATCTCGATTACGTCCATTTTGTGCAAGACAATGGAACGTATCCTAAATACTAAGCTCCTGACGTACCTGGAAGTAAATGACATTCTCAGTGACCGACAAGTACGGGTTTCGCCGAAACCGGTCCACTGGTGATCTTCTGGTGTACGTCACACACATCTGGAGTGAGGCCATAGAGAAACACGGGGAGGCAATTGCTGTTTCCTTGGATATCTCGAAGGCCTTTGATAGGGTTTGGCATGATGGCCTTATCAGCAAGCTTCCTGCATATGGCCTGCCTGCTAGCCTGTGTGCGTGGATTTCAGACTTCCTGAGGAATCGATCGTTACGAGTAGTGGTTGATGGCCACTCGTCGGATCAAATGGCTATAAATGCCGATGTTCCCCAGAGGTCAGTGCTCTCGGCGACACTATTTCTGCTGCACATTAATGATCTACTGATGCCCGGTATCGATGGGTACGCAGATGATTGCACAGTTGTCGAGAGCTACAAGTCCAACGCGCGAGCTAGTGAGGCCCAAATCGAGGCTCAGAGAGAGGCCATGGTGGAGCGCCTGAGCGTGACCCTTAAAGCAGTGTCCGATTGGGGCGATGCCAATCTGGTCAAGTTCAATGCATCTAAAACGCAGGCGTGTTTGTTTTCCGCCAAAAAGAGGGAATACCAGCTACCTTCCTCCTTCCGAAATGTATCTGTACCTATAACTGACCATCTTGACCTTCTTGGCATTACTCTCACGTCGACTCTAAATTTCGGCTCTTTTATTGAGTCCAAAGCCCAAATAGCCTTTCGAAAACTTGGTATCCTCTCCAAAATGAGACGTTACTTTACTCCAGAACAACTGCTCAACTTATATAAAGCACAAGTGAGGTCATGTATCTCTATACATGACCTCACTTGTGCTTTATATAAGTACTGCTCTCACCTTTGGGATGGCTCTGCCAAGAACCACCTTCAGGCTCTAGAGTTGATTGAGAGGCGTGCCAGAAGGGTGATAGGAGACGACGCATTGGTCGAGTCTAGGCTCCAAAGTCTTGAACATCGACGTGTGGTGGTGGTGTGTGGACATTTCGGAGAATGTGCTCAGGAATTACACGAACTGTTTCCTCCAGCCCCTTTTTACTATCGAACGGCCAGGCAAACGTGACCAAGGCGCCATAGGTACACAGTGGAAATTCCCCGCCTACGTACGAAGCGCTTTGAGTCTACATTCATCATTCGCACTGCGAAACTTTGGAATGCTTTGCCTGAGTCCGTATTACCCGATAGGTACAATGTTGATGTCTTCAAATCCAGAGTAAACAGGTTTCTTATAGGTAAGCGTGCTACATCTTAGACCGTGTCGATGCTTAACATCAGGCAAGTCAACGGTCAAACGCTGGTCTAATAATAGTAAAAAAAAAGACGGCTAAATCCTTTTTCTCATAATATAATGGTGACCATGTATACATGCATACTGGTGGTAGAGCTTTGTGCAAGCTCGTCTGGGTAGGTACCACCCACTCATCAGATATTCTACCGCAAAACAGCAGTACTTGATTTTGTTGTGTTCCGGTTTGAAGAGTGAATGAGCCAGTGTAATTACAGGCACAAGGGACATAACACCTTAGTTCCCAAGGCTGGTGGCGCATTGGTGATGTAAGCGATGGTTAACATTTCTTACAATGTATATGGGCGTTGGTGACAAGAAAAAAAAGTAACGTTAATCATTTTGTCTCGTGACTGTAATTACATCAGCTATTATTTATATTATGTTATGTAACTTAAGGCTTTAGTAACAAATTTATTTTTGTTGTAAACACCTAGAGAAGATTGCAAAGACCCCGCATACGATGGTACGACCCTCGTGCTGATCTGCACCGTGCTGCTACAGGAGCGCGCCGGAGCGGCTCTTACGCACAGGATCAACAAGTCCTGGGAAATGAAAATAAAGGATGCTATCCAGGGAGCTGACGGATGGACGAGATACAGGGTTGCCAGGGCGTGTTTAAGGTCAGATAATATCAGAAATAACCGAAAAGGCTTTATAGAGGTCATCGCCGCACATAGACATTGGGGCTTAACAAAAGTTGCTATTTTCCAAGCCATATTTTTGCGATTATAACTTCTGTTGATATAAAACTGCAAAACTTAAAACTAACAAACGATATAAACGCATTTTATCTTCAAATATTCCTGTAGATATGGGCATCAGAACTTGGCTGCTGATATTTTGAAGCGACTCTCCAAAGAAGCCCCGAGCGAGTCAGCTCAACGTTGGCTCACTGCACTGTACAGAGCTGCCAATGCCGATGCCAGGCTGTTGGAAGAAGGTATGCACTAACCCTTTTGTCTGTATCAATTTTATAGGCCTAAAACATTAAAGATAAAACGCCGCTTTGAGGTACGCCGGCCTTGACCTTTAATGACCTTCATCAGTGCAAAAATAAGATGATCATGTGATGACAATGAAATTATAGAACAATACCATAAGTCACAGCATGAAACGCATTGCTGTAAACTAAAAATTCTCAACTGTCAACTGATCAGCGTGTATTGGCTTTGTACGCAGAGCAATATGGCGCCCACTGCGTTCAGCGATTTGGTCAAATTACGCGCGATATTTAAAAATTATCGATTGATTAAAAATTTGTTTTTTTGCATTGGTTTGTTTGCATTATATAATTTATGAGATACTTTTCAAAAATGGGTTTAATATCCTAAACCATCAAATATTTAGGCATCAGTGTCGTTAGTAACATAAACAATTTGTGAATATATTCAACTTGAAAAATAGTGAGCTATTATACAAAATAATAATTAGAATATTATAACGCGAGCAACCAACGATGAAGCGAATCAAAGAGTGAATTGAACCGGATGTGAAATTTCTTGAAGTCATAAACTCACGTACTATGTGTATTACGCAGGAATATCCGGGCTCGAGGAGGCGAGCGCCGGCTGGGAGAGCTTCGGCGACGGCGGCGCGGCGGGCGGCGGCGGCTGCTCGGGCTGCGCGGGCTGCGGCGCGTGCACGGCGCTGGCGCCCGCGTGGGCCGCGGCGCGCGCGCGCTCGCTGGCCGCGCTGGCCCGCGCCGCCGCCGCCGCGCGCGCGCTGTGCACGCAGCCGCCGCCCGCCATCGCGCTGGCGCACGCGCAGGCCGCGCGCGACCCCGCGGCGCGCGCGGGCGCGGCGGCCGGCGCGCTGCGGGCCGCGGCGCGCGCGCTGGCGGCGCAGGCGCAGCGCTACGCCGCGCTCGCGCGCACCGCCTTCCACGCGCACGACTGCACGCTGCGACACCTGCACATGTATCCTTGCCGCCGCCTTACTGTATCGCGTGGCCAAATAAAATTTTAAAGTTTTTCAGAAACGATACCTAAGTTTTATCATATTTGTCGCGGGGGTGAACTTTTTGGTATTTGTTTTTTATATTTGTCTGTAATTAAGGACTAGACTAAAGAGGAATGCCTTTTGACATAATTTAAGCTCAAGTTAATATTACCGTAGATACCAAATATTTCTGTCATAAATTAAGCGCGATAAAAGTACCTTACAAGAAACTCAGCTCGCAGCACACGTACGCGCAAATGGCGCAATTCCTAGACCGGATAACCTCCAGCCAGCAGGAGCGACCGGAATCGGTTACAAAGGAAATAAAAGCTACAAGTTTAGAGGAGACGATTATGTTGGCGCCCTCGGTCGCCCTCGCCAAGATCTCCTCCAAGCTGTTCGATAACCCCACCACGAGCCCCGGCATCACTCATCGGGTAAGTTAAACTTGACCAAAATTATGATAATTACGAAATACGTTTTTGTCTTACGTGGACGGACTATTTATATGCTTAATTTGTTTTTTATAATTCATCTCGTGCTCAGTGTTGAAACCTACGTGAGAAGAACTCCATGCATTGTGTGATAGTCCGCCACCTGTTCAATCACTAACCCGAGGGAACAGCGTGGTGTATTTCACCAACTTTAAAGATATTCTATCAGATGTGACTAAATATCGTCCTGTCATACCCTGATGGCAGACCGATTTGTTATAATAGAATTATCAGGCGATCAGTCCAAGTTGAAGACGTTAACATTAGGTCCTTACATATGACATTGGCATTTTGTACGGGAGAAATATAAAGTCATTTTTTTTTTGTTAAATATATTTAATTAATCAAAGCATGCACCGTTGTTATCTATGCACTTTTGCCATCTCATAGGTAGTTTATTGATCCCTTTACTAAAAGAACCATGGGAGCGAGAATCAATACTCTTTGAAGGCGATTTGGACTGCCGCATCGGAGTTGAATTTTTTTCCTTGTAAGAAATTGTCCAAATTCCGGAAAAATGTAATCTGTTGGAGCAAGGTCCGGGGAGTACGGTGGATGTCGCAGACATTCCAATTATAGCTCATCTAACTAAGTGGTTGTTTTTTGTGCAGTATGTGGTCTTGCGTTCGCGTTGCGTCGTGAAGTAGCAGTGGCCTAGAGCGATTGACCAATCTCGGTTGTTTAGCAGCTAGTTCTTTCTTCATGGTTTGCAGTTTCTGACTATAGATATCTGCCGTAATCGTTTTGACCAGATTTTAGAAAGCGAAGCGAAGTAGTGAACGACACTGGCGCTAGTCCACCAAGCACTCACAAGTAACTTTTTCAGAGTCAATTTTCGTTTAGGACAGGATTTGGCTGGGTCTCCAGGGTGCAGACATTGCGAAGATCGCTTGCAATTATCGTACAGTATCCACTTTCCATCACAAGTAATGATTCGAAATTTAAAATCCCTTCATTATTGAGTCGGTTGAGCAAAGTAACACCAGCAAAGTAACCAGAGGCCTGAAGCTATTTCTGAAGTGCTTTGTGATTGATCCGCTTCCACAATAGCCTTTAATTCTTCATTTTCCACTTTGGTCTCCGGCCGTCCACGGGGTTGGTTCTGAAGGTCGAACTTTCCAGAACGAAAACGTTGAAACCAAAAACGTACTGTGCTTTCTTTTGCGACACCAGCGCCGGACACATCATTAATCTTTCGAGCTGTTTCTGCAGCACTGGTGCCACGGTAGAACTGGTACTCGTAAGTATACCGATATTTCATGTTTTCCATTGTGCGGTTATAAGCGACGTCAAAGAAAAAAATAGTGAGGAAAAAACAAATGAATGACTGTTTTCAAAACTATTTGAGTTTTGAAAACAGTCGTTACAGTACCAGCTAAATGAATTTATAAATTTAAATTTGGAATTCTTAACCAAAGACGAGATATTTCTGATCAAAGTGGTCAGTACGACAACACGGTAATTTTATATGTAAGGACCTAATAATATGCCTATGTATATATACCTTATTCCAGTCAACGAAGGAGTGTGTTGTGTTGTGTATCTTACTCAAAAAATAGTTTTACATATTCCATGCGATTTGCTAATAGCTCTGCTATATTATGTTACAAACAGTGCTCGATTAATTTACCATTAGTTATAATACAACAAACACTATTCCACTTAACTAGTTATAACCACGTTCATTTAACTTCCAAAATTCCGATTTAATATCCGCGGACGTTCAAAACGCCATTTTCTCGTGAATGCACAGTAAATCCTGTATAATCTATGATAGATCTATGATATTTATATATAGATGTGATTGTCTATTTGTCTGCACTCGTCCCGTGGTCGGGAGAGGCTCCACGTCCAGTCGCGTCTGCATCTCAATGTATTGTGGTACCGGCAGCACGCGGAGGCGATCCTGGCGGCGGTGCGCGCGCTGGCGACGGGCGCGTGCTGGCCGCGCGACGTGTGCGGCGGCGCGGGCGCGGCGGGCGCGGCGGGCGCGGGCGGCGCGGGCGGCGCGCTGTGCCGCGTGTCGCTGTCGCCCGCGCACCGCCCGCCGCCCGCCGAGCACGCCGCCACGCTGCCGCTCGCGCACCGCCTGGCGCTCAAGCTGGAGGGCGTCGTGCTGCCCGCGCCCACGGGGTACCGCGTGCACGCCCTCGTGTGGGGGCGGCGCCTTAATAATATTACAATTCTCTACTATTTTTGTCAATAATTTTTAAACATTAATGTGGCTCAACGGGCGGATGTCTATCTGATGGTAAGTAGTCACCGTCGGCAAACGATATGCATTGCTGATGACACCACTTTTATAGCCATCAATGTGGGATCTAGGATGTTATGTCCCTTGAGCCTGTAATTACACTGACCTATTCAGCCTTCAATCCAAAACACAGCAATACAGAGTACGGCAAAATTGATGACTTAATGATACCTCGAATCTGTCCAGCGAAAAGCCTTTCCACTAAAGAAATCCAACTGACCTATTGTAATATTTGACAGGAGAAGAAAGCCGAAACGTCAAGTGAAGGGAGTGCAGATAACGGTTACGGCGACCCCCCACCCGCGCACTAACGAAAAGGTATTATTGAAATTTTATAAATATTTATATATATGTTTTTTCAATCTTATCTTGTAAGATAAATTATGGATTATTATTTGGTTTTGACTACGTTGTTATATATACATAAATAGACTATACGCTTAGAATTATTTATGGTTTTTAGTTTTGCTGATTTATAAAACATGATAATGCCTTATATGAATTAAACTAATCAATAATAGCAGCGATCCTTCCAGACGGTGGAGCTAACGAACATCCCGCCAGTCCTGACCGCGGTGCAGACCGTGACGCCAGTGCGGGACTTCTTCTCGGCGCAGCAGCTGGTTAGTGTAAACGCGCCCGGCCTGTACACGGTGGCAGTGGAGGCCGCCTTTGTCGATGAACGAGGCGAGCTCTGGCACACGGGACCTAGAACGGCCATCGTTATAAAGGTACCAGGCTAGAATCAAACCATGATTTATTAGAGAAAATATTAACAAACATTTCTTGACTTATCCATACTCTCCGAAACGCTGATTAAATTCAAAGTCAGATTAACTGATTTGACTTTAATCTGAATTGTCATTGGTCGATCGCGGCCAATGACGCAATAAATAACCATTAAAAGTCCGTATTTTAATGAGATTCAAACAGATTAGTTACATATATATATATATATATATATATATATATATATATATATATATATATATATATATATATATAATGCACATAATTTCTGCTATTAATATTTGTTTCTATATATTATATTGATATTTATAAAAAAAAAAACAATGATTTTATAAACATTAAAAATTTTCCAGGCTCACGAAGATCCAACGACAAAAGGCAATGCACAATCGACTAGAGGACGGTTTTAATAAGAAATACTTTTTTGTAATAATTACGACATTCACGGTCCTACTTATAAACATCGCTGTGTGGCTGTTTAGTTAAAAGTCATTATTGATTTGACATACGAAAAAAGAAGACAGCATGTTTTAAATAATTACCCGCTAAACAACGCTTATAAGTAAGGTTGTGCGTGTTTAAATATAACCTTGTTTCATATATAAATATATTACTTGATTAAAATCGTAAATGTAAATACTTGAATTCAAAATATGAGCTAACCTAAAAACTCATTGAAAACTATACAAAGTGCATTAAATTAAAATATATAAATTAATTCGTCGTGATGTCATGTACGTCATGATAAGAAATATTCTTATTTAATTTTTGCAGTTAACTTTGTGTTTGTTTCTTGTACTAATGTTATTAGTACCGCATTTTCTCACATAATTAACAATATTTTCCCGCACATACGTAACATTAAAAAATTGAGAATTGATCCATGAGGGATCCCGTACCAAGACCCCAGAAGATTATTTAACGTTGACTCTGAAGAAAATAAGTCAACAGGTCGAGTGCACATTCTTAATGCCGTTGCGATATAATATCCACAGAGCCACAACAAGTTCCTGTGGTATCATGTCTCCTTACGATTCGCGGTTTAAAAAACACGTTAACTTTTATTTTATTACTAATAAACAATTACTTGAAGTGGCTTTTAGATTTTCGGTGCACTAGTGCGACGGAATGTTGCCAAATATGGCGTACAATACAAAAGACGGTTAAAATAAGCAATAAATAATTACTTTTAATAATAACGTTATACGGCTTTGGAATTGCGTTTAATGTTAAAAATTTACATTGCATGACATTTTTATTTAATACATATGTACTTAAATAAATGTGATTAATCAATGAAATTTAGAGTGGCAAACGAAAGTTAAGCCTGACATTTATGTGAAACATTTTACATGGCAACATTCTATAAATGTCACTACCACCCGGCATAAAATGATTTTATTATTGAAAAATGAATAAAACTGTAAAAAGAGATGTGCGAAAGTTACTATACACTATGATGAGTATGCTTCACTAGAAATTAAATTTTTATATTCTGATTTTGACTCATAAAATAAATTAATATTTAAATAATTAACTTTTTATTTTTATCTACATAAACATTAAGTTTAATGTCTATTAACATGTTCTGCCTTCTGTGGCATCTTACTAATCTTCGCTCTTAAGTTAATAGTTTATATAAAATTATATCATTTACATGCGTATTTTATTTATAAAAATCAAACCTTAACTTAATATTAATATTATTTTTTTTAAAGTATTAAGACAATTTATTCCTACTAAGTGATGCCACATGTAGTTTTTTTCATATGCCAGACTGTAAAATATTATACGTTGACGATGTATCATTTGAACCCATTTGTGGTTCGCTATATAAAAAATCACAGACGAAGCACAACATGACAAGTTATTTATATACTCTGTGCGACATCTGTCATTAACAGATGGATGACATGAACGTTATATAAGACGTCAATTAATCTCGTAAGCCGGGTCAAAATTTTTATTGTACCATTTGTTTTTTCAATGATTACTGTTTAATTATAAAACGAAATCTTTTGAGGATGAGAAATGTAGTGTATAAGAGTTAAACGTGGGAAAGTCAACGATAATTGCATTATTTGCATTTTATGCCGTCAGAAGCGAATTTATTTTATTCTGGAATCTATGGGATAATTTTGAGGATTGATGATTATTGATTGACTGTATAGTGACTTGATTTCGACCAAGATAGGTCTACAAATTACAATCTTAGTCTTCATTATACATAATATACAAACGATAACGTCACCCATGACTTGAACAAATTTGCTCAATTAGCATATTATAACAAATTATTTCTTAAATTGATCTTGATCTGAATAAATTAATATTTAAAGTTTGATTTTGATAGTTTTTATAAAAATGCGCGCCTACATATTGTTTTCAGCCTTGATGGTATATTTTCAAACTGAAAGTGTAATGATTTGTGATGTATGTGACTGCGAACATAAGAATGAACCGCCAACAGTTGGTGTAGTAGTAAACTGCTCCTTCCATGAAAGAGTGCTAGAAGTGGATCCTATTTTACCGGATGCATCAATAACATTGGATTTGTCCAGAAGCAACTTAACAAATATTCAACAAACAAGAACTTTCCAATCGAAAACACTTGTGGAACTATTATTAAATAGAAACTTCTTAAAAGAAATAAATTTAGAATTATTTCAGCTCCCGGAACTGAAAATATTAGATTTAAGTGAAAATGAAATTCAACAATTGAATCCTAATTCATTTAAAGGTTTTACAAAGTTGGAATATTTAAATCTCGCCAATAACAAGTTTACTGCTATGAGTCAACTGAATTTCAACTCTTTGGTTAATTTAAGAGAGATAATTTTGGATAATAATAATCTCGGAGATGATATAGAAACAAGATCACTATTTGACGCACAAGGCTATGGCTTACCATTGAATATTCAGAGTGTATCCATCAGTGGCGTCAACTTAAATAATTTAAATTTGGAATATTTCAAACCAGTTGACAAAACACTAAGGAAGTTAATTATATCTAACAACAATCTTAATATCATTGTAAGTCTACCTCAGAGTTTGGAATATTTGGATTATTCCAATAATCCCATTAAAAAAATAAGACTAGGTGATATTCCTTTGTTAGAGTCTTTGGTTTATTTAAAAGAGCTAAAGCTTAACAATCTAGATATAGAAGAGGTACCCAAAAATGTTTTTTCAACATTAATGCTCACCAATTTGGAACTGAAATATAACAAAAATTTGAAAGAATTCAGTAATTTATCATTTGGCAGACAGCTATTGAGCGACACATATGATTTCTATTTAGAAAAGCTAACACTTAAAGGTTCAAATCTCTCCACACTGGATGAAGCTTTATCAGTTTTATTTGTAAAAGTGAAAAGATTGGACCTACAGCAGAATCCATGGGTATGTGATTGTCATCTTGCCTGGTTACGGAAATTACCAATTGCCCCTGACCTAATTGAAGATCTAAGGTGAGGAATTTGTTCATTTAACTTTTTTGTATATAATAAAAAAATATGCAAATATCCAAACATTTTATTTTGTTTTATATCATTATATAAATAATTAGAAAGTTGTCTTTCAAATATTAAATTTGGATATTTTATTTATAATGTTTTATATTCCTACAATATTTTAATTCAATTATAAAATGTTTGCTTATATATTTCCTTTTGAGTATTTGGCAAAAAATAAATAAAACTGTGTTTTTCTGAATAATCACAATTTATTTACAATATGAATGTATATATATAGTCTTTTATGTGATACCAGTTGATAACGCTACAAAGACTTAAGAAAAGCATTTGCGTTTAATTATTTTCTTATTATATATTAACTTTAACAGCCTGTGAATGTCCCACTGCTGGGCTAAAGGCCTCCTCTTTTTGAGGAGAAGGTTTTGGATTATATACATTTATATAAATATATAATATGTTCTTGATATTTTTTTCAGGTGCTCGTCACCACAACATCTAAATGGTAAAAGAATTTTTGACTTGAATGAAGAAGATTTCGCCTGTCTCACATCATCGTGGGAGGAATCCCAATTCGAAATAACGATTGGTCACTGGTTGTACTTGTTAATTGCATTTGTGACAATTATGTACCTTTCTTTACATAATACAGCGCCTAAGGACAGTTTACGTCAGAAATAAAAGTTGTTTGTTACAGTTAATGTGCTTTATTTATTTAGGATTACAAACATGACATACATTAATAATTACACATTAATACTCTTTCTGGACCATGACGGTCTCACAGAAGGAGGCTATGGCCCTCTACGCCGATTCCCTGCGTAACATCAGGACCAGAATCTCTCTCTCCACACGGGTCACGCCTCCAACGTACTCCTTCCTCGGAGTAAACGCTCACTAAGAAACGTAGACATAGAAACAAATAGACCAAGGGGCTGTGAAACCGCGATTGATACAGAGATAGTTTGTTAATGTGTGCGTATAATGTTGCTATAGTAACTGCATTCCCTGTTTTGGAAGATAAATAATTTTCAGGATTTTATTAAAATAAAATTAGTTTATTAAATTTTACTTTTTAAAATTCATTATACTTTTTTTTAATTAAAATATTTTTTTTGTTTTCCAACTACACCGAAAAACCGTTGCTTTGTTTCCTTTATCAATAGTACTTCAGCATCTTAATATGGTACTGAATTAGCATTCTCCTCAGATGTTGAAATCTAAAACACTTAATTAAATTATCAATAAAGAATGGTTGCCACATATATTTCTATGTTAACCTCTTGACTCGGAATCTAATAATATTATAAATTCATGAAGAATGTTAAATAATCTTGTCGTTAGAAAATTATAAATAGGAGAAAGAATAAATTAAAATAACACATTTACATATACCGAAGCACTTTAGGTTATTATTGGACTCCGTATTTATTTGTTTACATTGTCGACGAGTCGACTTTTTTATCGAAAATAGGGACATTTTTTTTAGCTGACGCTGGCAGCACTTACATGATAAATAATATTAGGTTATGAATGATAAAAACTGGAAAATCCTATTATCTTCAGAATTTTAATGCAATATAAGGTTCCGTCATGCTATGGCATTAATAAACATCACTGCATCATCATGCGATAATTGGATTAATTTCTACTTCGAGAAATTAAAAAATATACATTGGCGGAACTGCATACTACATGCTATGACTTGAAAAAACTTGTTCATGCACAAACGCTATCTTTTCTCAATAACGTCACTTAATTCAATAAAAAAATTAAGATACAAGTTCTTAGAGTAAAATCATGTACCTACAAAAGCTAATGAGTTTTTAATAGTGTAGCCAACAAAGATTTTTCCCTAAACCTAGGGGTAAACAATTGCACCAAGTATTTGTTATTATTAAAAATGGCGTGTGAGGCATTGTTTAATTATATATTAACAGATGAATAATCATCACAAAGCGGACATAACTGATATTGACAATTTTAATTGTTCTAGAATATGTGTAACTACTTTAATAAAATTGTAAAATTATTCAAACGACACTCCATTGACAGTTAGTAGTTTTTACCAGACTAAAGAGGCTCTGCTGCAGAGCAGAATAGCATGTAACCAACCATCTCATCAAGTGCGAACTGAAAGTTGTATTTTAAAGATGTATGTTATTGTTGAAAGTTATTTGCGACAGGTTACTAGAACTCTACATACGATTATCAATGTTACTTTCAATAAACCTAAAAAAGCTTTACATATAAAAAACATTTTCAAAATAACAATACTTTTACAAGATGTCAGTTAAGCGGTTTAAGTATAAGAGACATTTGACATCTTACATTCACATCGATCTTAGGGGATAATTAACAAGAGTTGGCAACATTGTTCTATACTTTAATTTCGTAAATAATCATCAACTCTAAACGATATTCAGTATTCACAAATGAGAAAACATTTATCTTCGATGTTTCAAACCTCCTATTTGTTGAGAGAGCTCATCGAATTTGTAATGTAAATAAAGAAATGTGAATACATTGTTAAATAGATAGGTACCGCTTTATCTTATACGAGTGATCTTAATGCCACAGAAACTAAAGAATGTTAATTATCTAACGGATTAAAGTAATGTATTATATACTATTTTTTACTCGTGGCTTTGTCGCTTGTGGGGATGGTAAGTGGTAGGTATAAAAAACAGCCATTGTGTTACTTGCTTCACAGTAAATTTCATCAAAATCGGTTCAGTGGTTTAGCCATGAAAGCGTAAGACAGAATTACTTTCGAATTTTAATAGGTACTAGTATTTAAAGATTGCCAACAATATATAGCATGTTCGGCTACATACATTTTAATGCACCCAGCAATGAACAGGAAAGAATTAACGATTATAATATTAATATATTTTTTACTGACACCCAAAAGAATCTTGTACATAATTTGTTTGCAGTATTATCTAAATCTAGGGTTTTTATTGAAATTACATGTTTCTGATTGACGATTGTATGTTTCTATTACCAATAGTAATTTGCTATCGTGACTTTGCTGGTACAAATAGTGGCACGCCTGCTTTTCATTCTGTTTGACACACTTGCGGTATCAGTCTTATCTTATAAGAATGTTTGATTTGAATGCGTACATTGTATTACAGTCCGATCCGGTTATTTTTTCCTTGTCTAATTTTCTCACTGTAATAGTCCAATGGGGCTTCCCACACGCCCAGGTATTGACAATACCAACTGGTACGTATTTTCCAAAAACAAAATAACCGATTTTTAGACTCCGCCATGGAAAAAACTAGCTAATTATCCTATAATGATAGTGATAAAAAAATTTAAAACAACATAACCAAATATAATATATACATTTTACGACTTAAACTGACTTGGTCGTAATAGTTGATTAGATTTAGTTCATATGCCAAAGATCAATGTTAGCTCATCGTCATAAAATCTATATTTATAATATCGATCAGGTCTAGAACGTCTTTAGAGTTAATCTAGTTCTACACGGCATTAAACAATATTCACACAGTGGTAGTGACAGTTTTATAAAAATGCGCACCTACATATTATTTTTAGTATCGATTGTTTGTATTCAAACTGAAAGTGCAAAGATTTGTGATATATGTGTCTGTCGGCAAATAAGTGAACTGACTTTTGGTGTAGTAGTAAACTGTTCCTTCCATGAAGGACTGCTCGAAGTTGATCACGTTTTACCGGACGCAACTATAACATTGGACTTGTCCAGAAGCAACTTAACAAATATTCAACCTGCAAGAATATTACAATCGACCACACTTGCAGAACTACTGTTAAATAAAAATTTCTTAAAAGAAATAAATCTATATTCAAGCTGGCTACCACAACTCAGAAGATTAGATTTAAGTGAGAATGAACTTGAAATTTTGAATCCTAATTTGTTTAAAGGTTTTACGAAGTTGGAATATTTAAATCTCGCCAATAACAAGTTTACTGCTATGAGTCAACTGAATTTTAACTCTTTGGTTAATTTAAGGGAGATAATTTTGGATAATAATAATCTCGGAGATGATATAGAAACAAGATCACTATTTGACGCACAAGGCTATGGCTTACCATTGAACATTCAGAGTGTATCTATCAGCGGCGTCAACTTAAATAATTTAAATTTGGAATATTTCAAACCAGTTGACAAAACACTAAGGAAGTTAATTATATCTAACAACAATCTTACTATATTTGTTAAGCTACCTCTGCGTTTGGAATATTTGGATTATTCCAATAATCCTATTAGAAATATATCATCAACTGATTTCTATTTGTTAGAGCCTTTGGTATATTTGAGAGAACTAAAGCTTAACAATCTAGACATTGAAGAGGTACCCAAAAATGTTTTTTCAACATTAATGCTCACCAATTTGGAACTGAAATATAACAAAAATTTGAAAGAATTCAGCAATTTAACATTTGGCAGACAGCTATTGAGCGACACATATGACTTCTATTTAGAAAATCTAACACTGAAAGGCTCAAATCTCTCCACACTTGACAAGGGATTGTCTGTTTTATTTGTCAAGGTTAAGAGATTGGACTTACAGCAGAATCCATGGGTATGTGACTGCCGACTGGCCTGGCTACGCAAACTACCAATAGTTCCTGATTTAATTGATGATTTAAGGTGAGACGCATCTTAATTAATGAATGCGTATCTATCTTAAACATGACTAGCCGGTTGGCGTGGTTGGTAGATATTTGCCTTTCACGCAGAAGATTGTGGGTTCGATTCCCACCCAGGACAGACATTTGTGTGCATGAACATGTCTGTTTGTCCTGAGTCTGGGTGTAATTATCTATATAAATATGTATTTACAAAAGAAAAGTAGTATTAGTAGTATATCAGTTGTCTGGTTTCCATAGTACAAGCTCTGTTTAGTTTGGAATCAAATGGCCGTGTGGGAATAATGTCCCAGGATATTATTATTCCTCTCTTACTAAATCATAAGTGCATAAGTTTTTACGCGAACAACACTCATTATCCGATGGGACGATCCATCTTTGCGTGTATTTCAGTGAAGGTAATGCAAACGTAATATTGTTATTATAAATCTTTAGTCTCGGTTTATTCAACTATATACTATTTACGTATTTATTGTCACTAACTTGACTGAAAAAGAGCTTTTTTTTTTATTTATAGAATAGGAAGGCGGACGAGCATATGGGCCACCTGATGGTAAGTGGTCACCAATGCTCTTAGACATTGGCATTGTAAGAAATGTCAACCATCGCTTACATATCCAATGCGCCACCAACCTTGGGAACTAAGATTTTATGTCCCTTGTGCCTGTAATTACACTGGCTCACTCACCCTTCAAACCGGAACACAACAATATCAAGTATTGCTGTTTTGCGGTAGAATATCTGATGAGTGGGTGGTACCTACCCAGACGAGCTTGCACAAAGCCCTACCACCAGTAGGTGGTAGTAGCTTACACTTACGTAGCCTTGTGGCAGAGCGCGGATCTTATGTAAGTAAGTTATTGCTATAAGATCAACAAATAACTATTTTTTTAAGATTTAATACAATTCCTAACAAAAGTAAACACTGCCAACTTCTTGAATCTGAGAACTTCAGCATTAAAACGATGGAATACCTTCACGGTAAGAGAGAAGTAGGTGTCTTGGGTTTTCTCCCGAAAAAATGTCTACCGAAACTTTCCACAAAGCCCAACACTCCCACAAGAACCCATATAGAAGGTATTAACTGAAATTACCGTGCGCGTTATTAATTGGGATTTATAAATTTGATTAAGGAATAATTTATGAATAGCTTCTTTTGATAGCGGGTGCCTAGCTCTTTTTCTCTTATTCCGTTTTACTCTGTATTATTGTTATAATTGGTCTTTAGCCTTTGTATATACACCAATATACTATAAACTTATTAATCGACTCTGAGTTAACTGACATAGACCTTGGTGACACGCAGCCTTGAGGCGGACTGACAATCTTATGAAATATATAAAGATGAGATCATAGACATTTTTAGTACTTTTTAAAGTTTTGACATATTTAACTCTCCAAATAAGCATAAAACCTGTGTTAGGAGTGGGGAGGACAATAGCCCAAGAGATCAGTACCGAAGCGATTTTTACATCACTAGCCAGCCCGTAAACCATTGCGTTATAAAGCCGTTGTAGAGGTTTAAATAACCTCTACACTCTATAACTAAAAGCTAGATGTAATTCACAATATATTAAAAAACCAAGACGTCCAAGACGCCGAGTTCGCCCCGAACATCGGAATACCCACTAAAAAACCAGCGGTACCCTTTCCGTCTTAACGAGGAGCGCCACGAGATCGCTTTCGCATGCTACCGTGAAATATTTAAAAAAAAACCTTAGGTAACCCACCTATTCACTTTTTTCAGATGCAGATCACCACCCTATCTCTATAATAAAAGAATTTTTGACTTAAATGAAAAAGACTTTGTTTGTCTGAAGTCATGGTGGAACGAATCACATGTCGGAGTAACGATTGGTCTCGTGTTTTATACGTTACTTGTTTTCATAACATTCACGTGGATTTATATATTTATATATCGTCCAGCACCTAAAGTGAATAGGCAGGAATATTCACAACTGTAATAAAATTGAATCGATCGAGTACATGTTTGTGTAAATTAATCTATTGTTGTCAGAATAATTATACTGCGTTGACATTAAAATCATTACATTTATTTACTAGCTGTGCCCGCGGTTTCACCCACGTATAACTTATGGAAATCATTAAGAGCAGACTTATAATATTTAAGTATACACAACATTTTTAGTTTTATTTTCTTGGGATATTCGTATTTATTGGTTTTCGCTGCAACCAGACCTAAATAGGGCAACATACAATAGGCCATGATTCTTTAAAGTGACATAAATCTTTTATTTGTAAGCCGATTGAAATAAAACAACACTAAATTTTAAGTGTCCTTTTTTGTACCACTGACAACGTATATGTATGTATATAAAAAAGTATCGGTTGAGTAGTTCAGACGTGAAAGAGTTACAAATAAACAAACACACTTTCGCATTTATAATATTGATTAGGATTATAAAGTATTATAATTATTAATAAATTATATCCAAAACATCAAAAACTTACAAAATATTTGTTTTATTTCGAATGTAATGCAGGATTAAATCACAAAACGTTTTTATTAGTAACAAAGTATTGAATTTTAAAATGTATGCCATTTTTTCCATTCGATTAATTAAATTATTTTTTCTGCAAACATATCATCAAATAAAGCTAATATAAATAAAATCCATTTAATCGCTTCAACAGTAGATTTTTACCTACTTTTAAAATGTAAACAGAGTGAAATGACCAACAATCAAACAGGTATCACTGATAACGACTATCTGACATTACCACTGATAACAATCGCACCACACATCTACCATAATGTACTTAGCACCAGACGAATCATCACATAAACAAAATGCGAACGTTTTATATACTTTTCGCTCTTATTACATATAGCTTTAAAGTTCAAAGTACAACACTCTGTGACAGTGATTTTTGCGTGTGTCGACACAATAATAAAAGTGATCGGGACCTTGCTGGTGAAGTCGTCGATTGCTCTTACGATCCCTCTGTGCTAAACAGGGTCTTCGGACTACCGGAAACGGTGTTTTCATTGGATTTGTCCAGAAATAATTTGACTACCGTAGGAACATCGAACTTACTAAAATCCAACACGTTAATCGAATTGTATCTCAATTGTAATAAAATATATAGGATAGCAGAAAATGCATTACAATTACCAAAACTGAAAAGGTTGGACTTGAGTGGCAACCAGTTAGAAGTCTTACACGAAGACACGTTTAAATATATAAAAAAATTAGAATATATCAATTTGGCCAATAATAGATTAACTTCGTTCGAAAAAATTTCTTTCCATCACTTAGGTAACTTGAGGGAAATAATTCTGAACAATAACGACCTTGGAGCCAGCCTCGAAGACAATAATTTGTTCGACCGTAGCGGATATGGGCTGACGCATAAAATACAGTCACTATCGATAAGTGGAATAAATCTCAACGTCGTCCATGAAAATTTCTTTGTTGACGCGTTCGATTTAAAAAAATTAGTGATATCAAACAATAATTTAGTGGAGGTATTCGAGATACCGTTCACGTTGGAGTATTTAGATTTATCCGATAATCCGATCACACAAATAACTGGCGAGGATTTTGATGATTTATTAGCTTTGAAAGATTTAAAACTAAACAATCTTTCGATAAAAGAAATTCCAGATTTTGCATTTGCATCGTTACACGCTCTTAATAATTTGGAACTCGAGAGAAATAGAAACCTAACAGAATTCAGCGTCATGGCTTTTGGGCAAGAAATACTAGACGACGCTGACGATTTTGCTTTAGAAAAACTATCATTGAAAGGGTCGAGATTAAAAACTTTGGATCAAAAGTTGGAGGTACCATTCGGAGAATTGATCCGACTGGACTTGCAGGGAAACTTTTGGAATTGTGATTGTAATCTTGTGTGGATAAAGAAATTACAAATACATAAGGAAGATTACGAGCATCTAAGGTAGATCTCGATTTTATCATTATGTTCACAGATAATTTAATTTACAAAATAATTTAATATGAAATAATTATACATGAAAATAAAAACATTTAATACAAATTAAAAAAAAATCCATTATTTCAGATGCTTTACTCCGAAACCGTTGTACAACAGCCGAATTTTCGACTTAAAAGAAAGATATTTTTCGTGCCCAGCAAATAGTCGCAACGTGGGCACTATCATAGCTGTCATCTCGTTCTGCGTGCTATTAACAAGCATTGCCCTGTGGATATTCCTGTTTCTGCCAAGATATCAATCTAGGTGTAATTTCGTTAATAATATAGCCCTCCCCACGGCAGGTTACACAGTGTTACCAGTACACACGCCTATACAAGATCGATAATAATTATAAGTTTTAGTATATTATATATTTTGGACTAAAAATACTTTTAAAATAAAATAAAATTGTAGTGAATCATGTGCACAGCTTGTTTTACAATATAATGGACTTCTCATCTTGTTTTACAAGTTTTATTCTTTTGCCAGTTTTTTTTTAAATTTTTTTATTAAATTCATTTATAAAAAGTAGGAGAACTGGCAAACGGGAGAGCTGCTAATAAATTGTAAACTACGAAGTTATATGCCCTTGTGCCTGTAATTACAAACCAACAAAAAATAAATAGTGTTTGTCGGTAGAAGTGATTGGTACCTACCAAGACGGGCTTGCAAATCCTTGAAATAATATTATTAAATTAAATTAATATTCTATAATAGTAGAAAACTTTAATCAATTTTTAATTGCCAATTAAAAATTTTAATATTTAATTACATTACAAAACATTGATTATTTTCTTATGTTGAAATTCAAAAGGGCGTTATAGTAAATTTCAGCTAGGAATTAAAAAACAAATTCGTTATTAAAATTCACTTTATATATTTGTAAAATACAAAAGTGTACAAACCGTTTTAAAACTGTTACATATAAAAGTTGTGCTTTTTTATTTCCTAAAAAACAATATTTCTTATATGTTATAGTTGTCCATACATTACAATCCTCACAGGAGTTATCATAAACCAGGTCGGTACCACACATTAAACCAAAATTTTCTATTATTCCCTAAGGACCATTTTGACTATATCTTATATATTCAAAAATATAAAAATGAACAACAGAGTAATGGTCACATAACAGTGATAATGTTTTTGTGTCAGAATCGTTTTATTAAAACGTGACATATGGTTGTTCCCAAACTCGAAACTTAAATATTTGCTTTCAAAACTGTTTCACTCCACTCACTCTTTCACTGTTGTATCATGATCGATATAATGATGATGCATACTATGCGTGTCTAGTGCGAGTACCTTTACTTATTCGATAGCGTTGATTCTGATTGTAGTCATTAGATGGCGCTCTTTTGATTCCATACACTGCACACAATTGATATAAAGGAGAATTGAACTTTACGTCCCCTTTCATTTACACTTCCGATTAAATCCGATTTATTCTTCATAAAAAAATATTTCCCAGCCAGACACAGTTTATGAATACTCCCCGAACTCTCACTCAAAAGGCCCGAACAATGTATTTTACACATTGAGTCGATATAGTAAGATATTTTTTTTTTTAATTTCAAACTGCTTTCTATTGCACATGAGCATCGTTAACCATAATGACATATTACATGTATCTTTTACTAAACTAATTATGATAATACTCGAAATCTATTTACTTATATTAAGCAGGCACAAGCGTTTTACAAAGGCTGCGATTTGAGCAACATGACACTTCATCAGTCTATACACTTATCATTTTGTGTTTTGTAATAGAGTTGAATGAATCAGACATTTCTTTTTTTTAAATAATTTATGTCAAATCAATACAGATAAATATGGAATGCATTATTTGAACCTTTGATGATAAAAACAGTTCCAAATTCGATCGTAAATTGTTCTGATCAAATAAGATTTTATGTGAAAAAAAAATTGGACTGACTACGTTATATAATTCCATTTAACAGAATAACTTTCCAAAGTAAATTGACACTTGATTTGATAATTAACATAAAGTTTGCCTTTCGTTTTGGTGATTCGAAGTTTTACAAAGCTGCTCTCAGAGATGCACTTCGAACTAAATTATGATAGCAAAATTCTAGGCATCCTATAGGCTCACTTCTATCTCCGACAAAGTACCGTATAGATAGCCAAACATTTACATGTTTATTAGCAATATTGGAAAAGTGCACCAATACTCTTGTATATTTCTTAGATATATTTTTTTTCATTAACAAAGTATATCGCTATTATTTCGCCAGAATAGCTGTTTTAAATGGCCGAAATAAAGGATTAACGCGATCAGATTAAGATTTTCTGAGACATTTACACCGCATCGCATCGTTTAACCGTCATATATATCCACCAATCCGCACTGGAGCAGCGTTGTGAAATAATCACCAAAATCACCTCGAGAAAAACACTGTCCTTTATAGGAAAGTGTTTATACACTGGAAGATTTAGAAGAAAAGCAATACGATTAAGTATTTTAAACAAAAAATATGAATATCGACGATTGATTGAAAAAGGATTTATGACCTTATTGGCCTTATACATTGGGCATATTTTGTCAAATCAGGCGTCAAGTTACTGGCATTCTTTAATCGACGAAGTTAAGTTTATCAATTACTTTACATATCGTTCCAACACCTCCACTCCACCTTCACGACAACCAATTATTACAATATTGTAAGTTTTCAATAGGATATGTTACAATTAGCTTAAATGTGAAGCAATCTTTGGTCAATTTAGCAAAGAGTACATCGAATACAATAGCTTTGATTTATATTTTTTATGGTGAGTTGGCAAATCCTTGGCAATTAACAATTATGGTACAATTGTTTTCATCGAAAACTCGATACAAAAGTTTTCTAGTTTAGTGTAAGCTATTTTTTAAGCCGTTATTGTTCTTCGTTCATAAACTACGTAGTTAAGTTTTAATCGCTATCGTTACATTGATAGTAACTAATACACTTGATGATACTCTATATATCCTTATGATACATGTATACACATAGACAAACTAGAGGATTACTCTTTATGTTACCTAACACTAAAACCACTCTCAAGGGAAGGCTCTCGGATTAAATGTTAATAGTATTAAAATGTTATTTAATTGATGTAAATTAACAAATGATATTCATAACAGTTTTACGGTAAAAATTACATTTATAATCGGTTACTTTAAATTTAATATAATCTCTGTAAAATGATTTAAATACGCTTGGAAGAAACTTTTCATAATTTATTTATTGATGCTAGATTATATTTCTTTTTTTCTATTACATTTCATGTAATTATGTATTCATGTTATCATTTGTCAAGCGATCTATTTGACAAAGTGCATTCGACAATATCTCTTTCGTCTGAAATATTCAATACAATCAAATCTGTATACAATCATACATACATTTTTTATAGAACAGGTGGACGGGTTTATCACCGCTGAAATAATCATTGGCACTGTAAGAAACTTTAACGATTCCCTACATCGCTGATGCCCCACTAACCTTGGAATGTAATGTCACTTGTGCCTGTAGTTACACTGTCTCACTCACCCTTCAAAACATTCTGGCCTTTCTACAAACGAAATCGACAATCCCCATGCAACTTTGTCTAACATCTAAAATTCTGTCAACCTAACAGTAGAATACATAGAAATCCTAGAAATTCAATTTGTGTCGAAACATGAAGTTGAATGTTAATTGAATAAAGCAAACGAAAAAGAATATCGTTCATTAAATCTTCGTCTCGTCATTTAGACCATTACCATTTTCTTCCAACCCTTGATGTCATGTAGTTAAATTTTAGCTTTGTTATGTCAACATGGCACAGATTATGTCACCCATATATAGAAGGAACGAAGGAGGTTCATTAGTGCGATCAACGGCTATGTAGTTTATGAACGTTAAATCTATTCCAACGACTGGTACTTGGTCACATATCATTTGATATCGTAAACCAATGTGAAATTAATCATATGAAAAATTGATATAATTATCAACAGTATATTCGTTTGCGATAGCCGTAAAATTGTATATAATTCTTGACTTCGGATAAACATTTTTTTTAAGAACTATTCATATTACGTGATCAAAGACCACAGATAACATCAAACACAGAATGTAATCCTTAAAAAGTATACAAAATACATGTGTACCTTTATTTAGGATATTTTCAACATTGCCTCGTGAATAAATATTTAATTTAAACTATGATATGGTCTTATAACTAATATATATGTCTTTACAATGATATATATATTATATAATTTATCTAGCTGCCAGTGCTTAAATACATAGCACACAGAGTAAAACTCACTCACACTTTTTAAGAGTTTATAGTACAGTCAGAACAAAAATAACCATTATTTAAAATTATGAGAACAATGAAAAAATATAATGTTCAATAATACTCATTCCATTCGCGATCCAAATAAGAATCGTCAATGTTCTCAGGGATCTCACCTTGGCCCCCTGCTTTTCAATTTATATATTAATGACGTCAATGGCATAATTAAAAACTCATGTATTCTGTTATACGCAGACGATATGAAAATTTGTTGAGAGATTGCGACTCCGTTAGATTGCTCACTTTTGCAAGAGGATCTAGACAGATTGTGTCTATATTGTAAACACAATTCTCTATATTTAAATATAAATAAATGTAGCGTCGTTCCTTTTTCACGGAAACGCGATCTTACTATATATGATTATCGTCTAGACGGTGTTGAGATTAATAGAGTGACCGAGGTGAGAGACCTGGGTATACATCTGGACAATAAGTTGACCTTCGGTTTGCATATAAGTAAGACAGTGGCTAAAGCTTGTCGAATGCTTGGTTTTGTGTTTAGAACGTCGAAAGATTTCAAGAAAACTAGTACCCTAACTCTTCTATATAATTCCTTTGTACGACCTATCCTCGAATACGCTTCCACTGTTTGGAATCCGCATTACAAAACATACATACACCGATTGGAAAGAGTCCAAAATAAATTTATAAGATTTGTGCGTTTTAAGGAATTTATACATAATAATGAATGCTTAAATACGTTATCACTCGCGGACATAAGAGCGATCAGAGATCAAATATTCTTATTTAAATTAATTAATAATTTAGTTGATTCCCCGTTTCTCTTAGGTTGTATTAGTTTCCGATGCTCTCGAATCACCACACGTAAGTGCTTACTTTTTAATCCGTCACTCACCCGAAGCAAGTATGCGCAAAATATATTTGTATACAGAGCCTGCACCGATTACAATAAACGATTTAGCGAAATTGATTTTTTTACAACAGAGAATGTTAATAAAATAAGAAAATTATTGAAAGAATACTTGTTTAATAAATAATTAATAAAATTAATATTTTTTTGTAAATTAATAATGTATATGAATATTGAATCAATTACTTGCCATAAATTGATGATTTATGATGTTACTTTAATTGTTGAAATCAAATTTAAATATTTTTAATGACATTGTTTATATTCATTAATATTATTGTAATTTAACTTCTTGATTTTTTTTTTTTAACTTTGTAATTAGTCGATTTGATTGTACTCGTAGATTGCATTGTATTTTTGTCTCTTTCTGTTGTCTTTTTTACACGCATACTCTAACATTTGTAATATTTTTAAGTGGAAACTTTATTGGTTTATGATTTAGTAATAATTCCTTAATTCTATGTAATAACACACTGTATGTTTCCCAAATATAAATAAAATAAAAATAAAAAATAAAATGTTCAATTATCATCCTGAATGATTGATATCTTACATCAAAACTGATATCCTTGTCTCGTTCAATCGAAGAACGAATGAATGAATGGAATAAAAATATGTAATAGGAAAATGGCGGCAAATTTAGTTAAGCTTGCATTTATTGTTATGGTTGTTTTTGTTCTGATTTTTAATGGAAAAATTCACATATATAATTTACGCATAACATGGTTCTGCATGTGCATTATACATATTAAATAATAATACTCAATCTAGCCGGACATAACGCTTGACATTTTTTTAAATTATATAACAATAATAATATTTGTGACGTTATTATGTAATTCAATTTTATAAACTTAAAATAGTTTTTCATCAGACTAATGACTGTATGATAGCATTAAAAAAAAAGTTAAGGTACATTTTTTTCCGGCTAAACCAAAATTAAAACGAAATCTATTAGCTACTTACATTACGTTTTTATTAAAATTTGTGCATTACATTTCTTTACTTAACTAGCTCTTACAATAATTCCCTTAAAACGATAAATATGACACAAATGTACATAGTTGTAAACATTAAAAATTTACTAAATGCATTTTAAGTCTCATGTAAAACAAAATGGCGTCGAGATTATAAAGTTGAGATTCAGTTAATTTCGTTATTGCACACTGAGATTATATTTGCGGACTTTAAAGATCACTGGATTCGAGTATTTTATATATTCAGTCTGTGGTTATAAATTCGGGATTCGAATTTTAAAAATTTTGTGTGTTATAACTTTTTTTTCGACTACTTTTTATTGATTATTATTAATGACAACTAAATTTACTCATATACGTGTAACAAAATATTTGTAGAAATGTGTTGCCATTTCGAAATTATAAATATCCAAATAAAAAAAAGATTGAAATTCTTTAGCAGAATTTATGTTTAGAGTATGTTATGTTTACTACATTTTCCCTTATATTTAGCCTACACATGTTTTATAAAGGTGATAGTCTTGTGATAGTCATAGAAAAAATCTTAAGTTTTTAGCAATAAAGCGCATTCTTTCGATATGAACACATGATCTATTTATATAGATAATAATAATGTAAAGTTTTTTTTTCGACGACTCACTAGCAAAAATGTCTAAAATTTAAGTCTTTACTCTGGAAGGCTTACAGAACACATCAGCGCTGTTATAAAGCGTACATTGTAATTTCAAGCCAAAGACCTTTGATAACAATGGAAACTAAATAAAATCTAAATGTCATACAAGTCTATGTCCATCCTGAACGGAGTACTCCTCTTGTCAAACCGAAGTCTCTGAGTTAAGCCGGAGAATGAATCTATTGCTCTTCGGATCTACAACCTCCTCGGCCAAACTGAACTTGGGCAGCTGTTTTATAGAACATATGAGGGATACATCACCTTGTCTCAGTTGGAATTCGATGTTGTCAGCCAGGGGTCTCGCGAGGAGCTCGTCCGATATTAGTGACCAGCGCTGGATCGGCCTAGCTTCCTGTTCCGCGGACAACACGGGACCTTCCACGAGGAATGGTTCCAGGAACGCCCGGGGCGAGGCGTCCTGAGATAGACATCGAGCTAGATGGGCCAGAACCTGGAAACAATTTATAAGCAAGGTTTATAGAGTAGCAGTACTACCGACACTGTATTTCAAGATGTGAATGTATGTGAGAATTCGATTTACAGTGGTAAACTAAACTCAATATGTTCAAGTCGGCTTATAAAAAGTAGTTTGAATGTACTTGATTTAAATGAATGTAAAACTAATAGCGATTCGGGACGCGATTCTACTAAAATTATCCTCTTCCTTTTGAGGAGAAGGTTTGGAGCTTATTCCTTATTATTTATTATTATTATTTCTCAATAAATTATAAATTCAACATATATAACGAAAACTAATAGTGTTATAAGCTAGTGATGTTCGCTATATATTTGAAACGAATGAGCCGTAGATAGCGAGTCACTGACGGAGTCTGCGGAGTGGCGCGGCTGCTGGCGGGTGGCGCGCAGGTACTTCTGCAGCGCGCGCGCCAGCGACGGGAACACGGCCTGCGCCGCCTCGCGCGGGCCCAGCGCGCCGCCGTTGGCGGCGGACAGGCGCACGCGGCGCACGTGCGCGAAGGCGTCGTCGGCGGCCGAGTGCAGGCGCGCGCGGCGCTTGCGCACGCGGCGCTCGCGCTCGGCCTCCTCGTAGTAGCGCTCGTTGTGCGCCGAGCCCGAGTCGCGCCGCCGCCCCGCGCTGCCGGCGCACGAGCCGCCCGCCGACCTGCACAGGGACGCTCGGTCGGTGAGCCTGCGCGTACGCGGCGGAAACGAGTATCGCCTGCGCCGCCGATGTCTATGCGACCTCCTTCCCTCCTTCGTCCTTACCGACGACTCGAGTGCTATAAGGTTCGCTATTACTCGTATCGTAATGTTTTCGTTTTATATGATGTAGCCATTGAACACTTTTTAATGTACATTATATTAATAGGAGTAAAATATTAATATTATATTCTTTCCGACGCTTACCTAGTTTGACCCGACGGCGTGTTAGTGTTCGAATCAACTTCGTAGAACTTTATGCTAGCTTGTGCTTTCCTCTGCGACTTCGAAATAGGTATCTTCTCTAAGTACGGATTGTATATCGGAAACTCCGTGTAGTATTTCTGCAGGACCCACACGGCCGCCCTCTGTATACTCAGTTGGCCGATAGCATATGATCTACTCTCTCCATCTGGACTTCGCACAACTTTAATATAATAGACGGGTTCCAGATGTCGCATCTCCATCAACACGACCGCGGCGTAATGTATAAAAATCAATGTATCTCCAAAACTAGATACGTAGGAAACTAGAGAAGTGTAGTCCATCGCCTCTTCACCGACGGACAAAGCTTTCGTCGCTTCATTTATTTGTACAAAGTAAAAAAGCCAATAGGAAAATGTACAAACAGCTAAAATTACAAGCATCATCGCTCTGAACACGAATATTCTTGGCAATATGGCATTTCTCGGGCGTAAAAATATAGCCCATATGCTAATAGCTAATAAAACTAGTTTGAACGCTAATGATAATAATATCCCTTTACACTCAGCCGTGCAGGAAAGCAGTTGAATTATTTGACTGGGCTGAATAGCTTTATTCTCTGACAGCCCTGGGAAGAAACCCAACTTAGGCAAAACTACCATAGCTAGTGGGCTCACAAAGGAAACGAACGACAATCCTAAAGCGATTGTGGTCCCAAAATATCTCGAACAAACAAAACCTAGCCCACTATCTGAATCCATTGGCCAATTACTAACATCTTCCATGGACTGTGAACCTTCTGAAGTGTTCCCCGTTACAGCTGTGGTATTTTCCCCCCAATTCTCATCTTGGGGCAGGATCTGAACCTCAATGACTTCTTGACCATCTCTCCCAATTTCTGGATTAATATTCACACTGGTTTGGAAAGGTGCCATCGTGTTATCCATGCAGTCTTTTTTGTGGGACTTGGAACTTCTGAAATAATTTATTTTCTATATTAGTAAGTAAACACATATACATGCAAAACTTTTATTAAGTTTTTGATAACCAAATAATATTTTTATGATAATTACTGGAAAACAATAATACTAAAAATACTACATTGCTCTTGGCAGTAGAATATCTGATGAGTGGGTGGTATCTACCCAGACGGGCTTGCAAAAAGGCCTACCATCAAGTGAAAGTTACTAACTAAAAGTCAAACTTTAATTCAGCATTGTTATCAGCTTTTAATAGTAATGTAAATTTAAAAAAGTATATATGTATGTAATCAATAGAATTTATTTAAATTAATTTACTTAATGCTAATATATCTTTGATAAATTAAATTATAGGTATAAATAACTATACCTGCACAGTATCTAACTCTTTATAATACAATTACCATTGGTAATATTAAATTGAAATTAAATTCTATAGTTGTAATTTGAAATTGATATTATAATGACTGAAGAGTAACTTCATTCAAATGTATAGCAACAGTGTCAGTTATATAATATAAAATGTTAACAAAATTGGTTGATTGTGGAGTAAACATAATTCACAAGTAAATATGTAAGTAATATAACAAAAATTAATCAATCATTTGCTGTTTATAATCTGAATTATATTAAAGAATGACAATACAAAATTTCTTGTATAAGCATACTATAGTGAAAATAGATGAATTATTTTCTTAAAATATAAATGTATTAATAAGATAAACAAGTATCTTTAAAAAACAATTTATTCATCTTGGGGCATCGAGCAATATCCAAATATTTTTCTATAATTTTGTTTAACTTGTGAAAGCAACAAAATATCACTTAGTTGATTACCCTTTTAACTTTTCTTTATGTACAAACTTTTATAACTCAGGGGAAAGTATACATTTAGCTTCTAATATTAAGGGATAATTATAACATCGTTAAATAAACATACCGTGTGCTGCGATGCGTGTGTGGCCTATGTCTCGAACTGCGCCTAGATCGGCTGCTTATCTCCGACCTCACAGACTCAGTCTCCATTGTAAAACTATTTCACAGTTACGACCGACCCCGCACATTATCCATGAGCAGTTTTCTCTATAAACCTGCAATAATCCACCGTGTAATCAAATCACGAAATCAGAGCAATTAAAATGCTTCTACTTCACGGAAGTATGCACATATAACAAGTTCGCTTTTAACAGAATCTTTACTTTTTCGACTTCATAGACTAGTATAGTTATTGAATTTCTAAGTTCACTGCTCGCCGAAGCAAATTACCTTTGCATTATTGATATTTAAGGGGATTTTCTAATTAGAGCGTCGTTTACAGGTGTCGTCTAGACAATTTCATATTGAATATTATACGACTAAAATCATTGACAGATAATATGCTAAAATGATGTTGTCTCTGTTTACCTTGCACATAGTAAGATCGTCTATCACCAACGATTCACTACTTCACACGGTCGTATATTATCCGTTCTGAAATATTTGTACTCAATTTTATATAAAATAAATCTTTAAATTATTATAGTAACCCAATAGAATTTTTTTTAATTAAATATTATTATCAAATAAAAAGCAGTAATAAATGATATTATTAATTATACAAAAATAATATTGCAGAGGGAAATAGATGTGAGGCGGTGAATTCGAAAATTATTTAGAGCACTAGATTACAAGAAGTGATAATGATAAGATAACACGTCCATATCTAGTACATAACTCATTGATCAGCTCGTTTTAGTCATGAAGTTATTGTTTATTTCCTAAGAATATGGAGGATCCACAGAATGGAAACACCCAAAGGGAAAGTGGTGAAAATAGAGTGGAAGATCTGTATTTAGACAGAGTAGTAGCTTCACAACCAGAAATAGGACCAACCCCTCCAGATGGGGGATATGGTTGGCTGATTGTCTTCTCAGCGATAGTGTATCATATAACTGTACCTACAATATTAATTTTATATGGATTGATAATTTTAAAATCGATACGAGAGGAAGATCATGAAGAAGGTGAAAAAATGAAAATATGGGACGTTGATGTAGCTCTTATGCCAGTTATTATGGTAGTGATTAGGCTACTTCTAGAATCATGGTGCAGAGCTGTTGTGAAAATTTTCAATATGCCAAGATTTACAGCATTAGCTGGCTTGTGTCTGACGGTAGCTGGCGTACTGTTGTCAAGTTACTCTACAAGCGCATACCGTAATAACCACATTGTAAACATATTTTCGGGAATATTTGCTGGTAAGTAACAATTGTTACAGTATTGCCTGATTTCGGCGCGAGTATTATGAGGCATTGTTCTGTCTCATTGTTTATGAAGGTCACGCATGCTTTATGTGTCAAGTATAACAATGTGATATTTTGTATGCGATTAAGCAGATATGTTAAAGTATTGTATTTAATGACGGTCACATTATAATAAGTATTGACTAATCGTTAGTACCTTCGCGACGGTATCGATTTGAGCCGTCGGCAAAGTATTTGCACAAACGATTCCATTGAAGTACTCATTATTTTTATATTTATGTTAAATTGTTTTTATGTTTTAAAGATTGTCTAAACAAACACGTCTAAACAATCCACGTAGGATGTAGGAATAATATATTATATACTTATGTTTCATTGCAACGATTTATCGATTTAAATAAATCAACTTTAAATCAATATATAAAATTCCGAAAAAGTAATGTATGTATTGAGTATAATGGCTACATAACTTTTTTCTTGAAATTTCACATAGGTCCTTGTGTATTTAATTTAACACACTTATGTATTTAGACTCGCTAAGAATGAGTACGTTAATTTTAATTGGTGCAGTTTGATTTTAAGATTTTATTAATATTATTCCCGTTTATTGTAATAAATACTTATATTCGAGAATAATGTTTCCTACAAAAGGCCATGAGAAGGTAGTCATTTTTTGTTCAAACTAATTTCGCGTGCTTTCTCCCTCCGCGCGCTCTCATTATTTTAATGTCTAAACATTGAACAAATTAAAAAAAAAAAAATCAACGGGGTGAATGTAATTATTTTTTTAAAATATTTAGACACATTAAGTCTCGTAATAAAACTACTGTATATATATTTCTGATTTATTTCATTTTCGATCATTTGGAGATGTCGCATCAAACTAAATTCAGATTAACTGAAATTAAATGAACTAGCTAAAAAAAACACGTGATAAATAGTTAGTTATTTCTCGCTACCTTACACAAAATACCAGTTTTTTCCTCTACTCTACAGTAGTACTATTTTCTTTTATATAATTTGTTGTAAAATTTGTTATAGGTGCAGGATGCGCTTTAACTGGTCAGCAAACAGATGTCATCATCACTCACTATTTCAGAGACAAACTTACTATTGCGCAAAGACTCGTACGCATGGCACCTTCGCTTGGAAATGTATTAACGTGCCTCCTGGTCGGTTATCTCTGCACTATCTACACAAGTGATATAGTAGTTATGATCTACGGAGCTATACTTATGCAAAACTGTCTTTTCCTAGCCGCTTATACCCGTCCAATATATATCGAAAGAGTCATTCGAACAACTTATAACATGCTCCGAGCTGTTGAAGATGATGACGAAATTATATTTTCAAATCAGAATCCTAATCAAAGACCGACAGAAATACGGAATGCAAATAGAACTCCAACTACGGTAGCCGAAAATGTTGTTTCGACTCAAGACGAAGAAACCGACGTTGTCGTCTTCAAATCGAGACGTGGTGCAAAAGAAATACTCGACCCAGAAGTGCGAGATAGAGAAAATAACACACAAGCGCGATTTTCGTCGGATTTCAGTGCAATGTACGAGGGTCCTTCGTCTAACCGGTTTTCGTCCGATTTTGGAGCTCTTGACGTATCAAGTTATAGTCGGATAAGCGGTTACCAGGAATTGGAGAACATCGACAGAGATGGGCAAAATCCTCAGCCTCTCTACAGGGAAACTACAGTTAATGCTCCTTCAAATAGTCTGGTCTTCACGTCAGATATAACTCCAGGAACAGCAAGAAGAACAGCTTCCTTGAAAAAGAACTTTATAACGGTCATAAATATGTTACTTGACCTGAACTTCTACTTGTACACATTGTTACATTTGTGCACTACTTTTTCCATACTTATATTAGGTTTAGTGTTTCCTGCGATGTTGTGGGAATTAAATCCATCGATGAACATTTGGTCGGTGAGTAAAATTATTAATTCATATGTGTGTGTGTAATAAGTGTCCATATTGAATCGAAATCACTTAACATTATTTGTGTTTATTTTACTTATGTGGCTGTTTTTAAAGACCAATTTTAAAGACTACATTATTATTATTAAATAAAACTTCGACAGTTCTCCAATTTCTTTCTCGTTCAAAACGTTCTCGCTTGTTATAATCAATTTGTTTGGTTTGTTAGGTTGCAACGGCGACAGCGGTAGCTCACGGGGCCGCCCTGATGTTTATAATGCTGTGCATTGCATTACCGAAAAACATAAATGAAAAGGCGCGATTGTGCGCTACTTTCTGCGTTTGTGGCGCTATCGGCTTTTATGGTAAGATTTTTTTATAAATGGCTTCCAAAAACAGACAACTTATACAACACTTTAGGATAATAATTGATCGCCTTATATAAGCAAAGACGATCGACGTTAAAAAAATACCCGGGTGGTATCTTGCACAAGTGCACTCTCTATTCTCTCGTATTCTGATGGGACAGTGAGTCCGCTTGGAATTAACTCAGGCGCAGGTTTTACGTGCTTTTCAAAACACAGGAGTCCACTTCCAAAACACTGCAAACTTCTTGACTCCAGGTTGCTACAGAGAATTTTTTGACTGTAAAACTAAATAACTTTTTATTAGCCCTATCGGGATTTGAACCAAAGACCTTAAAGTTTGCAGCCTTTTAAGCTAACAAAGATACCAACAAAGCAGTCTGTCAAAAAATATTATTTTTATTTAAATATATTGATTGATGAATTATGCTTCTATTTAACAGGCATAACTCTTTCAATAAACAAAAGCTTCCTGACTGTTTGGTGCATGTTCGCAAGTTTTTCAACAGCAGCATCAAGCGTCCTCCAACAACCGCTTTACAACGCGCTCAACGAATTTGACACGACTGCCACTATGACTACAGCTAACGCCATCGTCGCCATCGTTATAATGGTGTGGTCACTTGTATATAATTACGAATATAAAACTTGTTTCTTTATTGCCAGCCTGTTACAGACTGGTACGGCGTGTGTTTTCTTTGCAGCGTCGTTCAGAAGACGGAGATAGTACGCCAATTTAAATAATGAACTGAATTATTTATGTTACATATACATAATCGATATTGAATGGTTGTTTAAAAAAAATCTATATAATGACAACCTTCTTCTACTTAAATTTCAACAAAAATATGTTTTCTATGAAATTCAGTCATTGGTCCGATAATTAAAAAGATCAATTACTATAAAAATCTAAGGTTACCTACCTTAATTTCCCCATTGGAATCCGCTGTCAAAGTGAAATTTTTAATTTAATACTTGGCGCCATTTTTTTAACTTTTAATTCAATTTCAATAAATTTCTTTTCTATATAAATAATATAACACGCGCCAAAAGTATAGTTTTCGTATATTGTCATATTTAGTCATAAATGGCGTAGTACAAATGAAACAAAATCACGATTTTTTTTATTTATTGTATAAGAGATCATTGCTTACATTAAGTATACGAATGAAATACGTTATAATACATATTAGAATATAAGTAAAATTTTAGTAAATAATTACGGTTTTCGATAACATAAAAAATAATAATGATAAAACCTAAATTATAGCTATATTTACAAAATTTTTATAAAGTGTAAAATATATTTTTAGTCATGAGTTTTATGTTATAGTTATCGTTTGTATAATTTGATTGTTGAATAGTTATAACATATGGATTTTTTTATTTAACATATTATTTTTTATTAAGATTAAAAAAAACTAAATAAAATCTAATTTATAATTTCAATTTATTTAATTATTCGAATAAATATTTTTTTAATACATAATGTGTGGTATAATATATTGACCTTCTTCCAGGCTTATAATTAAATTAAACCTGTAATTGATGAATTAAACCTAATAGGAATGTTAAATAAATATTAAAACATTTCGAGCATACATCTAAAATATACTATGATACTCCAAAAGTAAAAGCCCATATAATCTATTTTTTAAAAGTGACTTTAAAATTCGATTGTAATGGCACTGCATACAGTTCTGTATGCAGTAAGACTCGAAACTAATTTTCACATGGTTTGTGATGTAGAAAAAAAATGTAAACTTGCATATGGAGTTTACTAATAATTTCAAATCTATATTTTCAGAGACTTGATTTCGAATTTCTTTTTATTATTATACAAAGTTGATAGATTTGTTGTTTTGACAATCATTTTTAATTTTATATGGGCCATAAATTCAAAAGTTATATTTAATTGTGTAAATATAATAATAAGTTACAGTTAATGTGACGAAGCCTTATGAAGTATTTGGCTAGCACAGCCCATTCGGATACAGTACTTTTACATAATTGGCTTCAGTTTACTAGAGATAGCAGGGCAATTTTGACTATCACTAATAATTGTAGTTGTATTAAAATTAATCTTATCAAATTTAGCTTAACAAATCCATCATTTCACTACTGTTCAACTTTTTAACTGGGTTATTATTGTTCGTACTATTTTGACTCTGGTTAGGTAAAAGAGATTCGAAGGCTGACCAGTCTTGCTTCATACTGCTCTGGTTATTTTGATTATTGGCCCATTTATTATTAAAATTACCACTTGTATTTGAGAAATTTCCCATCGGCTGAGTCCAACCTGTACTTGGGGGTAAGGCGAGTTGATTATCAAGGGGCATGTTGCTATTTTGATATCCAAGAGTAGCGGAAGAATTTCCTACATTGAGATTATAGTTTGGTACAGTTTGAATAACTTTTTGTGTAGGCTGGCTTATGTTGGATGCTGATTGAAATGGTCTGGTTGTCAATTGGTTTAGATTAGACTGGAGTAATGAACTGGTTAGGTCGACTGGTTTGGAGACTTGTTGGGGAGGAACTATTACAGGAGCAGGCATGACGTGTGGAGGGTGTTGTCGGGAAAACTTTCGGGCGCTTTCTTGTTGCTGTGCTATTCTGAAAAGAAAAATACTATTTTATAAAATAAAGAATAAACAATAATGGTACCTGTCTGTATGTTTTCATAGAGGCTTTTATATCCACTTTCTTATAACTCGTCGCTAGATAGCGCTATTGCACAGGAACATATATACCATGTTACCAAAGCAATTGCCATGATAATTATACATACAGGCAAGATAACATGTACCGGGTTTTGCTAGTAATTTAACCTTATTTATTATTATCCTTACCTCTGTTTGTCTTCAATACTCAGAGATCCACTTTCAATAACATTTATAGCAGCCGGTTCATTCTTTTCTGGTTTGGAATTAAATGAAAATGGATCAATGCCGAGCCCTGAGAACATTTTGTCTATGTCTGTCTGAGGTGCTGCTGGTACCAAATTTTCTGATGATGTCAAAGCTTGTTCCATTACCCTGAAAATTCAAAAAAAAAATTTTGAAATAAGAATGATGGTATGTATACTTGGAAACATACTAACATGTCGTGTCGTACTGTGAATTGATAGAGGAAAATCAAATTAATACGTTTATTATGGTTGAAGTGACAGTTGCTTGTTGTGTCGTATAGCCGACTGTGCGTTACTGTTAGCGGCACAGCGGTAGTTGTGATTATGGCGCGCAACGACACGACCCGCAAATAAGAAATATTGCTTTTATTCGTTCGTAAGAAGCTTGTGCGCAAAGTGGCTGATGAGCCATTTTGCCAGAAATTAAAACGCGACAGAACAATCTAGTGTGTTTTCGGCTTTACTTGGTAATAACCATATTTCATATAAACAATGACTCTAGTAATAAAAACCATTATTTTTATCATCAGTGTGCAAAAACAATGATTTCTAAGATATTATATTGTAATCACACTGACTCACTCACCCTTCAAACTTGAACACGACAATACAAAGTATCGCTGTTTCGGTAAATAACTAATAAATGATGAAATTATTTTCCTACACAGGAAGTCTTGCACATAGCCCTACCAACATTAAATATCAGCATTTTAGTAAAAAACTTATAATTCTAGATAATAACAAACTAATTTCAAGTTAACGGAAATAAAAATGATAAATTTAATTCGCAAGTAACCGTGGCTTACAAATCTAGAGAAACTTTTTAAATGAAAGGATTTACATAAAAAATTGAGGCCCGGAAATACTCACTTCGACTCATTCTGAATGGAGTTTAATTGTTCCAACTTAGTCCTATGCTCAGCTTCCACCTTAGAGATCATTTGCTTCACAAGTGAAATGAGAGCATTGAACTGGTTTAATGTTAAACCATTTTCGACACATAATGGTATCAGGAATGGTAAAACTTTCGTCGCCATTACTTCTTTCGTTATTCCGAGTTTTTTATGACTAAGAGTTAACTTGTAAATACCTGAAAAATAATTTAATAATAAGTGGACCATGAATGAAGCTCGAGTAAATTTAGGCAAGGATGACTCAGGCAGTCATCCTTGCCTGCTGCCTGGATGCTGATGAATTGCTTCCAAATGATCTCTATTAATTGAATAAAAACATTGCGGAGAAACCTGCATGTTTCTATGGAATTCTACGTGTGAATCCACTTAATTGTATTGGAGCAGAGCGAAGTAAAGATCCCAAAACTCTTTAAGAAGAAAGGTCTTCGCGCTGCAGTGGTACATATATTTACGGGTTGTTTATTTTATTATATCATGTTTACAATGGACTTGAAATTCGAATATTGATTACAATCGATTACAATCAATTTCGTATTAAGTTTAAACTTAATACGAAAGGAACATCCATATATATATCCAGTAGAGATAAAAATATATCGAAATTCATTCTTATCATGACGCCTTAAATTTTCTAATATATTATTTTAAAATTGTTTAAAACCAGTAGACTATTAACCAACAAAATTACACTAATATACCCAAAATTCCCATCAACACAGCTGGTTCTCTGGAAGGTATCTGCGGTAGGAATGGAATAATTTCGTCCAACACGAGCCATTTGTCCAAATGCTCCAACAATTTGCCCAAACATAGAAGACAATTCACACGAACCGATATATAGTTCGTGCTTATACAAAGCTTCTTAATACGCGGTAATAGAGCATTCTTCATTGCTGGGTAATCAATTAGTGAAGCGAATGTTGGCAGAACTGACAGACAAAGCTCTTGGATTTGTTGTGCGTCTGATTCTAACGCACGATACAGCATTGGTAGAATATCACTCTTAACTTCGTCTCCTGGAGTCAATTTCAATAGGAGTTCCATTTTTTGCATAAATATAAGTAATATTTGTATTGGGTCTTGTATCAGCATTACTGGTTTCAGAACTGGTAAGATATATTTGATATATTCATCTTTTGTTGAGTTTTCGGCTATGAGTAGAACATTCGGAAGCACGAATGGTACCATTGGTGGATTGACAAATTCTTTAGTGAGGCATGGCAAAATTCTATAAATGCAAATACGATGTGGCATTTTTTGTATAATTTGCGGTAAGCCTTTGTAAAATTGAGATTTTTGTAAGTTATCCCATTGAAACAATGAGTCTAAATAATTTAATGTTTTAACACCAACATCCTCAAAATATGGAATCTGAAAATAAAAAAGGCAATGACAGTTTAACAACTGTTTTTTTTTTTCAAATACATGTAAGGTCGAAATAAAATGGTGAATGTTGGTCAAAATTGCTTATGTATATTACTTTACACAAAAACATTCATGATGACGCAAGTTTTTAAGTTTTAACATTTTTTTTATAATATTTTTATGTCTTATAATAAATGAGCTTATGTTGTAGCTGACAAAACCATGGTTGCTAAATGTGTTAGCCACACCGCTGTTACACATTTTTTAATTTGGCACATTTTGCAGCCACGTTTCCATTGTTTTCATATGATAATATTATTATAAAGTAATAAATTCAAATGCCAGACCAGCTGCATCAGTGGAGTTGGAGGAGTCCATTCCAAAAAACATTTTAAGTGATTTATATTAAATAATTATCAATTCAAAATATTGACTGTTTTTTATTATTACCATTGTTGCATATTATAATATCATATATATATTCAAGCATTATAGCACCTAATGATTTTTCATCATAATTATGAGTACTGTCATTTTAAAATTTTAACCAATTTTTTAACTTAAAATTTAAAAGTTAATGTAAAGCAAGAATAAAGCCACCAATTATAATCTTACTTTAATCATTCTATTCAATTAAATATATAAATTTCAAAGAAAATATTTAGATATATAACTTCAGGTAAGATTACTTCCAAGATCTATGTAAAACGGCAATCTAGATGACGAATCCAATTTTACAATGAATAATTACCATTAGAATAATGTATAAGGCAATTTTCATGAAATTTTATTATGATGATTTATTATTAAGTATATATAAATGGTTACTCTGGATAGTTTTTCTTTTAAAGTAAAATTAAACTATATACTTATATCCTATATAAAAATCAAGCCTACCTTTAAGAATTGATGTGGATCAGGTCTTAATTCTGGGGTAGCATTTAGCATTAATTTAACAAATTCCCTCAAACCCTCATTTACACAGAGTAATCTAGAAGGTGGCAAGTTTTTGATCTCATTTACAAATCTTTTGAACTTTCCATAATCATTGCCAATGTTGCCTATTGTTTGATGTCCTGTACTGTGTATGGCATATATAAACATGCCTAGGGAGTAAATGTCACTTGCAGGGGAATGTGAAGCAGACAAAATATACTCTGGTGCCAAATAGTCTAAGGCAGGCTGTGTCAAGGGTGGCATGGCCTGACAATATTCAGTGAATGGCCAAAATGGTGCTGAACCGGTCATGCTTTGATTTGCAATACAAAAATCAAAACCAAATATTTTCCAAGCACCCTGCTGGTTTACAATAATAGATTCTGGACAAATGTTGTGATGGAGTAGCTTAACATCATTATGTAAAAAGGCTAGACCCTCAGCAATCTGCATCAAACCATACTTTATTTCAACTTCAAACAATTTATAGTTAACTATATTGTTCGGTATAGGTTGCGGCATATTCTCTGTATTTCCAAGTATATTAGCTAAGCTTGCAAAAACAGGTTCAGTAGCAAAAGCCAGACTTTCTCTGCTCTCTTCTAAGCTGTGTTGAACTGTAAGTATTTGAGGGTGCCTCAACTTCGTTAGTTGTACAATACCACGTTTTAAAATGTCTATCATTATGTCTCTGTCTGTTTTTGACCATCTTTCTAACTGTTTTTTCTCAAAAACAAATATTGATGCTTCTTGCTTAGTTGATTTTTTGTAGCCTTTATAAACTTTCCACAGTAAACCTACAAAAGTCAGATAAATGGTGTATAATACACATTAAGCTTAAAAACAAAAGATATATACAATATAGGAATCTTTACCAGGCCCAGCGCTAGCAATATATTGAGTCGCTTCGAATTCTCGTGTGACTGGATTTCCTGGTAATACCCCTGACAATTGTGACACCGTATTACTGACGGACGAGTAGAATTTATTAAATACTTCCATTTTTGATAAACTTAATGAGAAGATATTGCGGAAAGAAACATTACAAAAAGATTAGAAAATCTAGCCTTAGCCAAAAAGATTATGACAATTACTGTCAATGTCATTTGTCAATACTAACTATGACAAAACCGAAACACTCCTACTTTCTGCTGTATTTATTTTACTATTATTGAATAATTGATATACAAATATTTATTTCAGTGAAACTACTTTTGTTATTTAAGGTATATTATTAACATCACAAATAATTGTAATTCATAAATTTTATATAGATATTCTTTATGTGCTTGAAAGTTACCTTAGTGCCCTGTAAAGCAACGATACCGATATCAAAATATTTCAAAGTCAACTTGACATTTTGAAAATTGACATGTTATTGGCCTATTGGGTGAAACTTGAAAAGGGAAGAAATAGTCACGACTTATTCCTCGTATTGATAATTATCGATATGATAATTTATTATATATTACTAGAATAATAAAATTAATAAAGATACAAAAATACTTTTGTTGGACAGAATGCGTTCTCTTTCGAAATTCAAATAAAAATAATAATATGTTAAAACTATAACATGAATTTGCAATGGATAATTATAACAATCGTTCTTACATTAGCAAAATTATCAACGTCGGAAAGCGACCCATACTACAAGGAACCATATCGTCCACTAGGACCTCTTGTAAAATGCAGCTTCCTACCCATGGAATTCCTGGAATGCGACGAACCCGTTGACCACAAGGGTAACGAGACAGCAAAAAAAGCTGTAAAGCATGGATGCGTTAAATTCGGTGGTGTACGTTACGAAGACGTGGAAAAGACGAAAGTGCAGTGTAAAGCATTGGACGGCATTGAATGCTATGGAAATCGTAGCTTCCTAAGAGATGGATTTCCCTGTGTGCGATATTCTGGACATTATTTCACTACAACTCTTATTTACAGTATTTTGTTAGGTTTTCTAGGTATGGATCGCTTCTGTCTTGGACAAACAGGCACAGCAGTTGGAAAACTTCTTACTCTTGGCGGATTAGGAATTTGGTGGATTGTAGATGTAGTTTTATTGATTACAAATAATTTGCATCCTGAGGACGGAAGTAATTGGAATCCATATGTTTAATATAATGTACAGATAATTATAATATAAATATATAACTTTTTTAATTTTAGTTTTCTATTAATTCTATTGACAAGCAAAAAAAAAGTTTTTTGTTTTCAAATATTATATACACATTTAAAAAGGGAATATATTAATTAAACAATTGCTTTATTAATCCATCTAGAGATCTACAAATGACACATATATGCTTTTTAATAAATTTTTGAAGTTAATTGATAATAATTATTAATTTCTTTACTAAAGTAATAGTTTTGTAAACTCATTTTTCATATTTGTTGTCAACATCATATTTTAATATTTGTTGTAACATTTTTGTATAATTTGTTTGGAAAATCATCAGAAACTCGTCATTTATTTCTTTATTTTATTATTAACTAGGAATCCAATAAAATTTAACAAAACTCTCTATTATTAGTTATAACTTAATACTCACCAGTAGAATGACTAAATCAGTCTTATAGTAGAACCGCGGTCCTGCTTGCTATAAATGATTATTCTAGTCTTTGATCTTCCCAGATTGAGAAATAATAATTATACATATAAAAAATTAGCATTATTAAGCAACCTGCTTAACTTAAAAACGTAAATTTAGACAATGAACTAAAATGGTAGTACCTACATATTATTCTCACCAACACTAATCGTGCGCTATATTCAGATCAATTAGTTGGATGGATTGGTTTCTAATTCAGTTGCAAAATTTGACACACTCATACTAAATGGTGAAGTTTAATAAAAGTAAAATAAATACCATTGTATTTATTTATTAATATGATAAATAATCACAGCCTTAAGTTAGTTGACAAAACAATTTGATAATTGCAAAAAAGAATATCATAATATCAAATAATATTTGATATAGACTAACTTAAAAGTATTTGCAAATGACAAATTGTACAACTTCATTACACTAAAAATTCAAACACATTACTATCTCTAGATAAATAAGTATTTAGTTAATTATTACTCAAAATCATTGATTTGACAAAAATATTAATTCTAAATCGCTTATTTATCAAATATAAAATTTAACTAGAAATAAAAGCTAATAACTTTAAAAAGACAAAAAAATAATTATGTAATCTATGATAAAAAAATGAAACAAAATATGAAAATTTATATAGTTTATTTAAACTTAAGCCACTAAAGCGGAGGCAGTGCTCGACTCATATTTCCAGTTGGGAGGGAGCACGCTCTTTGTCTTGTAGTAACGAGCCAGTCTGTGGATTCTGGACTCGACAAGAATGAGTCTGAATTTGCTGTCCTTGTCCTTCCTGTTACGTTCCAAGTGCTTCCTCATGGCAACGGCTTTCTTGATCAGGTAGTATAAGTCTTCTGGTAGATCTGGAGCAAGCCCCATGGCTTTCATGATACGCAGGATCTTTTTGCCTGTGACAAATCTGACTTGGGCAACTCCATGAGAATCCCTGAGCATAACACCTGAAATTTTGATGTTAAATGTAAAATTAATTAGTAATGTGTATATATATATTCAAAAACATGTATTATTGTTAGACAACTTGACAGTGGAAACTATGAAACTATTCAAATTTTTTACCAGCACGCATTTTGAGAAAATCAAATTGAATGTTCATTAAATACTCAATTAATAAAGTAAACGTAAAAAATATTAACGATAGAATTTTTACGCGGTACATACCGATTTGGGATGGAGTAAGGCCTTTTTTGCCAAGTTTGAAAATTTGTTCTTTGACATCATCAGCCGTCAGTTTTAACCAAGTGGGTACACTGCGGCGATAGGGCAACGCCGACTGTGAGATACCTTTACTGAAACACAAATTAAGACACTGTTATAACACGCCATGTGGTACACGCGAACATCTTCGTATAGGTTAGACTGTCATTTGTGAGACAAAATCACGAGTTTTCGGCAAACCACGTATACATATAATGAAATAGGCTTTGAGTAATGTAAATAATGTTTAATTACCCAGGTGCGTGCATACGACCCATGGTTGCGGGTTTTTACAAAAATCGCCGACCTGACAACGACAACAAGAGAAATCGAAAAGATGGTGTCCGGAAGACAGTATATTATTCAGTTGTCTATGTTCATTCGCTGATCTAGAATTGCCATATAAATATTCACATTCGTCTATAATCTATTATTTTATTCATTTCTCATACTTTTTTTAGTGTTGTAATGTTCTGTAGTAAAAATTGTCAAAATCAATTGACATTGACGTTCAATAACCTGCAAACATTGGATGGTCTATAATTTTCTTAAAGTGTTCAAAAATGGCTGAAAAATATGGAATATCTGAATCTGAGTATCAAATCATATTAAAACAAGCCGCTAGGCGTGCTGAAATGAGAAAAGAATTTCTAAAACAAAGAACTAACCCTTGGAAAAACGCTGCTGAAGCTGGATATGTTGTAAGTTTTCATTACGTAATTTTATGGTTGAATTAAAAAGTGTTTCTATTGTATATTAATATTTATCATATTTGTTTTTAGTTCGATGATGCTCACCAGAGATTCGTGTCTATGAAAGTTACTCAGGTCGAGTTCTTTCAACCAAATAGGAGGACAGCTTTATTCGGTATTTGCAGTATCATAATTCCCATGTTTACATACGGATATTTAATTTATAATGAACGTAACGGCCGCGAACAAAAGATTAGATCAGGAGAACTTCGCTACAAGGATAGATTGTTCAAGCTGTGTTAGATGTTTTAAAAACATTCAATGTTTAGAAATATAGCTTATGGTCATTAAAGTTTTTAATTTTATTTAATATCCAGAAAACATATAATTATTTGCCACTATTTTTTTTTTAATAAATCATGTTATTATTGGCTTTGTCAATTTAAATGCAGTTCTTTATTTTAATGGGATAACAATATATTCTGTTACAGGGAAAAAAAATCCTTAAAATATTTTTTTTTTTATATTTATACAAATAATAGTTTTAAGATGTAATTAAATTGATACAATGACACGAACACATAAATTAGGTTTAAAAAATTACGGGAAACAGTGTTTTATTTAACATCTATTAATGAGTACATTTTAAAGAAACCAAATAAGTTTTAACGATCATCCAAACATTTGTCTCTGGCTATGACAAAATCTTCAAATTTTACCATGTATGTAGTGCCCTTGTGCCAATGTGCTGTTACTTTAGCTGGCTGTAAATAAAAAAAATATACAGTTATGTATATATATATATATATATATATATATATATATATATTTAATGATTTCTTATTTCACCACTGCAAGACACTGAAGATTATCAGATATATTCGTGTATGAAATCTTATCCTTTATTTTCTCTTATATAATGAACAACTCCATTCTATGTGACTTAATTCATATATGATATATAAAAAAACAGTTATTATATACTTATAACTTCTGTGACAGTTTATATAAAAAGTATTAAAAAAAATTAAATGTTGTTATTTAGAAATATCTATTATTTAAATGCTTATAATAAGGACATACAAATCCTCCATTAGTAAGAACAGCTTCTATGATGCCAGCATTAAATGAAGCACAGTTGAGAGTCCCCTTATCTTTAGGTACACTTATGAACTTATTAATCTGAAAAAAAAAACTCATAAATTAAATTAAATATGAAATAAAAAACGTAACTATAGTTATCAATTAATGAATCAGTTAATTACAAACTCTAATTTAGAATATATATTTTAGTAAACATTTTAAATTAAAAAAAATGCCTTGAACTATAAGCGTGTACATAAATGAATACATTCTTTGTTTAAATGTCGAATATATTGTTAACTTACTAATAAACATTGTATAGTGAAAGTTTACACATAGATTTCTCTTTCCGTCATCAATAATTTGACATTTAACAGAAAAAGACAAAGTATTTTGAAACAAATACTATTATACAAAATATATATAACTTTATAAAATAAATTATTTTGAGATTAAAGTACTATATTTAATTATTTGAATATCGTTAATGTTAAACATTGCATACTTAACTATTACGTAAAATAAAGTGTAGGTTTCATTGTACTTACCAATGCATCTTTTTCAATTATATAATATGTCCGTTCATCGTCATTAGCATGTTCTAATTTATCAGCTTCCTTTCCAAATAAAACCTAAAATAAGATGTAAGGTTGTTTCACTTTAATATAATTTTATTTAATAATAAACTTTAAATACTGAACTATCTCTGACAATTTCCTTTTAGTATATGTATAAGAGATTTTGTTTTCTAAATTTGTTATGTGTATTGATATTATTTAGTTCTAATTACCTTCCATAGTGTAGATTTTACAAATAGTAGCATATTTAACAGTTTTATTTCACGCTTACTATTTCTCTCTCTTACAAAGTACAGATCAAGTAGTCTTGTTCCAACATCATATCCCATTTCAGACAATCTTAAAGTTAAAGAAGTTTGTAAAATAAATAGTATGTTGTTGATTATTAAAATCATGAATAAATGAATAAATTAAAGTCGTGAATAGAGAAAGGTGCATTATTCTAAAAAAAAGCCAAAATTAATTGCACTTGAATGACTATTTTAATTGCAATTATTAAAACACAAAAACTCACTTTGTTTGAAGTTCATGAATAGAGTGTGATCGGTTTTGGCAGAATTGTACAATTTCTGAAAATAAAAGGGCATAGAGGGCTAAGGAAACCTCCCCTTTGCCTTTGCTTAAAGGTTTGTCGAGAATCGATGTTTTGGAGCGACTTGATGACATGATGATCCCGCTTAGATATTTACATTCAAATTTTATGAATCCTCTGTGAGATCGTTATAGATTATTTGTTAAACTCGAAGCATTCAAACAGAAAGTAGATAATGGATGTAAGCGTAGGAAATAAGACTAAGTGCTAGTTTTTAACTTTTTTTAATAAGTTGTCACTTGTCAGACTCTCATCAAACGAAAATCGAAATTGACGTTTGTGGTGTTGACACAGTTTGATAATACAAAACATTTCAGAGGCGTCTTCAAATACTTTAGCTTTAAAATACTATTATATTTTAAATTACATACACTTATAATGATTCTTTAAATGGGATATTTATTTCTTAGTAATTACATGTTTCTTGTGATCCTTACATAATATTTAAGCTAGGATTGCTTTAATTGACATTTAAGATTTTGGGCTATAATAGAAAACTTGTTACTTATATAATTTATTCTGAAGGTGCCATTAGATGGGATAAAACTGTTTCACTGTTATGCACTGCCTGGTAAACGATGGCTGGTTTGCATCATTTCTATCCTTAGTTCTGTGATCTTACATTTCATTTTTTATATAGATTTGTGTCGGTGTAGGTGTAGTAGGTGATTGTCGAAAAGGAGACAAAGGTGTATTATTTAATGATACGGTAAGGGGACGTAATCTATACTTTCTTATAACACTGTGCAATTCTTCCTGGCACAATATGGCTTCATACTCAGGCATCTTTCGTAACTGTGCAGTCACAAATTTTCCAAAATGATCAAATTCGTCTAATTCCTCGTTCTTAATACTTGATATTTTATACAATTTGTTAATAGTTTCATTTATACTGTCTAATTTGTGTTTTCGAGTGGGTGCTTCACACACTAGTGATGCTGGTGGCTGAGGAACGGTAGGTCGGGCAAATTCATTTATATCAATAGTTTCTGACATTGGTGAAGTCGCTTCAATATTTCGAACACTTTCTTCATCTATATCCTGAAAAAATATTTTTGTTATTGTTACAGTCAAGTCATTGACTAAAGAGTGCTTGAAGTTAGGATAGATACATTTTTTTTTCGTCAAAAATATTTTAAATTGTAGAATTGCATGGCATTTTATTCGATTATATAAAAAATACGGTAATAATGTAATTTGAGTACTTTTCCAAAAAAGATTGATTATATTTTCCTTATGAAGTTTTTGAGTCCATTAAAATACATGAGTGATAATGCGTAATAGATGCTTTCATTTTTGACAAAAAATAGTTAAAAATGGCTCACATCTTATTCCCTTAAAGTAAGCGTCGAAATATTCGAAAATGCTTTGTTTTATCACATATAATGAATTTCTGGGAACGTCAAAACATTATAACTTTTGGAATTAAAGTGAAATGTCAGCCTCCTCCTATGGAATATCGTTTATTTAAAAAAAAATAAAGCAATCAGAAGTAAAATAAGTGTAATATTGAATGCTGGATTAGGATTATAGATTAATAATTAGTAATAAAGCTGAATATGATTACTTCCAGTAATCTGTAATCGTAATTACACATTGTAATTGTAATAATGAAGCATTAATCCGATTAAATTTTGTCCAAATACCTGGGCTATTGTTAGATTTGTTTACCTATAAGTGTGTAAGCAATGACACGCACTAATCCCAAATTTATAATAAAAGGTACGATCAGCTTCAAAAAATTATTACTGGCTAAAAAAATGGCTAAATTCAGCATTAAAAAAACCTGCCTAATTCACAATATCTACCATTGGTGTTTAAGGGTTGTTTATGTGCAAAAAGAGCTAACTATTGCAATGGTGACAGCCTTCAGAAATGAATCTGCTGGATTAAGCCAAATCAGTGTTGGCTTATAAATACCGTCGGATCTAGCGCCGCTTTTTTCGATTTAATGATTAATAGTAATTCTCCCGTATACATTGTGCGGATACTTTTAATTTTATTCTTAATATCAGCTTTAGTAATGTTTAAATTTAATTCAATAATAATTTCTTTAATCGCCGTCTCTCGAGCGTCCCTATTTTTATATACCAGAAAATTATTGTTCCATAAACACATGTGTTCCAGATATAGTTCCAAGAAGCGAGTCATGATATTATTATTCCATTTTATAGTCTTTTTAGTTGACATTTATTATTATAGTCGCGTATAAATAAAACACTAATATCAATCACGTGCACGCTACTGCAGGTATAAAAAATCAATACCTACCTTATAATTGAATTCGACTTGACATGACAGATTTAGACGTGTAAAGTCGCTTTCAACAAAAGACCTTTTAGGGATGGCAATCTTTTAATTAATCGATTTTAGTTGCTCAAATCGTTCATTCGTTGAATAGTTCACCATCATCAAGTTAACGTAAACGTGGAACCTAAAAGTGCCGATATTTTATATGACCCTTTCATGCCAGCCGCGTTCTCCCTCCTACACAGCAGTTATATAACGTCAGAGAATGTTGCACAACATTTCTATTTAACAATTTGTAACAAAAGTTTAGCACCTTTAGTCAGCGTGCTGTTTAGAAAGCGTACTATATAGTCTGCAGATCCTTGGCAAAGCAGCATCTCCAGAATGTTGTTAAAACTGTCTGTAACCATCACTTTGGGTCTGCCTCTCGAGAAAGCTGGTTGTTAGTAACAAATTACTATTAATAATTATTATTAACAATAGTTAAAATTATACTCACCGACAATCCACCATTAACAGTTTCTTCGGGCTTGTTTCGATCTTTTAAAAATAAAAGTTTTTTATACGCAAACCATTTCGTTACATCATCAGCCTCCGCACCGGATTTAGACTTCTTACACTCTCTCTGAAATTGTCCTATAAGTGAACGAATTTTTTTTCAATCGATTGTTTGTCCAAATTAAATTCATTTGAAATTTGCATCCACGCCTCATGTTTTTTAGTTCGATCCTTGTATTCATCTATCTGCGTATTCCACAAGAGATCTTTCTCTTGAAATAGTTTAATCAATTTGAATACATTTTCATTACTCCAAGTAAAACCGGACATTCTGCTCGTGAATTAATTCACACATAACACGTGCTTCACCACTGCATCTAACTATGAACTGACTAGAGTTATGTACGTGACAGAGTAGGTACACTACAAACGAAGCGCGCGAGCAAGCTGTCGCTCGAACGATGGTGTACAACAAAAGTTATATTTGTTATATCATGTTGTAATTAGTTATATAACATTTTGTTACATGAAGTTGTATAACATCACTAACAATTTATAACTTTTGTTATAATTTGTTAAAAAAAGTTATACAACAAATGTTAAACAACATTCTCTAATGTTAATAACTGCGATTTGCAATTCTGTTATTAGTTATGTCGTTTGTATTATTCAAAAGATTGTTATTAATAATCTACTTCACATAGTATTTATGTTCTTATCAATGATTATGGATACCCAATCATAAGGTAAATAAAATTAACACAATAATAATTAACAAAACATTTATTTTCATTTATAAAAGCGTATAATAACAGCGCTATGACGAGATAATTGCATTATTAAATAAACCTGTGACATACATTATTTGTGTTTTATTAATTATAATTTAAGACCTACTTGTCACATACATAATGTGATAAAGTCATTGTGTGTTGCGTTCATATTTACGTATTTTACTTTCACACTTGTTGCACATAGGTCTCTAACTTTACAATGCACACATACTTATTCCCCTTAAATATGTAAAAAAACATATTAATAAAAAAACAAATACTAATGTATTGTTAATTAACTCTTGTTGTTACAGTGAAGACTTATATAGCGGAATTACTTTTTACATATTTTTAGATAAATAAAATTCAATTTTCGCATCTCGTGTTTTATAATGCCCGAGACTCTGGACGGCACATATTTTCTGCATTATCAGTGTCCCAAACTTTTCGGCAAAATAAGATTATTATTTAAAATTACTCTATCAATATTACAAATATTACTGTAATGAGCAATGAATTAAGCCATGTTATGTATTTAAATTATCATTATAATTAAATTTACAATACATTAATATAACCTGTGCCAAATTAATCCAAACATTTTTTATCATTAAACAAACTAATTATAATATTTTACTTGACCCATTATATATCTTGCATTCCACAAAGGCACATGATGCAACAGATCAACTGTTGAATTTTAATGTTTGTAATAATGTGTCCTCGATAACATAATATATAATTCCCAATTGTTAGTTCAATTTACTCTTATTTTAATCATATAAGGGACTATAATTCTTACAAAAACTATCAATAATATGTGTTATACTGAGAATAGACATTTTTATTTACCATTTCCTGACTTTTATATTAACTTTTATAGTAAGAATTAAATGGTCATTTTGATTAAATTTCTATGCGAAACCCATCAAAATGTCTTCATATAAAAGTTACAAACTTGCAATTCAAAAATCAGCCTTAAGACTAAGCCAGATTAAATATTGAATATCTAACTTGTGACTAATTGAATTACTGATGTAATCGAGCCACAAAGTTTATACTACACAATACACTGTATAGTCTAATTAATTATTATTTTAGATTGTAGTAGAGTGATTATCTTCCCAATATAAGGTTTTTGAAATATTTATGCATTTTTTATAAACATCTGGTCGTTTAATTATTAAATATTATACAAATGTATATTTTAAACTAATAAATATGTCTATCCTCAACATAAATTGTTATCGCAGGTACAAAACTTCAACTACTCCATGTGTAGTTCATTGTTAGTATTGTCACTAAAATAATTTAAAACTAAAATAACTTTTTGAACAGATTCAGATACCAAATCCAACTCTTTGGTTAATTTGTGTTTATTAACTGAATTATATAAAATTGTGATGTTATGAAGTTGAAACAAAAATGGCAAAAACAAAAATATCAAGACAAATTGATTGGAATCATATATATAAATATAAAGAAAACAAAAGAACATTTGGCATTAACATAAAAGAAAAATAAAATAAGAATATTTTTATTTACAGACAAATAGCATTCTGAAAAGAAATACTATATATTATTTATTGGCACTATTATAATGTTAGATTCAGAATATGTCTATCAATTCATATGTAAAAGTAAGTAAAATTACATGGAGGTGTATTAAGTGTTTATTAAGAAGGGCAGATCTATTTAAACATACTTCCAGAAATATTACTTGAGGACCCAGCATCGAGAAGATGTGCCATTTACATATTTAATAAAGTTATACTTATGTTATTATAAATCTAATATGAGTCCATATTTACATCTAAATATAATATTTGTCTAACAGCAGGTAGACTGAACTGTTTCCGCTTCAAGCAGGTTAAAGTCCATACCGTTAGGTCTATTGAAGCCCGTCTTGATGCCATCCCAACCATCTTCTACCTTGTATTCTCCTGTCTGTATGCGATTGTAAACTTCTTGAGCGACGAGAATAAATGCTTGTTCAACATTTAATCCTGTTTTTGCTGATGTCTCCACATGGTGTAAGCCTATAAAAACAACAAAAAAGTAATGATCCAAACAAATTTTATTGAGTTTTTTTTTTTTTATAGAATAGGAAGGTGGACGAGCATATGGGCCACCTGATGGTAAGTGGTCACCAAACGCCCTTAGACATTGGCATTGTAAGAAATGTCAACCATCGCTTATAGCCAATGCGCCACCAACCTTGGGAACTAAGATTTTATGTCCCTTGTGCCTGTAATTACACTGGCTCACTCACCCTTCAAACCGGAACACAACAATATCAAGTATTGCTGTTTTGCGGTAGAATATCTGATGAGTGGGTGGTACCTACCCAGACGAGCTTGCACAAAGCCCTACCACCAGTAGAAGCCCTACCACCAGTTTTGCAAATATGACAATTTGTTTTTCTATACACTGAACATAATTTCCTTTTTTTAATTCTTAGTTAATTAGCATTACTTTATATTCAGTTTATGCAAATGCATTTCCTAATTAGGTCAAAACTTGTTTTTAACCTTGGTTGTGCTGATTATGAGTAGTTTTCAATGACAAGTTTCATTACTAATATCTAATAAAGTTTAAACTTAAGTTTGATGAGAAAATTAAAAATAATATACATGTATAAAATTCTTGTTACCAAGTCCTATATAAATATTTACAAAATAAAATATAAATTTACCATTTTCTTCGGCAAACATTCTAGCCTCCTCACAGGACACTTCTCTTCTTGCACCGTTTTTGTTATCACTACCAACGAGGTCCACTTTACAGCCAACCAGAGCAAATACTGGCCGGTGTGGTTCTATATGTCTTTTCGCTTCCATCATCCAAAGAGGTATATGTTCAAAACTCGATCGATTACACACGTCGTACACGAGGAGAGCTCCGACCGAATTTCTGTAGTAAGATTTAGTTATAGACCTAAACCTCTCCTGACCAGCTGTGTCCCATAGTTGCAATTTAATTCTTGTACCATCCTGTACTTCTATGATCCTTGCGAAAAAATCAACGCCCACAGTTGGATCGGATAGCTGAAAATTACGCGCAATTTACTTCACCTATTTACAAAAATGTTATACAACAACAAAAACATTGTTATTACCTCTGCGAATTTTCCATCTGTAAAGTATTTCAGCAATGAACTCTTGCCCACAGTACTGTCACCGATTAGAATAAGTCTAAATTGGTAATCAAATATTGGGTCAACCATTTTCTTAACATAAAACTCAGAACAACAAAGATTTCGCGTATTATTTGCGTATTGGGATGATTTTGTGAATGATGACTTTCTGACGGAAAATGTGACACAATTTTGAAGTGTTTCTGTGCCTTGCCATTACATTAATAGTAAAAAAAAAGGTCTAAGCTACTCTGAATCTAAGCTAGTTTATCTGTATTATTTAGAATCTGTACACGCGGCAAATGTCAGTTGCTTTTACTGTCAAAGAATTTTGAAGTAGCGTAGCGTCAAGTCAGTTTTTTATTTAAAATAGGCATTTTTTTAGTCCAGTATATAGTATAATACTGATCAATGTTAAATTTTAAATATAATTTAATAAACCTGTTACTTTGATTTATTAAAAGCATTTAATTGTCGAGCATTTTAATATAACCTTTAAAAGAGGCCGATACTGGCGCCCTAGTCAAGCTTTCTAGTGCATTATTATTCATTCTTAAATTTATCGTCATTGTAATGTCATGATAAAAATTTAAGTAGGTGTATATGTCATCAACAATTTTCTTCGATAACCATGAGTTTTAGTCAAGGTCTCGTTAAAATAAAGGATAATGAGGAAAGCCGCGCAAAGTCAACCCCTATTGGTAAGTATGGTGGCAACCATTGCCACCTGTTGGTAAAACTGAGCTGTTGTTACGAAAGAAAAACATATTTTTTTATTTTCTAGCCATGGTGGCACCAGAACTTAAACAGAATTCCGATGCTGATACAGAGATAACAAAAACATGTGCAGTGCTGGGATGTGAAGAATCTAAGAACATAGACTCGGAATTATTTTTTAGGTACACTAAAACTAATTCGGAAATAATTTGAAACCCATATTGGGGTTTTTAATTAATGTAATTTTAAAATATGACATACTTGATTAAAATGTTATAGTTTTATATTTAAAGGTTTCCTGAAGATTCAAATCTCAGACAAATATGGACAGACCTAACAGGAAGGAACAATTGGACCCCAACAGACTACTCTTATATATGTGTACAGCATTTCTCTGTGGATTGCTTTGAATGTAACGCTGAAAATACTGTGGTTCTCACAAGTAAAGCTGTTCCTTCGTTGAAGTTGCCAAAACATGTTTTAGAGGTAATGTTTAATTTATTTATTATTAAAAATATCTAAAGATCTTATAAATGTTCTCTTAAAATTTATAAATCAATAATCATAGAATATGTTTCGAAATACAAAACTATGTTTGTAAATAAGTAACCTGTGAAATTGTCAAGTCAAATGTTTAATACCAATAAAAAATATGAACTAGTAAAAACAAAGATTTGAAATGGAGTTATAGAGTTTAACACAACTACTAAAATACCTTAAGCTGTTATTTAATCTAATTTTAGGTTGAATACATAGACGAAGAGACTCTGGACAATGAATATGAAGATGAAGATTATTTAATGGATAGTGATGAGTATAACTATGAAGAACAAATGGAGTATGAAAGATCGAACACCAAATCATTAACAAATGGTGCAGCACATATAGACAAAGTGACAAATAAATCGAAAGACGACGATAATATTGAACTTCTAAAACTTTTCACTGAAGTCCAGAAGATGCAAAGGCAAGCGGTCACTTTAAAAGAGAAATTAAAATCGAGAATGAAAGTATTCAAAAAACAGACTAGATTTTTGTTACGTGTTAAAGAAGTAATAGAAATGAAGAGGAATATATTGAACCAGAAAAGAAAGAAAAAGTCTAGAATTTTGTTATCATTACAGGATAAAATAAGGGAAGATACGAATGGCCTAGTTTTAGCTATGCCCACTAGACACACGGATGATTTGAAAAATTTCGCACTTAGTATTTACAAATACTCGCCACAAGCATATATTTACATTAGAAATACTTTAAGGACGATGTTGCCGAGCACAGAAGTACTAGAATCATGGGTATCTTCAGGTTATGAACCAAAAAATGTTTTAGCTAATAGTAATTTGATTAAGGTTGTTACAGAACTGAATGAGTCTGAATTATCATGTAAAGTATCATTACGTTGAAATATAGTAATAGTAAGTGTACATTAGGAATATTTTGTGGATAATTGAATTCAAGATATTTTCCAAATTAAATCCCTCTTGTTTTATTTATGAATCATCTTCTATCGAGTTGGGTACTGGCTGACTGACAACGTGCAAGTGTAGGAATTTGTAAAGGTTGCTAAAAAGGTATTTTTGTGGCATAAATCAATATTTTTCTTTGCTGTTCCTGGATAATCTCAATCACCCTGAGTAAATCAACATTAAAGGCATAAGACATTGTAGATCCCATGGTTGGAATATAATTTAAAAACGTTGTTTTTATTTCAAATTGTCATACAGACTCCTCCATGGATGAAACATAAATTAACTAAATTGTTTTAGATAAATTAATAATTATATTGTTATAACCCAGGAATTCTTCTGACTCAGGAATTTTTAAGAAAATTATAGCAGATGTTGAAATAATTATAAATCAATATTATTATTTTTATAAATCGATTTTAAAAACTCTTTCATCTACGAAAAATTACATTAACAACGAGTACCAATGCCTGTGTTTTATTTTAAAAATATTAGATATCTACGAAAATTGTAATAATGAACCCAAGATATATTTTTTCCTATAAAAGGCATTATTTGGCGCGCGCTGCGAAAATTATTGATGATACCCGAAATAATGCATTACATGTATAACGTACTCATCGTTACCTTTTTTTTTTTTTTTATAGAATAGGAAGGTGGACGAGCATATGGGCCACCTGATGGTAAGTGGTCACCAAACCCCCTTAGACATTGGCATTGTAAGAAATGTCAACCATCGCTTGTAGCCAATGCGCCACCAACCTTGGGAACTAAGATTTTATGTCTCTTGTGCCTGTAATTACACTGGCTCACTCACCCTTCAAACCGGAACACAACAATATCAAGTATTGCTGTTTTGCGGTAGAATATCTGATGAGTGGGTGGTACCTACCCAGACGAGCTTGCACAAAGCCCTACCACCAGTAACCTACAAGAAAGTGCTTGTGGCTATATTATATCTAATTATTGTAGTTGTAATAACTGCTTTTTGTTCAAATAAGTCAATAAAAAAACGGGTAGAATCGAAAGACGATGACATTCGTATCATGATATTAATCCTTATGCAATTAAATAGCTTTATAATAAAGGTTGCCATGCAAATTCCTCTTTAAATCATTCGAATTGTTTCTTTCGTTTAGATTAGAAGTTAGAACTGGTATAATATAGCAAAACAGTAAGAAAAATGCCGCGGTGAGAGCGAACCACGGACGTCGGGAGCGAACAGTAGTAGGTACGCTTAGTTTATCATTTACAAACATCTTTTATTTTGTTGTAAATTAAAAACAGTTGTATAATACTTTTGTGTTTTTAATATATATTTTTATACTTAAAACGCTCTATAAAAATGCTGGTGGTGGTCAACGGTGCGATGGGGCAGTAACTGGCGCAGAGTTGTTATTTCCCTTCGTATGTACCATCTTTCTGGTAATTGTTCAACCCGGACGAAATCGGCGCGGGAAACTAGCTTAAGATATATTTGCTGATATTACGCCACCTCGTGCTCATGGCGTGTGCTTACATTTAAAGCCTCACTATGGTAAACCTTAACAAGTTTCCTAGTTCATCAATAGATGGAGCTTTTAAATAAAACAACATGAAGAGAAAGAGACAGAATCAGTAAAATGAATAGAGGTACCAAACAAACGATTCCGAGTTCCGACTCAGTGTCAGTACCGTGATTCCCTCCGGCATGAAATGTACTTTGGTGTGGTAACACCGGACAGATCTCACCTCGCGCGTGAACGAAAATAAATTCCCATCTGTTCAAATATTGTGCAAGTTTTTTTTTATTCTTTCAAAAACTTAGTTCAAAATGTGTGCGTTTTATATTCCTTATGTTTTGATAGCGTAACGTTTTTTTCTTCTTCTATTATTTTGTGTTCAGTGCTCGAGTGGGTTTTGTTTTTGTATTCGTGTATTGTGAATGGATTTATTATAACTCGATTATGAAGGCGTGCGCCTCGTAAAGGTATGTATTTACTCGTGCGGCTGCTAACCGTACCTTGGTGGAATAAAGCCTTATGTATCCACGGTGAATTGGAAGTACGACTTGTCGTTAGCCAGTCGCCAGTAACTGGACTTTCACAATCACTATTCCTTAGGCGTGTGAAGCATTCCTTAAAAGTATACCACAGTACCATAGAAGCACTTCACTCAATGGTCTTTATACGTGTAAATTTTTCATCGTCACCAATTCAACTGGCCATAAACAATATAACGCTTGTAATTAATGTTGATTCCCAATTCGAATCATGCCCACCAATCATTTCTCTTCGACTTTTAAGGCTTGAAAATAATTTCTACTGAATATTCGCAAATGAAAGTATATCATATTATTTAAATTAATGTTAATGTTTATCAATGTATTTTGTAGAAACACGAAAATTAAATTTTGTATCTGCCTTCAGGCCTCAGTCTTCAATAACTCGGTAAAACTTAGTAGAAGTTTATTTCGTTAAAAAATGAAGTTGTTTTTTTAATTTTAAAAATATAATGAATAGAAATAACGTTGCATTTCGAATACCATAAATATTGCGCAGCAATTACAGAATATAGATACTGAATTACAATAACTAGTGTTGCGTGGTGAATCGTATTATCATGGAAACCATTATAGTGAGAATATAAAAAAACTATTTTTGTTTCGTAAAATATTATACACAAAGAAAAATCGAAAATAAATAAATAAACTTTTATACTATAAATGGCTTGTATATATTTCATTATGAAAACCATAACGTGGGTGGCTCTGGACAAAAATGCTCTGGTGATTCAGTGGGTCAGCCACTCACCTATAACCTTTGTGGCTCTGCGATTAATCTCCTGTCGCTGCGGTTGGAACAATTTTTAGAACACTATAGATTCTAAGCTTAAGACTAAAAAAATCTCGTAACTTTAGATACACAGATTAAAAGAGTAAAGTAAAGACGTGGATTTTAGTTATTTCATAAAGTTAGTAGATAAAATACGGTAAACAATTTTTAATTTCGATTTTTGCCATCTTGATAATACTTTTTTTTAATTTCGATTATTTCAGTAAATTACATGTATCATAATTTGCAAAATATAAAAAAACATTTAACATTGTAGGTATTTTATTTGGATGATTTTAATCAAAACATTTGTAACAAATGGGATACGTTAATATAATACATAAAATCACAATTGTGTTCTAGTGATTGCAGTATTCTATTTTTTTAAATGTATTTCTGATTTACCGGTTTCGACATTTTCATATATATAATATTACATTTTTATTATATAATATTATTTTTTAATGTAATGGACATTCAAATATTTATTGCAATTCATATTGTATTTATGAATTCATAATTATATGTATTTTTAATAATATGTTTCATTTTGTCTGCAGCACTTTTCAAGTAGTTCTAAAGTATAATATAATTTTTTATATGATGAAAACCTATTAGTATTTAAACAAATTGCGTTCTTAATATGTATTATCTTGAAATATTTAAACAATGTATTTAATGTACGAACGCGTGAATCTTAACCGATGATCGTGGGTTCAAACCCGGGCAAGCACCACTGAATTTCCATGTGCTTAATTTGTAATTATAATTCATCTCGTGCTTTATGTTGAAGGAAAACATCGTAAGGAAACCTGCATGTGTCTAATTTCTCTGAAATTCTGCCGCATGTGTATTCCACGAACCCGCACTGGAGCAGCGTGGTGGAATAAGCTCCAAACCTTCTCCTCAAAAAGGGAGAGGAGGCCTTAGCCCAGCAGTGGGACATTCACAGGCTGTTACGATTTAATATACTCGTGTGCTATTTAAAAAAAAAAAAAAAAAACAAAATAGGCAAACATTACGAAACGCGCCAAAAATAATGATAAACACGCTAACTTTAAACAGGATGTGCAGTAGACGAAATATTTTACTCATTAAATAATCTAAAGAATCAATCCAAAGTTAGAAATCGCTCTTCCTATGACCAAATAATACGGAAAATAACTTGGCGGATATTACAGCTAAATTAATTAAATGCTAGCTACCCGTCCTGGCACGCATGAGTAGAATAAGGCTCCACATAAAACGTTTATATGTAAGGACAAACATAAAGAGATATTATTGTTTTTTTATATCCAACCTTCCTGGCGTACGCATATCAGCTTAGCAAAATTTCATCAAAATCGGATGGACGGCTTAGGAACGCATACAGGACAAACATACGAACATTCATTTCTATTAAGAAGATTACGTCGATTACGTCGATTACGTTCATCTGGACGATAACGGAAGCAGACGATTCACACAAAAGTAGCGCTTAAAACTACATGCGAACAACATTCACTTGTGTTTAGAATCAATAGCAGAAACAGAATATATAAATAAACATATATTACGTAATTTTTTTTTATTGCCTTGTCGTATTTGACGCATATACAGTCGATTATGTTAATTTATATATAATATAGTAAGTACAAATAAATAATAAAACAAAAAAAAAGTGATTTAGATTTTGGCTGTGCATTAATTTCATCTGTCGGGTTAGCTAATGAAGAGTTTATTTTCATATTTAAATGTTTTATTGTAACATTATTCGGGTTTTAACCTTAATCATTTATTGTGTACGACGGTTCGACAGGATTGCATCTACCATGTCACGGTAGCATGCGCAAGCAATCCCGTGGCGCTTCTCGTCAAGACGGACGGGCTGGTTTTTTAAAGGGTATCCGATGTTCGGGGCGCACTCGGCGCTGGACACCGGTGAGCCCCACATACCCCCCTACTGTTACCGTGGGGGAAACGCGTAACGCGTTTTTCCAGCGACAAAAAAAAGGATTGCATCTACCATGAGAGTACGAGCTAGCTAGTTACTTCTGGTAGCACTGGCTGAGTAGTAACTCTGTCTGTATGTCCATTGAATCGATGGGGTAATGTGGATGTAAGCTTAAACCCCAAGAACGGACATAGGCTACTTTTTTATACCTAACGCCGTCTTGTTTTATTATAAATCTAATATTATTTGCAAAGTGAAATTATTCGTTTTTTTCTCACCTCTTTCATTTGTTGATATTTATTTATACATTGTTTATTCAAGATAAATGATTTTAACATAAATTGAAACTGTTTGTCTTAATTGAAAGTATGTTTTTGTGTATCTTAAAAATACTTATTATTATTTTCTATGTAAGTTTAGTTGCAGTGTTTTATGCAATCAGTGCTACTGAACCCACCGTCGGTTAACGCTGTTACCGTGCACTTACTTTCACTTTTGACTTTAATAAGATTTATATTTTTCTAAGAAACATATAAATATATATACTTAAGTTGACGTTAAACTATTACAATTATGAATAATATAAAGAACAATAAAACGAACGTGTACTTTTTATTTTTAAGAATGACATTTTAAAAATGTAACCTCGAATCGGAATAAGGCATAAATTTTGTTGTTATCTGTATTGAACAGTAACGGTAACCTCGTTACAAAAATACGGCATGGCTATTATTTACAAATGCTGCAAATATTTTTTATAATAGCCTCATACCACGATTGTCAAATAAGCTTTTATTAGAAGTCATTTAACATTTTAACATTTTACAACAAAACGTGGCACAAAGAATATAAAACGCGCTATGAATGGGGTAAAAATAGCCGGCCACGTCGAGATTATAGTAAAAACTGCTTACGTTATCGTTAATTGCTTCAGGAAACGTAACGTTATTTTCACGATTTGGCTTACTCTGTATAAAGTGCAACGGACACACAGATCATGTTATAAGTCAGTGTTCTCTTTTAAAATACGACTTTTGACAATTTATTTCCATATTTATAAAGTTTTTTTTTTGTTATTTTATTATCTTCGCTTGAATGCTATTCTTGATGTATTTTGTAAGAAAATGTATACTTGACTTATACATGTTTGTGTTTAAAAAAATCACTGAATGATTTTGAATAAACAGAAAAAGATTACTCGTTACGCAACACCCGCTTGACGTAACGAGTCATGGGTCAGTTCTCAAGTAAATGAGTGGGAAAATTCTGGTTACGTTAAGTTTACGTAAATAATAGGATGATTTTATAAGTTAAATTTATGTTAATAATTTGTTTTTAGTTGAATAATGTTGGAAATGGAATAGTTTTAACGTTTTAAGTATATAGTTATATTCTAGAATAACTTAGCCATCTTAAGTCATCTGGTTGTTGGTAAGCTACCATTAAATTATCCTTAAGATAGGTACTTGTCAATGAACATAATCTAATTTAAATTACTTAATTAAATATGTGATTTTAATTATCAAATATTTGAGTATATATTTGATATTTTTGGCGGAAACAATTATAAGTTTGTAGCGGTAAGCTAAAACGAAAATAAGCAATATTAACTCGCAAATTTATTTATTTATTTTAGCCATAATTAAATAGCCATATTAATTTATTTATTTGTATTTTTATGGAAACGTATGCTCTGTACAGCAATGCTATGTACAAACACTTTTTATTTTATTTATTTGTATAGATTTACGTAAGCAAAGCAGCGCCACGTTTACGTTAAAACACACACACACACACACGGAGTCCGTAAAAAGAAAATTTGTTATTAGATATAGATCACTTTACCAATATGTGTCTACCGACCTTTCGAAAGGTCAGTGTTTCGTCGACCCGGAGCAGCTTAAATAATATGCAGAAAACCGGTTTAATATCATTTTTAATTTGAACATGAATAAATATTGAAAAAATGTTTTAGGACAAAAGAGTCAACTCCTATTCAGGAATTGATTTTTTAAAATTCCTGTTGTCTTAATTTATTTTTATTATTTATGTTTGTCGTTGTGTCATAGTCATTTGTTTTAAATTTGATTGCGCACAAAATCTTTAATTATCATAGCACAGGATAACGAACAAGTTGCATACGTGTAAAGGTCCTTATCGCTTAAAGCGATCTCTTTAAGGCAACCTTTTTGACGGAAACTATAATAATTTAAAAAAAAGTTAGTGTCAATTAAACTACAGAAAAAAACTTCTTATTTGATAATAATAAGGAAGACACAAATAATATTCATTTCTTATTGTAAAACATAATAATATATATAACATAGGTATACTAACAACAACGAGCTATTAATCTGGAATTAGAATTTAAATTATTTATATATAAATTATTCCATTTGTAATATAACAACTAAAGTGGTATAGCCACATTTTGAGCAACAAATCGAAATAAATAAATTGTAAACAAAAACAAAAATGGCTACTCTCTCTTCCACTCCTCATTCGTTTTGTACTTTCAATAAGAGTGAATTAGGGTGGATTCGGGAGTTGATCCAAGTCTCCTCTGCGGATTGGTTTATATACATACATTGTGTTGTAGAACTCGTTTCGAGGCATAGCCAGCAAGTTTCGAATCGGTGTTTTCCCAAACCGACATGAACTTGATACAGCGTAGTAATTATTAGTCGGACCTTCCGAGAAGTCTGTTTTCTTTAATTTTTTACTTGTTTCGAATGCTTTATTAGTTTAATTTACTTATATTATTTTCAGTAAGCATTTGTTATTTTTATATTGCAATTGATGAAATTTAAAGCTCAAATATATGTAATAAAATTGACATATGAAGCAATTTTGAACTTTTTCTTTATATTTAAGTATAATATACTATCTAGCTGGCCTGGCTTCGCACGCATATTAAGTGTCTACATAAAATATTTATGTCGTAATATATATAAATATATTGGTTGCGTGACGCACACAGTTAAAGCTCCAGTCGGCATGATTTTTTCCGATATATAATGATACTCCTAATCCTTCGTCATGAATCATTTCGTCCATTATTGAAAGCCGTATGAAATTCCATCCCGTAGTTTTTGGGATTATCGCGAACAGACAGACAGGCAGACACCGATGGAGGAAATCGTGTATAATATGAACTGATACTGATGTTTATTATATAAAGGAATATAATGCAGGTTGCGATATGATGCGTTCCGTAATGAAATTTCGTTACGGTTACTAAACTAGTAACTTTATATGTAGATAATAATTCACTGTTCATTTTTTTTTACTGTTGTCGGAGAAATACTTATAACGTATATAATTAATTGTGATTATAATTCATCTCGTGCTTTACGGTGAAGGAAAACATCGTGAGGAAACCTGCATGTGTCTAATTTCACTGAAATTCTGCCACATGTGTATTCCACCAACCCGCATTGGAGCAGCGTGGTGGAATAAGCTCCAAACCTTCTCCTCAAAATGAGGAGAGGACATTCACAGGCTGTTTTCGGATTTTCGGATATAATTAAAACGTTTTCAAAAGTGTGCCTGAATTTAATAAAAAGTTTAACAATTATGTTTTTAACTTATTTTTCTTTATAAATGTACCACACACTTTTGTTTGCCTTTAATCAAATAATTAATATTGAAAAAAATTAAATGTTCATTTTATACCAATCAAGTGATAATTTTATAATAATTTTTAATATAATTTCTACTTGTTATAAATACTTATTTTAATTTTTAAAATTATTTTTTTTTTGTTAACTCGAACTGTTGATGTATTTTGCAACACCTATAATTTAGGAGACACTTCATTTATATAACGTTATATTTAAAGGCTCAATTGTATTTATTAGTGTACTTCTTGTTGGTGTTGATATTATATTTAAAAAAATAATAAACAATATATCATTTATTTTAAAGTCGACGTTTGTATACACATCTTGAAATAAAAACGAATTGATAACATCCTCCATTTTAAAGACCGCTAAAAATATTCTTATTTTTAAAAACCATTCATCGACAAAATATCTTTCTATCTTATTTAACACGAACAATATCTATATCTTAACACAAGAAATACAGCTAGCTCATAGCTATATTAAATATTGTGTGTTTTAGGTTAGGCATTACATAAATAATGTCGTGTTTATTTATAATTATTGATGTGTAATCATTGACGGTTTTGTCTTCATAAATAACAAGTGTAATAAAGCTATTGTTTTAATTACTCTAAGCTATAATGTTTATTTTATAAACAATAAGGCGCTCAAAATAACGCATCCCTAAGTCTAACATAAATCGTATAGTGTATGGGATCTTTTATATTTAGGCCACGCACACACACTCGTTTTAGTTTTACACAGTTTTACAGAAGTGTGAACATGTCATTAAAATTAAACTGAATGTTATATTGTACCTTCAAGTTTTGGAATAGAGTTAAAAATTGGATGTGTTCAATAAATAGAGGGTCATCCCATAGATTCTAAGGAAGTTGTAACGGATATAAGGAATTTTTATGCGCATATCATTATTCAGGGCGCTGTTTATTTGTTTTACAGGCATCAGTTTTCATATTCCCGAGTTGTATTTGAGTGAGACGATGAAGGATTTATTCTATTAATAACTTTTTTATAAATTAGGTACTTCAAAGATTTATTTAATTTTGTGTCATGTTAAAAATTTTAAAAACACCCTGATCGACTAGTTCGGGTAGTCAGCGGATACTATAGTTTTGTTACCAAAGTAAAACAGTCAAGTTCGGTTCAACCGCCTCTTGCGTCATTTCACGCTAGCTCTGACATCACCATAGTTTTTTTTAAATAATAAAACGACTGACAGTACTAACAATATTAACTCTAGGTTTATTTATGATTATATTCGAAAGTTGGATGCAGAGCAAAATAAAATTTAAAGCGGACAAAGTAGCAAGAAACAGCTAGTATTAGGTAATATTAATTAAAATATATGTAACTGTGCATGACGGGCGTGAACGCAACATCATTGTCACGTTTAACACTTAAAAAATTTATTACGCATGTTAAAACGCGACAAACATACTTATATAAGTAGGTCAGAGAGTTGTTAGTGGCGTGTAATAGCTAAAGCGATTTAATTTAATTTTTTATTACTGGCAGCACCGAGAATTTTTAAATCAAAAAGGGTTTTAATGAGAGTTCAACGAAAAGTATATTTACGAGTCGAATACGAAATATTCGTCGTTATATTTGATCGAAAATTTAAACATATTACAAACATACTATTGTTGATGCTTTCAAATCTGAACATAAAATAATAATTAGTGCTGTTTAGCGGTAGAATAAGCTTTGTCTAAGCCCCGTCAAGTACTCTACTCGACGGGCTTACACAAAGCCTTACTACCAAGTAAAATTAAAGATTAATTGTTGAGAAATATTTGTTGCAACTCTATTTTAATGTTATATCCTCATCCAAAGCATAACAATTCTTATAAATTATTCTTATAAAGTATTTTTATCTACATTTTTCTTTAAAAATTTAAATGTCACTAAAATATTTGTAGAATAATACTTCCTAAAGTGAATTTTACGCTTTCAAGAAATACAAATGAAGAACAGGTAAAAGTATCCAACGGTTCGTTAAATAATGTCTCGTGGACTTGTTTCATTATAAAATACTTTCAAAATCATAAAATCTGAATAGTTGATGTACTTCACATATATTAATAATTAAAAAAAAAACATTTTCTTTTATTTATAGTTCGTACCGAAGTTAACACTATTTTATTTTTTTAATTTAACCTCGTTAGGAACGAAAGAATAGATCTGAAAACCACAAAGTTTCAGATAATTAACGATTGAGTGCAATGCTTTTTTTTCATAAAATATTTCTATAATAAAATTACGATATACATACGTATATAGTTTTAAAATAATTTTGTAGCAACAAGAATGTGGTAAGTTTAAAGTAACGGTTTGCTTATTCAGCACACTAGACTTTCAAGAAGTCGCAATGGTTTATTTAATGAAAGTATAAAAGTAATATTTGAAAATCGAATAACAATAGCACTCACGGCCAGTCGACAGTCGACTGTTAAACGAACAACGCCATTGTTGCCTAAAATAAAGTCAATTCCGTCCCGCCGACACTATCAATTTTTCACAACAACGCTTCGGTTAACGATCGACTTTTCAATTTGTTATAATAAAGGTCCTGAAAAAACTGTTTTGGTACGTGAAATGATACTTACTTTTATAATAATAATAATTAAAAAATGTCCAAAAAAACTTATTTGACAGATATACATATAGAGGTGGGGTATAATTAGTCATATATAAATATATGGAAAAAAAATGTTTTTATTTTTTAAATATAGTGTATAGAAAAATCTACTTACGCAATTTAAAGTTTTTTTTTTGGGCTGTATGGTAAATATTTCTAGAAAAAAGAATTATATAAGTTGCGTACACATGTCGTGAAAGTATTCTTACGTAATGTTACTGATCTAATAAAATATATCTAATAATTTAGTTTATTAATTATTTTTTAATTTGTCGAATCCAATTTCCGTGGTATTCTTAATTATTGATGTGAATAATTATGATTAAAATTAAGATATAAATTGAATATTAGACCTTAAATCAAAGTTACTTTATGTTATATTTTATCTACATTAATTTCGACAGGTGTTTAATAAATTATGTACGATTCAAGAAGTCACAGAGAACACGTATGTAGTCAATTGAATATAGTAATCAAGATTTGTATTGTAAATTGCCACTGTTGGGCTAACGCCTTCTCCACGTTTTGAGAAGGCTTTTACTACACCACGCTGCTGTAATGCGTGGTATATTTTTATTCGACACACATAGGTTTCCTCACGATGTTTTCCTTCACCGCCGAGCACTTGTTGATTTATAAACATAAATTAAAAAAATGAACATTCAGCGCTGTTTTGCCGGATTTGAACTATGAATCATCGGTTGAGATTCACACGTTCTAACCACTGGGCCATCAATAATCATGCAACTGAGTATTCCGTATTAATTTTATGCGTTAAGTGCTTTGCTTACATTTTGATCAATGCATAAAACGGCGAATGAAATATTATATTGTATTTTAACAGGGCAATTACGCGAGTTCCCAACAGTTTCTTGTTAAAAACTGCTTTCCGAAACGGTGCTAGAGTTAAAATGTTGACGATTCAAAAACATTTTAATGAAATAAAATACATTTGATTTATTGGTACAGTTATTGGATTAAGTTGCAAGTTTAAACGATGGTATATTGCCCAACCGTGGGACAGTTACATACCGTTACTATACGATATAGTTTCATAAGTCACAATTATTTAGTCGTATATTACACGAAGTATGTCGCGTACCGCTCTGGTTTTGCAAAACATGGTAACGGTGCTTAAAGATCTCGCTGCATGAGTAGATTTAGATGATTGATTATCTGCTGTAAATGAACGACTAAATATTATCTGTGGCATTTCTTTTTTTTTAAATATAAATGAGTACAAGTATTGCATATCTTCGTACTACTAAATTCATGTTTTGCTTTTTTATGCTGTTTATATTTGATACACAGCATATTAAAGCATTAAAAAAAATTGAATAAAATCCTGTAAATGTCCCCACTGCTGGTCAAAAAGCAAGTTTCGGAGCTTTGCGCTGCGGGTTAGGTAAATAGATCGATAAAATATATTTTATTGTACGCCATAAAGGTTATAAAAAATATAAAACAAATGGATACAATCTAATTAGCTTACAACTTTGGCGGCCATATCGCTGCATAGCGATCTCTTCCAGGCAGTCAACGGCGTAACTCATAGAATAAGAGGTAGGTGGTATGAGATTAAATACAAGTAAAGCTTTTGAAAACTCACTGGCTCTTGTCCGGATTGAACCGGTTTCAACTTGTTCATCATTATGTATGAATTAATAATAATAATCGTCATGTATTAAATGACTAGTGATTTAAAAGTGAACGCGAACTGTAGTTTTAATAAAAGTGAAAATAATTGAAACGGCGATGTATCCATTTAAATTGGTTTAATTTTCGGAAGCGACTAATTGGATTGATTAAGTAAATTTCGATTGAATAACCAAGTTACCGTTACGAGTTGATTATATTACACGATTATGTTTGATCATTGACTCCGTGTGCCGATGGTAATAATAAAAAATATATATGCAGCTCTGTACTTGTGACAGGAGTGAAACATTTTTTGCGTTAGAAACATTACAAATACATTCAAATTCGACAAGGTTTATTTAAAAAGTCATATTTGTTAGTGTACGTACGTGTTAATGACCGGCAATCCTTCTTGTTTCTTTGTAAGCTGTTTTCTCTGTTTAAATATATATTATAGATATATGTTATATATAGATAGACATACACTTTACTGCAATTATTTATAATAATAAGGGAATAAAATTTAAAGCACTCTTTAATAATGATCTTTTATAGGCAACCTCGAAGTGAGACTTCAGTTACAGAGAAGGCTAGTGCAAATATATAAAGTAATTAGATTGTACAATATAAATATATATATATACATTTACTTCTCGTTGGTCTAGTGTCTTGATGTAAGGCCGCAGGTCGGACCAATAAAAAGTTATTGGGTTTTTCTGTCAGAAAATTCTCGGTAGCAGCCCGGAGCCTGGAAATTGGAAGTGTGTACACTCCCGTGCCTCGGAAAGCACGTAAAGCCGTTGGTCCTGCGCCTGAACTCTTTCCGGTCGTGTCGGATTACCGTCCCATCGGATTATGAGAGTGAGGGAATAGAGAGTGCATCTGTGTCAGCGCACACAGTTGTGCATTATAATATCTCCTGCGTAGTTGGCTAATCTCTCTCTTGAGATTGACCGCAGAGGCCGAAATTGGACTGGACGACATTAGTATTATCATTATTATTATATATAAACAAATTATTCAGACAGAAAATATTGTCAGTCTTAAAAATGTTTAGGGATTGCGACAACCGAATATCCATAGTTTTATATATATGTATGTTTATATGTACGTAATGTTAACTTTCATGATGATCAATCAGCGTCAAAGTCTATTATTTTCAAACAGATATACCAACATCCGTTTTTATATATAATAATCAATTATAATTGGATATTGGGCAATACTAGTTGAATTATTAATATATTTAATATTAACGATCATTAAGAAAAATGGCGTATTGATTATTGCTTTAGAGCTAAAACCCTTTTGCGTGTACGCTAGTTACAGATAAGATTTATAATATATAAACAAACAAAACAAAATATATCTTTATTGCAAAGATTGGTTGCGCATTGGCGATGCAAGGGATGGTTAATATTTCTTACAATGCCAATGTCTATGAGCGGTGTTGACTAATTACCATTATTTGCCCGTCTACCTATGAAAAAAAAAACACTCCGGATATAGAATAAAATATCCGATATTTACTACTTCATTTAAACACATAGTTTTAACCCATAAATGTTTCGCTACTGGACGAAGGTTTTTCAACAAGGAGAAGTTGTGAACGTTAATCACTACACTGCTCCATTGCAAGTTAGTGAATACTGTTAATCCAACATACACGAGTTTGGTTGAGTTGAGCCCATAAGAGTTCAGTGATGGTTGTTTGTGTATCCAATTCTAAGTACCTATTATTTCGTTTAATAATATTGTCAACATTTTATTTGATATTATTACAGGATATAGTATAATAATGTACAGTCATTTTTTATAATATGTATATAAAAAACGCATTGCTAATTTATAGAAAAAACACGTCTTAATAGATTGTCTTGTGGCATTGCACCCAAGACGCTGGCACTATTGCCTCTATGCACCGCTAAATTCAGCCTTTGGGCTTAATAAGCACCAGCTCTTTGGTTACCAGAAGTGTAGACCAGTTAAATTTTATTGATTAAAATAGTCACCGATCACGGACACATATAGTAACGTTTACAAAAATAATCCATAAACAAATATTGATTAAATTGAATCGCTAAAACTTTAAAAATAAGATAAAATACATAAGTGAAACTTTACAGCTACTCGGAAATAAAAGTAAAAACTCCAACACAATTTTTCCGACGGGAGTGAAACGTAATTACGACGAGGAATGTACAAATATCGTAGATCGAGAAATTTAATAAAAGAAAATCGTAATATAGTCGTTCCTTTTAACTTTCATAATATAAATCATTAATATGACGCTAATTAATTGTCTGACACTGTTTTATTTATTTATTACAAGACAAAACCCGCTTGCGTTGCAATGCCTCTTTCATTTTTAATTGTGAGAATGCGCGCGACTTTGAAGTGAAGGCAGTTCACCCACTATGAAATTCTGCTACATGGCGGTAAGCCCGTTTGGTAGTAAGTACTACTTATTTTATTAAGTTTAGTAAGTACTACTTTTATTATTATATTTATTAGTATTGCTGTGTTCGAAGAGTGATTGACACAAGTAACTGCAGGCAAAAGGGACATAACATCTTAGTTCCCAACATTGGCACTGTAAGAAATATTAACACGGTATTGTTAATATTTCTTACAGTGTCAATATCTATGGGTGGTGGTGATCCTCAGGTGGCACATATGCTAGTTTGCCTACTTATTAAAAAAAAAAGGTTTGTTTATCCATCATCCCATAGTTGAGCACTTTGATGGTATGAACTCCAAATCTCTTTAAGTGGGTATTTAAAATGTTTTTAGCAAATCTACTGGCTGTTATTTTATATCATTTCAAGTTTTAAGTTTAAACGTAAAAAAGACTAGTTTTAAAAATAAGTCTTAAAAAGGTAGTGAATAATAATATTCAAAGCAAGATTTACAGTAACTTTTACAAATTTAAAGAACTCTGAAACCGTTTCATGTTGTTTCGTGTTGTTTTATGATGAATTTTGAAATGCAGGTGCAATTGGAATGTGTTGGATGTAATTACTCTCCTATCTCTCGTGTATACGACTTTATTCGAATTGAAAACGAAAGATACGTTTTCTACCTTTATTCAAAAATGTCTTTGCTCTCGAGTAACAATGTTAGTTCATTATATAATTTGATTAAATCACTCTCGATCTAAAGTGAGCTCCGCCGGGCAATTGGAGCGTGGCTCGAAAAGACTGGACGCGGTATGAGTTCCTCTGAATCTGTTTCGAAGAATACTATCGCGTTTTCAGTTAATAACATCACAAACCCAGTACTGTCCAGAGTTGTAGATTTTCCCTAGCTTAAAAAAGACAATCTGTTATTGATCCATGTGATACATAATATAATAGTAGATAAACAATATATTCAAAATTTTTCTATATATATGAAAGTAATACCGCATTACGTAACTGCAGGCAGATGAAAAGTTAGTGGCTCTCAATCAAACTTTGGTCGCAGTTTCGATACGTACGAACATATCACATTACTTTTAACGGGTGATTAGTTAAACAATGCTGTCTTCTTCTTTCTAATGTCAAAACAATAATGACAGAAAGAGCGAAATCATGGCCTTACTTATCGAAATCATCGAATATCGATTTCGCTCTTTAAGTTTAAATTAATGTTACAAGACTAAACGGAACTACGTTACATAACTTTTACACAGAAAATCCGGAAAGAAAATAAGTTGGTATTTTATTCATTAATTTTTTTTGTATTAAGTAAATACGAATAACATTGTATAGTCTTCATGAAAATCAATAAATACTACACGATTTATCATTTATATAATCCATATCAATACTAATGTTATAAACGTGAACGTAACGTTGTGTCTGTTACGCTTTCACGGTTGAATATGAACCGATTTTGACGTATTTTTTACTAAATCTAAAAACTTCCAGCCGCAAAGCTGCCGGTCATAACTATTTTTATATAAAGTAACATGTCTTTTGCAACAAATAGATTATTACAATTTGAAATGGTAAAAATTATACTCGTAAGTTGTGTTAATATTCTTAAGTTATTTTCGTACATAAGAAAAATTAAAGTTAGTAATTTTTAGTTACAATGTAGATGCACAGGTTTTGTTCTGTTAAAGGCACGGGTAAATTTTTTACCTCTGCGTTCAAATTAAAAATAGACAAAAATATTAAAAGCCGTGCGCCGCCCGCACGACAGCGTGTTTTATCATATTTTACACCAAGCTTTTGTTGAAAGTTTGTTTCTTTGGAAATCAGCGCAAGTCCCAACGTTGTTGATTGCTATCGCACGTATTTTTGAATGTTAATATTTTTTAAGCTTTTTCTCTGTTCGTTTAGGTAAATTTATAAATTTTTCGTTCATTTAAAAACATATTTTAAGTATATTGTACTACGTGTGATTTGTTTTAAAAGTAAGTTAAGGATATGTTAAATAAATATTAATTCTATTTACGACTTTGATTTGATTATTGATTGTTGGTAAAGACACAACGTTAGCTAATATATATATATATATATATATATATATATATATATATATATATATATATATATATGCAAATACATGTGAAAAAAAGTATTTTATTACAAAAAAGGCCCCATTGGTGCTTCACTGGTGGTAGTAGGGCTTTGTAAAAGCTCGTCACGTCTGGGTAGGTTCACCCAGTCATCAGATATTCTACCGCAAAACAGCAGCACTTTTCTATTATTATAAAATAAAAACAATATCGGCATATCCATTAGAAATGTATTTTATGAGTAGATCGAATCAAATTCAACACGATTCAAAAGTTTTTAGTATCTGTTGCGAGTATTTTAATTTGTTTTATTTACTCTTAATCCATCAGACAGCTCTTTTTAACTTAACATCGTTTAAATTTCAATCCAGCGTTGATATGTAAAAAACGGTTGATTAATTTAACGATCCGATAAAGGCTTAATACTCTGAACGTTATCTAATTTTTATTTTTTATTGATCAGCAGAAGTACTGTTTTATCTAAAAAGCTTAATTCTTTAAAGTATATACTATATAGTATTACACGCTCAACCTAAGTTTGCCGACCTGAAGTTGGTTCTCAATTATAGATAAATAGTTTTATTTAAGTAATTGCGTGTAAATTATTCGTTTTCGCAACTGTAATATTTGCACATCTCGTGCCTTATAACTGAGCGGTCAAGTTAGATCGTAGTATTATATATGAATATATAAATTTAGCTTCTTGATTTAACTACATGTAAAGTTAAAAAAAAATATAAGTTTTTAAAACATATTAATGTATAGACAGATTATTTGTACGGTTATATATGTATATTTTGATTCATCCACGATTCAAGCTGGTTAAGTGTTGTTTCCGGTAAAACAATTGTTGTACCGTTTCAGCTAACACAGCTATTATATATGTTAATCAAGTGTGCAATATTGTGATATATATTTTGATGTAAATAAACTATTTATGATTATTTTTTTAAATCTTATATAGATTGTCGCTTTACAGAAATCCATACGAATAAATACGAATACATCACCCCCATACCCTTAGAAAACGTTTTACTCAGTGACATTGAAATGTAACATATGAACATAGGGGATTTTTTCCAATGATAGCACGACTAGAAACTAGATTTTGATTTGTTTGATTATGTATCAACGTATACGGTAAATTTCTCGATAGAAAAACCCAATAACTTTTTATTGGTCCGACCTGGTAATTGAACTCAGGACCTCTGGGTCTGTGGCCTTAACCACTAGACCAACGAGGCAGTCAAATAAATATACTATCCTCTGTATTAATATATGTTTTCAGCGGCTATATAATTGCTTGGTATAACTATTGGATAAGTTATGAGACAAGATTCCGAGGTCCTGGTTTCAAAATCCGGCTCGGACCAATAGAAAATTATTGGTATTTCCTATCGAGAATTTTCCCTTATATTATGTATCAATTATATTTCTAGTCGTGTTATAATTGGGGATAAATTCCCTATGTTTATGTGCTACATGTCAATGTCATTGAGCAAAACGTTTGCTAAGGGTATGGGGGTGTTGTAATCGTATTTTTTGTTTGTTTTTTTTTTTTTTTATTGTAACATGCCAGCTCTATTTGTTTATAATGTCAATACGAATATTTCAAATCATGCACATACACACATATTTCAAATCCAAATACAATATTCTCTACATCCTTTCACCCTGAAGGGAAATAACACATCGTATTGCTTTCTATAAACGCCGTCTGACGTCAAGTTTTACAATAGGGCCGCCAACTACTTATTTCGTAAAAAAAAATATGTTTAAACAAAATTTCATATATTTTTTTTTAATCTATTTTATATTAGTAAACAATACATACAAAATATTGATACATTTTGGACGACGTATTTAATTTTTTTTTATGCGCTGTCAACCATGATTCTATACTTTTTTTTTTGTTTGATGCGTTGATTTATTGTGTTTACAGCCTTGATGTTGGCCGCATGCCGCATATATATATTTTTACTGGTGGTATTGCTTTGTGCAAGTTCGTCTGTGTAGGTACCACCCACTCATCAGATATTCTACCGCAAAACAGCAATACTTGATATTGTTGTGTTCCGGTTTGAAGGGTGAGTGAGCCAGTGTAATTACAGGCACAAGGGACATAAAATCTTAGTTCCCAAGGTTGGTGGCGCATTGGCTATAAGCGATGGTTGACATTTCTTACAATGCCAATGTTTGGTGACCACTTACCATCAGGTGGCCCATATGCTCGTCCACCTTCCTATTCTATAAAAAAAAAATGTTGCGTATGTGTAATCTGTGGACGATATTTAAGGCACTTTGTTCCTATGTGAAATGTTGTCTGTGGGGTTTTAGTTTTTATTATTTACAGTATATGGAGTTTCCTTTCAATGAATTATAATAAAAGATAAAACAAAATAGTCTAGTTTTAATTACAAATTATATAAACATCTTTATATTAAAAATTTTACGTAAAGATGCGACCGGTCATTAATATTTTAAAACGACATATTACAAGTTAAATAGAGTCGAACAATGATGACGTAATGAGCCTTCATGAGCCTTGATGTCGGAACCTATAAACAGATTAGACTAAGCGTTCTCGTCCGTCCGTCCGTCCGTCGTGCTTTTGTGTTAGTAAATAAGTAATCGTGCACTCAGCTTTATTATGTATCGTTACCGAGTTACCAATAGAAAAGTGGGCTTTGCTTATGTCCAATTTATATACTGATTGTCCAATTCGTTGTTAGAAAAGTACATAAATGCATAAAAATTGCACATTATATATTCGTTATCGATTAAAAATTAATGAAACTTGAAGAAGTCAATCCGTGCGGCATTGTTTCTATAGAATCTTTAGACAGGTTTATTTTTGTTTTTGTATAATATGTATGCGATCGGGCAATGGACCTGATAGTAAGTAGTCAACACCACAGTAATTGGCGTTCCAAGAAATATAAACTATTCCTAACATCGAACTTCCTTACATTGGTTTACTCACCCTTCCAACTGGAACTCAACAGTAGTAAGTATTAAGATGAGTGGGTGGTACCAAAACCAGACGGGCTCGCACGAAGCCCCACCAAGTGATTACAAATTACAAATTTGACTAAAAATAAGAAACTATATAAATTTTTTCTTCTTCTATTCGTTTGCTTTAAGGTCGTCAAAGCTATGTAGAAATTGCTTAAAAAGGCGTCATTAGAAAAATGATTACCTTGATATAGAAAACATAAAATTGTCTGAATCAAATGTGTATAAAGTGCAGCCCTTAAGGTAAGAACATTATAACAACATTGTAACACGTGATGTTAGTGTAAACAATTGCGGTAATTAAATGAAAACAGTTTCGTGTTTGTGATTTAATTAAAAATTTCGCGTAAATGCTGTAAAAGAATAAATCAATTTTATAACAGAAAATTTCTAAAAAGAAATAAATAACTAGAATTACGCCTTAATAAATTACGTAAAAACGTAGGTGTTCAAGCTTTTAAATAATCGCGTATAACAATAAGACGAAGCGTTCTTAACAAGGTGCTTTAAACGATAAATGGGTCTACGAAATACGCCGAAATTAGATTCGTTGCTTAATTACAAGCCAAGCTCGCGGATAATCTGTACATTATCTCGCGAATAAAATTAAATAATAAAAACATATTAAAATATAAAGTTTAAAATTGATGGTAGGGCTTTGTGCAAGCCCGTCGGTATAGGTATCACACTCGTCATATATTTTTACCACCGACGGCAATACTATATTGTTGAATTCCGGTTTATAAGGTGAGTGAGCCAGTGTAACTACAAGCACGAGAGACAACTTATTAGTTCCTAATGTTGGTTGCGAATGTTTAATATATCTTTCAGTGCTTATCTATATCCAGGAAGTGGTGATTGATTACACATCCTGTTAGCAAGTCTGCCTACATATTATAAATAAGAAAAAAAATCCAAGCAAGCTCAATTCTTAAACTATTATACTCGAGATTATTGCAAGCACTTTTGACTCTTCATTTTACAAGATAAATGATGATGATGGTGAATTCAAAGCTACCAACAGTCTGGTATGCTGCTAGAAGACTGATCTTCTGTAAATCTCTAAATCTGTAAATAATAACCACACAATAGTTCTATTTTTAATCATAACTGCCTCGTTGGTCTAGTGGCTTGATATAAGGCCGCAGACCCGGAGGTCCTGGGTTCAATTCCCAGGTCGGGCCAATAAAAAGTTATTGGGTTTTTCTGTCAGAAAATTCTCAGTAGCAGCCCGGAGTGTGGAAGTTGGAAGTGTGTACACTCCCGTGCCTCGGAAAGCACGTAAAGCCGTTGGTCCTGCGCCTGAACTCTTTCCGGTCGTGTCCGATTGCTGTCCCATCGGATTATGAGAGTTAGGGAATAGAGAGTGCACCTGTGTTTGCGCACACACTTGTGCACTATAATATCTCCCGCGTAGTTGGCTAATCTCTCTTGAGATTGGCCGCCATGGCCGAAATCGGTCTGGAGGACATTATTATTATTTTAATCATATTTATACATGTAATAAATAAAATCGATAACACCCTCTATTGGATTTCGTTACGATTCCATCAACGAATACCAACTCCAACAGCAAATATGTCAGACACTTCGGTGATAACTGACAAGAATTAATTATCCCTCCCTCTGTGGTACTCCGCTGGTGATGCAAAGCAAAATCGCCATGCTGGGGATTGACGTTCGCTGCGACCTTAGTCCAAGGGATTACATCGAGGCTGTTATAAAAACAGCTTCACGGAAACTCGGAGTTCTGAACAAGGTGCGGCGCTTTTTCACGCCACAACAACTGTGCCTGCTGTACAAAACACAGGTACGGTCTTGCGTGGAATATTGCTCGCACCTTTGGGATGGCTCCGCTAAGTACCTACTTGAGGCCTTGGACCGGTTGCAGCGACGTGCCGTACGCATTATTGGCGACGTAAAGGTCACAAACACCCTTGAACCTTTACAATTGCGTCGTGAGATAGCAGCACTGAGCGCTTTCTATCGACTGTATCACGGCGAGTGCTCTGAGGAATTATTCTCTCTAATTCCTGCTTCCCCCTTCCTTCTTAAGTCCACGCGAGCTGGTTCTCGATGTCACCGCCTAACTGTGACATCAATTCCATCGCGAACAAAGAAATTTGGCAACTCCTTTCTTTGTCGCACTTCCAAAAAATGGAATTCCTTACCAGCTCACGTATTCCCCTCCTCTTACAACCCGGGTTCCTTCAAACGAGGCGTGAAGAGGCATCTTGCGGGCCGGCAAGGCGAAGGCGGCTAGTGCAGAACGTTTTTCCCGTCTGTACTGGCCGTCGTCGCGTTTGGACTCTACTACCACTTACCATCAGGTGGAGTAGAGTCATTTGCCCTCCCGGCGATATAAAAAAAAAAAAAAACAAGAACGTGAGAATTATTTACAAGTTACACCCAAAAATAACGAAAAGGCATATTTTTTCCAAAACTTATTTAACCTTCAGCTTAAATAACAGGAGTTGTTAAAGGATTTTAGGTGTTATATGTTTTCTTTCGACCAATTGGTAATAAAAAAAAAACATAGACGAGAGTTTCATTATAAAACAAGGCATTCACGTTAAAAATGCATTGATGCGTTAATGATATAAATGATGTACGGATAAAAGAACAAAGAGCTAAAGAGTGGAGCCGTGTCTATAACATATTTTATGAAAGGAATAAATTACGATTGACGTTACTATAAATTATAGAACTTTTAAAGGGATAAATAGGGAAATTTCAAACTTTATACGTAAAACATATAATTAATATGTGGCGGGAAATTTTTCACGCTTTTGTAAAACCGAATACACTGAATTACAGTATTATTTTCGTTGTCACTTTATTATATACTTTTTTAAATCTTGGCTTTATCTGTTCCTTGAAATAGAAGTATATTGTGACATCTTCCATGGTACAGAAATAAAGATTTATTCCCTGGGGAAATGTGAGGGTTCCAAGAAGATAGAAAAAAAGTGTCGGACGAATTTATGGCCAAATCTAAGTTAAATTCCAATTTTTTATATTTCATGTGTCTGTTAATGGTTTTAGGTAAATTGGCCAACTGATTTTTCTTCTGTTGTGAAGTTTCATACCTTATTCTTTCACGCTGCTCCATTGATAAATGCGATGATGATGTCGCGTTTAGATTCTACTACCACTTACCATCAGGTGGAGTAGAGTCATTTGCCATCCCGGCGCATATAAAAAAAAGTCCTGACCTACATTGGTCACAGCGGCCATTCTCGTCGGAGAATAGCCATCAAGAGGTATTATAGTATCGTGTGCGTCCGTAAACGCAGTGCACTCTGTATTCCCTATGCAAAAACTCTGTAGGTAGTTCATATATCTTAAAATAGGACGGAAAGCGACACGGGAATAGACAGTGGCTAAAATCTTGGACTTCGGGGCAGCCTTATGAGCTACCACGGAGGCAGTTAAGGTGAATTATAAACACATATCAAGTAAACGAAACACACATGTATACATCCGTGTTACTGTGATAGACAGTTATCTCATCTGGTTGGAACATACCTTGTTACCAGCGTGCGGTTTACTGTTGTAAATGCTTCTTTTTTGCTGATAGATTGCGTGCATAGATTAAAACTGGCTATGTATCCACACGGAAATGTTTGACGTCAATCAGAAATGCACCAAGCGACCTATTCGCCAACACATAGTAGTACTTTTTACTGCCGTGGCTTGTTTTTTTTTTTTTTTTAATATAAAAATCTTGAATATATCTAAAAATATTGGTTAAAAGTTGAATACTTTATTAACATAGTACGTTTAAAATTAATTTTACCAAGCGTCGTCATTTATTTGTTCATTTTTTTAAAAAACTTAAAGTTATAGAGCCTTCTTTTAAAAGTGTAGTAACATATACCGTAACAGACTGTGAATGTCCCACTGCTGGGCTAAAGGCCTCCTCTCAAAAAGATTTGAGGAGAAGGTTTGGAGCTTATTCCACCACGCTGCTTCAATGCTGGTTGGTGGAATACACATGTGGCAGAATTTCAGTGAAATTAGACACATGCAGGTTTCCTCACGATGTTTTCCTTCACCGAAAAGCACGAGATGAATTATAAACAGAAATTAAGCACATGAAAATTCAGAGGTGCTTGCCCGGGTTTGAATCCACGATCATCGGTTAAGATTCACGCGTTCTTACCACTGGGCCATCTCGGCTCATAGTAACATATATGTGTACGGAATTTTATGTATACATTTAGGAGTTCTACAAATCTTATATAAAAATATTTCGTATGTATGATGTAGTTTAGCACATTAGCATAACATGCTTTATAATCTATATCCGTCCTGAAACGGTATCACACGGGTTACATAAAATATAAAAAACATATGCATTGCATAACATATACCGTGAAATTACCTAGAATAATAATAAAAAACAGTTTACACTGAAGCACACCGGTGCTTTATCTACATTGTTGAATTTTTTTTATCTTTGTTGTCCATATATCACGTCCTTGACAATTGAAGAAATAACAAAATGTATAATATTGTATTATAGTTACTTAAATACTATACTAATATTGTATTATACTTACTGGTGGTAGGGCTTTGTGCAAGCTCGTCTGGGTAGGTACCACCCACTCATCAGATATTCTACCGCAAAACAGCAATACTTGATATTGTTGTGTTCCGGTTTGAAGGGTGAGTGAGCCAGTGTAATTACAGGCACAAGGGACATAAAATCTTAGTTCCCAAGGTTGGTGGCGCATTGGATATGTAAGCGATGGTTGACATTTCTTACAATGCTAATGTCTAAGAGCGTTGGTGACCACTTACCATCAGGTGGCCCATATGCTCGTCCGCCTTCCTATTCTATAAAAAAAAAAAAATTGTTTATACTAAATCTCCATTTAAAATACAGTCACTATTAGCCGATTTCCTTTTTTAATTAAAAAAAAAGAAACTTTATTGCGATCCCGTGGCTTTTTCTTAAGCGCCAGACTATTCGTGAAACTAGTTTTGGTAACTGTAAAGTATATATATATTTAAATTGTCTCCGTATATAAATAACAAATGTGCTTTTGATACCGATGTATATAGAGCAGTATATATAAAAGTATTATATAAACAGCCTGTTATTGACGTATGTTAGTATAAAAATAAAATTTTGACGAGTATTCCAATTTTAAATTAATCAAAATGAATATGCGTTTTATTGAAATTACGATATGTGTTAGCAAAAAATACCGAAATAGCTGCTTGCATACAAAATATGAATATTATTGAAATATATGTAAATATTCGAAATTTAAAAATATACGATGCATTCATTCGTTTATATTTCTGAGCGAGGATTATGACGTCATCTGTATTACAATACGAGGTGCGCGATCTAGGTTTACCGGTCGTTATTAGTCAAGTGAGTGGAGAGCGCGAACAGTAACGGTAAGCTAAAAATGCGCATATATTGTATTTACAATTACGTAAATAGCCGATTACTTTTTATTGTTTTACATGTGCGAACGTATAATAGAATCTTTAGATCACGTTGGGCCAGCGTGCTGGGCCAATATATGAGCAACGTTTAGAGGCCCTATTTGTGTGTTTTTGTCATTGACAGCAGACGCTGGTCGACCAACAGCGGTCACACGTTGGTCTCTTCTTTGCTTTGTAGTCACGCGTCAGAGAATTGTAATGTGCATATTATTATGTTTCTTAGTTCAGAGGGCGAAATGGAGCAAATTATTAATAATAATAATAATATCCTGGGACATTTTTCACACACGGCCATCTGATCCCAAATTAAGCTTGTACAAAGCTTGTGCTATGGAAACCAGACAACTGATATACTACATATACTTCTTTTTTTTTGGAAATACATACTTATTCGAACTAATTCGAACACATTTAGATATACTTAGCAATTTATGGATGTAATATGTACTATTTAATAATTCATCGTTATCAAGGGGCCAATGTTGTACGAACCATTCGCCAACGTTTTACCAAACTCATATTGATATGTAGACCATTGGCCCAACGGCACCACACACTGATCTAATGTGTACTGGATGCCTCATATCAGGCCGGCCATCCTATGTTGCCTATTATAAATTCTCATGGATTGATATGGTATGTATATATATATTCACATGCGTGATGTGTTTCAGCTTGTTTTATAATGAAAATAATAATAATAAACCGATCAATCAGCATCGACTCTAGGACCTTTAAGTACCTGAGCGGTTCGTGTGCATTGAGCTGTAGAGGTTTTCATACCGTAACCGTAACCGTAACAGCCTGTGAATGTCCCACTGCTGGGCTAAAGGCCTCCTCTCCTCTTTTTGAGGAGAAGGTTTGGAGCTTATTCCACCACGCTGCTCCAATGCGGGTTGGTGGAATACACATGTGGCAGAATTTCAGTGAAATTAGACACATGCAGGTTTCCTCACGATGTTTTCCTTCACCGTAAAGCACGAGATGAATTATAATCACAAATTAAGCACATGAAATTCAGTGGTGCTTGCCCGGGTTTGAACCCACGATCATCGGTTAAGATTCACATGTTCTTACCACTGGGCCATCTCGGCTTTCATATACAATAATAAATACAGTTGTTTAGTTTGCGCTACCTCTTCGCTATACTCGGAATGATTTGTTGCTTTAACTTGCCGTTCTCCACACTTAAAACTCGTTCAGAATTCAAAATATATATTTTTAGTTTCTCATTTGTTTTTTCTGCTGTAAAATGATAACTTAAATCTTATAAAATATGTTCGTGATCAATAAATTATATGAAAATTAGATTTTTTTTATATTATACATATGTATGAAAATATGTATCCTAAGTCTTAATATACTTTACTAGCTTTATCCAGCGTGTGAGGGAAGGGGGACATATATTATGTACGTTATGGTATAAGCTATTTTGAGCGTCACGGTAGCATGCGAAAGCGATCTCGTGGTGCTCCTCGTTAAGACGGAAAGGGTACCGAGGGTTTTTTAGTGGGTATTCCGATGTTCAGGGCGCACTCGACGCCTTGGACACCGGTGAGCCCCACATACCCCCCCTCTGTTCCCGCGGGGGAAACGCGTAATGCGTTTTTCCAGCGTTAAAAAAGGGTATAAGCTATCTCTGTTTCTAATTTCACCCCAATCCTTTCATTGGTTTTTGCGTTAAAGAGTAACAAAGATGCCTCGATTTATCCTCACTAATATTTATAATACTAGTATGATTCAATTAAGCTCTTAAAATGTTGAATTGCTATTATACAAGCTTATTAAATGTAAATCTACCACCGGTTCGAAATACTACCGAGTACCTTAATAACCGTAATAAGTACAGAGAAACAACGGCAAGAAAATTACTAAATACTTTATTCAACCAATTAAAAACGATAGATATCCCAATAAATCTTATTGAGTTTGTATATCGTATTTATTGTAAATTGTATATTTATTTTATACTTGTAATTTTAGTATGTATTCATAATATAATTAATTTATTAATGTATGTGTATTTTATATTTATATTGACATTTATTTAGTTGTGTTTCTTATAGATTTATGTTATTTTTTATTATTATTACGTGGACGCACCTCATATACCTTACACCGTTGGTTGCCTGGAAGAGATCGCTATGTAGCAATAAGGTCGCCAAAGTTGTATGCTACCCGTAATTAGGTTGTATCAATGTTTTATAATTATTATTATTTTAATCTTTGTGGTGTGCAATAAAGTATATTCTATTTTAATTGTATTCTATAGTTTATTCCAGTTTCTTGTGGCGTTGAAGCCATTGTATGTACTACCATTTTGATTATGACAAACACACCGCTGCATCAGAAATAAACCACCATGTTCATGTTCACGAATAATTGTATGGTTCTTTTATAAACCTTTAGGTTGCCTGTTTAAATTCTTCTTTGAATATAAGTTGGTGGTGCATTGGCAATTAAGGAATCCTTACTAATATAAATGTGAAAGTGACTGTTACGCTTTCACGAAATCATTTAAGCAATCATCATGAGATTTTGCATACACGTACTAAAAGGCAACCCTTTTAGGGTTTACAAGTTATAGTTTAGTAATTAACCAAACACCTCCCTTCTTTTCTCACGCGCGGTCGAACGCGGGCGCAAACTAATGTTTAATATATCTTAGAGCACCGATGTCTGTGAGCGGTGGTCACCACTTACCATCAGGTGGCCCATTTGCCAGGTCGTCTATCTATTACCAATAAAAAAGACGTGATATAAAAAGATGAAATATTTTGTGCTACCTAAGTAAGTGGTCCTATCACCTTAGCCCATGGACAATGGCTGTGTGAAGTATACCTCCTTACTCCATCATTGCGCATTAAGTATCGCTGTTTGGCCATAGAATAATTGATTGAGCATTTAGAATCCCATTCACCCTACAAACCGGAGCACAACAATACAAGTCATTGACGTTTAACGCGAACAATCCACTAATACCTTTGAGATACGATTTACCCTCATGGTAGGCCTACGGTGGTATTTATAATTAAGATTAAAGTTTATAAAGGCAATAGTTTCTACACTGTCAACTTCTGATACCTTCTGCTCACCATAGTGGCTCAGTTATAATCAATTGCTATTTAGGTTTTATTGAATATAAATTTATCTTTTTTGTCTATATCTTTACCGTAGACTAAAATTGTTGATTTTAATTTAATAAATTCATAGTTCACGCTGTAGTGCTGGTGAAAATGATTATATTTACTTACTGAAAATATGATGTTTATTTAATTTTAAATAATAATTGTTTATAATAGAGCCATTAAAACTATTCAATTGTAGTGAAAACAATGTACTTAAAGTCTATCTATTACAGAAGTGTTACGGTCCGCGCCCTCAGCTTGAACAATAAACTAGCAAATGTGTAGTACGGCGGAGATTGGTATCAATTCAATTTCAACTCTATATTCATACAGAAATAAGAATTAACTTCTATCAGCAGACTATGCCCCACCTGTGACCTTTTAAGTATCATACAACTGACAGCTTCCGTCAGTAATCAGGTCACGTTCCTTTTTTGAAACGCGGTTGTCGTTCGAAGGCGTAGAGAAATTCAGACGTGAATGGTGGATTTTATGCTCTATGGAGTGCGTGTCTATTCATAGGTAAATTTATTGGCGCCGAAAGTATGGATTATATGGTTTGGAGAAATGTGAGAAATGCTTCATTCGTATTGAATAATGCGGAAAACATTTATTATTTATATGAATATATTTTTGAAATACAGCCGAATGTAGTGTGATCTTGCACTAACATGTAAAAAAAATAATAACAAAAAAGTTTATTTTCATTTTAAACGTTTTTAAATTAGTAACCGTTTAACCGTATAACCTATACCACCGTATAGGTTATGCGTTAGAAGTGTATGTTATCGATATTATTTAGCAGCATCTGTTTCTCGTTTCCTCCTGATTGCGCTCTCTCGTTCATTGTTCCCACCACTTTTGTTCGAGTAGGCTTTATTATCTCGAGAGTTTTAAGAGAAAATACACGGACGTCTTTTGATTTTAGCAGAATGACTGAAATAGCGGGGTGTACCGATATTTTTAATGATCGATTTTCGTGTTTTATTTTAAGCAACTGTACCAAAAATATTGTTAATAATAAAAATACATACATATATATACATTTTAAATAGTGTTTATGAATTTATAATATAAAATTAAAAATTATCATAAACTTAAAATGACCCGTGCATACATACCTAATTTTCGTATACTGATATAAAGAATTTGAAGTGTCCGGCGGTTTTTGAATTTTTTTTTATAGAATAGAAAGGCGGACGAGCATATGGGCCACCTTATGTTAAGTGGTCACCAACGCCCATAGACTTGGCATTGTAAGAAATGTTTACCATCACTTACATCGCCAATGCGCCACCGACCTTGGGAACTAAGATGTTATTTCCCTTGTGCCTGTAATTATATGTAAACCACTTACAAAAAATAATTAGTTTTTTATAAGACTTTTTTTTATGCCTGTTTCCCACTGATGGGTTAAAGGCTCATATTTAAACGAATATGGAGCTTACTTCACACTACGCGGTTTCTAGTTGATTTGTGAGAATATTTTCTATAAGTAACCAAGATTTTTTCTCCCCATGTTTTTACAGCCTTTCACACGCGTCGTTTAACAGCTTGCAAATGGTTTCTGAGGTAAGGTCGAGAGACAAGTCATCAATTCCTGTAACCGTCCCATCCAATTTCGTGAAGCGCTGTAAAAATATTCACATACCAAGTTATATGTTGAAACCATGTAAAGATCACTCCTCACTAAGCTTGTCTGCAACTTTACGCTTCAGCGGCTCAATCTCGTGGTTGTGACGTAAATATATGAATGATTACACAAAACTACCGCGGTCTTGCGAAAAATTGTGACGAAATTATAGTCTGTTGTTAGGTATTTCTTACGCGCGGTATTTCTTATGTTTATAACGCGCAGTTTTCATACTTTTTTATTACTCTTTTTTATTTTATTTTACTCTCGCAGTCTTATAATTCGATGGTACGGTAAATCCAACACTACCAGAAAAAAGTTCAGTCTAATGTACTAATATCCGGATTTCGGAATGCTACTGATAATTTCTCGGCAGCCGAGGTGGCCCAGTGGTTAGAACGCGGGAATCTTAACCGATGATCGTGGGTTCAAACCCGGGTAAGCATTACTGATTTTCATGTGCTTAATTTGTGTTTATAATTCATCTCGCGCTTGACGGTGAAGGAAAACATCGTGAGAAAACCTACGTGTGTCTAATTTCACTGAAATTCTGCCATATGTGTATTTCACTAACCCGCATTGGAGCAGCGTGATGGAATAAGCTCCAAAACCTTCTCCTCAAAAAGGAGAGGAGGCCTTAGCCCAGCAGTGGGACATTCACAGGCTGTTACTGTGTAATGTGTACTGAGAATTTCTCGGCACAAAATCCAATAACTTGTATTTACCAAAAATAAATTCTAGTTACTAATGATTATATTAAAATGTTTCTGCGTTAAACGTTACTAGTCCGGCCCCATAGGTCAAGCCAAGTAGGGATTGATATATAGTCTAGCTTTTCCCAATAAATGGGCTATTGGTGTAAAAATGATATTCCAGATCGAATGTGTAGACTCTGAGATTTGCACGTTCAAAAAATCACTTAAACATAACTTATAACATTAGTATAAATTGTAATATATACTGACCAAGTGGTCAGTTCATATTAAAATATATAAAATGGTTTTTGACCCGGTTTCCCTTGAATATGATCTATTTCTCTGTACAGTTTAAGTATCTAATATTCTCATGCTCTAAATGTGCTAAACATTTGTGTCTATAGTTAAATATAACTTGCGCTATTAGTAATGTACAAGTTTTTATAGGATAGCATTTTTGGAAAATAATTAACGATTTGTATGTAATTTAATTTGAATAAATCTGGTTTAAAAGTTTCTTAATACAATATAGATCTTATATTGTACACTTTTGACGTAAATGTTGTTTTATAACAAGTAGTAAGTATTCCATTTCACAGCTGCACTGCGAAGTGCAGACAAATAACTTCAAGTTTCGAAGTTAGATATTCGGAAGTGCTCACTAAATCGGCGGGAAAGTTAGTAATTTATATAGCTAAGTTTGTGGTTTTGTCGAGCTTCATGTGAAGTAGGAACTCGCGTATCATTTGACAATGGCATTACGCTTATGGTAATCTGATTGCGGAACTCATGGTAAAACCGCTACACGTTGTGAGGGTGTAAGAGTCATCGACGGTTTACTGTGATAGATATCTGATACGCATGAGTCAATTCGAAGTTTTGTCGATATGATCGAACCATAATTATTATATTTTGTAGTAGAAAGTTTATCGAGGACAGCGTAGTAAAGACGCAAAACCAACCAAAGTCAACAAACAAATTCTAAAAATTCATCAATCGATACATCAAACAAATTAACTACAAATTTAACTATTTCACAGAATCACAATAAAAAATAACAGAAATAAAATCATTAAAAAAAATGAATAATGTGAAACATCACAATTGATGGCAATTAAAAATAATTTATAATTAAAATAAAATCGATAAATAAATATCGAGTGAAATAAATTATTTGTACGATTATGATAATATGTACGCGCCACGCACACAGGGAGTACGTAGCAGCGGTGTGTAGGGGACGTGGCATTTGCCGTCACGGCATATGAATCGGTCTTATCTCGAAGGTAAACCAATAACTGCCTTCAGGGTTTTAGTTAGTTTGACTTTCCTTGGAAATCCAATTGATAGATAGTAAGTAGTTAGTAACAAAGAAGTAACGGACTTACTTACTGTGGATGAAGTTCAGTGAAGTTGTACACTGTTTAAATTGATTGTATCAAACTACTGAATATTAAAGCTCGTCGGGGTAGGTACCACCTTCTCATCAGATATTCTATAGCCAAACAGCAGTACTTAGTATTGTTGTATTCAGGTTAGTGAATTAGTGTAAACACAGGCATGACGGATATAGTCAATTGCCAAGGTGGCTCATTAGTGATCCCATCCATCCCCTACGGATGGTTAATATTTCTTACAATTCCAATGTCTGTGGGCGGTGGTGACAACTTACCATCACCATTGCCCATCCGCTGTCCTATTCTATAAAAAAAGAAAGTTTTTCTAAAATACTACTGATACTACTAAATAAAATAATCAATCAAAAATTGTATCCAATTATCAGTAAATAAGAAATCGACGGCTCGAAGACTTTTTATCATTAGATATGAACGAAGAAGATGCGAACCAGTCGCATCAAGGATTCGTTTCTGTATGGTAACCTCAATTTATGCGTCCTAATTATTGTAAGACTCAATCAGATTGTAATACACAATATTTAACGGTATAAGAATTATTATTAAATATTACCGAAGAGTATCTTTTATTTTTATATTAAAAAATAATAATCTACATTTTTAATCTGGTAACAAAAGCATTGACAGATACTCTACAACTACATGGCGGGAAATTGATTCAATTTTAATTTACTTTTACGGGAATTGTGTGGTAAAATGTATTATAACGATATTTTATAATTGCGAATAATATAAAGTTATAATATAAGGAACGAGTTCTTCCACTATCGATTGATTTTGACGGCGTAATGACAATATTACGTGCACTTTTGTTTTTATATTAACAAAATATAATATATTATAAACAAAATACTATCTACAATTTCTTAGTACTGTCATACGTTGCACAATGAACGCCATCTGTCCTAAAATCTCGTAATGAGCCTAAGAGGTTTTTTTTCTTTTTAGTTGGACTATAAATATTGTATTCTGAAACTTATCTTGCGGATATAGTCTTATTAATATTACAACGAATACGTAAATTTTTCATCCAGTAAGGCAATATGAATATATAATAATATAGATAGAGATATATATATATATATATAATATATATAAATTTTAAAGTAAAATGTGGTCTTGTTGTTGTCTATCCCTAGCCAGTGTAGTGTCAGGCACAACAAGAGACATATCTTCAAATTCCTTGTTGTCTCAATAACAGTGTAACAGAAAGATTTATAAATATTATTTTTATAGATAACTCGAATCTTTACAAATGTGAAATAGTAATAATGTCCTCCGAATCCATTTCGGCCACGGCGGCCAATCTCAAGAGAGATTAGTGCACAAGTGTGTGCGCAAACACAAGTGCACTCTCTATTTCCTTACGCTCATAATCCGATGGGACGGCAATCCGACACGACCGGAAAGAGTTCGCCTGAACTCTGCGTTCAGCGTGCTGCGTGCAGCGTGCTGTTCTGCGTGCCGGACCAACGGCGTTTACGTGTTTTCCGAGGCACGGGAGTGGATACACTTCCAACTTCTAAACTCCGGTCTGCTACTGATAATTTTCAACAGTAAAACCCAATAACTTTTTATTGGCCCGACCTGGGCTTTTAACTCAAGACCTCCGGGTCTGCGGCCTTACATCTAGCCATTAGACCAACGAGGCAGTCAAATATGAAATAGTATTAAAACGGTGTAAAGTTTATGAGAACATTTCGAATTATTGAGTTCGTTACGTTACAAATAAGCAGTTTCGCATTGTCCCTAAAACAAATTCGAAACTTGTAGCATGTTATTTTATGTACTTAGATTTTATGGGCAACCTTTTATAAGATTGATTATAAGAGTAAGAAGATTAATAGCTTAACTATAAACCTTGTTGGACCTTCACAATTAATCTTTGAATAAGTCAGGTCCTTTCCCGACTTTCGAATTACTATAAATCTAACGCTTCACCATTGTCTAATTGACGGCTTTAGGAAAACTCTAAGAAACTGAAAGTAACTTATTTCCCATATATACAATTATTGCGGTTATTAAATCTATTTCATTGATATTAATATTTGATAATATATTTGTTTACCTATTAACCGCCTACGAGAAATCAAACTCCATTTGAAATAAGGAACTGTATTAAAGACAAAAAAAGTGACATAAATAACACCTTATAATTATAACTGGGTTAGACTGGCGATTCAGAAACATCACAATGCACCACTAGTTCCACCTACTGACAAATAACATAGCTACTTATATCAATCGAACATATTATTTTCCGTTCCTGTAAAATTACTAAAGGTAAAAGCTTGCTGGTAGGTATAATGAATATTTTATAACCTTTTCTTGGCATTATCTAGTAATTAATACTACGCGTAGATATAATATTGCTTTCTAAATTGAGACTTATCACATGTCTGGTTATTAAATCTAATGATGACAATTATTGTTATAGTAATAATAAAAAGTTCCAAATCTCCAACATTATAGACGTATCAGGGAAGGTAAAAGGTGTTCAAATACAAGTCAGAATCTAATGAATGCGATTTTCAATGTGGCGTCATTACCTTTGAGCTTGGAGACGTTCACGAGTGCAATATCCGCTTCATTACGTCTCTGTTGCTTAGATACCTCACGCGAATGTCTGTTTACAGCTTAACGCGAACGTGAAGCAGCAATTGTTCGATCAAGAATATTACCGAGAGAATTTAATAACGTTTGTTTAGACTAATTCTACAGATAAATCTTATCTAATTCTATGAGACATCAAAAATATTTATTAATTTTGCTAATATTGTTCAAAAAATTATACCAAGATAATCTACCGCAACTTATATTGGGTTAAAATATTATTTTAAATTATTTAAATTAAAAGAAATCAATGATTCTCTTTATTAAATCTATTGACACTGCAAGGTAGCTTACTATGATATCTTTAATAAGATTTTGTCTTTAATACCTTGTTTATTAAGTATCCAAGTGTATTAGCTTACTTATTTGAAAAAAAAATAGTTTACCTTGATATTTGGTTCATCAGCTGGTGAAAAAGCAACGAGATGTAGACGTTCTTGAGAGCATAATGATAAACCAAATCACGAGCTATCACCCAATTCACCCTTTTTATTTTCATTATTTCCTGTTTTATGTTCAAGAAGAATTACTTTTTTTATTGAAAGCTGTACGCGATGTGGGTAATTATTTCGAGGTTTGAAATTAAACATTTTTAACGCAGTTTCTTTAAAAACTATCGAAACTCGGGGTCAATTATTTGTTTTAATAATCGTGGTGGTTGTTTTACCGAAATACTGTCTGGACTAATGTAAATATCAACTCGACGTATCACACAGATATTTGGAATAGTTTCGTTTACACTTTTTATGCTTAATCCGCATATAGAATTATTTATATTCCATTGAGTACTCCAATTAAATAATAAAGCCTTTAGTATGATAAATTATTTAAAAAATACATTTATTTTTTAATTATTTACGCTCAGCAATAAAAACCCCTTCATTAAAGATCCTCGAAGCTTCAAGCGCTGCCGCTCAAAGTGAAAGCTTATTTAAATCCAACACAAAGAAAAATGCCCCTTCTAGAGGCAAAGAAATCACGCTAATATGAAGAGAGGACTGGAGTCGTCTCGAGTTTATTTTTATCAGGCAAATTTTTGTAGCTCCTAAAAATAAATTGTTGTACAATTTTAAAGCCGAGATGGCCCAGTGGTAAGAACGCGTGAATCTTAACCGATGATCGTGGGTTCAAACCCGGGCAAGCACCACTGAATTTTCATGTGCTTAATTTGTGTTTATAATTCATCTCGTGCTTAACGGTGAAGGAAAACATCGTGAGGAAACCTGCATGTGTCTAATTTCATTGAAATTCTGTCACATGTGTATTCTACCAACCCGCATTGGAGCAGCGTGGTGGTGGAATAAGCTCCAAACCTTCTCCTCAAAAGGGAGAGGAGGCCTTAGCCCAGCAGTGGGACATTAACAGGCTGTTACTGTACTGTACTGTACTGTACAATTTTAAAGCTATTTCTGTACTTTAGCTTTTTTCTTTATTTTATTCAATTATGTTATGTTACTTATTCTGTTATATTATGTTCTATACTTGAATGTTTTAAAGTTTTTTCCTTTAAAAGAAGTGTTATTGTTGAATTCTAGATTGATAATTATTTGCAAAAAACACTTTAAATTATAAGAAACATTTTCGTTTTGGATTTGAAACTAGATCATGATGTATATAGATTTACTTAAGTTTCTTTTAAAGTAATGTAACTTTAAATTAAATGCAACGATAAAATTTTACTAAATTTAATACTGTTTACGTAAGGCGAATTAAAAACAACTTTATTTATTAATTTAACGTTATATATATATATATATATATATATATATATATATATATATATATATATATATTTAATTATTCTAAGATAAATGAATCTTACTTATATTATAAACGCGAAAGTCTGTGAGGATGGATGGACTAAACAAGATTTGTTAGACGGATTTTGATGAAATTTGGAATAGAAGTAGTTTGTACCCTTTGCGGGCACAGCCGCAGTCGGAAGCTAGTCAGTATAAATAATTCTAACGTGTCGAACTCAATGAGTTGGAGCGAGATAACATAGTTAAAGCATTTCTATAAAACCGAAGCTAATTATATAGGGCAGCTCCCTCCATTAGCGATGTTATATGAATTAAACAATGGGCCGTAGCTCGGTCGTTCATCGACTTCTATACACTGACCTATTTTAATTTTGACTTAAGGTTTGGTCAGACCGCAGACGGGACGGGACGCTGGTTGTGTTTATGAGTGTCAATATTAGTGAGCCTCCTCACATACCTTGGTTTAACAGATATAAAATAAAGAGGTTATATATTATTACAGCTCATCGTCTGAGATCTGGGCAAATTCCATCAAAAAGCTTTGGTTTTCTGATGAAAAAAAAAATTCTCCTAATTGTGATAGATGTGGACGTATTGAAGATCTACATCACTTGTTGATGGAATGTGTCAAGACAAAGAATCAGAGGAAGTTACTCTTAAATAATCAAAAATTATGTTTGTTCGATATTGGATTAGTTCAGAGCATTCTATCAGATCCTTTATCAGAATCTGCAAAGATGCTCTTGAAATTTTATCTAATAGCAATAAATAATAAGTGATGTTACAAAATTTAAAAGGGACAATGGGACTGAGGTGCCTGTGTAGGACAAAATTCCCTAAATTAAATAAAGAAAAAATATATATAAATATTAGCAGTCAGCAGACGGGACGTGGCCCGCTGTTTTACGTCTTCCATATTAACTAATACAACTGCTCAAGTTCCGCCCTCTGTCTGACCATACCATAAAGTATTAAGCCTTGGAACGGTAATTATGGTTAAGTCAGCAGGTTTAACCGTGAATGAGTGCTTAACAAGATAATGCTTCCTAATCGATAAATATTTGTTTACATAATATACGTTCGGTTATATAATTTTTCATAATTTCTGTCCATCTTATTAACGTGGGTATAAAATGACATATTTGCCGGGCAGAGTTATTAAATACTTAATTGATTTCCTCGTTTTTTAATAGGTTTTTTTTGAAACTATTTTAAGTAAGTCTACAAATGCAATGTGTTTTAAAGTGACTTTCCGATGAGAGACTAATAATTTAAAAAAAACATAGCCTAGCACATTAAAGTAGAAAAGAATTTAAGAATAATACACTTCCAAAAACGCGTGCGGGCACAAACATATAAAGACACACACAGCTATACGGACATATATATATATATATAAAGTAATATATTGTGAGGTGAACAACATACTATAAACAAAAGCAAAACAAATCGAGTAGTATCAATTATGTAAATATTCGACCATCGATTGATAAGTGTTTACACCGTTTTGTACACAAACTTCTCAAAAAGCTTAACTTAGCGCGTTTTGTTAATACATTTTGATATAGTTTTTTTTTATATAATTAAACTAATATTAAATATAATTTTTACTCTGTTTATTGTAATCTTATTATTGAACACATCTCAAGTAATATTCTCGGCGTGTCTTTCGGTAGTGGATAACTCATCTTGTAACTGGCAAGAACACTTATGCGTCGCATTTTGCATAGTAATGGATTCCGGCTCAGACCCCCGGGGCACGGAACTACAGCAATTACAATGAACGGTTAAATTCTTAATTAATTGGGTTAGCCGATGCTCGTATCAACAAATTTCAAAGATAAACCCATTTGGCAATTAGATAGAAATTCGTAATTACTCAATATGAAGATAATATATATGTATATGTTACTAGTTTTCGCCCACGTGTCGGGGGGTGAGTTGTTGTTAGGTATATAAAAAGAAACCTGTGTTCTTCCTCGGGGTTCAAGCTTGCTTCATACCAAATTTTAACAAAATCCTTAATATTTCTTCTATATTATTATAATATTAATTATATTTTTTCTATTCTTTAATATTTTAATATTAAGATTTCAAATAGGATTCTGCTAAGAAGGCAAAAGAGACATAACACCTTAGTTACTAAGGTTTATGGCGCATTGAAGATGTAAAGGATGGGTAATATTTCTTATGTGAGTCTTTGGTGACCATTTACCTTCAGATCGCCCATTTGCCTGTCTGTCTATTTTTGTTATAAAAATTGATTTTGTTGGTCATTAAATATACATTAATGCGTGGCCTTTGTTGAAGTAATCTTATCTTTCTTGATACACAAAAGTGAATCGTTTGTTGAATTATTAATAAGTAACATAAGGGTGATTTTAGCTTGTACTGTTCTAATAGGAAGCTGAAAGTAGGGCACAGGAAAGAAGGGCAAGGATTAATCAGGACAAGATGCGTCTTTATCCGCAATTCTTGCTTTTGTGATGTGGGTCACGATTTCAGTTCATATCGCAATCTGACTGCGATTGTGATGGAACAAACCCAAGTGCACTACATAGCGAGGAATATCATAATGAACGAAGAACCTGAGTACCTTCTTAACTGATTTTAAATTAATTCGTTAATTCGTCTCTTTTCAATTTCTGCAGACATTTTTACCATAGTACAATCCCGAATTTTGTAAGCAGCTAAAAGGCCTTTCTGCACGATCACAAAAATAAGAATGATCAAAACATAGTCAACAATTTTGTCAACAAAGATGTCACCTTAAGAATTAGAGTCTTTTGTATTGACTTTAAATATAACTCGAGTTGGATGGAAAAACAAGAAAATGAAATAAAATATATATGTATATATATATTTATCAATAATATATGTATATTTCAATTGAAATATTTTGCATATAAATTGACTAATATTAACTCTAATTTTTTTCGTACATATTCTGTGTGATGTTCTCTAGAATAATATTACATTTTAGAATAATCTATTGGGTTATTAACGATACATTATCAACCCTTCGTCGTCCACTGCTGGACATAGGTCTCGCCACTGGCACGCCACTGAGCTATAACTACTATTACTATACATCGTGCATTTATATCTCATCATCAAATGAACATCTTCTATGACTATATATATATATATATATATATAACATATATATATATATAATTTATATTTGTTATTAGTTATCGTGACAAAACACAACGACAAAGGTCAACGAAACTAAAAAAAAAAACATTTAAAATCACTAAGCAATTACGTTTTCACACCTGATACAGTAGGAGACGATATTTTTACTTATAAACTCATTTTGAATAACTTAAGATAGTTGTGTAAGTGTGTTCGTCAAAGCGTCACGGTAGCATACGCAAGCGATCCCGTGGCGCTCCTCGTTAAGACTCCTTAAGATAAAAAAGGTGTTTCGTATCGTATTGGAAATTCAAAAATCAAAAAATACTTTATTCAACTATGCTCCTTCGAAATTTATGTTTTAAAGTTTACATTATAAAGAAAAGTTTAGTTATTAAGTATATGATAAAAGGAAAATATGTGTAAAAAGTATATTATATGTATGTACGTACAATGTACATATATGGGAAACAAACAATCTTAATGTACATATTCTCCTTTTACGATATAGTTTGTACAAATACGTACAACATATTTGTTCCTGTTTATCGTTCGTTTCCTGATCCTTTGCGTGTTTATTTATTTGACTATTACAAGAAATTCGTTAGATATACTCAAAACACTTTGGTTTTAATTTGTTTTTCAGATGAATAATATACTTATTCATCTGAAAAATTAAATTAAAATTCAGTTTATTAGGCATTTTTACTTCAGGACCAAATAGTGTTTAAGTTCAAATATTTATACAATATAGAAGCTGCTGGTCTAGTGGCTTGATGTAAGGCCGCAGATCCGGAGTTCTGGGTTCAATTCCCAAGTCGGTTCAATAAAAAGTTATTGGGATAAAGAATAATTTTCTGAGAGAAAAATCTCAGAAAATTCTCAGTAGCAGCCCGGAGTCTGGTAGTTGGAAGTGTGTACACTCCCGTGCCTCGGAAAGCACGTAAAGCTGTTGGTCCTGCTCTTGAACTCTTTCCGGTCGTGTCGGATTGCCGTTCCATCGGATTATGCGAGTTAGGGAATAAAGAGTGTACCTGTGTTTGCGCACATATTTGTGCACTATAATATATCCTGCGTATTTGGCTAATCTTTCTTGAGATTGGCCGCCGTGGCGGAAATCGGTTTGGAGGACATTATTAGAAGCATAACGGTTTTCCAGGTTCATTAATATAAAGATAGGCAGCTGACCATCCTCGTTTAGGGTAAGTGTCGTTGTCGAAATTAATGGCTAATTTCAAAGATGCAAATTGTGTTATTTATTAGGTTCATTATTATTATTGAATAGTATTGCAAACATATGTATATTTATATATGTATGAATATATGTTTCATTAAATTAATAATTAGAATGAAGCAAAAAAAATTTATTATAACTAAAAGTAAAAGTAAAGGGACCCAGAAGTATTGAGAAATATATATTAATTATATATTATTTAAAGGCACAGTCAAAGTTAATTTTCATTATATATATAAGAGAACATATGAGATATATAAATATATCCTGTTAATTGTTAATATTTTTTAATTTTTGGTAAGTAAAATATCTGTTTTTGTTTTAACCTAGATTAACAGACATTTTTATAAAATATTAAAATAAAAAGAACAAAATACACATTACAAATTTAAAGCAGAAACACGCCGTCTAAAAGATTGTCCTGTGGCATTGTACCAAAGACGCTGGCACTGTTGTTTCTCTGCAACGCTAGACTCAGCCTTTGGGCTAAATAAGCGCCAGCTCTTGGGTCACCAGTAGTGTGGAAATTTATAATATTGTTAATTTATAATATTCGGACATGTATAGTTGACAGATAAGTCATCAGTTGACATACAAACTGTCGGAAGTAGCAACTAAACTGAAAGTGGTCTTGTTTATCACTAGCTCTTCCGTGCGGCTTTACTCGCGTTAAATGACAAATGGAAGTAAAATTAAATTGGTTATAAGTAGTTAAATGGAATAGTGTTGTATTATACTTATAAATGTTGCTTAGCAGATGATTAGTTATTAATATAATAAAGGTTTAAAGGTGGTAGGGTGAAACTATTATATACTATTGAAGTGTCACAAATTCGATTTTAATTGTGAGTGAGCCATTTAATAGGAAACTCGGTCAAGGCTTTTCGTCATGAATACCGCAATGCTTAAAGACTAAAGGCTTCAACGAGTGCGTCTTACCGTATATGACTTACGGAGCCGAGACGTGGACACTGCCAGTGCGTTTGTTTCACTATTTTAAGGTAGCTTAGCGAGCTATGGAGAGGGTTATGCTCGGAGTTTCTCTGAAGCATCGAATCCAAAATGCGGTGATCCGACAGAGAACCAAAGTTATCGACATAGCTGAAAGGATTAGTAAGCTGAAGTGGCAGGGGGCTGGACACATATGTCGCAGAACCGACAACCGTTGGAGTAGCCGTGTTCTGGGATGGAGACCATACCTTGGCAAACGTAGCGTAGGACGCCCTCCGGCTAGATGGAGTTACGATATTCGCAAAGTGGCTTGCAGCGGATGGAGATTGAGAGCTGAGGATCGAGTTCAGTGGCGTACCATTGGAGAGACCTATGTCCAGCAGTGGACGACGAAGGGTTGATGTATGTATTTAAGTTACAAGTATAGGGATATAACATCTTCAATTTCAAAGTGCGACCTAAAGCAACGACGTCTTCAATCCTGAGTTAGAAAAAGAAAAAATATACTAATTCACGTGGATTTTTTATTCTTCTCTTTCTTTCTTCATTCATACCTTCAAGAGTTGTCGTGTATATTCAAATTACGGGAATATATGTACTTTAGCATAAGCAATAATGTGATAAGCGATCACAGTGTGAGCGTATTTTATGATGATATAAAGCGGGTCGAAATTAAGTCATATAATAAAACATAAAACTGTTTATGACGCATAAAATAGCATACATATTTAATATTTTGCATACAAAGAAAAATTGGTTTTACAAGGATCTTTAAAGGCTTATCATCGACCTTTGTTTACTGGCTTGGTAAGTGTATAACTTTAATAATATAATAATCATGGAGTTGTCGTTTAAATAAGTTTAATATTTCACTTATATCTAATATACGATGACATAAAATGATATGACCTGCCTTGACACTTTCTATTTCAAAATACAAGCAAAAACTTCTCCGAAGCGCGCTGCATTTTCTGGTATAAGTTTTATGTAAATTGTTTCAGTAGATTTTTCTGTTAGGTAATACAAAAAAGAAAATAATATAGATCTCGAGTCATTAGCCTGAAGTTGCAGCGGACCATCTCCTCAAAAGGAGAGGATGCTTTAGTCCAGCAGGCTGTTGGAAGAAGCATCTTCATCGGATATGGGCCTAGAGCACTAACATGTTGACACCAAGGTGGATCGTAGGCACGTGATAAAACTTCATCCGACGCATGTAGATTACCTCATGATGTTTTATTATCATGTATCATAAAATAAGAGCCTGTGAATGTACCACTGCTGTGCTAGGGCCTCTTCTTCTTTTTTGAGGATGTTTGGAGGAATGTTTGGAGCTTATTCCACCACGCTGCTCCAACCCGGATTTATACGATATGAATTATTAACAAAAATTAAGCACACGAAAATTCATTGGCGTTTGCCCGGGTTTGAACCTACGATAATTGGTTAAGATTTACGCGTTCTAACCACGATTTATCCATCCATCTTGCCTTTCATTCATAAATAAAAATTAAGCACATTAAAGCAGTACATTACTGCTTTAATGTGCTTAATTTTTGCTGTCCAGATATGATCCACCGATCATCCGTTAATATCCATTTACATTTTAATACCTAAAAACCTAAATATGAAAGCAAAAGATTTTAACCGTAATCAGCTTACATGTTCTCACATCTCACTTTACCCAAATAGCCACCGTTTAACCGCATCTTTTGTGGCTTCTATTATGGTAAAAATATACCACACTTACACCTTACTTATTATATATTCTATATAAATTAGGTTTAATTTGATAAATACTGTAAAATATTTATATATTTAATGTTATTCGTTTCTATATCAATGAAATGATAGAATTAATCATTTAAGAAGCTAATCCAGATAAACGAGCATTTTGGACTAGTATTTGTGATCACGGTTTGTTTCGTTTATATTTAGTTAATATATCTGTGAACTCATATGATTAATTATAATTTATGATGTCTTCCTAACCAATTTTGTCCACGGTGAATCCCCATCCAGAGTAATTAGCCAACTGCGCAGAACATATTATAGTACACTAGTGTGTGTGCAAACACAGACGCACTCTCTATTCCCTTATTCTCAAAATCCGAAAGAGTTCAAGTTCAGAGACCAACTGCTTTACGTGCTTTTCGAGGTACGGGATTGCACACACTTAAAACTTCCAGATTCTTAGACTCTAATGGTGTACGCGGCACACGTCAGTAAAGATCCCAGTCGCCATGATTTTTCAGGTATCTTCAACATTTATTTATAACAGAATATGACGATATTCGTTAAAACAGATAGACAGACGTGGCGAGGGACAGTACATATTGTTTTATAATCTGTTATGATTATGCCTAAAAGTACCGCAATAAAAACACTGGTGGTAGGGCTTTGTGCAAGCTCGTCTGGGTAGGTACCACCCACTCATCAGATATTCTACCGCAAAACAGCAATACTTGATATTGTTGTGTTCCGGTTTGAAGGGTGAGTGAGCGAGTGTAATTACAGGCACAAGGGACATAAAATCTTAGTTCCCAAGGTTGGTGGCGCATTGGCTATAAGCGATGGTTGACATTTCTTACAATGCCAATGTCTAAGGGCGTTTGGTGACCACTTACCATCAGGTGGCCCATATGCTCGTCCACCTTCCTATTCTATAAAAATAATAATAATAATAATAATAATCTATTATCTAATTTAATTTACTAGCTGGACTCTGCCGTCTTGCACATATTTTGGTTTATAAATGTCTGATTCGTATATTGGTTGATTTTGTGGTAACAACTCCACTCCTTAGGGTAGCCGGGTACCGTTTATTAAAGGTTATAAGCAACCTTTCGAAATAAACGGATTGCAAAAATAACAATTCAAACCGAACGGGTATCCTTTGATAAAAAATTAAGAAAAAAAAAAATATATGTTTCGACTATTCCGTGCGAGGTACATTTGTTTCTACACGAAATGTTACGGTTCGATTCCCAATTGAATTCCGTATAGCGAAGCCACACCGAGCTGTGGTTAGGTCGAGTGATGTTTTAATTACAATCACCGTTGGAGACGCTGACAGACGGCCATACTGAATTACAATAAACTATTCCACGTTTATTATCTGTACCGTTTATTTTATTGTTGTATTAAAACCTTTTTGTGTTTTAAATTCACTATAGTTACCTTGCGTGTTCATTTTTAGTTTTTCCCACAGTCATGGTTGTCATAAAAACTATAATAGAAGAAGAGGTTTAAATGCGACATAATTAAGCGTATTGTTTAATTATAATCTAGTATTTTATACATAAATATAAAATGTTATTTGTACATCTGTTTGATATTAACATACTAACAAGTTATGTAAACACGCTTTATCATTACATATTATAAATCAAAGTTCCTCTGTATGTATATCTGAATGCAATAAACTAAAAACTTCACTGGTGGTAGAACTTTGTGCAAGCTCGCCTGGGTAGGCCACCCACTCATCAGATATTCTATTATTTCTTACAATGCCAACGTCTATGGGCGTTGGTGATCACTTACCATCAGATGGTCTATATGCTCATCCGCCTTCCTATTCTATAAAAAAAATTACATAATGGATAGAGTGATCCAGGATGGTTTAGGTGTATAATTCACTAAGTAATGTGTAAATTAGCTGAAATATGACGATGAAATATATCGCTATAAATCAAGACGTCTGGAAGCTTGACTGGCGTGTGCCGCGTAAACAAATATTTATACTATGTATTACGAAATAGACGTTTTATTTAGACCCTTATAGGACCTGCGCCAAGTCGGAACGGTATCCAGTTCATAAAAGTAATATACATATACATCATACTGTGAACAAATTCTTCCTACGTACGATAGTAAGCGTGTAATATGTTGACCTGTTGTGTCAAGTTGAGCTTGAACTAAATTACTAGCGGGAGACTGTTTTATGTTTTTCAAATACCGTCGAAGATCTGGATATATATATATTCTAATATGCAAGTCGTAGAAAATCATATAAATATTTTAAAAAAACGAATAAACTATCATTACGATATTACCATGATCTTGACAATCGGAGCAGATCGGGATCGGATCACCATCCTCTGCCAATGGTTGTCACCATTGGCAGAGAATGGTGAGAGAGAAGAGAGAGATCCTCCAGAATAGTTCTAACGCTATGTATACCCTCTAGACTTGTTACTAGAAAACAGTTTTTTTACAATTAACAAACTTTGTTGCCATCAAGAATTTCCTAAACCAAATGTATTGTATTCCGTTTATGGTTACAACGGATTAGGGTTCCGTGGTGTAATTAATAACTTTGAGTTATGTTGACTAATTTCTCGAAGGGTAAAACTTTTGATGACTTTGTAAGGAAACAGTAATAAAGTTATCTCGTAATAACAATGTTTACATTTCTAATTCATAAGCGTAAATCAAAACGTTAATAAAAGTGTATTATCTTTTACATTTTACGGGTAACTCAAAGCTATAAGCGGTTTGGAAAGTTGATTATACGGAGAAGAACCGGCAAGAAACTTGTCGTCTTTTTTATCATTAACATACATATAATATGTACTTATAAAAGTATCAGTTAAAGCTAGTTAGTACAGAAAGCTTAAATTTGGAATATTTATAAAGTAAGAAACGATTGTTAGGGTGGAATGAGAGGTATGACTGATATGAATTTTACTCGTACCTAATCGGGATGACTAGCCAGTAATCATACTAATTAGTACAATTAAGCATGAAAACCAACGATAAACTTCAAACTCTTGTATATAAACATAATAATTATTTATTAATATATATTATTAATATGACCATTAGTAAATATATAACATGGGATTTTTATCATAGTCGAATATCCCAGGAAGGATATATTGTCTTTGCAAAGTCAAAAATTTAATACTTTAATAGTAATATTATCAAAATCGATTCAATTTTTTACAAACATAATGAGTAATTTGATTCACACGTATTTCGATATTTGGTACTTCACGTCACATCAACAATAAACTGGTTAATTTGGCGAGCAGTAAACAGCTAGTAGAGAATATTGTCAATAATGTTGAACCCACTCTAAAAGGTCGCCGACCGCTGATTTATATCGTCAATACCTTTCTCTGATTTTGTTCGCTTAATATATAACTAAATAGCTTGCTGCTAAAATGGCCAAATATATTTTTGACTAAAAACCCAATAATTGCACAAATTATAGAACGCCATAAGCGTAAGATTACTAATACCATAATATTTCACAAAAAGGTATATGTTCTATAAAAAAAACAACATCTATTCATTGTTTTTAGTCGGATTACCAAAACTAATGGTAATTGACATGGGCCCTTTTAGCTCAAGGCCGCAAAATTGTTTTTAAAGCCGCCTCATTTCACTTACGGCTTTGTTATATGTATCATATGTACATATATGTATATGTCGACAGCAGATTGTGTGATTCGTCATTACAAACGCTCTCTGGTTTGCGCCGAAGGCTAAATATGGTGCCTTTAATCCCATTCATTTTGCCAAGATTATATTAGGATAACCTTTGATTTTGGGATAAATATTGTTCAAAATTTAAAAAAGGAGTGTAGTAGAGTGTAGTGTGGTAGTGGGAAATTTCTGTTGCAAAAGACTACTTATATTGTTCAACAACCATTAGGTCTAATACGTCATGTTCCTCGCTGTCTCGCTCAACCTCCAACCCAGAGCTCATACTTTGTATGGGTGTTTGGCGATTGAATAATTAACCAGCTCAGTGTGAAAAAGGGTGTAACTACTCATATTTTATTATTATTTATAGGTAGGCGGATTAACAAATAGTCCACCTGATGGTAGTCACCACTGCTCATAATATTAGCGTTCTAAGAAATATTAACTATTAAGAGTAAACTTAGGTAATAAGTTATTGCGCTTGTAATAACATTGGCTCACTAACCCTTCAAAACGGAACACAACAATATCAAGTACTGCTGTTTTGCGGTAGAATATCTGATGAGTGGGTGGTATCTACCCAGACGTGCTTACACAAAGCCCTACTACTAAGCTTACAAAAAACCGTACCACCAAAGATGCTTCAAACTCAATGTTTATCATCGCCCAACAATTAGGAAGATAACTCACTTTTGCTTCACGTCCAAAACTTTGTTAATGCAATAGTTTACGAAGTACAAACAAGTAAGTGCCCGTGAAACTATTCTAAGAATCAAACCATTTATCCTCAGCGTCATGCTTCCAAATTCCTTGAACGTACACCCAAAACTAGAACGTTCTTGTTTAAGATTACGTCACCGAACTTGTAAGTTTGCTACAGCAGTTTTGTTCCATTATTCTGGTTTTTTATTTTTCGTATTTGTCGAAATTAGACTAAAAACTTTTTGGTGTTCAAAATGCTAACATAAAATGCGTCTCAATTTGATAAATTAATAAATAAAATCACTATATTCCCACACACACTTAGTTCTGATAGTCGACCTTATTTTTTATTTTATAAAATTGGAAGGCGGACGATTTTTTAGCGCGTGTTTTATTTATTGAACGTTTGTACTTCATAGCATTTTTCATGTTGTTATAAAAATTCAGAACTATATGCGAGATTTTACACAAATGATTGCATTATTTAATTACACAGTATATATTATAGTACACAAGTGTGCGCTCAAACAAGGTAATATAAAACAGCCTTTAAATGTCCCACTGCTGAGCTAAGGTTCCTCTACTTTCAAAAAGTCTAGGTATGATAATTTTTTTACTAAAAAACTCAAAAACTGTTTTGGACCCACACGGGATAGAACTCGCGATCAGCATAATCTATCCACTAGACCTCCGAAGCAATAAAAAATAAGTATCATATCATATTTGATTGAGCTAAGGCCAAGGCTATACAAGCATTAGCTCATGACAATTTTTCCCCGGGGTCACATTTGTATAGATAGGTATATAACGCTCTGGAGTTCGTGCAAGTTTCATCAGCGTCGTTTACACCATCGTTAGAATCGCATTGTATATAATAATTAAATAGAGAAGGTTGACGCGACACGGACTGTATTACGTTTGCTAATATTCAACCTTGAAAATTTTCTCTCGTAATTTCAGACACATGAGTACTCGTGCGAAGTCTAACAGCGGAGAAAAGCTTTTTTACGTATATATTGAATCCCCATGGACCTTACTTCCTTGTTCATCTTAATTGCTGAATAAATTTAAATATTAATATTTCTACATAACGCACGGAATAAAAAGAATGAAATGTCGCGTGTTTTTTCTCTTGTAGAAGACATTTTGAATTATATGATAAGAAAAATGATTTCTAATATGACTTGAATACGAACGTTAACTTTAATTAGTATTACAATTTATTGATTTAATATTTTTTTCATAGATCGTCTATTATTTTTCACGAGTATTAGGCGAAAAGTCAAATTAAGAAAATTTGACTTGACTTGGCTGTTCCTTTATTTAGGATATAATTTTTATTTTCTCCAATATTACTTGAACATTTTATTCACAGTAGGAAGTATAGAAAAAAGTACTCACTAAGAATTGAGAGAGAAAATACTCACGTAGAGCGTCATGCCGTTTCGCGTCACGGCATACGATTCGGTCTAACGCCGTGGCGCGCCTTTAAATATTTCACACAACAAATCGTTTGTTTATTAAAACCAATTACGAAAATCAAGGTCACGAAATAAACCGTGTTGCCGCTCTAAAGAAACTAGATTATCAATTCGTATGTACATTAACGTATAAGCATGCAAATTACAAGTCAAACGCAGGTACTACCCACCTCTAACACGCCGGCGCTAATAAAAGTAAACATGTCATAACCATACAACGCTGTAACTAGCTAACCTTAGCCTACGCAAGGTTGACTCATCGCGTTTAACATAAATAAACACACAACAAGCGCACACAGACGACGGATTTCGGTGTTTATATAGTAAGACATTTATGGTGATTGCTGTCAGCAAATTATTCAAATTCAGGATATTCCTCATTTAAAAATGCAATGGTACAATTTGATTCCGGTGTTTTGACCTGAAAATTAACCGAAAAGGAAAATGAAGCGTCCTGTACTCCTTTGTCCGAATTGTTGAAATGGAGGTTCCAGGTTTTTTTAAAGGATTGGACGGGTAAATGCACCATCTAATGGTAAGTGGTTACCACCGCCCATAGACATTAGTATTGTAAGAAATATTAACCATCCCTTACATCGCCAATGTACCACCAACCTTGGGAACTAAGATGTATGTCCCTCATGCCTATAGTTACACTGGCTAACTCGCCTTTCAAACCAGAACACAATAATACTAATTAAAGCTGTTAAGACATCTGATGAGTGGGTGTTACATACCTAGACGAGCTTGCACAGAGCCCAACCACCCGAACCCTTATTAGATTTTTTCAATATAATTAAAAATATTTGTCTAAATCAAAAAAAAGTTCTATCTTATTTTTGCTATGTACGAAGATTTATTCGGCAAACAAAGTCTGCAAGTAAAATAGACAAGAAACTCCGCGATTCTTTTAAACATTAGTGCACTTTTGTGTTACGGGCACTTTGAAATAAAACCTCTGAGCTTTCGTTCATTTTGTTTATTTGTTTTTTTCATTTCTATAATAAGATACCACAACTACGTTTAACTTGGTATATTAATGAATATAAATTACATTGATAAATGAGGAATACTACTTAAAACAAAATTAAATAAATGTTAAAATAATGTGGACTTAATATTTGTTGATTTCCACGCAGGATATGTAGAAGTTTAATTGCATTTGTTTGATTCCGTTATTATTATATTGTAAAAGAGTAACTACTGAGTTTTTTGCTGATTCTATTCGGTAGATTTTTCGGACGATTCCAAAGCAGTTTTGTGAGCCGAATTGAGTAAAGAATATTTTGATTTTAAGTACCATACATTTGAAAAAAAGCATGTTTTTAGTTGTTTAACGATAATTATTAATAATCCTTAATAGAAATTATAAATGTTTCAATATGTAGTGCAATTCGAGTTAAGCGAATTTTGATTGTGTTCTAAATATAATAGAATCCAATTTCGTATGTTTCTAAAGCAATATTATACCCCGAAAGATGGGTCGGTTTATGATAATCGTTTGTCGAACGAGCTGAGGGTATTATGATGATCGGTCATTGATGTTGTCATATTGGTAAATGAGACGGAAATATATATACTGCTCTTTTTGTTTGTTTGACGTAGAATTAAATGATTTTTAAATCTTAAAAGCCGTAATTAAATTGAATTGATGAATGAGTTGTTTATATAACACATTAAACTTTTTTCGAATGTTGTTAATGATAACACATATATAATATTACATTTATATAAATATTTATTATTAGAAACCGAATGAACCTTGATAATTAAAACAATGTCGCCGTTCACGTTTCCGTTTGTTCGCTAATCTCTCCTTAACTAGATAAAAAAATTGATGCGGTTTTGGTTTTGGTTATAATTTTACATATATTTTCGTAAAGTACTAATGTGATACTTTTATATTACATTTAATAATATAGAGAAATTTGATAAATATTATTTAAATCTTAATTGTATTCCGTTGATTAAAATTGCCGTTCGTAGTTTTCAATTTATTCGTAAGTTTGCGATTTTAAATTCAATTTAAACTTAAATGTTTATTTTTATGTGATTGGTAAACGTATGTTATATATTTCATGAAACAGAACTTTGATTTTCTGAAAGTTTTATTATTTTTAAGTTAGTCGTAAGTGTGCGATAGTTCCAGTGACTTATGTAACTTTATCAATAGCGCACATGTTCATAAACTAATAAATCGATCGAAACTACGATACGTTATATCATTGACAATATTATATTTGTCAATTTTTATAATCTAAGAAGCAAATTCGAGTTGACGGTGACATTTTTTTGACAGAAAAGTCTGTTTTACTCGCCCGACCCAGATTTCGAACCATGGAACTTAATGGACGAGGCACTTATGTACCTTATAATTGTGTATCCTTGATATTACCTATTTGGAGTAATAATTTTAATTAATTAAAAATACGATTTTTTTTTATTTTTTTTTATATTATATATATCAAAAATTTATGACCAAATACTTTCTTATTATCTACGAGCTGAAGTTCTTGCTTCATTCTTGTGAATGTCGGATTTATAACGATTTATATAAAAAAAGTATCTTAATATTCTGTTACTCTTCTCTTTTTTCTATACTCGATTTTTGATAAACGTATTCAATGAAAAGACATACGGTTTCTACTGATTTATTATATGCATAGATTAATTAAATTAATTGATTACGTGTTTATAATTAAGTGCATGCAAGTCCTTTGTATTAAATCCGACAATTCCGCCAACGACGTAGTCAAAAAATAATTGTTTATGATTTTTATTATTTATTAAATATTCTCATAGCTTCGCTTTCGTGTGAGATCGCTTTCTTCTCAAATCTTCGGATTAATTTTAATCTACATAACGTGAACACAGATTATAAATCTATTAATATACTAAAACATAAACGAGGTCGTGTTTGTGTATTAAATACGTTCAGAAATTTACTTTTGGATAATTATTATTGAAATACGAGTACATTTTGAAATTAATAAATCTTGAAAATGAGTCTGTTTACTCAGTAACTATTTAAGGAAACGATGATGAAATTTGGCATAGTTTAACATATAGTATACTAGTTTTCGCCCGCGGCTTCGCCCACGTGTAGAGGATTTGGGCAGATGTTTGGTATAAGCAATAGCCTATGTCTTCTTCTTCTCTTTGGGTTTCAAGCTTGCTTTCTAGCAAAGTTCATCAAAATCGATTTAGAGATTTAACCATGTAAGCGTGACAGATAGAGTTACAACAAATTCATTTATTTCGAAAACTTAAAACTGATAGTCATTTTTTTTACTAAAGCTGAACTGAACTGCTTGTCTATTCTTGCCTGCAGTCATTTGTCTGTTCTCATTCCAACCAATGCTAGCTTTACACTTTATATAACCTTGTAAAGTTACTATTCAAAAGTGCTTGTCAGTGCATCTTTGAGTATAGTTTAATTTGATTGAGTTCATATAATTTTTCGAAGATTTTCTCGTTGGTCTAGTGGCTAGATGATCGCAGACCCCGGCATACAAATCCCAGCTCGGGCCTGTAAAATAACTCATTAACTTATTGTTGGCCTCAATAACTTATTGAGTTGTTGTGTCGAAAAATTCTCATTAGCAGTCTGGAGTTTGGCGGTTGGAAGTATGTACACTCCAGTGCCTCGAAAAACACGTAAAGCCGTTAGTCCTGCGCCTGAACTCTTTCCGATCGTATCGGATTACCGTCCCATCGGATTTTAAGAGTAAAGGAATAGATAGTACATTTGTATTGTGCCCAACTGCACAGTGTAGATAGGTTACTATGATAGGCTACCGGAGGACATCATGCTTTTTGTGCATGCGTGATGAACAAGTGTCATCTCCAATCGTAGATTTTGGTCAACAGTTACAAAATATCCAATGGAAATTGACTTTAAAATAATAGGTAAAGAATTGATTACTGTTTAAAGTTTTTCAAACGAAACATTACTATAACGTTTGCAGTTTGAAGTTGAAATTCCGCGGTAACAATAGAGTTCACTGACCGGACACCTGTCTACAGCTTTGCTATTGTCCTTCTCTAATACTTTAATCGTTATATAATCTATCTCCTTCTCACAATAATAGATCATTTGCAACATCGCAAAGATTTTTTTGACAATTATAGTTTTTTACATCTGTGATAATTTAAATAGTACAACAACAACAATAGTTATTTAATATGTACACAAATATTTGTATACATAATTGGTGGACTTAATGCTACCAACTAACCTTAGGAAGGGAAGCAACGGAAGAAAATAAATGATTTTTATATAATAAGTTAACTGATACATATATTACATATAACATATATGACATATTTTTTTTGAAATATGTAGGTTTTTAAGATGCTATCTTTTCTTAATACGCTCCTATTTGTGTTACTAATTTTAATATACTTCTTTTGTTTGTTCATTTTAGTACTCAATTATTTTTAGTATTTTTAAGTATTAAAGTTCCATCTCGACAAACATTTTTATACAACCACTTAGATGTAAAAACGGCTGAAAACTTTATAAATTACTTTAACCAAATGTAGCCCAAGTAATCTTTTGAATTCAACAGCCTGTAAATATCCCACCGCTGGGCTAAGCCCTTCCTTTGAGGAGAATAATTGGAGCTTAGTCCACGTAACTCGAATGTGGGTTGGTGGATTTGATTGATTGATTTGGATCTGGCAGAATTTCAATGAAATAAGACACATGCAGGTTTCCTCGTGCTGTTTTCCTTCACTCTGCTCATACTCACTCATCACCTCCCTTGTGTCTGTTCAAGTTCAGCATTAAAAAAATGCGATCAATTACATTTAAAGCTCTAAAAGCTATATTAAACTATAAACTCAATAAGGACAAATTCGTTATTAACAACCTAATAATAACATAACGGCTTAAACAACGCCAGCGAGTCGTAAGAAAGTAAACGCTTCATAAAACGTTCAACTAAAGCGAAATATCCGAGTTAACTATATAATTAACGCTGTTATCTTCGTAATCCGCCCTCACTTTTACCCCCAGAGGAACTATGTTACCTTTTCAATATTAATGTTACTTGGAACTTGGATTTTACAAAATGTTTTACTAACAATATACATAGATTATAAAGTCATTTTTATTTATTGATTAAAGCAATTGAATGGTATATAAACCGACTTAGTTAGGTCCAAGTTGACTGGCAGGGAATGTCTAGATGTAACTACTGCTATTTACGTTAATAGTAATTAAAAAAAGTATTACTATAGATAAATACTACCACCCGCCACCCACTCATCAGATAGTCTACTGCAAAACAGCAGTACTTGGTATTGTTGTATTCCGGTTTGAAGGATGAGTGAGCCAGTGTAATTACAGGTACAAGGGACATATACATCTTAGTTCCCAAAATTGGTGGCGCATTGGCGATGGAAGCAATGGTTTTCATTTCTTACAACGCCAATATCTATAGACGTTGGTGACGACTTACCATCAGGTGGCCCATTTCTCGTCCGCCTATAATATAAAAAAAAAATTGAAATTCTAATAATGCTTTTCCTTTACATTAAAACCTTTTTGGTAACTGATCAATTATATAAATAACTTTATAATTATATAATAGCTTTTATAAACTATTTTCTAAATTTGTAAAGGCCTTTGATGCTTTATATTCTTTCTATGGGTATGATGTTGTTTTAAATATATAGATTTTATGTTTTCGAATATATATTTTTTTAAATACTAATAAAATATTAATAAATTATTTTAATAAAATTGTAATAAATTAAAGTTATCATTGAAATATTGCTTCAAAGTTTTTACATAAAGGTGTATCAACAAAAGGTGATAGAACAACGAAAAATAATAATAAGCTAAGAATAATGCAAAACGAATACGGATTATTTTCGGAATATTCTTTAACTCACAGAACAAAAACTTTTTCTATTTACAAATTTATGATTAATTTTAAGAAATTTTGCACATCGACTTTAATTCGCGCAAATAAGTTGCAGCAAAAATACAGAAAATACAGACGTCTTCTACGCGTTAAAAATACCCTTGTGCCATATCCCTCGGTGTGGCGTAACGCTTAGTCTATCTTTAGCAAAGAAACGATTACCCTAGCTGCGTTTTTTGGATGGCGCTTGTTTCACAGTCTACCGCACGCTTTTAATTGCGCAAAATCATTTGCACAAGTAAGCGCGGAGTTGTACTCGAGCGTGTAGCCGGTGTTTATAGCGCCAAGGAAGTATACGTCACGGTGTCTGATTGCGTCACGACTTTCGTTGTTTAATAAAATGTCACTTTTTAACTATTATGTAACTTTGAAGTAACGAAGAACAAGAATAATGCATTATTCACTTAGGAAAGCGACAGGAGCGAGAGTTCGTGTTTTGCATTTTATAGTTCCGGTGTCCGTTGCGTCGGTAACAGTACAACGAATTATTTTCAGAAAATATCGATTTTTATTATATATTTAGAACTTGAACATTATTTTACTTTAATTTTAAACGACTTTAAAAAAAGAGGTGGTTCGTAAATAGTTCGTATATAGGTATACATAAACATACATATATAAGTATGTTCGGATTAGTATAACTTAGTTATTTATGAACCGATTTCGTTGATTCATTTTGATTTGGAATTCATTAAGTGTTAAAATATATTATTATTTAATGAATAAATAAGAATAAATACCAATACACTAGTATTTCTTTTAATTTAATGTACTTGTATCTACCACAGGCATGTTTTCCGTGCCTTTGGTGTATCTTATCTTTTTTTTTTAATGATATTTTAATGTGGCTTCATATTTGTTACCAGGCAACATCATAGTCGAAAAGGCTTCAGTACCGTAGACCACATATACACACTAAGGCAAATAATACAGAAGACCGAGGAATATAATCAGCCTCTATGCCTAGCGTTTGTGGACTACGAAAAAGCCTTCGATACCATCGAGACCTGGGCTGTTCTGGAATCTATGCAGAGATGCCTAATTGACTGTCGGTATGTCTAGGTGGTGAAGTGTTTGTACGAAGCCGCAACCATGACCGTCCAAGTACAAGATCAGAGCACAAGACCAATCCAATTGCATCGCGGGGTAAGACAGGGAGATGTAATCTCACCGAAACTCTTTACCAATGCATTGGAGGACGTCTTCAAGACGCTCGATTGGAACGGACGCGGCATTAATATAAATGGCCAACACATTATACATCTGCGATTTGCCGATGACATTGTCATCATGGCGGAGACTCTGCAGGATTTGGAAGAGATGCTAAACAGCCTGAGCGATTCTTCAAGACAAGTAGGTCTCGGGATGAACAAAGAAAAGACCAAAATTATGCAAACCGACATATATCCCCGAGACCAGTGGTCGTAAATGGCTCTCCACTTGAAGTTGTGCAGGAATATATCTACCTGGGCCAAACTATACAACTTGGCCGGCACAACTTTGAGAAGGAGGCTAAAAGAAGAATACGTTTGGGCTGGGCGGCATTCGGGAGGTTACGTCATATTTTTGAATCGTCGATCCCACAGTCGCTTAAGACCAGGGTCTTCAATCAGTGCGTCCTACCTATAATGACTTACGGTGCTGAAACGTGGACACTTACCGTAGGACTGGTCCACAAATTTAGGGTCGCTCAGCGAGCAATGGAACGCGCGATGCTTGGGGTTTCTCTGGCAGATAGAATCCGAAATGAGGACATTCGCCAGAGAACTAAAGTCACCGACATCGCGCGTAGAATTAGCTCGCTGAAGTGGAAGTGGGCTGGTCATGTCTCCAGGCGCATTGATGGCCGATGGAGCAGACACGTGTTAGAGTGGAGACCACGCTTACGTTAACGTAGTGTAGGACGCCCTGTAACAAGATGGGCCGATGATCTAAAAAAGGTGGCAGGTTCGGGATGGATGCGGACTGCCCAAGATCGGGATGGTTGGCGTTCTATGGGGGAGGCTTTCGTCCAGCAGTGGACGGCAAAAGGCTGAAAATAAATAAATAAATAAATAATAGTCTGTTCCAGGATTAAAAATTATATGTGATATTGTATTCATGACGAGCTGGTTGGCGTAGTTGGTAGATACTTGCCTTTTACGCCGAAGGTTGTGGGTTCGATTCCCACCCAGGACAGACATTTGTGTGCATGAACATGTCTGTTTGTCCTGAGTCTGGGTGTAATTATCTATATGAGTATGTATTTACAAAAGAAAAGTAGTATACGTAGTATATCAGTTGTCTGGTTTCCATAGCACAAGCTTTGTATAAGCTTAATTTGGGATCAGATGGCCGTGTGTGAAAAATGTCCCAGGATATTATTATTATTATATTATTATTATTATTATTATTCATACGCTAAACAAGTGAGATATTAAGAAACGTATAAAAATGACACAAAACTTTCTTTTAAGTTTCATTTTAGAAGTACTTATTTTATTTACCGTTTTTCACATCACCACTAATTAAATCAAGAAAAATAATAATATCAAATATTTTTAATCAATTACTTAGTCGTGGCGAAAAAGGCTGAAGCGAACAAACTTTGCAAATATTCGTCTCTTAACCCAAATCTATATATATATATATATATATATATATATATATATATATATATATCTTATATATATATATATATCTTCTTTCTGTTTGCAGTTGAAACGCTTAGACTTTGGAATATTAAAAATATAACACTACGTATCATCGCTTCTACTAGTCTAGTAGCAACAGCCTGTGAATATCCCACTGCTGGGCTAAAGGCCTCCTCTCCCTTTTTGAGGAGAAGGATTGGAGCTTATTCCACGACGCCGCTCCAAAGTTGGGTTGGTGGAATACACATGTGGCAGAATTTCAGTGAAATCAGACACATGGTTTCCTCACGATGTTTTCCTTCAACGTATAACATGAGAGGAATTATAATCACAAATTAAGCACATGAAAATTCAGAGGTGCTTGTCCGGGTTTGAACCCACGATCATCGGTTAAGATTCACGATTTTACTAGTCTACTACTAGGTTATTACAGGAGTCATCCTGGTTCAATTTTCGACCAGAGGATCGAAATTCCAATTCAATGGAGTAATGTAGCTAGCGTTCTTACCACCATTCCACGTAGTCATGGTATATACACTAGCTTTTTTTAATTGTGTGTGATATAAATTTAATATAAATAATTCTAATCTAGATAAAGAATAATAGAGAAATAAATATTTACTTCACTGTCACACGTCCGTTTTGTTAAAGAACTGCGAATTGTATTTTCCAGTAAATAGAAAATAGATTTCACTTGTATACAATATTATATTTAACTGGAATAATAATAATCATTAAACTAAAAAAATCATTAAATAATCCACTTGATTAACAAAAGTATGCAAATCTCTGAGTCTTATCATACAATAAAAACAAAATATTCCGCATGGGGCGCCATTCTCATTCATATTTAGCGTTCCAGAGGTTACGTATTTGCGGGAAACCATCTTTTCTTTTTTTTTAAAGTAATTTAAACGGCATTTGCTGTAGAGTTTGCGGCCAGTTTTAATCGATGTTGCCATTTTAGAGCCAACTGGCAACAAGGCTGTTTCATTTCCTCTTCTCTGAATGCACTCGACAGATTAAAGTACATTTTACTGTAGTTTTCGTATGGTAACCTATTTTCAATAAATGTTGAATAGAATATTCGACATTTTTTGTATATTGCAAAGAGATGGAATTGTATTGAGATGGTGTAGTGCAGTAAGAACTTGAATCTTTACTGGAGATTGAGAGTTTAAACCCAGGCAAGAACAACTGATTTTTTTTATTGCTTAATTTATGTTTATGTTTGCTCTCGTTCTCACCAGGGAAGGAAAACGTCTTGAGGAAACCTGCATGTGACGGATGAGGGAAATCAGCCCAGCTATGGGACCTTTAAAGGCTGTTTTTTTATGAGATAAATGGAACATTTAGAATAATTTATACATAGAGCGTGATCGAATAAGGTTCAAACCTTCTTAAAAGGCGACGAGGCCTTAGCCCAGCTGTGGGACATTACATTATAATTTATTTTAATTAGGGAACAATAATAAAAAATACACCCTGATTTTAGTCTACGAAGTATTTTCCACAAAATTATTTTTAATAAAATCTAAACCCAGTCTGCAAAATTGTGTAATCTCCTTATAAAAAAAATACTATGTATCTTTAAGTTGGAATGTCTTTAACTGATCTTATCATATTTATATTTGTCAAAGTAGTTTCCAACGTACAGTAAATATTCAAATACATTCGCCGCGGTGAACAATGAAAGTTAAAATTTAATTAAACTTTGCCATTGCAGTTAGTTTCTGCCAGCCGTCTATAGAATCTCAGGATTGAGCCGTTTCCATTCTAACTAGAAGCGACGATGTCTTTATGTAACTGTCTTATTAGAATCGTGATATTGGATTACAAAGTTATTCTTTGATTACTAAATATACGAAGATACCAAATGTAGTATGATTTTAAGCACTGTATTTTTTATTTAATAAAATATGGCTTTTCAGTTTTTTTTAAATGGATAAAACTTGCAAAACCTTTTTGATTGTCACTTTAAATGTATTTGTTTTTTTTCAGATAACTTCAAAAATGGTGCAATGATGTGATATAATGCTGCTACAGCAGGCGTCGTCGTCGCCAGGTCCCAGTGGCACGGCCAGTCCCAAGCTTGCTCCTAACTCCAGGCCAAACCCTAGTCCTAACTTTAGTTCAAGGCTCACCGGCAGCCCAAGCCTGAGCGATGGTGCATCAAGCTCTAATAGTCCAAAATTGGGATCCAACAGCCCAAAGTTGGGGGCAAGCCCTAAATATGGGAGTCCAAGAATGGGTGGCAGCCCTAAATTTGAGGGAAGAAGCGCATTGGAAGATGAGGTCGCATTGGAGAGGCTTCAGACAGAATTAAAAGATGGGTGGACAGTTCACACGGGGAGAGACGGCAGGCTGTATTATTGCAAGTAAGTTGTTTTTCTATCTTTAATACATAGTATTAAAATGAGACGTTACATAAGTTATAGTAAAAATATTTATTTAAATCATTGTGTTTGCTATTTTAGAATTGCTCTCTCGTCGTGTCAGATCCGATTATGAGAATAAGAGAAGAGAAAGTATATTGTGTTAGTGCGAAGAGTTAATTGTGCAATTAATATCGCTTGCGTAATTGGCTAGCCTTGAGATTGGCCACTGTAACCTAAATGCGGTCAGGAAAACTTTTCCATTTCTCTCGACGCCACGACGATTCGGGGCCACGAACGTTTGCGACAAATATGTTGAAAATTCAGGCTTACTCGGGCGAAATAAAACGGGTACAATCGCGGATAAAACCCGAGTAATATATATATATATATATATATATATATATATATATAACTGCCTCGTTGATCTAGTGGCTTGATATAAGACCGCAGACCCGGAGGTCCTGGGTTCAATTCCCAAGTCGGGCCAATAAAAAGTTATTGGGTTTTTCTGTCAAAAAATTCTACTAACTAAGTAACTGTCTATATATATATATATATATATATATATATATATATAGACAGTTACAGTTATTATAGTATATATATATATATATATATATATATATAGACAGTTACTTAGTTAGTAGAATTTTTTGACAGAAAAACCCAATAACTTTTTATTGGCCCGACTTGGGAATTGAACCCAGGACCTCCGGGTCTGCGGTCTTATATCAAGCCACTAGATCAACGAGGCAGTTATATATATATATATATATATATATATATATATATATATATATATATATATATATATTACTTACGTCTTGGATATGGGTTACCTCAAAATGCTTAACTTTATTTCCAAGCACGATGTTAAAGATGATGAACTACAAACCTTGAGTAACTTAGTAATATTTTTCTTAATTTGACTCTGTGACCTTCTAATATCATCAAGTTACAAATACATATGTAATTTTCTTAAATTTGTTTTAGCGATGGTTTCCTCTATTTAATGTGATGTCAATTTACACACTGAATTATAAAACCGAGCCTTCTTTATGAATCACTCCGTTCATTGGTGAAAACCGTATGAAATTTCATTTCGTAGTTTTTGAGGTCGCGTTCAGATAGACAGACAAACGTGTTGGTATTTGCTTAAGAATATTTAGTGAATTGAAAGGAGAATTATAATTTAAAAGCAAGTCGACCATTAATTCAATACAATTATTTAATCATTGTAATTTCAGTGACTTGCATTGTTTTTCGATTTTATGTTCATCACGTCACCTGACGTTATCTTAAGACTTAGTTTTCAATAGGAGTTACGAAGTCAATCACCTTATCCGGATAGTTTAAAACAAAGCCGTGCCGTACGCCTTGTACTCAAAAGAGGAAGCGGTCAATGTAAGCGAATGAATTCGTTCCGTTTCTGAGCAATTCCTGCCATTTTATATTTGCAACGTGCTAGGGTTACCACTTACCACTGTAAGATGGCAAAGAAAAAAAAGTATTAAAAAATTAATCATCAATACACGCCTGCACATCTATTCAATCAAATGTGATTTATCTCATTATGATGCTATAATAATAATAATAATATCCTGGGACATTATTCACACACGGCCATCTGATCCCAAACTAAGCAAAGCTTGTGCTATGGAAACCAGACAACTGATATACTACATATACTACTTTTCTTTTGTAAATACATACTATATAGATAATTAACCTAGACTTGGGACAAAAAGACATGTCCATGCACACAAATGTCTGTACTTGGTAGGAATCTAATCCACAACCTTCGATGTGAAAGGCAAATATCTACCAACCACGCCAACCGGCCCATCAAAACCCGCGCTGTTTGTTTTTATTCTATATCTGTTATTTCAAACAAGCGTTTTGTGTCTAAACTTTTTAAATTATAATATTTCACATTTTTCAAATCGCTTATTTAACTTGAACTGTTGGTGCGTGCGACAAATCTAGTAACATAAGATCAAATCAGTTTCCTCCAACCAAATTGAGCTGAACTTTTAAGCAGCTTTGTTACTGATAAAATACCATTTAGTATACTAAATTTTATTAGTTTTATTTCATGGATTACATATTGACTTTTATAAAGACTTCTTTATATTGATGACTTTGGAAACGAAATTGGAACGTTTTTAATTAAACATTGTGATGATTTTTTTTTCAGTCATATGGCAACCCTTTCTGAAGGAAGTTGCTTGTTTAATCGAATTGGGAATTGCTCAGTCGTTATCGTGTTAGCTGCTCTACCATAACTAGTTACTGCAGGTACCACATATAAGCACAGTATTCATAAGGTTATTTTTTTTTTGAAATAGGTAGGGACTGGCAAAAATGCCACCCGATTGTAAGTGGTCACCATTGCCCATAGACATTGCCGAAATATTAGGTATCCGTTATAACGCCAATGCGCCACCAACCTTGGGGTGTCCTTTGTGCCTGTAGGTACTGGTTCACTAACCATTCAAAATGGAACACACAAAACATAAATTACTTCTGGCGGTAGAATATATGATGAGTGTAAAAGTAAAGCTATAATAAAATTAAAAAAAAATAACTTTGTAACAGCCAAGATTAAATAGAACATTTATATATTTATGGTCCGTTGAGTATTTTCAGCGCAAAATAAATGGTAACGTTGTATTTTTTGTTCGGTCGTATTCGAAACATCGAGAGAATTCTGGCATGTATTGGGAGAAATATCGGAATACGTACAAATGTTTGCTAATTCGCAATCGGCCGACGTTGTAGCTTAAGAATCCTATCCTTATCCGTAACGGGAAAAGGTTTTTGTTCGCATTTATCAGATATCGCCCGAGATGGTTTTCCTCCAATTGTTGATATAAGAGTTGTATTAAAGGACATAGCTAAAGATTTATGTGCTGGTATTTAAAGTGTTGGTTTTATATAATACCAACATCAAAAATAGATTTTTTTATTGATGACGGGTTTCAATATTATTTTCTATCAACATTTAACAAGACTGATTAGAGATATAGCTCATCACTCATTAGATACTCATAAGATATACAAGGACAAGGATTGAACGAGCCGGTTGGCGTGGTTGGTGGATGCCTGCCTTTCACGCCGAAGGTTGTGGGTTCGATTCCCACCCAGGACAGATATTTGTGTGCATGAACATGTCTGTTTATCCTGAGTCTGGGTGTAATTATCTATATAAGTATGTATTTACAAAAGAAAAGTAGTATATGTAGTATATCAGTTGTCTGGTTTCCACAGTACAAGCTCTGTACAAGCTTAATTTGGGATCAGATGGCCGTGGGTGAAAAATGTCCCAGGGTATTATTATTATAAGAACATGGAGTATAGGAAGGCTGTCAACATATAAATGGTAAGTGCCTTACTATGTCAACTCATTTTTCAATTCGACAGTTTTTGCATCCAAGTCTTAATTGATTTTATTATACAATTTTTCATAGCTGTTTAATATTTTTATTCAAAATAATTTGTACGTAATAACTTATTTACCGCCTAACTAGTTTATATATACGTCTACGTTTTTTTTTAATACAGTCATATGTAATTTATTCTTTAACGTTGGCATATATGTATATGTTATATAGCGGTGGATCTCGGTAAAAGATCTTTCGAGAAATTTATATTGCCGTTTGTAATTGATTTTTTGTTTTAATTTCGTGAGGAAACCTGCATGGGTCTAATTTCATTGAAATTCTGCCACATGTGTATTCTACCAACCCGCATTGGAGCAGCGTGGTGGAATAAGCTTTAAACCTTCTCCTCAAAAGGGAGAGGAGGCCTTAGCGCAGCAGTGGGACAGGCTGTTACTGTTAGCCAATACGAACACTGCTATGTTCTTTAAAATTCATTTTATTGTTATGATCTCTTATCAGTGTTGTGCAGTCTTGGTCTTTTGGATATTGCATATTGCGTGGGACATCGTTTTAAGCTGGAGCTTAGTTATTACACGCTTAATTATAACCGATTTCCTCATTAGTTCAGTATAAGTATTAATATTTGTCAGTGGTAATCCCACTGAATGGAACAGCCCACGCAGGCAGTTGCTTAAAGTCTTATCACCAGTAAAATTAATTACACTATTATTTAATAAATATTAAGGTCTAAGGGTAAAAGTTGCCATACTTATAGGTAGCCACGACACGTAAAAAATACACTAAGAGTCTAAAATAATAATGAAAGAAAAGAAATACTTAAAATAAAATTTAAAACAATTTGGACATATAATATAAAATATAAGTGGTATTAGTATTACAACACTGACTTATTGTGTAAAGTGTTACATTTTTTTTTATAGAATAGGAAGGTGGACGAGCATATGGGCCACCTGATGGTAAGTGGTCACCAACGCCCATAGACATTGGCATTGTAAGAAATGTTAACCATCGCTTACATCACCAATGCGCCACCAAACTCTGGAACTAAGATGTTATGTCCTTTGTGCCTGTAATTACACTGGCTCACACACCCTTCAAACTGGAACACAAGAATACCATGTACTGCTGTTTTGCGGTAGAATATGATGAGTGGGTGGTACCTACCCAGACAAGCTTGCACAAAGCTCTAGAAAGCTCTAGAAATTAATTGTGACCAATCTGCTTTAGTTTAAACTATACCATGAAGAAAAGTGATATATATATAATAAATTTCTACGTAATAATCATTTAATAATACTAATTAAAATAGGTTTCATACTCATCAACGATGTGACTTATATTTTTTTGCGAGATAATTTATTGCAAAAGCTATTTATTATCTATCGGTTTATTTGTCAAATTATTTCTTTATACAACATATGTTATTGTCTTAATTTGATCGTATAATGTATATTGTATATATTATATACTACGTTTGAAAGTAAAGCTTTTAACTTATATTTTCTGTGATAATTATCTGATTAGTAGACATGTTGCTTGTGGTGCTGCCATATCAAAAATTATTAAAAATATATTAATTAATAAATTACATAAAAAAAATTATATACATTTTTTTATATTTTAATTATAATTAAAAGTTAAGGTGAAAATAAATACTAAACTAATTTGTTTAGTAACAATTTGCAATGTTAGTATTTTTTAAACGAAGCTTTCATAGCTTGTTTGAAGTTGGCTTAATATTATGAAAAGATTTGTTATCAGGAGCTAGTAGAATCTGGTTTCACACGATTTGTTTCTTGTGGGGTAGTTGCTTGACCACTTATTGCTTACGCGCTTTGTTTTGTTTATCGTGTGAAAACCGAAACGATAATTTTAATTATCGATTACAATGAAATAATATCCTATATCTGAACAAACATACAACATATACATTTTAATGTATTTAAAATAGGCTTGCAAATGGGCCACCTAGGTATGTGGTAAGGGATCATCACCGCCCATCGGCATTGGGACTGTAATGATTACCATCTACTACATCTTCAATGGATAACCATGAACCAACCATAGGAACGAAGATGTTATGTGCCTATACTTTACACTGGCTCACTCACCCTTCTAATCGTGAAACAACCATAAGCATTGTTGTTTGCGGGTAAAAAGGTTGTTGACGGCGTGGTATCTATACAGACAGGTTTGCACAAAATCTGTACTTCATAATATAAATCTTGCTTTGCATTCTGCTTAGAAGTATTTGCGTGAATCCGAAAAAAAAAAAACATTTGACCTCGTTATAGTTTTGCTATGTGTGTATGTTTACTTCTCTCAAAATAGTTTGAACTATTTATAGTCTAGGTATAGAAATAGGTGAAGGGTAGCACTTGAAAGCCTTGAGACTTGTATTAGACGCTTTTCAAGAGATGCAGTGTTCTGTTCGTTTTAAATAATATACATTCCAACAGACTACAGAGTAAACAAATCCAATTATATATAAAAAAAAGTATTGCTACAGAACACAACACAATAAAATTAAGGCTAAGGACGTTCTTAGTTCCCTGTGACGCTCTTAAGGCGAAAAAAACTTGCAGGTCCTACCGCAGGATTTTAGTGGGTGGCCTGGACTCTCGACAAAGGGTATAAAACACAAGGGTATGAATTTATTACCATAATCATTCACTTTCCTTTAAACCATTAATTTAGGGTCGGTAGGGATAAGTTGTGTGCATAGGATATTTCAATAATACAAGGGGGCCACTCTCTTTGGGAAAGCTTTTGGTGGTGGGGTGGTACACACCGCCATGCAAGTGGTTGAGGTGGTTGATTGAGTTCTTGATTGATGAATAACAAAAATATCCTTTATAGGTTTTTAAGGCACCAATTATTTATTTTAGATGGCGGAATGTTTAGTGTTTATTGTTTGTTTTAATTAATAAATATTTTTGTAATTAGAAACTATTCTCTTTGTTTTTTTTTGTTCAAATGATATTAAAGTTACTGGGTCGCTAGTGCGGAATTGTAATTCTTACTTTGTTCAATCGGAATAAAACTGAATCTGCTTCTTTCGACACGTTAGTGGCAATTCAAGACGATCAATAAAATTGTATTTTTTTTTATTTTATTTTTTTTTATTTATTTAATCGATACACCACAGTATTTGAAATATGGCACTTAAAACAAGAATACGATAAAATGACAGATACAATTTCAAACACTTAATAGGTATATACAGCATTAATAGTTACGTTAGCCTCCAATAACAATTTTTTAACAATACTCTATTTAATAAATACTACAGACTGCAATATAACACGCTTATTAATTATTTGACATTCAAACAATTAGCAAAAAAATAAAAAAAAATGAAGTAAAAACAATAAAAATAACTAACAATAATTACAAACAATGATAATATAAGATTTTTAGAGATAATACCGTAATTTACAAAGTTTTAATATTAAGTAGAATATAACAAAATACAACAGTAAAGATATCACAATCACAATAAAGCTCCCAGCGTTAATTTTTTGCGAAAAAGAGGTAGTGAGTCGTGAAAAATGTCAATGCCATCACTGTTGACTTTATTATATAAGTTTATGAGGTGGTTGAGTGGAGAGTATTTACCTATATTTGATTTGGAAGTTCGAGAGGAGAAAATTTTTTTTAGAGGTTGTCTAGGTGCAGTACGTGGCACTGCTATGTTAATATTTTGTAGTAGATCTGTTGCATCCAAGTGGTTATTCAATAATTTATAGAGAGTAATTAGAGAGGCAATTTCGCGGCGTTTTTCTAGAGTGCACAGTCCAAAATATTTTAAACGTGATTCATAGTCGGCCTTATAAGGGCAACTGTTACTTCTACTAGCCAGTAATTTTGTAAATTTGTGTTGTATGCGTTCTAACCTTTCAATGTAAATCTTATAATGCGGATTCTATACTACAACCGCATATTCTAAAGCGCTACGTATAAACGAATTGTACAAAGTTATGATAGTTGCCGGTCTCTTAAAATCATTGCAGTTACGTCTGACAAAACCGAAGCTTTTCCAGGCCTTCGTGGCAATATGATTTATGTGAGTGTTAAATTTAAGTTTGGCGTTGATCATAACACCTAAATCACGAACAACCGAAACTTCCCCGAGCGGTTTGCCCTGTAAGCTATACTGATGTCTTATTATGTTTTTATTTCGCGTAAACTTAATAAACTGGCACTTATCGACATTTAGTTCCATTCCATTCAAATCACACCATTTTTGTATGGAGTTTAGATCGTCTTGGAGCAATTTGCAATCATTCATGGATGTTATAGAGCGGTAAATCTTTAAATCATCAGCAAAGATAGAACATTTGCTGTTCTTGATACAGTGTGCAATGTCATTGATAAAGATGATAAATAATATTGGGCCTAGGTGTGATCCCTGTGGAACACCAGAGGTCGCAATAAACTCCTGAGATTTGTAACCACCGAGTGTAACTCTCTGTACTCGATCAGATAAGTACGATCGGAACCAAGATAGCAGGGGGTCATGAATGCCGTATAACCTAAGCTTGTAGATTAAGATTTTATGATTAACTTTGTCGAACGCGCTACTGAAGTCGGTATAGATCGAGTCAACCTGTTGTTTATTGTCTATGCACCCAGAAATGTAATGTATGTAAGTTGTGAGATTTGATGTTGTGTAGTGGTTGACTTACGCTGGCAAAATCCATGCTGATCACTTGTAATCATGGTATTGATATATTGGGACAAAATTGGGGTAATTATACTTTCAAAGGTTTTGGATAATACGTTTAACATTGAAATCGGTCGGTAGTTTCTTACATCGCTCTTTGATTTCTTTTTATGAATTGGTAAAATATTAGCTTCCTTCCACTTCGTAGGAAAAGTTGAAGTCTGAAGAGATGTGTTATAAATAATTTTTAATGGGAGTGCGAGTAATTTACACGTTTTTCTGAAAAAAAGAGGAGGAATGCCATCAGGACCAGCTGACTTGCTTGGATTTATTGAACGTAATGCCTTCGATATAGTACGTTCATTTAGTGTGACGTGAGCGAGAGACATTTGAGAATAAAAGTCCGGACTTTCCTCTACGAATTCTACACAAGGCTGCAAAGAAGAATATGAGGACGCAAAGTTCTGTGCGAAAAGATTACAAATCGCTTGACCAGAATGGGCTGTGGTGTTACCTAGTGACATTTCAGATGGGACCTCGGATTTAGCTCCACGCCGTTTTTTAACAAAACGCCAAAATTTTAAGGGATCGCGAAAGATTGAATCCTCGACTCCGGAAATGTAACGGCTGTAACATAATTCAAGTAGATTCTCGACGCGCCTACGGCTTCTTGCTAACTCTAATATATCTCTAGGATTCTTATAACGTTTGCACAGTTTCCTAACTTTCTCCTTTTCGTTAATTAATTTTATCAGGGAAGATGTGAACCAGACAGGATATTTAAATGCTTTTGGCTTGATTTTTGGAACATGAGAATCAATTATAGCGTACAAGATATTATACAATTTTTCTACCATAGCATCGACATTCCCGCAACTCCCTAATTCGGAGTACCAATCAAACTCTCCTAAACATCTGTTTACCGCGTCGTAGTCTGCCTTTCTAAATAAATATGTAGCAAATATTTTATTGTATAAAAATTTATCGGCATTAATTCGCAAAGATATTTCTAGTGCTGGATGGTGAGGATCAACGTTACTTAATAATTCGCAAGCTTCAATTACTGATAAATTGTTAAAATTATTCATGACCAAATCTAGTATACGTTGATTGTGATTCATAATTTTGTTGTATTGTGTTAGTGAATTGAGTGACAAAAAATCGGCAAAAGGGAATCCCAAAATATTATCGGTATGGTCGGGTTTTAACAGATCCTCGATTTCGTCCAGCCGCCAATTTAAAAAACCCAAATTAAAATCCCCCAAAACTACAACTTTACCAGGGTTAGATTGCATTACAACACTTATATTGTCCAAAATGAGGTTTAAACTTTCCAACGATACAGGCGGAGGAATATACACTGCACAAAATAAAATGTTCGTAGAAACTCCATTTTCGGATACTTTTACAGAAATCCATAGATCTTCACCGTTACTTTCCAAATGTTCAATTCGTCTAGATTCTATAGATTTAGATACTGCAATAAGTACTCCACCACCAGTCTTGCGTTGAGAGGAGGTTGACAGACGATCTCTTCTGTAGATGGTGTATTTATCCGTGAACAATTCCCCGTCCGCAACAGTGTCATCCAGCCATGTTTCGGTTGCAACAATCATCTCATAGGTAGTTAGTAATGTTGCCATTTGTATTTTATGCAATTTAGTTTTCATTCCACGAAAATTCTGATAGTAAACCTTGAATTTTGTTAACTATCTACGGACTAATAGTAAATAAGAGATTCTCATTTTAAAGATTGTTCAAAGAATTGTAGCTTTTGATTTGTTTAGCAGGCGACTGATCATTTTTCCTAACGAATATCCGACCATTGCGAATCCATACGTATCTTATTCCTTTTTCTTTTGCAACGATCCTGGTGCGTGCATGTAATGCTTTGTAAAAGGGGGAAAGATGTTCGGAGACATATATATTCGACTTGTTACCGCCGTACCCCAGATCGCCTGAATTCAACCTTTCGGTTTGTCTCTTCTTATTGAACTTGGATACTGCAGCGATGATACTGTCTCTGACTTTTGTATTACGCAGTTTGACAATTACCGACCCGGGGTCTGTTATTGGTTTCATCCATTTTCCGTACCCTTGTGCAAGACAATATTTTGGTCTCGGGAATAGGCAGTGAGACGGTATTTCCGAGTTGATTAATAACTGAGTATAAATTTTCAGATCGATTCTCTGGAATACCGCTGATTTCCAGGTTGTTTTCACGCGAATGTTGTTCAAAAAGATTTAGTCGAGCAGATAAAGATTCAACAGTTTGATTTAGGGTACTGTTGTCTTTTGCAAGAGACTTAATTTTTTCCTCGGAAACTGCCAAATCGGCCTTAACTCGGTCGTATTCGAAACTCAGATACTCTACAGATTCTTTTAGTTCATTTAGTCTTTTCAGTTCATTTTTTATAAGCTCGAATTCTTTGGAAAAGAAAGTGGAAACAGCTGATTCAACAGACTCTTTTACTGTATTTTGGATGATGCGTTTAATTTGTAACATGTCTGGGTACTCCTTAGTTGGAGAATTCGATTGTAATAAAGTATCTTTACTTTTTTTTCGCATTGTGACGTTATTACTCTGTTCATTGTCTGTTTCCTTGTTGTCTTCGAAGTGAATGTTTAATAATTGTGGTACCGAACCCGTTGGTCGAATAGGTGTATTTGTGTTGTCACTTTTAGGTTGTTTACAACGACATCCGTGGCACATCCAAGAGCTCTTGTTTTCTTTTGACATTGAAGTAAATTTGTGATCGGATACGTTAGCACACAGTAAGTCGAAGTATTGCTTGCACTTTGAGCAAACGAGGTAATCTCGACCTTTGATATTGTTGGGACAAGCTGCGCAGATGATAGTATTTTTATTATTTGACATTTTAGATCCGAAGTTTACTTTCTTAAAAACTTAGTTAAAAATTATTTGAATATTTTATTTCAGTTTTAGCGGGGTTCGAACTCAGAACTACCAGTGATTTTGCATTTGTTTCTTCCAGTGTATCCACTAGACCAAATGTTCAATTAACTATGCAGGTGAAAATAAGGTACCATCCTTTAGTGGTATAATCGTTGATACAATTTGAATTTGTTGTGGCAGCTTATTGTCACATTAAAGGTTATAAAAATTTAGCACTTAAAACGTGTTGTTTTCCGTGTATATAATAAGTTTCACTTGATTCCTTTGTAAATGTAATATAACACTGTGTTTTTTAATACGATTTTACGTTGTATTTAATGAATTAAAGCGATTATTAACACTGATTATTCTTGTTCCAATAACTGTAAATTCACTTAGTTATTTCAGTGTATAACACTTGTACTTAGTTATTGACTTATAACACACAGTTCACCACGGCTTATATACGGGATTAATAACAAATACTTTTTTAAGAAATAAATTGTTACGGAGACTATGTTTACTGTTTGGCTGACATCTGTCAGATCTTACAGGTATTTACAGTAATAATCATTATGCTCTGTATTTCTATGTTCCGGTTTAAAAGGTGCTTTTTATAGAATAGGAAGGCGGACGAGCATATGGGCCACCTGATGGTAAGTGGTCACCAAATGCCCTTAGACATTGGCATTGTAAGAAACCATTGCTTACATAGCCAATGCGCCACAAACCTTGGGAACTAAGATTTTATGTCCCTTGTGCCTGTAATTACACTGGCTCACTCACCCTTCAAACCGGAACACACCAATATCAAGTATTGCTGTTTTGCGGTAGAATATCTGATGAGTGAGTGGTACCTACCCAGACGAGCTTGCACAAAACTCTACCACCAGTATTAGGTTAATTAGTCAATGTAGTTACAGAAATAAAATACTACTACACTTAAAATTCGACACACTAGTTTGACGAATAAACACACAAACACCACAACCACCGAATCGTAAACACATTGATATTTATTGATATTTTTTTGTGTTATTTATAAAAGTTCATTTGAATTTATTTAAGACTCCAGTTTCAAGTAAGATGTTATAACGATTTAATAATTTATAAATGGCAACCCTAAGCAATAGACAACGGAATGGATGCATCATTCGTCCCGCCTTCATTAGATGATGAAATGGAGACAATGCTAGGCATCAGCTTACAAATCGCCAGAGAAGGCACGGCTCACACGCCTGTTTGTCTTATGTGCTAGTTAATAACGTTGGTCAATTAAGATCATCGCATATTGGACCAAATATCGATACCTGAAATATTTCACGGAACATATAGAAAGTACCACAGATTAAAAATCTAACAATTATCTATAGACTTCATATTATTTATAATTTTTTTAAATATATACTATTACTACAGTCGAGGATAGCTACTCATAGTAATGATGACGTCTTATTGATGGATTTCGGTTATATAAGTCGCACTTAAATTATTTCTTCTGTATTAAAATTTCAGACGGCCAACCGTCGTCCGTAATTGCACACATATGTTACGTGTATGTACATATGCACGGCGGGTACAAAGCGCGCTATGTAATCTCGCCAGCGGTCAGATCTAATGAAAACCGTACGTTTTAAAACATTCCTTATTTTATTTTTTTGGGTTAGGATTACACATGGTGTTGCATACATCGTAGCACGTTTTATTACAAATAACATAAGTGTTCACTCAATACTAAAGCGTACTGTATTTATTCATTTGAGACTGTTCGTTTTGATCTTTATATATAAGAAAGCGGAAAAAAAATTATATTATGCATCTTTGAGTTGCTTGTGAGGTGGCGGTTTAACTATGAGGTGGTATAACTATGTTATAAAATTAGTGAAGTATGCCCTTTGTCAATGCTCTTCGGTTTTTCAAGTGCTCGCCCATGAGCTCTGTCACTGGTGGTGGTAGTCATTTTTCATCAGGTAAGCCACCTGTCCGTTTGTCTCTTGCCAGTTGTGAGATAAAAGATGTTATGTCTCTTGTATCTGTCCTGAGCCGTGATAGCACCGCTCTAACACGTAAATCTCAACCGAAGAATGTAGGTTCAAATCCGGGTAAGCACCTCTGAATTTTCATATGCCTTATATAAATCAAAATTTGAGCCAAATCGTTAGAGCAGTATCCGAAAAACACGAAATATATACATATATATATATATATATATAAACAGTAGTAAACAGTAATAATACAATATATATATATATAAACAATTCTTGTATATATATATATATATATATATATATATATATATATATATATATATACAAGAATTGTTCGCCTATCAGTGACATTTACAGTTTGTTAATCGCTACTAATCTCATGGGAAGGTTAAGTTATGACATTTTAATATAATTATTTTGGGACTATAGTCCATATATGTACAAAATGGATGGAGTAATAGATAAAAATAATATCAGAATCATTTTCATATATGCATTTGTACAAAATTATTTCAAACTTTTGTATTTGTACATAATAGTTAAAACTTTTGTACTTCTAAACCGTTTTACATTTAAAAGGTTACAAATGATTTCGTCCTTGAAATTTTACTCACATAAAAGTACTAAATTTATTTTACATTTTTACTTAAACAAAAAAATATTTACTTACCACATATAATGTTGCTTTAATAATTATATCTATCTAAAATATAATATATCATTGTAGTCAGACATGTGGCGGATTGAACACAAAGCGAGCAGTGTAATCGTGCTGAGCGTACGCATTGTAATAAAAGCCCTTCGCTTTAATATACCGGGATATTGTATCCACAAGAGTGTTTCACATCGTCTGAGCTTGTATCTCTTTACATTTAAAGATGTGTTGTGGGCGGTTTACTGGAGTTTCTCACCCTAGCTGCGTCTAGACACAGCCACACGCCTTTTTTAATATTAAGACTGAAAGCCCGTCTGGGTAGGAACCAAATTCATTAGATATTTTACCGTTAAATAGCAATACTTAGTATTTTTGTATTCCGGTTTGAAGGGTGATTGAGAAAGTGTAACTACAGGCACATATTAGTTCCCGAGGTTGGTGGCGCATTGGCTATGTAAGGAATCGTTACTATTTCTTAAAGCGCCAATGTCATGTCATGGGCGATGGTGACCATTTACCATCATGTAGATCATTTGTCCATCTGCCAACCTATTTTTTTTAAAGAAAACATAATTAAATGTCACATGATGTTAAGTGATCATTACTGCCCTCTTATCTTATATAGGTACGTTGGCCCAAATAAAAAATAACTTTTCCTTTGACAGTTTAAGAACTGCCAACTATGGAAACTTGGATACTATGCCTTCTGTGCCCGTAACTACTTTAAGTAAATCTTTAGTTCAGCAGCAAGGTTAGACCGCTACATATCCCGAGGTACTGGGTTGAATATCAGTTCAAATGTCGATGAATTTCAGGAAGGCATCGAAAGGACACCATGTGTTGTAAAAAACTTTGTCACATTTTGGCCAGTGAAATAGTATAGTAGAATAAGTTCAAATCCAGCAGTCGGACATTTAAGACCTTTAGAGATATTCCGTAACATTAAACAAGAAGTCGATCAATAAATATCACCGTAAATCGATTTCCAATATTCCACGACTCAGATACGCAGTGACTACTTACAGAATAGCACTTTGTCTACCATAAATACATAGTATCGTTATTTATCCTGACGAAGGAACAATTTTAACCAATGAAACCATTTATCAAAACTTTGTAAAGCAAAGCAACGTTGATACACATAAATACGTTACACGCAACCTTTGGTCTGGTCGTTTCAAAGCCCTAAATCACAATTCATTCCAGCGTCATGTAATGCATCAAATATATCCACAAGGGTCTCGACTCTCGACCGAAACGTGACCCTCAACAAATGGTAATACGACTCGAATACAAATCTGATGATAATGAATGTGACCACGATGTAGGATTAGGTTAATTGTCACGTTATTGGCCTATCTTGGTTAATAATAGCCAATGGCTGTACGCGGTGTATAGCTAATCAGCTATCAGTATAGTGGTTGGTTATATGATTCGGATAAAGCCCAATAATGCTATAGTTTTTTTTTGGAAAAAAATTCTTAGTAGCACCCAGTCTAAAGGTGATGGTGACCATTTATCATCAGGTGACCTATTTGTCAATGCTTACCTAAAAAAAACTTCCGCTACTCTGGACATCGTAATTCATAATACTATCATTTTTGTCTTACTACAATTTGCGAATAAACGTGGAAATTCTATGATGTCTACAGTAATTATTTTAAAATTCTCATTTGTTAATAAATATGTTATACATACTTAATTTTTTTATGTGAAGCTTTTATGAAATTGTAAAGACATACTTGAGTTTAGAAAGTAAAAGGAAGACGAAACTCGTATCCAGATTCGTGACACGAAAGAGTTCGTGATGCGAATGTTAGGTACCGGAGAAGACTTCGTGAGGTAATATTTATAAAGGTTCCAAGTCCTTTTGAGAGACGTAATATATTAAATTCCAACAGAGCGCGAGGATTATCCTTCAGAGTATTAAAAGTATGCGAGCGTGAACTCTAAGCACGGGAAAAACGCAGTATAGATCCGTGACGCGATTTAATTAAAAAAATAAACGGATTAAACCATTAAAATTAAGTAGCTAATTAAAAAAAAGCATTATATTTACAAATAACAAATAAGATTCCTAAATTAATTAATGTATAAGTCACGGCTATACAGTTAAGAAAGCCAGAAGTATTTCCACGTTTATTCGCAATTCCAATTATTTGGGCGTAAAATGAAAAAGCCCTCCTGTTACCAGTGGAGGCAATGAGACGAAGTGAAAGGAGGTTGGGTTACTTAGATGTCAGTCTTACGGATAAATGGTGGTTTTAAAATATAACAAGATGCAATGAAAATATCGTTTTAAACATTGAATATTTTAGTAAAAAAGGGTGACTTACACTTAAATATTATGGATGTGAATTTTAATTACTCAATCCACTATTTAACCAATTCAGGATGGTTGTTTGCGTTTTTTTAATTAAATTTTTCTCTTAGTGTTTTATTGGCTCTCAAATATTTCATTGATCCGATAACCGATAGCAAGGTACGATTCAGAAATATATATAATGAATAGCACGTTATATGCAATGGCATTATTTGCACATAACGGCAGGATCTCTTGTAATAATACTCAGAACCAAACGTATGAATATAATTAAATAATTGGAAAACGGCCTCGATGTACCGCAGTGGTTATCCCGGGCATGAACCAGCGAATTTTTACGTGCTTATGTGTGCTTATAATTCATCTCGTGCACCGATGACGGTGTTTTATGGAAAACCGGCATGTGTCATATAAAATAAAGCTTTGAATTTAATGCAGTAACTTTGTCGTAAAAGCTTTAAATCTCGTAAGAGGAGAAGAGCTTTTACCCAGCTATGGGAATTTACAGACTGTTAATTCTATTTACTAATTAAATAAATTATATTTAAATTGAGAGAAAATGTTGATTAATTCTTATAAAAATAAAATAAAAGTATTTTTTTTAAACAAACTTATTTAAATGTGCTAAAAATAATAAAATAAACTTTTCCTTTAAAACTTTTACTATCAATTTATAACGTCATTATAAATGAATGATCACATTATGAAACCGTGTACAAACTCCCATTGTTCCCGCGCGTGTTGATAAACAAAAGCGATCGGATAGTGGAATTGCGTCACGATTGCGAACAACCGGCCCAGATCTTCCGTATTAAGTATCCGTTTTAATACGACACGTTATTAATATATTTATCGTCATCTTATTATTTTTTTTTCGCAGTGGAAACCTTCAGTAAGGTACCGTGGTCCCATAGGGGTGGAACCGAGTTATGTAGGATTCTTAACCACTAAACCCACAGCGATGGCCGTCCTCAGGATAGATCGGAGAGGCTGCGGGCTCGTATTGATATAACGCATCCGCGTCCTTTCCCGTGCTTTGCTCCGCTCGTGACTCAGAGGAGCTCTCCTCAGGGGGCGAAGATAATCTCGCCCCCCCTGCACTCGTGTTAGTGAGCTGAGTTCTACAGTTCCTAATACTTTTCAGAAATAGTTCTGGCGTAATTTACCTTGAAAAACGTAAATTGAAAAACGATCTGCACTTTCATTAGGAATCAGAAACAGTTCTATGTTGCGGTTCTGATACGGATCTGTTAAAAACGAAAGAGTCTAGCAACGATTTAAATTATTTAATATATATGTGCATGGTAAGATCTGCTAAGTTCACAAATGAGAACAGCTGGGTAAGGACCTGGTCAGCGCTCGTTTTACATTACTCAAATTTAACCTTCATATATTTTACCTGATATTTTACAGAAGTGTATGTTTTTACGAGATTTGTACTTGCATACAATGGTATCGCATTATATATTTGCTACATGTAAGCGAGTGTTTTTTATTTGTTGTTTTTTTTTAATTGTATTTGATTGTCAGCTAATGAGCCATGAGTGTAATAAATTTAATAATAATAATGTTACTTGGTGGTAGAGGTTTGCGCAAGCTCGTCTGGGTAGATACCACCCACTCATCAGATATTCTAGAAACAGCAGTACTTAGTATTGTTGTGTTCCGGTTTGAAGAGCGATCAGCGTAACTAAAGGCACGAGGCACATCTTAGTTTCCAAGGTTGGTGGCGCATTGACGATTTAAGGGATGGTTCATATTGTTTACAATGCCAATGTATAAGGGTGGTGGTGTCCACTTACAAGTCCCATTTGCACGTCCGCCTTCCTATTATATAATATATAAATAAATAATAATGGAAACAGTATTTGTTATGATTTACGACATGCAATTAATATTTCGAGTGTTCGATGCGCGCAAGGCTTAATGTAAATTAGATTTAAGATAAACCAAATATGCATTTCTTGATTAACTGTAAATGGATGAAGATTAACAATATATTTGTTATATTATTTACTTACAGTTAGACGTATACTGGTGGTAGGGCTTTGTGCAAGCTCGTCTGGGTAGGTACCACCCACTCATCAGATATTCTACCGCAAAACAGCAAAACTTTTTGGATGATAGAACGTTTGGATTAACGTTTTTTAAAATTATAATCTTAATATCGTGAATTTTATTTACCGATGATTGCGGGCTTAAACCCAGGCAAGCACTAATGAATTTTCATGTGCTTAATTTGTTTTAGTAAAATCATCTCGTGACGAACATGTGGCAGAATATCATTGAAATTAGACACATGCGGGTTTCCTCACGATGTTTTTCTTAACCGCCGAAGCACATGAAATTGGGCTTGTCTGGGTTTCAACATGTTATGCATGCAATATATATCTATTTATTTATCTATCTATCTATCAATATATATATCTGCAACCATCTGTTAAGATCCACGTGTTCTAACCACTGAGTAACCTCAACCCAAGGGTTAGTCTTTTAGTTAGTAATAAGCCTTATTTTCTTTATGTTTATACTTGAGATTTAAAAGGATCCTTGTTTTTTGTTTCAATTTTGAAGAAATGCTAATGAAATGGATTCTAGACCGACAATCGGAAAGGCGAGATGCGCTGCGAGACTGCGCCGTGAATATTAATGTACACTTTCACGTAAAATGTTACGTGTTGTCGGAATATGTAATATATTGTAGCTCACGAGCTTGGATTCTCTGGTAAAACGATTAACACGTTTATGTTGAAAACATCATTGTCGCTTTTTTGTAGCACTGACTTTTATGATATCCGTATCTTTTTTTACAATATTTGAAGGCGAATAGGCAAATTGGCCACCTGATGGTAAGTGGTCACCATAGCCACAACCTTGGGATCTAGAATGTTATGTCCCTTGTACCTACCTTGTTATGTACCTTGTAATCAGGCAACGTGATGTGCGTGCGGAGCTGCAATCACTTGATGTACGGAAAGCTAGCGGTCCCGATGGAATACCAGCCATATTGCTGAAGAAGTGCGCAGCGGAGCTGTCTCCTGTGTTAACGCGCCTGTTCCAACTTTCTCTCTCTTCGGGAAGTGTGCCGGAGGCTTGGAGAAGAGCTAATGTGCAAGCGGTTCCCAAAAAAGGGGATCGGTCTGACCCGGCAAATTATCGGCCAATAGCTATCACCTCAGTACTTTGTAAGGTGATGGAACGGATTTTAAACAACCAACTGATCCATTACCTAGAAGATCACTGTCTAATTAATGATCGTCAGTACGGGTTTCGACCAAAACGGTCCACAGGTGATCTTCTAGCGTACGTAACACACCTCTGGGGTGAAGCTATCGACAAGCATGGAGAATCGTTGGCTGTCAGCCTCGATATCTCCAAGGCTTTCGACAGGGTCTGGCACAGAAGTCTTCTCTCCAAGCTACCGGCATATGGTCTGCCTGCTCAGCTATGCACCTGGATTGCCAGCTTCCTACACAAGCGTAGCCTTCGTGTTTTAGTAGATGGTTGCGCTTCACAATTCTATGTAGTGAATGCTGGGGTCCCCCAGGGATCTGTGCTATCTCCCACACTCTTTCTTTTGCATATCAATGATATGCTCTCCCTTGGGAACATACATTGCTATGCAGACTATAGTACAGTGCATGGTGGATACCACGGACGCGCAGTGGCTGGGCGGGCGGAAACTGAGGAGAGGCGGGAGAATCTTGTCATTGAACTCGATAGGACGTTAGAGCTCATCGCCAAATGGGGCTCTGATAATCTTGTTGAGTTTAATGCCAAGAAAACACAGGTATGCGCTCTTCCCTCCCTCTGTGGTACTCCGCTGGTGATGCAAAGCAAAATCGCCATGCTGGGGATTGACGTTCGCTGCGACCTTAGTCCAAGGGATTACATCGAGGCTGTTATAAAAACAGCTTCACGGAAACTCGGAGTTCTGGACAAGGTGCGGCGCTTTTTCACGCCACAACAACTCTGCCTGCTGTACAAAACACAGGTACGGTCTTGCGTGGAATATTGCTCGCACCTTTGGGATGGCTCCGCTAAGTACCTACTTGAGGCCTTGGACCGGTTGCAGCGACGTGCCGTACGCATTATTGGCGACGTAAAGGTCACAAACACCCTTGAACCTTTACAATTGCGTCGTGAGATAGCAGCACTGAGCGCTTTCTATCGACTGTATCACGGCGAGTGCTCTGAGGAATTATTCTCTCTAATTCCTGCTTCCCCCTTCCTTCTTAAGTCCACGCGAGCTGGTTCTCGATGTCACCGCCTAACTGTGACATCAATTCCATCGCGAACAAAGAAATTTGGCAACTCCTTTCTTTGTCGCACTTCCAAAAAATGGAATTCCTTACCAGCTCACGTATTCCCCTCCTCTTACAACCCGGGTTCCTTCAAACGAGGCGTGAAGAGGCATCTTGCGGGCCGGCAAGGCGAAGGCGGCTAGTGCAGAACGTTTTTCCCGTCTGTACTGGCCGTCGTCGCGTTTGGACTCTACTACCACTTACCATCAGGTGGAGTAGAGTCATTTGCCCTCCCGGCGATATAAAAAAAAAAACCTGTACAAACACTGACTCACTCACCCTTTAAACCGCAACACATTACACTTATTGCTGTTTGGCGGTAGAATATCTGATGAGTAGGTGGTACTGGGCTTGCAACCCAGGCCCTACCAAGTAAATTACCAAGTAATAAAAATTCTCACTTTTATTAGCAATGAATTTCAGTCGAATTTCGACACATGGGCGATTAGTAATATAAAAACTATAAAAATAACCCGTTATATCTCACTCGTGATCTCGATGTCTCGAAACCTCCCAATTGATGCTTCAACGGAATTGAACCCGCAATTTTCGATGACGATAAGAAAATACTAAACTTTGTTATAAGGGCATAGATTAAATTGTAATATTCAAATTAATGTAAGTCCTAAGCCCTCCTCGAGTTAGCTATCAGACGAGATCTCTCGACAAATGCTTAGTTATCCCTGAACCCCTCCGGACCTCTTGAAGTACGGAGGCCATATTGATTTCTCGTTCAGACAAGATACTGTCATAATTTTGCTAACTACCAATATTTGAAAGTAGTTGCCGTTCTTGAATATATATATATGTTTTACATAATTGGTAATTTTATAAGAGGGACGATGTATATATTTATTGATAAAAATATATGTCAACAGATACTCTTTAATACTTATTGTTCGTATTTTATAAAAGCTCAGTTATTTAAAGTATAAAAAAAAGTTATTCAAATTCTACTTCTGAAGCTTCTTATCTCTTCATGATCGTGTTTGTGTGTGACTGTGTTTCTATTAATAATGTTTTGTAATAAAAAATATATATAAATGTAAAATCCTCACTAATATTATAAATGTGAAAGTGAGTTCGTTTGTCTGTTATGCGTTACGTCTTAACTATTCAACCGAGATCATCGTGAAATTTTGTTTATACTTTCTCAGGGGCACAAGAAAAGGACAGCGTAACTAACAGCCACAAACTACACGCTAGTTACCAATATTGTTTTGAAATATAATCTGAGATTTCGAGAAGAAAGAAAAATAATAACATTCAGTATTAAAATGTGTGTTAAAAATATACTCCTAACATGCGGAATATATTAGGTCCTTACATATGAAATTGGCGTTTTGTACGAGAGGAATATAAAGTCAATTTTCTTTTGTAAATATATTTAATTAATCAAGGTATACACCGTTGTTATCTATGCACTTTTGCCATCTCATAGGTAGTTCATTGATCCCTTTACTAAAAAAACCATGGGGGCGAGAATCAATAAACTCTTTGAAGGCGGTTTGGACTGCCGCATCGGAGTTGAATTTTTTTCCTTGTAAGAAGTTGTCCAAATTGCAGAAAAAATGGTAATCTGTTGGAGCAAGGTCCGGGAAGTACGGTGGATGTCGCAGACATTCCAATTGTAGCTCATCTAACTTAGTGGTTGTTGATTGTGCAGTGTGTGGTCTTGCGTTGTTGTGAAGTAGCAAAGCCTAGAGCGATTGACCAATCTCGGTTGTTTAGCAGCTAGTTCTTCCTTCATGGTTTGCAGTTGCTAACAATAGGTATCTGCCGTAATCGTTTGGCCAGATTTTAGAAAGCTTTAGTGAACGACACCGGCGCTAGTCCACCAATGACTCACAAGTTACTTTTTCTGAGTCAATTTTCGTTTAATCAAAATTCTTTTAATTTTAATTTTCTTTTAATTTTTTCTTTTCGTCAAATTTCGATTTGGCTGGGTCTCCAGGGCTCAGCCATTGCGACAAGTGCTTCCGATTATCGTACAGTATCCACTTTTCATCACAAGTAATGATGCGATTTAAAATCCCTTCATTATTTTGTCGGTTGAGCAAAGTAACACAGCAGTCGACGCGTGTTTGTGAGTTCGATTCACTCAATTCATGAGGTACCCATCGTTTAAGTTTTTTTACTTTCCCGATTTGCTTCAAGTGGATTAATACAGTTTTATAACTTACCCCGAAGCCTGCAGCTATCTCTGAAGTGATTTGTGATGGATCCGCTTCCACAATAGCCCTTAATTCTTCATTTTCCAATTCGGCCTCCGGCCGTCCACGGGGTTGGTTCTGAAGGTCGAAATTTCTAAAACGAAAACGTTGAAACCAGAAACGTACCGTGCTTTCTTTTGCAATACCAGCGCCGTACACATCATTAATCCTTCGAGCTGTTTCTGCAGCACTGGTGCCACGGTAGAACTCGTACTCATAAATATACCGATATTTCATGTTTTCCATTGTGCGATAATAAGCGACGCCAAAGAAAAAAATAACGAGGAAAAAACAAACGAATGACTGTTTTCAAAACTCAAATGTACCAGCTAAATGAATTTATAAATTTGAATTTGGAATTCTTAACCAAAGAGGAGATATTTCAGATCAAAGTGTATATGTAAGGACCTAATATTAATAACGGTAAAAAAATGGCGCTAATGATGTGACGCTGCGTGAAATCAATTATGAAACGTTAAAAGCCATAAATGAGTATAATAAATATATAATTTAATATACTTCATTTTTTATTCTATTTTAATTTTTTTTATTTGGTTCTTCAACAATGTGTAATGGCTTAAATAATGTAATATAACAAAAACAAAACAACGTAACCTAAAATTCAACTTCTTGTATTTAAATATACTATAAAATGTATATACTAAAAATATAAATACATATGAATATATCATTATAATATATATACATATGAATATTCATATAAATATATAACTTAGTTAAATGTATGTTTGTTATTTATTTGGATTTATTTATGCAAAACCGCTAGTTTATTTAACAAATGCAAATGAACTTGTTCAAGTAAGAGCCAGACACGCGAATTAAGGACAAATTTTTGTTAGGATTTTTTTGTTGTAATTAACATCAACTATATATAAAGCATCTGTACGTATGTAAGCATCGTGGCTGTATTATTTGACCTGTTCTAATAGAATCCCATCCCCTTTATAAAATTACTGTATATTTCCCCCTTCCCCTTTATCCCCTTTATAAAATTACCTGTGTTTTACAAGAAACCCCTACGATTAGATCCGAGTTTAACGCTTATAAAATTATACGCCTCAATAAATCTCCGGTTTAATGTAATAATGGTATGATTTTAACCTGTGACGTTACTTGTTCGACTTTTAAAATGGATTTTATTTAAAATGCGTATTTAGTATTTAAAAAAAACCGCACAAGACATGTATGGTTTCATTAATTGTTTTTTCGATGTAAGAATGATAGACGATTGAAAAAACAAATTGGAAATATTGACTCTTTTTCTAACAGATATTTTTTAAATGTTAAGAAGTTGGAAAAATAATAAAACAATAGTTGTCTATGGTATTTATTTTATATTTTTAAAAACCAGTCGAGAACCGAGTTGGCTAGAATACAAAAAATGCGTATTCAAACCCGGGCAAGCACCGCTGAATTTCCATGTGCTTAATTTGTGTTTATAATTCGTATTCTGCTTGACGGTGAAGGAAAAAATCGTGAGGAAACCTGCAAGTGCGAGATGAAAATCTTCCACATGTTACGACCAATCCGCATTGAAGTAGTGTGGTAGATTAAGTTTCACCCTAAAAAAGTAGAGGAGGCTTTAGTCCAGCTGTAAGATTAAATTTGTTACTTTTATTAAATAGATCCGTTACACAATACTTTTTGGGATTAACGACGACATTCCAAATTCGAAAACAGCTTCAATTATTAACGTTAACGTGCAAACGAAGCTGAGTCAGAATGTGATAAGCCCTTAAAGATGTTCCGCAAACACTCTCCCTATATTTGGCCTAGATGGAGTCGTTACGCTGAAAGGGCGCAAGCCATCGACTAATTACGGAAAGCGGTCACCATGAAAACAAGTCAATAATTGGTAGAAGATAAAGAGGTCATGTTTCGCTTGGGTTTGGCAGCATTTGGCAACCTTCGTCAAGTGCTCACGTCGTCTATACCGTAATATTTAAAAACCATAGTCTTCAACTAATGCGTTTTACCTGCTATGAGTCATAGGTGCCAAAACGTGGACACTAACTGCAGGACTAGTTCACAAATTCAAAGTCGCTCATCGTGTTATGGAGCGAGCTATGCTCGGAGTATCTTTGAAGGATAAGATCAGAAATGAGATTATCCGGAAAAGAACCGGAGTCACCGACATAGCTTGGAAAATTAGCAGGTTGAAGTGGCAGTGGGCTGGTCACGTATGTAGTTGGACCGATGGCCGTTGGAGCAGACGAGTCCTAGAGTGGAGACCGCTGATCGGAAAAACGCAGCGTAGGGCGCCCTCCAGCCAGGTGGACCGATGACCTTAACAAGGTGGTGGGTACCGACTGAATGCGGTAGGCGGAGGACCGGGAGCTTTGGCGCACCTTGGGAGAGGCCTATGTTCAGCAGTGGACAATGATTGGCTGTTGAAAGATGTCAGGACAGTATTAATTTAACTTATATTAAATAAATATAAGTCTATTTACAAATCTTAATTGTGGCTTACGATCAGTTCAAAATAAGATTAATAAGCGAATTTAACATATTTGTTGACATAGTTGTTTACCTTGTTTCCAAAGATTCCAAGTACATCTCGTATTCTAAAAAAGTTTAATCTTCCGATTGCAAGATGGCGCTGTATGTACTCAATCGATACCGAATCGCGCTTCAATTTTCAAAATCAAATTAAAATGTACTTTATAAATCTTGTGCGTACTTTTAAGATTAAAATAAATATGAAGCTTTCACCGGTACGGAATGTGGCTTCTACCGAGAAGAACCGGCAAGAAACTCAGTAAATAGTCTTTTTCAAATCAAATCACGTGACAAAGATAATTTATTTAATTATTATTTAACCTAAATAATAAAAACTTTTTTATCATCTATAGAATTCCTTATCGAATAATATGCCTCACAATCAAAATTAAAAATGTGTTATAAATTTAATTGGTAAAGCTAAAAGACTTTAAGAAATTTTGTTTTACACATATCTGTCAGTGTTTGCATCGAAACAATCAATATTATATTCGATTTATATAATGTTGTAAATATACTGCGATGCTAGGTAAGTATAACGACTTTGTTAAAATCATTCCGAAGGGAGTCTTGAGTTTTGAAATTGTAATACCACTAACATCTCTTTCGATGATTGAATATAGTTTCTATATAATATTTACGACTCCTTGTACTCCGACTCCGACTACTTCTACAGTCTTATTATATTTAATCTATACTTCCTATCAACGCGCAGCTAAAACTCTAGTCGAGAAAGATGACATTTAGAAAATAGTTTTAAATGTGCTAAGAAAAGATAGAATATTTCAACTTGAAGGGCTCGGGAAATTGTGGGGAATACTTTGTTTCTTACAAAATTTTACCTATATGAAGTTTGGACTGGCAGCTATTATAGTATATAGTTGCTTTTCGGATAATTGTTTTATTCATATCATGACAATCTGTTCGTATGATCGATTGAGTGAACGTCGAATATTGTTCATAACAGAATATAAGCCATAATGAATACAAGTTATTAAGTTACTAAGATGTAACAACCAAAAAAGTCGTAAGAAACAAAACGTTGAATAGCGACTAGGATACAAGAATCAGCAGTTATTAAATTTTGAGATAAAAGCTTGCGGCTCTTTCACGCTCTTGTTTGTCCCATGTACCATACTATGTTACATCGAGTTTTAAGCCCCTTACTAATTTTCGTGACGAGCCAGGATTAATTGAATTTCGAGGCACACCGCAAAAGCGTCGGCTTGTTTTATACCAGTTTATACCGCTTTGTAAAACTCGATACCGGTTTATATTAGAAGTTGACAGTTGATAGATCGAAATATCTAATTAGTTCTGGAGATGATTATTTAATGGTAATAATTTTCTGGCTATTTCGTTTTTAATCGATGTTTCTGGGCCTTCTTCCGTTGTCGTTTATATCTTGTAAAAATTCTTGGAATTATATTGGTTTTTTTAAACAGAAACTGGTCCGTTGTCGTTTATATCTTAATTTAAAAAATCGTGGAATTATATCTTTTTTTGACAGAGACTGTATTTTGAAATACTTATGTGATTTCATAATCAGGTTCAGAGAATCAGGCTGTTTTGATTTGTGTCACTGTCAGTCTTTGGGGAATATCTTTATGAAGACTGACATTCATGTTGGCAATGTGTGTGCGTTTTATGTTCGTATATTCGTCCGTATTTATAAAATACTTTTATTTGATTTGAGCGTTGCTTACGTTTTTGTTTACATAAGGTTTAATTATTTCCAAGGACCTTATTAATTTTCGGAATAAGTTCATTTATTCATTTATATGAGATTTTTTAAATAATTGTTTTACGCTTTAGAGATGCGGGTCAGGACAACTTAGACGGAGTCCGGCCAGTCTTGTTGTTAACCTGAGACAATAGCTGAAATGTAAATACAAAAATCCTAGTTTAACATACGACAAAAATCGCCATAATATTTACAGGTAAACTTGTTGGTCTCTCATACTGTTTGGTTTTAAGGCCTGTCAACACGCGTAAAGTTCGTGCTTAAAGCAGGGAGTAAATCAGACGTTGATGTCAGGGGAAATTGCATCTTTATATGGTTAAGCTTACACTGCTGCGCTGCTGACTCTTAATCAATGTAATTTATTATATGTTTATACAAGTAACAACTATCTTATTTAATTGTTCATAAAAGAAGCAAATTTTATTACGTAAGTTCGATATAATTGCAACAGTAACAGCCTGTAAATATCCCACTGCTGGGCTAAGACTTTTCCTCTCCTTTTATTTTAGGAGAACGTTTTGAGCTTATTCCACCACGCTGCTCAAATACGGGTTGGTGGAATACACATGTAACATAATTTCAGTGACATTAGCACGAGATGAATTATGACACAAATTAAACACATGAAAATTCAGTGGTGCTTGCCCGGGTTGAACCCACGATCATCGGTTAAGATTGACGCGTTCGTACCACTGGGCCATCTCGGCAATTGCAAAGTTATTAATAATTATATATTTTTTATTTGGTATATGAACGCAGACTAGCTAATGAGCTACCAGATGGAGTGACCACTGCCGTTAGACATTGGCATTGTAAAATATAGTAACCATGCCTTAAATCGACAATGCGCTACCATTTTTGAGAATTATGATGTTATTTTTCTTGTATCCGTTACATTAGTTGACTTACTCTTCAAACCGGAACCGGCAGGTGGGCGGTACCGTCTAGGCTTGCTCAAATTTCTACTACCAAGTTTATAAGTATAGTAAATATAATAATATGAAAATATGTACGTAAAGGTATATATAATGAGCAAAAAATTTGTAGCTTTCAAGCTCAGAGCGAGTTAATCCATGACGTCACAATCACGCAGAGCCGGAGTTGGCGAAACTAATTAATTATAGTTTGACGAGCGACGCAATTAGCACACGGGAGTTTTCGAATAGCAATTTTAATTTTCTTAATTTCAAACTCCACGTCCAACTTGCTAATTTCTTTTTTTCCTTTTTTGTATATATTGTTTTTTTTTTATAGAATAGGAAGGCGGACGAGTATTTGGGCCACCTAAAGGTAAGTGGTCACCAACGCTCTTAGACATTGGCATTGTAAGAAATGTCAACCAACGCTTAATAGCCAATGCGCTACCAACCTTGGGAACTAAGATTTTATGTCCCTTGTGCCTGTAATTACACTGGCTCACTCACCTTTCAAACCGGAACACAACAATATCAAGTACTGCTGTTTTGCGCTAGAATATCTGTTGAGTGGGTGGTACCCTACCCAGACGAGCTGGCACAAAGCCCTACCACTAGTGAATTTACCAGGAGCATTACATTACATTACAAAGGCATATAGAAGACCTGATGATAAATGACCTACCATTGTGGTTCTATCGGCTTATAAGACTTTCCGCAGTCTTATAAGCCACTAGCCAGCCCGTTTCCTATGGTCGCTTCAAATATGTCACCGACATAGCTTGCAAAATTAGCAGGCTGAAGTGGCAGTGGGCTGGTCACGTATGTCGTAGGACCGATGGCCGTTGGAGCAGACGAGTCCTAGAGTGGAGACCGCGAATCGGCAAGCGCAGCGTAGGGCGCCCTCCAGCCAGGTGGACCGACGACCTTAAGAAGGTGGCGGGCACCAACTGGATGCGGAAGGTGGAGGACAGGGAGCTTTGGCGCACCTTGGGAGAGGCCTATGTTTAGCAGTGGACAACGATTGGCTGTTGATTGATTGATTGATTGATTGATGGAATTCAACTCGTGCCTCAGCACGTAAAGCGACAGGTTCTGGTTGGTTTATTTAGTTAGCAAGGTTGGTGGTTGATGATGTAAGGGACGGTTATCATTTCTTACAGTGCCAATGATTATGGGCGATGGTGACCACTTACTATCAGGTGGGTTATTGCAAGTCTGCCTATTGTCAATAAAAAAAAAACATTATACAGTTGTAAATTACAAAATATTTTATTATTTAATACATATCATAATTAACATATTCTTTGTATGTTTATCACTATACGAATCACTTCCGCGTGAATTGACGACAAGAATACATCAGCGATTCTACGCTAAATAGCAATTATGATTCTGTGGAATACGTAATTAATATTACAATGATTTAAAAAAAAAAGTATATTAGCATATACAGAATTAAGTGAAGTTGATATATTTATATAACATATAATATATATATTTTATTTTTTCCCTTTTCTGGCGTGTATCTACGCTATTAGAGCGCAAAATATTAGTATAAAATTTATATATATATATGATGTAACGTATAAAATATATATATGATGGGCAAAAGGCTTCCTGTCATATCGAGAAGACATTGTTGCTTTTTAAAAAATCTCAAGTCAATCAACTTGAAATATGTCACCGTTACTCCTTCCGCGACGTAGACGCTTTCTAAGATATTACCCAATTTCTATCCAAAACACATTTTTCTTATTAATTATTCGTGCGAAGTTGGAACGATTATTTATATATATGTATTCATTATTTTATTACAAAAAAAAAAAACTAATAAATCGATTTTAATGTTAACCTAAAATACTTACATCATCTTAAGTGACACTGGCCATATATTCATTCATTTGGGACAGTCGTGTTTGTTTATATTAAAGGTAAAAATGTTTATTTACAATATAGAACTTTTTAAATAAATATAAAAAAAAACAAATGCAAGTAATCGTACTCCGAGGAGTTTATCTTAAATAATAAAAAAAACGGTGGATTCAGAAAATGAAACGTTCGTTCTTACCTGAGGATAGCGTTTTGAACTTTGTTACTAACTAATAACGCTGCTGTTCGCCATTATCAACTTAATGCTACTCATTAAGTAATGCGAGGGATTTAATTATTGCGTTCTTCAACGGAGTACAGTAACAGTAACATTACACAGCCAGTTAATGTTCCACTGCTGGGCTAAGGCCTCCTCCCCCTTTTGAGGAGAAGGCTTGGAGCTTATTCCACCACGCTGCTCCAATGCGGGTTGGTAGAATACACATGTGGCAGAATTTCAATGAAATTAGACACATGCATGTTTCCTCACGATGTTTTCCTTCACTGTCAAGCACGAGATAAATTAAAATCACAAATTAAGCACATGAAAATTCAGTGGTGCTTGCCCGGGCTTGAACCCACAATCATCGGTTAAGATTCACTGGGCCAACTCGGCTATATAATTTGATATAATTACAGTAATTAAAGGTTTTTTAAATAGCCGCAATGGCTTAGGGGTTAGACACACGGATCTTTCCTAAAGATAACGGGTCCAAAGCCAAAGAGGCTAGCACCACTGAGTTTTTATTTGCCTAAATTGACCTTATATTATTTTGCAAACCGGTGGTTTGGTTGGAGATTACATTCCGCATATACACAAACTTACATATTATAATATTAGTATATAGTATAGGGATAGCTTTATCACAGAAAATGTACATAATTTGAAATAAATAATTACATAATATAATCGTTTACGTAGACGGTACGTTCTTGTCTTTCCTAATCGGTACTCCGCCTCGGGACGAATAATAGCCGACTGGGGAGTCGTAAACTGTTTATCTTAGGAAACCCCTTCGAATACCGAATACTGGTACCAGGAGTTACGATAAAGGGATATATAACGCCCGACGCGTGGTTTTTTGTCTTAATCTTTGTAATTAGTTATTTCGATATTGCTGTGATTTTGATTCGCTTTTACTTTGGTTTCATTTTATATGTATAATGTATGTATGATAATTCTACACGTGTATATTTGAGTGGGCGCCTGGATGGTTTACTTTGGATAGGCGGCAGACATTCAACCAACAATATGTTACAAGATTAGCCAGTACACGAGTCGGTTGGCGTGGTTGGTAGATATTTGCCTTTTGCGCTGCAGGGGTAGTTCGTGGGTTCGATACCCACCCAGGACAGACATATGTGTGTATAAACATGTCTGTTTGTCCTGAGTTTGGGTGTAATTATCTATAAAAGTATGTATTTACAAAAGAAAAGTAGTATATATAGGATATCAGTTGTCTGGTTTCCATTGTACGAGTTCCATTATAAGTTTGTTTTTAAAAAGGTTTAAAAAGGTTAAAAATATAATGTAATGTTTCATTGTCGTTACTTTATTTATACGATAAAACAATATAAGAAAATACAAACGTTAAAGCTGAATAATTTTCAAATTGAATTAGTCCGATACGAGTATACAAAACAAACAAAAAAGCAATTTGTTAGCTTCCCGAACAGATCCCGAGCAATTAGCTGGCAACACTCCAGTCTAGAACCGAGAACTTGGTGTTGCCAGATGGAAAAACTTTAAATCAAACTCGAAGTTAAGCACATTTTAAAGTTTAACTTGCTTATTTTGCCATTGATACTGTTGAGGAAAAGTACATTATAAGAAGTAAAATTAAATAAAAATCATTATAACTTGGAACTTTTCATACTTTGCTAACCCTCATGTTATTTATTCAAAATTAAAATGGACCATATTCAAGAAGGCTTTTGTAACCAATTACTCTTTTAGCGATCTTATATAGCTATTATATACCTACATATAATATGTATATGCTGCCTTCACAGGATACAAAAAAATACGATGTCAGCCAATACGATGCTTAGCGCCTTTGATCCTGATTGAATAAAAAGACCATTTCCTATTTTGTTATCAACTTAACAGGAAATACAGGTGTTTAGATCTTGTAAGCATGTAATGATTAGACAGCAATTAACTTGGCTATAACCTTGGCACACCGCCAAGCGGTGGTTCTCTTGGGAGCCGTGTTTATGATTTCATTGAATACAAGGATGAGTCATAAACAGATGATAAGGTTACTAACAATATCAAGAAAAAGAGAAGAAACTTAGAATAGACGAAAAGTTTATATAGTAATATATCAAATTATAGTTACTTGCTTACTGTTACTGTAGATATAGTTTATACGGTGCGGGATCTAAGGGCATACTGTGTATGTACTGTACATAAGGTACTCGAAGATTGTTTCTATTATATATATATATATATATTTACTATGTTATATTTCATGTCAAAATTTAAAATGTTTGATCGCAAAACTATTTTGAATCAGAGTGCAATGTTGCAAAATTTAAAAAGAATTATAAAATATTCTACAAAAAGTTGAAATAGGTTTTATAGGACTAACATAGTCCTACAAACGTACGTTACGAACGTAACTTTAATTAGCACACGGAAACCCGATAATAAGGCCGTAGAATAAAAAAAGTTATTAAAAAAAGTTCATTATTACGTGGACTTTTAATTGGTTTCAACTGATAGATCTTTAATCAGGTTTTGGTTTGTCTTAAAGGACCTGACTGCCTCTGGCAATGGCAACAGATGTTCCATATGATCCTCTTATATTCTACAATTAATCTATCCAGATTAATAGAGATTAAGAAATTAAGACAGGCAGTAGAGAAATACAAAGACGTTCATTTCATTCATTCTCTTTGGTTGTGCGGTTGACAAATTAAAAGGACTATTTACAAGTAGCAGAAATTGATACTCCGTGCGTGCCAAGTCGACTTGACCACAAAAGGAATTCGAGATAAATGTTGATACCATGTTAATACCAACTGACTAAAAGCAATTAGGAACTTGGCAAGTCGCTTGGCGCTGTTCCAAGTAGTGACAAGAGATTGCTTATCTTATTCCGTCGGCTTTGGTGATATGTTACTTACGAACTGAAACGGAATATTTTAAAGTTGATTTTTATACCATCTAGTGCGTTATTCGCTAACATGATTATATAAGCTTTCACTTATCTTACTCTGCAGGTATGTATTATAATATGTACTTACTTGAATTATTCTCTTATATATTGTGGGACAATGTATATATTTTACTGGTTTTTACTGGTGGTAGGGTTTGGTGCATGCTCGTCTAGGTAGGTACCACCCACTCATCAGGTATTCTTAGCAAAACAGCAGGACTTGGTATTGTTGTGTTCCTGATTGAAGGGTAATTGAGCCAGTGTAATTACAGACGCAAGGGACATAACATGTTTGTTCCCAAGGTTGGTGGCGCATTGGCGATGTAAGCGATGGTTAATCATTTCTTACAACCACTTACCGTCAGGTGGCCCATATACTCGTCCGCCTACCTATACTATAAAAAACAAAGGCTTCTGTACAAGGATATAAAATATAGGACACATCAATGTTAAAAAAAAAACTCATACTCAATGTAAATAAAATTCGCAACAATTTTTGGCCAGCGTGACACTCCGTATAGCATTTGGGACACGCTGTGACCAAACACGCTGAATGCATATTGGGCTAATGTAAACAGAGGGTTTGCCGATACAAATGCAAATTTAATGGAAACACGAAGCAAATTTCGAAGGTAACACCGAGCTGGCTCCGAGCCAGGCACGGACCAGGCATTGCTGTCTTTATTACAAACACAGTGATCTTTAATATTTCATCTTGGGATATCGGGTTTTATGTACTGAATTAAATATTGATATTTTTATTTCAAGTTGACACTGGGATTGATATAAAAATATATTAAAAAATAGAGAAATTTGCCTGCATGTACTCTTAAACAAAAAACTTAACGATATTATATTTAAATATTTACAATACTTAATCAGTTGCTTAAGTGACGAAAAATGTGATGTTTAAGACTTTAAAAAAATAATTTTGTTATTTCTAACTTATTTTCAACAAAATTTATATCTTAGCCGAATATAAATATTATCGAAACCTAAGACTTTAGTATCATAAATAAGTCAAAAGCTGTCGTGAACAGTAGCTAGCGATAAGAGAGAACGTTAAACTATACAAGACCAAGATTTTTCATTATTTACTGTGAAATATTAAAGTATTCAAAATATTTATGTACATTTGAAATGAAGTTTGAATAACTATATGTAAATACATAGTTAAAAATGACCGTATAAACTAAATTTACAAAAAAGCAGTATTTCCTATTCAAATTAAAGTGGGGACAATGTGACGCTAGGCAAAGAAAACCTTTGTGTTTTAAGAGGCTCTTATGGCTATTATATCAGCTATTTACTGAGCATTATATGTATGCTCAACGTAATCTTTGCCACTCTCCTATTATTTAATGTTATTACCAACTATGGACATAAAAGGTAACAATAAGGTTTAGTTTGACCTTAGCTTGTATATCGTAACATCATATCGAATTGGTTCGACCCGAATAGATATTGAATAGTCAAATGTGTCGGGAACGTAACGCAACCGTTACAAAAATAGTAGAATTTATCAAGTTAACTTCAATTGCATTTAGTAGAAGATTCGATTTTTAATAAAATATTCATTCATCTAAATACATGAAATTTCACCATAACAACCAAAGCCCTTGCACACAATACAAGCTCTGTGTTCAAATAAGCGTATAATTTCCACCCATTTACGCTTCGTTAGATGCCGGGGAACTATCAGCTAACCTGGTTTAAGCTGATAAATAATAAGGATCGCCACATTTTGAATTATTAAGTTTCAATTAATGTAAAATACAAAGAATAATGATACTAATTATATATTAATTTTTACAATATAATTATTTTTTTAATTTTTTTAAATAGGTAGGCAGCTTGGCAATTGGACCACCTGACTGTAAGTGGTCACGACCACTCATAGACGCTGGGATCCAAAGAAACATCGGTATCTCTAACATCGTCAATGCGCTACAAACCTTGGGAACTAAAATGTTATATCCCTTGTGTTTGTTATTACACTGGCTTTCGCACACCTCAAACTAGAACACACCAATACTAAATATTAAGCCTTGCTGGTAGGCGGTAGAATATGTAATAAGTTTTATTGGTGGTAGCGCATGGTAGGTGGTAGAATATGTAATAAGTTTTACTGGTAGGTAGGTGGTAGGGCTTTGTGCAAGGTCGTCTGGATAGGTACCACCCTCTCATCAGATATTCTACCGCAGTGGTGTAAAATTTCTTTCAATGCCAATGTCTATGGTTGGCAGTGACCACTTACCATCAGGTGGCCCATTTGCTCGTCCGCCTACCCATTTTATAAACAAAAGAAAACCAGTGTGTGGTTGGTTATAACAGGCCTATATAAAGTGTTTTACGTATGGCAAAACAGATTTACGATTTTTTTTATCATGATCAATCAATCAATCAATCAACAGCCAATCGTTGTCCACTGCTGAACATAGGCCTCTCCCAAGGTGCGCCAAAGCTCCCGGTCCTCCGCCTACCGCATTCAGTCGGTACCCACCACCTTGTTAAGGTCATCGGTCTACCTGGCTGGAGGGCGCCCTACGCTGCGTTTTTCCGATCAGCGGTCTCCACTCTAGAACTCGTCTGCTCCAACGGCCATCGGCCCTACGACATACGCGACCAGCCCACTGCCACTTCAGCCTGCTAATTTTGCAGGCTATGTCGGTGACTCCGGTTCTTTTCCGGATAATCTCATTTCTGATCTTATCCTTCAAAGATACTCCGAGCATAGCTCGCTCCATAGCACGCTGAGCGACTTTGAATTTGTGGACTAGTCCCGCAGTTAGTGTCCACGTTTCGGCACGATATGTCATGGCAGGTAAGACGCATTGGTTGAAGACTTTCGTCTTCAAACATTGCTGTATAGACGACTTGAGGACTTGACGAAGATTGCCAAATGCTGCCCATCCCAAGTGAATTCTTCGATCGGCTTTCTTCTCGAAGTTGTTCCTACCGACTTGTTTATCATGATATGAATTTAAAATATAATTTTATTTTAACATAGTTTGACTTGCGATACGATAGACGGGTGGAACTTGGAAACAAATCGTTAGCAGACCTGACAGACACCATTATAAGTTTATGGAGATATAGTGAGATGCGTAAAAATAGCGTCAGCAAAAATAAATAAATCATAGACACTATTACTAATGGTTAAGTTATCGTACTCCAATCACTTAATACTTCAAATCAAGGGTCAGCCACGGAATATCATATATATACATAAGCATACGGAAGTCATAGATTTGATTCTAATCTGTTGTGCTATTGTCATAGCGGCCAATTTATTGAAATAAAGAATATTATTATTTTGTATCATAGAGATAATTTTAAAAATTTCTATTCATTTGGTTGGACGTATCAATAAAAATCCTGATTTTCGAATATTCGAATTTATTTTTAGAATAACATTATTATTTTGGTGACGGTACGCAAGATTTACCACGTTAAGCTTACCAAGGATCTCACTCTTGTTACATTGTTAGTCTAGTCCTAAATTAGTAACAAAATCAACTTTATGACCATCAAAATAAGATTTAATACCGTTTGGCATTCACTTCAGAATGTCAAATGAAAAGCATGTTAACTGTAACTAATATTAGACCTTGAACCATTAACATAAGAGCCACAATCAAATATCTGTTATCTGCGTGCTTCAGCACCAAGTTACTTAGTCCTTTAGTCTCTCAAATTAAGACCCATAATTGTCATACATTTCTTTGATCCTGAAATGCTAATGTATGACTTTTAGTGTCTAGAAATAAGGTTCAAATTTGTGTAATAAAATCATTCTCACAGCGGCTGTTTTGAAGTGGGTTTGTTTTCTCAACTAGTGGTGAAGTAAGGGTGTTCTTTGTTTTTATTGTTAACTATCGTCTCTTAATTTTCATTGTTCAGGGAAAGGTAAGCATCTTGACATCTTTTGTTTCTATACTTGTGGATATTATATTACTTGAACCAGCTTCGATAGTTGTACACGGCGAAGCAACGAGAAGATATTGGTAATAAGAGGATACGATATTACCACTTGGTACACGGTCACCTCCTGATGGTAATGCCACAAGTGACTTCATCAGCTGGCATGTCCTACTCTTTAAACTTTTCAACTGCATTTTTAATGAGTTCGACACATACTTAAGGCAATATAACATTTAATAATATGTGTTCTTGCACTTGCATTCTTTGTGCCCTCACACGGTTGAAGCTCGGGGGTAGAAACTCGTCACATATAAAGGATATACGCATCAAAATAGCGTATCACCGTAAGGATTTACATCATTTCCCGAGTGAGATGGGATGTGTTACAGAATAGCATTGCTGATGACATTTGGTATTGTATACACAAAGTAAGGGATATATACTACCAGAGTAGACAATATTCTAATTGTTATGAAACTGTGATGATAATCCACTTATCCGTGAGAAATAAACGGGATACGAGGGAACAAAACTACGACCCTTCCGTTCCCAAGCACTCGAGTTATCTTAATGGCCGTTGGGACATGTTTCTGCTTAATACTTGGTATTCTATGTCTTGTTTGCGTATTTAAATGTTTTAGTGATTGTAATGGTACATAAAACTTTTTTATTTTGTTTATTTGATTCAAATCTTGTAATTTAAGTTTCGAACACTAATATTGACTGCCTCGTTGGTCTAGTGGCTTGATGTAAGGCCGCAGATCCGGAGGTTCAATTCCCAGGTCGGGCCAATGGTTTTTTTTGGGTCCGAAAATTCTCAGTAGGAGCCCGGAGTCTGGAAGTTTGAAGTGTGTGCACTCCCGTGCCTCGGAAAACACGTAAAGCCGTTGGTCCTGCGCCTGAACTCTTTCCGGTCGTGTCGAGTTGTCGTCTCATCGGATTATAAGAGTTAGGGAATAGAGAATGCACTTGTGTTTGCGCACACACTTGTGCACTATAATATATCCTGCGTAGTATATCTCTCTTGAGACTAGCCGCCCTGGACGAAATCGGACTGGAGGACATTATTACTCTATCTTCAGATGATTAAAGGCTTCGACAATATATTTCGTATTTCGAGTATAATATAAAATGTTGCAGGAGGAGGAGGAGCTTTGATGATAATCAAAGCTGTGACTGGTCTGTGACATTGTAGACAATAAAATGATTTATAAAATACCACGCAAATGTCATTAATGGTTATTACTTACATCATAACATAAATACTAACGGCCTTATTTATATACGTTACATAGTGGCTGTTTAGTTAAATATGATTTCGCTCTTTCTGTCATTATGGTTTTAATATTCCAAAGAAAAAGACACAACATTGTTTAAATAATTCCCCGCTAAACAACATTTATACTCGTAAGTAAGGCCATAATTCTGCAGCAATTCTTGTATTTATATATTTTGTGTATCTCGAAAACGCTTCTAACGATTTGGTTCAACTTTTGTAATCATATAAGATTTTATTTTTTAAGTTTATCTATAATAAAGGTGTACTTTATGAATTAAACTTTATGAAATAATCTCATTTTTTTACAATAAAAATAATGAATTAATGAATTAATTGAAGCCAGATCGAAATTAGGAAGCCCAGGTACAGACTAGAAAACCTGTACCTATGTTTGAACTTCGTTTGTAAATTAAATTAAAATTTAATATCTACTTTAACCTTTTCCATATATTTATTGTATCACTTGTCGGCAATGGTCGTAGGTTCGATCTCAACTCATGACAAATCTAGACCATACAGTGAAATACAAGACAGATGTCTGGGTGCTAATTTGCAAGTTTAAGGATCTTGATAAGTTGCAGAGTGTATTGAGACATACTATTATTTATTTTATATATAAAGTCTTTATTGCACACTATCTACAAACATTATATAAAAGAAGAGGTAATATATACATAATTTCTTTTATATATGATTTCTTCCAGGCAACTTTAATTTAAATAAAAAGTTTTTTTTAAATTAATTATTTAGAATTACAAATTAATGACAATCTAGTACCTATGCTCAAAATGGGTTTGAAATATAAATATACCGTAACAACCTGTGAATGCCCCACTGCTGGGCTAAAGGCCTCCTCTATTCTTTTTAAGGAGGTTTGGAGCTGCGCTACTCCAATGCGGGTTGGCGGAATACATGTGGCAGAATTTCAGTGAAATTAGACACATGCAGGTTTCCTCACGATGTTTTCCTTCACCGTAAATCACGAGATGAATTATAATCACAAATTAAGCACATGAAAATTCAGTGGTGCTTGCCCGGGTTCGTATATATATATATTTCATTTTAATATATATATATATTTCAAACGAATCTTATCAATTAATCTTTTATTTGTTTTAAATAGTTCTTACATAATAAAAACTCATATTATCAATAACATATCTATAATATGTATATCAACTTTATAATTTTTAATTTGTACTTGCTTTGGTTTTGTGACGAATCAGCTACGGTATAGATAAATACCCTTCTATATTACTGATTGCTCCATTTTAACATGACTTTTGTAGCCATTTTTATATTCATCTAGTCTTCGATTGAATTTCGAAATCAATATTTCAATATAATTGAATGCACAGACACAAACGAACGTTTCAACTTGATACTGAAATCAAATGAATGTTCTACAGAATTCCGACTCCAATTTGAGCTTCAATGCTTCAGATAATTCGAGATAGAATTGTGGGTTTTCATATGCTAGGTTATCTTGTAAATGTTCTTTTCGGTAGAATTATTTGTGATTTATCTGCTTTCTGTTTGAACTCTGAATGATAATTTATTTGAAGTATTATTATTAATTAACTTTTATTTAAATAAGTATTTTGGTTAATTGAAATAAAATTAAAATAAATATTTGTAGTCTGGATGGATTCGTGTATTCTGTTGCGCTGTTTTATTAGCACTATACTAATTAAAAACATATTTCACAACATATTTTTTTTATATTGCGTAACTGTTTTATAAGAATTTATAAATTTGTGATTGTTTCAATTTTGTGAATTGTGAAATAATAGCATTTTAATAAACATTTGTTCTATTTTCAGGTAAGTACCGAAATGTTTTTGTAAAACATCTAAGAGGTAAATATATTTAAAACATTATTATTTCATACGTACATTATTATAACTGCTATTTGATGGCAAATTGTAAGGAAAATATATGTGTTTATTTATTATTAAGGTTTTGTCTTTGTCTTGTGGCTTTGGATCTTGTTCACTCACCTTTCAATCAAGAACATAGTAAAGAAAAGTGTAATTTCCGGTTTGAAGAGTGAAGTTGATAATGATTTATTTATTTATGTTGAAAACGAATTTTATCAATTAATCTCTTATCTCTTTTAAAGATCTTACATAAAAAAAACTCATATTATCACTGAAGTTCACGTTTATTAAACGCACGCAAAGATTAGTACATAAAGATATAAGTATGAGCAAATTTTGATATTATATTCTAATACTATACTTAAAAAATCTTTAAAAATAAGCTTTCATTGTTCCCAACAATTCTTTTCATTCTTTTATTACTTTCTGTCCCGAGTTCAACCCTCGTTCAAAATAATGCGTAACCTTCAGACGTTTTTATGTTAATACACTTAAGTTTTATGAAAAACCTTATTAATATAGTAGCCGTTGTTCGTGTTTTTGCCTTAATCTTTATATAGGATCGATCGATAAACAACGTCGTTTTTGTTCTATGTTCGTTTGTTCACTTGAATGTTGTTCAAGCATAATTTAAGCGTGGTACTGCTAGGCGTTTGACTGATAACCTTTACATTGCCTCATACTCTTGTTTGTATGTATTTTTTAATGAAGACTAATAATAATAATAATCTGGGACATTATTCACACACGGCCATATATCTGATCCCAAACTAAGCAGAGCTTGTGCTATGGAAACCAGACAACTGATATACTACATATACTACTTGTCTTTTGTAAATACATACTTATTTAGATAATTACACCCAGACTCAGGATAAAACAGACATGTCCATGCACACAAATATTTGTCCTGGGTGGGAATCGAACCCACAACCTTCGGCGTAAAAGGCAAGTATCACCCAACTACGCCAACCGGCCCGTCGAGAATGCTTTTATTCTATCCATGTAGTAGTTATTATATTTAGGTTAATGTGTAAATTGGAACGTTATTTCTTGTCCATGATTTGCTTTTGACGTATAACGTACTGCCGTTCACGCAAATGTTTGTATTGTGTGTGCACCGTGTTTACAGTCAACTAGTGTAATCAAACAGTGTCTTCACGAGTAAGAGTCCAGTTTTCGAGGTAATAACTCAGTTTTCGAATCATCTTAATATAGTCCACTTACCCAGTAAGCTGTTCTATCTCAGCACTAAATTGCTTTGCAGCAGATCAACTTTCATAGCGTTCAATCGATCGCCATGCCAATAATTAGCCAATATCCGTTATGCGTTTTAATATTTAGTAATTTGATATTGCTAGGCTGGAAATATTCACGCAAGTGACAACAACAACAAATTAGTTAACTTTCACCTTAATCGAATGAATGATTATGTTATGGAATATATATAATATATATGTAGTACCACAGCATTGTAGACAGTCAGATGTTGGGATGTGCTTACCATAGCAGACATTGGCAATGATGACGTAAAAAACTCCGCGTTTTTGCCTCTTTTGGTGACAGGAGTACTCGTTCATTACTCGCCCTGTGAATCTAAATTGCATTTCAAAGGGGAAATGCTGCAAGCATTTTCGCCAGCATTCCACTCGGCCATGATTTTTACAGTAGCTATTTTTAATTTTGTTATGTGTATATTTATATTTTCGTGTTCTTAAAGTAAATAATTCTTATGTTTATTTTACACGTTTAAGTGTTTATATAAATCATGGGTTAAAGCTTTCATTTTCTCTACCTGTTTTTGGTTGGGTTAGGTTAGGCTTCCATTTTGTTTGCTTTGTTATTGAATTGTCGTTTTCCGTGAGAATCTGTTGGAAAACATACTGTACTCCTTCGCTTTATTTGTCTAAACCGCGGTTTCATTAAAATCCAGGTTTCTGAACGAATTTACAATATTTTTTAAAAACTATTTATTATCGCTTACATCACCAATGCGCCACCAACCTTGGGAACTAAAATGTTATATCCCTTGTACCGGCAATTACACTGGCTCATTCACCCTTCAAACCGGAACATAACAATACCAAGTACTGCTGTTTTGCGGTAGAATATCTGTTGCTTACTAATGTTGTTTTATATATGTATAGGGATTATCGTTTGTTAGCTGAATTCAAAAGCGAGGAAGTTACCAATTCTTTTTGTGTGTGTGTGCACTTCGATAGCACCGCCTATTCTAATAATTATCGTGTGTGTAGTGGAATAAGGGCAAAAATCTTATGGATTTGTGTTCTATGTATATTACTTGATATCTTCGCATTTGAAGAACCGATTTTAATTATTGTTATTTTATTGAATAGATGATTGAGGTTGCTCTCATATAAATTCAGATAATCTATACAAGTGAAGCTTTAATTATAGTGGACAATTTATGGAATGTACTTGTCCAAAGTTGTGTATGTATTACGCGATATCGTCTCATTGAAATTGATTATAATTAATCTTTTTTTTTATAATATAGGAAGGTAGTCGGAAAATTGGGAAATCGTACATGTTCGTCACTGCCCATAGACAATGTAAGTATGAAATATTAACCATTCCTTACATCGCCAATGTTTTGTTCCTTGTGCCTGAAGTTTCACTGGCTCAATCACCAATTTAACCGGAACACAACAATACTGAGTATTTTGGCAGTAGAATATGTGATGGGTATACCTGCCCAGGTGGGCTTGCACAACGCCTACCAACACGTTTTCAGCTCTTAAACTGCGCTGCCTTGTTTAAGAAACGCGCTAAAAATTATTACTATAAATGCTATAAGCTTTTATTTGCCATTGAAAGTTGAAAGAAAAGACAAAATGACAGCTACGTCAGAAACCTTTACGTTAGTGTCAAAATTACGATACCAAGATTCAACTAAATCGGATCAATATATACATACATATAAAACAATCAAAGACACATGATATCTTATACAGGATTTTTTTTTTTATATTTTATTTTATAAACTGTCTTTGTTGCGTTTGCAGTAGAAACACTTGGATCTTCGAGTGATATTGCTAAAACTTTTATTAAAAATATAACAACCTCTTATCGACTCTTTTGATGAAAAGGTTTTCTTAATTTTTCGCCCGAAGGATCTGAATTGCGATTCAAAGGGGAAATGCTGCTAGCAATCTTGCCAGCATTTGTATTATAGCTATTGTCAATTTTTATTCGTATATATATCTAAGGCCTTAATGTAAATCATTCTTGAGTAAATAAATTATTTAAGACCTATTAATCTATTAATATTAATATATCTTAAATTATAAGATATATTAATATTAATAGACTTTTATCTATATTAATATTATAAATGTGAAAGTGACTGTTACGCTTTTACGGCCAGAACACTGAACCGATTATGTTGAAATTTGGTATGAAGTAAGCTTGAACTTTAAATTCTGTAAATAAAAGTTTTATTATATAATATAAATACATATAGTCCTTTCATATGACTCTTTAATTCCACTGGTCTGGAGAAGCAACAAGTTCGATTATTGTTAACAGGCTACAAAACTATGTTAACATTGTTGACATTCCAATCAATTTCAACAAACACGTTTGGTTGTGAATTTCTAGCTCAGGGGATTCCCGGATAACTCTCATAAATCACGTGTAAGTCCCTATTCAGCCTGATGTCGACATTCAAACTAAATGTCAAATATCGAACTTATTAATCTGTTTTCTCTTTGATAACTAAAAATTGGTTTATTTTGACATCTAGATATTTCTATTTTATTCATGTTATTCTTATTAGATAAAAGAAATATTACTGTTTTTAATCATTTCATTTTGATTTTTTTTCATATCTGGCGCAGTGCCCTCGCCAAGTCTCGCACAGCCGTCACATCCTTTTCGAAGCTATTCAGGGCAATGTCGAAGTTCTTTTACTAAATTAAGCTAAAAGCCTATTATAACATAATAAGCTATTTTCTCAAATTACATCATATTTAAACAAGTAGTCAAAACATATTTATTTCTATCATAATTAATATAATGACTTGCTTTAATATGACGTGAAGACTTATTTTTTTACATTTTATGTTTTTGAAGACAGATTTAATTTATTTAAGCTAATTGTTATAGTCATGGATGAGCAAATATCTTTTGTGACAGGCGTACGAGTTCTCTCTAACCATATACTGCCTTACTTATAAACGTTGCTTAGCAATTGTTTACTTAAACACTGCTTTCTCTCTTTATGTCATCTTTGATTTGACATTCGAAAGAAGAAGACATGGCTAAACAATGCCATTACCGAAAGTAAAGTCGAAAACGTTCTTTATTTAAATAAACTAACACGTAAATTCAAAAGGGCGTATGTAATAAACAAACAGGATTATATTCAAACTAGATTAACGGGAGAAGGACCGATAAGATCCTTCACTCGCCATCTCTTTCGCTCGTATCGCTCACTCGTTTGCTCAAATGTAACATTGTGTTTGAACTTCAAAAAATGCCATCCAATGTGGAAATTACATAAGAGAATATATATTTGAAACGCTTGTATGAAATAATCCAGACGCTCTTGTTCACCGGCGACACGGCTTCCGTCTCTTATCAGTTCTGCAGCGAACTACTCCACTTTGAATCACACTGGAATTTTGCATTTAAATTCTACTCGAGTTGGATTTTATTTAATTTGATAAGAACCGTGAAATTGTATTTATATTTTTTAGATGGTAAAGTTCAGTGTGAGTTCATTAAACATACATTACTTTTATATATATTTTGTTTCTCATAAAATTCAACAAAATTCACTTGTAGAATATATAAAGACTTGTGAAATATAATTTTTGTCTCAAATGCCTAAATACGGACGATTTCTTTTTTAAAATAATTTTTTTCTTTTTTTACTACTAGTTTTGTTTGAGAACTTATCGTATCGTATTTATCGTATATATTATATTATTATTATATTTTTTTAATTTAAGTACGTATTGACAATATTATTTATTAATATATGTGTATTTTATATTTATATTGACATTTATTTATTTGTTTGTTATATACTTATTTTATTTCATTTATTGTTAATTACACACACCATAGCTCATATTCTATGAGTAGTTCCTTACGCCGTTGGTTGCCTGGAAGAAATCCCTATGCAGCGATAAGGCCACTGACTCTTCTTTTTAGTAGTCGTCGTAATTTGTATGGCCTTTTGTTAGCTCATTACAATTAAACCATTGAACTGATCGTGTTGAAATTTGGTCTGAATAAGTATTGACTGATAGAACAAAAAGGCTTCTGAGTTACGGGATGTAAAGGAAAAAACTAAATTATTTTGATCCACTTATATTGTAACGATTATGAAAATTAAGTAATTCAAAAAAAAAACAAGAAATAAAAATATACAACAAATAGTAAGGAGTTTTTGTACGCCTTATCCTCTGATTCTAATGAAATCAATTTGCATAAAATTACCCTCGAAAATAAATCTCATTAAATTGTAAAATGGGTACAGATAACGAAACAGCGATTTCTAAAGTTTCAAACTGAAATGAAGTTGTTTAGAGACAGAGAAGTTTCTGTCCGCCGGGACCGTGTCGTAAATTGACGTGATTACAATCTCGCAGCGTCCTCGCTTCGCTTCTGGAGTTCTGGACCTGTTGATTTTGTTGAATTATACATGTGTGTTTTCACTTTGTTATCTTTGTCAAGTAAATTTGAGTAGTGTTATAGTTTTAGGATAAGATGCAAATAATGCAGGCTTCATATTCACGCCGTGAAGCGCGAATGAGGTTCGAGCTTTCGTATATTCGTAACTTGTTCTTCTTTCTGAGTCGATATTTATGCCCGATATAAAGGATTCAATAGCCATGAACATGCCGTGAACGAAAACGCATCCGTGTGGATGCGTTTTCAACATTTTGAAAACGAGTTTTCGCGTTTTCAAAATGTTGCTGTACCGTTTATTTTCTTTTATATAGACACATAATACTGTTGTTAGCCATAAAAGACAGCGTCACTGCTAAGCAGAATCGATACTATAAAAACGAATACGAATATAGACAGTCACATCGTGATTTGCGCAACAGTCTGGAGCTAGCTTAACATTATAAGATTGCGTTAAAATATTGCTTTTTAGGATAAATATCTCATATTTCGGTATGTATATAATATTTATTAATATTACAAATAATTTAAGACTTAGGAATCTATTTAACTCATTTTATTTGAAAGTTATTTTTCTATGTACTTTAGATAAGTTAAAATACGAATAAAATACTTTTTTAACTTTCTGGTCTAACATAATGGAATACACGAAGGACAATTCCTTTAATTTCATTGGTCGTCAACTGCTACCATAAAGTAAGTCGTAGAATCTGAAATGTCCTGTAATGACAGGCGATAAAAATTATCATGAAATAAAGCAATTCTGTATAAGTACTTGACGGAATACGCGCAATCATCCAACGTAGGTGGGTCCAACGCTCAAGCGTTTTGAAACTTTTCATGTATAATAAAAGGCGTGCTAGTGCGAAGAGCTGTCACAATAAAAATATGCAAGAAATGTAATTGTATACATAAAAAAAATTTATCGTTACGAGATAGTATTTTACAAAAGATGTTTTTTTTAAAGGGGAAATCTTAATACACACCAATGAATACACCGTTGTTTGTTTTTCGACTCATTCCTTCGTGACGATTGACGAGATTTATTTTGTAGTTGGTGCTGTGGCGCAATAAGTTGAAGGAAGTTTTGTATCGGCTCAATGCAATGGCTCAAAATCACTGAGCTATTTTATTTATTTTTGTGTTTCATTAATAAGATCTTAATTTCACCTACAAAATAACAATCAGTGCAACATAATTTTCGGTTATTTATTACATAGAAAAAGAGGGAATTGAAGAGTGATTACTTGGACCAACGGTCGAGGCATAAAGTGGCTGTATTACATCCCTCAAGGGACGGGACCTTTCATAAGGCAGTTAAAAGACTTCCAGTTCTAATGAAAAGTTTCTCTTACTTCAATATTATTTTTAACTCATAGATTAGTCATTATTCATTTGCTAAAATAAATCGCGACTGAACTTTGAATGCAATCTACTAAATCCGTCTGGAGTTCGACAGTTTTTAAAGAAAGTTTCATATCTGTTGGAGAGCTAAATTGGATCCGGTGAAATTAAATGCTAGAATCATTTATTGATAAATGTACCCGGTTTTCATGTAAATTTTTAAAATAAAAAACGCAAACTAAAATTTTATGTATGATATCACGTATTTACATAGTAACAGCGTAGGAATCTCACTGCTGGAATAAGGCCTCCTCTCTCTTTGAGGAGAAGGTTTGGAGCTTCACGCATCTACCACGCTGCTCCAATGCGGGTTGGTGGAATACACATGTGACAGAATTTCGGTGAAATTAGACACATGCAAGTCACGTAGTTACGGTTTCCGCTTTTTTTAATTTAAAATTTAATTGATTTTTGTGTAGCTGATATTGAAATGCCAGAAAACAAATCAACTATAAAATTTCAACAATAATAATCTGTAAGCTAACGAAGAGCGAGGAAAGTGCTGAGGAAAAATAATCCTTATATACTTCAACGACACAACAAATAAACCTTTATAAAGTTCAAACGATAATTACGTCAACTCTTTGTTTTAAAACGAAACGAAACGATGCCGGTAACACGAACCCCGCACCTCGTAACTCGCTTATTTAATATCCTCGTTTTTCTCCGTCACAATTTATTTAGAAAAAAACTCGCCGAGGGAAAAATGCGTTGAGGAAAATATAGAGAGGTTCTTAAATGAACACTAATTATACTCTTGACTAATCGCCTGTGTAATTTTCTTTACAGCTAATTATGTTGGATGATTAAAGTGAAGAAATAACTTCCTTTTATGCTTCCACTGGATAACCTCGTAAAGGTTTTGCCTTGAAAAATTATACGTAAGAAATTATGTAAATAATGATTAGAAGCTTATTATATATTTATAGAAATATTTGTCTGTCATTCAACATATCAACTGTCGTTTAGTTCTGGCAGGGTCTATAATACATACATACATAACCCGGTTCCACTCCCATAGGACCCGGGTACCTTCCTAAAGGTTTCCACTGCGAGAACAAAAAAAAATAAAAAATAAGGGTCTATAATAAAGGGCCGATTTATTCCCAACATTATTGCTTTTTGTTTAAACTTTTGACAATATAACAAAGCCAATTAAAGTATTTAATTATTTTTTTTAAGCGTATCCTTCAAACGAGTTCGTATGCGCTTAAATCAGTATGGTTGCGGGTAGAGAAGGTTTTTTTTATGTAGTTTTCATTACCCAGAATACATGAGGTAAGGATAAGACAAAGTTCGATGATGGAGTTGAACTGTCAGTACACACGAAGCGCTTGAAATTTATACAAGCAGATCTGACTTGAAAACGATATTCATATTCACAGGCATTGTGAATACTTAGTTTTTGTCACGTTATCATTGTCCCGTTAAACATATTCCGATATTGAATTGAGTATGTTAAGTGTCATGATGCAATTTAAAGTTATTTATTTTAGTAAACATTTATTTAATTATGAATGTATTTTTTTATGTTCTTGTTATTTTTTTTTTTATTTTGTGTTTATTGTTTCTTGTTTAACTATCTCCACGCTTTCCGTTCAACTTTGTGACGAATTCGATTTATTCCAAATATCATTGCTTTTTGTTTAAACTTTTGACAACATAAATTAGTTCTTTTATTGTTTATAGAGGTAAGTATATCCACAAATTTGTAAACGACTAGCGTTTTGCCCGCTGTTTCACCCGCGTAGTTCCCGTTCCCGTAGAAATACGGGGACAAAATGTATACCTATGTTACTAGCTTACCATTAGTGAAAAAACATATTAAATCGGTTTAGTGGTTTAGGTGTGAAAGCGTAACAAACAAACAAACTTACATTCGCATTTATAATATAAGTTAGGATATACATTCCTAAATAATGAGAACATTATATACACCCACGCTTTGACCCCGTCTGTCTGCGCTAATTAACAGAAATTCAATGACACGAATAAAAACGGTCGGTTACATGAACTATATAAAGATTTTAAATGAAATAGTCGTTCTTTGTCTAGACAGACTTTCTTATACCTAAATATGACTTAAATTACTTGTCTAGCTGCTACTGCAGTTGGGTTCAGTACAAAGTCTGTCATCGAAATATACTTCGATAAATTGTTCTTTGGAAACCAGTTTTAAAAGGTGCCGCGAAAGATTTTGTGATACTATGTAGATTTTCGACATTATTATACAATGTGTAGCTTCAATATAATTTAATATAATTATGAATCAAGTGTTCTTGTAAAAGGGTACTTAAGTATTTTCATTTTCCCCTTTCAGTGATGAACATTTTTTTCAAATAGTGGTCATTATTTATGATCATTTTTTTATATTGATCACCCTTTTTAATTAGCAATTCAAATAAAATCTATAATATACTAATTAATTATATAAAATTCGAATATTATTCGCTAAATACGTTTGACATTTAAAACTTGAGTCCTAATAAAAGACCTCGAACTTTATGTAAAATTGAAATGATGTAAACCATACCTTGCCTATTCTAGCCGCGCCCTAAGGTAGGGCTCATATTTCCATTCACATAGGCAAAATACAGCAGATATTATTCAGAAGTATCATGACCGTTGATTTAAAAAAATATAGTTTTTTCGAAGTTATAGATTATGTCAAGTTTTTGTTTAATACATTTGAAAACATTACGGTGATTATGTCCTTGTGAAAGATGGTTATCATGGCAGACAATCTCAATAGAGTGCGTAAACATGTGCACACTTTTACTGTCATATTTAAGAGGGGACAGCAATCCGATCCGACCGGAATTAAGAGTGCGTAGGACGTGTTTATCGACTGCATCACGGCGAGTGCACTGAGGAATTATTCTCTCTAATTCCTGCTTCCCCCTTCCTTCTTAAGTCCACGCGAGCTGGTTCTCGATGTCACCGCCTAACTGTGACATCAATTCCATCGCGCACAAAGAAATTTGGCAACTCCTTCCTTTGTCGCACTTCCAAAAAATGGAATTCCTTACCAGCTCAAGTTTTCCCCTTCTCTTACAACCCGGGTTCCTTCAAACGAGGCGTGAAGAGGCATCTTGCGGGCCGGCAAGGCGGGGACGGCTAGTGCAGAACATTCTTCCCGACTGCACTGGCCGTCGTCGCGTTTGAACTCTACTACCACTTACCATCAGGTGGAGTAGAGTCATTTGCCATCCCGGCGCATATAAAAAAAAAAGTTTTACGAGACACGTGAGTGGAAACATTGATAACTTAAAAAATTTTTTTTTTATTGAATACTAACCCGATCGAGACTAAGAATCTACACCCCTATAAGCTAGCCACAAGAACTACATGTAAGCGTTGCTTAGCGTCTCTTTAGTTAAACACTGATCTCACTCTTTCTATCATTATTGATTTGACATTCGAAAGAAGAAGACAGCATTGTTTAACTAATCCCCGCTGAACAACGTTTATAAGTAAACGTTAGGTACAGATCAAAGCTTAGTTAAAGCTATTGTTCAGATTGGAGTTTTTTATTTTCTTTGTTCATGTAAGAAATGCGTTTTTGATAAAGAGTCATAAATATATAATTTTAAATAAGACACGAATATTTGCATTGTCATCTTCCTTCAGCATTTCAGACGCGACTGACTTCAACGTATGTACTAAACTGCCTGTCACGACAAAAGAACCTGTCAACGAAATAATTCATATTAAGATATTGATATATTATATTCCGTCCTAACAGGATAATGTAATGCTCAGACGAAAATTTATAAAGTGTACTAAATAAGCCGTTAGTGTTCGTATTATAATTAACAATTCCAAGTTTCACATATATTACTCCATCAAGGAAATTTCGACATGTTTTGGAAACTGTTCTCATGACGTGATTTGAAGTTGAGTAATGTTAGTGAAATCACAACATTTATTTAATAAATATTTTTTAATAAATGTTGAATATATGAATGAAATAATGTTGAAGCAATTTACAGTTTAAGAGATTAAACGTGCTGGCAAAACCGTAATCCGGTCGAGCCGACAAACATTCAGCGCACTCATTATAGAGATGGTACGGTCAATCTGTTTAACAAAAGTCGTAGCGATATCGTACGGTTAACGTACGTAACTGCCTGTAAATAGCCCACTGTTGGGCTAAGGCCACCTCTCCCTTGCTGAGGAGAAGGTTTGGAGCTTATTCCACCACGCTGCTCCAATGCGGGTTGGTGGAATACACATGTGGCAGAATTTCAGTGAAATTAGATGCATGCAGGTTTCCTCGCGATGTTTTCTTTCACCGTAAAGCAAGAGATGAATTATAATTACAAATTAAACACATGAAAACTGAGTGGGCGCTTGCCCATTGTTTGAACCCACGATCATCGGTTAAGATTCACACGTTCTTACCACTGGGCCATCTCGGCTGCACGATTATTTATATTTAAATAATTAATTATTCATCGCCATCATTTATCTTTATTTTATTTATTTGGGATTTGTAAGAATTGTAAATTTTATTAACCAGATCAAAACTACTAGAAGGTTATTTGGTGGTAGATATCTGGCGAGTCAATGGTCCCCACCCAGGCGGATCTGCATAAAAGTTTATCCTTATATTAACCGGTCGGTAAATCAGATTCTTTTTATAATAATGATAGAGTACTTCCTTTCTTCTTTAATATATTAATGAAAATAAAATATAAAATTATTAAAATGCTTGGGGACTACACCAGGATCTTATTTCAGATCTAAAGCCTAGACTCTTATAGAGGTTATATATAAATATTTCAAATGACTGAAAAAAATTGGATTACAAATGGGGCAAGATTACCTCCCACTAATCTAAGACATTCCGAACTTTCCCAACCTTAAATAGATTTAAATAAATTTTTAAAAAAATGTCGATTTGATGCCGTAGAAACGTTCTACCCGACGTGAAAACGGTCCATTCTCTCGCTAATAAATATTTATTGCCCGAGAATATTTGATAAGCGCTCGCGAAAACGGAAATTTAGAGTCGTAACAGTGGAATGAACGATCAGGACCTTACAGTGCTGCTCCGGAGTTTCATTATAAGGCACACCTTTGTTATTTACTAGTTTTAGTAAATAGGCGCGTGTCTTTCTTAGGGTTCAAACTTGCTTCATACCAAATTTCATCAAAATTGGTTCATTCGTTAAGCCGTTAGATAGGCAGACAATTACTTTCGTATTTATAATCTTAGTAAAAGCCGAGATGACCTAGTGGTTAGAACGCGTGATCTTAACCGACGATCGTGGGTTCAAACCCGGGCAAGCACCACTGAATTTTCATATAGTAAATTTGTGATTATAATTCATCTCGTGCTTGACGGCGAAGGAAAACATCGTGAGGAAACCTGCATGTGTCTAATTTTATTGAAATGATGGAAAAAACTACAAACCTTCTCCTCAAAAGGGAGAGGAGGCTTTAGCCAGTGGGACATTAACAGGCTGTTACTTATAATCTTAGTACAGAAAAATAAAAATGTCTGTTGTAACGTTATAATTACAAAAGCGTCGCGGCAATTTGTCTTCGAAATGCATACTAAAATTTTAGGAAATTTTTTGAAATGTCTGACTGCAAAAACTATATACCGATATATATAAAATTGACATCAGAAGATTACTGATATTACTGATAAGAGAAGTATTGCTGTGTTTCGGGCTTAAGGGAAAGTCTTCTTCTGCCTAGAGTTTTCCCGGCCTAGTAACGCATCTACGCCTCCACTTTGTCCGATCTAAAGCGTCCTCCTTAGTGAAACTCGAGCTTAAGGGAAAGTGAGCCAGTGTAATTAGCTTAATCTTTACAATATTAGTATAGATAACAAGACTGATACACTGACAGGTTAGCTCTTCTTAAAGCATATATATAAATATTGAAAAACAAAAATAAATTAAACGAGAGAAATTCAGATAAATTGCTTGAATTTAACTAATGCACCGTTTTATATAAATACATTTTAAATATAATAGTCTGACATCTTTTCATAAGACATGATAAAAGACATAAAAAAATCGCAACACTCGCGGAGTCCGCGTAACGAAGCCCGTACAGCAATATTCATGGAAATGGCGACGCTACACTTTCGAGGGCTCTAAATATTTTAACGAAGTACCTTTTGTCTTGAACGTGTAGATTTTAGGGTTCATATGAGAAAGTAACAAAACCTGACGAGTAATGGAGGCTATTACGTCGGCAAAGGTTATGGGATGGTGTAAGTAGCGACAGGTACGTATTATATACAACTAGTGTTTGCCATCGGCTTTATCCTCGTGTTAGGTATAAAAAATATCCAATGTCCTTCTTCGGGATTTCATCAAAATCGGTTCAGTAGTTTAGCCGTGAAAGCGTAACAGACAGAAAGCGTAACTTTCATATTACTAGTTACTTGATATTTAAAATAATGATTATATTTCTATTTTTATTGATCTAAAGAGATCAAGGAATGTCACCCAATATTTTTCTAATAATAACTATTTTCAAGGCATTACGTGAAAAGAAAGTGATTGTTTATTGACATAATAAAGTTTTGGTAAAATACTTAAAAATTATACTACTTAACATATAAGATAGTTGCTTGTATGGTGCAAGCTAGATAACTATTGTGGGGCTATGAGGTGGGGCAAATTTCAATTCGAGCTGGGGTAGTATAGACTCTTAAGTATTCTTCTAAAAAGCGATCAGCTTGTGGTAGTTTAGTGAGTACGAAATATTATTATTAATAATAATAATAATATCCTGGGACATTTTTTACACAAGGCCAATCTGATCCCAAATTAAGCTTGTACAAAGCTTGTGCTATGGAGACCAGACAACTGATATACTACATATACTACTTTTCTTTTGTAAATACATTCTTATATAGATAATTACACCCAGACTCAGGACAAACACATATGTTCATGCACACAAATGTCTGTCCTGGGTGGGATCGAACCCACAACCTTCGGCGTAAAAGGCAAGTATCTACCATCCACGCCAACCGACTCGTCATAATTTCTCAACATTTCTCAACAGCTAGGTAACTCTCCCTTCATCACTAGTTCAGCACACTATTGAGCCATCGCTGATTTAATTAAACATTTATGACCGTTGTATATAATTTATAAACGCTTAGAAAAGTGCGTGAAAAGTATTCAAGTCGGCTGCGTCTCTAGTTTTATGAGGCTTAAATCAAAGCAAGGGCACCTCATTAAAATTCAAGATCAAGCCGAGACGAGCCCAAGTTCAAATAAAAAGGTTTTACATTCAAATATCTTAATCTAAATAAGTAAAATTATTTCATTTCCTCAAAGACTCAAAAAAAAAACAAAACAAAAGCAAATATTTTAAATAGAATATTACTTACACAAGCTAAGATTTAGACGTTTATTTCTTCAGTTGCGAAATAAAAAGAGTTAAGACAATATTTGTTTTAATTTTAAAAATTTATTGCAATTTGTTCCTAAATATTTATTGACTGCCTAACGATCAACCCATAGCTATAGATAGGATACAAAGATCTATTCAAATTACAAATTTCCGTCTCCGCAAAGTCAATACGTCCTTCCTGGGACAAGGTATTCAATTCTATGATAAGTTTTCAAAGGTTATTACAAAACTTTACCTACAACTACTTTTAACTCTTATCTTAAAGATATACAATAGATTGATTCATTAGGAAGGTTTTGGTATATAATTTATTATTGTTTTGAGTATATTTTGCCACATGTGTATTTCACCAACCCGCATTGGATCAGCATGGTGGAATAAGCTCCACCCTTCTCCTCAAAAAGGGAGAGGAGGCCTTAGCCCAGCAGTGGAACATTCACAGGCTGTTACCATTACGAGTATATTGGCTGAAACATGGCGATGCTTGTCAAAGATGTCGGAGAAAACCATGCTAGGAAGACTAGGAAGTTTACTAGTATCACCGAGTAAACAAATAGAGTATCCGTGCAAGCCAAGACAGGCAGCTAATCAAGAATATTTTTATTATTATTTATTCATATTTTTGGCACTCCAAGACAAGAAATATGCTTAAGAAATATTTTGGATATAAACTGTAGACAAATTTTTCGGATTCAAAATATTTCTAATAATAAATTTGTTTTATTTTTGGCGGTCGCAGCCTTGACGATGTAGCTATATATACTTGAATATAAATAAATAATTTAATCATTTACTTCATAGCTGAATAATAGTAATATAAATCATTACCATGTAAAAACTCATTAGTTACACTTATACAACATGCATGCTTGAATATAAATTACAATGTTGAGTAGTATTTGAATTAATTTGTTTTTAATTTTAAGCAATTTTATCTTTAAAATTATTTGCATTGAATATTTCATATGATATGAATGTGTTGCTTATATTGCTATTATGTAATGTGAGTTTGCTGTCGATAGCGCAATGGTTTAATAATTGTAATAGTTTGTTTGACCCCTTGGGCAGTCATCCTCTTCACTTCTAACATAAGCTTTACAATTAATTGGAGCGGTCAATAGCAATATTTAACTACTAAGAAACATTACTATTATTATTTTAAAAAAGTAATATAAAGAAATGACTTTATATATAATATTCAAGGCACTAAATAAATATATATACAAATTACATATGAACATACTTAATTTTTGTGACAATTTTGAGCAAACAAATCGCAAACGCAGAGACTTGAGCGGGAACGCGATAGTTTGCACAAATAGCGCGACTTGGTTACTCGATGTGTTGTCAAATATTTGTTTTGGACGGTATTCGGATTACTCTCTTATCCGTATCGTGTGAGCCAACGTTCAATGTTCTGTATGACTGCATAAGTAAGCTATATTTGAGCTCACTTTGGTATGCTGAAATACAATTTTGGAATATTATGTGAATATCGGAGTCAAGCCTGTCAAAACAGTTATTTTAATTTCATCAGATATGGAACGTCCATATCTGATGAAATTAAAAGAACTTTTAGAAAAGAAAGAAGAAGAAAGTTTAGACACGCTAGCTTTCCAAGCGTGCATGTGAATTTTAAGCATAGGTTTTATTTTGAGTAAGGGTTGTTTGAACTTCAAAATTATATAACATTTTTAGACATTTCAATTTGGACGATTTACAAATCGCAAAACACGTAATGAGAATTTTAGTACACATAGATCGATACTCGAGCGGATGTAAAACATTTCGTCGTCAGAAATTTTCACTAAAAAGTTGCAATTATCTTTTTAAATAATTAAATCCAAAGAATTTTCACTTAAAAATACGAGAGTTTTAAAAACATAACCAACCCACAATTATATACAATATATTTTATTTACGTAAATAATAACGCTATTAGAAAATTTAATTTATGGCTAGATCCATCATTAAATATAAATGTATATCTTCATAAGAAATAATTTTATTGAAAGATCGTAAGTAATTTAGTTCTGCTATTTGTACCTCTTTAATGGCGTTCGGTTAAGAGATAACAAAGTAGGTTACGTCAACCAAGTTGGCTGCCAGTCAGCCTGCCCGTGTAATCAACGCTAACTTCCAACATTGCGCAGAATGAAGTTTTCCGCGAGTTTATGCTAATTCTATATACTTAGCTGCAATTTAGATAAAATTCTAGAAATGGAATTATGTAAAATAGTTTGGATTCCAGGTCTTTTTATTTTAATTGAAGAAATATTTCAATCAGCAATAGGTATTTAGTATAACACAGCAGATGACAATATAATATAGATATGTATTTATTTAATTATGATAGTCTCGATGTCCTTAGCGATTTCGGTTTGACGACTATTCTCAACGGTGACTACACACACGGCAATGATGACAACATCGTGAACGATTTGATGATAATCCGATACGGAAGTATCAACACTGCCAACTTCCAAACGCCGATCTTCTACGGAGAATTTCTCGCAAAAAAACTTCAGTGATTTTTTATTGGGCCGACCCGAGGGAACCAATGTATTAATAATATCATATATAATATAAATATTAATAATATCACTTTTATTACACACACATAATATGAATGATCCTTCTTTATCCAGCAATTTCTTCAAATAAATATGACATTCGCGAATAAGAACGATACGAGTATACTCACTTTGTACGTTGAATACTTTTCGGGATGTTTCGGTAAAAGGGTGTATTTTTAATACACCCTTTGACCATTATTTCCCGCTTTGTATTGTTAAGTCACGTACAGCCTTCTTCTACAAAACAGACAGTTTAACAGATAACCTTTGATTTTATATTAAGTGCAAAATATAAAATTTATCGTACCACAACCAAATCTGTGTAAAATAAAAGAGCTTATACGCAAATAATTTACACACAGACCAGAAAAGCAGAAAATCGACGGTTATTGTTTACAATCAGTTCAGAAACAATTCCAGTAGACGAGCGAAGAAATTAACTAAATTATAAATTCAGTTATTTTGTTGTCAAAAGACTACGTATTTATATGGACTAATATATTTATTTATTTATACGTGATAGTACGAGTAGTAGGCTTTATTAATTTGTAACAAGTATGTCTATAATCTAGACCAATACACCATGTCTGTTGTACTCCCGGTGCTAAGGTTCGTGTAATAATTTTACGGACGGGTTGATCCACATCGGAATGCTAATTGTAATTTGGTTGTCGACCTGTTTCTGAGCGCTTTTCTTTGTTTAATTTTAACTACGCTTCTCGAATTCTTACGTGATAAGAACTTCGTGTTAGTACTGGAAGGCCGTCGTCATTCTTAAAGGATTGTCTTCATAGTCTTTTCTTGAGATAAATTACCTTTATTTGTGAATTCATGTCTTTTATCGTCCAAATCATTTGTCTTAAATGTGTCCTATGTAAGAGCCTAGGTAAACCATGATGTGGATGAAATTTTGCATAATTTACATATATTTAACAACATCTGCGGGATAGAATACTTTCAAAATATGTAGCTTAGCTGTATATTAGCTGTTTCTTTCCTCTGTTAATATTAAAAATGGTCTCGTAACCACAAGGTTGTAAGTGGTTCATATCTATTATTCCTAAAATGAATTAATCATAAGTACACAATAAAAAGGCTTCGAAATCAATAAAAATAGTTGGAAGATTAGTAGTTGGTAAATCGATCACGACCATTATGTGCTCATACGCCCTAGCGGTGAAGCGCGATGAAAAGCGGGCGAGTGATCGTTCGGGCACGGTGTATTTTACGTAAGTTACTTGAGCGGAAGAGAAAAACTTGAATTAACTGCATACGAACTCAAATGCAGAAAATATAATATTACACGCATTTATATTTGACTACTCGATTTAGCTCTCAACTAATATACATATGTATATATATAAAAAATGTCATATCACATTCACAAACAAAGTCACGTGAACCGCTAGCGTTAGTATGAAGAATACTAGTACCGTGTATGTTAATAGTTGTCGAGTATTTTGGCTCAACATAGCTAGGCTGAAGTTTCCGTCGAGGTAATTGCGAAAATTACTTCATACAAGTTTTAATTGCTTCATGAGAAATGACGTTAAAGCATTTAAAAGCCGAGCGTAGCTTTAAATTTAGTTTTTTTCGTGCATACATAAGATAACATATTTACATATATAATAATATTTTGTATATATGTTATTTTGTGGCTTTATCCTTTGATAAGAACCGAAAAGGTCCAGTTGGAACACGTACATGTTAACAAAAGGTTGCGTTCAAATCTGTAAAAGTAATGTGTTATGTTTATTTTCAATATCATGCTCGACGGTGATGGAAAGCGCCGTGATGAAAGCATGTGTCCAATGATTTGTTATTCTGATTTTGAGGAAATGCTGCCTCATTTATATTCACCAAGTTGCTGTGAATCATCTTTCTCCTTAGCGGAGAGGAGCATTTGTCCAGCCGTGGGAATGTATGGACTATTAATTTACTTAGCTTGATGCTTCAATTTAATGTAACAATATTTTTATAGATTAAATTAGACTTTATTAACCACATACAAAGGGCTCATTGTTTTATAAACTAATTATTTATGATGGTTTCAAATAATAAAAATACATTAACATAAATTAGTACAATAAGAAATATATGCTTTTGCAAATACCACTTACTTAAAAGATTTTAATTTCTTGTTACATGCAAAATTGAATATTGCATAGTTTATTATTTATTAGTTCAAGCTTGCTACCAAATTTCATCAAAATGAGTTCAGTAGTACAGCGAAACAGAGAGACAGGCAGTTACTTTCGCTATACTATTAGGATAGATTAAATCTGGATCACTTAAATATTGAAATGGAGCTAAACCGATTCTCCGAGTACCTTGAAGTCGCGAACATTTCTCGTGTAAACACACGCAGGTGTGAATTGATGGTTGATGCATTAGCGTTCTCCGGAGATAGACATTGACGAAGGATCGCTCGGAACACTTGATTAATAGTTCGACATTGAAACGCGTAAAAGGTTGGATTACGAAAATTATTTATCAATGTTAAATCGAGGTTCATTTTGATATGTACGTACCTACCGCACCGTTTTTATAAGTGTGACATTTGATTTAAATTTTGACTATTGATGATATATTGAGTATTAAAATTGTTTTGTATGCAATTATTATTCTATTCATTTCTAAATTTAACTAATACAAATATCATTGACTGCAGAAAAATAAGGGTTATGATTCTAGCAATCTATGTATAAAAGTTATTCGACTGTTCCTGTGTTCTTCTAACCTACTTAGTATATTTTGACTAATGAAGTGAGCTTGGTTTGTCGACTGTCATAGGTGGCACATTCAATCCATTCATTACTAACATCAGACAGAAAAAAAAGACAAATATAAGGGGCTTGGGATTCAAAAATTTAGAAAACTCTGTGACTTTCTATAGTCGTAAAAGTTCCATACTTCTTCGTGGAGACGATTTTTGGGAGCATATCACGTTGCTCCTACAGGAGAATTCATTTCAAGACAGTATTTTATACGAAACAGGTCTTGTCATGATGTTCTCCTTCACACCCGAGGGTGTGATGAATTATAACTTTACTAATTTTAATGTATGGTGGGTTACATCTTTGGTAAGATTCAATGTGGATATCCGATCAAGTGAAAAGGTCAGTTGTATTATTTTGAAATATTAAAATAATTACAGTCATGAACAGAAATTATTAGATTATATGTGTGTATGGTAGCTCGCGTGCTCAAAAGCAATAAGAGTTGCTTGTGGTCGTGAAATATTAGCAGATCGATGCCGGCCGCATTGCGCTTTCTGCACATGCAACCACCATAAAAATAACATGCTTACATAAATATGAAAATGAAATTTAACAGATATTCTAGGAATTTATTAATGATGTAATAAATACTTGTCATTTATAATACCGGTATATTATTTAGTTACTTCTATTGTTTCGTTGGTCTTGTGGTTGGTAGTTTAAATTTGTTGTTTGGCAGTAAATTGTTAGTAGCAAGAGGGGGATACGAAATTGACTGCGTTACATTCCCGTGACTTTCGCCTGAACTCTCCGGTCGTTTTGGATTGTCGGCCCATCGGACCATGGAAGTAAGTGAACAGAACAGAGAGTATATCTGAAGTTGAAGATAAATTACCAAATTTACAAAAATATATATGTAACTGTTAAATAAGCTAGTTAGCTTAAAATATCTTAATAAGTTAAACAGTAAAAAGTCAAAATGTATTAAATTCATTACTCCCAACGTGAAATTTGTAAAAACGAATGAACTTTTCAATGGGGAAGCTTTAAATGCTGTAGAAGCAACAGAATTTCTTGGTATCACCATAGATTCTAAGCTTCAGAATGTTGACTGATGTAGATACGGCTCGCCTAGTGTATTTCCACACTGTAATATCTTATGGCATTCTACTCTGGGGTAATGCAGCCGATATTAATACGATTTTTGTACTGCAGAAGAGGGCTTTTCGTGCAATTTATAACCTGGGCCCTAAAGATTCACTTAGATGTAAATTTAAAGAAATTAAAATAATGACTGTCGCTTCTCAATATAGTATATTTGGTAATGTTACGTATGTACGAAAAAACATAAAAGATTTTTCTAGAAATTGTGACGTACATACTGTTAACACCAGGAACAAGTATAAACTTACAACCATTATAACTAGATTACACAGGGTTAGTAGTCTTTTATGGGACAATGTATACGCTTTTACAACAGGATCCCAGAAAACGTTCAAAAATATTCAATTGTGAAATTTAAAAGAATCGTTTAGGAACGCTTGTGTGCTAAAGGATATTACACATCCGATGACTTTTTAAATGACTGCACACCCTGGGAATAAAACGATCGCCTCCAGGTTATCTCAAATTTAAAAAAAAAGGTATATATAATTTGGCTAGTGTTGTATATGTATTGCACTTCTTGTAAAGAAATGAGATATAAAAAAAAACCCGCTGAGTTTCTTTCGCCGGGTCTTCTCAGGTCTGAGGTGTTTATTTCCTGTAACTGGTGGTAGATTTATGACAATCAATAAGAAAGAGTAACGCTTCTATATTGAATAAAGATTTTTGACTTTGACTTTGACTTTAAGATTTTTATAAGATAAGGACATATTGTGGTATTATAGATCAAAACAAATTAAAAATGTAATAAAAATTAGCAACGGCAATCCCATTATGTATTACATTATATGTGCTACAGAGATCTTGAGACAAAAATTGTAAAACAAGCTAAGAGCTATATAGAATCATTCCAAGCAGTTTTTACTTATCTATATATGTATGGTAGCAAATCCTGGCAAACATTGTATGGTATGATTTATACCAATAGCCATAGTGATCGAATGGTATAATAATTGAAGTGCAGCAGCGCTATCTAGTGCATAGTTACAGTAAAGTGAATAGTAAAATCTCCATGAAAATTGCATATATGTGACAATTTTCTTAGTGAAATGGTCAAACGCCGTCGAAATCTATTAATTTCAAAGGTACATACATATTACCATAAATATATCAGATATTTATTTTACTTTTATTTTATTAAGATCTCCAACAATTACACATAACAAGCTTACATCACACATTACACTAGTTAAATGTCTATGTGTTTCCTCAATTATAGGATACCGCAGCATCCATCTTATACAAATGTGACCAACGAAACGGGGCTGATATCATTGATATTGCGGGAAAAACTAAAGAGGATAATTAGTACCCAGGATAGGAAATAATAGCAGAAGATGGAGTAGCCTTATACCCAAAAGGGATCCATAAATACTAATAACATAAACTAATAAAAATAATAAATGTAAGTTAATTTACTAACAATACATTTGATTTTGTAATTATATAATTTATAATACATGGAATAAATAAAGCTTTATTGTTATTATTATATAATGAATATGTAAATTCGGAATTAGTATTGATCAATGCTTTTGAAACATATTTCGATAAAATACTTACCAAAATAACATGAAATAATTTCAATTATGAGCTAGCAGATTATTAATTAACAATGTTTTCAATTATTGAATATTAATTTGAACGAGTTACTGCAGTTATTGTTATATATGTATATGTATCGCGTATATAGCTGTAATGTTAACATGTGTTTTCCAGGTCAATTTCCTGATTTATTGAAATGTAGTAAAGTTTCACCACTTATTTAAACTGGAAACAAAAGCGATCCCAGTAATTATTGCCCTACTTTCGTGTTCCAGTAAAATGTTTTAAATCAACATCTCGTTCGTTTCTGTATAAATACAATTTTAGTAGCAATTCGGTTTTTAATAAAGATCATTCGACAGCTGATGTTGGGATACCAGTTCATAGACATTGACCGTGCAAAGAAATTACAAAATCGCTATTGGCTTATTCTGTGATTTATTTTTTGATTATTTAGGAAGAAACGCTTTTACGTGAGTAAACGTTACGAAGTTAATGCTAAAGCTCTTGATGTCGTTGCTTCATACTTAAGTTAAAGAATTCAATAAGTTTCCATTAATGGAATAAACCGCTTTGGCTTTGTACTAAGAATGGATGAACAAGGAACAATTTTAGGTCCGTTAATTTTAACATATATATGAATGAATTTTCTTTCTATGTTCAATCTTGTGATATTTTATTACTTGCGGACAATGACGATATTAAGAATGCCTTATCAGGGTCACAGTTGGGCTAACAAGAAATAATCTAATTTTAAATTGGATTGAAAAACTTAATTGTTTGTAACACAAAGAAAAGTTGTGTGTGTTTGTGTATGTGTGTGTAAGGCAATAATGATAATAATGTAACTGAGAAATCTAATTTTTAGAAATCCTTTAGTCGTTGGAGACCTCATTTATCGTCCTTAAATGGAAAAGTTATCTTCACGGCGAACGCGGTCAGAGAAGTTTGACGAGAAATTGATATTGATACTCGTGAATTAGTGAATTTTGGATAGTTTTAGTGTGTTTTGTCGTACGATATAGTACTTTGAGGTAATGCTATAAATATTATAACTGTTTCATTCTACAATTTTTACAAATTCATGCTCAGATTTTTGGAGCTTTTGACTTCCTTTGATATGAGTTTTACAAAGTATAATTCTTAATTAGCTTACAGTAACAATATAAATATTATAATAATATATATATAATTCCAATAAATAAGGCTTATTACACAATACGATAACATACAGATGAGAAAAAGAAGGAGGAATAAAGCCTAGAGCTAATTCGCGGATTTCCATACAAAATATATACATTTTATTATATGTGTAAACAAAACTTAGTAATTTTATTGAGAAATAATAACTGCTGACTTCCTTGATCATTCTTACTAGCTTTACATTCAACTAAATCCATTATCGCGATTTGATTTGAATAAAGTATATTTTGATTTGTAATCAAACTGCTTCGTGTTGTGTTTGTCGGCCCGTCGGTTAGCAGCACTCACTCAACTGCAAGTCCTAATGATAACTCCAACGGCTAGTCACTATTTTTGCCCGGCTTCTGAGACATCTTTAATCGTGATTTATTTATTTATGTATTTATTTTATTTTGGACAACCAACAGTAGATACATTAGATAGACAGTTAAATAGAGGTAATTTATCTATTGGTTAGTGCTTTCGATTCGATGACTCTTGTAAGTGCATTTCTGGGAAACGTCAATGAAGATAATCTCCTTTTTAACTTTGATTGATTACTGGTGGTAGGGCTTTGTGCAAGCTCGTCTGGGTAGGTACCACCCACTCATCAGATATTCTACCGCAAAACAGCAATACTTGATATTGTTGTGTTCCGGTTTGAAGGGTGAGTGAGCCAGTGTAATTACAGGCACAAGGGACATAAAATCTTAGTTCCCAAGGTTGGTGGCGCATTGGATATGTAAGCGATGGTTGACATTTCTTAAAATGCCAATGTCTAAGAGCGTTGGTGACCACTTACCATCAGGTGGCCCATATGCTCGTCCGCCTTCCTATTCTATAAAAAAAAAAAAGATTAAATTAGATGACCAATGTGTGATGTTCCATAACTTTGATTGAGTTCTCAATTGTTTGACAAACCAAATCTACTTTTCGTTTTAGTAATTTACATTCAAAATTGTATATAACTTTTTTTTGGAAGATAAACCAACTGGTAGCTTACTTAACATGAGTCTAATGTCTAAAAAAATGTTTAATAAAATTTTTTTTTGAACGACTGTTAGCTTAATTATTATGAGCATCTGATCTCTAATACCACAGATTTTTTAAATATTTATTTAAAAAAAACGGATTTAAAGAATTTCAAATCTTCTTCTAGGTCTTTTCAATGTATCACTTAGACTAAACCTCAATTCGAATCACGCTTAAGACGCGTATAAAACTTTTTAATTCGTTACCATTAAAATGAAAACGTTAAACTTATGTGTGTTATGTATTATATTGTAACTTTCGTTATACAGTTACGTCATATTTATATCTATTGCCATTGATTACACGAAGTCACACGAAACACATACCAAAAATTTAGATTAAAAGGTATACATTTCAAAGTTAACAAGTTAGACTATATCCTCATATTATGATCGCCATACTGCACCAAGTGATTCCGAAAATATAATACCCGAGGTATATTTAGAATTAGACTACTACTATACCTGTAATATATTATATCCATGTTTTATAACCTGGGTTTCTTCAAATGAGGCGTGTAGAGCATCTTGGAGGCCGGCAAGGCGGGGGCGACTAGTGCAGAACATTTTTCCCGACTGTACCGGCCGTCGTCGCATTTGGAGTCTACTTCCACTTACCATCAGATGGAGCAGAGTCATTTGCCTTACCGGCAAAAAGTAAAATCACGCAAACATTTTGTTAAAAAAAAAAATTATTTACGTAATAAAATGCACATCGAACAAAGGACTATTTAATTACAGCTCCGTTAAAAGGACGTGAAGTTTCAAGTTCATTCCATCGAAATATTATTACGGATGCAATTCACTGCAAAGTGCACTCCTATTGAAGAGTTCCACTCACCACCGATGTTAAAAAAATCCAATATTATTATCGTCATCACGTTCTTCAATAAAAGTATTTAATTTATGTAATTTAAGTGATCATTATAACTTGGATTAAAAAGTTTAAAAGTTTTTTTAATGTAGATAGGCCGTCCATAGACATAGATATGTTACATCGTCAATAATTTTTTTTTGTTTAGTATCATATTGAAGAATTATTGTAACAAATATCTGGGAAGGAACACTTGACTTTGACTTTCAAAACACAGCGAAAAGCTAGTTTGGTATTCAGGGCTCGTATAAGAATTGTAAATAAAATTTGTATCTAAATAAATAAATAAATATCAATGTGCCATCAACCTGGGGAACTAAGATTTTAATTTTTTTTCCTCTTCAGTAGGTTCGGTTAAAATACACATACAAATATATACACACACACGAAGTGACAGCAATGACTCTATAAGCATTTCGTTTTGTCATCGTATACACGAAACCTCTTTTTGTACATAGTCTTTAAAATCATATCTACATTATATATAAAAATTATAAGGCATTTCTTAATTTGTGTACAGAACACGAATATTATTTAAAAATTCATAAACTCTTCAATTTCTCGCCGGTTCTTCCCCGATCTGTTTTCCGAACCGTTGCTAGCTTAAAGTTTAATTGATCTTGTAAAATGATTCGAAAGTCCTTTAGAAAACCTATTTTAATGAAGTATATTTATTTCATTTTGATTTTATGATTGATTGAGTTTATTTGAAATTAATATTTTGTTATTAAATGCTATTGAATGGAGAATAATTGTTAAAGGGTTCGTGATTTCGAACGGATACATATGTAAATGGACGTTAGTGTATCTGTTTGGGGTTCATATAATAATGATTGAACAATTATTTATTAATATATAAAAATAAGATAAGAGCCGAGATGGCCCAGTGGTAAGAACGCGTGAATCATAACCGATGATCGTGGGTTCAAACCCGGACCACTGAATTTTTTATGTGCTTAATTTGTGATTATAATTCATCTCGTGCTATACGGTGAAGGAAAACATCGTGAGGAAACCTGCATGTGTCCAATTTCACTGAAATTCTGTCACATGTGTATTCCACCAAACCGCATTGGAGCAGCGTGGTGGAATAAGCTCCATACCTTCTCCTCAAAAAGGGAGAGGAGGCCTTAGTCCAGCAGTGGGACATACACAGGCTGTTACTGTTATCAATATTATGAATGTTGGCACATTACTAAATATTATAAAAACAATGTCCCTCCTCTGCGTTTGTCTGTCTGAACGCGATAAACTGATAAACTACTAAGCGGATTTTGATAAAGTTATCACCAATGGACGGAATGATTCATGAGGAAGATTTAGGTGTATAACTCATTATGATTCTCAGCAAATTGGCTGAAGTATGACGATCTTAAAAATGTCGAAAATAATCACGTCGATTGGGAGCTATATTGTCGGGCATGAGTTATGTTTGTTACGAAATAAGAAAGTATCATGTAGATCCTTTTTCTACCCGTGCAAAGCTGGGTTGGGTAAATAAATAAATCAATGGTCCTCCTGGCTGGCCTAGGCCAGTCTGGGTACGGGCCTCGGGGTTGCCCCCCCTACCCGGGATGGTCCTCCCCGACGGTTCATCCGTCGTGTCGATTCATTTAGGCCCATAGGGCCAGGGTCGTTGTGACCCAGCGGCTATCCTAAATCCTGGGTTAAATCCTGGGTTGGGTAGTTAGTATATGTACAGGTTGTTATAACTCGCCGCTAGTTGGCGCTTTAGCAATATATTTGAATTAGATCGCATAGCATATGCGATTAGTTATATCTGTATTATTAAACAATACTGTGGACTCCAGTGGCTCGTTGGTTACCGGTATTCCTCTTGTTTCGCTCGGGTGTAGTATGATAAATCAGATACCAGTGTTTGTATAAGATTGTTTAAGCAAATTAGACCCCCTGGTCACCCCGAAACCTACTTCTCTTCGTTGTATGCTCAGATTTTGTCCACAATAAATATCTTTATGATATAAATAATAATAAGTATAACTCTTGTAATTGAAGCCGATTTTTGCTATTTTAGCATTTTGAATCGCATTTATTTTGATTAAGACAGATATATAGAAAGAATCTGTTATTGTTGCGGCGCATAATACAGTAATTTTGATTCAATTTTTTTTGTTCTAGGTAAGTAAATACGTGGCACCCTTGAGGATTTGTTGAGGGGATGGGTGTAATATAACTCAAAAAGTAAGGTTAGTGATTACAGACTGTGTTCAAGATCAAATTACATTAATAAAATATAATTTTTAATGTTTCTTTTCATTACTAGATGGCGCTAGTTGTACTTTACATCACGCTATAATTGTTTATTTTTGTAAGTATTTAATAAGGCCTATTTAAAATGAGATAATATAAAGTTATCTCATCAGCGGTATATATTCGGTGGTTGTATTTTAACATTAGTACCGGGTAACCCCAAACAGACTGAAAACAACAGAATAAGCACAAGTAGATTACATGCAACGTCTTATCAGTCTTTAATAAATACAGAAATTAAATATTATTACTTATAATCGTTTTTTAGTTAGTTAAACAATGCTGATAAAATTAAAAAATTAAAAAAAAAGCCGAGATGGCCCAGTGGTTAGAACGCGTGAATCTTATCCGATGATCGTGGGTTCAAACCCGGGCAAGCACCACTGTATTTTCATGTGCTTAATTTGTGATTATAATTCATCTCGTGCTTAACGGTAAAGGAAAACATCGTGAGGAAACCTGCATGTGTCTAATTTCATTGAAATTCTGCCACATGTGTATTCTACCAACCCGCATTGGAGCAGCGTGGTGGAATAAGCTCCACAACCTTCTCCTCAAAAGGGAGAGGAGGCCTTAGCCCAGCAGTGGGACAATAACAGGCTGTTACTGTTACTGTACTGTAAACTGTGTCTTCTTCTTTCGACTGTCAAATCAATAATGACAAAAAGGGATAATTCAGTGTTTAACTAAACATCCGCTAGCAACGATTATAAGTAAGGCTGTATAATTTTAAATTTAGAATACCCAGTGTTTAGTACATAATAACCTATTACTAATACTAGTCCATATATTATTTATTTATTTGCATTGTGCAGCACATAATGTATGAACTCTGAAAAAAGGTGTTGCAAGTTGGTCTTATTACAGCACTAGTTTCCGTCCGCGGCTTCGCCCGCATGTGATAGGTATCCTATATCCTTTTTTGTAGGAGAATTCATCATGATGGATTTTGTAGTTAAAACGTGACAGCGTAACAACATTTATAATATTAGTAAGGATTTATACGTACACAATTACTCCCTATTAAAAAAAAAACTCAAAAAAAAATCTAAAATAATTAACGATATAAAATAATACAGTAACATTATGGTTATTCTTTCATACAAATTAATTTGTGGTAATTATTAACTTCCACATTAAGTTACAATGATTAATTCTTGAACGACACCTTCATCATTTTCATTATAAATAAACAAATGCTATATATATACCATTTACAATGAAATATATGTGAAGTAATGGATTATATGTATATAGCGGTCACTTCTGATACTGTATCAGTAATCAAGCGTTATGTGATGCCATTAATTGGCAATTTACTTTACCCGTGGACGTGTCTCCATCGACTGACTAATTTGACCACTAATCAATGTTGAGTGAGTGTAAGTCTAGTGTAATATAGACGTAAGATGTCGTCAAAGTTTAAAACGTTAACCGTTTTAAACTTTGACGTAACAAGATTAAGGGTATAATGAATAATGCTATAAAAACGTAACTAAGAAAATTTTACAATAGTGTTATTATAATGCTAAGGAGCACATGTTCAATTCCTATTACCCTCCGTACTAGGTATGACTGTGTATGACAGTGACAGTATTCGTAACAGCCTGTGAATGTCCCACTGCTGGGCTAAAGGCTCCTCTCCCTTATTGAGAAGAAGGTTTGGAGCTTATTCCACCATGCTGCTCCAGTGTGGGTTATTTTTTTCGCTTGAAAAACGCATTTACGCGTTTCCCCCACATGAGGTGGGGGGGTATGTGTGTATTAGACACATGCAGGTTTCCTCACGATGTTTTTCTTCACCGTAAAGCACGAGATGAATTATAATCACAAATTAAACACATGAAAATTCAGTGAAGCTTGACCGGGTTTGAACCCACGATCATCGGTTAAGATTCACGCGTTCTTACCACTGGGTACATCTCGGCTTGGGTGACAGTATTGAATGTCAAAAATGTAATTCATATGTGTCAAAACTAAATATTGTCTCAGTCTTTATTTTTCAGCCATCTTGGGATCAATTCTACTAATCTGCAACGTTTACAATACGTTACTGATTCAATTCCAATCCAACTTTGACTATCATATCGGATCGGACCCGAACCGATATGATGTTAGCATATACTGTTACGTCAAAACCGAATTTAATTGTTAACTTTTATGCAAATAGTCGATAATTACATTAAATAATAGTATAACGAATGAACGGCAACGATAACGCTTCGATTCGATTGCCATAAAGTGAAAATTTGTTAGTAGAATTGGCTCCCTGATTTCAACGAACACAGACAAAAAAAAATATTTTGTTAATCTTTTTTGTCGCACACGATCATATTTTTTAATGAATTTATTCAGTATACACGCGGTTTATACTGCTTTGTTACACGCATATGAGGAAGGTTAGTTTTATTTATGTAAGTGACATATAGGGCAATACTTTGTTGTTCTTCGACTATGGTATTTTTAATTTTGTCGGCCCAAAGTTGTTTCAACAAAATATTCTCAACTGTAACATATATTATTACATTCACGTGTCAACCTACTCCTAACTATACATCACACCCGTTCCCCCTCTCTAATTAGTGGACCAACTCAATTACAACCAAACACGACCTCTAAATCAAACCGTTGAAAAACGGACCTTACGTTCTAAAACATAATGTTGGAATTCCTTTTTAAATATTGTCAACAGAGATTGGTCTTTAGAATCTGTGTCAGGTGATATAAACGCCCGCTTGGGCAAGTGATTTTGTGGCTGAAGGCTGGAGGGTGGCCGTATGATCTGGTATTTTGGTTGGTAATATCGCGGTACAGGTGGAGATTTTGTTTTAGGGTATTTGTTATACCCTTATATTAATGGAGTGTTTTGTGTTTTGTGGTTGAATACTGGTGGATTTGTTCGAACCTTAAATATTTTATTTATTTTTGCATATGAGTTTTGCAGATATTTTAAATTAAACGAAATGTTTTTAAATCGACTGGTATTTAAAATTCTATTCTATCGAATACTAGCAACATCCGCGGCTTCGCCAGCGCGGAATTCATTTTGTGATGTAATTCCATCAAAATCTACATTTTAAAGTACATAATGCCTACATGAATTATAGTATAATATTAAAATTATTAGATAACCTAATATATGGTTGGTTATTTTTGTTTTGGTAAGCAAATAGCAACATACTAGCAACATCCGCGGCTTCGCCAGCGCGGAATTCATTTTGTGATGTAATTCCATCAAAATCTACATTTTAAAGTACATAATGCCTACATGAATTATAGTATAATATTAAAATTATTAGATAACCTAATATATGGTTGGTTATTTTGGTTTTGGTAAGCAAATAGCAAGATCAACTTAAAAAGACAGTTATTTTGAAATCACAGACATATATTTTTTTCTTTATATAGATTATTTACATAACAATTATTTACACTAAAACCAAGTATACATATATAAATAAAAATTAAAAATAGCTACTGTACATCGTGTGGAACGATGGTAGGTATACCAGCTTTCCCCACTGAACCAATCACCAGTGGATAATTTTATACATTGGTATATCAAAGAAAAATCTGAACCGGAAGCTGTATTAGATGATACTTCTAGTATATTCCATGTTTTTTAATACATCCTGTGTATATCACCTTAATACATATTTCATCAAACGCCTGGGGGCTTGGAGTTGCTGACAGTTGTGGAATCCAATTCCAACTGCAACCGTTATGGATTCACGTTAAATTGGATTTATCAGTATACTTGATGTTATTTCACACTGACATAGTATATTTACATTTAAAATATGGGCTGGTTTTGAGGATGGAATAAAATATGATCCTATCGTATAGCGTATGAAACTATTGTATTTGGTAGGTTATAATAATGTGCTAGGGTTAGTGCGTGTAAGGGAGGGGTCAAATATTATACCCCCTATTACCTATAAAGTTACTACACTTACTTTTACTGGTGGTAGGGCTTTATGCAAGCTCATCTGAGTAACTACCACCCACTCATTAGATATTCTACCGCAAAACACCAGTACTTGGTATTGTTGTGTTCCGGTTTTGAAGGGTGAGTGAGCCAGTGTAATTACAGGCACATAACATCTTAGTTCCTAAGGTTGGTGGCGCATTGGCGATGTAGGGATGGTTAACATTTCTTACAATGGTGATGTCTATGGGCGTTGGTGGCCATTCACCTATACTATAAAATGAAGAAAAGGGGTGCAACGTGTATGCAAAACTTTCATGCTGATCGGTTGAGTCGTCAATACGCGAGTGTAACAAAGAATTAAATACACAAACACACTTGTATATATATCATTAAGGATAGATAAACATTGATGATACGAATTTTTTAGATTATCCTTGGTGTGTATTTAGGTCAAGAGATGGAGCTGTTTGTATTTTAAATCGTACTATCGTTTAGATTTCCTTAAAGTAAAATACATTAAATTTAATTAAGAGTATTTTTATAATTATATTAGCAATGTGTTACAAAATAATTAACTGTCTAGTAATTGAAGTAAATTTTCTCACTGGGTTCATAATGTTTTGTTTTGTTTTTCTCCTCGTGTCTTTGGTTTAGTGGCTTATAAGGCTATAGATTTCGAGGTCTCGGGTTCAGATCTCGTGTCCGACTGCTTTCAATTAGAATTATATAGTAGATAGTGTGAAGAAATACAGAGTACCTTTGTGTTTACACATTTGTGCACTTTAGTATCTCCTGCACAGGTGGAAATGGACTCAGAAGGAAATAATCATTATTTGTTTTATATTATACAAATAAAATACGTGTTTATTAAATATTTCGTGTCAATCTATAGACATGATGGCTCCGTGGTTAGACATCGAGAATCTTAACCGATGATTCTGAGTTCAAACCCGGATTTTTTATTGTTAAAAATTCCACCGTTTTCGGCGGTGATGAAAAACATCGTGAGGAAACCTGCATGAGGCGGATAAAGGAAATAATTAAAGGAGGCCTTAGCCCAGCAGTAGGTCATTTATAAGCTGTTACTACTTACTACTACTACTACTACAGTACAGTGCTATTTTATTTGGTAGCTATAGTGTTATTATAAAAAAAAAATACATTTTTTTATTAGTAGAATTTTTTTTCAATAACCATTATGGTCTTATTTACAACTCAGCGAACGTTAGTAATTTACGAATTTGTAAACGATTCTTAGCGGCTGCTTATTTAAACATCGATCTTACTTCGATCTTTCTGTCATTATTGATTTAACATTCGAAAGAAGAAGACAGCACTGTTTAACTAATCACCCGCTAAGCAACGTTTGTAAGTAAGCCCGCAATGTAAGGTCGTATATATAAATAAACGTAATTAAAACCTATTGTCAATATGTATCAGAATTTAAAATAAATTTTAATCAAACCTTTATTCAAACTAAATAATACATACTGTTAAATCATATACCTACATACATGTATCTCTAGGTAAAGGATCTCATTAGCGTGCATTATATAATCCTATATAAGATACGTACAAACAAAATTAAATAATCTGTTTTAATATTATAAATACGAAAGCAACTCTGTCTGTTACGCTATCAAGGTTAAAACACTGAACCGATTTTGATGAAATTTCAGTTTGACTTGAACCCCGAGGACAATAAAGGACATAGGATACTTTTTTATAACAACCCCACTCAACGTCTCCCCTTACCTAACGTGCAGGCGAAACCGCAGGCGAACACCAGCATTAGTATAATACTGTAACCAAGAAACTACATTGAAGTATGAAAATTTTGTGATCATATCCGCTAGAGGAAGTTACTAAAGATCCATTTTACTAAAGTATTACATTATGAATATGAAATAATATATAATAATAAGTTTCTGCCCAAGGTTTTTCCCGCGTATGAGGGCTGTTAGGTTCTCTAAGTCCCTATCTGTCCCTCGACAAGCTTTATGTAAAATTTCATGATGATCTGTTGCGTAGTTAATCGTAACAAACAAATAATCTCACATTCGCATTTAAAATATTATTAAGTTTAAACAAAGACAAAACAATTCGGTGTCTTTTTCTTATCTATTTGTCAACATAACAAAAAAAAATCCTTTGGTTTTTTGTAAAGAGCTTTAGCGTTAACAATAAAAAAATTGGAAATAAAGAGTGAGAAAAAAATGTTCGAAACATGAAAGTTTATGTAAGTTCTCTTAAATTTTTTAATATTGATTATGTTCAAATATCGAACAAAGTAAGTTTAATTCGAGATAAACTTTTTGGATGTCTATGTGTGTTAAGAAAAACAATTAAGAACATTTTGTAATCAAAAACATGACACTGTTAATAAATAATCGTTCGACTTATAAAGAAACTTTATAATGACAGCAAGTCTATACATAAGAAGACGCCAGACCATAGATAGACTGTCTTAGAAGTCTTAGAATGAACATCACGTCTTTGAACGACGATCCAGTAACATTTGTTTCACAAACTCATCACGTTCAGGCCTCCGTGCGGAAACAATAAACTTTAAACCTCCTTTGAGTTCCTAAGTTGCTAAATTCACTGTCGAACAAATTTAAGCGTCGCTGAACGAATCCACTTTACTCGAAAGTTTAGCACTCAATAAAATCTTTTTCGTACACCCGACCGGATATAACCGGTTAGAACCGGCGAGAGCCACTTTCAACCGGATCGGATCAAGCGGCTGGGGTGCTTCAGGCCGCGTTTTTCGATTTCGTTTTAGATACGACCAAGTGATTTGTATGCGCATATGTTTCTCTTCCAATCCATGATAATGTAATTGAAGTCGGTCGGGATAAATAGCTATTGAACTTAGACTTTTATTGATACCTAAGTTAGAATTTTCGGTATTATCTAGGGAAATACCTACTGTAGTTAAGTAGGATACTTTTTGTATAATGAAAAGATTTACATAAATTTACATTTAAAAACTTTCTTATTTGAAAACAGTTTTTCAGCAACGAATATTTATTCAAAATTTAAAATTCATATAAAAACTTCTACAGCGGGATTCGAAGCAAATCTTTCGCGCAGCATTATCGTGTTGTTTGTGTTCTCAGAAAGCGCAATAAGTTAAAGGGGCTTCACAAAGTGCAATTGACAATTTTCGAAGTGATATCGAACTTTGCTTTCGTCTAAATTATTCATTTCGTCAGTTGTTGATCACGTGATGAATCGAATATTTATTATGTAATTTTCATAAATGTTGTCCTTTTCTATAAACTAAATCGACAATCGCTATGTGAATTTGTCTAAACCGCTCGTGTGATTAAAACATCTAATATTAATTGCAATTTGTTAATATGTTATTTATTCAATTTGTTTGATTATAGTCATTAACTATTATAACCAAATATTCTCATTAAGAAGAATTAGAACAATGAAAATTGTGACAGAAGAACATGAAAGAAGTAAACTTCTTAAATATTTACTTATCTTTCTCTTTCTCTCTGCTTCATATATTTCTTCTAATGCACCTTTTTATAAAATAGGTAGGCAGAGGGGCAACTAGGCCACCTGATAGTAAATGGTCTAATAGACATTGGAACTAAGAAATTTTAAACATTCTTTAAATTGCCAATGCGTCACCAAATTTGGAAAATAAGATGTTATGTCCCTTGTGTATGTAGTTACACTGTCTCACTCACCCTTCAAACCGGATCACAGCAATACTAAATATTGCTGTTTAGAAGTAGAATATATGATGAGTTGGTGGTTACTACCCAGACGGACTTGCACAAGTCCTATAACCAAGTGTCTAGTCCTGACACGTCCTAAAATTTTAGTCTCAATTTTCGTCCTATCGATTATTTACCGCGACCACCAGAGTTTCACTTCAGAAGAAATATTTAATGTAAAAGTTTATTGCCTCTTAGTAGAATATTCTATTCATTTATATTGACACTAGACAGTTACACCCAATTGAGTTATTTGTGAAGATTTGGGTTATTTTTTTTATTTAATGTTTTTTTATACTAATACTACTATTAAAGAATTACAATTTTATGTATTACTAATACTAAATATATAAGATGTAATATAAAAATCAAAATAGATAAGATTAAAGTATTGTAATTATTTAAGGAATGACGAGAAACATTTTAATATTACGCATAACGAATTTCGTTCGTGCATAAACTTAGCATACCTTATAAAGTTGAATGGGGACGTTTAATAAAAGTTTTTTATAATAAAAATTGTTTTACGAACTCGGAAGACTTATATTTTAGTTTGAATACATCTGTATTGATAAATTTCATTAACGTAAACCATCATTCTGATGTTGTGTAACCGACTATGTCTCTGTGTAGACTGGTCCACAAGTAAGGGATTGGAGCTTATTCCGCCACGCTGTTCCAAGCCGGTTGGCATTGTGTATTCAACATACAAGATAAATTATAAATAAGACACATCTAGATACAGTGTTACCTGACTGGGCTGGAACTCGCAATCATAGGTTAAGATTGACCTGTTCTAATTGCTGGTTTGCTTCGAGTTTACCACCGTACATAGACATTACAACTGTAAGAAATAATAGCAATCCCTTACATAATCAATGCGTCACCAACCTTAAGAACTGTGTTATGTCCCTTGTGCCTCTCGTTACGCTGGCCCACTCAAACTTAAAATTGGAATACAACAATACTATTTTTGCTTGGCGGTACCTCCTACCTAACGCTGGAAAAACGCGTTACGCGTTTCCCCCACGGGAACAGTGAGGGGGGGGGTCCAAGGCGTCGACCCCGAACATCGGAATACCCACTAAAAACCAGCAGTATCCTTTCCGTCTTAACGAGGATCGCCACGGGATAGCTTTCGCATGTTACCGTGACGCTCTGACGAAATTATGCAATCACCCTGTTCCAGTCTGGGTTAGTGGATAACAACTTTCCTCACAGTGATATAAGCTACGAACAGAAATTAGAATATCCATATAATTATTTCAGCCCATTATTGTTTTTTTTCAATATTGCTAAAAATATAACTGAACATCGTGAACACACAGCCCGTTTCGTAGCCAGCGTGTCGTAAAATTGACGTTTAATTTCCTAAAATGCTGTACGACGACGTCGCTCACATAAAACATTTTTCCCTTTACACCCAAAATAATTGTTTTCAGAAAGTTTGCAATTGAAAAGTTTATTTATTTAGGAATATATTCTATTTTTTTATACTCCACTAGGATAATGAAATATTTTGACAGTTCAATTAAATACAATATTCAGTTTGAAAATAATGATAATGATGATGTTGCAAGTTAAAAAATATATCCAAAAATATTTTATTTATCATTTTGCAGTGAATCTTTTTTAGTCCGCGTTTTTAATCGTAACGTTTTAAAATTAATCGTTTCCAGCGTACAATTTCTATTTATTTGTGTTTTTAAATTTAAAAGGTGCTCAATTCGTCTTATAGGTATGTATTTTTTATGTACTTAATTTTTTTTTTTAGTTAATTTTTTTTATTTTATATTAAGAATTACTTTTAAATTAGGTTATATACAGGTAGTCCCCCTATTATCATTTCATTAGTAATGGTTATACATTTAAACAATGAAGTCGATGTTTTTTTGTAGAAACTAACTTAAGTCGATTAATATAATCATTTTTAAGAACCAAATTTGTAGATTTTTTTCTGGTATCTAAGTTGTTGTATTGGCAAAGGTGGCTCAGTGGTTAGAACGCATGAATGATAACCGATGAAAACATGTTCAAGTCCTGGCAAGTATCACTGAATTTTCATGTGTTTAATTTGTGTTTATAATTCATCTCGTGCTCGTCGGTAAAGAAAAACGTTAGGAAACCTGAGTGTCTTATTTTAATGAGATTCTGCCATCTGTATCCACCAACCAATATTAGAACAGTATGGCCTAATGAACTTTAAATCTTCTCCTCAGAAGGAACAGTTCTTAGCAGGGCTGTGGGACCAGCAGCATTATGTCCTGTTAATTTTTCTTTACGCTGTTATTTGTTCTTAGTTTTTATAATGTACATATATACCTAACCGATCCATATATGATTAAAATCCGATTTTAGTTTGTCTTTCTATTTGATCACATCACGTAAATGATTATAATGATCTGGAATTTTAGAGAAACAAATGCATGAGCTATGAAATTATATGTTATGTGTCTGTCCCCTTAATACAAGTGTCAACAGAGGTCGAACTTGTTCAAATACCTCTTTCCTGTAACTATGTATATGGCACATATAATATTATCTCCGTCTTCATTCTGCCCGTTTTGTTTAAGAGTTGTATGTAAGTAAGTTTGTTTAACGAATCATGTAATGTGTTCGGCTTTTAAATAAATATTTATTGGTAGCTTTCTCGTTGGGAATGTCTAACTTATCAATTCAGTTTATTTGTTTTAAACGTAATACACATGTTTAGTCACTATATTTATGACATGCAAATATTTTAACTTAAATTAAATATTAAAAGGCATTACATTACATTAAATTATATTACACAAGTCCCAATTGTTGTCTAGACAACGATCCCGATATTTTAAATATAACTGTCCCTAGGGACAGCTATATTTAAAAACGATCCCGCAACCTCCCCGATTTGTGTAAAGAACGAGCAAACAGAGGTTTTAATGACTAGGAAGCTTCCCCTTAGGACCCTGGTCTCATGAAGATTTATTCTTTATTAAAAAGGGGGTATTTGAGCTGCTGATCCCTAGATCCTGTTCGATAATCGAAAAACCGTCACCTAAAACACCAATTCTATAAGTGCTTGTATTGCATTGCTAAGGTTATATAAGAACGAGGTAAAATAAGGACGAGGAGTCCTCAAGTCTCCACGATGTTAAGCAATTCTGATATTAACATTGTCAATAAACGCAGACCCTTTCTTTGTCGCACTTCCAAAAAATGGAATTCCTTACCAGCTCACGTGTTCCCCTCCTCTTACAATCCGGGTTCCTTCAAACGAGGCGTGAAGAGGCATCTTGCGGGCCGGCAAGGCGAAGGCGGCTAGTGCAGAACGTTTTTCCCGTCTGTACTGGCCGTCGTCGCGTTTGGACTCTACTACCACTTACCAACAGGTGGAGTAGAGTCATTTGCCCTCCCGGCGAATATAAAAAAAAAAAAAAAAGATCAAAAGGGCCTAGTGCGCCAAAGATGATTGGCTAAGCTCGACTAGTTGGAGACTGCTTCTAAGGTATATAAGAAAAATAAAACCGTGCAACGCACGACAGAAACACTCCCGCGTCTTACGTTATAAAATTTAATTCGTCACACAGAAAGGTTGTACTCAAATTCGACCCTTTTATTCCCATCATATGATAAAATTACATTTTAAATGTAAAATCAAAAATTGTAATTATTTAATTTAACTTTTGGTAATAAACTGCCTAATTACTTGCCAGGGTTTTACGGAATCCCAAAGGGTTGAAACTTTACTTTTTTGCTGTAGTATATCTCACAAGCCCTACCACCGAGTATATATTGCATAGTAATATTATATAATGTTATAAACGATAATTCAAAAGTGCTTGAATAAATACATTTTGAATTTGATTTATGTTTGGATGAAATGGAAATGTTTTAAGGTCGTTCTGCTTTTGAAGCGGAAAATAATAGCGACTACTAAATTTACCTTTACAGAGAAAATTAAATTATGAAATAGAAAATCAGTCTCCTGGCTCGGAGTGCGCAGGCGGGTTGAGGGGTTCACACAACCTAGTTAGTGCTGTTTGTATTACGAGGACGTCGAAGACAAAAAATATATCATAAGTAAACTGGGAGCCAATTCTGCTAACAAATTGATACTTTATCGCAATCGAATCGAAGCGTAATCGTTACCGTTAGCCGTTTTCCTATTCTTTAATTTATCTATCGATTGGTATAAAAGTTAACAATTAAGTTTTGATATAATGTACGGTATATGTTAACACTAGCTGTTCCCACGGTTTCACCCGCGTATAACTTAAAGAAATCACTAAGAGAAGAATTATAATATTTCAGTATATACAACATTATTATTTTAATTTTCGTGGATATTAGTATTTATTAGTATTCGCCGCACCCTTATCTAGATAGGGTAACATACATTTGCATTAAATTAAATCTATTCCTACATACTTGAATGTCTTTCCCTGTGCTTTATTTATTATGACTGCAAACTATACCTTCCATGAAATTGTGTCCTTTTAAAACTGAAATTTTAATCTTTGTATTTAAAAAATAAATATTTATTATCAACTAAGCGATTAAGTTTAACAAAACAATGAGAAAAAAATATATTCTGCGACGAAACGAAATACCTACCTAACTAATAAAGTTTAACTTACAAAGTTATTTACAAACCGCAAATAATGCATTAATTTAGAACTAATTGGATAACCATAAAATAAAAAAAATAAAAAAGTTATAGTGAGCCAAGATAGACCTACGCTGTCGGGGCGTTACGGTAGTATGCGCAAGCGATCCCGTGACGCCCCTCGAAAAGGCGGTGTGGGTACCGCTGGTTTTTTAGTGGGTAATCCGCGCATACTCGGCGCCGGCGAGTCCCACATACCCCCCCACTTCAAGTGGGGGAAACGCGTAAACGTGTTTTTCAATCGAAAAAAAAAAAAAAGATAGACCTACGCTATCGCGGCCTTTTTTTAGAACCTTTTGATAGGAATACATGATTGTTACGTCACTTTAATCGTTTAAGCTGCGCACGCAACTGAAGCTCCCAAAACGTATCAATTTTCCCGTTTTTGCAATATTTTTCATTGATGCTCCGCTTTTTTTGCTGGTGATGTTATATAGACTAAAGCCTTCCTCGATAAATGAGCTATCCAACACAAAAAAAATAATTTCAATTCCAACCAGTAGTTCCTGAAATTAGCGGGATCAAACAAACAAACTCTTCACCTTTATATATTAGTATAGAGTACACTATATAATATACATAGTAAAGACTAGATTATATCCATTCGGTTCCGATCCGAAATAAAGTCAAAATTCGATTGGAATTAAATCGGGAACGTATTGTAATTGTTATAGAATAGCAGAATTTTCCCCTGTGTTCGAGAATTTGTACTTCATTTTATAAATGTTTCAAAACTTTCCTCTTTGGGGACGATATTTCTAACGTTGATATTTATCGAAAGAATCAAATCGAAGTTTTTATTAAAACTGTTGTGATTATTACTGTGAAAGTGTGTTTGTTATGCTTTAACGTCTTAAGTACTCAACTAAAAAATAATTAATACTGTTGTCAGGGGTACTGGAAAGTATATAAGTACCTGCAGCCAGACACGCGCGAACCTGAAGCCATCAAACTATCAATAATTATAATAAAAAAACTACTGCAAACCAGAGAAACGTGAATAAAACTGGCGTTTGAAAAATCGTTTAATCGTTTATTATTTTATGTTTGTCTACACTATAATATTTTCATAGACTACACTTTATATTGGACGTATCTGATCAGAAAACATTATCTTAAATCGAATAAATCATAACTCATTTAACGTCATCAATCATTCCCATAATCAGATGACCTCATCATGGACAGGCTAGCCGAATACTATCCAAACCAAAATTCAGAATCCAAAATCCCACTAAAATCAATTTATAACAACAAAAAGAAGACAATTGACACAAAACAAGAAAGAAGACAAACAAAAATTGTAAACAAATTTGCTTTGTGATGGTACTTGAATATAAAACCGTGTAGGCACATCAATGTACAAAATATAAAATGTAATAAATGTCCACCAAAGGCACGGATGGAACATGGGTTATGACGATTAGAAAGAAAATATATATATATATATATATATATATATATATATATATATATAAAAACATATCAATCACCTAATTTTAACTTATCGTGCACAATTACATTACAAATATTATTCAAAGCAAAAGGGAATAAGATTAAACCTTCAGCTCACGGGTAACCCAGTTCAGGAGGGGAACACAAATAACGACACTCTGAGACAATTCAACCCTCTTTAACCCATGGAGGGTGAGAACACATAAACAGAATTGCCGTTAATGAAATTTTTTGTTTAAAATGTTTTGAAAATTGTTTATTGTCAATAAAGCTAAAAGAAATAATAATATTTCTTTATATTAGAAAGAAAAAAAGCGTCTTCCTCGCTTATCAGTGTTCTCTTCCATGCAACTTGTGGGCATATGATTGAATGGTATGTAATATAATTACAATAATTCGTAAATACAATTAAAATATTTAGAGTTTCGTTTATGTATGTATATAAATAAATACATTTCTATTATATTATAAAATTATAACAATATTTAATTATTAATGATTGTTTATATTTTATTATTAACATTACATAACATTTTATTTACCAATGTTGGCACGTTGTCTATGTAAACGATGGTTTATATTTATATAGTGCAAATGTTTGAACGTTCATTCCACTTAGGATAAGGGGATAATTTGATGCTGATCATTAAAAAACATTAAAACCCATAGCGTAACCCATTACAAGTTGCATTTCACTGAATATTCCTCGACCTTATTTCAATGTTGACGAATCCATTACATAGGATATTTCCATTAGCATTGTGATATAGTACGTAACAATGTAAATGAGAGCATCCCAGATTCCCCTTTCTTTGACAGCTCAAGTCAAAAGAGATGCATCACTCGGGATGAGATATAAAAATCCACTGAACTAATGCAACGCGACCTTATTTCTGTTACGAATAGAATTATACGCTGAATAGACATTGTTGGTCGACAGCCTACGATACGAGATCCATTTTAACCTACAATCTCTAATATTGTAAGTGCACGTTCCAGTTGAACCCGTTCATAAAATAACATTAAAAATATATTAATCTAGGTTTTTTTTTAAAGTGATTAAAATAGTAGTTTTACGCATTCGCATCTATACTTTAGTTGCCACAATGCAGGCTTTTTTAAAAAAATGTCTTTGTAAAGCCTGCTATGTTTCTGAATATCTGACAAAAAATAATGGATGCTGGATCTTGTGTAAAAACCGACAAGTGTATGTGACTGATACAAATTTGTATTTAAAAAAAGAGTAACTACTAAGGTTCTTACCGGTTCTTCTCGGTAGAATCCATATTCCGAACCGGTTTTAGCGCTTCACGATTCATTCGTCTATTTGAATAAAAACAAGTAAAGCTACTCATAACCTGCCGAGAATAGAAAATACTTTTATTTTATCTCACGAAAGGGTTTGCTTATAACAGAAATATCTACCTAACGAATCTGTCCACTTGATTTTAAAAATTTCACCAACAACCGATCCCAATACGTTTTGTAATCGAATTCAAAACGTTTTATTATCGACGTCCGTTAATGGATGTTCGATATCCGCCATTTCTAATATAGTACGTGTCACTTTTTAATACATTTGATATAAAACCTCCACTCCAATTGTTGTTTTATCGATATTTCCTTGATAATGGGCGTTAATTGTAAAGGTGTTGTCTAAATACAGAAACAGCCTGTTAATGTCCCACTGCTAGACTAAGGCCTCCTCTCCCTTTTGAGGAGAAGGTTTGGAGCTTATTCCACCACGCTGATCCAATTTTGTTTGGTAGAATACACATGTGGCATAATTTCAATGAAATTGGACACATGCAGGGTTGTCTAAATAGCTAAAATTATTTATTTTAACGTGTTAATTTAATAAAAATGCGTCTATCAGTGTGTTAAATATTCATGATGATTTTTTTTGCTATTATATGTATTAATTTGCATTTGTCAAAGTCTCAATGGTAATGGTTGGATTTTGTAAATGTCTTATGGCTTGTTTAGTGATTGTTCCATCACGGTGTTCCGATGACGGTTGATGATGTGATGTTTTCTTTCAACGAGATGAATCATAAAAACAAATAAATCTATCCGTGCAGTGACGGAGAAAGAATACATTTCACTGCCCCTCTCTTTCCCATGGGTGTCGTGAGAGGCGACTAAGGGATATCTAAGCGACCATCTGCTCATCTGGTGGTAGGATGCTAACATCCGCCTGGCTTGTTACCACCGTACGCATGGTGAAAAACTCGTGAAGTGGCTTGCAGCCGCGTTTCGAGGTCAGCCAGCGTACAGCCAGAGCCCGAGCGAGTATTGCCGTGATGGGTGTTGGTCCAATTGGAGACGGCTGTTGAACCAATGCCGGGGGAAACTGTATTGACCTGCCGGTCAGGGAGACCCGAAGAAACGGCTGTTAGCTGGCCGCCCGTGGCATAGTACAGGGGCCCGAGCGTGCCTAACCAGCTCGTGAGGCTGCCCCACCAGGCCACGCATAATCTCGGGGTGGACCGTCGTGCCGGTTGGTGACCTTCCGTCCGGCGGGTCAGTGTATTTTTCCTTTTGGCAACCACTTGGGGAAACACGCCTCCACACTTTGCCCATCCCTATCGTGGCAATACATCGCTCGCTTCACGTCTCTTTTCCATTTCATTTTTCCCAAATGGCGCAACAAAAAAGAATTAACGGTCGTACAGCGGTGCACACCCCCACCATACCCTCGCTGTTTGAGGTCGAGTTCTCTAACATCCGAGGACTCCACACTAACCTCAACGCTGTCCACCACCATCTCGAGACAGCACGGCCAGCAATGTTGTTTCTCACGGAGACACAAATACTCCGTCCTGCCGATACCAGCTACCTTAATTATCCCGGCTACACGCTTGAAGAATCCTTCAAAGCGAAAGCCGGAGTATGCTTGTTCATCAGGACGGATGTTTGCTGTCACCGACTGCGCTGCTTGGAGGACCCCTCCTTCTCCATGTTGGTGGTACGTGTGGACCTGGTTCGTCAGAGCCGAGTCTACGTGTGCCTCTACAGATCCCACAATGGTGACTTGGAGACAAGCCGATTATTTGACCATCTTAGTCGGGTGGCAGATGCTGCGCAAGAGCAATTTCCTAACGCGGAATTGGTGTTTTTGGGGGATTTTAATGCTCACCACGAATCCTGGTTGAAATCGCTCAAAACTGACCATGCTGGAAGGACTGCTCATGCTTTTGCTCTCACACATGACTTGACCCAACTGGTTGATCAGCCCACCAGGATCCCAGACATTGATGGGCAAGCACCTTCTCTACTGGACCTTCTGCTGACTTCTCACCCGGTGGAATATCAGGTTGTGGTTCAGGCTCCTCTTGGCTCTTCGGATCACAGCCTCATTTCTACCAGAGTGCCACAGGCCAAGCTGCCGCCACTAGCGGTATGCAAACGTCGCGTTTGGCACTATAAGTCGGCGGATTGGGACTACTATGCGTCGGTCCCTTGGAAGGAACGTTGCTTCAGTGGGAATGACCCGACAGCTAGTGCCGCTGCTGTTGCTGGCGAGATCATGCTGGGAATGGAATACTACATTCCTAGCTCAGATCTCGTCAGTAGGAGTACGCGTAACCGTTGGTTCACTCGTGAATGTGCCGATGCTGTATCATCTAAGCAGGCGGCATATCGCAAGTGGATCAACGGCTGTATTAGCGGGGCATCTAACATTGATTCACTGAAAGCAAACTATAATAAAAGTTCCAAGTCCTGTAGAAAGGCATACACGAGAGCGGATGCACAGCGCATTGTACAGATTGGTCATGACCTTGTTTCGCATCCTAGGGGCTCCCGTAGCTTCTGGCGTCTGACCAAGTCTGTGCAAAACAATTTCTGCCAACCTTCGCTGCCACCGCTCAGAAATCCGGACGGATCGCTAGCTCACAGTCCGCAGGAGAAAGCCGACCTCCCGGCTAAACTCTTTGCCGACAACTCTGTGATCGATGATTGTAGTGCACTGCCACCTACAATACCTGCATGTGGCCATACGATGCGAGACATTAAAGTCAGGCAACGTGATGTGCGTGCGGAGCTGCAATCACTTGATGTACGGAAAGCTAGCGGTCCCGATGGAATACCAGCCATAGTGCTGAAGAAGTGCGCAGCGGAGCTGTCTCCTGTGTTAACGTGCCTGTTCCAACTTCTCTTCTCTCTCTTCGGGAAGTGTGCTGGAGGCTTGGAGAAGAGCTAATGTGCAAGCGGTTCCCAAAAAAGGGGATCGGTCTGACCCGGCAAATTATCGGCCAATAGCTATCACCTCAGTACTTTGTAAGGTGATGGAACGGATTTTAAACAACCAACTGATCCATTACCTAGAAGATCACTGTCTGATTAATGATCGTCAGTACGGGTTTCGACCAAAACGGTCCACAGGTGATCTTCTAGCGTACGTAACACACCTCTGGGGTGAAGCTATCGACAAGCATGGAGAATCGTTGGCTGTCAGCCTCGATATCTCCAAGGCTTTCGACAGGGTCTGGCACAGAAGTCTTCTCTCCAAGCTACCGGCATATGGTCTGCCTGCTCAGCTATGCACCTTTCGTGTTTTAGTAGATGGTTGCGCTTTACAATTCTATGTAGTGAATGCTGGGGTCCCCCAGGGATCTGTGCTATCTCCCACACTCTTTCTTTTGCATATCAATGATATGCTCTCCCTTGGGAACATAAATTGCTATGCAGATGATAGTACAGTGCATGGTGGATACCACGGACGCGCAGTGGCTGGGCGGGCGGAAACTGAGGAGAGGCGGGAGAATCTTGTCATTGAACTCGATAGGACGTTAGAGCTCATCGCCAAATGGGGCTCTGATAATCTTGTTGAGTTTAATGCCAAGAAAACACAGGTATGCGCTCTCACGGCGAAAAAGTCAACATTTTCCCCTCTTCCCTCCCTCTGTGGTACTCCGCTGGTGATGCAAAGCAAAATCGCCATGCTGGGGATTGACGTTCGCTGCGACCTTAGTCCAAGGGATTACATCGAGGCTGTTATAAAAACAGCTTCACGGAAACTCGGAGTTCTGAACAAGGTGCGGCGCTTTTTCACGCCACAACAACTGTGCCTGCTGTACAAAACACAGGTACGGTCTTGCGTGGAATATTGCTCGCACCTTTGGGATGGCTCCGCTAAGTACCTACTTGAGGCCTTGGACCGGTTGCAGCGACGTGCCGTACGCATTATTGGCGACGTAAAGGTCACAAACACCCTTGAACCTTTACAATTGCGTCGTGAGATAGCAGCACTGAGCGCTTTCTATCGACTGTATCACGGCGAGTGCTCTGAGGAATTATTCTCTCTAATTCCTGCTTCCCCCTTCCTTCTTAAGTCCACGCGAGCTGGTTCTCGATGTCACCGCCTAACTGTGACATCAATTCCATCGCGAACAAAGAAATTTGGCAACTCCTTTCTTTGTCGCACTTCCAAAAAATGGAATTCCTTACCAGCTCACGTGTTCCCCTCCTCTTACAACCCGGGTTCCTTCAAACGAGGCGTGAAGAGGCATCTTGCGGGCCGGCAAGGCGAAGGCGGCTAGTGCAGAACGTTTTTCCCGTCTGTACTGGCCGTCGTCGCGTTTGGACTCTACTACCACTTACCATCAGGTGGAGTAGAGTCATTTGCCCTCCCGGCGAATATAAAAAAAAAAAAAAATAAAGCACTCGAAAACTCAGCAAGTAATAAGTTATATTTACCAGACATTATAGATTAAGATAATTAAGATACATCTGTATGTCTATATGTCTGTTACGCTTCGGTAAAATTTGATATGAAACTAGCTTGAACGCCAAGGAAGAATTACTATATTTATAAATATAGACTTCTTTTGTATATCTTACACCTGCCACGACCCCCTTATATGAAACCGCGTTACATATATACAAAAACATATTCACGCTAGAATCCATAATAAAAACAACGTTGATGTAGAACATTCTTGAAATGTAAGCGGGACAAATTCAAATCCTGATAATAAAAAACAAAATCTGCTGCTCCATTCCGCGTAAAACCACCTGAGGCCGTTTATATGGATACTCCATTCACTGTAAACACACTGTAAAGACGATGTTGCCCTGAATTTATTTTGCTATGCTATATTTCTACTGGTGGTAGGGCTTTGTGCAAGCTCGTCTGGGTAGGTACCACCCACTCATCAGATATTCTACCGCAAAACAGTACTTGGTATTGTTGTGTTCCGGTTTGAAGCGATTATTATCATTAGCGATGTAAGCGATGGTAAACATTTCTTACAATGGCAATGTCTATAGGGGTTGGTGAACACTTACCATCAGGTGGCCCACATGTTCCTCCGCCTACATATTCTATAAAAAAAATCGTAAGTAAGCCAGGAGCCTTTCAGCCTTATCTATTTTAGTATTATCTATTCTAGGCAGGTAACCTGCACATTGATCTTCGGTCTCGCAAAATTGACACTCAATCTTGTGTGTGTATAGATATAATGAATTTAACAGAATAAAATCGGGTAAGCTGGTCCAAAAGCCCGATAAAAATACCTCTTCAAAATATTATAGTTCAGCATCGTTGCCACTGATACACTCTTCAATAGAGATTCATCTCGAACAAAACACTCTGTACATATTGATTTGTGTCACATGATTGTTCCCTCGTATCTATCTCGATGTTTATATGTATGAATGTACATCGCGATCACATTGTCCAACGAGTGTTATTGTGCGATATTTTTCATACAAGTTTCTTAACGGTGCTAACTGCTACCACAGAAATAATAATAGTATATCTAAGGGTCTACACAGCGAATGCACAGGAGTTGCAATAATGCAATTTTGAAGCAAGTATAGTGCGGTTGACCCAAGTGAAGGGAGTGTACACACTTCCAACTTCCAGACCCGAAGCTGCTACTAACAATTTTCTGACAGAAACCCTAGCCAATAACTTTTTATAGGCACGACCTGGGAATTGAACCCAGGACCTCTGGGTCAGCAGCTTTATATCTAGCCACTACACCAACGAGGCAGTCGTCCTAACCTATATATATAGCGTATACATATGTACGTATACATTCGTTCACAGATCGAAGTACAAATGAAATCGAATTCCACGCAAAATTTCATCTGGCGCGTAATATCAAAATTAATGCTTGATTAAGTTTTAATTCAATTCGATCAAGCGGTTCTTTCATCAGAAAGTAAACCGTAATTGTAAAGGCTCTGATGGCTACAAGGGAAGAAACGAAAGGAGGGTATTCCTTTTAATTAAGGTCATCATATCAAGTACAAGTCAAGTACAATATTCTAGAGAGTTCCATTTTAACCATCATTAATTTTCGTGTGTCAAGCGTTTAGACTTGGAACGGGCTTTCTGCAAGCCACCACCCAGCCATCACACATTCTACCGCCAACAGCAGTAATTAGTATTGTTTTGTTCCAGTTTCAAGGGTGAGTGAACCAGTGTAACTACAAGGGGCATAACGTCTTAGTTATATAGTTCCCAAGGTTGGTGGCGTATTGGCTATGTAATGAATAGTTAATATATCTTACAGCGCCAATATATATTCTCGGTGGTACTAAAATGATCAATATTAATTTATCTAGTTCTAACAAAATCCGACCCATACAATAATCTAGACAGTCAGAACTGTCTAGATTATGGTATGGGTCCCAGGGCATCTTTATGATGGTATGAAAACTTTTTCCATTACAATGACTATATACGTATTAACAACTTTCATGGTGACGGCCAATTAATGTCAGCGTCTATTGATACATATATACTATCACTTTTAATATATAATACTTGATACACGAATTCGCACGGGCAAGAATAGGATTTTCACACGCGAATGAAGTCGCGAGTGAAACTAGTCTATTATAGTTTTGGTAGCGTTCGCTTCAAAAGCTCCTAAACGGTCAATCTCGAAGTATGCAAAGGCGACCTTATCACTTTCAGTGACCTCTTCCAGGCAACCTCTGTAAAGAGAAATGTTTAAGTTTTTTTTTAGTCAGGAAAACAAATAGAACTACACACTATATTATAGTAGTATGATTATCTAGTATTAAATTTCATATGATATTATATGAATATTCGTATCTTTTTATATATGTATATTAATGTATTATTACATATAAAAACCGGTTACTACTACAATACATAAGGCTAGTGAAGTGTGTAAAAGTCACGAGTAGAAACGCCGTGTAATCGAATTTCTTGTTGCGTTGTTGACAGCCGTGCTGAATACAGCCGACGTTATTGAGTTATGTTCACACAGACACACTAATTGCTACGCATAAATTAAATGGGTTTCATTTAAGAGTTAAATTCTTTATTTTTAATTCCTTATTAGGTACTCCGCACTTGTTACCAAGAGATAAGTGGCTCAATTATTCGAGCTCGCTTACCACTTAAATTGGATTCAAACAAAGTATTACCGATTGCGTCTTTGGTTTAAAAGTAGATAAAGCCTTCTGGCTATTTCTACTCTTGCTTTTTGAACAGCTGATGTTTGGACCCCAAAGTAATATACATACTCAAATTAACTTGTATAGATTTTTATTCTTGTATTTTAAATCTATATTTATACTTATATATAAAGTGGAAAGCCTCGGCTTGTGGCCTAAGGCCCAGTGGTTAGAACGCGTGAATCTTAACCGATGATCATGAGTTCAAACCCGGGCAAGCACTACTGAATTTTCATGTGCTTAATTTTGTTTATAATTCATCTTGTGTTTGGCGGTGAAGGAAAACATCGTGAGAAAACCTGCATGTGTCAAATTTCACTGAAGTTCTGCCACATGTGTTTCCACGAACCCGCATTTGAGCAGCAAGTTGGTGGAAAAAGCTCCAAACCTGAGGAGAACTCAAAACAGGAGAGGAGGCCTTAGCCCAGAAGTAGGACATTCACAGGCTATTACTGTTACTGTTACTTATAAAGTGGAAGACTTTTTTAAAAATATTTTTGCGTTAGATGATCAATTTATAGCTACGATTGCTTCGTCTCATAGGAGAACATTTAACGCGGGTGAAACCGCGGGGCGCAGCTAGCTTATAATAAGCAGGCCAAGGAGCAAATGGGCACCCTGATGGCAACCCATATACATTGAGATAATAAATAATATTAACTTTTCTGTCAAACATCAAGAGCAAAAACTAAATCTGTTTTACCACCAAAAAATGCGGCTTCTCGTAATTACATCCATCAGCACACAATCGCATCATACGTGGACGAACCACGAACACATTACGTTAATTACCAAAAGCGGTGCCTGCAGTTTATGACATAGTCCGTAATTCCGGATTTTGTCGAACCTGAAAAACAAATGCCCGTTTCCAAGACATGAGCGATCATTTGAATAGAATCATTTTTAAATTGAAAGATATTAACATTTTGAAGTCAAATTTAATTTTTATTTGTTGTATTATATAGTTTCTAAAAGTAAGGTTAAGTAAAACGGTTGACGCGAGAAGGCTTAATTTCTATTACGTGTATTTTAGCTGTTTGATTAATATTCCTGATGCAAAAACAACAAGGTAATGAAACGAATTGAATGATATATATAAAATTCTAGTGCCTGATGCTGGTGAATCAGAAGTGGACATTTCAAGATATGGTTCATACATATAACCAGGAAAGCGTCAAGATGAACCAGTCCTTAAAACTTACCAGCGAGGAGTGTGGGAGGCGAGATCACCATCGGATCCTGAGGAGAGGGCCGCCGAGTCACGAGCAGAACACAGCACAGCACAACCTCGCTGATCCATAGCGATGACCACCATATTAGTTTTAGTGGGTTAAAATCCCACATATCTTCTCAAGATTATCCTCCCAATGGAACGTTCTGAAGGTTTCCACTACGTTAAAAAAGTGGTTATAACAAATGTATAATCTTATTTGAAATTACTAAGTTTCATGTGCTTGAAATTCAGTGAAGATAAACATCGTAAGGAAACCTGCATGTGTCGAAGGTAGTCCTGCCACAGGTTAAATAAAATAAAAGCCTGTAAAAACGCTATTAATACGAATAATAAGATTATTATTACGTTGATTATTGTGAATTGCGAAGAAAGTACATTTTAAGGGTGAAATTTAATTCTCAAATTGATTATCTAAAATGTTCCCATATCGTATTTTAATTAATAAATGAAGCTCTACACCTGGGGACTCGGCGTACATTCAATTATCGACGTCTCGTTCACTCAACTGTGATATTTTGATTATTCCTATGTTCATACTAATTATATATAACTTCTTAATTCTACTTATATATAATATAAACAATTGCTTTTGGAATCAACGAAATTATTACGAATTACTTTCATTTAGTACTCGGGCTTATTGTGTTCGATAAGATTAAAATTTTAAACGCATTTTTCCATTTCTCACTCAACAGACTTGCGTCCGTGCCCCTTTGAGTTCCCTTTCTTATAAAATTCTTATATACTAAATACTACTTTAACCTTTTAGGACTCCATTATATTATAAAGAAGTGAAGTTTGTGACGTTGTAGGGTAATCTCTGCATCTACCTAACCGATTTTGACAATTCTTTTACCAATAGAAAACCACATCATTTATGAGTGCCATAGGCTATATATTAACTCGAAAAATGAAAAGATTTTTCGTGGTAGTGGGATTTGAAAAGTTAGCCTGAGAAAAAACGGTCGAATGAAAAAGGTTTCTTACGACGCTGCCTTAACGATGAGAGATATATGATTGAGTTCTAGATAAAAGTTGTAGAGCTTAATAATGCCTACAAAAAAGTCACCGACAGTATATGTCTAACTTTTATATTTAAGTCACAAAAATTATTTTTTTTATCTTAAAAAAATATTTAAATGGTTAGGTCATGTTTATTGGTCTTAATATCAATAGTTATGATAAAATTCTTATCAAAATAATTAAACTTATCGCCTCAAGTGTTTAGAACAAAAGACTACATTTTTACTTCGTACAATTTTGACCAATGATTAAAGAGATAATACGACATAGGTATGTAAAAGCCACCGTGTTGTAATCTATTGAGTGATTTTTCTAATAGACGGTTTTTTCATATACAACACGTCAATTTATTTAGAAATAAATTGCTTTATTACCAACGAAATTTTATTTATATAAAATTAATTTCTTACAATTTGTTTTTTTGGTTCCATAGTTTAAAGAGACAATTTAAAATATCAAATAGGCGAGACAATTTTATTAATGTTTGGCCAATCGATCACAAGTAAAAAATTTTATCGCCCAACGAAGTGGGTACGGGTCAGCTAGTTATTAATAATTGAATTGTTGTGTATAAAATAGATATATTTATTTAAATTTTTAACGACTTTCTTAATAATTACTTTGTATTAATAATGCCAACCGTAAATGGTTTTCACGAAACCGACAACGATGCGTGTGCATGATATGAACGAAAATGTATTAACCTTATAAATAGATAGGCAACTAAAACATCGTATATAATATCAATATAACGTTTATATAACTATAACTAATAATAATAATAATATCCTGGGACATTATTCACATACGGTCATCTGATCCCAAATTAAGCAGAGCTTTTACTATGGAAACCAGACAACTGATATACTACATATACTACTTTTCTTTTGTAAATACATAGTTATATAGATAATTACACCCAGACTCAGGACAAGCAGACATGTTCATGCAATGTCTGTCCTGGATGGGAATCGAACCCACAACCGTCGACGTGAAAGGCAAGTATCTACCAAACACGTCAACCGGCTCGTCCAACTATAATATATGTATATTTTTGCTGCTAGCATTATTGGCACCATTCTACGCCGTCACGATTTGTAAAGTGACTATTTTTAATATTCACATTATTTATTTAAGGCTTTAATGTAAATAATGATGTATGTACTAAAGAAGTAAACATTATGTGTGATATTCATTACATATAATTTCCTTGTTTAAAGGAATAATTATATTTAGAAGTCGAGATGGCCCAGTGGTAAGAACGCGTGAATCTAAGCCGATGAACGTGGGTTCAAACCCGGGCAAGCACCTCTGAATTTTCATGTGCTTAATTTCTGTTATAATTCATCTCGTGCTTTTCGGTGAAGGAAAACATCGTGAGGAAATCTGCATGTGTCTAATTTCAACGAAATTCTGCCACAAGTGTATTCCACCAACCCGCATTGGAGCAGCGTGGTGGAATAAGCTCCAAACCTTCTCCTCAAAAGGGGAGAGGAGGCCTTAGCCCAGCAGTGGGACATTTACAGGCTGTTACTGTACTGTACTGTTTTGTACAAGTGGGAATGACAATAGCGCAAGGGTACTTATTGGCCGTGCTTTAGTGTATCTTATTTTTAATTTATTTTAATGTTATTTTAATATGAGTGCTTCTTACCAGGATCGAACCTGCGACTTTTACTTTTACATATAGGCTCCATTGCGCTATTGACGTCTTGACCATTATATGATATAGACTAAGATGAAATAAGTTGTATGAAAGATGAATTGAATCGATGTGTTTAATGACTCGTGTGGTCTGATATAGCTAGGGGTGTCAAACATTAGTTCCTGAAATCGATTTTTTAATAAAAATATTATTTCAAAATTGTAATTTAGCTCGCCATTAAAACATTTTAAAAGTTAATTATCTAGTATGTTATGAACTCCAAGGAATATTCCATTGAATTACTTAATAAGAATAAATATGAAAAAAGCAGCCAACCCTAAACATTTCTGTCATTAGGGTGTATACAAGTTAAATCAGCGACTTTGTTCGAATTGATTTTTAGAATGTGCAGATAAATATGGTTCCGGAAATTGCTGGAGTCCAGTGGATGGAACAAATTTATCTTAACTGGGGGTTGCGGGTCAAACTCGGCCAGGCACCACTGAGATTTCATGTGTTTAATATGGATTTCGAAGTGGTGGTGGTGGTGGTTTCTTTCATCACTTGTCTCGAGGAATATGTCGGATGGATTTCCTATGGTTTACAACAATTCATTCGGACATTGATGATAAACTATACGTGGTAGAGCTTTGAGCAAGCTCGTCTGGGTAGGTACCACCCACTCATTAGATATTCTACTGCAAAACAGCCGTACTTGTTATTGTTGTGTTCCGGTTTGAAGGGCGAGTGAGCCAGTGTAATTACAGGCACAAGGGACATAAAATCTTAGTTCTCAAGTTTGGTGACGCATTGGGTATGTAAGCTATGATTGACATTTCTTACAATGCCAATGTCTAAGGGTGTTTGGTGACCACTTACCATCAGGTGGCCCATATGCTCGCCCGCCTTCCTATTCTATAAAAAAAACTGTTCTGTTGGCACCTGTGTATGTATCTTGAGCCCGTGAGTAGTACTTTTTTTTTTTTTTTTTATATGCCCCGGGATGGCAAATGACTCTACTCCACCTGATAATAAGTGGTAGTAGAGTCCAAACGCGACGACGGCCAGTACAGTCGGGAAGAATGTTCTGTACTAGCCGTCCCCGCCTTGCCGGCCCGCAAGATGCCTCTTCACGCCTCGTTTGAAGGAACCCGGGTTGTAAGAGGACAACGACAAAGAAAGGAGTTGCCAAATTTCTTTGTGCGCGATGGAATTGATGTCACAGTTAGGCGGTGACATCGAGAACCAGCTCGCGTGGACTTAAGAAGGAAGGGGAAGCAGGAATTAGAGAGAATAATTCCTCAGAGCACTCGCCGTGATACAGTCGATAGAAAGCGCTCAGTGCTGCTATCTCGCGACGCAATTGTAAAGGTTCAAGGGTGTTTGTGACCTTTACGTCGCCAATAATGCGTACTGCACGTCGCTGCAACCGGTCCAAGGCCTCCAGTAGGTACTTAGCGGAGCCATCCCAAAGGTGCGAGCAATATTCAACGCAAGACCGTACCTGTGTTTTGTATAACAGGCACAGTTGTTGTGGCGTGAAAAAACGCCGCACCTTGTTCAGAACTCCGAGTTTTCGTGAAGCTGTTTTTATAATAGCCTCGATGTAATCCCTTGGACTAAGGTCGCAGCGAACGTCCATCCCCAGCATGGCGATTTTGCTTTGTATCATCAGCGGTGTGCCACAGAGGGAGGTATGAGGGTAAAATTGTAACTTTTTCGCTGTGAGAGCGCATACCTGTGTTTTTTTGGCATTAAACTCAACAAGATTATCAGAACCCCATTTGGCGATGAGCTCTAACGTCCTATCGAGTTCAATGACAAGATTCACCCGCCTCTCCTCAGTTTCCGCCCGCCCAGCCACTGCGCGTCCGTGGTATCCACCATGCACTGTACTATCATCTGCATAGCAATGTATGTTCCCAAGAGAGAGCATATCATTGATATGCAAAAGAAAGAGTGTGGGAGATAGCACAGATCCCTGGGGGACCCCAGCATTCACTACATAGAATTGTGAAGCGCAACCATCTACTAAAACACGAAGGCTACGCTTGTGTAGGAAGCTGGCAATCCAGGCGCATAGCTGAGCAGGCAGACCATATGCCGGTAGCTTGGAGAGAAGACTTCTGTGCCAGACCTTGTCGAAAGCCTTGGAGATATCGAGGCTGACAGCCAACGATTCTCCACGCTTTTCGATAGCTTAACCCCAGAGGTGTGTTACGTACGCTAGAAGATCACCTGTGGACCGTTTTGGTCGAAACCCGTACTGACATCATCATCATTATCATTAATCATTAATTAGACAGTGATCTTCTAGGTAATGGATCAATTGGTTGTTTAGAATCCGTTCCATCACCTTACAAAGTACTGAGGTGATAGCTATTGGTCAAAGTACACGTAATCCCGCCTGTGTACACTCTCGTAATTATATAACTGTCCAATGTATATATCTAATATAAACGGTCACAAAATCACATCCTTTGTGAAACACATTTGATAATTAATATTTGATCTCCCGGTAAACATGATAAATATATTTATAAAGAGTACTAACTATCTACTGAGTTTCTAACTTGACGCCTGTTCTAGAATCTTCCAAACCGGTGATAGGCTTACATTGAAAACTATTGTAAAATAAGTTATAAAAATTGCTTGTACCAGTAGTTTTCGTCTGTGGCTTTGCTTGCATTTTAGCAGGAGGGTAGATGCCAGGTATAAAAAACCTATGTGCTTCCTTGGGGTTCAACCTTGTTTCTTACCTAATTTCATCAAAATCGGTTCAGTGGTTTAGCTTTGAAAGCGTAACAAACAGATTGATTTCGCATTTGTAATATTATACTATATATTATCTAAAGAGTCGAATATTAACTAGTGTCCGCAATAAAGTTCTCGTGTAATGTGTACACTTATTCGACCTTGATAAAAATATTTGCCATGCCCTTATCACGTCCCATCCTATCCTTATATTAAAAAATGACGATCGATTAAGCCTCGGACGCACTTACACGTTTCTAATAAAAAAGTATTGATTAAATTCTGTTATTTATAAGTCATAAAGGTGAACAGACAGAAGCGACTTATTACTTATTATTAGCGTATTTATTTAAACATCTGCCAAGAAGCGACGACAGAAATTCAGCGCGGGTTTTTTAAAAACAAACTTTCAATTGACTAATATTGTAAGTTTTTTTTTGTATAGAATAGATAGGCAAATGGGCCACTTGACGGTAAGTGGTCACCATCGCCCGTAGAAATTGGCATTGTAAAAAGAATAGTAACCATTTCAATCAATAGTTTTATCGCCAATGCGGCACCAATCTTGGGAACTAAAATGTCCCCCGTGCTTATAGTTTTTTTTATGTAAGAAGGGGCAAACGACCAGCAGACTCACCTGATGGAAAGTGACTACCACCGCCAATGGTGACCTGCAACACCCGATGTGCGTTGCTGGCCTCAACTGTTACACTGACTCACTCACCCATAAGTTTTAAATAACATTTTTTCATGTTACAAATGCGTTATATTTATATCATAGATGCTATCACCATATAATAAATAATTTATACCACACACGTTGACTTAACTTTAACACAGTTAATCTATTTAACGATTCTCCCGGGAGCTTTTAATCAAAATGGCTGTTTTGTTTTGTAAATATAAAATAAAAAGGTAAATACCATCAGATGGTATGTTGTAATATCGTGCATACTCACTACAAAAAATATTAACCATCTTGTACACCACAAACGCACTGGTAACCATGGGTTTCGTTCCACTATTGTGTAATTACACTGAATCACTGCCAATTATTAAACAATATCAAGTACTGCTGTTTTGAGGTAAAATATCTGATGAGTGGGTAGTGCCTACCCAGACGACCACAAAGCCCTACCACTAGTAAATATGAAGCGTTCTAACAAACTTTTGAAATAAGTTATAATTTTTATGGAAAAAAATTTTTTTTATAGAATCGTGATATTAAGAATTCATTCGCACGATTTATAAGAAATTTTGTTTTCGCCATAAATTATGGAGTGTTTGTCGTTCCAAGATAAATATTTTGGCAGCGTGATGTTACGTTAGAATGTGTTTTTGCTTGATGACATGCAAATGCGACCCCTCGCGAATATATTTTAGACAGCAACAAGTTGTTGGAGTTGAAAGAAAGTTAGACACGAGTAACTTAGTGGCGGGCGGTAAAAATAAAACCCATAAAAACATAAAATGTCATTTCAACCGGAATAATTATGCGCAAGCAGTTTTAAAGACTATGTCATAACCAATTAGTTACTAACCAACATTCATAGTGACGATATCAATATAAGACAATTATTTATATAATAAATACATTGACTCGGCAATATTTTTACACTTCATAGGCCAGCGTTTGACCGTTGCCTGATGTTAAATATCGACACGGATGAAGCACGCTTGTCTAGAAAAAACCTGTTTACTCTGGATTTGAAGACACAGATTATTGTCCTGTATAAAGACTAGCTCCCGCCTGTGGTTTCAACCTCGTGTGAGACAAGAAATCAGGTATAATATTAGATAGACTATATAGATAGATAGCCATCTTTATTCTAATTTCCAAATCCGTTCAGCCGATTGCGCTTGACTGATAAACAAACAATCAAACACAACAGGAAACAGATATAGAAAAAAAGATAAAATAAAAGAAAGAAGATTTAGAATAAAAAAGATGGGAAATTTTATCCTCTACAAAAAAGGTCTCAACTGTTTTTGACGTAAAACTCACCGTTTCCGACATATTTGCAAAAAGACGTTTTTCAAGATGGCGACTAACGCTCGCGGTCTGGGATGACAAAAACTCGGTTTTTTACTCAGGGGGCCCTTTAATTTTATGCAGAGCGAACGTCAAAAAATCTTGGACAGTATGTCTGAGTTATCAGAACTTTTATTTCTAAAATATTGATTATACATGAAGCTAATTTATGAGCCTAAAAGTTTTTATTATAGTATTTTTATTTAAATAAATTATATTAATCGACGAATAAATGGTATGGTAATTACCTGATGGTAATTGATCGTCACCTAGATTGGGAACTAAGACATCCCTGTACTGGCTCATTTCACTTTATACATATACAAATATGATAAAAATAACATAATAACTACTTTATTGCGTAGTGCTTTGCCGGCAGCGCTTGTATATAATATCAAATTAGAAATCTACTTAGGGACCATCAAACGTAATTGATTAAAAAGACAAGCCTTAATAACTTGAGAGTTCATCAGATCTAAAAATCCTATTACGTAAAAGGTCCATTTGTGTATCCGTCCCGTTGAATAAAATATCTAATAATTTTTGAGAAAACCTTTAATTAATGTATATAAGGAAAATTGTTAAAAATATACGGTTATTTAGCACTACTTAATTATTATAAAAAAAACGGTATAGTATGAAGTTTTTATGTGGAGTTCTGACTTGTCATTTCATTTATTTAATATGGAAGAAAAAAAAGTGACTGACTTTTTTGGTTTGGTGGGTTCGCTTATAAAGTATATCCTGAAGACCTGGGTTCGAACCTCTGTACTGGTTAATTCTAGATATACTGACAAACTTGATTAAAGAATCAGTAAAAAGTAGATAGATATTAATAAATAGATAAGTTTCCTACCAAGAAATTTTTAGTTGTCGGAAACGGATTATAAAGTTGTCAAAATAATTTTTTTTTTTTTTTGTTCAGAAATCGGTAACTTGAAAAGATGTTTTTTATTATGTATTATTACGTGTAGAATAGATATTTTAGCTTTATCAATTTATTACTTTGCACGCTTTCATTATAATAAGCTTAAAATAAATATTATATTTTATTATGCGGTTTTTCATCCATAAATTATTTGCGCATACACATTAAATCTCAAATCTTTTATCCAAGGAATTTGTCATAAAACATTAATTATGAGTTTTTATAATAATATTTTTTGACAGTGGATTAATTAAATATTGATTTGAATTTTAATTGCTTTCCAAATATTCTGTCATTTGGTTTGGATTAATTAAATATTGATTTGAATTTTAATTGCTTTCCAAATATTCTGTCATTTGGTGTACCATCTTGGGCACACTCCAGTGGTTGCTAAAGTGAAATTTTTGTTTTCGATATAAATATAAAAGTAAAGTAGCAGCTTGTTCATGTCTTGAGCTGGGCTAAGACTCCTCCCCTTCTGATTTCTCCACCTTTGGGTTTTATTTCACCACGCTGCTCTAATACAGGTTGGTGGATTCATGGAACAGATCATTCGGAACATGCAGGCTTACGGCCTTTGCACGAGATAAACTACTAACGCGAATATACTAATGGAAATTCAGTGGTTTTTAGCCGCAATATTTGCTTAGGATTCAAGTGTTCTAAGCACTAAGTCATCTCGGTTGGTACTATTGATTGAGGTTGAGGATTTATAAATATATCTATAAATATTTACTGGTGGTAGGGCTTTGTGCAAGTTCGTCTGCGTAGGTTCCACCCACTCTTCAGATATTCTACCGCAAAACAGCGGTACTTGGTATTTTTGTGTTCCGGTTTGAAGGGTGAGTAAGCTAATGTAATAACAGACACAAGGGGCATAACATCTTAGTTTCCAAGGTTGTTGACGCATTCTTGATGAAAGAGATGGTTAACATTTCTTACTATGCTAATGTTTATGGGCGTTGGTGACCACTTACCATCAGGTAGTCCATATTATGCTGGTCCGCCTACATATACTATAAAAAAAGTAGTTTATTCTTAAAAATCTACATTACAATATAAGGCGAAACCCATTCAGCAAGTCGTTTAAAATTTTAGAAACGAAAATTGACGTAATAACTTCTCCCATTACCTAACATGACCCCGGTCACTTGAATATGCCTCAATAACCGAAACCCTAAGCGTTCGAAGCTCGACGGCGAGTCACTTATCTAGTTAGTGAGTTGGGTCAGCGCTTAATTAAGCCAGGCCCCGGTTAATATAATTAATCTTACTTAAATTGTTATAGCTCTTAATAGCAGAACTGTATTATATAGCTCTTTTAAATAGCTTTTGTTTTGGTTATACCTGGCCCTTTGTTTGTTGCTACGGAATTTAGCTACTGAAGCTGTTTTTTAGTATATAATTTAAATTAATCCGTTTTATCCCTTCCAAAAGCACTGAGGATAAGAGTCGTAAGACCTTTTGGAACGGTACGATATATGACCGTTAGCGTCATAATATAGTTGTATTTTTTTGTCGTAATTAAATATTTTTTTATAGGCTACTAAATATTTTTTTTATATATATCTAAAAGAGTTGATTCATAAATATAAAAATATACTTCTCAAACAGTATTTTTTTATAGAATAGGAAGGCGGACGAGCATATGGGCAGCTGATGGTAAGTCGTAACCAACGCCCATAGACATAGGCATTTTAAGAAATGTTAACCATCGCTTACATTTCCAATAGGCCACCAACCTTGGGAACTAAGATGCTATGTCCCTTGTGCCTGTAATTACACTGGTTCACTCACCCTTCGAACCGGAACACAACAATACCAAGTACTGCTGTTTTGCGGTAGAATATCTAATAAGGGGGTGGTATCTACCCAGACGAGCTTGCACAAAGCTCTACCACCAGTACCTAGTATATCAAAGATGTTTTGGCCCTAGGGTTTGTTATAACACTGGCTTATTCACTCTTTAAAGAGAACCAATGTGTGTTCGGCAATAGAATAAATCGTGATTGGGTGGTATCCACCGAGACCTGCACAAAGCACCTGTGATATTATTAATACACTGTTAGAGTAAAAAATATCGTTTGCTGCGGTACAGATAAAATTTTACCATTGATAATTAATATTACCCAAATCATTAAGCCGTGGACAAAGTTTGATGTATAATGTTTCACAATGAAAATACGATACAAAGCAATTTTAGTGTCATTTATATTTCTCATTTATCATATACTTATATAAACTTATTAATTAATAAACTTTATTGATTATACATATACCTAGTTAATATTTTGTTAATCGTACTTCTCATTGTATTAATATATAGCGCCCGTGCAAAACCGGGTCTGGTAGTTAGTATTTGATAAAACGTGACAATGACCTACAAACTAGCATTCATTAAGATTTTAAGGCTGAAAAATGTAAAGTTCAGGAACAATAGGTTGAAAGCAATCCTAGGGGACAAAGGCGTGAACAATGAGGCTAATCCGCTATTGTTGGTGTGGCAGCGCAGAGGCAGCGCCGCGTGTCAAGAGAAGCGTTTTATAATGCTGTTCGAAGGACCAATTATCATTTTATTTTACTAATTACTGATTTTATTCTATTATTAAAACTGGTGGTAGGGCTCTTTCTGCAAGCTCGTTTGAGTAGGTACACTTGTCACATATCCTACCGTCAAAAAGTAATACTTAGTATTATTGTGTTTCGGTTTGAAGGGTGAGTAGGTCAGTTTGACTAGAGGCAAAAGGGTCATAGAATCGTACTTCCTAAGGATGGTGGCGTATTGGCGATGTAAGAACCACTCACTAAGAGGCCCAATGTTAGTGGTGATCAAATCCAATAATGGTAGTAAATCCGAATCAACAGGAAAACGTTAAATTCGATAGTTACGGCCTGGCTCGGACATTGAAGCCAGGATCAGGAGTTCTACAGCCTTATACAGTTAGACACTGGACTAGCTAGACAGTTGTATAACATACCGCTACAAAATGTTCAGAATTATCTAAATAACAATATTTATTTTCTATTTTAGAGACAGGGGATTTGACAGTCGTTGTCGTACAGCGTGGAAACGCGACCTGTTTTATGGGCAGCTTTGCGTCGAGTTGGGATCGGAGGCGACTTCTTTGAATTTGATTTAAAAAAATATCATTAATCAAATTATTATTTTCCAATTGCTTCAAATAATTGATCTAGAATTTATCGCTACTGAGAGCCGAGATGGCCTAATGGTTAGAACGCGTGAATCTTAACCGATAATCGTGAGTTCAAAACCGGGCAAACATCACTGAATTTTCTTGTGCTTAATTTGTGTTTAGAAGGAAAACATCGTGAGAAAACCTGCTACATGTGTGTTCCTCCAATCCGCATTGGAGCAGCGTATTGGAATAAGCTCCAAGCCTTCTACTCAAAAACGGAAAAGAGGCCTTAGCCCCAACAGTGGGACATTCACAGGCTGTTACTTTCATCGCTTGTCATACGCGCCATCTCTCGTGCACAGTGCGCCGTACGCATACTTAGCGTGATAAAACATCATTCCAGTTATGCAAATTCGATTGGATGCTGCGACCGAGTGTGCGCTGAAATATGTTATGAGATGTCATTTCCAGTTTATTTGAAATCTCGTTAATGTGACTGTTGTATTTTGGATTTATTGATTTTGTTCAAGTGTGTTTGCTGTCAACGAATTAGTATGTTTGAAATATGGATGTTTATTGTGGAATTACTATTACTGTTTACTACCGGTGTAATTGTACGCACAAGGGACATTTTAGTACCAAAGTTCGGTGACGTGGAATGGTTGTATTATTTACGACACTTATGTCTATGGGCGGTGGTGACCACTTATAATCAGGTGGTACATTCGCCCGTCCACTATTATTTTATTTAAAAAAAATTAGTATTATAAAAACGTTTCGAATCATAAATTTAGTAATTAGTTACTTAGAAATAATAGTGTGATCAAGCGTTAGTCTATTGACAATTAAAAAATTTGTCTGTTTTTATGTAACCATACAATGTTTACAATTTTGTTGCTTTATATCTTCCGTAAACTGTTTTTTCGCTTGGTATGAAGAATGCACTTCTTCCTCGTTCGTAACCAGAGCTCTGAAAGTACATTATCGTACACCACCCACGCTTATTTTTAAAATATAGTTATCCATAAATATATCCAACAATATCCCATCTACCCGTCCGCTTACCTATAAACCATTGTATTATTATTTTCACTGTAATTTCACACTTCTTAAGAATATAAGCAAGTCATTTTTTTCATTCGCTGTTTTAAACTCGAATAGTTTTTACACTATCGAAACAAAAATATTATTGAAGCTCTTTTACTTCATTAGTCAATAACCTATATTAATATTACAAATACGAATGTAACAGTATGTCCGTTACGCTTTCACTGCTAAACCATTGAACTGCTTTTGATGGAATTTGGTACAACGCAAGCTTGAATCCCAAGAACGGATATAGTATGGTACCTTACATCTGCCGCCTAACCCTCGTACGTGAGAGAAGCAGCAGGCAGAGTCTAGTATTACATAATACTCAAAGTCAAAGTATATAACACGTTTCGCTATTATTGTATTTACAATCATGATTCCGTATGCGGTTTCGTTTAGGGTTGTTAACCGTTCAAAACACGAATTGAATTATAAATATTTTTTATGAAATTCTTATCACAAACGTAAAGAAAATAAGTATTTTACGAGTTTAACGCAAATAGAAAGAACTAAATGTTTCAATTTCAAATATGACGGCGGGATTAAGTATTGAAAAACACTTGCATTTTTTAATTACGTAATACATACATTTCTATCACAGAAAGGGCGTTTATCTAAAAACTTCCAATAATTCATAGCTAGACAAACGTTAGTATTATCAACATTTTTTATGTGTATAACATCGTTCAGTGTACGGTAGGGCTAACTGAAAGTTCGAGTTCGATTACGCTAACTTAAGATTTGTTATTGTAATTAATGTGTGCGTGAGATCGGTATATGTTTACATGTCAATTCCCGTGGGTACTTCGGCAGTCAAACCATTTTATCTATTATTTAGACTAATATGCAAATTTACGTTTATAAGCTTTCAACAGTGGCTTCTTCGTTAAAGAAACATATATAATATGTTTTGATTCTTACTTTCTCTTATATACAATGTAATATAATCATATATAAGCTTCAATATTCATAATATCTAAAAAAAAACATTTTGTTCCACAAACAAATTGGATGAAGTAAAACTGTATTATATGAAAATGTAACGATAAGCTCCGGGACGTTTTTAATAACAAAATATAATTGTCCAAAAGTGCCGCTGAGTTCCTATCAATTTTTCTTAGTTCTGAGTTATCCCTTTCCGATCCAGAATTAGTAGTAATTCTCGTAATTCATAACGGTAGCGATTGTGATACCGTCTCGATTCTATTCCTGACATAAATAAACCTTAGAATCATAAGCAGGCAGCCAGTTCAACTAATTTATATCGGTTACGATACGTCTCAATTCTATTCCGATCCAGCTTCGACCGAACCGAAACTGTATCGTTGTGACAGCAACGATAACGTTTCGATTCGATTGCGACATAACAATTTGTAAGATAAATCGTTCTCTGCGCAGTTGCTAGCCCTACAGACGCTGTCTGCGGCGAGTCTGTATACCGCAAACATAGCGAGGTTCTGCGGTTCGCTTCAATTGTTTATTCGTATTTTAATCTTATATTCATGTTGATTTTATCGTACTTAGTAACAATATTATATACAAGATTCAGATCTTGGCTCAGACCTAATATAAAACTTGTGAGTTTTCATAACATTGAATCCAGTAATCGTTTAAAACTCAAGTAATTCAGGATTTTTATAGTTCATGGTTGGAGCATTGAAATAAATGCTTCACATTCCATTCCAAGCATATTGTTCCTTTATCCGCAAATTGAAAAAGGATGTCATATTATTGCAAAATCTTCACACATTTATATTCAACGTGAATTACACTATATATCATCGGAATAAAGTGCAAATTCCCTTAAACATTTTTTTATCTCAACGGTATACGGTTCCTTTGACGCCGTAATATCGAAATCCGGCAAGTGTATGGTTGAAAGCATGTCTTTTATTATAGTCTTTCATGGTATTTTTCGAAATGGTCCCAGCATTTGATATGGGTTATGTAGACTAAATTATAAGAATTTAACAAATTCATAAGGAAATTTGAAGTACAGCAGTAACAGTAACAGCCTGTTAATGTCCCTCTGCTGGGCTAAGGCCTCTTCTCCCTTTTAAGGAGAAGGTATGGAGTTTCATTTCACCACGCTGCTCCAATGCTGGTTAGTAGAATACACATATTGCTTTATTTCAATGAAATCAGACACAAGCAGGTTTTCTCACGATGTTTTCCTTCACTGTCAAGCACGAAATGAATTATAGACATAAATTAAGCGCATGAAAATTCAGTGGTGCTTGCCCGAAACTTGAAATAATTATTATGAATGATTAGTGAAGTATAGCATGCTGTAAATGTCTGGTTTGTCCGCAATCATCGGTTAAGATATTTATCTGCACCATATCGGCTTTCAAAGTCGACTATAGACATCCTTCTTGTGGAAAGTCACATGTCGAGGTGGTCTATTTTAATAGATCATTTATACATTTTTAATGGTAGGGCTTTGTGTACGCCCTTTAGTGTAGGTACAGGCGAGCGAGCACTAATAAATAAAAAAAATGTCACCACTAATTATATAGGTACTTATATCGTACATAATGACAATTAACTTTTCAATTTCAAAGGAAATACGTCAATGTATACAGTAAACGTTTTGTATAAAGTAGATAAGTGGATGAGGGGTGAGTGAAAAAATATTGCTCGTTTCGAGGAACTCGAGCGTAATTTGAGAGTGGGGCTCACGTCATCACGCTTAAGGTCCCTTAACGTGAAATGAACGCAGGACACAGGTGCCAGCATTAGCCGTTACACGAAGTATGAGTTTGAATTATGGATGTTTCTAGAAATCGCGCAGATTTTTCTTATTTATATATTTATTAACGATAAGTCTTTATTTAAAGCATACAGTTTACAAACATTACATAAAAGAACAGTTTGCAAAACGGCCTTATAATTTACAGTAACCTCTTCCAGGTAACCTCTATTAATTTTGTTTTTAGGCAGGAACTTTAATTGGGCGTACTGTGCAATCAACTTATTATTAAAATTTACTTATTACTTAGAAACTTAATAAACATATGTAACATACCAACATACATATTCTTAAGATTTAAGATTGTTACGTAACTTTTGGCGTGACATTAGCTAAACTTCAAGGTAGAATTTGATAACGTTTCTACGTGTAATATGTAACGTTATCATCACGCGTATATTAAGATGAACGTTTTCTATGCAGCTGTTATTTAATGTATGTTAACACATGTTTCGAGAAACAATTCGTTTTGCTTATAGGTAGTACAATGGTATGATTGTCGCTTACATTTTTTTATTGAAACAGAAACATGCCTGTTATCTTGTGATCTGTAAATAATAACAATAATAATTTTGAATGACACCTCGTATTTCGAATTGTTTTTGAACGTGGTAACGGGGCATCTCAGTGCAAAAGTTTATTAAAGTCGATATTGGATTTTATATTAAACTTATGCAAACAATGCCGGTAACTTATTACTTAAAATACAATTCTGATATAATAATTAATTAATTTATCACGTACGTACATAAATTATTAATATTCAGTAGTTCATTACACTTTGTTTGTAAAATGAAAACAATTGATGAGATAACCCGATTTTAACGTTAAAATAATTATTTTAAATCCCGCGTTTCACTGTTCAATTATTTTACCGACAAATATTATTTTTCAATATGAAGTCACATTGTATCGATATATTTTTTTTTTCTTTTAGTCACTAGATGGCGTATTACAAATTCGATTGTTTTATTTAAAAGTATCACAGTACAGTACTAATACTGTATAATCCAAATAAATTAACCTAAAATTTAATAATAATGTATATTATTAAATTCAAACTAAATTTACTGGTGGTAGAGCTTTGTGCAAGCTCTTCTGGGTAGGTACCACCCACTCATCAGATATTCTACCGCAAAATAGCAGTACCCGGTTTGAAGGGTGAGTGAGCCAATGTAATTACAGGCACAAGGGACATAATATCTTAGTTCCCAAGGTTGGTGGCCCATTGGTGATGTAAGCGATGGTTAACATTTCTTACAATGCCAATGTCTATGGGCTTTGGTGACTACTTACCATCAGGTGGCCCATACGCTCATCCGCCTTCCTATTCTATAAAAAAAAACTTTCAGCGTGGCAGGAGAGGAGGCACATATACAACTGTATGATGTTAAATACTTTAGATTTTTTTTTATTTATCCTTGAGGTAAAAAGTATCCACGATATACCCACGTTATTATAGACCATGAAAAGTTTTATTAATCCGTACTTTCCACTCAATGTTTGCTTGCAATATTATAAAAATATTTAGTTTTCTATATTATAAATAGTCCATAAATATATATATGATTGTTGTTGATATATTCATTTGATAAATTATAATTTACTTCAACGTTTAATATTACTGATGTTGGAATTGGAAATTTTAATTGGACTGCAGCTGATACTCGATATATTTTGCAATGCGGAGCCAATGAAATCAAAGTTGTTATTTCCTTGTGCTTGTAATTACACTGGCTTACTCACCCTTCAAACCTGAATAACTGATGAGAAGTACCTATCAAAATAGGCTTTGATGCAATCTTAGCTTCATTTTAGTAACTTATTTGACTTCAAATGTCATACGGAAATACAAAAATCATTTGATATTATAACTACTAAGTGTCATGTGTAGTTGAAAATCATACATTACTTTTGCCAAAGAACATTCAAGTTTTTTGTGCAAATCTATCAAATTTCTTGGCACAGTATCTTTCAAATGATAAAGTTCTCAACAACTTTTCTTAATAATAAATTCGCTAAAAAATAAATGTCAATTTTAGATTTGCAATTAAATGTATTCATAATTTCGTAACTTTACAGCCACATCACAAGAACAGCTAGCTGGTTGCCGCCAGTGGAGAGCTGGCCAGTGAAGGAGGGAGACAGCCCACAGGACGAGGACTTACCATATGGCTGGGAACAAGCGCTGGATAGCCGCGGAAAGAGTTATTATATCAAGTAAGGCTTTTACTACATTATTTAAAATTTTAATGCAGCAAACATTTATGTCTAATAATTTAAAAGTGATTTAATAAAATAAATTGGTATTTTCTGATTTGTATTCACACCAGTTAAGCCCAAAATATTCTGCCAATGTTTAAGAGAAGACACGTAGGACATTGATCGGTTCAATTTTTTTATCGATGATATGAGTAGAAATAAGTCAATACTACATATCTATAACATGAATTAATAATTGGAATACAACGCATACAATAATTACGATAATATTAATTTATATTGTTACCATAAATTTTAGTAAATATACATTTATTAAATGTAGAATAAAGCAATGTTAGGAGAAAGTTTGTGTTGACTGATTATAAAAACTTGAGAAAATTACTTTTCTTTTGTTTGGACCATTACACAAATATTAAAAGAAAAATAACAGGTTTCTTTTATCTTTTCTAAGCTCAAAATCTACATGAAAAAATAAATAATATTCATTGTCATGACTACACCACATAAAACGAATAAATTCCATTTACGTTTTATTTTTCTAAAGAATCTGACGTCTCAGAGTCCAATTATATTACTTATTATATATATTTATATGTCGCGTCTTGGGTGGCCGAGACGGACATGTGAGCGTTATCATGGGAGTCAGACAAAGCGGTTCGATAGAGTGGTAACGAATTCACACAGATATTATTTTTGTCTTTCACAAACACAAAATATTTCTAGCAGTCTTAACACAACAATCACTATTATTCAAAATGGAAATACGTAAGAAATCACTAACCACCCACTCATCAAATATTCTACCGCAAAACAGCAGTACTTGGTATCGTTGTGTTCCAGTTTGAAGGGTGAGTGAGCCAGTGTAATTACAGGCACAAGGGACATAACATCTTAGTTCCCAAGGTTGGTGGCGCATTGGTGATGTAAGCGATGGTTAACATTTCTTACAATGCCAATGTCTAAGGGCGTTTGGTGACCACTTAGCATCAGGTGGCCCATATGCTCGTCCGGCTTCCTATTCTATAAAAAAAAAAATTCTCAATCCGTTCTTAGTGTCGATCATAATCTATCTTTCTCTTCTTTTTTCAAACTTGAGGACAGTACGATGCTGCCAGTACTTCGGTTTCGCGCCACGCTTCATTTTGCGACTATATCCATGACCGTCTCCGACATATTAGACGAATTATATATTTACATTCACAAACATTTATGATCGATTCGCTAAACTGATGATATAAAAATTCTGTGTTAAATTTCAGGTGCTTAAATAATAATACAAAACTGTCCGTGATGCCAACGAAACAATGAAATTGAAATATTTCTAATAATTTAGTGTATACATTTACATGAACATTTCGTAATCGTTGAAAATAATTGAATGTCATAGATAAATTAATCTATTAAAAAGTCTATAGTAATATTATTAAGCTCAAGACACAAGGTCTTGAAATATGTTAATTACAGGACTCTTGTTCAAATAATATCTTGTTCAAATAGTATCAGTTTGTTTATGTAAGATTAATTATGAAACATACTATTATCATTCAGTCATGTCAACAAGACGACGACATACGTGGCGCCGGAGGGCATCTCGTGCGAGTCACCGCCCGCCCCTCGGGACGTGGTGCTGGAGAGGGATCCCGAACTTGGCTTTGGTTTCGTTGCTGGCTCTGAGAAACCAGTCCTTGTTCGCTTTGTTACCGACAATTCACCAAGTGTTGGAAAGGTAACTATGAAGTATTAGTATTAGTTATCATAATGTTAGTTAAAGGGTTGTCCATTAATCACGTGATTTTTTAGCAGCTTTTTAACCACCTTCCCCCCCCCCCCCGCTGGTGATAAGTGGTGAGATTTTAGACCAGAAAATCACGTATATTTTTTTTGTACAAAGTAAATTGAAATTTTTAGAATATTATCTTTAAATACTGGTATAATCTGATAACACTTGATATTTTCTTAAACCCCCCCCCTCCTCTTATAATATTTCCGATTTTTTTCCGAACCTCTTCCACCTCTTTCGAGCCTCACGTGATTAGTGGACGATCCCTAAGGTTGTTACAAGTTGAGCGAGACAATTTTTTCCTTATGTCGGGGGTAGAAACTTAATTATGTAAATAAAACAAGTCATTCGTTGTTCTTATAAAGTTGTGACACTAACCATATTGAAAGTACACGCACTAAGAATATATTATGATATGAAAATAAAATCATCTATTAGCACGCCTTGGGAATAATGCTGACTCGTATGAAAAAAAAAACAAAGAGAAATTACTGAGTTTCATGCCGGCTCTTCACGATACATAAGTACTTGTAAAAGTCTACTTGAATAAAAAAATTTTGAATTTGATTTTATGCTGGAACGGCAAATGGCATGACGCTCTCCGCCACCATTCTCTTTTCTCCTGTGTATTCGTGTATACTATATACTTAGTTACTAGTACAATTATATAAATAATTGTACTCCATATTTATTTATTGGTTTTCTTTAATTAATTATACTAATGTCCTCCAGACCGATTTCGGCTACAGCGGCCAATCTCAAGAGAGATTAGCCAACTACGCAGGAGATATTATAGTGCACAAGTGTGTGCGCAAAAACAGCTCATAATGCGATGGGACGGCAATCCGACACGACCGGAAAGAGTTCAGGCGCAGGACCAACGGCTTTATTGTGCTTTCCGAGGCACGGGAGTGTACACACTTCCAACTTCCAGATTTCGGACTAATACTGAGAATTTTCTGATAGAAAAACCCAATAACTTTTTATCGGCCCGAACTGGGAATTGAACCCAGGACCTCCGGGTCTGCGGCCTTAATCAAGCCATTAGACCAACGAGGCAGTCGATTCTTTAAGTATAGAGTATTTTAAAAACTATCAGTTTATTATCGATTTTACATCTGTGGATCTTTTGTGTAATAAATAATAATAATAATATCCTGGGACATTTTTCACACACGGCCATCTGATCCCAAATTAAGCCTTTACAAAGCTTGTGCTATGGAAACCAGACAATTGATATACTACATATACTACTTCTCTTTTGTAAATACATACTTATATAGATAATTACACCCAGAATTAAGACAAACAGACATGTTCATGCACACAAATATCTGTCCTGGGTGGGAATCGAACCCACAACCTTCGGCGTGAATAGGCAAGTATCTACCGACCACGCCAACCGGCTCGTCAAGAACAAGACTAGACTTAATAAATTCTAATAAAAAATAAATCTGTAGGATGACCACTTTTTTATTTACCATAAGATAATAAGTAATATCATAGTACAAACATATAACATATCATAGTATTTTTAATAACAAAATTATTTTGAAAATTATTTCCTACTCTTTTTCCGTAACTAACAATATCATTAGAATTTTCCTAATAATAATTATATTTTGGGAAAATTACAGCTTGAACCTGGAGATCAGATCCTGGGTGTCAATGGAGAAGACGTCAGCACGGCTGCTCGGGAGCATGTTATATCCGCAGTCCGAGCATGCACCGAACGTGTTACGTTGCGAGTATGTCAACCAGCCAGGAGTGGCAACTTGGCGAGAAGATCAGCATTTTTGTCAGCGGCCAAACGAGCAAGATTAAGAGCTAGACCTCCAAGGGTCAGATTTGCGGATTCAGTTCAACTAAATGGGGCGCCCATGTATCCTGTAAGTTTTGGCGGATACAAATATCGTATTTTAATTTAAATAAATAATACTACACAATGAACACCTAATCTTATAAAGTAATTTGGTAAATATTTTGGCTTTAAACAGTTTTAGTAACCCACTTTGATTTCGATTACTTACAGTTTGTTTTTATCTAAGTATATAAATTATTTATTTAACATTTCATTATACATACCAGAAATGAAACATATACATATAAAAGACAGAAGAGAATTGAGTATAAAAGGTTTGCTTATTATTTGAAGATATGTCTGTCAACACATCCAAGAAGGAAAAAAGAATTCAGACAGATCAGATAAATAAGAATTGTATAATGAAATACCGTAATTCCGTTTTCCATAATTCAATATTTTTTTGTTTCTCATTCTAGCCATCAGCATTTTCACTTGGCGATCTCTGTCTACCACCAATGGCGAATGTCCTCAAAGTTTTCCTCGAGAACGGTCAAACTAAATCCTTCAAATACGACACGACGACCACCGTAGCGGATGTGGTCACCAGTTTAAAGGACAAGCTGTGTATAACCGCTGAAGAACATTTTAGTTTAGTAGTTGAACATGTAAAGAGTTTAAGGAGGAATAAGTTGACCTTACTGGATCCTAAGGAGTCTTTAGCGAGGGTAAGATTTATTTAAGTACATAGGAAGGCCGACTAGCAAATGAGCCATTTGATGGTAAGTGCCATCACCGGTCAGACATCACCCATAGACATCGGCACCATAAGAAATAATAATCATCCCTCACATTGGCCACGCGCCATCTACTGTGGTAACTAAGATCTTATGTTCCTTGTACTAATTGTACCTATAGTTAAGCGTAACTTAGCCATTGGGTGAGTGTCGCCCAGTATTGCGGTTTGGCAGTAGAATGTGACGAGTAGGTGATACCTACCCAGACGAGCTTGCATAAAGCTCTACCATCAAGTTTCGAACTAAACACATTCTAATCAATATCTCATTGTTAATAAAAATCCCTCATTTGGAAGTTATGCAATTCAGTAGACGTGCAAATGTTGCTGGTATGTGGTCATTTCTCACATCGCTTTGAATGTAATGAATAAATGTATTTAAATTTTGTAAATATTACGATACGTATTTATTATTACACCGTTCCAAGTTTCTGCCCGTTACCTGCAAACTAGGGCTAACTTATTATTTTTTAGATCGCAGCACGTCCAGGTTCGCACAAAATGCGCTGTCTATTCCGCGTCGTGTTTATGCCGTCTTCGGCAGCCGAACTCGCCCAGCGGGATCTCGCTGCGCTCGACTACCTCTACCTGCAATGCTGTAACGACGTGGCTCAGGACCGTTTCGCGCCGGAACTGCAACCGGACGTCGCACTCAGGCTCGCGGCGCTACATATCCATCAGCACGCCTTGGCACATAACTTATCCCCTGCGAAACTGACCGTAAAGTCCGTAGAGTAAGTAGCTTGAGGTTTCTGAAATATTTCTATTTCTATATTTCCCTGACTCTTATACCACATATAGTGATCAAACAAGAGCTTTACGTGTTTCCCCAGGGTAACACGTAAAGCTCTTGTCACAATTTAACATTGAGATCTTTCTAAAAACTACAAAGATGTTCTTTGAAAAAAGAAAAATAAGTTTTTTCCCACGAAGACAACGATGTAGCGTCTACATCAGTCTCTAATTATATTTTCAGAAGAGAATTTGGTCTGGAAAGGTTCGTGCCGAGCAGTTTGCTGGAGAGCATGAAGCGTAAGGAGCTAAGGCGTCTTGTAGCTCATTTCTTGAAACTGAATGCCCAGATGACTGGCAGCCAGCGACATCTCACTCAGTTGCAAGTAGGTTTCATGTACATGAATCCTTGACCTTTAATCTTCGTCATCTTAAACTGCGGTCTACTAGTAAATGCTATATGCTACGTCAGCCTTCAGCGCCAGAGGTCAATAAATATCACAGTAGTGAACGATGTCCTGATCAAAATGGTTGATAAAGAGTGCTCAAGTGTGTCTTTTGAATTTTGTAATAATAACTAAATAAATAATTAAAGCCGCAGCCTAGAGCGTTTGAATGCCGCCTACGTCAATATGCTGGCATCGGGGTTTTAAAGAGAGCGCTGTAAACGGCTGATGGCGTTTATATGACCACAGGCTTATGCTGGCCCGATAGAGTAAAAGATGTTTGATTTTGCGTAACATTTTTGTTCCTTGTATACATAAATTAAACATTAACGATTAGGTTAATATATACTGGCACTATAAGACATATAAACCACTCATTACACCGTCGATGTTCCGTCAATACAGGACATTTTATTTCCCTTGAACCTGTAATTAAAGCCCTCCTCTCCTCTTTTTGAGGAGAAGGTTTGGAGCTTATTCCACCACGCTGCTCCTTGCAAGTCCAAGCGGTGCATAAACCTAATATATCATAAAATATATGAATAACATATATGTTATTCATATATTCTTTGTTGTTGTTATATTTGTATGTAAGTATATTTTCGACTATTAATTACCGCCTTCACGGATTTCCGCTTAGCCTAAAGGGTGACTGGTAGAGAATGCCTACTTCTCAATGTGGTGGGCAAAAAGTTTTTAAATAAATAAAAAAATAATTTGCATATTGTTTATTTCCAGGCGAAGCTCCATTACCTGGATATCGTGGCCGGGCTGCCGAGCTACGGCGCCAAGTGCTTCAGCAGCAGCCGACCCGAGCGGGTTCTCCTGGTGTCGCCTCGCTTCGGACTTAGCCAAATAATCGGCAGAAGCAATTCCGTGGTAAGTGTACAATATGTAGCATTAACTCGAGGCGAAGTAGAAGTAATTTTTTTAACTATGAGATAATGCTGAGTCTATAAGTAAATTTAACGAACTTCGAGAATATACAAGAAAAATAATATATGGATTCGTTTACGTAAAGACAATTACATACGTTGACATGACGATAGCGGAGGGTGCCAGCGGACCGATACTAACGCGGTGTGTCGCCCCGCAGCCGCAGGCGGTGGCGGCGCTGTCGGAGGTGGTGCGCGTGCGCGTGCGCGGCGCGGACGTGTGCGTGCTGCTCACGCGCGAGCGCGTGCTGGCGCTGCTCATGGACGAGCGCGACGCCGCGGAGATGCCGCTCGTCGTGGCGGGGTGAGCGCCGGCCAAACCCTTGCGATACGTTTTTCGTATATGAGGACGCGATCGGAAAAGGCTCGCTTAAAACAAAAATATAATGTCTCCCGCGCCGAATGGCCTTCCTTGCTTTGAAGCGTTACTTTTGATAGATATTATAATGGTATAATAATATATGATAATTTGTATAATTCTTGTTCCTTTTGAGTAAGTTTTTAATTGTCTCCTTCATTATATTGTGGAACACTCGGTGTTGAATTATCACTTATGTTATTACAACAAATAGTAGACCGTACTTTAAGCTTGTTTCGCTTTTCATTTCAGATACTATCGTCTCGCGACCGGACGGGAGCTGGAAATCGAATTAGACCGAGAACCGATTACTGAAGATATTGGTATGAAATATTAATGACTTTTAGTGAGACTTTTCCTTAATGTATAATAATTTACTTAATACCTGATTATACACGACAAGAGGACACTTTTAATACGAGACAAATTATGTTTTTGTTAGAACTACATTTATATTTATTATTTTAAAAATAAACCTGATAGAAAAAATTTAAGACAGACTACATATACATTACATTCAATAGTATATACTCTATTCTGTCTTAAGAAATGTTTGTATGTTACTTAATCACACTTAAACGACTTGTTAGATTCTAATAAAATTTTATATGGTGCTTACTCCTGAAAGAAATCGGAGGGACCAAATGATGAACGAAATAAGGACTATATTTCACAGTTCATCTTCACACTACTTTAATAAATTTGATCAATCATTTAATTTTGACATTATGTATACATACTATTACAAAAACTTGACAGCGTGATTCAGGAATATCAAAAAATTAATCAACGCCATCTAGTGACGAATAGTAATAAACATCTTTTACTTTTAACATATGATGAAATAAGATTTGCGTAATATTTTTCAAGTAGTTACTGAAAAAGATAAATAAATTCGTAAAGATGTTTAGTATGTATATACAATTTAATTCTATCATTCTTTTCGGTAGATGTTTATATAATGGACACAAAAATCATTACTACCTGCTTATATTATTTTTTATTTTCAGCACCGCCGTATTTATCACAGCATAACGTTGTGCCGGCGAAATGGAGCTACTTGTACTACGACGATCCGTTGCTCATCACGAAAAAGCACTTCGCAATATTCAGTATGCCACCGCCTTATCATTCCACTCCAGATCAGTCCAAGTCCAGCTTAGACACGAACATGAACACCAGCATAGCGAATAGGAACCATAGTAACAGCTCCAGTCCCGTAGTTGGCTATGGACAGAAACATGGTGTTCTCGGTCAAGATTACCACTTCGATAAGTGCAAGAAGAATGAAGAGTTCAGACTATTCGATCCCAACGACGCTTGCTATCTTGATGATGGTATGGGCTTTGATTTACAAAGCGTCCTATCTATGGAACTATTGGAAAACGCAAGCAATCCTCGTATCGTCGAAGCAAAGAACGAGGAAGTATTACGTAGAGTTGCAGAAATGCAAAAATTGGTAGAGAACTCTGAACAGTATCTGACTGAAAATTGTGATGTTTACAATGATATTGGCTATAATGGTATAATAAGAGATGAACTAGTTGGTAAAGAGACGTGCGTTGATAATATAGAGAGTGATACTGAGTCTATAAATAGCAGAATGTCGGCCGCTGACGACGCTCCGGGTATATTGAAACACAGCGATTCTTTGTTACTCTTAACTGAAACGATAAATCAAGGACTGAATTGTTTATCTGTAGCTGAAACAGAGAAAGAGTACAGCGGTAACGATTTAACGAATCGTCAATCTCAAGGTCTCAGTGCAATTCTTAATAACTGTGGTCTCACTGACGCTTTACTAGCTCTTAATAATGACGTTGCATATTCCGAAAGTGATAATGATTCTTCATACACTCCAACAAATAGTCCTATCCGAAAACATCAGAATAAAACTACTACTAATAAAGCTGTCAGAACTAGCTTTGGACTGCATAGTCCTGATGCTACTTTAGATACAAAAGATTCAAACCTAAAAGAGTATTTGAAACAGTTAAGAGAAAAGAGTAACAGGGAAGAGAACGCTGCTGAGTTCCCATTTTTTTATCAGGAAAGTATTGTGGACAATGACCCTGAGCTTATAGATTTAACATTGATACCCCCACCACAAACCCCTGATGAATTAGACTGTGCTACGCAAGTGCCTCAAATTTTACCAGTAGTGCCACCGTCCTTTGCTGATGATAACGACACAGAACAAGATAATATGCCAAAAAGTAATGAACTAGAAGAGTTCATTGCAAACGTCACCATACAACCACCTACTGTCAAAATAACACCAGCCATAGAACTCACTCCGGAAGAGATCATGTCATATATTATTCCACCTCCACCGGGATCAAACTCGTCAACCTTAGATAGAAATCAAGCTAGTTATGTTCATGAAACTGAGTTATGTGAAACGAAAAACGATAACAATTCATGTAATGATGTAAAACCTGCTAATGGTGACGTCACAAGAGGAGTTCTCAGTGTTAGTGAAATCAGGAGCATGTTCACGGCAAAGGGATTAAGTGACGCCAGGAATAGCTTACTATTAAAAGATAAAACCAAACCTTCAACTAAGTCTGATTCACCTAAGAACAAAAGAAAAAGCATATCAAACGATAAACAAGCAAACGGAAACGCACACGTTATAGAATACCCAACTGTCGAGAGAAAAGGTATGTTCTCTTGTTGTAGTAAAGATAAAAATAAAAGCGACGATAGCAATGACGAAACCGAAAAAATCGAAGGTCATATACAGAATTCCGATTCTATGCCCGACGTCTGCGAGATTCGACCCCCTCCCAGACGGAAAAGTAACGAAATCAAAAAACCACCCGAACGTCCACCTAAAACGCCCCCCACTCCGGCTCCTCGACCCAGATCGAATTCATTCACATGCGTTAACAACGAATTAAGTTCTGTCGAAATCACAAACAATCATTTTAGCACTTTGAATAATAGAAAATTAAATTATAAGGTCGTGTGTGAAATAAATGAAGGAACCCGCCACCCTCCACAGCTACCACCGAGACCAGAAACAAAAATTCTTGCGCCCCCTCCACCTCTATTACTACCACCCAAGAAGCCTCCACTGCCTCCGGTCCCGAGTATCGAAGTTTTACGCATGAAAAATTCGCAGAAACTGTCGCCAGTGCGCGCCACCGAGCGGCTCGCTAGTATCGGGTCTCCGCACTTCCAAAGAAACCTCAACACGTATAGGAACCTCGAAAACGAAAGCAGACTGACTGACGACGAAACGCAAAGCACGAGATCATCGCTAAATTACAGTTCCATGACGTTGCAGAGCCGCCACGTGCGATCCAACTCAGAAACGAAAAATACCATTCTAAAGAATAAAGAGATGTCCACGACCCTGTCGTTGTGTTCTCCTCAGATGAATAGGCGCTTTAGCAACAGACCAGATTTATTAAACGGGGCTCCGGTTCACGATCACAGAATGTTCAGCCCTCCTCTGTCCGAGAGGAAGGCGATAAGGAGGGACAGTGCGAGTCCAACGGGGAAGGTTCAAAACCACGTTCGGTTCAAGGAGGACGTCGTCGACGACATCCCTACTCCGCCTTCACCTCCCACGGTAAAGTTTCCAGAGTTTCAAGCGGGCAACAACGGTCACGTGTCGATAGAGAACCTGTTGTGCAAGACGGAGGTCGCCGTGGACGGGCTGCTGCAGAGGCTGCACCAGGTGGCTCAGAAGTGCTCGCATCAGCACGCTCACGGCGGAGGAGAGGATATCGATGAAGTTAAATTTCAGGTACAATTTTCAATAACTTTCTAAAACAAAGATTTATTTTTGAAATAGTATAATAATAAAATCCTCATCAACAATCGTGAGATCTAAATAGATGGAAAGACATGCATACGCTAAAATTTATGTATTATCCCGTGACTTTTAGACCTGAAGCATTAATAGAGTTCTATTTTCTCTAACCTGTTCGCTACTATAACTAATAACCACTGCGTCGCCACATCCAGCGCGCCCGCAGCGAGCTGACGTCGTGCGCCGTGTCGCTGGTGGGCGCGTCCCGCGGGCTGGTGGGCGCGCTCGGAGCCGCCGGCGCCGCGCACGCCGCGCTCGCGGACTGCCTCGCGCCGCTCCGCCGCCTCGCTGACCTCGCGCAGGTGATGCTCATACCGTAGCTCCTTGATGTCGATCACCGATCGACTGACAATCATTTTTCCCTGACATTTTTTTTATAATTTTGCACGTCCATGAGCTATTTATCATTGAGCTATATTCATCGTTCTTTTAAGATATGGGTAGAGAAAGAATCCTTCACTAAACTACACACACACACACACACGCAGAGTGAGACATTTTTTAAACACAGTGAGGAAGTTCCTCACTGTGTTAATTGCTTTTGCTAAAAATATGACACGACCATCAAATTTTCATTTAATTAAATAATATTGTTAAAATAAAACTAAATCTTCAGGCTCTCGGGAGACATACATCTGCACCTCTCCAAACCAGGAACCTGGTGCTTCGGGTCCACGACGTCACAGCCGCATTTAAGGACTTAGCGGGTGCTGAAATGGCCCAAATTATCCACGAACACAACGCTAAACTCAACCAGAATCATGGACAAGATACTAATTCTACTCTGGAAGGTCAACTAGCATTAAGAGCTGAATGTCTCGCGAATGTACTTGCTACACTGCTTAGGAGTCTTAGAGTGTTCTCTCCTTAAAAAATCACCTTTATAACTTCTCGAATCAAAACAAAATGTGAGAAAAACTGCAATACATTCAAAGTTTAAACGTGGCAGCTATTATAATAATTTACGTCTTGAAATAATGTTGCGGTGAGTTGAAAAGCGCGCGAAAAAGATCTACAGGTAAATAATATTCATAACGACAGATAATTGATGTTACTGCTCAGTATATTAAGAGTATTAAATGTTTTGTAATATTAAATAATAACAATCTGATTCATAATTATAATGTATAATAGTTTAAATTTCTGTTAAAATGACCGTTAATAAAATGAGACCAAATAAAATTAGGTATGTTTGTATAATTATTGTAGTGGCAACACTTGTGTTAATTAAGTTGTAGTTTCGTAAATTTTAACATGTGTTAACGTTAATTGATTTTAGTAATATTCTGTTGAAAGTTTAGATAATTAGGCCTATGAAATAATATTATTATTGCATGGTAAATGATTTTTAGATTTTTCTTACTTTAAGACAAACGCTACGTAAAATATATACATTGCTCTCTCATCTTTTGACGATTTCGTAGTTAAAATGTTACCATATAAAATAATTTAGTTAACGTAACTAACATATCTGTTCTCATTATCATTACTATATAATTCTAATTAGATATGTGTGATTAAAAATAGGGTGCGAAAATATATTAATAAATATAATCTGTATTCGGACGTGTCTAACATAATAAAAAAAAAAAACAAATGCATTTTTCCTTTTATGGACATATTAATTTGCATTATAGGTATGTGTTGCTAGGTGTAAAAATGTTGATTGATGTGCGGCGATCGTTTTCTAAGTACACGCGATGTGCTAATATCTAATATTGGTGCTATATTATTAAAGTGTACGTTTTTGTAATCCAATTGGTTGAAATTTTTAAACGGGCGTGTTAATTTCACATGTGATTTGAACTTTACTCTCTGATCTATGCAATGAAGTTTAAAATTGTTCTAATTTTATATTAATCGTACATTGTGTCAAACTGTCGCGCAGTTTTAACAATTGAATTCGTTCTAATTTTAAACTAAATTTTAAATGTTTTTTTACTGTTTTAGTATAATTTTTTAATCAAAATTTGGCAAAGATTCATGCTCATATGTAATATACCTTTTGATCTTTCATTCAGCCAGCGCGACAGTATTCGGACTGAATTTCCATTAAGATCTTAATATTCTGTTGTTTTTTCTTTTACTTTTGCAAAAACAATTACAAGTTTATGTAATCAATAATCTTGTTATAAAGTAATGTTACTGTACGTGTACAGATAAAAATGCAATAATTCCATAAAAGTTACTTACTTTTGTCACCTGTGAAGTACAATTTTTTTTACTCTTTTATTAAAAAAAAAATCTTTACCAGTATTTAGCCAAAGACAAGATTTTTTATTTTTTATTTCGTTTTGATAATAAACACCTCGTTCATTCCTTTATGCTTAATAATACTTCTTAATAAAAAGTTATTATTCCAAGGAATTTATAAGACGGAGTTTTTTTATTTATTTCATATAATATATACCACGGTGGACTTAATGTTTATATAAAAATGTCTATGTAAATACATACATAGCGTCACATATTATGAAAACGTGTGTTTTATAACAAATCAAGTCTTAATCTTTACGTTAAAAAAGTGACATTTATTGTTGGCAACAATAACTGTCACTTTTTTATTTATTTTAAAAATACCAAATCATACTGACATTATTGAGATTGTGCAATTTTTAAAATATATTAAAATAATACTCTATTTTCGTCTCCTTTTCGCTTATTTAGACATGTAGGTAAGACGGAGACGAATCTTAAGTACCTACAGAATAATAAAAAATGGCGCTTAATAATAAATTATTTTTCAGCTTGTTTTTTATTATATTTGATATAAAATATGTGACTGCTTATGTATGTATTAAATGTAAAATAATAATTAATGTATAAATGAATTAACTGCTAGTTAAATCTATATTATACAAGATAACCGTATCACACCAATCTATTTATTGTTTTAAATATCACAATGCAATGCATTTGATGTAATAAATGATTAAAAACATTTGTTTTTCTTTTATTTAACTATATTTCTAAACTTTTATTACAGAAAAAATGGAATGCATTCCATTCACAATGTTGCGATTAAAAATGTTGAGAGTTATACTGGAAAATGCAGTTTTGATACTCGTTCATCATATGAATATTATATTGTACTTGGTAGGAGAGCTTTGTGCAAGCCCGTCTGCTAAAGCTAAGGAACTATTTTTAGTGCGTAATACCTCCTATATTAGTATATCACGCAGTATAAATAGTTCTTGATCAATTTACCTTTATTTATAATACAAAACTATTCCACTTAACTACTTATAACCACTTTAATAATGTTACAACTTCGCGGATATTGAAAACGCCATCTTTTCTCGAATCCATAGAGAATATCTAGTATCTCGAGTAGTCTCCAATGATCATCGATTATTCGAGATGTCGACCGCATGTCAATTGATATCAGTGACCAATGATATCGGTGTCAAAGTTGTTTATTTGGGTAAAGTACATGTGTCCTTAGTACCTTTTAGGTTATATTGAGTTACTAAGGTCGTATGTAGCAGGAAACACAGAAGCTGGTAAACAGATAAGAATAATAAAAGCTCAAAACACTTTAAGTGATCAAAGTTTAAAATTATAGATAAAAAAATAAATATGGTGTTTGTCATACAACCAGCAGGGCGGCCATCTTGCGAGATTTTCACACGCTCTCTTACAACCGGTCCGAGAGCAAATAGAAAAATAGATGGAGTTCTTTAACCTAATAAGAATTCTAATCTATTGATTGAGTAAAGGGTTCCGTGTAAATAACTTTTTATGCCCTACAGCTGTATTCAATTAAGTTCATTACTTAAGTGGTTTTTAATTGAAATTACGTTTTACATTGGAACTTATAATTATTTAAAACAACAGTTTTCATTATAAATTAGTATAAGTATTTTGTGTTTATTTTACAAACGTATAAACGGTTTTATATTTAGGTACCGAACCATTAAAAACATAAGTTTTAAATATATAAAGTTAAAGAAAGCTTAGCAGTGTATACGTAGTAATGAAAACCGTTTCAAGACATAAAAAATAAGATGCTTAATGAAAATTTAAAAAGTTAAGAAAAAATATTTTTTCAAATATCAGTCTATTAATTAATCCGATCCGAAACAGCCTGTGAATGTCCCACTGCTGGGCTAAAGGCCTCCTCTCCTCATTTTGAGGAGAAGGTTTGGGGCTATTAATTAATAAATGAGTTATAATCAGAAAAGCAAACATCTAAGACTTCAAATATTTGGAATCACGTAATAAATAAAATAATAATATAGTTTTTTTGAAACATTTCACGGAACCCTAAAACTTAGCTAAGGACGCGATGGGGAACATAAGATGAGAGAAACGAGATGTGCAGAAATAGTGTATCTTAAAGCTGGCGGGTAGTTGATGCGTTAATATGTTACGATATTGTTCGCTAATTTATAATTCATAGCGTCATTAACTTGCCCTTAACCTATTTATTTAGTTTCGAAGCAATGTGTAGTACTTAGTGAGCTGATGATTTGGTTCCTTGCGTCTATATCATACGACTGGAGGTTTTCTACAATATTGCCATCTTTTATTGGATCAATTGGATAGAGACAGTAACAGATATTGTACAAACAAAGAGAAAAAAAATTGCAAAACAATGTTTCCGTCTCCGCAAAGTCAATTCATCCTCTCTTGAGATTTGGCTCTTATAATAAAATGCCTCAAATACTTTTACCATTGCCAATTAATAAATTTAAATCACTTGTTAAAAAAAAAACAAATAATATATTTCTTAACAAATTACTGTTTTTAAAATATAATATGTGTATATTATATTTAATCTTTCACTGGACAGCTTGAGAATATATAAATTGCAATGTTTACAAATAAGGAGTATCTAGTTTATTGACCTTGAGTGTTTTTTTTTATTTATTATACTCTGTGCATCGTTGTCATCGACAACTGTCATCCGTTAATTCAATAAAATATCAGCTGCTGCGCCTTACTTCGCTTCTTTCAAATATAGAAGTGAACTATTAAGCATTTACTTGTGACTTCTCTAATTCCTTGGATAAAATAATTTAAATGATGATCAGTTTTAAGCTATGAAGGTCCTTTATTCCTGTGCCTTATATATACAGTACAAAAATATGAAATTACATTTGTCTACAGTCTAAATATAAAGCGGGTGAAATTGCGAAGCGCGGCTGGTATATATTAATAGTTTATACTAAAACCTTCTCCGAAAGGTGCTGCATCATCTGGTTAAATAATATTAAAAAAAATAAGATTCATGTGGTTTTATCAGTTAGGCATTACATAATAAAATTACAATATATATAAATATATTATATATAAAAGATTTTCTTATAATTTTTTATTGTTTTAATATTAACACCAACAAGAAATACACTGGCGAAAGCAAAAAATAGAAATGGCCTACAAAAGTCATTAAGTTTTTAATAAAAGGTGTTATTCATTTCAGATATAGAAAATATACGTACAGATAAACATACAGAGAAAATCAGAGAGATTAAAGATGATTACAGATAAAAGAAATGACAGATACTGTAAAAATATTAAAGCGCGAATGTCCTGTGTTCAGCAAAGGTTTTTTTTTCGAACTGTCTAGTTGCCGTTGGCCTAATGGCCTCTACAGTCACCAAGCGGGTTGGGCGAGATGAACTCAGCCGGATGTTGGAAGTCACAAGAGGGGCTCAAGAGAACATCCTAAGGGCGCCTCCTGTGAGGCCGGACCTCGGCTTAGGACGCCGTTGAAGTCGGAAGGGAAAACAGCAAACGTGACGTGACAGAAAACGTCAAAAACATTTCACTAATACGCTATATTGTGGAACGTTACCTCAAGTTGGACTCTACCTTAAGCATTCTTTAATTCAAGTCTTTTACGCATTTACTTAGACCATTCGTTTTTGATATCTGTTCACACAGACAGATCAAGTTCAAGTTCTATTATATGTATGTGTTTATAATTCTGTCAGTTGTCAACAATTGTCTGTCAAGAAATGTATAAAAAGTTCTATTGCAAGGGCTTAAGTTTTAAAATGGCGCGTTTGTATAAGTTAATAAGAATGTGATAATTTTAAAGGTTACATTCCTTGAAAATAGCTTCGCTATGTTGATATTATTATAATGGCTTACATTTCTAAAAACAATATACGCAGAATATTCTAGCTTTTATAATTGAATTAACTTAAATGTAATTTTTATACTAATCAAATTCGCTATTTAAAGTACATAAGCACTTAAGTCTTGAAGGATCAGAGTATTATAATAAACAAAAACTATGACGATAAATTTCCGTGGAGTACCGGCTTAGAATAGTACTCCCCCAATCTCATCCCGTGGGTGTCGTAAGAGGCGACTGAGGGACGGGGAAAAGGGGGGATGGGCAGCAGCGTCCCCCCTCCCATAAACATCTTACCCCCTACTGCGCTCGCCAACACGCCTGCCCAGCGCGGCGAGTATGGGCAAACCACCTCCCTAAATGGCAGATGCGCCCAAAAAAAGGCCCCCAGTTACCGGCAAGCCCGCTAGGCCCGACCAAGGTAGCGGTCGCGGTATCGGCAGGGCAGGGGGTGCTAAGAATCACCGGTTCACGGCAGGCTACCGTATAAAACGACTGAAAATGGCAACGTATAATGGACGCTCGATGAGGCTGGACCATCACCTCGCCGAATTAGAAGTAGAGTTAAGTCATATAAACTGGCATATACTGGGGTTATCTGAAGTCCGAAGACAGGGGGAGGACACGATAACTCTAGAGTCCGGTAACTTACTCTACTTCCGCGAAGGTGATAACCTCTCCCAGGGTGGTGTCGGTTTTCTAGTCAAAAAGGATCTCATTAGCAGCATTGTGGAAATCAGTAGTGTGTCGAACCGGGTAGCGTACCTTGTCCTAAAACTTTCCGACAGGTACTCCCTGAAGGTTGTACAGGTATATGCGCCAACTTCGACATACTCTGATGATGTGGTCGAAGCGATGTACGAGGACATCGCAAAGGCCCTCAACGACACCTCGAGGGCCCACTACAATGTTGTTATGGGAGACTTTAATGCTAAAGTGGGAGTACAAGATAGCGGTGAATCGAAAGTCGGACCTTACGGCTTGGGCTGCAGAAATCACAGGGGGCAAATGCTGGTAAACTTTCTCGAAGCGCAGGGGCTTTTTTTGATGAATTCTTTCTTTCAAAAGAAGCCTCAGAGGAGGTGGACCTGGCGAAGCCCCGATAACGTGACAAGGAACGAGATAGACTTTATCATCTCGAATAAAAGGCACATATTTAGAGATGTTTCAGTGATCAACAGGTTTAATACCGGAAGTGATCACCGCTTGGTTCGAGGCACTCTAAATATCAACTTAAAAGCCGAAAGATCGAGAATGATGAGGTCTACTCTCCGACCTACCATGCTCCAAGCTGCTCAAGGCTCCGAAAAGTTCCAAATGGAACTTCAAAATCAATTCACCGCGTTGGAAACCATAAGCAGCATTGATGAGAGAACCGACACGCTGGTCAAAATACTGCAAAACACATCCCGCAAGTGTTTTCCGCCACAGAGAAGAGACAACGCACCAAAACTCTCTGCTGAGACACTCGAGCTCATGAGAAAACGACGAGAACTACCATCGTTTTTGTCAGATAAGGCCTTAAACCGAACAATAAAAACGCTGACGCGACGCGATCTCCGACGCTCCAATACCCGTGCCATCAAGGCTGCGATTGAGCAAAATCGGGGATCGAAAGTGTTCGCTCGCAAGTTTGGGAGGCCGCGTCTGACAAAACTTAAAACTGAAAATGGTGGGTTCGTTACCTCTAGGCCTGAGATTATCGGAGAAGTAGAGAGGTTTTATGGGCAGTTGTTCTCTTCAAGATCGGATAAACCCATGGGAATCAGTATTGATGACCAGCGCGCCCCTCTTATGCGCCATTACTCCGAGGAGCTCCCGGTCGTTGACCAAGGAGAGATTAGGGCGGCTCTAGAACAGCTTAAAAACAACAAAGCTCCGGGAGATGACGGAATCACAACAGAGTTGCTTAAGGCAGGCGGGACTCCGGTCCTGAAAGAGCTAGCAAGCCTCTTTAATTCCGTCATCCAACATGGCAAGACCCCGGAAACGTGGAGCGGGAGTGAGGTGGTACTGTTTTTCAAGAAAGGTGATAAAACCCTCTTGAAAAACTACAGACCAATCTCCCTCCTGAGTCACGTGTATAAGCTGTTCTCAAGAGTCGTCACGAACCGTCTCGCCAGACGACTTGACGAGTTCCAGCCCCCAGAGCAAGCTGACTTTCGATCAGGCTACAGCACCGTGGACCACATCCATACTGTTCGGCAGATTGTGCAGAAGACCGAAGAGTACAATCAGCCGCTGTGTATGGCATTTGTGGACTACGAGAAAGCCTTCGACTCCATCGAAACCTGGGCAGTGCTCGACTCATTGCAGAGATGTCATATCGATTGGAGATATATCGAGGTACTGAGATGTCTGTACAGCGCCGCTACAATGACTGTCCACATCCAGGACTGTAAGACGAAGGCGATCCAATTGCGCAGAGGGGTGAGACAGGGGGATGTAATATCCCCGAAACTGTTCACCAACGCGTTGGAAGACGTTTTCAAAACGCTGGATTGGACTAGGTATGGAGTCAATGTAAACGGCGAGTACATCTCACACCTTCGATTTGCCGACGATATCGTCATCATAGCAGAGTCGCTGGAACAACTCACCGAAATGCTGCGTAGCCTAGGCGAGTCTTCCCGGTGTGTCGGTCTCGGCATGAACTTGGACAAGACCAAGGTCATGTTCAATAGGCATGTCGTGCCGGGACCGATATACGTCGAGGGGAAACCTCTCGAAGTTGTTAGTGAATATACCTACCTAGGACAGATTATACAAATCGGTAGGAACAACTTCGAGAAGGAAGCCGATCGAAGAATTCGCTTGGGATGGGCAGCATTTGGCAACCTTCGTCAAGTCCTCAAGTCGTCTATACCGCAATGTTTGAAGACGAAAGTCTTCAACCAATGCGTCTTACCTGCCATGACATACGGTGCCGAAACGTGGACACTAACTGCGGGACTAGTCCACAAATTCAAAGTCGCTCAGCGTGCTATGGAGCGAGCTATGCTCGGAGTATCTTTGAAGGATAAGATCAGAAATGAGATTATCCGGAAAAGAACCGGAGTCACCGACATAGCTTGCAAAATTAGCAGGCTGAAGTGGCAGTGGGCTGGTCACGTATGTCGTAGGACCGATGGCCGTTGGAGCAGACGAGTCCTAGAGTGGAGACCGCGAATCGGCAAGCGCAGCGTAGGGCGCCCTCCAGCCAGGTGGACCGACGACCTTAAGAAGGTGGCGGGCACCAACTGGATGCGGAAGGCGGAGGACAGGGAGCTTTGGCGCACCTTGGGAGAGGCCTATGTTCAGCAGTGGACAACGATTGGCTGTTGATTGATTGATTGATGACGATAAAGACGTCCTTGCGGCTGATTTTATCCAAAAAATACCCAGTACCAGCTCGAAGTAAAGCCTGCAGTATTCATGCCTCGGATAGCACATAAAGCCTGTATTGCTGCGCCTGAAATTCCTCCCTTCGTATTTGGTTGCATTCCCATTGTATTGCAACAATGAGGTGAATACATCATGCACTTCAATACATTCTACTTGAAGAATAGCTGCATTAAGAATATCCTCATGGTAGACGACGGTCAGGTGCTCCGTGCACCATGATGTAACTGTCACTGTTTTCTAAGAATGGTGCAGTCTGCCACAAAGTCTGCGGTATAATTGTTCCACTAACGGTCACGTTATGGTATTCAGTATGTCCAGCCCTAACGTGTGTTTAACGATCGTTAAAGGTCACAGCGTTGCCATTAATTAGGTAAATGTCAACTTTGAACGACCCACGATGACCTTTCGGATGTGTAGCGCATTTCTACGCTCTGATGAGATCTTAAAAATGATGATGAAGATTATCTTTAATTGTAAAATAAATGATATGAAATTAGGCATATTAGGCTTATGTCATAGCCCAAAGATCAACAAAGAAGCGCCCTACTATTTCACACTTGCACTGCAGCATTTGGAAGAAAGTGTAAGGTGCTTCATCGTGGATTATCGTAGGACAATATATACTATCTGGTAATTCTGAGTCTATCAGCTTGTCTCCGATAAAAATAAGATCATGGTTTAAGTTGGTATTTTTATCTGTGGATCTTTTGTTTACGTACTTTGACTTCTCATTTAAAAAAAAAGTGCTTACGTTCGAATTTTGAATGTTTTTTTGCCAAATCTCGTTAAACATGTATGTATGTATGAATATAAGTGATTGTGAATGTGTGAAATGGCTTTTTTAACTTTAATAAACCGATTCCACTGTCTTTCAACTTCCATACAAAATACATAGAATATAATTGCAGATTTGAGTTGACAGCTTCTGTTACAATCTTTATATAATACGTAGGCGTACTGACAAACAGGTCACCACCGCTCATAGACATTGTCACTGTTGGAAGTAAGATCTCCCTTTTGCATAGGCACATATGCTAGTAATAATATAACTATAGAGTTACACTAGTTAGCTGTTGCTATTTGCATATAATATCTAATAAGTGGGTAGAACCTACCCAGACCCGCTTGCACAATGCTCTACGACCAAGCCACGAAACTAATATTTCGTAATATTTATAATAAGTCGTAAACAATTGTTCCAATTCCCATAAAGAAACATTTTCACATTAGTTTAATAAATATTAATAATTGTTTCTTATAAATGTCCTTAAACCATTATTTTAAAAGGACTAAACACTCAGGCCTAAAGACTATAAAATTTAAAACAATTTACACAAATTTTAAACTGCGGCAGCGTCGACAAGACAAGACATCGTTAACATACCCTTCTAAGGTCATGTGGCCGCAACAAATTCGTTTTTGAAAGAGACATAATGACCAAACCGCATGATAAATATTTGAACATTAACAACTCTTTTAATGTGCAATTGTGTTGCCTAAAACTACCGACATTCAATTAAAATAACTTAACTTTACTTTTGTCTCAATGTGAGTGTCTTCTGACTAATAAAATTGAAGTTTCGGATCCGTGATTTCAAACTAACTGCTTCTTTTTGAGATAATATTTCTATTTGGAAGTTACCAAACCCGAAACAAACATTTCTTTTTTTATTTGGACTACCTATATCATTTTATATTTGCTAGTATATAATAAATTATCTTAATATTAAATTAAAAATGACCGATTTATTAGAGCATGTGAACGTTAATCGAAGACAGCGGATTCAAACCCGGGCAAGCACGACTAAGGTTTCATGTACTCAATTTGTGTTTGTATCATATCTCGTGCTCAGAAAGTAAACCAGCGTTCATCCAATAAAATTCTATGACATGACGTGTATCCGCCAACCTGGAGCAGCGTGGTCGAATAAGTTCAAGCTCTGCAGTGGGACGTTTACAGTATTTTATGTTATGACCAACTAATCTATTTATTAAAAAAACTATCAATATTTATCTGTTTCTATTTATTTGCAAGAGTATTGTTATCACTTTAAATCATTAGTATTAATAATGACATGTATCCGGCAAAAACCCTTATACGTAGACTGTGGCGTTCAGTTAATAATAATCAAAGATATTAAGATGAAACCAAAGACATATTACAACTTTAAATGATCTAACATATAACAGTGAGTAACAAATAACTTATCATTAAATAAATATCAAATTTTATTAAACGATTAATAACTAATCTAAACAACATTTTGATGTAAGTAATTCAAAGTGATCCAACATAGTTTTCTAAGATTTACAACGATATTACACACTTCTATGCGAGTTGATTTAAATATTACCAAGCATGCGAACCAGTAATCCTAGTCTTAATACAGTCTGAGCAGCATATCTGAACTCATGACCGATGTCAATGGAACCTATTTTATCGCTAACCACCTACCGAGTAACAACTTTTGTATCCGCGTTACGTTAACCTTTAAAAAATAACACAAAAAGTACATCAAGAGTTACACACACGTTCCCGTGAATTTATCTAATGGCAACTCCGTTTAACTAAAGTCACGAATGATTAGTCTAGAGAACGTGCAAGTTAGCGTTTCGTTTGTTAGGGTTGTTATGGGATGTGGAGGGAAACGTGTTCCAGAGGACCACTTAGGAGTTGCGGAGTGCAACGTCCCGCTCACGCCGGCCCGTAACCGGTTTCTAATCGTCGTGTTTCTGCGTCCGATCGAACCGAGAAAAAAGTTAGAATAAGTGCGCCGTCACAAGGGTTACTATGACCTAAACGCGGTTTTATCGTTTAAACTTGTAATTCTGCGGTAAAAATATAAGTTGCTTTTAAAATAATGATGAATACTTCGCGGTCTGCAATTTTCAATAAAACCTTTTTTATTAGAAATAAAATAAATAAAAAAAAATTCTTTAAATAAATTTTTTTCCCGTATATTTTTTTATGAAAAACCTACGACGACGGTAACTTATATTTTGATATCGCTTACTTTCTCATGCGATATTTTAGATAATTAATATACTCTAATGAACTGCACGTTCCCTATACCTTTAATTAAGAATATCTGATCGACACCGAGATAAAAACAATTAAAGGCGTAACATAATGAATATGTTAATATTTTTGTATTTAATATATATAACTATTTAGTATTATAATTTTGTAGTACCGCTTTTTATTATAAAAAATATTTATTACTCGTTCTATACATTACTAGCGACAAAAAAGATATTTGCATATTGTATCCTGAGCTGTTATTTTTGTATACGTGTAGTTGGTTTCAAACTTTGGTCTGCAAAACAACTTCAAGATTCATCTAGCCCGCATTTTCTCATCATTTATTAAGTTAGTTATTTTATAAAAACAGACGACGGCCGGCTTCTGAACGGCTTATCACATAGATCATCTAACACTACTATCGACGTAAAATAACACATTTCGATTATATTTGGACTTAAAATTATCTCTCCTTGATTTGAATAAATATTTTTTAGTAAATTTCGTATTAAGGAATGAGTACTTTGGAATTGAATTATTTTAGTTCATTCAAATATCGAATTCAAATAAAATTCAAATATCTAAAAAAGCCGAGATGGCCCTGTGGTTAGAACGCGTGAATCTTAACCGATGATCGTGGGTTCAAACCCGGGCAAGCACCACTGAATTTTCATGTGCTTAATTTGTGATTATAATTCATCTCGTGCTTTACGGTGAAGGAAAACATCGTGAGGAAACCTGCATGTGTCTAATTTCACTGAAGTTCTGCCACATGTGAATTCTACCAACCCGCATTGGAGCAGCGTGGTGGAATAAGCTCCAAACCTTCTCCTCAAAAAAAGAGGAGAGGAGGCCTTTAGCCCAGCAGTGGGACATTCACAGGCTGTTACGGTAAATATCGAATTGCTGATGAGGAATTATGCTCTCCTTCTGACCGATTTCGTCCACGACCAATCTCAAGAGAGATTAGCCAACTGCTCAGAGCATATTTTAGTGCAGTTGTGTGCGCAAACACAGATGCACTCTCTTTTCGTAATTTGAGACTACCGGAAAAAGTTCAAATGCAGGGATCTTTACGTTTCCGAGGCACAGGAGTGCACAAAGACACCTAGTTGCTACTGAGACTTGTGATTTGAACCCAGGACCTCGGGACCTGTGCTCTTATATCCAATATATATATAATGGACCAACGAGGCAGTCAATGATGTGGAATAAAGTAATAGTATAATACACTTGTCTGTCATCTCTTACGACTATAAGAAGAACTACAGGTAACTATTGCAACTGTAATCCATGAACAGCATAATTGCATGTGATTGACAGCTCCAGACACCAGTGCTGCCAACCCAAACGTTTCAAGAGAAGATTTACCGTCTTTACACTGATATCTCTATTATCTGTTATATTTAAAAATTTTACTATTTTTTTTTAATCAGCGCCATCTTTTAGCAAATATTATTTGACTTTTTTAAATCGTTGTTTTACAATGTAATATAAACTTGCACATCGAGGTATTTAGAAGAGGTAGATATTATTGAAAGCATTTGAATCGAAACTGACATAGATAATAAATAATTAACGCAATCTAAGGCTATCGTTGCGTTTAAAATATTTTCAGTTAAAATCATAAAAATACTACGGAATTGTCATGTTACAGTATTGAATGGAATATAGATTCAACTGAGAAGAACCGGCAAGAAACTTAAATAAGTATAGGTAATATTTACATGTCAATGCTACTCAAAAGATTAATCATCATATTCTTTATGCGATTATTTCATAAAAATCTATTTATTTAATAATGAGAATTTCATGACTTACATTCCCTAAATAACGTCATCGCGCCACCCGAAAAAAAAAACTTTGACATTAACGTGCGTTGGGAGCTTCAGACGGTGGCGGTGGTCAGTTGCACACTTTCGCCGAACATTGCGCGGGCGCAGGCATTTCTCCTCAAGGCCACGCAAACCTGTCCGTCGTGATGCGCCGGCGCACTGCTTTCACGTTGAGCTCGTATTCATAATAATTAGGGAATTGATAACGTTACGTAATATTCAAACGTTTAGTTTTTTTTAATTATAATTAGTTATACAATGGAAGTAAATGCCTAATTGTCTTGTTAAATAGTTTACAATCGTAAAATATATTACGACTATTAAAACTGTTGAACAACTAAAGTCTGCCAAGAGAAATTTATTGAGACAGCAATAATATAATTCTAAATACGTCAAAATAATTTTAAGTATGATTTCAAACACATTACAAATTTTTAGTTGAAATTATTTATATATTTTTATATGAAAGAGTACGAGTTGAGTATTTAACCTTTTTATTAAATTGCTTTCTTGTCTGTTTGCTTGTGTGTTCGGTATTTTCGAAATTGTTTTAAGCTAACATTCCGATGAGCTAGTTTTTGATTCTTTACTCATAAATAAGTACTACATATAATAGTAGGAAAGCCTGAGTTTTATCGGTCAACCCTTGAAAGCCAGGCTTTTTCACGAAAAAATTACATATAAGAATCTTGTTAACGAGCCGTAAAAGTAAAAGATGTTATCGAGCAATTATTTTGACCACATGGCAATAAAGGAACTTAGAGAAATACTTTAACATTAATACTGAAAATATTCAAAATTTATTAGACACCAAGGTAATTTAAAATTATTGTATAATTATTCACTATTAATCAATTTCTCTGCGAGTATTCATCTGCGTATATTATCATTTATGACTCATAACGGTTGTTACGTCTATACTTATAAATATAATTTAAGTGTCTGTCTGTGATTGCAAAATAATTGCCCAGTTTTAATTTAATATAGTTACTTGCGCCTGTACATGTCCCACTGCTGGGCTAAGGCCTCCTCTTTCCTTTTTGAGGAGAAGGTTTGGAGCTTATTCCACCACGCTGCTCCAATGCGGGTTGGTGGAATACACATGTGGCAGAATTTCGATGAAATTAGACACATGCAGGCTTCCTTACGATGTTTTCCTTCACCGAAAAGCACGAAATAAATTATAAACAGAAATTATATATATACATACTTGCGACGAAAACAAAAACAATATTTTTTTAATTTGTCTGACAGCCAGTCTGTAAAAAAAATTAAAAAAAGCAAATAACTGAATTATTATAAGGATTATTTCAAGGAACCGTCTTTATCTTTAAACCAAAACAAATGTTTTTATATTTCGTTTACCATAGCTACCTAAAACATTAGAAGGGATTATTTAAGTTAAAATGGCAAATTTGGACGACGGAACACAAATTGATTTGTACGCAGGGGAAGTCGCGGGTTTTGCTAGTAAATAAATATAACTCACTTTCTGTTTTATGACCTTTATTATAATTTATGTAATATATCGGCCAATATAATTTTAATGAATAAATGAAAATACAAGCGTCGTTTTTGCATGGATAAATAAGTCATTTTCATGAAACACAAGAACATGAAATTCATGCTGGTCACTGTCACGTCAATAGTATTTTAAATCGGATGAAACTGCAAAGCGCAGCTACTTATATTATAATATAATATACTAAAACGTTCTCCAAAACGCAGCGTATCTTCTGGTATAAGTTTTATATATATTGGTTTAGTAGAATTTTTACGCATTGCAAATAAGTATGTCTCCTTATTGTTTAGTATTTATTTAAATATAAAAAATACATATATTTAATACCACAGATATATTACGAGACCTGTAATACAGGATTTAACTAGTATGGCGCCCATCTCCTTTCCTATTCAATTTTATTACACAAATATATTGTAACACGTGTTTTCAGGGAGAATATAAATAAGTATTATTATTGTTATTAAGTGTGTTCATCATCATCATACAATCGAGTGTCTCGAATAAATCAAAATCGTGCTGAAGCTAACAATCAAGTTTCATCACAGCCTACCTGTTCCAGAGTCGCTAAGAACCTTCGCCGTCAATGTACCAAACGGATTCCTGAATAAATACTCATTGACATAATATAACAATCGCACACCAAGCCAAAACCGTCTTTCAGTCTAATACAATACGGTTGGTAATAATACAAAACACATCGGTGTTTATGATGTTATGTGACGAATACGCGGGCTGGTCAATAACAGTGGTATAGAAGCAAAAACGCTGGCAGACAGGGACAACATTCCACCAAGTCAGCTTTCCTTGGGGAACATTAGAGGCGCTCCTAAACGAATGGCTAGAATTACTTGAGTTCGCGCAATGTGGTGTATGGGAACTTTTTGTATTTACAATTATATACATATGTATGTACTATAATTTTACACTGTTTTTGGTTATAATTGCAAATGAACGATTGAATGTAAATTAGATTGGTTTCTGAAGGAGATTGAATGACTTCAGTATCCTAAATACGATTTATGTTGTTGGGTGATTTTTTTATTTAATTATTATTTAAATATATTATAAATGGTGCAATGTTTTCGTTTAGTTTCGTTTTCGAACGACGGAGGTTAAGGTTAAATAATTTTAAATAAATAAATATTTAAAAAAATAACTATTATTCCTTATTTTTATTTCTTTATTTATTCTATTTGTCTTGTAGACGTGTCCGTCCGTTTGGTGTAGTTCATCTTCAATTTGTTGTAATAGTATTTTAATGTGTTTTCATATTTATTACCAGGCAGCATCACAATCAATCTACTCTTGCCACTTAAAATCTCAAAGGTATATTTAAAAAAACTTTCAAACTTAACGTTTCAGTACAATTTAAAGTTAATAAGGCAATCAGCTTAATTTCAATTACAATATTTATATGCATTTTAAAAAATCCTTCATTTATAATACATAATATGTTTGAGGTTTAGGCAAGCGATATAATAAGAGCCTAAAATTAAAGAATATAAAATTTTAATTTTTATTCAATAATTAAATTTAGATTGAATTTTAAATACAAAAAAAAATGTTAAATGTGTTCGTGCCATAGACTCCCTTAAGGTCAGCTTATCGCAATCAATACATCTATAAAAAAAAATTGAAGTGTCTGTCTGTGATTTCAAAATAACTACCTATTATTTCGTTAATATAGGTACAAAGTTGGTTTTTTCAAATCCAGTGTAAACAGGTTTCTTCTAGGCAAGCGTGCTACATCCTAGACCGTGTCGATGTTTAACATCAGGCAAGTCAACGGTCAAACGCTGGCCTATAAAAGATTTAAAAAAAAGGGTATTTGCGAGTTACGAAAACCAAAAGAGCCATATTTTTATTTTTGTCTGTCTGTCTGTTTGTCCGGGGTAACCATCAAAACGGCTAAAAACAAATATAATTTTTATACGGCGTATTTAAGCCATTAAATTTTTATTTCTTTAGTCTTTTTGATAAAATTATAAAAACTTTCTCCTTTTCAAACAAATTTCTCGTACATATTTGTCATCTTAGTAGATAAGGCTAAGCATTAAAATGTTAAATTTTGAAAGGTTGTCTTCCCAAATTGAACGCTGACGAAGCCGCGGATTCAGCAAGTGTAAATATATAATTATTTATTATACCAGCTACCTGCCCCGACTTCGCACGGGTAAAATAAACATTTTATACTGAGATAATTATGATACCAGTGATAAATTAATACTCGTTTTCTTTTAGTAGTTTTGTAATTTTTTGGCGTTTTTAAATATACACCTTGACGTCAGACAGGCAAAAATAAAAATCATGGTTGTTTTGTATAGTAACTTGCAAATATCCATTTTATCTTAAGCAGTCATTTTGTAATCACAGACAGATAATTATATTTATTCGTATAGTTTAAAAATTCCCCAAAGCACCGAGACATACATTTATATATAAAAAATGCTAGCAAGCAAAACTACAATCAATTTGTAATATTATACGGGTATGTGATTCAAGTAACGGCAAAGCGAGCGAACTCGAAGTCTCCAAGATAATACGCGGCCATTAAAGATGGCCCATTCAATACTCTTGCTTATTTTCCTATATCAGGTTAAATTGCTCTGTGGTTTTTGATTAGATACACTCAGCTGTGAATTTAGTGCTGTATATAATCAAGTGAGTAGCTGTTACACACGACTTTGTCTACGTTTTGACGTAATTATCGGCTTTTTGCGATATATTTAGGAGCACGATAACTGTATTTAATTAAAATTTATTTGAGCTTTCTGAAGGCTGTTCATAATTATGGTTCGAATAAAATAAAGAATAATATAATATATATATATATTATTTTTTTATAAATTTAAATCCTTATTCGTTCGATTTTTTAATTATATTATGTCGTTGCATCAATCTCCTCACATATTAAGGTCGTAACCGCACAAGATCTTCTCCCTGATCCTCGTGGTGGTGTGTCATTTGGATCTATCCTTAGCTATCCTTGGCGTGGTGCAGAGCTTCATAGACGGATGACGGATCAACTGACAGACACTCTTCCTCAAGGGCTTATTTAGCAGAGTACTCCAGATCTCTATCTTAAGTGATCAATCTATAACTTATGACTGTTTTTTTGCTAAATTATGAATAATGAATTTCACATAGATATTTAAGTTACAAATTCAATTACAAAGTTTTCAAATCAATAAAGCGGGTTAACAAATCTTTATTTACATTAACGACAATATTATAATTCAACGTTATATTTATTTAAGAGGCTCAAATGGTAAAGGCTTTCAACTGTTCACGCAACTATAATTTATTTAATCACTTTTTATTATTATTTCACACTATATATAGCAAATTACTTGACAGCGCGATTCAGAAATGTGACGTATTGAATGAGCGCCATCTATCGCTATTGAAATATAACAAACTATTCCTTTCTATAACATAATGCGCTGCTCATATGATCTCCCACAATACCCGCACGACGTCAAGGCAAGTATTGTGCAAGTCAGTCTTGTTACTCGCCAATAAATCTCTCTATTCAATAGCAGGCTAGGTGTTAAATACAATACTAGATTGAATGTCGAAGCTCGAATCTTATATCTTACTAATACGAAACATTTGTATAGACCTTTTAGCTCGGTATCCTTTTGATATACTTTATTAGAGTTCCTTAGACAGAAACGTATTATAACTTTGTAATGGCTGACTGTCTAACACGTGAACATCGTTTGTTTTAATTATTAAAAATAATACAAGGTCCTGGATTTAAATCCAGAGTCAGATTACATGGAAGTTGACAGGGCTTACACTCCCGTGTCTTGGAAATAGGGTTTGTGTCCAGGGATATCTCGAAGTATTGGGACTTTTGCCATTTAATAGTTTCATGGTCCGGGACTTTCAAGTCGAGGCTCGAGCCTTGCTTCATGCTTGTTGAAATAGTATCATGATGATGTTATTTACAAAAGGTTATATAAGTTTTATTCTGTCCCTGATACTTAAAAAAGTATTAACTACAATATAAAATATACGATGATTAATAAGTCGATTGAAATTACAGTTACAGTTGAAGAATTCTTTAAAAAATATATTATTATTATTAGATGATTTATTGATTAACTTTTATCCGCGTCAAACTTAACGATTTATTTACTTAACTTATATACTAAGTACATTATATTTACTTCGGTTTTATAAATATAAAAAAATAAATATAAAAAAAATCTGGGAGCTTGACAATTACATGTGAATTGCTTGGATTTTATTTATGCAAGCATCTTCGAATTCGATTTAATTGCAGTATATAATTGCATAATTACATATAGTATGTTAAATTTATAAATAACCAAAACACGTATTTTATATTTTATCCGTGTCCAGGACGCAATTTAAAAGCATCTAACACAGAGACGGGACTAATGGCATACAACCTTAAAAGGCACATGTCAATTTATTGAACGCATCTGATATACATATATCTATATACCCATGTACGAAGTTGGTGCGTTCCCGTCAACTTGTATTCCCGCCCGTTTTACCAATATGGCGGACATCTAGGTTTTTAAATTTATGATTATAAAGAATAATTTAATACACTATATGGTACAAGATAAAGCCATTTTAGAAAGCCAGTCGTGTTTTCTATTGCGTAGAAATAAACTTCTATAAAATCAACTGGAAAAATTAATTCTAATAGAATTCTAATAGAATTAATTTTTCCAGTAAATAATAGAATTCTAATAGAATTAATTTTTCCAGTTGATTTCCACGATGAAATCTGTCAAACAAGCTAAATTTACTACGGCCTGAGTTTTAATTTACACCGAACATAACTCAGACATTGAATAATATTTCACATCTTCAATAATTCATATTCGAGGGCGCATCAATTCTTTACAGTTCAGGAACTATTTATTGGAATGGAATAGAATACTAAAGGAATTAATAGGCAATATAATTTATAAAACTATAATCTGATACTGATCTTATAAATATACATTGTATGATTTGTTTTTGATAATTAGGTATTCTAGTAGCTAGTTTTTTAGGGTGTACATTCTGAATTTCTAGGTTAAAATCTCGCGTTGAACCAATAAAATTAAAGCTTACAAAGGATGTGTGTACACTCCCGTGCCTCGGAAAGCACGTAAAGTCGTTGGTCTTGCGCCTGAACTCTTTTCGGTCGCATTGGATTGCAGTCCTATGTGACTGAGGGATATAGAGTGCATCTGTGTTTGCGCACACACTTGTGGAATATAATCTTTAACGCTGTTACTTTACTTAGTTGAAGTGCGTGCCTGAAATCGGTAAAGAGGACATAAATCCATCATCAAAACACATTTGGTTTAATCCAACTATCAAAGTGGACTTTACTCAAAGATTACTAGTATATTTATATATAAGTAACCGCCTTTAAACTACCCACTGCTGGGCAAAAGCTCCTTTAGGGTCCGTTCACACAGACCGGCTCGGAGAGGAGAGCAGATTTTTATCACGTTGGAAACAGTGTTTTGAGTGATTGTAGTAAAGTTTATTTTTGCATTTGCACCTTTTTTGTCATTAAAAATGCCTGAACGCGCTTCGTGTGAAGTAATAAAAGGAGCCGACCGGCTCCGCTTGCGTGCGCTTTCTCTTTCAGATCTCTTCCAGCCGGTCGATGTGAAATAGTTGGCGGCTCCGCTCCGGCCAATTCCAAGCGTATACGACCCGGTCTGTGTGAAAAGAAAAAAGCAGGCCGATGCTCTCCGAGCCGGTCTGTGTGAACGGACCCTTAAAGGAAACAGTTCGAAGCTTACTCCACCAGACTACTCTACGGGTTGGTTAATAGGGGATGTACGAGTATATAATCGACGTATGCAGTCAAAATGTTTTCCTTCAACGTTCAGCACGAGATGAATTAAAATATTACTTATAATGTACTTATTTTTTTAAACAATTAATGTCCTTTTATGTATACTATTAACTACTATTATAAATACAAAGTGAGTTTGTTTTTACATTAATTTGTTTGTTTGTTACGCTTTCACATAACTACTCAACAGAAAAACTAAAGCTCGTCAAGAGTTACCAAACAAAAACAAAAAAAAACAGAGGAGACAAGGAAGTGTATGTGTGTGTTTTTGCCTATTTATATATAAATAATTACCCAGTGGTTAGAACTTGGAACATTAAGCTCAGGCAAGCACAACTGAGTTTTCATGTACTTAACTGTGTGTTTATAATTCATCTCGTGCTCAGCGGTGAAGGAGAGCATCGTGAAAAACCACGTGTGCCAAATTTCGCTGAAATATTGCCAACCAAGCTCCAAACTTTCTTGTCAAAGGGAGTGGGGCGGTCTTAGTCTAGTAGTAGGATAATTTCAGGCTACTTAGTTTTACTTTTTTTTTAAAGTTATTTTTACAAAAATAAAATCGTATTAAAAATTCACATACCGAGACAGACTGAGTCGTTGAAATAAAAAAAAGTTTAAAAATTCCTCTCAATTTATCGCGTGCGAATGAAGGACAGAAAAAAAATCGGTATGCCTTAAAGAAATCAAATCGGATTCATCTGTCAATCTGTTCCCCTGTTCGGGATGGCTCCGAAACTCTACAGTGAAGTATATTTTAATTATACTGACAATTATTTTAGATGTAATGTAATTAAAACATTTTCAGATATCACAAAACTTAAAACTATTTTTTATAGTATCATCATCATCTTCGACAGGCCTCTTCCATATTTAGCTCTATGTATGCTATGATAGTATGTAAGGGTGACACCTACCATCTTCGCTTCCCAAGTCAACCTCTCCTGCCCTTCATCCTGCTGATGGCGAGATTTTGTCATCCGACAACGGCGGTATAGTCATTCAAAATGGCGTCGCTAAATTTTTCCAGACCGTTGACGGGCAGCAGCGTCACTCGTGCGAAGAGTTACGGAGCGATTATAGACAAAACATTCCATGGCAAGTCGAAATATTTTTTGTAGTTCGTCTACCATAATAACCCAGCCCAATAACAAATGTCAGCAGAATAATTGATGAAGTCCCAGAAGAAATTTTTAATAATTACTGATGATTTTTTGTTACTTTTAATTTAAATTTGACTAGATTGAATCTGGAAGTGCTATGTAAACTTATAATTGACATGCATATTCGACATACTATTATTGTTTTATAAAATAATTCTTTTCAATGCTTTATATGTTTGATGTAAGTGTGCTATAAATAAAAAATCCTGCCTGCAAAAAGTCCCACAACCAGTAAAAATACATACATATAGGGATATGCTTTAGCTATTAGATACTACAAAGTTCGTGTATATTTAAATTAATATATTATAAGTAATTTTTAAGTAGTTAAATAAATTTGCATTCAGTTTTGCTTGTTCAATTCTTGTTATTTTAAGCGCATGTTACATTAACGATTATTATCTAGTGATATCAGCGACGGTTATACAGCGTTGAATTTCAAGTGCTATTTATTAGGAGTAGTAAACAGAAATAATATTTGTCTTCTTTAATATTTCAAACAAAATACATTTATATTTATCTCGTGTTCAGCCGGTGGTTAAAATTTTATCATAATCTTTACTTTTTTGAATATCTAATTACATATTTTTTTAATGATAACAGACAGATAAAAAAAATGTACTGAACTGTTTTATCTTTGTCTTTTTATATATAGACAATATTCATTTATTAAGAATTTAATTATTACTGTTTTTATAATTCAAAAATGCCATAAAATAAAATTATTGCTTTCTAACATTTATTAAACCGTATTTGGTGTTAATAAAACTGTTATTGTTAATAAATGTTATATTTAATTGAAAAATTTAATTAAAAAAATAATATTTATAGACATGTGACATTCTATCGCGTTACCAAACTAATAATATTATATTGTAAGTACACAATATATAAAAATAACATTTTGTATGTTTGTCCTCTACGCATTCCTAAACCATTCGTCCGATTGTGATGAAACTTTCGTTAGTTACTGCCTACACCTGCAAAGGTTCTTAACCCACAAAAAAGGAAATTTGTCTTTCGACGTCTGTCCTTTTTTTGATGACCTTTATTCTACCAGTGCGAAGCCGAGTCGAGCAGCTAGTATATAAGAATAATGACTGATGGCAATATTATGAGCAATAGCACTACACCTGTTGATGTAAGAATACCGAGGGTGTAGCAGGTGTAATATATTAACCACAACAGTGACAGGAGGGGACTGATTAGCAAAAACTCACGAGGTCAGTGAATCAAGGCTCCACTGTCCCAAATCACGATGAAACTATACTTATATTTATCGATACAAATAAATGAAACTAAAAAGTTTGTCTGGTTTTTTTTTTCATAGAATAGGAAGGCGGACGAGCATTTGAGCCACCTGATGCTAAGTGGTCACCAACGCGCATATACCACCAACCTTGGGAACTGGGTTTACTGGTGGTAGAGCTTTGTGCAAGCTCGTCTGGGTAGGTACCACCCACTCATCAGATATTCTACCGCAAAACAGCAATACTTGATATTGTTGTGTTCCGGTTTGAAGGGTGAGTGAGCCAGTGTAATTACAGGCACAAGGGACATAAAATCTTAGTTCCCAAGGTTGGTGGCGCATTGGATATGTAAGCGATGGTTGACATTTCTTACAATGCCAATGTCTAAGAGCGTTGGTGACCACTTACCATCAGGTGGCCCATATGCTCGTCCGCCTTCCTATTCTATAAAAAAAAAAAAAAAGAACTAAGATGTTATGTCCCTTGTGCCTGTAATTACACTGGCTCACTCACCCTTCAAACCGAAACACAAAAATAACAAGTACTGCTGTTTTGCGTTAGAATATCTGATGAGTGGGTGGTATCTACCCAGACGGGCTTGCAAAAAGCCCTACCACCAGTAGATTGATTGATTAGTGATTTCAAAATAACTGCTTTTTTGTAATACTTGCGAGTTACCAAAACCAAATCAAGCATTATTTTTATTTTTGCTTCGTGTCTATTTGTCCAAGTAATTTATTAAAATCCGTTCACTAACTAACTAAAAAAAATAACAACCTAAGTTTTACTTACATATTTTAAGATATAATACAAATTTAACGCGAGTAAAACCGACGAGAACAGCTAGTTTAATAATAAAAATGTCCATTCGTTTTTAAAAAGAATGAATAAGTTATGTTTGTAACATAATAAAATTAATCTTAATCTAAATATCTATCTAAATTCATCTATGAGGTTACAACGTACCTCAACGGACGTTAAAACGCCGCGTTTGTGATCCCAGTTGGTAACGTTCCTTATTTGAGCCGCATTTCTAACGCAGTCCGGTTATGGAGTGGTCTCTTATTAGAAGTCTTATTATGAACAAGTTTTTGCCCTTTCGGATTGCACTTTTAATTACACGCGAACGTGAGAAACAAGACTGAGTTAGGAGTAATTGCTTATAAAAATTTGATAATTACAAAGTTTTGCGCTTCTGTTTTTCAGTGTGGTGCAAAAAACCCTACGATCACGAGAGCTTTTATATTTTTACAAGCAAACAATGTGCGCTTAGTGGGTGCAAGCCTGTCTGGGTAGGTACCACCTATACGTAGTCAAAGTCCACCGCCGAGCAATAATATATTATTGTTCCGGTTTGAAGGGTGAATGAGCCAGTGTAACTACAGGCACAAGGGACATAAGATCTTAGAGCCAAGGTTGATGGCGCATTGGCGATGTAAGCGATGCCAATGTCTATGGGCGGCGATGATAAAGAAGCGTTACTTACTTATTGATTGTCATAAATCTGCCACCTGACCTGATAAGAACCGGCGAAAGAAACTCAGCGGGATTTCTTTTTCTGTTCTCTTCAACCGACCAACATAACAAATTGCTTTACATACAGTTTTAATAACAAACGTCATATTTAAGTTATTCATTGTAATACTCTTGACAGAAATGTCCACCCGAGTCGAAATAATATTAAGATATGACTTTATACTACATACGTTCAGTAATATCATTACACTTCTTAAGTCTGCCGTAATCGAGCAATAAGGATTATAGTACTATTAGTTTTAGCCCGAGGCTTCGCCCGCGTCGCAGGTGTCGGATATTTTGTCCTTTTCTGTACATATACCATGTACGCAAAGTTGCATGATGATTGATTAAGTAGTTAAGAAGTGAAAGCGTAACAAGAAAACTAATAAACAAATTCACTGTCTGTCTGTCTAAGCGCGATAACCTCAAAAACTACTGAACGATTTCGCATACGGTTTCCGCCAATAGATGGATTCATGAGGGAGGTTTAGATGTATAGTTCATTAGGGTTTTGTGGATTTTTTTTTATAGAATAGGAAGGCGGACGAGCATATGGGCCACGTGATGGTAAGTGGTCACCAAACGCCCTTAGACATTAGCATTTGTAAGAAATGTCAATCATCGCTTTCATAGCCAATGCGCCACCAACCTTGGGAACTAAGATTTTATGTCCCTTGAGTCTGTAATTACACTGGCCCACTCACCCTTCAAACCGGAACACAACAATAACAAGTATTGCTGTTTTGCGGTAGAATATCTGATGAATGGGTGGTACCTACCCAGACGAGCTTGCACAAAGCTCTACCACCAGTGACTTGATTGAAATTGACTGAAATATGGCGATTGTTGAAAAAGTCGGAAAAAATCTTAAGGACTGGGAGCATTACTGGCGTGCGCCGCGTTAACAAATAGAGTTCTAATACGATACAAACGTTTTATTTTAACCGATATACTACAACCCGTGCGAAGTTAAGTAGCCAGTTAATTATAATATTAATAATGCTTAATAAAGTTCTAGAGCAAACGAAATGGATATAAGCGAAGTCGGGAATATTATATATATTATGGTAGAGAAATTTATGTATAATGTTCACAATTGTCAATTTCAAGTGTCAAGTTAGAATATAACTAAACGATTACAGAATGTCAGTAACATAGTATATAAACGGTACATAAGCAAGGGGGCTATATCATCGAGTCTCGTAATTATGGCGTACTATTTACATAGATCAAGTTTGAATAAGAACTTAGCAACGCACACTAACAAACAGTCCTATGTCACACCGGAGTGTAATCCTTACAATTTGTATCTGCTTGTGTCACATAGCTTAATAATACTTTATTTATTTATCAAATAGAAAGCCAACGTTAATCAGAAAAAACATTTGTTATTGCATGTATAAAAATATTTTAAAAATACATATCAATCATAGAACTTAACAATCAAATTAAAAAAAATCTAATTGACGGAAAACAAAATAAAAAGAAATAAAAACCGAAACATGTTACATTGTTAACACCGAAACGCAAAATATGTTAAGGTAATTACAAAAATAAATTAAGCTGTTACAATTTTTATTCTCAGTGTAATTATTTTCATATTAATTTATGATTTTTAAATACTTAACATTAAAAAAGAATATCATTTAAATATAACATAAACAGAAAAGCACCGAATATTACTCGAGGGACACTCATTTTTAGTACAGATCCAGAACATTTTATTTCATGAATGGAAACTTGTTTAATTCTTTGACTTAAGTGTGGAGCATGTATGTCAAGAGCTTTAACACCACAATGTAAGTTAATTGTTTACACACTTATTATTTTAAAAGTTATATCTCAAATAAAAAATATAAAAAAGTTATAACTCATGACTAACTTCTGACCGGCAAACATATATTGCGCGAAGTGTAAAGTAAGAAAATTTTACCTCATCCTCTTTTTTCACTTAAACTTCAATTGCGTGGTAAAATGATTATCTGTATCCTTTTTTTTCCTAATTATTTTGTGTTACGAATTTTCTGTTGCCTTATTGTTCATGCAGTTATCACCTGTAATTGAGGCACCACAATTTCATCAATCTTTATTTTGGTAACTATGTTCTTTCATGTATTGGTGATTTTATATATAAAAAAAATAAAAGAGAAGGTTTCAATTTGCTTGGTTTTATACCAAGCAAATTGAAACCTTCTCCTCAAAAAGGGAAAGAAGGCCTGAGAAAAACTGCTGTAGCCCAGCAGTGGGACATTTACAGGATGTTTCTAAGTAACATTGAAACGATATTTTCATAGCAATTAGACATTAGCCGCGAACTGCAGTGGAGCCTCAACTGCTGCCTGTAACACTCTAATATATGAATGTATGGACGAATAAACTGTTTTCTATACAGTCATTTGTTTATCTTTTGTATATCTACAACTTATCTTTACTGAACTTCCTAAAGTTCCCTCCACTTTGACTCAGTGCGTCCCTCCCCTTTTTCTCGACGGAAGACAAAATTCATCCACTTATATTAAGACTAGACCAGTGACTGATCGAAATACAATACACTTGATAAATTATAATATTTATAAACTATATAGACTATATATTGGAAAAAAAAATAGCAATTAAAGCCTCGAATCACCATCAAACTTGTCCCTTACAATTATTATCAACTTAAGAAACATTTATCAGACGTGTATCGAATTCCATAATATTAATAAACAATAAACTAATCAATTTCATTGTTCCAATATATGTGTAAGCGCAGCCTCTCAGCTAGTGTGCGTGTGTACTTAGGCGGCACTCACACCGACGCAAAATTACGTGATCAGACATAATAAAGACGCACACACACGCAGCGCGGGCAACGTCCCTAACTTGGTACCCACAACGATAGCTATGTTTTATTTATACTTTCTTAGCCTGCGGGATGCGGGAATAAGGTCGGGCGTGAATATTAGTAACATATTAAATATATCTAATTTAATTTATAATTTCATAAAAGTCCTGATATTCTTTTACTCGAACCTGTATTTCATTTGAGAAAAATAGTATTTACTTAGTTTTTTACCGGCTCCTCTTGGAAGAATCTACATTACAAACGTTGAAAGTACAAGTTTGAGGTACCAACAGTTGGAGGTAGTTAAGCTTAATTTAGTCCTGAAACACGATTTTAAAAATGTATTTATAAGTATACCGCAATGAAATATAATTACTCTATATTAAGTGTGTAATGCATTTCTGTTCTAGACATACAATATCATGGCTGCCCATTTACGATCAGCAGTCAGTTTAAATAATTTTCAAATAGCCTCAAATAATTTTAACAATAAAAATAAAAATACAAAACATTATATTTTAAATAGTATGATTACATTAAATGTTTCTAGACAAAGATATGAATACAATACCATTATAAATACATATAAATTAAATATAATATTATATTATTTATCGAAAATTCACATACAAACCTTTTTTCAATTTCTCAGCGGCATTAGGAGCACCGCGCCTGTGTCACGTCTCGTGATGCTCATGTGTGCGTGTTTGAGCGTGTGTGCGGTCTGCGCAGGCGCAGGTAACCGGGATCGTCTGCAGTGCGGCGGGAAAGGCAGCGTCCATTTTGAAATATGAAAAATGTATTAGAAATTTTTGCTCTTAGAAGATTCTTAGTGGTCATTCTTAAACATACTATTTAGAATAATACAAGAAAATATTTGGTATATTAAATTTTCCATTAATGTATACCGAGGTTAATTGTAAAAGGGCATTTAATTAAATTAATAAAATACGTTAATGGAATAAAAACAGTTTTAAAACACTCCATGAAACTAAGAAGCTGAAAATCAAATTATTTCCAAATCTATTGGTTAATCTGTGACCTTAAAATAATATCAAATTTTAATAAAAGTCATTAGTATAGAAAATTTCAACACGCGACACGCTATTTCAACATGAAAAAAACATCGCCAAAATCTTGCAAGAAATTAATTATGGGAAAAAAAAGAAAGGGGTGCGCGCGCGGCGGTTCGCTGACGTAATTTCTCTGGCGACGATCGCGCGCCTGCGCAGTGGAGCCCGAGACCTCGCGCGTCCCGCACGCCGCGGCACACACACCCCACACCCACTTAGATAACCCTCACATAATTATAAAGCCTTCATAAGAGAACGAGGTGCACCAGGCGACTCCACATCCGCGATACTTAACGATGTATTTTAAATATCGAATCCTATCGTTCGGTACCTATTCGATTTTTGAATTCTTATTAAGAAACCCCACTTTTGAGTAGTTTTCTAACCCATCCCACATGTACGTTTGCGCACGTCACATTTACACGGCGCCGGTGCACGTGTGGTGACGTCACGAGGACGACCTACCCGGAGGCTATTCGTAAGTTTTTAATTACTATTCTAGCTTATAAGATTTAATTCTAATATATTTTTTTGTTTTAAAGTTAAGTGTCGACAATTTAAAGTTAGAAATCCAATTGAAATTTATTTTCTCATTCATTTTTTAAGTGTGAATGAGGCAGGACGCTTTTAGTTCTAACTTTGTTTCTAATAAGAACGCGCTTAAATATTGTTTTCTTTTTTAGTAACGAAAACAAAATATTATATATATAAACTATATTATAACATGTATTAATTCAGTAATTTATTTTATAAGCTTTAAAGATGTATATTTATTATATTTTTAATCAAGAAAATGATAAAAAAACAATAGCCGCTAAAAAAAAATTAAAATATTGAGCTTTAAATAAAGGTTAAGTATAACCTTTATTTTATTTTTTTAATCATATTAAAAAAAAACATTATAAAATTACAATTTAAACTTCATTCGAGAAACATTCTAAATATGAAAAACCCGCCATTCCTTTCAACATCGGCGTCCACGTCAGCAACCTAACCTAGGCCAACATAGACGCGTCGGAAACACAGGTCAATACACTCGGTCACGGCCGCGCACTTTCACGGAGAAGTATTCTTGTTTAGACTGCGCGCATTCTAACCTATGCGCGGCTGGGAAGAAATTTATATTTTAGTTTACTTAGTTATATATTTTTTTCTATGCATTTTATTTTTTATGTCACTAACTATATCGCCACATTTATGTATTTACAGATCAATACGATGTAAGAAAAACAACAAATGTAATTAGTATTACGACTTTTATATTAGATTAAATAAGTAAATTATATATTTAGCTTTAAAAGAAGACGAAACAAACGAGTGAGGGAGCAGTCCATTGTTTTTGCAGTTTTTAATTTGACCTATACTATTGTGTAGCGTAATTTTTGCTTTTTATTAAAAGTGTCTATTTTATTTAATTTAAAATTGATAGTTGAAATAATTAAAATGAAAAGAAAGTATGGGGAAGTTTACAATAATAATATCTGAGCTTTCTACTATTTTAGGTTAAATAGAAATAGCTTTAGTCAGTTGAAGATTTGGCTTAGACAAACGTACTCATAGCAATATTATCTAATATATATAAATATATTAGAAGCGGTTTTTTTTAAAGTCATGATATTAACAAAGGTCAATAAGCACTTTGTGCTCGCGTCGTGTGAAAACTACTGGTTTGATTATAATGAGATATAACGTGTTGAACTTTTAACCTGATTTTGACTTCTAGTCAACATGACTTTTGTTTTTTTTTAATTGAGAAAAATTTCAATATCTGATTCCGTAACTTCAAAAAATCAAGAAATGGTTGTTGTTAGGCAATTTCCATGTTTTGAAAACCCATTTAATAACGCGACATGCGTGTGTTTTTCGATACTGCAACTGTTCCATTATAAAATAAACTAAAACCATTAATACCAGAATAAAGAACTTTCTTTATTATATATAAACTTTTGTTCTGTTTGCAGTTTATATAAATATAAATTATTTAAATAATGTCTATTACGTATTACTTATTTATTTCTATTTTAATTTATACTGAAAATATGTCTCGCTAACTCAAAAAAATTATTTAATAATTTTTTGATAAAGTTAAATTATTCAAATGTGAATAATTCCTACGTTTCCTGCATGTGAACAGGTGTAAAAATGCTAAAAAAAACAACGAATAATTAGTAATTAACGTTACAAACGATTAACGCTGCGCCGCGTTGCCGTAGGTCACTGATCGACGACTGCAGCCGACCACTCACGACGTCCGACGAACGTCACCATCACAATTTAAGCTACGTATGTACACGTCAGACGCTTTACAATAATCAAACGAATTTAAATCTTATTCCCTCGTACTATGACATACAATTCATTCTTTCGATTACGTCAGACTAGTTTCGTATTTTGAACCGTATCCCATTGTAATAAGTGCTATGCAAATGTTACTACGTAATACCGTAGTGATGACTAACTCATTCATTATTTGATCTGAGTTTCTGTCGTGTATGTACTTTACTCACACGAATTTATAGCTCGAACAAAAATACTATAAAGGCCGCGTCAGTTATTAGTTACAGAGTTCTGTTATTTGTGGGTGTGCTTAGGGTTGCCATTATCAGTCCCGGATTCATGCCTAGGCCTACAAGGCACTGGTCTAGAGGCCCCGCTAGCCGAGGGGCCCTACCCAAGCAAAAATAATATAATTTTACTCTTATTAGGGGGCTTAGAACTCTATGTCCGGGCCTGACCATCATGATGTGTCTGTTGTTGGTCGTGGTTCCGCCAACGTAGACTCAACACATCTCAACCCATGTTTGACATCGCAAAAGTTTCCTCACGATGTTTTCCTTCACCGTAAAGCATGAAATGAATTATAAACACAAATTAAGCACATGAAAACTCAGTGGTGCTTGCCTGGGTTTGAACCCACGATCATCGATCAAAATTCACGCGTTCTTACCACTGGGCCGTCTCGGCTATATCAAGCATTTTATGAAAATTTAATTTTAAGCAGGAACTTTCTATCCTAACCCACGTTATCCTTCGCAAACAAGGTGATACCCCCCTAGTTACTAGTCCAAACGTAAAAATATAACGTCAGCCATATTGGATTCTTGTGACATTTGACGAAAAGTTATAATCGAAACGGCAACTGTCAAAATTGGTTATAATATATAACAGAAATATATAAACCATGCACGACTTGCAGGTATCTGTGTGTTGTCATTTATATTTTTTAATTTATTTGTTAATTATAAATATTACTACGTTGTTAATCGACATTTAAAATGTCGGTACAAATTAATGTATTGGCGTCTAGAGATTATATTAAGGCTTTAAGTTTTATTTAAATGCGAACCGTTTCACAAATAAAGTTCTAAAGAGATTTTTTAAATAATTGCAAGTGATAATTTATTTATTAGCGGTTAATTGTTTTAGACAAGTATTCCAATAAATTGTTTTAGACTTTTGTTAAAATTTAATTCTGACAATTGCAGTCTCTAATGTTTATTTAACGATACTTTTTGTTTTTCATAAGAATCAGTTACTGGCTATTATTTTCAGTAGAATCTACATTCTGAGCTGGTGAAAGTTTGACTGTACAAAACTAATGAATTACATATAAAGTTCTATCGAATAAAAAAAAAAAAAATTTACGAAAATGTAGTTTACTGTGTAATATTGAATTAGATATAATTACGTGAGCGTACCAGCAGTTTAAATAACATAAATTCATGTTAAATTAATAAAACTTCAAATAGAAAGTAAAATATTGAAAAAAAGGCCAGCTGCGTAATAGTTTGAAATAATACCCTTTGCGTAAAGGGCAAAACATGTGGGTTACAGCGCAAGCGCAGTCACGGGGGTGACTACCTGAGGTCAACTGACCGACAGGCTTAACATTAAGGGCACTCCCGTCAGCTGTTATGTTATCATTAAAAGAACGCATCGATATTACCCTAAAACATCTCTGGGCACGAAATATTTTAATTGAATTTTGCATTTCAACACCACGTACTTATTACAATAGAGCACAGAAAGCGCATTGAATAAAATACTTACTTAAATGAAGGTCAAATCTGGGTAATCATTCGGCGACGAAAAATATCGTGAGGTAAACTGCATGTGCTGAAAGAAATTCTGGCATATACATACAACGCGCAGTAAATCAGCAATCATCTCCAAATTATCTCCTTAAGAGGAGGAGACGCCTTAGACATTTGAGGTTACGAATTAAGAATAGTCAATTAAATCTAAAATAGTGGCATATATATTAGTGATGAATTTGTTATTTTTTAAAAATCGGAACGAACATATCATTCGACTTAAATTAAATTAAAAAAAAAAGAAAAATATAATTAAAGGAGTATATCCTAATTCTTGCTATAATCGATTTCCATTCATTCGAGTTTTTAAGGATACAAATACAAAAACTCTCTTGAGATACATTTACGTTCTAAACTATGATAATGCAGTTCTACTCGACCTGTTCTGGCTGCGGCTCGTGGAAGGCCTAGGTGGCTTGCCTTGACCACCCTTTGAGTTCAAGGCTATGTTATATCCACACGAACAAAGCCCACTCAGGACTCAGCTACTAAAAGGAAATATTAGCTTAAACAGATTATTAATATGGCAGTAATCACCTCTTTAAAATAATAGCCGATATAATACCGTATCACATTATACCAACAGAATACGATATACGACTATGGTTACGCTACGGCGAATTTTATTGTAAAGCGATAATAACTTTAAAGCAGTATTCCAATAAATCAAAATGTATAAGATAAGAACCGGCAAGAAACTATTTAATAATATATACATTTGAATGAGTCATACACGTAGTTCCTAAACGAGATCCAGCAATCATTCAATTCGTGCATTTTTGACAGATTATTTTGATTAACTAATCGAAGCCTGCTCAGTAGCAACTCAAGTATAAGCACCAGAATTTTATTAAAAATGCGTATACTATAAAATTAACTAAATTACGGAACTAATTATTTAAAAAGTCCTTAAGTCGTCTAAGTAAATAATTATTTAAAAAAAAAACAAACCTAATTTCAATAAAGACAAAATTTAATCTTCCAAGTTTCAAAAGTCGAACGTTTAATGTATGTAACATTTAAAATTTAATATCAAGACTTAATATTGTGCTACGACTCATATATCATAGCACAAAATATTCCTCAAAAAATCTATTAAACGAAATCTTTGGATGCACATATATATATAATATATTATAATTTCTCGAAATTACAGGGCTAAATAAAACAATTTAAAAATAGATTAATGGTGTTATACTTAGAGTTGGCAAACGTCTCGTCTTCAACACCATGGGTGTAAAAAATAAAATAAACCCTGACGTGTTTATGGAACACATGGCGGACGCACATGCGGTGGTCTTCCGAATGTTAGTTATCTATTTAACTAATACTATCTAACTTTGTACATTTCAAAACCAGCGCCCGTAATTGCAGCTTGTCATGTATGTATCATTTGAATATTCAATGCACATAAACAGTATCTTGAATAATTAGTGTCACATATTGTAACAATACAATATTTCTTTATTAAATAAATTTGTTGGAAGCTAGTGATTTGTGGAAACTATCGATATCATCCGATAGTTTCGGGACGCGGAAATGCGCGTTGCAACTTTAACGTTGAAAATTATTAAGCTGAATTAATTTATAAAGTTTAGTGTTATGAGATTTATATTTGTGCAAAATAGTAGGGTTATAATGATTTCGTCGTAGTCGAACTTAATTACTTTCTTACTCATAAAACATTACTTGACGTTAAGCCTTCTTTACGTCAAGTAATGTTGTATTGTGTTGTCCATTAAAGTAGGTTGGGTTATGGAACTCGTTCAATAATTCATTGAGAACTTCGTAAACACCTCGGGTAATCATTTATGATAAATAACTTGACATTTAAATATATATAATAAATATCGTAGAAAATTTCCATGTGATGTTCGAAAACGTTTAATAATATTCATAAATGTTGTAAATTGTTGACCATTTATAAAGAAACTAATTGCGTCACTGGTGCCCCCTAGTATCCTAGCGTGATGTTATATTTCTATGTAAATTGACTCGAAAACGTTACTTGCCGGTTAATCTCAGTAAAATCTACATTCCAAACTGGTGGAAGCTTTAAATTTAATTTAATCTTAAAATCGTAAAACGACGATTCAAATATGCTCGCAAGATATATTTGTTTATAACCTAACAATAATACGATTAAAATTGAAAATGTTTCGTGTACGGAAATTAACAAATACTAACTCCGACTTAAAGCCTTATTAATTCATGTTTTTTTTTTTACATCAAGTTTATTTTTTTAATAGGTAAAGGTAAAAATATCTACAGAATATAAACAAATTATGCATCTACCATAGATTATAAATAAACAGAATTCCATAGTGTGACATTTCTATCTCATTAACGGTAAGGTCCGATGTAGTTCGAGTGATCCTATTTATTCATTCTATTTATAGATTATATAAAAAAATAAATAAGCAGAACTGGTCTAGGCTGGGACAAGGCGATGTATGAATGTAGAAGTCATTGTTTTGTCTTCGTGCTTTTATTAAGTCTGCTCAGCGTTATTGTATAAAGAATTATTTATATTTTAAGCGGATTCCAGTGACTATAGGTATTTGCATTTAGAATTTTTATAACTTACCTTTGTCTTGCTTCATTTTAACTTAGTTATGTTCAATTGTAACTTGATTACGTAGAGAATGTACTGTATATGAATACAGGGTATTAACTTGGTATTTATCATGGGCACCAGCTGGAATGTTTTCAAGGAGGTGCATATTAGGTAACTAATATACTATAGTATTAACATAGTTCATGTATTGGATACAGTGTTCACAGGAAAAGGATATATTAGTACAATGAATGCATAGAAAAACTGTTGAACAAATTTTGACAACAACAAACGCCTTAAGTTTTTCTTTAAACAGTGCCTTTGATAATAAAAATAAGTTTCCTAATACATTTCTGCGTATTTTCTTTCATAGCATGGCAGCGCCCATGATTGTAACGACAATATAAGTCACTAGCTACCAGATGACTTCGTACGGATGAAATTCATAGAAAGTTACCCCTATTACGATGAATTCAATGGTATATACAAATAGTTTTATGTTCGCTACAATATACAGACGAAACTAAATTTGACACTTTAGCATCGAGTGTTACCAAGTTACTTAGCCAGACGTCACGAGAAATATAAAATGGCGGATGTCAGCTGTCCTATTAAAACTCAATTACGTATAAAAAATATGTGTATTGTCGCAATGATTAAAAGTTTCGAAATGGCGAAATTCTCGGGCTTCGAATTGAAAAGTAATTTTCTTAAATAATTATCGCCATTTGGTATATTTAAGCAAGGTGAAGTGTACGTATTTTGATTTGGCGTTAATATTACAAAAATATACGAACGCCAGTTTTGGTTCCATTTTCGTTTTCATACACATCATACAGGAATAGGAGCCCTCCACAATAACATATTCAAATTAAAAGTCGAAAGCGGTCTCGTCAGTCTGTGGCCAATTAACACCCTGGTGTCAGATTCCATGGGCGGATGCGTTTAAGGGCGTTCCTGTCCCTCGCTTCCTTTATTTTAATTAAAGGAAATAAAATCGGTTGACGAGTTCAGGTTCCCCTTTCTAACATTCATGCAATTTTATTCATATTACAATTAAAATTAAAACAATATTTTATTCAAGCGTCAGTCTTCAAAACTTTGCCATGTTACTGAATTAATTTGATATTTGAGCTACCAGCTCGGCACCCATTTTCACAAATAAATTTTTTAATCAACAATACACAAATAGATAAAATAATAAAGAATTACAAGGCAACATATAATCAGAAAAAAAAAGAAAGAGAATAAACAATTATAATCGAAAATTTAATCAATTATATAAAGAGGTGATAAATACTTACATTACTTATCAAATTATATATAATCGCATACCTAACTCCACGTTTTTTTATCATGTACATAATTTTGTATAAAACCATATGTCTCATTTAGTTTTTTTGTAAATAAAGATTGAAATTTGTTAATTAGTAAATTTAAAAAAAAACGCGTATACTTCTAGTCAACGTTTTAATTAGTAGAAATATGTTATTCAAATAAACGCAATGGGCGGCCAAATGGCGCCTAGTGTTATATTTAAAATACCTTTCCCTGGGAAAGTAAAGTACTGTGGGAGCATTTCCATTCTATGTTAATTTCTAGCGCTCCTATGCAGCCGCCAAAGCGTGATTAAAATTTGCCCAGTCTTAATGAAGACGGGTTATACTTGGAAAGGCGAGTAACCGTGGGTTGACCTAGGAAATATTTCTAGTTCGTTTTATTATATATATTATTTAAATAAAGGCGATATTTACTTAGATGCTAATATTGCTATATATATAATCACAATCAACCAGATTGTTTATTAATAATGTACGCAAAGATAGACTATATTTTATTATTAGTATTTTTAGATAAATATCCAAAATAAATAAGATATTTTTCGTATCAAAGATAGTTGGTCCTGTGACTTTTATATGCCTAGAAATATTTCTTTGGTTTAGATAGATATATAAACAGTGAAATAGTTCAAACTTCGCAAACAATCTTATAGAACAGATTTAACAATTCACGGACTGTATTTATAGAGCGTTATTTTTTAATGATAAGTTAATAATAACTCTATAAAGTGTTTGAAAAGCCTGAATTGATGTTTTCTATAAAGTTAAGTGTATATAATATCTGTAAAGTATAATTAATAGTAGAACATTGTTCTTTACGAAACAATGTTGAATAATATATTTTAAATACTTAATTTTTTTTTAAATAAATCTTTATCTGCTAAATAAAATATCAAACAGCTTTTTGGTCATTAAATGTGACCATGATGAAACGACACAGCCTCCAAAAAATAGCAGTTTTCGTTAAAAAAATCACGGCCGACAGTAGTATTTGAACGGTCGTCCTCAGCCTCCAGCGGTCACCAGAAGCAGCCCGGTAAGATTCCAAACCAAAACCTAAATTACTTTCAACACACCGCCGACAAAAACCGACATACCAACAATATTTGTCTCGAGAAATTCCGCTGCACTTGTCAAAAAGCAAATACTCCATACAGAGACATCGAAATATAAAAAAAACTATAGGAAAACAAAAGGTCGGCGCGACTCCGGAATAACAATCGAACTATGTTCTCTTTGAAATAAATAATTATATATTCTACGCACGCCGTTGTAGATAGGAAAGCTTTACAACCCTTTCTACGGTCCTCGTATGAAGTATATTATGTAAGAACATATTAAAATGATACTTTGTACAGGAATAGTTCTAGTTTATATCGATTGAATAATTCGAAAAAAAAGAAGCTCGTTGTAAAAAAACGCTGCCAGCCCTAGCGATCCAGTTGAGCAAACGACTCGCGCCGCTGCGCCCGCGCCGCCCTCCCATTGGCGTTCGTTGCGGCGGCGCGAGAACGAGAGGAGAGAACTTTCCCCACGCGTCGGAGCGAGACAGGCATGCTGCAGTCGACGGATGCGAGGGGTACCGATCGTTGACTCCTTTCAAGGCCAAGAGCAAGTTACTTTTTGTCTTGTCATCGTAACGCTGTAATAAATACTGAAGTGAAATGACCTTGGGTACTTTCTTTTGAGGTCATCAGATACAGAAATCGTAACCGTGTCGCCGGGATGGCTGGAATCACTCGACTCATTCATTTAAAATTTTGCTTCGTTATTAAGAATTCGACATTCACTCTATTCTTAAACGTCTATAAATAGCTCATTACAAGTGAATAATTTTCTTTGGCTTTCACATAGATCGTTATATAACTACTGAATTAAAACATTATAATTTAAATTTGCGATCAATGAAATGCAGCTTAAGGCTATGGATAACTAATATTAGGTATTTTCAGTAAATCGTAATAAACGAATTTGAATCAATTAAGAAGCCTATAGTAAGGCTCGCTCAGCTTCGTTGAGAGCTTAATGTTTAAAAAAAAAACTTTAATAGCAACATAAGTACCTAAACTTTTTGGATAATTAGGTACACAATAATACAAAACCTTTCTTAAAGAATTCTCGCCAAACAAGAATACTGAGTAGAACGTAACCGTAACCGTAACAGCCTGTGAATGTCCCACTGCTGGGCTAAAGGCCTCCTCTCCTCTTTTTGAGGAGAAGGTTTGGAGCTTATTCCACCACGCTGCTCCAATGCGGGTTGGTGGAATACACATGTGGCAGAATTTCAGTAAAATTAGACACATGCAGGTTTCCTCACGATGTTTTCCTTCACCGTAAAGCACGAGATGAATTATAATCACAAATTAAGCACATGAAAATTCAGTGGTGCTTGCCCGGGTTTGAACCCACGATCATCGGTTAAGATTCACATGTTCTTACCACTGGGCCATCTCGGCCCAGTAGAACGTAATAAGCGTTATTAGAATTTTAGTAGTAGTTTGTGGTAGCGTAATACTAAAGTTGGGACAGGCAAAAATAACAATTAACAAAAATCTATACATTGTCCTTATGTGAAAATAGTCGGTATATACATTATCGTGGGATCAAACTATGAACATTGAACTTATATGAAAGTAGTGTATATATTATCATGGGATGTAGCTACTCCTTTTTATGTTACCCATGACAAAGCTAATAATTCGAAACCATAAAAGAACTCCACCTAACGTACACGGAAATTCATTAGTGGTGTGTATAATGTTGCCAACCTTCTTATATTTAATATTATGGTTATATTATTTACAACATTCCTTACGTTAGATATATTTGAAATTGAATTTTCATTAATTAGTAATTTTATATTAACAATTGGCAAATATAATTTTTCGTTAAAGATTTTTTTTTCAGTATTCTAAATAACGTATTAAATAATTTAGTATTTTTTATATTACTGGTAACTCTATTTATAAATATATTATGCTATTGTCACCTTTTTTCGTACATTTAATGGCAACCCTACATTTGTGCAACATACTTTTATTTGTCATATATTTTTCCACTCTTCGACTCCGATCGTATTACTGGGCCACTTTTTTTTAAAGGACTACTCGGCAGGTGTTGCACTTAGTCAAAAAACGTCAGCTACAGGTGTAGTAATTGGTATTAATTAAGCTTCGTAACGGTTTTCTGCATTCGTCGCTATGGTATTGACTGTTAACATAAACAACAAATTTCACCTTTACAATATTATGTGTTATATTCCTCTATTTGATATCTATCGAAAATAACCAAACCGTTTTGATTACAAAATAATTCAGTCAGAATCATTATCAAAAGAAAACATTTGTATTAATATTAGAACATTTTAATTTAAATAATAATATCGTAAACGTATTGCCCTTCAATGGATGTAAGATGTTATGTTTTTTATACCTGTAATCATACTAACCTACTATATTTTAAAACTGTTTTGTTGAAAAACTAGAGAGTGGGTGGTACTGAGATAGGCCTGTACAAAACACTAACGATTATTGTGTTAAAGTCAAGAGATAATGATCCTTTAAATTTCCGGTTGAGTATTTGATATTCCAGAAAATCAAATTTATTTAACGTAATATAATTTTACATTTAATATAAAGTAGATCGTAAATTATCCCAATGTTTAATATTCCATAGATAAGTAAACCCAGGTGAAACTCACAGATAACAGTCCAAATATTACCACAAGATAATTTATGGCTTGCTTTATTCAAGATGGGGTCAACGATTTTTTATCTGCCCAAACTGACATTTTAATTTTTTTAGGGTGATTACATTTAGATATGCCTTTTTTGGGGAAAATCTTTTAAGGCTTTTAACCGCAGTGACAGTTATAGGCGGGTATTTTATAATAATAATAAAGCAATATATATAAAATCTAAGCCCCATCCCGGCTTGCATTAGGTCAGGTCCATATTTAGCGACCAGTCCATATAAAACAGTAAATGTCTGACATATCAACGCACAACCCAAACTACAGAAGCTATCACAATTTAAATTTGTATATAGGTTTCTTTTACATAGTATATTAGAGCTAAGGAAGGATTTTTGAAAATTTAATTTAGGTTATAAAGGGGATGCAAGCTTGTACAAAAGTCCTATTTTGAAATTGGTACTTAGCAATTTTGAATCATGATGCGAGCGAAGCCGCGGGTAACGCGCTAGTATATATATATAGTATAATACTACACACAATTATTGGACTATCAGCCATGATTGAATTGTCGGGTCGAATACTATAATGATATCGTAAAATTGGGGGATGATAGTTTGAATAGCATTGTAAGGTGTCAGATGAAATTATGTTACATGCGTATCAACTAGCCCGCAATAGAGCAGCGTGGTGGTTAAGCTTCCAAACTTCTTATGAATTGTGATATTTTACCCAATTTTTCTGTGATGATTTTATATATTATTACTTTTGCGAATAACGAGTAGGTAACACGATTGTGTTGCGTTTTGTTTTACCTTATGGCATAGTCTTATTGATTTAAATGGCGGTAGAGCTTTGTGCAAGCTCGTCTGGGTTGGTACCACCCACTCATCAGATATTCTACCGCAAAACAGCAGTACTTGGTATTGTTGTGTTCCGGTTTGAAGGGTGAGTGAGCCAGTGTAATTACAGGCACAAGGGACATAAAATCTTAGTTCCCAAGGTTGGTGGCGCATTGGTGATGTAAGTGATGGTTAACATTTCTTACAATGCCAATGTCTAAGGGCGTTTGGTGACCACTTACCATCAGGTGGCCCATATGCTCGTCCGCCTTCCTATTCTATAAAAAAAATAAAAAAATATTATGTATTAATGATACAGATTGCTTGATACATATAATGTCAGCAAGATATATTATTTTATAATTGAATGAAAACAGTAAGTTAAAGGCATTCACTTAGGTAAGAAAGACAATAGATGGTACAGTTTCTATTATAAATATTTTTACAGTTACACTATAAACTTATCGATGTGTGTTTAAAGTAAAGTTAAACAATTATACCACACATATATTAAATACTTTACTTTTTTAATATTCGATAATAGCAAAAACGTTCATTTTCAGCCCTAGGGGCATTGAAGTAATCATTTAAGAACATAAATAAAAATAGACAAATACATGTGAATTGCCACAGATAACCTATACACCAGAGTGATAGATAACTTTTATAATCTGTGACATAACGACGGGTTTCACGGGTTGAGGCTGGCGACAGTTTAACCGTTACAAATATGTTATGGTTTTTGTGAAATAATAATTTTATTAATTATAATACATTTAATATAGTTATACTAATGCAAGTGATATGGTTTTTGGATGAACCAAATACTATATTTTAATTTTATTATTTTAGATAGAAGAACAAATGAGCCAACTGGTGGTAAGTTTTTTCTCTTCGTCCGCATACGCTAGCACTTAAGAAATAAAAACTACTTCTGACACCGTAATTGTGCCTCCAACCGTGAAATCTAATATGTCAAATGTCTAGTGCATAGTGCAGTTGTAATTAGGTACGCTGGCTCACTTACCATCATAGACGGAGTACAGCGATAACTGTCATTTAGTGATACAATAACAGGCGCGATGGTACCCACCCGTGACTTACTGAATATATCAATGTATTTATCTGGAAAAGGAAAACCTTAACGGTGAATCCCTTTTCAAGAAAATCACAACTCAATATTATAAAACAAAATCCCTCTGTCGTGTTTGTCTGTCTGTATGTTTCAACGCGATAAATTCAAAAACTACCGACACATTTTCATACGTATTTCACCAATGAAAGGAATGGGTTTTGTGTAATTCGATAGAAATATAACGACGATTGTTGAAGATATTGGAAAAATCATGCCGACTTTACAAGCGTGCGCCGCGTAAATCAATAGAGTTATATATACAATATAAACGTTATGTTACTTATTCTAAGCGTGAGAAGCCGGGACCGGTAGCTAGCAAGTAATTAAGTAATGGTAGAAGCCCTTACGTAACCTTCCATTCATTCCAAAGAAATTCGTAGTTTAACAAAGGCCCTGCATAATTTTTATTGCAAGTTATAGCAAACACAGTTGCACTATATTCCGCCACTCCTATAATACGATAGGATGGTAACCGACCGTAAAGAGCTCAGGCGCAGGACCAACGGCTTTACGTGCTCTCTGAGGCACGGGAGTGTATACACATCCAACTTTTTGGTTCCGAGCAATCTGACTAAGAAAAACCCAATATTTTTATGGGCCCGCCGTAGAGTCGGAAATCAGGATTACGGTTCATTACCTACATATTTTTTTGTTCGCGGCCCGCGACACCATGATTAACAAAAGGTTGAGTATCGTTGCACTAGACCAACGAAGCAGTCTGAATATTTGTACAATAACACGATTAGTTTTTACTCATAACTAATTTTCGGTAGAATTTTGACAGATTTGACACGTTCAGAGTTATATTATCATAATTAAATCTTAGCTTTTGCAATTGCAGGTTATAAATGTTCTAAACGTATCCGTGTATTTAAGTTTTTTTCTTCCTTATTAATTGGGTTTCACGATATTTATGTTTATGCTAACTGTACGTGCTCCAACCTCGACGTAGCTAACGAACGCAAAAATATTTTTTCAAATTGAAGTAGTACTAAATTAGTACGTAATGGGACTTTTGATGTCATTAAAAAAATTACAGAGTAAAAACTAAAATTGCAAATCGTTAGCCACGTTAAAAAAGTTTGTCCAAAAGTTTATTAATTTAAATTTAAAAACAATTAAGTAATAAATTATTAAAAACAATTTCAACGGTTAACCGAACTGAACATCGCTATTCAATTATTTAACGATTACAATTGTAGGTCGGTTGACACGAGCCCGCATACGGCACACGTGTCTCGTAGTCGTGTTCGAAGGGTGACTCGCCTCGGAAGTTACTTCAATTAAACTTGTTTATGAAGACTTTTTCAAAAATATTATCAATAATTTTGCATCTAAAAAAACATTATGACGTAGAGTAATCAACAGTAACAGCCTGATAGATAAGGTCTTCTATACACATGTGGTAGAGATCATCCGACACATGCAGGTTTGTTCATTGTTTTCCTTCACAACAAGCACATGAATATTCAACAGTGCTTGCCCGTGTTTGAACCACAATTTTGTCAAACCGAAACACAACGATAGTATTGGTATTTGGAGGTAAAATATGTGATAGGTGGGTGGTACAAAAGCCATCAACCAAGTATATTTTGATTTAATTTATTACTAGCGATTTTTTCCAGATAATCTTCGAGGTTATTACATTTTAAAATTATAAATAAAGGTTGGTGATACAATCATTTATACCGTAGTTACGCAAACATTTAGCATCGTTTAGTTGGCATTATAGGAATGAAACTTCTTAGTTTTATGATAGAGTTAGGATGAATATAATTTTTATGTTATATAATTTATATTGGTTACTTAACCTTCTCCTCAAAAGGGAGAGGAGGCCTTAGCCCAGCAGTGGGACATTAACAGGCTGTTACTGTACTGTACTGGTTACTTACATTACGATCCCATGACGTATAAACAGACACGACAACATTTAAGAAAGACATATAGTTTAGTTAGTTACATTTTTCAAAAAATATAGCCTTTCGGACACTTTTAAAGTCTTTTGTCATAAATTTTAAAAATCTACAAATGTTAAATCGCGCTGTCAGCTGGTATTTTTTACTTCATAAATCGTAATACAAATGATATTATATTACAAGTGCTACGTGCAGATACGCTCTACCCCACCGACCACATCCTGGGGTAGATCACACGTCTATAGGATGAACATCATTCAGAGTCCGAGGCTCACGGCTCATATTTAAATCCCAAGAATAGAACTCGTCCGATGCTGTTACGACCAGTAGTTAAAACACATTATGTACAGTCAGAAAAAAAATTGACTATTTTTTAAAAGGTCTCATTTGTCATAAACAAATCTCTCGTACACAGTTCAATGATTAGTTCCAAATATATTTATTTACTCTGGTGTATATATAATATATAATAGTTAAGTAATGTAATACATATTTAATTAAAATTGAACACATCTCGTAACTTACACAATCTCTTTTGTTCGGAATCGCTATCAACTTTCTTCAACTGCATTATCTGCTCAGGTACGAAACAAGCCGATCACCTTACAAATAATATAAAAATATAAACACAAACGATAACAATCTCTATTTATATCGATATAAGGTTTTTTATATAAAAGGGATGGAGTTGCGTAGGAGCGCCCACGCAAGATATAATGATGAATCATTATGTGAACTGATTTTTGAACCATCAGCATTATATATATATATTCAAACTAGATACAGTTCGCGTCTTTGTTCGTGTTGGATAATAATTCTCATTTGAATTATATGAATTAAATATTTATTAGCTATTTCTCTATGTAATGTGAAAGAATTTTTGATTTGTTTTTATTGTTTTTTTTTTTAATTTTTAATTGAAAATAAAATTTTTGCTTCTATATAGCCTTCCATCTGTTTTATAATTCACTTTAATTTGATTTCCGTATTTATAATATTTACTATATTAGTAAATATTATAAAGTACCCATCCCGGCTTCGCACGGGTTGAATAAAAGTCAATATAGAACGTTCATATTAAAGGACAGACATACAAAGAAAAAAATCTTGTTTTTTTGGGCCAAGGACCTTAACGGGCGTAAGCAGAATAAAGTTTTATCACAATCGGATGAATGGAATAGAAACGCATAAAAAAAATGTTTTCCTATTTATGTCCAATATATATTTGAGTTAAGTTATAATAATTAAAAAAAAGCTATTCGTATCGTTTTTACGACATTCATGGAAAACTTGAAACCGTGTCCAAATTTGTTTCAAAAGACATTGATAGAGTGTACCATTCTTTAGATCTTAACGAATACAAAATGTTATTTAAAGTAATTAAGAAAATACCTAATTAAAACGGCGCCTACATATTAAATTAGCGAGGAACTTGGAATATTCAGCCGAGCTTCCACAAAAGCCAAACAGCAATATAAAATAAACTATAGTCCAATGTAGTAAGGTGTAAATTAGATGCGTGTGCGTCTGCTCAAAGATGGCGTCGAACTGAGACTTACTTTTTATTCCATTTTCAAATACTTTGCCGACGTTCGAGCGGTTCCTTCTTTGGGATAAAATCGGGATCGGAGTGAAAGGGACAAAACATCGGGGCATTTAAATAAAACAAAAATAAATGAAGCTATCGTTTTCTAAGTCTTTTTGTGAATCTATATCTTGCCGAGTTAATTTAGAAAATTGTATAGCGTCCAATATTTTCAGATCTTTAAATAAGCCGTTACTGAACATATTAGTGTGCTATCACTATTCATTATAATCGTTCGTTTTAAATCGACACGCTATTTTTCCATACATTTTAGATTTCTAAGTCTATTTATTACCATACAACACAGATAATAAATTGATAATAAGTAATTTATTACTAATGTTATCAACTAGTTTTCGCCTTCTTGTTCCGTAAAATTTTTGGTACTCTATCCCTTTCGTTATCCCTGACAACGTGTATAAAAAATTTCGTTATGATCGGCATATTACTAAACACAAAATTATTTAAATGATAAAAAATAATTGATGATTTCTAAACGGGATATTCATAAGTTTAATTGTATTAAAAGGATGAAAAAGAGTAGCTACAGAGTTTCTTCCGGTTCCCGGTAGAATCTACATTCCGAACCGGTGGTAGCTTTACATATTTAATATTGTAATATACAACTAAAACTCACTACTTGAATAAAGAATTATTTGATTTCATTTGAGTAGCTAAGACGTGTAACGAAGAAATGAACAAACTATATTACTCGTACAATATTATTTACTTATAAATATTGTTTTTAACATTTTTGTTATTATTTTACAGATGAATTGACATCACGATTATTTGAAACGAAACAATGAAACAATGAAGCAGTTCTTCACTTCGTCCATTAAGTGTTTGGAATATGGAAGTTCAACTCTTCGGACGTACCTGGGTCTGGTAACTCCACCACCGTTGGCGTTCCTATCGCCAACGGGGGCAGAGTTCCTGCTCCTAGTTGCGATGTTCTTCTGAAAATACTGATAGAAGAATTTTGTATCCTGCCTGTCGTCAATTATATATATTATTTTCTATATATGTTTTAAAATTTAATCAAAAATCAATTCATTTATCTTCAGAATATATTGTTATGTATTCCCAAAAAAATATGTTTTTTGCAGATATGTTTTCAACGATTTTGTTTACGTTTTATGTAAAATTTATTTAAAAAAAAACCAGTTGATTGATTGATTTATTTTAAATAATTTCGTATTTCGTGTTGTTTTTTTTTACAATTTTGTAATCATGTTTATTTTTATAAAATAAAATTAAAAACACAACGAATTTTACTAGAAGTACCCATCTGTATACGTTCAAGATGCTCCCGGTCGAACGAATTCATTTATTGGACTGCACTTTAAAATATTTGTTTTTGCTATAAATTTGTAATGGGTATTTTGTTTTTTTTTTTTTTTTATTTTATATATTATAAAAATGGCTGTACATAGATAGTTCCTTAGTAAATAAAATTAATTTACTTTAAAACATTAATAAAATGTTGTGAATAATTTTTATACCGAAACCGAAACAGCCAGTGAATGTCCCACTGCTGGCCTAAAGGCCTCCTCTTCTCATTTTGAGGAGAAGGTTTGGAGCTTCCAGCACGCTGCTCCAATGCTGGTTGGTGGAATACACATGTGGTAGAATTTCAGTGAAATTAGACACATGCAGGTTTCCTCACGATGTTTTCCTTCACCGTAAAGCACGAGATGAATTATAATCACAAATTAAGCACATGAAAATTCAGTGGTGCTTGCCCGGGTTTGAACCCACGATCATCGGCTAAGATTCACACGTTCTTACCACTGGGCCATCTCGGCTTTTTTATACCAATTATAGAGAATATTTCATATTATATGGCCGGGTTATTGCGGTATCCACGTCGCCACCCTCTGCCAATTCCGAGTAAATATATTTTATATTATATGAGCTGAGATGGCATAGTGGTTAGAACGCGTGAATCTTAACCGATGATCGTGGGTTCAAACCCGGGCAAGCACCACTGAATTTTTATGTGCTTAATTTGTGTTTATAATTCATTTCGTCTTTGACGATGAAGGTAAACATCGTGAGGAAACCTGCATGGTGGAGCAGCGTGGTAGAATAAGCTCCAAACCTTCTCCTTAAAGGAGAGGAGGTCTAACCCAGCAGTGGGACATCCACAGGCTGTTACAAAAGAAAAATTTATATTACTTTTAATATAGTCAAGTTCAGCGTGATTATATAACCTAATTTTTATATTTCCAGGACATAAATAAAAACAGCAGATACTAACAAATTTTTAATTTATTATCAACATCTATTAGTTAAAAAAAATATCCACGAACTCTCTTACAAAACGCGAAGGTTGACAAAGCGCTCCCGCCATACAGGTCACTCAGTCCCACTTTTACAGTCGAGGAAACGTGCATTTGATATGAGATAAATACCAATTATTCAAAAAGTAATTAACAATATTATACTTTTGCCCAAGGAAATGACAAACAAACAAACTGATACATTTTAGATCTATTAGCAAAATTAATTGTGACTCATATTTTTAAGGAATTTATATTCAATATTAAATATAAATAAATTCCATTAGGGCAACATTATTATTCGGGAAATCATAATAAAAAAAGTAAGAACTTTGAACCACAAATACTTACAATAAAAACAAGATTAATGTACTAAGGAAACATGACTTTATTTCGTAAATAATATAATATAAGATCTCCATTAAATATGAGTGGGTCATTTTAAAGCCATTCAACTCAACCGATTGAGCTAAAGTTTTGCCCCAATCTTAGTGCTGATGATAAATTGTTCAGTATTGCCATATAAAACTTTATTTAAAATTAAATTTTTCACATGTGTATTAAGTAAAGTACATTATATAAAATATGTTTACTATATAACAGGAGCTTATCGAGTGGAACTGCAGCATGATGATGAATGATTACATTTCTATTTTATTTATTTTTTATGAAAAGAAAAAATTTGGCAACATTCTTTATGTTTCCTCGACTGCACCCTTTACATGCTCCATTGTCATACACACTATCTAATGTTTTAAACATATACCTATTACATGGTTTTATATTAACTTACAATTTCCCAGGTAAATTTAAACATGACTTATGTATATGAAAATAACAGCCTGGAAATTTAATCCTATGTTACATTGTTAACCTATATTAAATTTTGATAATATACATATTTTTGACACGGTGTCTGAACCGAACCCTTCGGATCTCCATTTTGGTACATCCGCTAAGGGACTTTCAAGTTTATGTGGGATGTTTTATATATTATACGGGTTGAGGTGCTTTTTTTTTGTTGACAAAGTAATGATGGCATAAATTTCAAATTTTACATAATCGAAATTAACCTTTTCAAAGTTACTTACGATTAAAATGGAGACAGAATGGATTTTTTTTTTTTTTTTGTTAAGCTCATTTGAAATAGTATATATAATAATATATAATGTAATAAAAAAGTTTTTGGGACTCATTTCTTGTTACAAAAATTAAATGTTATAATATTTGATGAAGCTCAATCTTCAAAACTTGCTCACGATTTGTACACCTCCCCAACGCCGCTACGCTGATCAACCATTCTTAACTATATATTTAATTTATGGGAACCACATCAGACCAGATCGCATAGTTACAAAAACATCACTACTAACATTAAACTTTTTTGTGGATTAAAAATAATACACTAGAAATTATACAAACAGATTTTTTTACTAGGATTTCGTTTATATTTCAATAAGAATCATTAAAAAAAAGCCGCGACAATGTCTCGCCTAGTCGTTCTAAATATGATCATACAAAATTATAACCAATCCTGCAGTGAGCGAACACACCCGCGCACTCAAGCGAAGCGGAATCACCTAACGCTACGGCCACACATGCGACCAAGCGTGATAACTACAAAAAAAAAGTACGCGCTTGATCGCTTCGCTTTATCACGGCTTTGACTGCACGGATGTGCTCGATCCATAGACAATAAAACATATTCCTACCAAGTATTTCATAGATTATAATTTTTTTAAATTAAATTCTATAGACTATTTATACTGACTTTACAATTTCATTTATAATAAGTCATTATATATATAAAGGTTTATCTCGTTTTGAACGCACGGAGCAAACTCCAAGTTGCGAACTTGAGATGTCTCGACTAACGCTTACAGCTACGGACTAAGGTCGAATCATTCTGGTTTGGCCTCAAGGCTTAGCAGAGTTTGTAAAAAAAACAACAAAGAGACAAATACTCGAACTGTGAAAAACAAAAACTATTTGATATGAAAACTTATTTCTTAAAATAGCAAAGTTTTGTTTAATGAAAGAATATTGTTATACAATTATAAAAGTTTATTCATAACGAAAAACTAACCCATAGTATTCATTTAACAATTCACGTTTCTTAAATCACGATTTCTTTTAAGGCAATTCACTAAGGTGACAATTTCGCTGCTGACCCTCGTTTACAAACTCTAAAGTAAAATTACTGCTATTATACGATACGAATAATAATATCAAAAACAATGACACCTAAAAAGTACAGTTTGCAAAAACAAATATATATTTTTAAGGTATTTTAAGTTTTAACAATAATAACTTGACAAAGTAATTTTACAAATATTGTATGTTTTATTTTTACTTATTTTCATTGTTATACGGAAAATATATACAAGTACATACATCAAGGGGGGAAGCAGCATCTATGATAATGGCAGAAGATGATGACGAAAAAAGTTGAAGGTGCACATTAAAACGTTTTCATTATTAAATATTTATAAAAAATATATATTTGTTTTGCTTACCCTACCGAATCCTAAAGACCGCTAAGGCCACAATATAGTGAAAAGTCGATGCTATTATTTTTTGAATCAGATAAAAGAATCTTAATGAGCCCATATCGTTACTGTTGGTGAAAAGGTCGTAAAATATGATAACTTTAGAAATAATCATAGAAACTGACCTACCTTACGTTTTTATTATTAGAATATTAATATTTTTCCCTGTACCGTTTCCATGATAACTGATATATACTCTAAGGCCAGTAATCGCAAACAATTCTATGAGAACTCATAGTGCCTCCGAACAAATTAGATCCGCAATTTCAGTTCACAAGCAATACTGCGGCGAGGAAAGATACGCCCTCGTAAAAGGGACGCTAGGTAAAGTATCTCTAAGCTTCTATAGTTCTAGACAGTCCTAAGTATCTCGACAGTTGAACAACGCATCGCAGAGTTTCCGTGTAAAATGACGACGTGACAATTTTTTAGAAAAGAATACCATAAGAGGAATCCCATTTTACGATATTTCACAATTATGTAACGCACATAACATTAATCACATTATAAACAATCCTATTTATTCATCCCACGAATTAATTACCATTTCACTCATACGCCGAACATTTACCGAAAAAAACTTAGCTACTCAAATGGACCAATCGCAGCGAGGCATTCGCCGCAGTGCGTTCGCATAGCGAATAACTCGAAAAAATTTCTGCGAATGAAAATACCGGACACAACGAACGCTATCAGAAATAACATAATGCTGCTTCCACACCGACTAAAGTATTGTTTGTGAATAATTTTTATTTTTAAATAAAGGTAGATAGACAGACTGGCAAATGAGCTACCTGATGATAAGTGGGTACTCCCGCCCATAGACATTGGCTTTGAAAGAAATATTAACCATACCTTACATGGTCAATCCGTCACGAACGTTGGGCTCTACGATTTTGTCCCTTGCCTGTATTTACTCTGGCTCACTCACCCTTGAACACGACAATACTAAGTATTGCTGCGTGGGTGGTACCTCCCCGGACGGGCTTCCACAAAGCTGCTACCAACTATAGGTATGTTGGACATTAAATTTACGACCTTTTACACTGACAGTGGCGATATGCGAGAAAGAGATAGCAACATTCAATAAATCATTAAATTATTGTAATACAGAGATTGTGAATAAAAAAAGCGTCAAATCAGCGTCCTTCATTTCTATCATTAAATGATTAACAGAATTTATCAGATTAATGATTTTATAATTATAAAATTATTTTAATATTTACAATGTTTAGTAGCTTACTATTATGCAAATGACATACTTAATTTGCGATATATTTTTATAGACATACATATAATTAAAAAAAAAATGTAATCACTATACATACGAAGTATATTATTTGTGGAATCGTCACGAGGATTATAAATCGTATTAGAATTAAAAAAAAAACTTGGCACCTTTTATGGTTTAAACAAATATTTTAAACAAAATATGTCATTTTAACGAGAGCAGAAATAATAAGATGAAAAAAGTAATATTATATAATAATTATATTTACAAAATGACTTCTTGACGAACGTGCGAATCAATCCAAGGACTCGGCACGGCATCACCTTACCTGAAATTATAAAAATGTAAATAAAGTGTTTTTTTTATTTTAATACTACATTTCGCCCGCGGCTTTGCGTGTGAAGTGAGACAATGGTGCGGTATAAAAAAAGGAGCCATGTCCTTCCTTTGGATTCGAGCTTAATACCAAATTTCATCAAAATCGGTTCAGTTGTTAAGCCGTGGAAGCGTAGTAGACGAACAGAGTTACCTTCCCATTTTCAACATCCGTATATATTATATTAATGTGCCGCATGTTTATTACCAAACAACATCACAATCTACGTCTCAGGATTAAAAATTAATCGAGATATAATATCCATGTGCAATGCAAATCAGTATTATCAGTATTGATCAGCATTTGACTTCGTAGAGTCCAGGTGACTTCAACATTGCCTCGGAATGTCTGCCAGTCGACCTCCTTGAAGAGTGTGGGATGGTGTGTGGGTATGTGTGCGCGTGCGTGCGAGCGCGTGTGCGCGTGTGTGCGGTACGCACGTGGCGCGGCAAGCGGGCGAGTGGAGGTCGCGCTCGGCGCCGCCGGCGAAGCTGATGTTGAGCAGCATGGCCTCGAAGGGGTCGCTGCGCATGCGCTGCTGGTTGGCGGCGGCCGCCGCGCTCGCCTCCGGGACCACGCGCGCCTCGCCCATTCCGTCCTGCGATACGTACATACTATTAACACGAGAATAAGCATAAATTTATCTCTGCGAGCCTCTGTGATTTGGTCAAAGTCCGAGATGGCCTAGTGGCCTAGGCCGCGTGAATCTTAACCGATGATCGTGGGTTCAAACCCGGGCAAGCACCACTGAATTTTTATGTGCTTAATTTGTGCTAATAATTCATCTCGTGCTTGACGGTGAAGGAAAACATCGTGAGGAAACCTGCATGTGTCTGATTTTATTGAAATTCTGCCCCATGTGTATTCTACCAACCCGCATTGGAGCAGCGTGGTGGAATAAGCTCCAAACCTTCTCCTCAAAAGGGAGAGGAGGCCTTAGCCCAGCAGTGGGACATTAACAGGCTGTTAAAAGGCTAACCAAACAGACTTTATCCATAGATAACTCGGAATCGAAGGTTAAAATTCACGTCTCATAACCGTCACTGGCCGCTGCGCCATGACCACTATCATTATTAATAGGTTTGTTCACTTAACACAATTGAAATATAATTTACTACTTAACACGATAAATTAAAACACATCTTGAAATATATAACTGTATTGAAAGACAAAAGAATATAACATTTTTAAACACTTTATGGTTTTATCTTGGGTTCTGGCCAGCGCGATTCAGAATTGAGACTCTTTTGGTTAACGCCATCTACCGACAAATAGCATAACTAACTTAACCGAACATACCGCCCACCAAGAACCCTCAGTTCTTTACAGCTTAGGTAAAGGAATCAATTTGGAAACCGGACGTTTCAGAATAGAATTTTTACATTTTAAAGTGACAACTCTCACATGCCCATCAGGACCAACGTGCTTGTGTTGGACTCGAGCCAGTAGCCATTTCGAAGGCGGTAAATCATCTTTCAAAATGACGACATCGTCGACATCTGGTTCACCAGCTGTATTTTGCCACTTGTGACGCTGTTGCAATGTATGTAAATATTCCGTTGACCATCGCCTCCAGAAGTGTGTCATCATCCGTTGTATTAGTCTCCATCTGTTTAACGGGCTAATTATTTCTGCGACAAAATGTTTTTCGGGTAGTGTTATCAGAGGTTCGCCAATCAGAAAATGTGCCGGTGTTAAAGGTGCGATGTCATCTGGGTAATCATTCAATTGGCATAATGGTCGAGAATTGAGACAAGCTTCAATCTGAGTCAAAAGCGTCGTCATTTCTTCAAAGGTCAACGTCGAATCTCCAATGGTTTTAAGTAAGTATATCTTCATTGATTTAATTCCAGACTCCCAAAGGCCTCCAAAATTTGGTGCTCTTGGAGGTATGAAATGCCATGATGTTCCATCATTACTTAGTAACTCAGCAACTTCCTTCATAACCTGACTCATGCTTTGATTTAACATTTTTGACAGCTCCTTTCCAACAAAATTTAAGCCGTTGTCACTATATAAATCGGAACAGTGACCGCGACGAGACACAAATCGTCTAAATGCAGCAATGAAACCTTGAGTTGTCAAGTCACTTACAGCCTCCAAGTGGATTGCTTTTGTTTTCATACAAACAAACAAACATAGGTATCCCTTGTATGACCTTTGACCTCTACCCTTTGAAACTCTCATTTGTATAGGGCCAGCAAAATCCACTCCCGTCGTATCGAAGGCACGTCCTGGATTAACACGTACCGCAGGAAGTTCACCCATCTTTGGTTGTATTATAGCGCCTCGGTGTTTCAGGCAGACAACACATTGCCGATAGCATTTCTTCGCTAGCTGTTTTAGACCAATGATCCAGTAACGACTCCTTAAATAGTTCATCATCAAAGCTATGCCACCATGTAACTCTAATAATATGCCACCATGTCTCTGATGAGCATCTCTAACTATTAAATTGGTAAGGTGAGTATTTTTCGGTATTATTATAGGGTGTTTATAGCGAGCAGAGACATGAGAGGCTTGTATTCTTCCACCAACCCGTAGAAGACCATCATCATCCAGGTAAGGTGACAACAAAAATAATTTGCTTTTCTTTTTTCTTTTTTGCTTTTGTATTATATCATGTATCTCTTCTGAATATTCTTGTTGTTGTATAATTTTAATGCATGTGTCTAATGTTCTTCTCATTTCCTCACTAGTTAAGTAATTTGGTTTATCATTTATCTCCTTTTTTGTTTTCAGGTGCAGAAATCGTCGACAATAGCTGAGTACGCGTATCATCTTGGTAAGTGTAGAAAATCTCTCCCATATAGGTTCAGTGTTATTACAAAAAAATGTTTTCGTGTGATTTTTTCTTTCTTCTAGATTTGTTTTAGGTATAACTAATTTAATAGATTTTTTTGTTTCAAGATTTAGCCAATTAGGTCCCTTCCACCACAGTTGTTTATTGTTTAACTCAGATGGATTCACTCCACGAGAGGCAAAGTCAGCAGGGTTATCTTCTGAAGTGACATGGTTCCAAGAATCATTATTCAGTCTAGTTTGTATTTCTGAGACTCGATTTGCTACGAAGGTTTGCCATCTGGTAGGTTGAGCTTCGATCCAGGCTAACACAACCATCGAGTCAGTGTATGCGAAAATGTTTTCCTTAGGTATGTTTAAAACGTTGGCGGATTCCGAGAGCAGTCTTGAAAGAAGAACTGCTGCACATAGTTCCAATCGTGCAATCGAAATTTGTTTCAAAGGCGCTACCTTTGTCTTACTCTCCAATATAGTTACATGTATATTTTCCCTATGGAACACCTTTACATAAACAACTGCAGCGTATGCAGCCATGGAAGCATCAGCGAAACCATGTAATTCAACTCTCTTGATTTCTGGGTAAGTATAAATCCATCTCTCCAATTTTATTTTTTCCAATTCTTGTAGTCGTTGTCTATAACCTAACCATTCCTCTTTCAGATTAATTGGAACGTCTTCGTCCCATCCGCACGTACAGAGCCATAACCTTTGAATAATAATTTTTGCCTTTATTATAACTGGAGCTAACCATCCGAAAGGGTCGAATAGACGCGCCACTTCGGAAAGAATAGTACGTTTTGTTATAGGTTCTATAAGGTCAGGTAAGTTTATATAAAATTTAAACGTATCATCTATTCTATCCCATGAAAGTCCCAGTATTTTAATGACTTTATCAAATTTAATTTCAAAAGGTTGTAATTTGGGGTTACTCTGCGTAATATTATCTAATATTTCATTACAGTTGCTCGACCACTCAAACCCAGCGCATTTCAGTAAGTCATTTACTTGTTTGTAAATTTACATAGCTTGACATACATCGTTAGCGCCGCACATTAAGTCGTCCATATAAAACGCTTTTTTTACTATTGATGCAGCCAAAGGAAATCTTTGCTCTTCATCTTCAGCGACTTGGAAAAGAGTGCGAACAGCCAAGAACGGAGCTGATGCTGTGCCAAAGGTAACAGTTAATAACTTATAAGATAACAGATCTTCATGAGGGCTTTCTCTCCAAACAATTCTTTGATAGTCAGCCTGTTTATCTGCGATTAATATTTGGCGATACATTTTCACAATATCACTAACCAGAGCTATTTTATATGTTCTCCACTCCATAATTAGAGTGCGTAAATCTCTTTGTATTACTGGTCCAGTTAACATCGTATCATTTAGAGAAAATCCTTTGGATCCCTTTGCAGAAGCGTCGAAAACAACTCGTAGCTTTGTTGTATCTTTATCGTCTCTCAAGATCGCATGATGGGGTAAATATATCGCATTTTTGTTTTCTTCATTTACCTTTATCATATGACCCAGAGCTAAATATTCATTAATTACCTTACAATATTCTTGTTTCAATTTTATATTGTACTTAAATTTTCTTTCTAATTGTAGAAATCTAGATGTTGCCATTTCCTTAGTTTTTCCACATTTCTCTACTGGTTCTATATTTTCTTTAAAAGGTATATGTACTTGATATCTACCAGATTCTATTCTGACCGTCGTTTTTTTATAGATCTCTTCACACATCTGCTCTTCCTTAGTCATTTTACGTTCATTGGTAAGTACTTCATTTTCAATTTCCCAAAACCTTTTTAGTTGTTCATTATCACTTACAGAGATGTGTAAACTAATTGTTTGTTTTTCCTTTACAGGTTTTGTATCGTTAGTATCACCAGATAGAATCCATCCCAGGTATGTTGATTGTGCTACTATAGACCCAGACGGACTCTTCAGCAAACCGACATCTATGATTTTACTATAGACTTCAGCGCCTAGCAGCAGTTGTATTTTATTCGGTATATGAAACTCAGGATCTGCTAGTGTTTTGTTATCTAGTGCAGGCCAATTAAACATCGTGATTTGCTGTGTTGGCAAATAGTTTGTAATATTACGTAGAACATACGCCTTGACATGGACTGTGAAGGTTGGTTTAACCCTTGATCTAAGGTTGACTTCCACCATGTGTTTGATGCTAAGCTGATTACCTCCACTCAGTCCAGTGACCACGCCGTTGATTTTTTCTCGTTTCAAACGCAACGTTTGAACGATATCCTCTGACACAAACGAGGCCTGAGAGCCTTGGTCAATGAGAGCACGGTACGTTCCTATGTTTCCATGGCTTGAAGACACATCCACCAGTGCGGTAGCTAATAAAATTTGACCAGGTTGTTTTGTAAAATGTGATACTATGTTTGTATGGTCTTTCTGACTTTCTTCTCTTACAGTTTCCTTTCTTTCAGGGTGCAATAAAGAGTGATGCTTTTTCTGACAAATACGGCAAGAGGTATTTCGCAGACATTTACTTGCTGAGTGGTTTGGGATAAGACAATTAAAACAGAGATTATGATTTGTACAAATTCCGATCTATCCTTAAAGTTTAGTTTTACGAATTGCTTACATTGATAGATGTAATGACTTTCTTTGCAGTATAGGCATGATATTGTATTTTTGTCAAATGCTGTGTGGAATGAGCGGGCTCTAACAGTTTTGGAACTGTATTCTATCATCTCAAGCGACCGAAATCTTGTTTCTAAAAATTGTTACAATTCGTCAAACGTCGGAAAATCTTGCTCTAGTGCAATATGTTGCTCCCATAATCGATGACTTTCAGAATCCAATTTGTTTACTGTTATATAAACGATGATAGCACTCCACGATTCTGTCGGTAATCCAAGATTGCTCAAAGCGTTCAAACATTCAACCGTTGAATCAATTAATTGCCTTATGCTCACTGCAGATTCGGATGAAATATTTTTCAGGTTCAACAATTTTTTGAAAATACAATTTGGTAGGTACCTCTTATTGTTGTATCTGTTTTTAAGTGTTGACCACGCTTGTTCATAATTCTGACTGGTTACAGATATACTTTTCAGCAACTGTTCTGCCTCACCCGTCACCGATGATTTAAGATAATGCAGCTTCTGCACATCGTCTAAGCGTTTGTTTATATGAATTAGAGAATTAAATAAATCATGAAACGACGGCCAATCGGTGTATTTGCCAGAAAAGGTAGGTATTTTTATCGACGGCAAATCAATTTCAGTAATTTTGTGTTGTGTGTCTGCTGGTTGTACTTCTTTCTTAGGTGCCATTACTTGAAGGTGATTTTTCAATTCACTTTTGTATTCTATATATGACTCCTCACATTGATTATATATATCATTAGAACAATACTTAAAATCTTTTCTATTTTCCTTCTTGATATGTGCTATAACTTGATCATGACCAGATTTAAATGTTTGCCATGTGTTTTCTAGCGTCTCCAAACGTGTCTCTAGATAACTTAAAGTAATCCTTTGTTTTGGTGATTTATTGTAATTAACTAATTAAAATAAATCATACTTTTTCCTTTCAATATTTGATCAAATTTCTCTTCCTGAACACTAATTATTTGATTTATGTCTTCCATTGTTAATATTAAATTAAAGTTCCAAAGTTTTATTACAAAACAGATACACAAATTTTTCAAGTCCAAAGTCACTAAATTTTTCTAAGTTCCGAAGACAAAAATTTTACAAGTCCGAAATTCACTAAATTTTTTAAGTGTTTTATTGATCGAATTTTGCTGTCCCAAATGAACTTAATTTTTCTAAGTGTTTTTTTTTAACTCATTATTATTTTGTTACATTTACATTTTATTTTTCAAAATTGTGTGTTGCTACTTCCGTTAACTGTTATTAGGTTTGCATAATTCGATGGAAAACAGTAATTGGCTATATTGTCTGTATATTGTATTTTTTAATGTCAACATGTTTTGTATCGTGCTGTTGTTTTCCTTAAATAAATAAATCTCTTACCTCAGGTCTCGGACTCCAGAGTCGGACGACAGCCTCGATACCGCTGGTTGCCAGCAGGAACATGCTCGGGTGCAGCTGCACGCAGTTCACGATGGACTCGTCCCCGCGCAGACAGCGCACGATGTTGCCGGACTTACGACACCAGATAAACATGCTACCGTCGTCTGAACTGTTTAGGGACACAGTTGGACTTTCTTTAGAGTAATATCAAAAATAAAGTGGAAATTGTATTAAATATATTATCAATATATTTTTTATGACACCAACATATTACAATCACAAATATTAGTTATTAAAAATATACGTAACTTGGAAGGAAAGACGTTTCTTATTGTAGAACTTACCCAGCAGCCACGAAGTTAGATTCTGGTCCTAAGAAATTAGCTTCCTTGATATCAGTGGTCGTGTTACAGTGACCCAGGAACCGGCACTTGTAGTCCAGGGCCGAACTGCGCAGCTGTCGCTCCAGAGCGCTGCCGGACTGGCCATCCTCTTCCGTAGCTGAGGGTGTTGTTTTAAAAGTAAACATTTTAGTTTGCCGATGTCCATCGGTTTGGAAAATAATACAAACTACCTTCGTCCGGCTGAGTCTCCATCGTCTCCAGCGCCACGTTGATGTCTTTTTGCAGCAGAAACACAGCATGGCTCTCCGCGTGCTTAGGGAACTTGTCCTTGAAGTAGAGCAGACACTCGTGCGCCTCGCGAGCCCGCTTCAGGTCCATCAGGCCTTTCGCGAGCCGGAAGTGGGACTTCACGTGGTTGGCGTCCAGCCTGATCGCCTTGTAGCAGTCGCGGATAGCGGCGTACGTGTCGCCCGACCTGAGATCATAAAAGATTTTTTTATTATCATCATAAATAATACATATTTATTTACTTTTCTTTTAGCTTGTGGCGGCGCGGTTGGAGGGAGCAGAGCGGAGCACACTCACCAGGCGCGGCGCACGAGCGCGGTTGGAGGGAGCAGAGCGGAGCACACTCACCAGGCGCGGCGCATGAGCGCGGTTGGAGGGAGCAGAGCGGAGCACACTCACCAGGCGCGGCGCATGAGCGCGGTTGGAGGGAGCAGAGCGGAGCACACTCACCAGGCGCGGCGCACGAGCGCGGTTGGAGGGAGCAGAGCGGAGCACACTCACCAGGCGCGGCGCATGAGCGCGGTTGGAGGGAGCAGAGCGGAGCACACTCACCAGGCGCGGCGCACGAGCGCGGTTGGAGGGAGCAGAGCGGAGCACACTCACCAGGCGCGGCGCATGAGCGCGGTTGGAGGGAGCAGAGCGGAGCACACTCACCAGGCGCGGCGCATGAGCGCGGCGGCGCGGTTGGAGTGCAGCACAGCGCAGCGCGGCCACTCCGCCAGCGCGCGGCTGTAGAGCTCCACGGCGTTGGTGTAGTTGCCCTTGTTGACGTGCTCGTTCGCCTGCGAGGCGGGAGTGAGTGAGAGCGGGCCAGTGAGCGAGTGGGGGGAACGTGGGAACGAGTGGCCACACCATCTCCTTGAGCTGCCGCACGCGCTCGGGCAGCGCCGGGGTCTCCAGGGTGCCGTTGGCGCCGTCGCCGCCCACGCGCGCCGGCTTGCCCTCGCCCTCGCGGTACCCGTGGTTGTGCTGGATGATGAAGCTCTCCACCAGCACGGGCCGGCGCGCCGTGTTGATGTCGAACAGGTACACCTGCGGTGACGTGGTGGCTCTTACAATATGTTTACAGCTTTTACTATACATCCAAATGATATCATCTTTGGAGAGCTCAAAAGGAAGTGACAGGAATATTTACAATAAGTGAGGATGATGTCCTCCAGACCGAATATTTTATCTGACATCCATGACAGATGACAAAATTATATACTCTCTCTTGTGTCATCTATTCTGCTGTAATTTACTGTGTCTTATGCTGATTTTTAAAAATTAAGTATGTCAACTTATCGAAAAAGTCTTACCTGTTCTGAGCCCAGGTTGACGAGCAGCTCATTGCCATTGTTACTGAATGCCACATATGTGGTGGATTTTTTTGGGAAAGTGTGCTCATTAGGCTCCATTGATAGGTGACCTGGGAAATTTAGTAGAAGATTCGCTTTATTTGTATTTTATATTTCGTACTAAATTTATTATGTTCAATCTGTTAAAGACTGAAAAGCAGATGGTCCGATACCATCTCCTACCATGATCTACCTACATCGAGTAATGTACGATGTGAATCATCGGGCACAGCTGTGATGCTATATAATATTGGTTCTGCAAGTATACTAGTACATGTAGCACTAAACACCACTCCATAACTATCGAGGTGTGGCCAGTAAGCACAAAGCAGACACGACAATCCCTCACCGGGGGCGAAGTACTGCACGGCGGCGCGCGGTATGTTGTCGTCGGGGTCTCCGTTGCCGGCGCGCGAGCAGCGCACGGTCTGCCGCTCCCACGCCAGGCGGGCCGGCGCGGCGCCCCCCTGCAACTCCTGACCAAGTCGCGGTATATGGTATCTATACATACGATACTCAACATGGACGACTGGTGCCAGTATGACCGATCTTTGATTTCAACGATTAGTTTTTCCACGAAAGTGGTTGAAAAAAAAAGTTTTTTTTTTTATAGTATAAGAAGGCGACCGAGCATATGGGCCACCTGATAGTAAGTGGTCACCAACACCCATAGACATTGGCATTGTAAGAAATGTTAACCGTCGCTTACATCACCAATGCGCCACCAACCTTGGGAACTAAGATGTTATGTCCCTTGTGCCTGTAATTACACTGGCTCACTCACCCTTCAAACCGGAACACAACAATATCAAGTACTGCTGTTTTGCGGTAGAATATCTGATGAGTGAATCTACCCAGACGAGCTTGCACAAAGCTCTACCACCAGTAAAAATTTAAAGCCAAATTGCCTTACAAACTATATTACGAAACTTTCAGATGAAATTTACCATAATCGAGGTTAGCGTAAAGCTAATATTTACTCATTAATAAAATTATATCATGTGTATAGGCAAGTACTGATTGCATACGGGGTATATGCACCCACATAAAAATTGTTGGTGATAGTTTATCGATCGATATCTTAGACCAAAACAAAAACCACTAAAATTTGCTGTTGAGCGGTAGAATATCCGACGAGTGGGTGGTACCTGTCCAGACGAGCTTGCACAAAGCCCTACCAATAAGTTAAATGTGGAATACATTTAACTTAGACAAAATGGCAATAAAAATCAACAAGTCAAACATTAGAGACTCTCTTAAACGATTTATTATTAAAATGTTGATTTATTATTTACCTGTAATCTTGCCAACTTGATCATTCTCGTATCATAGAGACGAACGTAGAAATCGTTGGCACCTACAGCCAACTGGTAGGGCCTCCTGGGGTTTACGGCGAGGCACTTGGCTTCGGCATAGCGACCCATGTGGTTGAGCAGGTTTACGAGGACATTGGCTGAGTCTGAGTTACAGCGGTGCGGGGCTCGAAGGTCGTGTTGGCTGTATGAATTGTTTTCTTTGACTCAATTGTTACGCCGTTATTAAAAATACAAAGTTTAAAACGACTTTTATCAAATTTAGAACGTCAATAACTCTCTTTCATATAAGGATCTAACATCGATCGATCAAATCTTAATATTACGATACTGACACAAACGAATGAAAGTGAGAACTAACCTAATAAAAACAAATCGTGCAGAGTAACACTTACAGCACGAGCCCGTCCTCGCCGGCAGACCACAGCATGTGCGGCCTGTCCGGCGCCACGGCCAGGCGCTTGACGCGGCCGCAGTGGCACGCGCACTCCAACAGCGACGCACCCGAATCAACGTTGCGCGCGCGCACCGACCCGTCCGCTGCGCATGTCGCCAGCGAATCCGGGGAAAGGAACTGGGGATGTTATCAAATATTGAGGATTTTTGCAGATACAAATTAAAAAGTGGAAAATCATATCCACGTAATAGAATTCTCTCGTCCAAAGGAGCTCGTCCAAGCTCTTATATATTTTGACGTAAACTCTCATCGCGATGTATGTCTATTTCGGGCCATGTCACTCAAATACAACCGTTACCAATAATTCTTATCAAGTGCCTTATCAGTCATAACTTTCGATTGGTCAATGTAGTGATCCACCAGGATGGATTTCTCGACTATTTTAACCAGCCCGAAACAATGAACAACTTGTGCACAACCTCTCAATCAATGAGGAGTCACATAAAAAAAATAAGCGCAGAAGACAATTAAAATTATAATGCTGAAATTTAAATTGATACCTAGTAAAAAAAAAGAATGCAGACACATCAAAAGTAGACCCAATTGAAATAATAGAAAGATACACCAAAGGCACGGACAAAAAAATTTCTATTGATTAGTCAATTTAAAAAATACCCTCAAAAAGTTAAGTAATTTATATTTTGCAATTAGGTTTTAATGCAAGGCTCCTCAAAAGTTAGCATTCTATTTTATAGTAACTGTTGTACTGTTCACAACATCAAATAAAATAACATAGGGTGTAATATATGCAAGCAACAAACATTTCAAACACTTTTAAATGTCATAATCTTAGGTAAAATATGGTTTCAATAATATAAGCATGTAGCACTCATATTTCTCTCCGCTAAGCTATATTAATATAAACAGAAAATAATAAATTGAAGTCTATTTTCCTTATTCTCAAATCGAATTATTCAGCACTGAAGTCACTTTAGTTGGTTCTTGGGATTATAAGTTAGTTTCCATATACACAAATCAAGACAGTAACAGTAAGGAGTTCGCATGGGTAAAAATCTATCTTAATTTATCAGTTTGTTTACAAGATATACTAGATAATGTTTCTACTCACTACCATAGAGTGATGAGACAATATAAGCAATGTTAACTAGTTCGTGACATCCAAACTACTCGTTTGAAACATTTTAGTCTATGTATCAACACAACTCTTTGTAGTTGAGATTAATATATATTACATAATTGTCCTATACAGTTGGCTAATCTGAATCACAGGACTGTACACACTTCCAATTTCCAGACTCCGGGCTGCTATTGACAATTTTCAACAGAAAATCTCAATACGTTTTATTAGCCCAACCTGGGATTTGAACCCAGAACCTGCTGCCACCATGATGATGATCTAGCCACTAGACCAAAGAGGCAGTCACATGTAACATCATTAAAGACAAAAAAATTAGTAAGCATAATTTAGTTACTAGCAGTAATTTAGATAATTAATATATTATTAATATTAATTTACATAACATATAAAGATCTTACAATTCATGTAATAGCTTATAATATCTGTGTTATAAAACATAGATTATATTAATCATGCATTTATCTAATGATATTATTACAGGAGGTATAATAAAATAAATAAATAAATAATATTATAATTTAGCAATTTAGCTGTATCTAAAACAAATATGCTTATATTATCAAAGGAATGAATAAATAACCAATACAAACAAATGATACATACAAATAAGGGGCAAGTATTTATTGCCTTATTGCATATTTGCCACTTTCAATATATAATTTCAATATATATATGTGAATTCTTCGGCATAGCAATTTATATATGTGAATAATAGCTAGTAAGCATAGATTTTCTGGGTGAAAAGAAATCTAAAGCATTATAGATCACTAGAATCTCTCATATTCTACTATAATTGATTTCTTTGCCAAATTTCATTGCAATCTATTCAGCTGTTCAAGCTTTGATGAAAAATAAACAAACATAAATTGCTGTAATGAATATTCTTCAATCTTACGATTTTAGACTTTATTACTAATTTTAATAATAATATTAAGCAAGAAACTCAAAATTAAATATAAACATATATAATGACATTTTTATCACACAGCTTATTAGTTATAATTATTACAGATAAATTTTTGAAGCTATTAATGCAACTTACCTTAACTGAGAATATATTGCCGGTATGGCCAGTGGAGATGTTGTGGATTTGTTTATATCGATATGGATCCCACAGTATAACGTGTAGATCATCAGACGCCGACGCCAGTACACTACGACGTAAAAGCATAAATTAGCATGTTTTTCAGTTCCAAAGTACATTGACATCATTGTGAGTGTACTCACGACCCATCGCTGTTCCATTCTAGACAATTAACACATCCCATATGTCCGTGCAGTTCTTTTTCTAGTCCTAATCTGTCTATCATATTTCTGGTAACAGTCAAACGGTTTTGGAATTTTCGATCGATGTCCCCTCGCTCCCGGGCTGCTGTTAGGCCCACGGTGCCTTGCGCCCAGGTCGGTTCCTCTCTTCTCCCCATTTTTACGAATATTCTTCAATATGTCTGATATACCATCACAATCAGACAAATCTACGAACTAATGCAAGCTAAGTCTATTTATAGTTAACGACATTTCATCGCACATAACAACGAAATAGGAAACGTTATCTTTATTTAAGCCCTATTTTTTAAACAATTAGGTATATGATAGTTATTAAAACAATGAATAAATAGCTCAATAGCTATGGTCTATGATCGAGATTTTCTTTCGAAAATTTGCAAAGCTGTCAAACAGCTGTCAATGTTACTAGTTAAAAAAAATTTCTTAATTTTATGATTATAATCAATATTTGCATATTGACTATGAAATATTTAATCTGATGATACAAAGAAAGGTTTTTTGTATCTTTTTGTTTATTAGTGAAAACTGTAATCGAAACTATAACTTAAAAACACTTTCGAATGTATTTTATTCTAAAGCTGAAACTTATGAATATAGATTTAGTTAATAGGAAAGGAATATATTGTAAATTAAGATTTGTTATTAAATACATATAAACATACTAAAAGATATGTGTAAATATTTTAGTATGTTTATATTTTGATAAGAGTGGCAATTCCAACTTATCTGTCATATGTCAATTGTCTTTCAGAATTCAGATTCAGATAGAAACTCAAGATCAGTAAATATGGAAAAATTGAGAAATATTTTGTTTTATTTTATATAATATGAGTATATATTGCGCAAAGAATAAATATTAACTGAAAAGAGTTAAGCTAATAATACAAGAACTATTTACTCAAATATTTATAAAGAAATTTATTTAGTAAGTTTAAATAACAATAAGCAATTACTGATTTAATAAATATCCAACAACTCACATTAACTAATGTATGTATACGTCTTTCTTACAGACCCAGTAACCATGGGCGAACGCAAAGGACAAAACCTGTACTACCCACCCGATTATGACCCTAAGGTCGGGGGGCTAAATAAATTTATGGGTACACATGCTTTACGAGAAAGAGCTAGGAAGCTACACATGGGTATCTTAATCATTAGATTTGAAATGCCATATAACATATGGTGCGAAGGATGTAAAAACCACATTGGTATGGGTGTACGATATAACGCAGAAAAGACAAAAATCGGAATGTACTACAGCACTCCCGTTTATCAATTTCGTATGAAATGCCATTTGTGTGATAACCATTTCGAAATAAAAACAGATCCAGGTGTAAGTTTAGTTTGATCAATTTACCACCTAGTTTTACTTTAAAGTTTAAAATGTAGTGAGAAAGTACAATCTGATGTATAAATCAATAAGGTATTATGTATGTTATTGTATGTTTTGTATTAGGAATTTAATATTGTTTCGCTGAATAATGGATCTTTTGTTTATTCTTAACTTTCTGGCAATTGAGTAAATATTGTTATGAAAAAAGTTAACAATACAGGGGTCTATATGCTGTCTGTAACATAATAATTATAATCTATATGCATAGATATTAGATAGATATAATCTAAAAGTAAAAAGCAACAGTCTGTAATTATCCCACTGCTAAACTAAGGCCTCCTTCTCTTTTTGCAGTTTGCTCTACTGTAATGCTCCAATGTGGGTTAGTGGCAGATTTTCATCCAAAAAATTAAGGTTTTCTCACAATGTTTTTATTCATTGCTAAGCATGAGATAATTAAGCACATGGAAATTCAGTGGTGCTTGCCTGAGTTTGAACTCGAGAATCATCGCATAAGTTTCTTGACTTCTACCATTGGGCCATCAAGGCTCATAAATGATTTATTATAGAGTTATTATTTTGTTTTAGAACCTTGACTATGTCATCGTATCTGGAGCGAGGAGGCAAGAGAACAGATGGGATCCAACTGAAAATGGCCAGATTGTTCCAGAAACGAAAGAAACACAAAAGCGCCTTTTCGACGATGCCATGTTCAAATTAGAGCACAAGACTGGAGATGAAGATATGAGTAAACTTGCTAAGCCTCGACTTGGTTTGCTTGTAGGTCGAAATGAAATGGTATGGAAAGATGATTATGAGGCCAATTGTGTGCTACGTAGGAATTTTCGGGTAAGAGTGTTGTTGTATCTTTAATTTTATTGTTTTTTTTAATCATAATGTATCATTACAATAAATGTATTTTATTTTATAGAAGCGACGAAAAGAGCTTGAAGAATCTGCAGTGAATGACAGCTTGTTACTTGCAAAATCTTCTCTAAATATAAATCTGTTGCCAGAATCGGAAGAGGATAAAAATTTGGCATCCTTGCTCTCCTTAAGACCATCACACACTATTGAAGAGAAGCAAAGTGTTACCAGAAGCAAAATATTAAATAGCCCAGCATTACCAAGCTCTAGTGGACTTTTGACTAGTTTTGGTGGTCTGAAAAAGGAAGAATCAATGAGTAAAGCTTTGCCCTTAACTCGAAACTCTTTGGGAATTATGATAAAAAGAAACATAAGGAATGAAAAAGATCATAGTAAGGCAGAAATTACATCAAATGAAAATAATAATGAACAGGAACTGGATTTAAAAGATAAGTTACAAGATAGTGTGGAAACCGAGATCAAGAAAAAAGTGTCTTTAGTAGGTGATTATAGTTCAAGCAGTGAAAACTCTGACTAACACTAGTTTTTTTAATTAATTCAATTATTTGTAAATATTATATATAACACAAAATTTATATAAGCCACCACTAAATACAAGTATACAAATAAAAAGTTGTCTTATTCATAATTGTATATTGTTTGCGGTGGTATGATGGTATGAGTGAGCTTTTCATGCTGTTTGCTGTCACGACATAAGAGACGGTCTCACCCCCAAGACTGACCAAAAGATGTCTCACATTGAAAATGTTTATATCAAATGTTGATCCATAACTGATTTTAAGTGAGATGGTCCTTTGGTTAGAATGAGTGAATACCTCTGCTTATCAATTATCATATGCTTGATTTGTGTTTATAATTCATTTCGTGCTTAGCGGTGCAGCAAAACATCGAGACGAAACCTGCATGTGTATCCACCAACCTACGCTGTTGTAGCATGGTGGGTTCTATCTATTTGATCTTACTGATAATTTATTTGGTACCTTATGTATCTTTGAGTAGAATATAATTACGCCAAATCACAACCAATTAGATTCCTACGCAATATTTTTTTAAATGATATTTAAATTTTTATAAACTTGATATATAGCCTATATATATCAGCATATAACATAGGGCAGTCTATTTTTAAAAAATATGCATATGTCTGAATGTTTATTTAAATAAATCTTATGTTAATATATATATGTATTATCTAATATATATATATATGTATTATATGAGCAATTCTTGGTATGTTAGGAATATGTCAAATCATTTGAAATTGAAAATAAAAATTGTCTATGGGTTGATCTTAATATATTTGATTAGATAGTGTTGGTCAACACTCAAAAAATTAATAAAATCATTTTTGATAAGTAATAACTGGAGTCCAACAAAGTTCGGTTGTCTAGACTTTATTTTGGAAACATAATCAATAACTCGATAGTAAGTCAGTTAATTGAAAATTTCAGTGATGGGTCAATTTGACAACATTATTTACGGCTCACCTCGATTATATTGCTCGCCGTTAATTTGTTGTATAATATTCTGCAATAATCCGTAATTCAACAGATAAAGAAGCTGCATAGGTATAGTTAAAATGAAAATAACAGAGAACTCGAGCTTGTTATAATAGGACACTTTTATATATATTTATATATGTTTCATAAATAAAAACACGACACCACTTTATTTTCTTTATTTCAACGAAAAGCTTTTATACAACATTTAATATTTTATATATGACAGACATAATTTATTCAAATGCACGTTAAAAACATATTACTTATTCATTGTTCCGTGAAGATAATCAATTACAATTGTTTTCATTTGTACGTGCACTCGAATTAATTTAGGCCATAAAGCTTTGCAATAAACGGTATTATAGCTACTATTAAAAAGAAACAAAAACTGAAATTGCATGCGGCACATGAATTAATTTAAGTAATAAATTAAATAAATTTTGAACGAAGATATCTTCAGCTTAATCTTATTTTTCGTTATAGTTGAAAGAAGTCTGCCTTTAATTTTATTTGTTCTAGTAAATTACCTGAATATGAATAAAAAGTTTTAAAAACCGGCGCTACACTGTTCAATTTTATTTGAACCTCTACACGTCCTTGCAATTGTTTTGAAGAATCGAATTGTTCAATGAATGGAATAGAATAATTTAACGATAAGTAACTGGAAATTATTTTAGATCACACTAACTATGAGTATATTTATAAAAGTTACTGTAAATGTCGGTTGGAAGTTATACTATTCTAAAGCAGCGAAACTACTAGTTAAATATTGTTTTAAAGAAGAAGAAAGAAAAAAATAATTTAAAAAAAACTTAACGCAACGATTTATAAGAACTTGATAAAGCCAGTTTAGCTGAAGCCGACATCTGGAGTGTGTACACTTGTTTGCATTCCCATGACGATGATCAATATATCTTATTTAAGAGTGCTTTCTAATTGTATAAGTGCAAAAAGGCTTGCACTCATTTCTATAGACAATTAGAAGCACTAACTGTTTTTGAACGTGTAGCACCGGCTTAAATATTTATAAAGAAATGTATGCAAAATACATTTATATATAATATTCGTATTTATGGCATAATATTTTGTTACAAAAATATTTAACATTCAATCATTACATAAATAGTGAAATATTTTAATCGATGATTAATTATCTTATATTATATATACCAATAATAACTATAAAGACAAATTTGAAATAATTATAGGCTTAAAACTAAACATTTAAATACTTACTATTAAAAATATATCCAATATATATTATATAGGTTATGAGTTCCAGAAACTGATTAAAAGTAACAATGCTTTTAGTTATTGTATTGTAAATTTCCATTAAACATTTTGTAAAAACAAATAATATTCGTAGGAAGATTCGTCGTTCATGTTTTCGTCAGACAGAGTGTAAACTTTGCTTTTCTTAAATTTAATTAAAATTATAAGGTATCAAGGGTTCTACCAATATCTAAATATTGTTTGAATAGAAGCAGAAATTGTTAAGTACATTAGGAAGAACTTATTTGAACATTATAGATAATACTACAATAGTATTATTTGAATAAACCAAATCAATCATAGATAAGTTATGTTACATCATAAACGATTAAATTCAAGATAATGAGATCAGTCAGAACTTTAAGTTTTTAATTTCGAATGACATTTCGAATAACCTTAAAATAAGACAGATCAATATTTCAAATGAAATAAAAAATATATTATCTTAACATAGATTGTGCTTACACTTGATTTGTTCGTAATACTGAGATATTACGTATAAGTTAAATAAATAAATAAGTTAATTTGGTGGTTAAGGAATTAGGGAAAAATAATACTTATTCCAAAATCTAAGTAATATATTTATTTTCTTTCAATCCAATGTCTTATGATATGACATATGAATTGCGCGTGTTATTATCACTGTACTTGTGTAGAATTTTAGTTTTGTTCGTGAAACATATTTTTAAATAAAACGGGTAATATGTGAAGGACAGTGCTACCAAAGGGCAAGAATCTACTGCATGGATGAGAATAAGAATTATGGATAAAGAGAGAGAGGGCGCGGGGCTTAATGTAAACTGGGGAATTCCTTAGAATGGACACTTTAAAAATTTACTCATGTTTGGTTTTGTCAGCATAGTCCTTTGTATCAAACTGAATGTTTAGTTGGTAACTTCGTAGTTGGTAGGATTTCTCAAAGTTTTACTATACTATACAAAGACAAAATTACATCACCCGTTACGTAAAGGTAAAATTAGGAAAAAAATTACCTATACCTGTAAGTAAGTAACAGCGGGTGAATGACCCACTGCTGGGCTAAGGCATTTCCTCTCCTTTCTTGAGGAGAAGACCGACTGATTGATGAATTATTTATTATTACAATCGTTTCAGTCAGTAGCTAACTATGTCATAACTACTAAATTAATGAAATGAAGAAGCAAATAATGCCAGTGACAGGGAATTAAAAAAAATACATTGGTAGCACGGGGTAACGAGTCAAAAATGTTGATAGCATACAACACCAACTTTATTAAGCAAAGAGTATATTTTTCTCTAATTCCTTTAATGTAAGGTACATTACATATTTACTGGTCGCTGGGACATCGCTTGTCTTCCAGCGCTTGTATGAGAGCGCATTCGATCTTCGACTGTAGCCAGGCTAGCACCTGAGGGTCTGGAATTTCTATAAACTTCTTATCCGTCGAGAAATAGTCGACCAATTTATCCTGGGAATATTTTTAATTTACTTTAAACCTAAATGATTACATCACGATACTTGCATCATTACCATTAATCAACATTTCATCAACGAAAACGGTGACGTGGCTGTCTATTGCAGCCGCAAGAGTAATAAAGACAAATAGACAACATTGACATCAAATTGACGCTATATCATTATAATAATAATATCCTGTGACATGATTCACACACGGCCATGTAAACCCAAACTAAGCAGAGTTTGTACTATGAAAGCCAGACAACTGATATACTACTTTTCTTTTTTATAAATACATATTTATATAGATAATTACACCCACACACAGGACAAACAGACAGGTTCATGCACACAAATGTCTGTCCTGAGTGGGAATCGAACCCACAACCTTCGGCGTGAAAGGCAAATAGCTACCTACCACGCCAACCAGCTCGTCATCATTGGTAGAGATCTTGTATAGTCTTTGATATTCAGTATGGATTCACGAGAAAATGGCGTTTTTAATATCAGCAAAGTTGTAATCGGAATTATGGAAGTAAAATTTAAGTGGTGATAAGTAGTTAAGTGGAACAGTATTGTATTATAAATAAAGGTAAATTAATCAAGAACTCTTTGTAGTGCATAATACAGAACTATTAGCAACGTCTAACGTTTGTTCATCTTTACTCCTTGTTCGATTGGAATAAGCTATAGACGGAGAGAGAGATGGATCCTCCGGAGAGAGAGAGAGATGGGTTCGAGCCTCGGGGTTGCCCCCTTTACCCGGGCTATTCCTCACCGACCGGTTTACCTGCCGGATAAAGGCCCCGGTGTGGCGTTGCATTGTTTTTCACCAGATGGCGGTAGGCCCAGTACGTATACAAAGGTATATTAATTGGTATTTTTTTATATAACTTATATATTAGCTATAAAATAATGATTATTAGTAGAATTCTATGACTACTATATAATGTTTAGTTGGTACATGGCATTGTTTGTATGTAAATATAAATTATTGCAATAATTCTTAATATGTTTTTTTTTTTAATATCATGTTCCTAGAGCCTCATGCCCTGGTGCACCGTGAACATGCTGTACAAAAATATACGACGTAATAACGTGTGGGATCATGTACCTGTTTGATGTTGAGCACGAGCGCGCCGTCCTGAGCTCGCGGCGCCCCGAGCAGCTGGTTGAGCCGCACGGCCCACTCCACGCGCCACCCGCGCCCCCCCGCGCGCACCACGAATATGTGCCTGTGTAATACCGTGTTGTCATGTCTTGGATATCGCAGTTTAGAATTACCGCTTAATAAATTCTCGTAGTTAAAGTATTCGAAGGTGGAATTTAAAGAAGATGAAGAATTGAAGTTAACAAAAGCGGTTAGGTATTGTTCTAAACAATCTCATACAGATAACCTTTATCGTAAGGGTTAAGAATCAGGAATATGGATATTGCAAATATCATATATTATACACTATTTTTTTTTTATTTTATAGAATAGGAAGGTGGACGAACATATTGGCCACCTGATGGTAAGTGGTCACCAACGCCCATAGACATTGGCATTATGAGAAATGTTAACCATCGCTTACATAGCCAATGCGCCAATACCCTTGGGAACTAAGATGTTATGTCCGTTGTGCCTGTAATTACACTGGCTCACTCACCCTTCAAACCGGAACACAACAATATCAAGTATTGCTGTTTTGCGGAAGAATATCTGATGAGTGGGTGGTACCTACCCAGACGAGCTTGCACAAAGCCCTACCACCAGTATGCTAAATGTTACTTATTTTTAATTCTGTTCGATTTTAGGTTTTCATCTGTTTTTGATCGATGCACATAAAATGCAATTCACATGAAAGGTAGAAGTGCCGAAATGCACTTTAGCCATTTGTTTAGGGCTGCTTCTATAGTATACTGTGAGTTACTAGACACAAAGGCTAAAAATATAAAACGCACCTGGTGGATATGAGGATCGTGGAGGGCGAGGCCGGAGCGAGGTGAGCGTGCGCGACGTGCGCGTCCTTGTCGGCGTAGTGCCCGCGCGCCAACGCGCACAGCAGCGCCGCGCCGCGAGCCTCGTACGCGCTGTACGTACGCACGCCCTGGGCGCCGATAGATGTCATAGTACAACGAATTCGTATTTGTAGAAATAATGATTTAAGTTTCCAGCAAATATTTTTACAAGTTATTTCTTGTCTAGTTTTTCACTTAGAGCACCTAAGTTCTATTATGTTAATTGCACTGTACTGGTATACATATATATAGGTAGGTACTGCATACATCTAAATAACAAAGAAAATACCTCAACTTCTGAGCAGTGCCGGGGCAGCCGTCGGCGCGCCACGAGGCGGCCGGCGGCGCGGCGCTCGCACGCGCGCAGCGCCACCTCCGCGCCGCCCGCGCCCGCGCAGCGCCAGTACGACGCGCGCGCCTCCTCGCGACACACGTCTGCACACCACACGGGTCACTATCGCACTACGCGGTGTTCACGCTCAGAAATCATATTACATCAATATTACTGGCTCACATTTAAAAACCGAGAAAAATAATTGCCGACCTTTCTTCAAGTTACTTGGTTAAATCCGTTACTGCAAATGAGCTATGACGACGTCATAGACGACATTTACATACACATTATACATACCTCCAACTACCTAACGAGCGACACCTTCACCTTCGCCCAAATCATATAATGGTGGTAGAGCTTTCTATGCCCGATCGGGTAGGTGAACCAAATAGCAAATATATATTGTTGTGTTTGGACTTGAAAGACGAGAGAGGCAGAGTAACTGATCAGTGTGCGTAACTGTGTTAGTTCCGATGGTGGTGACGAATTGATGATGTAAGTGATGATTCATATTTCTTACAGTGCAAATGTAGACGTCATTGACCATTCACCATCAGTTGGCCCAACTATTTTCCAAAATGTCCCTTATATGAAAAGAAACGTACGTAGTATTATGGAGTAAAATATTAAATAAATGAGGAGTTTGTGGTGCCAAATGGACTAAGACCAAGTATTCATTTTTTGACACTCACAAAAAAAATCTAATTATACGCATTCTAGTGCTATGTAATAGGCTTACCGCAAGAACTCATTAAAAATGACCCATATAACTACAAAAACAAATGAATTTCAATTATGGAACGCTAGTTATTTTTTAAAATTATTAATGAATTCTTCCAATAAACAGACGATAGTAATAACTATTTATATTTAAAAATAAATTTAAATAAAAATCATGACCAAGATACTCACGTCTCACTATAGCAAAGTCTTCATCTACGCATCCACGCACAGAGAAAACAATAAAAAAACATTATATGCGTGAGAAAGAAAACATTTAAATGACATTACTTTAAACATGAACATGCAGTTATGTGTTTATGTGTTAAATTAAATTTAGAATCTTTTCACACTATTTAGACTTTCTTTTAAAAAAACCCCAAGGACTAAACTATTTCCAAATAAAAATCTTATAAAAATTTACCAAAAGTCTAACTTAACCCAATTTGTACAAATCATAATTAAAGAATTGAACGTACTTGCGAAAAACACGAAAGCTAGTGTTTGTGAAGAGGAATAATAATTTGCAGTAATGTAAAACCCCGGCCACACAAAGGCCATTAGAAGAGTACAGACTCACTTTGAACTAAGCAATTATATAGGTTGGATTTATTTTTAGAAAACAATTCCATATTTTTAAACGGTAGTAATGACGTAAAAATATATTCCACTTTAAAACCATGTACAAATTAGATTTATTTAAACACTAAATTCATAATTGAAGTGTTACCAGGAGTTAGAACTTACCGAAAGTAGGCCTTGCTATGAGCCCGGTGACGGCCAGAGCAACACTCGCTGGGTAACTTTTGTTCTCTTCTATCACTGCTTTCGGCAAATCATTGACGACTACACCTCCATCACCTAGGGGAAAATCATCTCATCATTTTATACAAAATTCGAGGCATATTTTAAATACGATCTGTTATATTAGATTTCAAAAAGTAAATAACCAAATTGGACATAGCATTTAACACTGGACTCAAACATTAGGTCGAGCCAATAAAACGTAATTGGTTTTATTCCTTTAAGAAATTTTCAGCAATAGCCAGGAGTCAAGAAATTCCATAGTACACAACCACGCCTCAAAATAAAACGCAAAATAGTAAGAAGTAAAATAGACAGACACACAGAGATTGCCTTCGCCTGCAGAATACAATTATTATTATTCTCTGACGACAACATAATATGTATTCAATATATATACATAATGTACATACATACATTTATATATTAGCAAATATATAAGGCACTTTAATTAAATCTCTTTTCATAGATAAATACCTCCATCATGCGGCTTTTCAAAGCGTTACTAATCATAATGTACATAATTTTTGAATATCAATCTTTAATGTAACTGAACTGATTTAATGTTACTAATGCAGGATGAAGCATAATATATTCTAATGATAACTTTACTGGTGAGTCTCTTCGGTGGCCGAACTTTTGGAGCGTCTTCGAAAACATTCGGAGTACTGGAGTCACTCGCGCAACCCATCAGTCTTGCTGCTCCGTTCAGTAATGTCAATGCTGCGTCTGATACTCTACGGGATATTGCTGAACCCTGAAAGCAATTGCCCGTCAAAAGTTAAAAATGTACCAACAAAAGCTTTTGAAAAAAATCATTCGAAAACAAGTTTACATATTTTGTATAGTACAGGTAGTTTTGCTATTTTTCGGTTGTATAAGTGTATCGTAGGATTTATTCAAAAATAAAAGCGGCACTTGTCGGCGGAGACCTCTCCTTGTCGAGCATCATCAACGCAATGCTCGGAAGCGAGGAGTGCTGGTCGGAAATGGTCTCCTTCTGAAATCCTTCCATTCTTCCATTCCATCCTTCTTGGTGAAAATGTGATATCGCAGAAGGAGGCCGCGGAGCGGGAGCGGGAGTGGGAAGAGAACGCCGCTGGAAACCTGCTCCGTTGAAGAAGACCGAGAAGAATGCGCAAGCGATCCCGTAGCGCTCCTCGTTAAGACGGAAAGGGTACCGCTGGTTTTTTAGTGGGTATTGCTATGTTTGGGGCGCACTCAGCGCCTCGCCTCGGGATGGCGAGCCCCACATACCCCGCCACTGTTCCCGTGGCGGAAACGCGTAATGCGTTTTTCCAGCGAAAAAAAAAGGCCAGGCACAGGAACATAATTAAAACACTTTCTTTTTATTTAGGATAGGCGCCAACAATTAAATATTTATTTTTTTTTTTTTTTATAGAATAGGAAGGCGGACGAGCATATGGGCCACCTGATGGTAAGTGGTCACCAACGCTCTTAGACATTGGCATTGTAAGAAATGACAACCATCGCTTACATATCCAATGCGCCACCAACCTTGGGAACTAAGATTTTATGTCCCTTGTGCCTGTAATTACACTGGCTCACTCACCCTTCAAACCGGAACACAACAATATCAAGTATTGCTGTTTTGTGGTAGAATATCTGATGAGTGGGTGGTACCTACCCAGACGAGCTTGCACAAAGCCCTACCACCAGTATACCAAATAATAGATTTGTTACACTTGTACGTTACAATGGGGCACAAAATTCAAAAGTTGACTGACCTGGCTGACTGGATAGCTGGAAATGAAAACAGTAAATAATCTGTCAATTTGCAATATACTAGTATAGGTAAGTAAGTTTGAGTTTTACCACACATGGTTCGTAATAATTCTTCAATCCCTTGGAGAAGTCACCAATGTAACTGTAGGGGTTTCCCAGGACGTTGAGTCCCAGCACAAGCACGTAGAATTGCTGCACCAGTTGTAGCCGGTAATGGCGACAGGCCGTATCCAATAGCGAAGGAAGAGTAATGGGAGCGTTCCGCAGCTCTAAGTAGCTCATCCTAACAAATATTAAGAAGAATTAGTAAATTGTATTTTTGTACAATGTAATTATAGACCTCCATTGATATAATAGCCGATGGCTGTCAGTTTTAATATCTGAGGAATGTCTGCCGTGCGATTATACAAGCAATTCATTTATTATTCTCAAATTGTCATAATATAGACAGCATTAATAGTATATATATATATATACATTTCTATTATATTTTTGTATACTTATTATGTACTCACTTTAGAACGACATCTTTCATGTCACAAAGCGAAGATCCCCACGAATTGAATAAATATTCTAATAAATCACTATTGAATAGTTTCGGTCGATTTTCCCTGTGATTTCCGTACCTGAATCTCTTTGGACTGTCTATATTTTCATTAGAATACCCTCTAGATGACAAACTCAGGATCAGTTTAATAGGCGATAAGTGAATGAATTCAAATACGACGTCTCTCTGCGCTAAAGTTTGACTTCGCATCGCGATCACTGGTAACGGCATGTGGACCAAAGCCAAATCAGCTCTCAAGCGGACAGCCGGCTTCTCTTCAAGCTTCCAATGGTTCAGGATATCGAAAACGTGGTTTACAAATCCTCTATCTAAATTCACAGAATATTCCTGAATCAAAAATTTAAAATATTTATAAACGTCTTGATTTATGTTCGGTCTGAATTGTTTGAGAGCGACAACTTCTACACACGGTTTGAGGTCTCTTGGCTTCAAATGTGGAGGTAAAGCAGCCGGGTAGAGGACTGTAGGGAAAACAGCTTCGTGGAGCTGATTGTCTATTTGAAATCTTTGTAGTTTAAGATGGCAGTATGTATTAGTATCAGATTTTCGGAACTGGCACCATATTCCTGGACTATATGATCTTCGAAGTTCTGAGAAGTACGGTTTCGTCATCTGCATCTTTTCTAAGTCTATATATAAAAACTCCACCTCCATTTGACATTTCTTTTGCTCCGTCTGATATTTTTCTTCTATCCACGCTGTCACATATGACGCCAATTGCTTCCATTTATTACCGACATTAGCCTCCCATCTTGGAAGGGAGTCTGTGACGCTTATATACGATAATTCCTTAACGCCGTTAGGGGTTTGCACACAGACGGAAAGACCGACACTTGCGAGAGATAGATACACTTCGTAATTGCTACGTTCGGAGTTAATTCGCATTTTATACTCATAAGCTATTTTTTCATCTTGGGCTAGAGCGAATACTCTTTGGTATCCGTCCATGAATGATATCCAGTAGACTATAACCTTGTCTTTCCTCATCTTCTTACTCTTTGTGTGACTTTCTAGAAATTCGAAACTATCAGAATCGTCACTGCTCGACGATCCTGGCTCAGGAGACTTAGGGGTAAGTCGTTTGAGGGTAAATGATAGTTTTGATGTGACGCTGTTCGTTGCGATGAGTGTCGAATGTTTTACTGAATGGAAACTAACTTTTTCTTCACCAAACCTAATAAAAGAAAATGGTTAATATACTTTCAATCGAAATTAATGTGGTTGGCGAATTAATGAAATACAGTACACACCCATCCTGCGAAAAATCAGCGAGGAAACCTTTGCCTTTGTTATTGTAGATGTTCCACAAGAGCCTTCTCTCTTTTACGGGATCGTCCCACGTGTGTAGCATGGATTGGAACGGGCTTAATAGTGCTACCTGACCGGAATCCACCTATATTATGAAACACACAAAGAAAAAATAAAAACTCGACTAGCGGTTTCTAAAACTTTGTCTATTTAAAGACCTAAAATGTACAATTTTATCAACTTTCAATTTAATTGTTTAATTTTTTAAAAACCATATTCAAGTAAAGTTTTTAATATAACAAAGATATTGGTTATTCAGTGTGACTTTTGAATAAAACGCGAACAATAAACTTACTGCTTAGAAGCAATTTATTTGCTTAAGGTAAGTATTATTTATTTTCACAGTTAAATAAACTATCACGTTTTTATAATGATTAACTAATATTACCTGATGTAACTTCAGAAATAGGTCGTCGCATAGATTGTCAATGCGTACAGGCGCGTCCCCGACGGAGTAGGGCTTAAACGTGATCGTGAAGGGCCGGTCTGTGCCTCCCGAGACATCCACGCAGATCGCCGACTGTACAATATTATAACTTAGTTTTTGAAGTTTCTTTACCATATAATTATATGATAAATGTTATATGGAATGAGGACAATTCAATAGCCGCAGCGTTAACGTAATACATTCATTGTCCAAACACAGCAAAATGAAGACGATCGATATATAACAAATATAGTTGACGAGCCGGTGGCGTGGTTGATAGATACTTGCCTTTCACGCCGAAAGATGTGGGTTCGATTCCCACCCAGGATATGTAGTATATCAGTTGTCTGGTTTCCATAGTACAAGCTTTGTACAAGCTTAATTTGGGATCAGATGGCCGTGTGTGAAAATGTCCCAGGATATTACTTACTTACTTGGTTCGATCAGTCCGTATTATGTGTCCGTCCGCTTGTCGGCTGGTAGTAACACATTATAAGAGTCGAAGTAGGTTTTTTTTGTAGAATAGGAAGGTGGACGAGCATATGGGCCACCTGATGGTAAGTGGTCACCAACGCCCATAGACATTGGCATTGTAAGAAATGTTAACCATCGCTTACATCACCAATGCGCCACTAACCTTGGGAACTAAGATGTTATGTCCCTTGTGCCTGTAATTACACTGGCTCACTCACTCTTCAAACCGGAACACAACGGAGCGCAATAATGCGCCGAATCCTACGAACGGATAATTCACAATATGTATATAATCCGATCGAGAGGACATTGGTATTAATTATTATTATTTAATTGTTTATAGTTATTTCTTACACAGATAATGTTAAATTTATAAACAAGGACGATGTTTGTTATAAATATATTCTTCACTGTTCACCTAGCGAAACACGACATGTAACCTTTAAAAAAAAAGAAAACAAAGAGAGGTGGTGGAGAGTGGGCACGACGATAAGAGAACGTCATACCATTTGTCGTAACGGCTAACGAGTCGGTCTTACCACCAAGGGGCTCCCACAGACCTATCTCATCAAAAAGTATACTTATTTAAATAATATTATATGTATAAGCAACAACCTATAAATGTCGCATAGCTGGGCAAGAGCGTCGCCTGGAGTGAAAGGCTTAACGGTTTAGCGTCACTCTACCGAGGATACTCATATCGGCCAAGTCTATATAGTAATCCGGCTTCAAGTGACATTTAATATTTGTAAATTATCTAATATCCGTGCAGTGACGGAGAAAGAATACATTTCACTGCCCCTCTCTTTCCCATGGGTGTCGTAAGAGGCGACTAAGGGATATCTGAGCGACCATCTGCTCATCTGGTGGTAGGATGCTAACATCCGCCTGGCTTGTTACCACCGTACGCATGGTGAAAAACTCGTGAAGTGGCTTGCAGCCGCGTTTCGAGGTCAGCCAGCGTACAGCCAGAGCCCGAGCGAGTATTGCCGCGATGGGTGTTGGTCCAATTGGAGACGGCTGTTGAACCAATGCCGGGAGAAACTGTATTGACCTGCCGGTCAGGGAGACCCGGAGAAACGGCTGTTCCGCTGGCCGCCCGTGGCATAGTACAGGGGCCCGAGCGTGCCTAACCAGCTCGTGAGGCTGCCCCACCAGGCCACGCATAATCTCGGGGTGGACCGTCGTGCCGGTTGGTGACCGGTAGGTGGGGTCCCGGCGGCCACTTCCGGGGGGGTTCGGGGGCCCTTCCGTCCGGCGGGTCAGTGTATTTTTCCTTTTGGCAACCACTTGGGGAAACACGCCTCCACACTTTGCCCATCCCTATCGTGGCAATACATCGCTCGCTTCACGTCTCTTTTCCATTTCATTTTTCCCAAATGGCGCAACAAAAAAGAAATAACGGTCGTACAGCGGTGCACACCCCCACCATACCCTCGCTGTTTGAGGTCGAGTTCTCTAACATCCGAGGACTCCACACTAACCTCAACGCTGTCCACCACCATCTCGAGACAGCACGGCCAGCAATGTTGTTTCTCACGGAGACACAAATACTCCGTCCTGCCGATATCAGCTACCTTAATTATCCTGGCTACACGCTTGAAGAATCCTTCAAAGCGAAAGCCGGAGTATGCTTGTTCGTCAGGACGGATGTTTGCTGTCACCGACTGCGCTGCTTGGAGGACCCCTCCTTCTCCATGTTGGTGGTACGTGTGGACCTGGTTCGTCAGAGCCGAGTCTACGTGTGCCTCTACAGATCCCACAATGGTGACTTGGAGACAAGCCGATTATTTGACCATCTTAGTCGGGTGGCAGATGCTGCGCAAGAGCAATTTCCTAACGCGGAATTGGTGTTTTTGGGGGATTTTAATGCTCACCACGAATCCTGGTTGAAATCCCTCAAAACTGACCATGCTGGAAGGACTGCTCATGCTTTTGCTCTCACACATGACTTGACCCAACTGATTGATCAGCCCACCAGGATCCCAGACATTGATGGGCAAGCACCTTCTCTACTGGACCTTCTGCTGACTTCTCACCCGGTGGAATATCAGGTTGTGGTTCAGGCTCCTCTTGGCTCTTCGGATCACAGCCTTATTTCTACCAGAGTGCCACAGGCCAAGCTGCCGCCACTAGCGGTATGCAAACGTCGCGTTTGGCACTATAAGTCGGCGGATTGGGACGGTATGCGCGATTACTATGCGTCGGTCCCTTGGAAGGAACGTTGCTTCAGTGGGAATGACCCGACAGCTAGTGCCGCTGCTGTTGCTGGCGAGATCATGCTGGGAATGGAATACTACATTCCTAGCTCAGATCTCGTCAGTAGGAGTTCGCGTAACCGTTGGTTCACTCGTGAATGTACCGATGCTGTATCAACTAAGCAGGGGGCATATCGCAAGCGGATCAACGGCTGCATTAGCGGGGCATCTAACATTGACTCACTGAAAGCAAACTATAATAAAAATTCCAAGTCCTGTAGAAAGGCATACACGAGAGCGGATGCACAGCGCATTGTACAGATTGGTCATGACCTTGTTTCGCATCCGTAGCTTCTGGCGTCTGACCAAGTCTGTGCAAAACAATTTCTGCCAACCTTCGCTGCCACCGCTCAGAAATTCGGACGGATCGCTAGCTCTCAGTCCACAAGAGCAAGCTGATCTCCTGGCTAAACTCTTTGCCGACAATTCCGTCATCGATGATTGTAGTGCGCTGCCACCTACAATACCTTCATGTGGCCTTACGATGCCTGACATTAAAATCAGGCAACGTGATGTGCGTGCGGAGCTGCAATCACTTGATGTACGGAAAGCTAGCGGTCCCGATGGAATACCAGCCATAGTGCTGAAGAAGTGCGCAGCGGAGCTGTCTCCTGTGTTAACGCGCCTGTTCCAACTTTCTCTCTCTTCGGGAAGTGTGCCGGAGGCTTGGAGAAGAGCTAATGTGCAAGCGGTTCCCAAAAAAGAGGATCGGTCTGACCCGGCAAATTATCGGCCAATAGCTATCACCTCAGTACTTTGTAAGGTGATGGAACGGATTTTAAACAACCAACTGATCCATTACCTAGAAGATCACTGTCTAATTAATGATCGTCAGTACGGGTTTCGACCAAAACGGTCCACAGGTGATCTTCTAGCGTACGTAACACACCTCTGGGGTGAAGCTATCGACAAGCATGGAGAATCGTTGGCTGTCAGCCTCGATATCTCCAAGGCTTTCGACAGGGTCTGGCACAGAAGTCTTCTCTCCAAGCTACCGGCATATGGTCTGCCTGCTCAGCTATGCACCTGGATTGCCAGCTTCCTACACAAGCGTAGCCTTCGTGTTTTAGTAGATGGTTGCGCTTCACAATTCTATGTAGTGAATGCTGGGGTCCCCCAGGGATCTGTGCTATCTCCCACACTCTTTCTTTTGCATATCAATGATATGCTCTCCCTTGGGAACATACATTGCTATGCAGATGATAGTACAGTGCATGGTGGATACCACGGACGCGCAGTGGCTGGGCGGGCGGAAACTGAGGAGAGGCGGGAGAATCTTGTCATTGAACTCGATAGGACGTTAGAGCTCATCGCCAAATGGGGCTCTGATAATCTTGTTGAGTTTAATGCCAAGAAAACACAGGTATGCGCTCTCACGGCGAAAAAGTCAACATTTTCCCCTCTTCCCTCCCTCTGTGGTACTCCGCTGGTGATGCAAAGCAAAATCGCCATGCTGGGGATTGACGTTCGCTGCGACCTTAGTCCAAGGGATTACATCGAGGCTGTTATAAAAACAGCTTCACGGAAACTCGGAGTTCTGAACAAGGTGCGGCGCTTTTTCACGCCACAACAACTGTGCCTGCTGTACAAAACACAGGTACGGTCTTGCGTGGAATATTGCTCGCACCTTTGGGATGGCTCCGCTAAGTACCTACTTGAGGCCTTGGACCGGTTGCAGCGACGTGCCGTACGCATTATTGGCGACGTAAAGGTCACAAACACCCTTGAACCTTTACAATTGCGTCGTGAGATAGCAGCACTGAGCGCTTTCTATCGACTGTATCACGGCGAGTGCTCTGAGGAATTATTCTCTCTAATTCCTGCTTCCCCCTTCCTTCTTAAGTCCACGCGAGCTGGTTCTCGATGTTACCGCCTTACTGTGACATCAATTCCATCGCGAACAAAGAAATTTGGCAACTCCTTTCTTTGTCGCACTTCCAAAAAATGGAATTCCTTACCAGCTCACGTGTTCCCCTCCTCTTACAACCCGGGTTACTTCAAACGAGGCGTGAAGAGGCATCTTGCGGGCCGGCAAGGCGAAGGCGGCTAGTGCAGAACGTTTTTCCCGTCTGTACTGGCCGTCGTCGCGTTTGGACTCTACTACCACTTACCATCAGGTGGAGTAGAGTCATTTGCCCTCCCGGCGAATATAAAAAAAAAAAATAATAATAAAAAAATAAATAAATAAAAAAATAAATAAATAAATAAAAAATAAAATAAAAAAAAAATATATATATATATATATATATATATATATATATATATTTTCATTACATAAGTGTTGTCATTTATTTTAATTGCCTTTCAGTCAGTCGTTCAGCACTTTGCGTGAAGAAAGTTAAATACGATAAGCGGAAGTGAACGTCGCGCATAGGATCATAAACTGTTAGACAAACAGTGACATGAACTTAAATCAAGACTCGTTTGTTACGGTAAAATGATTTATCAATATTTATTTTATATGAATATATTAAGAAAAACCGTCAAAAGTAGTTTTTTTTTTACATTCAAAGCATCCCTTTCCAAAATTAATAACATAAAAAACTAATAAAACCAGTTTAGAAATTGTACAGAAAGTAAACAGTACAAGCTGCTTCACTTTGTGTAGGCTCATATAATTACACCGACCGAATTCCATTAGACACAGTACCACCGGGATGTTTTACTTCATAGGTACCTACTACCCACAGTAGGTACCTGTCTAAACGAGTATGCACAAAGCCCTATTTCCAAATTATAAACATAAATGAACATTACAGCTACACGTGTTTTATACTTCATTGCGGCTTCTTTAATAAATAAACATATATTTATGTTTGATTTTAATCATACGAAATGCTAAATACGTATATAAGAAATGAGATATGAGATCAACGCTCTTCATAGTGATACGCTGCAAAGAACTTAAAATAATTGAATATTACTGTTAATTTAATTAACAATTTTTAATAGAAAAACCATTTTGTGCTTATACAATCTAGATTCAATTTTGATGTTTTTGATTAAAGTATCAACTTTTGAGACAACAACTTTATATTATCATCTAGTGACATGTTTTAACTCTGGCGTATACTATATTTTTTATGTAAGAGGGCTAACAAGCAGGAGGCTCACCTGATGGAAAGTGACTACCGCCGCCCATGGACATCTGCAACACCCTAGAGTTTGCAGATGCGGTCGGTGCGGATGATGTTGGCCTTTAAGGAATGAGTACGCTATTTTCTTGAATCTTTATGTCATATTGGTTCGAAATATACTCGTAGTGTTACAGCTTAAGATAAAAAATTGTACCCGATTTGAAATGAATTTCATTATAAAATCAACATGTTGCATGTTAATAGAATTATAATAAATTTTGCATAATTTTTCCCACATATCATTTGTTAGATATATCGTTGTTTTAGTTACATAAATCTTATATATATAAATAAATATATAAGTTACAAACCTTATTTTTGCTGAAATTACTCAAATTACTCAAAAGTATTATACTAAATTTGACCTAAATTTTAGGCAATAATATTGCAAAATTGTTTAAAAATGTTTAAAAGAACATTAACGTTCAAAATATTCATTGTATTTACCGTAATTATATATGAAAGTGTATTACACAATGATCGTTACGTGGGGCCGTGTTTACGGAGACCGCGTTACAGGCGCTAACTCAATTGACGCCACTTTCGTCCACGCGGTCACATCACATCTTATAAGATATCGTTAAAATTTTCACTTCCTCTCAGTTTTCAAAGAACTCATGACAGCACAATACGGAACCAAAGATGCTGAAGACGTTGATTTTTATTTTCATTTCGTGTGTAGTGATCGATATTAATTGTTACAATTACAAAAGTGGTCGCTGCTATAGATGCAGAAACGAATACACAATAATAAGACGGTCGAAACATTATTCTAGCTCACCGTTGAAATTTTACAACCGACCGCCGTTCAGTCCTCCTATTAGAGGTCCGTTCTCCTATACTCCACCACCCGGATACACAGCTAACGATGTCGGGCCCCCGTTTACATCCAACTCAAGGCCGTACAAGGTTAGTAAAAGACCAGCTAATGAAGGTTTGGGAGATGAGGATATAAATAATTTGTTTAAATATCTGTCAAAAAAAGATTTGGATAAGATATTACGATACGCAAATGAGAAACAAAGATCAGGTGTGAGATATCCTGAACCGAGTGATCAAAGTAACTACCAATATTTACAGGACTTCGATACTAACGATCAGGCATACGATAGTGATAGAATACGGGATAGTCCAAATAGCCATCACGATGGAAACAGATACTATGGTCCCGATAACGATTCCAATTTAAAAAATCATGATAACAGTCAGTTTACAGGACCGTTGAGTAACTATAAACCGTACCCACAAGGTCCTTTAGACGGAGAGGAGTCGATGCGCAATGCACAATTTTCTTTCTTAAACGATCATATTTACAAAGAAATTGCAGACACGTCACCCGAGAAAAGTAATATATACACCGACAGTAGTTCAATGCAAGAAGAACTGTTACCGAGACCGAGTAATTTAAGAAATGACGATCATGATATTTCCTTCACAAACGATGTGCCTTCCGTTGTAAGACCTGCGACTTCTTCATATAAGCTAGAAAATTTTGCCAATCTACCATTGATGGAGTACGAAAACTCTAAACTACATTCAGTTAACTCGTACAGTGTCCCGCATTATTCTGTGAGTATAATATAGCTGTTTACATCAGTAAAAGATAGCTTTTGAATTACAAGATACGACTTCGAATCTTACAAAACGTTTTTACATAAGGAAGCTTTTAAATAACATCGCATAGACAATTCTACCAGTAGTACGCAGAACGAATCGTTTTCTGAATACCAATCGGCAATATAGCAATCGGACTTGAGTCTTTGTGTTCTCCAATTTATTATAAAATGAAAAAAAAATCCACTTAAATTGATTGGTAAGAAAGAAGAGTTGAATCGTTTAAGGTTAATTTATTAAAATACCAGAAAATAATTCAAGAACAAATTTCAACATTTTTAAAACTTACGTATTTGCTTCACTCTCAAACCTTCAAAAATTTAATTAATAATCCTTACATATTTAGAAAATCTTTAATATTTATAAATTCGAATATTCCTTCCTCAGGTGACAACAAATCTCAAATCATCAAATCAGAGACCTACGAACAAGCCGTTATCATCATTTTCACATTCATCACAGTTTTCAAAACCTTCAAGTTACACCAATGAATTTGAAGTAGAACCAGCTCCACCAGCATCAGTCGCTAAGGAACAAAGCGACGCTCATCTCAAAGCTATTAAAATTTGGACTCACAAATCCAAAGGAACCGCGTACACTCTACACGACGATGGAACCTTAAGTCTCGAAAAGCCCACAAGACCAAAATTTATGTATAATTAAAAATTTAATAGTATTTTATTTATTGTTAGGCTACTATTTAAATCTTTAATAAATAACCAGATTTAAATTGCCTATTTATTTGATACTTATTTGCGGTATTAATAAACTATATAACTATTGCTTAATAAACAATTTTATGAAGTTTTTTAACTTTTAAACAAATTTTACAACATTTGAAGCGCCTTTAACTGTTAGTAGTATTATAATATATGATATTTTTTATTAACCTTATCATTCATGATACGAACATAAGTTAAATTTGCTTGTTTCGGTACATTTTTTTTTGTAATTCCAAATTTAATTATTGATAACATTAAAGCTCATAAGTAGCTACCCAACAACAAAAAAAATCTATTGACAAACAGAGAAGAATGAATTGTTTTGAGATATATTTAATAGAAATACCAAAATAACACCTTAACTAATATTATATTGGTTTGAATGAAATGAGACATGTAGCCACCTCACCCTACAGTAAAGTTCTAAAGCGTATTCTGTAAGTAAATGTATTCGTAAAGGAGAGTAAAACTTTTGAATTCCATTATATAAATATATAATCATCTTGATTTTGTTTAGTCACATAATTAATAACACGTTATAGTGTCCAAATGTTACGCATACTTAGTATCTGTTAAAATTGCACTAAAAAGAGGAGATAACAAATGACAAACTAATCGTTAGATACATAGCATAATATGTTATTCGTATCGAGAAAGAACAACTCACCCCCTTATCCATACGCAGCACCGTGAAGTGATTCTTCGTGATGGAAAAGTGCTGCGAGACGACGGTCGAGTCCCGGTACTTGCAATGCATGGCCATGGAGTCCGTTTGCGGCCAGTACGGCGTGCACTGCTGCGGCGCCAGGTCTATCCACAGATCAGCGGCTTCGTTTTCCTCCATGAAGCGGAGGTGGCGCTTCGTGTCGTTGTAGACGATGAAATATGGGAGGAATGTCACTATTTTCGTCAGCTGGGGACAGACCTCGGAGAGCGTCACCTGCGATTTATTATACATTTTAATAATCGCGAGACAAAAATACCGAGTCCCAAAACAAACATAAGCACTCACGTGCAGCAGCATCCGGTAGCTGAGGCGGCGCTCGGTGTGCGTGCACACGAGCAGGCCGGGCGCGTACGCGCGCAGGCACGTGGCGCGCGACCAGCCCGACTGGTACGCACGCACGCGCACGCGCTCGCGCTCGCACCACAGCAGCGGCTCCTCCGACACCTCGTAGCACGTGTCCAAGCGGGCCTGCGCGCACGGGACGGTACCGCGTTACATGTGTAGGCGCTGGGCTAAGCGAGGTCGCTATTCAACTTCATTACGAACACGAGCGAGATTTTACGATTTTACAATTTTGAAAATAAGAATAAGTTGTTTTTAAATAAAAAATGTATTTATGACTTTGACTGCTACCTTCGTTTAAGCTTGAATATGCTCCTAAGCAACTATGAAATACCTTAATCTGCAACGGCAAGCCGGTCTTATTGATGAGCCAGCATGGCGCGTAGAGCAGCAGCTTCAGGTTGGGTCCTTGCTGCAGCCTAGCCTGCACTATGAGCTGCTTATTACCGCCCTCCGTTTCGCATTCCGTTGTCATAATAATAGTCTTCAGCGTCATATCTTGGGAACAAAACATCGTAGATATTGTTGCGATCTAGCTAATTATTCATTTATAAGATCTAGTATTTGAATATGATAAAAATAAAAAAACCGTGCTGACGAAGCACTGATAACTCCAGTACGGGCGGCGTCGCGAGACGTACCCGGCGACAGCGTGAAGGCGCCGCTCCAGGGCAGGCCCAGGTAGCGCACGTGCAGCTGCAGCTGGTGCGCCAGGCGCGGCGTCAGCGCGTACACGTGCGCGCGCTCGCCCGCCTCCACGCGCACGCGCAGCGCGCCGCGCGACAGCTCCAGCGCGTACGGCAGGCGGTTGTGCACGCCCAGCGGCGGCACCACGCGCAGCAGCAGGTTGGGGATCGAGCGCGACACCTGCGGCGACTTGCAGCCTGGCGGGGACCGACCGTCGGCGGGTTGTTGTTTCATGTACGTAAATCATTTTTGAATTTAACAAAAAAACAGTTACATAAGTATATGTGTGTACGGTTCGTTGCCCGACGTATTATATATATATATATATATATATATATATATATATATATATATATATATATATATATATATATATTGCAACGTTTATTTTTTATTTTTCAAGTATCCACAATATTACGCTAATTTCATAATTTTAGTCAGCCTACGTCTTAGCCGATAGCACGGAGGACGCGTGTCATATCCATAATTCATTTAACTTTAGCACAGTTTAAGTACATGAACTATATACATATTCTAATATTGAGTTCAGTTTAATTTCACTCATAAAAAATCCATACAATGTGTAATTTGTGTCTTAAATAATTAAGCATATTCTCATATCACACCTTCAACGGGAACGACCTTCATGGCGAACACGCTTGGTTCAGTATCATCCATAGCGGGACACACGACGTCACGCGAGCTGCCCAAATCGTTGACCAGCTCCATCCACCATATGCCCTGGGCAGGCGCCTGGTAGCTTCTAAAATATTTAAATTATATATATTTTTTAAGAAAATAATATTCCTAGCTATTTCACGAGGTGGGATGCTTACCTAGAAAAAATAAATAAAAGCTAAAGATATATAAGTGTATCAGACTAACGAGGAAAATTAAAAAATATTAATAATTAATATTAGGTCGTTGTCAGTGCGATACATTTGTCTAAAAGGGCATTTCTACTAAAGCACTCAGTTAAAAAAATCGAGATACTCGCTTATGTTCGTCCTAATTATACTTCTAGCAGGTATGAATAGGAACACACAATTTTTTTTTGTTGTGACGATTAAATGTCATGTTATGGTCTTCTTAGGAGTTTTCATCGAGCATATTATTTACAATTACTCGTATATACTTAAAAAAATGACTTATTAAGTGGGTCCATTGAATGATTTAAGGCAGTGCCGTGCTTGGCTAATAATTTACAAAATGCCTTTATTGTCGCACCGCTTCGGCATAAAAACCCATAGAATGTCACCACGAAATTTCAAATGTCTACGTATAATAGTTTAAGCTACGAGTCGACAGTCAGTCAGTCGGGTCACTGAGCACTGACTCGAAGTTGGCCGGCACGAGGAAGAGCCGGCAGTGGTAGGCGACGTAGAGCGGCACGTTGTAGGAGTCGTGCGGCGCCAGCACGGCGAGGCGCAGCAGGCCGCGGAACGGGTTGCGCAGCGCGCCCTCCGCCCGCGCGCCCACCGCCTGCAGCTCCGAGCGCCGGTACAGCAGCTCCAGCGCGTACGACGTCTCGTTGCGCACCTGCGGAGCGGACTGGTCTCATACCCGGCATGGCGATTCAAGTACAGTATACTCGTAACGGCGTTCTCGATTTTTATTCAATTGTCTCCATTATTTTTTTATATTAAGCACATTATTTGATTCCTACCTGTAAAGGTGATCGGACGACGATTTTCTTGTTGTTGTATTTGGTAGTTCGCTCTATCACGATGTAATAGCGGGTCCCGTTCTTGCTCGGATGTAAAACGTGAAGCTTCGATACGGAGCGTTGTGGACATACAATCTGCGAATTGAAACGCATTATGTTAAAATAATGTTATTTTAACTATTATTTATAATTATAAAAAAGAAGCTTATTTAAAGGAGTAATGTTTGTAAGTCAATCTTTTTAAAATTTCCGAAACATCATATCATATAAAACAATGTCAATGTCAAATATTTATATGTTTCACTCACGTTGAGCTGTTCGAAGTCGTGCAAACGTATGGAGAGCGTTTGGTCAGTGATTCGACGTAGGAGGACATCTGCGCCTGGTGGAGCACCCGGAGACTGGCGCTCCGCACCGGACAGCGAACACGTGGCAGGGAATCCACCCTCGAAGCTAAAACAATCAGTGAAATTTCAAAACGCTTCCAGTAATTTATTCCATCCTTCATCTTCCAGGATCTTAGAATCTGCAGAAGGCCAACGGGAACAGATAAACACTACTATATATAAATATTTAGCAGTAGTGCAGATATTTAAGCAAAGATACTCACCAGTCCCACTCGTCACTGATATCAGTCATCTCTTGTTTGGTTTCCTTTTCCACCTCATCGAGCAAATCCGCTCCAGATGTGTCACAACCTAATGGAAAAAATTAAACAATTTAACAAATTATAGTTTTTATTAGTATTACTATATGACTTAAATACACTTATAAGGACAATTATAAAGAGTTATGTTACTTGAAAATTCTAATCGTATAAACAAACTTAACAGTGGGTTCTTACATAATTTTATAAAGCAAAGTAGTGTTACATATTTTATTCCGTGTTTTATTTTGTACCAAGCCTAAGCAGTAACAAACAGTAAACAGAAATAGGATAGTAACATTAAAGTGTATGTAAACGTAATCCATATCATGTATATATAAGACAATCTCAAGGACCGGATTGACCTGAACTGAGCATGGATATTATATTGCACAAATGTTTACGCAAACATAGGCCCCCTGTAATCAATCTCTCAGTCGTATAGTATTATGAGAGTGATAAGCCTTGAAACTGATGAATTCATAATCGTACCAAGACATTGAAATGTGAATGCTATTGAGATTTAATCGGAAACCTTAGTAACTTTTATTGGGCTGACACGTAAAACCCGAACACTTCAGCGTTATATGCAACTTAGATACATGATAAGGATGAATGAAGGAGCATATGCACGTCTGTACATAATACGCGCTGTGGTGGTAGTGACCTGGCGTGCTAGCTCTGCTGGAGTGGTCGTAGTCGGCGACGGCGAGCACGCGATCGTTGCCGGCGAGGTCCGTCTCGGCTCGCGTGCGTAGCACCACCGACGAGCCCGGCCCTGAACACATATAACGGACTCTAATTGGACGTTCAGCTTCTACGGGGTCCATTTATTGAATTGGTATAGCAGGCAAAACTTTTGATGTCCTACTAGCAAATTCTTTCATTATACTTGTTGGTTTGCTGAAGCTACGTTTTCTCTTTTGTGTGAAGTATTTTGTATTCCTGTAACACTATCAGTGCCCACTTATTTTACACTCATTTTCTATAATTTTACTAACCTATATCATTTACCAGTTGTAAGCCACTATCAGCAGCCACAATAGCTGTTACTGCAGCTGTACGATCTGTTATAGCGGTTGACAGCGCTTGCAATGCCCTCACTGCTGCTGGCGTTACTGTAAAATTTAATGGTGATCTTGCTTCAAGCGTGATGTAGGTACAGAAACGTCTCTCTTCTAGAGATGATTCCGCACTATCTTCACGTTCCGGTTCCTTTAAATAAATAAGATAAACAATATGATTTTGTAACTTTTCTATTTCAAGAATTTTAGTTTTTCAATTTTCTTGTAATATATTTACCTGTACCGTAACACTCTTATTTTCTACTTTCTTCTTTTCTTCACCATCTATATACGACACGGCTTTCTCTTCTACTTCTTCCTCTCTGTCACTAACTTCTACCTCGCTCTGTTCTGGTGCTGATGAATCCTCATCAGTGCTCATCCCATCCATACTAGTATCGCTGCTAAATATAGAATGATATTGTTGGTAAATACGTCAATTATTTACAATTTCAATTGTGTTGATGATGAATTAAATACCTACTCCGTAAATAAATCTCCACCTCCTATAGACAATTTGTCAAGCATGCCATTTTCATTATCTGAATCAGATTCTTCGACGTCTAATGCCTTTAAGAAGGATATATTGGAAGTATTGGTATCAACATTATAGCTCCTGTTTTGTTTTACATTGGGATTCCTTATGAAAACCATTTCGCTATCCGTGTCGGCCTCATCGGCAGATGTTTCTGATTCAAATCCTTTCTTTTTCTTTGGTTTTCTAGGCGGTTCCGCGGATACGTTATCGGACATCGTCTCTTCTGTGTTTTTCGTGGATAATTGTGAAGACATGGGATATGATTTGGCCTAAAATAATTTAAATTATTCAGAAAATTTATTATTCATATTCTTACTAAGGAAATATATTCATAATACATTTTTTGTATTAGCGAATACACAGCTAATACTAGCGAATTACACGGCTTACCTGGAACAATGTAGCACTGATCTCCCAGGAACGCTGCACATTGTCCTGCAGTACAGGTTCCAGCAACGGTTCCCAGACGTCCAGCCGCTCGTTGTAGCAATGCGCCTGCGCTGACAGCCAACCGCAGCCATGCAGCTGCCGCGACCAGTCGTGCAATGACAGCTCGCTTGAGAGCTAAACAAAGATTATGAACTATGACGGTTTAAGGGCAATTCTGATATCGTGCGATGTTATTTATAAATTCGTTAATTATATTCCACATAAATTATTAGTATTAAAGCCTAAGTCTAAGTTGAAAATGATATTACACTTAATACTTCTGGCTTAGCCTTCGACACTATTAAATGGTATTCACCCTGGGCAAAAATGCAAAATCTAGGTATAACGAGACATAAAAATATTACCTTCACCAACAAAACTGGTACCCTGACGGTGTGCTCAATTTCAAAAGTCACACGAACAATAGGCACTGCGACCACGAAAGTCTCTGCTGGTCTCACACTGGGATACTTAGGTTGGATGTAGCTATCCTCAGAGTGAAAGCCAACATACGGTGTCAGCTTCTTCGGAGACCAGAGATCCTCATCAGTTTTCTCGGCTCTGGGGTTGTACGTTGCAAAATTAAAAGCATCCTTCTCATCTGGTATTGTTAATTCTGCTGTAATTTCTTCTACGATATCTGTAAATAGATATATAATCTTATGTTTTCTACTTTATGTTACTAATTACATAATTTATTTAATAAAGTCTTTGTGTCCCAACCCCAAATGAAAATTTAAAAAAATATGTAAGCTAGGGCTAATGCCATATATATTACTGTTGTAGAAATATCAAAAGTCTCCTTATTTCTGATAAATATGGTATTCATAATAAATACAATACTAGAAAATCCGCAATTCACTTACCTACAACTGTATGGACAGTGGTCGCAGCGACATGTACATCTACTTCTGATACAGACAAGCGAACTACTACGCCTTCTTCCACGTTTTTGAAACTCTTAGAAAATTCTAAATCACACGGTTTCAAAACTAACTGGGGTGGTAGATTCTTTAATTTCGATTGCAATTTGGACATAACTTGGAGACCAGCTAGAGATACAACGAGGCTCTCAGTATTAGAATGATAAGAGTAGTCAATTAGGAGTTCCGTTCTTAGGAGCAGGGCATGACCCTCGGTTTTCGTGAGATCTGTGAAGAACATCACTTCTGGCTGGCGACATTGGACCGATATCGATAAACTTGGCAAATCTTCTGATATCGATGTTGCTGAAATATTAAAATATATAATATAATTTAATAAGCAATTACAAAAATGTTTCTTAGTAATCGGGTTCGGATTTAATATGACAATAATAGTTATAAGCGAAATAAGTATTGTGTGTTAAATTTGTGTCATTATAATTTAAAGAAAACACAAAAAATATGTTTTCTACGAGCACTTTGAGCGTTGGAATTTTTCGTTAATCCGGAAAAAATTCAGCAAGATTGGGCAAAAAAACCAGAACGAACATGAAAAGTGACTTTTTTACTCCCATCCAATTAAAATTACACTTACCGGCGGAATAGTAGCCGCTAGTAGAATCACTGGAACTCGGAAATCGGGCTGGTCTGTTTTTATTACCTCGCGTCGGCGCGTCACCCACGTAGCCATGATTGATCACTCCGCCCTCCATCGTTTTATCCCCTAGGCGATAAATAACAAATATCGTGACAACATATAGAGGGTATTTCATAGGGTATAGTCAGCAAGCGGCTACTATATTTATTTAAACACTTACAAATAAAATAAACTACCGGTCAACTGATACACTAAAACTGTTACTATTCGAAAAAGAATTATTAGGTTAAATCGAAAATCGTCGTTTCCACAATATTCACGTTCACTCACCCGGCATGGCGTCGAGCACGCTCCTCGCGAGGCGGAGCAGGAAAGGCAGCGCGAGGTTGAGCCTCGTGCGCTCCACGCGCGCGTCCAGCGTGGCGGCGCGGGCCGAGCGCCGCAGCGCCGCCTCCAGCAGCGCCGGCCGCTCCACCGAGAAGCCGCCGCCCCGCCGACTGCCGCCCCCTTGAGACTCGAAGATCCTAATACGATTAGCAGGTTAACGAGGATTCACGTGGTACGACCGCTTGAATTCGACTCTCCTAAATTAGATCTATCGATTCCCAGCTTTTATTTTTACATTACATTATTTCCACTTAACTAATGTCCCACTGAATTCCAATGTTATAAGACGTTTAAAGATCGAGCCACATTTCCTAATCCCGTAATGATATATTTTCCTGACCAGAGTTTTATGTTGAACAAAATCAGAAGCTTTGGATAAGACACAAAATCCCTTGTGACTCGTCCCAAGATACTTCATAAATATTCATTATGAGGTCAATTCAATGAAATTACAACAAAAACAGAACATTTTTAACAAATAATCATAACAAAATATATAAGATCATAAGGTAAATAATAAATGGAACACCTAATTTCATACACTTAATTAACAATAACCCCTACCTCCTAATGACGACCGTGGGATCGGGTCGTATATCCTCAATCAACAGACTCTGTAAGCTGGCCTTCACTTCGATGCTGCTATCTGAGTAATAATCAAAGTGCACGTTGGCTTCACCAGCTGTGATTTTCGCTAGACCGTGGTTCAGATCTCGTACCGGTGAACTGAGAACTTCATCCATATCTGAGAATAGTTTTAATTCCACTCCTTCCAAGGTGTACCTAAAAACATTTAATGAACAGTTGGTCAAGACTGAAAACTTTTCCTTTTGTAAGTATGCCTTCTATACTTTTGAGGATGAACTTTGGAGCGTGTTCCACACGCTGCTCTAATTCACATGTCAGAAATTCATCCAATACGTGCAGATTTCCTCTCAATCTTTTCCTTCACCGCCGAGGAAGACATGAATTATAAAAAATGGTGGTTTAGAATCTGAATCAGTTTCAAGTTTCAAAACTGTACATATACAGCGTGTACTGTACAAGCTTTACAAATTTTATTTAATTATATTTTACCTAAACACAGATTCCTTCCTCACGGGATCTCCTTGAGCGAAAAACGCTTGCAACTTCTTAACTGTCACTTCAGAAGCTGGCTGTTCTACCGGAGAAGTTGGGACAATACATCCTGTAATCAAAACTTTTTTTATTTAACGCCGTTAACGCCAAAATAAGAATATTTGTTTTTATTGCTATATTGTCTTGTAAAAAACTGAGTGTTATCGGTAATAATTTCGCTGATATATAGTAAAATAAAATATAGCTGTTATTTTATATTGAACCAAAATAAAACTGCAAAACAAAGTATTATTTAAATCGAATCCTGTATAATATTTAATAATCATAAATAAAAAATTCTAAATCCAAGTCTGAAACGATTACGTCAATGCGAAAGTGTATCGTAAAATATATCTCTCACCAATATAGTGCCCCTCACTGAGGTTATCGCTCCACACAGCCAGCACCGTAGCCAGGTCCTTCTGACCCAGGTTGATAGTCACCACGTCCATCACCACATCTGCTTCGCATAACAGCAAATCTCTATAGGCGCTGCTATTAGCAACCAGTGTGTATCCGACAGCGCGTTTTAAATCGCATCGCACCGAGATTGGCTCTAAGATCGGTTCCTGTAAATTAAATATTAAAGAACAATAAGTGACTTCTGTAAGAACTTAGTTCACAGAAAAATGTACAGCCGACTTACAGTGATATTATATTTTGATGAGTGTACTCTTGAAATGTTATAATTATTATGGTGAATATCGCATATCACATTCTTATATTTCATGACGGTTTCCTGCTTTGAGTTACAGTTTTTCTATCAAGATTCCGATTATATCGATATCGATTGTAAGCATAAATATTATTTGTCACCTGAACTTCGAGTGTACCAGCCAAGGTCATCACAGCACGCGACAGGGTGATGTTAACGAGCTTAACCAGCACGTTATCAATCACTGGGCTGGACATCGGGGCGCTGGACTCGATGCTGGCGTTTATCGTTTTGAAGAAATTCTCTATCAGCAAATCACCTGTAATTCATTTTCTTTTATATCATATCGGTCGGTGGACTGGCAGATATGACATCGGCACTGTAAGAAATATTAACCTTATATCCTCAATGCACCACAAACCTTAGGAACTGAGTCGTATGTAGTAGCACCGGCTCACTCACCATTCAAACCGAAAAGCAATAATATTATAAGTGTAACTTTTTGCCGATAGAATATATGATGAGTGGGCGGCACCTAACCTGGCTTGTACAAAATCGTACATCAAGTAAATTCATCTATATAAATTACTTTTAAACTATTTTTAAAGACTAAATCCGAATGCTACAGTCGATTTTGACTTACCCGTGTTGAGAACTAACAAATTCGGCGACGAAGGCTTCTGAGGTAGCAGCAAAACTGGACCATGGATCTGAGAAGTCGATAATATTACAGTCGACAAGAGAGACCGATACAATTTATAAGACATTAAAAAGTTTCAATGTGTAAAATGGAAGATTTAATTAGTGTCAAGTATTAAATTAAGAGTAAAAGACGGGCGGTACCTCGATGGCGAGCGTGACGCGCAGCGGCGCGGCGCGCAGGGCGCCGGCGCGCCGAGCCGCCTCGCGCTCGGCCGCCGCCGCGCCCGCCGCCGCCGCGCTCGGCACCAGCGCCTCCAGGAATTGCTGCAGGGGACGGACCGCCACGTCAGCACACACACATATATTACCACGAATGTCGTTGTCCTTGTGATAAACCCCCCGCCGAAATCGTCCCTTTGATCCTAGTCGTGATTACGATCGACCGTAAATACTTGTAGCTATCCCTTGTGAGATGTCACCTGCAGGTGGTAGAGCAGCGAGCAGAAGAGCACGACGTGCAGACGGCCGGCCTGCACGCGCAGCTCGGCGTCTGCGCGCGCCCGCGTGCCGCTCGCCGAGCGCACGTACTTGATCTCCAGCACCTTGTCCTCGTCGGGCCATACCAGCTGACGAAAATGCACTTTTATCAATTTTTTGCAAAAATATTTTTAATAAAGAAGTTATAGATTCATTATAATATATTAAAGCTACATACAAAACATTACAAGGCTCGGAAAAAAAAATAATTATCTTTTTTTAATTGAACCTTGGGGTAAAGAGTGGCCTCCGCCAAGTCGTCGACATGCAAGGAGCCAAGATAGAGCTTGAAGATGAGTCTGTCGTTCGCTCGGAAAACGCAGTCACTCTCCAGCGCAGTCACACGAACTTCCACCAAGGGATTTTCAGCCTGGACCAAACGCGCCGTGACTGAAGACAACCTGAAAACAAAATCTCATATGTATAAAATAATTTTAAAAATATTTTTTAATATTTATAGTTACAAAAATCAATTGAGGTGAAATGTTACACACAATTTTGATGTTAATGTCAATACAGTATACAGGCTATTCCAACAACAAGACAAGTTAAAGTGGATATAAGTAGTTCAATGGAATGTTTTTTTTTATAGTATTGGTAGGCGGACGAGCATATGGACGACCTGATGATAAATGGTCACCAACGGCCATAGACATTGGCATTGTAAGAAATGTTAACCATCGCTTACATCGCCAATGCGACACAAACCTTGGGAACTAAGATGTTATGTCTCCCAGCAGTGGGACATTAACAGGCTGTTACTGTATATAAGTTGTGTATTTATAAGATAACATATAACATATATTTTATTGGTGGTAGGGCTTTGTGCAAGCTCGTCTGGGTAGGTACCACCCACTCATCAGATATTCTACCGCAAAACAGCAATACTTGATATTGTTGTGTTCCGGTTTGAAGGGTGAGTGAGCCAGTGTAATTACAGGCACAAGGGACATAAAATCTTAGTTCCCAAGGTTGGTGGCGCATTGGCTATAAGCGATGGTTGACATTTCTTACAATGCCAATGTTTAAGGGCGTTTGGTGTGACCACTTACCATCAGGTGGCCCATATGCTCGTCCACCTTCCTATTGTATAAAAAAGTGTACGGGCACAAGGGACATAACATCTTAGTTCCCAAGGTTGGTGTCGCATTGGCGATGTAAGCGATGATTAAAATTTCTTACAATGCCAGTGTCTATGGGCGTTGGTGATCACTTACCATCAGGTGGCCCATATGCTCGTCCACCTTCCTATTCTATAAAAAAATATATATGCTGAATTTAAATACATACGTTACTATCTTATAAGATGTTAAATAGTATATGCTTTATCTTTGTTTTAAATAAATATAATATGCCAGAGTTAAAAGAAAATTACGTGAGATACGTAAATGAATCTAAGGTTTGTTTAACTTTACTTCTTCCATTGGAATAGGATCTAGTGTACCATTTTTTACTTTTACTGAATGGAATAAATAAAAGCTGATCAAAAAGTTAAAGAAAGCTTAAAAGTTTTTTGTAACTTACCGCACCGAGTAACTGAACTTGGTCGCTCCGGGCGGCACGGGAGGGTCCGCTTCGGGCTTCATTAAATAATCCCATAACGTTTTGGTCTTCGGCAAAATCATCGTCGTTATATTAAGCGAATGACGCTTTTGTATCCTGTAAACGAATATAAAATTATGTAGTAAAGTAAGGTTTTACTACATAATATATTTATTCTAATTGTTTCATATGTACAGACATTTTTATAAAATACAAAATTAAAATAAAAAGAACAAAATACACATTACAAATTTAAAGCAAGAACACGCCGTCTAAAAGATTGTCCTGTGGTATTGTATCCAAGACGCTAGCACTATTGCCTCTCTGCACCGCTAGACTCAGCCTTTGGGCTAAATAAGAGTCAGCTCTTGGGTCACCAGAAGTATGGACCAAATTCATAGAAATATCTACATAATTAAATACATCATGATAAAAGTTTTGGCTTATATGAATTTCAATAAGAACTTTTTACAAAAAAAAAAAAAATCTAACTATGTGCCGATCCAGTGTGGAGAAAGAAACAGTATTTGTAAATCAAAACGCCGCAGGCTCGAACCAGGCACAAGTTGAAGAAATACGAATGCATCTGTCTACAATCAGCATAGTTTTATTGGTTATTTGTGTGCTACTGGGCATTGCAGCACTGTACTTTATTTATAAAAAGTACAAAAAATGCTATAAAAATTGGATATTGGATGAGATCACGCAAAACAACTTAAGACGGTCATTCACCCGCGCAAGAGACATACCCAACCAGTAGAGAAGTGACGGCATTAGAATTACGAAGAAAATGCGTGAAAACCAGGTGTTTATATATAATATTAATAAAAAGTGCGTGAGTGTTTTGTAAAGTGATCCAATAACATTTCAGAAATAAACTTTGAACTGTTAAAATGACTATTTATAAACTTTAAGGTTTTTTTTAACGAATTAGTGTATAATCTAGTAAAATAAATGTATCCTATTAATATTATTTAATCGATTAAGTATGTATAATGAAAACAAAGAGTTTCATATTGCAATGTATCAGGTCGTAGCCCCTACCATGGTAACTACTCGTAAGTGAGTTAATATACGTGGTAAGTATTTCTTTTATAAATATGTTGTTATAAGGGAATGGAAGATGATTTAGTTAAATGTTTAGATGAACTTAAATTGATAAGAAAATATTTAATTAAGAAGGGAAAGTTAAGATATCAAGGTAATGTTATAAAAAATAAGTTAGCGGAAACTGAGAAAATATTTGAGAAAAGTTCGAATATAATCCCATGTATTACTTCTAAAGAAATAAAGCCTAAGTCTCTTACATTCATTGCTTCAATAAGCGATGAAATAAAGTCATACCACTCACAAATTATCAATTTATGTTCTAAGCCTGCATGTCATATGAGTAGTAGTGACAGTGACAGCGAAACGTGTTCGAATCCTGAACTAAAAATGGAGTTCGATTTGAAAACAGCATGTAGTTTAATTCCTGTTATGAATAATAACGAAAACAGCATTAAAGGTATCATTGACTCTATAGAAATGTATTCGGATATGTTGTCATCATCGGGTCAAAAATTACTAATTACATTTGTTTTAAAAAGTAGGCTGTCACAGAGTGCTAAATTACGAATGTTACCTGAATACAGTTCTACAAAAGACTTAATTAAGGATTTAAAAACAAATTATTGGTAAAGAAAAGTCCTACCGCAATACAATCACGACTACAAACTGTATCTTAAGGATATCGCACTATAGAACAGTTTGGAACCGAGATAGAGAACTTATTTGCAGATTTAACGATAGCTCAGGCAGACGGCGATGCTGAAAAAATACGAAATTTTAAAACCTATTAATGAGCGATTCGCAATACAACGTTTTTCTGACGGTCTAAGAAATTCAAGACTAAGTACGATTATTGCAGCACGCAACTACAAACACCTAAACGAGGCGATTCAAGCTGCGAAAGATGAAGAGCTGTCAGCTGCATCTTCGTCGCGAGGTGAGGATGTCATGCATTTCTCCACTCGTGGAAGAGGTAAGTCACATTCTCATTTTAATTCCCATACTAGACCACAGATTCGCGGCCAAAGATCATATTTCCCACAAAATAACGCAGGTAAGCCAAATAATTCCAGTTATTTTAATAATCGAAGAAATTTTAATAATTATCCACGCGGCCAAACATATTATCATGGTAGACCTAAATTTCATAAATTGAATCGCGGACGAGATTCGAACGAGAATCCATCGAGTTCGATATCTCGTGGTAGTGGCAATAGAAACAGAGTATTTTATTCAGAAAAACTTGAACAAAATCAATCCGCAAACGCAGATAATAATAGTGAAATGCAGTTTTTTCGTGTTGGAACATAACATTTTGGCATTAAATGGCAAAGCCAAATATTTATCATTTTTTATTAACAATAGGAAATATTTTTGGTTAGTAGATACAGGAGCATCATTATCTGTAATAAAGAAACAGGCATTACCCAGTAACATTAAAGTAATTAGAGACGAAACTATCATAAATGGTATTGGAGGTAAAATTCAGTCCATAGGTTACACTGATGTCATCTTATTTCATCGTGATCAACAGTTTCATGTTGACTTTAATATAAGGCTACATGTTTTCAATAACTTACCTTTAAAGGCTGACGGTATTTTAGGTTTAGATTTTCTGTGTCGCTACGTATCAAGTATCAACTTTGATAACAATTCCACTACCTTAAACAAATATGGAATGGAATGTTCCTTACCATTTTATGATTCGTTGAATTATTCTAATGAAAGTTTACTTATACCTGCGCGTTGTGAATCATTTCATTACTTACTTTTGGATAATGATTCGGAAAATGACTTTGTTATCCACAGTCAGCAATTAGCTGATAACGTTTTCCTTGCAGGTTGTATCAGTAGCATACGAAATAACAGATTACTTGTTAAAATTTTAAATACCAATGAACATGATGGTACTTTGCCAATGTTTCAACCGGAAATATATTCGATTCAAGATTATGAGTTATGCGACTTTAGGTCAACTGCTAATGACTTAAATAGGGCTAAAGCTTTATTAAACATTTTAAATTTAAATCACCTCAATACAGAGGAGCGCAAATCCATTCAGGATATATGTGCAAAGTATTCAGATGTTTTCTTTTTGCCAGGCGATAAATTAAATACTACCAATATTTATCAACAATCAATAACTTTGAAACCAAATACGAGTCCGGTATATGTTAAGCAGTATAGATTACCCCATTCTTTAAAAAATGAAGTTAATAATCAAATTACAGAAATGCTTAAGAATGACATTCTAGAAGAAGCTAAGAGCGAGTGGTCAAGTCCAATTTTGTTAGTACCGAAAAAAAAGTGATAGTGATAAAAAGTGGAGACTTGTTATCGACTATCGGAAACTTAATGACTGCATTGTGGACGATAAGTTCCCTTTGCCAAATATAAATGAAATTTTAGACTCTCTCTGTGGTTTGTCTCTATTTCTCACACTTAGATTTTAATCAAAGTTACTATCAGGTAGAGTTAGATAAACGAAGTAGGGAATACACGGCTTTTACGACAAACACTGGTCAATACCAAATGAAAAGATTACCAATGGGTCTTAAGACTAGTCCTAGCGCTTTTAGCAGAGCCATGTCAGTTGCAATGTCAGGGTTAACATTTGATAAGTGTTTTGTTTATTTAGATGATTTAGTTGTATATGGAAGAAATTTGAGCGTACATAATAAAAATTTGATTGACGTTATGGAAAGGCTAAGAAAAGTTAATTTAAAATTAAATCCCAAGAAATGTAATTTTTTGAAGAAAGAAATTCTTTATTTAGGACAGTACAGTACAGTAACAGCCTGTTAATGTCCCACTGCTGGGCTAAGGCCTCCTCTCCCTTTTTGAGGAGAAGGTTTGGAGCTTATTCCACCACGCTGCTCCAATGCGGGTTGGTAGAATTCACATGTGGCAGAATTTCAATGAAATTAGACACATGAAGGTTTCCTTACGATGTTTTCTTCACCGTTAAGCACAAGATGAATTATAAACACAAATTAAGCACATGAAAATTCAGTGGTGCTTGCCCGGGTTTGAACCCACGATCATCGGTTAAGATTCACGCGTTCTTACCACTAGGCCATCTCGGCATTTTTTATTATTTTATTTAGGACATTTAGTTTCAAAAGATGGAGTTTTACCTGACCCTGCAAAAATCGAAATCCTACAAAAATATCCCATACCTACTAATACTGACGAAGTTAAAAGGTTCGTAGCGTTTTGTAATTATTATCGAAAAATTATCAAAAATTTTACCGAAATAACATATCCCTTAAATAAATTAACGAGAAAATATGAACGATTTGTTTGGACTGAAGAGTGTCAAAAAAGTTTCGAAAAATTAAAACAGTCTTTGACAAGTCCCCCAGTATTAGAATTTCCCGATTTTTCAGAAAATAATGAATTCGTCATTCAAACTGACGCTTCAGGTACAGCAATTGGCGCTGTTTTGTGTAATAAAAATATGAAACCGGTAGCTTTTGCAAGCAGACCTCTTAATAAAGCCGAAACAAACTACCCCACTATTCAAAAAGAGTTACTTGCTATAGTGTGGGCAGTAAAATACTTTAGACCATATGTATACGGTAGATCTTTTACGATTATGACAGACCATAGACCTTTATTATATCTATTCTCAATGAAAGACCCCTCAAGTAGACTTCTTAAGTTTAGGTTAGCACTAGAAGAATACGACTTTAAAATTATATATGTAAAAGGTAAGGATAATAGCGTAGCGGACGCTTTGTCTAGAATTAGCATAACATCGGACACTTTAAAACAAATGAACGAAGAAATATTGTTAGTTATGACTAGAGGCCAAAAGAGGCGTTTAGAAAATAAAATAGAGCAGGATAATACAATTAAAATTAGTAAACCTAACGAATCGTGGCCTGATCAACCACGACTAGTTGAGGTACTAAAGATACCAAATGATTCAGTGGAAATGACTTTTATAAATAATGAGGAGTTAAATAAATTGAAAAATAATGATAATTTATACGAAGAGAAAGAATGTTTTATTTATAGTCTACGTAGAAAAATATTATATATTAATCTTAACTTTAGGGCACAATTTACGCGAGCCGAATTTGTGACTAAGTTAGGAGAATTTTGTAAAACTAGAAAAATAAATGAACTATGCATAGTAAAGAATAATGAAATTGAAAATATCATAAAAGAATTGTTAAAAGAAATGAAAGAACGTAAGGACTGGAGTGGTCCACGTATCCACGTTCTAAGAGGAGTTAAAAGAATATATGATGGGGAAGAAAGAAAATACATATTACATGACTTTCATTTACTACCCACCGCAGGTCATGCAGGTGTGCGTAGAATGACAAATAATATTAAAAGAAAATTTTACTGACCAGGCTTGGATAAAGATGTTAAAACATTTGTTAGCAAGTGCGTTCAGTGTCAAAAAATGAAACATAGTAGGTATGTCAAGGCGCCCATGGACATAACTACAACGGCTTCACATGCTTTTGAAAAGATCTATCTTGACGTCGTAAGACCTTTGCAAAAGGACATTGAAGACAATTGCTACATTTTAACACTTCAATGTGAATTGACTAAGTTCGTAGAGGCCTATCCTCTAAAAAATAAGGACACGGTAAGTATAGCAAAAGCATTAGTTAATAATTTTATATTAAGGTTCGGGATACCAAACACCATAGCTACAGATCGTGGGACAGAGTTTGTATCTACTGTAATGGAACAGGTATGTAAAATTTTAAATATACAAAAATTGACTTCTACAGCTTATCAATACCAATCTATCGGTGCACTTGAAAATTCGCATAAAAATTTACATAGGTGCTTTCTTACGCATTCAGTGTGATGGTCAGAAAGACACCTGGAGTCAATGGTTATCTTTTTGGTGTTTTAGTTTTAATAATACTGTTCACACAGAAACGAAATACACACCATTCGAGCTAGTTTTTGGTAGACCTAGTGTAATACCTTGTAGAGTAAGTCAATATATTGAACCATTATATAACCCAGATAATTGTGCTTTAGATCTTAAGTTTAAGTTACAAGTAGCGCAGCAAGATGCTCGTGAAAATTTAATTTTAAGCAAACAAAATCGTAAATGTAATTACGATAAATATATAAATAATGTAACTTATACAAATAGACAACTAATTTTAATTAAAAATGAAACGGCAAATAAACTGGACATACAGTGGATTGGACCATTTGTAATTTTAGAAGATTTAGGACTAAATGTAAAAATTTTAAAATGTAATAAGCCTTATATTGTCCATAAAAATAGAACTAAACCATTTAAAACCTAAATTCAATTATTATGTACCTATTACTAAAAAAAAAAAAATTTGTATCAAAACATTTTTTTTTTTCAATTCACCCCCCGAGGTGTAGTGTAATAAGTAGTATGTAAGTCAGATGGCGTATAAATATTAAGATCGTTGCACTAATTAGTCATTAATAAATCATCTTCTGCCAAATACACTCGTTTCAATAATAAAGTCCCCTCAACCTCACACAGCTTTTGACCGGCCACGGTTGTTTTGGCCGGTACCTGTGTGAGATGGTCGGTAGGGAGCCGACGGTGGAGTGCCACCATTGTGGCGGAGGAGCCGTGGATACGGCGGAACACACGCGCGTAGAGTGCCCGGCTTGGGCGGAGCCTCACGCAGTCGTATCCACGGCCGTAGGTCGAGACCTGTGGCTTCCGGCCGTCGTCGAGAAGATGGCCGGAAGCGAAGAGATCTGGGCGGCAGTGTCCCGGTTCAGCGGATGCGTCATGTCGCAAAAGGAGGAAGCAGAGCGGGAGCGGGAGGACGACGTGGACTCGCTCCCGCAACAAAGAAGGAGACCTCTTCGACGGCGACGTGCCTTCGCAGGCCGGACGCTACCGCAGAGTTAAGGTGTGGTTGGCGGCGGAGCCAGTTTGTTGATCCGCCGCGGGGCTTCAAGCCCTGACGCCCAGCCTCCAGTGGCGGACTCGGGGGAGTCCGTCACGTAACAGGACAGAGAGGAGGGAGGCGCGCCCTAACATCCTGGCGCGCTCTCGAGATAGGTCGCCTTATGGCGACGACCGCTGGCGGGGTTGCGGTTGTAAGTCACAACGTTCCCGTGACCCCGCCGCCTTGCGGAGAGGCGGAAATCCGGGGAGGTTTTAGTGGGTAGGACGGTGGCCCTCTGCCCCGTGAGTCCCACATACCCGTCCCGGTCCCCCCGGACCGGGCGGCAGGCGTAAATGCCTTTCCTCCTCGAAAAAAAAAAAAAAAAAAAGGGCCCTCGGGGCCGGGTCTCACTTGTGCGCCAAGTAGTGCAGGTAGTTGCGCAGCGCGGCCAGCGCGGCGGCGTGCGCGAGCAGCCCCAGCGCGCCCACGTCCGCCACCAGCGCCTGCTCCACGCTGTGGAAGTGCGAGCGGAACTCGGGGCAGTTCGCGCGGACCTGCACGCGACAGATACACATCGGGTCGGGTATTAAACGTTAGTTTCCATAATCATGCTTGTGCACTTTTGATCTGTGCTAATATTAACGAAGTACATAATTAAGTATGAAATGGGAACAAAACTAGCTTTACCTAATTCCATTAAATAAAATAAAATTGAATAAATACTATTTCTCAAAAAACCATAATGAAAATATTATTATTTTAGAAGTATATACTAAATTAAACGTAACTTTTTTAAATAGTATACTTATTAAGTTAGTAATACCTTTATTTTGTAAAAATATAAAATTACTAGCGAACAGTAAGTCACTATACTCACTTTTCTGTACAGGAGGTTGAACAGTTCCCCCGAGCTCGTCAGTAGCTCCAGGTACTGCCCGGTGCTGCTGTGGTGTTGCTTGTCCGTCAGCAGCGCTTGGCCTATCGATAGCTGGATGGCGGGCCCAAACTGCATCAGTGCGACGTCCAGGCAAACCTTGCTGACACTCAGCATGATGTACGGCTTGTCCACTAACTCGCTTGATCGATTCAAGTTGATCACTATTTCACCTTTTTTGAAACAAATATTCATGGAATAGATGAGATATTGTAATTCATTCATTTAAATATTCCCGAAGATACCGTAAGTTTATAGATTAATTATAAAATTAGCAATAAATAGTTTTCTAGCTAATCTAACTGCTTTTTCTTCTTCTGCCTAGCGTTTTCCCGGCCTATTAACGCCAGGGTGCGCTTTCCTGCATCTACTCCTCCACTTTGCCCGATCTAAAGCGTCCTCCTTAGTGAGATCGTGCTCTCTCATATCGTCCCTCACAACATCGAGCCAGCGCTTCTTGGGCCTGCCGCGGGATCTAGGGCCTTCGACAACAAAGTCCAGGCATCGATTCCCGACATAGTCTGATGGTCTGCGGCTAATGTGGCCAAATCAACGCAGACGGCTTTCCTGCAACTTATTCGCTACATCGCAAACGCCAAGGCTACCACGGATGTGCTCGTTACGAATGCGATCTAGTCGCGTAACGCCACACATCCACCGCAACATCTTTATTTCCACGACGTGAAGTTGCTGAACGTGTCTCGCGAGAGCTGGCCATGTCTCGTCGCCGTACAATAAGACTGGTCGGATGATGCACTTGTACACAAGGCCCTTTAATTTCACCGGTATCCTGCGATCACAGATTACCCCTGTGACTTCCCGCCATTTGGCCCAGGCTGCGTTTATTCGAGCTCTGATGTCGTGGTCGATTGTACCAGACTCGTGCAGTATGGACCCGAAGTATATAAACTTTTCCGTCTTAATAACGGATTCTCCGCCTATCTTTATAGGTTCGGGGTCCGTACTACCACAGGCCATATACTCGGTCTTCGCAACATTTAGCATCAGACCGCCCCTCTAGAGAGGAGCACACCCTTCCACTGGTTTACCTTTTGCTCCAATACCTGCTTGTCCTCATCTACCAGTGCAATATCGTCAACATACATCATGAGCCAGGGAGACGGCTCATGGGCTTTCGCTGTGACAACGTCAAGCACTACACTGAACAAAAAAGGACTCAAGGCCGAGCCTTGGTGGACACCAACTGTGATCGGGAAGGGGTGTGTGTCGCCAACGGCGGTCCTTACTATTGATTCCGAATTATGGTACATGTCTCGGATAATGTCAATATAGATTTGTGGCACGTTCTTCATCTTCAAAGCCCACCAGATAATTTGGCATGGGACGCAGTCAAATGCCTTCTGCAGGTCTAGAAATGCCATGTACAGCGGCTTCTTCTTTTCCCTGTGGGCCTCGGCCAATATTCTTAGGGTGAAGATGGGGTCTATGGTTCCACAGCCTGGGCTAAACCCATATTGACATTCAGAGATAGTACATTCTTGCCGGAGACTTGGTGTGGCACATAACCTTAATACCGCGGTAGCTTTCGCAGTCCTGTACACTACCTTTGCCTTTATATACTGGAGTAATGATACTCAATCTCCAAGAGTTGGGCATCTTCCGGCTAGTAAGTATTCGGTTAAAAAGGTCAGTAAGTAGGTTTACACCATGAGAACCCATCGCTTTCCACGCTTCAATCGGCAAGTCGTCAGGGCCTACGAATTTTCGGTTCTTCATTGTACGAAGACATTTTAGTAGCTCGTCAGGTGTTACCTGTACAACAAGTCCGAGATTAGGAGGCAGTTCTGGAGGAGAGACATTACCGTGTTGTGTGTTAAGCAACACGTTAAAGTAGTCGCGCCACCTCGTCTTCACCTTAACTGCGTCGCAAACCAAAGTGCCATTTGAGTCCTTGACACAAAGACATTTTGTAATGTCTTGTTTCGCTTTCTCCCGAGCTTTTGCCAAACGGAAGATAGTCTTTTGGCCCTCGTTTGTCTCAAGCGTGTCATAAAGAGGTGACAACGTCTGGTAGCGGGCTTTGGCAACTGCTCGTTTAGTGGCACATTTAACTGCTTTATATGCGGCCCGGTCTTCAAGAGATTTGGTCTCTTGCCACTTTTTAAACTGTGTCTTTTTCTCTCGAACAACCTCCTGTACTGAGCCGTTCCACCACCACGTCTCCTTATCGATGACGCGGCCTCCCTTCGAAGTGCCAAGCACCTGTTTTCCAATGGTGTTCACTGTTAACTGGATCCTAGACCATTGACTGTCGACTGATAGCTAATCTAACTGCTATATCGCATAAAACTTTTTCACAATAAAACCACGTATATAACAATATATATATTTTAAGATGACAAAAATATAGTAACGCCAATTGTTTTACGTAATATTTGCTGTTTATAAATGGCTAAATGTCATAAATATATTTGATATTTTAAGACAAAACTCACCAATAATAAATCTCATCAATGTTCCGATAGTATTACTCGGCGAAACGTTATCATCGAAACCCGGTAAATCAACAGAGCGTGCATACTCTTCGACGTCTTCATCACTCAAATCTGCTGTGGGTAACGATTCTTCAGCCGGTGATCTGGCACTATCAACATCTGCCTTGGTCTCAGCGGCTCTAAAAAATGTAATTTTAATTTTTTAACCACGAAACGAAAATTTCCACTGACCCATTTTATTTGCCAAATTTCAAGGACAAGCCAAGTGCGCGAGAAATGTTATGATGTTGGCATGTTTTAAAAAACAAAAGGGCGCACCCTGTAACCCTTAATATATACGCATAATTTGATGGAATAGTTATCTGGTACGATCAGAGAGAGATCAGGCGCAGGAACAACAGCTTTACGTCTTTAGTATTTGTTGATAAAAAACTCAATGACTCTTAACCATTTGGGAATCCGCAATGTAAACAACAAAAATATTAATGAATAAACATCAAGTACTTCATCCGAAGTACATGATATTTCAACCTACGTGCATAATTTACCGAAAATGATTTTATTTAAATAAAATAAATCAGGTTTACAAATCATCCCTTACCTATTTCTACTGAAGTATGTCGCCACAATATTTTGCCTTAATCTGATCAGCTCTTTGTATCCAGGATCCGCAGTCACTCTGTCTAACTCTAATGTTTCCATCAATTCTGGATCCTCCATTTCCTCAACGTAATCTCCAGAGTCCATGAACGAGACCGGAACGGTGTTTGGAACAGGAACAGGCAAGTTGTCGACGAAATCCAACAAATGCCCGATGATCCGTTCGGACAGGTTAAGTTTAAGACTTGAAAGTGAAATATTTAACTTATACCTGAATAAAAGAGAAACAATGTAATATTATCAAATCATAATGATATAAAAGGGTATAATGTAAGTATAATCAAAAGCATAAGGGGTCTCGATGCTCGACATAATGATGGTGAAAGGAATAGGTTTTAAATATTTATTTCCGTGACAATATCTTAAGGCGCATGTGGCATATTGACTCGTCTCTAGTCCTAATAATCGGTTTTCACAATACAACACGATTACACGACCAAATAAAAGTATATACAATAACCTGGGCAAAAGCTTGTAATCCTTCTTGATGCTGGTCGAAAACACAAGCTGCGCGCGCAGCCGCGGTATCAAGTGTAGCTCCGAGTCTCCGTGCTTACGAGCCTCGCGCCACGGATCGCTCCATTCGCAGAACAACACCTGCAGGATCATACATTATATTGCCCTACCAGACGCTAGTGCTGCTGAGGTATTTACTAACTAAATTATATTATCATACTAAAATATTACATTCCAGAATAATTTATTGAATGTTATTTTAAAATGTAGCAGAACTAAGCTTCCGTGTTGATAAAAATATAAAAAAAAAAACAATATTAAAAATGTACAATGACTATCCATTAAAAAAAAAAGCTATTACCATACCTGAACAGAACATTCAGCATGGAAACGGTCATAGAGTCGTTCTTCTAGCTCCATGCAAGTCGCGTCTTCTAACGTTAGATTCGAAGGTTGGAGATCTGACTTTATCACTATACGGTTTATGTCCAGAACCATCACGCGCCCCGGCCTGGATTTTAAAATAAAATGTAAAAAAAAAACAAAGTTGAAACGAATGCCATTAGGTTTTTGAAATACGTACTTTCTTTAAAACATATAAGTATTTATATTAAGTAAACGATAACATACTTGTGCACACAGCCATGTTCTGGAATGATAATCGCAGGTCCTTTGAAGTCCACATTCAAATGAAACACCTTCCTACGACTAATAGCGTGAGCTAAAACAGACTTGCTCATCGCTCCCATTTGCTCAACGGCTAGTGACACTTCCTCGGCCAATGCTTCAGGCGTCATTGAATGTGTTTGGAAGAAATTTATCAATTCTGTAAACGCGTGCTGTGAAAGAAGTTTTATTATTAAAAGAGTTACTTTTCTCGAAGAGGATTTATACATATTGACTAAGCAAGCTTTAATTTACCAAAAACATGTACATACACGAATCTCTCGAAACCGTAACTTAGTATAATTAATGTTAGTTTAGTGAAAGAATTTAAAAATGAAAAGAATTTAAAAAAAATTAAAAAAGAAAGAATTCACTATCTAAATAACCCAAATCATAATTGGTTTTTTACCTCAACATAAACCAGTTCCACGGGCTCAACGTGACACGTGATACCAAGGTCTGCATGACTGTTCACTGGATTCTTCTCTACATCCAGAGCGAGCACGGTGTTGCTGCCCACTGAGGAGCCTTGAGCTGCTATCAGCAAGGGTACCAACTCACCATCGGAGGACATGCCCTCGATAACTATACTCTCTGTTCTTGCCGACACCTGGTAAAATGTAAAAAAAAATTGATAAAAAAGGGTTTTTAAGTATTTTTGAATTTAGTATATTTTTTAAATACACGACGAAAAAAAAATTGATACAAAAAAAATTAAATACGTGTTACATCTGAATACGATAAATACAGTCAGCAAAAGATTATGAACCTTTATAAAAATAATTATTATTTATAATTCAGCCAGTGTAATTACAAGCATAGGACATTACGTCTTAGTTCCCAAGATAAAGAAATAGTCTGTGTTTCTTACAGCGTCAATGTTACGTAATTGTTTACAAATCTTTGTGGTGTTCACCTTATAAGCCTTAGCTGATGGCCTCGTCTCCAAGGACGCGAGGAATTGCGTTAGATTTACCACCAACACTTCCTTGCTCCTGTTCATCAACGTCAAGGTACAGTTTGCCAATGTTAGATTAATTTTATGTTCTGAAATAAAAATTTAAAACATTTAGGAAAATATATAAAACTTTTACTAATTTTTACTATTGATCACTCAAACATAAATTAAAAGTATGTTCTTGAAAGCAATTTTCAATAAAAAAAAGTAAAGGCGCCACCGGTTTGGAATTAAGATTACAGAGAAGAAATAACTCCACTAACGTATTTACTCATGAAATACAATTTCAAATTTCTTTATTGAATATAGAATCATTACAGCTACTTCTTGATCAAATTAAAATCTACCACCGGTTCAGAAAAGAAATTACACAGAACTAAGAAGAACCGTAAGAAACTCAGCGGGTTTATTTTTTGGTCCGGCCGAAACAGCCTGTTAATGTCCCATTGCTGGGCTAAGGCCTCCTCTCCCTTTTTGAGGAGAAGGTTTTCACCACGCTGTTCCAATGCGGGTTGATGGAATACACATGTGGCAGATTTCAGTGAAATTAGACACATGCAGGTTTCCCCACGATGTTTTCTTTCACCGTAAAGCACGAAATGAATTATAATCACAAATTAAGCACATGAAAATTCTGTGGTGCTTGCCCGGGTTTGAACCCACGATCATCGGTTAAGATTCACGCGTTCTTACCACTGGGCCATCTCGGCATTTTTTGGTCAAATTGTATAATTGTTTGCACTTTTCAATCATCTCATCATCATCTTTCAGCCGAAAGACGTCCACTGCTGGACAAAGGCCTCTCCCAAGGATTTCCATTTTGGCCGGTCTTGCGCTGCCCGCATCCAACGGCTTCCCGAGACTCTTTCTATGTCGTCGGTCCACCTTGTAGGGGGCCTGCCCACGCTGCGTCTTCCGGTTCGTTGTCGCCACTCGAGAACATTTCTGCCCCAGCGGCTGTCAGTTCTACAAGCGATGTGCCCCGCCCAGTGCCACTTTAATTTAGCAATTCTTCGGGCTATGTCGGTTAATTTGGTTCGTCTGCAGATTTCATCATTTCTGATTTGATCACGCAGAGAAACTCCGAGCACAGCCCTCTCCATTGATCTTTGGGTGACCTTGAGCCTTCTTATGATTATTATTTCTTATTTTCAATAAGCCCTGGTGGTAGGGCTTTGTGCAAGCTCGTCTGGGTAGGTACCACCCACTCATCAGATATTCTACCGCAAAACAGCAATACTTGATATTGTTGTGTTCCGGTTTGAAGGGTGAGTGAGCCAGTGTAATTACAGGCACAAGGGACATAAAATCTTAGTTCCCAAGGTTGGTGGCGCATTGGATATGTAAGCGATGGTTGACATTTCTTACAATGCCAATGTCTAAGGGCGTTGGTGACCACTTACCATCAGGTGGCCCATATGCTCGTCCGCCTTCCTATTCCATAAAAAAAAAAAAACACAATTATGAATTAATTATTTGGAGTTCACTTACCGATATACTGTTTCGGCTTATCTTGCCTAGGAGCCCCTTCAGCGTAGCCTATAAGCTCACACACTTTCTTCCTTTCAGGGCTCGACAAGTGGCTCCAGAGACTTTTACATCTCTCTGTCTTCACGCAGAGCTCCACCCGAGACTTGGTTTCTGTATCAGAGTCACTATCGTAATCTGAGGTCGGCCTCCACCAATCGAATTCCGTTTCCACAACATCTATTCGGTCCGGTTCTTGACTCAATAGCTGCGGAAACAAGGTTATCGTAAATATATACTTATATCATGTAATATATATATATATATATATATATATATGTGTTCGATGTTAATTAGACTACGACAGTGTCTTAATGTGTCAACCTTAGATATCTATAATTTTATCGATCATAATAGTTGGCACACATGTATGCATTTTTTCACTTTGTTGTCTCTCGTCGCTAGATAGCGCTGCAGCACATCAATTTTCAATACAGTTATAGTTAACTGATCAGCAATGTCTGCTGTGTTTTGCTAATATTACTACATATATTAGTTACATTAAATCCATTGATATTATAGTTCAGAAGTTTCGGTATATAAACATTTACTATAAAATGACTAACTTGTATATTTTCATGAGGCCTTAACGATGTACTTACTTCAAACTTCGCCTGCTCCCTCGCGATCACCACAGATATGATCGGAAGACTGTCCTCGCACTTTTGCAAATCTAATTTTAACTCGATATCATTTGGACTTCTTAGAGTACTCTTATATGTTTTCTTGTAAATATTGTAATTCTCTCTGTGTTTTTTTATGGCAGTCCAAGTGTAAGGGCGAACCCGTTGCTCAACCACCACATTGTATGCATAACGCCACCATTTCTTAACGTCTTTTAGAAGGGGAATCCCAGGATGGAGATGCCTATACTTTCTACGGAAGACATGTTTATGTTAATACATTTTAATAATAATTAAATATAATTACATACCACAATTTTTTTTAACATTTCATTTTCAACAATAAATCCGAAATTGTATTCGGATTTATTGTTGAAAATTTCATCCGTGCAGTGACGGAGAAAGAATACATTTCACTGCCCCTCTCTTTCCCATGGGTGTCGTAAGAGGCGACTAAGGGATATCTGAGCGACCATCTGCTCATCTGGTGGTAGGATGCTAACATCCGCCTGGCCTGTTACCACCGTACGCATGGTGAAAAACTCGTGAAGTGGCTTGCAGCCGCGTTTCGAGGTCAGCCAGCGTACAGCCAGAGCCCGAGCGAGTATTGCCGCGATGGGTGTTGGTCCGGTTGGAGACGGCTGTTGAACCAATGCCGGGGGAAACTGTATTGACCTGCCGGTCAGGGAGACCCGAAGAAACGGCTGTTCCGCTGGCCGCCCGTGGCATAGTACAGGGGCCCGAGCGTGCCTAACCAGCTCGTGAGGCTGCCCCACCAGGCCACGCATAATCTTGGGGTGGACCGTCGTGCCGGTTGGTGACCGGTAGGTGGGGTCCCGGCGGCCACTTCCGGGGGGGTTCGGGGGCCCTTCCGTCCGGCGGGTCAGTGTATTTTTCCTTTTGGCAACCACTTGGGGAAACACGCCTCCACACTTTGCCCATCCCTATCGTGGCAATACATCGCTCGCTTCACGTCTCTTTTCCATTTAATTTCTCCCAAATGGCGCAACAAAAAAGAAATAACGGTCGTACAGCGGTGCTCACCCCCACCATACCCTCGCTGTTTGAGGTCGAGTTCTCTAACATCCGAGGACTCCACACTAACCTTAAAGCTGTCCACCACCATCTCGAGACAGCACGGCCAGCAATGTTGTTTCTCACGGAGACACACTACTTAATTATCCCGGCTACACGCTTGAAGAATCCTTCAAAGCGAAAGCCGGAGTATGCTTGTTCGTCAGGACGGATGTTTGCTGTCACCGACTGCGCTGCTTGGAGGACCCCTCCTTCTCCATGTTGGTGGTACGTGTGGACCTGGTTCGTCAGAGCCGAGTCTACGTGTGCCTCTACAGATCCCACAATGGTGACTTGGAGACAAGCCGATTATTTGACCATCTTAGTCGGGTGGCAGATGCTGCGCAAGAGCAATTTCCTAACGCGGAATTGGTGTTTTTGGGGGATTTTAATGCTCACCACGAATCCTGGTTGAAATCCCTCAAAACTGACCATGCTGGAAGGACTGCTCATGCTTTTGCTCTCACACATGACTTGACCCAACTGGTTGATCAGCCCACCAGGATCCCAGACATTGATGGGCAAGCACCTTCTCTACTGGACCTTCTGCTGACTTCTCACCCGGTGGAATATCAGGTTGTGGTTCAGGCTCCTCTTGGCTCTTCGGATCACAGCCTTATTTCTACCAGAGTGCCACAGGCCAAGCTGCCGCCACTAGCGGTATGCAAACGTCGCGTTTGGCACTATAAGTCGGCGGATTGGGACGGTATGCGCGATTACTATGCGTCGGTCCCTTGGAAGGAACGTTGCTTCAGTGGGAATGACCCGACAGCTAGTGCCGCTGCTGTTGCTGGCGAGATCATGCTGGGAATGGAATACTACATTCCTAGCTCAGATCTCGTCAGTAGGAGTTCGCGTAACCGTTGGTTCACTCGTGAATGTGCCGATGCTGTATCATCTAAGCAGGCGGCATATCGCAAGTGGATCAACGGCTGTATTAGCGGGGCATCTAACATTGACTCACTGAAAGCAAACTATAATAAAAATTCCAAGTCCTGTAGAAAGGCATACACGAGAGCGGATGCACAGCGCATTGTACAGATTGGTCATGACCTTGTTTCGCATCCGTAGCTTCTGGCGTCTGACCAAGTCTGTGCAAAACAATTTCTGCCAACCTTCGCTGCCACCGCTCAGAAATTCGGACGGATCGCTAGCTCTCAGTCCACAAGAGCAAGCTGATCTCCTGGCTAAACTCTTTGCCGACAATTCCGTCATCGATGATTGTAGTGCGCTGCCACCTACAATACCTTCATGTGGCCTTACGATGCCTGACATTAAAATCAGGCAACGTGATGTGCGTGCGGAGCTGCAATCACTTGATGTACGGAAAGCTAGCGGTCCCGATGGAATACCAGCCATAGTGCTGAAGAAGTGCGCAGCGGAGCTGTCTCCTGTGTTAACGCGCCTGTTCCAACTTTCTCTCTCTTCGGGAAGTGTGCCGGAGGCTTGGAGAAGAGCTAATGTGCAAGCGGTTCCCAAAAAAGAGGATCGGTCTGACCCGGCAAATTATCGGCCAATAGCTATCACCTCAGTACTTTGTAAGGTGATGGAACGGATTTTAAACAACCAACTGATCCATTACCTAGAAGATCACTGTCTAATTAATGATCGTCAGTACGGGTTTCGACCAAAACGGTCCACAGGTGATCTTCTAGCGTACGTAACACACCTCTGGGGTGAAGCTATCGACAAGCATGGAGAATCGTTGGCTGTCAGCCTCGATATCTCCAAGGCTTTCGACAGGGTCTGGCACAGAAGTCTTCTCTCCAAGCTACCGGCATATGGTCTGCCTGCTCAGCTATGCACCTGGATTGCCAGCTTCCTACACAAGCGTAGCCTTCGTGTTTTAGTAGATGGTTGCGCTTCACAATTCTATGTAGTGAATGCTGGGGTCCCCCAGGGATCTGTGCTATCTCCCACACTCTTTCTTTTGCATATCAATGATATGCTCTCCCTTGGGAACATACATTGCTATGCAGATGATAGTACAGTGCATGGTGGATACCACGGACGCGCAGTGGCTGGGCGGGCGGAAACTGAGGAGAGGCGGGAGAATCTTGTCATTGAACTCGATAGGACGTTAGAGCTCATCGCCAAATGGGGCTCTGATAATCTTGTTGAGTTTAATGCCAAGAAAACACAGGTATGCGCTCTCACGGCGAAAAAGTCAACATTTTCCCCTATTCCCTCCCTCTGTGGTACTCCGCTGGTGATGCAAAGCAAAATCGCCATGCTGGGGATTGACGTTCGCTGCGACCTTAGTCCAAGGGATTACATCGAGGCTGTTATAAAAACAGCTTCACGGAAACTCGGAGTTCTGAACAAGGTGCGGCGCTTTTTCACGCCACAACAACTGTGCCTGCTGTACAAAACACAGGTACGGTCTTGCGTGGAATATTGCTCGCACCTTTGGGATGGCTCCGCTAAGTACCTACTTGAGGCCTTGGACCGGTTGCAGCGACGTGCCGTACGCATTATTGGCGACGTAAAGGTCACAAACACCCTTGAACCTTTACAATTGCGTCGTGAGATAGCAGCACTGAGCGCTTTCTATCGACTGTATCACGGCGAGTGCTCTGAGGAATTATTCTCTCTAATTCCTGCTTCCCCCTTCCTTCTTAAGTCCACGCGAGCTGGTTCTCGATGTCACCGCCTAACTGTGACATCAATTCCATCGCGAACAAAGAAATTTGGCAACTCCTTTCTTTGTCGCACTTCCAAAAAATGGAATTCCTTACCAGCTCACGTATTCCCCTCCTCTTACAACCCGGGTTCCTTCAAACGAGGCGTGAAGAGGCATCTTGCGGGACGGCAAGGCGAAGGCGGCTAGTGCAGAACGTTTTTCCCGTCTGTACTGGCCGTCGTCGCGTTTGGACTCTACTACCGCTTACCATCAGGTGGAGTGGAGTCATTTGCCCTCCCGGCGATATAAAAAAAAAAAAAAAAATGTAGAACATTGCGCCGGACCGTCTTCCACCCATCACCATGGGTACCACCCATCAGTTATTTTATTACCAAACAGGAATACTCGAAGCAAATATGGTAAGACTTACATGATGTTTTCACTTCATAATACTCACGTGTCATTCTCATTAGTGAAGGTCACTTACTATAACATAGCACGTTCCTCTTCTGTCTGATATTAAAAAGACTAACCTATTAAGTGTGATCCTCTGAAAGGAGGTGAGCAAGTTGTCGATGGAGAGATATTGTCTCCTGGAGAATTGCAGCGCACTGTCCTGTAACACTGCGTCCAAGAGTAAACGCGGCACCCTCGGCTCCCCTGACCGGTTGATGATGACCTTCACCTTGCAAGTGACTGGTTTCAGTACTAAAAAGATATTTAATTATTAAGCAAATGGTAATTTTACAATATTAAATTAAAAGTTACTATCATCTATATTCTACCGATAATGAACAAAAAAACTCAGTACTATTTTCCAAATACAATTAGATTAATGTAATGGGTTATTAAAATTATTTCATCTATCAGTTGAAAATACAATTAAACGCATTTTGTTTGTTTAAGACATTGCCAATATAAGAAATATTAACCATCCCTTATATCACCAATACCAACAACCTGTTTAGAATATTTGATGAGTGGATGATGGGGTTAGCCCCACGGGCTTGCGTAAAGCCTTACCACTAACTGTTAATATACGCAAATATGTTCCCCATATCATATGTCCCTGGCGATATTATTAAATAAGAAACCATAGTTTTTTTTTAACTTTTAGGTACAATACGTCTTCGAAAAATTATACGTTAATGGCGTATATTATGTTTCACTATAAATATTTCCACAATCAAACAATATACAAATAACTTCAAAAAATATCCTATAACTTTTTATTAAACCCAGGGTTGGCTTAATAATTTCAAAACTCAGATCTTGGGTTACCAATCTCTAGACTAGACCAACAAGTCAGTTTTCAGAAAAATGTTCAATAATGTCGGAAAAATGTTCCTCATCTTGACTGGCAGGAGCCTGGTTATACAATAAAGGTTCAATACTTACAAAATTCAAAGTCCTCGTGATGCATGGAGAATTTGTCCAATCCTGTAAGCATATAGTGCTTCCAGTTGTAGTACTGCATGGGGGTTATGTGAGCTATCTCCACGTCATCGAGAGCGGTCGCTGTCGGATTCCAATACAAAGATAATGACTCGACACGCATCATCTGGTACACGGTAGATGCATTTGCTGTACTCACTGACGGCTTCCATTTGCTGGAAATTGGAGTTCAGATTAGAAGAGATATTTTTTAACGGTATATAAAAAGTATGTCCCCGCCGACATGCAGCGAACTGCTTCGCTAAGTTGCAGTTATTGTTATTCGTATATACTATATAAATATACAATATTTTTGACGAGCTGATTGGCGTGGTTGGTAGATACCTGCCTTTCATACCGAAGGTTGTGGGTTCGATTCCCACCCAGGACAGACATTTGTGTGTATGAACATGTCTGTTTGTCCTGTTTCTGGGTTTCATTATCTATATAAGTAAGTATTTAAAGAATAGTATATGTAGTATATCGGTTGTCTGGTTTCCATAGCACAAGCTCTGCTTAGTTTGGGATCAGATGGCCGTGTGTGAATAATGTCCCAGGATATTATTATTAAATATACAATATCATATAGAGTACTATATATGTATTGTGTATCAGAAAATATTTGCAGTATGCTGCTTTGGCACAGTCACTAATAGTTTCGAATGGATTAGGTTTATCTGAATTATCATATATTATATATGTTTATTAATTTTTCTTCGAAAATTCACAGTATAAAGTAATTAAGTTGCAATAAGTGATATTAATACCTGTTCGTTGTCTCAATAGAGAGACTTTGCAAACACAAGCCGCAAGCCAGCGGCCCGTCCTTGGAGCTGATGGAATCCTCGTATCTAACGTGGACATTTCTCACATAAATCTGTAAATTATTCACAATGGCCGTAAAAAGGTTCTCGAAGAAATTCTGTGGCCCTTTCAATACTTCACTTTCAGCTTCTAAATCTTGCAGGATTTTCCTCTTCGCGGCCCTCGTGAGCCTTTTCTCCCTCTCAGGATCGAAGTAACTGTTGGAGATCGCTGGTCCCACGAGGATTAAGACATCCTCGATGTGGACGATCACTGGCTGGGTGTAGAGCCCCGACCATGGTATTTGGAGGTTGACTTTACCTATCGTTCCGATCTTCACATCGATCGGTAAATCTAATTCGTACTGAAAATTATTGAAAACAATTATTACAATTACGCTCTTACTTATAAATTTTGTATAATGGTATTTAAGTAAACACTGATTCGTCTCTTTCTGTTATCATTAATTTGAAATTCAAAAGAAGAAGACACAGCATTGTTTAACCAATCAAAACCTAAACACCATTTATAAGCTACGGCTTTACCGATATTGATCACAGTTCATGTATTGCTAAATCTATGCGAAATAAATAAAGAAAACATTAACGACACTTAATGTAAATACATCGAATTGAGTAAACCAGAATTTTTTATCAATCTTTTTTTTATTTTATGTTCATAGGTCTACAAAACAAAATGACAATCAAAAAATTTAAATGATTACATTTCTCTTGATGTAGACATGACATGCGTTTTTGATTAAGTGCGAAAAAAGCGTCTATTCTGTGACAGCAACAAAGACCTAAGCATGTATTATAACTGTTAATATAAACAATGTATTCATGTAACATGAACTGACAAGATTTCTAATTCCGTAGCCACTGGAAGTTTAATTAAAATTATGTAAATTTTCAGTCAAATATTGTTACTAAAAATATTTTTAGCTTAATATTCATTTCATTAAACAAAAAAGTAAAAAACAATCCATAATGTCCTCACCAAAGCCTCAGGCTTAAGTTTGAGATCAGTGAGATTGACATTCCCGGAGAAGATGCCCACGTTCAGATTCTCTGTGTCAAGGTCCTGCACGTACTTGCCCAGCAGCCGATTAAGGATACCAGCCACTGCGCCTTCGAACATGTTGCTTGATTTTCGTTATCTGCGAAATAGAAACTATATTTATCAGGCATTTGAACCTGCATCCCTTGGTGATAGAGCTTTATGCAAGCTCATCTGGGCAGGTACCGTACCGATCATTCATTACATATTCTACCACCAAACAGCAATACTTAGTATTGTGTTTCGGTTTAAAGGTTACTCACAATTCAAACTGGAGCTGGTAAATTACAGGTGCTAAGGACATAACATCTTAGAGACCTTAGAGGTCAGTGGCGCATTGGCGATATAAGGAATCAATACTAATAGTGTAAATGCGAAGATAACGCTGTCGACGCTTTCACGGCTAAACCCCGGGAACAATTTTTACGAAACTTTTTATTGAGCAAGCTTTAACCCCAATAAAGGACATAGGGTAATTTGTTACACAATACTTGCCTATCGCGCCATGCCTATCCCCCTATTGCGCGAGCGAAGCCGCTGACGAAAATTAGTTAATATTTCTTACAGCGCCAATGTATGTAGGCGGTGGTGACCACTTATCAGGTGGCCCATTTGCCAGTCCACCTATCTAGTTTATTAAAATTTTATACTAATTATGCGTTTAAGTAAATAACATTGGTTATTGAGTTTTTTCAATTATTTGATAAAATATAAGAGTTCCATTTCATGTCACCATACTGAATAATAATAAAATTAACCGAATCCCTTCCCTTAATTTTGCAGATAATGAATGTGTAATTTTTAAAAAAACTAATTTCCGCGCGTGGCTTCAACCACGTGTGTACGAAGGGACGAGGTGAATTATATTTTATGCAAATACAGAAGCAAAATGAAAAATTTTCATTTGTTTTTATTAAATTGGCACATTATTGCGTAATTTATTATAACAATACATTTAGTTATAGCCATAGACATATTTATGTCATTGCGCTATTTTAATTAGATTGGTATTAAAAATAAAAAAAAAAACTTTATCATCTATTAAATATATTTTTATAAAATAGTTAAGTATCATAGATTATAGGATATTTAGTCATTCGGAACCGGACTAGATGTATATAAAATCGTAACCCGTTACTTTGGTTTCAAACTGTGGATTGGATATCTTTCAAAACAGTGACATTTGTTGATAAATAAATAACAAAAAACACTTCGTCAAAGTAAAAATATATAACAAACTAAGAAAAGGAATAATGTGTCGGAGCTGAAGGTAATATTTACATTTAGAGAATTATATATTTTTTTTATTTTTGTTAGCCTAGTAGTTGAAATTCTTTATTTTACTTTATACCTTATTGTACACCACAAAGATTAAAAAAAATACACAACATGGATACAACCAAACTGGAAAATCTATAATCATTATTGAAAATTTGAGTTAAATATATAAATATGTTCCAATACTTTTTTTTATTGATAACACTGTTTATAACAAAAAAAAAACTGTTGACAGAAGAGAACTGAACTTTTCTATGCGCTTATAACTAATGCTTTTGTTCAATAGTTAATATTTAACCATAATCAAATTAAAGATAAATTATATTATACGTTATTAACCTATTCGTTCTTTAAATATTTATTTTGAGCAGACTTCATATAAATGAATCAGGTTAACTTATTTTCCTGTGTACCCACTTCCGATCCAATAAAATGTTGTTAATATTAATAACAATAGTTTTATACATCCTTATTAACAACTTTTTTAAATAATAATAAACAAAACACAACATATACAAAACGAAATATGAGGTAGAAAATTATTTGTCTTAACTATTTGAACACTAAAGAAATATAAAAACTTATCTTACATTATGATATGAAAACATTTGAATATCATCACAAGCGTAGCACTACACTATCCATCAATAATAATTATATTATTAATTGTAAACTTTAAACTAAAACATGTGAAGGTAGAATTAATAAAACATATAACTATAAAACTTAAAAATTTCATATTATTTTATCCTGTATACTAAACAGTGTCCACGTTTGTTGTATCGTTATCGCTATCAAAGATAAGCCGATTATCGTAAATAAATATACGCATGCACATAATACTGTGTGTTTGTAAAACGATAAAAAACTGACAGTCGATTCTGAATTGTTATAAGTATATTTAAACTAATGAATGTAATGCGACATGGATCATGACGTTAATTTGGACACAAACGCTTTCACAGCTAAGCCACTGAACCGATTTTGATGAAATTTTGTATGAAGCAAGCTTGATCCCCAAGGAAGGACACTATACTTTTACCTAACATCTCAACATCACGGGCGTAGCCACGAGCGATGACTAGTACTAAATAATATTTACGGCACTGGATTCACGGCTGTCAACGTGACAAGACGCAAAATTCTTAAAAAATACTATGTAATAATAATAAAAACATTAAATATAATATTAAAAGTTAATATATGTATATGTTCTCGTATATAATGCATTTCAAATTCGGAAATGAAATAACTAAAAAGATGAATTTACCGATGCATGTCATATTCTCTTCTCTAAGATATAGAGATAGATAAAGGGAATACATAAAGTCTCTCTCTTATTGTTATACCGAAAGCAGATTTGACCACATCTGTGCTGTGACGTAAGCAATACGTCATCAAGAACAATGCAAAGACGCGTAGAACGTTTGCATATTTATAAAAAAAAAGTTAATGATAAATTTAATTCTGAATATTGTATTCGTATCGCAGCAAGAGTGATATTCTGTAAGAACTCACTTCATTACTCATCCGTGAAATGTTGACAATCGACTTACGGTGATATAGTATTTTGATACTTGTATTCTTGAACTTTTATAATTATAACGGTCAATGTCGCATATCACATTCTGACATTTATCGCCCGTTTGCCCTTGTATTCGCCCTGCGATGAGTTTCGAGCAGAACACCCCTACTGTTAGCATAATGACGTGTCGACTCATCGAGTGTATTATTATGTTTCCGTTTTTTTTTTACCTAAACCTTATTCATGATTCGCACATCAATAGGTTTTCATGAGACTTCGGCATTGTATTGTTACAATAGTTTGTAATAAATAATGATAAACAAGGCATATTACTCGAGACAAGATTATAACAATCATAATAAAGCGCGCCATTAATATTTGATTTACGAGCAAGATATGCTTTAATTGTGTTTGATTAATTAAAACGATAATTACTGAGTTCTTCTCGGTTCTTCTCGGTAGAATCCACATTCCGATGGTGGTAGCTTTACATTTAATTTAATACTGTAACATTTGTAACAAGGTGTTAGGGCTTTGTGCAAGCCCATCTGAGTAGATGCCACCCACTCATCAGATATTCGAACGGTAAGCAGCTATACTTAGTATTGTTGCGTTAAAGTTTGAACATGGGACAAACCATTCTAAGATTGGTGGCGATCGGCGAAGTAAAGAATGGATAATATTTCTTATCCCTAATGTCTATGGGCGGTGGTGACCACTGAACCTCAGTCCATTTGCCCGTTAGCCTATCTATAGCATAGAAAAAATAACATGACAATTCAAAAGGTGCCCTTATACGTGAGTAAAAGTTATTTAATATTTAATTTGTATTTTTTTTATTTATCCTTATTTTATCTTTATTTTTTTTTTAATATCTCATATATTAGGGTTGAGTACCGGTAATATACCGGCTATGCTTTGGATTCGCGCTGTAGATATATTTTTTAAATAATTCTTCGTTATAAAAATACTAAAAATGGTTTAATTTACACTGTTTAGTGTAACAAGCAATTACGTATAATAAATAATTTTGTAGCTATGACATCTTTTTAAAAAGAAACCAATATAGAAGTTGACAAGAACAAATGTATTTAAACATACATTAAAATCTAATATATATATATTAGATTATATATATATAGATAACATGAAATATCTTAATTTGTATTTTCGAATTTATAATATTTCTTACAAATAACAAGACGTATATAAGTATGTCATTTATATAATAATATTGTCAAAGCTTTTCGCATTTTAATCCCTTCATCAAGAGATACGTAATTAAATCGTAGCTTATCTAACAAAATGTGAAAATACAACGTACGAGATAAACGAACATAATTTTCAAGAGAACAGAACGAATATTATTCAGTAATGCGTGTGGGCGTGAAATTAAAAGATAAAATCAATCAATTAAGATGAAAGGTCACGAGGCAGGCGCAATGTTAGATAATTATTGATGTTTCCATCACAAAGGACGTTCTAAAAATAGACTCAAGATCAGGGCACATAGGACCTTCGCGTTATAACAAGTACATTTCGATCAATGTAGAGATAAAAAATAATGTAAATCGAAAACCTACGCAAAGTTATGGAAACATGTTAAAATACAGCGCAATTAGTTTTTATTGCTACAAATATAATACTTATTCGAACAAATTATATGGATCTAGTCCAAAACAAATGAATAAAATGTTTAAAAATCTTAATAAATGTATTAAATTACCTGTATTTTACATGATAATCTGGTTCCGGATAACGTGTAATTCCTTCACAAGTTTTTTCCAGTGACGTCAAGGGACTCTCGGCTGGAAGAACTGGCTATTTTTGACAGGTGTTATGGAGGGCGCATGGCCGTTTTTCTCACGCATGCGCATATCTCCCTCATCGAGTTACGACATGCGGAAACCCCGTAACATCCGGCTTCGTTCAATACGTTTTATAAAATGTCGGAATAAGTGCATAGCATGTTTTTTAATTAAGTATAATATACTATTACAATACGATAATAAATAATAATACACAATTATAATAACATTCAATATGTTCATAAGCATCTATAAATATATGAAATTATGGCTTTATATTAAATATGTTCTTCGTAAAACAGGACATTCGCTCTAGGATGTTAATGTAGAAATCATATTTCTATTAATTTTACTATACCAGCTATCGCACGGGATAAATATTAGGTCCTTACATATGAAATTGGCGTTTTGTACAGGAGGAATACAAAGTCAATTTTTTTTTTGTAAAATATATATAATTAATCAAAGTATACACCGTTGTTATCTATGCACTTTTGCCATCTCATAGGTAGTTCATTGATCCCTTTACTAAAAAACCATGGGGGCGAGAATCAATAAACTCTTTGAAGGTGGTTTGGACTGCCGCATCGGAGTTGAATTTTTTTCCTTGTAAGAAGTTGTCCAAATTCCAGAAAAAATGGTAATCTGTTGGAGCAAAGTCCGGGGAGTACGGTGGATGTCGCAGACATTCCAACTGTAGCTCATCTAACTTAGTAGTTGTTTGTTGTGCAGTGTGTGGTCTTGCGTTGTCGTGAAGCAGCAGTGGCCTAGAGCGATTGAATAATCTCGGTTGTTTAGCAGCTAGTTCTTCCTTCATGGTTTGCAGTTGCTGACAATAGATATCTACCGTAATCGTTTGGCCAGATTTTACAAAGCTGTAGTGAACGACACCGGCTCTAGTCCAACAAACACTCACAAGTAACTTTTTCTGAGTCAATTTTTGTTTAGGGCAGGATTTGGCTAGGTCTCCAGGGTTCAGCCATTGCGACGAGCGCTTCCGATTATCGTACAGTATCCACTTTTCATCACAAGTAATGATACGATTTAAAATCCCTTCGTTATTGTGTTGGTTGAGCAAAGTAACTCAGCAGTCGAATCGAATTTGCAAACACGCGTCGCAAATTCAAAATTTGTTTGCTAATTCGATTCACTCAATTCATGAGGTACCCATCGTTCAAATTTTTTTACTTTCCCGATTTGCTTCAAGTGGATTAATACAATTTTATTACTTACCCCGAAGCCTTTGGCTATCTCTGAAGTGCTTTGTGATGGATCCGCTTCCACAATAGCCTTTAATTCTTCATTTTCCACTTTGGTCTCCGGTCGTCCACGGGGTTAGTTCTAAAGGTCGAAATTTCCAGAACGAAAACATTGAAACCAAAAACGTACCGTGCTTTCTTTTGCTACACCAGCGCAGTACACATCATTAATCCTTCGAGCTGTTTCTGCAGCACTAGTGCCACGGTAGAACTCGTACTCGTAAATATACCGATATTTCATGTTTCCATTGTGCGGTAATAAGCGACGCCAAAAAAAAATAATGAGGAAAAAACAAATGAATGACTGTTTTCAAAACTCAAATGTACCGGCTAAATGTATTTATAAGTTTGAATTTGGAATTCTTAACCAAAGAGGAGATATTTTAGATCAAAGTGGTCAGTACGACAAAACCCTAATTTTATATGTAAGGACCTAATATAAAGTTCATTCCGAAACATTCCTTTAAAATAATAATAGATTTATATATATACAAGTAATATATAATCAGTATTGAGTCAAGCCATCTATGTAGGTAACATGTAATCCTTCTGCAATAAAAACAGCTATTCTAAATTATGTGATACAGTAGTACCTACTTACTGGCCGACGTCTGTCCATGCCCTTATCACTAATATATAGACATTAATAATGTACAAATAAATTGATAAGGACTAAAATTTTATTAAAAAAGTCGTCCTACCGCGTCTGTATGTCAGTCTGTCTAAAGGCAAAAATCTCAAAAACTACCAAGATTTTCATTCGGCTTTCACCAATGCACGGCGATCCCGACGGCCGGGGTTTTTTTTTTATATTCGCCGGGAGGGCAAATGACTCTACTCCACCTGATGGTAAGTGGTAGTAGAGTCCAAACGCGACGAAGGCTAGTACAGACGGGAAAAACGTTCTGCACTAGCCGCCTTCGCCTTGCCGGCCCGCAAGATGCCTCTTCACGCCTCGTTTGAAAGAACCAGGGTTGTAAGAGGAGGGGAACACGTGAGCTGGTAAGGAATTCCATTTTTTGGAAGTGCGACAAAGAAAGGAGTTGCCAAATTTCTTTGTTCGCGATAGAATTGATGTCACAGTTAGGCGGTGACATCGAGAACCAGCTCGCGTGGACTTAAGAAGGAAGGGGGAAGCAGGAATTAGAGAGAATAATTCCTCAGAGCACTCGCCGTGATACAGTCGATAGAAAGCGCTCAGTGCTGCTATCTCACGACGCAATTGTAAAGGTTCAAGGGTGTTTGTGACCTTTACGTCGCCAATAATGCGTACGGCACGTCGCTGCAACCGGTCCAAGGCCTCAAGTAGGTACTTAGCGGAGCCATCCCAAAGGTGCGAGTAATATTCCACGCAAGACCGTACCTGTGTTTTGTACAGCAGGCACAGTTGTTGTGGCGTGAAAAAGCGCCGCACCTTGTTCAGAACTCCGAGTTTCCGTGAAGCTGTTTTTATAACAGCCTCGATGTAATCCCTTGGACTAAGGTCACAGCGAACGTCAATCCCCAGCATGGCGATTTTGCTTTGCATCACCAGCGGAGTACCACAGAGGGAGGGAAGAGGGGAAAATGTTGACTTTTTCGCCGTGAGAGCGCATACCTGTGTTTTCTTGGTATTAAACTCAACAAGATTATCAGAGCCCCATTTGGCGATGAGCTCTAACGTCCTATCGAGTTCAATGACAAGATCCTTCCGCCTCTCCTCAATTTCCGCTTGCCCAGCCACTGCGCGTCCGTGGTATCCACCATGCACTGTACTATCGTCTGCATAGCAATGTATGTTCCCAAGAGAGAGCATATCATTGATATGCAAAAGAAAGAGTGTGGGAGATAGCACAGATCCCTGGGGGACCCCAGCATTCACTACATAGAATTGTGAAGCGCAACCATCAACTAAAACACGAAGGCTACGCTTGTGTAGGAAGCTGGCAATCCAGGTGCATAGCTGAGCAGACAGACCATATGCCGGCAGCTTGGAGAGAAGACTTCTGTGCCAGACCCTGTCGAAAGCCTTGGAGATATCGAGGCTGACAGCCAACGATTCTCCATGCTTGTCGATAGCTTCACCCCAGAGGTGTGTTACGTACGCTAGAAGATCACCTGTGGACCGTTTTGGTCGAAACCCGTACTGACGATCATTAATTAGACAGTGATCTTCTAGGTAATGGATCAGTTGGTTGTTTAAAATCCGTTCCATCACCTTACAAAGTACTGAGGTGATAGCTATTGGCCGATAATTTGCCGGGTCAGACCGATCCCCTTTTTTGGGAACCGCTTGCACATTAGTTCTTCTCCAAGCCTCCGGCACACATCCCGAAGAGAGAGAAAGTTGGAACAGGCGCGTTAACACAGGAGACAGCTCCGCTGCGCACTTCTTCATCACTATGGCTGGTATTCCATCGGGACCGCTAGCTTTCCGTACATCAAGTGATTGCAGCTCCGCACGCACATCACGTTGCCTGATTTTGATGTCAGGCATTGTATGGCCACATGAAGGTATTGTAGGTAGCAGCGCACTACAATCATCGATGACGGAATTATCGGCAAAGAGTTTAGCCAGGAGATCAGCTTGCTCTTGCGGACTGTGAGCTAGCGATCCGTCCGGATTTCTGAGCGGTGGCAGCGAAATCAGCGAAGTTTGGGCCGGGCCAATAAAATATACTTGTCTTTTCAGAAAGATATTCACAATAGTCTGGAAATTGGCAGTGCTGACACTCCCATGCCTCTGAAAGTATTTAAAGTTCAACGTATTTATGTGTTACGTTCGAGAGTTCAGACGAAGGTTCAACGTATCAGATTTGCCGTCCCATCGAATTATGAGATGGAGGCAATAGGAGTGGACTTGCACAGAGCTCTAGTGTGCCTCCACTTAAAACGATCAGGACGACATCGCCAAACGTTTATTTGTTCGACCTTTAATTACCTCCATTAAATTATCAACTTCTTTTCAAATATTACACTACAACCCTTTTCAGCGATTTTTTTGTTTAGTATCAATAAATACAAATTTGCGGTACGTAAGTTTTTAATTAAGTATATATTTATATTCACAATGTATAAGGGATCGAAATAGCCGTTCGTTCATTTAAAATAAATAATAATACAAAATAAAACTTATAACTTTATTTATTGTGTTATTAAGTTATTTTTAAATCAAGGTGATCTCTGCAGGCTCTGACAAGCGTTACATGAACCGATAGGTACGACCGGGGCGAAGCAGTCCGACGGGCAGACGGGACAGGCGGCCGCGAACTGACGGGATGACGTGCATTCCGGCAATAAGGACCACTGTGACGGCTGCGTGTTCTAGGGGAAAATTGTTATGTTTAGTTGTCGCAGAGGCGACACGTGGCCAACGGTCGTGGGTTTCGGTCTCCTTTCTTCTTCGCATCTAAAATGCACTTGGAGTAGATATATATATCTACTCTAAACGCACTTGAAGTAGATATATATATCTACTCTAAGTGCATATATATATTAGAGATTCAATTAACTTAAAATATTGGAAAATCTCAATTTGTCACAAAGTTGAATAATACATAAATACATACCTTAATGAAGCTTGCAAAACTGCACGTCATAGCATCATAGGCTGGGCAGTTTAGGTGAATCCCCTGCGCTGGCAGATCATCGGTTAGGCACATCGCTTTCGCGCTCTGCACCGCTGGCTCCCATTCAGGGTAATCCTTCGCAAGCTGGTCAAAGTGGGCCGACAATTTCTCCTTGTCAATCCCATCGGCTTTCATCCAACCGGACTTATTGAACAAGCATGTCATTCTTTCGCACTGGAATTAAGAAATACTTATAATGAAATTTACAAATTCGTAAAAATATGGTCAGAATGACAATCAGAAAAAAACCATGGGTTTACTATTCACTTTTCAATGCGGGCTTTTTCTCCAACGACGTGAGCATTACAGCGGTACACGAATCATTACGCTTCTGCGCTGTGCATTGACGAAAAAACATATCTAAGATTTTTTTCTACGACAATTTGAATTGGAAAAACAAGTACTTGAAACTCGAATTTCTGCGTCGCAACCTTTGATAACATCCGCGGGTTCTATCCACTCGTACATCTTACCCAATCTTAACTCTTAGCTATTGAATAATTCTTACCTCAGACAAATCCTTCTCACACTGCCTGGCTACTTCCAGTTTTACAACTTTTGGCGCACCGAGGCAAGAATACACCTAAAAAAAGTTAGTTAATTATATTTCATAACTTAATCATCGTAATTACTGGTTGTCAATATAATTTATTCAAGTGGACAAGTAGTTTATTCAATACAACAAGAATAACAAGCTCATTTGAATCTTCATTTTACAAGATTTATGTAACTACCACCTGTTCGGAATGTAGATTCCATTGAAAAGAACCGGCAAGCTCCACAGAGTAATTATAATGTATTTTAATATATATTAATATTTAACTAATATTTAATTAATATTTAGGTAAAAGTCGAGATGGCCCAGTGGTAAGAACGCGTGAATCTTAACCGATGATCGTGGGTTCAAACCCGGGCAAGCACCACTGAATTTTCATGTGCTTAATTTGTGATTATAATTCATCTCGTGCTTTACGGTGAAGGAAAACATCGTGAGGAAACCTGCATGTGTCTAATTTCACTGAAATTCTGCCACATGTGTATTCCACCAACCCGCATTGGAGCAGCGTGGTGGAATAAGCTCCAAACCTTCTCCTCAAAATGAGGAAAGGAGGCCTTTAGCCCAGCAGTGGGACATTCACAGGCTGTTTCGGTTTCGGGTCGGTAATATTTAACATTATAATAAACCTAATTAACAAATATAAAGGCTTTTTCCATAAGGAGATCCTGTGCATCTAAGAAAGAAAAAAATAAATATACTTACTTCCTTAGGCATGGGACCACATACAACCGGCTGATTGACTGCAAGATTCGCCTGGCATGCCTGAAATGCATGCACGTATTTGTAGCCATAATATGTCGGTAAATGTCCCACTGTTTGACGAGAAAAAGGATTGGAACTTATTCCGAAAGTTTCAAACCTTCTTCTTCCTCGATGCTCATTGAAGCATTTTGAATTTAGCACGGATTTTCATCGGACACATGCAGGTTTTCTCAAGTTGTTTTTCTTCACGTTTGAGCACGAGTAGATTTATAAATATATTACGCAAAGGAAAATTCAGACGATACAAATTTATTCAAAAATGTATAAAAGTTTGTTTCTTAAAAATATTGTTGTCTTGTTTGTAAAGCGCGTTCCATTATTATTTATGAGCATTTTCCTAATTTATTTCCTAATTAGCCGTGTATCAGTAAAGTCTACCCTTAAATATACATATATCGTAATAATCACTTACCACAACAGTTACAAAAACAACAACAAGAAACGGAAACATTACGATAACTTTTTGCGACCGTTCAATAACAAATTAACTATAGTAATGAATGTGACAATTTTTACAAACGGTCATAGTCAATTAAAATAATTATATTTGAGACTTAGAAAGATTAAAGGTCAATGACTAAATTGAACCTAACGACAATCATCTGATAAGTATCAAAATCTTGTCTCTTGGCTGGTACTGGAGGTGTATTTTTGTGTTGGTATTATATTATGTTGTTATTTTTTTATTAGTTATTTTTTTATTTAGTTTAAATATTATTGATAAGCAAGCAAGCGTCAGTCGCCAAACGGCCAAACTAGTGGCGAACCTGCATAAGAGCAAACATACGTGTAAAATAAAATCCACTCTAAGAATTTGCACAACGTTTATTTATTCATAATAAAAAAAGTCGAAGTCATTTCATATGTTTAAAGTGAGTGATCGAGTCTACACGAATTGTATACTGCGATTTTAGTCGCGGTTCGTTCAGCGCGATCGATTAACGAGCAAAAATTTCATACCTTGTAACGCAAAACAAGATGTCTTGTCGGTATGAATGTAGTCTGGAAGTCTGTTATATCGCTTTTGCATACAGCGAAATATTAAAAAACGAGCGAAAGCTATATGGAGTTTTAGTTAAGGGAATAGCTGTCACACATCAACTCAATAAAATAATTGTCGATAAATGGACTAGAAATTATTTGAGAATGTTTGAACTATATAAATTATTTATATATATAAATTATTAGATTTATTGGTTCCTATTTTAAAATAATACAAGATACATTATGCGAATAGATAGTTCACCTCAAGTCTCGCTTAAAAAGTCGGCTCGGCTCGCCGGCTCGTAATCGACGCGCGGTTTTGTGTGGCGAGCGAAATAATATATTTTTTTTTTTTATAGAATAGGAAGGCGGACGAGCATATGGGCCACCTGATGGTAAGTGGTCACCAACGCTCTTAGACATTGGCATTGTAAGAAATGTCAACCATCGCTTACATATCCAATGCGCCACCAACCTTGGGAACTAAGATTTTATGTCCCTTGTGCCTGTAATTACACTGGCTCACTCACCCTTCAAACCGGAACACAACAATATCAAGTATTGCTGTTTTGCGGTAGAATATCTGATGAGTGGGTGGTACCTACCCAGACGAGCTTGCACAAAGCCCTACCACCAGTATAAAGCCCTACCACCAGTGATATTGACGAGCCACAAGCCAGCTCTTTCGGTTTTTAAAACCACAATATTGCAGTAATCTCGGGCGAGCTACCTACGAGCCAAAACCCCGGTTTTACTCGTGTGTCGATCAACCACTTAAAATTAATTTGCTACTTATCTCTAGACTATATTAGTCGCTTAGTCTCGGGTATAATATGATATCAATTAGATATTACTCTATATTTAAGTAATAAGTATACTACTAACTGGTGGTAGGGCTTTGTGCAAGCTCGTCTGGGTAGGTACCACCCACTCATCAGATATTCTACCGCAAAACAACAATACTTGATATTGTTGTGTTCCGGTTTGAAGGGTGAGTGAGCCAGTGTAATTACAGGCACAAGGGACATAAAATCTTAGTTCCCAAGGTTGGTGGCGCATTGGCTATAAGCGATGGTTGACATTTCTTAAAATGCCAATGTCTAAGGGCGTTTGGTGACCACTTACCATCAGGTGGCCCATATGCTCGTCCACCTTCCTATTCTATAAAAAAAAAAAAAACTAATTTACGCAAGCGTGTTTAATTAAACAAATGGCCCACATTAGCAAATATATAGATTAATTTTTTGACTTTGAGATACGTAAAACAGTAATTATAATTAAATATAATTAAAACTTCCTACGACAATATCTATAAAAAGGTTTAACTTTTGTGCTAACCGCTTTCAACATTACGACGTACTGAACATAGGCAGTAAGTAAATAAAAGGCACCGCCATCTAGCGACAAATAGCATAATCAAAACCAAAGAAAAAATTACAACTAAATAATTTAGTTCGTTTTAACAAATGAATAAAACAAAAAATAACAAAAATATTTTATATTTATATTAGATTTATTACTCATAGGTCTCCATTACACATTGTAAAGAAATCCTTTTTTAATACTGGTAACGACTCTTCATCCATCACCGGCAACCTATTCTCAAAGTTGGGGTATTTCGGATGCCACCAATCATAAACCAAAATATTCACAACCGTGTCAATAACCACGGAACATTCAGGAATTACATTCCTCGAAATGTTGTAGTGACCGGTGTTGAAGCCTAGGAGCAATTTGTGGTGTCTAAAACCTTGTGAGAGCACCACACTCACTGATGATAGAGTCATACCCATTAGTGGTGGTACTTCATAAAAGTTTTGACAGGTTACCTAGAAAAAAAAAACAACGTTAATTAAAGATTTTTTTATTTTATTTTAATTAGTCTTTTGTTAATGACTAAAAATGATTTCATATGAATAATGAATTAATATTAGTAATGTCCTTTTCTATCATATAAGTTATTTTTTATATAATCCTTATTAAAATGTTTTTCGAAATGAAAAAATATTAATTTAAACAATTTATTGCTTTTTCTAACAATTGCACACTCACTGAATACAAGCTTGTTTTCTTTGATATATGCAATAAAAAAAATAGTTATTGCCTGACATTAAAAGGGTTGCTAATATTTAATGCAATTATAATTATCACTAGTTTAACTAAAATTACATATCTGTATCTTACTTATTCAAAATATTGATTGCTCAAGTACTTTTAAGAAAACCGTTGACATTTATAGAATACTAGAGATTTAATATAATAGTCTAAGATGGAACTTGGCCTGTATAATTTACAAGAACAAAACATTCAAGCATTTCATGTCAATAATTTAAATAATTTCATTCATAATTTTGAAGAGATTGAAACTACAAAGTGCAGCCTACTTAAGTAATAATATAATTTACTGCAATCTTCTCTGAACATCTTCTAATATAAGTTTGTTCTATGTATATGTTAGTATAGTAGACTTTTTAACGAGGTTTTACAAGAAAATATCTCCTCATTTATCGATATAGATAAGATTCTCTAAAGATAATAACCTATTACAGATATGAATATACCTATATGAATTATATGAAAGAAAATGCTTTGAATGAAAAGCATTTGATGCACATATATGGTACAAAAACAAAACATTATTATAATAGAAACAGTTTTAATACTTGAATTTAATTTTTTGTAATATTTGGTTACTGTTAAGCCTTAGTAATATGTCAGTTAGAAAAATCTACTTATGTAATTAAAAAATAGCTATGAAGGTATTTAATATTTTATAGCTGTATATATATTTTACCTGCATAACTTGGGAATCCACTTCTGGATTAGCATCAATGCGTCCAAGTTCCTCAATGAAATCCTTTGTTGTAATTCTTTTGTCAGGATTTGATTTCTTCAATTTAAAATAAACAAACCAGTATGTTTGCCCTTTGCAATACCAAACATTGACACAGCGCCTCTTAACCAGCTGGTGCGGTCGACTCTCCTGAGTTGCTTGTTGCAATATTTTCTTAACAAACACATCATAAGTGTGATGTAATGCTCGTATAACTCTCTGCCTCAAGCCATACAATTTATAACTATTCTCTATACGTAATTTCTCTGGGAGTTTTGGGTGATTCTGACAATATCTTCTGTATAATGCTCGCCAAAATGATTCTCGCTTAGTTATGGCATATGTTGCTCTATTTATTCTAGCAAAATTACCAACTTCTTCTGGCTTAATGTAAGGAGATATAAGATACCAAACAATTTCCGGATATACAATACCAGTTTGATCATCAATATTTTCACACTTGGAATGATTTTTCTTCTTCTTGTATACAAAATTCTTACTTCCATCAGCATTTACTTCCTCGATTATGTCTAAATCATCATCTTCAAGATCCTCCCATGTTTTCTCAGGAACATCTTCTGATACAACTGACTTCTTAACTCTGCCAACAGGTTTCAGTGCGTTAGCACAGTCATTTAAGGTGAAGTCTGAAAAATTATATTATGAACTAATGAGTACTTTACAGTAACAGCCCGTTAATGTCCCACTGCTGGGCTAAGGCCTCCTATCCCTTTTGAGGAGAAGGTTTGGAGCTTATTCCACCACGCTGCTCCAATGCAGGTTGGTAGAATACACATGTAGCATAATTTCAATGAAATTAGACACATGCAGGTTTCCTCACGATGTTTTCCTTTACCGTAAAGCACGAGATGAATTATAAACCCAAATTAAGCACATGAAAATACAGTGGTGCTTGCCCGGGTTTGAACCCACGATCATCGGTTAAGATTTACCCGTTCTAACCACTAGGCCATCTCGGCTAATGAGTACTTTAGAGGTCAATAAAAAATTGGAACTATGATGAAATAGATTTCATAACTATAAATGTAATTATATTGATTCACAAATTATATACTAAGACTAAAATAATAACTAAATATTTATTGAATGATTCGTACCTGCATTGCTCGTCTTTTTTTTACCTTTTTTCTTCGGCATCTAACAACTTTACTGATAACAAACAAAACAAGACGTTGAGCAAGGACCCGCATTCAAGTTAGAAGCTCTTTTTACCACTTGTTCATACTTATTGATTAAATTGGTTTTGAATTTTAACTACTGTTATCATTAATAATATAATCTTTATTATAATTTACCCACGCTATGTACAAAATTTTGGGAATTGCTTATTGACATTGAGTGAAGTGAAAGAGAGAACGCAATACGGAAACTGGCAGTGAGCTGAGAGAAAATATAAGTAATAAGTTGACTGTTGAAGTATGGGACTACAGGTTAAAAATATTTCTTGAATTTTGGAAAATCACAGATAATACATAGATTATTTGTGCATTATGCATTATATTTGTCATTTGTACTCTAAATAAATTTATAATGGAGAACAACGAATTATTTATAAGGTAAGGTAAATGACGTAAAGATTACAAATTAAATGAAATTATATTTATATTTATTTGTAAATACTATTATATATTGTGATTTTATTTTATTAAATTAACAACTATAGAGACACATTTTCGCTTATAGTATTATTATGAAACAAAAAAAATATCCCTATTAGTTACATTTTCGAAAAAAAAAATGCTTAAGAATTTCATTCATAATTATTACTAATGACCTCTAGCGTAGCTTCGTAGAAATAGTGTCAAAGATTTAATAGTAAGTACTAAATATCAGACCAGCCATATTCCTGAAAAGTCAAATTAATATCGTACAATGAATTAGTTAGGTTTATTCTTTTTCTCTCTGTCAACGTCATTACGATCTCATTTGATAGCTTTATAATTAAAAGTAAAATAATTTATAATTATAAACTATTTTAATTTTCAGGTAACGTTTTTACGAAACGCTAATTTCAAAAGTCTAATTCAGATAAATAACAAAAAAATGTTATTATTTTATGATCTGTTATTTTTGTTATTATTTTGATCTTTCTAATCAGTTACTATATTATAATCAAAGATATTTTTATTTACTATAAACTCACTTGATACGCAATTAAATGAACATTAATGCCAAATTGTTAACGATCAATGGCTTACATACATCATCTCTGTTTCTAAATATATATCTGACAAAATGCTAGGTGTACGCAATTTATATGAATTTGTATTAAAAAAGAGTAACTACTAAGTTTCTTGTTGATTCTTCTCAGTAGAATCTACATTCTGAAAACTATTTGCAAGTGCTTGTGAAAGTCTATTTGAATACATACTTTGAATTAACTTTAATAAAATAATGATGATTAAGTTTTTAGAAGTAAGAATGATTAATTGTAATTATAAAGCACATCTTGCAATTAAAATCTAACGTTCTTACCTGTAAAGTTACCAATAGCTAATTGATAAGTAAAACAATGCCGTGTATTTCTCTTTCGAATGTCAAATCAATATTAAGAGAAATAAATAAATCAATACTTACTACTACTACTAAAACTAAACAGACGCTAGGCAATATTTATAATTGAGGCCGTAATATTTTAATAATATTAAAACTTTAAATTATCACAAAGAATGGCTTTTGTGGTAATTGGTACGTCTGTTTTTATGGTATACTCATATGCTTTAATCTTTGGCAGTAAGACTGACGTTCCATTCCAAGATGGCAGACATGCCGCTTGTACCGTGATAGTATGGAATCGTAGGAGTATAAGTTTTAGGTGTGTCTTTCTAAATATCGAACTATAATGTCTCCCGAAATTTTGACTAAAATCTTTTACGAATATTTCGACAATGTGAAGCAACGTTCTCGCGTTTTGTGCGCTAGATTTAGGTAACGTTTGTGCCGAAACATATGTAAAACGGTGATCGAAATCATTGTGTTTTTCGGTGTATCGTGTACGATAAGTATTCTAGTTTGATGTTAAATTAAAATGTGGAATATGATGTGCGACGTGATGCCCACGATATCTGAAGACAGTATTAGCCAAAGGAGTTCGCAGTTCTCTGGCGAGGACGCAAACTTTGAGCAGCTCATGGTGTCTATGTTAGATGAAAGAGATAAATTAGTTGAAAGCTTGCGAGAGACGCAGGAACGTCTCGGGGACACGGAGTTGCGGCTCAAGGATGTGGAGAAAGAGCGGGACTCGCTGCATCGGCAAATCGCAGCCAACCTACCTCAGGTCAGTGACATTTGCTTGTCTATTTCAAATCTTATTATAGCAGAGTCAATTCGATAGTTGTAAGTTATATCATTGGGCCTTATAAATGTTGACTAAAACAAACTTTGTAGTCTAGAAATCTTAATAATGACTTATGATAACATTTATCAATGTAAATTACAGATTATGATACTATCACAAGTATCTGTTATCAAGTCTGAAGGTGTGTTTATTGCATTGAAAAGTGTGTACAAAATGAAATTATATATTCCCCCATACCAGACTCCATTCGACAATAAATACAGAATACAATTCTACATGAGAAATCACAGTACTTGAAGCTGTTACTCACTGCAGCTTAACTTCAAGAATAATAAGAAAAAAAAAATAAACACAATTTTATTATGTAAAACTGATCAAAAAATACATATCCATTTAAAATATAAATAATTTATTAAGCTTTAATTGTATTTGAAATGATTTTTATTTAAAATTTAACCCTGCAATTTAAGAACAAATTAAGTATAAACCATCAATATTTTTTTCTAAAGAAATTGTCCCATATTAACAGCAAGTATTATTTAAAAAATGTATTAGGTGAAAAAAATTACAATAAAGACAATTTCAGATATGTTTTGATTATATAATACTAATAATGAGGAAGTGTTGCCTGTTCTAATTATAAATGATGATGAGACTGATGTAGATCTTGTGGTTGATTTACTGATAAATATATAAATACATGTGTCAATCTTTCTAGATTAATCAATAAAACTAAGACTTTTGAAAGCATTATTAATTTCATATTTAAAAAAAAAAACATCTAATCTACTATTAACATATAATATTTTTATACTATATTGTTTTTATACTATATTGTTCACAACTTTTTTTTTTTTTTAAATACTTCCTTGAACATTTTAAACAAACCTAGACTACTTAATATTATTTTTAATCTCTGTATATCTATTGAAATTAAGTTTTGTTATTTATTTAATATACCATAATAAAATTTTATTTTCATATAAACACATTTAAATTAAAGTAAACTCAAGTTTTATTATGACCATATAAACTGTGATAGAATTAACCATTTTTTGTTAACCATAAATAAGTAATTTTATAGTAACAGAATTCAATCAATAAAAATGTATTTCTAAAAATATTGCCATCATTTTCAGCATCACAAATAGGAAAGACCAAATTATATAGGTCTGTTAAGTTAGTTGCATAAACAAAATTGATGTGGTTTTGAAGTCAACAAGAACTCTAATTAGTAATATATAAATCAAATAATAATTACGAACAAATTAATAAACAGATTATATTCTGTCAAGTAAGTTAGTCAATAGAATCAACATTCAAGTCTAATTATTACATTAGAAGAGAACTCTGGGTCGCCTATTATTTACAATATGAATCATGGTTATTCCAAATAGTAGTCATTGGTACGGTACACTCTTCAATATTACCTGTATTCCATTAAAGTTTTATTATAATTAGTATTTTTATTAATATAATTACATTTATAACCTATTTTTAATTCCGAATCGACTTCTGCATATTATTCCAGGTTAAAAGTAGCTTAAGCTGCTTTAGCACCTAAAGCAGCTCAAGGTAAAAGCTAAAGTTAGTGAAAAAAAATCTTAATTAAAAATAATAAGAATTTATTTTTGGAGAAATTTTTATTGTTTACTAATGAAATATATTGAGAAATTAAAAAAAAAATTAAGACCTTATTAAAAGTGCATAATTTTTACATGTAACCTTTTGTGAGAACTGTAGCATTATGTCACTCTCTGGTCCATAATCTTTATGATAAAACTGACATTTGCCTGCATCAAATTGCTGCATAAGAAGACAAGTAGAGAGTTTTAGTTTAAACCAACATTATTATCACGGCCATGACATCATCTTTAACCATTACATTACAAAGTCCTCTCTAAACTCTTTAGGAAGTGAATCACATTATATATTCTTTTGTCAAACTGCAATTAAATATCTGAACTTACTGTCATTGTTTTCATATAAATGAAGGCTGATGAGCAAATAGGCCATCTTGTGGGAAATTGTCACCATCGTCCAAAGACATTGGTGCTGTAAGAAATATTGACTATTTCTTACGTCGTAAAACGTCGTGCCACAAACCTTGGGAACTAAGATGTAATGCACTGTACACTGCATGTGCACTAGTTACACTGGTTCATTGAGTACACTCACTCTTTGTACTGGAACACAACTATTTTAAGTATTGCTGTTTATCAGTAGAATTTGTGATGTTTGGGTGATACCTACCCAGACGGGCTAGCACAAGGCCCTACGACCATCCTGATTGAAAAAATAAAAATTTTTTTAATTTCACTTTTGATTTGAAGGAAAAATTTCAGATCAATAATTTAGTTTGAAGTGATTTAAAAATCAGTTTTAAAGTTTGACCCATATATAAGAAGATGTGAAGTTAAATAGAAGTTTACAAATAATATTCCATAAAGATGTCGACTGACTTTGTTTGTTATTGAATGTTAAAATAAAATAGGATCTGAATTCTTCCCCACTTATTCCCCACCATAACTTTACAGTTTATTATTCTCTTATACAGTAACTCAATAGTATACTAAAACTTCTTTTCTTGAGTATCTTGAATGTATATTTGGCAATGTAACTTTATGGCTATACAAATAGTAATTTTTAAAATGATAAAATTGTGCAGTGGAAAGCTTGCATTTTTAACCAAATAAACTTCTCATGTCCTGCCCTGATTGGAATGGCTACGGGATTGTTGGCCTTGGCCCTGCCCCTCTCGTTTTCCCGCATTCCGAGCTGATGCGTACGGCGGCTAGTCCATTCCGGCTGCCGTTTGAAACAGGATAAACGCGAGGCCCCCCACCTCTGCGTCCAAAATGTATAAGACTAGGCCAAGGGTGCTGTAAACTAACTGTTCAGTCATTGGAACTGTTTTGTTGTTATTAATTTATATTATCTCAAGAATTATTATGATATTATCTTTACAGATTCAAATTTATTATTATCTGTTGTAATTAAAAATCGCTACTTGATTTTAAATGAATTTTGCCTATCTCGGTTTTGCCTGCTTTCTCTGAGGACTGTTTACATGAATTGTTCTAAAAATAAATTCAACAGCGACCGTAATATCAATTTTTAAATCTCATAACCCAAAAGCTGCTTGGAAGCACTCGCTAATGATCTTTGTGGTGCCCGTGTTTTTGTTTGTTTTAATTTTTTGCCATATTTAACCTCTATAAAGTATATATGTATTTAAAACCTAATAACTAAGACCGTACTTGAGAGATAATTCTTCTGTAAGTTGACGAGCATCATCAGGTCAGGGTTATCGTAATTGAAATCACAAGATAATAAATTTTAAATCGATCAGACCAGTAGACGTTGTTCAATTTCCTACGAAAACTAGAAAAGAGCTGATAAACTGATATTTTTATAAAAGCTGAACAGATTTTCTTTAATAAAAACACTCGATAAAGCCACCTTTCCGTTCGTTTAGGAGCTACGATTCCACGGACAGATACACATGTTAAACATATAACGCCTCTCGTTTTGCATCGTTAATAAAATTAATTAGTCGTGCTTATTAAATACACATGTTGTCGACTTGCCTACACTTTGACAGACTTTTGACGTTTATTGTTTGCATAATCGTCTAAGAGTCGTAATTCAGCTAATATTGGTGTGGTTGGTATTTACGGATAAAAAGGCAATAACGGATAGTAGGGTGAATGTTTGAAGATAAAAAAAAAATGTAAAATAGACAGTTCTAGTAGTAGTAGTAGTAACAGGGCTTTAGGGTGTCGTGAATCTTTTCAAGTATGTGAAATTAGGCGGAAAAGGACTTTTTGAATTGTAATTCCTCAGATGAGCATATCATAAACATCAAATTAGCTGTATAATATTCGTTTATGTCTAATGCTATATAAACTATAAATTTCTTTCTAATTATTTGTTCGGTGCGCATTTCTAAATTTACTTAAATTTACTTTGATTCAGAAGCAATTGAAATTTGAAAATTTCATAAAAAATCTTACGCTACAGCATCAGATCCGAGTGATCTGTAAAAATCCTGTGCTGTGCTATATCAAACGAAAAAAAATGTCGCCGTCGCGGGACGCCCGGCAGATGTAATATATGAACATTGATGGCCATTGAAAAAATATATAATTTCAGAGAACCAATAAATAAATATGTTGTAGAATTTATTTATTTTGAACAATTTATACATGTCATAAACAATAGTATAATACCGTGTCGTAGAATAAAAAAAAAACATAGTTTCATTAATAAAATAAATATATTTTAGTGCGTGTGCACACACACATCAAGATGTAACGAAGTATATATGTAGTATACGCGCCACGCACATTCATGGGAGGCGACAGCGACGGTGGAGCACGGCATACGAGTCACTTACCTCCATTACCTCCACGACGCGCCAATACATATTTCACATAAAAATATATCTTTGAATGTAATGTCTTCGGTCTTATCCAAAGGATCAATTTCTCTATAATAGGAGACCACAGCATAAACAATACAGTAACAGCCTGTAAATGTCCCACTGCTGGGCTAAGGCCTCCTCTCCCTTTTTTTTTTTTTTTTGAGGAGAAGGTTTTGGAGCTTATTCCACCACGCTGCTCCAATGCGGGTTGGTGGAATACACATGTGGCAGAATTTCGATGAAATTAGACACATGCAGGTTTCCTCACGATGTTTTCCTTCACCGAAAAGCACGAGATGAATTATAACAGAAATTAAGCACATGAAAATTCAGAGGTGCTTGCCCGGGTTTGAACCCACGTTCATCGGTTAAGATTCACGCGTTCTTACCACTGGGCCATCTCGACTTTGACATAAACAATAAGATAAAACTAATTATGAAACAATATATATAATTAAAACGAAAATCATATTAAAGGTAGTTAAATTTAAAAATATAATTGCATAATTAAGACGCTATGTAAATAGTTTCGAAATTCAAGTAACTAGTTTTATGTATGTTTAGTAATTAAGAAATTAAATTTTAAACTTGATAGTGATGAAAACATGCGAAAAATTATCAGATTAGATTATGTATTTAAACCATGATAAAAGTATGGTTGTCGTCATATCTAAGGTAGTAAGTAGTAAGAAGATTTTTTATTAGTTTTTAAAAATAAAAAAGTTGTAACGGCTGTTATTATAACTATATTCCTATAAAAACATTAATTCTCATTTATTCCTATACAAGTATCTCGTTATTATTATTTTTAGGGTTACGAGGCAGCAGTCTGCGTCATTATTTAATCGTCACATTTTTTTTTTATTATGGTTATATGTATGGCTAATTTACGGCCTTATAAATGTTTTTAGCCGGTGTTCAGTTAAACACTGAATTATTTCTTTCTGACATTGATTTGAAAATTTAAACAGAATTGTTTAACTAATCGTTGCCTAAACAACATTTATAGTTCAAAATATTTAATAATGTTTAATATGAATTATTTTATGTTTTAGTATCAATTGAATATGATATAACGTTTACAAGTTTGGTCTGCTACCGATTACTTTCAATAAAGAAGGATGGTCAAAATGCCCAAACCTCGATATATAAAAGCTACAGAAATTGATAAACTCAATTCTTCTCGACGATTGGAAAACCCATCAAAACGGTACAATATGTTTTATGCATTAGCCTAATCCTAAAAACGGAATGGATTTAAAAAAAAATACACCACTATTGAGTTAATATGGTAAATTGTGTTGTATTGTATACAACACCATATAACTTTTAGGATTAAGAATTGGTGAAAATATATTGCTTATATGCAATATGAATATAAGTTTGCATTTTAGATGTCGTAAAGTCCAGATGATTTGTTCATTGACTGAGAATGTTTGCTAGTTGACTTGTTTGAATGATTGTTATTTGTCTTCGTGGGGTTCTGGATTCCTAAACTAGTTTGGATAGTATCCGGCTAGCCTGTCCATAATGGATTACGGCTAGCATCTCTATTATGGATCGCAATTTATAGTTTTTAATCCAGAATCTCCTTGGTATGAATATACTTGATCTGTGTAACTTTTTCGATAAAAAAGTAACTACGGAATTTTTTATAGTCTTCTCCCCTTCAGCAATTGCAGCACTCATTGTTTTTTTTTTTACTTATGCGTTCTTGCTTGTCTCCAAATTTAGCGTCTATCAGTATATGCACTGTAGTACAAGTTGTGATTGTTTTATCAGTCAGTCAGGACTTTGTCTTTTGTTATTGTGTTTAGCAGTGGAGGAAAACACCGTGAGAAATCTTGCATGTGTTGTAAAAACTTTCGAGACGTTCGTAGTCTCGCTGTGGATTATACTCCGGATACTTCTAACAAGTGCATATCAAATACATTCGCATATACCTACAAACAGTTTCTTTTTGGTTTATTTGACACTTATCAAAAATAATCACCTTCTTATTACTTATGCGTTTTGTAATTTTTCTGATTAAAAATTGTGATAAAATTGCGTTCTCAATTAGGATCGATGAATTAGGACTATTGTTTAATAGTGACAGATTTACAGGGCTTTCTATTCGAAGAGGTTTTTAACACGCAAGTAAGAGTAGAAACAAAATATTACACAAGTATTACGTAACTAAATAAATACTTTCACTATGAAAGGTGTAAGGAATTTTAAAGGCCCGTCTGGGTGGGTACGTTATTGTAAGTAATATTTTTAAAACTAGCTATTGGACGGCAAGTGTCGCAATGTATGTTGCGATGGCAATAACTTTCATAAAAGTTCCGACAAGAACTTTACAAAGTTCCAAGTCATCGAAAGGATGATACGCATCATCCTTTCGATGACTTGGAACGCTTCGATGGACGCATAGAACATACAAGCATTCATTTGATATACATATGTACATACTAGCTAAGCCCGGCAAATGTCCTGTATGTTTATAATATAACAATTAATTGTATAGAAGTTGGCGTGCTGCAGCATCATCTAGCGGCGAGTAACAACAAAATGGATAGCAAAACAAAAAGATACATATACCTAATTACCAACTTTACAGGACTTAAAATTCTTGCATAAAATAATTTATTAAAACAACAGACTGTTTGCACCTTTTTTTTCATTTAACAATTTCAACATGGGTACCTACTACAATTTCTAGAAACAAATTGGCTATATTTATAAAAAATAAACAAAAGACTAACATCGAAAGAATACGTTATTATATAGACAAGCCAGGCTACCAACAAAGATTATTAATTTGGACATCTTGCACGACAATATTTTTCGTCCAAAGAGAAAATTACAATCTTTTTGAAAGATTTAACAAGATTTTTTGTATCCAAATAAATAATTTGAGAAAACATAATGTTATAATGCATGAAGTTCGTGTTGAAAACCATCAAAATTAACGCCAATATGGCCTCAATATCTAATGTGTTAACGTAATAAATTCGATGCATTTAAAAGGTCGTTTCTATTCGTAATTAACTTAGTTACTAAACATTTTTGCTCATATTAAGTAGTAGCTGATGGAATTAGTGACGACGTCTGTATCACATCGCATGTCAAAGCGTAAAAGAAATGACATGATGTTTAAGGCGAGCAACCATCTAATAAATAGCGACGGTGGATATATTTTATCGGTGCCTGTCATCTGTTCATAAATGTATAACACGTAAAGATGATGAATTTCATGAATGATTCCGATTTCTCCCATAGCGGCTCACTCTCAAGGAAGACTATCCAACTGCGCAGATTATATAATGCACAAGTCTGCGCAAACACAGGCGCACTCTATTCCTTCGCATTTTAATAATCCGATGCAATAACACGACCGGAGAGAGTACAGGCGCAGTACCAGCCTGCTTTCCGAGGGACGAGATTGCGCACACTACGAACTTAGACTCCGAGCGTTGAAAATTTATCGACAGATAAATCCAAAAATTTTATCGGCTCGATCTGGGGTGCTTCGAATATTTAACCCTTGTCCTTTTCATACTTACTCTTTATACTATACAAATATACTACAACGCTTTGTTACTGAGGAATGTAGTAAAATAGTAAACGATGAGAACGTGTTGCCTACCGTCTTCCAACACAGGGAATAGGTTATGACGCTATTTAAGGATTCATTATACGTGTAGGCAATGTCGCTGTTGATAACGCGCTAAATACACGCTCCGTTATAGCCTTTACGAAACTGTATAATCGACCTTAATTAGTATTTTTTTTTTTACAAAAAATTGGTGTGTTAATGTTTGTAGTCCATTGCAACTTACCAATAGACATTTTTACCGACAAGATTTATTACAAAAATATACTTAATCAGATATGCTGTATGTATTTTTATAAAATTATTTCAAATCAAAATAAATTACGAACATACTTTTTAATACTATACGAGCAAAATAAGTTTGTCGGTCTGAAGTAAGGCTCTCCGTAACGTTCGCTTATGTAAATCTGTAAAATATAACGATTATGGACTATATGTATACACAATTATAACTACACAATGTCCAATGTACATCTAGCGTAAGTTACGTCCGCACTCTTCGTTTTTGTTCCTAAATCGTAGAAATTTTAACAGCAACAAAACTTTTCCGAAAAGTCTTCTGTATTATTTTTAGTTTATATAAAAACTTGAGCCAAATAATATCGTCCCTACAGCTCAAAGTGCTTAACGTAGACGGCAACGTACAACAAAACAATTGAAACATTCTAACTATCAGACATTGGCTATTTATGAAGCATGTGGGATTTGTGTTTCCGGTGAGCGTTCAGCTTTATCGCTCCGCTAGCTTACCGTACATCAAAACGGTTCTCGGCTCGTTTATGCGGTAAAAAAGTCTAAACATTAGTTTGACAATATCGAAACACATTTTATTGGCTCCTCGCCAGTTCTCTACATCGTGTGAAATGTTCATCGCCTCGAGAAGATTTGTCGACGGCCACGACTCTGCGGAACGGGAACTTAGTCACGTAAATAAATCGAAATTAAAACGTATTAGTCGCTTTTATAAGAAAAAAGTTATATATATTTGGGTAGAAATAAGACTTGACTTGGTTGGTGATGTTTTTGTATTCTTTGTGAGATCAGATTTTTAAACATTTCTTTGTATAATAAAAAAAACCAAGCAAATGGAGCAGCAGGCCGAGAAGTGAACAGACTAGTGTTTTGATTAATATTTATATTAATGACTTAATATCGAAATTATCAACAACAGTGTCGATTATTTGTATTGGTTGGCTGTTCTGACTGATTGTTGCATTTGACGCCAGTGCCAACTAACGGTAATAGGGAAGTATACGGCAAAACAAAATAATCGAAAGAAAGTCATCGAGTTATGAAAGATTTACTGCTGAACATACTACAATACATATACACCTACTACTGCTACATACATAGCTGTCCTGATTGATGCCACTAGGATCGGTCGTTGTGTTCTCTGAATCCAGCGCATTCTCTCTTTAGGAAGTTAGTCCACCTAGTCCGCAGGAGTTTTGTGCTATTTTTTGTCTTCGTCTCCATTTTAGGATTATCCTTCTCAGTCGATAAACTCGCTCATTTTAAAAGATATTTTAATACCACTATAACATATGCTATGTGTCTGGCAAAACAAAACTGTATTATACAAAACTGTATATGTATTATGGGGTTAAGTGTGCCCTTAATATACAACCAGTAACCAGAATTTCTAATATTCATGCCATAGATATCGCATCACATCAGATTGCATCGATATTGTGGTTTGGCGATCGTTTGAGTTTGATGAGCTTCCTCTATAGTTTCCATTCATTATGAAACATACGGGTAATTTAATAAATCAAGTACATTTATATTTAATACTAGCGATCCGTCGACTTCGTCCTGGTGAGAACATTATCTGTCTTAGTAGATATTTTATAGTAAAATTTTTGATCCGTAACAGCCTGTGAATGTTCCACTGCTGAGCTGAAGGCCTTCTCTCCCTTTTGAGGAGAAAGTTTGGAGCTTATTCCACCACGCTGCTCCAGTGCGGGTTGGTGGAATACACATGTGGCAGAATTTCAGTGAAATTAGACACATGCATGTTTCCTCACGATGTTTTTCTTCACCGTAAAGCACGAGATGAATTATAATCACATGAAAATTCAGTGGTGCTTGCCCGGTTTGAACCCACAATCATTGGTTAAGATTCACCATCTTGGCTTTTTTAATTATTTTTATTTTTGATACCTTGGGTTATATTATTACATTTAAAAAAAATATATAATATAGGCTTTACTCGCTGATAATAAGGCTTTATAGGTGAAAGAATTTGTGAACTCTGTTGAGCGTGATGATGTAATTTTATTGGTGATAGAGATTTTTGGCTATTTCGTCGGTTCTTCTCGATAGAATCTACATTCCTGACCGGTGATGGCTTTACTTTGACATGTGACGTGACTTGAAAAACGATTCGTAAGTGCTTATTAAAGCCTCCTTTAATAGAGTATAAGTCGAGTTTGATATCAGACTCTAATTAAGTGAATTTACGAAGTAAAGGTATGCAATGTTGTTCGTCTCATTAGACATTTAATATAATAATTAGTAAGTACCATTATATCTTATAATAACATTGTCCTTTTACTTGAAAACTACACACATGTATTACTATATTTAGCGACAATTCAGATAATTATTAACAAAAAACAACACAAATCTAACAATAAGTCAAAATATAATTATCGTAACGTAATAGGTAATGCAACATTCGAAAATTCGTTCATATAATTTAAAAATAATCGCCTTTCGGTTGTCCTCATGCCATTTATTCGGGGTCAAATTTGGGATTTGGCAGGCTTATCATTCGCACTGCGAAACGGTGGAATGGTTGGTTTGCTATACTGGATGCTTAAGCGTAACTGCTGATGGCATGGAAAGTACCATTTACTATAAAAATAATCCTTAATCTCTTATAACACTCATGGATTGAGATGTGTGGCTTTATTCTACAATGCTAGAAATTCACAACACGAGAATTAAAGATAATATTATATTCATTCTAATTTCATTATCCACATATGCCTAGTTTCGCATATAAAACTATGAGAAAACGGAGTCAAATATACAACAATAAATGTTTTTAGGTCAGAACCAAACAACACAAAAAAACGTTGGTACATTAGTGATCCATAATGGAACAAGACGGGAAACCCCAACATAATTGTTGCACTATTTCAATATGAAACGTCGACTTGACACTATTAAAATATTTCATTTGAAAATGATATATAAATAAAAATAAAAAAACACTATGGCACATTATAAAAGGAAACAAAAGCTGTTTTATTTGTTACAAAGAAATACCTAAATATAACATTAAATTTTAATTGTATCTACTAGAATCGCGATCATGTCGTCGAGGTCGTCATTTCCTTGCTCAATAAATGGGTGTGTAATACGCATGTTCCGATATAAACCGTTGTAACCGGGTTTTTTTATTGCTGCCAGGAAGGCGAATAGACCACGTGATCACGTTTGTCCATAGACATCGGTACCTATTGTAAGACTACATAGTAAAAAATACATTATTCACCGCAGAGTGTAAGTGATATTCAAAACAGGAATAAAAACTGATAAATTGATTTATGTTTCGGTATAAGTAATTGAACTATATTATTATTGTTTATGGTAACGTGTTAAAAATATTTTAAGTGGGAGCAACACCTTGAACAATACGTGAATTATACAGCTAAACATTTCTTATGAATCATTCGTGAAAACCGTATAAAAATTCATATATTTATGGTAAGCTTCAACGCTTTATTTATATATTTTATTTGTTAACATGGGCCTTAAATTATTTATTGTCAAATGTAAAATGATCTTCGGCATTTTATTATAGAATCCAATGAAGAAGGAATCCAAAATTTCCAGGAAGAATGTATTGATTTGAAGTTTTTTTTTAAATCTTTCATTTTTTTATCAGACTATTACAAATTTATATTGTCCTCGTGTTATTGTCAATGCTTGTCATTGTTTCTGTCAAAATAATCACGTGTGTTTTCATAGAATCAATTTCGTATTTTTGTTTCCTGCGATAAAGGCTATCGAGTCTTAATTAGCTACTAAAATCAATTATACAAAACAAACATTACAAATGATTGCGTGTTGAATCTATAATTGTATGTAATGATAAATTGATTAATTTAAATTCTTACAATGTAACATAAATAATACAATATTGTACAAAGACACAAATTGAAGATGAACGTAAATTCATATAATATTAGTTTGCTTCGAATAACTAAACAAATCTTGTTTGAGAGTTGCGCTCATCTGTTAAAGTCGGGTTACACAGGGCTGCCAACCCTCAAGTAACCCGGTCTATGGATTTGAAGTGCTCTAGGCTCCCTCTATTATCAAGTATAGCTTCAATAACGAAAAGGCTTAAGGACCTAGCGAGATGTGAGCCGCTGCTTGGAGCCTAATGACGACTTGATCCATTGTCGCATCTAATCGTACACACAAGCTTAGAAGCTAATTACATGAAAACGAGCTCCGTTAGTAGAATTAAATTGACAAAACGCCTATATTTATTTTCATATCTCTAAACAAAAAAGTAATGTTTCAAAATTCCGACGTACCTACATACTGGGCAAATATGTGGCATAGGTGGCATATTATATATTAGAAATAGCTCGTCGAAATCTACATTACAATCACCAGTTTCCAAGCAAAACTGGAACTGGAAGAAAACTGAACGGTATTGGTAGCCCTCAGTAAAAGCAATTTTATTCGTCCCAGTTAGCAATAGTCAATAACGATTACGTTCGTGAGAAGATACGCTTGGCCGGGGACGCACCCGCTGCCAGCACGTAGCCGACGATGACAGACCAAACGATTATTTGCAATTAAACGATACTTACTTGACTGTGTCATTTATATTATTTTTTAGACAAAAGGGCAATTTGATCATACTTATTAATATCATTTAGTTACCTAGGACAACATCGGCTACAGATAAATTTGTCGATCGATCGATTTTGATAACAAAAAAAAAATTATAAATAATACCTGACAACATTTAAATAACCCCCGGATACGACCGATAAAACTAGTCAATAATCTTAATAACTAAAAAGGTTTTAATTTTTAGATCGCAAAGATATCTCATTCCACTATTTTCACTTATCAAGTATCGTTTCCCGGATAAAAGCTGAAACCGTGCCGGATTTCAATCAAATCCATCCGGTTTCCTGATAATATGCTTGGGCCGAGGCTGTGTATTCGAATATTACTTGTGCTGTTTCAATAACGTCCCCTACCAAAAAATACCAACAAATATGGCCGCTACTGTTTGGTTGTTTGTCTAGATGCTAATCTCTAAATATTAGGTTCGAACGTAAACAAATCGATAATAGTCATAAACGAGCGCATATATATTTAAAAAAAAAAATATTCAGATTTGACAGCCTCGGTGACATTGACAATAATATTAACAGTCTAGCTTCCGAGGTCCTGGGCTCAAAGCTCTAGTCGGCCAATAAAAAAAAGGGTTTTTCTGTAAGAAATTGTCAGTTTAATCAGCAGCTCGATGTTTAGAAGTTGTCAGTGATTACCTTCCCGTCCTTTGAAATGCACGTAAAACGGCCCTAGGTCCTGTCCCTGGAATTACTCTGGTCGTGTCGGATTGCCATCATCAGTCACACCTGTGTTTGCGGACATACTTGAACCTTATAATGTAATACACAGTTGGCTATTCTCCGGTGAATGGCTGCGCGCAATTGGTCAGAATAATGCATCATCGTGACAATGTCGTCATTCAAATTTTTAAAAATACACTTCATTCGTCGTACGTTCATTTTAATGGCCAGTTATCGGTGTTTTCTTTTTTTAAATTATACTATGCTTTTTATAGATTCCCCAAAACAAAATATGTGTAAAAATGATTTTGCTTTTAAAATTACTCTTGCCATAAGGATTTACTCGACTGACCCATATCACGTTTTCTGCCCTGTGAAAATGTAAAAACGCTTTAATATTTTTCAGTCAATTTTGTAAATTATAAGGTTAAGAGTATAATGACATATTTTTCTTTTCAACGCGTCGTTTCATACAGGCTTCGTTCAGTAATTAGTGCGCAACGTTCATTTGTAAAGGCACGTTCACTTGTGTGCGGTTACTATACATCAAGCTGAATGTCCAAGTGTCAAACGCCTCTGCGGTTTCCTCTCACCTCTGAAACAGCGCCCACGCGTCATGATATGACATTGTATGGTATATATTTGATAGTAATGAGGTTTCACAGTTATTTTTAACTTTGTTTGTTAAAAAATTTAAATCTAATGTCAATTTTTTTTAATAAATAAAGCATACACTCAATACAACATTATATAAATGTTAAAAAAGCGTGGAAGTAAGTAGTTTTTGATTTCCAAGCAGGACGCGTTAATTTAATTGTATCTGATTAACTCTGTAATTATAAAATGAAATCGAGTGACTACTGAGTTTCTTGTCGGTTCTCCTCAGTAGAATCTACATTTCGAACCGGTGGCAGCTTTACATTTAATTCGATAGTAACATGACGATTCAAAAATGCCCCTACAAACTTATTTGAAAAAAGATTCATTTGATTTGAGCGAAATATTTAATATATTATGTATGCATACGCCGAGATGGGCCAGTGGTTAGAACGCGTGAATCTTAACCGAAGATCGTGGATTCAAACCCGGGCAAGCACCATCGAATTTTTATGTGCTTAATTTGTGTTTATAATTCATCTATTGCTTGGCGGCGAAGGAAAACATTGTGAGGAAACCTGCATGTGTCTAATTTCCCTGAAATTCTGCCACATGTGTATTTCTCCAACCCGCATTGGAGCAGCGTGGTGGAATAAGCTCCAAACCTTCTCCTCAAAATAGGAGAGGTAGCTTTAGCCCTGCAGTGTTATATTCACAGGCTGTTACTTATATGATGTATGTTATTTTTGGTTTCAAATTTTAATAGGTAAACCGGCAAATGGGCCACCAGATGGTCACCACTACCCAAATGACTACAATTTATTTTTATTATATGTATGAAAAAGTAATTTATGTATTTTTAGATGTGTGTACGTTTATCACTGACGCCGTTTGTTTTTTATTTTACTTTAATCAGTTGTAGCCTGACTGCTAAATGGGCAAGCAATTTTAACCATATCTTGCATCGTCAATGCGTCACCAACTTTAGGAACTGAGATATTATGTCCCTTGAAACCAGAACAGAACAGTGTTTCATATCAGAATTGGTTATTTTATTGTTGTATTATTCATTGCATTTGTCATCACTTACTTGGTAGACTTAGCTCGGCGTATATGCGGTTAGCAAGACAATCAACTATTTGATATTGACTGCTCGATGGGCCAGTGGCAGGAACCCAGGATTGAAGCCCTGGGAAGCTCCGCTGAGTTTTCGTTTGCTTAATTTCTGTGAAAGAAAATATCTTGAGGAAATCTGTCTGTGCCGGTTTCTCTTTAAGTATTTCTTATAATAGGCTGCTGAACAGTGCGCTCAGTCAAACTGTATAGCTTCCTTATCATAATAAAATATATAAATATAAATATAAAAATTGTTTCGTGTCAAGTCTTATGTGATTTCGTTTTAAAAGTGTTTATTATAAATGAATAGTAAGTTTGCAACTATATATGCATGTTTAATATTTTTAGTGTTAAGTATATATTTAAGTAAATAATGTATCGGTTATATTATATACACCTTTATCTGAAATTAAAAAAATATTCGTATAAAACAGACAAACACTTAAAACAAGGAAATAATTAAAAATTAAAATATCGAATCGAAACACGAGAATGCCTCGACGCTGTCAGTTCCGAAACGAACAACACCGCACGCCATTAAAAATCATTAAATATGAAATAGACGTGGGCCCACGATAAATCAATGTTTTAGACCCGATAAAGGACGATTGCTAAGAATTTACCTCGTAAATGGAACGAGACCGGTTGAACGCTTCGAGGAATAACTACGCTTCAACGGAAGCTACTCGTGATTATCTAAAGGATATTTGGCAAATCGATATTGGAGCGAGTCTATGAGTTATGTTCTTACCTAATCAATTTATTTATTATTCCATTAAATAATCGTCGTGTTGTTCTTTATTGAGATTAAATATGTATATATATATTTAATCTGTGATAATGTTTCAATCTAAGTCAAAATATGTATTCAATAGTAATTTCTTCTGGTGGCTTTGCCGCGTTATTGTTAGGTATGATGCCCTTTTATGTACCCCTGATAATATTAAAAACAACTTACATGCTAAATTACACAATGATCGGTTGAATAGCTGAAACGTGAAAGCGTAACAAATAAATAAATCCACTTTCGCATTTATATTATTAGTAAGCACGATTGTTCCTAGTGTATATACATAATAAAAGTATGTGCGTTACAATTTTTAGAAAATGGAAATCTTTTATGTTTTTACGCACATACATAAATTAAAATTGAGAATCGTCAACATTTTGTTATTGTAACAAAATGTTGAGTTGAGTAAGTTAACTCTTGTTTATCTACCAAACCGTATTCATGATTTGAGAGTATTCTCAAATATTGACTAATCAAAGACATTGATATCTTCCCATAGATAATTTGTTCTCAATTCGGTTGCATATATATATTTTTTATTTGAGGATATACTTCCCGTTTGCTGTTATTTTATTTTTAATACAAAACTGAATCTAATTTTTTAAAAGCTCGAATTTTATTTGAATTCGGTTTTGTTTTTTAAACATATTTTTTTTTTTTTATATATCGCCGGGAGGGCAAATGACTCTACTCCACCTGATGGTAAGTGGTAGTAGAGTCCAAACGCGACGACGGCCAGTACAGACGGGAAAAACGTTCTGCACTAGCCGCCTTCGCCTTGCCGGCCCGCAAGATGCCTCTTCACGCCTCGTTTGAAGGAACCCGGGTTGTAAGAGGAGGGGAATACGTGAGCTGGTAAGGAATTCCATTTTTTGGAAGTGCGACAAAGAAAGGAGTTGCCAAATTTCTTTGTTCGCGATGGAATTGATGTCACAGTTAGGCGGTGACATCGAGAACCAGCTCGCGTGGACTTAAGAAGGAAGGGGGAAGCAGGAATTAGAGAGAATAATTCCTCAGAGCACTCGGCGTGATACAGTCGATAGAAAGCGCTCAGTGCTGCTATCTCACGACGCAATTGTAAAGGTTCAAGGGTGTTTGTGACCTTTACGTCGCCAATAATGCGTACGGCACGTCGCTGCAACCGGTCCAAGGCCTCAAGTAGGTACTTAGCGGAGCCATCCCAAAGGTGCGAGCAATATTCCACGCAAGACCGTACCTGTGTTTTGTACATCAGGCACAGTTGTGGCGTGAAAAAGCGCCGCACCTTGTTCAGAACTCCGAGTTTCCGTGAAGCTGTTTTTATAACAGCCTCGATGTAATCCCTTGGACTAAGGTCGCAGCGAACGTCAATCCCCAGCATGGCGATTTTGCTTTGCATCACCAGCGGAGTACCACAGAGGGAGGGAAGAGGGGAAAATGTTGACTTTTTCGCCGTGAGAGCGCATACCTGTGTTTTCTTGGCATTAAACTCAACAAGATTATCAGAGCCCCATTTGGCGATGAGATCTAACGTCCTATCTAGTTCAATGACAAGATTCTCCCGCCTCTCCTCAGTTTCCGCCCGCCCAGCCACTGCGCGTCCGTGGTATCCACCATGCACTGTACTATCATCTGCATAGCAATGTATGTTCCCAAGGGAGAGCATATCATTGATATGCAAAAGAAAGAGTGTGGGAGATAGCACAGATCCCTGGGGGACCCCAGCATTCACTACATAGAATTGTGAAGCGCAACCATCTACTAAAACACGAAGGCTACGCTTGTGTAGGAAGCTGGCAATCCAGGTGCATAGCTGAGCAGGCAGACCATATGCCGGTAGCTTGGAGAGAAGACTTCTGTGCCAGACCCTGTCGAAAGCCTTGGAGATATCGAGGCTGACAGCCAACGATTCTCCATGCTTGTCGATAGCTTCACCCCAGAGGTGTGTTAAGTACGCTAGAAGATCACCTGTGGACCGTTTTGGTCGAAACCCGTACTGACGATCATTAATTAGACAGTGATCTTCTAGGTAATGGATCAGTTGGTTGTTTAAAATCCGTTCCATCACCTTACAAAGTACTGAGGTGATAGCTATTGGCCGATAATTTGCCGGGTCAGACCGATCCCCTTTTTTGGGAACCGCTTGCACATTATCTCTTCTCCAAGCCTCCGGCACACTTCCCGAAGAGAGAGAAAGTTGGAACAGGCGCGTTAACACAGGAGACAGCTCCGCTGCGCACTTCTTCAGCACTATGGCTGGTATTCCATCGGGACCGCTAGCTTTCCGTACATCAAGTGATTGCAGCTCCGCACGCACATCACGTTGCCTGATTTTAATGTCAGGCATCGTATGGCCACATGCAGGTATTGTAGGTGGCAGTGCACTACAATCATCGATGACGCAATTGTCGGCAAAGAGTTTAGCCAGGAGATCAGTTTGCTCTTGCGGACTGTGAGCTAGCGATCCGTCCGGATTTCTGAGCGGTGGCAGCGAAGGTTGGCAGAAATTGTTTTGCACAGACTTGGTCAGACGCTAGAAGCTACGGGAGCCCCTAGGATGCGAATCAAGGTCATGACCAATCTGTACAATGCGCTGTGCATCCGCTCTCGTGTATGCCTTTCTACAGGACTTGGAATTTTATATATAATTGACATATAATTGTTACTGTTGGGAATATTTCAAAACAGTGATGTACTTCTTAATTGTTACGTGAGCTAAACTGCAGGTGACCATTTAATTAAAGGGAAATGTAGTTGGTACTGTATAAATTACTCTACAGTATTAAAGCTTAAACGGATTACTCGCCCTTGCAGATTTCATATAATTCTTAGTTAAGGAACAATTAAAATAACACGATTATTGGAGTCTATGCTATAAAGTATGTTAAAGCAGGAACGTAAGTGGTAATTTCTAATTTTGTTTTAATCATAATACGAAGGTCTTCATATCCCAATGTTTGATACATAGCGAATATGTTTGTTACATTTTTAATCTTCAATAATACATACAGTTCTCATTGACCGGTGATTAGAATACGTTAATTTTAATACGTTAATATTTCTGATTAGAAAGTTGGAGCTTATATACGACGCTGCTCCAATGCGGGTTGGTAGAATACACATGTGGCAGAATTTCAATGAAATTAGACACATGTAGGTTTCGTCACGATGTCTTCCTTCACCGTCAAGCACAAGAATAATTATAAACACAAATTAAGCACATGAAAATTCAGTGGTGCTTGCCCGGGTTTGAACCCACGATCATCGTTAAGATTCACGCGGGCTAACCACTAGGCCATGTCGGCGTTTTGTTTGTGCTTCATTTGTTTTTATAATTTATCTCGTTCTCAAAAGTTGAGAGAAGTATCGTAAGTAAACCTATATTTATCCGTAATTTGTTACATTTGTATTCAAGAACCCTCATTTAATCGACCTTATTCCACATAAGGTGCACACCTAAAGGAGAGCTTTAGCCCAGCACTGGGCTATTTTTACAAGTTGTTGCTGTCCTACTTTACGTATATTGCATATGAAGGTCTCTTTTCCCCGCAGACCGAGTATTTAATTTTCTTTCAAATGCTAAAAATAAACATATTATATTTAGATAATAATGCCTCCGAGTTTGATCCACTTGCAGTTATTGAAATACGTCAGTTCGCTCAACCGTAAAATTAGTCATCGATATTTTATCACTACTACTTACTTCAAATGGGAGGGGGGGGGGTAAAGATAAACTAACCTTAGATTAACATATTCCATGCCAGTTACTAATAGCTCTGCTATATTTATTTATCTGCTATATTTATATTTATTATTATTTGCTACATGACACTCCCAATTGCCAAGCATGTGGTGTATTAGATAGTGTAACACTAAAATATAAACTAAATTTAAATTTTATGATTATTGGTGTTTTTAATTCTATTCTTAGTGAACCTTCGAGTATTTCGGCAATTAAAGTATATGAATTTGTTAGTGATTCTCTCTTAGTCTTAGTTTTTGAGCCTCTTTGATTTAATTTAGCGTGTAACGACGGCCGACATATAGGCTGCCTATAAAGGCCCTTTAAAAATACTAGATTAAAAAAAACACTATGTCACTTAACAACTTACGTATATCCTCTTTAATTTTACTTCCTAAGTTCCGATAACAACTTCGCTGACATACAAAAGGCCACTGGTGGTAGGGCTTTGTGCAAGCTCGTCTGGGTAGGTACCACCCACTCATCAGATATTCTACCGCAAAACAGCAATACTTGATATTGTTGTGTTCCGGTTTGAAGGGTGAGTGAGCCAGTGTAATTACAGGCACAAGGGACATAAAATCTTAGTTCCCAAGGTTGGTGGCGCATTGGATATGTAAGCGATGGTTGACATTTCTTACAATGCCAATGTCTAAGAGCGTTGGTGACCACTTACCATCAGGTGGCCCATATGCTCGTCCGCCTTCCTATTCTATAAAAAAAATTTTTTTTTCACGAATCCATAATGTCACAGATTATTATAGATCTCGGCCACTGGTGCCATGCAATGAAGGTTAAAGTTGGCTTTTTTTTTACTCCTAATGTCATTGAAATCGGCTATAGAGTCTAGCAACATTTCTGCTTTTACGTCAATTTTAAATTCTCACTTTCAACGTGAAAAGCTTTTATATCATATAAATTATGTAATGGTGTTATAAGTTGATAGTAAAAGTTTTCAAAGGAAAAGTTTATTTTATTCTTTTTTAACGCATTTAAATAAATGCTTGTTTTTATAAAAAAAAATTTACTTTTAATTTATTATTTTTTAATTTGAAAAATATACATATATTTACAGCTCACTCAAGCGTTATAATTATTGTATTTGTTAATTCGTCTAATATTAAATTAGAATAATTTTTGTAATACAAAATCTTACACTCCTCTGGTTTTTAAATAATCTGATATATACGTAACAGAATCGTTCCTTTTCAATTTCGCACACTTCAAAGGCGAACAACTTCGGCAATGTTATACTTATTTAGGTCAACCACAATCAGGACGATAGCGTGAACACGCCGTCGCTTCAGAGTATTTAAATAACAAATACTAACTGTGCTGGTAACGCTTAATAACTTAACTCGTGTTAAGTTTTCTTTTATTTTCATGTACACAAATAGTGCTTTATTGCTTGACGTTATTGTTTTACGCTAATTTTTGCTGATAATGAAATATTTTTGTATATAAATTATATTTAAGCAATTATTTTATTTGATATTAAATATGCAGACTGACGAGTGGACCACCTGATGGTATGTGGTCACCACCGTCAATAGACTTCGACATTGTAAGAAATACAAACCATCCCTTACATCGTCAATGTGCTACCTATTTTAGCAACTAAGAACACTGGCTCACTCAACTTTTAAACCGGAACATAACTAAGTATTGCTGTGTGACGGTAGGATGTTTAATGAGTAGGTGGGACCTACCTACCACGTTTACCAGGTTTTGTGTTGTTTCTTCAATCACTAGACTGCGTATAATCAGGTTTCGTTATTGAGTTATTGGAAGTATTTTGGTAGCACAGAAGAATTGCAAATGCAATGGTTTTGGTAGTTTAAATTTATCATTTTACAAGTTACGTTTGAGATCGTATTTAAGAATTATTTATTTTAAACTATATAAATATGAAATTACTGTTTATTTTTTCTTTCGTATTCTCCTTTAATTTATTTGTGTTTATATTCCTTGTATAAAACAATGATGTAATTCGTAATTCCATTAGTCTTAAAGTCAGTTTTAATTAATGTTATGTGAACGCTCGAAGCAGCAATTACGAAGTACCAGTTATATTTTCGTTAGACAAAAGATATCGGCGGAATTAATTCGAAAACAAATTGCTTTTAACATTTATACCAACGCGCAGACAGACAACCCCTGTGACCTTTTACGCGTGGGATAGCCTAATTTAATTTAAGTTAAAAAAAATATTCTCAATTATAATATAATATATATATAAAAGGCCTCATCTTCTTTTTTGACGAAAAGGTTAGCTATTCCACCACACTGCTCTAATGCGGGTTGGTGAAATACACATTTGGCAGAATTTTAGTGAAATTAGAGACTAGATTTAGATTTTCTCACGTTGTTTTCCTACAACATCAATCACGAGATGAATTGTAAACACAAATTAAGCACAACGTTCATCGATTAAGATTCACGCGTTCTAACTACTGGGCCATCTCGAAAAAAATAATAATATAATAAATATATGACGGCGCGTTGATAATTTTAGTGGGAGATTAAGTAGTAATCATAGCTCATTTTTTATGGTCTGATAATTATTGTGATTTTTGTTATAACAAATTGTTTATGACAGTTAGTTATTTGTGATAAAATAATTATTTTAAGAGCGGGTAATCCCGAATAGGGTAGTGTGTCGTCAAACGTGCTGACAGCGGATCATTCATTTGTCACCGTCACACGAGGCACACACTTTCTAACCTTTTGGCTCTCAATCCAAGTTAATCAACCTTACCGTATTATATTTTGTGTAATTATACTGGGAAATTAAATAACAGTTTACTGAACAATTAAAACGTGTCTTTATTTCGGATATTCCACCATCATCACGCCCACTATGGAGGACAACAGCCAAGGTCATTTTAAAGGCCCTTCTGATGTCCCGACGTATATATATATATATATATATATAATACAATATATACAATATATAAATAACGTTTTAAAATAAATGATTATAAATAATTAAACGACCTGTGTTGTCAACTCATTGTCAACTTCATAAACCAGCTGTCAGTCGAGATGACAGCACTTCAAATATTAAAATTTCTTAGCAAATATTCTTTTAAATAAAACAGTCGGATCTTTGGTTAAAAGTAAGCATCTACAAAAGTGACTAATCCCGAAAGGGTTGGTCATAACCGTAAATCTAGCCTGAAGTTTGGTCTACAAAGTATCAGAGGATTTTTAATGACGCTATTTAGCAACATCAAGCCTTTTCAGGCTGTTTAGTAATTTGTTCATTCCACCATTACTCTGATATTTACAAAAGGTTTCGTAAACTTTAGGACGTGAAATTGTCAACTATATAATATGCTTGAAAATAATAATTAATAAAAAAATCTTAAATTGGTAATGTCTCCCTGATCTATTAAGCTATGGTGGTCAGTCTTAAAGGAGATTAGCTATTGGCACGGGACATATAACAAAGCACAAGTATGTGCTAACACGAGTGCTCTTGTTATTTCACTCTCAAAACAGGAAATCCGAGTTTTCGCACTATCACTGCTCGGTAGGGGTGACTAGTTTACGATGGAATGCCTAAAAGATCCTATGGCGGGCGATATTTTAGAAACATAGAGTACCGCTGGTATTTAGTGAGTAACCTGGCACTTGCCCAGTGATACCAAACCCACGTCTCACGCTTAATGCGTTAATGCATTTTCCAACGACAACCAAAAACGGTGGTACTTGTATGTTGTAGTCTACTTACCCATGTTTCATCTATTATTTAAATAAGTGTTGATTAAATTTTAATTATAAAGTTTTTTTGCCTCAATTGTATATACCATGATCTATTTCAAGACGCATGAATCTAATAGTCTATTATTTTCAAAACCGTTCGGAGACAAAGGTTTCAGCAGCTGCGTGTAAAAGATAATAAAGTGGCTATAAATTGTTTATTTATAGAGTTCAGCTTTCGGAGAGCTCATATTTAATTTAAATTCAAATGCTCATTAATTTTAAAACTACTTTGTGTTGGGCTTTGATAGCTGCCACCATCAGATGTTTTACGCCCAAACAATAATAATCTCTTTGTATTGTTTTACTTCGACTTGAAACGTGAATGACGCATGATGGTGTGTTGTAAATAACTGATCTGGATGATTGCCTCGTTGGACTAGTGGCTTTCTTATAATACTGCAGATCCCGAAAACCTTGGTACAAACTCTATAAGTTTTCTTTCAGTAGTAGTCCGAAGCTTAGAAGAAGAGTTTACTCTCGTACCTCGGAAAACACGTAAAGTTTGCCTTCTTACTGAAATCTTTCTGGTCGGTCGGTTTCATGTCGGATTCGGTCCATCGGGTTATGAGAGTGTGGAAACAGAGCAACGCTTTTGTGTTTGCGCAAACACTTATGTACCATAATATGTCCTGCGTATTTTTGAGGACAGTATTGTTGTTTTTAAATTTCTCCGTTGAAATTTAAGCAGTAAAAGTGAATAAGATGTTCTTTTTTGAGTAAAATATATATATATATATATGTAAATAGATAAAATTACCACATAAAAGAAGGTGCCCCGCCGCATCTGTCTCCCAGTCTGAACGTAATAAACTCAAAAGTACAGAACAGATTTTCATATGGTATTCCGCCATTGAACGGAGCAATTCATAAGGAAGGTTTTGGTGTATGTTTTATTCGGGTTTGATTTAAATTTGCTTTAGTGACAGATTATTTGTCAGTAACGTTTCACATACACATTAAAGTTGCAGAATAAATTGTCATTGAAACTGTTACACACGTTTTATCCTTATAAGTAACTCAATAAAAGTTGCTTTTGCGTTTAAACTTTATGATTTTTAACCTAATTTTTAAAAAGTCGACGTTCCACAAAGCACAAGCTAATCCATTTAAATATGAATTGCGAAGTTGATGCGTTCATTTTAATATTTTCAACTAAACGTTGCTAAACGAAAAGAATTGAATTTTTATCAATATATTTGCGTAATATTTCCGGAGCGCCGCTACGTTGAGCAAATATTATGTTTAAATAACTGAATTCGATGTACCTAAAACAAATATAATCCCGAATTTGCGGGCCTCGTTAAACTCGATTTGTTTATGCAAGGAGTAAATTTACGATTAGTAGTTTGCACCTTCCGTTGAAGTAATATCGATTACTATAAATCTTTCGAAATTTTATACATCATATAGAATTATATTTGTTTATAATTTGTACTTTATCAAAATTGGTATATAGCTTGGAATAACATCAACACTGTTGAAGGAATTATGCGATGTTTAAAACGATTTGTTTTATGCATTGGTACATATATGATCTTAATATAAGAAGCCTTTTTTGTTGCCAGCAGTATAAAATATTAACAATAATATGAATAAATCACTGATCATTTAAGCTTACAATGTCGCTTCTGACCGAATTTAGCTATTTCGTTTTCTATACGAAGTTACAACTTTATTTGTGTATATGGCCATTATTTTAAGTTATATTTCTCTTTATTTAGTATATTTATATATGAATATGTATATATTTCTACTTTTCCAATGTAACTTCATTCGAAAAGTAGAAATAGAAGTGTGTTTAACAAATATTTTGAATAGATATTAACATGTTTTTGTAAACCAAATAAAATAAATATATTTTTTTCGTTTTTTACAGGTAATCAACACTTCTTTCAAAGCAGTCAATTATTTAAGTATAATATTATTTGTTGATAATTATGTTAGTATAACATTAATCTTTTGATCTGTTGTCTACCGCTTAATATAAATATGTTATGTATCGGTGTGTTCCGATTTTAAGGGTAATTGAGCCAGGCACCAGGAATATTAACCTTAAATAATTATTAACCTTAGTTAATTATTAACCTTAGTTACCAAAATTGGCGGTGGTGCATTGATCTAAGGACTGGTTAAAATTTCTTACAGTACAAATGTATATTGGCTGTGACCAATTACCAATAGGTGGCCAATTTGTCATTCCGCTTACCTATTTTAAGAAATGTATGAATTGATAAATCTTAAAACAGATTATAACCTTTTATTTTTAAAATGTGACAAAAGTCTGATTTAGAGAGAATTAGTTTCAGCCATTACGAAGAGAAGAAGAATCTCTTGGACTGCAATTAAAACGTACGTCGCTCGGTGATCAATCAAATGCTTCACGAAAAGACCAATTAACGCCCTCGTAAACGATTTTTAACTCTGGCTGAAAATTCTAAAATGATTCTTGTGCCATTCTAACAACGCGACTGATTATTTATGGTATGATTTTTTAAATAGACTACGGAGATATATACATATATGTATTCGTTAATAGACCTTTGCTAATTAAATAAATGTCATCGTTTCACTATTGAGATATTTTCTATGTATTTATATGAGTTTTCGATTACTTATATTTTCCGTGACATCAAACGAAACTATGTTTATAACTATGCGTTTCTAATTATTTAGTTCGTAATTTTACAAGATAATTATGAATAAATATCGGTATTCCGTATTGTCTCCGCGACCAGGCGTGAAAAAAAACATATAAATAAGGGTTAGGCGGAATCGGTGTAAAATGCGGTTGTCAGATTTACCCACAAATATTAACAGTTTGTTACATATATTTCGAGTATGAATGATGGTAAGTGGTCATTACTGTTGTTTTGCGGTAGAATATCTGATGAGTGAGTGGTACCTAACCAGATGAGCTTGCACAAAGCTCTACACCAAGGTTAGGTAACATTACATAGTACACCTATGCAATAATGCGCCGAGTCTACGATCCGATAATTCACAATATATATATATATATATAATTCGATCGAGAGGACATTGGTATTAATTATTATTAATTAATTATTTATTGCACAAGTAGAATTAAATATAAGTTTACACTACGCAGTTAATAGTCAATATATTATCAAGGTCTTAATTAATTATTGTCTCTAATTAATACGGTAACCTCATTCCTATCATTTAGCGTTGGGCGAGTCATCTAGCTTATATGATATAGATATATAGATCCTGGAAAACTGGGTTCAAAACCCAGTCGGGCTATTAAAACATTATTCAGATATATTTTTTTAAATACTGTACGTGACACTCTTGTGTCTCGGAGAGCACGCAGATCAGTTATTCCATTAGATTATGAGAGTGAGGAAATCTGAGAGCCCATCGGATTACGAAGTGCATCTGTGTGTACGCACACACATGTGCGATAAAATATGTAGCATTTGCAGTCGTTTAGTCACCTTTAAGAATAGATGTACCCGAAATCGGTCCATACTACATGTGTATGGTAATCTCATCCTGACTGTCGCAGTCATCACTCATCATCACGCATCTTTTGTCTTCAAGTAGACATGGGTATAATGTGGGTGCAATTATCTATGTATTTACAAAAGAAAAATAGTATATGTAGTATATCAGTTGTCTGGTTTGCATAGTACAAGCTCTGTACAAGCTTAATTTGGGATCAGATGGCCGTGTGTGAAAAATGTCCCAGGATATTATTATTATATTAGATAAAATGAAATATATGTATATAATCACATTAAGCTATTAATCGTTTATGTGGCTAACGTAACAAGTCTGTTCATGTCCGAATAACGAAACAAAGTGCTCCCAGCGCGCTTTTCACACCCAATCCCGTTTACAAACGCCGTGTATCCTCTGAAATATTTAAAAAGGCGCTCAACATACCGTTCAGGGTGTTTTTAATGTTTTATGCGAATTAATTTATGTTTATCGAGCGGCCCGGAGTACTCTCGCTGGAGTGTTCGCGTTAACGACCCTCTGTTTCCGTATTTGTATCAAAACTATAATGTTTCTTTTTACGAGTTTTTCTCTTTATAATTTTCCAGTTGCTTTAAAGTTTTATATTCATTCAAATCAACGAAATGAAAATGTTTTCGTTGAATGTCTTTAATTATAAAATCTTAATGATACGTTAACTAAATCTTCCCGTTAATTCTTATACATAAGGGTTAAATGTATATATAAGAGTCCTCTTACAAACTTGAATAAGCATAGATAAAAAATATACATAAATGTAAAACGTTCTTAAATTCATTCAAATATATTATAATAATTTTTGGCAGGTTTTTAGACTTTTTGGACAAAATTACATATTGGGTATACATTATTAGTTCGTTAGTTTACCTAAAATATTAATTTATTTTTATCATTCATTCATTCATCTCATTAAAAAATGGAATGTAAGTGTCTCTCTGTGATTTTAAAATAACTGCCCCTTTTTGAGGTAATATGGCTGGCAAGAATCAAAACAAACAAATAAATATTTTATATATATAATTCATATATAATGTCTATATTAATTATACATATATAACTTACGTTAAAATTGACGATTTTAAGTGATTTTTGTCACAGACTGATTTCCACGTGTAGGAGCCGCTTTGCTAGTACTTTACCGTTAGATCCCTTTGCGAGAAATCAAATAAAATATACAAATATTGCCCATTTAACACGATATAAAATACGTTAATGTTAGTATAAATAAGTCATATATAAGCCTATTTAATTCAAAATATTTTTACCGTGTGTTATAGGCTCGATAAGGTGTATGCTAATGTTGATTACACTGCGGCTAAAGGTCGCGAAGAGGTATGTTAATTCGTTCGAAACCGCTGCTAATCATTTTCCCCTTTAAGCGGATTTTCCTTGATACTTATTATTTGAATAATCCTTGTGTGAAAAATATATCTGAAATTTTGAATTTTCCTGGAAATCATGAATACCTTTTCCGCTCTGAAGTGTTCTAAAAGCTTTTCTGTATCCAATATACGGTAGAGATCAACCTTCACGTATATATATGTCAATTTTAAATTCATTCAGAATTTTCCCAAATGTTTTTTTAATTCAAGCGATTAAAATGATAAATTAAAAATTTTGTTGTAGCATCGAGGTGTTCTAGTGGTCTATATCATGATATAATAGGCTCCTGTCCGAGGTAGCGTTCGCCAGCGCGTGTATATTTAGACTGGTCGATACGACGCGCCCCGCGTCCGGGTTTCCTACTTAGAATTCCATTGTGCAATCCTGATGAAAAATTACGTGGGTCCTTTGCGTCGGTTTTCATGTTTATTGTTCATTATTCTACTAAGGCTTTGTGTTTGTTCGTCTGGGTAGGTACCAGTGGTACCAGTAACAGTGGACTGATCGTTGTTCAACTGCCAAATTTTCAATTTTTCGGTATAAACGATGTGTGTCAATATAATAAAAGAGATATATATATATATATATATATATATATAAGATAAAATATTTAGAATGGCATTAAATATAAAAGTACTGGTTTATATACTTCTCATAACAGCCTGTGAATGTCCCACTGCTGGGCTAAGGCCTCCTCTCTCCCTTTTTGAGGAGAAGGTTATATACTTGTTGTAATATAAATATTTATTTGCAAGGATGAAAGATAGCTTACCTTCAGATAACCTAAATGTCTGTCTGATTTATTTCTGTAATAACTCATTACGGTATTATGATGGTTCTACGTCAAAAACGTTGTACAATGTCTATTATATACATCCCTAATCTATATATATACATCTAGACACGCAGTAACGTGTCAAGCCAAGTTCAAGCTAACAGAACTGGCGAGCAGCACCGTGTGTAATATTACATGAACCATTTGGAGCCACTTTTGACCACCTCATAACTCAAAAACTATTTCACATAAACATGTCAAATTTTGTTTATACATTGAGATTTGTGAGATACATATGTGCTCCAAATTTCATAAACACACTTCAAACGGTTATTTAGATATTAACGTCCAAAAATCGCCTTTTTTCACTGACTGACCTATAGATCAAAACTCTAACCCAGTTTCAGATGACCTAGAAAGTTCAAATTTGGCATTCAGATAGGTAATTGGATGAATACAAAGGAATAAATCAGAAACTAATAAATTTTCATCATTTTATTATAATTTTTCAATTAATTGATTCTATTAAGATCACTTACTTATAGTTCCTGTAATGTAAAAATCAGCAATCAAAGCTGATGACAGCCGGTCTTTATGTAGAGTTTAAGGTCTTAACGTGAATACATAACGAGGGGTATACCACCCTTAATTTCTTTCAATTCAAACATATCGGTTTTAGTATTATAATAACTATTTATTACTAAGAGTATAGACGATTTTCGTATTCATTAAGCTGTCAGCGTCATTGCGTATCAGCAATATATGCGTATATAATCGATACATTTTACTAATTAGTCGAATTGCTGTTCAGCTACGGACCTGGTTTCTGCCAGCCGGTCTGAACTAGCAACAAGACTAAATTTTGAACCAATTGCCGTCAGACCCTTTGAAGATCCTTCGCGAATCACGTAGTAAAAGTGACATAAGGAAAATAATTCAATGTAAATTAGGATAATTATGATATAAATACTTTTAAATAAATAGAAGTGCTAGTGACTTTTGTTGTTTCACTCTTTTTTAATAACTTAAGTGAACTAACAGCTCGCATAGGATACGATTAATAAAATATTTATATACGTATATAAAAAATGACGTGCGCGTGGAACCCTACTCGCGGTGACTCGCATCTTGTAATTTTTTCTTTTAAATAAGTCGAGAGGTCGCATCCCCTCGTATAGGAAGTTGCTTGAGAATCGACTTCCGACAGTTCTCTTGCTATTGTTGGCAGCATACGTATAATATATTTGTATCAATAAACCACCCTTGATTTTTATCTGGCTTTTTTGTGAACAATGAGATATAATAAACATTCGCACACACGCAAACCTAACATGTATCGAGAATCGTGTTCACGAGTTTTTTTTAATGTTTCGTAATAATTCTGTAACTACTATTTCGTATTGCAAAATATAGAAGGCGATATTTATCCTCATACAGTACAGTAACAGTCTGTTAATGTCCCACTGCTGGGCTAAGGCCTCCTCGCCCTTTTGAGGAGAAGGTTTGGAGCTTATTCCACCACGCTGCTCCAATGCGGGTTGGTAGAATACACATGTGGCAGAATTTCAATGAAATTAGACACATGCAGGTTTCCTCACGATGGTTTCCTTCCCCGTCTAGCACGAGATGAATTATAAACATAAATTAAGCACATGAAAATTCAGTGGTGCTTGCCCGGGTTTGAACCCACGATCATCGGTTATAAACATACATATGGTTAATACATAACAACTTTTCTATCAAATTAATCATAAATATACTGTCGCCGCCTTTTCTGTAAACATTATAAAGATATTATTAATTACATTATATGTCTTTCATGAATAGTTTTCACCGATTATTATCTTATTGGCATCAATATATAAATATAAATAAAGGGATATTATTACACGATGCTGCATTCGTGTATTCAATATGTACTGTTAAGTTGACTTTTATTCGGTTTCTCATTCTTCCTGAAAAGTAAACTTATTATTTTTTTGTTTTAGTTTTCTTGGTAACATATAAGAACACATTTTAATTTGTTCTTATCAATTAAATTCCTTGCCGTTTTTTTTTATTAAAATGATAAACGTGACTGACATCAGAAGGACGCAAAGTTGCAACGGATTCACGTGTATACGTTTCGTATCCAAGGTCTGAATGAAATCTCGTCGAATGAACGTTTCCTCATTCGAAAGCGTCTTCATGTCTAAAAGGACGGAACTACATGCTTTTTGACTAGTTCTAAAATCGTCTGAGTCCTTTTATAAATTAGTAGTAGCTATTAGTGTTGTGAATCGTTTCGATAACATTGATCTGTCGTGACGGCCATTTAAATTTTCTTTTCAATTAAAAAAAAAAAACAAAAAATATCGTATAACGAATGAAAAAGATTGAATGAGTTGCTTAATAATGAATCTCGTTAACGTACGAATGATAGATTTAATAGATTAGACTATTGAATAGGGGTATTAGTAATTCCTTAAAAACGAACATTGCAAGTATTCTCTTTTTAAAATGATGTTTGAAAGTGGTTTTATCTCGAATTGTTCAGTGTTTTAAATTAAAACCATAATATAGTTTATGCTTACAAGATTATTTACTGCATATGTATGCATCGCATGGTATTGGTATAGAATATAGACATATTAACGAAAACTTGTTTTAGAACGACGTAAATGATTTATGAGTTTTGTAAGTCACGAGGCATAAACAATTGTTTCTTGAAAAAAAGGACACGAAGCCTCATGATGGCGGTTGTCAAAACAATAAGCCCCGGTGTACAGGCAGCGGCCGCCCGCGCCGTGTATATTTAGACTGGTCGATACGACGCGCCCTGCCATAGATGCCACTTAGCGTCACTTATAATGAAATATTATTTGGATACTTTAAATATATTTACTATAGAATCTTCAATTTGAAAAGCCGAGATGACCTAGTGGTTAAAACGCATGAATCTTAACCGATACGATCATCGTAGGCTTAAACCCGGGCAAGCACCACTGAATTTTCATGTGCTTAATTTGTGTTTATAATTTATCTCGTGCATTAGGGTGAAGGAAAACATCGTGAGGAAACCTGCATGTGTCTAATTTCACTGAAATTCTGCCACATGTGTATTCCACCAACCCGCATTGGAGCAGCGTGGTGGAATAAGCTTTGGAGATAATTCCTTACCTTCTCCTCAAAAAAGGAGAAGAGGTCTTAGCTCAGCAGTGGGACATTGACAGGCAGTTACTATATATCTTTAATTGACTGTACCTCGAGGCACTTTTTACTTTGAAAATCTATACAAATAAGTAAAAGTGTCTGTCTGTGATTTCAAAATAACCAGCGAGTTACCAAGACAATCTTTTTTTGCCTTTCTGTCCGTTTCTAATGTAACCTATTCCTTAGTTGTAGGGCTAAAGTTTGCATGAAATTGTTTCATTTTATTCCTATAGTTTAATTAGTTAGATTACATTGAATCAAGTTATTATTTTTTTCTATAACTTTTTAGTACATCTTTTATTTTTATCATTCGTTATACTATTTGTCATCTTATATGTACTATATCTTAAAATCATTTTTGGAGCAGCGAAGATATCGGAAACGCCCTAGGCAGGGCGCAATCTAACTTATATCCCCACGACTGTACACATGTTCAAATCCGACTACAAAGTTAAGATCCGAGTACATAGCTCGTTTTTAAATAAAACTTTTCCGATACGGAATTTTAAAAAAAGTATTACATCATTAGAAATGACAGTATTTTTTTTTTATATATTTGCCGGGAGGGCAAATGACTCTACTCCACCTGATGGTAAGTGGTAGTAGAGTCCAAACGCGACGACGGCCAGTACAGACGGGAAAAACGTTCTGCACTAGCCGCCTTCGCCTTGCCGGCCCGCAAGATGCCTCTTCACGCCTCGTTTGAAGGAACCCGGGTTGTAAGAGGAGGGGAACACGTGAGCTGGTAAGGAATTCCAGTAAATAATTATTACATTAAAATGTATGAATCTTTTCCTACGCAAATACGAAATACATTTTCCTCTATTTACCCGAGCGAAGCCGGGCCGATTATCTAGTCATTTATAAATGGTTTAGCTTTTTATAATTAATAGGCCAGCGTTTGACCGTTGACTTGCCTGATGTTAAGCATAGACAAGGTCTAGGATGTAGCACGCTTACCTATAAGAAACCTGTTTACTCTGGATTTGAAGACAGCAACATTGTACCTATCAGGAAATACGGACTCGGGCAAAGCATTCCACAGTTTCGCAGTGCAAATGATGAATAATGAATTAGCTATATTAAGACTTTCATTTTAAACATTTTGTTAACGAATTACTTCATGTTCATAAACAAACGTGACATGCCTTCGCTTCGTTTGCACAACGGACCAACTTCCACCGGATGAAAGGTAAAATGTCTTGTTCCTGCGACAGTCGCGACTCGTCTATTATAACTGAGTAATTAATCACAAACAACGTACTTTTTGCAAACTGTAACGATCGTATTAATAAAAAAATGGCTATACTAAAGTATGTTTTCGGTTTTATTTTTAATAGAAGATATTTTCGACGACCTGATAAAAACAGCGGTAAAGCGCTGGATTCAGAGGTTGGTTATTATTAATATACCAGTGAGCGTAGCTAAAGGAAGGAAATAACAACATTAAAAAAAAAGATGTTTGTTATTATATAGACTTTTTATTGTCAATAAAATATTCATTCAAATTATTTTAATTGTAATAAGTAAAGTCTTATATATTTTTGATGAGAAACTAAAATAGTGCTACCCGTATGAAGCCAGGGCGTGTCGGAAGTGTATCAATCACGTTTAATAACACAAGCTAACTATATCTTATCATTATTACGTATACGAAAGCTTTATATGTAAATACTATTGTTTATTTTTAATTGTTACAGTAATTACACGACACTGGCAGTTCATTTAACTGAAGCAAGTCCACTGTCGACTTATTCTAGGCTTTCTAATTGAGAGCGAGTGTACCCGTAACATTCTATTTGGTTATGACTTTTTTTTCATGTTATGATTAAATTATAATTATCCATTTGTATCAGCTTGTACTTAATAAACAGTGTTTGTATAACAGGTTCTTCCAGACTCAAAAAAACCCATCGTTAGAGACTAAGACCCAGTTTTTTTACACGATTTTTAACCTTGTAACAGCAACGTGACCTTTAAGTACCGCTTCATTTAAAACGCTCTTGAAATTTACATAAAACAAATTATAAAGTATTATCAAAAACTGCAGCTAAAAGTACAGTGACAACCTTAATAGCTTTTAGATTAGAGTTGGTGGTTAAACATTTAGAAGTATTCGATACAAGCGTATTTAATTGATGAGCCATTATTCACACACGGCCATCTCACGGATCCCAAATTAAGCAGAGCTCGTACTATGGAAACCAGACAACTGATACACTGCATATACTATTTTTCTTTTGTAAATACTTATATAGATAATTACACCCAGACTCGGGACAAACAGACATGTTCATGCACACAAATGTCTGTCCCAGGTGGGAATCGAACCCACAACCTTCGGCGTGAAAGGCAAGTATCTACCAACCACGCCAACCGGCCCGTCAATATTATATCAGCAAATCTTTACATTTTTATAATAATCATATGATTTCAGCTATATATTAACTAATGATGGCATAGTACTGCACCGGCCTGACAGTACCAAGTGTGTACCAGCTACAAATACCTTGAGATTTTGAGGCAGTATCTTTAATTCAGACAATATAATACAGATACTTTTTTATTGAACTTGACATAAAATACAGATAAGAAAATTGTACAAGAGGCGGCCTTATCGCTATGATAGCGATCACGATGCAATGTCATTGGTCGAGATCTATAATTGTCTATGATATTCATTATGTATTCCAGAATCCGAGATGGCCTAGTGGTTAGAACGCGTGCATCTTAACCGATGATCGTGGTTTCAAATCCGGGCAAGCACCACGTAATTTTCATGTGCTTAATTTGTGTTTATAATTCATCTCGTGCTTGACGGTGAAGGAAAACATCGTGAGGAAACCTGCATGTGTCTAATTTTATTGAAATTCTGCCACATGTGTATTCTACCAACCCGCATTGGAGCAGCGTGGTGGAATAAGCTCCAAACCTTCTCCTCAAAAGGGAGAGGAGGCCTTAGCCCAGCAGTGGGACATTAACAGGCTGTTACTGTACTATACTATATACTATTCCAGAATGATAGCGTTAAAAAATCGCCAAGTTATCGAAATTTTAAAACTAAAACTAATGCGAATATAAATAAAGACACATTAATCAAGAACTGTTTGTGGTATATAGCAAAACTATAAGACAATCGCATGGAATAAATCTAAAATATGTTTATATCCACTCCTCCTTCAAAAAAAGAAACATAAATATATAAGCATTATAATTAAATAACAATAAATAAAAACAACCCGTAAAAATACAATTATGTATGTGTACGTTTAATTAAATGTTGTGTATTTTAAAATATTAGCATAAGGAATAAATAGCAGTTAAAAGGGGCCGAGTATAAAAAAAAACTAGGCGTCTAAAGTAAAAATACAAGCGTTTTAACGGACAATTGCAGCGCTTTAATAAAGTTAATTAAAAACTGTTGAGGACTGACTTTTTTTTTCTTAATGAGAGGTATGGAGTGTTCGGTGAACATCCGCGGTCTCGTTGCTACGTGACACGTTTAACACGTTGACGCATCTCGGCTCACGTTTGATTTATGTTTTAAAACCTCAACACGGTGTGATGTGATGAATGAAAACATTTCAATCGTATATGTTCGTTTATGTTATATATTGAACGTAAGACGAGAAATACACACGCCATGGTTGTTATGTCTTTGTACGTGATATCGGCAGGATATTTGACGCTCAATTGACATATAAAAAAATGTTGATCAAAACGATAGTGTGATCGTTGTTATCTTTATAATATTTTTTAGTTAATTTCAATTTGTTTCATCTTTCATTTTTCCAGAGTTTTGAAATTTACTGACAATTCACAATCTTTTGTTGCTTTTAAAACAATGAACCGAATAAACGTTGAACGCTCTGTGTCAAAAGCAATAATTGCTTATTCGTCGGACTACAAAAAAATCGATTCTTTTTTTTAAGGTAAGTAAGGCGGATTAGCATATGGGCCACCTGATGGTAAGTGGTCACCAACGCCCATAGACATTGGCATGAACAATTGGCACAAGAAATGTTAACCATCGCTTACTTCACCAATGCGCCACCAACCTTGGGAACTAAGTTATGTCCCTTGTGCCTGTAATTACACTACGCACAATACCAAGTACTACTGTTTTGCGGTAGAATATTTGATGAGTGGGTGGTACCTACCCAGACAAGCTTGTACAAAGCTCTACCACCAGTAAACGGCAGGTCACGGCTTATGAATTTAATAGTATATAGTAGACTATGTATTTCATTTGAGACAACAATGTTTCGTGTCAGTTTTTAACAACAGCATCTACGTAACGATTCGAAAGTGAAATCTACAAATATTACATAATAATAAATAATAAAATTTACTTTTTTTTTGGAGTATATTTATTATTTTAGAAGGCAGACTAGCGAATTGAATCCCTAATGATAAATGGTCACCATCGAGAAGTAGTGTAAACAAATCCTCAGACCCGTCAATGATTCACCATCCAACCACATACGTCATGCCCCTTGTGTCACTTATTACACCGACTCACTCGTGCACTATTTTTGATTAAAAAATCCGTTATGTAAAATATAAGATCATAAAAACAAAAGCTAAAATTTAATTAAAGCCATTTCAATGGAAACGCATATACAATTCTATTATTACTCGTTGATAGAAAACAGACCACATTGATGTTTATTTTTATAGTTCAACTTTAACTTACTGGTTACAAGTTAATGCGATAAGAAACAGACACGTAAGTAATATTAAGTGACTAATGTGATTTTTTATTTAACTATAAAATTTATTTATAATGTTTTAATAAGGATTATATTTGTATTTGCTTTCTCGTTGGTGTAGTGCCTACAATGCAGATGCTGCACAAGAGCAATTTCCTAACGCGGAATTGGTGTTTTTGGGGGATTTTAATGCTCACCACGAATCCTGGTTGAAATCCCTCAAAACTGACTATGCTGGAAGGACTGCTCATGCTTTTGCTCTCACACATGACTTGACCCAACTGGTTGATCAGCCCACCAGGATCCCAGACATTGATGGGCAAGCACCTTCTCTACTGGACCTTCTGCTGACTTCTCACCCGGTGGAATATCAGGTTGTGGTTCAGGCTCCTCTTGGCTCTTCGGATCACAGCCTTATTTCTACCAGAGTGCCACAGGCCAAGCTGCCGCCACTAGCGGTATGCAAACGTCGCGTTTGGCACTATAAGTCGGCGGATTGGGACGGTATGCGCGATTACTATGCGTCCGTCCCTTGGAAGGAACGTTGCTTTAGTGGGAATGACCCGACAGCTAGTGCCGCTACTGTTGCTGGCGAGATCATGCTGGGAATGGAATACTACATTCCTAGCTCAGATCTCGTCAGTAGGAGTACGCGTAACCGTTGGTTCACTCGTGAATGTGCCGATGCTGTATCATCTAAGCAGGTGGCATATCGCAAGTGGATCAACGGCTGCATTAGCGGGGCATCTAACATTGACTCACTGAAAGCAAACTATAATAAAAATTCCAAGTCCTGTAGAAAGGCATACATGAGAGCGGATGCACAGCGCATTGTACAGATTGGTCATGACCTTGTTTCGCATCCTAGGGGCTCCCGTAGCTTCTGGCGTCTGACCAAGTCTGTGCAAAACAATTTCTGCCAACCTTCGCTGCCACCGCTCAGAAATCCGGACGGATCGCTAGCTCACAGTCCGCAAGAGCAAGCTGATCTCCTGGCTAAACTCTTTGCCGACAATTCCGTCATCGATGATTGTAGTGCACTGCCACCTACAATACCTGCATGTGGCCATACGATGCCTGACATTAAAATCAGGCAACGTGATGTGCGTGCGGAGCTGCAATCACTTGATGTACGGAAAGCTAGCGGTCCCGATGGAATACCAGCCATAGTGCTGAAGAAGTGCGCAGCGGAGCTGTCTCCTGTGTTAACGCGCCTGTTCCAACTTTCTCTCTCTTCGGGAAGTGTGCCGGAGGCTTGGAGAAGAGCTAATGTGCAAGCGGTTCCCAAAAAAGGGGATCGGTCTGACCCGGCATATTATCGGCCAATAGCTATCACCTCAGTACTTTGTAAGGTGATGGAACGGATTTTAAACAACCAACTGATCCATTACCTAGAAGATCACTGTCTAATTAATGATCGTCAGTACGGGTTTCGACCAAAACGGTCCACAGGTGATCTTCTAGCGTACGTAACACACCTCTGGGGTGAAGCTATCGACAAGCATGGAGAAACGTTGGCTGTCAGCCTCGATATCTCCAAGGCTTTCGACAGGGTCTGGCACAGAAGTCTTCTCTCCAAGCTACCGGCATATGGTCTGCCTGCTCAGCTATGCACCTGGATTGCCAGCTTCCTACACAAGCGTAGCCTTCGTGTTTTAGTAGATGGTTGCGCTTCACAATTCTATGTAGTGAATGCTGGGGTCCCCCAGGGATCTGTGCTATCTCCCACACTCTTTCTTTTGCATATCAATGAAATGCTCTCCCTTGGGAACATACATTGCTATGCAGATGATAGTACAGTGCATGGTGGATACCACGGACGCGCAGTGGCTGGGCGGGCGGAAACTGAGGAGAGGCGGGAGAATCTTGTCATTGAACTCGATAGGACGTTAGATCTCATCGCCAAATGGGGCTCTGATAATCTTGTTGAGTTTAATGCCAAGAAAACACAGGTATGCGCTCTCACGGCGAAAAAGTCAACATTTTCCCCTCTTCCCTCCCTCTGTGGTACTCCGCTGGTGATGCAAAGCAAAATCGCCATGCTGGGGATTGACGTTCGCTGCGACCTTAGTCCAAGGGATTAGGGAAGGGAACGGAAACTCGGAATTCTGAACAAGGTGCGGCGCTTTTTCACGCCACAACAACTGTGCCTGCTGTACAAAACACAGGTACGGTCTTGCGTGGAATATGGCTCGCACCTTTGGGATGGCTCCGCTAAGTACCTACTTGAGGCCTTGGACCGGTTGCAGCGACGTGCTGTACGCATTATTGGCGACGTAAAGGTCACAAACACCCTTGAACCTTTACAATTGCGTCGTGAGATAGCAGCACTGAGCGCTTTCTATCGACTGTATCACGGCGAGTGCTCTGAGGAATTATTCTCTCTAATTCCTGCTTCCCCCTTCCTTCTTAAGTCCACGCGAGCTGGTTCTCGATGTCACCGCCTAACTGTGACATCAATTCCATCGCGAACAAAGAAATTTGGCAACTCCTTTCTTTGTCGCACTTCCAAAAAATGGAATTCCTTACCAGCTCACGTGTTCCCCTCCTCTTACAACCCGGGTTCCTTCAAACGAGGCGTGAAGAGGCATCTTGCGGGCCGGCAAGGCGAAGGCGGCTAGTGCAGAACGTTTTTCCCGTCTGTACTGGCCGTCGTCGCGTTTGGACTCTACTACCACTTACCATCAGGTGGAGTAGAGTCATTTGCCCTCCCGGCGAATATATAAAAAAAAAAAAAAGTAAGGCTTCAGACCCGGAGGCCTGGGATCAAATCCCAAGTCGGGCCTATAAAAAGTGTCGAAACATTCTCAGCAGCCCGGAGTCTAGAATTTGAAATTCCCTTGCCTCGGAAAGTACGTCAAGCCGTTGGCTCTGCGCCTGAACTCTTTCCAGTCGTGTCAGATTGCTGTCATATCGAACTAAGAGAGTTAGGCAATCGAGAGTGCACCAGTGTTTGCGCACACACTTGTGCACTATAATATCTCCTGTGCAGTTGACTAATCTCTCTTAGGATTGGCCGCCGTAGCCGAAATCGGTCTGGATGACATTATATTTATATTAGGAGTGAAGACAAATAGACAACTTTGACATTGAATTGACGCAATATCATTGGTCGAATTCTTGAATAATCTATTGCTATTCACTAATTCGCGGAACAATTGCGTTATGAAAGTCCGCGAAGTTATAATCTGTTCTATGGAAGTAAAATTAAAGTGGTTGTAAGCAGTTACATGGAACTGTGTTGAATTATAAATAAAAATATATTAAATAAGTGTTTGTACATAATATAACAGAACTATAAGCAAATCGCATGCAATATGTAAATATAAGTTTTGTTTATCCTTACCCTACATTCGTTTGGAATTCGAGTATAGGAAATATTACGTAAAACGAGATAAAAATTACGATCTAAACTTGCAATTTAATCTAAATGTTGTGCGTCCGTTTCGAAACATAAGTTAGACAGAAGTTCCTTGAGATCGCTTCGTTGGACGTTCAAAAGTTATCAGGTTATAATACATCCTTGAATAGCGATAGTAGAGTAAGACCTTACATAGTTTTAATTCTGCATCTAGAATACAACGTCATGTTAAATAGGTTTTTTTCCGAGTTAGACTAAAGATACATCGCATACAGCCAAGCAATCTAGCTTGTCGTCAATGTGGACAATACACATGTTGAGAATGAAAAGCGAGGAAAACGGCTCGTTTTTAAAATGATTGCTTTAAAAAAAAACGATAAACGGTATACCCATATACATGTATTAAGAGTTCACAAGTGATGTAATAAAAGTCTTTTTTAATGTGTGTGTTTATACATCACCAAGTGTAATGTGTAGGACTCGTAAATAAACATTGAGCTTAGTGGTAGGGTTTTGTACCATCTTATCTGGACTAGTTCCAAACACTTATCAGTCATTCTGCGTTTTTTTCTGGTTTGTATGATCAGCGAGCTGGTGTAATTACAGACACTATTCAATAAATTTAGTGATTGGTAGACAGATGTTAGAAATTGTTAAATTAAGAATAAAGGTCTATACACATCCCGCACAGCATCAGATAAGCTTATATATGAATATGCAATTGACAGCACAAATAAAAACTTATCCTGCCTAATAAAGTATATAAGATAATTTATCTAACATATACCCTACGCCAATTACAGATTTTTTTTTATAATAATAGAATAAAGAGCATTGTGCTATTAAATGATTTAAAATAAGAATGCTTAGCATTCAGGTCATGAAAACATTAATTCAATGTTGTCACAAATAAAACCGAAAGAATTCGATGAATGAATGCTGACTGGCTGGATAAACGTGAGAAACCGGTCTCGACCTGACCTTGTCAAGGCAAACAACCTGATCTAATGAGTCTATCAAGCGCTGCACAAGCGACCAATAACGTGCACGTGTTCCTCAACTAAAGCGCTTAATAGCTGCAAGTTACAAACGCTCTAACGTAAAAGTGATTTGTTAAAGCGTTGTCTTGTTTTCAAATTGACATAATGTGACGTAGACTCGCTTATATTTGTACGTTTATGTTCAAACGTATAGAACAATATCAGTTGATTATATTCCAAGCAGATATCGATGGATGCTTATTGTTAATTAAATTAACTAAACCCTACCGCAGAAGTAAAGATAAATAAACCTTGGATTTACATATTCAATACGATTTGCTATTAGCTCTACTATGGTATGCACTACAAACAGTTCTTGATTAATAACATCACTATTTATAATGCAACACTATTCCACTCAACTTCTAGTATTCACTTAAATTTTACTTACAAAGTTCCAATGAGAACTACAACTGTCAGTATAATCTACATTCAGAACCGGGAACTTCACATTAAATTGAAAATTGTAACATGAAAAATTTAATTTTTTGAATGTTGGCTAAACGTTCGCCCGCGTAAAACAGTGAAAATGTTATACAACAGTTATTTACGAACTAATCGACTATTTCCGTGATAATTGTGATCGAGTTACTTGCGTATTGGCATGTCTAGTCTAACTTAACGCTGGTAAATATAGTCCTAAAAATAGTTGCGTAACAGCCTGTGAATGTTTATAATTTTGAGGAGTGGTTTGGAGCTTATTCCACCTCGCTGCAATTTGGATTGGTAGATACACATTCCTTTGGATTTCTTACGCCGAGCACGAGATGAATTTAGAACAAAAATTTATCACATGAAAATTAAGTGTTGCTGGCCTCGGTTTACACATGCAATCATCTGTTAAGTTTCAGGCAAACGTGATTCTAACATCCGTATGATATTCGTATTTCTAATATAAGTTGACTATTCTTATTGGATTAAGTTTGCGTATACTGTGTTAACAATTAGAAAACGTCGGCTTATCATAAAAATTTCATTATAAATTAGTCAAGTCTTTACTCTACGACTGTGAAATATTAAAGGTCATAACTAATATTTACCAAAATGGCGGCAAAATGAAGTAGTATATTATCTCGGCAGGCACCTCCTTCATAAGCGTTGAATTTTATAATTATATTCTCTCGCCAGCTCTTTATAATCTGTGGTAGCCTGATTGCAAATATTTATAAAATCACGATTGACTAATATTTTTAAACTCGATCTGACGGCTCGGTCCCGCCATCCATCTTATGTCAATGTCAATGTTGCCAATCTAATAAATCCTTTATACGTTTGTTATTCGACGTAATATTTAAATATTTATATATTTTATTATTAGTATAATAAATGTACAATAAAATCCAAGTGTTCACTGTTAAGGTAAAAATATTACTCGCACTTTCATGAATTTTAAATTTTTGAATAAAACCGAAGTATATCACTTTTATACCACCTAGAATCTCATTTAACTCGGGTGTGACTTGAATTTAGATATTTCTTCTACGTAGTTTATTACAATTAATATATTATTTATAACATTATTTTATGTTTTATATTATAAAATTGTAACATGAAAAATTTAATTTTTTGAATGTTGGCTAAACGTTCGCCCGCGTAAAACAGTGAAAATGTTATACAACAGTTATTTACGAACTAATCGACTATTTCCGTGATAATTGTGATCGAGTTACTTGCGTATTGGCATGTCTAGTCTAACTTTTTAACCTAACCTAACCGAGGTTAGGGACCTAGGAGTGCTTCTAGATTCTAATTTATTATTTGACAGGCATGTGAATAAAATTATCGCAAAAGCTTACAGTATGATGGGTTTCATATTTCGCCAGGGAAGAGACTTTAAGCATATCAATACATATAATGTGTTGTATAACTCGTATGTAAGATCTAATTTGGAATTCGCTTCAACGGTTTGGAATCCACAATACTCTAAGTATGTTATGGCTATCGAAAATGTTCAGAATAAATTTATTAGAAGATTAACGCGTAAATTTGGGTCCAATGCTATTAATAAGCTTAATATTTTGTCGCTTGAGAAACGCAGGGAATGCAAAGATCAGGTTTTTCTTTACAAAATTGTAAATAATTTTGTCGATTCAATGTACTTAGTCAACAACATTTATATCAAGTGCTCACATTCCATTGCCCGTTCAAAACATACCTTTTATGTCCCAATGTGTAGAACGAACTATGCTAAAAATCGCTTTTTAGTAAGAGCATGTGACAATCATAATAAACGCTACACTAGTATAGATATATTTAACGAAAATTTATTTAAGTTCAAAGAAGCTCTAAAAAACTGTATTTGTCAGTAATATTCTTATCGTTTTTTTTTTTTTTTTTTTCTGTTTTAAATTATTTTTAATACTTTATTCATATATCTTAATAAATTGTTAAATAACTTGTTATCGTTAGGTTCACTCCATGATTGTTTGTATAAGTGGAAACTTTGTTGGCTTAAGTGAAATTTATTTTGTTACTAAATTTTATGTATTATATTATGCTGTATGTTTCCCAAATAAATAAAAAAAAAAAAAAAAAAATTTGTTTGTCTATTAGCTATCGTATGATTTATGAACAAGTTGACTGAACCCGGTAAATGGTACTTATTAATTATTATTTATACTCTGTTATTCAAAAAAAAAAAACATGTAGATTTGAAGTAAGTATATAATAAATAGCTCTTTTATTAATCGGGAACCCAGTATCTCCAATTACCATTACATTCCCCGTGACTTAAAACCACACATGCATTTAACAATTTAAATCATCTTATTCTTTTATATTATAATATATTTTTAGTATTTTTTTTATAACTCTAAATAATCTGTGGCACGACGACCTCGATGCGAAATTGGATGGGAAAAAATATTTAAATTTATACGTATAAACGGTTTAAAACAAAGTCGTTGAATTTCTCGGTCGATATATCCGCTATCTTCTTTTAAACCACGCAAATTTAGATACGGTTTTTACTAATACACAGAGAATTAAACGAGGAAGATTTAGATTTATATAACTTGTAGATATTTATATATTTCTTAAGTGGGGAATTTTTCTTTTTGTAATTTTTATCTCTAATGACAAATTTGTCTCTTAATCTCTTATCTTATTTTTATCTCTTTTATTCATTAATAATGTTTATTATCCTATTAATTTTCTTTTATATATATTTTTAAGAACCTACTTTTGAAACTAATTGCTATTGCTTAATTTTTTTTGTAATGATAATTTGGAATTTCTATGATAAAACAAACTATTAGAGACGAAAAATGTATTTTCTTGTACATAATAATGGTCTGTTTTTTTCATTACAAAAAAAAAACAAAACTTTTTTCTTATTCCAGTTGAAAATATAAACGAAATCAGATTCTCTTAGGCATAATCAGTTCATTAATAAATAACGATATGATAATTATTTTAAATTAAAAATATATATAATATTATAAATACAATGAAGTCTTAAAACATTAAACGATACCGCGTATAATAAATTAATTTTGTTCTCATTTACCGTTTACCGCTAAATTACTTCTTTGTTAACGATTCGTGTAATTTGTGAGATGTTAATTTCTGTGTAAAAATGCCCGCTCACTGGCATTTACCTAATTATGGAAATAAAGTAATCTCAATGTGATCTTATGTGTGAACTACATACTACGATCAAGTTTCCGTTATAATTTAACTAGCAGCTCCGCGTTAAATTTTCCTACCCTGCTCCCGTGGGTGAAAGCCATTAATGTGACTTAAATGTTGATCAATCAAGTAAAAAATGGTGTGAGTGCCAAGATACTCGCGAGAATTGACGTGTAAAAACAAATGTTACGCTGACGTCATATGACGCTCGAAATCTTACATTTACTCGTATGACGCTCGAACTTTCAATTAGACCCTACCGTGTACCGAAAATCTTTAGATGTTAACACATCAAAAGATTTTTCAAATCGCTTCCAAAAAATCAATTATCTAATATATATTTGTACAAATACTTGCATATACTTGTACGTATCGAAAAACGAAATCAAAAGAATGACAGTAATTAAACAGGAATTAACGTGAAACACAAATCGTACACGAGAGAGAAGTGAAACCTTAAAAACATTTCAATCAGTCGTTGCAAATAGAAACGTTTTACTCGATTGTTTTAAATTGCGTTCTAAACATTAAAAAGGTTATATTAACATATATAGCATATATACATATTGCAACATCAGAAGCACATAGACGACTGTATATATGTTTGCGCGTGTTTATGCGTTTATTCATCACTTTGATTTTTATTATATCAAAACCTATTTAAGTTAAAATACTCGTTTTAAAAGAAAGTTATTGATATCTTCATTTTTTTTTTTAATTTAACAACGACTCTAGCGTTTTTGTGTTGCTTTTTGTTGCTAATTTATGCATTTATTTATTGCTCCTGTGGTAGCCACTTCATGATAAGTGCTCTGTACTACCCATAGACACTGGCGTTGTAAAAAATGCTAACCATCCCCTACATCACCAATGCGCCACAAACCATGGGAACTTTTGTTATATGTTAGATATGCTAGATGTTATATTCCTTGCCTTGCCTGTTTATATTGGTTCACACACACATCATTGACACCGGAGTACAACAATTCAGTTAAACAGAAATTTGTTTATGTATGTGAATGTCCCACTGCTGGGCTAAAGGCCTCCTCTCCTCTTTTTGAGGAGAAGGTTTGGAGCTTATTCCACCACGCTGCTCCAATGCGGGTTGGTAGAATTCACATGTGGCAGAATTTCAGTGAAATTAGACACATGCAGGTTTCCCCACGATGTTTTCCTTCACCGTAAAGCACGAGATGAATTATAATCACAAATTAAGCACATGAAAATTCAGTGGTGCTTGCCCGGGTTTGAACCCACGATCATCGGTTAAGATTCACGCGTTCTTACCACAGGGCCATCTCGGCTTTTTTATTTTTTTATATTGAGAGGTATTAACACTTAATTATGCACTTTGTAATTCTCGAAGCCTAAGGAAATAAACTACAAATCGGCAGCGATATGATACTCTTATGTTAATTCCCAAATTTACAAAATGTAATTTGAAATATTATATTATATATGCTTTTTTATACTATATTATTATTTTATATACGGTATAATTTTTAGTATTTAATAAAATGCTAGCGGCCCGCCCCGACTTCGTTCTAATTAACCAATTATCTATTGTGGGTCGTAATTACGTAGATATAATTTATATTAATACGAACTCATTACAGGAATTTTTTGACAAAAATCACCGACATACTCTCCAATAATTTAGTCTGGAAGTTACTGAAATGTAAGAGCACGCATCTACTATACTTAGTTATGTATTCAAGAAGGTAACTTCCGCATTTGGGTCTCTACATTAAAGTATTCCGAAGCGTCGCTTCAAATTATTACCATAAAAGGTATTCGGTGCGTAGATTCGAGGGTATTCGAACCCCTAAGTGGAGTACATTACCTACCTTTAAAAGGCAACTAAGGCAATTTTTAAATGTAAGTTAGACGGCCCGTAGAAATCGGTACACTGGGCAGTCTGTTCACCACTTAATCAAAATCAGTATTCATTTGATTCGTGGATACTTAAAACCATATTTAAATAAAATGAAATCAATCATTTCGGAATATAGATTCTACCGATATGAATCGTTGGAAGGAATTTGAACTGTATCATTTTGTTTCGGTTTTACGGAATATTTACTAAGCAGTTTTTACATTATAGTACATAGTGAAACAGCAGTACTTGGTATTGTTGTGTTTGAAGGGTGAGCGAGCCAGTGTGATTACAGGCACAAGGGACATAACATCTGAGTTCCCAAGGTTGATGGCGCATTGGCGATGTAAGCGATGGTTAACATTTCTTACAATGGTAATGTCTACGGGCGTTGGTGACCACTTACCATAAGGCGGCCCATTTGCTCGTCCGCCTACCTATACTATAAAAAAATGTAATACGTACTCGTAAAATGAAGTTTCAAAAGTGTTTGAATTGGCCTACATGAATAAAGTGAATTTTGTTTTTTATATTTAAACAAAACATTATCAACTCTTGATTCTGTTTTTTGGTAAAGTTTAAAAAAATATATCTTAATAATATTCGTTAACTAAAGTACTAGTTTTATTTGACAATACAATTCTAACTTTTTTCTGTGTTGACATTTATTGCATTGATTAAATGTTTTAATTATAGTAATTTTTAATAACGATTGTAACAAATGATATTTTCTTTTTTTTTTCAAAAGTTATTATAAAGCATCGACAGTGCCGCCTCTAGCGGAAAACGCAGGAAGCTCTAAGTAGAACCTTTAGCAAAAGGTTCGTGAATTATTTTCACGTAGTGGTTTCACTACCCTGTCACAGATGGCGTTACTTGATACCAAATCCAATATACCAACATTTTATTTGTTTATGAACGAAAATATAACATCATATTAATGTATCTTAATTTTTGTATCTCAAACTAACTGAAATATTGAAGTGATATGATATGATATTCGATATAAAATACATATATTTTTTATCGTATATCACAATATATATATCAACATGTTACAAAAGAGGATTTCTGCTTGTAAAATTCTACTTTAATAAATATTTTTTTAATATGTATTAAGACAGTGTATTATACGACTATTTACAAAAGCATGATAAAATAAGAAAGTTCCTTACGTCATGGCGCGTCTATATTTAACGTAACTATAAAATAAACATAGCGCGGTGTTTTTGTTTGTTACATCATAGTCTTTGAATAAACTTAGACGAATAAAGACAGCGTTCTCGTAAATATTATGAGTGATTAACAGTTTTTTAATAATTCCTAAGAAACATTTTTTGCTGGTACCACCTACCACTTATTGTACCATAAAATAACAATATATACATTGGCGCCTTGATGGTGAAAGGAGTGTTTTATATTTCGTACAGTGCCCGTGTCTCCTTTGTCGTCTAAGACAATTAAAAAAAAATCTTTCATAAGCTAAATAATAACAGCAGTGCTATTCGGTTACAACTCACTTCGTATCTCACTCGTAAAACGAGATCTGTGATCCACTTTAACGGCTTTACTTATAAACGTTGCTTAGAGGCTGTTTAATTAAACACTGATTTCGCTCTTTTAATCATTATTTGACATTCGAAAGAAGAAGAACACCATTGTTTATCTAATTCGCTGCTAAAGAACGTTTATAAGTAAGGTTTTAAATATTATAATTATTATAGTCAACGTTTCCATTTTCTGATATTTCACGATCGAATTCTGCTTTGAGTTTCGATTTATTTTTATTTATTTACTTTTGATTTATTTACATGGAAACCATAAAGAGAACATTATTCATAACTGTGATACAATGTATGATAACCATTTACTAGTTACGAAGATGATTGACAGTGGGTTGGTAACTAAACGAGAATCTAATCAACGCTAACCATTTAGGTATGAAACGTACATAGGTATTACATGTTGACAATATTTACGTATATGCTATTGAAACAACGAGAACGCTAAATACAAATAAATAACTGAATAAATTGTCGAAAATAATAAAATAATATTAATGTGAAATCGTGTTGTTTTATAAATAAATATACATTAATCAAGAACTGTTTATAGTGCATAACATAGCAAAATTATTAGACAATCGCATGGAATATGAAAATTTAAATACTTATCTACTCCTTCGATTTGAGAGAGTTAGTACATATTTTTATTAATCTTTTTGTTACTGGTCTCCTTATGTATTATTATGTAGGATTCTTACCCATTAAACCTGGTACCGATGTCTTCGTCCAAGTTGGAGATATCACGGGATATGTTTCATAAATATGATATAACGATTGATAAATTTAATCAGCGCTACCAATTTGACTAGTTGATAGTAATACAAGTCAAAAGCTGTAGACTTTATATGTTTAGTTGAACATTGTGATATCGATAGCCTCTTCGAAATCCTTTAAGAGAGGACTCGAATGTGGTTGTTTTATGTGGTATTCTTATCTATCTATATAATCTCTTTGCTTTCACTGCATGGACTTGAATATTAAATAATACTATAAAATACAATAAAATGTCGTAAAAATATCAGAAATAGCAGAATTACCTTACTTTGGTATCTGGCAGAACGCCTGACGGTCACGGTAACTATTTTTACGTGCGCACACGCATGTAGAGTTCATTCATTTTTGTTCTCGTTTAAATTTAGAACAATCTGACCATTCGAGCGTGGGTTGTGGGCGGGTGCAGATGTATATCAATTAGGTTTTCGTCAAATTTATAGTTTCCAAAAGATAGTAATTTTTCATTTAAATTGATTGTAAAATATTAATATTAGATAGTAAAGACGCAATTTTTTTTTAGTTTTTTTTAGATAATACATATATTTATTTTTAAATAATTTCATTGCCCTACTGTGTCTACTGTGTCTACTTTACTCTGATTAACGATTGCTATAACATTAAGCTGTTCTTAAAACCCACTTCAATCCCGAGTGTGGTAGTTTCGGGTCTATCTTAGTGTTTCTAGGCAAAATTTACGATAATAGCCGCCATAAAGTGTTTAAACCAATTACCGTTCGAGCGAAAATTCAATATCCAGCCCGGGCCAGCTCGATACTTAAGTAAACTATTGCTCTATTATTTACTATAAAATAATTATCTTCGCAAACATGCGGTTCGTTAAAATGATAAAAGGGCTAATTGGGAAAATATAAGGACAAAGTTCCAGGTTCGATATAGTTATATCAAGTTTCAGAGTCAAGCTATGAATATACAATTCTTCTTGCTTTTATATAAGACCCGACATTGTCCAGTGGTAACAACAATACGGTGACCGCAGGTTCAAGTTCTGCTAAGCACTACAGAGTTTCTGTGTACTTAATTTGTGTTCATAATTCAAGTCATGCTCAGCTGTTAAGGAAAACATTGCAAGTCACCCACTGCTGAGCTAAGGCCCCCTCTCCTTTTTTGAAAAAAGGTTTGAAAGTTTTCTTTTCTTTTTTTTTCTTTCAGAATTATAAAAACAAATTAAGCACATGAAAATTTAGTAGCTTTTGCTTTGCCCGGGCTTGAACACGCCATACTAGCCATCTTGGCTACGGGTATGTTTATTAAATACACTTAAATTATTATTATACTCCACGATTTTATGGGCTATCTGATGGTGAGTGATCACCAACGCGCATAGACATGGGCATTGTAAGAAACGTTAACCATCGCTTATATACCAATTCACCACCAACCTTGGGAACTAAGATATTTTTTTTATAGAATAGAAAGGCGGACGAGCATATGGACCACCTGATGGTAAGTGGTCACCAACGCCCTTAGACATTGGCATTGTAAGAAATGTCAACCATCGCTTACATATCCAATGCGCCACCAACCTTGGGAACTAAGATTTTATGTCCCTTGTGCCTGTAATTACACTGGCTCATTCTTCAAACCAGAACACAACAATACCAAGTACTGCTGTTTTGCGGTAGAATATCTGATGAGTGTGTGGTACCTACCCAAACGAGTTTGCACAAAGCCCTACCACCAGTATAATGCTATGTATATAATGTTATGTCCCTTGTGCCTGTAATTATTGCATAATTATTTATCGATTTTTATAAATAGTCCGCGTGGTGGCGACAATGCTAGTAGCATTTCCCCGTTGCCTCTTTTTTAATGTAATAGAACTGTTATAGGAATTAAGAGATACTAAAATGAACCGGTTAAGGAAGCTCAACGATATTATGTATTTTTTATATCAACATTTTTTTGTTTATAGCAATAATTTATCGAATTATCTTACATATTTACAGAATTGATTATTCATAGCATTATTTGTTTTGTTAATGTATTATTTTCCTAACTGTATTATGATTTTAAATAATAATTATTAAAAGTTGCATTATTGCCTATAAATGTCTAAAATAAACGCCGTCAATTTGAACATTAAGGTCATAGCCTACTGCATCCGGTTAATGATCGCGGCGTGGGAGAGGGCGTATGTCACACTACTGATCGAGTTAACGGCAAATTGACCCAATATTGTTGTACGTTCATACATCTACTGACTACTAAAATGCTAGCTGTTCGTTGGTAAAACGCTAGCTTATTAGGTATTAGTCTTGTGTTCATGCTTTTCATCTCGCTGGAAAAATGCATTTACGGGGGAACCACATGAAGTCTAGATGGTCTAGTGGTTAGAACGTGAATCTTAACTGATGATCGTGGGTTCAAACCCGGCAAGCACCACTGAATTTTCATGTGCTTAATTTTTGTTTATAATTCGTCATTCAAAATATCTGCAGATTTTTATGAAAATCAAAATACATTATTCAATAATACATTAATCAATAAATGAATTACTCTTACGTATTGATAGTCAAATTAGAAACTACCATACCGGTTCGAAAATGAAACAACCAGCCCTGAAACGAACCGGCGAAAGAAACACAGCAATTTGTCATATCTTGTTTTGGAACGAATACCTCGCTATAAGAAGGTTTTATTAACTGCGCGTCAGCTTATCCCTAATTATCGTGTTTATCAAAATGATCAATGTTATTGTTTATATATACATGATAATGTTGTAAATATATTGTGGCAATATACACCAATTAAAATGAGATGGGACTAATTTGGAGCTATAATGAATGAAACGCAAAAAACCTCAAAAACTGTTCATACCCAAATTATATCCGAACATACATACAAAAATTTACCTACTCTTTGTTCTAAGTAACTATTAAAAAAAACGTATAGTCATACATTTTTTTTAATAGTCTTAAAACATATATAAAATGTTTTCTTTTTTTTTAAGAATAATAGCATTGCCTGTTTTAAATTTGCTAATATTTACTCCTGCAATTAAGCGTAAAGCTTATTCTAGGAGCGGACACAATAAAATCTCAAGGATTCAACAGGATCGAACCTGCGACTTTTACATCGCGAGGCGGCCCGCGAACCATTGCGCTATTGACGTTTAGACGTAATAATATAAAATACAATAATTTAAAAAGAAACAGAGCGTGCGTTACTTTCACTCGGTTAATAGTTAGTCACATTTTCTAGTAATTAAAAGATATTTATAGTGAGAAAATGATCGATTTGGACGCGTTCTGTTTCGAGTGACGGGAGCATTCGTTATTAAAAACTGCACGTGGAACACATGACTGAAGAAAAACTTTGCGTCAGAAGCGATGCACATTAAAATATTTATTCAACATCGAAGCATTACACTTACGTATTGTTGATCAAATTAAAAACTACCACCGGAGAAGGAAATAAGAAACGGCCGTTTTTTTTATTGTTTAAAAAATAACAAAGAAATAGCTAAGAGCGATCGTTTTATTGTAGTGTCCTATCATACATGAACTAACTAATTGTATAACCGATCACACTAGTAATTTTTTTAATTAGCAACAGAGGCATTTGAATTCTTTCTGGGATCCTATTATTAAACCGTATACATTCATATTCTGTCGTGAAATTTTTCTCCTCGAGCTTCAATAAATAAACAAAATGATATTATTATAAATGTTCATATATCTATTTCATAATAATGGACTTCGAAACCGCGCAACATTTGTGTATTTTTTCATGAAAGATATTACACAATTAACTTTGTTAACTCGCCGTTAGATGGCGTGGCCAACCGATCGCCATGACAGTATTTGTTTAAATGCGTGTATACATATATAGCAGAAAAAACATCAGTTTTTGCTAGTAGTATATAAAAAATACAATAAATCCACCGTTTTCAGAGTCGATAGTGCTCGCCGATCGCCGATAACGTAATAAATCAATTAGCAAGCGAACAAGTATTGTAGTTTATCGAGATAAACTTGCTCCATAATGCCGCTATAAAAATGAGTTACAATGATGATAGCGTCAATGAGACATAATAGTTATATTTATAATTATTATTTTGTTTTATCTGTGAAAATTTCTTTAAATTTCTGTTGTTTTTGTTTTCTTTTTTTGAGTGTGTTAAATGATCAAAGTAAATGGTAAAGTACATTTTTTTTGCATTCTACATTTTATTTTTTATTTTATAAACATATAAATATAAATATATCAGAAATTATTTAAAAGAATTTGTTTTTTATATTGTGTAATGTGTGTATTGCAAGTTTGCTTATTAAAAAATTAATAAAATTGTTTTGCGTGCTGCAATACTTTATTCACTTGCAAGTTTATTCACGATGATTTAATTCCCGCCAAGCACGATATAAACTGATTGGTGCTTGTTCGAATCTAAAGTCGCAAACATCGTTTAAGATACTATCCACTGAACCTGAATGGTATGACTTTAATCATAAAAAATAAAGCTATAAAACTAACAATAATATAATAGTCGCAGTTTTTCAGCTACAGTGCAATGAATCAATCGCCCCTCAGCCCATGTCAGCGTGTCGACGATCGCACCGAGCGGATTGCCGCCTATAAATCAATTAAAACACGAACGACTATTGGACTTTATCTAGACATTAGTTATTCGAGTTAATATTCTTTGTGATTTTTTTTAATTTATTTTAGATGGACTGTCCAATGTGGCTCAGCCAGCTTCACAAATACGGCAAACCGCTTCTCACACTATCGACCATAGAACCTGACCCAATAGCTCGCCTTATGAAATAAAAATCCGTATTAAAAATGCTGAATAAAATATAAAATTGCTAACCAGAATCAAATATGTATGCAAAATTTTAGCTAAAGCAAAGCAGCAATTTAAAAAAAATGATGTATTTAATAATGTATTTATATACATACATCTTTAAGTTATACAAATAATGAAATTGAAAAGTCCGTATGAGATTACAAAATAAGAAGCTTCGGATTTTGCTTTTGAATAAGGCCTACCTTATTAATATAAATATGAAAGTGAGTTTTTTTTACGCTTTCACGTCTAAACTACCAATCGCTTCAACGTGAAATTTTGCATACACGTTGTTAGGTGTTCGGAAAAGGAAACGGAGTACCTTACTGACAAGTAGACGAAGGCGCGGGCCGAAGCTAAACAACTATAAGTAAGCTTTGTTCTACTCGAATGTTAATTGTAGGACTGTTCCCTGTGAACAAACTCGAAACTCACCGCAGAGAACAGTCTTTAATGTCAGAAAGTGACATGCAATATCAATAATTATATAACATTTCAAGAATACACGTATATAACTATAAGTCGATTGTCAACATTACACTGGTAATGAAGTGAGATCTTACCGAATAGCATTGATTTCTTAAATTTTGCAATAATATATGTATTAGAGCTGTCTTGAACGCTAATCATTAAGACTAAACACGAATTGACCAGTAAAATACGTAATTTAGTAATTACCCGTGTCGTATTAAGTAATTAGGAGTGCCATTAGACGTCTAAGTTTGGTACGCTTTATTTTCCCGAACATTTATATCGTCTAGGCCACCTAGGCTAGCCACTTAGCCTAATTTATCACGGCTACATTCACGGAACTCGTGTAAGAGCTAGCTAAGTTTAACTTAACCCTCGGTTAACACGACTGACATTTCGAAATGTTAGCGTAAGTTTTATTTCGAATGTAACTTATTTGTAAGATTTACGGTTTAGAAAATATTTATGTCAATCTCGTTTCTTAAGTTTTTCATGTTAAAATGTTTTGTTTGTGTAATTGGTATACTTTAACAGATGAATAATTTCTTTATTTCTTCTAGATTTTTATATCTTCCATTCCATTATGAATTATTGTTCGTTTTACCTAACAAATGCATTTGTCTATCCGTCTAAGTGTTACAACAGTAAAACAAATTGCTTACAAGACAAATTGACAGCGTTGAAAGGTTGACCTTCAATGGACGTTCAACGAAGCGAACGAATCGTTCGATAGTTTCGACTACGTATCCCGGAAAACTGGATTTCCTGAATAAGTGCGAGGGTCGCGTCCGGTCTCGGAACCAATCAAAACAACTGCCTCACACGAGCTATTCAATTATAAATTGCTTCATTTTTATTACAGGCGTTTATTTAACTTCAACTACTCCTAGTGTGTGTCGGTCGAATAATAGCACGAAATTTTAAATAAATTCCAGCAACTCAACACACACAAGTTAAGCACATGAATATTAGTGATGCTTTTCTGTATTTGAACCCGCCACCTTCTGTTAGAATAACTATAAAATGTTTATTTCCACAATAGGGACCAGATATTAGCAAAATAAATTTTTTGAAATTCGTCCCAATTTGTGCGTTTGAGACAAACGTGCGCAGCAAATAGCGTTGTTTTCTCATTATCTTAAATTGACACGACCAGTCTTATCTTAGCAATTCGCGAACGCAATGAGAGTTTTATCGAACATCTAATAAAAAGAACGTTTACATGATAACATTTACGTATCATGAACACAAAGACGGTATCAAAATATTCAATGGTTTTCTTGTGCTTCAAAGGAGCTACATATATTTGGTGAATCTGAGAATATACTAAAAAAAACAGACCGTCATCTATTGGCACTCCAAGTAATAATTCTATCCCATTTTTATACAGCTTTTTACTCAACAAAATACACAGTATGTCGCTAATAACAAAAGTACAAAATATTAATACAATTTAATTTAAATAAATAATAGTTATAATACTGTTGGCATTTATATAAATTTCAAATACTTAAGTTATTTATACTTTCAACTATTTCATTATATTAACATTAGCATGTCGGTGACGCGAAGCCACGAGTCTATCCTCTACGACAAACCAGCGCAACGCGCCTAAATAAGTATTTACTTCAAAAATATTAATAAAAGAAATATAATGACATTTTCAAAATGTCAATCTATAATTATGAAAGTTTAAGCCATGTTTTCAGGTCGGAATTGAACTCGGTTCAGTCGAATAATCGTAATATTTCAGATCTTTAGATCAACTAATCGTTACACGAAGGAATGCAATTATCAACTCAATATTTCATTATATTAACATTAGTACGTCGGTGACGCGAAGCCACGTGTCTATCCCCTACGAAAAACCAGCGCAACGCGCCTAAAGAAGTTTTCACTTCAAAAAAACTTACTGGCATATTTATACGCTTGTATAATTATGGTCTTGGTATATAAAATAGTAAAAAAAGGTAAAGATACGCTATGTTTAATTCATAATAATGGATATAAAATTATAGATAGATTAAAAATAGATAATAAATTTGCATGCGAAGGCCACTGATAGTGATCTGTTTCAGGTAACCTTAAGAAATTATACATAAATATTAATTATAACTGGTAGTAAAAACATCAACCTCTTCAACTTTCAATCACTATTGAAATTCTTAATTTGCATGTTTCGACATCACTAAAGCTCGTCAAAAGTTACCAAACAAAAAATACGTTTGATGAAAAGACGACAAAGTCGCGCTGAACCGTTTTTGTCTTTACCTATTTATGATATAATGACATGAAATAAACCTCATAATAAAAAAAAAAACAAAACAGATGAATTAAAAAAGTCAATTTCTCACTTTCTCTTTCGTGACAGATTTAGCCGTAAGTTAAACTTGCGAACAATGGAAAACCTGAACTCATCATAGCATGGGATAGGTAATCTATTCCGTGGATTCCGTTCAAGGATAAAATGCTCTATCAAACGCCTGCTGTCGTCTACGAGGGATGGGGGATCGGGTATCGCTTATGATCCCATCTAGGAGAATTCTCTTTTCGCGGAAAAAATGATTCAGTTTTCCTGGTAATTTCGTTTGTTTGTTTCTTTATTTATTTTATATTATTGACAATTACTGCATTATTTCATTATCTGCGATGAATTGTTCGTGTTAATTTTTTTTAACCCCTTCCAATATATTTTTGAAGAGCAATTTTTTGATAGGAGATATCTTATGGGCTTATCGTTATACTCATAGAAGTATATCTATAGCTTGATATGATATATTTATATATGTTACACAAACTAGTCAATGATTTTAAGATACAAATTATCGAATTCCAATTATATTTTCTAATTTTAATTTAATTTATCATTTTTTACATTAGCAAGAATTCTTTTTTGCCATTTATCATGTCAACTCTGTCGAATTGTTGAGCAAAATAAAAAGGCTTACAGCGGGTAAAACCTGAATGATATCTGAATTGAACTGAGAAACAGAATATTTGTATTGTAACAGATAATATTAAATTTTAACAAATAGAAACATGATTGTTAATAATAATAAATATTATTATTTTTTTAATGTTACAGTTGCTTGATAAATATGTTGTAAGTAAAAGTGAATGTAAGTCTATCGTATTTCTAAAAAGTCGTACAAAAGCAAGCTAATAAACAATATTCGGAGGTAGCAAAAATTATTCTAACATAAAAAAATAACCAAAAACAAACACGTTCACAATTCCCCGTTTTACTGGTTTGTAGAGGGCCGAGTTTACGGGTTACTGATACACATTCATACATAAAAGTTGAGTGTTTCGGAAATTGGGGCATATCGTTATATACAGCCGTTTTATTATATTTAGATTGGTTTGTGGTAAATGAGAGGTAGCCCAGTGAATAGAAAACGGAGATCTGAAATGGAGGTCGCCCGTTCAAAAGAGGCAACAGTCTTCGAGTTCAAATGTGCCTAATTTGTGTTTATATCTCATTTAATGCTCAGCGAAGTTATCGTGAGGAAACCTGCATGTTGTTCTAATACGTATACATATAATCACTAAAGTGGAACAGTGTGGTAAAATAAATCACATCAGGTCTTGTCTATATATATAATAGGTTGGTAGACTGGCAAGTAAGCTACCTGATGGCATTAACCAATGTCTTACATCGCAATATCCTTAGGAATGTTTGACTCCTACCAACTAAAACCCCAAGGTTTCCCTCTCGTTCGGCAAAGCCACGGGAACGCTTTCGCCCACATCCGCGACTCCGTCAGCAATTGTCCAATTACATACCCCCCTATGCTCTACGCTTGTTGCAGGCGCACGGGAACACTTGGTGCACCTCTAACTGTTATAATACCTATTGGCGTCGGGCAGCAGACATCCCCACGTCTGCCACCCATAGGCTATTCATTAGGGGGGTAGCTGTCGGCCATAGGCCAACTATCCCCCGGCTGTGGTGTATGAGCTCAGCAAAGACGAGTAGGTGATGCCTACCCGAACTTGCACAAAGCCAAAGTATTTCTACTCGATAATGTAGTGTCACGTTTTTGGTTTCGTTGTCAGGCATCGAATGGCATTGATCACTTCTCAAAAGCAATTGTATTGTAATCCTGAACTTCGAAGAGATTTTAGGAGCTGAAGAATTAAGCTTAAACCGTGTTGAAAGTCCGCATATTTAAACTGAATTGTAATTCTTTGCAAAGCTTTAGAAATTCCTGTATTTTAAGGAAATGAAATAAGAATTTTAAAAGAAAACGTACGCGATGCCAAGTCGCCAGCGTTGCCAACCAGCTCTGATTTAACCCAACTTTATATAATGTGGAAATTGTTACACTCATATAATTCTAGTGCTTCAAGTCACATTGATTTCAGCAATGGTAAAAGTATTTTCTGCCAACTTTATAATATTATATAATTAACACACCTATGCAAATAAGTTTAAACGATAATCTACTGAGCCTCTTGCTGCTTCTCTTTTAAAATATGCTCACATGTATTTGTTTTATTTATTTAACAATACAAACGAGCAAATAACAATTTAATTACGGCGCTATAAAAAATCACAATTGTTTATCTTGAATGTCTTTCCGTCTATGGGCTTACATACAATATATACTATAATCGTTTAAAATACTTAATATAAATACCTTCGAGTGATACTTAATATTCTCATTTTATTAAGCGAGAAATCATGTAAGAACTGGTACTCTGTCCGTATTTATTGTTAGTTGAAATAGTTACTATTTTTTTATGTGTCACCCAACGGGTTTGTATATTATGCGAGACGTTATTCTGAAAATTTGAATTGAAGAATTGTTTTTTCATTTTCAAGTTGTTGTGTCAAAGTAAATAAAGAAAACAAAATAATTTATCTCTCTGCTTTTTAACCGAATAACGTGTGTTTTAAACGTGAAAGTATCTTCAATGTCATCGCGGTCGTATCCCCCATTGTGTGAAATACAGATTGGGAGATATCGTCCTTATTGTAAATCAAATTTTGTTTACCCGCGGTCGCTGATAGCTTTTTGTTTGTTTTATCTAAACAATGAGGTCGGGACGGGGATGTAATTAGGGACGTCTCTCAGTGGCCATCTCGGGCCATCTCGGATCACGATCTCTGGAGATCAGCCGCGATTGAACCGCGCTCCGGTAAATAAAGTCATTGAAAACATAATCTTTTTTTTTGACGGCTTGAGTTCTGTTTTCAATTTATTTGTGGCTTGCTTGCTTATTGTTTTATTTTCTTTTATATCGTAATAATAATTTTAATCTGAGAAAAAATAACCTACAAAATATTCTGAATTCTGAATGTCTAGATTAGTTTTTAAACGTCTCTCTATTATTTTACATTTACATTAATATAAATCAGTTATTGATTTTAGTTTTGTTTTTTTTTTAAGTTAAGGTAATTATTAAATCACGATTCCACTTCAAAAAAAGGTAAACAGTAATAAATAAACTCCAAAACGTTCCTTCAGAGGATTCATTTGACCAGCAAAGGGACATCTACGTGCTATACTTTTCTTGTACTATTATTTACCCAAGTAAAATAAATAAAATGTTATTTAAGTACAAATGCAGAACATCATCTGATTTCGTAGGTGTCCCATTTCACAGCCGAGTTAGATATGAGTTATGTAAACACAAATCAAGTTCATGATATCTAAGTTGCACGGATTTGAACCATATTGTTTATGTTCAAGTTATGGATACACGACTGCCGGAATGTCCGATATGTGCAGCATCCTCACGATGTTAACTTTCAACGCCGAACAGAATAATACACCGTTGAGTGCCGGCTTAGAATAGTAATCCCCCAGTCTCATCCCGTGGGTGTCGTAAGAGGCCACTGAGGGACCAGGAATTGAGGAATAATACACACATATCAAACAACCTGCGGTATTCGTTTAAGCTTGACGTGATCTAGTTCCACTGATCCATTTCGGCTTTTTTAACTTCAATGAGAATATTGATTTACGTTTGATGTGAACTATATATGGGCTTCACAGGTAACACCGATTGGTGACGACAAACGATATAATAATAATAATAAATAATCTTTATTCACATACAAAGTTACAAAGCATATTGAAGTCCCTGATTTCTGAGCTAGGCTCAAAGACCTGTATTACAGAAACCAAATGATATGACGCTTTCTCATGCCGTCATCATTTGTCCTTTATCCGTTACCGTTCCCTACTCCCTTGTGTGTGTATGTGTGTGTGTGGCGTATACTTCTTTGCTATGTATTATTATGATAACAACCAAAAAATATTTATTCATATATTTATTGGTATTTTTAATTTATAAATAATTTCAATAATCGTCAATTTCGGTGTTTAAAATCTGCTGGTCCTTTAATTTTAAGTACAACCTAAAATATTTTAAAACAGTTTGAATATCGCTTGTCAGTCACAACAAATTTATAAGTTCAAATTACTTTTGTCGAGTTCGTCGGTACTCGGTAGTAGAATCATTTTATATATATTAAAATCAAAATATTATTTATTAAAGTAGGCTCTTAAGAGTACTGTACTTTTGAATCGCCATTTTAAAAGTATATTGAATATTGATAGGTCAATTACAAATATATCTAAAAGGTTTTAAATTGTGTATGTTTATTTGTTTATACCTATATACAAATACTTTATGAAAAATAATGCGTTTTATTGATATTTTTACACAAAAGTTTTAATTTCAAATCATCACAATGATTTTTACTTTTAATTTATTAAGAAATTTATTTTTAGAATTTATTATGCTCTAAACTGAATGTTTGTTTATAGTTTTAAGTTCACGAGTAAACCTGACAATGACGTGTTCTAGTGTTACATAAATGTGTAAAACTATACCGGCAAATACAATGACATCTAGAGTTCTGTGTCATGAACATGTTCTTTCTGGTGACGCCAGAACTGTCTCTTGCTTAGTTCAAGATTAAATATATGTAGGAGAAATAGTGACACGACTATTATGTAATAACGTCTGATGTTACAATAGAGTTTGGTAAATAGCGTGGTTAAATTTTTTATTGTCTTGATTTTTAGTTATATAACTATATTTTTAATTGTCTTGATTTTTAATTATATAACTTATTTATCATATAAGTTATCGTTTGTAATAATTCATTTTATTAACATTAAAATTTTAGTCCTTGTTTTATCGAGTACTTTCAGTAAGACATGAAAATTTAAACATCCTTTCGATGACGTCACAACCGAACAACCGATGGCTTGCGCTACGCCGTTTCGTGGCGTAGTGTTTACACGCGCGCCGTCAGCGCCGGCTGAGCGCTACCAAGCTCTACGAGAGTGCTACGACTAGTATAAACTTAGGAAATTTAACTAAAACTATAACATTTATATAAATTATTATTTCATGAATGATTAAATAAAAGTCAATATTTAGTAGCAAGTTAGTAAATACTTTGTGGGTTACTTCTCTGATATTATTGACATTAAATATTTATACTAGTGTTTGTGTTGAAATCCTCAATATAGACCCTAAATACGTTTTGTTCAAAATGACATTTACAAACTACAGTGCTTGTTATATGTGTGCATGTTAATGGTGAATTATAGTTTCCGTGCAGTATAAACATTTACTCTACCATGTAGATTCGTTAAACGATAAATTAATTTCTAATTATTTCGGTTATATTATAAAGGGCTCTAATATTGACGTCAGAAACAATGAAACATGGATTTTAATAAATAAAAATGGTAGAAGGGACGTCACCGGGTGTGTTCTTTGCGTCCAGTTCGAATGGAAACGGATATCGGTTGTCAGCACGCGGTGTTCAAACGCTGCAGACTTTCTTGCGAGAGCATGGAGCTGACTGCGTTCGTCAGTTCATGCAGGTGAATATTATGTTCATACGAAATGGAGAGCTGGAGTATTTAACTGTGTAGACGTAAAACATTTGTGGTATTGTATGTAATAGAAAGTCTATTTTGATTTTTGAACATAATTGTTTTGTGTATCAGTGTAATATAGAGTAAGGAGCACTACCAGTTTACTCAAAGTAAATCTTTATATAACTTTATTGTACACAAATAATATAACAAGTAAATTAAAGTGTACAAAGGGGACTTATTTGGGATAAGTCTAAGGGATCTTATTGAGTTAACCTTTGAAGTACTGAATCATAAAACTTTATTGAAAAGATAAACTAAGACAAAACATAAATTTATGAAAGAGATCCATTAGAAGCAATATTAGTAATAATAATAAAAACTTGGTAGAAGAACTTTATGTAAGGCCATCGGGGTAGGTATCATTCACTCAATTAATTAAGTAAATGAGATATAAAAAATGTGTAAAAAAAATTATACGCCACCAATATGGGCGCTGGTGACGACTGTTCATCAGGTTGGTTGCTTTCCAGCTACTTTAAGCCTAAGTCGGTTATTGAAACACCCGCAGGTTGAGATGTTGGTTCTATATTCTGCCTGAAAACAACCTTTAAATGTATGATATAATATTGCTATGTTGCAAGCTAAGGCCGCCATTTTGAAAAAGGAAACATATTTTGACAACCCTTGGGTATATTTCCATTTCCGATAAAGATTGTCGTTTGTTGACGACGCAAGATTTAGTCATCTCCCATGCTGTTCATAAAAATTCATTGAGTAAAGATAGAGTGAGTTTATGTAAAGACATACAAGTTATAATATTACGTTGTACCTCGTGTTTTCGCGCTCCGCGTCGATGGTAATATCAACAAAGTTGAGACGGTTAAAATAATTGTTTATAAACCGACATACATAGGACATACTGTTACTAAAGGCTTATCTCGCTTATTGTTATTAAAACGAAAGTTCATGGTTTGGATAAGGTATTCATCTATGTGGAATAGGATTAAAATATTTATTTATAATAAACTGGCTACCTGTCACGTCTTTGCACGGGTAGAATAAGAATTTAAAAAAATACATTATCGTGTATGATAATATATATTTTTTAATGGCATAAATCCATCCAATTTGTCCGTGATTTAGTACATTTATCATTTCTATTGTTTTGATTTATGTTATATTTTATTGTGCTACGTTTTTTTCTATTTCCAGGCAGCATTACGATCGATGTTGTAGTAGGCAATACGGATGAAATGAAATAATAACTGAATTTAGATTACAGTTACAAACTTTGGTACCATTGACTAAACTCAATATCATAAATCTATAATTATAAATATATAAGAGAATCGAGTCTTGAATGACTTTCTATTACTATTAACGCACAGACAAAACTGCTTATTCGTACAAACTTAAATTTAGATAAGTTTATTGTATAACGTAAGCTTCTACTAAGATCTGCTAACTTTAATGGGGGTAAATGGTAAGGGTAACTTGGTATGAATTTCACCATCTAGTTATTTATAACCTTAAAACTTGCTAAAATAGCATATAAAAATGTTACATTTTAGTAGATACGTGTCAATATGTTCACCTAGCTCTGCTCTCCCATTTTTATCGTAATTATAAACGCTAAACGTTTTCAAACCTTTCTAGTTTTACTGATAACATGTGTACAAACACACAGCTCTATGATAGCGTTGATAAAATAATACAAAAGTAGAAGTGTTACTTAAACAACAGTAACGATCTTTCTCTTCCTACTCAGATTAAGTAATAAGTAAAGTTAAAGTTTAAGCTTGATCACTTGAAGTTATTCCGCATAAAGTACTAGTTGTTTTAACACGGTCGCTTCGTTCGGTATTAATTAATTTTTAATTATAATATTGTTATGTATAATTAAAAAGTTTACATAAGAACTATAGTAGATTTAAGTACGCTTGTGAGCCAAGCATTTTGAATTGTCATCTTACAAGATTTCAATTAACTTAAAGCTATCACCGGCTGGTAATGTATATACACCTGTTTTTTTTTTTAATCATCAATATAATTCTTGTTCAGAATAATATGCTTTTTATTGGACAAATGCCTCCTCATCTATTAGGCGAGGTCGTCTATTGGTTTTTATGGCTTTTTGTGGGAAAATTGATTCCCGCACCTGTAGGTCTTGTTTACGATATTTCCCTTCTTAAACGAAATGTAATATACAATAAAAACAAATTAATTACTTGAAAATTTAATTTTGCACGCTAAGATTGAAATCGCTATTTTCCTTTAAAATACACACACGCCAACCGCACCGTCTCGCCCATTAATAACTTACGCGCAAGTTATGATAACAAGCATATAATGACAGCTCTATTCCGATGGATTTGAGAAAGTACAATAAAACCGTGTATTGATTGGCGACGCTCTCACTGCAGAGATTTTTGAATAAGGTTCGACGGATGAGGAATAACACTCGTAGTGTGTCGCAGTTTTTCCATTATACAACTACAGAACACTAAACTACACACGTAAGAGACGTTGGAAACATTCTTTTATGACAAAACTCACTAATATACATATAATATATTGACGAGCCGATTGACGTGGTTGGTAGATACTTGCCTTTCACGCCGAAGGTTGTGGGTTCGATTCCCACCCAGGACAGACATTTGTGTGCTTAACATATCTGTTTGTCCTGAGTCTGGGTGTAATTATCTATATAAGTATGTATTTACAAATAAAAAAGTAGTATATATCAGTTGTCTGGTTTCCATAGTACAAGCTCTGCTTAGTTTGGGATCAGATGGCCGTGTGTGAATAATGTCCGAGAATATTATATTATATTATATACGAGGAAAGACACACATATACGTACAGGTATTGCAGCTACAAATCAACATCAATAATTGTGTAAAAAATAGTTAAATAATTCCATTTACAATAAAATAAATAATCGTATTAAGAAGCAAACTCAGAAAGGACATTTTAAACAATTAATACAACTCCAAAAGAATGTATTATTGATTTAATTTATATATTTTATAAATAATTTCCGCTCGCGGTTTTCCCGTATGCGAGTAGGGTGTTATGTATCCTATTTGACAACGTGAATGCAATTTTTTTAATAATCGATTGATTAGTTCAGTAGTAGAAGCGTAACAAAATAACATACTAAACTCACTTTCGCACTTATAATATTAGTAAGGATGTCAGGATTTTTACCATTCAGCTCTCAAGGTTGATTGGACTTGGATTGTTTTTCAATTTTTCGCTGTGACGGGCCGTGACGGAGTGATGAAACCATATATAAGGACATGTATATACATCGGTATAATACATACATATTTGACTGCCTCGTTGGTCTAGTGGCTTGGTATAAGGCCGCAGACCCGGAGGTCCTGGGTTCAATTCCCAGGTTGCCGTCCCATCGGATTATGAGAGTTAGGGAATAGAGAGTGCACCTGTGTTTGCGCACACACTTGTGCACTATAATATCTCCCGCGTAGTTGGCTAATCTCTCCTGAGATTGGCCGCCGTGGCCGAAATCGGTCTGGAGGACATTATTATTACATATAAGTAGAAATATAAATACTTGCTCTAATAATTTGAACAGGCGCATTTGTTCATTAACCGCTCATTAAATTTTCTTGATATTCGTTACATATTAATATATTATTGAATTGATAGTAACTTTAAAATTAATGTAATATGTTTTTTTAAAACAACAACAATTACTAATTCACACATTTAATTTTAAAATTGTATTTTATGGTTTTTTTTTTATAGAATAGAAAGGCGGACGAGCATATGGGCCACCTGATGGTAAGTGGTCACCAACGCCCATAGGCATTGGCATTGTAAGAAATGGTAACCATCGCTTACATCACCATTGCGCCACCACGCTTGGGAACCTAAGGAACCAGCCTGGAGGCTGGAAGTTGGAAATGAACACGTATACCTGTTGATCCTACGCCTGAACTCTTTCCGGTCGTGTTGTATTGAGTCCCATCGCATTATGAGAGTGATAGAATAGAGAGTGTACTAGTGCGCGCACAGCCGTGCACTATGATATGACCAGTGCAGTTTGTCAATCTCTCTTGACATTGGCCGCCGTGGCTGAAATCGTTCAGATTGACATAATCATCATTACGGAGTAGCATTTTGAAATTTTAATGAACTCTTTTGTTTGAAAAACGTTTGTAATGCTAATGAAAGTAACAATCCATATACATAATAATACAATAAACTAAACAAAAATAAAGCCCTAAAACTGTCCCTTGAAAGTCGACTGTGAATGCGAAGACGGACAAGCGTTACGTGCCGAGATCCATGACAGGCTCGTAAATTGCTAAAAATATTTGACCTTCTTTATTACGGTAGCTTCAAAGAGAAAGAATTATCTTTAATATAAAACAATATTATAAAATGAAAAGAATAAAAGCAAAATACTAGAAAAGGTAATGTTTAATTTAAAATTTTCTCAGTTGTATTTACGTTTTTTGTAAGCTCTTCCATCCATATTAACTTGTTGGATACCATCAACTCATTAATTTGTTGGCTCAATTACAATGTAATATGAAAGTTAATATTTGAACGGTGACCACTAACCATCAGACAGTACATTTGCTCATCTGCCTTCCTATAACTACGATCCATAATGTCACTGAAGAAAACTCCTTTGAGCATAATGAGAGCAATATATGTATGTGACTATATCGCTTGAGAGAAACATCTTACGCAAAAACGTCACGTCTTCGAGATGTACTCGTGCTTCAATATTGTAATTATTTTACTCATATTCTTGAAAAAAAAAAATCTTTTCTCCGGGAGAGAAAAATTAGGAGCATCTAAAGTACTCACATTTCAAAAGCATTCCATTGATTCGAGAATATTCTAATCGCGTCTAGAAAGACGTTGGTGTAGAATTAGTTTTAATCCTTTCGGCGTTACACCTAATGTTAGAATGTATATTTGACATTATATAAATAACCATATATATATTATTATATTAAGAGAAAAATATTACTAGTTTCATCTTAACTGTACCCTCTGTCAGACAAGAAAGCTAGTCTATACGTTGTGTATACATAAAGTAATGAGTTTAGTGTTTGTTCGTACAGCAAATGCACTCGTATCTGTCTAATCCTTGTCTATTGCACAGCTGAGTCGGTGGTTTCGGCGAAGATGCATATACACAGCTGTCTCCCATTTCTCGCCTTAAATTTAGAAGTCGTAAAACGTTTTCCAAAAGTAAGAATGATATTTATATTATACATACATTTGGTTCATTTGTAATGGTTCCTTTTAGCTAACTGAATTCAAAGAATCCAGGAATTAACATGCTTATCTCAAGATAATGTTTTTTTTTTTTTTGAATATTTATAAGTTAAAATTAAGACCGCCTTGAAAAAAGAAACGATAAGAAGCTTCGTAAATATTAGTTACATCACCTTCTTTATATTTAATTATAAAAGATGCTATGTTTCGTTATAATAAATCGTATTATCTTAAAATTCGGTATGCTAGCTGATTCCACCGGTGTTTCGAAGTGCACTTCTTCTAATTTTAGTTAGCTAGTTGGATCAAGGCTATGTTATATTTTCCAAGAATTAAATTTGATCTAGTTGCAAAACTATTTAGTTTTGCCGTCGATTTTTGGCAAATTCATTTGGACACTATTGTGTGAAAATTAGTAAATTTGATTTTTGGATATTGTGAGTAAAATTTGAAGGATATCGGTTGGCTGAAAATGACTAAAAATTCATTTACATATACAGTTAAAGGTGAAATACGAGCTGTCAAGTCCGCAGTGTATACAGTGCCAGATGACTAAACCTCGGCATCTACAGCCAACGAGGCAGTAAATGATGACGTATTAATACATTAAAAAATGTATTCCTTTTTTAAAAAGTCTTCCTTTGACAGGATTCCGCGCTGCTCCCGTTCTAATTAGTAGCTAGTTAAAGCCCGGTCAAGCGACCTTAAGCAGACTACAGTCATAAAATTTTAACTCTCATACATATCTATGTACAAATGTAAAGTTTAATGTTAACATTCATAAATGAAATACAGGTTTTACGCAAATCGCTAAATACAGTAAGTATTTATATACATATTTACTGGTGGTAGGGCTTTGTGCAAGCTCGTCTGGGTAGGTACCACCCACTCATCAGATATTCTACCGCAAAACAGCAATACTTGATATTGTTGTGTTCCGGTTTGAAGGGTGAGTGAGCCAGTGTAATTACAGGCACAAGGGACATAAAATCTTAGTTCCCAAGGTTGGTGGCGCATTGGATATGTAAGCGATGGTTGATATTTCTTACAATGCTAATGTCTAAGAGCGTTGGTGACCACTTACCATCAGGTGGCCGATATGCTCGTCCGCCTTCCTATTCTATAAAAAAAAAAAAAACTGAAGTTCTCCCTGTAATAAAACCCGTATATAAATCTTCATATATTATCGTATAATTATATGGATCGTTAGTTTATAATAAATCTGACTAATTGTAAACTGTGGAAAAGTTATGATCGGAGCCATATTGTTTTTATTGTAACGCGTCAATTTCAATTAAATTATAAACACACTAAATTAACTGAACGAAAGATTAGTTTATAAACTATCAAAATTTTATGCGTTATTTTATAAATTGAATGCTCTGTTTAAAATTTTTCCACAATTTTCAATCTGTTAAGATTAGTCAGTCATAAACTGACGGTCCGTGCAATTTCACGGTGACATATATAAGCGTTGGTATATCGGGATTATTCTTAGCGACTATATAATTGTACAATATATTTGTTTTTCGAGATGATAGCTATTCAATAGAAGGCGTTGTAGTCAAGTTATTAACAAATCCTGGTCACTCTCATTATAAATTTACCAAAACTTATTTACAACTTTCAAAAAAACATTCTTATAGCGCGATGTAAAATACGTCTAACGCTATCTATTTTGTCATTTATAAGCAAAAAATTGTCTGATATTAATACTACATGTTGATTTAGTTAAAGAAAGATAGAAGAAGAAAAGATGTATTCGGATTGTTAATAATTAATTTATTATCGCGGCGAAGCTATAGTTTTGCCGGTAAACTTATGAAAAAAAAGGAACTACCCTCAGAGACATATAAATCTTCCCACTCATTTTAAGTTTTCTCTACTGAGTCTTGCTTATCTGCTAACTTTATTCATTGTTCTTTGGAATTATCTCGGCCTCGGTGCTTCATTAACGTATACTATTTTTGTTGCAGGTAAATTTTTTTCGACTTCGCTAAAGTTGAAAAGTTATTCTACTCGTTTATTCTTCGTAAGTATTTTATGCACTTTGTTTTAGCGGTATTCGCATTCGTTTTTTTTTAAGCCATTCAACCTAAAGTGAGTATTTATAATAAATGACATCGTTTCAAGATAACGTATACTACGCTGGGAATTGTTAGGTTAACAATGTATGTCACATAAAAAGTTATTTTTAAACAATCACACTGATGACAAAAATGTATTTTTAATTGTATTAAATTCATGTATAATTCAAATCGTGACCATCGGTTACGTAATGTTTTTATAATATTTTTATAATTGAAAAGGAATGAAATATGTAACATTCGAGTTGTTTGATAAAAAATGAGGAATTTATACCGAAACAATACTATTATATTATGAACAAATATATCTATTTGCACTGTGTCCATATTAAAATTTGTTCCGGTTATTTATGAAATAAAACAGAAGCATTACACTTACTTGTAGACTGGAAAAACGTATTACGCGTTTCCCCCACGGGAACAGTGGGCTATGTGGGGCTCGCCGGTGTCCAAGGCGCCGAGTGCGCCCCGAACATCGGAATATCCACTAAAAATCAGCGGAACCCTTTCCGGCTTAACGAGGAGCGCCACGGGATCGCTTGCGCATGCTACCGTGACGCTCTGATTGATGAAGACACCCAACGGCAACTCGATTGAAAACGCAATTTAATTCTCCACATTTATTATTAGATATTACGATAACTGAAAGCTTTTGTTCATCAGATAAAATGTACCCACTGAAATTATTTCATCGCGAACATCGGCCATAATTTACGATTTCGTCCTATAATCGTTTCACGCTTTATGAACATGTCGCTTTGAGACGGTATTCATAAGTCTTTGTGATATATTGAGTTATTATAAAATTCTCAAGATTTGCCCTTTGGTCAGCGTTTCTTAAAGGTCTTTTTGAGGGATATACTAACCTAAATCTTTCCTTGATCGTGACGATAGAATAAAAGCGTTTTCTTATTACTTTTAGGACATTCAACTAGCGTAAGCCTAAGTAGTTCGTGGGTCTCGAGGTCTCAGGATCAAATCTCGGGTCGGGCTAATAAAGTGATTGAATTTTTCTGACAAGATATTTTCAGTTGACGCGTGGAATCTCGACAAGCATGTGAATCCGTCCTACACATGATCTCTCATCATTGGTGTCGGATTACTTTATTATCGGATTTTGAGTAACAATACCAAGTACTGCTACTTGGCGGTAGAATATCTAATTAGTGGGTGGCACCTACCCGACGGGGTAGACAGATCTTAACTACCAAGTAAGTTTTTATATTAAATGGTTTCTTTTTCTATCTAATGTTGGATAATGTGTTGTTACGTATAAGACTATAGATGATATAACACAATCCGAAGAAGACGATCGCGTCCAGGTGCGTTCAGAATATATAAATAAAATTGTTCTAAGGACTGAAGTATTTGCGAACCGGCAATGTACATACGGCAATAACATATACGTTTAACAATCTATAAGCGAGCATAATACTAGATGTATTATGTGTATATATTACTAGCTGCCCGTACCCACTTCGTTGGGCAGTAAACATTTTTACTTATGATGAAATTATGATTGTAGTTCGGTTAGTACTGAGTGCTATGATTTATTTCCTGACTGTCAAGTCGCGTTGGCCACGACATCCGACTACCACGAAAAAGTCTTTTCATTTTTCGGGTTAATATACAGCCTATGACACTCACAAATAATGTGGTTTTCTATTGGTAAAAGAATTTTTAAAATCGGTTCAGTAGATCCACAGATTACCCCCTACAACCTCAAAAAATTTACCTCTTTATAATATTATTATAGATATGTTTAATAAAAGTATCGACGATATCGCTTTCATTTTAATTTATTTGCTTTCATTAGTGACGTTAAATTAATCATGAATATTGAATCTATGGTTATAATTATTGTCAGGCTTAGTAATCGCCATGAATAGTGTTGTTCCGTATAATCGGTGTTCGGTTCGGTTACGGTGTTCACAACTGTATTAATTCCTCGTGGAGCATATATCGTTAGCTTACAACACGAGTTATAGTCTAAGATAAATAAGTGAACTTGATTGCAATACTTTCATTTAAGTAGGCTCGTCGTAAGAGGCTTTATGAAGACTTACAACTAGTTGTTATATATTTACCATTACTTCTCGTGCTTATGTAAGTTATACATTATTGAGAATATGTATAGTGTTGTTATGGCTGACTCATTCGATGGTCTAGTGTTTAGGCAGATCCCGAGATCCTGCGTTCGAACCCAGGTCGGACTATTAAAAAAATATTGGGTTTTCTATCTAGAAAATCTCAGAAACAGCAATTCAAAATAGAAACTAGCAGCGTTTACACTCCCGTACCTCGGACAGCACGTAAAGACATCCAAAACATGATCGCTAGCACATACTAGACTAGATTGTACATTTATCAACCGCTGCTGTAAAGTTACGGCTGTAGTAGTGTACTGTGGTAGTATTAATTCACTGGTAATGTTTATTTCACTGTTTATGTGTCTTTTTTTAACATAATACCCTTTTTTAAATTTTGTAATTGAGTTTCTGTTACCTGGATAAATAAATTATTATCAGTAACAAGTTAACACATTTTAATAGTAAAAATCTTTTATTTTGATTTACAAGGAAATTTAAATTTTAAACCAAAAACCAATACATGTAAACGTAATAACAAAATAAAGTCTTAATTGTAAATGTAAGTATCAGTTAAGTTATAATTCAACAACGTAAATTGAAAACGGGTCATGTTAAAAAAACTTACATAATTCATGGAATTTTCTAGAAAAGAACATGAAATTGAATAGAATTGAGGAGCGAGAGTGACGTAATATTCCGTTGTCATGGTTCCTAGCTCTCTAGCTTATACGTTCTAGATTCTAGGATGCTGCGAATTAAGAACGTGCTAATGGATTACTGTAATACGATGCATCGTTTGAAGATACTCTGCAATCAATATATAATAATACAGATGTTTTCTTTTTCTTGACGTAAACTGACGAATAAAATTAAAATTTGAGGAAAACATATGTGAATTTGAGTGTTTCGATTATATTGTTTTTACTCTTATTTCCATAAAAATAGCTATTAAACAAAAAAAAAAGCTTGACTGATAGTGGAGAAAAAGGTAACGAACCGTTTTGTCCTTGTCTATTTATATAGTATATATAATAATAATAATATACCGGGACATTATTCGCACACGGCCATCTGAACCCAAACTAAGCAGAGCTTGTACTATGGAAACCAGACAACTGATATACTACATAGACTACTTTTCTTACGTAAATACATACTTATATAGATAATTACACCCAGACTCAGGACAAACAGACATGTTCATGCACACAAATGTCTGTCCTGGTTGGGAATCGAACCCACAACCTTCGGCGTGAAAGTCAAGTATCTACCAACCACGTCAACCGGTTCGTAATTCTATGTATATTATTATATTAATCTCAAGTTACTACATTTGCAAACATAGAAAGATTTATTCGAAAAAAAAAATCTATAGACTTGTTACGACTTAGCAAGGATCGAATACAATTAATTAATATTTCTTACAATACCAATGTCTATTCTAATTTGCAATTTTTAATGAAATACAAGGTATATATATATATATACCGTTAATAGAACCATTATTACTATATATATATAGTAATAACGGTTCTGTTAGAAATGATTAATTTATATTCTATTTGTTAATATATACAGTAACAGCCTGTGAATGTCCCACTGTAATCACAAATTAAGTAAATGAAAATTCAGTGGTGCTTGCCCGGGTTCGAACCCACGATCATCGATTAAGATTCACGAGTTCTTACCACTGGGCCATTTCGGCTCCACCGTGATCATGGTTAATATATAAAACCAAAATTTATTTATATATTACTATAATATAATAAATAATGAAGCATGACTTTGTCATTTATGTGTTTACAAGTTCAAATGGCTGGTCGTTGTGATTGATCGTGTAATCGATAAGCGCTCGACGGGTTTGTTTTCGCAAACCGATGGAGACAAACGGCACAAATAGGGTTTCCCTAAACTACGTGTGAGTAAAATCTTTCAATTTGTTTTTAAGAACTTCATGGTTATATTCGTAACACTACTGTTCAGAAATTTTAAATCAATTCAATGTGTAAGTGATGCTGTTACTTATTTATTAATAAAACTACGTAAGGTTCGGAAAGAATAACGTCGGTCTAAAAGAAATCGGTCAAAGAAACTAAGCAAGAAGTTGACTTAACGTTAATCTATGTGTAAATTATGTATTTAATTTAATTTTCGTAGTTATTATACAAGTTACCCGCGACTTCATAAAATATGTTAAATGCCTTAACCGTATATCTCATACGTAGAACAGAAATTTAAAATGTACTCTCAAAAAAGTACTTCCAAATCATATATTGTCGTTGATACATGTCCTATTAAATCAAAATATGTACACACCACGCGCTAATAGCAGTGGATTTATAAATATCCCTTAAAACGTATTCACACTAGCGGCTAGACTAAGCGCTTTAGGGGATTACACACGCGGCGGCTTTCGCGGTAATTATGCGTGGCCTGTGATACACTTACGAGTATAATGTACGCTTGTTTGTAGCCGGTTATATATACAAATCAATAAATTATAATTAGCTGTTTTAAGCGTTTTACAGCGTGGTTAAAATTACAGCACATACTTTTTTATTTAAAGTAGGTAGGCAGACTGGCAATTGTGTCACCTGGTGGTAAGTCACCACCGCCCAGACCAAAATCTACTGTAAGAAATATTAACCATCTCTGCATCGTCAATGCGCCACTAACCCTGGGAAATAAGATGTTATGTGCATATACTTAGACTGGTAAGGTTACTCTTTAAACTGTACACAACGCATATTACGTATTGCTGTTTTGCTGTAGAATATGGGTTGAGTAGGTGCGAGCCCTACCACCAGGGAACTCCTTAAAGTCTACATGAATTTAAACTATCGTAAACATATATGTTATATATATAATATATCTCGAAAGCGCAGTAATGAGGTACATACGATATGGGAAAATTATTCCATGGCGTCGAGTTTCCTGCTCCAGTGGAAAGGATGATGGCTTCGGATTCAGTTACCGCCACCACATTCATTCATGTCAACGATCAATTTTATAGTACTTTACTCTTAAATATTTAAAACAAAGCAAATAAAAATTAAATGAATTATTTACATTAAAGCCTTAAATGTATGCAAATAAATATTAAAAATAGCTAGTGTACAAATCATGACTGCGTGGAAAGGTGGCAAGAAGCATTTCCCCATAGAAACGCACTTGCGATCCTCTGTGCGAAAAATTAACCGCCTGTCACCGATAGAGGCACAGAGATGAGTTATTATATTTTTAATAAAAGTTTTTGTGCTATTACTCCAAGGTTCAAGGTTCTTTCAACTGAAAACGGAATAGATATAATCTCACCCTTATAATCCCATAGATAAAATGTTAATGTTTAATGTTCTCGTAAACTATATTATTGAATCGAGCCTCCGCCTTAGTCGGATAACCCAATTTCAATAAAAAAAGTTATTATTAATATAAAATAACACTAAAAAATGCTTGCGCGATTCATAAATGGGATATGCCTAAAAATCGCCATCTAGTGATGCTGTAATGCAACAATTGTATTATCATCTACCAACCACATCATTAGGGCGTTGATCGTCGCTTATTATCAAATCAAATTTCATCTGAATAATGTATTACATTGTATAAGGTAAATTCCTTGCTTCAGGGAAATCTCATGTAATTTCGGTGAAACGTGAAAATTTTCGAAATCAAACAAATAATACCAACCGAGATAGAATTGGGGACGTGGGTCAGTCTTTTGAATACGGGCTTATAAGTTGAAGGAATCTTAGTATATTTTTGAGGGAAGGTTTTATTTGTGAGAACTGCTTCGTGTCCGCACGATAACAATTACGTTTTATGTGGCTTTCTTAAATTATAATAATAGTAGAGCTCCATGAAAAGGATTTCCGGTAATAAGTAATGTTTGATATTGCTTAAAGTAGAATTAATAGTCTTTAAAAAAATTGTATTTATTTCAACTTTTTATGTCTAAGTAAATGGCCGGTAAATGTTCCACGGCTCTTCTCTTGATTTTTATAAGCAAAAGATATTGAAAGCTACTTTGAAGCTGTTGCTAGTTAGTTAGTTTGTTTGGTTAGTACGTAACCAAAGCTTTTATTGTTAAATATTGACTTTAAAAAAACCCTCAACAGTTCATTGATATCATATCAATATATACTTAACTATAAGTACGCATCTATAAGTACTTTAGAATCGTCATTTTACAGGTTTATGTAAATTATTAAATTTAAATTAATAGACCCGGCGAGAATGTCAATACCATTAAATGTATACACTCGTATATTCTACCTGAAAATTAATATTTATTCCACGCTTTTTCGTCACCTATGTAATCTTTTGTTGAGTACCGTAACCGTAACAGCCTGTGAATGTCCCACTGCTGGGCTAAAGGCCTCCTCTCTCTTTTTTTTGAGAAGGTTTGGAGCTTATTCCACCACGGTGCTCCAGTGCGGGTTGGAATACACGTGAGGCAAAATTTCAGTGAAATTAGAAACGTGCAGGTTTCCTCACGATGCTTTATTTCACCATAAAGCACGAGGTGAATTATAATCACAAATAAAGCACATGAATTTCACTTATAAATGTTACTCAGTGGGTGTTTCGTTAAATAATGATTTGTCTCTTTCTATCGTTATTAATTTCACATTTGTAAGAAGAAGACAGGCGCACGGCTTAACAAACGCCCTAAACAACTTTTATAATTAAAACTGTAACTGTTTCACAGTAAAAGTTTGTTAATGTCCCACTGCTGGGCTAAGGCCTCCTCTACCTTTTTGGGGAGAAGGTTTAGAGCTTATTCCACCACGCTGTTCCAATGCGGGTTGGTAGAATATACATGTGACATAATTTCAATGAAATTAGACGCATGTAGGTTTCCTCACGATGTTTTCCTTCACCGTCAAGCACGAGATGAATTATAATTACAAATTAAGCACATGAAAATTCAGTGGTGCTTGCCACTGTTTGAACCCACGATCATCGGTTAAGATTCACACGTTCTTACCACTGGGCCATCTCTGCCCAATATATCTTATTTATTAATTATTTGGATTTGGACAATTTATTGGTTGGCAAAGTTCAAAATATCTAGGGAATGTCGAAACGTAAATTAAAAAATTTAATCAAAATTATAAACAGTTGAGAGACTCGAAGTAATCGAAGCAAGAAATTGAATATCAAGTCATAACCTTAAACTGGAAACACCGCGGCAATTATCACTAAGCCTAACGAACCTACCAAAAATAATCCCGGCATACGCACAATCTAATAAAATGTAAAAATGTTCAAATTACTATGAAATACAACGAGGCTTAACATCGTAATTTAAATGACATTTACCAATTTTTAAATGTCATGTATAAAAACATTTTGGTCCTTGGTCAAAAATTTTCGTCCAAAAAGGAATAAATATCTACTCGAACTAAATGCGACAAGATCTCATATAAAAATTCAAGTCAAGACAAAGTTCGTCAACCCGCGATAAGTCATAAGAGTCAAGTGCATCTAAACCTACCGAAAGGCTGTGCGGCCTAAAAGGTAGCTCAGGGGCAAAGCCCTCAAGAAGCGCTACACCAACGACCTAGCCTTTTGTTCACTCAGCTTTTGTGACCTGCAATGCTTATACATTTCCAAGGCGTAATGTTCGCAGGCCCCTGTCCTGTAATGTCGCTTTAAAATTATTTTAATCACCAAAATTCGCAGCGCATTGTTTTTAAAACACATTATTGCGTGAATGGGCCGCAGTGGCGCGAGCCATACTAGTTGAAATTAATGAGAATTTTAATGTTGTCGTTTCATCCGAATTGTGAAAAATGAACAGCTTTTTGAACCTGGAAGTAAATATTATAAGCATAAATGGAAATGTAAGATGAATTTTGCAAATGACCAAAATTTTATTTATTTATATGTATGTCACAACATATATCCTGCCACTTCCGTTGGACATAATTTTTTCCTTACCCCATTAAACATAATTTATTCTAAAAAATAAGAATGTAATATATTTGTAATAACACACTAAATTATTTCTACGTGCCTTAATTTATACTATAATATAATATGTAATAAATAAATTTTTAACAAAACTGAATATAATAAATAAGCCGATACATATATGAACACAAATATAAACAAAATAATTACTCGTATCTGTAGATGCAAAAAAAACACGCAAATATATAAAAGTAACTTTAACTCGCTATCGGAATAACATATTGACTAACTATTATTAAATGAATTAGTACACTTTTTTATTTGTACTACAAAACTATTGACACTCAAGCCTTTAATAAATAATTTCATATTAATCAATCTAGAAAAAATAATAATAAAAACAAATTAAAGTTGTGGACACACAGAAGGACATCTCATAATTAATTTGCAAAATTATTGATATATATTAAAAAAAAAGTATTCAAGTAGTCTCTTAACCGTTTTTAATTTAACGTTACAGGATTATATTAAATGTAAAGCAACCACCGTTTCGACATGTTGATATTACCGGGAAGAACCGGCAAGAAACTCGATAATTTTTTTTAAATTAAATATTTATGCTCAGTTTATTTATCCGGCACAGATAGCTTTTGAGTTACAAGTAACTAGGCGGTAAAATCGTTCCTATAAATTTCTACTTCACATACGATGCGACTAAGATTCGCATGAAACGTTTTTTTATTGCAACGCTTTCGAATTAAGTCTCATATCCTATCATCCGTAAGAAAAAGAATCGTATCTGGAATTTAGTAACCGGACAATAGTCATAAAAAATACATTTCTAACTTCGAAATGTCGTAAGTTACTGAATTTTTCATGTGTGAAATAAATGCTGTAGACTTTGTTTTACATCAGTTACCATAGAATAAATACCATAGCAATAGCTAAAAGAAATAAACGTGAGGAAAAAATCATTTTATATACTCTACTATAGCACACTTCTTTGTATATACGACCTTTTGCACTAATTTACTATAATACTTAGATCAAGTTTAAATGTAATGACACCAAACATTGTGATACAAAGAATATATCAAGCTTAATAATTTCGGTCTACTTTAATAGTCTGGCCTTGATTAGGGCTTTAGAAACTTCTGGTGAGGGAGACAAAGCCTGTTGGAGTAAAATAGACCGAATAATTAATTTAACGTTAATCTAATCGTTCGATGGTCGCCTATCCCGTCATAACCAATGACTATTCAGATTAAAGCGGCATCGGTAAACCGTACTCTGATCAGTGCTTCAGATCATTTAATAATAATAATAATATCCTGCGACATTATTCACATACGGCCATCTGATCCCAAACAAAACAAAGTTTGTACTATGGAAAACAGACACTTGATATACTATATATATATTACTTTTCTTTTGTAAATACATACTTATATAGATAATTACACCTTCAGGACAAACATACATGTTCATGCACACAAATGTCTGTCCTGGGTGGGAATCAAACCCACAATCTTCCAGCATGAAAGGCAAGTGTCTACCAACCACGCCAACCGCCCAAAATTGAATACAAGTAAAACACAATTTCGCTTATAAATATTGTTCTACAATACAATACAATACAATTCTACTAACAAATTTTCACTTTATCACAATCGAATCGAAGCGTTATCGTTGCGATTTATCCATTTTACTATTCTTTAATTTAATTATTAATTAATGGCATAAATTTTACAGTTAAGTTTGGCTTGGCATATCGGCTTGGTACCGATCCGAATAAATATAGAAAAGTCATGTTGGATTGGAATTAAATCGGGATCATATTGTAATTGTTATAGATTAGTAGAATTGTTCCAAGTCTCTTTCGAATTTCAAATCAATGATGACATTAACTGGTGGTAGGGCTTTGTGCAAGCTCGTCTGGGTAGGTACCACCCACTCATCAGATATTCTACCGCAAAACAGCAGTACTTGGTATTGTTGTGTTCCGGTTTGAAGGGTGAGTGAGCCAGTGTAATTACAGGCGCAAGGGATAACATTTTAGTTCCCAAGGTTGGTGGCGCATTGGTGATGTAAGCGATGGTTAACATTTCTTACAATGCCAATGTTATAGATATTTGTATAGGCGTTGGTGATCACTTACCATCAGGTGGCCCATATGCTTGTCCGCCTTCCTATTCTATAAAAATAAAAGATAGAAAAAAAGAAATCTATTTAACTAAACATCAGTTAAATAACGTTTATAAGTAAGGTCGTAAAACGCGAACTTTTTTTAAACATGTATGTGATTACACGATGCTGCAATTTTTGGTCGCCGTAATTCACTATATCTTTATATGCAGTGCGCACGTGAAATTTGAACACTCGAATAATGCCACGCTTTTTCTAACGATGCGAAATTATTATGCTTTTAAAAACATCTCAACATTAAGTCCACGTTTTGTTGGCGCAATACTTTCTTCGAGTTTTAAGTGTCTAAAATATTTAATTCCAAACTTGGAAGGACAGACACAGATAGATATTATAGGGCGTTTTATGTTTATTTTTATTTCAAACTAGCCATATTTTATCCGGAGTAATAAAAATACATGACATATATTTACGATTATCATGATATAAAGACCAAACGGCACTTGAAAATATTCTTATAAATTTTTTTTTTATATTGAATATGTTTTAAAGATTACCTCGGGCAAACAGATAAACAAAACCAAAAATAATAGCTAAAAAATTACTGTAACTTTGAAATCAATCAGTGGTATGCTTACACCTAAACTTAGGTTAGGTAATATTAGGTTAGGTATCTCTAAATATTTTTTTTACGTTTTCCTTAAGGCAGTTTACCAGGGCACATCCAAGTAGGGGCTGTGTTTTTTTTATTGGACAGTTTTACTGCCCTCGTAAAGTATTCACCGCTCACCCTGTCGTACATCTGTCGAGAAGTTTGTGGCTTATTTTGTAATTGGTTCAACTTATGTATTAGTTACGCTTCTTATATGGATCGTATGCGGTTATGCTTTGTTAAAAATTATTACCACGTAACCCGAATAAAATAATCTATTTATTTAATAGATTTTTTATTAGATAGACGAAGAGACCTCTTTAGTGGTTTAAATTGTAAATTAAGACAATAATTTTATATTATGTTTTTCAATGTAATTGAAAATAGTACTTCTATTTTTTTAGTTTAAGTTCTTTATGCAGGAGTCATTCAAAGACGGCTTTTATTTCATTTTTCAAAATAATTTATATATAAATAATTATTTTCTCCTGCATTGCATTTGCTGTTTGACGACCTTTAATGTTATCAAAAAAAAAAAACATTAGAAAAAAATATGAAAATGTGTGTATGTTTTCCTCAAATTTACAATAATGATTTTCGTCGCATTCCGACAACTGAACAAACACTAATTGTATTAAATGTTCTCCAAAAATGCGTTCAGCTTTAATATCGTTATATAGGCAGAAATAAATGTTATGTAGGATTAAAAAGTTATTAGAATATAAAGTGCACCATAAATAAGTAGGTAGAAATTTTATCACGTAATAGTTAGATACTTGAATCTGGCTACACTTAAATTAATTTCAAATGGACGCGCCCGCGCCAAAGGATCGTCGGCGCTAAAATTGTCCTTTTACCAAACAGCTGTAGCTTAATTACTGAGCTTCACGCTGTAGCGTATTCTCAACATCATGAATAAAGCAGCGACGAGATATATTAATGAAATACGAACGCAGCTCTCACGGATTTTAATTCATAAAACAGTTGTATTGATTTTAACACGGGGCTGAATTTTGTCGAGGTCGTATTTACATTACTGCTTTTACGTATATACATATGTACTTATGTTTCTACGACTTAGTTTATTTACAATTTAATGTAAAGACGCAGATAATCAATGTCTAAGACATGTAGTAGTAATTAGTAGTAGTTTTTTTTATTATTTAGGAATGCATACATGTAAATAATCCTGCTGATCACTGCGCTGATAACCACAGGATTTTAAGATGTTATGTCCTTTGTTCTGGTTCACTCAACCTTCAAAGGGCAACACAGCAATACAACTTATATAGAAACAAAGTGTATTTTGGCGTTAAAATTATCAAAGCGTCAATAACGTGATGGTTGACGAGCCGGCTAGTACTGTAAAAATCGTACACGTTGGACTATTGTCGTCCCAACTTCTAACTCAAGCTTAACGCTTAATTAAAAAAATAAAGAGGAATATTAACGATTCCTTATATGCAATCAGTCATATTTGTGCAGTAACTAAATCTATATAATTCGTCACACTGCTTAGCAAAGTCTTCTTGAACTTGGAGTTCAGTCCACCACGCTTCTCCAAAGCAGGTTGATTGGTTCAACTTTAAAATTAAAGTTTCATAAATGTCCCACAGCTTTTACTGGTGGTAGAGTGGAAAGCTCGTCTGGGTAGGTACCATCCACTCATCAGATATTCTACCGCAAAACAGCAGTACTTGGTATTGTTGTGTTCCGGTTTGAAGGGTGAGTAAGCCAGTGTAATTACAGGCACAAGGGACATAAAATCTTAGTTCCCAAGGTTGGTGGCGCATTGGCTATGTAAGCGATGGTTGACATTTTTTACAATGCCAATATCTAATTGCGTTGGTGACCACTTACCATCCGGTGGCCCATATGCTCGTCCGCCTTCCTATTCTATAAAAAAAATATTATAAGCCGATTAAAAGATTCCGCAATGAGGAGTTTTGGAGTTTAATTCATTACGTTGTTTAAATCTCTCCTCACGAAATTTGATTCACCGACGAGAATTAATGGACTATCTCAATCAAAAAAATACTCGTAATCGTATTTACTTTTTTAAAAGGCGTTATTTCTTTCCTATAATTAAATAAAATGTAAAATCAAATAAAAAATGTAAAATTTAAAATGATTTGATTGTACGTTTTCGACCAGTGCTCGCGTGCTACCAGTTCCGTGATCGTGCAGACGGTTCACCATCGTTATTACATTCGAGCGCATATCTCGTGTTCAGTTCCGCTGTTTATTGTTTCAACATTATTCAATTCCCATAAAGCATTTATTGTTTTCAGTAATGGGTTACATTTATTGCATGAACGATGTTATTTTCTGTAATGTGTTTCAGACTGTCTTTAATTTCTTGAAAAATTTGTATATGTCTCAAACTTGTTATGAAATCTATTAGTTAAGATCGACTTGTACGCCGTAAGGGCGAACGGTGAGACGCACTGTTGCTGAAATGCCGCCTGTCTCTAAATCATTGTGCGCGTGCCGCGCTTAGAAATAACGAAAGAATAAAAAATGCATATTTGATAAACACAAAACTATTTAAAATTTATATACAAAAAAAAAAAGTATATTAAAATAAAATCATAAAAAAACAAATAATTTTAAAAGTGTAGTGACTATTTAATGTTACAGAATAATATGACGCAATATATTGTCTGTTCAGATTAATGTTGAGGATAAAACCTCAACGCTGGTTTTCAGTGGCTGCCATGTACCAGAACTTAAAAGTAGTTATTAATATATTATGTAATAACCAAAACCCTAATTAATACAAATATATCATAACAATAAACATTGATATAAAACAAAATGTCAAACAAACAATTGTTCGCTCACTTACTTGCTCACTAAATACTTCGTCGCTTATGACGATATCCTCCTGAGCGATTTCGGACACGGCAATTTGAGTTTGACTATCAAGGGAGTTACCCAACTGCACCGGACATATTATAGTGGACAAGTGTGTGTGCAAACAAAGGTTCACTCTCTATTACCTCATTCTCAAAATCAGATGGGACAGCAATCCGATATGATCGGAATGAGATCAGGCGAAGGAACAACGGCTTTACGTGCTTTTCGAGGCACAGGAGTGTACACGCTTCCAACTTCCATATCAGACCAACGAGGAGTCGTTTACTGTATTGATATAATTATAAATTATACTTTATTTGTTATAATATTACTTTTTTATTTTTTATGGAATCTATGTTCGGCAAAAGCTTAATATTAAACAAACACGAAATATCTGTAAAATAAAGTTTAAAAATAACCGTTAAACTTAACTTTGAGAATTTAAATTTCGTTCATTATATGGTCGATATACCCATTTCTTACAATCACGGTACCGTCACAGTAACAGCCTGTTAATGTCCCACTGCTGGGCTAAGGCCTCTCCCTTTTGAGGAGAAGGTTTCTTACAATACAATTTATTATTTTAACATTCTATATAGATGTGATATTTAATCCCAAGCATTCAATAAATAGTAACTAATGATTTTCAGCGGGCACAGCGCCAGCGATCATTTGTGTGTTTGTGTGCAACCAATCTCCTCGCCTGCTCTAATCGTACAGATGCTATTAATTTCACGGACTAAGACGCGTTATGTTACACAAGCTTTGAATACGTATTGACTTCCTTTCAGGACTTGACGTACTATGTATGTATTTAATCTTGAGTTGTTCGAAATATTCATATTAGGTATTACTATATATACTTTATATATACTATAGAGGTAGAGTTCTAGGTGCTCATATACAAGTTATTGGTAAATAAATCCATTGACAAAATACATTGCTTATTATAGAAGACACATAAATGCATGTCTACAAATATTTCTTTACTGACAATCGTCAGTCAGTAGTCGATTTTATAGAATGAGAAGTTTGTTTAAAAGCGACATAATCGCGATTTTCCATGACGGGCTCAAGAAGTATATTTACGTTTGATATAATTATTTTTTATTGGAAAACGTTATAAGCAGTAACACCATGCTACGATTCTCAGAGACGAAGTACGTTTCTCAGTAACGTTGAGCTAGTCTTGTATGAAGAGCATCTATCTCACTAATAAGGCGAGTTCCTCTGACCTCTCACAATGCCCTCAATCACAGAGTTCTGGGTATTAATACAAGCTCTCTTTCAGGACACTCGTTTGACGTGTATTGTACTCACGTACATCTCGCTCTAATTGTTAGGCTTGCTGTACTAGGTATCTCTCTCATGTGAAAGTTAATTATTAATTAAATACGATTAATACTTGACAATTTTTTTTAATGTATCAAATTCAAAGGTCAAGGTTTTGATCAAAAAATATAAACAATAGATGTGAAAGTAATACTGTTTGTCTGTTTGTTACCTCAACACAACTGAACCGCTGAACAAATCGCAATGAAACTTTACATACAAGTAGACTGGGAATTGGATAAGGATAGAGATAAATAAATAACGGAAAATTAAAACCGTGTGCAGAGTCATGAAGAGTTGGAATTGTTAGTTTTATTTAAAAAAAAAGTAATAATTTGCTTATTGATTGTCAAAAAGCTACCGCGGGCTTAGGTGAGGAAATATATCGTACCAATCGTCTCAGAAGTTAGAAAACCATCTTTAAAACAAGCAGTTTTATTTGGTGATCGATCGATCACTCACTCACTTTATGCTAATAGGTAAATTCTCAAAATTGGCAGCAAATATTTTCAAGCATTAAATTCGTTCCTTAAATGATTATGTCTGCTGTATATTATTGACAGGCTGATTATATTTATTTATAAAATAGGTAAATTTGGCAAATGGGACCTTGAGTGGTCACCATCCCCATCGACAGCGGCGCTGTAATAAATACTAACCATTCCATACATCGTCAATGCGCCACTAACCTTGGGAACTAAGTTGTTAAGTCCCTTGTATCTGTAGTTACATTGGCGTATTTATTCATCAAACCGTCAAAGTCAAAAATCTTTATTCAATATAGAAGCGTTACACTTAATTATTGGGTGGTAACACAATAATTATAAGTATTGCTGTTTGGAAGTATAATATATGATGAAGGGGTGATACCAATTCAGACTGGCTTGCACAAAGCCCTATCACCAAGTGAACCTTAGAAACCTTAAACGTTTATTAATAAAATGACTAAACTTGATAGAGATTGGTCAAAACCAATATTCAATTGGAAAGCACTTCATGCGCTTCAGAAGCCCGAGTTATTCATTCCGCCATCTTTAATTATAACATTAGCTTCTGGAATAATTGTTTCAAGGTAATATAATTAGATGTTACAGTCTGAGATTCACAGCACCCTCCTCCTATTAAGGAAAAGTTTTGAAAATTTTCCACCACGCTACTCCAGTGCATACACATACACACGTGGCAGAATTTCATCCGACACAGGCCGCTACACAGCGGTGCTTGTCTTGGTTAAAGTTAAAATCTGTGTTTGTTTTTTTTATTAATATGTTCTTTGCACAAACTATGTGTCGTGCCCTTATTTAACTTTATTTATTTGCGAGCGTTAATTATAATCTTGCCTATGTGGGTGCAGCACCGTAATTCGGAGAGCTTAACTGTTTAAATTCGCTCCTCCAAGTTTGCATCATGATCCAGTTTCTATGCATTCTATGCATTATATAATGTAACTAAATTTATCTTTACAGAAAAGCCAAATAACTTTGTACTAACTCGGATTTGAACCCTAAACCTTAAAATTTTATCACTACAAGAATATCGTTGTTAGTAAATATTTTAAAAATAACGATTGAAAAGCAAACGGACGTAACATCATACTCAAGTCGTAGACGCTGTTATCGCAACAATTAGTTAATAGTAATATTTTACGATCGATATGTAACCATTATATGTAAATTATATATTTAACGTAAACATACATGTCGTATGATAATTACGGTCAATAAAATATTAATAGCGAATAATGTAGCTGACGCGATAACCAGATAAACTGGTATGCTTTTGCAGCGCTGACCGGGTGTCGTGTCACTATATAGTTATATTATTGTTATATCCTGACACGCTGTTAACCAATAGCGTGTCAAAAAAGGTCATACGTTACTGCATTTAAGTATGTTTGAAGTACATTGAAGCGCCTCCAGGTGAAACTGAAATGTTTTCGTTAAAAACTCAGTGCGACCAAATTTGAACCAATATTTTGTACGGTCGTTCTTTAACTTTTTTCTGGTAGCACAATTTTTTTAACTCGATTCACTTGAACAGTGATTGTTAAATGTTTTTTAATGTTATAGCAAATGTTGATGGGCAAATGGTAAATCTGATGGTTAGCGGTCACCACCGCCTAACGACACTTGATGGTGACACCGCCCATAAACATTGGCAACGCAAGAAATATTAGCATGTCTTACACCGCCAATGCGCTACCAACCTTGGAAACTAGGATGATATGTCACTTGTGGCTGTAGTTATACTGGTTCACTCACCCTTCAAACCGGAACGCAACAATACTATTGTTGTTTGACGGTAAAAAATCTGATGGGTGGTATCTACCCAGACGGGCTGGCATAAAGCTCTACCACCAATTAAACTAGACAGAGAAGTGAAAAACGTGTTATATTTATCCAATTATGTAATCAGTATATTTTAATTTCGTATTAATCGAATAATTTGTCGCAATAAGAATAACAATTGGTTCATTCAGTAATAATACAACATGTTTAGCGAATGTACTTCTTAAAAAAATACTTATTAAAGCGAATACTTGGCTTTTAACTGTAAACATTTCTGTGAAACAAAAATTAGATGAAATGTCGACTTGTAATATTTCATTGTTATATAATAATAATAATAATATAATTATTTATTTTCTTCACAAAAAGCTTACAAAGTAAAATGTAACATTTACATAACAGCTAATTAATGTGAAGACTGGTACTTGCAATAGATAAACTGTTCTACAAGACACCAGGCCTCCACTCCCGTTTATATGAACAAAATATAATATAAATCAATAACTTGATTTATTTATAAATAACAATAAATATTTATAAGTGAAATACGTAGCTACAGATTAAAAAACAACTCGTCACAAGTGACTAAGCTTGTGTAAAAAAATGTTTACCAATTTTTGGACCTTAACAAAATGAAATTATATCGTTTTTAATTAGTGAATGATTAGTAAAACAATGCTGTGACTTTTTCTTTCGAATGTCAAACCAATAATGATAGAAAAAGACAAAACATTGTTTAACTAAAGAGCCGTTAAGCTACGTATATATGTAAGTAAGAACGATGCAGAGCAGAACTTTTATATTACTTTTTATGTCATTTTTCAAATATTATTTTATTCTATTTTAATCTAAAATTATTATTATATTGAATGTATGACAATACCATGTCATCATTCATTTTTGAAGCCGCTATTGTTTTGTTATAATTAATTTAATTTATGCGTTTATTAAAATAGCTTGTAGCGTCCCCGAAAGCGCTTAAAATTAATATGTATCAATATCAAATATAAATTAAATACATACATATATACGAGTATGTATATAGATAAAAATGAATACAATGATTCATAATTAATTGCATGTTTTGTTAATACAAAGTTTTATTAGATAACTGACACCACCTGGCTGTTCTCGTCATGTAAACGTTTTTTTTTTTTAAAGTATAGGCTAGCGCTTGACTGTTATCACACCTGATGGAAAGTGAGATACAGTCTACGGTGGAGCGCGCTTGCCTAGAAGATGCCTATTCACTCTTGACTTGAAGGTACCCATATTGTAGGTGGTGGGGAAAACGGAGGTCGGGAGGGTATTCCAGACCTTGGCAGTGCGTATCAGAAACGAGGAAGCAAATCGTTTCGTACGTGTCTTAAATACGTCAACTACGTACGGGTGCAGATCTTTTCGATGCCTCGCAGTTCTGTGGTAAAAAGGTGACATCAATCATGTAAACGTCAATTGTTGCTCTCACCGTTCTATTGGCAGCACACATTGGAATGTACATTTACTTCGTGGTAGGGCTTTGTGTAAGCTTCCTGAGACAACTCATTCATCACATATTCTACCGCCGAATAGCAGAGCTTAGCATTGTTGTGTCCCAATTTGAAGGCTGAGTAAGCCAATCTAACAAACACAAGACAAGCACAAGACGTATCGTCTACAATGCCAAAATCGTGTTATCTTAAAATTTTAATTGTGATTGTGCTTTGAATTAAAAACATGAAGGAATATCGAAAGTAAACTTAATCTATATAATAAAAACATACACCAAAGGCGGACAACACGTTTGTGGTGATTTGTTAATTTAAAGAAAAGAAAAAACAATTTTAAATGTTACAATTAATGAGGAAACAGCTACTAATTTACTGAGAGCCTTTAACCTAGTTTCGAACTAAAGTCCATTAAACAGTAAACGACTTCCTCCCGCTTTCCTATGCCCCGGCTTCGACGTTCCTCGCTGAAAGCATCTCCCTAGTTCCCGATAGCCAGACAATGACCGTACCCCGTCGGACGCATTCCTGACTTCCATCACCTTTGACATTTGGCTTCGTATGCGCTTCTGACTTTCGAGCGCTAAAATGCTGTATTTAAATAATTTATCTTCTGGTATCGTCTATCGATAAATTATTACATATTAGCAAATACTTTGTATTATAATATATCAATAGAATCCGCACGAGGCGTGATTCAACGTTATTAGGATATCCTGGAGTAATAAAAAGTAGCGAAGTAATAGAAACAAGGAAATTTGTTTAAAATACGAAACATATTTGTTTATGTGATAAATCCTGTGTACATAAGCAAAAACAAAATATTGCTCCATTATTCCACGAATTTGATAATATCTAATTAATTATGATCATACGATACCTTATGTAATGTAAGCTATTTATGACGTTCGTATGTTCATTCATTGTAAATAATATGTATTGTTTCGATATCATTATTCCAAAATTCATATTTGACGTACAAATATTTATGAATAACGGCCTTAAACAAATGGATTGTTTTGTTAAATGAAATATCAAGCATTATAGTTACTTGATTATCAATCAAAATAAAAACCTAGTAGTAATCCCGTAATCCATCGATCTAGTTATCTTCTGAAAAAAAAGTGTGTTTTTTTATTTTTATTTGTATAAATCATAATCTTTTATAATTGCGTTTTATTCTTATATGTGTGTCTATAAAGTGACTAATTGTTAACCTATTGCACACAAACGTATCTACGTTTTAGTTTAATTTTCGAATGTGAGCCTGTATGGACGTTATGTACATTGGACAAGATGACGTCGTAAGAAATACTGATCGTTGCTTATATCGGCAATGCGCTGCCACCCATGGGAGATAAGATGTTATATCCTTTGTCCCCCGTAGTTACATTGGCTTTACCGGAACACAACAATATTGCTATTTGGCGGTAAAGTAAGTGTTGTATGGGTGATACCTACCTAGACGGGCTTGCATAAAGCCCTAGCACCAAATAAACCTATGGTAGAATAATAGATTGACACTTATGTTATTCTAGTTGATATTCGGTTATATAAGTTATGTATTTTATTTAAATTTGAATATTACGGAAATAAAAAAAATAACTCATAAAATATTTAAATAATAAAACGGCACGGTAGTATGCGCAAGCGATTCCGTGACGTCCCCCGACAAGACGGAATGGGTACCGCTGGTTTTTTAGTGGGTATTTCGGCACCTTCAGCGCTGGCGAGTCCCCCCCCACCTCATGTAGGGGAAACACATAAATGTGTTTTTACAGCGGGAAAAAATATCACAGGCTCACTTCAGTACACGTTGGTGAAGTAATAACTTTTTATATCAGAAACGATGAGAATTTCAAGGTCGAATTTTAAATAATAATAAGAAATTCGACTTTGAAACCCTATCATCACAAAGCTCGAGGAAGCTAAACTTCGAAACGGTTCTAAAACCTTTACTATGTTTCGATTTCAATTAACGTAAATTTGTCTTTTTCAGGTAATAATCGCAAATCTTCATCGCTGCCATTTCTGAAACAAGGTACTATATTTAATCAATTAGAGACCCAAGGAAAACACATAACAAAACAAAAAATAGAGCTATAGCCTTAGACAAAATGTATTCGATAGTTATTAAGGATTTTTAACGTCAATATATAGTAGAGGTTCGCTATTAATATTCGCTAATATTTATCGAAATAATTGACGGGCAAAAAAAAATAACATAGCTATTGATTTCGTTTGGCATTATAGACAGAAACCTGACGAATGTCCACATAACAATTGCCAATGAATTGCTGGCATAAAAACAAACCATTGATATGTAATTTTCCATTCGTCAAACGTTGATCGCGTGACGTGTTGAATACACATTTCATTTTCATACGTGTTATATGTCCTGGACTATTTTTTATTTGAATGCAATCTTTGCTTACTGCTTCGAGTATTAGTAGAGTTTATAAAGCTATAGTTATCAAGGTTCCGGGCCCGAATTATGCGCAAATAAATACCTAATGTTATTAAAAATAAGGCTTTATCTCGGTCGTGTCGTCATAGCCGTACGTAACGTACGCCCCACAGGTAGACAATATTTAAACAGCGACATTTGATATTAAATTAATACATATAATAATACCACGTTTTAATATTGTAATAAATTTTACCGCAAACAACGTAAGTTGAAAGCGATATTCAAAAATTTAAATTTCATCAAAATCGGTTAAAACGTACAGTTTCCCCAGACATATACCTATTGAATAAAACGAAACGATAGCGCGATTTAAAGTACTACTAACGCCATCTAGTATCATGCTTTTAAACTAATTACACTATTGATGCGCCCAAACAAGCTGCCAAGATAAAAAAAAATATTTATAAATAACCTATTTATAAATATTTTTTTTGGTGATAAACTTGTTGTTTAATATTTTATCGAATACTGCCACATTTTTATGGCAATTAAAAGAAGAAACTGAAACTTTTCACAATTATAATAAAATTCTATCGGGAAACCAGTGCCATAACAATTTAATATACAAATAATTTTTTCACTATTTAGAATATAATTTTTACTTTTCTATTCATATTCATTTATTTATTCACATTTATTTGCATTTTCAATAAAAGATATGAAATTCGAAGCGTAAGGCGTTATTACTATTTTTCTTTCCAACGATGTTACCTGTTTTGCTTTTTCTTTTTTAATTTGACGTTTCAAATTTCAATACGTTTATACAGAAAATTTACGTTCCGTATCCCCGTGACACGCGGCAGGGGCGTCAGAACGGCGGGAAGCATTCGCCGGCCGCCCGCCTCGTTCGCCGCGAAACTATTTGATATTCGACCGCGATATAGATCTAAAAAATAATTATAATACATTATTATTTTTTATTTTTTTTTGTTTGTGACCAGTGACAAGCTTGTTGAAGTGATTTGTGACGGTTTTTTAAAAAATTCGTTTTATTTCACATTTGAAATTGTAAGAAAGAACTCTACTTAGCTTTAATAGCGACTATACGATACTTTTAAAATGATTTAGATACTTTGAATGAGAATTGAAGGGATATAGACTTGCAAAGTTCCTTTGCGACATTATTTAGCTTTCCTGCCGCGTCTGTTACTAAAAGATTAGCAACAGGCGTCCGGCAACGCGAAGTCCGCATCTCCTGTATTACTTTGAAATATCAAGGGATCGCATTTGGTGCAAAATAAAATAAAATTTACGAGTTTACACGCGATTTCTATCTTACGTAGAAGTTTTATTTCCGGCAGTACGAAGTTTTGTCAGAAATCAATAACGAATACGGGAATTTTATCTTTTGTCAGTAGCTCCTTATACGCAGTTTTTTAGATGACTTTTTATTTCTTAATAACTAATACTAAAACTTAACAATGATAGTATGTAATTTTCACATCTTTTTATAAATATAATTTTCTGAAATCTTATAATTTTAACCGAAAATATCTCTAATATTTTTATGGCCAAAGTAAGTGTGTCAATAAGTATTTCACCTTTAAAACCTAACCTTTTAATAGATTATTTCTGAAACGCTAAAGATATTTTTGATAACTTAACGAGGTCACTATATTTGCCACAAATTCTTAACTTAGACTATTTAAAGCATCCAAGTATGTACATAATTTGAACTCGGATCGATCTTAAACTGGACTTTGTGTCCAATTAAGCGCTTAGGCTTTGAAAAGAATTTAGGGCTTCGTCAATCAGCGTCCATTCATCTCACTATACGCTCTTGACATACATATGAGCGAATTTAAACGCTTATTTCCCACTGCTGGGCAAAGCTTTCAATTTAAATATAAAATAAGATAATTTCTGATCAGTTCTGATAAATTATTTAATACATACATACAAATTCCTCTGAAACACAGACTCGTTTTAATTATCTTCTGAAAGAACTTCCGTAGCCAGTTCTTCTCGATAGACTCGATTTCATGTAAAATGTCGATTAAAAGTGCTTATGTGCTGTCTTGAAAATGTCTTTAATTTTTTTCAGAGATTGGTAATTACCTTGTAGAATTAAATTATATATATAACTCATATATTTTTTTAATATAAGTGATACTATTGTTATATCTGAAAAGGGTGTACCGCGGTCCATCAGCGACCATTCATAGCGCAGCTTTGTTCTCCCCTGCCCGTTAATTGTGGAAATCTGCCTTTCGTATGTGAAAAAGGCAAATGGGTTTATTTGTATATTGTGTAATTATATTATATTGCAAATATTAAGTGTAGTTTCACTTTTTATGTTTACTACGAATTAGCTTAAATAATAAATTTTTTGAAATAAGCACCAATAATATTTAAGTTTACGAAGATTCTATTTTAGTATACCAAGGTATATATTATTTTGCAATTTTATGTCATTGATAATTGTATTTTATTTTTATTTTTTTCTCTTTCTTACTCTCTCATGCTCTCCGTATATAAAATTTCACAAAGATTCATAACAACCAGCCTTACTGTTACATTTAAAAATAATAATTCAATAAATAATTGATAAGTTATATACATTTCGAATGAAACCTTTCAACATTGTAAGGGTTTAAAAGAAAGAATTATTATTAATCCAACGCGAAGTTTCAACGTCCGACGTAACATTGGGAGCATGTAATTGAATTTATGCACGAAACTCCGAATTTCGTGGTACCAACATGCCACGATATTCTCAAAACACGTTTCCAGGAGGTCGCGACGATAGTTTCATTATACACGTCGGGTCACACGTCACAATCAGTCCGTGACAATCGTTTTTCTTTAGCTGGTACCCTGTAACTTTCTATCTACCTAGTTAAGTATGTATTTCACTATAAAAATGGTAACTAAAGGATTTTTTTGTCAATTTGATCCCGTAAACATGACAATCTAAAAGTGCTTATATGAACTTACTTGAATAATAGATATTTTGAAATAAAATACAGTCGCATAAATCACAGAAATAAATATCTGTTGCAAAAATAACAATATCAAAAAAAATTCATCTTCCTTAACAGCAGTTCCAAAATTCTGTTTACATTTTGAGCTAAAGTTATAATACTTTTAATTCATTCATTTGTTAATTTGTTAACATATAATTTTATAATATAAATATACTTATATTAATAATTAAAGCTAATTGATATCCTACGCCAGTGATCCATTCCTAGTTCTCAACACTTGGACGGAGTTAAATAAATTAAACGCATAATTGAAATGCTCTCCTATTGTTAAACAGTAGACTCTAATTAATTTCTTTTAGTTACTCAGTTATCCGGAAAGCGTGAAAATACGTTTGAATTCTTTGAAGTATAAAACTTTAATTTTCCATATAATTAAGCTGATAGATCTGTGAAGTTTATATATATATGTGTGTGTGTGTAAAAGCGCATTGTACGTACTCTATCGTGGTACGTAAGTGCAAACTAATAAAATTTTAAATCAAATCTTAATTTGATTTTCACCCAACAAAAAGAAGGAGCGGACGCGAACTTCTGTACAATATGATCTCATTAACTCTTTTTGTTTCTCTATTCTCGCTCCAATATTTCTTCCTTCATTCAAAACAACCTTCGTAAACAAGACGGACCGCCTCGACGTCTTGCAATGCATAAAAGAAGCAGGGTCTTAAAAGGAACGACTGCTTATTTTAATAAGTTGAAGAGTTGAAGGCACGTGAATCTTAACCAAAATCGGGTTCAAATCCAGGCAAGTACTATTGAATTTTCATGTGTCTGTTTGTGAGTAAGATTAATTTCGTGCTCAGCTGTGACATCGTAATTACAAGTTTGTTGATCAGCTAAGAAAAGTCCTTTACAAAAGAGGGTTTTGCGCGGATTTGCACAACCTGGTATTATTATGTTACTTTGAAATGACCATTATAGATATTTGTCTGAAGCGTCAATCATTACACCGGAAGCCTTTCTACAGCAACTTGATATCGTTTGAAAAGGATTGAAAAAGCCCTTTTTAGCCTTTTTAATTTCCATTGAAACGAAAATACTAGGGAGGTATTTTAATTTGCAGGGTTTCATTTTTTCCCTTGGGATCGACGGCCGTATCCTTAGCCTCGAGGCCGGACGCTGAAAGAAACTTCGATAATATTTTCATTTTATTTATTTCATTTAGTACATATTTATCGATCTGACGATAAACAGTGGAAGAACCATCAAAGATAGAATAGATTGTGGGAGAGTTGACATGTGCAAAAAGGGAGAGACTGAAGATATCACCAGAGATAGAAAAACAGGCGGGCCTCGACAAAGTCGTGTCAAATGTATAGAAATGAGCTATTATGTACTCGATTTATGTCGTGATCAACAACCGACGTAATCCAAAATTTTTATGGTATTGATAAAAATAGATAGAAATTCCGCTTCGACAATTATTGTCTATTTATCTATATGTCGACCTGTACTTCCAATCAATGAGATTGTATATAAAAATAGACAATTATAATAAAAACGGTGCTCTTGTAGAGCTTGCTACTAATAGCAAGAAGGCCGACCATAAACACGTCTGAAGACGTATCACAGTGTCGGCAATTATTCCGGTATTACGGTGAGTGAATCCAATTACAGGCACAAGGGACGTAATAAGTAAGGGCCGATGATTGGCAATGCATTGCTAATGTAAGGTGTGATTAATGCCTCCTGTCACGTGACCTATTAATACCAAGAGACGGACAATTGAAACACAGTTTAACCTATTAGTGCGTTTTCACTCAAATAATTGGCAAATTGTTTGTTAGATTCTTTGGAAAATTCCCTACAGTTACACACTATATAATTATTTTTGTGGACAACTTAAGGTATGAAAACATTAATAAAAACTTTTGTTACCAACTCGTGTTGTCAAGGCAAAAGTTGGCAACTTATTGGGAAGTAGTTTTACTCTTACGCTAATATAAATATATCCGAAAACTTTAAAATATAATGGACGTTATATTAGCAATAGATAATAAAGGATATGTTCTAGCTCCACGATAAAATACATCAATCAAGTTAATTGGCAATTATATAATACATAATCCTTATGAATAGGTTTATGTAATATATAAGTACGTAACATAGCTTCATAGTTGTGGACACTGGACGGAACCAATTAGTCTAGTCGCCTTGACAGTTTTGTTGATGTTATTCAGACGATGCATTTCAGTGGTTGAAAGCGTCCAGACGCAACTCTTCTCGGGCGTTCATGGATACCTAGTACTTTGCTTGTAATTTTACCGTCGTGATAATGATAAAATAAAAAGCAACATGATTCTTTTGATAGTTTATAATTTATTATTTAGTATATAGTTTATTCTACCACAAGATAGGAATTATAAAAAATTTATTTATTTATTTTTTATAGCTATTTTAATTTCTTTCTATTTTCATCGGTTCGTCATTTTGATGTATGTATACATATGTAACGAAAAGCCTAGTGGTACAGACAGCTTCTTTACCGAAGATCGTGAACGAAAGGAAAATTCCGTATGTGATGGATTTAATTAAACTTGAATGGTGGAATAATTAATTATTCAATTAAAAAAATCATTACTAATATTCTATTTTCTCAAGAAAATAAAGCCTCTAGACTATACACGATATAGACTTAAACTTGAAGAAGACCTTCACTACGTAATGTACGCTATAACGCTCAAAGGAGCGATTTAATTTGTTGGCGCTGCACTCCCCTAATTTTCCACTTCATCCAATCGACCCGTCAAAGTGTCATCCCCTTTAACTAAAGAATATGATCTCAAAAATTTTCAATCATTAAATATATTTTTTTTACTTTCTGGGGACGAAGGCTTGACAGATAATGCTTACTGGATATAAAAACAGTATTATAATAACTAAAATATACGATACGGCCGATTTGACTGCAGTATTAATAGCTTACTTTACTGTGTGTAAAAATCCCACCCTTTTCTAAACTGAAAAGATCATTATTTTTATATATATATTTATCTTGTAAAACTGACACTTGTTCGATTTATAAATTCACGATGTTACAAACGACACTCGTGTGTGGGTTTTCGTAGTATCGAAAACTATATTTATCTTCATTTTAAAAAGAAAACCCGAGACGATAGTATAAAAGTCATAGCAAATAATCTTTTTTGACACTTATTCGCCGTGTCGTCTGAATAAGTGCGGTGAGGTCTAAGTGCAACAATGCTTCCGCAGGGACAGCGTCTCCGCCATCTGGAAGACATTGTTTCGAATGTTTCACAACACAAATGTTTTTATAAGCTTTATATACTATAACAGATTTAAACATATATAAGCACGTAAACGATTCTTATCATAAGAATAGAATTTGTATTATTTTACAGTTTGTTTTAAATGAACATAATGTATTTAATAGTAATTTCCTACTCTTGCACCACTATAGAGTAAAATATAAAGTAATTATTGTATTTCTTCCTTTTGGGTAAAATATAAAAGTTTCAACGCAAATGCATTTTCCATATAAACTCGACCAAGGCATCGAACGTGCGTCCGCTAATGGCGCCTTGGCAAGCGCGGCGCGATCTCCGCATAGCTGAGATTGTTACCTAATGACTTTCTAACTTATAACGATGTTATTACTTTTTTAATAACCATGTATATCAACTCCTTACCTAGCTGTTACTAAGTCTAGAGGTCGTTAATATTAACATGTAGACATTTACAAACAGCTCAAACATATTTATCGATTTCATAAATTGCATAACTTGATTATTTAGAAAATAGCTACGAACTGTTTCGGTGTGTAATTGTTGTTTAAGGCTGTACCCGTGTGCCCATTGACAGTTTCGGATCGAATTTATAGAAGCAATTGTTTATCTGTCAAGAATTTATTTTAGCGGCCTCAGGCAGAAAGATGATCGGTGTTTAACTCGCATGCCTTAGATTAAAAGCCTACGATTCTGCATTAATCTCCCTTCCATCGCATCGGATACTTCCTATCGGACTATGAGAGGGAAAAATAGCATGCAGCTGTTTGTTCACACACTCGCGTACTGTAATATATTCTGCGCAGTTGCTCTTAAAGATAGGTCAGGAGGATATCCGATAAAGCTAAGAGTTTAAATTAAATCCTATTTACTAGTGTATTTAATACAGTTTTAGGTGGTTGTAATAAATTTATATTTAAAAAATATATTTATATAATCCTGTGACATAAATTTATAAAACTTAAAATATGTTAAGTTTTGAATGCAAGTCGAATCTAATTATACTTTGTTCAAGTACGATACGATAAGAACTTTTGAATCGTCAGTTTACATCATAATCTATTCTCATTTCAATTCTGTTTTTTTTTTTTAATTGTTTGATTTATAAGCTTGAAAGATGAATATTTATCTCTCTCCTTAAATCCCTTAGAGAGGTCTAAAATACTAGATATTTAAATTATTTAATATCATTCTAATTTTTAACAGGAATTATAACAAAATCTGGGTCTAATGCAAAAGTTTCGTATCAAAGCATAGCCTGTGGAAGTTTATCGGCGCGATGGCAGTATTTCACACTTAGTCTCTGGTATTGCTTCTAAGGTCGATGGGAAAGTTTTTTTTTTTTTTATTATGACAACTTTAAGTAATAAGTAAAGTTCCGGATAGGTCGGAACTGTTGCCCGCAGCGTCTTCGAAGTTTAAACTATTTAACTACGAGTACTTTACCTTTCCTTTTAATTTAATTCAACTTTGTTCCTCTATGGTAAATATATTCTGGAAAATGTTCTGTTTATTTATGTATTTTGTTCTAACTCTGTTTTCGTGTATTTAACTATATAATATATATCTTAATACATTAAAGATATTTAAACATAAAGTATAGAGATGCACACTCTTTTGTTTATGTTTAAGGTCACATTGAATAATTAATGAGTTACTCATAAACGTTGTTTAAGGCTTGCTTAGTTGAACACTGTGTTCTCTCTTTCCGCCTCATTGGTCTAGTGGCTAGATATAAGGCCGCAGATCCCGAGGTCCTAGATTTAAAACCATAAGACGCCAGTTTGTTACTTAGAAAGTAATCATTTGTCATAATGCCATTGCTTTCTAATATGATACTTATACAGTTTATAAATACTTAGGGCTTATTTTAAAATATCAATCAGTATCTAGTACACATAATTGTATTTTTAAAGACTAATATAGACTAGACGGCACGTAACCCCTTGCGCTACTGGTGCTCTGGTTAAGTTCATCCGTCATTCGAACACGAAACATAACAACACGTATGGCGATGGAAAGAAGAAAGAATAGAAGAAGAACGAAAAGAAGGAGGCGCAAAAGCATTTCCAAGGTTAAGTTTTTGTCAGAATTTAAGTGCACCTTTAACAAAAAAAAAGACGCTCTGCGTTCCGCGGGTCAAATTAAATATAGAGGCTTCCACACCGTTTCCCATTCGTTGAAGTCTGAAATGGGTTAGTGGGCGTCATAAAGATCAACTGTTTCTTCTATTAAGAGGTTATTTTTTTAATACAAAAGAACTGTAAACAGTTGGCTCAGCAGTCAGCCCTCAAGCTTATTTCTCTATATGAATGGCTCTATTGTTTTGAAATTGTTCTGTCGCTACACAACTCGCAGGAGCTACATTCGTTAGCGCAGAATATATTATCCACTTTGTTGGATCATATCCAACGTCCTGATTTTGGGTTACTGCTACGTTATTGCAGTCAATTGTTATTTCATTCGATACATTTTATTCTTAAAATTGAGATGGCCCAGTGGCAAGAACACGTGAATCGTCACCGAAGATTGCGAGTTCAAATTGCGGATGAAAATTACCACACATGTCCACGCACCAATCCGCATTAGAACAGCGTTGTTGAATAAGCTGAAGCTGAGGAGAAGAGGCCTCAAAAGAAGGAGGCCTTAACCCAACAGCAGGACATAATATGCTAACACTCAACTATTCTTAAAGAGTTTTATTTCTTATTCATATGTGTCGCTTTCTAGTTTACACTAATTGTAAGTACAGCATCACGTCAGAAATGTGATGCTTATACTTTTTATTTAATCTTCACTAAGAAATCGTTACCTTACGTTAATTATGTAAAACGTAAATAAATAGTATATAAGGTTCTTCTAAATAAAAAAACTATAATGTATAACTATGATAATATATGGATGATATTTCTGTAAACAAACATGATATAATTTACGTTTTAATTGAAACCCGAGTACCAATAAAACACTGAGTACGCAATTGATAATCACGTATACAAAGCAAAAATGCAATTTGACTTTTGACTAGTGAATTCATGCTGCGGTGAGTGCGGACGAGCCGCGGTCGCGGGTTCGCTTGGAGTTGAAAATGTTGTTACATTAACCGGACCGTTCACTTATTCCAGTTTCATTTGTGTTTTTGTTTCTGTATCATATTTATTGTTTCTTACGATATTGGTATTTGTATCATAAATATTGACTCATTTTATTTATTTTCATAAACATTTGAAGTTTAAAATTGCCTTTTGATAACGATACTGAACTGATTTAATTTGCTCGACCCGAGTTTTGAAGCCGGGTTGCAGTTGTATAACATAGCCACTAGGCCAATGATCCATTCAGTTATCATTTGACTTAATTATCATCTTAGAAAAACCTAAACAAATAGTTGGTATTAAGCGAAATGTTATAGGTTCAATTCTAAAGATAAGTTTTTGTCAGTATTGATTCTAAGCCTGGAAGTGCTTAGTGTATGCATAGTCTATTCCAATGGCAGGTGAAGTAAAGATAAATAAACAGTTCATATAAGTAAATAATAGTGGAAAAAAAACAATAAACTTAAAAAGTACTGACTAATAGATGGCAGATTTGCTTCTCACCTTTTGAAGACAAATTCAATCATGCTGCTCGATCCATTACGGGATGCTGGATACACATGTGGCACGAGTTACCGAGTCAGAGCACGAGATGAATTTAAAACACACTATAATTTAGTGGTGTTTGGACCGGCTTGCGAAGTTTTCGGCTAAGATTCACGTGTTCTTTCCACTAAGCCATCTTGGTTCTGCATTATGCAAGAAGAGTCGGCCCAAGGCCCCTAGGCATTTTGACATTTGATGGTCCCCTATTCCAAAGCGATAAGAGTAAAATTACATGAATTTTGGCTAGATAAGGCGCCTAGGCCGAGGATTTCTGCCGAGCCTTTTAGGTCTAGGTATAAATCCTGGGCTGAGAGTCGTTAAGCATTTTTTTAATAGCCTCATCATAAATAATGCGTTTTAAACACGCTAACAAGTTCAAGGAGGTATCACTTTGGTTCAGCGAGTGTAGTATGATAAATGGCCTGAGGGTTGCTTGCGCCTCCATACATGTGGATCATCTCTCATACCCTCCTTGAAGCAAAATTTTAAAACATCAAACAATATTTAACCTTATTTCCTTCCGAATAAGGTCGTTACGCTGGTTACGGTTACGCTTTACACAGCGACGTGTGAATTGCTACAAATTTATTTTACACTTTTATTATGTGCTTTTAAATCCCATAGTTAAATGTTTTATTCTGATTGTGTGGCGCGGTTAGTTCTCTTTACTATTTATATATATATATATATATATATATATATATATGTATAGGTTTTATTTGTACAACTATATTATGTTCAGCTTACTATATCACATTTGTTTTTATGCTATACAAATAATTATAAATAACAGTGAAATAACTAGCATGGAAGTGACCCGACAGCTTATAACAGCCGGCCGCCTGTTTGACCTTGGAAATGATTTTGCTGGGAGGTTAATTTCCCGTCCACCATACGTGTGGTTGACGCGCTGTCGTGTTCGATTGATGGATGCAACTAACTGTAATTATCACAAGTTAAAAATAAAATACTTTTCTTGACGTGAAGACGGTTTTATTTTGGTATTATGTAGATCATTTTTAAAGCGCTGGTAAAATCTAATAATCTTAGTAATCTTGCAGCACCCAAAAATTAATTACAAAGTATATCAAATTCCAAATGAACGTATTCCTACCCTGAGTCAATCACAGGCGCCATTTACTCCAAACGTTAAACTCACCAATAGTATGTTTCACCCTTTCTCAGACGCATCAGTGCCTTGAAAACCTCATGAACAAGCTACCAGCCCAGGCTTTAGTTAAAACGATGTCGAAGTAAAACTACATCAGCATTTGAGACAAACTAATTAGTTTCTTACCTAATTAGTTCTGGGTTGAATACAAAAAGAACCGGAGTCACCAATATAGCTATATAGATAGACCGATGACCTTAAGAAGGTAGCGGGTAGCAACTGGATGCGGAAGGCAGAGGACCGGGAGCTTTGGTGCACCTTGGGAGAGGCCTATGTTCAGCAGTGGACTATGGTTGACTGATAATTGAATTCACATTCCGAAACGGTGTGATTCACGTTCAATTTATTCTGTTAGCATGACGTTTGAACAGAATCCACACAATCCGATAGAAGCCTACTGGAATAAAAAATACTTTGTAATTATAAGTAAAAAATAATACGTCTTCACTTCAACTATTTTCATGAGTATTTTGTTTTCTTATATAGTAATTAATAATAATAATAATATTTTATTTATTTCTTTACAAAAAGTTTACAAATTGACATACAACATTTAAATATCAACTAAATAATGTGAAGAGTGGTGCTTGCAATAGATTAACTGTTCTACAAGACACCAGGCCTCCACTCCCGTTTATATAAACAAAAAAAGAATTACTGGTAATTAATGTAGTGTGCTAACCTGTCTAAGTAGGTGCTACTCATTCATCAGCACTACTGCCAAACGTCAGTATTTTCTTTGCTTTGCCAGTACAATTCGATTATATTCAATTTCATTATTCGTCTTGATTGATTTACATTAGATATCACAATATTGATATGTTATATATCTTACAATGTCGTTAATTGGCATGCAAATATAATTAAATTCTTAATATACTTTTAGCTAAATGTAATTCAAATTACATAAACAAAATGTATACAAATATGAAAATTACAAAATAGAAAAAATGCAATGATAATTACATATACATACTACGACATAACATAATCGATAAAAATGCTAGTAACATTACATCATATTTATTATCAATGTTATTGCTTTTATGATTAAAGAAAGTAAAAGCACATTAATGCCCTGCTGTTGGGCGAACGCCTTCTCGCTTACCACGGTGTTCTTCTGCTTGGCAGAGATATGTGCGCGTATGAGAATTTCACCCGACACATGTTGTTTTCTCACGATGATAACGAACCGAATCACGTGGAAAAGTTTAGTTTTGGTTATCGATATTAAAGCCCACGTTCGTATACGATTCACGTGTTCTATCCACTGAACTATCTCTTGAATGCTCATGTATATTATAATAATAGTAATAACATCCTGAGACATTTTTCACACACGGCCATCTGATCCCAAATTAAGCTTGTACAGAGCTTGTACTATGGAAACCAGACAACTGATATACTAGATATACTATTTTGCTTTTACAAATACATACTTATATAGATAATTACACCCAGAATTAAGACAAACAGACATGTTCATGCACACAAATATCTGTCCTGGGTGGGAATCGAACCCACAACCTTCGGCGTGAAAGGCAAGCATCCACCAACCACGCCAACCGGCTCGTCAAAAATATAAAGTAAAAACTTGAAATAAAAAAATAAAAAAATGCTTTGCTACTGTAATTCACATTCCAGATCGTGTGATGATATTTGCGTTACTTCTACTTCGATGAATTCGAAATGAAAGTGAAGGTCTGTTCTGGCGAACTTATGTATTAGTATTGCGTTTCAACACTGTTTATGTATTGGTATCTATTTCTTGTTACTCATTTCAATGATAAATTCGTTCTGTGATAAGCAAATTGTATATAAAGCAATGTTTGAACTTATTAGTACATTTTTTTATAATACAATAATATAGTTAGGCGGACGGCTGGATTGGCTACCTGATGGTAAGTAGTGATATTTCTTTCTATGCGAAACATTCTCTTGAAACACTTAGGGGCGATTCCTTTCTCTTAACGAAACCTCATTCAAAATAAAACATATTCAACAAAAAACGGAATCATAATTTGTTTACAGTCAACGAAGAAACATACTGAATATCTAAAATAAACAACGTAACACGTAACGTAACGTAACTTAGAGAAAAGACAATTTATAACGAAAAGTTAACAAAAACGTGACATTAAAACGAATCCATAGGTCGAGCCTAACATAAAACATTCTCCAGCTTTATCAACGTTATACAAAAAAATGCTCTTATAAAACGACACGTGACCTCGAATCGTATTAGATAGAAACGCAACGCTTTGAAAATCGACACGATGTTAATCACACCACAACTTTCTGCAGGTTGAGCTTTTACTGAAAGACAGAGAAAAGATTTACCGCAACCGTTTACGTACACATAATTAAATATTGTAAGTTTAAATAACTTACACTTACTAAAAATTTTATAGAATAGGAAGGCGGACGAGAATATGGGCACCTAATGGTAAGTGGTCACCATCGCCCACAGACATTGGCATTGTAAGAAATGTTAACCATCGCTTACAACACCAATGCACCACCATGCTTGGGAACTAAGATGTTATGTCCCTTGTGCCTGTAATTAAACTGGCTCACTCACCCTTCAAACCGGAACACAACAATACAAAGTACTGCTGTTTTGCGGTAGAATATCTGATGAGCGGGTGGTACCTACCCAGACAAGCTTGCACAAAGCTCTACCACCATTAAAATTTTATTAAATTTATACGTCAACTCGCATATTATTCATTACTTTTCGTATAATTTTATTCCAATCGATGAATGCAACATCTCAATGTCGCCATCTATTGATACCTTCGTAATTATAATGACGCAAAATTAGATGTTTGTCTATAAATATATAGTCCTTTATTTTGTAAATTCGCACAATGCATATAAGGACTACTATTGCAAACTATTAATTAAAACGAAATTTTGAACTCTACAATGCTAACGGTAGCTCCGTTACAAATTATTTCGCTCCGAGCGTATCCGACGTTCGTAACACAAAAGATCCCAAAAATATTCCAGATTCGAAAACTTGGCCAGGCTTCCGATTTCAGGATATTATATGACAATGTAATAACAATGCGAATTTCGAAAACTGACGTTACAATTTTATCTTTTATTTGACATGGTACCATTTTTCGTATTTTTGCTTTTAACAACAAGTACCGTACCGTACCGTAACAGCCTGTGAATGTCCCACTGCTGGGCTAAAGGCCTCCTCTCCTCTTTTTGAGGAGAAGGTTTGGAGCTTATTCCACCATGCTGCTCCAATGCGGGTTGGTAGAATTCACATGTGGCAGAATTTCAGTGAAATTAGACACATGCAGGTTTCCTCACGATGTTTTCCTTCACCGTAAAGCACGAGATGAATTATAATCACAAATTAAGCACATGAAAATTCAGTGGTGCTTGCCCGGGTTTGAACCCACGATCATCGGTTAAGATTCACGCGTTCTTACCACTGGGCCAACTCGTAAATAATAATACTTACAACAAGTAAATAATTCATAATAGTACATACATATAGTACTTACTATCAAATTACCTTTTCATATTATTCAATTATATATGATAATGTAACTTTTCCTTAGTACATATGTTATTTATTCAATTTTTAGCCGAATATAAGTTTTGTAGCCTATATCAACAAGATCTTAGTCTTCCAGATGGCTATTATTCTAAAGTTTCTTTCGCCGTTCTTCCCAAGTCTAAGATATATCTTACTGCTCATTAGATTAGTGACGACAATGCCTCTTTATTAAAAAAAAGAGTTTCACTTTGGTGATATTGGCAACTTGAGTTTGAATTTGTGCCTGGCGACTCATTAGTATGCTCTGGCTATAGAATGAACCGTCGAAATGCTTAGTCTCTTTCTGTGCGTCTCTTTCTATTGTTCCTTTTCGTAATACATCTTTTTCTGTATCCATATTACGTGCATTCGTCTACAAGATCAATATTTAGTAAAATAATGTTAAAAGATTGAAAAAAGACAAAGTTTCCAATATTTTCATATTAAAACTTATTATTAAACATATAAAATGATCGGAAAATCTCGATAGACTTTTTTAAAACCTCGTCAGCTCAAAGGCTTTTCGATGTTATTGAATAAGTAATATTGCACGTCAAAGGTTCCCTCTCGCATGATATTAATAAGGAAACAAGCCTGCACAAGTAAAGTTCCGTCCGAAAATTAGTTTGGAGCAAAAAATATTATTAATAGTTAATCTTGTTAAACTTTCATTAATGCTTCTCGTAGAATTTAGATTTAGTTGAAGATTATAGGCTGTTCGTATTATAGAACAGTAGCAGTAAAATACGAAGATCTTGGATGATCGTAGATGGACAATTCCTTATCTCGTATGTGATCTGTCAGATGTCTATATCTACTAAATTAAAACACTTGTGGATTAAACTCCAAGGATAAGGACCAGTGGTATGACCCGATTGGAATCATATATGTGGAAAGCGGAGAACTGAGAGATTTGGAGAATCTGACTTCACTTATTGTCAGCAATGGATTGTCATTGGCTGGTGATGATGTCGATGATAAGATCACTTGAAATCTTCTTGTTACCCAACATCCTACATGATATTATATTAAAAACCTTTATTTTCATACATTATGATAATATTTGGTGATGAAAAAAATATTAAATACAGCCGAAACTAAATGGCCTATTTCGTAACAATAATCCATAAACTAGTTTCATTATAGTTTTAAACAGTGTCACAAACCTTTAGTCAAAGTAACATGTAGGTTGTCGGCCATCGTCAAAGGATCTCGCTTCATGATATTAAATCACAAGGAAACTTGCTAAGCGCAGCTTCCAAGTTGTGACGGCAAATTAGTTTACCGCAAGCATTGTTGACATTCAAATACCAAACTTAACACAGATCAGTGACTCTCGACCTCTTATCTTGCATGTCACCTGCGTTTTGATGACATGAGCGAGCAAGTATCCTGGCTTAAATAGGTTCCATAGCCTATTACACGTTATTTATATCTTGGCTTTTTAGTATGAATTATATATCTTGCAATTTATTTTCGATTCTACCCCTAGGCTAAGAAGAAAAAACACTATTTAAAAAATATCAAATATTAAGACACATGAAATTTTGTTTTTTTTTTTATAAAAAAAAACATGGTCGATAAGTGAATAAATAACATGAATTAAGTGAGTGAAAACTTGAATTTACATATTAATAAAATTATAATATATATCCAAATATATTGATGTACATAACTGTTTCAAATTAAATTAAAAATGCTTATATTGTCCATATACCCATTCCATCTATATACATAATCTTTTGTTTATTTATCATTTCATAAAGTTCAAACAAGTAAGACATTTTAAACTATTCCTTGAAATATTTCCCCCTAAAAGGGTATGTAGCTATTAGATAAAATTTTCGATGTCAAAGGAGTTGATAGCATAATCAGGTCACAGACGTCGTGCCAGGCACTCTAGCAGGAGCTAACGCGAATTAGTTTAGTGCGGTGTCAGTGGAAAATCCGATAATCCGCGGAACGTCTCAGGGGATAATTCGTCTGTCTATTTTAGTGTTCGGTTATTTAGAGATTAGATTCGTTGAGCTAGAATTTGACCTTTCATGATTACTTTGTAGCATCGTCTAAAGTTATTTAAATACGAAATGCTTAATTCAAATGAAGTTAAATATGTATCTTCGAATTGTCAGGTTTGTAAAATCGTATTAAATATATATAATATAAATATAATAATAATTCATTTATATTTAAAGGCCTCTTCTTACTTTGAGGAGAAGATGTGAAGCTTATTCCACCACGCTTCTTCAATGAGGGTTGGTGAAAACTTTTAAGTTTCAGTATAGAACGAGATACAGTAAAAAAAACAAACATCTATTTGATCTACTTTTTACCTATTATTTATATTTATTTTGTGGCCATATATTTATTTTTTATTAGAATATTATTTTAATTGTCGTATTATTTTTTTTCATATTATTTTTTACCGTTTTAATGTCACTTATATTAATTAATGGTTAATTTGGTCATGTAATTTACGATTCTTGCTTTCATTCGAACGCATTGTTATGAATTATGGACTTGTCGAAACTTTATTGGTCGATGTTTTATCTTTATGTTTCTTTATATAAATGTTATATTGTACTGCTTATTTCCTAAATAAAATAAATAAAGTGCAAAATTTCAGCTCGATCGGTTGAGTTGAACGGCACAAGGAAACAATTATCTCGAGACAATAGGCATCATATATGGTAATATAATAACACAATTATATCATATTTTTTCATTCATAGTCACGAAATTATGGACGGGAGCGAGTGAAAACCTCCAAAGCGGAAGAAAAACGCCACCGTGCCGTCGACGAAACCTACCGTTGGGGTTACGGTGCACAATATTTCCATGCAATTAACCCTGCCGTCGTTTGGTGGGTCGTTAGTGATCACGCGGATGCACTTTCCGCTACCAGGATTGATTGTCGAATTACGTGTACTACGACGAAATAATCTTGAGTATATTATTATACTAGCTACCCGGCCCGGCTTCGCATAGGTGTACATGAAACGTTTATACCGGAAACATATTAGAATCAGAATTAATTTTCAACGGAGCATAACAACAGAGAAATGGCAAATATAGATGTCAGAAGTCGATTGCCTTTATTTATCACCAATATAATTAGTTTAGATTCAGCTTTTTACTTGCAACCCGTATTGGAGCAGCGTGGTGGAATAAGCTCTAAACCTTCTTCTCAAAAAGGGAGAGGAGGCCTTAGCCCAGCAGTGGGACATTCACAGGATGTTACTATACTGTACTGTTTACTTGTAAATGAGAAACACTTCGCTATCATGTCAAATCACATGCATCACTATAATCAAACCATACGATTATGCTAATAAAAGTCAAATCTTAGAAAACAAAGAAAACTTAGAAAACATAATTCAGCCGATGTTTTGATTGCAATGTCGTTTCAAAGCTTTAAATAGCAACGACATGTTTTCTTTTATTTCAAAAATCGAACCAAATATTTGCATGAACTATACGTGTTTTCCAAACGATGAATGGATCCGTTGAATGTGTTCCAGTTTGTTTAATTTAAAACGAAGCGCGCCCGGTGCTGTGCACTTTCAGAACGGAAGGGAAATTGAATAAAAATGTAGTCACGTTCAAAATTATTACACTTCATATGTCTATTCTACTGTCTCTTGGTGATTTAGTTGGTCATGTTTTTTACCAACTAAAGGGCCCACACGATAAGAGCCCAGATAGTCTAAAAGGTAGATCTGAACATATAACGGCGGGTTAAAGTGCATGTTTGAAAAAAAATGCTTATTACTATTTGTCACTAGATGGCGTTGATTCATTTTTTGAAATTCCTGAATCACGCTGTCAAGTTTTTTTGTAATAATACGTATACATAATGTCAAAGTTAAATGATTGATCAAATTTATTAAAGTAGTGTGAAGATGAACAGTGAAATATAGTTATTATTTCGTTCATCATTTGGTCCCTCCAATTACTTCGGGAGTAAGCAGTGCGGGTAAGCACCAGTTTTTATGTGCTTAATTTGATAATTTATTTTATGTCGCGCTTGAATAAAATTATCGTGAGGAAACCTCAATCTGTAGGCTAAAATTCTACTACATTTGGTGGCTCAAACCTTAAAGGATAAGAGATTTTTGACCAGCAGTAGGAAATTGAGGGACTGGTACTTTACTTTTATAGGATTATTAATAGGACCAGTGGTTGATATTTTATATTTCCATTTATCAGTAATATTTACGTCTAGAATACATGAGGTATTTCTCTCGTTCATTTAGCATCTCTCTTCGAATCAGCGTTGTATTCTTTACCGAAGTGAAGCAACTTAAAAGTTGACTAAACTAATGGAAAAGACATAAATTTTCGCATCAGCGCTTTCTAATCTCAATCCGAAGACCATTTATTTGCGTCTTCCCAAGACTTAGGAGCTACTTAGTCGGCGGTGCGGCTAAGTAACTTATAGAAATGGCTCTGTTTGCTTTCACTTTACGTTTAGATTGTCTCCCGAAGTTATTTGTCCAGGCGCATTGCGGTACCATTGTGTCCTGCTAAAAGCTTGACAATATTATGTAACTAGCTACGTTGCGTTCGTGACGTGATATTTATCCTCGTTATCAACAATATATTAATGACGTAAGTGTGTTTCTCGTTAGATCCAATCAAGTTCTATTGAACTATTTTTATATATCGTTAGTGTTTCTTGGAAGATAAATATACAGTTAAGCAGCAATGCTTAGTATCGTTGTGTTCTGGTTTGAAGGCTGAGTGAGCCAGTGTAACTACAGGCACATAATATAACATCTTAGGTTGGTGACGCATTTGCGATGCCAGGAATGATTAATATTCCTTACAATGCCAATGTCTATGGACGGTGTGACTACCTTACAATTGAGATAGGGTGTTAATTTGAATTTAATTTGAATCCTTCACCGTCGAAAACCGTGTAAATCGGCAACACAATTTAAGCACATGAAATTTCTGTGCAGCTTTCGCGGATCCTTATCTTCCATGAAGATCTACGTGTGTTATCACTGAGAAATCTCGGTTTTATTCTAGAAAACGTCTTGCTCGTTTATAGAACATAGCAATTAAACCGTAGTGATTACTTTGAAAGATAAAACTGGGTTCGTTAAGGTGTAAGATAAAGTGCGTGATTTCTAGAGCACCTGAAGTGGCCCGGATGCTTTTAAACGTAACAAGATACAGGAGCACTAGAAAATCTTTTGTACGCTATTTATGCTGGCTCTCTTTCCTCCGTACGATCTCGTCATATCGCATAAATTAAGGTCATTTGAGGAGATAACTTTGTGTTAACCATGCATTTTTGCATGCCTTTCTAAATGAAGGTATAATATTGTTTTTTAAAACATGTTTTGTTAAAATGATGATGCCGTAAATTTTAAGGTTTCATTCGATCTTAGCAATTTAATATATTCTGTCGCGAAGACGGCTCTTGGTGATTTTCATCCCGTTGAAACAATTATAATAAAAAAGGTGTTAGTGTTTTTAATTCATTATATGTTTAATTGCATTTCATTTTGAGAAAACAGTGACTATTTCTTGCCGGTTCTATTCAGTAAAACCTACATTTCGAACCAATGGCTTTAATTAAAGCAAGATTTACATTCAATATATTCTCTAAATTTATAGATCGACCTTTGCTTACGTTCCTAAGAAATGTAAATTAAGTGAAATTTGTAATTTACTAATCCGGCGTCCCGGGTTCTTACTAACTATACACGCGAAGAGAAGTCAGAACAAAAGAGAGAAGAAAAACAAAGATTAGATAAAACCAACAATCTTAACTATATCATAAAAAGACTTCCCATTTATAGTACATACTTCCCTTTTTTATAAGATAGATAGCCAGGGCGACCGCCCATAAACATCGGCGCTGTAAAAATTTTTAACCATTCCATATATCGCCAACACACCACCAACCTCGGGAACTTATGTTCGTGTGCCCGTAGTTGCATTGGCTCATGTGGATGAGGGTGGCTGTAAACCAGAACGCAACAATATTAAGTATTCTTGTTTGTTCGTAGAATACCTGATAAGTGTACCTACCCAGATAAGCCCAAAATCCTACCACCATTATAAATATGTTTATATTAATTGTATAAGATTTAAGAATAATAATATAATTACTGTCAGATGTCACGACTGATTCCTACGGTCGGTGGAGCTTTGACAGAGCAGGTTAATTAATTACTGGTGGTAGAGCTTTGTGCAAGCTCGTCTGGGTAGGTACCACCCACTCATCAGATATTCTACCGCAAAACAGCAGTACTTGGTATTGTTGTGTTCCGGTTTGAAGGGTGTGTGAGCCAGTGTAATTACAGGCACAAGGGGCATAACATCTTAGTTCCCAAGGTTGGCGGCGCATTGGTGATGTAAACATGGTTAACATTTCTTACAATGCCAATGTCTATGGGCGTTGGTGACCACTTACCATCATGTGGCCCATATGCTCGTCGTATTCTATATAAAAAAAATGCATTAGGTGAATCAAACAAAAAGTGTACTAAATGTAAACCACTATCCTGTACAAGTTCATGAAATTTTAATCGTTATCAGTTGACTATCTCTCGTGATAACGTTGCACATCACGTGACTGACTACAGAGCTCGCTTAAAAGCAGGGAAAATTAACTTCAATATTATCGTTTATGTACATATACGTTAAAATGTTTTATTTCATCGATGAATATGACCTACTATCGATTTATATGTTATATATAAACGTATGAACTTTTAATGTGGTAATAATTATATATATCACTAGCTTATGTCCGATATGCGTTTTTATGCTTTCGAAATTTATTTGTAAATTATAATATATTATTAAGGCCAACATTAAAACATTCCATATTTTATTAATAGAAGAAAGTTAATGAATTCCGAAATAGTAGACTAACAACAATTGTACGCTGCCTTCATAAATAAATACTTAAGGTTTAATTTAATTCCTAGCGACGATACTTTTACTTGTAAATAAATTAAATAAATATAGTATATATGACCAGTAATCAAATCGAATTAAAATATAACAAATTCGTTATGAATCAAAATGAACTAATTGCCGCTAAATGGTTATTTATGATAGATGGGTAGTGGTGACCATCCCTTTAAGATATATTAACAACTCCTAACATCGTCATAACAAAGTGAAAATTATATTTAAATCAGATTATTCAGCAGAATTTGAAACACCACTCCACAATTATCGCTCCCAAATTGCCAACTCAATTAAGCTGTCCTTAATTAGTATGTCTTGTTTAAACCCTTCGTAAAATGCTTATTATACGAGAATATTGACAAAATCTAACACGATTGTATTTTAAATGGAAAAAATTTGGGTTGGAAACAAGAAATGAAATAAAACAAAACAATAAAATATGTATTAAGCGTCGACAGCGCAATGGTTTTCGGACTGCCTAGCGATGTAAAATTCGCAAGTTCGATCCTGAATTGGGCGATTGTCGTCCCCACTCTTAACACAAGCTGTACGCTTAATTGGAAGAGTAAATAGGAATATTAGTTATTACTTTAAAAAAGTGCTCATAGTTAGTGTTCTTTTAAAATATGTATTAAGATGCCAAGTTATTTCCAGATGTGTATGTACATACATAAGGGACATGTCATAGTTGTTGGGCAGCGCATTGACTGTGTAAGTAGTTTATACTTCTTATCGAGCTCAATACATAAGTGTTGGGCCTAGCGACTTGTCTTTTTTCATTAAAATAGATAAGTGGATGGGCAATGGTATATCTCATGGTAAATGGCCACCACATCTAAAGACTAAAGATTTCGATCGGATTTGCAGTTTTTATGTAAATCTGGAAGAACAAATAAATAAAATGTACTATATTTAAAACGAAGAATGTTTAAAATTTGTTTTAAATTACTTCCTTAGACTAGTTTTTTCGAAACACAATCAATCCTCAATAGAATTATATCACGCTGAAAACCCTAAATTATATAACAAAAACCTCGCTGCAATTCCAAAATCAGCACAAGCACTAGTAGAAGTTCCGTTAGTTTCACCAGATGAAACGAACGGACAGACAGTCGGACGTTGAATAATGAACCCGGAACTTGGGTTTAACAACGGAATAATATCTATTTGAATTTGTTCCTTTATATCTTTTGTTGGAGATGAGAAATTATGAACGGACACTTGTTCCGGGAGTCTTCGCTAAATCAACTAAAGCTGTTTACACGCTTCGGATGTAAGATGTCGACTGAAACGAACCCTAAGTTTGTTTCATGAACTAAAAGTTTGAGCACCAAATCGTAAAGTTCGGACGTCGTATTAATTTAATCCCGCATTGCAATTCGATTAACTTGATTGCGAAAATTATTGATTTCCAATTTGAGAAATAGTTGATAAAACAATTGCTGCGTTTTCAAGTCTTTAATTAGTTTTTGCATTTCGTCGACTCAATTGTGTAAGGAAGCGGGATGTTACAGGTTTTTTTTTTTTTATAGAATAGGAAGGCGGACTAGCATATGGGCCACCTGATGGGAAGTGGTCACCTAACGCCCTTAGACATTAGCATTGTAAGAAATGTCAACCATCGCTTTTTTTTTTTTATATATATATCGCCGGGAGGGCAAATGACTCTACTCCACCTGACGGTAAGTGGCAGCAGAGTCCAAACGCGACGACGGCCAGTACAGACGGGAAAAACGTTCTGCACTAGCCGCCTTCGCCTTGCCGGCCCGCAAGATGCCTCTTCACGCCTCGTTTGAAGGAACCCGGGTTGTAAGAGGAGGGGAATACGTGAGCTGGTAAGGAATTCCATTTTTTGGAAGTGCGACAAAGAAAGAAAGAAAGTTGCCAAATTTCTTTGTTCGCGATGGAATTGATGTCACAGTTAGGCGGTGACATCGAGAACCAGCTCGCGTGGACTTAAGAAGGAAGGGGGAAGCAGGAATTAGAGAGAATAATTCCTCAGAGCACTCGCCGTGATACAGTCGATAGAAAGCGCTCAGTGCTGCTATCTCACGACGCAATATACAGCCAATGCGCCGCCAACCTTGGGAACTAAGATTTTATGTCCCTTGTGCCTGTAATTACACTGGCTCACTCACCCTTCAAACCGGAACACAACAATAACAAGTACTGCTGTTTTACGGTAGAATATCTGATGAGTGGGTGGTACCTACCCAGACGAGCTTGCACAAAGCTCCAGTAAATGGGATATGGGATGTCCGATTAATTTCCATTTATTTCCCATCGCGCAATGTTGCAATTTGATTACAGGTACTTCAACTTTTTTTATTTTAATTTTATATATTACTAGCTAACCCTTGCCCACTTCGTTGGGCGGTAAACATTTTTACTTGTGATGAAATTATAATTGTGATTCGGTTAGTACTAAGTGCTATGATTTATTTCCGTGCGTTGGCGACGACATCCGACTACCACGAAAAGGTCTTTTCTTTTTTCGGGTTATTATATAGCCTATGACACTCACAAATAATGTGGCTTTCTATTGGTAAAAGAATTTTCAAAATCAGTTTAGTAGATCTAGAGATTACCCCTACAACCTCACAAACTTTATCTCTTTATAATATTAGTATCGATAAAAATTACTGTACATAGTTTACTTCTTAAGCCGTAAGATACATAATTTATACAACCCATAATCGTAAACATTTTGATGTTAAAATAAATGTCAAATGAGCTTTTTGATAAATTATAATAGAAAGCTTAGCTGAAGTCTCAAAAAAAAACTGCATGTGCAACTACATTAAAAATAGAAACAAAACGTCCTAATATTTTAATTTAAGTGTTGTATTGAGTATTAAATCTTTCCTTTCTTATCAAAAAATATTTATTTACACTTTATCCACAAATATCTCTCAATGCAAGTTGAATACTACATTTGAGGAGACATGTTTCCTCTTGATGTTTTATGTAAACAAAATTGCAAAGCGCAGTAGTGTTTGGATCTGAATCCGTTATACAAGATCAAAGAGATCTATTTAAGCATTATTTGAATGTCCTATTTAATATCGTGTTAATCTGTGATGTTTTGTCTTGCCTTTAGAGGTTTTGAGTATTTTTTACATAGAATGTCCCTTACATAGCCAATACACCACCAACCTTGGGAACGAAGACTCTAATGGCTGTAGTTACACTGGCTCACTCATCCTTCGAACCGGAACGCAATATTTTCAATATAATATTTATATATAAGGTATATAGGTATAAAATTGGACAACCCATTGGCCATGGTCGATAAATAGAATCGCGTTTTTCTTATATACTTTTTGAAACGTTTTCGTATTAAACCGGCACGCAATTTCATTTTCAATAGTAAAACTGGCTAAGCCCGATTCAGTTTTTCATATGAAGACTGAATTCATAGTGTTATTCGATACTGTCTATACATGTGATAAAACATCACAGACAACATGATGGCCTAGTAAGCCGAGATGGCCTATTGGTTAGAACGCTTGAATCTTAACCGATTATCGCGGGTTTGAACCCGGGCAAGCATCACTGAATTTTCATGTGCTTAATTTGGGTTTCTAATTCATGTCGTGCTTGACGGTGAAGAAAAACATCGTAAAGAAACCTGCAAGTGTCTAATTTCACTGAAATTCTGCTACATGTGTATTCCACTAACCCGTATTGGAGCAGCGTGGTGGAAAAAGCTGCAAACCTCCTCCTCAAAAAAGGAGAGGAACCCTTAGCCCAGCAGTGGGACATTCACAGGCTATTACTAACATTCAAAAAACAAAGATTTTTAATTGTTATTTTGCTTAAATACCAGGTAATTTGCACGGTACCACCGTTCGTCTTCGTGTAACACCCAGACGTCGCCAACCATTTATATACAGTTTAACTAATCAATCACTAAACATGATTTATAATTCGGCAGTTGGTGGCGCTTTAACAGGATGATGAGTGTAATAATTATTATTCAAAAGCAGTATAATTATTTAAATTCATTTGATATATTTTCGTTTAGGTACATATATGTCATTGCTTTTATTTTTGGGTAACATAGACATTAAAAAAGGTAAAGTACTGTAACAGCCTATAAATGTCCGACTGCCGGACTAAGGCGTCCTTTCTTTTTGAGGAAAAGGTTTCGAGCTTACTCAACGACGGTGCTCTTCTGCGGGATAGTAGATACACGTGGAAAATCTGAAAACATACAGTTTTCGTCACGATATTTTCTCAATTTCTTAATCTAAATAATTAAGCAAGTGCACATTTAATTTAATGGTACATATCCGAGTTTGAACTCAAAATCGTCGGTTAAGTTTCACGTCTTATAACCACTGGGCTTTTACAGCGCTTTAACATGTACATTATATATATTTCTTTTTGATTTACAGTGCGTTTTGTGTGAAAACTATGTATACCGCCTCAAGTGTAACGCGTACCCAATTTAAATCCCTCAGTTTAATCGAAAACATACATTCGTCGACATGCTTGTTTTACAAGTATACAAAGTTACAAGCTCTCTTAATAATATTGAAATAGATTACATAACATTAGATACACAAAGAGAAACCGCATCAAAGTTGGAAATCCAATGATAGCTACCACTTTTTTTCCACTGCGCTAGATTTATCTATTCAAAATTGCTTCAATTTAACTCACTGTGCTTATATTATTGCTCAGCCTCTGCCTGTAACATTGGTCTTGATTTAGATCTAGTACACTTCGAAGCGAGATTAGCTTTGTATTTTTTTTATTACGTCGTTTGTTTTTTTTTCTTTCGAGTCAGATTGCTCATTGAATTTTAAACCGAAGGTAGCGAAGTACAAGTCTTAGTAAGAATAGTTACATGTATCGAATTTTAATTTATGTTTTAAGCTTATTTTGTGCTCAGCTATATAAGGACTATATTTTCCTAATTAAATAAATTCAACCATCGCTTTATTTGTTTACCTCACAAGAATATCTAACACTAGATGTCGCATGCGGCTACGCCCGCGTGTTTTAGTTTGTGTAATGTAGTCTAATATCCGTCCTTGGGGTTCATACCAAATTTTATCAAAATCGGTTCAGTGATTTATCCATGAAAACATAACAGACAGTGTTACTTTGGCATTATCAATATTAGTACAGATTCCTTTCTTATAATGTTTTCGTTAAGAGAGCCAATATGCGTGCGTGCGTCTGATATTTGTTGGCGTAAAACTTTAAATCAATTTAATGAAACTTTATTCAAGGCCCATGAAGTCTGCATTAACATACCTTAGTCAGGAAGTTGTTCATTACTTCTATTATTCGTTTTTATACAATGTTTATCGTTTCTATCTAGCCCCTTTTTTATTGCGATTGAAAAATACATTTACACGTTTCATGAAGAGGGATATTATGTGGGACTCGGCACCTTGAATTCCAGTACACCGGACTATCATATATCATATTCCAACAAAAAATGCAGCGGTACCTTCACCGTCTTTTCGGGGGCCGTCACGAGACCGCTTGTGCATACTACCATCGTTTCTATCCAGCCCCAGATATATATTTAAAACATCCCGAAGCTCGAGCTGCAAGATAATAAATAGTCCGAGCACCTCTTCTATATACAACCTTCTGAGCTAACAATAGTTAATTTCAATATAAGCTTTATATATATATATATATATATATATATATATATATATATATATATATCCGTAACCGTAACAGCCTGTGAATGTCCCACTGCTGGGCTAAAGGCCTCCTCTCCTCTTTTTGAGGAGAAGGTTTGGAGCTTATTCCACCACGCTGCTCCAATGCGGGTTGGTAGAATTCACATGTGGCAGAATTTCAGTGAAATTAGACACACGCAGGTTTCCTCACGATGTTTTCCTTCACCGTAAAGCACGAGATGAATTATAATCACAAATTAAGCACATGAAAATTCAGTGGTGCTTGCCCGGGTTTGAACCCACGATCATCGGTTAAGATTCACGCGTTCTTACCACCGGGCCATCTCGGCTTTTTTTGGGAGTAACGCTATATATATATAGCGTTACTCCCAAATTTACATACTTACAGTATCACGAGAACATAGAAAATAACTAAAATACATAAATTGAGTAATATACACCAAACTACACCAACCAAACTAATTAATTATGTCATAAAACTTTATCGTTATATTAAGGTGGCATTCAGTTTAATTTGATGTTAAAAAACAATTTGTTTTCGTATAAGAATAAACTTTTTAGATCTAAGATGCAAATATGTACATTATGGAATATAAATCACCAACGGAACTCTTGATATTGTATTACTAAAATCATTTAAACTCGCTAACGATATTTCTTTTAAAAAAAACGTTAAGTTTTGCAAACATTAAGCTAGTAAGTAACGCAAATATAGTTAAGTTAATAAAAAACTAAAAAAAAGACCCACTTCACTATACTAATACACCTATATACCTATATATATTTTCAACGCACTCTAAAAAGTGGTAACCTAAGATATGGTGTAATAAAAGGCACTACGGCGAGTCTCTTCGGAGGGTGTAATTGACGTGGTTTACGATCTCCTCCCATTGGCTCTACATGGTTATGTACGAACTTAGATTAATATAATATTTTTTTATCGATAAACGATTGGACAGTTGAGATTATTCTAGGCTTTGAAATTTACCTACAATTATGGAAATTATGAGGAGGCCATTAGGCTAGTGAAAAAAGGGAAATACACTATACTATAAATGCGAAAGTACCTTTATCTGTCTGTTACGCTTTCACGGAAAAACGAATTAACCGATTTTGATGAGATTTGTTATATAGTAAGCTCCAAACTTAAAGAACGATATAGCGTCATTTACATACCTAACATTTGCCCCCCTTCCCTATCACACGGGTAAAGCTGCGGGCGAAAACTGGTGTCTTATAAGCTCAAATACCCAATTTATAAGGGTTGTGTCTTTGCCCAATAATTATTATATTTACAAAATATACACATAAACATTTTTTTGAAAAGTTTATTTTGAAATTAAAAGTAAAAAAAAAAAACAATATAATGTTTTTAATCGTTAGGAACGTTTCTCTTGTTCACAAGTATCGTATGTAAGTGATAAGAGGACGATATATCCGATCGCGTCGAAACTGAGAAAGGTTCGGTTATCCGCCCTGCCATGTTAACGACTTATCAGTTATCACGAACTAATGCTTGGGATTTTCGAAACGTTTAGGATTTTTCGAGAAAGATCAACCTGTCCGTTGTAAACCGACTTTTTCTTTTAGGAAATATACTATATCACATGTGTGAAAAAAATAGTTTCGCTCTATATACGAAAGATTTTTTTTTTTTCATAGAATAGGAAGGCGGACGAGCATATGGGCCACCTGATGGTAAGTGGTCACCAACGCTCTTAGACATTGGCATTGTAAGAAATGTCAACCATCGCTTACATATCCAATGCGCCACTAACCTTGGGAACTAAGATTTTATGTCCCTTGTGCCTGTAATTACACTGGCTCACTCACCCTTCAAACCGGAACACAACAATATCAAGTATTGCTGTTTTGCGGTAGAATATCTGATGAGTGGGTGGTACCTACCCAGACGAGCTTGCACAAAGCCCTACCACCAGTAGAAAATTTAAGAAATATTGTTTCAAATTTGAACGAGAAGCCAGAAATGTGTCGTGTTTCATACTTATTAGTTTTCTCCTGTCTGATTATACTATTATATAAATATACTATTATTAAAGTTGAAAATTTTGTGTGTTTGGACGCGTCTACATAAAGATTTTGTAATTTTATTTTTTCGTTAGATCATTTATTGAGAAAGGTAGACTATAAAACATGATGGGCCATGTCATACGGCCCACGAGGGCAGAGCTGTAACATTTAACCTGGGCGAAACCTCGAGGATCTGCTCATTAGCTTATGAAAAAAACATTATTTTTTATGAATAATGTGCACATCATTCGCAAAATGAGATACGAGAGACGAACATCATGCAATTTAAAATATGATTTTCGAAATTAAACAGAATTAATTGATTTGAGAGTAAATCTGTGACATAATGACCAGAACTATAAATATCAAAATATTAGCGGTACGGATGGTATGGTTATGAAGTGGTACCAGTAAATTCAGTGGTAGTGCGCGCTGGCTCAGCGAGGGATGCACGCGCGCGATGCTGCGCGGCGGCGGCGCGTGCGCTTTGCTCGGCGCGCCGTGCACGCGCAAAAACGGTGCTGTCTGTACGTGCCGCGTGCACACTGCGCTACTGCAGGTGGGTTTGGTGGTAATCACGTGATATATTCTAGCAATGCAATCTCTGATTTGCATTTGTATTAGCTACGGTAGTTTGAAAATTAAAATGGATAATGCTAATTTTAAGAGGCGTGACATCATTTCCAATTGTTTTAGAGTGAAGCTCATGAAAAATACGGAAAGGATATACTCGATGATGTATTGTATTCGAATTTAACAGTTTCATAGCTCAGTATATTATTTACCTTATACTCGTAAATAATAAATAGAAGTTCGGAATGTAGATTTTTTCGAAAAGATTCGGCAAGAAACCCAGTAATTTTTCATTTTATAAAAACCAACGAGTACAATAGTATTTTTAATCATATATACATCTAATCGTTTACAGAATAATATACTTTATTTATTAATATACAATTCTTAGTAGTAGTAACAGCCTGTAAATGTCCCACTGCTGGGCTAAGGCCTCCTCTCCCTTTTTGAGGAGGAGGTTTGGAGCTTATTCCACCACGCTGCTCCAATGCGGGTTGGTGGAATACACATGTGGCAGAATTTCGATGAAATTAGACACATGCAGGTTTCCTCACGATGTTTTCCTTCACCGAAAAGCACGAGATGAATTATAAACAGAAATTAAGCACATGAAAATTCAGAGGTGCTTGCCCGGGTTTGAACCCACGTTCATCGTTTAAGATTCACGCGTTCTTACCACTGGGCCATCTCGACATTTTTACAATGTGCAATCACGTGTGCTTCACAATTCTTCGGCATGAATATTATTCATTAGTAAAATGACTACGAGATTTTATTATGAAGCTTTAGTAATGGAATAACTTCATGTAGGTTGACAATAAATAGATTATACCGTCACACGTGACCCTTATAAGCGGCAAGAGCTCGTATATGAGCTCTTTATTAATCTGGTTTAAGAATACCAGATTAGTGAATACGAGGGCCAAGGAATAATTCTTGTCAGCCAGATAAAGGACCACTCGTAATATTTCTAATCTTGAGGCTCTTAATCCTGTAAATAATTTATCTTGTGGTGAATAACACGTTCGTTTAAAAACATAATATTTTTCTACTTACTGATTAATTTCTATTTATTTCGAATACAATTAGAAACAGCAACTCGAGGACCAAACCGAGACGGTTGGTCTATGCAATAAATAGCACCAGAAAATAAAATATCGAGTTTTATTCTACTTATATTAAAAATGGAGACGATTAAATAGTTCCCAATATCTTGCAAATCTTTGTTCGGAATTCCAATAACTATACACTAAGAAGAGATCAATGCCGTTTGCATTCAGAAAAGAGCGTGCTATACGGTCTATATTTTAGTCATTTTCAAAAGCCGAACAATCATTTCAAGGCGTTCTCTCGCCGCCGGCTCGGGTCACGCCAACATTTTGCAGCATTCGAATCAAAGCGGAGCAAACACCGACTCTCAGTAAACGAATTCTTTGCACCACCTGTTTCTCTAATAGGTAGCTAGCCTCGAATGCCACTCACCAAAGTCAAGGCGGGGTCAACCGCAGTACGGTTTTAGAAATCTTTGCTCGAGCAATTGCTGTTTTTTTTTTCAAGGTATATGTACATTGCCTTTCGACGTTTACATTAAGTGTCACTCACGAACGAAATGCTTTTTCTATTGCCTATTAACCTGAATTTGAGATTTTAAAGAAGACATCGCTTAAAAAAATTAAATCTTATTTAGTTTTAGTTTACAAGAAAGTTAATTGAAAAACGCCAAGGCTTAAATCAATTACAAAAATGTATTTATATTATTATACATATATATAAGTATATTATTTAATGTAAACCATAACGAAGTTTATTAGATTTTGTTCCTTTATCTTTATTAGTAAGGTCTTGTTATACTTTAAAATGGTTTCCATAAACGAATCGAAATGTCAGAAATGGAAATTTTTTGGCATCCTGCGGAAATTGATTCGGCTTATAACCGATAGTGTTTCGTTTTCACTAATTGAAATTGCTATGACTACTTCTGTTTCAACTGCTCATCGAATATAGATTTTATCCCATTGTAATAAGGCCGTTGAGTTTAATGTAGAAATATTGGTTTGTGGTACAGTTAGTCCAATTAACGCGACAGGTTTTGCGCTGGGTGTAATGTTTTGTATTTGTCCATATAAAAGCTATATCAAGCCTTTATGGACACTAAAGTGTGCGTCTAGGTAATTGCAAACACTATTTTAAAATAATTATACCTTTTTGCTTATGAATTTAAAATGAGATGATTATTTTGTAAGTGCAGGAGAATGCAACAGGCGAGCTCTTAGTGAGATGGGACTCGAGTGCAGGATCGTCGTCGTCTAATTAGTAACTGAAGTAGGGGGATATCAATCGCGATGGGTCGCAGATTTTTACCTGATCGTATTTTGTATTTTTACAAGATGTTTTGAGTGAACGATTTCATATTGTAGTTAATAATTTATCTTTGTAAGGGTAAGACAAAAATTTGGTATTTAAAAAATTCTTACTTACCTGTAAAGCTTAAAATTATGCTTATTTATCAGTTTCCTATATACTCTCATAATACAGACATCATTTTTCTGTTTCAGTTATGTCCGTAAATATTTAATATGTATTATAAAATTAAACGTTAAATTATTTCGCTTAGCTAGAGGTTGTCCACATGTTTTTTTTAATACGTAATTCTAATAACGATCTTCTTATTCCTCTCTACCTCCACTAGATACTAGCAAAAATACACAAATAGTTAATTTATGTATTTTTGCTCAGTAACAAAGAACTTATCAATAAAAACGAAGACCTTCGAGTAAGACCTATTCGAATATCGAAAAAGTGTCACTCGCAACCCCAATTATGATTTATCAAGTCCAACGGTCCTGTATACGAAACAAAACAAAAATTCTCGTCGAATATACAAACAGCTGAACCTAATAAGGCCAGTAAACAATGCGATAGTCATAATGTTGTCAATACAGCTCATTTATTGCCGGGGAGCCGGCCGACGTCCTCCCCAGACTCCCCAGGGTGAAAATAAATTTAAGAGAGAAGTTATTGTTTGTTGCATAATTTTTCGCCACAGGAACATTTTCTATTTTATGATAAAGCGACTTATTAAAACGCTCATGTATTTATTTGAATGTACAATAAATGTTTTACATTTATTGTACATTCAAAAATGTTTTACATTTATTGTACATTCAAATAAATAGTTTTTGGTTATAAATAAAAATAGGGCTTTCTGAAATGAATGCTTCCTGTATTCAAAATTTTGTTTTACGCAAGGAAACCATCGAACCTGAACTTCTCAAAATGGAAAACCGTGTCTGTTTAAGAATATTATCTAAAAGCCGAGGATGAATTATCGATTTTACTCACGTATAAAGTTTCGGAGAAATAAAAGTTTCGCGAAAAATAACGTTCATTCCTGAAAACGAATTTGCTTGGTGGATTATTTGATCTGTTTCTTTGATATTTGCTAAAGTGCTTTCAGGGATATTTTATTGTTCAGCAAGTAAAGTCAGACTAAATCCAAACTGAATCCTTAACGTGACGCATTGTCTATAATAGGTTATGAGATTTATTATTAAAACAAAACTAAAAGTCGTCAAACCAATCATAATATGTAATATTAATTTCTTACCTACATCATCAACTAAAACTATAAAATACAATTAATGGTCAATTCTTCCATTTCTTCTGCGTCATACGACACTGGCTGAATGTTTTGCGCAAACGTTCACATATCTACGTCATAAAATAAAAATATACATATATATTGGGTATAATGATAAGAACTTTGATATGTAACCTATTTCCAATTTGTTTGGAGACGTAATAAAATCTTATATTCATTGTTGTGTCACCAACATATCTTCGAGTTGCGTGCGAGGAAACGGTAAGCGTGATGGGATATCGCTGGTATTGTTTCACTCGGTTCACTCGTAATCGGCAGTGTGTTAGGTTTTATTACTCATTTTCCAAGAAATTTCACCCAACAACCACCAAAATTTATCGGTCTAACTTTTCCTACGTTTTGTTTATATATATATATATATATATATATATGATATAGCGATGAAAACATAATAAAATCTTATTGTTTCTTAGCAGGTCAATCAAGTTCTCGCTATTATTTATAAGCATTCTTAAATGTATCTCAAGAATGCGATTCAAAGTCTTTACGTCTAAAGGTCTTAGCTCGGATGAAAGGCTCTTTGAAACTGTTTATTGATTTAGACGCAATTCCAACATTTCAGGACAAGGACATGTAGAGGATCGTCTTTAAGTAAAGTTTTCTTAGCATATATTTATATGTTTGTCGTTGAAGACAGTCAATAGCGTCTTATAAATGACGTGAATAGGTAATGAAATAATTTTTTGTTAACAGGAATTCGCGACCCTCACGAAGGAGCTCAACCAGGCACGAGAACAGCTCTTAGAGCGGGAGGAAGAGATTTCAGAACTGAAAGCGGAGAGAAACAATACCAGGGTAAGTTTCTTAAAATATTTTTTGAAATTAAAAAAAATAATTATACTACATATATACTAATAGGCAAGCGTAATCGTAACAATTTACCGTAGCTACACAAAAGTAACATTCGGAAGATACATGTGACATTTACTAACGAAGCATTTATATTTTCATTGAGCGATCGCTTTTATCGCAGGCATTTGTTGTACCCGTAATACGTAATACTATATAAGGTCAATAGTAATTAATTAAAACTGGTGATAATACTAGAATGGGCTATATATGGATTTCTGTATATAGTTTTGCAACATGTAGCGACAAAAATAAATAATATTTGTTTCTACAAAAACAAAACTCGTAAGTGTGCGTATTTATAGCTACTGCACACGACAACACACATTTTCTATTTCACATCCTTTATGTATTATTTTTATCTTCTTTTTATGATATTTTTCTCATAAAAATGGCCTTTTCATAAAACTTGGATCATTCACCATTTTAATATTATGTATCGAATGTTAATTACATTTTTGATTAAAATTCATACACACGTTCATATGTACATACAAATGAAGATGAATTCCTCGAAGTTCGATCTTCCGAAGGTTTATCCCGTTACAATCACTTCCAGATGGAAAACCTAAAAAATAATTCATTTATCCTAAAACAAAGTTCTTTAGTTAAATTACTTATCAAGAATAAAAACATTATCATAATTTTCCGTTTATATACACAATATATATTGTGATTGACGAAATATTTATTCGTGGTTGTGGACACTTTATTATTGCCATCACCGTCTTTCTACTCGTGGATCGAACTGCACATGCCATGATCCACGACACCCCTTATTATCCTTATTTCCAAGCGATACCTAATTCTCAATTCAACTTCCGCAATAAACGCGCCCGAAAATATAACAGAAGCGGACCACTGGGGGCCTATTTGTTCATTTACGTCAACAATGACAAACAATTTACCACCGACGGCGAAACACGACGTTATTATGCCGTATATTATTCGCTATTTAGGAATCGACGAGTGACAAATCATTCAGAATGCGTTTTGTCTAGGTATACTTATTTTTTCTTTATTTATAAGGCGGAACGCGGACGAGCATATGGGCCACCTGATAAGTGGTCAGCATCGCCCATAGACATTGGCATTGAAAGAAATGTTAACCATCACTCACATCATCAATGGCCACCAACCTTGGGAACTAAGATGTTATATCCCTTGTGCCTGTAATTACACTGGCACACTCACCCTTCAACGGAACACAACAATACCAAGTACTGCTGTTTTGCGGTTGAATATCTGATGGGTAGTACCTACCCAGACGAGCTTGCTTACTGTATATATTGTCTTTTAAAACTTACTCATTTAGTTCTTCAATATTCATTGGTATATAATGATATGTCACGATTTTTTTTTTTTTATATTTGCCGGGAGGGCAAATGACTCTACTACTCTACTACTCTCTATGTAGAGTCCAAACGCGACGACGGCCAGTACAGACGGGAAAAACGTTCTGCACTAGCCGCCTTCGCCTTGCCGGCCCGCAAGATGCCTCTTCACGCCTCGTTTGAAGGAACCCGGGTTGTAAGAGGAGGGGAACACGTGAGCTGGTAAGGAATTCCATTTTTTGGAAGTGCGACAAAGAAAGGAGTTGCCAAATTTCTTTGTTCGCGATGGAATTGATGTCACAGTTTGGCGGTGACATCGAGAACCAGCTCGCGTGGACTTAAGAAGGACGGGGGAAGCAGGAATTAGAGAGAATAATTCCTCAGAGCACTCGCCGTGATACAGTCGATAGAAAGCGCTCAGTGCTGCTATCTCGCGATGCAATTGTAAAGGTTCAAGGGTGTTTGTGACCGTTACGTCGCCAATAATGCGTACGGCACGTCGCTGCAACCGGTCCAAGGCCTCCAGTAGGTACTTAGCGGAGCCATCCCAAAGGTGCGAGCAATATTCCACGCAAGACTGTACCTGTGTTTTGTACAGCAGGCACAGTTGTTGTGGCGTGAAAAAGCGCCGCACCTTGTTCAGAACTCCGAGTTTCCGTGAAGCTGTTTTTATAACAGCCTCTATGTAATCCCTTGGACTAAGGTCGCAGCGAACGTCAATCCCCAGCATGGCGATTTTGCTTTGTATCACCAGCGGAGTACCACAGAGGGAGGGAAGAGGGGAAAATGCTGACTTTTTCGCTGTGAGAGCGCATACCTGTATTTTCTTGGCATTAAACTCAACAAGCTTATCAGAGCCTCATTTGGCGATGAGCTCTAATGTCCTATCGAATTCAATGACAAGATCCTTCCGCCTCTCCTCAATTTCCGCTCGCCCAGCCACTGCGCGTCTGTGGTATCCACCATGCACTGTACTATCGTCTGCATAGCAATGTATGTTCCCAAGAGAGAGCATATCATTGATATGCAAAAGAAAGAGTGTGGGAGATAGCACAGATCCCTGGGGGACCCCAGCATTCACTACATAGAACTGTGAAGCGCAACCATCAACTAAAACACAAAGGCTACGCTTGTGTAGGAAGCTGGCAATCCAGGTGCATAGCTGAGCAGGCAGACCATATGCCGGCAGCTTGGAAAGAAGACTTCTGTGCCAGACCCTAACGAAAGCCTTGGAGATATCGAGGCTGACAGCCAACGATTCTCCATGCTTGTCGATAGCTTCACCCCAGAGGTGTGTTACGTAGGCTAGAAGATCACCTGTGGACCGTTTTGGTCGAAACCCGTACTGACGATCATTAATTAGACAGTGATCTTCTAGGTAATGGATCAGTTGGTTGTTTTGAATCCGTTCCATCACCTTACAAAGTACTGAGGTGATAGCTATTGGCCGATAATTTGCCGGGTCAGACCGATCCCCTTTTTTGGGAACCGCTTGCACATTAGCTCTTCTCCAAACCTCCGGCACACGCCCCGATGAGAGAGAAAGTTGGAACAGGCGCGTTAACACAGGAGACAGCTCCGCTGTGCACTTCTTCAGTACTATGGCTGGTATTCCATCGGGACCGCTAGCTTTCCGTACATCAAGTGCCCCTAGGATGCGAAACAAGATCATGACCAATCTGTACAATGCGCTGTGCATTCGCTTTCGTGTATGCCTTTCTACAGGACTTGGAATTTTTATTGTAGTTTGCTTTCAGTGAGTCAATGTTAGATGCCCCGCTAATGCAGCCGTTGATCCGCTTGCAATATGCCGCCTGCTTAGATGATACAGCATCGGTACATTCACGAGTGAACCAACGGTTACGCGTACCCCTACTGACGAGATCTGAGCTAGGAATGTAGTATTCCATTCCCAACATGATCTCGTCAGCAACAGCAGCGGCACTAGCTGTCGGGTCATTCCCACTGAATCAACGTTCCTTCCAAGGAACCGACGCATAGTAATCGCGCATACCGTCCCAATCCGCCGACTTATAGTGCCAAACGCGACGTTTGCATACCGCTAGTGGCGGCAGCTTGGCCTGTGGCACTCTGGTAGATATAAGGCTGTGATCCGAAGAGCCAAGAGGAGCCTGAACCACAACCTGATATTCCACCGGGTGAGAATTCAGCAGAAGGTCTAGTAGAGAAGGTGCTTGCCCATCAATGTCTGGGATCCTGGTGGGCTGATCAACCAGTTGGGTCAAGTCATGTGTGAGAGCAAACGCATGAGCAGTCCTTCCAGCATGGTCAGTTTTGAGGGATTTCAACCATGATTCGTGGTGAGCATTAGAATCCCCAAAAAACACCAATTCCGCGTTAGGAAATTGCTCTTGCGCAGCATCTGCCAACCGACTAAGATGGTCAAATAATCGGCTTGTCTCTAAGTTACCATTGTGGGATCTGTAGAGGCACACGTAGACTCGACTCTGACGAACCAGGTCCACACGTACCACCAACATGGAGAAGGAGGTGTCCTCCAAGCAGCGCAGTCGGTGACAGCAAACATCCGTCCTGACGAACAAGCATACTCCGGCTTTCGCTTTGAAGGATTCTTCAAGCGTGTAGCCGGGATAATTAAGGTAGCTGGTATCGGCAGGACGGAGTATTTGTGTCTCCGTGAGAAACAACATTGCTGGCCGTGCTGTCTCGAGATGGTGGTGGACAGCGTTGAGGTTAGCGTGGAGTCCACAGATGTTAGAGAACTCGACCTCAAACAGCGAGGGTATGGTGGGGGTGTGCACCGCTGTACGACCGTTATTTCTGCTTTGTTGCGCTACCATTTGGGAAAAAAAAATGGAAAAGAGACGTGAAGCGAGCGACGTATTGCCACGATAGGGATGGGCAAAGTGTGGAGGCGTGTTTTCCCAAGTGGTTGCCAAAAGGAAAAATACACTGACCCGCCGGACGGAAGGGCCCCCGAACCCCAAAGGAAGTGGCCGCCGGTACCCCACCTTCCGGTCACCAACCGGCACGACGGTCCACCCCGAGATTATGCGTGGCCTAGTGGGGCAGCCTCGCGAGCTGGTTAGGCACGCTCGAGCCTCTGTACTATGCCACGGGCGGCCAGCGGAACAGCCGTTTCTTCGGGTCTCCCTGTCCGGCAGGTCAAAACAGTTTCCCCCGGCATTGGTTCAACAGCCGTCTCCACTGGACCAACACCCATCGCGGCAATACTCGCTCGGGTACTGGCTGTACGCTGGCTGACCTCGAAACGCGGCTGCAAGCCACTTCACGAGTTTTTCACCATGCGTACGCATGCCAGGCGGATGTTTAACATCCTACCACCAGATGAGCAGATGGCCGCTCAGATATCCCTTAGTCGCCTCTTAAGACACCCATGGGAACGAGAGGGGCAGTGAAATGTATTCTTTCTCCGTCACTGCACGGATGAAAATATATGTATGCGTCATTAAACTATATTAATTAATTATTTTATATTTACAGTAACAGCCTGTTAATGTCCCACTGCTGGGCTACGGTCTCTTCTCCCATTTTTTGAGGAGTAGGTTTGGAGCTTATAAATTGATTATTTATAAGCCACTAATTGTTTCATGACCTATTTCATGAATGTAATAAGCCTTATATCATAAGAAAATCCCACGCGTTATATCTGAGTTAGTATTCCTATGTGATGAACGTGACTGTTCTTATTTACTTTTATATTAATTAGATCTCTAGTTAGGAGCGGCTAGTTTGCCCTTAGGGAAAGCGGTTATATTCAACGATAAAAGTATTAATATGGTTTTGCCGTAACTCACTTATGTTTTAGGTCTGGATGTTGTAATTACTATCTTTGATAAAATTATTTAAGGAAAAAATAAAATAACTTCATTTATAAAAAATCATTATATATAAAGTCTGCACATTGGTACCGTATTATTTTATATATAACTTAGAAAACAATGGATATATTATTATTATATAGATAGATTTGAAAGCTTCACACAAAATCGGTCAAGGAAAACAAATAACATAAAAATACAACGTATTTCTGTTTCCAGTTACTCTTAGAGCATCTAGAATGCTTAGTGTCACGACACGAGCGCTCACTGCGCATGACGGTGGTGAAGCGGCAGGCGGCCGCTCAGTCCGGGGTCTCGTCCGAAGTGGAAGTTTTGAAAGCGCTGAAGAGTCTATTCGAACACCACAAGGCGCTCGACGAGAAGGTATGTAATACTTGATGAGAAGACATCTCAATTCATGCTTGTAAATGTTACGAAAAATTATTCTGTATCTATTAGTCCAGGCGATTGATTATCTTAATTACCAATTAAATTTTGATTGATTTAGTTTCAACTTATACCATCCTCCATCTTCCATAAATCTTGCGTATCCAAATAGCTATTAAATTTCTCAATCAACAATATTTCCTTATATTCCAGGTTCGAGAAAGGCTGCGAGTTGCATTAGAGAGAAACACAGCTCTGGAAGAAGAATTAGCGTTAACCAAAGAGGAAGTGCGTTTTGTTATTAGCTAAAACGTTTCGAAATTGTCATACTTAAGAAACATTTGAGCTTAGAATTACACAACCTAATTATAAAAATATAACTACACTTTTAGTAATTTACCTAAATCATACTTTTGTATTAAATCCATTTATTAAAAATATCTAACAAAAACTAGGTTCAATAACAAAAACGAAAAAAATAAAATATGGTATTTTTGACACATTATTCATGTCAACGTCTTGATTCCGTATAACCAAGTCTAGCGTAGTATTTTAACAGTTACAGCAATACAAAGCGTCTGGCACGCAAGACGGGGAAAAGCCCAAAGAGAATGGCACAGCCACAACAGGCTCGCCGGAACAGAACGGCGAACAGCAACAAACTAAGGTAACCAATCAGAAACATCCCAGACTACACACCATTAACACAAATTTACAACAACAAAAACGACCGAAGCTGTAATATAAGGCTTTTGAGATAGATTGTTTTAAATCGATATTCAAAGCTAAACAATTTGATATTCCGAAACATAAACAACTACACACAACATTCAACACAACGAAAGATGAACAAAATATAACATAGACAATTACACATAGGAGCTTCTTGAATGGTTGTGTAGCGTTATGTCATGTTTTAGAATTAATAATAACGTTTTACTCAATTCCTTTATTACTATCGTCTATACTAGTTTTTAAATTAGCTTATGTGAATTCACATTTTGTTGGATAGTGAAATTGTACGTGCAAAGGATTGAGTAAAACAAATTAACTAATTAGAAGTTTTGTCTAGCATAACGAGACGTTAGTTGGCATGATAAGTGAATGCCCTTCCGCATCGGGGTCACTCTGTAATGTTACTTAATACGATCTTTGCCTCGCCACTTCTGGTTACGGACATGAGGATATTCATACATTTTTCTAATTTACTTACCGCTGTAATACACCGAAAGTACTTTCGTCCTTTTTTGTGTTATCGACTAGTTATCAACTTAACTTAAAGTTTTCAACTTTTCCTCTTTTTAAATTCTAATATCCGTCAGGCTGTGGCTGTCAGGCGCCAACTTTGTAAATTGGCAGTATTTAGATAACTTCATAAAAGTACCTTAAAGACCGTTCTGCGTCTGATCCTCCCGCTTCGAAATGCCTTCCCATCGAATTTTGAGGAAGGATTGGAGAGTGGAGTAGAGAGTGTTACCGCAAACAATTGCACTATCAATATCTCCGGCGCGATGGTTAATTCTTGAATATGGCCGCCGTGGCTGAAATTCAGTCAGAGACCTTTAGAAAAGAGTTCTTCAGAAAAATTTAGCAAAGTATTTAGTATCGAGGAATAGGGCGTAAAGTAAGATATAATTATTATTAAATTGTGATTAGTATGTTCTTATAAGATGACAATAGCGGAAGGGCGTAAACAGTTATTTATTTATTTAATGATCGTCGCAGGAGAGTAGTGTTAACGGCGAAACGGAGGGCAAGAAACTCACTGAGCTCCAAAACACGATCGCCAAGCAGGTCAGCGCCATGTTGGTCATAGATCATTCGAACTGCTGACTTTTTTGATATAACCAATAAAGTGATTATTACAACTGCTTCTAGCTAAGTCAACGCAATGGGTTGACTGCTTATAATAATTATATATATATATATATATATTTCCAAGTAAATTATTACAATTTATATAAACCCGACTACGGAATATTTTTTTAAATACATAATAATGAGAAATACTTTTATTGTTGCTTCTCCAAATTTATGTGAGAATAAGACTAGGACATTCATGCCCGTATTCACAAACAATACTATGAGGACTCACAGTGCGCACAAACACGTAAGGTCGGCATAAAATCAGAAATAAATTATTAGAAAAATGCGGCGCTCATTAAATTAGCTCAAGTAATATGACGAGACACAGTTTCGGTAGACAGATAGACGAAGAATAATTCGATACTTATATTGACGATGTGCCTACCGAGCAAATGACAATAAGTACAATACATTGCTTACAAACCTAGAAATTCATCACGAATTATTATTTATGTCATACCGTAACAGCCTGCGAATATGAATGCTAAGGCCTTCCTTTCCCTTTTTTTTTTGAAGAGAAGGCTTGGAGCTAATTCCACCACGCTTATTGCTCCAGTGCGGGTTGGTGGAATACACATGTGGCAGAATTTCAGTGAAATAAGACACATGCAGGTTTCCTCACGATGTTTTCCTTCACCGTAAAGCACTAGATGAATTATAATCACAAATTAAGCACATGAAAATTCAGTGGTGACTTGCCCGGGTTTGAACCCACGATCATCGGTTAAGATTCACGCGTTCTTACCACTGGACCATCTCGGTTTTAAACTTAGCAACGTAAATGAACCAATCACAGATCGTTATTCGACGCAGTGCGTTCGCATAGCCAAGGAGTATTGTTCGTTAATAAAAACACAACGGACGCAATGCCTATATGAGCGTAGCGTTAATTTCCATCTGAGTGTATAATTGTTTGTCAATACGGATGTAAGAAAATAAAAAAAGTGATTAAAGCGCTTTATAATACTATACTTATAACAAAAACACATAAACTAAAATATCCAAACCCTTCGGCTGCCTCGTAGTCGGGTAATAATGTTATGAAAGTTATTTTTAAAATGTATAGAAAGTTGTTGAAATACATCACTGATGATTTTCAATGCATGTAGGACTGTAGGTATTAATCGTATTTCGCATATGTCCGTTTAAAGTAATAATACTTAAATGTTGCCGCATTTTCAACATTTTTATACATTATAATATTATGTTATTGATTATGTTTTTTGTTTCTAAAACATGCGCATGTATTAACACAATAATAGCATTGCAACTAATGCAACCATAAATTCGCTTTACATTTTTGAATTGTGCTTTTAAAATACTTGCAGTGCTATTCTGTAAAAAAACACTTGTTGAAAATCTAATAATTATTTACTACAGTCAATGTTACCTATAACTTTTTATATAACGATCGTTTTCGTATTCGTTTCGAGTTTATTCATACAGAATCGCTCTGCTGTTTGTATTTAATTATCATAAACTGATAACTTATCAACATTTACAATAAATATAAATTGTTGCCTGTTAGATTTTCATTATGCATGCATATTTATTAGTATAGTATTATACTATAATATGTAGTAGCACACAATTACCGCTTCTTGGCGCCGTTTCTCTGATCTTTAAAAATAGTTACACAATTGTCCCATGAGTAATTTTAGTTAGATTGTCAAGTCGTACACCATACCGTATCAATAAATTTTAAAATCATATCCAAAGGCAAGATTTGAATACGCACCCTTCAATTATATCACCACTCATCTTATTAACCCCTTTATCTTACCGTGACATTGTCAGGCATGGTTGATTTTCAAGTTTTAAAACTAATGTCACCCTTTGTACGTGATTGACGTAAAATATTAAGTATAAATCATCCATAGTTCTTTGACCACAGCACCTATTTATTTCTAGACGTTATATTATATAATTAACAAGAGTTTTCAATTCTCAGTCAGCGGAACTGAGCTCGTGGCAGCGTCGGGTCGCGGAGCTTAACAATAAAGTAACTGAGTTGGAAGATAGATTGACGAAGGGTGAGAAAGAGCTAGCGAAAAAGCAGGACGAGTGTGCTAAATTACAGCGCGACCTGAGAGAAAACGTGGCACAAAAGGAAGATCAGGTTAGTAATCCATTTTTAATAATTATTTTAAGCATCGTTCTTCATATTTAACACTAACCAAGTCTGTTATATTCTTCTACTATAACTTCCTGATAGCTATTTGAAGAATACCTTCGTATTTTTGCAGGAGGAGAGGATAGCAACTCTAGAGAAGCGATACTTGAACGCTCAACGCGAATCCACGTCCCTGCACGACCTCAACGAGAAGTTGGAGCAGGAACTGCAGCACAAGCAGGCACAGCTCAAGGTATGTCAGCACAGCGAGAACAGATGAGCGATCACTATGATCATGAGCGTATCATTACATACAACCATAACGTTATTTTGATTCATGTGTCGTGTGATGTTTTTGATTTTAAGTTTTATTTGTGTTTTTATCGTGAGGATGAATTTTATTATTAGAAATTTAATATAAACAATATGAAAATTAACCAGGACTATAATATTGTTGTACTTACCGATCGATTATCGATTACATTCGATATAAAATAGATTTTATCAAATGTTTCAACATTAATATTACTAAAATCACATCCCGATTTGTTTTAATACGCACTTGCATGAACAATACACGTCACACGTTGCCCAACATATAACTTGAAGTCGTTAGAGTAAATAGACGCAAACCATTCGACATAGCCACGTGACCATCACACCGTCATTACACTCTCAACATTTCAGCTGCAAGAAGAGAAGATCGCGGCCATCGAGGAGAAGCTAGAACTCTCCACACAGAAGTTGGCCCAGATGTCTTCCTTGCCAGAAATGGAGGAGCAACTTAAAGCGAGAATGGAAGCGCTCAGCCAGGTAAAAGAAAATGTACTGTACTGTAAGTTTTTTAGGCTCACTTTCATCTGTCATGTGCTTTGACGTAGAACGGAGATGGTGGGTACTAATAGTAGTTTTGTAAATGAGAATAGACAAAGGCGTTGCTGGTCAATGAATTATTTTAGACGATAAATGTCTACACGATACATTGGGAAAATATTTCAAATTAAAATCTAATTTTATAGTTCTGTATATAAATTTTAATAATATTTTTCTATCTTTCTAGGCTCAAGAAAGACACGGCTCGGCTGAGGATCGCATTCAAAGGCTAGAGGCGAACGTGGAAGAGAAAAACGCAGAGCTGATGAGACTCAACCAACGGCTGCGGATGAACGAAGAGCACAACACTCGACTATCGGCGACTGTGGACAAACTTCTATCCGAGTCAAATGACAGGTAACAAAAGAATATCACCTACTGCTGTTTCTCAAATGCCCGCTTACACGTAAATTGTAAGAATTTTAAACATTTGCATCTTCTGTCATGAATGAAGTCCTCCGGAACTATTTTGGATACGACGGCCTATTTAAACGGAGACCAGTCAATTACGTAAGAGATGTTGTAGTGCACAAGTTTGGGCGTCCCTCTCTCTCATTATTTGATGGGACAAACCAAGACCACTGAAGTTCACCAATAAACAATATTACCACAACCTGTACTGCTATTGAGACTCTTTGCTAGAAATACTTTTATTAAAAGTACTGTTTTATCATATACTGTAGTTAATATTGTAGTTACATTAATAGCAGTTATTTAGGAAAACATCAACAACATCTTTGAAATTAAAATACTAACTACTATACTGATTTCCATAAGCTGTGACGAATTTTGGTCATTTTTTTTTGTTCAGATTACAAGTGCATCTCAAAGAGAGAATGCATTCCCTGGACGAAAAGAACGCGCTCACTCAGGAGTTGGAGAAGACGCGGAAGTACGCAGACGAGCTGCTTTCGGAGAAGGCGGAGATACTGAAGGAGCTCGCCAAGTGGAGGATGGAGACCGAACAGGTGAGGCTGACAGGAAATCTGGAGTCGAAGAGCAAAAGTAGATACTAGTGTATCAAACGTCACAGTAGTACCGCGTTTGCTCAACACTACACAATTTTGATTCTTACGACAAAATTGAATCACTAAACTTATATAATACTATATTATTACTTTGGGAGAGATGGCAACCATCTCTATATTGCGTGCGTATATTAAGATGATGTAACGCGATAGTGAAACAATTGTTCATGGTCCGTTTCCAGCTGAAGCGCCAGATGCTGCAGGCGGAGATCGCCTTCAACATCCAGCAGACGGACGCGCTGACGCGCTCGCTGTCGCCCGCCGCGCCGCAGCCGCCGCTCGCGCACTTCCCGCCCAAGGTGACTGGGGTTAAGAGTTCGCTGGACACTATACCGTCGTAGAAACAACCGTGGTCAACTAATTAGTATGGACATCAGATCGAAAGGGTGTGATGCTCTTTCTATTCCACGTAATTGTTCTGCACTTCCTCCATCACAGCCCGACTACGCCACACTGGTGTAAGAAAATACGGTGTAATCTGATATCTCATCTGAAACGAATCACATTCAGAGGTATTATATAAATCGAAGATCTTTCGGGGTTCCGATAAATATAGGGATTCAAGAGCAGACGAATGACCAGACTTGAAAATAAGAAATCGTCTAGAATTTAATTTTATAGAGCAAATTTAGTTAGTTGATCACCAGTATTAGCTAATTATAAAGTCACAAACTCTCTTGCACGTTTAGATCACAGTTACTCGTAATAGGTCACTCAGTCATTAGCGTTATAAAACACCCGCGGACATCATTCTAGCTGGACGGGTCGTGGGAGAAGCTGCAGCAGGCGCACGTGCTGGCCGGCGTGCAGGCCTTCGACGTGTCCAGCGACGCAGAGGTACGCACACCCAGTCATACCACTCTGTAGCTGGACAAGCTCATATGATCATGTGTTGTACTTATCATTGCGTTTCCATTTAAAGAATCAACATTTATCATTATTTTTTATTTTATATTAAAATATTTTTAGAATTGATTTATAGTTTTACGAGTAGGCGATTTAAAAAGTCTAACGTGTAAGTTAAACTTTAATAATATAATAATGAATATAATTGAACAGTTAATCTATGAAATTTATTCGTAATGTATTCGGCGCCCTGTCCACACTTGAATTATTTGCTTGGATGACTAATATTACACACAGATTCAAAATTCATTCAGCTCGGCAGCTCGTATTCGGTTTCATATGTGTCGACGCCGATTTTATGCTCGAAACGTTAACATAGTTCTAAGGAGATGGGCTGGCCTATACTTATAGTCCAGACTAAAACAGTTTTGAAATATAGAGTAATTGATCTCATGAAATTTTACTTCAGAACGACGAGTCTGAAGGTGCAGAGGGCGGACACACAGATGCGGCGGCCCTCGCGCTCATGCTGCAGGAACAGCTGGACGCCATCAACACGGAGATACGCCTCATACAGGAGGAGAAGCAGAGCACAGAAGCACGTGCGGAGGAGCTGGAGTCCAGGGTCAGTACCGTCCCAGCCCCGCCGACCCACACCCGCCCCACTCTAACGCGTCGTGACTTACAGGTGGGCAGCTACGAGCACATGAACGTGGTGTCGCGACGGGCGGAGTCTCCGCCCCCCGCCGCCTCGCCCTCCAGGCCCAACCACCACAAGTACCACACCGTGAGTACCACACCTCCACATCGCCTCATACTATACCACAACTACCGTGGAAACTTACACTAACTTAACTTTGTGCCTCGAATTAATTTCCTATAACAATAAAACAGCTGTAAAATGATACTGTAGCTATGTGTAGTGTTTGATCTGAAATTCGGGCACTTAAAAATGAACATTCCCCAGCCTATCGGGCTTACATGAATCTCAACTTATTATTTATTGTTATATTAAGAGATATATAAAAGATAAATGCTAAAAAAGTCAGAAATTTCAAATTTCATCAAGCGCATTGAGCCTTCATAATCTGTTTGTGCGCACTTAAATGTAGAATCGAACCGTCACAAGGTCGACCCGCTCGTAAGTATGTCCAAACATAATCCGTTGCGTTGCGAGCTCGCCGCTAACCGAACACTTGTGTGGGGCAGGCGCCGGCCTCCATGTCTCCGGCGCACGCGCACTACCGCGCCGTGCCCGCCTCCGAGAGCCTGCCCTCCAGCCAGGTCGGTCCCCCACCCGCACTCCTCGCTCACCCGACAGCATTTTGCAACCCCGCCTCGCACTCGACACCCGATCGCCCGATCTATTTTGCCGCTTTTCCGACCCCGCCACCAGATCTGCGGCCTCCCCGTCCACCCCCACGTAGTCTCCGGAAAAGTACGATCGCACTCCCCTCGCTCGGACGCAAAGCCGGTCCGCACCCGGGAGCGCCGGCGGGGCCGAGAGCGACCTCCGACTCGCGCGGAGCCTAAATTTTCGAGCGAAATATCGGAAAGCGGTTTTCCCGCAGATCACGCTCTGTAATACTAGAGGAGGTACCGGCTAGCGCTCGTATACCGCAATGCAAAATTTTCGCTTTCCCGTTGAGCTTCGTGGAAGATCCCCTCGGTCCCCCGCCGTACTAGTTTTCCGCTTCCGTTGAATTCGTACCGCCCGTCGCTGACCGCTGCCGGCGTCCGCAGCTGCAGCTGTGCGAGGACGCGGGCGACGCCGACGCGCCGCGCGCGCTGCGCCTGGAGCGCGCCGCGCGCGCGCTGGCGGCCGAGCGGGAGCGCCTGCGCGCGCACTACCCGGCGCCCTACGACTCGTGAGTCCGCTGCCTTTTACTTTTGTGCCGTGAGCCGATCGATCTTAATTTTTTATGAAATGCTTTTAAATGTTTAATGCGATGCTCCTGAATGCTTTCACGCCGCCCAGGACGTCGATCGTGTCGGGAAGCCTCGCGAGGATCCCTATCCACAGGTGTTCGTCAGTTCCTACCTTTCGACCTAGCCGCGTTCGACCTCCGCCCGCCCCGCCCGGGCGGAGTCGGTCGGCCTCCCTGGCGAGTGCCCGGTGCGACTGTCCCGACGACTCGCTCAATTACGCCCCCCACAAACTCTGTTTGAAATCTAAGCTGTACGATATACTGAACAATTATTTACTTCATCACCCGAGTTCTTCTGCGAGTTATATATGAGATAAAAGATATATTTTGAGATTTTAATAGATCTGGCGAAAAATTTAGTTCGTTTGCGTCCGTGTGTATATAGCGAATGCCCTAGAAACTTTGAGCAAATGACGGCTTTGCGTGCATACACCATAGGATTAATTATTTGCGTCCTAGATATCTTGCCTCTGATAAAATGTAATGAATATAGAACGAAGTCGATTACCTCAAGACGTATCTGTTAATTTTAGTGATATTTAAGGAATCTCTCACTCGACGTAATAGTACTGAGCCATATTTAACAAAAATTGAAAAGGATGCTTAGTTACAAAAAAAAGTTTTTTACCAAGTGACATAACCAGAATTATAATATTGAGATGTATCCCCGACGTTGCCATATTTAATATTTTTTTGATATTACCAGAACAACCTAACAAGAAACGATGACTTTAAGGGTATTTTTTTATATATGATAATATTATTATATTATCCAACAAGCTTTAAATGTAAAATAATTTTTTTAATATTTTATGGAGTTGAGGATAAACTTAAATATATTAATAGCTATTGATAAATATTTATTAAAAAGATACTATGTATAGATTTATTTTTAATATAAAAATTAAATTGATATAAAATATTTTTTACACTATATATTTTTGTAAAGTGTTCAAATATTTTTGTTATAAAAATAAACGAATGGAATTACTAAGGATTGTATTTTCATATTTCCAAGGATAATATTTGGACTTAAACTGCGTAAACGGTACGTAGACATATCTATATGGTGTGATGATTGGTGTTCCCTGTAGCGGCTTATATTGGCTTTAATATTATCCATAGTAATTCCATTAAGAACGCTAGACAAACGATTATTCCAACGCTAGAAATGATAATTCGTGCGTGATTCCTTTCTTTTATAATTATTCAGGCTCTCGTTCGTGTTTTGTATTATATTCGTGCGTCAAAGGATTAGTGTCAAAGCCTTGATATTATAATTTCACACATTATTCATAACTATTGCATGGAATTTCGTTCGTCGTTTCAATTTTATACAATATCACAGACCAGTTTGTTCACTGGACACATTCAGTAATATTATAAATCTATACAAAGAAATAAAATTTAAGTGTCTTTTTATGATTTCAAAATTACTGTCACATATTAAGTTAATAATTTGCAAGTTCTAAAAACCAAATGAACCGTTAATATATATATACCATTTTAAATGGCAATTTTGCTACCTTATTCGAATTGTTCAGTATAAGGCTGAGTCTAGCGGTGCAGAGAGGCAATAGTGCTTGTGTCTTGGATACAATGCCACAGGACAATCTTTTAGACGTGTTTTTGCTATAAATTTGTAATGTGTATTTTGTTTTTTTTTTCTTTAATAATTTTATATATTATAAAAATGACTGTACATAGTATTGTCCAGTTATATTTTTGATATTGACATATGATTAACAATATTGCGTACAATTATAATCACATTAGAAAAATTACAATACCTCAGTACTGAGAGCTACCCGGTGACATTCATAAGTAAGCTCCGCTTTATTAGCTTACTTTATTACTTCTTCATTTTTATATATAGGTAATTATGCGCTAATCAAGGTTTGATAGTAAAATAAACTTTAGAGATACCCATTTTTTATATATTAAAAATTAAATTTTTACTACTCTAGGACTGGTGAACCTGAAATGGTGGGTAATGAAATATTAAAAGTAATATCATCCTATGACGGGAGATGGATGAACTGGTTGAAGGGTTAGTTACTGAGTATCTAAGGGAACATCGTACAGTTACACTGAAAAAAATATCAGTGTACTCATAGGCGAATCATATGAATCTTATGACCGGCGTCGTCCACTCATCATCGGCCGGTCTTCTTTTTTATCTTTCGCCGAATTTCTGTTTCTTAGATTAAAAAAAATATTGACATTTTCTTAGCTCCAGCCAGGAATCCCTGGGTGGGGTAGTGGCCTCGAGCAGTGCCGCGTGGGGGGGTGCGTCCCCCGGTTTACCCAGAGGAGTCGCAGCCGCGGCCTCTGCCGTTTCCATCGCTTCCATGCACCAGCAGAAGAAGAGAGGCATCAAGAGCTCGCTAGGGAGATTCTTCAGCAAGAAAGAAAAAGCGGGAATGCCGGTGAGTTCCCGATTTAAGACGTAGTCGCAAGGATCATACGATATAGATGGTGCTGCTAACCTGCCTTTCGGAAGAGATTCTGTAGTGCACAATCCCGCAGCTGGCGCAGGGGCCCAGTCCGCGCTCGCTGTCGTCGGCGTCGTCGCTGGGCCTGGCCGCGCTGGGCGACGACGACGCGCACGCGCACGCGCCGCTGCAGCACCAGGACTACGCGCGCACCAAGACCAAGTGAGTACCCGCTCGCGTCCGGCGACCCCGGCGCGCGCGTTCTCTGACTGAGCTGGCTGTACAGGGAGCGCGACTACCGCCACGAGCTGCTGGGCGAGGCCATGCGCGCCGGCACGCCCTTCGCGTTGTGGAACGGGCCCACGGTGGTGGCGTGGCTGGAGCTGTGGGTGGGTATGCCGGCCTGGTACGTGGCGGCCTGCCGCGCCAACGTCAAGTCCGGAGCCATCATGTCCGCGCTCTCGGACCAGGAGATCCAGAGGGAGATCGGTGAGCTTACTGTGATGAACTAGGAGTAAACATTTGAGAGCTTTTCAACCGATGTACTTACTACTACTTGGTGCCTCGATTTTGCAAAAGAATAACGAATTGGCTAAAATAAAAAAAAAACCGGTAACCAGTGAAGTGTTCAATGAGTGGTCCCCATTCGCAGGCATCAGCAATCCCCTGCACCGGCTGAAGCTGCGGCTGGCTATCCAGGAGATGGTTTCCCTGACGTCTCCCTCGGCTCCGCGCGGGACGGCGTGTGCGGCGCTCGCCTTCGGGGACATGAACCACGAGTGGATCGGCAACGTGTGGCTGCCCTCGCTGGGTGAGTACACCACCACGATACAGGAGACGCTCATTCAAACGCGTGGATAACGATAAAACAACACGCGAACTGAGATAAAACAAAAAATGTGTACTAAAACTTATTCAATCAATACAGAGATAACGTGAAGAAATGGAAATATAATGATCATTTTTCAGGTTTACCTCAATATAGAACAACGTTTATGGAATGTCTGGTGGACGCCCGGATGCTGGAGCATCTCACAAAAAGAGATCTTCGGACTCAGCTGAAGATGGTTGACAGTTTTCACAGGTAAAGTGATCGTGGCCTCCTGACCGATATCGGTCACTGGGGCCGGTCTCCTAGCCTTTATAAGTACACATCATATCATAGTGCACAAGAGTGTGCATAAGCACAGGTGCAATGTCTACTCCCTCACTCTCATAATCCGATGGGAGGGCAGTCCGACACAAGGGCCGGTGGGGCTCGTCAGTGAGCGAGTGGTTGGTGTGCGCAGGACGTCGCTGCACTTCGGCGTGGCGTGCCTGAAGCGCGTGGGCTACTCCGTGCGCGCGCTGGACGAGCGGCGCCGCGCGGCCGAGCTGGTGGCGCGCGACGTGCTGGTGTGGACCAACGAGCGCCTGCAGCGCTGGCTGCTGTCCATCAACCTCAAGGAGTACGCCAACAACCTGGCCGAGAGCGGCGTGCACGGCGCGCTCATCGCGCTGGACGAGAACTTCGACGCCAACAGCATGGCGCTGGCGCTGCAGATCCCCACGCAGAACACGCAGGTGACTGCGACACTGTTGCTATATGTCATCAGCTTGTAGTCATACATATGTTACATTTATTCATTTTAAAGGCGAACGAAAAATAGGTGACAGAATTAGTTATTATATATACCGTAGGAACTATGATGTTAACGCTGGCTGACTTACTCTTTCAACTGGTATAATCGTATACTAATAAAGAAATGGTGTTTAGCGATAGAAAAATTGGTCAAAAGGGGGAACTCATTAGGTGAAGAATTAAGTGAAAAATATATTTTGTTTATAGTGCACAAATAGTTCAATTCCCGTTACGTTACGCACAAAAATTTATAAACAGTAATAACTCGTTTAAAAAATCTTAGAGTCAATGCATATGCATTAATGATTCCTTACAAATGCATACAAATTCCATCCCTAACCGAAGTGATGATGTATTCCAGGCGCGACAAATCCTCGAAGTGGAATACAACAACCTCCTGGCGACCGGCACGGAGCGGAAGCCGCGCCCCCCGCACGACCACGCGCCGCCCTCCTGACACCACACCATCAACTAGGCGTGGCCCCTCCCCCTCGCCGACGCACCCAGCGCGTGACGTCACGTGACGAGGGGAACTTTGCAGGTTTAAATGGGTTGCGTAAATGCGACGCGTACGTGCAATGACAAACATGCGTTCGGTCGTTCGTGTAGATGATGATATGCGAGGTTTATTATTATCGGTTGAGTCTTTCAGAGAATTATTTGATTCGTGCAGGATATCATTTTATATGTTCCTGAAGAAACTTAAAATTAAATCTTTATCACAAGTTCCGTTGATGTAAATTGTTTTCACAATCAAGAAGCCAGCGAAGATTGTAAATATATTGATTTATTTATTATTGTAATTTATTTAATGTAGGATTGTGCACGATCACCGGATAGGGAATTGTACCACAAAATAAACTAAGTCTCCGATTGTATGGAGTTTGATACTGTTTGTGGTCAGGTTGTCCTTTTGTAATATGGCAACACGCTTAGACACAATAAATAGGCAATATAAAAAAATGGTCTCGCAAGACAATAAAATATTAACGTTGACATTTTGCATTTTCTAGTCAAATTTGAATAAAACAGATCTTTTTCGAAGCTAAGGTGTTGCCAGATTTTTAAAAGAAAGTGTTGTTACTACAATAAACTGTCGTCTGTGTATAATAACTATTGAATAAAAATCGTTGTAGCGTAACGCTTTATATTATAATATATTTAATTAATGGAAGTGCTCCGAGGGTAGTTTTACAATGTACTTAACGTGTATTCCATATTATATTTATTATTATTAATAATGAGGAAACTAAGGTAAGGCTCTGCGGTGTGTGTCGTGCGAGAAATATTATCAATTCAAAAAAGGCGTTCTGATTCATTTGGGAAGGCAGTTAAATTATTCAAAACTATTCGGTCGTCATTCTCAAATTTTAGACCTTATTGTTTATCCCATAAAGTTATAACTAAGGTATTTTGCAGACAGTACGCACTGTTACAGAGTCGGTAGTTGGAATGCGACGATAAGTCTACCAAGTGCCTCGCCGAGGTCAGTGTACATATAGCTTTACATAGAATAACGTGTGCCTCTCTGTTCGACCCATAATATCTTTAACTAATGTACTTAGTAATATACACCTCGTAAAATACAAAACTTTATAGAAATTTTCTTTCAATTTTCATGTTACCGTTAATGTGCTTATTTAAAAGTTGTTAATTCGGACAGTGCTCAGAGCAGAGAGTATTATGGAAGTAACAGAATAGTCGAAAATAGTAAAAAATATAATAAACATGCAATACTGCTATGCAACTGTCGTCGTTTATACTATAACAATATATTACTTAATTTAAATAATGTTAAAATCTGTGTCAACTCCAATATACCTTCTGTTCTGGGTCGTAACTGTTTCGACAGTATTTTTGTGTTCACTGTATACTTATGCATTTACGGCTTAGAGTAGATCCATTTATGAGTCCCTGCTAGTGTTAAGTACAGACGGCACACACATACTAGTCTCGTGTACAGTGTTACTACATCGTTTTATAATCTTCTATTTTATTAAGTACCTTGTAGCGACATGGATCGTAGCTAAGGTATATTTTGTTAAGCGTTTACAAATGGTGTTGGATGTGTAGTTTGCGATTTGCAAATATTAGGGCTCGGTGGAGATACTGTTGGCATCGAAATACACTTTACTACACTTCTAAACAGACAATAATCTTTAAATGTCACACATCTGTCAATGTCAAGATGACATGTAAGTTAAAATATTACCTCCGGTAAAAAAAGTTTTTAATTAAATTTTCAACAGTTTCTCCACCGCCCTTAGCTCGATTGTAATCCCAATAGCTAATGGAATAAAGTATATAATTATATAGCTAACCGATTTTACTTTGACGGAATCTTTATTAGTAGCTAATACGATGTAAATATGGTTTCTAAATAGCGTTTATATGAAGTAGATATGAAATGTAGCAATATATAGCTAGGATGTGTTCAAACGAAGTTGTTTAGTTTATTTCTATTAATTTTATGCTTAATTAATTATTTATTAACTAGACAATTTAAGTTATTGCTAGCTGGCAACACTCGACGAAGCTACACCTTATTTCAATGAATACCTCATTCGTGTATGACACTAACGGTTGTCGAAATCACAATTTTTAGTACTTTTTTTAATTAAGCGCAAAGATTAAGAGGCGTAGGTGCCTTTCGCCAGGAGTTACAGTTCCAGTGACTTGTATATAATTGTGACAGTATTATAAACATAGTGGATCGCTTGTCTGATGGGATGATATTAGAATAATTGTAATCAAATTTGACGGACCTAACCGTCGATGCGATCACACTTGATTAGGAGCGATTTGTTTAAATGTCGAGTTTAAAAAGTTTTCGATTCGTCCAGTATTGTTGATGAATTTTGTCGCCAGTGTTGGGGCCCGTGGGAAATTCTTTTTTCAAAAGTCAAATTTTAAATTATTTTTATAAGTCCAATTTAGTTTATTTCTTTAAGTAAGAAATAATGTAAAATTGAAAAAATATTCTATTCATTATTCCAGTTGAATTGACGAAATAAATTACACATTATATTGTCATTTATGTATTTACTTCCCTACGTATTTACGGGTCCCTTTTTATTATTAGTATTTGACTTATTATATCAATATAGAGGTGGCTTAATAAATCGTGAATAACGAGTAAAAATATTTTTTGCATACTTATAGAAGAACATAGGTGTGTCCGACGCGCGGCGTCTCGATATCATTGGTACACATCATTCGTTTCATTATATTATATAAAGTTTATATACATAGCGACTACATAAAGTTTTATATGCGATTGTAACGTGTTTACGAGATATTAAGTTACTCGTTAGATAGTAGCTTATCGGTGTAGCTGCAGTTTTGTATTCGACCCGCTCTCCGAAACTCCACAAGTGCCAACTCTAGGACGGACGCGGCTCAGACATTCCACTCGTGCGACGCTCGCGCTACCAAAGAGTAAAGTTACCTTCACATTAAGGAATTTATGTATCATAGGATTCTAGTGAAACAAAATTGTCGAATGTATATAATTTTGCATATGTGTTAAATAGCTTCGTATAGTGGAGAGTATTTAATTGAATTCGTACCGCTAGTATTCCATCCTGTGACGTACGAGCGGTAACATTCCAGGCTTTGTGTAAGTTATCGCTTTCCGCCCTCGCCTATGACGTCGTTACAGGTATCCGTGACACAACAGGGCATCGCGTTATGTCGAAGTGGAAATTGTTATTGTAGGCAGTGATTATTTTGACCAATGTAATCTGATCTATGTAACGTTTGTAAAAACATTTACTGAACGTGCGATGACGACATACGTTATGCATAATGATAAGAGGTAAATACAATTTACACGATACTAAGCGTTTTGTTTCATTTTATACCATCATACCCAAAAATCTTAATATCTTCTAATACATAACTTTATTATAATTTTATGAAAATGATTATGAAATATTGTTTACTCACAATTCAAATTGCTGAGAATTATAAAACGAATGTAAAAATAAACAAATTATATAAAATCAACGCAGAATAAATACCTTTAATTAATATAATTATAGAAAATATGATTGAAATTAACGATGACCACATGTCTGTGCTGCATGGGTAACTGATGGGGGTGAGTGTGTATGTGCCGTGCTTGCGTGTTTGATTGATGTGTGTATAGTATGAAAATATTGCTTACCTTATACGAACCACTATTAGTTTGGTCTCTCTTGTTTTTTTTATGGTAATTCAAGTTTATATTCAGTTATTTAAATAAAATAATTATAATATAGAGCTTGAATATTGGTTTTACATTTTTGTAGATATTGTAAATGTGATATGTTTATTCAGTTATCGGACCAGAAACTTAGAAACTTAAAAATTTTCAATATTTATCTAATAATTTAAACAAAGCTCCCGAAATTCAATTAATTTTTAGAAAACAGTATATTAACACGATACGATTTTGAAAATATTTATTTTATTTTAAATATAACAAATAAGCGTACAGTACATTACATTTGTTTCTGCGTTTTATTCGACATTTTACTTAAATGTCTACAAATTTTCTTCTTCATCTCCTTTTGTCGTTTCAATTTACGCCACTCGACTTCTTCTTGTTGTTTTTTATACTTTTTCATTTTCTCTGACGTTAATTCTTTTTGAACTTCTTTCTTCTTCTCGAAGTTAGTTTTCAACATTTTCATAACATTGGAAACTTTCTGTTCGTGTGGATTCTTTATGACAGCTATTCTATTTGAGAATTTTTCTTTTGTATTCATGCCTGTTAATGTTATTGTCTTTCCTTTCGGTTTTAACCTATAAGGTAAAGCCTTTTGTAATTCTTTTGGTATTACCAATGGTTTAAACACCTTGGGCTGTCTGGCAATCTCAGTGTACATTGAATCGTTGTTTGCCTCATGTTTAATATTACGTTCTCGCTTCAGCTGACCTTTCGTTTTCATTCCCTCCCAAGCGTTCTTACTACCGATAGGGAGTAAGAGATTTACTACTGGCGCGTAAAATTTGGTAACATCTACTTTAAACCAAGTCCTGCAGAAAATAACATCACTCATAAGGATTTTATCTTCAAAAGTGGCGCGGAATGCACCTTCGGGCTTGTTCAAAGCTTTTTTAATCTGTCCTCTGATGCCGGAAACAGTTTTAACCCTCGCTCCCTCGAATTTTGCAACTTCAAGAGTTGTCGTAAACATATCTTTGATGAAAGCGGTTTTTTTATAAATCTTTAGAGGTGTTCCAACTAGTTTTAATTTTTTCATAATCTGTGTGGATTTATTGATTTCGTTAACGCTACCCGTTGCTGCTATTCTGAAGCCCAACTGTTTTATTTCATTAGAAGCATTATTGACAGTTTGCAACGCCAAAAAACCTGTATTTTGTGGTGTTACTGGTCCATAGAAGTGCATATTACACGTGACGTGTTCAGGGGTATATTTTAAATATCTGCATTTCATGTCGTCTTCAATTTTAGAATATATTGGTAATGTTTGGAATCGCCGCCAACCAAGGGATATAATCAGAGGATCATTCGTTTTTAGAATTTTTTTATACCATCTATGTTTTTTTACCTTGCAAGATACAAATCCGATGTTCTGTTCAGCCATGTTTAATGCGCCAATAAGAAGTGGATAACTAGAATCGAAGTTCGTAACGAACTCGGAAGGCATATTTTTGAATAGCATTCTGACATACAGGCCTGGTCTAAACCCTTCTACCTCAATTCTTAAACCATTGTCTAAGTTTTCGAAAACTGATTTATTCAACTCTGATTGTTTTAGTGCTTCTGCTTTTAGGCTTTCGTAATATGAATGATCGCCTTTGATTCTGTGGTCATCTGGGTTGTCATATTCGGAGTCAAACTTAGCCTTCAATTTTAATTTTTTATTGAGAATTTCTGATTTAGTTGGGTCAGCTTTTCGTTTAGATCCCACTTCCTCTTTCGAGGCTTCCGTTGTATTTTCTGCGTTAACATGTTTTTCACCTGTTTCTAAATCTTCGAAATCTCCGTACATTTCATCATCACCATCACTAGCGTCATCCAATCGTAAAAGTTCCTCAGCATCTTCATCTGCAGATCTTTTGCCAGTTACAAAATTATTGATTAAAATCTGTTTGTATAAATCTTTTGTCCAATCTGTTAAATTGGGTTTGTCTAAAGAATAAAAAAATGAACATTCATCTTGATCTAATTGTTCTTTCTCCCTATGTTTCTTTTTCTGAGTGCTAGTCACTTTTTTAAAGAGTCCTCCAATTTCTTCGTCATCACTATTATCACTATCCTCTCCCTCTTTTGTCTGTTTCGTTTTGTTGCCAATTTCAAAATCTCCATATACTAGTTTCATAATGTTCTTAGAAGTCTTTTGTCGCTCAAAATATGCCATTGTCGCTTTTTCACTTAATTTTTCTTTCCATTTTGTATTATAATCATCCTCTTCAGCTTCAGATTTTTCAGAGTCTGAATCATCAGAATTTGGCTCATTTTCAGGTATTTTTTTTTCGACGCCATCATCATCAGCTTCTTCCTCAGAGCCCGAATTATTATCCCAAGGGAGTTTTGAGCTGGTCTTGGTTTCTTTTTCACTTTGATCTATACCACTATCATTTCCAGAATCACTTTCATCCTCTGACTCATTTTCGTCAGAACTGTCCTGGTTTTTACCACACTGTAAGTATTCATCATCCTTGACCATATCTGGATATATAACATCACCTCCACTAAAAAGTTTTAGACCAGTTTCCTGCATTTGCTCATCAACTGTTTCCTTTGTTTCTACAACATTTTTTAATAAAGCCTTCTTTTCATCTGCTTCTTCATCTTCGCGTTTATGTGAATGGGATCCTTTAAGTTCAATATAGACAGCATCTTTATCATATACTATACCACCAACACCTGAAAAAGGTGCATATATTTGTCTTTCTCTTTCCATCAAGTGCCTTTTTTTTTCACTGTTTGGCAATGGACAAGGGTCTGGTAAATATGATAATTCACTTATCTTCATATCTCCGACACCTGAAATAAAAGAACATTTTCTTTTTTATAAAATATTTACATAAACTTTTGTAAAAGTGGTATTGGATTATATCACATCGTTTTTCAGTCAATAGAATATTTATTAAAGGATTAATTACACCGATTAAGACATGTAGTCTGTCACAAAGTGAATTTAAAACAGTACTATAAATTGATTGTAAAAATAAAATCTATTCCAATTAATTGTCTTGACATACTATAAAAATATGACTTCAATTAAAAATCAATTGACTCAAATCAAATCACACTTCAGACAAAATATAATAAAAGGAAAATTAATTAACTTAATTTATTACTTAAAAATTATCTCAAAAAAGCCTTTCAAACATTTTATAACTGGTATTGTACAAGATTATATGAGCCTGAACCACTGGCTTAATACAGATTATAACAATACAAAATTAAAAAGCAAACTATATAACACCTATACTATGCTGCTATGCTGCTATTAGCTGCACCCAAACAAGCTGACGAGGCTTATGTGTTTCAAGAATAAAAATAAATATTAATATTTTGTTGCTATAAATAACTGAACTAATGAAACTCAGTTGGCACTCCTTTATACATATTGTAGTAGATATAATAAAACAATTCCTTATTTACTATTACCGAAATTACTAATTCAACATTTTTTTAAATATCAATATATCAAATACATATATATATATTTACCTGCTATATGAACAACAGAGTCTTTCATCATTGGTACTCCCCTGACATATCCATAAAGCACCACATCTCTGTTTATTTTGGGGTCCTTTCTTATACTCTCCTGGCTTGTGATATCTTCTAATCGATCAGCCAACAAATAGGCATGAGTCATTCTCCAGCTTAGAGGTCTAAATTTCATGACTGATATGAATCTAGATAAATTTTTTATTTCATTTCTCAAATACTCCCCATGTAGAATACCAGAAAGGTAGAACAACTTGGCTCCCGAATAAACTTCAGTCCAGAACCGATGTTTCAATGTTTTTTTAGTCATTTTAAGTTTCTTAGCATTCTTTATCATGTCAAGATGAGTCAAAACACCCATTATTTTAGGCATTCCATGGACTTGACATATATTTAAGAATTCAAAGATTTCCATCTCAAAACCAAAGCTCGCGTCGCAAAGTAGCAGGACAAGATCAGCGCATTTAGCTATGTCGATCATTGAGTTAATATCATTATTACATTCAATCAAAGTGAGCCGTCTTTTTTTGGAAGTTACTATTGTTATGGGGCCGTTTGTATTAGTCACATTTGTTTTAATGAAACTCTTAATAAGGTTATTTATAAGAGTTGTTTTGCCTACTCTCGGAGGACCGACAACGGCCACAACAATCGGTGGCGGATCTAATGGAGTCTTATCGACTTGTGGTATGTGCTGCTTCTTGGAAATAACATCTTCTCGGCGTCGGAATTGTCTTTCAGCCCGAACGGCTGATTGAATAGCAAACGCTTTTGGATTTCTTTGCCTCGCAGTTAGGTTAGACTGATCCACTTGGTTCTTCTTTTTCTTTTTCTCCGCTTTTCTCCCGGCATGTTTAGCTCGATGTGATTTTTTTTTGTCAAATATGGCTTCATCAGCCATAACTGTACGAATTAAATCAAATATTTTTTCAAAATAAATTCACGTGTTGTCTTCTCACATTGACATTGTTGTCAATTGTCACGCTGTGTGACTGACAGTGACATATGATGAGCATCACGAGCATGACAATGACATTCAGACAAAATTACGTTATGTTGTTTCTAAACGAAAGCTAATTTTCCGTAGACCTTTTCACTTTACTTTTATATTAAACTTTAATTGAGGGCTTATTTGATAGCTATATTATAAAAAAAAACTACAAATTCAAAAAACATATTTACTTCATCACTTTTCGGAAATCCCCACTAAAAAAAATATACGGCAGAATGACACAAACACTATTTGCATAATGAATTAGCTTTGCAATACATCGATTTGTGAAACTGAATTGATTTATCATGTACAATATTTAAACTAGGTATTAGAATTGAAAATGTTGGCCATGGCCACACATGACTTATTTTGACACAGATAACATTGCCTGAACTGTCAGTGATGCACCGCGAATCGATGTTGTATGATTGACCTATTGTGTTTTCGTGAAAAAAGTCTTCAATTTGGATGATGAAAGCAAAAAACGCATCTCTTAATGATTGCTTGCGAGTGGAAGAAAGGAAAGTGAACTAAGACCATTCTCCTTACTATGACTACCTCGGAACTGGAGAGCCGAAACGTCGCTATTTCCATGTTAGTATGAATTTAATTGTTGTCCTATATCACGGAACTGTATTTAACATTAATCTAGATATCAAAGTTTATTTACGACATCCTATCGTTCAACGCCGATGTTTGTTTGTGACGCGTTAATTTAGTTGTAGGTCATCGATCCTTGGCCTGTGTGATAAATAAAAAGTCAATAAAAACACAAGAAAATAAATTATGAAATACAACAAAGGTAATTAAAGGTAACCTTTGTTTAATAAAACTCATTATTGAAGCATAATTGATAAAAAGTTGTTATCTGTAGACTTGAGTAAATATTTTCAGAAGAAAAAACTTTCTATACCATAAAGATAAAAATAACATTATATGTGTAAAATAATAAAAAGACATTAAATGTACTTGTAATAAAAAAAAAAATCTATATTTTTAAATTATTTTATTACAAAATCTTATAGGATGGCAACAACTGACAATTAATGTAATTATAAATTATTTTATAACTGTTCATGTATTACTCATACATTTAGCTACAAAACTTTAGTTTAAAACTGTTATATTGATTGAATGTTTTATTTCTTTTTTCTATTACATTATATTCATTAATCTATGTAAAATGTGTCAAGTTTACGGTATCTGAAATGGTTATAATTACTCAGCAGTGATCACAGCTAATGAAATAATGTTTATTCAATATTTTCCACACATTTATGGCATAAAAAACCTAAATATTGAATACAACATAACTTAAACATTATTAATACCTAATATTAAGTATATAATTTAAATTTCATATGTATATATAATGCTAATATTCTGTGATATAATATGGGTGTTATAAGTTTTCTTATTTAAGCAACATTAATTAAATTTATAGGAGAAAATCTGTGGAAAATCTAGTGATATCATCCCAAGATGCCATCGGACAGAGCATAAGCCAAGCTCTCAGTTTCTCCGGGGTAATCTCACAACCTAATCAAGGATTACCCGAAAACAAGTAAGTTAAATTATTTTTATCATGTTAAGCCAGTTTAATTAACACTATGCTGTTATTCCTATAAATGTTAAATAGGGATTGATCAGTTAAACAGTGCTGTGTCCTTGTCTTTCAAACATCAAATCCATGATGACAGAAAGAGAGAAAATGTTTAACCAAATATATAAATTGTGTTTTATACGTAAGGCCCTTGATTTTTATGAATAAAATACCATTACTATAAATTCCATTTCAAGATAATTTTACATGTTATTCAAAGTCATGTGCTTTGATAGGAATGTTAGCTTCCTACCTACTTAGTGTGAGCCTGTCTGGGTAGGTACCACTCATTCATTACGTAATCAATCCTGAAATAATGATACTTATTATTGTTGTATTCTGGTTTTAATGGTGAGTGAGCCACTACAGGCAAGGGAGAGAACATGTTTGTTCCAAGGTTTGTGGTGCATTGGCAATGTAATGAATGATTAATATTTCTTACAGCATTAATGTTTATAGGTGGTGGTGACCACATAACATCACATTACCCATTTGCCCATCCACACCAAACAATAAAATAAAAGTATTTCATATCTGGTCGCAATGAAGTTAGCAGAGTTGAATGTTTCTAAAATTTTAACTTTCTGTAGACATAGATCCTATCCTTAATCATAAAGTTTTTATGCTTAATGTATTTTTTTTTAAATTAAATAGCATTAAACTATATATGAAAGGTCATGCATTACTTTGTATGTAAACGAGAATATATCTATTTAAATATCTTCAAAGTTTACAATAAAAAAAAATCTTTTTTTATATTGTATAGGTTGGCAGACATGCATATAGGCAACCTGATGGTGGAGGGAAGAGGGTATTGAAACACACAAATGCTGAAATGATACTGTCTGTTTAATAATGAAGTCGCAAATTATATGTCTTACAGTTGTAGGATATATATACTAAGTTACATCTAATACACACTTACATGCTACTGTCACCTAGTGGTCACCAACACCCATAGACATTGGTATTGTAACTATGATGACTAAGATGGGAACTAAGATGTTATGTCACTTGTGCCTGTAATTACACTAGCTCACTCACCCTTCAAACCGGAAGAAAACAATAACAAGTACTGCAGTTTTGGAATTCAAAATATTCATTAATTTAGAAACAAATGCAATCAAAATTGGTTCATCCTTTTTGGGGGCTATGATGCAACAGACACATATATACGTTAAACTCAGTAACAGCCTGTGTAAGTCCCACTGCTGGGCTAAGGCCCCCTCTCCCTTTTTAAGAAGATTTGGAGCTTGCAATGCGGGTTGGTGGAATACACATGTGACAGAATATCAGTGAAATTAGACACATGCAGGTTTCCTCACGATGTTTTCCTTCACCGTCAAGCATGAGATGAATTATAACCACAAATTAAGCACATAAAAATTCAGTGGTGCTTGCCCGGGTTTGAACCCACGATCATCGGTTAAGATTCACGCGTTCGAACCACTGGGCCATCTCGGCTTTTTTTACGTTAAACTCATAACACCTATTTGCACGGAGGTTTCAAAAAATTTAAATGACATGAGAAATGTTTGTAGAACTAAAGTTTGGCGCAGAATGCTATTGATTCTTAATATAACTAACTCCAAGGAGTAAGTATGACGAAAAACAGACAAATGCTGTTCAAGGCCAAGCATGCGCCAGCTCGTCTCGTTACTGTTGCCAAATGTATAATTGCGTTTAATTCACTTAAAAATCGTTAGCCTATTGATGCAGAATGACATTCCCATATATTTTAATATTACAAACATTTGACAATAGCCGAGATGGCCCTGTGGTAAGAACGCGTGAATCTTAACCGATGATCGTGGGTTCAAACCCGGGCAAGCACCACTGAATTTTCATGTGCTTAATTTGTGATTATAATTCATCTCGTGCTTTACGGTGAAGGAAAACATCGTGAGGAAACCTGCATGTGTCTAATTTCACTGAAATTCTGCCACATGTGAATTCTACCAACCCGCATTGGAGCAGCGTGGTGGAATAAGCTCCAAACCTTCTCCTCAAAAAGAGGAGAGGAGGCCTTTAGCCCAGCAGTGGGACATTCACAGGCTGTTACGGTACGGTTACGGGGTTTTTTTATTCATAATATCGACTGAAACAAACTCACGTAAGTACGCTATAGAATAAAACAGACGGACGGTTTGATTACTTGACGCTTGAACAAATATTAGTACGCATGTCACGTTGGTCTCTTCCCAAAAGCGTATATGACAATATTTAGTTTTGTCTTGGTGTGTAAAACAAACGACACCTTAAATGGGTCAATAGGATAAATAAAATTTGAGGATTGCAGCGCCTTGTTGGGCACTTAAATAAAAATATCGTAAAATCCTTTTATAGTGTCCCTTTTCAATTATACGTAAAAAGTTATCCTAGTTTAAGCTGTTCATATAAATATATATAATATATTTTATTATAATATTCACAACTATAAATGTAAAAGTATTGGATGTTGGTCACTCAATCACGGTCTAAAATATTTTACAAAAAATAGTAATAGTGGCGTAGCTAGGTGGACAAGGGCCCCGGTGCATAAGGAAACAATCGGGCCCTCATCCCCTTTTTCCGCGTAGCTTGAACGTATATTGGCCTTCAAAATTATAGATAAACTGAGTTCAACTTATCCCTAGTAGGCTAAATCCATACGTCGCCTCTATGAGGGGTAGTTTCTCTATTTGTTTAATAGAAGAAAATGGGAATAAATAAACAACGACGCACATGACAATATTTATTATTTTTTTCTGTTTCTCTTTTATGCTCCTCTCTTTTCAAAGCTGAGGTTAGTGGGCCCCTTGAGCTCCGGGGCCCTGGTGCACTGCAGCACCGGGCCCTGCGGTAGCTACGCCACTGATTACAATAGATTTTGTCGGACAACAGGTTTAAAAAAATGTCAAATTTAATTAACAGTTGGAAAGATTGATAGCAGCCAGTACAATAGTGTCGCTAAATTATAGTCGTATTCAAATGTCGATATAAGGATACTGATAAAAATAAAATATTTATCAGCAGTGTAATGTGTACAAATAGTAATACGTTAGATTCTATATTGAGCTTTATGATCCATAGTATTAGTGCTACAAATGCATGACTTTATTTAAAAAAAAAATTTGTTAAACTTTGAAAAATACATTTATCTATTTATTATTATAAATTCTAAAATGACAATAATAAATATACGAATTTACACTTGTGCTACAAATTTAGGAAAATATCCCAGCCCAGCCAGCGTCATTATTACGAAGTGTTATACTTGTATTTCTTCAAAATAGAACCTAAAATTTTATAGCGTGTTGTAAAAAAGCACGTGACATAAATAAAACGTAGCGTAAACACCGCGATTACGAACGAACGATGAACCGAAAGAAAATAATAACCTATATATATATATATTTGCCACCAACAGTAATCAGCGACATAATGTAAAAACTAGCCGTAACGTAACTAGTTCGTTCATAAATAAACAAAAAGTGACTTATGAGATATATAACCTCTTTGTTTAAAACTAACAAATATATTTCGCAACTCGGAAGCAGCTTATTTCATTCCTAACAATATAATTGGACTTACGATTATCTAGTCTCTAACGAAATGAGTAATTTTCATTATATACTATTGTAAATACATTAAACATTAACAATCGTCTTTAATATACACATATTAGTTTTCATTATTGTATTATTAACAATGAGAATATATTTATTTTCGTTAAAACAACGATTAATCGTAGTTGCAATAAAAAATTATCTTGCTATAAAATTATATCTTATCGGACGACATTGTGGAATTAGCACCAACAGTGAAGTGACATCTATTGAACGAATAATTGTGTTGTGAAAATGATGAAGTCGGAAACGGTTGTGGAACAGAAGGATTACGGTGTCCCGCTCCTCAGCACCGCGTTGAACGATGTTATGCTAAGGTATTTTTATGAATATATATTTTTTACCGGGAGAGGTTTGTGCGAGCTCGTTTCATGGTTCCAGCGACTCGTCAATTATTCTACCGCAAAATATGAATTACTGTTTTCCGGTTTGAACGCACAGTGAGCCAGTGTAATTATAGCAACAATAAACACATAACACCCTAGATTCTCTGGTTCCGTTCTCATTAACGGTGTACTGTTGAGTTATCTATGAGAGAAGGGTATCATTTGGTAGCAATAATGTGATCGCATCACTTTTAAAGTATGATTATAACAACCTCAAAAACACTTAAACGGAACATATCAATCGAATTGTTATTACTTAAGGGACAGTAAACGATCGACACGACAAATAACTAATGGTACTTAATAGAATCAGTGTAAAGCGTAAACAGAAATACGTATGAATACGTAAAGTGTCCACCGATTGACATATATTTGAGTGCTTGCTTTTAAATATATTAAAGCTCCATGCGCCGTGAGGTTTCATCTGCATTGAATGATACTGCTCCATCCCCTTGTGGCATAAGATGTTATACAGATATCCTCGCGATAAATAAATCATTAAACGCATTTTGTTTTCAAATTGGTCAGAGATTATCGCGTTGAAACAAAAAAAACAAACGGCCTAATATTAACATATATTAGTGCCGTTGTATGTAAATATAATCTCTAAACCAAATGAATTAGACCGGAGATTCACTAGCCTTGCTATTTAATTCAAGCGTTTACAAGAAAATCGTGTTCTTGCTTGAGATATTTGTTTATAACTATAAAACCTGCAGATTTTATTTCCTGTTGCCGTTAAACGAAATTATGTGATTGATAAACATTAACTAAACTGTTCGAATCTGCGCTGTTAATTCAGATATAAGAATACGTTTTCTTTGTGCGAAAACATGAGTTGAGGCGATTTGCTTATTGATGCTATGCTATCTATGAGTTGCATGGCTTTATATGTAAGTAAAGTAAGTAAAGCCGTTGGTCTTGCGCCAGAACTCTTTCCAGTCGTGTCGCATTGTGAGAGTTAGGGAACAGAGAGTGCACCTGTGTTTGCGCACACACTTGTGCACTATAATATGTCCTGCGTAGTTGGCTAATCGTTCTTGAGATTGGTCACCGTTGCCGAAATCGGTCTGGAGGTCATTATTGTTATGGCTTTATAGATATTTTAGTAATTAGATCTGTTGTTAAATAAACGTATTACTTTGTGGTCTTTTCATTACAATAATGATGCTCTTTCTCTTTTTAAGTACTTATAATCCATCTGGACGCAAAATTGGAAAGAGAATAGCCGATATAGGATTACCACTACCAGTTAGCACGACCAGTTGTCAAACTTCTGGATTCCACTGGAAATTTTTCGAGATATCGAAAAAAATAAATTGGTCCGATACGGGATGTGAACTCTTTTATCAGTCCGACCTGCGGTTTGAACCCAGGAGCCTGCGGTTCGCGACCTTATATCTAGCCAGTAGATCAACGAAGCAGTCAAATAATAATAACGTTTGATAAACGTACTCTGAATTTAGGGGAACCCATAACGATACTTTTTATGGGAATATAATTATATTCGTATGACCAAAATAATCTTCACCCATTCGTATTCACACATAAAGCAATATTAAGTGCCTCAGTAATAAAAAAAACTCGTTCGTGAAATAATTGCGTGCAAGGCCGAATGTTTTGTTGTAACTAGAGCTACAGCGTGTTCGCGTACTTTGGGAAGGCCGATAAAGATAAAACGATGTGCTTATAAATTTAGGAAGTGTTAGAAGTAGCACCGATAATTTTATATTAAATACATTTTATATAATAACAAGCTTCGCAAATTGAATAATAATTATTGTGATTTATTATTGATTATTCTACGAGCCTAGATGGCCTAGTGGTTAGAACGCGTGAATCTTAACCGATGATCGTGCGTTCAAACCCGGGCAAGCTTTACTGAATTTTCATGTGCTTAATTTGTGTTTATAATCCATCTCGTGCTTGACGGAGAAGGAAAACATCGTGAGTACATGTGTATTCATCCAATCCGCATTGGAGCAGCGTGGTGGAATAAGCTCCAAACCTTCTCAAAAGGGAGAGGAGGCCTTAGCCCAGCAGTGGGACATTAACAGGCTGTTACTATTTGCTGTATTCTACTATCATGTTTTCAAACTAAACTTTAAATGCTCCAAACCTTCTCCTGAAAGAGAAATGTGGCCTTCGCCTTAGCCAGCTTTTACAGCTTACTGTACTGTACTTTTTTATTTACAAAAAATAAAAAAATATTTAGGTAATAAGGTTTATTTATGCCTATTCATTACGTTAATCGCACGATCGCGCGTTTACACGTCACAATATAAATAAATATGAAATTTTTTGAATGAATGTATTTATTATTTCACCATAGATTACAAAAGCAAGTCTTGTCAGCTATATACAGTATCATATGTCTGTGGCACTAATGCCTAAAGGTAGATCCTATATCAGGTCAGGTCAGATACGTCAGGTCACATCCAGTATATCAATTATCAATCAATCAATCAACAGCCAATCGTTGTCCACTGCTGAACATAGGCCTCTCCCAAGGTGCACCAAAGCTCCCTGTCCTCCGCCTTCCGCATCCAGTTGGTGCCCGCCACCTTCTTAAGGTCGTCGTTCCACCTGGCTGGAGGGCGCCCTACGCTGCGCTTGCCGATTCGCGGTCTCCACTCTAGAACTCATCTGCTCCAACGGCCAATGGTCCTACGACATACGTGACCAGCCCACTGCCACTTCAGCCTGCTAATTTTGCAAGCTATGTCATGTCTCCGGTTCTTTTCCGGATAATCTCATTTCTGATCTTATCCTTCAAAGATACTCCGAGCATAGCTCGCTCCATAGCACGCTGAGCGTAGGGTAGAGTGAAATTGCATTTCAGTGCCCTTTGGTCGACGCTTTTACTTCACATATATTGCATTTCAGTTCATGTTATATGAATAATAATCACCACGTTAGCACTTACCACGTTATTATTAACGCTTACGTACACCTGAAAATTGTTTTTGTCATTATCGCGCCCCTTGCTACCTGGCACCTAGAGCGATCGCTCTTCTCGCTCTACCCCAGGGCGCTGTAGACAAACAACTTATGTATATGTACATATAAATGTCGCACGGCTAATTAGTCCTAACGATAATCAGCAAATCATTTACCCATAGAGATCATCACACTAAATAAATTTAACTCTGATTCAGATTATTTTTATATTTAGATAGTAATATGTATAACGTGGGCGTAACGAACTAACGCAATCCAATTAATAGTTATATAAAATAGATGACGTTCGCTTGCAACAAATGTATAATAAATTTTTATATATTTAAAACTGTGACTGTTATTTATTTTAGAAAGGTAGATAAAGGAGACGCGCTTATTGGTTACACGATGGTCAGTGCAGTGATCGTCCATAGACACTAGCATCGTTAAAAGAAAAGTCCACTTCTTGCGTCGTCAACGCGCTGCAAACCATGGTATCTAATGTATTTCCCTTGCCTGCCTGAATACATAAAGTACTAGATTCCGCCCGAGCGTAGGCAGGTGGGCAGGTGTTACGTACACTATGTCATTTTCTGTACCACTGACAACGTGTACGCAACATTTCTTGATTATTGGTTGATTAGTGAATACTTTAAAGTGTAATAAACAAACAAACTCACTTTCGCATTTATAATATTAGTGAGGTAGTAAGGTATTGTGTAAGTGGGACGACCGCACAGACGGAACTACCTGAAGCTAAAAACTAGCGCGGGATTTTTAAATAATAAAAAATACTAATGAACTAAAATTTAAGCAAAACAATTTCGATTATGTTTTTTTTTTTATAAGTGACTGTGCGATGTTTATATTATTGTGATGTAATCATTAAAAAAACAAAAATCCCGAGTTCCTTCGCCGGCTTATAGGTGTTTTCTTTCTCATGCTGGTGATAGTTTTATAAACACTGTTAGTAAGAAATTATTCTAATATATAATTAAGTAATCAAAAGCTCATTACGAAGTTCTTAAGTCATCGAGGAGTGCTGTGATAGATTATGTGCCATGTCTGTTGCCTATTGTGTCCAATTCTGAAGAAAATGCAAATGATGAATGCGTCTTCTCGGGTCCAACTATCTCGAATGCCCATTGGTGTCTTATAATGGATAAATGAGTGGCTTTAATGAGTGATTATATTCATTATACTGGCTATTTCTTGGGGTTTTCGTGACACAGATCCAAATGTAGGCGATGACGTATATTTTTACAGAAGAATTAAGAAAAAACCGTTTAAAAAAGTTACAATGTTTACTATAAGTCATTTCTATTAATTGTAATTATTAGTAAAACTGTACATAATTTGATTAAAGATTTTTTTTAGAAGTGTTTCTAGATTGTATGCGTATCTTATTACATCGTATAGTTCTGTTACTGCAAAAAAACATTTATATATATGTATTTTTTATTTCAATAAGTACTATTAATATTATATAATAACAATAAAAATATGTTTATTTCAAGTCATGGTTAAATTAATGTTTTATATAAGTATATATTGTACCGCCAAAAGGCAATACTAATGTTGTGTTCCAGTTTGAAGGGTGAATGAGCCAGTGTAACTCCAGGCACACGACATAACATCTTAGTTCTCTAAGTTGGCGGTGCATTGGCGATCTCAGGGATGGTTTATATTTCTTCTAATGACGGGCGACGGGCTTCGTCTGCCTACATATTAAAAAAAAAACTTATAGACAACTTAATTAATCTCAAAAATAGTATAAATTATAGGATCTAATGGTAACGCAAGTTATCTTACAACTATAAAGACGAATGGGATTAATGAAAGGTAATAATAGAAACAAAGCGCAATTAAAACTGCAATATTCTGTTGAAATTGAGATTGTATTGACAGTTTAAATGATGAAATTAATTACTTTGAATATTAACAAACAGGCCCCGGTCGTCGACAAACAATGTAACAAATAAAAAACTACTAAAACAAATTTAGCGTTACGTTTTTGAAAAGCTATATTACTTCGAAGTTATTGGTAGTTTTGGGTAGTCTGGTGTTTTTATGATTCCTACGTATACAATGTTCAGGTTTATTTATGACGAATTGATTTCTACAGTTTTTGTAAGTTCTTTGTCATCATTTTAAAACGTGCAGCATTCATTTTTTATCAGAAATCGACCAATTGTAGTTTTAAACCTTCGGAGTCTGATTAGGTTTTTATGTACTTAATTATGTGTCTCGTAATCTGCGGTGAAGGTAAACATCGTGAGGAAACTTGCATGTGTCCAATTTCACTGAAATTCTGCCACAAGTGTATTCATCAATCCGCTACCTTCTCAAGATGAAACAGAGCCTTTGAACAACTAGAAGATTGTAAATTACTCTGGTTATTAATTTTGTAATGTAATTATAAGGTCGCTTATTTTATTATTGGCGATCGTTTCAAGTATTAATTGTTTATAGACTTTCTAGTTATATTAAGTCTCTGCTAGAACCGACTTTGTTATGTTCTTACCGGTTCTGTCCGGCGCGCCTCTATTGCTATTATACGATTATTAATTTGTAGCTAGACCAGTTCTTTTAATTTGAATTAACGACTTATACTGTAGTCTAAATATTCAATTAGCCGATCGAGATTCATCAATATCACTTGATAAAGCCTTAATATTTAATATCCATTCTTATACAAATTTGCAAGATTTTTTTTTTAATTTGACAAATTCAATAATTGAAATAAAATATAGTATTTGAAAGGTTATTTTATTTATGAACTGAATGTAGAATTCAATCAAGTAATAAATATTTCACAAGAGTCCGGCCACTCTCCTATCTGGCAGTGAGTCAGCGGTCGCTGTTCATATTTTTGCTCGGCGGCCGAGCGTGACGATCTGCTTGGTTTACGGCAATTTTAACATATAATCACAGCGCACATGAAATGGTACAAATTAAAATATTTACCGCAGACACGTGAAACATGCAATTTTTGAAAGGTCTGCCTTAGGATAATATACAGCTTAGGATAATAGGTAGTAATTGTTATCGCGAGAAATTAATTTTCGATTGACGGACAAAGGATATTTGTTTCAAATATCATTCGCTACTAAACATAATCGATAAATCATCATTTAGATGATAATAAGATGTGAAATATCTAGTATTTTTTAAATTTTATTTACTAAATTAACATTCGCCAATATTAAATGACCAATTCATAAGAGCATTGATCTTGAAAATTTTTAGGTATCGATATTCATGTCACAATACAAAATAAAATCTGAATCAAAATATGCTTTACGTGTGTACGTCTGATAACGTGTATGTAAAGTTTTATGGTCAGTTGCGTAGTGACAACGTAAAAGCAAACCCAATTAAATAATTAAAACAATCGACGATTTCGATTGCATTTAATTAATTTGTAAAAAAAATCTAAGACTCAGAATATTGAGCGAATTTTAAACTTATTTCTGTCTCACGCTCCACTGATTGATTCTCACTAACATCGGAAATACAATTAATGTTGCAAAACTGTTTAAGGTAACCTTGGAAACCGAAAAATTCCAACAGTGTCTATATTTAGTGTTAAAATATTAATATTCTGTCAAGGCTACTTTCCGCTTTATTGTTAAGATTAATTGAATATAATACGTTTGATTTGATTCAATACTATAGATATATAAACAAGAGTCGTTAAAATCGTATTATATGAGTAGCTTAAACAACATAACGAATCAATAAGCTTCTTAGCTGTTAATTATATTAGTAATTAGTTATATTTATTCTGCCACTTGTGTATTCCACCAACCCGCATTGGAGCAGCGTGGTGGAATAAGCTCCAAACCTTTACCTCAAATGGGAGAGCCTTAGCCCAACAGTTGAACATTAACAGGCTGTTTCTGTACTGTTACTGATATCTTATATGGATCACGTTTTGTTTATATACCACAACTTATATACTATATAAAAATTAAGGTTATCGTCTTATTATATGCGTTAATGTGCATAGGCTATATATTTCTGGTCGGCAGTTGAAGATTTCTCGCAGAAAGCTATCAACGTACAATAGTTAAAGCGCAAGTAATAACTTTAAATGATGACTCACAAATAATGTATGTTAGTAAATAAACCAATATAATTTCCTCTAAAACTCTCCAAGTTTACGAGATTTGTGGTGAGAATCTGAATTGGCAATCATTTTGAATATTGCTTAAATACGTATGTACAATATGTGTATGTATGTTTCAGTGTCTGCGAGTCAATAAAATTAATCAAATTATACTTTTAGGTAGGCTCTTAGAAGCACAGAATATATAATTGACCGGCTCCTTTTAAGTATTATATGGAAAATGCGGTTTTTTTTTCGGGAAAGATGTATAGATAAACTTAAAAGCAAAACCTGAATACAAAATTTGCGTCAAAAAATCGTTATAGTCTTTTGTGTCTATATTATTAATATTTATTTAATAGTATTTTTAAGACCTCGTTACACTTCCCTCCAACAAGTAAGACTTCCGAACCGACCGAAGTAAAACCTGGGAAGGTTTTATGTTATGTAAACAGAGGCACGTGTCGATGTTATTAAAATCGCGAACAAACCTCACAATTATTTTACAAGTTAACCGACTACGAGCCTTGACTCCGTTTCGCGACTTTTGTTTTCATTGTTCTCAATAAATAAATAGCTCTAGCCGGCGGCTCCGCTGGTTGTCTGAATGGAGTGTCGAGTGGAAATATGAAATGACATGTACACTTACATATTTGTACATATTAAATAAAAAGAACAGGGCTATGTTCACCAATCTTGTTATATTTACTATCATTAACTGCTTCGTTGTTCGACTAGATAGGATCTTATAATTATAATTTATCGTCGGCGATATGCCACCACTGCGGTGCGGACCGGGACACCGCTCAGCATACGCTGGAGGGGTGCCCCGCGTGGACACCCCGTGACGTGCCGAGAGGGCGATCCTGGTCCGCGAAGTCAGACAAGACCTGTCCCCGCGAGCAATCGTGTCGGCGATGCTCCACAGGGAATCGGCGTGGAAGGCCGTAGCCTCCTTCTGTAAGACCGTTATGGTTCAGAAGGAGACGGCGGAACGGGAAAGGGAAAGGACAGATCCTGCTCGGCAGAGACGACGTCGGCGTTGTCTCGACCCTCCCACAGCCCCGACGACTGGGGCTCAAAAGATAGAGCGTAATAAAGGTGCGGGGCTCTCGGCTTCGTCGGATTGCCGTCTTATCGGATTTTGAGGGCTCGTCTCAGTCCGGCAGATCAGAAAAATATAAACAATAGTGACCGTTATTAAAAAAATGGGTAATATTATACGTTAGATTTGTCACATAATACTAATCCTTATCAAATTTGTATGTAAATATACATAATACCAATTTGAAATATGACGTCATTAGTTTTAGATATTAAAATAACCGCATAAATAATATATATATAACGCATAGATCAAATAAATAAAGATGATCGCTTCTCTTGACCTTGATTGTATTATAAAATGTATTTATATATCAATGTGAAAAAAACCGGCGGATAAAAATTATAATATTAGCGTGTGAAGTCGGTAAAAGGAGTTACCGACTGACTTGACGTAGTCTCAATCATGTGTTCCGCAGTTTTTTTTTGTACTCTTTTGAGGGCTGTTTCATCTCAATGTCGCGTTAAAGATCCGTCCTTCACACGTTCTTTATAAGAACACTCAGGCCTCTCTACGTCTATGCCACCGGCTATCTTCTCCACAGATAATACTATGACATTGACCTGGATTTCACATCAACAACCAATATTATATGAACTTTATCAACGGAGAAAGCAAACTGCTAACTTGTTATCAATTTTAAACAATTAAATTGTTTATACAAGTATAACTAAGCGTAGATAAGGTATATTGTCTGTTTGATTACATATAAATCGTGTATGTAATAATAATAATAATACCCTGGGTCATTTTTCACACACGGCCATCTGATCCCAAATTAAGCTTGTACAAAGCTTGTGCTATGGAAACCAGACAACTGATATACGACATATACTACTTTTCTTTTATAAATACATACTTATATAGATAATTACACCCAGACTAAGGACAAACAGACATGTTCATGCACACAAATGTCTGTCCTGGGTGGGAATCGAACCCACAACCTTCGGCGTGAAAGGCAAGTATCTACCAACCACGCCAACCGGCCCGTCAAATTGTATGTATAATTAAGAATAACTTAACACTATATATACTTATATTATAAATGCGAAAGTAACTCTGTTTCGCTTTCACGACTGTTGAACCGATTTTAAAGAAATTCGGTATGAAGCAAGCTTAAGGCCCAAGGCAGGACATGGGGGTACCTATTTTTATACATAATACCTGATACGTTCTCCCGTTCTCGAAGCCACAGGCAGAAACAAATTGTGCTGCGATCATGGTTTATCTATCTGAAATTAACAGTTTATTTAAAACCGTACCGTACGGTATCCATGACAATCTATTACCGCCGATCTGCTGAGCTGATCACTCCACGTGTTGACGATTGTTGTAGAAATTACGATAGATTGATGCAAACATAGTGGACTATAATGTGCTACTAATTCTAAGGTAGTGGATGAGTGGATATTCAAAATCAATACTACAATTAATCTACCATTAGTACCATCACAACTTTATATTTTTGTCATAATCAAAATGTCATTAACCAGATATCTCCAAGCCATTGCGATCGATTCTCTTGTATGTATTAATTACGTAATAAAATATTAAAACTATTTAAGAATATATATTAAGAATATTTTATATTGACTATCATCGTTATTACCGTTATTGTATTAATTACTTGTACAATACTTCGAATTTATAACGGCTACGATACGTTCCCGATTCTATTCCGATCCGACGGAACCGCAATCGGATGCTTTTGTTAGTAGAATAAGAAAACGGTTTAACGGCAACGATTACGTTTCGATTCGATTGCGATAAAGTGATTTATTTGTAGAATTGTTAACGAGGTGTAGTTATACCAAACATACATTTGGCTAATATAATACATTTAATGAGCAAATATAAACGAATTTAAGGAACTGCTGGCTAATGGGCCACGGTTTTATTGGTATTTTTTTTTATAGAATAGGAAGGTTGACGGGCATATGGGCCACCTGATGGTAAGTGGTCACCAAACGCCCTTAGACATTGGCATTGTAAGAAATGTCAACCATCGCTTATAGCCAATGCGCCACCAACCTTGGGAACTAAGATTTTATGTCCCTTGTGCCTGTAATTACACTGGCTCACTCACCCTTCAAACCGGAACACAACAATATCAAGTATTGCTGTTTTGCGGTAGAATATCTGATGAGTGGGTGGTACCTACCCAGACGAGCTTGCACAAAGCCCTACCACCAGTATACTAGTGACTGCTCTATTTAGAACTACAGTTTAAAGTTAATATATAATAGTATATAACTTTTCTAAATAAATAATCCTTGTAATGTTATAATTTTTATTTTTATTTAGGTCTCATAAATAAAAACGATTTAGTTTTATAATATTAGTATATTTACATATATTTTTTTCATCTTTTAAGACTATTGTTTCGTACTACAAATTCGATATAATATTTGAAACGCTATAAAATCCTCTATTTACTTCCGATGGCTACTATCACTCGTTGTAAATTCACTGATGGCATACAGTACAGTAACAGCCTGTTAATGTCCCACTGCTGGGCTAAGGCCTCCTCTCCCTTTTGAGGAGAAGGTTTGGAGTTTATTCTCGCACATCCACGCTGCTCCAATGCGGGTTGGTAGAATACACATGTGGCAGAATTTCAATGAAATTAGACACATGCAGGTTTCCTCACGATGTTTTCCTTCACCGTTAAGCACGAGATGAATTATAAACACAAATTGAAAAGCACATGAAAATTCAGTGGTGCTTGCCCGGGTTTGAACCCACGATCATCGGTTAAGATTCACGCGTTCTTACCACTGGGCCATCTCGACTGATGGCATACAATATACTAATAGCTTTTTTTTTATTAATTCGAATGAATTGATATAAATAAACATTATTCGTTCATGTATTTTTTTTTTAATTTCAGAAATGTTTCACGGTCACCCTCCCCGTCACTTCGACACACAGACAGTACATTGGACATTATAGAAAATGATAAAGTAAGTTCAACGCGTAAACAAAACTGTTTAATAAATTTATTTCTACCATTAGTAACAGTATTAAAAATTGAAGTAACGGCCTATAAATTTCTCACCGCTAGGCTAAGGCCCCTACCTATACAGGCTCGTAGCGTCATCTACCACATGCTCGCATGCATGTTGGTAGATACAAATGTAGCAGATGAAAATCGACAATCGAAAAATTCGACATTAATTAATTAAGACAAATTAAACAACCACCTCGAAGAACCACGTGCGTTCTCACCACTGGGCTATCACGACTATAAAGTAACGGCTCCAATAGTAATGCTGAGCAAAGAACTCTATTCTTAACAAAGGTCGGAACTCGTGACATGCAGTCCAAAAACATGCAATTTTCCCCTAAAAATGGTAATTGAACAAGAGCAGATACTAGCAGGTGAAATAGAATAAGATATGAATTCCTTACCGAAATGTACAGAGATTTTTTTTATTACCTGTATATATTCAGATCTTCGTCTAAATCTAGGAGTTCTATCATTTTAAAACTATTATTTTACAGAGGAGTGAAAAAAGCGATTCGTCCATACAAGTGCCTTCACTCGGCCCCGATGTGCCGGTCGGTATTGACATCGCTAATTTGAGTCAGAAGGATCTTAAGGTAAGGGTGCATGAGTTTTTTTCTTTACGAACATTTTAATAACAGTTAGGATTTAAAAAGTGGGAACTTCTGGGAAGTAACTTGGTATATTTCTTAAACGTACCATCTGGGTGTACATCGTGTATCTTGCGAGGTTGGATATCCAATATTAAAACTGACCTAAAATATTTACATATATGACATCTTAGTTTCACCGTCGAACAACGCATTATTGGTGGTGACCACTATCAATCCAATGTGGTCCAATCAGCCACCTTCCTATATTTAAGAAATACAAAATTAAATTTATTCAATCGTGTCCTCTCAATTCGATCCACAAGATATCAGGCTCCAACTCCGGCGCTCGTATCGATGGCGCGAGCACGGTGCGCGCTAAGAAGAAGAGCTGGTACAACTCGCTGTACCCCACGTACAAGAGTAAATGCGAGGACTTCAAGAGACTGTTCAAGGACTTGCCCGACGAGGAGCGCCTCATAGTCGGTAGGTGCGATATCATTCGGTGATCACATACATTGTACGTATTTATGGAGTAGTTATTAATTTTATATTAGTTTTATAGTACGTTTGTTTGTAAATAAATAACTCGAAATAGACATATTACGCTTCGAAATGTTAGATAGTTTCTCAACATTTGCCATGTCATGTCTGATGATGTAATTAATTTCAAGACTCCTTCCGCCTTCAACTTGCTCGTCGTATACATGACTCCGTCCATATGCCAATTTTAGACTTGCGTTTCTCCTTTAATTGACATGCTGTATAAATTGCCTTACCAATATAATTATCCGTTAGATCAATAGCTGGCGCACATGTCAATATATAATTAACGATAGTGATTAACGGTCAAATTAGTACACATCGTTTTTTTTCATTAACTCAAGTTCATATCAAGATTTTTATATATATTCAAGTATATATATATTAAAATATCGGAACTGACCCGATAAATAATTAAGCCTTGTTCCCTTAAACGATTGAAAGAGTATGTTCGGCAGTGTGTCGTCCGCATTATATACTATAAATGGTTTTACTTTGATGAAAAAAGTCTACATTTTTTATCCATCACGGAACAAATGCGTCGGAATCGCAGGGCCAACGATCATAGCCTATCGAACGGACAGAACAAATAATAGATAACAGAAGTCAAATAGGAGTAGTTCCTAATAGTACCGTGCGAAGCTCCCGGAGCATGGAGTAGTGAAGTGTGGCGTGTCGCGCAGACTACTCGTGCGCGCTGCAGCGCGACATCCTGGCGCACGGGCGGCTGTACGCGTCGCAGAGCTACCTCTGCTTCTACGCGAGCATCTTCGGCTGGGAGACCAGCCTCACGCTGCGCTGGAAGGACGTCACGGCCATCACCAAGGAAAAAACTGCGCTGGTCAGTCCCACTATAGTACAGTTTTTAATAAATTAATAGAATACATATAAAATATATACATATTCAAGTAAGAGTAGACTGAGATTTTACTGCTGTTAAGATTTTTGCGGCTCGTCTGGTGGCAGGTATACTTCGCCGCTAGACGGTGCTGTTGCACAGCAACGTATACATACCGTTTTAGCGATCGTCATGGCAAGCGGTTTACATTTGGAAACAGATATTTTTTTAAACATAAATCGTATCGGTTTTCAACATAGTTAAAGAGGTGCCGCAACATAGTTAAAAACTGCTGGTAAAATTTGCCTGCACATATCATCTATTAAGTAAATACTTTACTGCTCAAAATTATAGTAGTATATACCTACTTTGTATTATTTATCTGACTGCCTCGTTGGTCTAGTGGCTTGATATAAGGCTGCAGACCTGAAGGTTCTGGGTTCAATTCACAGGTCAGGCCAATAAAAAGCTATTGGGTTTTTCTGTCAGAAAATTCTTAGCAGCAGTCCGTAGTCTGGAAGTTGAAAGTGTGTACACTCCCGTGCCTCGGAAATCACTTAAAGCCGTTGGTCCTGCGCCTGAACTCTTTCCGGTCGGGTCGGATTGCCGTCCCATCAGATTATGAGAGTTAGGGAATAGAGAGTGCACTTGTTTTTGCGCACACACTTGTGCACTACAATATCTCCTGCGTAGTTGGCTAATCTCTCTTGAGATTGGCCGCCGTGGCCGAAATCGGTCTAGAGGACATTATTATTCTTTATTTATGAAACAATTGTAAGCAGATAATAACATAGGAAACTGGAAAGACATGACGATGACACTTTTTTCCTTTCTTATTCCACAAAATTGAGTAGTCGTGTTTATGTAAATAATGAAATATGAACACAACAGAGAAGTATACACATTCACTCAGAATCCTGTGGTGCTCGCGCAGATTTGAGCCCGCAATCTCTTGCGTTCTCTATATTTTATTAACCACTGGTGATAGAGCTTTGTGCAAGCTCGTCTGGGTAGGTACCATCCACTCATCAGATATTCTACCGCAAAACAGCTGTACTTGGTATTGTTGTATTCCGGTTTGAAGGGTGAGTGAGCCAGTGTAATTACAGGCACAAGGGACATAACATCTTTGTTCCTAAGGTTGGTGGCGCATTGGTGATGCATAGGTTAACATTTCTTACAATGCCAATGTCTATGGGCGTTGGTGACCACTTACCATCAGGTGGCCCATATGCTCGTCCGCCTTCCTATTCTATAAAAAAAACCCACACCGCTCTCGTCATACATTGGAAATTTAAAACCAAAATATACAAGTAGTCCTTTAAAAACACGTTTGAATCGCCATCTTACAAAATCGCTACTATACTAACGGCCAATCTCTTTTATCAATTATTTTATAATCCGGTACAGTAAGTAGCTAAGCCTTATTTATTTATATTTTAATGGTCTGAAGAATTTAAAAAAAGGATTAATTCGTAAGGTGATCCCGAATGCGATCTTGGTATGCACTGAGTCGGAGAAGAACTTCCTGACGTCATTCTCGGGGAGGGACAAGGCGTACCTGATGCTGTTCCGCATCTGGCAGAACGCGCTGATGGACCAGCCCATATCCAGTCAAGAGATTTGGCAGTGGGTATGTATGCAAGTGAATATATTCAACGACAATAAAATTCTCGCAAATCTGACCTCTTAGTACTCGTGGTGCTGTTTTTTTCTCTTTCTGTAATCATTGATTTAACATTCGAAAGAGGAAGACACAAAATTGTTTAACTAATAACTAAACATTTACTGGTAAAACCGTAAGTGATCATAATAAAATGATTTGTCATCTTCATTCACCATATTTTTGTCTTAATATTATATTGCATGATAAAGTAATATAATATTATTTAGATTTAGACTGTGGTAGGATAATCAAACATATCGACAATTGCAATTTATTTCACACACTTTTACACATAGATTTAATATATAAAATACTTCCAACGAAACAACGTTGGATATTTCTTGAAAATTGTCAAATACTCAATGATTGATGATCTTGCAAGTGTGTGCGACACAAATCCTGCAACTGAAAATTGCTCCGGGGCCATTCAACCGATTGCGCGAAAGTTTTGCCTTACATTTTGTTACTGATGACGACTAAATATATCATATCTAGCTCGTTTTAAATTAAGAAAATTAGGTTTCTCGATCAGTATAACTTTAAGAATACCTTAGTCATTTTCCCTCCCTTGTCCCTCCATTTGTCCTCCCTTTTCTTCTTAATATCGGATAATTTTACATACAATTAAATTTAAACACACTTATTTTTTTATCTGTCATTGTGTTTCATTTAAATTTTTCGTTGATTTGGCTTTATGACCGAGGTAAAGGGAGCAGCTGAAAACCACTGCTGTTTCGATTAGGCTATACTGTGCTGGCTCGTTTTTGACACGACATTTTATGTGAAACTGGTTTCGCCGGTGCTTGGTTGAGTCGGTGTGTGTGTTTGTGTGTGTTCCGATGTTCAGGGCGCACTCGGCGCCTTGGACACCGTTGAGCCCCACTTACCCCACCCCACTATTCCCGTGGGGGAAATGAGTTTTTCCAGTGATAAAAAAAAAGATATCATATATCCCTATCTGTAGCCCCACACAACTTGTATACAAAAGTTTCACAATGATCGATGAGTAGTTAGGACTTGAACACGTAATCACTTTTACATTTATAATATTTGTTAGAATTTACCATACGACTTGTTTGTTGAGTTCCGTAGCGTGGGTGCAATCAATGTTCTATCTTTCATATAAATTTATTTTCAGTTAGGAGTGTTTCGTAAGTCGCTCATCTCAGTACGTAATGAATGTACAAATTATGCGCATGTTCACACGTATTCGGAGCGCCGGTGTTGTTTTTACGCGTTATTTCGATTAGAAATTCAAAACCGTTCAAATAACATGCGACGCGGAGCTACGACCTCAAAACTATTGTGGCAAATTATATTCTATTGTCGTTAAAACTGTTACACTCCTTCATTCGTACGGGCGAACTTTTGTGGATCCGATTTTTAATGTACCCGCCTGACCTATTGTTCCGCTTCATGACTTCACAAGGCGCTGCATATTACATTTATGATAATGTATGTAGTCTTGCCAAAATTTAATTTAATCGTTTTGTTGACCTAAAAATACTGGGTTAGGATTTCTGAATTCATTAGAGCTGAATGTGTTTCGGGTTTAAGGTTTTCATGATATGATTATGGTGCACATATCGAGGGTTTTCCTATAAATGAAGGTGTTGTCGGAATACCAAATTTTGTTAGATGAAATTAATTTTAGGCGAACTTGCGTTGTTTAGTTTCGAGTTTCGCTGTATTAGAAATGTATATTAATATTATAAAGTTGAAGTAGTTTGTTGATTGTCTGAATGTGATAATGCAATATGAGTTTTTGTTGATAGTCCATTTATTGACAAAGGTTACATATTTATATAGACTACTAGCTTCCACCCGCATTTGGGGGGGCGTGTTAATTATCCTTTGCCCTTTTCTGACAACGTTTAAACAATATTTCATAATGATCGGTAACAAAAAAAGAAACAAAATCGCATCAGCATTTATTAGTGAGAATGACCATGCTCCAATCCACGAGATAGAAGCAGAAACGTAAGCGGGTGAAACCATTAGGAGTTATACAAATGTTAGAATTTCGAAATTTATTTAAACCATCCCTAGTTTGCAATCACTCTCATATAATAAAATTAAATGATTAGTATTAAAAAAGTATATCTTCATGGATCATTGGTCGATTGCTAAACACACAGTATACAGGGTGTTTGGGATCAAGGCCGGAATATAGATCAGTGTGTGATGCCGTGTCTCGCGGGACACTTGTGTCCGTGAGTCGCTCTCGCGAACACTCGCTACGTGATTACACCAACTATTTTATTAACGTACTTGCTTGGTTAAGAAGGTAAGACTGTAAATAATATAGATATATCAAAACATTAACTCATCTCAAAGACAAGAATGTCGCGTAGTAATTATTTTTTGTTTAATAAGGACGTCAGTGATTCGAAGTATTTAAGCTTTTATTTTTAAAATTTTATTCATTTAAAGTAACGTCTCGGTTAAAGTCTTATAGATTGATCATAACTACGCAGTAATTGTAGCTGTAATTCCCGCTTCCCCTCTCCTTCTCAAGTCTACGCGTGGTGGCTTCGATGTCACCGCCTAACTGTGAGTTCAATTCCATCGCACACGAAGAAATTTGGCAACACTTTTCTTCGTCGAACCTCAAAAAAATGGAATTCTTTACCAGCACGTGTTCCCCATCTCCCATAACCTTATTTCCTTCAAACGAGGCTTGAAGAGGCATCTTGTGGGTCGGCAAGGCGGGGGAGCTAGTGCAGAACATATTTCCTGACTGTACTGGCCGTCGTCGCGTTTGGACTCAACTACCACACTATCAGATGGAATTGAGTCATTTGCCTACCGGGTACTATGACAAAAAAGTAACGGCTTCATATCGCGTTTACTTAAAAGAGATCTAACAGTACTAGAGGCGGTTCAAGGTGTTACAATGTTTTCGAAATTTTAATATGTACTAATATTTGTATATATTTTTCTTTTATGTTATTTGAAAGTATTAAAACGTGATATATTGCTAGGCATCCCGTATTTACACAATTGAACATATATGTTTTGTTTGCTTATGTTGATGTTTTATTTATATAAAGCATCGTGTCTGTGCGGCAGGTGCACACGTGCTACGGCGAGGAGCTGGGGTTCGACTCGGACGAGGACGCGCCTGACGTCATCGCCGCGCTCGACGTCACCGAGGTACGTACGAAACCAATTGTAGATTCTAACGATAAGAATCATTAGAGACCATATTTTTTGACGAGCCGGTTGGCGTGGTTGGTAAATACTTGCCTTTCACGCCGAAGGTTGTGGGTGCGATTTCCACCCAGAACATTTGTGTGCACGAACATGTCTGTTTGTCCTGAGTCTGGTTGTAATTATCTATATAAGTATGTATTTACAAAAGAAAAGTAGTATATGTAGTATATCAGTTGTCTGGTTTTCATAGTACAAGCTCTGCTTAGTTTGGGATCAGATGGCCTTTTGTGAATAATGTCCCAGGATATTATTATTTATACAAATACTAAAAGCAAACAACCGCCGAATTTATACGGGACACATGCGCGAAACACGTGCCGGTAGCTTACACAATGCCACGCAGACTCCTTGCACGTGTCCTCTACTGTGTTTTTATACTAATTGCCATACTTGTAGCACAGGTAGAAAAATAGAATAATCTTTATGAGTATTTTGTAACGAAATCACAATCGTCGGCTCATATCAACGCCATCAAACCATGTCAGTCCACCGCTGGACATAGTGTCCGAGGACGGTGTAAAGCCATTGTTTATATGTATTTAATCCCTAATTTGGAATCTTGGAGCGGGCATCTCAGTCACCGAAACCGTATCTTCCAAACGATGGAATATTTCAAAAGACTTTTATAATATAAATACCAATAATTAAGTCTAATGTTTCTATATAAAATAAATATTTATAGTTTTAAGGGTGAGTGAGCCAAGAGCGGAGATGGCCCAATGGTACGAACGCGTAAATCTTAACCGATGATCGTGGGTTCAAACCCGGGCAATCAACACTGAATTTTCATGTGCTTATAATAATATAATATTTATTTCAAGTACCATGGACTCATTTTGTTAGTAATACAAAAACTTAAATGTCTATGTTAGTACTTAACCTAAGGCTATCTAAAAAATATGAATATTTAGATATGTGAGTCACCTCTGCGCCATTCCATTAGAAATAGCACAGCAGTGACCCACATATGTGCAGTCCAGCCTGCCCGCGATTAGTTTCAAGATGCTGTTGGTACTGTCCCGCACTCTGCGCACCAGGGCTCCACATCTTTTACGCATAGTAGTATAAAAACAGTCCACGTGTGCCTCCGCGAACATCCCTGATGCGCTACACAATCGGGGTAGCCCCATCAGCACCCTGAAAGCATTGTTATATTGTACACGAATAGCGTTGTACGACTTTTGCGTGTACTTGGCCCACAGGTTGCACGTGTAGAAATTCATACAATATGCTCTGAACAACGTGCCCTTGACGCTGTCCGAGCAGCGCGCAAACCTGCGAGTCAGCATGTTCGCTCTTACTGACAACGCCCTCCGTTCTCTTTCAATATCAGCGTCGTCTTTGAGGTCTGAAGTCAATATATGGCCAAGATATTTAAATTGGGAAACCCTTTGCAGTGCTGTACCATTGAGCATTACTGGTGGTACACTACTTGGCACTTTACCTCCGGCCTCAAAAACCATCACTACACTTTTCTTTGCATTATAGTTAAGACCATGACTTCCCACATAATCCTCACATTTAGCCATCAGTTTTCTAAGACCACAAACAGACGCACTCAACAGCACCATGTCATCGGCGTAGCTTATGTTATTAACACAAATACCGTCTATGTAACAGCCGATCCTGGTGCTGCTAAGCTCGGCGATTAAATCGTTCACATAAAGGTTAAAGAGCGTTGGCGAGCTCAATCCCCCCTGCCTCATCCCACACTCCAACCCATATGGACGTGACAATGCTCCTGCCCATCGGACATTATTGACCTGATTCCCATACCAAAATTTAAAGATATTGATCAGTTCCGAAGGTATGCCAATCTCTACATCTTAGATCCCAAGGTTGATGGCGCGTTGACGATATTCGGAATAGTCAATATTTCTAACGGTACCAATGTCTAGGTGTTAACTTGCCATCAGGTGTCTGATGAACCAGTCTGCCTGAATATTTTAACAAATGAAGAAAAAAAAGTAATCATGAGATAATTGCGATTAAAAAAAAATAATCAATAGCGTTATCTCTTTAAGTGTGATATAAGAACGATTTACACCTGCGACTGTAAAATTTGATTCATGTTGATACAAAGATAAACGCGGCGATATCTGAACGGTATCTTTGATAGCATGTGATAATTTAACGCTCAATTCGAAATGGGAAGCGAAAATTATACACGGTCATGTTTTGTCCGTGAAAAGGAACGTTTTATAGACCGAAAGTGGGGGGTTTTTAGTGGATTTAGTTGTTATTCATGGGATTGTAAATATCGTTTGTGTTGTGGTTGTTGGAATAGCTTATAAGCTATAGCGGAACAGTTGCCGTGTGATATAAGGATGAATTATAAATATTTGAAGGTGAGCTCCGAAAGTCTGAACAAAACGCCATTGAAATACATCCTATCGAAAAATGTTTTCAAGGTAAAAAACATTTACATAATTCCAATCATCCTGTTGTTATAGATATGTAACTCTCTCTCTCTCTCTTTCTCTCTCTCTCTCTCTCTGCTTGGTTTTGCGCAAAAATTATATTATTTGTTTTTTGTGTCCAATTATTTTATCCGTGCTAACTCTGAGCTGGTAAAACTCTCCTCTAGTGTTGCAAATGATCCAAAAAGGGTGGTGGTCACTTTCCATCAGGAACACAACCTACCCGTTTATCCCCTTTTAATGAAAAATAAATTAAAAAAAAGCTCATATACTATTAATTTTTTTTATACATCACATAATTGTTTAAATGATTTAGAATACATCTTAGTCCATAACCATGTTAACATGTCTATATATATGTTATGTCAATGTTAAAAAATGAAAATTGTAAAAAATAAATTGACTCCATACAAAATGAGCGATAAGCTGACCGAGTTAGTGTAAAAGGCGAATTTACAATTTCCATTTTTTAACATTGACATAACATTTATAAACACATGTTAACATTTGTACCTATTCCATTTTGACCGCGCGCATACTAGAGGGCGCCAGGGTAATGATTGCACACGGGTGGTATATGGGCTAGAGACGCCCGTGCTTAGTCCTGAAATTAATTTCTTTTGTGAAATAGCTATGGAATATATGATTTTCAGTCTGAAATATATAACTACATATAATAAACGATCTCGCTGTACCTATTAGGTACTTGTAATAATTTAACATCGTTAATTTTAACCAAATTTTATTAAATATATCGGTTTTAATTTTGACACAAATTGATCTTAGCTGTGTCCTATGCTGGATTAAAAAAAAAATCCTTTTGTACATCTGTCTATCTATATAAATAAGGGTGAGCGTTTGCATGTTCTTCCTTTACGCGTTCCTGAACCATTAATCCGATTATGATGAAACTTTGGTGATTCGTTCTGCATACGCCCGTGAATATTCCTAGCTCAAACAAGATTTCATTTGTATGTTTGTCCTTCAGTATAATCGTTCTATGTAGACCCTTATCTACCCGTGCGAAGCCGGAACAGTTACTTATTAAGACAAAATATTTATAAATGTAATTTGTCTATGAAATTTGAGGATATAACTAATGTTAAATGTCTTGCTTATATAAAGTCGATATTAATGGTATGAAATTTCAAGTGATGCTCAAACAACTGCATTCCTAAAGTCTGTAAAAAATTAAATCTCAACACGCAATCCGCAATGCTCGTAAATAGAATTTTAAAAGTCTATCAGTTTCGCGCCATAAAGAGTATCTGTCAATGTTCTTGTTGCCAGATAAAAAAATATAACTATAATTCGTAATATAATAATAATATGTATTACATCTAATATATATTACAATCTTACTTAGTCTTACACGTTTAAATAAATATTATACTCTAAGGAATAATGCAACCGCCGTTTATACATATAAATAAAATTGTAGCGTCCACCTGTGTTTATATAAGCAATTTTTTTATTTTAATGAAGGATTAAAAATAAGTAAACTTAAGATTGCTCTGTACACAAAAAAAAGACATTTAAAGTTTATTATTCCATATTTCCGTTTTACTTTTTTTACTAAATAATTATTTTTTAAAACATCAAATCTTTTTGTAAATATTATTTCTAATTTTTTTTATTATCACGTAAATTATCACACTAAACTTAAATGCCAGTATCAAGGCAAACTTATCGAACATTAAAGAAATATTACAATTATTTCTTTACACATACAATTCAAACAAGCATTGTGTACGTTAAAATGGTAGATTTCGAAAAATTTCCACGTTGCCGAAGCCGCGTGGTTTGCTAGTTTATGAATATGCAACTCTCCAGTTCGATTTAACAAGAGCGTAATAATTACCTGTACATAACACATGTAACTGAATTTGTGTGTATTAGCGACAATCTACAAACGTCATACGTTTGAAACGCGTTACATATTTTCATAGCAGTGAAATCATTTTGGTGTTAAGTGAATACGGAAATCAAAACCATACGAGGATGATACATTGTTGTAATTAAGTTCGTACGTTAAGTTTTTAAGTAATTTTGTACTTTTATTTTTTGTTATAGTATAGGTAGGCAGACGAGCATATGGGCCACCTGATGGTAAGTGGTCACCAACCCACATAGACATTGCCATTGTAAGAAATGTTACCCATTGTTTACATCGCCAATGCGCCACCAACCTTGATAACTAAGATGTTGTGTCCTTTGTACCTGTAATTACACTGGCTCACTTACCCTTCAAACCGAAACACTTGTTGTGTTACGAAGTACTGCTGTTTTGCGGTAGAATATCTGATGAGTGAGTGATAGCTACCCGGACGAGCTTGCACAAAGCCTACCTCTAGTAAAAACGTAGTTTAAACATAATTTCTTTATATATGCGTTATATATGTCGCAGAATCAAAGATAAGACGCCATAATTTAAGTACAACGCCATCTATAAACGGTTCTAGGAAACGTCAAGTAGTACGCTTGAGTAAGGTCGATACAGGAATTCAGAGTGCCCACTTGACAGTTAATGAATAATGAGCTGTTAATGGTTTTACATCGGACACTTAAGGTTTACTGAACGCTCTCGCGGAGGGGACTTGGGAAAGGGACTCCGGGGCGAACGGTCGTCTTCTCGCTGCGTTTCCAACCACTTTATACGGCGTGGTTAATTGATATTTTGTGATTATCGATTGTCAGCGAACAAATAAATAACGTTTTACAAGACCGAACTTTTTCTTTGCGCCTACATGTCTGATAACGGCTCCGACAACGAAGTGCCCCGCGTGATCAATATTAATACATAATATATATAACGGGGTTGCCGTTATATATATTATGTATGCGTTTCTATAATCTAATTCCACAGATGTTTCTTTTTAAAAAAAAAAAAAAATGTATAAGACATCTTACCTAATACAAAATTATACATATATCATAAAAAAGCATGGAGTTAGTTTTTGTTGATATTAATGCAGGATGTTAGATAAATATAGTACATAAATTTAATTCAGATAACTCTGTAATTTTTTTTTTTTTTTTATAGAAAAGGAAGGCGGACGAGCATATGGGCCACCTGATGGTAAGTGGTCACCAACGCTCTTAGACATTGGCATTGTAAGAAATGTCAACCATCGCTTACATATCCAATGCGCCACCAACCTTGGGAACTAAGATTTTATGTCCCTTGTGCCTGTAATTACACTGGCTCACTCACCCTTCAAACCGGAACACAACAATATCAAGTATTGCTGTTTTGCGGTAGAATATCTGATGAGTGGGTGGTACCTACCCAGACGAGCTTGCACAAAGCCCTACCACCAGTAAAATTGAATTGAATGAATTGAAAAGTGAGAGAAAGAATACATTCAAAACTGCTTTGGAAAGGGCAATGAATAAAGTGTGCTGAGGTTTTTTTCTCTTTATCAGTTTGTAAGTGTATTTTATCAGTGTAATTCTTTTTTTGCCAATGCGTGGCCAACGTGGATGCACAGAGCACAGTTTTGCGGTAGCGTCGTACCCAGATCTGTGTGTAGGTAACCTTCCAACATACTATCTGGGCCGGTATGAGGAAACCGTTAACCATCACGCTGTTAAGTTCCAAAAAGTCTTATGTGCGCAATAGTTCAAGCTTCCTCCCTATAACATTTTATAACACTTTTTGTTTATATACTTTTTGAATAAAGCAATCTAATTCTTCATTAAGATTCTACACTCTTAAAGAGGATTTTTTACTAAGATGCCACTCTCCTTCTTAAGAACTGCTTAAGAAAAACAATTGTTTAATATATAAATTATACTTTCATAAATGTAACATAAATTAAGAGTCGAGATATCGTATGAGCTAGAAAGTGCAAATCTTAACCGAGATGCGGTTTTACACCCAGGAAAGCACTACTGATTTTTCGGGTTATGTTTATTGTATATAATTCATATCGTGAGGATGCATGTGTGGGATGCAGATCGATTACATGAATACTCATCGCATCGCACTTACTAACCCGCATTGGAGCGAGAAGCGGAATAAATTGCAAAAAGCTCTTCTGCAGAAGAAGAGAGGTGACTTGTCCAGCATAGCATTTTTCAAAATATTTTAACATTTAAAATAAATCAATATAAAAATATGTTGCTGTTAGGTATTAGTAATTTATATTAATCCGATAAAAATGTGACGAAAATATTTAAATAATTTAAATAGATAGATATATTAATTATTAATGCATTGTTTTGCCGTTTAATGGTTTAATCTTGAAAAATTAATCACATTAATGGTCAATCAATTACATATTTATTAATTAAAATATAATGATAAAATATTTTAATTAGTAAAAAGTAATATTATTAAACGATGAGTAGAGCAGGTCTGCAGTATTCGCGGTTACAAAAAACTAGGTATGGCTAACTTTGTGCACTCCCGTCTGGATTGGTACCACCCACTCATCAGATATTCTGCTGCTACGCAGCAATACTTAGTGTTGTTGCGTTCCAGTATGAAGGGTGAGTGAGCCAGTGTAACTACTGGTATAAGAGACACTATCTCAGTTCCTAAGGTTGTTGGTGGCGTATTGGCGATGTAAGGATGGATGGTTAATATTTTTTCATCGCCAATGTCTATCGGCGGTGGTGACCACTTCCTGTCAAGTTCATTTGATCGTCTATATGTCTATAACATAAATAAAAAAAACAATAAAAACGTCCTATGGCGTTCTGTGCATAATGCGGGCGATGTCTTCTAAAGGTTTATTATAAGAAAAAAAATAATAATAAGTGTTCTGACAATAAAAGTAGCAGCCTCTAAATATCCCACTGCTGGGCTCAGCCCTCCTCTTCCTTTGAGAAAAAAGTTTGCAGCTTATTCTACCACGCTCAAATGATGGTTTGTTAACGTGGCAGACACATGCAGATTTCGTCAGGATGTTTTCCTTCATCACCGAGCGCGAGATGAAATATATCCACTAATTAAGCACATGTAAATTCAGTGATGAATGCCTGGGTTTAATCTGCAATCATCGATTAGGATGCGCGCGTTTGAAGCACTGGTCCATCTCAGTTTTTAACCTTTTCCATACTTTATAAGGGCCGTCGCACGCAGAGCACGTTTGTGCAGAGGTCTTACGCGAGTGTGCGCTCTAGGAAGCGCCCCATAACACGACACTACACCTTGGCTTTCCCTCGGTTGATTCGATTCGGATTTTATATGATACGCAATGTTGCCGTTCTATCAGAACCGGTAGTAGATCTCGACTTGAGATCTATTCAAATTCAATGTTAGCAAAATTACACTTGCTCATTGACAGTCAAGTAAAACCTACAACCGGTTCGTATAAGGAAACGCCCCGACCTGAGCAGGCCTACGAAAAAACATTTATATAAACACTGTGTCTTTTCACTTCACTTTGTTGCAGGAAGCGGTGGACTCATCGATGGAGACGGGCGAGGCCGGAGGCGGCAGCGGCGCGCCTGATACGCCGCCCTGTGAGTACACACCACACACCGCTCACCACACAACACACACCGCTCACCACACACCACGCACCGCTCACCACACACCACACACCGCTCACCACACAACACACACCGCTCACCACACCCCACACACCGCTCACCACACACCACACACCACACACCGCTCACCACACAACACACACCGCTCACCACACCCCACACACCACACACCGCTCACCACACACCACACACCGCTCACCACACAACACACACCGCTCACCACACAACACACACCGCTCACCACACACCACACCCCACACGACGCTCACCACACACCACGCACCGCTCACCACACACCACACACCGCTCACCACACAACACACACCGCTCACCACACCCCACACACCGCTCACCACACACCACACACCACACACCGCTCACCACACAACACACACCGCTCACCACACCCCACACACCACACACCGCTCACCACACACCACACACCGCTCACCACACAACACACACCGCTCACCACACAACACACACCGCTCACCACACACCACACCCCACACGACGCTCACCACACACCACCACAACACACCACCTGACACCAGCCATACGTGCCGCCACAATAACAACGCTAACAATGTATACGTTATGTTACAAATCCAAAGTATCATGATAGGATATCAAAGTATCCATTCGCCACGGTTAACCAGCCCCTACCTGCGATGGCGATGTATAATTTTGAATTCCGGACACATGGAGCGTGCTTATGGTCTGTGCGTGTGTGTGTGTGTCAATTTATTATTAAATGCAAGCATTTCTATATTTAAAAAAAACTCATTAGTACTACGCATCGTGCTCACAGCAGTATCCCAGGAACAGTTAAATTCGCATTAAACAATATATTTTTAATTAAAACGTAACCAAAAAGTAAAGGGGAAGTCCCTGAAAAGCACATAATAAGTTAAAGCCGTGCAAACAAATAGTAACAATGTAACGTCCGATACTCGAATAAGGACTTGTCTTGTAATATTTTTTAGAAATGATAAAAGTTTATAAGATAACATAAAATGAAACAGCTTTATAACATTGTAATAAATTAATGTTTGAAAATAACGACCTGAATCCAAAACTTAACCGCTTTACAATTGACTATACGACTTACATGAATATTATATTTAATACTAGTGTTCGCCCGCGTGTTAGACGAGGGGCGGGTTTTAGGTAAAAAAACTCCGTACTTGAAGTTCAAGCTTACTTCATAACAAATTTTATCAAAATCGATTCAGTGATTTAGCCTTGAAAGCGTAACATACAGACAGACGTACTTTCGCATTTAGGCCAGCCTGTACAGTATAAACAAACCAGTAAGGCGACGGCTTCGAGCGCTCGTTCTTTGAGACTCCCTCAATTTTTGTTTACTTTTACGATTAAAATTTCATTCTTGAGATAAATTCATGACGTAAAAAAAATCAAATTTAATTTATGTATCAAGAAATCAGTTAAAACTATATTACCTAGATAATAATTTAAAGGACATTAGTTAATTTCATTTTTTTTTTTAACCTAAGCCCTTGGGAATCTGCACCCTTCTTAGCTACGCGTTAAGCTGACGTCGTCGGTTATTGATGGATATTATACACCTGTACATTTCCGTCTTCTAGTATTACGATATATGTTAAAGATTAAATAGAATTGATACAATTGAAAAGAAACTGTTATGAACGTAATTATAATAATACTTATCATAATTACCTGTTTAAATTGTCTATGGTCAGAGCATTAATACAGTCGGTACGTCCCAGAATTATATTGAATGCTAGATATAATTAAGTAATTACATAATTATAAACAATAATTAAAAGTTTGAGTCGTATTTTTTAATAATTGTGGTAATTAAGACGGTGACCATATTAAAAATATGTATTTATATAAAATATTGTTATGCTTAATGATGTATTTAAATTTTTATTGTTTATGGTCGGAGATCCCAGTTCACATATAAAGCACCGATCTATCGGTTAACATTTAGTATATGCAAATCTTTCAAACTAGCCACTAGTTAATTTAAGTTTTAGTATTTTTATTTTTTGTGCGACAGTTAAAAGATTAATAATTATATTGAGACAAAAATGATAGTTTTTTTACTCCATTTAATATAAAATTAATCAAGCGCCTATTTTTTTTTTTTTTTAAAGTGTCAATATATAATAATATTCCAGTGTTTTCAAACCGTTGTGATTGTGACAACAGAAAATATTCAATAATTATAGTATTTTTAGAATTCCGTTTATTCATAATTCAGATTAAAAAACTTACTAATTTACAATTCAAACTATAATTCTGATAACTTAATACCATGCGCATGCGCAAATAATGTGGGATATCTATGTCCTGACATTAATAAACCGCTGTATCAAAAGTATATACATGGGGGGTGAGGAGTTCGTTACAAGAATGGAGGACGGTTTCGTAGTCCTGGAGACGGAGCCCGCCGCGCTCTGGCCCGGGGAGTTCGTGGACGGTATAGCGGAGTGCATGGAAGAGGGTATACTCGACTCGCTTACAATATTTTATGTCTTTTTGTATTATGATTGAACTTTTAAATTTAAAATAAAACGTAACTTTACTGAATCTTTGTGTTGGAATGAAGTTGGGTGTGTTCCGTTCCTTTATTAAAAATAAATTATAACAAACCCAGAGAGTCTTCGAGAATATTCCCAACGTGTACACACGCATTTTCTCCAAGGATATAGTGATATCAGAAATACACTAAACATCATATTTTTAAGGTTAATTATTTGAAATGCCTCGTTTTTGGCAAGTGCACGCGACTGTTGGAGAAACTTGGCACTCGAATTAATTAATTATTATTCACAAACTGCAAATGTATGTATACAGAGACAGACTGTCTCATCTTGAACGTCGATCGAAATTGTTAAACGAGTTTATTATTATTTATTTTTAAGAACTATTAACAATTGGTTAATTCTATAGCTGTCATAGTTGTAAAAAGATTCGCGATCCGAATGTCGATTACACTGACAGTCGATGTGTTGGAGTTCCATAATAAACAGTAATGTCGTAATGTTCGGCCGCAGTAATGAACGGCGAGTCGGAGTTCCGTGACCGAGAGGAGGAGGGGGGCGACACGCTGCCCACCGACATGTCCGACAGCAGCGACAGCGAGCCCGACAAACATCACAAGTCAGTACACACGCGACTCACTATTGCACGAGAGTTCATTTCATTTTGTTAAATCCGCAGTTCATTTCGTTGATTCGGTTTTGTTTTATTACTAGCTTTTATTTAGCACTGTGTTGTGTTCTAACAATATAACAACTGAATTTAGAACCACTTCCACTTCCACTTAACCGATGCTTATATTTCGGACCCTTGACAATGCAGTGAAGTTTAATACGCGCGCTCTGAGAGTGGTGCGGAGCTTTGTCAAAGAATATCGAAAATGACAGTTCTAGAGCGTTGGCAAAAAAATTGTTTTTCAAAATGTTTTTTTTTAATTATCCTGGCAACTCTGGCCAAGCCGAAAGAGTAGTTAGATTTTAGCTGATTATATTTATGTACATGTTTGTATGTCTTTGACGTTTAATTGCGGGAATTATTATTTGAATCTAATAATAACATTTTTCATTGTATTATATAGTAGGCAAACTGACTGCTGCGGTATCTGATGGTAAGTGATCACAACCGCCCATAGATATTATCATTGTAAGAAATATTTACCACCTGACATTTTCAATGCACCACCAACTTTGGGAACTAAAATAGTACGTCCCTTTCCGTCTGCAATTACACCGACAAACTCATCCTACAAACCAGAATATGCAGGTTGGCGGAAAAGTATGTGATGAATGGGTGATGTCTACCAAGATGGGCTGAAACTAATAATAATAATTTATAGTTGTATATTAAATAAAATACTATTTGATTCTTCTAGCAAAGGTGAGGATGAGAAATGCCCGGCGGCCCACGACGGTAAGCTGGTGTTGCAGCAGGAATTTCCGTATAATATCGATCAACTCTTCACAATGATCTTTACGAACTCAAAGTTTAACCTGGAATTGCTGGCAGCAAGAGGAACCACAGATTACGTACAGGTGCGATAAATATTTAAATTACTTTATTTATTTTTTTTCGGCTCTCCCGCTACGGAGCACATATATATTTAAAAGCAAATACACATTACATCAGATTATGATTTTTTGCTAAAATATCGCTAACGTTAGTATATGATATAGTTTTAATAAGTATGTTGTCTTCGTTTGCAGGCATCCTGGCAGCCACAGAACGGCCTCAAGTGTCGGCAAGTAAACTACACGCTGGGACTGACGTCTGGACCCATGGGACCCAAAGAAGTACACGTGACCGAGACGCAGGTGAGGATTCGAATGGTCGCCAATCTACGTTTAACGAAATATATGTGTATGCGACCGGTGACACGGGGAGCCAAGGGTCCACGTAAAACGTCTGTGTCGTAATACACGTATACGTATACGGGCTTTCCTCATCGGTAACGACACGGGTCGATGTGCCGCGCAGGTCATGAACAAGTGCAGCCGACCCGGCGTGCTGTACTCCATCGACTGCACGTGCGAGAACGCCGGCATCCCCTACGCCGACTACTTCAGCGTGCAGGCGCACTACTGCCTCGCGCGCACGCGGGCCGGCACCGCGCTCGAACTGTACGGCCGGGTGCACTACAAGAAGACCATGTGGCCGCTCGTCAGAGGTACGCCCCCCCCCGCGCCGCACTCGACCCCCCCGCCCGACCGACACCTAACCGTTCGCCGCCCGCAGCGTTCCTGGAGAAGAACACCATGAACGGGCTCGAGGAGTTCGCGCGGCTGCTGTCGAGCCGCCTGCAGGCCGGCGCGCGCCCCCCCGCCGCGCCCGCCGCGCGCGCCGCCCGCCGGCGCCGGCGCCGCGACGCCGAGCTGGCCCGCGCCGCGCCCGCGCCCGCGCCGCCCGCCGCGCTGGCGCCGCGCCCGCCGCGCGCGCCGCCCGCCGCCCGCGCGCGCCCCGCCGCCTGGCTGCTGCTGGCGCTGCTGCTGCTGCTGGCCGTCAACGGCCTGCTGTACTGGCGCCTGTACCGCGCCGACCTGCGCCGCGGCCTCGACCTCGACCACCTGCACACGAGGTGAGCGACCGGCCCGGCGTGCCCGGCCTCCCTCCCGCGACCCCGGCCCGTATCTGTACCCGGCGTCCCCTTGCAGGATGAGCACGCTGAGCGAGGCGCAGGCGGCGGAGTGGGCGCGCGCGTTGGAGCGACACTCGCACCGCCAGCGCGGCCAGCTGCTGGCGTGGCGGGACGCGCTCGACCGCACCGTGACGCACCTCACGCAGGTAGGCCCCGCCCCCGAGCGGTCCTCCTCTTTCGTCAAGTGTAATTGAATAATTACTCGGTGAAAACGGCGGCCATTTGGCGGTGATGTTCGCGTGCCTCGTTTCATTCGTTTAATTTTAAAATATATATTTCAGACGGAGCAGGCGTTGACGAAATTGTTAGAAACTATCAAACCCGCGCTGGAGAGAGCCGAGCCCGATCCGGAGACGCGGGATGATCTATGAGCGGTGGGGGGCGGGGTAGGGTGAAGGGAGCTCGGTATTTATAATAACCTATGCACAGAGAGTTCTGTTGTCGCGAATGCGTTTATATTAGATGTTTTCGATTCACGTTCGTGGTAGTAGTTATCTAAGTAGATGGCTGATCTCCATTCCAGCGTGAATTGAGTCCCGAATTTTATCATCTTTATTTGAGACGTAATAAAAAGAATAGACAAAAATAGTCTAAATGACCATAAATAATAATTAACTGAATACGTATCTGTAAGTAAATAGAGTCTATTGTATAAAAAATATATTTAATGATTATAAATTTATTATCTGTTACAATCTAGTGCCCCTCTTCGCACTAATCGAAGGTACAATACTTGTAGTAATGAGAGAGTACTTATATTTGATGATAAATTATAAATTTACTGCCAAATTATAATGATTTGCACGTTAGTGCTGTGATATTAAATATAGAGCGGACGTTCGGTCCCGTAGCGCACTGACAGACCAGAGCACGCGAGACGAGTGTAGCCAACGTGAAGGGCGTTAGCGAACACTCGAAGGAGTTAGTTGTATTAGTTCAGTAAGACTGCGCTTTTAGTTATATACGTTTTATTTGCTAACTTTAAAATTGAAGGTAGCATTTACATGCTTGAAATATTTTTGTACTTCTCCGATCACAGCGAACGATCTGCGGAGCCGCGGGGTGGGGGGCGTGGCCTCGCACTCCTCGCTTACCTTTTTGTATGATTTTTACAAAATAAGTCACTTAGAAATAATTAAATAGTCCTTCTATTGTACAGTACGAAATTGATTTCGTAATATTAATAAAATATTTTTCCACTATCTAATTGTACAGGCATTCCTATTTATTTATTTTGATATCCTTATTTATATTAGATAAAATCACTATGCATTCAATTATATATTTTATAGACGCTATCGTACATTAATATTATCACCTAATTTAGCTCGTACTCGTGGATTGTTTCATTCATTACTCCTTGTGTCCGAAGCGTGAGGTGTTGATCATTGTGTTGTGTGTATGTAAACTTGACAACCTTGCGTCGTACATCCGAGCTTTAAGTAAATAAATTCATCCAAATGTAGATATACGATAAATAATTTACAAATTGTTGAATAGTTAAATTGCATTGTTCAGATGTAACGCGTTTACATATATATTATAAGAGAATTTATAAAACTCACATATTGTTTTAATGATGCAGTAAATTGTGTCGTCCGAATACCAGAGGAACTGCTAACGCGATTGGTTTATACTTTTTTTCCAGTTTTGTAGTTGTCATTTAATAATGGAAATCGACATAATTCATGTAATAAAAGAAACCATAGAACTGTTATGGCGTCCACTCCCTTGCTGTATAATTTAAAAACGTTTGAACTCATTCATTTCATGTTCGCTGAACAGTCTCGCCGCGGTTTATCTAAGTATTCTTCGAGTAGTGACGTCACAACGTCTATTTATATATCAATTATGTTTTATATCTCCACTTGCCTTGCATCTCTAACGCCTGGGCCGCACTCACCGTAATATGCGAGGGAGAACTTTGCGTCTAGACGATAATTGGCTAATAAGATCTAAAATGTAATCGTTACATTTCGTTAGCCATATCGAAATTATCATTTTGATTGCGTTCTATGTCAGATTGAAATATGGCCGCGCAAGCAAAGTTCATCGCGATAAAACCCTTCGAAGCGCGAGAGTTTACAGAGCGAGTGTTCCCGAAGAACTGGCTCCATACATCACGTTGAATGCGGCCTAACCATTATAGTATCGACTATAAGCCTTAGTAGTAGTAAAGCTGAAATATCCAGAGATCAGTGTTTCCCGTTGGTAAATTATAATGTAAATTTAATAATAGGTACAATATATTTATTTATTCTAGCAAAATTCGATTAGTTATAAAGTGTTTGATCATTATTAAAGAAATGTTTATGAAATGTAATAAATGTAAAAAAAAAACAAGTTCGATTTTTTCGATAATTGGTGCTTTTAATTTAATAATAATTTATGTATTTATTATTTTTTTACATTTGGTTTTACATGTAAAATATTTCAATGTAAATTGTATATATTTACTTTCATTCCATGGGTAAGAATGATCTGATGTCTTAGATTATCGATACAAATATTGTATAGATTCCTACTAGTTGTATAGAAAGTGCATTTCAGCAAAGATCGCAAGATCTTGCCAAAGAGCATGTGGGTAGGGAGAGGCACAAATCCCATTACAATGGTACCAGGATATTTGTTAGACAATTCTATTCTCAGTATTGAATAAAATATTTTAATGTAATATTATATGCTTTTTATTTGTTTTCATTCACTCCCATAAATAAAACAACGAGATTCCATTTAAAATATTTATTTAAAAAAGGTACTTACCGTAGCAGCCAATGGTGTCTATCTAATACTAAAAGTTCCAAACATATGTTGCATATAATTAATATATACATAGATAAAAGTTTATATAATATATTATAAAAAAATATTCTTAATAATATCGAAGCTTATTTATCTGTAAACGTTTTTTTCCAAATACGTGTTTGTGGTTCATGATTTAATATTTACTTGAATGTCGAAATATGAAGTTATTTAGTTTAATTTTTATTTATGTTAGGATTGTTAAGACAGTTAAATTAATCATGATATCGGAATAGATATTGTATACGCATTTGAACGTTTTTGAAAATGAACTAAATCAGACGCTAAGCAGATGCAACATAATAGTATTCACGAAAATCATTGCACGCGCGGTATATTACGAACGAAAATGATGCTAATTAGACCACACTGCACGATTTCATATCTTATGGTTTATTCTACGATACGTATGTAATAGTACGAAGTACGATATCGGAAATACATAGCCGCATCTGTTATTTGATGATGACAAAGGTTATATGTTAGATAATATTTACATATAGAAGCTATACAACCCTTTTGCTAAACTTAATCACGGGCCAACACTGTTAATTTTAACGATTTTTTAATGTTCCAGAATTTCAGTGAAATTAGACACATGCAGGTTTCCTCACGACGTTTCCCTTCACTGTCAAGCATGAGATGAATTATAATCACAAATTAAGCACATGAAAATTCAGTATTGCTTGCCCGGGTTTGAACCCACGATCATCGGTTAAGATTCACGCGCTCTTACCACTGAGCCATCTCGGCTTTATATAGTATATAGTGAGAACATACTAACTTCAAAATTCCTTTAGTGTTGTAATGATGACTTTAATACTTTCTGGCTTTTTTGAGTTAAAACCCAAGAAAGGGCCGTTTTCTCTTAAGAAAAATGATGCTTCGGGATAATAGTTAGGGCAACCGATTTAATGATTGCAATACAATAACAAACGAGTTTTAGAAGAATTCATTTTCTTCAATTCAGATAATCTTGATCGGAAATCCGTTTAGAAAAGAGGAAGATTAATGTTTTATATTGAACCAAATTTCTGAAGACCCATTACCAATCAGTGCCGAAAAAAAGAAAGATTTAATGGATCTTCTGGAGACGCTTCGAGAACTGTCATTAACACTTATTCATTAATCAAAAAAAAAAAACTATTATTTGACAGAACATTAAAATATATCAACAGTATTTATATAACTAAGAGATGTTATCCATTAGGATATATTATTTAGTAAATGAACCTTACCATATTTTTCATTAAAAAAACATATTATACCGATGACGTGCAAATAGCAATTTTCACTCCCGGGAGATGACCTATACATTTGTTTAAAGCGAAAGCTCATGTAGCCATAACACACCACTTACCGCACGGGAGGTATAAACATAAAAACAACAAGAGTACTCTGACACTGTGTCAAGATTTATTATAAATCCATCATACACAGCAGTCGGAGCGCGACTTAAGGCTAGGCGGTTCATTTGTCGTCATCCTTGAAGACCATGGTGGAGTGGCACTTGCCGCAGTAGTGGCGGTCCTCCATGACGGCCATGAACACCCCCGCGCCGCACTGCTCGCCCGTGCACTCGCGCCGCAGGCGGTGGATCTTGCCGTTCTCGTCGACCTGCCCGCGACACAACAGACACCTTCGTGTATTAACTGACACTTACATGGGGATTAATTTTTTAACATTGTCAACTTATTTTAACTGTTCGATCGATACGAACTTACACTCTCAAGCGATATTTAAGTATCAAAATTGGTTCATAAAAATATACAACAGAGTTTTCATAGATTTATATACTAAATGTTTTTATTTGAATGCTTCTAAACAATAAAATATGAGAGCTTTTATTAGTGAATAAATCTTGCAATATCAAAACTCAAGTATTTTATTAAAAATTTAGAACAAATATCATCAATAAAAAAAAACCGTAAATAATTATGTTATTATACACTATGTTATGCATATGAATATCGCTTTAACGAAAGGGCACGTCCGAGATGAAATAACAATAATATATTTTACTAATAATTTAAATTTACATGTTTTCGTTTTTTGCCGCCGCCGCTATATACCTCAGCTAATTTAAAGAAAATCAGTTAATATGTTCGAGACATCGTAAGCAAAAAAAAAATCAAAAACGTGTTTTCAGTTTTTAATAAGTAACTTTTTATAATTCTCGAATCTTTTAATTTAATCATTGCACTCCTAAAATATTCTCGAACGCCGTCTCGTTATAATCGGCTTAGTCAAAAACTCGGACAAATATTTGAAAAGAATTGAATTTTTCTGAATTCTCTTGAGTCAAATCAATCTTCTAAATTTGTCCGAAGAAGCAGTTGAATGGAAAGGTCAAAAAAATAGGAAAATTATTCTAATTAAATATCAAAGAAAATATTGAGATTATTTGTTGTAACTAAATGTCATTATTTGTGTATAAAGCCATATAACTTGATAAGACCAATAGTTTAAATAAAGTAAATATAAAAATAAATATTGACATTAACTAATCGCAATATTACCAAATGATAGAACGTGTAATGGATACTGTGGTAATGTTTCATGTCGGGACATGTCTCGCCCGACTGTGACTAACATTTGTTTGAAACTTAGTATTTATACGACTTGCGTTGCACGGCCGCCGGTGCAGTTCAGCCGAGCAACTTGCGGTAGACAGCAGAAAACTCGCTAATATTTGTGAACAAGCATTAGAGCTAACTAACTGAGGCAACGTAAATGAGTCAAGAGACCCCCACCCGGAAGTCACGTGACACGTTATCGCGTTGTTAATATTATTCTATTTGATTTTCCCGCCAACGTAATAATCAAGAACATGATCACAGGTGAGCTTTGATTTTTGTTTATAGAACATATATATTAACAGAGGCGGTCGTTGCGACATTTAAAAAAAAAACTAATATGTTGTTCAAAAAGTATAAGAACCAAGATTTAAAACACAGAAAAAGCAAGTATTACAAGTTTGCGACCAAATAATAGAGATGAAAATTAGAAAGTTATAAAAATCTCATCCATTTAATATACATTCATAATATAAAGTTAAATCTTTAAGATTTAAATTAAAACCAAATATTAAGTTTAAAGATGTATCTTTTAAAATTTAAATTTGTAAACCATGTGTTCCGACTTGTCACATAAATAAGTATGACCCTCAAATATATACAAATCTGTATAGGATTGACCATATAGCAAAAAAGAGCAATCAACATAAATGTTCAAATTATATTTGAACATTTAATATAGAATTGAAACCATGCATTATGTTATTGTACTATTAATACCACAGACAAACAGACTTTTTATCAATATCAATATGCCCTCGGTCAATGACAAATGATAGAAATTCCACCCTATATCATGGTTGGATGAAATTTACTCCAACTCTCTTGTTCAATGTATACTGATAGATAAATTTCAGTTATTTTTAACATAATTTATAGTGATTTAATATTACCTTGTAAAACCTAAGTACTGCTAGTTTGACCTTCTTCTTCTTGTGCTTGATCTTCTTGGGTGTGGAGTAATTCTTCTTCTTGCGTTTCTTGGCTCCACCACGTAGTCTCAGCACCAAGTGAAGTGTGGACTCTTTCTGGATATTGTAGTCAGATAGTGTTCTACCATCTTCCAGCTGCTTACCGGCAAAGATCAATCTGTATAAAAATGATAATAAATTATTATCACAGCGAAAAATTAAACTTATAAAAACCTACACTTTAATAAATATTTATAAAAAAATTTTTTAATAACCAATCCATTCAATTTAAAGTACTTTTACTGTACAAATTTAATTTAAAAAATTATACTACACTAATAAACTTTAGCCTACCTCTAAATTTTAATATATTTAGTAACAAATTTAAGCCTTTTATTTGAGTAACCCTAAGTTTTAACCCTTTTGCATTGTTATAACGTTATATATATTTTTTCATACCATGTATGAAATAAATAGTAAAATTATGAATTTATCCTAACTCACCTCTGCTGGTCTGGGGGGATTCCCTCTTTGTCTTGAATTTTAGCCTTTACATTTTCGATGGTATCAGAAGGCTCGACCTCAAGAGTGATGGTCTTGCCCGTGAGGGTCTTCACGAAAATCTGCATTTTGGTTCCTGTTTGAAGAAACAAAGAATTACATCATATACTAAATGCATAAACCACACAAAAATTTAAATTGACATATTATTTAAGCAAAATATATTTTCAACTGCATAGAATAAAAAATAATTAAGCAAAATTATAATAAAGTTTCAAATTATTCCTAATAGACCATAGTTTATCTTATTGTTTTGACTACAGATACCTCTGTCTTAGAATCATAAAATTTTCCATTGTCCATAAAAAAATATTCAATAAATTAATACAATTCAATTTGATTACACAGTAACTATACAAATAGCATGAGATATGTAGCGAATCACTCATGTATGTTTTTGGACAATGTTGTGAAATTGGTATGAAGAACTTAAAATTACATTACATAAAATAAAGGTGGTTTTTAATAAAATTCAAATTTCTCATATATTCGTTTATTGTGGCAAATGTCACGCGAATACAAATTATACCAATAGAATAGCATTGATAACACCATCATTTTCCGGATTATTGGAGACTTGCGCATACTTCCCCCATACAACTTTACCAGCTTGTGTGACCAGACCGAGCTCTGATATGTTCACTTCAATAACTGTACCCTTCGTTATTACCCCTAAACTGGTGTACATCTGAGAGCTTGGATTCTTTTTCACCCCAATGATAGGTAAACAGAATGTAGCTTTTAATTCTGGATGAGTAACATGTGCCTTTTTGAATCGCAAGGCCATAGGCCTGATAAATCTTTCGAACTTGGGCGGTTTTCGTGTAAAATTCTCTCCTACAAATGTCACTTTGGTCACCATACGCTTCCAGGCTTTCCTCTTCGATTTGCCAGACTTTAGTACTTTGAAGACCTCGGCGTCTGCTTGTGCTCTTACTTTAGGTATCGGCACATCCCACTTGCCTGCTTTTTCTTTACGTTTCTGTTTTATCATGTTAGATAGTACTTTGGCCCGAGATTGAACATCTCTGTCAAGAAGATACACAGGCACCGCGCCTTCTGCGACTTTCTCAGTATTTTGTTTAACATTTTTCTCCTCGTGCGCTTTGATCTTCTTTTTCATTTGAATCTTTTCATTGCGACGTTCTTTGTTAAATATCTTAGCTTTGATACCCCGAAGTTTACGCGCCTTCTCGGCCCTCTTGTGAGGTTCACGCGCCTCACGCTTTCGCTTCCGTTCCTCATAGTCAAGCCTTCTACCATAAAGCTTTTGATGGCGTTCAATGTATTCGTTCTGCGGCATTGTGGTTGCTTTTACGGCAACTACAACAAAATTGTCACCAAGTCAGTTGTACCGATTGCGACGTGGTAATATAACCTCTTCAAAAAAATATTTACTTCAGATTATATAATTGAAATGTTATATAAATTCCATAAACTGGAACTTAAAACGAGAAATGCCTATTTTCAATAGGTATTATGAACATACTTTGTAGTTTGTATAGAACTCCACGTGCAAATTTGATGATGAGGCTTGTGAGCAAAAATATCGATTTTCCGATACAAATCTTGCTTTATAACACTTTTTATTCACGATATAAACAACCCCGAAAAACAATAGATAAAGTTTTAAAACATAACGCAGCAGAAATAAAATTATTTCACAAAATCCGTAAACTCACCTTATGCCGACACCATGCCACAAGGAAAAGGAAGTTTGACACAGAGCATAGACAATATCAGATAAGCTCAACAGACGTTGAATACTTAATAAATTATTTTAAAGTATAATTATAATAACATATCAAATAAAAAGTTATTTTTTTATTCATTTTTTATTGAGCTGTGATATATATTTAAATTTTAATTATAATTTGAATTGAAGTAAAGAACTAACTTTTGTGGAATATAACAATTTGGTATACGGCAATATTAGTCCAACAGATTTTGGAACCTTCTTATTCTACTAAATTAAAATACTATATACCTTATATATTTTTTAAAAATAAAATATTTTTAAAAAATATATTTTCATAAAATTGCAGTAATTGAAAAAGTAAAGTACAAGTAAAACGCACCTAAATTGAAAAAAATGTAAAATTGGATATATCAAGTACAAAAAACAGAATTTTTAATAATAAATATCGAAAATAATGTATTAGTGAATCGTTTAAATATTTTTTTTTTATTCTAAATTACCTTGCATTTACGGTACCGGCCGTCCACGTATCAGGTAACACTTTGGGCATTAAACGAGTTTGACTAAAGTTTACTAAAATACAATACTTGCCACATAAAAGAAAAAAAAGTGCGTCCAATCCAAGCACCTAGCAAATTAGTTATACTTATCGTCCATTTAATAATTGAGTTTCGTTGAAATGTATTAAAAGAATATTCTTAAGAGTATATACATTGCAGGCTCATTATAAATTCACAACTTGTGTACATATTATGACTACAACAGCATCATACTCTCCAGGTACGTTTTAACCTATATTTGACTACTGTTTTTTTTTAAACTTCAAGTACAATGGTTACTCTCATATAAGTTAGTTAATCTAATACTTGGCTTAACATATATGTACGGGGCTATTAAATATGTCAAGTCAATATATTTAATTCTTTCGCCGATCTGCGTACGCGAGAGAAAAGTAAACAATACTGTGTATGTCATTATAGTTTTTACTAAATTTAATTATCATTTTGTTAGTTTTGTTCCTATTAGTTATTATTATTGGGTTCTTAATAATATCAGCATTCGATGAAGACTAATAAAATTTTTATTGTCATCGAAATTGAAGGATTTTTTGATAAAATCTGTTACTAAAACTTGATTAGAAATTTGACAATTCCGTTAAGCGTTAAAGCTATTAGTGATAATTGATAAAATGAGAAAAAATTTAAAACTTTGTATACAGTAATAATACTCATAGCAAACCGTACAACAGGAACATATGAATGGAATTGTTGTTAAATTAACTGAAGACTGAGACATACAATATTGTTTGTTTCATCTACCCCAGATTTGGTCAATCCATCCCCAGATCAAAAGATCACGAGATGCTTTACACATTCAATAGAAAATTATTATGGGTATAAAATAATTAATATATTATATATTTATACTATATTTTCTTTTTTATGTATACCTTTGTAATGTGATGTTTTTTGTAATAGTCTGTTTTTTTTTAAATTTACAGTTTGTTTTGTTATTGCCTTTTTAATGTGCCAGCAGACCTATCTGTATAAATAAATCTGTAAACTGTTGTTATATTTCATTTATATTTTGAATGACTGGCTTGTTGGTCTAGTGGCTAGACATAAGACCACAGATCACAAGGTCCTAGGTTCAAACCGTGGTTGGGCCAATAAAAAGTTTTAGTTATATTTTACTTACTATTGCATAAATTGAGTCGAGATGGTTTAGTGGTTAGAATGCGTGAATCTTAACCGATGAGTGTGGGTTCAAACTCAGGCAAGCACCACTGAATTTTCATATGCTTAATTTGTGTTTACAATTCATCTCATGCTTGTTGGTGAAAGAAAACATTGTGAGGAAACCTGTATGTGTCTAATTTCATTGAAATTCTGCCACATGTGTATTCTACCAACCTGCATTGGAGGGGCATAGTGGAATAAGCTCCAAACCTTCTCCTTAAAAGGGAGAGGAGGCCTTAGCACAGCAGTGGAACATTAACAGGCTGTTACTGTTACTGTTTTACTATGCATAAATTGAAGTAATTAAATCATTTCAGAACCTACATTGAGTCGTCGCTGTTCAACAGAGACTATCTTCAACGCTAAAGCCAGGATAATTGGTGAGTTATTATTACAGATAATATTTTACAAAATAAATTCAGTGTACATGTGTTATGATTAAGTTAGTTATATTAATTGTAACAATTTATATGGATATAATTTTCACTATTCGTGATAATTGATTATTCGAAGTTATTAGGTATTTTATTTTTTATAGTTTATTTAGTTAGCTTATAGTAAGGCCGTTAACAAAGAAATATCTTTTTGGCACTCATATACTGTACGTAGGTGACGAAAGAGATTGCATATGTTATAGATGATATAATCAATAAATATTAAGTTATTGGTTTGATTGAATTTATTTAATATGTGGGATGTTTTTGTTGCTAGCCGTCAAAATTAAATATTTTTTAAAATTAGTTTTGTATTCTCGACTTTATAAAATAAACAAAATATGTTCACTTTACTACTTTTAAAAAGTTTGAAAGTTACACTATCCTCCCAGGTATGCTTTGAATATTTTTAACTTTTGTTTATTAATTAACTTAAGGTTATTCAATGTTATTTTATTTAATCTTCGTAACTTGACAAGAGTGCCCAAGTATTTGAATGGTTCTGCTAGATATAGAATTTCTGATATAGAAAAGATCTTTCAAAAACTTTTTTGATAAACTTCCGAGTGATTAAACTAGAAAGTCATCTCCATTAGTATTATTAACAAATATCAGATTATGTATTGTAAATTGAAGATTGAAACATTTCAGCAGACCCTTCATGGAGTCGTCGCTGTTCAACAGAGACTATCTTCAGCATCCAGGGAAGGGAAACCGGTATGAAATATGTTTTTGTTTTTATCTCTATTTTTTTCCTTTATTCATATTGTTATGTATTTTATTTGCATGATTGTATTTATTATGTAGAAAAGAAAAGCTAATGTAATGCTAGTAGAGTAGTATTTTGGACTTGTATGAAATTTAGTGTGTGGTTTGAGATCCCTAAATTTTCTTTTTAAAAATCGATATGATCAAATAGGCATGAGAATTAATTTTTACCTTGATTAAAGTCATATATTTATCGTCAATTAACAAGATTAAATGAAACGTAAAGTTAACACCGGTTTCGGAATGTAGATTCTACTTAGAAAAACCGATGAGAAATTAAGTAGATTCTCATATATTTTTTTACCGAAACTATCGCAAAATTGACTCATTTTCCCGCCAAATCAACGCTTGATGTGTGACTAATATCGTCATTATAATTTGTATACAAGTTCAAACGTGAATCTTCCTGCTTTGTAGATGTTTATTTAGCGTTATTCAAAGTAATGAGTCAGCAACAAAGACGAGGAACATGCATTGCTTAGAACTTGTCGGAACTTGCACGGTGCAATAAACTTGTACGTGCGTGCCGAGTGCAGATACTGTTATCATCACGACTACGAAATATTCGCGACTCCGAAACCGATCAATTATTTATAGATTAATACAATAATGACACGTCATAACAAAATAACATTTCGAATGAAATTATTAATCAATCTAATATACAACCAGGAAAACATTTACTTATTGCCCTTCATTATTGTTATTTCCTTATCAGAATATATTAATTATTACCCTTTTAAATATTTGCACTTTGGACTTACACTTTCGTTCATATTTCAAAATTTTAAAAAATATTTAAGAAAACAAAGTGGTGTTATGTATTACTGTATCAAGCTCAAGAAGATATAGCATAGATAACGGTTTGAAATTAAACAACGAATTCGGTTTTTGACATTACATATCTATAGAAGACTTTTCTTTTTTTTTGCAACGAAATTAGCAAACCCCAGACTCGGTGATTACACTTTGAGTAAATTTGGTTTAAAACCTTACCATGTACATTGTGCATAGGTGAGCCCCATGCGCTCATCATGGGAATCAGATCATGTCGTTGATCACCGGCATAATGTTAAATGGCGGCATGGCGTCCCACAGGGTAGCGTTTTCGTTTCTACGTTATTCATAATTTATGTGATTACACCGCTTTGCAACTCAACGTGTACTCCAGAAAAACTTTCGGTAAAGATATTAATTAGAGCATTGATTTGCATCCATTATAGTGCTGTGATTCGATCATTTATATATTTACCGTCATCGAACAATTTTAAAGTCAACAGTCGTATTTATAATAATCAGTGAAAAATATACCTTACTTCGGCTGTTTAGTTAAACATTGCTTTCGCTCTTTCTGTCATTATTGATTTTGCATTCGAAATAAGAAGACACGGCATTGTTTAAGTAATCAACCGCTAAACTCGTGGTAGGGCTTTGTGCAACCTCGTCTACCACCGTCTCATCAGATATTCTACCGCAAAACATCAGTACTTTGTATTGTTGTGTTCCGTTTTGAAGGGTAAGTGAGCCAGTGTAATTACAAGGGGCATAACATCTTTCCCAAGGTTGGTGGTGCATTGGCGATATAAGCTATGGGTAACATTTCTTACAATACCAATGTCAATGGGCGTTGATTACCCCGTACCATCAGGTGGCCTATATGCTCGTCCGCCTACATATATTATAAAAACAAAATAAAAATAAACAACGTATACATAAATGTAAGGCCGAATATCTTTAGCTTTGGAAATAATATTTTATTATAGAACTTGATTCAGATTTATAAAACTTTATTCAGTTCCGTATTTGTTGTGTTTTTAGACAATAAACAACGTCATATGTCTCTAAACGCGACCCCCAGGTTGAAACGATGCGTTAGGGGAACACACGTGCCTAAACTAAGCTCTACAGTAACAGTAACAGCCTGTTAATGTCCCACTGCTGGGCTAAGGCCTCCTCTCCCTTTTTGAGGAGAAGGTTTTAGAGCTTATTCCACCACGCTGCTCCAATGCGGGTTGGTAGAATACACATGTGACATAATTTCAATGAAATTAGACACATGCAGGTTTCCTCACGATGTTTTCCTTCACCGTCAAGCACGAGATGAATTTTAATCACAAATTAAGCACATGAAAATTCAGTGGTGCTTACCCGGGTTTGAACCCATGATCATCGGTTAAGATTCACGCGTTCTAACCACTAGGCCATCTCGGCTAAGCTAACTAAGCTCTATTCGGACGGATTCCATTGAAAACATCGTTTATACATAGCATTCGTAATCCTTAACGATCAATGGCTACTTATCTATTGACAAACTATATACTTGTTATATTTGTTTGACTTTTTATATATTTTGTACTGTGTTTGTTTGTTGTAATATATTTATTTTAATATAACGTTACTAAACCTAGTAACAGCTTGAAAAATGTTTTACTGCTTTACTTCTCGTCACTCGAGGAAAGGTTTGCTAGCCATTCCACCAGGCTGCTTCAATGCGGTCAACAATTAAGCATATAAAATCACAGTGCTCTTTGCTTGGTTTTGAATCCGTAACTTTGTGTTAAGATTCGTGTTCTAATCACTAGCCCATAAGGGCTCTTTTTGATTAATACTTAAATCTGAATGCATTTGTATGTATGTCACATAGGTTTAAAAAAAACTTGCATGATAAGTGATTATTCAATTGTCCCGGAGTATTGGCTCATACGACAGTGTCGATGGTATATTTATGGAATGGAGTGACGTTGTATTAACATGTGTGGTAATATTGTCAGATTTGTTTGTTGGATGCCCTGGTCTGCAGACTGGAACCGACAGGGTCTGGTATAAAGGATTGAATCCGAAGAGCGCTGGATCGTGGAACATATCATGCTTGACCTTGCTTATGGGAATGCTGTAAAAATATTCCTAACAAAAAATTTGATATGTGATAATATAGCAATTTTAAACTATACTATATAAATATTAAATTGTGAATAGAGATACGAATTATGTTTCTTTTGACTGTAAAAAAGCAGTTCCAAATTGCACACCTCATAGAGAATGCGCTGCGCGTATTTTGCTGCAAGTCCTCGGGTGTTGTAGGTGTCCATAGGCGGTGGTAGTCACTTTCCATCAGGTGAGCCTCCCGCTCGTTTGTAGCCGCTTACATAACTTGACTTGTTGAATTAAAAAGTAACAGCCTATAAATGTCCTAATGCTGGACTATGATCTCGCCTTTTGAGAGGATGGTTTTAGAGCTTACTCCACAATGCTGCCCCAATGCGGTTTTGTGGATACACCTGGTAGCGTTTTAGCACATATAGTACATTAAATTTAATAACATGAGCTTATTTAGTACATTTGTTTGTATTATACGAAAAACGATTCTATTGAGCTTCATAAATTTTTTTATTTGTTTGGTTAATTGTAAAAACATAACTAATTGCTCTTGACACTTGTCGAAAATCACTTATCCGACATATCAACAAATTTAACATTACCAAAGAATAAATTTGAAGCTCGTGGTAAAAATATCAATAAATAATATATAAAATACTGTAAAGGATATATATGTGATAAGGTGAGACGTAAGAGCTTTTCATAAAGGATACATAAATGTAATTTTATTTGATTATTACATGTTAATCGACGAAAAAGAGCAGCTACTGAGTTTCTTTCTTTCTTCCCATTAGAATTTACAATTTAAACCGGTAGTATCTTTTCATTAAATTTAATCTTTTAAAATGACATGAAATTTTATTATACATATATATTTATAAAACAAAATTTCGTCTCTTAACGATAGAATACTTTATTTCCCCTCGTATATAGAATGAAATATCAAAATATACATATGATTGATATGGATTGAGGACGAAATTTGTGTCTGTTATTGAACTAATTGTAAAGCTACCACCGGTTTTATTACCACCGGACGTTCGAAAGAAGCGGCAAGAAAATCAGCAGTTTCTTCTTTTTATTACATTAATAAAATTATACAGATATGTTAATCGAAATATAGAGAAAATGATTGAGGTGTGCAATTTTTGACTTTCCAAATTTTTTAAATAAACTTTTTATCATCTATTGAGTGTTCTAAGAACATAATTTAATATTTTTAATTGGTCGTTAATTAGTGTAGACATGTATTCGTTTAATTTTAATTGTTAGATATAGAAATTTGTTAATTTAATATTATTCTATGTTGTTAAATGTAATTTTGTTTTTTTTTTTTTTATATTTATATTGTGCACATAGTTTGACAGTTTAAAATACATAATAGTAAAAATTGTGTATAATATAATTATACATTGATCGAAATGAATCAAATTTGGCGGTTTAGTCTCGTTTATCCGATCAACAAAATATATATGCAAAAAAAAAACAATATCACCTCACTCCCACTATTGCATCACTTTAACTTTTATACTTACCACCATCTAAAATCCATATTCATTGCCTCATAGTACCTTACCATGAACCTTAGTCATAGCAGAAATATCATTACATGAACATAATGAGGTTCCTAGTCCCTCCACCACACCAACCAACTTTCCGACATCGTGCTCGAACGCTTATGAGGGATAAACGAGACTACTGCTTAATGTTACTGTTACTTATATTTGTATTTGTTTACAATAAGTTCAAAATATTACAAAATTATTTAAAAAAAAGACAGACAGTTAAAACAGTAAAAAAATAGAACAGCTAAAAAACAACTTATTCGAAAAAAAAAAAACTTAAAAAAAATATATTTACTTTAAAAAAAAAAGTTTGACACAGTGAAGGGGCACGCGTCGCACGGAAGCATTACAATACACAAGACAACAGAATGGCGAAATATGAGAGTCGAATGTTCCCTGTTTTTGAAGATTGTGGTATTTGTAGATTTTGTGCGCGACACGAGTGACACAGAGTGGGGCAGCGACGAGCAGGGAGTGGAGTTCGAGCCCGTCACCGACACGGACGAGCCGCTCGCCGGAGACACCTCCGAGCTAAGCGAGGTGCGTGCAGCCGACCTGGCAAATTCAAATTGCGTCTCAAAATCATTGATTCCTCTTCTCCCTCATCTAAAACGACATCATCAGTTTTCAATACTTTCCTGAGCAACATTAAGTTGATTTCTAGTGACAATATAACGAATATAATACTTTAACTTGATGCTACCATGAAGGGTTTTGTGCTAGCCCGTCTGCGTAGGACCACGCACTCGTGTATACCACCAAACAGCAATACTAAGTATTGCTCTGTTCCGGTGACCGAAGGCTGAGTTAGCCATAAACACACACAAGAAACATAACATCTTACCAAAGTCGCTGGTGCATTGGCGATCTAAGAAATGGTTAATATCTATATAATATCGTCGTCCTATTTTATTTAAAAAAAGTTTTGCAGTTGATCTCGATGGGGCGCCACTTGCCAGTAATTTCCGTTAGAAAGATACAATTATTCACCATCAGCTTCATTTGATGTTGTTTTGCAATGTTTCCAGAACGAGATAATAACGACGAAGGTGGTGGAGGTGGTCGTGGGCGACGACGGCGAGCTGCAGCTGGCGGACACGGAGTGCACGGACAGCAGCAGCGACAGCGAGCTCGACCTGCACGACTACTGGAGCTGTGCCCACTGTCGGGCGCCCAACAACAACCCGCTCTACCGATATTGTCAGAAGTGCTTCAATGTGCGTACTGCGCCACACACTCGTCTATATTGATCTTTAACTTTGCTTGTCTATGATACTGTTATGATCAAATTTTACCTCCTACGATTCAGGTTCGCAAAAACTTGTTCCCGCCGAGACCGCGACCGAAACACAAACGCAAAGCGAGCGCCGAGCCCGCCGACGCCCTGCGCCCGCTGTCGCAGGACTCCGGCGTCGACTCGCTCGCCGGCAGCCAGGTCTCCGCCGGCCTCAAGCGGCGCGCCGGCTCCGAGGACCGGCTCGCCAAGCGCAGCCGGCGCGACTCGGACAGCGACGCGGAGCGGTCGGACGGCGCCGGGCCGGTGGCGCCGGCGCGCCGGTCGGCCAGCGAGCCGGCGCCGGACGCGTGCGTGGTGTGCGTGTCGCAGCCCAAGACGGGCGTGTTCGCGCACGGCCGCATCGCGCACATCTGCTGCTGCTACACCTGCGCCGTCAAGATCTGGAAGCGCGCCGGCCGCTGCCCCGTCTGCAACTGCAAAGTGAGTAACGTGCTGCGGGCCGTCGTCATGTGACCGGCCCGGCCGGGCCGTGGCGGGTGACCGATGTTTCTGTACAAATGTACAAATCGTATTAAAAAGAACCGACTAGGAATATTGAGTAGGGTAAGGAATTAGTTCTCTTTTAGGCGTTTTCAAACATTGTAAATAACTTTCAATTTAAAGAGCTGCGCAGACTCAGTACAGAACAGACTCGTATAAGAACTTATTAAACGACGCGGCGCTGATATAGCGCTTCAGTTTGAGAGTTGACAGTTCAGCGCCGGGGACACGCAGCACGCGTGACGTCTTGTAATAATTCGGTATCTAACGATGTTTTTAATTTGCGTTCAATTTTATTTATTTAAGTTACTTTTCAATTTACATGTGATACTATAAATGAATATCCGGCATCATAATTATGGTAGCGTACTTGCTTGCATATTAACAATAAATGTTACACGAAGCGAATTAAGAAGAATATTAGATTTTCAAATTTGTATACGTTCATTTGTGCGTATCCCATTAACGCAATCCGTCTGAGCGTATTTATATTTTTTCTCTAACATATAGAATAACTTTTTACATAAACAATTATCAATATAAAAACTAAGACCTAACTTTAATACTTTGACTAAAAAAATGTTTAATATTTTCTAGAGATCGCAGTGAACTAATAAAACTAAAAACTGAACGTGGACTAATATAATCTTGTATATATTATGATACCGCGGCAACAGACCGTAAATACAGAATCTTATGATAAAAAATAATTTTAATCTCATTATACAATAATTTAATGTAAAGAAAAACATGAATATTACATTTGAAATTCAATTCGCAAAAGTCATATTGTGAGAGAGTCATAAAAGGAATTATAATTAATATAATTATAATGAACATGGACGGTAACAAACTTGAAAATCTAATATTTTATTCTGTACTCGCTTTAAATATATGTTTCAATTACATTATCAAATGAACACACTATTAACTCGGTCATTAAACTTTACCTAGAAAATGAGAACTAAAATATAAAATAGCTTAGTTAGTTAAATCACTAGAATAAAAATTGATTAATTTTTTTTATTTGTGATAAATTCTTATAAATCTATTTGTTAGTAATTGGTCAGATAAAAGAGAGTAATATATTATTTTTAATTATAATAAGTTTAGGTTCATAGAACATTAACTGCGACAAAACGTAACTGTTCATATTATTACTATAGACAAGCTTATAAACAGATATAGCCATATGATTATATCTTCATGATAAATTTAAACATTAAAACTAAGGAAAAACAATATGGACAAAGGTATGTATGCACATCAGTAAAGCTTAATATATAAGTGGCAGATAAATTATGAGCACTCGGTAAAGCCTGAATAAAAATGCTGAACCTGCATCGGTCAGATATTTCATTATAAGCTGCCATTGATCAAAGATCATTCAGATGAAATGGGAATTAGTTAATCTGACTATGATCAGTGTTACAGAAACCGGAGATCAAATTTTAGTGGTGACCACATAGACTGCTCACGTTATCAGTGAACTGGAAACGGAATGAATGTTAGTATTTAATAATATATCCCATTGGCAGAGGAGTAAAGATGAACGAAACTTAGGTTACATGCGATTCGCTCTGCGGTGTATTATGTACTACAAACAGTTCTTGATTCTTGACTCCATTTATTATCCACTTCAATTTTACTTCCAAAGTTCGCTGCCAATCAAACATCAAAAATTTCGACCAATGAAGCGATTTCAAAGTCAAAGTAGTTTATCTTCACTACCGCCACTGGTACCGGCTGCAGGGTGTGATATAATATAATACTCGTTGGCTATACTGTTTATAAGGGCGACGCCGCGAAACGTGGAGCGTCACATCTCTGATATTGCGCCCAAGATTGCCTCGACAATTAAGCACAATATAAATTTAATTTTAAGGTCTAACTATTCGAAACTAATTATAAAATTAAGTCTTCGACGACGATATATTCCACCTTAAATATTATTTCCTTTGTAGATAAGAACAAAATAATATTGTTGAATTTTGTTGAAATTTAATTTTTTTTTTATTTTGAATACGGAATGCACATAATAGAGAGAGAGAGAGATATAATCATATTACCATACAGTCGTCAATGTCGTTTCAAATATAATAACGGGTATCAGTAAAATGATACGACATTTGTTCTGAATCGTATTAATGGCATGCTTAACTATATTGTTTTAGAATAGAAACGTCTTAATATAAAATGAGCGTTTACAGCATAACAGCTTCATGGAATCGCGTTAAATACGAAGTGCCATTATAGCGGGAAGCACGATTATTTAGTTCGATTTTATTTAATACAAACAGTTATAGTTCATCTACTTTATTTGTTTATAGATGACAACAGAATATTCAATTAGTTAGTATGTTAAATGTAAATATTACGAATGATTTTTTAATAAATTTGGGCAATATTAATAAGGGTAACGTTAAATAAAATTATTCGTAACAGATATTGTTTTAGCATTTGTATTCGGTGTCTTTTGTAATGGTAAAAGGCTTTATGGGGGCTATCATAACCACCGAGGTATCCTCTTGGCTTCGCCATTGTTTGTGTCGGTAATTGTAACTAATCCCACCATGAATAAAGTTAATTGAAGTCTATTCTCATATTTCATATTATATTAGGTTAACGTTTATATGGCACATATTGTAAAATTATATATTTTACGTATAAAAAAGAATGGAATCGAAAAAAAGTAATTCGATTAAAAAAATAAATCATCAGATAATAAAAGAATTTTCTTTCAGGAATAACGCTTTTCATTTTCCTTACCCTTCCTTATCAGTTAATTAAAAAAATATTGTAGCCGACACACCTTGATAGGTCACCTGGCTGCCATCTGGCAAGTTATTACAGACATATTGTTAAAATCGGTTTTTAAAAAGCGTAAAATTGACTAATTTGCAATATGCTTTTTTAGCTAATTTTTTATTATTATTTTTTATGAATCTATAACTTTAAAGGGCTTGCACCCAGACCAGATACGAAATTAAAAAATTAAATTCGTGGCCGGACCAATAGTTAACACCTGCTGATAAAGAAAAAATGACTTGCACACTGTGGTTAGAATTAGAATAAGTACCGACTATTACATTATTTTTAATATGACATTGTTATTTTCTCCTATTTACTTCATATAAATAACATATTTAAATTATATATTAATATATATAGTTTGAAGAAGTGTTAAAAGTACTGATACAGGTTGACATAAGTTTATAAAAGATAAATGAAATAAATAACAATGTAAGATAATAATCTTTTATATTTATAAAAAATATATATATATATATTTATTGATTTTGTGTATGTTTAGGAATATATATTTTTTTGTTTATAAATACTATTGTGTTTAAATAGCTTAAATTATAAATATTGAAGTTATTAATGTATATGATTATATTTTTTTGTTTGAATAATATATTACAAGAAAATATACGATGGAAGTGTAATGTTTTGTCAAACTATAATATAAATAAAGATATATTAATGTTACGTATCAGTCTAATTACTATTCAATAACGGCCTTATTTATAAACCGGTGTTATTTATTTGGCGTGTGTTTAATTAAACACTGATTTCTCTTTCTGTCATTATTGACATTCGAAAGAAAAATACATCGACCATAGTATCGCTTAAATAATATTCTATTTAAGTTAATAATGCAATTTACAACTTCTACAATGACAAAACAATCAATTAATTCCAATTATATATATTATTTTATCAATAATCTTCCGGCATTGTTAAGTCTATTCTTTATTGGCATGTGTTTCATGAACTATGTATAAGATTTGAATATTTAAGTGTAGTTTATAGTTCTATAGGAAGTGCTACTGGGAATAAAGCATAAGTTATTCCACGAGTATGCTAGCAGCTTGTAAGTATATATCATCAGTATGTATTAGATTCTTAAGAAAACTCGATCGCTTTTTGGTAGTGGTACCTTATTTTTTAACGCTAGAAAAACGCGTTCCTCGTTTCCCCCACGGGAACGTTGTGGGGCGGGTATGTGGAGCTCGACGATGTCCGAGGCGCCGAGTACGCCCCGAACATCGGAATACCCACTAAAAAACCAGCGGTACCCTTTCCGTATTAACGAGGAGCGCCACGGGATCGCTTTCGCATGCTACCGTGTTGGCAGTTTACTGGTGGTAGGGCTTTGTGCAAGCTCGTCTGGGTAGGTACCACCCACTCATCAGATATTCTACCGCAAAACAGCAATACTTGATATTGTTGTGTTCCGGTTTGAAGGGTGAGTGAGCCAGTGTAATTACAGGCACAAGGGACATAAAATCTTAGTTCCCAAGGTTGGTAGCGCATTGGCTATAAGCGATGGTTAACATTTCTTAGAATGCCAATGTCTAAGGGCGTTTGGTGACCACTTACCATCAGGTGGCCCATATGCTCGTCCACCTTCCTATTCTTTAAAAAAAAAAAAGTGGTACCTATGTAGGTACTTATTTTACAATTTTATTTCCCTAAAGTAAAATAATTGGAGTACATAATAACAGTAGTACAGTAAATATTTCAAGCATAACATTATAAGTATCCAATCTGGCGGTAGACATGCCTGTATTAGGAACCGGATAATATTTAATGGTATTTTAAATGACGGTTTAGTTAATGCATTGCTAAGTAATATATTTAAATATATATTTATAAATGGAGATATATAAGAAAATTTACCTTTCTAACCTTTGTTCCGTCTCGTGACGGGACTGCTTTTTTTTTATTTCCACTTCGCTCTGTATAGGACAGTTCGATAGGATAGATATTTGTCTTCATCGACAGCACACAGCTCATAATGTCATCGTTAATAACAACCATTGCAGCTTTGGCCTTAGGAAGAAGTTTTTAATACGATTCTTTCGAATTGTGAAATATTTAAATACATTTTTTTATCTCCAGTATGACTAGTCTACGATAAAGTCTAACCACTAGGCCGAGATGGCCTAAAACGCGTGAATCTTAACCTATAATCGTCGGTTCAAGCCCGGGCAAGCACCACTGAATTTCCATGTGCTTAATTTGTGTTTATAATTCATCTCGTGCTTGACGGTGAAGGAAAACATCGTGAGGAAACCTGCATTTGCCTAATTTCATTGAAATTCTGCCACATGTGTATTCTACCAACCCGCATTGGAGCAGTGTGGTGGAATAAGCTCCAAACCTTCTCCTCAAAAGGGAGAGGAGGCCTTAGCCCAGCATTGGGACATTACAGGCTGTTACTGTATCACTAGTCTTAGTTAATTAAATAAAATTATTTTACTAAATAAATATATACATACTTTAAAAAACAAATAGTCTATACAGTAACAGCCTGTTAATGTCCCACTGCTGGGCTAAGGCCTCCTCTCCCTTTTGAGGAGAAGGTTTTGGAGCTTATTCTACCACGCTGCTCCAATGCGGGTTGGTAGAATACACATGTGGCCGGATTTCAATGAAATTAGACACATGCAGGTTTCCTCACGATGTTTTCCTTCACCGTCAAGCACGAGATGAATTATAAACACAAATTAAGCACATGAAAATTCAGTGGTGCTTGCCCGGGTTTGAACCCACGATCATCGGTTAAGACTCACGCGTTCGAACCACTGGGCCATCTCGGCTTTTTTTTCTATATAGTCTATATATAGTTTTTTTATAAATAGTCTATATATATAAATATATGTATAACGTTTATTGTTTAACAAAAACAGGCAACACTAGTTCTATTTAAAAAAAAACTAGTTTTATCTATAAATTCTAAATTGAATTTATTTTATTAAGTTTTCACGTCTACCACTACCGATCATCATTAATTTTTCATACGCTTTGGGAGATGAGCCGAGATGGCCCAGTGGTAAGAACGCGGGAATCCTAACCGATGATCGTGGGTTCAAACCCGGGTAAGCACCACTGAATTTTCATGTGCTTAATTTGCGATTATAATTCATCTCGTGCTTTACGACGAAGGAAAACATCGTGAGGAAACCTGCATGTGTCTAATTTCACTGAAATTCTGCCACATGTGTATTCCACCAACCCGCATTGGAGCAGCGTGGTGGAATAAGCTCCAAACCTTCTCCTCAAAAAGAGGAGAGGAGGCCTTTAGCCCAGCAGTGGGACATTCACAGGCTGTTACGGTTACGGTTACGCTTTGGGACGTACAGAAAAATATATAGAACATCCAAAGTCTTAGCGTCATTTCGTCTATAATAGTAATAGTAAGGAAACAGTTGAAATGAAAATCGTTTTCTTTTCTAACTAAATAACCAATAGTATAATTTGTAGATGTTCATAAGTCTACGAGTGCTGGCTCTCGATGTCACCGCCTAACTGTGACATCAATTCCATCGCGCACAAAGAAATTTGGCAACTCCTTCGCACTTCCAAAAAATGGAATTCTTTACCAGCTCACGTGTTCCCCTTCTCTTATAATCCGGGTTCCTTTAAACGAGGTGTGAGGCGAGGCGGCTAGTGCAGAACATTCTTCCCGACTGTACTGGCCATCGTCGCGCCTTGGACTCTACTACCACTTACCATCAGTTCAAAGTCATTTGCCTTCTCGGCAAATATATATATATATATATATATATATATATATATATATATATATACATATATATATATATATATATAAAAAAGTTATAATGTCTGTTATAAATATTATTGATTTAAATATTTTTTCAAATTCCTTCATATATAATCTTCGTGTCCTTTTCATCCTACGTGACAATGGCGAAATAATCTGTGCCACACACAACTGAATTCAGAGAATTCAGCAAAGAATTGAATTGAAGTATTTTCGTTATAAGTAATAATTACTATACTATACTAATAAGGCTCCGAAAAGTTCCAAATGGAACTTCAAAATCAATTCACCGCGTTGGAAACCATAAGCAGCATTGATGACAGAACCGACACGCTGGTCAAAATACTGCAAAACACATCCCGCAAGTGTTTTCCGCCACAGAGAAGAGACAACGCACCAAAACTCTCTGCTGAGACACTCGAGCTCATGAGAAAACGACGAGAACTACCATCGTTTTTGTCAGATAAGGCCTTAAACCGAACAATAAAAACGCTGACGCGACGCGATCTCCGACGCTCCAATACCCGTGCCATCAAGGCTGCGATTGAGAAAAATCGGGGATCGAAAGTGTTCGCTCGCAAGTTTGGGAGGCCGCGTCTGACAAAACTTAAAACTGAAAATGGTGGGGTCGTTACCTCTAGGCCTGAGATTATCGGAGAAGTAGAGAGGTTTTATGGGCAGTTGTTCTCTTCAAGATCGGATAAACCCGTGGGAATCAGTATTGATGACCAGCGCGCCCCTCTTATGCGCCATTACTCCGAGGAGCTTCCGGTCGTTGACCAAGGAGAGATTAGGGCGGCTCTAGAACAGCTTAAAAACAACAAAGCTCCGGGAGATGACGGAATCACAACAGAGTTGCTTAAGGCAGGCGGGACTCCGGTCCTAAAAGAGCTAGCAAGCCTCTTTAATTCCGTCATCCAACATGGCAAGACCCCGGAAACGTGGAGCGGGAGTGAGGTGGTACTGTTTTTCAAGAAAGGTGATAAAACCCTCTTGAAAAACTACAGACCAATCTCCCTCCTGAGTCACATGTATAAGCTGTTCTCAAGAGTCGTCACGAACCGTCTCGCCAGACGACTTGACGAGTTCCAGCCCCCAGAGCAAGCCGGCTTTCGATCAGGCTACAGCACCGTGGACCACATCCATACTGTTCGGCAGATTGTGCAGAAGACCGAAGAGTACAATCAGCCGCTGTGTATGGCATATGTGGACTACGAGAAAGCCTTCGACTCCATCGAAACCTGGGCAGTGCTCGACTCATTGCAGAGATGTCATATCGATTGGAGATATATCGAGGTACTGAGATGTCTGTACAACGCCGCTACAATGACTGTCCACATCCAGGACTGTAAGACGAAGGCGATCCAACTGCGCAGAGGGGTGAGACAGGGGGATGTAATATCCCCGAAACTGTTCACCAACGCGTTGGAAGACGTTTTCAAAACGCTGGATTGGACTATGTATGGAGTCAATGTAAACGGCGAGTACATCTCACACCTTCGATTTGCCGACGATATCGTCATCATAGCAGAGTCGCTGGAACAACTCACCGAAATGCTGCGTAGCCTAGGCGAGTCTTCCCGGTGTGTCGGTCTCGGTATGAACTTGGACAAGACCAAGGTCATGTTCAATAGGCATGTCGTGCCGGGACCGATATACGTCGAGGGGAAACCTCTCGAAGTTGTTAGTGAATATACCTACCTAGGACAGATAATACAAGTCGGTAGGAACAACTTCGAGAAGGAAGCCGATCGAAGAATTCGCTTGGGATGGGCAGCATTTGGCAACCTTCGTCAAGTCCTCAAGTCGTCTATACCGCAATGTTTGAAGACGAAAGTCTTCAACCAATGCGTCTTACCTGCCATGACATACGGTGCCGAAACGTGGACACTAACTGCGGGACTAGTCCACAAATTCAAAGTCGCTCAGCGTGCTATGGAGCGAGCTATGCTCGGAGTATCTTTGAAGGATAAGATCAGAAATGAGATTATCTGGAAAAGAACCGGAGTCACCGACATAGCTTGCAAAATTAGCAGGCTGAAGTGGCAGTGGGCTGGTCACGTATGTCGTAGGACCGATGGCCGTTGGAGCAGACGAGTCCTAGAGTGGAGACCGCAAATCGGCAAGCGCAGCGTAGGGCGCCCTCCAGCCAGGTGGACCGACGACCTTAAGAAGGTGGCGGGCACCAACTGGATGCGGAAGGCGGAAGACAGGGAGCTTTGGCGCACCTTGGGAGAGGCCTATGTTCAGCAGTGGACAACGATTGGCTGTTGATTGATTGATTGATAATAATTACTATAGTATTTAAGAAGTTATGAACAAGAATATTTTATATGTGGGTATTTGACTTATTATTTCCTTCTTTATAATTAATTTTCGAGACTAACGAAATGCGGTATTTGTACAAAGAGGAATCAGGTTTTTCGTTTTTAATATTACTAAGATTTAACTTGAAGTGTACGCGTGCGTAACATGTCTTAGATGAAATGTATAAAACTAATTAATTTTGAACAGATTCGGATAACACTGCAATGTCATCAATTAAATAAATATTTTATCCGAAACAGCTCCAATATTCAAGTTGAATTTTAAATTACAATTAGTCTACGAAATAGTGCACGGTTTTCGGGTAACGGAATAAATAACAGATGACTATGAATATTAATATTGTTACAAATAAAAATAAAATATGATAATTTCGTAGCTGTATTCGTCAAAATATCGTTGCGTTTAATTTATGTACAATAATAGCTAAAAAACTTACTGTAAAGAATTTAATCGATCTTGTAATCAAGTATGATTTATAGGGGATCAGGTACAGTTCACAAGCCGAGATGGCCCAGTGGTTCGAACGCGTGAATCTTAACCGATGATCGTGGGTTCAAACCCGGGCAGCAACCACTGAATTTTCATGTGCTTAATTTGTGATTATAATTCATCTCGTGCTTGACGGTGAAGGAAAACATCGTGAGGAAACCTGCATGTGTCTAATTTCACTGAAATTATGCCACATGTGTATTCCACCAACCCGCATTGGAGAGGCGTGGTGGAATAAGCTCCAAACCTTCTCCTCAAAAAGAGGAGAGGAGGCCTTTAGCCCAGCAGTGGGACATTAACAGGCTGTTACTGTACTGTTAGGTACAGTTCACCTAAAGATTTGTACGAAAATATTATATGTTACAAATATGCTTATTATAGCAAATAAATAAATGATTATTATTATTACATATATTATAAATATTCGTATTTTATTTAATATTCATTTTAAAAGATGTACACAAAAAAAGATGAATTTCGACCACAGACTATATTAATTGTGCAATGTCTATGATATACATCGAAGTTACATTATTTTAGTTTTTTAGTAACATTTAATAGACAATGATTTCGTGTACTCGGAGCGTTTGACCTCTAAGAGTTAGTTTTATAAAGATATAGTATTAATTTAGTATCCATCTAGTGATGTTCGTGCTGGGTAAATAATTTCACACGAACGAACACGAAAAAATGCTAGTCGCGCTTAAAATTTGATTCGAAATTAGGACCCGTTATTCTTATTGCGCATGCGCCGCGCTTGCAAGAAATGAGTCAGCAGATGACTGATATGTCTTCAGTACTTGTTCACCACATCAAAGAACAAGTCTGGCCTTTCATTGAATATAATATATACTTATTAATTTTTGATATATATTCAATTAGAATGTGTTATTTTGGTATTGTACTTGGTATTCTTTCTAAAATATCGTTTACGTAATACCTTTTGCATTTCACTGAATCGAAATGTTGAGAATTTATTAGTAATATTGTTTATGTATACAAATTTTCGCCCTTATTCTCTCTTCAATTTAGCTTAGAAAATGTTATTCCCGTTATAAAATAAGGTATAATTATATTGTGCAAAAGAGAGTTAAAACTACTACGTTTCTATAAAACATGAACTTAAAATGGTGCTATTTTTTACATATATTTAAAATAATATTAACATTCAAAGAAAAATAAGAAACAGCCTCTAAATGACTAATGGGCAAAGGCATGCTCTACTCTTGAGAAGAAAGTTTGGAGCGTATTCTATCACTCTGTTCCAATGCAATGGGTTGGTGAATAACAATTTCATGCTAACATGAAATACTTTGATACCAAAGTATTTAAAAAAGTAAAAGTTTTGGGATGGTATTGGCTCTATTACTGTAATTATAATTGTACTGTACTTTTTTTTTATAGAATAATAAGGCGGACGAGCATATGGGCCACCTAATGGTAAGTGGTCACCAACGCCCATAGACATTGGCATTGCAAGAAATGTTAACCATCGCTTACATCACCAATGCGCCACCAATCTTGGGAACTAAGATGTTATATATATCCCTTGTGCCTGTAATTACACTGGCTCACTCACCCTTCAAACCGGAACACAGCAATACCAACTACTGCTGTTTTGCGGTAGAATATCTGATGAGTGGGTGGTACCTACCCAGACGAACTTGCACAAAGCTCTACCACCAGTAAGGTGTTTAATAAAACCAGACTTAGGAAGCTTATCGTCAGCTTAGAAAATGCCTTATTTATTAAGCCAATTAAAGTTATTTATGCATATGAAACGTAATTCACCGCTACATTTACGTACGACTGGCGAAATTGGCATAAATAATTCGTTTCTAAAAATACGGAATTTTAATTTATGATTTTATGTATTTATAGATATCAGATTCCATAAACATTAGAAATGAACTGATGCGAAATGGATGAATAATATTTAATGACCAGCATATTTACGAGAGATGCAATGAAATCAGGTTAAATTAATATTTAGTTATTATTTAATTATATATTGCGAACAGTCGAACGAATTGCTAATGAAACTTATTTCATGAGGAGGTCTATATGTGTCGGGAAATTTCTTTGAAATACGAGTTTGACAAGTACTTAGAATTGAACCAGGACGTTTAATTATATTTCTAAAAAGAAAGAAAGAGAATAATTTTTCTGAAAAGAATAGAATCATTCAGCCGTGAGACAGTCTCAAATTATTACTTTACTTTTTATTTGAGTAATGCACTCAAATAGCGCATCTGAAATAGAACTACACCTATATCTTAATACATCGTTTGACAGTTGCTTTATTTTTGTTTTCCCTCAAGACTAGCTGGAACGAAACGTCATCTTCATAACAAAAAAAATAAAATAAAAGACACTAAAAACAGTTTGTTTCGTTCAGAAATGAATCATACGTGTTTTTATTTGCATTACTATTGTGACGCATTATACATACGTCGTGACTGTTTTAACGAAATCAGACAAATACGGAAATGTCGATATCACCGAGCTATCAAGTTGATGTTTTAACAGACCATTTAAGCCTTAGGTATATCTTAATATATATGTTTTTACAATAGTATGATCGTCAAGATTGATCAATTGTATATTTATAACTAATATTTATTTATTACAATAACGTATATTTATGTTACGCTAGAAGTATTTTTGGTTGTAAATTTGGCTATAGAAAAAGTATTATCTCATAGTTCACTGAAATGTTAATTTTAAATGACCTGAGTAATTAATTAGAAATATATTTTATAATACATTTTAGTTTTTTGTTGATTATAAGTAGGCGGACTGGCAAATGGGATACCACATGATAAGTGGTCACCACGGCATATAGACATAGGCTCTTTAAGAAATATTCATCATTCCTTGCATCGCCAATGCATCACCATCTTTATGGACAAAGAAGTTAAGTCCCTTGTCCTTGTGATATTTAATTAACTTCCGATTTATTAAATGAACAAATGTGACAGTTATATAATTGTTGTTGTTGTGTACAATGTCATAAATAATTAATACTATGTCGCTTCGGCTTGTCAAGCGCCTCCGATCGTGGTATTTAAGACGAAGTTGTTTATTTCCTTTGTTTACATAATAACACTAGCTCATTCGCCCTCTTAACGAAGACATCAATAGTGTCGTTAACAACACAGGCTAGTCAGCACTCACAGGTCTCACCACATGTGATTTGGTTATGGATCCTCTAATATTTCAATCTGTTTCAATTATTAAAAGTCAGTGTCGATGAACTGAACAGTATGTGGTAAGTAATAAAGCTAATTGGTATGAGAGTTAAGTTGTGGAAGTTTAATTATTTTATGCAGTCATCGCATCGCAAAAAATATGCTTCGTATATAGTAATAAGTGTAAAGGTAATATTAAGGAGCCGAATTGGTCAGCGACTGTAGTGAATCATCGCGTGTAACTTAATCGAAAATATCGGGTACAAATCCGGCCATTATTTTGTGCTTATATACATGTGCTCGGTCGTAAAAGAAAATTTTGTTAGAAAACTACCACCCGTAGTGAGGCGAGGTGTGATAAACTCCATAAAGAATGATACATATTCCATACATACCTCTTGTCAACCTGTGATATATTTTCAGACTATAAGCAGAATTAAGTTACACATTTGTTAAAAAAATTTAGACGAGAATGCGTCCTAATTACCAATTAAGCCTGGCAAAAATGATTCAATCTGTAGGTATATAATAAGCATTTACCGTATTCAGTTTTAAAAATTCAATTGCTTATAAATCAGACAACATTATTTCTTTTGAAAGTTTTGAGCTGTATGAAAGTATTGAGTGAAAATATTCATACATTACCTCACAGCACATACCGTGCCGACAATACTAGCATTATCTTAGATATTTTCATAACGAATAATTCCATAGCGTTTTGTTTTCAATACAATTCGTATGGATTATGAATGAATCATCGAGGACGCACGATACGACACAAAGATTGGTAGGTATGTGTACAGCTGTCACCGCAGCACGCGTACCGCGGAATTATAGACCTTCGAGTGGTAGTGATAAAAGCTACGTGTAACATACGTGGTCGTCTGTAAGATACCGCGCACCGCCACCCCCGATTTATCGCCCGCATACAACTTCTGTCTGTTGAGCCTCACTGTTCACTGACGGCATCACGGCACCCACCCAGTCGCATTTTGCCGGTCGAACACAGTGAACGTGTTAAGTCTACTCTACACCAAAAAATCTAGGTGAGCTAAAAAATTTTAAATTAAAAAAAATTAAGTGTCTTTTTTTAAATTCGGTAACCGACTATAAAAAATAGAGCGTACTTTTTAATTTTTTTTAATTTTTATAAAAGGAATATAGAAAGCAATAAGGATTAATATTCCTAAAATCGTAAGAGTAAATGAATTGTAGGAGTTTGTATATACAAAATATATAATTACATGTTTTTGTATCGATTGTTTTCCGACGTAACGGTATTTGCCGGGTGGGAGCGGTGGCATGACTTCATCTACGTATACGGTTTTATACCATCTGCCGCATTATGTACGCGAATTCTTTTTGTTCGTCGCTTCGTATGTTCGTAAGCACTTAGCGTACGTATCGATAATGGTATCAATACATTCTTTACATCGTGAGTAAGATATGGCCGTTCCCAATAGTCGAAGGCGAACTTGATTCGAAGTATCCATATTTTTTTACTACCTACAATTTAACTTAGAGTAATAATGTTATATCAACTGTACCTATGCCGCTGAGATGTGACGAATTTGTTTCATAAATTTCAAACGTTTCCTTAGATAAACTATATTATTTATGGCTAAATTTCTTTTTTTTTTCTAATCGTCTTGTTTAGTAAAGAAAACATTATATTTTGCGGAATAATGAAATCATCTTTGCATACATCACATTTGAGAACAAATAAAAACAGAATCTCTATGGTTCGTTACCCATCTAGCAAATTTATGTTAATAAAATACAATTACTTCAAATAACGGTGTCGTTCAACTTAAAAACGCTTCAAATAAACAACCGGGTCTGAGAAGCAAAATTTTAGAACATTAGATGTTATTTGATTGAATTACAGTTAATCTTTAATGGATAACAAATGTACAATCTTAAATGGAGTCCTTGAAAAAGGACATGTGTAGTGTTAACGAACCCGAATCAGTTGGGTTACTATAAATAGAAATCTGACTAACGTCGTGATTCGAAACACATGGTTGACACATCCAGCCGTTTAAAATTTTTCGTATACTTAATTGATTACGAATATAATCTAAAGATAAAAGCTACACTTGAATGTTTTACCATCGTCGAACAAACAAAAACCTTTATTTGTTTTAATAGTAGGTATTTAAACGGCGTTATGCTTGACATAAATTACATACAAAGAACGAACAATTACAAAAGAGTTAAACCGGTTTGGATGTCATGTCTACTTTCGCCGCTTTCACGCGCCAAAGCGCCTTAAACGCCAATCGTTCAGAAATCTTATAATCTGTAATTGCTTCAATTATTATAGTCGAGACTGCATTATTGAGCATGAAACTGTAGGTTACAAGTTACAAAACATTTTGTACGCGAGTAACCTTGATCATTGAATGATTTGGTACGTGAATCGTATTGGATTAACTGTAATTCTTTATTTCTTTATAGAAATATATGTACATATAGTAGGTTTTTTTAAACTCTGTAGGCAATTTATTTACATAAATAAAATTATACCTTATTTAATCTTGCTTAGGGTTAAATGCCCTAAGCAGGATTAAATATTGTATAGGTATAATTTTAGTTTTCTTGTATTATAAAGTATGCTTTGTGGTGGGGCTTTGTGCAATATTCTACCGCTATACATCAATACTTAGTAATACATAGTACTGTTGTTCCGGTTGTTGTTCCGGCACGAGGGACATAACTTAGTTCCCAATGTTGGTTAATATTTCTTACAACGACAATGTCTATGGGCGGTGGTAAACACAATCAGGTGGCCCACTGCTCGACCGCCTATCTAATTCATAAAAAAAACATTAGCATAATAATGTTCAATTGTCTTTATGTACGTACCGTTTAATCCAATATAATAATAATGAATGGAACATTTTCCTGTTTATGTTTAATATAATTTCGATAACGTACTCGGAAAATGATTCACATAGTAAAATTGAGCTTCGTTAAATATTCGTCTCGACTCACGAATACATAGCTCTCGTGTTGGTAAATAGGCATTTATATACTTCGAATGCGATGGTAATGAAATTTGTCCAGACGGACTAGCGCATGTGTGAAAGGGAACGAACGAGGTATAACGTAAGTGGGAGCGAGACCTTCCCGAATACACAAATCGATTGCGCGAGACCAAACAACCCCTAATACCTAACAAGGGCTAGGGTTGTCTTCGGGCGGTTTGAATGAACAAGTGAATGGAAAATGAAAACGCAGTAATTACTAACCCTTTTTAACTTTAATATTTAAGTATCGTATTTATGTTTGGGGAAGGAAAAATGTTTCTGATACTTTAAAAAACATTTATTAAGTAATATAACATTATCAAGACTTTTTAACACAAGTTTTATTATAACAGCACACAAAATAATTATTAACTAATGTATAGGAAAAATAGCGAGGTTTGGATATTACGAAAATAATAATTCTATACCAATTGTTCTTTCGCTTATCGGCTTAAAGTCGGTTTTAAGTAATATTTAACGACAAATATGCGATATATTAAAAATAAACCAACGCAAGGCAGCGAAAAGGCTGTGACTCAGTATGGGTCGTGGAAGGTTACACAAGCTGGTAATTCTGACTTGATCTCATTTGATAATAATTTCGTATACATAAATACATAAATTTCACCCCTCAGTAGTCAAAAAAGTTTATTTTTGGCAATATAAAGGATAACGAAATGTAGATACAATAAATTCAACCCGTCGAGTCGTCCTAGGTACCCTAAGTCTGTTCTGCGGATCAATAAGCGAGGGGGACGTACCGTCATGTTCGGACGCCGATATAATACCTATGTAGATTCCCTCGTGATTACATTACAAACTTTTTTAATAAATGAAGACCACATGGCTTAATAAATTTGATCATCCAAAAATTATGCGGATACCAACCATTGGCCAATAAATATAAATTTCACTCATTTAATTAAGCCTGTAATCGGAAAATTAAAAAAAAAGCTCAATTAATAAAGAGGTTAACTATGAGAGCATTTATAAAATAATAAAAACTGTAAAATTTAATTATCTGGCTAGATTTGGCATAGACGAAAAAAAAATGTGAGAAGCGCATCAGCACCCGTCCGTGATGCTTATGCGTGGTTAATTGCCATGTCTTGACGCTCCATAAAATTTGAGACGTAATTTTTGATCTTACATTCTAGAAAAGTTCAACGACACTGACGTATAAAACATTTAGTCATCGATGTTAACGATATTTTTATTGCTATGCAATTGATATTAATATCAATTAATAAAGATTATAGTTGTTTTACAACTTTACATAAAACATTGCTTTCTAAGAACGAAGAAAGTTGTAAAGCACTTAAATATCTCTGTATATAGCTTATATATAGAGATCATATCTCTTATATATTGTTAGTTCGTTAGTTAGTATCGTTAGAATTTCTAGGGAAGCCTAAATTAAGGGACATTGAAGTTGAAATTGTTACAATTAAAGTAAGCTTCCTCGTTACGTATATTTGAAATTATTACACTCGTCTCTGATCGAAAGAAGTCCAGAGTCCGTTCAAATTATACATTAGCTGCATAATTAAAATTAAATATTTGTTTTTTTATAATTTAACTGTGACCATTATACATTTTATCTCCGGAAAGTAAATTTAGCTTAGATAATAACATTAATTGAAAGTTAAATTACTGTTTATTGCTAATTTTGGTAATTGAGTTAAAATATAGGTACTATTCTTTATGAATATTGCCAGTTAGTTGCGTTCGAAAGACGTGCGGAAGCAGCTTGAAAAGTTTATCTATATAATCGGACAATAGCACTAAGAACATTATATATTGCGAGCGATTGTCTAGCTTCACTGTGGAGTGTATTTATCTAGCTACAAATCGTTCTACAAGTTGCAAATAAAATAGTGGAAACTATCCGTTATCTTCCGTAGGTATCATACATATCCCACTGTTGGACTAACCCGACGGTTTCGAAGTTTATTTCACCAAGCTGCTACAATGCGGTTGGGTGTAAATGTTCACCGACACATGTAGGTTGCCTTACAATGTTTTCCTTCACCGCACAGCACGAGATGCATTATAAATACAAATTAAGAACATGCAAACTCAGTGATTTAGTGTTTAGTTCCGTGGTCTTGCCCGATTTTGAACCCGCAATCTTATAATATTAAATCATGATATACGTATCATTAAAAATAAAATCTTCCGTTAAATCGCGTGTATTACATTTGCCTCTATATTTAGAATATCATATTCGTATAATCTAGAGTAAAAACATAACGATCAGTTGATCATTAGCCTTGATGGCATTCCAATGCACACGTTTTTTTCTAATTCTTTGCTGTCAATTTTGCCGACAGGGCACAGATTATATCGCCAATGTCACGTATAATATAAAAGACACGAAGGACGCAATAGTTAAACTTGAATATTACATGTATTATAAGTACACAGATAAATAAGTTTTAACGGCATTAATCGTAGCACACAAATTAATCTTTAGAAACTGTCGTATATAAAGTATAATACCATTTCCTAATATATTGTACAAATGTCAAAAGTAGCATTCTGGTGTTCGTGTTTGTATTTATAGTCCAAATGGCGCAGTGCTGGGCGAAAAATAGATCTCTCGTCATGGAATCTATTGGACTAATATAAGTATGCTCGAAGGATACCTAGAAATAATGTTCTGATACTGGATACTGTCCGATATTTTTTCATTATGATGAGTAATTTTAAAAATTACTGATTCGTACGACTATTCTTGACATTAATATATAAAAAATAAGTATATAATAGTTATATGAAAGTAAGAAATATTTTTAGATATATAGTTTCTATCGTAGCTAATTAAAATGTATTGAAATATAAGAAAAATAATATAGATCGGCTAGTTTAAATTTTTCCAGAAATTCGTAATCCCGGCTTCAATTCTATTGTTTGTTTTTTGTTATCTTAATCCAAGTATTGCAATCGTTCATTTTGCCAATTTTCAACACGTGTTATCTCTTGCGTTATTTATAATTGATTTCATATTTATAAGTAATGTAAAAACAATTGATAAGTAAAAAGTATATCTGGAAACGAGATAAACCACGTGAATCTTAACTGTATGCACCTCGATTTCGGCAGTGAAAAAGCAAGCCTAGTCGGATGAAACTGATATTATTAAGAGCTCTGAGACTTTATGGGACTTTATGTTATGTACATGTATGTATTATTGTTGTTAATTACTTACCTTTTTAAAATATACAATGTCATAAATTTCTCCTTACTAATGTTGCAAAGAATTTACAATTCTAAAATTAAACCTGCAACTAGGTATACATGTAAAATTTCTGAAATCGTATAAACAAAAAAATAAATACGTACGTGTTAAAAATAAATTCCTCGCGACATATATTTTGATAATAATATAAGTGTGTTTCGAAATGGACTCAAGATGACAATACATCACAAGCAATCTCAGCATCTCAATACTCAAACAATCATGTGCATCGAATCGAAGGTCGCGCACAGATAGCATACAAAGCGACCTACTTCTCACATTGCTTCGCGCCATAAATGGTGAAAATGCACACTTCGTTCGAGTACAGGCTTATTCTCCAGGCGTATGTCACGAATCACGATCATCCGGAATGCGTTGTATTTATAGATGCAAGGTCACTTCCACAACGTACATGTCTTTAAGAAATTGCGGCTAAGATGGAATTGAAAACGATGCATGCATAGACTAAGAATTGTCATGTTCAAATTACTATTTTAATGAAATAACACAATAATAATTCATATATAATATTTACTTGTTGTGTAACTAAAGTTACTGAACTTAATTTGGAATTTACAATAAGTTATAGAAAATACACGAAATATAGATCATTTGGGTTTCTTTTAAAAGGTTTTAAAGTGTTTACCATAAAACTATCTGCAATTGATACCATTTTTAAGGTCTGTTAAAAATACGATAGTTTTGCAATTCGTTCATTTGTTATGTTTGCTTATTAAAATTGATTTTGTAAATCGCACAACTGCGTTTTTTAATCTAAAAATATATAATATTTGAAAATTAAATTGTATTTTTTTTATTCGTTTCGGTTGCATGCGTTTCAGTGTCTTATAATTAACATATTAAATATATTAAGTAGAAATAACCTTCAAAAGCGTGATAAATTTGGACCGCTGAAAATAGTTACCGTTCTAGAAATAACAGTACAATATAATTTATTACTTTTCTAATTTACCTACTTGTTGGCGCGCCAGAATGCAGCTTAATTTGATTTTATGATCTCCATAAATTATTTATGTAAAAATAGTGTGGCACAATTGGGAATCTATAATAAAAAAAGATAATGTTTTGTTAAAGAACTTATAAACAAAATACATATTATTTAATAAAGTATAAATATAGGTAATATTTTTTGCTTAGAAAATCTTTAGCGTAGTTGTTACAAGTAATGAATAGGTGTTTAAAATCAAAACAAACGGTACAGATTACAGAGCCAGTTACGGTAAAATTTAAATAATTTCAAACTTTCTACGTCTTAGCAAGGATATGTATTATGCTTTGATTATATGTTATTATATTATTCTGCAGTTTTAACATATGGATACGTTTAAAAACTTACAAAATATTATAAATATACTATATAATAGTACAGTATAATTTTAATGTTATTTCTTTTTAAGTATATTAGTTAATCTGTTAATCAATGAATCTTTTTAGTATTTTTTTAATTCGTGACATTAGATTTTTCTGCTTGTTGAATAAAGAATAATAATGTACAATTTATAATAATGTTATTACTGAAATGGCAACCCCGCTATTTAGCTGCGTGAGTCACGGCCCGCGGTTCAGTGATCGCTTCCCCTCTCAGACGCGCCTAATGTCGCTTACTATCGATCCCAATTTTTGCCCTTGGAATTTAGTCATTTACATTAGATAGGAGACTAAGGTCTTATCTTCAAAACGAAATGGCTTAAATACATATATGTATATCTATTTATTTTATATTCATATTAGGTTGTGTCTACTTAATAGGACATTTATATTTGTATAAAGTTCTAATTTTATTTATGTATCAGTAAAATATGGTTTTATAAATTAATATTTAATAAAAAATGAGTAACAATATTTTCAGAATAGAATGCCGCTAACATTATCGTAAATAGGCTTTGTCAAAAGAAAATTATAATCCTTTCTTTAAAATTATATGCTTCAACAGTAATATTACTATGTACTTGTATATGATCATTTTAATGCAGTAACTACATATATTAATAATACAAAGAATATAATATATTAAAGAACTGCTTCCACATTCCATGTTGTAATCAGGATACGTGTGTAATTATAAAACATTAGGAAACAACGATATCTTGTAGAGTGTAATGTCATAGCGCATTATACAAATGAGTCGAACAAGCCTCCCTTTGTTTCGTATTAAAGAACTTTACATTTCAAGCAACCATATGGCCTGCGTGTTGTGATATTTTTTATCGCAATATTTAAGCCGGTTCGTTGCCTGTCCTCCTCGAACTGTTACCGTATAAGGATGTAGAAAGAAGCCATGACATGACAGAACCGTTAACGTCGTAATCTACAATGTGAGATTTTATTTGGATTCAACATATGGTCTCCCCATTGTGCTTAAATCGGTCTATGGGTTTTAATTACGTATTGTTAGTTCCTTTGCTTAGAATGCCTTCATTGTAACTAAAATGAAGTTTTGTCTATGGTACTTTTTAAAATATAAATTTAAAAGTTCTAATAATTTGAATATATTATGTCCATAGTCCACAGAACAGTGACAAAACTGTATTACATAACGGATACCTTTGTACGGGGAATATAAAGACAGCATAATAAAATTTAGTTGCTACAATTATATTTAAAAAATGCCATAAATATGCTGTACAATTACGGTAAATAGTTTGATTTACTAGCAGTATTATTACTATTACCTATAATAAATAGGTATCAAAATAATTAATAACATAATATTATTTAACATTTTCCGTATACATACATTGTCCTATAAACTTTTATAAATTTGATGTGTAATTGTGTATATATTAAATATTAAATGTATTCCAAGTTTTTTAAAACAAAAAAAGATAAAGGGCGCAGGGCGTGCGTTATATGTGATTATTGTATAATATTTATATAGGTAATCTGTGTTTTTATTTTTAAAATGTTTCTTTGGGTATAATGATTACCGGGCTTGCTTATAGGTTAACGTTGCTAACGACTGTTTAGTTAAACACTGATTTCGCTCTTTCTTACATTATTGGTTTGACATTCGAACGAAGACGCAACATTGTTAACTAATCACGCGCTTTACAACAGGCCGTATTATATGTTTTATGTAGAGCTGAAGTATAATGCAGTAAATTGTCGTGTCATAGATAAGTTAAACTTCGAGTAATAATTTGTCTATGTCAATCATTGTAATGTTGAAATTTACGAATTAATTATGATTAAATAATTTTAAAGTATGCGACTTCTGTTTCTTTTTAATTTCCGAGTAACTATGATATTTGAGGTTTGTTTCAATATGTTTTTGTTTAGCTTACTTTATTAAAAGAATAATGGTTTTTTTAATTACTTTTATACTTTTTTTTATTCTGAATCGAATTATAAATAAAATTACTATTAATTACGTGCGCTAATTATATGTTTAATTTAAAGTTTTAAAGTCATTCCAATATTTTTAAGCTAAGCTAAAAGAGTTTAAGAAAACAACTTGAAACAGATAGTTATCAGATTTAAGTATATTCCCACAAACTTAATTATTAATTTATCTGCACTGTCTATCAGACCGCAACCAGGCTTACTTGTCTGCTTAGAGATAGAGTTACTGACCGCGAAACAATATCGTCGTTCTTGAATACTTAATAAAACGCAATTTACATTAATTTTATATTTAACGAACTTTTCCATATATCTCTAAAGGTTCTTTAGCTCTGATTAAACACAAATTAATCTCTTCCTGTCATCATTGATTTCATATTTGACTGCTAATTAGTCGAGTATGATTAATTAATTCCAGATATTTGGCGTATTGCGTGCAATATAAACATTATTGTTTCGTTATCGACGAATTATAATTTTTTTTAACTTCTTCCGTGCAAATACACTCCGTTTAGATTTAGACAACACTTATTTGATTATGAAATTAATAGTGACCGTAAAAGTCTATAATTAACTGATAAAATTAACTAGTTTGTAATTCCGTACGAGGAGACCAGGGCCGGACGGCGGACACAATATGTAAAATAATATATAAAAATAATATATAAAAGCAGTCGTCCCTATTCCCACATTTCTGTTCACTGTTACTGTTTAAATATTTATTATTTCTTATTAAATCCTTCTAAAATCTTAAGTCCACCAAAATCTTGCCCAAATAATTTAGAAATTTATTAGGGTCATCTATTATTAATAAGAGTTTTATAATCATAAAATTTGGAAACTAAAAAATAATTTTCCGACATTATTAACTAGAAAGCGATACAACCACTTATGGAAGTTATGACCAACAACTTTAAAGAACAAGCTGAAACTTGTTATGCTGGATTCGCCTTATCGCATACGAGATGGCAACGTACGGGCTATGGTACTTTGTATTATATAAAATATATAATATAATGATAAGTGTCTTTTATATGCAAAAATAAGCAAAATTAAACAAAACGTCTGCGATTTAGTACTTTTTTGTATAATTCTATGTCTCACCCAAACGTTATTGCCCTTAAATTCGATCGCAAAATTGTCCTCTTATATTGCCTAAAAAGCCTTTAGATATATATTTTTAATAGTCTAGTACATACATTATCTTGTTATTTTAATGTCATTCAGCCATATCAGCTCTCTTTGTAATATATTATATTAGTAGTCGACAGCGACACATTTAGAGCAATAATAGCGATATTAATTGCATTTTGTGATTTATGAACTGACATTTAATACACATTAACAAAATATAATAATTTTTATTTTTTCAATTAAAACAACAATCTAACTAAATTTTAAAGTACGTCAAAAAAAGTCGTGTTAATTTTTTGAAAGAGGAAGCTATTTACTTACCTATATTTTTTTTATTTTTACAGATCTTAGGTAGGTACTGGCCTAAATATACAAACCATAAGACTGATTCTACTACTGACTCATCACTAGATCTCGGGAACTATAAGTCCGATTGAGTTGAAATTTAGCATATAACTATGCTAATTATCAAGTCGCTAACTACTTTCGCAACGTAGACGCTCAGTTGAAAATAATTTTACGCAAATCCTGTCTATAATTATTATTTTACTCGTACGAAGTCGAGACGGGCAGCTATGACTTATAAAACAAAATAGTATGAATAGCGTTTTATCATGTCGCATTAAAAAAGCAAAAATTTTTTATATTATTGTCAAATTCGTACAAAGTCTTGTCATTTGGTTTAATTATTTTGATATATTACAGAAACTCTATTCTCTTCAAAAATAGCGGGTAGATCTGAAAAGAGTCTGATTAAAACAGACAGTTCTCGAATGCTCGTTTACATCGCTTCACATTTCGCCTAGACTACGAAATGTTGAATAGGCGATTATTTTAACCACCCTCTCCAACATCCTCCCTGGACAAAAGACTGTTTCCCTCTCAACAGGATGCATTCGTATTTAGTATACAATGTACATCGAGTCACCGACAACAATGGCCGACGAATTTTGTATTCAAATCGTGTTTTTGCGGCAACAACGACGATCGAGCGTTTTATTGGCTATTAGAATTAGAATTTTCTACTTTATTACAAAAGTCATTCAATGATGAATGAAAGTTTTGCAAGTAAAAGTATTTAGATTTTAGAGATCGTTTTACTGCTTCAATTATACTTAAGAATACATGATCATTATATTTTTACAGTAGGTATACGTCATGTAAAAAGTGATGTAATAAAATTATTACGGAGCCGTTTATTTGTCATAAAGTAGCATACATTGTTGATATTTTTTTTATTGGATTTTACCCTACTGTAACTACAATTTCTCTCACCTTCCATTCCTTCAATATTTAAGTTTAAGGAAAGTACATCACGGATATTTTTTTATAAATATTGTAAAATATGTGCGTGCACAAAATCGCGTGCAGCTTACAATATTAACGTTCAAATATCATTTATTGATTGTATAAAATCGGCGAAAATTATTTAGATCATCGATTTTCGAATATGGCTGACTTAAAAACGTGTCTAACCGGTAAATAAACAATTGAGCTGTTTTTTTACAAGTCACGCAATGCGTTTGCTTTCATACGTATGGAAAGAACATTAAAACGTAGGTAGCATGAGTCAGGTATCACCGGTTAAACTGGTACAAAAGAAAAAATGTATTTTTAATTCATTAGTACCTACTTAAGTAGATTCTTTAAAAATATTAAAGTTATAAATTTAACAAATGAATAAAAATTTTCATAATCGTTACAGCTTAGGCGTTTTATCTGACAATATCATTGATTTTTTAAATTCTTTTCCGATTTAAAATGAAAAGACATTGCACCATGCATCTTAATAATTTTTCATTTTTATGTTTAAAAAATAGAACACTGAATATCGAAAGCACAGTGCGAGGCATATTTTAAAACAGATAAACGTTGCTTTGTTGAGTTTATTTTAATGTGTTTACGCTCGAATTAGATAACGTTAAGTTAACCAGGAAGTTCCTGATGACTAAACCAATTTTGTGTAAATTCTTTATGGAAGCGTAAATGTCATTCAGGTAGTTACGCTTACATAGACAATTGGTCACATGCACACTTTAAATTATTATGTGTACAAGTTTCGTATGCCTGAGATTACGTTGTGTAGCTATTGTTAATGAGTTATTTATAATTATTAACCCTAGAACAACAAATGAAAAATACACAAGACGATGAATATGTAAGACAATATTAATTTGATAATTTTTCTAGACTGTTATTAATTTTTATCTTTTATTTTGTTATAGATCTCTGAACAATGGCCTGCTCAGTCAGTGATTCCCCCTCCCTCAAGGACCTCCCCAAGGTCGCCACTGATCTCAAGAGCCAGCTGGAGGCGTTCAACCCCAGCTGCCTACGGGATGTTGACACTAATGAAAAAATTGTGCTACCATCAGCTGAAGGTTTGTATATTTTCAAAATGTCTTTACATTTATATAATTCTACTACTACTTATGTACCCGATTACAGCGTAAGAAACGAGTGTCATGCCACTTCATCAGAATCAAATAATATGGCTAATAGGAGCCACTATTATAAATGCAACTATAAAATATTTGTTACTTTTTAATTCATGGTATTGTATTTGTTTATTTGATATTGGTTTCAACTATAAATAAGCTATTAGCGAAATTAGTCATCAGCTTCAAATCATAAACAGTATGGAGTCATGCTTAACGAAGAGTATGCTCTTATAATGGTAAACCTTAATTATGAATGTTTTGAAACGTCAAGTATTCAATTATATAATCTAGGTAAAAATTAAAATTTTTATAACAGACGTTGCGAATGAAAAGCGACACACAGCACTCCTCCACGACGTAGAGCAATTTCAGACTTCCTCTTTAAAGAAAACGGACACCATAGAAAAAATAGTCTTACCCAACGCTATAGGTACTTTACTGGGTGGAAAAGTGTAGCGCGGCAATACGACAGCTTTTGCTGTTCAATGAGCCTATTCTATTTAACAAGTTTTTTTTATTAACAGCTTTGTATTTGTTCTACTAAAATTATTTAACGAGCATGTTTTTATAAATGAAATATCGTTCGGGATCATTTTTATTTCATGTTTTCTGTATTCAGTCACCGTTTTGTAAACCATCATTTTTTACAGTTCGTTACAATATTGATGCACATGTGTGGAGCTAACATGCTATCAAATGCCTTCTGGACTATCATTAAGAATAAATAAATTTGTCTATAATTCGCAGATGTTGCAACTGAAAAAACTCAAAAGTCCCTATTTGACGGCATTGAAAAGTTCGATGCTAGCATGCTGAAGCACACGGAAACACAAGAAAAGAATCCGCTTCCGGATAAAGATGGTACCAGTTTTTTTTTATTTAATGCACTTTAAGCATACGCACGTATTAATATTATTTACGCGTTTTAAGCTTAATAAAATCTTTTTTTTTAATAGGAATAATGTTATTTTTAAAACTTTTTTTTTAAATTATTTAATAGAATATATCTGCATTTTAAACACGCTTTTCCGTATTATACGATTATTTTTAACTTCCTCATGAGCATGTTCGATAGTTGTTACTTGTTATACATAATTATTGAATGCTTATTATATTACGTTGCCGTGCACGCATTTGCTTAATAGTTGTCGCTGCGGAGAAGGCCCACCAGAACCTTCTTGATGGAGTGGAACACTTCGACAAGACACAAATGAAACATACAACAACGGAAGAGAAAAATCCATTGCCGCCTATTGAAGGTTTTTTATGCTTTTTTCTGCTTAGCATGTATATAATTATGTTTTATTATATAATTAATATTGTTATGTATTTTTTTTTAATAAATAAATTGATATATATGATATGACTGAGTAGCATATTTGAATCGTCATGTTACACTAGTAATTTAATATAGGGCTAAAATACATTATAGCTTTTTCAAATTAGGTATAATTAAAATATCAATCAATATTGTTTTTTGAATCTTACAAAACATATTGAGTTCTTATCAAAAACAATTGAATTTAGAACAACAGAATATTTAAAATTTGCATTAAGATTACAATCTAGAGTACATCTTAAATAAGTAAAATAAAAAGCTAGGTAATAATTTAGAATTGTACGGTACCTGTACTAAAATGCAAACCAAATCAACAGCCATTGAAGCAGAGAAGGAGAAGAACAAGTTCTTGAACGGCATCGAGAACTTCGACCCGACTAAACTGAAGCACACGGAGACCTGCGAGAAGAACCCCTTGCCCACCAAGGACATCATTGAGCAGGAGAAGACGGCCTGAACTGCCAATATTTATCGCAACTATATATCGCTAGTATCGCCGTATTTTAGACTCGATATAAGTTTTGTAAGGCCAGGTGACATAGCCCGCGTGTAACAACTCAATGACACCGGAACGTTCTGGATTTATCCGGATCGTTCCGGTCTTGACCGGATCGGGACCCGTCAACTGGAAAATTTAGAACGTAGGAACCAAATTTTCTATGTCACTTTTAACTATATATATCTGATAAGTGTATTTTATGAGCATTTTTATTTAATTTATAACGAGATGGATTAAATTTTAAGATTGAGTACTGATTTTATTTTAAGTTGGGAACACTGCACTCCGGAATCGGTTATTTATAATCTGTAAACGCTTCGTGCTTGTGTTCTCTGTATTTTATGTAACTGATAAATATTAAGTATTTACGAGATTCACGGGTCTGTTTGCTGACTCGATCAATATTTATTATGAGTGTAGTTACCAAGACTATTTGAATCGGATTACTTTTTTTTCAAAATTATATTTTTCCTATTTATAATATAGAAATAGTCAACGGATCGAAAATTATAGGATTAATATTAAATGCTCAACTGCGTATATTAAAGCTAAGGTTTTTCTAATTATTTTGAAAGCAATTCTGTTAATCTTATGATGAATGAACAATAAATTTTTATACTCTCGTATTACATGATAACCATACAATAATTTTTTCAATTTTATAATACGCTAACGATGCCAGTCAAATTTTTATCGAAATTTTGTATGTTTTACAGACGGTGCTTTTTCTAAATATAGAATAAAAATTGTGTGTTTGTTTTTATTACCTTTATTTTACCTACTTTCAAAAAGCTATCTAAGAGATTTGATTTTTGTATGTTCATTGTTATGGATAAACTCAAAAACGATTTAATCCAAAGAGAATCCAAATGAGATAAACGTGCATATTACATTATATAGAGTTGAATCTTTGTGAAATAACACTTTCGATCATCAATCAATCAACAACAGCCAATCGTAGTCCACTGCTGAATATAGGCCTCTTCCAAGGTGCGCCAAAGCTCTCGGTCCTCCGCCTTCCACACACTTCCCATACATGGCTACAATTTGTCCATGAAAAAGGTATCTCATCAAGTGCCACAGTCTGCTTTCTTGCTGAAAAAAAGGGGTTGACTTTGTACAAATGTGCACAAGACCAACTAGGTAGAAAATCTAAGCAATGAAATAGTAACATTAAAGCTTAAGGCTATATATATACATAAAAAATTAAAAATAGCTATTATACAAATCGTCATCGAGTAGAATAGTGTCAAGAATACTAGCAGCTATTCACCATTGAATCGCAATTCCGATCATATGGGCGAAAAATGTCACCAGTAGAGGCAATAAGAGGTGTTATATATTTAATAAAAGTTTTTTCACTATTACTTTTTATAACTAAATAGTAAGTAATTTACATTATTAAATTAATTTTCTTATAAAATAAACTATGAGAGAAAATATTCGAGTTCGATAAATGTTTATAATAAGTCAATAAATTGTAAGAACTTAATATTATAAAGCAATAGGCTTTATTGTTTTCTTTTGGATTCGTTTATGTGAATTAACTACTAATCCGATTGCAACTGCTTACAGAAAATTCACATCAATGATGCATAATATTACGACTTAAGCCGGCCATACTTAGCTACATCATACCATAATATTCATAAGTAAAATATATTAAAAGCTTATTAAAACTTTATCTATCCATTAATTTAAATATAATATTTTTTGCTTTATACTTAATATTTCACGATTAGTCTATGCATTTAATCTATAAACAATGGTGGGGGAAACCCCCTGTTGGTCGAAACAAAATTAAAATAAATGTATTATGATATATAATCATTCTAGTAAATTAATAATTTAAAATATATAATATACTTTATATATTAATATTATATATTAATATATATTATAGTAGAAAATTAATTATTCTATTAAAAAAATCGTATTAGCAATTGAACAGTGTCATAAATTTTTTTGTTATTTTGAGAGAGAACCTACAGACGTTCAGACACAGGCTTTAGATGAGAATTTTATTTCTAGTTTTATGTCGATGTCTAGTTCTTTAATTTTAATCGAAGCTTTGATTTTCTTCGTCGGCACCTTAGGTACACATCTCACACTACCTTGGTGTAATAGGCTTAACATTAATAAAATACATACAAACTGGATATATTTTGATTACAAACCTCCGAAAAACACCAGCTGTCATTGATTTTCGGACATTGTCAGTAGTGCTTTGTGCAAGCTCGTCTGGGTACCACCCACTCATCAGATATTCTACCACAAAACAGCAGTACTTGGTATTATTGTGTTCCGTTTTAAAGGGTGAGAGAGCCAGTGTAATTACAGGCACAAGGGACATAACATCTTAGTTTCCAAGGTCGGTGGCGATGGTTAACATTTCTTACAATGCCAATGTCTATGGGTATTGGTGCTCATTTACCATCTGGTGGCTTACCATATGCTAGTCTGCCCTCCTATTCTATAAAAAAATATATAACTAACTCACACTTTCTATTTTTTTTTATAGTTTATCTATATAAGTCATCCTAAAAAAAAGCAATTATTGGCGAAGATCGGTCGCCCAGGTATTTTTATTTTGAAAGAAATATTACAAAATTTAATTTGTATATAATAATAATAATAGATAAATAAATAAATGATTTCAGTACAACATCTTTGTCTTAGCCTTTATCCCGAATTCATCCATAAAGTATATTAATGTTATGCGTGACATTATCTGTGGGAACGTAGGTAACAATTTTGCAAATTGGCATTTTGAACGTATTTTGATGTAATTTTGATTTCCCTTCCCGCCGGCTCTTGACGGTTGCCTTTGGCACGTGCATTTCTTTTTCCTTAGTATTCCTGAAATATCATAAGTTATTTCTGTTTAAAGTTTAACACTGATGCTGACTGTTGATATTAATATATTCGGTAAGTGTTTGTATATCTATTTCACGTATTATATTTGCTATTTTATGTGCACGTGTTGTATATCGTAGACAGCAAAACAACCATTTGCATTTACTAGACAGTGTAGTTACGATATGGTTTTGCGAATCAATTGAGAACATCGCGAAATAATTTTTTACCATGTATCGCGAAATAATTGTAAGGAATTACGTGTAATCACTCGGTTTGATAGTAGCGTCATTTGTTTTTGTTTACCTACAGATTGTTAGCAGTGTTAAACAATGTCACCTTCTCCGATCCGATGCCGTGGGCCGTGGAAAATACATAAACGTTTATCCGAGCCAGATCGCTGGCTGGATGAGATGGGTTTTTTTCGAAAACATACGGCTCGAGATTCGACATGTCTCTTTAGAGCTGTATCTGAAAACATTTATAACACGCAGCGCTATTTTCACAAAGTTCGCCTCGACTGCGTTCAGTTCATGGCTTCAAAGCGACATCTTTTCGAAGGGGTAGGGCTTATTATTTAATATTGTTGATTAGGATTTCATAGAGAACTCGGTGTTAACATGTTTTATTTTGTTTTATAGTCGTTAAGTTGTCCATTCGAAAACTATCTTAAAGAGATGTCTAATCCGTCAGAATTCGGTGGGCTGATTGAAATATCGGCTATGAGCCACTGTTATAGGTAAGGAGTATAATTACATTTTTACTACCTATACTTATTATTCCAACCTTACGCGTCATTTAAGTTTTTAATATACACAATACAGCTTGTTACTGAACTAATATTTAACACAATTTTTTATATTATTCTAATGATTTAATTAAAAAACGTATTTCGAAGCAATCGGAAGGCAAATTGATATATCATATGATTTGTTAAAATTTCATGTTTATCTTAATGTCAATGGTCATTTATAAAGAACAGTATAAATTTGTTTTAAGAATGGGCATCAAATTGTAATAAACCATAACAGCCTTAGATGATAATACAATACATTAATATTTATTGTACACATTTGATGAATGTGTGTTCATGTCATTACATGTAAATTATTAAAATTTTTACTGTATAATATTTAAGTAAGTATGAGTTGGGGATATATCTCAGTTCCTAGAAAACATGAATCTAAATCTTAGATTGGGCTCAAAGCCAAGCAAGCACCATTGCGTTTGCATCCACTCATTGGAGCAGCAAAGTGGGTTAAGTTTCAAATTTTCTCCTCACAATATACAAACCTACACAGTTAAATAATGAATTACAGTTTATTAATAATATTATATAAACAAATAAATTTATCTCTTTTGGTACATCACAATTGTTCGAGACGCATTTTGGTACAAGTACCGTAATATACAAATATTTTATTTATTCATAGTGTACGAACTTAAATATTTTCTATCTATTCAACTTTTTTTGTACATATTTGAAATAGTTAGTTTATTTAAACATTTATTGCAATTGTTATTCAAGTGTTCATAATTTGATCTGTGTTGACCTGTCATAAACTCAACAATATTTCGATTTATAAGGTATATAACATAACATAACATAACAAGGCATACTTTTTATCAACTCCTTTGTAAAAATATATAACAATGAATACTTTCTAAATACAATACTTATATGTGATTATACGTGTTATTATAACTCCAACGGTAATATTTCAGTTTCTATTGTTTTCCATATATTCATTAGTCAGTAAAAATATTTTTAAATCACAGCCTGCAATAAATTTGATAACTAAATATTACACATGAATAAACACTAACAATGTATTTACAACAATTTGATTAACTGCTACACTTCCAAATATATATATCATTTGTGTATTAAATATTAGCAAATATTTCAATAATTTTGCAGACGTGACTTTGTGATTTTTGAAGCTAACAAGGGTCCACAAACTAAAATTTGTAACGGTTATGGAGATACAATTTACCTGTTTTACTCTCCCGATACTAAGCACTTTGATGCAGTTTATACCAAAGAATTCATAAATGCTTCATCATTTTGTCAGTGTAAGTGATAAACGAAAGTTATTAATATACATTTAACAAGTTTGTGACAAATTAAAACCAACAATTTATTTATTTTTTATTTAAAAAGAATATTAAGAGTTCCATTGTAATAACATCCAAAAGTAATGTTTCATATTTAGTCTTGAAAATAAATGGTTACTGAAAGTTTAGCAATATAAATTACATTATTAAAATTTTTTATCATTTCACAATTATACCTATTTAAAACTTTCACTTATTTATTGCAACCTTGCCAGTCTACCCTTCGGTGGACAATGGTAAGCCTTAGATCATAATTATTTACTTCAAGTCAAACTTATACCAAGTGTTTCAACCTTTCAATGTTTTTATAGCATTGGTATATGAAATACTTTATGACGGTGTTTACCAACTGAAGGATTTGCCTTATGCTGTCGATAAAATGTTACACGATAAGATACCAATAAACCACATTGAGTACTTTATGTCTGAAAATGTGGAACGTCGTAAGAAACAGAAAGAAAGAGCTAAGATTTTCATCGAAGCTCCCAGTGAAGATGACAAAGACAAAAATAATAATGCTGTTGCATTGAAATGCAAGCATCACACTGAAGACATGGAAAGAGCCAGTCTTTTGAAGGAATCGTTGAGTATATTTGTCTTTAACCGCAGTCTCATACAACTCGAGAATGTCTGCATGAACTGTCTGAATGTCAACAGTGCTAAGGATTTACTTGAAAATAGCATAACACCATTTCCATACAAGGTTGCAAAGGCCCTGGATCCCGATATTTACCGTAATATCGAATTCGACGTCTGGAGTGAGCTTCGAAGAGGTACTAGAGTTACTAGATCTGTTAGTGCCTTTAGGATTTAGTATTATACATGCAATATGTGTTTGCAGAGCTGCGTTACGGTGCCAGGTACTGCGATGGAACGACACTGCAAGTCGGTGTTAAATGTCTTTGTAAACTGCAGCCTGATCAGACCATAGCTTATCACTGTCACATCCAGGAGATGCGACCCGACGGTGGCCCATGTCTGGTTTTTATTGAGGAATTGGGGGAGAAACGACTAGTAAATTATGATCAGTTGGAACCGTTGCCGGTCGATGAGATCAAACCCTGGGCACCTCCGTATCGATACTCTCGTGCCAATTCACAAATGGTTAATATAAGCCAAATGTTGCAGCAAATAGGTGTGATTTTTGTTTTCTAATATTGAATAAAATTGTACATAATCTTTGCACTTATAACATACATAATATATGTATCTTTTGCATATTAAAATTATTTTTATTAAGTGTAAAAAAAAACTACAGTAGCATTCATAGTGTATATTAGCGATTTTGCTGCAAAATGTTATAATTTTGACACAGGCAACATATCTCGCAAGCAAGGGTTAACCAAGACACGAAACAAAACCAAAGTAGACGATCAGAAGACCGAGAGTGTACCCCAGTCCCCACAGCTGGAGGACAAATGCCAACTGTACCCGCAACAGACGTACACTTATCCACAGCTGGACTACTTAAACTTTCAACCGATGCCTGTTAGTTAAATGTAGCGAGTAGGCTAGGTCTAGTAGTCACATGTTTATAAGCATACCACTTATATAAATAAATTGCTATTAAACATATAATTAAAATCTTCTTTTTTTCAATTCGTTAAATATATACCTGACTTTGTTTCCTCTATAAAAAGTATATAACGGTTTGGTTATATATAATATATAACTGAAAGTGGTGTGCATATTTGCATTAAAAGTATCTTAAATCCATATCGTAGCTATGGTAGCGATGTAGTTTGATTGTTTTGTTGTAGTTATCTTATTTATTATGTAAATATAATTAATTTACATATACATGGCTAAAAATAAATGAAACATTTGTTACTGGCTTTTTTGATTTTTATTTGTATTGTAATTTATCGCTTGAAATGAGAGTTCATTCCTGTAGTTGTGTATTTGAAAAATAAAAGATATCAAAATATTTTTTGTAGCTTAATTTTTTTTGTTTTTTAATTGTTGAGATTTTATTTTTCTTATGCACATTTTGTATTGGAACGGCTATAGTATTCGTTGTTAGTATTAGTGGAAGTTGTTTTTGATAATTTAAACTTTTAAATTATCAAATCGAAGTACATGTAGATGTATTGAGTAATAATCGACATTGCTGCACATTATTGTTAACTTCCCATTTAAAATTATTATAATCAAATAAGTCCATGTTTTGATAATTTTTTTTTTTTTAAGTTATAACAAGGTAAGAATATGGACGAAGGGAACAAAATCAATTCAGATTAAAAGTCCTCATTGTCTATAAGACTTGGTAATGTAATCAAACATGGGGTCCAGCACATGGTATCTTGTATTTTTTTTTTATATCTTCTGCCATTCTGATATATATACATATATAAGAGATAGATGTCGTCTGACCTATGTGGCTTAAATGGGAAGTCAGCAGAGTATGTGAAGCATATCGCACTCGGAGATCATGAGTTCATGAATCCTAAATGTTGTTATGTGTTATTTTCGGACGGTGCCATACTGATGTGGTCACGTGTATTTTGTGTGCAGGTTGAAGTGAAAGCCTTGCCCCTGATGGTGGACTGTCGGCCGGCGGGCGCTCCGCCCCACGAGCTCGCGCACGCGACGGACGCGCTGCACACACAGGTACTTACACCATTTGTTCATTCTGCTACATGTTTATTTAATATAATAAGTATAAACTCGATTATTTAATATGTTTTAATTAAAAAGTAACCAATAAATAGTATTTATTTGAGATGAATCAATTTAAATATTTTTAACGAAAATTTTTAAGAAATTAATATGTTTATTACCGGTGCAAAGTCGGGACGGTTATATAATATATAAACTAAAAAAAAAATATAAATTAAAACATAAATATCATGTAAGTGTTTTGTAAGTACAAGTTTAATAAAATATAAAATAAACCTTATGATATGAATATAAAGTTTGTATTTCAATAAAACGTTAATCTTATACGTAAGTTTAACGGTGAATCCCCGAACTGTTTGTAAATTGTTTTTTTTTTGTTAAGTGCTGCCAGTGTAAAAATCCGGCTGCTGGTTCAAACAGTAAAATGTCAATTGATATATATGTATATTAGAGAAGCGTACTTTAAATAATGACCTAGTTTAAAATAAATAAATAAAAAAAAACAAATCTCAATGTTTAGTAAATGATAAAATGTTAATTAAGTAATTACTTTTTGATAAATAAATGATAAAATGTAAACATTACGAAATCCGTCTGGTATAGTTATTTTTAGTCGTAAGTGTCGTCTGAATTAGTATTTACATTAGTAGCCTGTAAGCTGTAAAGCCGACGAGACAATTTCAACTAAAAATTGTGTTAAAAAAAGTGAGATTGTTTATATAAATTATATAATTGTATTTAAATATTTGTTATAACGCGTGCCAATAGAGTTTTTATTACATTTATGTTTACAATTTTTAACATTTATTACGTGTGCGTCTGTCTGAGGAACCTGAGCCCCTAAACGATCAATCGAATTCGATTCGTTTTCAACGGTAACTGTGTGTCGCAGCAGGCCGCCGGCGGAGACATGGCGCCGCCCGCCTCCACGCCCGCCGCCAATGCGGCGCCGTTCGCGCCCAACTACGTGAACAATGGTAAGTGGCGCCGCTCGAAGTGACGATTTAGTGTGTGTGGTGCGCTGACGGTGCTGTCCGCAGGGCTGGCGGGCTACTGCGCGCCGTACTGCGGCGTGAAGTCGCTGGTGTGGTGCGGGCCGCACGCGCCGCCGCCGCCGCCGCCGCCCGTCAACCCGCACGTGCACAAGAGCGTGCAGCCCAGCGGCGCCGACCTGCCCATGAACGGTTCGTACGCGTCAAGGTTTTCCGTCATTCATTCATTCATTTCATTGTCTCGTCCTGTTCATCTTCGCTCATAGACACTGTACACTTCAGGAACTATAGAGTTATAAAACAATACTTACATGTGGTCCCTTGTACCTTCATTATAAAAGATTACTAACCCTTTATATCAAGTACCCTCAACACAACACAATTTTACAAGTTTATACAAAGTATTAGAGTACAAAGTATTGTATAAACTTGTAAAATTGTGTTTGGCGGATCGGCACCAAGCCCTACTGTTGATTTTTCTCACTCATTCATCTCCATCCTGGTCGTAACCTGAGCTGATTCCCGTATATACTTTATCCTATCTAATCTTTGTATTGGTTTTCCTTATTCATTTCTTTGAACCATGATCAAAAAATATATATATAAATAAATTTATAACATTACGCTTAATATTCCAGACATCGCGACTCTGCGGTTCTACTTTAATCTAGGCGTGGAGTGCATGTGGGCAGCCTACGGGCCTCCGCCCCCCGCGCCTCCGCCCCGCCACTACTCGCCGCGGGATCTCGCCCAGGTCACTAATTCATATTTTACCGAGATTTTAGTATCTTGATAATTGTTCGAACAAATGTGCAAGAAACATTTTTATATTGTGTTATTTTATATTGTACTATTACACAATATAAAACGGACAGATTAACCCCGAGTAATAAAATATATTTTTACTTTAGTTTTGTGTTACAATCGGATCGGATTGCGCTTCATCATAGTTTGTTGTGCAGGACATGCAGCAGGTGTCACTGCAGGAGCGCGAGGGCCACAAGCACAAGGCGGACAAGCCGCAACTCGCGCCGCCCAAGCCGGCACAGCGGCCGCTGCTCGGGCCCCGGTACGGCCCCACCTCCACACTCTACCTCACCCTGTTACAGGGAAATCAAGTGTCTGTGAACAGCACAAAAATACTTTGAAAAACTATCATTTCATCGAAATGATTTTTCTAACAATTATGAAATTTATGTACTATATATTTATAGGATATATATATAGCTAATTCCCTAACCAAACAAAGCCTGGAGCTTGATTGAAATGTGTTATTATGTGTGAAGTCTGGGTCTTTAATCCTGAAAAAACGTAACTTCTTAGGATTAAAACTCAATCCCAAGATATATTCAGTTTCAGTGAAATTTAAATATTTCGTTTTAGAATCATTAGAATGTAATTCTGAGCTTTTTTTCTTCATATATGATTTGTGTACAGATTTAAACGCGGCGGCAACAACCAGGACGGCAACCAGAATAACGGCCACAACCAGAACAAGGGTCATAACAACAACATGCCTAATAAGGGACCTAACAACCGGTGAGTAATGTTTCATATAGACATAACGGCCTCGTTAGTCGAGCGGCAGGCAGCCAGGTTACATGGGATGCTCAGGGGCATTTTTGGAAATTTTGTGATTGTGTAACACTGTGAGTGTTGATCATTACGATATTTTACAACACAAATGTTTAAAAAGAAGCTTATCAATAGAATTGTCCTAAATATGGTCACCTCATTGTATAGACCACGATCAAATATACCTTTGAGATAATTGGAATATTTGTCAATAGGTGTACAGTCTTTGCACAGGTGATCTATGATGATGTCCTTTTGTCGGGGCGCGCAATATTAAGGGAGACTAACTGCTAATTTGACAGAAATAAATCAGAATTAGTACAGACCCAGGAACAATGTCTTTACGTGCTTATCGAGGCACGAGTGTGTACACACTGTCCGGATTGTTACTAAGAAATTTTCGATAGATTTTATATCTAGCCACTAGACCAACGAGGCAGTCTGCAGGACTATATCTGTGATGTACTAACGGTTTGTCCTCGTGTTCCAGCCGCAACTCCCATCCGGAGGCGCGCTACCCGGAGGAGTGCGTGGAGGCGCCGCTCGTGCCGTTCCCCTACATCCCCTACCCGCCGCCGCTCTACCCCGTGCCCTACTACCCCGTCGATTCCGACCCCGGTGAGTTGTATTCTCTTATATATAAATAAGACGAACAATTATTGATTAAAATTGGGTTATTTATTATGAAATAAATATTCCTAAATCATATAAGTAAGGATAGTATAAACTATAGTAGTAAAACTATATAATATTTTGTTACACTTCTGACGCTCGATGTCCACTGTTTTGAGTGAGCGGGAGGCAAGCATGCACCGCATCCGAGCGAGCGACCGAGACAGACGCGCCACGATCTGTTGCTTCAATGTCGCAAAGTTAAATGACGCTATAAAGTTCTTACTTTTGTTTGCTAGTATAACAATTATTGTAATAATAGGTAAAGCAATAAACAAACATATATATTATTTCAGTGATTTGTAATATAATATGGTACAATCATGATTGGTGCGACTCAATTCTTAATTAAAAGTGTTAATTTCCAGCGATGATGGGAATGATGGGCGGCATGGGTTATGTGGGCTACGACGAGGGGGTAGAGTACGCGCCCGTGCAGCACTTCTACCCGCCGCCCTACCCGCACCCCCACCCGCACTCGCACCCGCACCACCACCCCGAGCACAAATAGGCGCGCCACCGCTCACCACCACCACGCCACGGATACCGAAAAATTCATTGCTACACTCGTCAGTAAACACTAAAATTGATTCATTATGTGTCAAGATTCGGCCATTAATCCGTTAAATACAAGAAAATAGCATTGATATAGTCTATTCTTAAAAAATATGTAGAACATTTTATAAATGGTCAAAAGTACTAAAACATGCACGGTGGTATGGGTCAAGTTCAAACATTATATATATCTCAGTGAAAATAACTTTTATTTTAGTTGTTTTTAAAAAAATATATAAAGCAGGTATAAAAAAATGCGATTTAAAAGTTTCATTGAACTTATGTATCTGTACCTAAAGGAAATGATAAGCCTCTAATACATATCCTATGTCTTATTTTATATTTTCTTAACATTGACTTGAATCATTTTAAAAATATCAGAAATAATAAAAATCTAAATTTTCTAAAAATTTTGTCAAATGACTTTCAACACCATTTTTTATTCTTTTAAGTACAGATATTTAGCAGTTTTACATAATGAGTATCAAAGTTACATAATTAGTAAATAACCGTGTTAAACTAGCATCAAATACAAGAGACTTCATTTTTTAATCTCAAATGAAAATTTAAGACTGATTTATATATGTATTAATGGGACCCATATTTTTTATTGTAACTACATGTAACCCTTAATATAAAATTTACAATATTATTCATGGAATAATCCACAACGACTTTTGCTCATCGAAAACGGTATACGATTAATATATGGCACTGTCTAGACGTAAAGGAATCCGTTTTGTATCGGGTGAAATACTGCGTTTAATTCAAAGTGAAAATAGCATTCGGGTCTCACTAAGTCTTTGTCAATATATAAAAATATGTAATAGATTAAAAGAAAAATTATTTATAAATAAATGTACTATTTAAATATTCTTATTATATATCAGTAAGGGAACGGAACGGAACAGATTTAGATGCAGTATTTCACGTACAAAATTATTTGTACAGTGACAATAGATAGACTGTTGTCTTGTGAAATGTTTGTGTCGTAATACGTACTTAATATGTTATGTGTAAGGCTGTATGTACCGACGGGCGTATTCTATGACTATACTGAAACGAACAAGGCCCTTGATGTAACTCTATATACAAGTAGAATCTAATAATCGTCTAAATAAAACGTATATCGTGTAATATGTACATGTAATCCTTATTTCTGAATTTATAAACTTTTTCAAAAGATTATCTCTTGCTGTCCTGGTCACGATCACGTTGAAAGTGACCGTTTGTTTACATTATCGTTAAGTGTTCATCGGTGCTGCAAAATTGAAGAGGTTGACAGGGTTATCGAGATATTTTTGTAGTGGTTCGGAATTATAAAATAGTGATTAGGCGCCATCATTCCCTATAAGGTGAGAGATAGCTGGCGGTATTGTGTATAGGTGCGTCTATGAGTTTATTGTTTGCCTACAGTTTGCCCCCACTTGCAACACTCGTGGTCAACACACACACACATATATATATATTTACATCTATTCTTTACACGTGTTAATTTAACTAAAGCTTTCATATTGTATATTATTTTGTTTCACATAAAATATTATGTTTTTCTCTTTTTGTTTGTTATTAGTTTTAAAATATTTATCGTGAGTTGAACGACGAGTGTTGTGATGTATTTTAAGTTAGTTTAGTTTAACATAAGTCAACGGTCCTCGCTGAGGTGTCCTGGAACTGACAGATCTCGTTACTCACTATCCCTCCTTGAATCTCTTACTGAAATACAACTATAGTGTCGTACATTGATCTCAACGTTGTAACTGTTATTTTTTGGTGCTCGGGTAGTTGTTTAGGATATACTGAATTTTCATAATAGACAGTTTGTCCAAAAGTAAATGGTACTTATTTCATAACCGACATCGTCTGAGCTTAAATTATGCTATCCCTTATTGATCAAGTTAAAACTTTAAGGCGTTTCCGTTATGGAAATTCAGTAAGAACTTAAATCTAAGCGTTTATTTAAACTAACTTACAAAAGACTAGTGTGCTAGGTTTTATATATTGACCTAGTTTTTGCATTTATTTTTAAACTCTACTAACAAATTGCATTTAAAATCTCGATAGATCGGTGTTTCCGGAATTTGTTTCAAATTTTAAGCTTTGGATTAAATTCGTTTGTAAATACAATTGTCAGGTTAATTTTAATGTTTGTTGGAGTAACCGAAACTAATAGAACATTTTTTTTTGTAAGCAGACTGAGTTTTTCTATTAAATTCGCTAAAACGAAGGCACCTATACATCAGGGATAAAAGGACTATTTATATATATAAGATGTCATTTTGTGTACAATGACGCTTTGTAAGTTGCTTTTTTTGTAAAATAGTTTCCATATTTACTACTAAATTGCTCTCGTATTTTAATTATAAATTAGCACTATATTATAATTATCTCATGCAAAATTTTCAGATGATATTTTTGGGAGTGTATTGTAACGTTTTGGCTGTGATTCGGACGTAATTCTGCAGCTTTTGGAACGAAGGTCGGAAGCCATTTTTTGAGCGAAAGATTCGACACATTAATACGACTCTCTGTTTTCATGTGCAAACAAAATTTAAAAACTCACCGAGTTATGTGGTCTAAGTGAAAAATTTTGAAGGTTTTATATCATCGTTGCTAAATTTGTAGTTGGTAATGTTCTGCGGTTATACGTTAGTATGTAGCGAGAAATCAAAATGGAATTGAGTACTATTAAATTAGAAATATATATGTTATAACGTCATTGTCAAATTGATTTCATAAAATCCAATTTTTATTTTTAATGAATAAAAACTTATCTGAGTACATTAGTGTGTCGAGTCTGAAATAAACGATGAAAATTTATATTAATATTTCTAAATTTACAATAGTTTACTATTTACAGTATATTTCCTATTATAATTATCTCTTAGCACGTTTTTCTTTAAACTTATATGTTTAAAACGTGTGTATTGTCGAATACTGAATTGTAATCCGCCCATTGTTTTCGATCCGTACTTTACTTCTTTTTAAAATATATAACACCTAAGTGTACGTATCGATGTAACACTATGTAACTAAACTTTTTATTGTTTGTACAGTGCATTGTTAAAAAATATATTAAAAAAAAAAAACTAAAAAAATAAGTGTAGTTTCAATAGGTATATGTGTGATGTTTCCGTGTAAAGTCATTCGGTGTATCAGTATTAGGTTTAAAATCATTAGAGGATAGATTTTTATTTTAGTCGTTAATTAATATTTACCTTAAATAGTTTAGTGTTATTTTCTTAAGTATACCATCAGTTACTTTAAAATCTCGTCGCCGATGTCTCAGGGTAATGTGATTTATTTTTCCTCGTAATATTAGCTAGTTTTAGTTGTCGTGCCAACTCTACGTAAGTCTAAATTCCGGCAGTGTACACGACGTGCTGCTCACAAATTGTTCGTCATATCAGTGTGTACTATGTATTAATTGTGTTGTGAATATACAAACGGCCACATGTTAACGGTATGGTTGTACAGTACAGAGCTCAGAGTTAGCGTTATGTCCGCCTTTGGATTGTAATTGTATTTTTTTTCCAAATTCCATCGATTAAAGTGAACTGATTTTTTCATATGGTGCCTTATTTATTTTATAATCCTCAACATCCTCAACAAACATTATCCCAGTTATTTTTGTTACTACCTATAATTACTATTATACGATTAACATTCTTGTTTTTTGTAAGCAATTTCTCTAAAATATTTTGCATTATTTAATACAGAAGTAACAATATTAATAAAAAATACATCTAATTCAAAAGTCCAATAATATTGCTTACGGTCAATAACATATATTAAGCATAGTTCATTCATGAAAAAATCCCGCCTTTAAGAAAAAAGACGCATTATAAGATAATTGTTAATGAAGGGTCTGAAGGTAACTAATAATGAGTGTAGAGCATCAAGTTGATTAAGTAGATGAAATTGAAGGATTTCCTTTCTAAAAGTCGCCTAGGCTGCCGGCCATAGAAGGTCTGCCGCTCCGAGCACGTGACCCCTTGACTATAGGGTCTAGACAGTTCTGATAGCCCGATGGGAGGACATAGGGTCCCCCACAGCGGGCCTGGTGACAGTGGAGGTTGTACGTCCCCATTTGAGTCGCTGGGTCAAAAGAAAACGAGGCACGCTCTCTTTTAAGTTGACTCTTGTGCAGATACTTATCGGACACGGCTGCTTCGGTAGGTACCTACACAAGATAGCGCGGTGGAAAGTGTCAGCTTTCTGCCACGAGTGTGGTGCGCCAATCGACACGGCGCAACACACCCTGACCGAGTGTGTCGCGTGGAGGCGCCAGAGGCATTCCCTGGTGGCAGTTGTCGGCGGAAACCTCTCCTTGCCGAGCATCATCGAAGCCTTGCGATGATCTGAAGTGAGGAGTGCTGGTCGGAAATGGTCTCCTTATGTGAAAGTGTGATGTCACAAAAGGAGGCCGCGGAGCGGGAGCGTGAAGAGAACGCCGCTGCAGACCTGCTCCGCCGAAGTAGACCGGGGAGAAGAAAGAGGCGCTATGCGCATCTTCTCCCTCCGCCGCAATAGGCGTTGCCGGGACTAGGGGGTTCTCAGTGCCCTAGTAATCCCCCTAGAGAATGGAGGCTTGCATACGCAGGCCATCCGTCAGAGCATCGCGGTAGCATGCGCAAGCGATCTCGTGGCGCTTCTCGTTAAGATGGAAAGAGTACCGCTGGTTTTTAGTGGGTATTCCGATGTTCGCGGCGCACTCGGCGCCTTGGCTAGCCCCACATACCCCCCCACTGTTCGCGTGGGGGAAACGCGTAATGCATTTTTCCACCGTGAAAAAAAAAGACCTACTTACGATCAGTAATGAGCAAATAGACTTATTGCTAATCTATTATCAGACAAAAAAATAATATTGTTATTTGTATATACATTGCGCATTGTTGTGGAAAACGCATTAAGACAATATATAAGAAAAAATTACATATACTTTAATAACTGAGCTTATATCATTAACGTTTGCCTAGTGGCTAGATGTAAGGCCGCAAACCCGGTGGTCGTGGGTTCAACCCAGTTCCTGCGTCTGAACTCTTATAGTTATTAATATTACTTTTTTGTCATTCAGACAAGCAAAGTCGCATGTTTATATAGTCTAGTCTCTAAGTAGGGGCGTAGCTACCGCCGAATCAGCCGTAAGATACAAAGATACAGGGTCCCAGGGGCCCCGGATTCGAGTAATCAATAATTCGTAAATTGTTCTTTCCAATGCGCAAGCAAATTTGTTAAGATGTTGTGGCACTTCTGCCTGTTGTTAAGCTGGCGGTTCGCGTCGCGACGGAGACAAGCCACTGAGACGGGAGACCGTGACCGTTACTTGACTTTAAACAATGTATAAGCATCACTTGCGAGCGGACAGAACTCACTCACCCTTCAAATCGGAACATGACATATATGTGTACTTGTAAAGTAAGATAGAAGATGCACAATGTTTTTATTATTTAATATTTCTTTAAATAGCAGAAATTTTCAAACACTGCTGACCATACAAGCGTTTATATTCTTAATACAAATTCATCTTTTACATTTATATGCTATTTATTTACTCTACTATTTATATAGATATAAAAAAAAAAACACATTAAGATAAGGAAGTCGATGAAATAAACATAAATAGATAGACAATAGAATAAGGATGTTTCCTTATTTATTTCATTTTTATTTGAACAAAGATTATTATATATACTAATTACTATTATTAGTTTTTTATTTATTTTTATTTATTTTTTATAGTATATGTTGTTGGACGAGCATATGGGCCACCTGATGGTAAGTGGTAACTAACGCCCATAGACATTGGCATTGTAAGAAATGTTAACCATCGCTTACATCGCCAATGCGGCACCAACCTTGGGAACTAAGATGTTATGTCCCTTGTACCTGTAATTACACTAGCTCACTCACCCTTCAAACCGGAACACAACAATATCAAGTACTGCGGTAGAATATCTGATGAGTGGGTGGTGCCTACCCAGACGGGCTTGCCAAAGCCACCAGTAAATAAAAGTAAAGTTTATATTATAAAATACAATAAGGCGACCATTTTCAAGGGTCAGAAGTAGGACAGTATGAAATTAAGATTCCCTGCCGCCTAAATCAGTATGTACTTTCGCAATAATCTCTAGAACTTGTAAATTTTCATTCCGTTTTCTCCAATACATAGGAAAGTTTAGTTTATATACTTATTTATGTAAAATTGCTAATTTTAAAATGTTATTTATAGATTAAGTCGGAAAGTTTTTCGTCTGAGAGATTTAACGGCCTATTTATCATCACAAACATGTTTAACGCTAAACGAATGTGCCTATCGCCCGTGCTATCGCTGCGAAGTCGGTGGGTCGCTAATCATTTATAAATATCAGGCGAGTTATTCGCACGACCCGTAGCTACATATCGCAGAGTGCATCTAAAAATGTCCGTCATGGTCACGCCGTTTGAAGAATGAGGAAACGTGCATAAAATTGATGATTATTCATTCATTATAATGGCTAAGGATAAATCTATAAGGCTATATTTTATTTTCGCAACAATATCATAATGTACTCTGTAATATTGAAAGTATTTTTTTTAATAAACATTTAGTATTTGCAACAGTGTTGACATTACAAAATATGTAAGATATTTTTTATTTTTTGTGTACAATAATTTCGCTTTCATATAACTACGATAAATGACTATCGAAATTATAAAGTTTACACTATTTTATTTAGCTGCCTGTAAATTGTGGTGACTTGTAGTTATAACGATAAACAGCCTACTGTCTCAAGTAATTACCGGGTAGGTACATTACTCGAGACATTTATTTAAATTAAATACTTGTCAGATAATAGCTTTATTATTTAACTCTTCGATATTACGAGGTACTTTTCAATTACCTATTACTTCAGGGTTGAAATACATATCTTTACCTATATTTTTATTAATTTATTTTAATACAGTTGAAAAAAAATTAAAAACGATTCTCGACCAGTCAACCTTTAGACTAAACTTATTTATAGACTTGTATAAAAAATAATATGCAAAATATAATTATTTAAATTAAATTGTTTTGTTGAAAATAATTCCAATGCGAAACGACTGTATTTAAGGTTGGTATTAAATTAAAAGCTTTCATTATATCACTGGCTCGCGTTCGAAGCAGAACAAAACAATACTAACGACATGTAGTGCTGGTTGTTGATATTCTATAAGCTTTCCCAGTCTACTTGCTACAGTATATTACCCTTCTAGGCAATAAGCCGGGAAATTGGCAACCCTGGTGTAGGTATGCACTTAAATGAAAATAAGAGCTGCTGACGATAAAGTGTGTTTCGTCCAATGTGACCGTGCGAGTTCTGTTATCTCATTGTGCAGCATTTGCTATTGCTTTGCATTATTATAGTCCTTAAGTTTATTTCATACTTGAGCGGCCATTGAGACAAGCAAAACATTGGTGCCCGCACTTAGCATAAAAAAGGTGAAGTATTTCTACGGTGCAAATATTTCCAAGTATTTTTGCAAGCTAGATTCTTGGAAAGTTGGTAATAAATCGGAAAGGAAAATATGAAAAAATATAAATATATATTTTTTTCATAATTTCTTCTACTTAATATGGAAAAATAGTGTATATTATATAAATAGTGTATATGTATAATTCGTTTAACTAATTATATATATATATTTTTTATTTTATTGGTAAAATTTCTTTAGATGTCACTGACAATAAAGAAAATAAGTGATCCCTTGGAGCTGGGCGAGGGTCCGCATTGGGACGACCGGCAGCAAACTTTGTTCTTCGTGAACATCTTACAGGGTTACATTCATAAGTACGTACCGGCCACCGGGGAACACACGAAGACTAAGCTCGGTAAGTTATTATTAGGATTAATAATTGACGCCAATGTCTGTTCTCTTAAAACCAGGCGACAATTTTATTTAAAAAAATATATTTTTAATTTCCGGGTTTAATTTGTTATTGAAAGTGTACTATTAATGTGTATTGCATGATACATAATAGTTAGAAGCAGAAACTTTACTAAGCTTAAGAATTATTATTAAATATTCTATTATGTTTTAAGATGAGAAGAAGACGTTTTTTAATGTAAGTGGCCACTATCGCTCATAGATCAAAGTCATTTTCCTTTCATTCTTTACCTAGTCCATGCGCCACCAACCTTGGGAACCAAGATGTTATGTCGTGTGCCTGTAGTTACACTGGTTCACTCACCCTTCAAACTGGCGCAAAATAATATTATATATTGCTGATTGGTGGCAAAGCCCTATCACTGACAACGATATTAATACGGCCTTATTTCTTATGTTCATTCTCAGACATTTTTTTATTCGATCCGTTACAACCGGAATCTCAACTCAATTTCAAAGAGAAACAAAGTACAAAACGTGACTATCTGTAGCTCTCAGTAGGTACTCTTCAGTCACCCTCCCGTCCAGTGACGCTCGTTGTTGGGCATCCTGGGTAATGCATGTAAGTTATTGAGCTTACCTATTCATTCAAAAAGATAATTCCATTTTGTATTGTTTGTTTTATTATATTGTCATTACTTACTTACTTACTCACCTTTACCAGCTTAATACAGCATGGCCAACAAGCTTAAAATTTATGCCAAGCAGGCAGAAAATGAAAATTTCCATAAAACCTGCATGCTTGTTGTTGGTTGGTACTTTGTGCTCGTTGAGAATTTTAATTTTCTTCGTTCTAATATAAAGTTACGATGTTACAAAATTGGGTTTAGTTGTCAGTAGTATTTTTATTTATTTTTTATGTAATAGAAAAATAGAACAGAAACAATAAAATGATAGTAAATAATGTATAGAATAGCGAAAGATATATTAGTATTTAACAAAATAGCGATAAGATAACAACTACGGCGACTGCTCATCAAACCAGTTTTTAGCTAATTTGTTTTCTAGTTACATATGTATATATAGATATCTACGGGTATTCCAATTATATCTATAATTATAACTTTGTAAAAAACATTTAACTTAAAGATTGACGTTATTTTTCTTGCTTTAGATTAAGGACACACTGTTAAAAAATGTTGGTATAGTAAGTAAGTAAGTAAGTAAGTAAGTAAGTAACAGCCTGTAAATGTCCCACTGCTGGGCTAAGGCCTCCTCTCCCTTTTTGAGGAGAAGGTTTGGAGCTTATTCCACCACGCTGCTCCAACCCACCAATCCACCAACCCGCATTGGAGCAGCGTGGTGGAATAAGCTCCAAACCTTCTCCTCAAAAAGAGGTGCGGAGGCCTTTAGCCCAGCAGTGGGACAGGCTGTTACGGCTCCAATGCGGGTTGGTGGAATACACATGTGGCATAGTTTCAATGAAATTAGACACATGCAGGTTTCCTCACGATGTTTTCCTTCACCGAAAAGCACGAGATGAATTATAAACAGAAATTAAGCACATGAAAATTCAGAGGTGCTTGCCTGGGTTTGAACCCACGTTCATCGATTAAGATTCACGCGTTCTTACCACTGGGCCATCTCGACTTTTTTTTGTTTTGAATGTTGGTATAATATAATATAAAGTCTGCCTACCGTATACATTATTAAGTTAATTAAGTTAGTTGCGCGTTATTATTAGAACTATTGGAAGCTATTCTATATATAGCTTATAATAATCTTCCATTTATATTATATACATTATTCTGTTGTATATCGGTAATATTTTATTTAGGAGATAACTTTATAATGTTATTTCCGAGGGATTAACGTGATCACTGATCAGAAAAACTTACACTGGTGTACAATCAATGCGGGCGTTCCAAGAGGTGGCGCGTTGTGCCCCATTTATATTTTATATATTTATATTTTTATCTCCAATTCTTCTGTATATCACGTGTTATCCAAATATAAAAGAAAAAAATAATAATAATAAAATAAAATGATGTACAGATTTCAATAAATATGCGCATCCATACTTTTGTATTCCTGAGGTGACACGGCGGGCGATATGTTTAACAAGCTCGTCGATCGTCGAAAAATTTCTGCATCTACTTTCTTTCTTATGAATTTTTGTACAGTGTGTACGCTTAGCCAAAGTAAAAAAGCCGAGATGGCCTAGTGGTTAGAACGCGTGAATCTTAACCGATGATCGTGGGTTCAAACCCGGGCAAGCACCACTGTATTTTCATGTGCTTAATTTGTGATTATAATTCATCTCGTGCTTAACGGTGAAGGAAAACATCGTGAGGAAACCTGCATGTGTCTAATTTCATTGAAATTCTGCCACATGTGTATTCTACCAACCCGCATTGGAGCAGCGTGGTGGAATAAGCTCCACAACCTTCTCCTCAAAAGGGAGAGGAGGCCTTAGCCCAGCAGTGGGAAATTAACAGGCTGTTACTGTACTACGCTTAGATTTTTATATTAGTTTGTAACTTTCTCATGAAAGTGAATTTCTGTAATTCTTTATGAGAAATAAATTTTTTAAACTTAAATATATATTGTTTTATCAATCAAAGATCTTTCGTATATTTATAAATGGAGTAAATCTTATAGTCTTCGAGTTAATCCTATGCATATATAAGTTACTGTCGCTAGTCACAGATGTCTTTTGCTCATTCTAATAAGTCACTTGTTTTCGATGGTGTATCAATATGCGAATATGGAGATGAAGTTAGGACGAAGGTTTTTGCTGCCATGGGATTGTTTGATTGTGTCGGTTAAGCAATTTTCTACATTTTTAACATTATAATTCCCAAGTCTGGTGGCGCATGGAAGATGTACGGAATGGTTAATATTTCATACATCCACAATGTCTATGGGCGGCGGTAAGCATTTACCATAGTGGTGTTGGTGGCTATCGCCTACCTATTTCATAAATGAAACTTTAATCGAATGAGAGTCTTACTTCCCATTCCTCATCCTTATACACAAAGTCCAATTTAATTCAATTTAAAACAATAATTACGTTTTAGAGATAGGGCTTGCTCGATCCCTCATTGTTTTTGGAAAACATGTAAGCAATTTTATTTAAGTTCTTTCGAATGGGTCAGTTGAAAGTGAAGCATATGTATTGAAATAGCCTTAACTTCAACTGTATAACTTCTATTTTATGTAATTAGATTAAACTATTTACTAAATATATTGGGTCCCATTTCACATATTATATAATTGGTATTTCGCCTAAAGGTTACCTGAATGTCACCTCTGTCTCAGAGATAAGGCCACCTTTTGCACTTAATGCAACTTTGCGCAGTCTGATAACTGATTATGTACCTATGCCACTTATATAACACTTTTTATTAATTAGAGTCCAATGTATACAAATAAATAAAACTGAAGTGTCTGTCTGCGATTTCAAAATAAAGGCATCTTTTAAGTAATTAGCTATTAACGGCTTACTAACACCAAAACAATCTTTTTTTGGTATACCGTTGCTACCTAACAATTTGTATATTTTATATGTAGGTATATTCGAATAGGCATTATGTACGTTGAAATGGAAGATTATGAAAGACTGTCGTCACAAACTGATCCACAAATAAATAAAATATAGCAAGTAAATTAATAAATTTATAAGATCCTAACCATAAAATATTTTAAACAGATAAATTAAACAAAAAGTAGTAAGCGTTTGTAGATAAGAAATTAAAAAGAAATATTTGCATTTCTATTTAAATCGAAAAAATAAAAACAACAAAAGAACATGTTAAGCACTTCATTTACCAAATGTTTTCTCGTTTAATTACAGATGGGTCTGTAGGTTTCATAGTACCAGTTGATGGCACCACCGATCAGTTTTTAATTGGTTTGGATAGAAAATTCGTAATAGTGCAGTGGGACGGTAAGGAGGGTACTGCGTGTAAGATTGTCCGTGAGCTTGGCGCCGTTGACTCGAACGTCGTGCCCAACACCAGGATAAATGATGGCAAAGCTGATCCACGAGGGAGGGTGTATGCTGGTGAGATATATCTGTAAACCTGATCTTTATCTTAATAAATAAAGATGTATGTTTGTCTTCTATGCGTGCCTAAACTCTTGATCTGATTCTGATGTAATTTTGATGAGGTGTTCTATACGCCCGTGAAGGCCCTCAAACGAAAAAAATAACAAGACTTTGTCCTTCTATGTTTGTCCTTTAATATAAATGTATGTAATATATTTTATCTTTGTGTAATATTTAAACCCTTATTCTACCCGTGCGAGTAGCTAGTTATCTTAAATATATCTTATATTTTGGTTTCTCGTAAGTCCTAAGTTGGTAGTGTAGCTACTTGAATCGCCTGATCGTTAATATAATATATTATTATTCGTCGTTATTATAATTTTTTTAAGCTATAAAAGCCATATATATATATATATAGCATTAATACTGTTGATAGATAAAAAAATAATGAATGTATATATATTGAACCTTATTTTTTAATTATTTTAGTTTTTTATAGCTACATTCTTCAATTTCGTGTCTTTGCTGACTTTACCTTATTCTTAATTTTGTGAAATACTACTATTCCAGTGCTTGGTTGAGATAAGATATTTGAGTTTTTTTTTTCTCTTTTCTGCACCAAGGCACGATGGGCTATGAAGATCGTCCAGGACACATAGTCCCAAACCAGGGCTCACTGTACCGCGTTGACAAAACGGGGATACACAAGATGTGCAGCGAAATCGGAATTTCTAACGGTCTCGCGTGGGACCTCGCGCGGAATGCGTTCTATTACACTGACAGCATGGAGCGAAAAATCAGGAGATACGACTATAACGGCGACACGGGAGAGATTTGTGAGTATATTCGCTTGAATTATTTAGTGCACATGTTTAATACCTTTATACACATCAAGCCCTGGATTTATGCATACACGGTATCAGCCAAAGGGCCCCGCTAGCCAAGCCAGTATTATATAATTTTAGTTTAATCGCTTCGGAATGGCAGGTCTGAAATGTCAAAGTGCCTAGTTGCCTTGGATCTCTATGCTCGGGCCTGTACACATTCATCTCCTAAGACTAACATTGTGTTGATAAAAATAAAGGCCTGTTCTATTTGTTAAAATTATATCAAAACTATAAAAAGTACTAAAAATTGTCTATGATCTGATCCCGATATCCTTCATAAGAGCGTTAGTTAACTTTGCAACAATTAATACGCAAATAGTTATAGATGTATAAACCAACACAATTGATAAATAGTAAAAATAATACACTTTTGTATATTGAGATTCTTTTAATATTACGAAGAAATATAAGGAGCAGTAGTGCTGGAGCAGTAGTGGGGCTTAAGGGCTACGCCCACTTGTAAGAAATGTACTGAACCATATTAGCTGACATTCCTTTAGTTTTATAACCTGTAAAATTACGTACAACACATGTATTATTTCTTGCAGCTAATCTGAAATATATATTCGACTTGGAAAAGAACAAAATTAATGGCATACCGGATGGCACCACTATAGACACCGACGGTAACTTGTGGGTGGCGGTGTTCAATGGATCTTGTGTTATAAAAATCGACCCCACCAGTGGAAAGTTACTTCAGAAGGTTCCCATTCCAGTACCCCAAGTGACCTCAGTGACCTTCGGCGGTCCGAACTTCGATGTATTATTTGTGACCACGGCGAGTTTGAATATAGATGGTGTTCAGGAGCCGCCCTGCGGTTCTACCTACATGGTCACTGGACTGGGGGTGAAGGGTCTACCTAACATGAATTTTAAATGTTGATTTGATAGATTTAAGCATTTCATTTCTTTATGAATTCGTAATAAATTTTTCGTCCTATTGACATTTATAAATTTCCTTTGCATTAAGCCACAGATAATATATAAATGTGGTAAATTCGATGTCTATTTTTATATTCTCAATCAATAGATTCTATTTTCGAAAAAGTTTTTTTATAATAAAAAATATAACATTTGAAATGTAATTAGTTCTTCTATTCTTGAACATATGTAATTATTTAAAAATATACATTTATTACACAGTGTAACATTTATATGGAATTTGATGGAATCTGTGTGTGTACTAGTAGACGTAATGGTCGACGGCGTCTACGATTGAAGAGCCGAGAAAAGAGGAGGTCATTATCGACTTCATCGTAGCAACCGAAAACAATAAACCATAAACAAGAAGTGTTAAAATAGACGACACAGAGGAATAAAGCATAAAATAATATTCAAGTTATTGTTAGAATTATATAATATTTATTTATTGCACCCTAATCCCGCAGCCGGGTAGGCCCCGGGCGCGCAACCCGCTCACTCGGAACAGCGCCCCGCAGGGCGGCAGCTGCTCCTGGCCGCGGTTCATGCAGGCTGACGTCACGTACAGCTGGTCAAGTGTGGGCCCCCCCCACGCCACGGAAGTGGTCTGTAGCGCCGGAGTGGGTACTTTCTGCAGGAGTGCGCCCTTGCGGGGGTCGATCTTTAGCACCTATCGAATGATATATATAAAGTCAAATTCTTTAGTCCTTATTACAAACTATCACACGGCTGGGCTTAAGCCTCCGCTCGTTTTGAGGAAAGGGTTTGCAGCTTACTTCACCACGCTACTCTAATACGAGTTGGTGGATACACATGTGGCAGGTTTACATCTGACATTGATCCATCTCGGTTCAGCTATGTGATTTCTTTATTATATTGAACATTGTAAGCAATTATAAAATTGACAGATTATATTTTCGCTAAGTTTCGTCGTCGGTTATTAGGACAGGAAATTTTCATTTCGCTTGTATTTTTTAAAGACTTTTTGGTAATCCAAAAACAAATAAATGTGTCATGCATATATTACCTGTGAACCATCGAAGTTAGCGATCCAAAGGTTACCGTCTGTGTCTATGGTCATGCCGTCGACGATCCCTTCCAGGCCGTGATCCTTGTATTTAAATATCAATTTTGGATTGGCTGAAAAATATGTATTTTACACATTAGTACGATAAATAATATAAAAATGACATTGTGAGTTTTTCCACCATAGTTCTCTTAAAGATACAAGGATAGATAACAGAATAATCAAAGTTCCTGAACTTATCGAGTCTTCTGGAATTAGTCGTGATGATGGCTCGTGACCTGATAGGCTAACAATAGGGCCTGCACGCTACGCACAGGAAAATCGCTCTCTCCTTACGTTAGGGATACCGCATCAGAAAAAATATTTATTTATTTAATTTTAGTTTGCTAGAGATTTTTAAAGTAAGTACTAAAACAACATAATATAAAGTTAAAACTTGTACAGAGAGCTGAACTTATGCTATGCTACTGTGTAACTCAATCCAAAACGAAAATGTCAAAACGTTGCGAATATTTGTCTCTTATATTTCTCTCTTACGTTCGAAGGCCCCAACATATTATCGAAATAAATTTTCACTCACATATGTTTCCAGTTTCGATGTCATAGTCATATCTTCGTATTGCGAACTCGAAGGAGTCTGCGTAGTAGAAGGCCTTCTCTCGCGTGTCCCAACAGAGCCCGTTGGAGATGTCGAGGCCTTGTTCCAGTCGGTGCACGGACCCGTCCGCGTCCACCCGGTATAGCGATCCCTTCTTGAGGTGGAACTTGCCGGGCTCGTATTCGTGACCCATTGTACCTGGACATTAATGATTCCTTTTGAACAGGGCAACAATGCAACATATTCTGCATATTTCTCTATATATAATTGTGTCTTTGTGTAGGGGGACTCAGCCATATTATATACTGGGGTGAGTTCTTAGACTGTGATAGTTACTGTGATTACATATATATAAAACTTTGGAGGGTGGTTATGTCTATGGCGCGGCAACTTTCCAATTGGATTTATAAATATCGGTGATATTACTCTGTATTGCTGGGTACCAGTTTGGAGTGGGAGTAAACCAGTGTAATTACAGTTCGAAGGGACATACAATCTTCGATCCTGTTATTAGCGGCGTATTGATGGTGCAAGGTCTGTTGGTATTTCCTATAATGTGTAAGATCATCATCAAGGGCAATGATCATGAAGCGACTGATATTATTTGGTCGTTACTTCCTACAATAAAATAACGGTAATTTAGCTCACACTTATAATTTTAAATTTAACGATTGAATTCAAGTGATAATGTTTTTATATTTTTATGCAATGAAAAGATGAATTCACAAAAATAGAAAAGATATGAATATTACTATATTTCGTGATAAAATGAACAAGCGTATATGTATATCGAATAAGACGTAACTAACCGACGAAAAGTCGTCCCCTGGGGTCCGCCTTGGCGTCGTTGATCCTGTTGTCGGGGCAGTGTTGATCAAGCTCTGCGATCTGACGCAGCTCGTGCGCCTCACCTCGTCCGTCCCACCGCACCACCACCACGCGGCGTTTCAATCCCACCACGAACTGGTCAAGGGTACCCTCCATCGGGATGATGAAGCCGGGCATATCAGCTTTAAGAACAAAAATGTGGCAATCATATAATTGCATATTTATTTAATGATAGGATAATCTTCCTGGTCTACCAAAGAATGTTATTAATACTTCTAAGAAGCCTAGAGTTTAGGAGTATTGTCAGTGTTTGTACTTCCGTGCTTCGCAAAGCCCATAAAGACGTCGGTCCAACGTCTGCCCCCTCTCTGGTTGTTAATTGTCGTCCCATGGGATGAGAGCGAGGGAATAGATTTTTTTTTTAAGTTGGTCGGAGAATAAGTTCCCAGAATAGTTTTCTGTACAATCTCTACAAATGTCACGAATAACATACGTTTTGCGTTGTGTTTATATGAAGTGAGCTTTATTATATTCTATAGCATACACCAAGAGAGCGCGTCCTTCTAAACACACTCTTCGCTCCTTAAAATCGAAATTGACTAGTGTTTATTTATTTATTTTATTTATTTATTATGATATCAACACCAACAAGAAGTACACTAATAAACACAATTAAATCTTTAAACGTGAGGTTATATAAATTAAGTGTCTCGTAAATTATAGGTGTTGCAAAATATATCAACATTTCAAGTTAACAAATATATATAATTTAAAATTTTAAAATATTTATAACAAATAGAAGAAGATATTAAGAATTAAATTATTATTAAATTATCACATAATTGGTATAAAATGAATAAAATGTAAATATCTGAGAACGTTTAAAATTTTTAATACGATTAAATGCAAACAAAAGTAAAAGGTACATTTATAAAGAGGTTTAAAACAAAAATTAATACATTATTATTGAGAAAATAAAAAGATATTTTTTTACGAAAATGATTTAATTTGTCATTAAAAATATCAATTATAAGAGCTTCGTTTGACTCTTTGTTATTGTTATAATCGATGATTTGCCTGTTAATTGGAGAGTAGCGCCCTTGACGGGAGTGAGTAACTTATCCATTTGTTTTAATCTTTATTTGCATTAGAAAGACTATCAACTGATAACATAGTTTATTTATCGGCTTATGTATTATCTTAATTTATACTGTCTTTTTTTATATTGTTCCGATCGAATTCCGAGTAAAGCCGGGTCCAGATATTATGTCATATCAGTTCGATCAGATCACCGTATTATCTTTGGTTATCATACTATTAGTATTTTCTTAGAATTTCTCAGAATTCTTACTTATAAATAAATGTAAATGTGTTCCAATATAACTTTAAATTGTCTAAATAAATTTTCATGAACGAGGTGCTTACTGTTAGAATCAGCAGTTTTTTGGTCAGGCAGACGTGCTTTTTAATTTTCGATATAGTCGTAATTAGTTATTTTAAAAGGTAATAATAATTTAATATAAAAATATCCTGGAACATTATTTACACACGGCCATCTGATCCCAAACTAAGCAAAGCTCGTACTATGGAAAGCAGACAACTGATATACTACATATACTACTTTTCTTTTGTAAATACATACTTATATAGATTGATTGGCAGGTGATTGGCGGTTTGTTGTTTAACCGGTTTTTCTCTTGTTTATGTTGTATCGGGTAACATCACTGGTGACAAAACTTACCCAGTTTAGCTCTGGTGTGCTCACCGGTTGCCGGATCGTACTTATGGATGGTCTTGTCGAATATGCTCACAAAGAATAAAGCCTGGTGTTCCTGTGACCAGTGCGGGCCTTCGCCCAGCCACACGGGCTCCGTCACTGCGGTCACTTCGGGCTCCATCTGAGGACGTAATACATGATCTTGCATCTTATTCGCAATTTACATATTTTTCTGTTTATAACTATAAATAGTTACAAGATTGTAATTAGGTAGCTTTATTATTAAGTTAAACTGCGTCTCGCCTTGCGGGCAAACTAAAATACAATAAAAACAGCTATTGTACAAATTACGACTGCGTGGAATGATGACATGAACACATTATTGCATTTTGTCGTGGCATCGCTAACCCAATATTTGATGTATTATTAATTCCCAAAAAAATTGTATTCGTTGTACCTACCTACATATCTAAACGTTAATTAATTATAGAAACCTTTATGTAAGCGTTATAACCAACAGGTACATAATATAACACTTATATGGTGAATACTGGAAAAATATTACCTATGCCTAGATATATGAAAAAAAATTAATACACAAAAACATAAGACATATTCCAATCTGCAAGTAGTTCTGTTAATACATAAAATTTAAAATTATGTTTCAAATAATTCACAAAACAATTATAGTTTGAGATGCCTATATATATGTTGTTTGTATATTTAAGTATACATCAAATGATATATGTAATTAATCCAATGATATATTTGTTGTCTATGAAAATACACTATATCACACGGCGCCTTTTAACAAATGCATTAAATTTTAGACGAAGCGATTTGTACATACATATGTTCTATTTTTCGTAAATATTTGATCATTATTACATATTACTTAATTTCTATTCTTTTTAGAACGCTATAATTATCACCTTTAATCGTCGTCACAACCGTATTGAAGGTAAATATAATATTAAATCGTATTTAAGAAAAGAAAAAGCAGTGTTGTCATATCATTACTCTAAACAGTGTTATCATTTTAGTAGTCTAGATTTTAAAGTTTGATACTTGCAACATCACTTTCCATTACATGTGATAACAGTCAAACGCTAGCTTATATGTTTAAAAAAAAACTACAAATCAGTTAGTCACCTTTTTCATTTGCCAACTTAAATTGTTCCAATAAATTTTTGGGATGTTTACAGTGTGGTATTTACCGAATAGGAAGGAACCGAACTGTAGTTAAAATTAGTTATAGACCTATCATAAACAAAAGAGTATTATTTTGAATTTTTTATCACTACCATAAATTGCCAGGGAAATGATGAATAATGAAAATGAAAGACTACACTAACAGAATAAATATTAGATACCAACTTCTTAGTCGTGTATTTAAAATTCGAATGGAAACTAAACACTAAAATGGCTGTTATTTGTCCTCAAAATTATCACTCAAGCAATTTACTTAAATTAAAAACACGATAAACTACAACGTTCTTGTTTTCTCATAACACTTAACTCGAATGACCGATTAAAGCAGAATTAAACCATATGTAATTCATAATATTCCAATTCTATACATCCTTATAAGGTGACGCAAGCTAGCAAGGTCAGTCTAATAGGCAATAGCGGAGCGCGGCGAATTATTAGGAAATTCGAAACTTGCTCACGAAAAATTTAATTGCCAAATAAATCATTTAATAATAATAGTTTAGCGCCGTTCCTAGTAATTTGGTACCTCTCTGGGAAAAAAAATATAAAAATAAATTTGAAGTCAGTATATAGTTTGGCGAGCTTATATTATTTGTAAAAAGTGTCATTTTCTGATAATTTAAGTTAAGCAATCGTGTTTTATGAGGAATACCACAAAATCTTCTATATCTATTTCCATTGGAATCGATCAAGTTGTGTACATCGAGCGTGATTGTACACATCCAAATATAATAACGTACTGATAATATTAGCAAGATGACACGCGAAAGACATACGACTTGAGTGAGAGTGTGAGTAGATAACGAGATTGGGATGAGTTTCTGGAAACACCAACACAAAACAATGCTTCAGTAATAATAAGCGTTAATATCATCCAATTATTAAATATTAATAATCAATAAGCTATATAAAACCTGTAGCTATTCTGCCCGAACAAACCTAAATTTCGCCGCAGATTATTAACTATAATAATTATAACATTTTCAGCATACAAGCATTGCACTATCGCCGTAAGTTGGTTGTCAACGTCTCATGAGTGAGATGCGAATTGAGTTCTTATAGAATAGTATGTACTATTGATCTACGATCAAATCGAAATGACTCCTCTCTGTTAGGAATATGTCAAAACTATAAAAAATACTAAACTTTGTCTATGATCTCATCTCGATATCTTTCGTAAGTATTGACAGTCCGCCTCAAGGCCGCGTGTGAGCAAGATCTATGTCAGTTAACTCAGTGACGATAAATTCATTAATAGTAAATAGATAAGTGTACTGGTGTAAATACGAAGACGAAAGACAAATAATAACGATAATACTCTCCTTTTAAGAAGAAAGCTTGGGACTTATTCCATGTGGGTTAGTGATAGAATTACATCCATTTTTCCAGAAATATTTTAGTTTTACCGCCGAATACGAATATTATTAACTTTTATTTATCAAGTAATAAATTAATTTAACTCATTGCAAAACAAAGTTCTCATTATTCATCATTCATTTTTTTTTATAGAATAGGAAGGCGGACCAGCATATGAGCCACCTGATGGTAAGTGATCACCAACGCCCATAGACATTGGCATTGTAAGAAATGTTAACCATCGCTTACATCACCAATGCGCCACCAACCTTGGGAACTAAGATGTTATGTCTTTTGTGCCTGTAATTACACTGGCTCACTCACCCTTCAAACGTGTAGTCTTACGGTAGAATATCTGATGAGTGGGTGGTATCTAACCAGACGAGCTTGCACAAGCTCCACCAATATTAAATCACACATCATCGATAAAAATTTCACTAACAGAATATACGGAATAAGCTCAGTAGTAACTATACAGAATAAGCTCAATAGGGTTTTTTTGTAAATAGACTTTCAAAATGATTTGTAATTAGCAATTCTTTAAGTTGCACTCATTGGCATTTATTACCAAACACTTGTCAATTAATAATTTTTTTATTCGACTAAAAATAACGTGTATACTAAAAACAGCTGATAAAAGAAATTGGACCGTCCATTTCAACTTAAATATTCTATTTTTATATTAAATTTATTAGAATATTCACAAAAAATAAATGTGATTTAATCGTTATTTTTAATTCTGGCGATTCGATGCATCTTTATTTTTGTTATTTATGTAACAAAAGATGTTTTATTTTGATAATTCTGTACTATAATTCTTTCAATTGATTTTCTTTCTGTTTTATTTCTCATTTATTTTTTTGAATTCGCTTTTCCTTCTTGTTTGCAATACCTTGAGCGCTCTTTACAAACATATTAAGTACATTATTTTTCCCAAAAGCCTTAGAGACAAATTTGACATTGGCGGCGTGTGAACTATAGACTTGTGTTTGTAACAGTTTTTGTTTGTAACACTTAATAGTTTATGATACGGCGTTAAGCCGGTTCCGTCACTTAGTGAACTTGAGGTGTTTTGATGTCTTCAAGTTGAATAGGGTCTAATACCATACCAAGTTAAGGCAAGGAGGACATTTCCTCCTTGGTGATTTTGTCATTCGACACAATGTTTGGCTACATCACTGTTATTACCAGAGGTGGTTGAGGGGGCATGTTGTAAATCATTGGAATAGGAATCAATGGAATGGACCGCGAGAATATTTGTAGGAACCGCTGTTTGTATTGGATTCGTCTTTATCTTCATCAATGTTTTCATATTCTTTATATTTGTTCAATCTCTAGTTTTGGTTGTCATTTTTAAGCTTTTCTTACATTTTTTTTTGTATATGGGCGTGAATTTGGGCGGCCTTTTACTCTTTTTTACTGTAAAATGTGACACACGTGTACACGTATTTAAACGTGTACACGTGTGTCACATGGTGATAGTATTTATTTATTTACACTTTATTGTACACCACTTGAAAATAGTACAAAAAATGCTTCGAACCTATCAATGTTTATTACTTATAAATGGCAGACTTTTTCGAGACAGTATTTATTATATTATACGAAAAGAATGAACACGTAATTCACGACACAAAGGTAAAAAACTGCGTGCGTATTCTGTAAAGTATCGTAATAGACTGAAATTACTCATTATGAATATTGGAAAAGGTAAATAATACGAATCGAAAAAGAACATATTATATACTTTACAAGACAAATTAGGATAAAGTTCATTACAGCAGCCTAAATTACAATTGGACAAATACGAATGGAATCAAAATGGTATCAAATTCTTTCTTATGCGGTTATATTTACAAATAAGTAAACAAGTACAATCAATAATTATTCAGAGCAATACCAGGAGAAAGAAATGTTTACCTTCGTCTCTTTGTACTTGTGCAATGGGATGAAACCTTCCCCCGCGGCGTTTGAAGCACGACTAGTGTCTCGTAAGTCTCGCTTAACTATGCAGACAGCGGATTTATACTTTTAAAACTTGTGACGCACGCATAGTATAGTGCCGCGCCAATTAAATAAATGTATAGGACTGGACAAAACTTACGATTTTTTATTTTAAATAAAACTGTCATAAATAGTTGTTTTTAGTCAGCAGCTAAAACTGAAGCGATTAGACATCAATAATAACCTAATTTGTTGCCAGAGTTGGTGTTTTGCCGGTAGCTTCCACAAAAAATTTGATTGGACGCGCCAGGGTTATCAATTTGTATGCCCTCAAAATCTTTTTTCGACTATTCCTATGTACTGAGATTAGGTATATATATCGAAATATCATGATAAAATAATCTGTGGTGAAGTTTTGTCCCCCCGGACTGTTTTAATTTAACTTTCTAAGATTTATCCGAAATTTGTTCGAAATTAATATATTTATCTTGACCCTCCTTGCGAAGTTATCGATCATTTTTATCTCATGGAAATACTTTTGATATATACGTATGTAAGATGTCAATGGCAATGTTAAGATTTTGTTTTGATAAAAAGATAACTGACGATTGAAACCACTAGATAAAAAGCGGCAGCTGATCTACTATTTAACCACACGAACTTGTATAAACATTCATTTAAAAATGGGCCTACATGCGATTTACATATAGTCCATTTCGATACATTGTAAACAATACAGAGAAATTCTGAATTTTGAAATAACTTACTTTATATAAAACTTTTTTAATAATATATTTATCAAGCATAATGTGGTATCTTCTAGATATAATATATTCTTCGAAAGGTGGAAACTTTATGGTTAAATTAATATTGGAATAACTTATGACAATTTATATGTATGAGTTTTTGATTTTGATTGCCTTGGAATATCGAAAATCATTCTCAAAGGAGGGCAATATATTATACTGGTAGTTACAACATCGATTTCGGTCACTAATCTGAAAAAAAAACTTAATTATAAACGGACTTACTTTGAAAGCAAAAGAGAAAATCCACAAGCTGAGAAACCCGTCCCAAAGTCAAGATGAGGAATCACTGTATACGGTGTGAGCATTGTTGTGATATTATATAGCTTCTCTATATCTAATCAGTCTAACAGCGCCGCTATCATCCGACAGATTATATTTTAGCACTAAAGATAATTTACTTGAATTAAGTTATTGTAGGAACTGAGATCGCCTGGTGGATCTTAAGACAAACTCCACTGTTTCTTTATAAAACGTATGCTGTTTATTTATTTGTTTGGTTTTATAGAGGTATTTTTAAAACTATTTGAGATTGACTTCTATCCCGATACACGTACCTACGATTGAAGGGTTTACTGATTCTGATTGTAACTACAATTCAGAGGTCAAAAATATTTATTTAATACAGAAGTGTTGCACTTGCTTATCAATTGTCAAAAATCTGCTAACAAAAAAGAAACGGTGAAAAAAATTCAGTGGTTTTTTTTAATCTCAAATTTACCAATTTACAGGTAACAATACTATAATGAAATTGTATATTTTTTATAAAACTTATTAAAGAATATCAACTCCCATGGTGTGAATTTTTTTTACCGATTCATTTTAATTTTACAAATTAATATTTTCAACGTTTTCTAATTATAATCATAGGAAACCATCTCAATAATTAAGTATTAACTTTTGTTAATATATTACGTAATCGTAAATAATCACTTAATTATTAATAACTATAACTGACTCTGTATGATCCGCGCAACGTACATATTTCCTGTCAGCTTTTATAAAAAATATGATAGTAAATGACTATCATATTATTTATACGATGTTTATCATTTCGACAACGACATATTTGTCATGAAATTATTTTAAGACCTATTTTGTATTATTAGGTGCTTTGTTGATCTAGTGGCCGCAGACCCCGAGGTCCCAGGTGCAAATCCCAGGCCGGGCCAATAAAAAGTTATTGGGTTTTTCTATCGATAATTCTCTGTAGCAGCCCGGAGTTTGGAAGTGTGTACACTCTCTTGCCTCGGAAAGTACGCACGTTGGTGCTGCGCCTGAACTCTTTTCGGTCGTGTCGGATCGCCGCACAGTTGGCTTATTTCTCTTGAGATTGGCCGCCGTGGCCGAAGTCGGTACGGAGGACACACATTATTTTACATTATTAACTGCAAGAACACCATTACATGTGATTATTTGTCACATTCTGATACTTACTTCAGTTTTGTAAGTTGATCATTTATAAAACACTAGTTTTCTCGCAGTGGTCGAAATACCATCATTGCATTACATTGTTTTTTTTTACAATTCTAACAGGAAAAAAAGAGAAGAGAAAATGGTTCCAAACTGTCTTTTCTTTACTCATCTATATACTTATATAAACAAAATACCGCTCATTACGAGTTCTTCTAAACTATCCGCTCGTTAACCTTAAATTTGTCAGTTACTCTTACCCAGAAGTAGACGCTCATTAAGAACACTTTTACGCAAATCCTATTCAAAATACATTTTTCTTCTCATCTATGGGTGCGAAGCCAGGACGATTAGCCATTTTAATAAATGGATTGCGAAATTTATTTGTTCAATTCTCTTTGAAACGGTAGTGTAACCAGTTCTACAAAAATTTGATAACATTTTCAATTTTACCTGTCTTTATTTATAACTGGCAGTGGACCTTGTGCTTAGGTATGCATATACAGAACTACTAGCTTTACCCGCGGTTTCGCTTGCGTCATCATTCAGTATTACTAAATACCAATTTCTACAGCTCTTTCTTTAGAAATGAAGGACTTTCATCCCTTTATACCTTAACGATGAGAACAAGCTTTCAAGTTAAAAATTCAGTGCACGAATCCATACACTAATGCCAGGATTTAAAGAATCGTTATTGTACGAGACGCCGAGATGGCCCAGTAGTAAGAACGCGCGAATCTTAACCAATAATCGTGGGTTCAAACCCGGGCAAGCACCACTGAATTTTCATGTGCTTAATTTGTAATTATAATTCATCTCGTGCTTGACGGTAAAGGAAAACATCGTAAGCATGTGTCTAATTTCATTGAAATTCTGCATAATGTGTATTCCACCAACCCGCATTGGAGCAGCGTGGTGGAATAAGCTGCAAAACCTTCTCCTCAAAAAGGGAGAGGAGGCCTTAGCCCAGCAGTGGGACATTCATAGGCTGTTACTGTATTGTACATCAGTAACTGATAGTTTTTGAGTTACGAGTCGTGAAATTCATTCTATATACCATTCATATAAGCAACTTCGAAACCAATCATTTTTCATTGAGTTAGTTGAATGCGGGTTTGTGGAAACAAATGTGGGAGATTTTCATCACACACATGCAGGTTTCAAAATGTTTTCCTACACCGTCAAGCCCGAGAATAAAAACACGAATTAATAGGCGTTGAAGTTTAATAAAAGTTTTTGATATACTTCCTTTGATATGCATTTCAAGAGAATATCGAATGCATTCTAGAAGTTATAATCCCTGTATTGTTAACATACAGTGAGATTAGATATTTGCTGTCATGATGAGCCGAGATAAATCTTCAGATAACGTGCAAAACCATTTACTGCCGATGATAATCTACCAACCGTAATATTGACTCAATACAAATACCTGTTTATTCTGTATTTATAAACAGATTTAAAGTTAGTAATAAAATTATAAACGCAACTTTGTAAATCGATATAATCTTCACAAAGTTAATATCATAGAGCAATGAGGAACTTACTTAGCAATATCTGTCGACCTCTTAAAAAGTTACGTCGTTTGGGTTATGGTTACTGTAGAATTTTTATCCTAGACATTTTAGTCATCCTCATCATTGCATTAAACCAAAAATCTTAATGATAATTCGTTCTGGTAGTTGTGGTTTACTGGTGGTAGGGCTTTGTGCAAGCTCGTCTGGGTAGGTACCACCCACTCAACAGACATTCCACCGCAAAACAGCATTACTTGGTATTGTTGTGTTCCGGTTTGAAGGGTGAGTGAGTCAGTGTAATTACAGGCACAAGGGACATAACATCTTAGTTTCCAAGGTTGGTGGCGCATTGACGACGTAAACGATGGTTAACATTTCCATTCTATAAAAAAAGATATTGTATCTAACACCTCGTCTCAGTCTGAAATTACTTTTCCTCAATAGATTGGCATAGCATTAAGTTTTTCCTCTGTTATCATAATGGAATTAATATTCATTGTGACATTTTTTACGACGTAAATTTTAACTTACATATATTTTATTATAAAGTAGTTAGTAAGAAAATTATAAAATAGACAAAATGACACTTGTAATGCTACTTATGCGAGAATTCGAGGCACGTTGTAGTTAAAGAAAACTGGTTTATTTCGGCTTTAGTCACTGTGTGCTACACTACTACACACGTAAAAAACGTCTCCTAGCTGATTAATAAATATATTTTCATTATCCATTTACAATTCAAACTATATCTTGTACAATGTAGGTGTGTGGGGTTACAAAATCAAATCAAAATATTTTTTTATTCAAATAGACTTTCACAAGTACTTTAGAATCGTTAAGTGCTATCACCGGATCGTAATGTGGATTCTACCGAGATGAACCGGCAAGAAACTCAGTGAAGGATCACAATCTTCACGTATTACGCTTAAATACAGTAACAGTACAGTAACAGCCTGTTAATGTCCCACTGCTGGGCTAAGGCCTCCTCTCCCCTTTTGAGGAGAAGGTTTGGAGCTTATTCCACCACGCTACTCCAATGCGGGTTGGTAGAATACACATGTGGCATTATTTCAATGAAATCCGACACATGCAGGTTTCCTCACGATGTTTTCCTTCACCGTCAAGCACGAGATGAATTATAACCACAAATTAAGCACATGAAAATTCAGTGGTGCTTGCCCGGGTTTGAACCCACGATCATCGGTTAAGATTCACGCGTTCTAACCACTAGGCCATCTCGACTTCGCTTAACTAGCAGCAGTCAACTAGGCAATATCTTTACGTGAGACAGTAGGGTACCACGTGGTGGTAGCATTGACTGATTGTCGGCGCTCGCCACGTCACGTCGCCCGTCTAACGCCTGTGAATGTTTGTGCGGGAAGTTTGTTTCCCGATCGTTTGTGATTCATCCCTCATAGGTCTATGGTTCACTAGGTCTCGGCACGGCCATCCAGCTCACACACGTCCTTGTATCTTATCCTGTTGACACAAAAAAAAAACAATAACAGCATTTATTCCACTCGGCCTCGTCTGGTTCTGAAAATTCTAACTACTTAGTAATCGAAAGATGATGTTAGTACCAAAGTGTAGATAAACTCGGCGCTTTTCATGTCGAAGCAACCGATACATTTGTTTTGTTTCATGTTACTGTGTTATAGGTGTGCACAACGGCCATTTGTTAGGCTCAGCCTTGCGTAACATATTCAACATTACTAGAAATAACAATACTGTAGTATATAATTCTGCAATAAATAAGAAATAACAGAAAATAGCTTATTTTATTAATTAATTTTGCTTATTTATCGATAACAATAATTACCAATTATTTATTATTTAATTTGTAGGACAAATTTAATTGGCAACATTATAACTAATGACGTACGTTGCTCTAAAATCAATTAATAATAAGTAATATGAAACTTACGTATGTCAAAATCTGTCGACCTCTCAAAGTGTTCGTCCTCTCAATCCAACGATTATTTTCTATGTTAATTATTTGGTAGGTTTGGGTATTTGAAGAACTTCTATCCCCTTTCCGAAGACGCTGATCGTAATTGACTCGCTAAAAATATAATAAAAGTCAAAGATGGTGCGAAATGATCGGACGAAGTTGAAAAACCTCCTCCCAGTGGATGCAAAATCCTTATGAAATTCTAAATTATACAAATAATTTTCTTCGTAAACCTCTACACTATTCTTGCCGCTTTTGAAAATATGTAGACATATATTCACCATCATGGACTACTGACCAAAGTTTTAACTTAATCGAGTAAACGATTTACGAATACAATATAAAATAGCAAGATATAAAATTTTACTCACGTCGAAACATCCAGAACATCCAGACCGTGTATGTCGGACACGTCGCTGTAATATTGCGAATGGAAGTCACATTCAACTCCGTCGTCAGTCACGGACAGCGTGAACAAAGTCAACCTCTGGTCAATACTCGTTGAGATCATCAAATCTTCGATTATCTTGAGACCGGTTATTTGTGAGCAATGATATTTTTCAGACGACCAAGAATTAACGACTTTCATTGAATTGAAATGATTATTTTCGACTTGTATTACTTTTATGTGTATCGCGTTATCGTCTCCCGCTGTCGCTAATATGAATCTTGTATCGTCAATTACATTAACATCGGCGCCGTTTATTCCAGATTTATTTGTTTGTACTGAAAACATTGGTTCGCACGACAAAACCTCTGGCAGTTTTCCGACTTCCCAAAATGCAACCTCACCTCTAGTCGTGCAAGTCACGAGTGCGGTCTTGTCTATAAATTGAAAAACATGTGTTTTTAAAATACAAGTTTTATGGTATCTGATCTCTTGAACTGGATTTAGTTTTCTTTTTTCAGTATTCAAGTTAAATATCTGTATGGCAGCGTCCGAGCAAGCTGCGATGATTACAAAATCATCATCTATCTTAACATTCTCCAAGTCCATTATTCTAGTCTCTGGATCAAAATCTATAGAACAGTCTCTCCAGTTTTTGTCACCTTTTCTTTCTTTATCTGTGCCTTTTATAAGGTAGTCAACTAATTCTTCTGAAGTGACTTTAATGTTATCTCGATCGAATGTAAGTATTTTAGCGCATATTTGTGCTCGTCCGCCAGCTGATATTAAAAGTATTTTATTTTTATCTAGACGGTGAAATTTTAATGTTCTTATACTTGATAGTTGTTTAAATATAAGTTCATCTTTTAGTTTTGTTTTCTGATCTGAGCTCGATACTCTCAGAGTCGTGTCTTCCCCGCCTGATATGAATATTGACAAAGTATTCTCCTCATCATATTTGTAAGTTTTCAAACAATTTATCTGTTTAGAATGTATTCCGTTTATTATGTTTTTCGACATTATTTTACTTAGCTGAAACGTTTCCGAATGTAGTGTGTAATTTTTGAGATACAATATTCGTATGAATTCTTCAAAATTACCATTGATTTTTTCAATGTAACGAACCGCGTCCCATGACCTGTGTCCGCCACCACACGCCACTTCCAGAACTTTGATATTATTTTTAACATCATAGACTACAAAAACTCTCTCTTGAAACCCACAGAGGTAATTCTCGTTCTTGTCCAAAAACTTTTCTAGCCATTGAAACTCTACATCTTTAGAACACATATATTTAATTTGATTATCGTAACTGTTCAATGAAAAATATTTGATCTTGCCGTCTCGACCCGTTGTTATTATTTCGTTATTTCTTATAGTTATTGATGTGGCACCGTATCTATCGTAAATCCTATCGAAACTTTTGACAGGGTTTCTATTACCGCGAACGTATACGTGAATGTGACCACATCTATCCCCCACTACTAGCACATCTCTGTTAGAGCTGAGAGCGCTCGATGTCAACCAGCGCTCTTTGCAAGGGGGGAGTTGGAATACATCAACTGTTTCAGTATCTATTTCTTTCGAAGCCAAAACTGTTATCAGACCATTTTCGGAGCACACAACTATGTGTCTATTTCCAGCCCAATGTAAAGAAAGAATTTTTCCTAAGTTTAATTGCGTATCAATAATTTTATGAATTACAGCGTCCCCTTTGCAATTTTCAATGAAAACATCTAATTTCCCATTCATATCAGCGACTGCTATGATTTGTTTGCATGAAGATATACTTAGTAACTTATATGTCGACGTGTGACATAAATCATATGTTTGGCTGGTATTTGAGCTGACATCGTAGTAAATAAGTTCATTTGATTCATTCATGATAATAATATTCTGTCTGGCGGTCAATTTTACTTTCTTTGGTGTGTCAATTTTAATGGGTATAATCTCTTTGTGGCCATATTCCGATACTAATGATAGGGGGTGAAGAATAACCCCACAGTCACCACCACCCGTTACGAGGTGTTCGTCGTCAGCATCTAATGACCAAATGCAAGAATTTTGATGAGAAAGTATTTTCCTCAACAATTTCCCCTGATGATTCCAGAAACATATTCTAGAATCTTCACCAATTGATATAATTAAATCATTTGTAATAAGACTGCGCATCACTCTTGCCATGTGACCATATAGAGTATGAACACAAGTAATATTAGCATTGTTCCAGTAACTCCTAGTTTCGTAACTAACGGGTTCCGTATTGCAGATAGACCATATCCTGACCGACCTATCGTCAGACGTGGTAACTATTATTGCTTTCTCAGAGTTATAAGTTATTGAAAATATTACACCCTAAAAACATATTCATTATAAAACAATACAGTACAAAAGTTAACAAACAATTTATATTTTCCACTCTAAAGTTACAGTTAATAAGTTATTTTAGCCAAGGGATAGCCTTATAGTGTAAGTTTCTCACAAATTATTAAAGTTTCATGTTTATTATTATATATTATATTATTTACTTTAATTTGATGAAGTCAAAATTATTTTTTGACCTCTAAACTCATCCTAAGTCTACATAGCGAAGTACTTAAATGCATGGATTTTAATAATGATGAAAAGTATTTAACTTTCTTAATGAATTTGTAAAAATTATAATCTAATTAGCTTACCTTATGACCTTTTAAGTGATGCAGCGGTGCATCATCACCGCACCGGTGTATAATGACATCAGAGAATACAGTGCCACTAAATACAAGGATATCGTCTAGTAGGGGAAACACTAGCCCACTGTATAATATAGAATTATCTTTGCTTATATACTCTTTAACAAATGTTCCATCTTTTATATTCCAAATCTATAATCATTTTTATCAAATTTATATTGTATAAATAATACATCTTAATAACATAAAATTAATATTTAATTTTTTTTCGGTTTTTACCTGCACTACATTATGGGCAGTTAAAACTGCTACTTCTTCTTTAGAAATCCAAGTTCCGGAATGAAGCCAGTCATTACATAATATAGAACATACTATCTGCTGTTCTGAGACTGCATCTTCATCACAATTAAATATCAATTCTATAATGGAAAACTGTTTACCTCCAATTATGAGAAATTTTGATTCACATTTCAAATATTCAACGCTATGTACTTTTTGTCCATTAAATATTTTAATTTTTTGAATAAATTTACCGGACTCTTTGTTAAATACCTCTAATGAACTTCCTACACCTAAAAATAATTACATTGTCACAATTGGAATTACTTGTGAAAATACATAAACATAACCTCTGCTTACCTGCCAAGACAAAATTATTGAAAAATTTAACAGTCGTTACATCTGTACGCGTTAACAAAGACATTTTATTTTAGAAGACAATGTTAAATGTGTTTATTCTATATTTATGAATTACTTTTTTGTTATAATTTCCTTCTAAAAATTTAAAACATAATAATAAATTGACAATACCATATGTTTATAGATTATATATATATGATTAGGGCATGACAATTGACACTGACGTTGACAATTGATATATTTTATTTTTTCTTCTTGAATAGGCAAAGATATTACTGTCAGTGCATTACAGTTAAAATATAATGATTGATAAAATTAATCAGTATGGGCAGGTATTTCTTGAATAACGATGTTTATAGCAAATGCAAAGTTTATTGTAGCTATAAAAAGGAATATAATAAATAATATAAAAAATCATGCAAAAATGAATAAATTTAATAATACTTTTTTTCATTATCTAAATGTTTTGATTTCGTATTCTATGTTTTAGTATTCATCAGCTTCATAGGCATTTTTCTACTTTTTTTCTTTAATTACTTCGAGCTTAAAATATGATTGAAAGCCTTACTTATGGTAAGAAAAAAATTCTAACAATATTCCACTTTCTCTCGTCTGTTAAGGCGAAACCACTAGCATTGTGCATATCAATTATAAGTACTTACTAATCACGTAAACGTTGTACTAAATATTTATAAAACCATTTTCACACAAAGAAAACATCTTTCTGTTTACTAAATAACTTCTAAACTACTCCAGTATTGTATCTCTGATTGTGCACTCGTGTATATTATATATATACATTCATATAAAGATTTATTAGTTTAATGAGACATATTATAAATAAAAATCTAGTTTTCTATGATTTATTTATTTAATTTACTAGTGCCGCAAAAATATCGGTTCAAATTTATTCTTTTTGAAATAGGTCCATGGGATAATGGTCCTTATACTTTTCTAAATGCTTCTCCATTTGCTGCATTTGTTTCCTGAAAACAAAAATTAACAAAGATTATTTTTTTAAACGATTTATTACAGAAACAAATTTTCCTTTTTGAATTTTCTATCGTAAAGTTGTGGAACGATATGTATCAATTTATCCGTACAAAGTCAGAAGATGGGCAACTAGTTGATTATAATTTTAAAATTTGACTATAAATTTACAATAATCGTGTGAGTATTATTATTATTTAAAAACAACGCATACGTAGGTAAAGAAGTTTTTCTTCGAAGTTATTTAATTTGTAAGCATTCAATGACGTCCTACTATACTTCATAATAATTAAAAACTTACTGTAGATGAGGAGGCATGTCGTAGTAGACGTCTTCAAGCATCTCCTTCCAATGCGGTTTCTTCTTCTTCTCCGCCTCTTGCATTGTTCGAACTACCAAGTTGCGAGCTTCCTTTGCATATGTCTTTTCAGCCTCGGCGTCCCAGAGACCTAATTTTCGAATAAAATATATTCATTAGACTTTAGAGTAAAACTAGAGAAACTTATACTTCGGGATGGACATTTTACGTTGGACATTGGTTGTAGTTTAATGATGATGATAACAACGGGGACCGAAATAACTAATAAAAGTATGTCTTGTGCACAGCAGTAATAAAGAGTAACTCTGTCTGTTTGTTACGCTTTCACGGCGAAACCAATCAACCGCTTTTGTATAACATACATACGGCTTTTAATGGCTTAAAAACCTTATGTTACGGAGGTTACCTTTTATTTTTGAGGCAATCACTGTAGAAATTAAATCTTCTGTAATAATATTCCTAAATAATTGTTTACCTTTACTTTCAAGATACAATCTCAACTTCTGAATAGGGTTCTCGGCTTGAGTCCATTTCTGTATTTCTTCCAGCGGCCTGTAGGCGGTGCTGTCGTCAGACGTGGAGTGATGGCCCACTCTGCCAAAAACTTAAATTTATTCAGATAAAATTATAAAAGCAGGAAACGTGACTCCCACAAATCTTTGAATTATTGAAATGATATGGAAATCGGAAACATTAATATCAGATCCTATTTATAATACTAGATCCAATTTAAGTTCTTATAATTGAAAATATATTAAATTATATTTTCTGCAGGCAACATCCTTGTATGTTGTTTTGAGTAATCGATTTGTATATTAAAATAATGAAATTGTGATCATATTTATTTGAAGGACATTTAGACATGACTCGCCATCCTATTTTGTGATCATAGTATTTAAGCTAGTAGTAGTTGTTAGTAGTATAATTTGACGTGTGACTGTGACAGATGATACAGGATCATAATATTAGCGGTGTAATGAGGGCCTTATTGTGGAGAAGTTCCGCTCACCTGTATGACATGGCTTCGATGAGGACAGGCTTGTTGTCGAGGGCGAGCTCCCGCGCGTGCTGCACGGCGCGGTAGACGGCGAGCGTGTCGGTGCCGTCCACGCGCACGGTGTGCAGGCCCAGCGCTGGCCCGCGGCCCGCGATGCCGTCCCCGCGGTACTGCTCGTTCGTCGGAGTCGAGATCGCGTATCCGTTGTTTCTACTGAATTATATATTTACCATTTTAAAATGTTAAAACTTACGATGAGACGATATATGTATACTGCTTTTATCTTTTGGATATTGTAATGATTTAATTCAATGTCGCATATAATTTATCAGATAATTTTTCGATATATATTGTACGTAGATTTTATGAGAATATATTTAATACTCAGAATCGAAAAGTATCTTCTACATATATATGTTCCAATAGGACATGGAGTAATAGGTATATATTATATATGTATTTAAATAATATCCGTTTAAATATATTAATTAAATATCGTATGTAAGACGTTTTTAGTATGTCAGTTTTATAACATGAATAACATTTTATAAGATATATATCTTACCAAAACATTATAACAGGACATTCAAGAGTAGCGGCGAAGTTGAAAGCGGCGTGTGCGTCTCCCTCAGAGGCAGCACCCTCACCGAAGTAGCAAATAACACATCGATCATTGTTCGGTATACGCTTGTATGCGTAAGCTGCGCCTACAGCTTGAGGCATCTGGGTAGCTGTAATAAGCCAGTTGGTGTAGAACGAGTAATTACGTATGTACATGTCGTATGTACCCACTATCCACCATCGCCCACTGATACTCTACAGCACAATCAATCATTACAACTATCGAAACAAAGATTTTATCTCTTTTTTCTGGAATTGCACTGGCTCACTCTCACTTACCGAGTTACAGCAATAGAGAGTATGCTGTTTAGCTGTAGAGTAATTGATAAGTGGGTAGTGAGTAGTCAAGCGAGTTTGTACAAAGGCCGACCATCGATGGATTATTCTGTAAAATTGTTAAAAAGCTTAAAAATATCATTTTGCTCACCCAATGGACTGGATATAGTAACGATATTTCTTTGCTTGCTACCGTAATGTACCGGCATATGCCTTCCTTTGCCAGGATCTTCATGATTCCCATAACACTGGTTGATTAGCTCAGTGATCGTCATTCCTCGGTATAACAATACTCCGACCTCTCTGTATTGAGCAAAGACTAGATCTTTTGGTGACAAAGCTGCCGCACTCCCAACGTGGATACCTTCCTCGCCATAGTTCGTCATGTAGAAGGAGATACGACCTTGTCTGAAAAGTGACATTAATATTGATTAGGTTATTGTATTTTACCCGCATTGGAGCAGCATGGTGGAATAAGCTTCGAAACCTTCTCCTCAAAAAGGGAGAGGAGGCCTTTGCTCAGCAGTGGGACATTCAAAGGCTGTTACTGTATTGTATTTTCCATCTTAGAAAGCAACGACCGGACGAACATGTCATTTTTCGTATTTTTATATTCCTTTTCGCCTAATGGTGGAAATTAATTATTGATATTTAGGGGAAAACATATTTCGATTTTTTTATTCTACTTTTATACTTGACGTGTTTTTATTGATAACACGAAAGCTCGTCAATAGCGAACAATAAAAAAAAGAAAATCTGTTGACAGAAAGATCAGAAAAAGAAACTGTTTGCGTTTGCCTATTTATATATAAACAGTGATGCTATAATTCGTTCTTAAAGGATTAAGTTTCATTTGTGAACATTTTAAAATAAGCTATAAGTGAAATACTTAATAAAAAAAAAACAGGCTGACCTTTGGGATTCATACAAAACTTTATCCATCTGATTAAGTTGAACCATGGTTTTGTACATGTTGAGCAGGGTGTCCTTGTCGATGGCAGGCTCTTCCCTACTATCAATAACTTGGCCATCATTATCCAGTACTCTGTATATGGGTATAGGATCATAACTATTTTCGTCGAGAAACTTCATTTCCGTCACGTAGGGAGCCTTCGCGCCAGGGAAGTCGGCATTGTTACCACCATTTTGAATGATTTCGGGTCTCGAGCTCGTTGATAATAGCTGGAAATGAAAATAATATTTTTTAAATAGGCCCTACTATTATTTAACAATTATTTAGTATCTATTAAGTAATATGGATGTGAAACTACTCGGAAGTGGTTTATACCAAGAATAACCAAAAGCAACAAGCAGCGAATTCGAATCGGTTAATTCGAACAAATCGATTAAAATAACATATTCAAATACCACACTGTAGATATATATTCAATTCGTCGCTGGTGTTCCTTATAAATTATAAATAAATGCCCTGTGTATTAGTGATTTAAAATAACATACGACAATACTGAAACATTCAGAATAAAAAAAGAGAATTAAAGTAAGTTTATATATTTGTATCATGACTTTTGTATCATCATTGAGAGAGTCTTAAGCTCTAACATTACACACCGCTCACCGCAAATATGTCTAACATAGGAAATAATAATATGGAAATAGTGATAATAGAATAGTATCGACATAAGAAAATATGTCAGCCGAGATGGCTCAGTGGTAATAATAAGAACGCGTGAATCTTAACCGATGATCGTGGGTTCAAACCCAGGCAAGTACCATTGAATTTTCATTTGCTTAATATGTTATTATAATTCATCTCGTGCTTTACGGTGAAGGAAAACATTGTGAGGAAACCTGCATGTGTCTAATTTCACTGAAATTCTGCCACATGTGTATTCCAGCAACCCGCATTGGAGGAGGAGTTGAGGACTAACATTTGATTTTAAGTCCTAGTTAAAAAGTTCATTCATTGCAATTAATTATTAGATTATTAATAGTACATTCTCCTAAAAAGAATCATATGAATTGTGAAATTAATAATATTCGAGAAAATATTCGTACGTACGCCAGTCGCGTAACATGTGCTTAAAAACAATTCATAATAATTATAGGTACATACGTACTTTAAAATGTAAATAAAACGTCACTTTAAAAAGCAAGTGACAACGAAATAAATAACACAAATTACAACATACATGTATTTGCGAGTGCTATCAGTTGGTACGATTAAAAACTCATACATTAATGTACCGAAATTAAACTTAAGTTATATATTATTAAACTTGAAATATATATGAATTTATGTGTATATAATTAAAGTATTAGGTACGTACTCTGGCCACTTGGTTCAGTCGATTTAAACGTAAGAAACAAACTCCACTTTTGAGCGCCATCGTGGGACTGAATAGTGAATAATGAACTTACAGTCATTATTGGATGTTATCGTATATTTACTCAGAAACATTAGCAAGTTAGATAAGGTACGCGGCCTTTTCGTTCACTACATACGTGGTAGGTCACTGTTTAAATTGATACAAATAATACATTTTAATTTCTATAGAAAGTTAAACAACAATGTAAAAACATATTTTATATATTAGAGGAATAATTTAATATACCAAGTGAATGTAATAATTAATGTTTTTTTTAATTGCGTATTTTATCATGATAAGTATTAATAAAACACACTGAATCCCAGTTCTTAACAATAATTAAGTTGATAAGATAGCGTCTGCTACATGTTTTTATATTAATTTTAGGCACACACGCTTTATATATAACAATGATACTCAAACTCATTTCAATATTAAATAAAAAAATATTTTTTCAATTTTTAACAAGTACATAGGCGCCCAGCTTTTGTGGTGTATAATAACTACTCCCAATGATATTCATCTCGGTGATTTATTTACATATACCTTATTATGCCTATAATTCATTATTTATAATTTCGTTAAATTCATTATTTATTATTAAATTACGTTGTAAACTATAATATATTAGTTCGTAAACTGACTTCCGAATATTTTTGTATAAAGTACGTAGGACGCGCCAAAGGAATTCGTTTTTAAATTATACCTGGCACAACGTTACTCTGTTTGAGTATTATAAATTGAGTGTATTAATTATTGGGCTGTTTTTCATAAACTCAATCAACCCACATAAAAACCCACAAGTGTTAACATAAGGTTTTAGCTATTCTAATTGGAACCTGTATTTAGAAGTCATAATTGTGTCAGTCTTTCAATTTTAAGAACCAAGGTTTTTGATTCTCTGTTTTTTTTATATAAGTGTATTTATGTAACTTACAGTACTTTAATTTTCTTTCGCCGCTCGAGTATAGTATAACAGCCAGTCAATGTCCCAATATTGGCCCAACAGAGGAGATCTTTGTTCTGAAGGAGAATACTTGGAGACTATGCCACTACGCTGCTACTCTGTTGCAGAACTAGATCCGAAACATTAAGGTTCAGGTAAAGCCTTTCTTATATTAACTGGATTTGAACCCTTTATCTTCGCTTATGATCCACTTGCTCTATCCATAATCTGCCTGCCATCTCGAAATCGATTTCGCGAGTATACATTACAAATTATTATAACACTAGCTGCCCGTCCTGACTTTATTAGCATGGTATAAAAATCGATCGCAATGAAACCGGCCGGGTTCAATCTAAACCATCCAGATACCTACTCAAACAGGCACAAAACATTCATCAAAATCGGTCCAGTCGCTTAAGAGTTCAGCGACAAATACCTACAGAAATTATACATATGTATAAACTATGTCAATGCCGTGTAATAGCAATTAAAAAAAATACTACATAATCAAATACTAATGTATTTTACAGTATGGACGGTTCTTAATGTTTATATTAAAGTTAGTTTTCTTATTTGCTAAATAAAAGTGAGAGTGTAATGTTCAAGATTTATTGATTTCAATAGATTAAGTACACAAACGGTAGATATTATGTGATTTTTATAAACTATTGTATATTTTAAGCATAAATAGATCTATTCCTGCATCGCTCGTGGAGCGACGCTACCGGACCCTGAAACCGTAATACTCGAAAGAAAGTTAGGTTTTTACGTTTTTATCATATTTTTGTTCGTGGAAGTTGTATAAGACTTTATATTTAACTGGTGGTAGGGCTTTGTGCAAGCTCGTCTGGGTAGGTACCACCCACTCATCAGATATTCTACCGCAAAACAGCAATACTTGATATTGTTGTGTTCCGGTTTGAAGGGTGAGTGAGCCAGTGTAATTACAGGCACAAGGGACATAAAATCTTAGTTCCCAAGGTTGGTGGCGCATTGGATATGTAAGCGATGGTTGACATTTCTTACAATGCCAATGTCTAAGAGCGTTGGTGACCACTTACCATCAGGTGGCCCATATGCTCGTCCGCCTTCCTATTCTATAAAAAAAAAAAAAAAAAAGACATTATGTTTGCCTAAAAAGTCCCATACAGATAGGTCATTTTGCAAATGGTATAATATTTAGATTACCTCAATTTTTGATTATATAAAAAAATATGATTACTATTATAAATTGTCTCACGAACAAAACACATTTACAATGTGTTTTGAAAATTATGAATAATTATTATTTTAGGTTTTCCTGTTATTCAGCAGCTGTCTATTTTGTATATAGGAATAATAAGTCCTCTGCTTGTTCCTTCTAAGACTTGTTTTAAATTTTATAGAGATGGACGGATAAAATACATTGACATGAAAATGATATAGACATTGGTTTTCCTTTTATAAAACTGTTCTTATAATTTTATTTAATAAATGGATCAATAATGAAATACTTTACGGTAAATGGTAGTTTACATTACAATTTATATTTTTTTTTTATCTCTGACAGTAACAGTTTTTTTATAATTTGTTTCAAACTTCCAGTTATAATAATATCGATACTTTACAAATGATTTAGTCGATGTAGACCAATCGATAAATATTGGCATTCCAATCCGAAGTTTTTGACAGATGTCATGTCAGTACCAAATAAATGGCGGTGGTAGTTAGTGTATCGGACGGAATCGAAATATCATAATAATTGACTTCTAATAATGCCGTATTGGTATTACGACAAAAAAGATTTACAAAATACACCATCATTCCGCGATGGCATTTCAAATGACACGGAAAATCGTTACCGAAAGGAAGGCGCGAGGTTTATCATCGACACTGGATCGAAGATGGATTTAGGTTATAACACTGTTGCCACTGGTGTTGTTTATTTTCATCGCTTTTACATGTTCCACTCTTTTCGAACTTTCCCGAGGTATATCACTGCGTGTTGCTGTTTATTTCTGGCCGGAAAAGTGGAAGAGACGCCAAAGAAATGTAAAGATATAATAAAAGTAGCGAAATCTTTATTAACTGAACAAAAGTTTAGCACATTCGGTGAGGATCCTAAAGAGGAAGTGATGACGTTGGAGAGGATACTGCTGCAAACTATTAAATTTGATCTACAAGTAGAGCACCCGTACGGGTATCTATTGAAATATGCTAAGTGCCTTAAAGGTGATAAAGCGAAACTACAAAAAATGGTGCAGATGGCATGGACTTTCGTCAACGACAGGTTTGTTAGTGATTAGTGATTCATTTTACAATAGTAATATCATAAGAAAAAGCCTCATCTTAAAATTTAGTGACATTACAATACAAATTACTTAGACAACCATCCTTTGTTTATACTCGTCCACCACCAAAGTAGGACTTTGTGCAAGTCTGTTTAGGTACCACCAAACAGCAACACTTAGTATTGTTGTGTTCCAGTTTGAAATACGAGTGAGCCAGTGGTATGAACATTATATGTAGTTTCCAAGGTTGGTGGTGCAGTGACAATGTAAAGGATGATTAATATTCATATGACAGTCTATGGGGCCGTCTACCAACCTATTCAAGAATTTAAAAAAAATGTTAAAAATAAATTAGCATTAATACATTAAGAACCTTGATATTTAATAACACAAAACAAGATTGAAGCTGATAATGTTTAATACATTTAAATAATATAACGGTCTACTAGTATATTATCATTTTAAATTTGATCTTAAGCTTATTAACTTTATATCTATCGGTTCTGTTCGATTTTATAATTAATAACTGGATTGAATTATCTTCTTATTGTTGTTTTATATAAAAGTAATACAATTGTATGTTTATTATGTTATTATATGTAATTAATCTTGCTTTTTGAAGAGTAATTTATGTATGAGTATATAAAATTTTAAGTAATTAACAAAAATTAAAAGTGTTCTTTGAGCTGGTTCTCGATGTTACCGCCTAACTGTGACATCAATTCCATCGCGCACAAAGAAATTTGGCAACTCCTTTCTTTGTCGCACTTCCAAAAAATGGAATTCCTTACCAGCTCACGTGTTCCCGTTTTTCGTCGTCGCGTTTGGACTCTACTACCACTTACCATCAGGTGGAGTAGAGTCATTTGCCCTCCCAGCGAATACAAAAAAAGAAAAAAAAAGTGTATTATACATATTTAGTTTCCTACAACTCAAATATTCTGTATTAATTATCAACTCTCATGCCCCATTACTGTGCTATATCGACCATGCTGGTTGGTAGACACAAGTCGCAGATTTTCAACTGACATGCAGATTTCCTCACATTCTTTTTCTACACCTTTCTCCAGAAATTAAATATGAAAATTCAATTTGAATCCTCAATCTTTGGTTGTTGCCCTATAATTATAGTTTTAATTTGGACTTTCTTTCAGTCTTTGCACAACACTGTGCCTTCAATGGGAACCAGAAGTGATAGCAGTGGCACTCATGTTCCTTGCGGGTAAGCTGAGCAAGTTTGAGGTGGTTGATTGGAATGGCCGGGTCTCCAAACATAACGCCTGGTGGGATATGTTTGTGGAAGATATCACAATGGAGCTGCTTGAAGATATTTGTCACCAGGTAGGAATCAATATGTTATTACAGTATTATGAGACTTAGATTCTACCAAATATTAAAATTTAATTTAAATATATAACGAGGTGGTATTGATCACGTGGGGCAATTCGTTGTCTGTTATCAGACATGTTGTAGGCGCAAAGTAAAAGTTCAGTCTCGTACAACTCTTGTTTATTTGTTCGCTTACAATCGATAATCACAAAATAATAATTAACCACGCCGAAGTGGTTGGAAACGCAGCAGTTCGATACAAGAAGACGACCGTTCGCCCCGGAGACCCTTGTACAAGAGCGTTCACCAAACCTCAAATGTCCGATGTCAAATCATTAACAACTCGTTATTCGTTATTGAATGTCAAGTGGGCACTCTGAATTCCTGTATCGACCTTACTCAAGCGTACTACTTGAAGTTTCCTAGAACGGCTTATATACTTAAATTATGGCCTTATTTTTGATTCTGCGACATATATATATCCTGTGGTAATTAACTTCTATATAACATTTAATAATGAAAAGACAAATAATTACTACCTAAATCCTAAAAATACAATTGCAACAAATTGTTTCAGGTTCTGGATCTGTATTCGCCACAAACTCAAGCCTCAGGGGGGGACTCGCCAACTCAACCAACATCCTCAAAGCCTCCAAAAAACGAGAAGAAAGCCTCCGTTACACCGCCCACTTCCGCATCACCTGTTGCCGCTACCATTAAGCCTGTTGTCACACCAGTTAAAAACGGTTCTGATGTTAAATTGGAACCTCCAAAAATAGATATGAGATTTACCTACCCCGGGTACCCGGCGATGCCAGCCTATCCAGTGTACACGGCACCTCCGCCCACAATCCCTGCGGCCAGGCTACCCATACCCGCGGGTCCACCTCTGGTGTACCCTGAGCCCCCGCCGGCCCCTCCGGCACGCTTCCCTCCTGTCAACGTACCTCCTCCAAATTACTTTTCCCCCATGCAGGCCCGAGGTCCTCTACCTCCCCGGGGCCCGATCCCTCCCGGTCCCCCACCGCCGCGACCTTACTACCCGCCACCGTAACGGGGAGCTGAATATAATAGGTTATGTTATAATTTTTTTACTAAAAATATAAATAATAGACTGAAATGGTTTTGTTTTATTTTGTATATTTATGTGACGGTGACGGTGGCGAAAGGTAAGATGTAAAGAAAACTAGTAAAAACGTTAAATTTTATTAATTCTTCAATTTATTGCTCTCAACCATATATTAAAAAAAAAAAACATGTATAGTCTAATTTAATACAACTTGTATAAAAATAAACAAAAAAAAAAATACAAAACAGACAAATCATTATCAAATATACTTTTTAATCTTTCAGATACAGATTTGTAGCTAGTTTGTTTAATCTTTGTACAATGTATACTAAAATGAATTGTAAATTACAAAATGATATAGAATAGTATAGAATTAAGAATCATATATATCTATATAAGAGATAGTAAACTAAATGGCAATTAATTAACACAATTTTTATCGTTAATTATCAATATTCAAGTTTTCCAAATGAATGTAACATTTTCTTCAATAATAATTAATACAATTTTAAAATATTTCATCTATTAACATTTTATTATAATAATAAAGTATTTAGTTTATTATCTGATATAAAGAAAGGAAATTTAACGCCAATTGTATTAAAATTATAATATATTATACACAATTTCAATAGTAGCGACTTAAAAAATTATCATTATTTTAAACAATAATGTTTTAAAATTTATATCATACATAATTTGCATAAAACTCACATAAATGCTAAGAACGATAGTTATTTTACAGAAAGTGTTGCCACAGAGTAAAAAACACAGTTTTTGTGCTTGTAACTTAAAGGTACGAAATTATAATATGGAGCTGCCGTTTGGACTAGATAAAAATACATCAATAAAAAGTATGAACACATCACTTACGATAATAACTAATGTAATAACTTAACTGTTTTATAAACCATTAATATAATAACAAGGGATAATTATGGCGAATTCTTTGCCAGACTTCGGCGCGGATGATTTACTAAAATAAAATCGGTACAATGACGAAGAAAACGCCACAATTTATTTTGGACTAAGGAAACATATTAACCATATGTTTGGTCTTTGCGGACTCAGAGGCGTCAACTTATAACCTTTTAAGTTATCATTCTGTTGACTCCCTAGATTTGAATACTTAGCAGACGCTACACGTTCATATTTGTGTCACCGTCCATCTGGTCTTTGCATATCGATATTTACGTAGTAAGAAAAAGTCGATGTGATAATTTTCAAATATTTCGTAATAAATCATATATTCATAATAATATACATATTTTTTTCAATAATTTGACACATTCCAATACTGAATTACAAGGCACATTATTAAAAATATTATTTAAGTTAATTCATTCATTTCAAAATATTATAACATGTTTCAAATTAAAAGTTATAAACTACGAAGGCACACGTGTGATAGATGAGTGATATGTTTCCGTTAACAATAATTAGCGTGTTATGTCCGATTCGACTAAATATCGTAAAAACAAATCCGTTGATTTGTACCCGGAGTGAATCGTTTTTTTTTTATTTGAACAGATTATCAAAAATCAATGTTATTATCAACATTAATTATTAACAAATTGTTATATTTTATTAAAGAGAATTCTTGAATAACGATTTTGTAATCAAATGTATTTCAAGCATTTCAAAAATACCTAACAATATGTATACGAAAAATTAACTATGCTGTTAATCATAGTAATTTATCTACTCACAAAAAATACATAAATATTTATTACAATGTGAAATAGAAGTGGAAATTTTAGAGAATATTTATAAATATAAGGCACACATCATGACACTTATAATTTAATGTTACATCCTACACGACAGTTCAAAAACAAACAATTATAATAAAATATACAGCTCGATTAGTAAGTTTAAATACAAAATATACAAAAAAAAAACTAGATGAAGGTGGAAGGCGCGTGTCAGTCGTTTATAAAAATATAAGTGCAGTACATACAATAATTACATAATAGCCCGCGCCAATTGGGAAAACATCTACAAACGGCGGCCGATGCGTGTTATGTCTGTTGCACGTTATAACCTGGGACATTAGTCACACACGGTGATCTGATCCCAAACTAAGCAGAGCTCGTACTATGGAAACCAGACAACTGATATACTACATATACTACTTTTCTTTTGTAAATACATACTTATATAGATAATTACACCCAGACTCGGGTCAAACAGACATGTTCATGCACACAAATGTCTGTCCTGGGTGGGAATCGAACCCACAACCTTCGGCGTGTACGGGAAGTATCTACCAACCGCGCCAACCGGGTCAAACGTTATAATCGAAATAAACATTACACCGGATTAAAATTGTTCAATTTTATAATTTCTATTATAAAAATAAAATCAGCTGTTTCTTTCGCAGGTTCTTCTTAGTTAACGGTATTTCCCCCGGACCGGTAGTAGTTTTGACTTTGACAATAAGTGTAACGCTTCATTCCATAAATGAAATTGAGTTTTTTTTTTAAATACTGACATTATATTATTAATTATCTACATTTCACATTAATCCAGTTAGAATTACACATTGAATATAGGTAATGTTATTTATTTATGCAATTTTGTAATATTGACTTCAATAAACTTTAGTTTTTGTTACCCATACTATCGAAACATACTTTCCGCCATTGACAAATGTTTTCATAATTGGCACGCATTATGCAATTAACCTTTATTGTGCAAACATAATTTTGAGCAAAACCATAATGAATATTGTTTTTTTTTTGTATTGTTATTTATTTTTTATTAATCATAGATTTAATTTATTATTTTGAGCATAAATAATAAACTTATGGTCTACTGTTTGTTATCATTTGCCTGTAATGTAACACGCTTTGTGGTATTGTTATGAGAAAGAGAAATACGAAACATAAATAGTTGTACTCATTGCTCGTGTGAATTTGGCACTATATTTTAAATTTGTTGATAAAACAATGGCAACACAAGTAATCTAATCTATGCTTATAAAACTGTGGGTCTTGACAGACTCAACTCAATGCTAGAATCACTGAATATAGAAAGATTAAATTTGGCACGTAGGTTTATTTTATAAGCATCCGAAGAAAGGCTTTAAAGGGGAGAAATGTAAGAGATAACTTTGTATGAATTTTACACGTACGAAGTCTGGATGGACTATCAATATAAATATTATAATTTATGTAGTAAGACTGACCTGTAATTTTTCATATTCGATTTTATTATAAAACGTCATCTAATGTCCGGCCGCTGAGAGAACGCTGTCCTGACCGGTAAGTGATCGAATGGACAATAAAACTTTAAAGTGGTGAAAAATGATAGAAATATTAGTTTCGTTAGTTACCCTAACAACGAACAATATCATTAAAAGTATATAATTGTGTTAATTTACAATTAAAAACAAAGAAAACCATATGTCGGCAAGAATGTGTTGCTGTCAATGATTTAGACTATATTTGAGACGAGAGTGATAGCATACTTCGTTGCTGTCACTGGCGGAACGTCAAACGGCCAGCTATATTTATCGTGGTTGGATGGATCGCCGTTAATTTTAATTACGTTTGAATAATTCTTTGGTTTTGAATTATAACATATGATGGATTTACCCTATGTCTCTACTGATACGCCTGTACATATATTTTCGAATACATATGACAGGAATAAAGACAAATAAACAATGTTGATCTTGAACTGACATTGACATCGTTGGCGATGTGAAATAATTTGTGGTATTCGTTACGGGTTCGTGAAAAGTGGCGGTGAAGTTGTTATAGAAACTTTGGAAGTAAAATTAAAATGTATAAAAGTAAAGTGGAATAGTGTTATAATATACATAAATATATATTAATCGAGAAGAACAGTTTTTATAATTAGCCTTTCTGCTATTAGAATGTAATACAGGCAGGGCCACGTATGCTCTCAGCGACCGGAGTTAAGGTGCACGTAGTATCAGATCGCATGAAAGTACTTTAATTATCGGTGATCATATGGCAAGTACGATTGTCATAATATGATCCGCCATAGTTAGATCACGTTCATGCATACATAACATAGATCGAGACGGGGAATTTAATGATGTATTTTAACTTCAGATTACATAAAATCTTGACATTGTTTTTACTTATTTTGAATATTTACTAGAGGGACGTTTTCATCAATCGATCACCTCGTTTCATCGAGGGGATTTTAATTTACAAGTCTTAATATACTATATATTATATATGGTATGTTAAGGAGGAAATACACAGTGATTTTTATTTATTTTTTTCTCTTTTATTAGGATTATGTGTATCTCAATGCGTTGTTTGTAATAAACCCACCTATCTATTTCTCAAATTTAGGATAGAACAAGCAATTTATGTTTACGAAACACGGATAGTTTTTAATTTGGCAACCAATAAGTGTAATGTTTCTATATTGAATAAAGTAAAAAATAAATTCGATTTGATATCAAATTAATGTTACATTACAAGCAAGTAATAAAAACTATGTTTACATTATTTAATTGTAACAAAAGTCTAAAAACTATTTCCCGGGTAAATAATAGTTCGTGTAATACTTTATAAAGGCACTCGGTATCGACTTACTAGAAATAAGATCTATAGTATGGTGAGTTGTGACTTACGGCGTCCTCACGCTCATATGAGGCGCGACTGTTTCAAGTATTGGAGCAGTATCTGGTGGAGGAACTTGTACTGGTGGACGTTCTCTATCAGGTTCGCTCTCTGCTGGTGGAGGAGGCCGATCGTTCGAGGAATGTCTAGTTCCTATTAATTGTTAACTTTTTGTTAATACATTTCTAGCAAAATGTTGCACACTAGTATTGTGTTTAAAATTATATTTTATATTAATTATATTTACGCATCATAGGAGGACCTCCAGTCAGGTGGACCGCGGAACTGGTAGCTAAGCCAAAGCTCTCGGTTCTTAGCTTACAGGTGCGCGGGCCCGGGGGGGTCGTACCTGGTTGGTGTCGAGCACGTGCAGCAGCAGGTGCGCGGGCCCGGGGGGGTCGTACCTGGTTGGTGTCGAGCACGTGCAGCAGCAGGTGCGCGGGCCCGGGGGGGTCGTACCTGGTTGGTGTCGAGCACGTGCAGCAGCAGGTGCGCGGGCCCGGGGGGGTCGTACCTGGTTGGTGTCGAGCACGTGCAGCAGCAGGTGCGCGGGCCCGGGGGGGTCGTACCTGGTTGGTGTCGAGCACGTGCAGCAGCAGGTGCGCGGGCCCGGGGGGGTCGTACCTGGTTGGTGTCGAGCACGTGCAGCAGCAGGTGCGCGGGCCCGGGGGGGTCGTACCTGGTTGGTGTCGAGCACGTGCAGCAGCAGGTGCGCGGGCCCGGGGGGGTCGTACCTGGTTGGTGTCGAGCACGTGCAGCAGCAGGTGCGCGGCGAGCGCGGGCCCGGCGCGCGCCCCGCACAGCGCCAGCGGCGCGGCGGCCAGCGCGCCGCCCGCCGCCGCCTCCGCCTCGCCCAGCCCGTTCACCTCCGACAGGAAGTCTGCCGCACGACGAGCTCGTTATTACGTTATATGGAGAGCGATGAACCACATACCACCACATACATAAAGATGCATTATGAATACTGATTCTAAACAAACTTATGTTATGGATTACACGATGTAAAAGAGTCGTTGGACATGTCCTTTACGTGTAAATTCTGGCGAAGGCGAAAAGTGACCACTTAAGCTTTGACAGAAATTTAGAAATATGTCGTATGGAAACCAAATACGATTAAAGGAATTGCAACTCACCTAGGAATCCCCCTAGATCCGCAGGTGCGTGCGCGTGCGGCGGCCAGGCGCTGTAGTGCACGTGCCACACCGTGCGCGTGCGCGTGGCGCGCCGCACGCGCACGCGCACGGAGCCGCCCCACGCCGCGCGCGACCAGCGCCCGCACGACACCTGGAACTGGCCGTAGTCTGCGGGCCGGCCGTCGGCGGGCAGGTAGCGCGGCGGGTCGGCGCCCACCAGCGCCAGCACGCGCGCGCCCACCTGCCACACGCACTCCCACACCGGCGCCGCGTGCTCCGCCGCGCTCGCCTGCACCGTCACGTAGAACCGCTGCGAGCTGCCCACCGTCATCTGCGACCGACCAACGGCTGACGTTCGTCAAAAATGAACTTGGCGACGAATAACACTATAATTAACACCGAAATCTGGTTCTGTCAATTTGTTTGATAAAGGCGCGACACACGAACACAAATTCAGCACATAAAAACTCGGTGGTTCTTGGCCGAATTTGATCCGGCGATGTTCGATTCTGAGGTCGCAAGTCTTCGATCTGCTGGACCGTAGTAAAAAATCGATAAAAGATAATGACCGATAAATCGTTGATACAAAAAATATGAAAAATAAATAAAACCAATAACAAAATAACTCAATCACTCACGGTGACGTGGGACGCGTTGATGTACCCGTGCGGGTTGCTGGGCGTTGGTTGGAGCCGCACCCTGTTGTCCTCGTAGGGGATGTTGTCGACGCTGAACCCGTTGAGAGCGGCGTACTGCGGCAACAGGGCGGTGCGGTACTCCGCGTCTCCCTCGCGACCCTTGGGTATTTGCTCGAAGGCGAATGCGAGCTGCTCGTCCGACATTTTGCGTTCCAATAGTTGGCACTGAAAGTTGACGAGACAGATTGAGCGAGTCTCAGTACTCAGTGACTGCAGACTAATTTTTATTCACCGTTAAATTATACGCAAATCAGGAATAAAATAAACCACTCGATAACCTTGTGAGGTCACTAAATCTAGGAAATATTTAATTTCTATATATGTATAGTAGAACGCGGATTATCCGAACCCATCGGGACCGAGGCTAATTTCGATAATCAAAAGTTCGGATTATTGAAACGTGTTAACAATACCAAGTATTGTTCTTTTGCAGTAGAATATCTGATGAGTGGGTGGTACCTACCCAGACGATCTTGAACAAAGCCCTACCACCAGTAACACGAAACGACTGTAACGAGTACATGTGATTTGAGTGCGTGATTGGTATTTAATGAATCACATCGAGAGGTGTGCGATGTTTGTTGATAACCTACGCGCCAGACGCGATAGCAATTATGTCATTGTAAAACTAAGCTACACCGATTTATAATGTATTTATAACAGTGGTTCGCGTTTTATAAGTTATACCCCGGCGTGACTAAAACCGTTGTTTCGTTAATACTAACGATGTTTCGTTTAGCAAATGATGTTTATTACATTAATTACATTAGTAATTTTAAAACTTACCAGAGTTTCTTTGGTAATACTCGGAGGTAATGGCTGGAACTTGGGGAGGCCGGTGGACCACCTGTGTTTGTTGGCCGGCTGGCCCGCCTTCGCGCGGTCCCTCCCGAGCGTCGCACTCTTCACTTCTACCGTTTTATTCCCCCTCCCCATGAACATGCCCCACCGCCTCCTCTTCTTCTCCTTGGTGATGTTCGTCTTGCTGCCCTCCAGCTCGATGCTAGTGCTGTAGGTCGAGTTCACGATGGAACTCGATAGAGCACTGTCGGCCGACGTGTCGCCCGTCCGCATGTCGGGCACACTTATCGACGTCACGTTGTCCACGGACTTGCTTATGGTGTTGTTGTTGGACAGCTTGTGCGTCGACAGGCTCTGGTAGGGCGTTTCGTCGTAATCCTTGTCGTCTTTTAGCGACACCCTCTCCAACTCGTGGGAAACGTTCTGCATCGAATCCGTCTCAGGTATCGACTCCCTGGGCACGCTCGATTCTCTGACGCCTTTGATGATCTGCGCATTGACATAGTGACTGTCGTTATCTATTCGAGTTACATAGTTCGTCACATTGATGTTCGGTATGACGTTTCCGTGTTTGTTTATGGTGGGATGGCTGCCGTTCCGCTCGTTGAGTCGAGCTATCTCGTCGGTGGTCGTCAGACTCTGAGCGCGCTCTCTCATCGTTAACTTCCCGTGTTCGTTCTGCCAGGGTAATGGCACGTTTTCGTATATCGGCTCCTGAGCCTCGTTGTGTTTTATTTGTTGAGGCAGCACCAGGTGTCTCTGGTAGGATATTCGTCTCATCGGCATCGAGTACATTATATTTCCTCTCTCGTCGTAGACTTTTTGTATGTTGTCAGATATGTGATGAGGATCGATAATGATATGAGGGTTGGGCTCCAGGACGGATGTGAGATTGTTGTAGGTACCGTGAGTAGCCGGGAGGATATTTGGGCGGCCGTAGTTTACTACGTTGTGGCCGGCGGGATTGACGTAGCCTAGGTATTGTCTATTTAAAGCTGTTCGCGTTGAAACTAGATCAGGACTAGATCCGGAGACATGGGAGTTGATGTAGCCTCTGTGATAATTCAGGGCTTGACTGGCTACGGCTAAATCTGGAGTCGAATTAGACGCAAGACCGTTGGATGGGTATGGCGGTGGCGGTTTATATACATTTACATAGTGCAGTGCATGGTCAGTTTGTACGTTGGGGTTGACAGCCATGGGGTAGTTACCAACAAACTTAAGGCCATATGCGTAGTCATCTGTGGCTGCAACCCCTTGGTTGACGGAAACCGTGTGCCTGGTGACATCGGGGTAATGAATCCTGTGGATATCAGGGTGAGAGCCATACACCAAGGGCTGGGCGTTTGTGTTAAGGAGTTGGGAATGTGCGTGATGATTCTGATATCTAAGCTGCGCTTCTGCTCTTTGTTGTTGATATTTTTGTTGGATTGCAGTTTCATAATCGGGTGCTGGGCGATAAGATGGAAGAAGTGCTCTGCAAATAAAATATATACATCATAAAACTAATAAGGATAACACATTGCGCGCAAGTATGCACAGGTACCGATAAAATAATATAGTATACAATCAAGTTTCTGTAAAATGCATTTCTATTGAATACGAATATTACCTGTTTTTTGGTTGAGGACGGTGATCAGCAAGCTCCAGGCAGGACGTCGAGTGTGCCCGGTGAGCTGCTGTCAAAGGTTCCAATCGAGACGTGCTGCCTACCTCCCGAACGTCCAGCTCTTCGCGACTTTCTGATAGACCGTGCTCCTAGGACAATGCAAATCGATTATATCATACAACGGCTTTTTGATTGGAATTAGACAACAGCGGCCAATTTTTTTAGACTAACTAAATACGCGGGAGTTATTATAGTAAACAACTCTATTTAAGACGCACAGCACAGGAGCGTAAGATATTTTTTCGTTATTTCTATGTATTATGGTAACATCTCACAGAAATATACTTTGGAGTTTTATCTGCATTTATCATCGTGCGAGGTGTGGGTGTGTGTGGGTGTGCTGCTTTGGCACAATTATCATACATACATCGTATAATTAAAACTTTCGCGACGAACGTCACCCCAATCATACATTATATCCGGGTTTTAACCGCGATCATATTATTTTGCCTGAAGTCGACGTTGTAATAAAGAATGAACAATCTATTCGATACCAATATATGAAAATATAAATAATAACTAGTTATTCATTAATAGCCTTACTTCTAAGCGTTGTTTATCGGGTGATTAGTTAAACAATGCTGTGTCTTCTTCTTTCGAATGTCAAATCAATAATGACAGAAAGATGAAATCAGTGTTTAAACAGCCGCCAAGCACCATTTATAAGTGAGGCCGTGAATTGATTATATTAATAAAAATACATTGATGTTAAAACGTAATATTGTTTTGAATAATAATTATTTTAAATAATAACAGACAGACTTTCGCCCATAGACACTGGCAATGTACAAAATATCAACATATTAGTTCTTACGACGTCAATGCGTCGAGAACCACGGGGTTTTAGATGATTTGATACAAACCAAGACATGCGTAAAGCACTATCACCGGTGACGTGATGACATAATGTGTTCTTATACATATACAAAAACAATCGCAAGAGGGAATCGATTATCGTTTATCATAAGTATTCATACCACTTAGATATCACTACTGGGTTTGACGAACTGCACGTTCGTCAACACGCTATTCATGCTATTTACAAATAATAGCATGTTTGTACGTTAATTTAATTTTTCATCGTGCCTTCCTATTAAGCGATAAAGTTGTTTTTTATAAAAAACTATGCGGCGAATAGAACTGGCGATCCTATCTGATTAAGCATGCGATACACGACGCACCTCTGACTGATGATTTCATTAAAACGTACAATCTATTTGTTTTATGATTTAATTTATCATTATCAGGGCCATTAAAAAGAAAATGTCTACACAAATGGGTTAATTTTTAGTTCTATTTTTATATTATTTAGTTACTTTTTAGTTTATTTTAATTCTGTTTTGCTTTTTAGTTATTTATTTTTATTTTATAGGTGATAGTTTTTATAAATTTTCTTATGTTTGTTCTAATGTTACGCTGTAATTACTGTAATGTGTGTGTGCTAATGTAATTTTTTTTTTGCTTTTAAGCCCTCATATAAGCATGTAATGTCCACATCGAGAAGACTCAATTGTAAATATTTTCAGTTAAATGTATTATTGTATGTCATTGTTGATTGTATAATTGTAGTCAGTTTTGTGGACTAAATAAAAAATGAGAAAATTAATGAGTTTTAGGCGATGATGTCATTTTCTGTCTCTATTCTATATTTCGGTTATTATTTTTAAATCTGATTTCTTTTTCCAAACCGATGGTAGCTTAACAGCAGTCAATGATTGTACTGCTTCTATTTGTACATGTTTTGACTTTGCGTATTTATATTATTAAAAAAGGTAAATAAATATTAACGCGTCCGATATTATTTATCGAGGAAGGTTATAGGCAACATGTCTTAACGCCACGAGCCTAACAAGCGGAGCACTAACCATAAACTCAACAGATATTGCAAGCTATACTGCTATTTAATCAATCAATTCCTCGTGCGTATAACAGGCGTGATAAAATTTATAGCAGTTGAACCCGCACGATGTTGTAATAAGAGGAAATACATTAATTAAGTAAATAATGATTATCGAACTATATGTCGCTCAAATCGCAAACCTAATTTTAAACGCAATTTATTATCTATGTGCAGTACGGATCGTTACCCATTGCACGCCATCATTATTCTACAAGCGGAACTTTACTTAGTTCAGTGTTTGCGCGATATCGCTTCGTTTTATCAAATATTTGGTGTATTCTCAAATAAAGTACGTCATACCGCAAATAACTCAAATATATAAAAAAAAATATAGTGGTAAATACTTTTATAGTGGTCGAATAAAAGCACTATTTGCTTTATTTGACAAATTCATGGAGATGAAGCAACAGCATCACATCACGTCACGCTAAGCGAAGTACCGCTATAACTTTATACCATCGGAAGTTTTATTTCGTCTCTATTAGCTATTCGATCTTTACAATCCAATTCTGGATAATTACTGTGTTTATCGTTTTAAGACATGTGCGTCCGTGCCGTGGGTTATCTTTGGCCCCTCATTTGTATTACATGTCCACCATTTAGGTGTCAGGCGCTCTGTTTTTTTCTGTCAACGTGTATGCAAATTTCATCATGATCGTTTGACTAGTTTTCGCATTTATAATATTAGTACATAGTCCTGGGACATTATTCACACACGGCCATCTGATCAAAAACTAAGCAGAGCTATGCAAACTAGACAACTGATATACTACAAATACTACGTTTCTTTTGTAAATACATACTTATATAGATAATTACACCCAGACTCAGGACAAACATACATGTTTATACACAGAAATCTGTCCTGGGTGGGAATCGAACCCACGACCTGCGACGCGAAAGGCAAGTATCTACCAACCACGCCAACTGGCTTGTAAATGTAGCATTATTTTAAAACGGGAGTGAGATGTATCTAAGAATCAAGTCCTGCGTCACATACATGAAACAAATAGTGCCCGTCATGTATCATCGGATAATATCGCGGAGATGCCACGGTTTCAACGGCACGCGATGTAAACTCTTCATTGTTATTGAACTTTTCACACGACATTAATATTGGTAATATTTTTAATTGAGCGCAATAGCTCAACAATATTCAGGCCGTCAAGCAACGTGAGTCATAAGTTCAATCATGGCCTCTTCAAATTATGTCGAATTGTCGTACACTATACTAGCACCATCTTATCATTCAGTACAATGTTAAATTGGAATAGTATAGAAGTATTACACAACACTCGCTGCCTTTATACGTCACATATGACTGTCGCACTAACGGGTCTTACGAATAGTCTACAGTATAAAAAAATAACAACAATGTACAATTTATATAATAAGCTCAAATTTATTGGTTTTTTCATTTATAAATCTAGATAGTAATGCCTTCTGACCGGATTGCACTCCACCTTGAAGGCTAGCTATCTTCGCAAAAGATATTATACATAACAATTATGTGCTCACATACAGGTGTAGACAAGACCAGGAAGAAGAGTCATGCGTGTACACAGCTGTAATATTGTTATTACGAGATCTGATCTAGGGATTTCAGGATCTACAGCCGTACAATGTAACCATAAGCTTATCATAAAGCTTAGTCTTTGGAATTCATCTCAATACCGGTTGTATTGGGATGTGCGATGTGAATGTGCGAGTCGTGCATATTGTATACAATGATTAATTAACTTGCTTCAAGCCGATTCATATCAACAATTAACAATAAATTAGAAACTGCCATGATTAATTTCGAGAAAAACTTGTCGAGTTTCTTTCGCCGGTAATTCTCAGATTAGATATTTCTTTGTTCCAACTCAGTGATTGTTTTTTAATAATTAATTTTATATTTACAATCTTTGTATTAGCTTAACTTGTGTTAATAAAATCAGTATGTATGTGATATCATACGACGTATTATCGTGCACAAGTATGTGCGAAAACAACTGCACGATATTCTCCATTCTTATAATCGGACGGGATGGAAAATAAAGCACGAGAGGAGTGTTCTCGCACCCGTCCAACGGCTTTGCGTTTCGAGGCCCGGGAATGTAGCTTCCTGAGTCCAAGTTGCTATTGATAATTCTCAACTAATAAGCCCAACAACTTTTGAAGGTCCTATCCAGGGTTCAAATTTAGAACCTCGGTAAATCTTACACCTTATAAATTAACCACTAGAAATGGAAACAAAGTATTAGAAATGGAAAGAAAAATAGGATTTCGGACGAGACTACGTAAATATTTCAAAAATAATTATTAGTAAAATGTCAAGATGGCGGTGTAGTTACATTTCGTGAATATATACCGGTCCAGATATTTACGTAACCACATCACTATTTTGTCCTTAATTTGTGTTCGGAAAACATCGTGAGGAAACTTACATCTATCGGATAAAAACTTCCACATGTATCATATCCACGAACCAGAAATGGAGCAGCGCGGTGGCATAATCCCTGAACCTTCTCTTTAATAGGAGAGAAGACTACTATTTACTTATTAAATTATACCATACTTATAGTTGGTTATATACATGTTACATGCATACACATATCTATTCAGATATATTAAAACATGTAACCTCGTCTAAAACCAAAAAGTTCTTTATATTGCAAAACAGTTAATTACAATATTCACGATAAAATATCAAATCATTATTGTTCGTTAAACTTATCATTGAAATCAAAATTCCAATCACTATATTCGCTATCGCCGTGCGGAAGCGGGTCAAGGGTGCTTTGATTTGAAGCCATTCTATTTCTTACTGGGCTTCCTAAAATTAGATCACCGAATTAATTTCTGGGAATTAAATGTTTAAACCTGATACCATAAGATTGGTATACATGTACTTCGACTAGGTCAACGTTCAAAAATAAATAGTAATAATGTCTTCCAGACCGACATCGGCCAGAGCGGCCAATCTCAAGAGATTAGCCAACGCGTAGTTGGCTAATCTCTTGAGATTGGCCGTAGTTGGAGATACTATAGTGCACAAGTGTGTGCGCAAACACAGGTGCGCTCTCTATTCCCTCTCTTATAATCCGATGGGACGGCAATTCGTCACGACCGGAAAGAGTTCAGGCGCAGGGCCAACGGCTTTACGTGCTTTCCGAGGCACGGCAGTGTACACACTTCCAACTTCCAGACTCCGAGCTGCTACTTATGATTTTCTCACAGAAAAACCCAATAACTTTTTATTGGCCCGACCTGGGAATTGAATCCAGGACCTCCGGGTCTTCGGCCTTACATCAAGCCACTAGACCAACGAGGCAGTCAAAAAAATAAATATATTGTATGTTAAATGAATAATCTGTAGTCTATAACTCTATACTAATATAAATGGGAAGACTTTTGGAGATTTTTGTAATGCCCAAAAAAAAACTACTAAACTAATACATAAGACTTATACCAGAATATACATTGCGTGTCGTTGGTTTTGGTATATTATGTTATTACATAACTGCTAAATATAAACTATTGATCTCTCAAGCTTGAATTCAATGTTCTTGTTTGATATAAATAAATGAAACTGACAATTAATTCCCATCCAGAACAGACATTTGTGTGCATGAACATGTCTGTTTGTCCTGAGGCTGGGTGAGGTGTAATTATCTATGTAAGTGTGTATTTACAAAAGAAAAGTAGTATATCAGTTGTCTGGTTTCCATAGTACAAGCTCTGCCTAATTTGGGATCAGATGGCCGTGTGTGAATAATGTCCCATGATATTTTATTATTATATTATATAATTCATCAGTAACATTTTCACTATCATCATTATTAATATTAATTGTATCAAGTCGTCAATCGTTCAACCAGCAGCCAGCCACTCCGTCACCTGACCGTAACGGCCGCTGGGAACGTCTAATTAGTATGGCGCGTTCGTACAAGTTTTCACATTTAATCATGACAATTTGATTACTCTATTTTTTTTTTTTCTCTCTATACTCTATCGAATGTTTATGACTATTATGTGTCTGTGCTATCTGTTATAACTCGGAAACATTACATTGCATTTAATTATCGCTTTCACTGCTATTTACTTAGACTCCACATTTTGTAGTTCGATATTGTTTAAATGACTGCAGAATTCGTACTCGTAGGTTCCAATCCCTCTCGGATGCTATTTCACCGGTGGACTAACTTGAAACCAATACGATCGCTTAACAGTCATTTAAAGTCATTATGTACATCAATGAACCGAGATGACCCAGTGGTTGGAACGCGTGAATCGTAACCCATGATAGCGGGTTCAAACCCAGACGTGCTGAATTTGTGTTTATAATTCGTGTTGACTCAAAACATGTAGACACCCGCATGTTTCTCATTTCACAACCCGCTGCGCTGAGTGAGAAGTCGGGGGACCAGCAGTATGACATTCACAGGCTGTTCCTATTTTTGTTTTCTTTATTTACATACAAATGTACTAAAAGGCACACCTTTAATCAGGTTACAATAATAAAAAAAAATTATGTATACTTAATATATAAAAGATTTCTAATATTTTATAGAAACTGTTCTCATCTTTATACATTTACCGTATCTGTTATTCGTAGCCTTCTAAAACCGTACATAGCAAGCCGAAGGCAGCTTTTGAATAACGCCTCGTATACAATTCTACTATCAGTAAGCAAAATGATTAGATTCTCAAACCCTAATATTCCACACATATTTTTTTGGCAGAAAACTGACCCCCAATTGTTTCAATAGTAAACCGTTCAAATTTATTGCAAGTTTATGGTAATGAGCGGAAATGTTCCGAGGTCCGTTATTGTTATTCAATAAAACATATTCGTATTCTGTCTATTTATTATGCATTTGTCCTCAAATACGCGTGCTATCACGAAATTTTAATTGCTTTTATCGAATAATGTTTATTTAATGAGTTGGTGATCATAAAATTATAAACAAATGTTTTTGTCTATGGACACTTACTTGGAACTTAGGTCGATGTTCATCGATTGAAACACTGAGAGCTTCCTGATGCTTCATATAGAAAGTGTGCTGATGAACACACATCCGCCACACATACTTCCCATCTTCAGGACTTGGTAACGTGAAGGTCACAGATTCTCCTTGCTTCTGACATTCGATGCTGAAGGTGCGCTTGTGATTGATCACATTTGTGATGTCCATCCACCTTGCATAACAATACATAACACTTTCATTACACTAATTGTGAGCTTTTTAATCTATTTATATATTATCTTGTCTCTAAGCGTTTATATATTACGCTATTTAAGCTCAATTAAGTTCAAGGATATTCTGTATTTTTTATCAAAACTGCCCAACATACTTACGTACCTGTAAAAGTGAGGTGTGTCACTTGTATCAGTAAGAACTCTGATACCGGTGAGCGAGATAGCAATAGTAACTTCGCTTTGGTCTCGTTTATCTCGCGCCATGAACATCTCCTGCCCATAGCCACGTAACTGCTGGCATGTCGTGATGAAACCTTCTTCGGCTTGAGCCTATTTGAAAGAATAGAAGTCTAAAAGGATGAACAAATGTAACTCTATATGTTTTATCTACATTTTCACTATATCTGTTTAGTTATGATTTTATTGTATGCATGCCAGCCATGCCAACAGCCATGTAATCTGAATACTACATAAAAAGAATAAAAAGTACAACTAATGAATTAATTCCTATATTAAATTAATTTTCATTCTATTGAACTACATGTTCAAGTTTATCTAGTGAATACAAATGAATGAATATGTAAAGTTAATTTTATTTTCAACACACCAGAAACAAATATTGACTAAGCTGATATAACTCTGTTTATCTGTAATGTTTATTGAAGTATTTAAATGCAATTATAAATGCAATACAGAATTATTTCAATACATATAAAATATCAGAATATGTTGTAAGTATCATAATAATTAATGACAATATAATTTATAATCAATAGTATTCTTTAAACGGGCAGATGATTAAGGCAATCAGTAGGGCATGATTTAAAAGCTGTTTTACATTTTTTTAATAGTATACCTTTTAAACTGTATCAATTCTAATTATTAAAATCCAAATCAAAATGATTCAAATGAATCATTCAAGTAAGCTCATGAAAGGATGAAATTAGACTAATTGTTCTTTGTGCACTTTAAACAAAAATAACCTTTTTAATTTATCTGTTATATATAATGTTCTGGTGAAAAAGGGTATGAATCTACATAAGACATGTACCACTGACCTGTGACATGTTGTGTAAAGACATGTGATGTTGAATCACAGCAGCAGTAAGCCACTCCAGCCTCCCCGTTTCCGCCAATGTACTACCATCAATTATTTGACCTCCATCCAGCATTTGTTTTGGAAATGTCAACAGATTTTTTAAGTACTCTACAGTGTGACGTTCCCTATCGTGATTACCATATTCAGCTTGTCGGCTGTATGACGCGAGCACCACCGCTTGTTGACAGTCACAAATAATACGACCCTCCACTAAGTCATTTTTTAACTGAAGAAAGTAGTGGTAACGTGTAACTTCATCCGTGATCAGACTCGTGCCAGATATCACATAATACATAACACGCAGGTACAGCTGATGGGACGAAGCGAACTTGTCCAATTGGAGCTTCAACGGTCGATCCAACTGCACCCATCGCGGTTGTTGACTTCGGTTTATATATCGGAGACCGAAAAAATCTGGCTGGTTTATAGCCTGCCGTTGACACACGTTGTCGAGACACTCCTGCCCCGTGCTGTCGACAGACAACGTGCAGTCTGCGACTCCACCGTCCAACAGTTCGACGCTTATAACGAAAAGGCTCTTCGATGCAACATTGTACTGCCGCGTCTTCTTCAACTTCAGCTTGAAAGGCATCTTCCAACGTTACCCGGCCCCGATTCGCAATAACATAACGAAACAAACGTTACGTTATACATTTATGGCACAAGAATGTAGGAAACGATGCATCCGTTACGCGCGCCACATATTTATGCGGTCCCGATTTAAAATTTTAGTTTATCAGCTAAACTAGTAAATTTCTGAAAACTGTTTTGCCTGTGCGATGCGGTGTGGATTTCAGTGGAAAGCGATAAAATATGCCAAGTAAACACATCACAAAACGACATACCAAAATCACAATATTGCGGCCATCATATATGACAGCTGACATTTGATGACTTTACGTGTTGCTATCTCCAAACGGCAAACTAGACTTATATTTTTTTAAATGTTTAATTGTTTGTTGAGAATAATTTATTAATATAAGGTGAGACTACAGTGTGACGTCTAATATGAATAATTGCTTAATAATAATTAATTAATTTAAATAACGTTTGTGTAATCATGATATTTTGTTGTATTAGGTTTATCAAATAACACATAATAGTATTATAAGCACTTACCATTTGTTTAATACTCAATTAAATTTAATGCTTTAACACAAACAGAGAAGAATTTCTCAGAAACAATCTATGTTCTTAATGTTCTCAATGTATTAACTTCCTTAAAAATATTTTGTTAACTCTTTGAATAATCGGTCAAATGCTCTATTGGCGCCAATGATGTTAAAAAATTCAGACATGTTAAAATCTAAAAAGTCAAATGAAAAAAATATTCCGCAACAGCACACCCACGTATTGTTTTACATGGAGTGTAACTAAAGTTTCACTACATTGCGATATCGTGCGAAAAAGATAGCACATTCAAGCGAGTACGAAAAAGAAAGATAGTTGGTAATTGTTACTTATACTTTTTACGTAGATCAACTGAACCGCAAATAGCATAGACTAACCAAAGCAAATAATTGAGAAAGTACAAGTATTTTAAGCTTTATTGTGCATTTATTTTAGTTTATTGAAGGAACATTATTGCACACCTGTATACAACTTTATTCAATTTTAAGTCCTCTATTCAAGAACAGAATGCTCTGTATCATTTATTTTATGCATGTATCATATTTGTATTCTATTGTAAACATTTTTATTTATAAAATTACGGTTTTACATAAAAATAAAACCGGTATTATGTGCTGAGAGGAAAACATACAGCATTGCTGTGAAGAAGCAGTCGTATACTTACCTTAATCTGTGGTCGATTGCTACCTTAGACAACTTAGTTCACCTGAATGACACTAGGTGGCGCTAGTTTACCAGCAAGTGCGCGGGAACCGTAGCCATATTCTTTCATAGTCTTCACCAGGAAGTACTTTCTGCAATGCTGTATGTTTTCCTCTCAGCACATAATACCGGTTTTATTTTTATGTAAAACCGTAATATTGATGTGCCTTCCGGAAAACATACAGCATTGCTGTGAAGACGTGTTTGTTATCTGCTGGTGAAATATGAATTATTTTAAGCACAACGCTATGATGAAATTAATGAGTAATGAAATGAATAAATTATAAATAATTGAAATGTAACAATCATTTTAATGTCTTAAATTTTTGAAAGATACACACTATAATATATAATATAACATTGTTCTTATTTACTATCATGGCTTAAGACAGTTTTATAGAATTTCGCGAGATTATAGCGATGACATTTAATATTAAATTGATATATAAAGCCATATATTAATTTCCTTCATTTAAATTTTTTGTTTGTTTTTTTTTTTATTTATTTATAAGGATATATATATATATATATAAGGAAATATTTTAATAGAAAATCAATTTGGTGTAAATGTTTTAAAAAAGGAGTTATGATCATTTTTAGGATTTTCTATTATGCGAAAGTAATGATTGAAGAATGTGCTGGATGATTTCCAATTTCCACGCGACAGTAAGGGAAGCTACCGCTGACCTACAGCTTCCCGGAGGAGCTCTAATGCTACTGTCCTGAAGAACAGTACGCACCCAATTCCCGATTACAGTTCGGGACGCTGCCTTAATATTACCGTTTACAGTGATAATAGGTTATTTAAACTGCTATTGCTAGTTGACCTCCTAACACGTGTTCTTTTAATTAGTGCTCTAATTAACCTGACTTTCAATTTCAATATAGAATTTCCAAGCAGATTGGCGATAGTTGTGAGTGTCCGTTTTAGATCCAAAGGCTGATATCAAGACGATGCTATCTCCATTATTCTGGAAACTCTGTAGAAATTTTTAAGAGGATCGTGGATTCTCCGTCCCGAGGATAGCGGTAGAACTGTTACCGTCCTTCGTGACAAGTCGAATAAGGTATCTTTATTGGGGTTAGTTGATAGCCAATTTAGGACAAGTCTAGGGTCCCATGTAAGTGAGCTTTTTATAGTTTTAGGTTTAGCTGTTCCAATCGCTTTAAGGACATGTTTGATAATGAAATCAGAGAATGTTTGATGTTCTACGTGTGGCCCATAAAATGTCATAACTGCTGATTTGTGCACTAGGATGGTGCTGTATGCTAAATTTTCTTTTAGAAAAAGGTGTTTTAGGAATCTAGCTATATCGGTAGGCTGAGGAATTTTTGGGTTCACCTGTGAGCTGGAGCACCAAGCTAGCCATCTCCTTATAGCAGGAAAGTAGGTAGCGCGGGTCGATTGTCGCCAACTCTTTCTTAATACTTCTTTTTTCTCTATAGACCAGTCTTATTTGTTCGCCCCACCCCCAATTTTCCAGACTTTCAGGGCTAATGTCTGCACTTGTGGAGGGGGTTGCGATGTTGTCACATCTATAAGAACTTCCGAGAGACTTCCCATGGCGTTGGTTAGATGAGCCAACACCTTGGGTAGTAGGCTGGGGGGTGGAAACACCCAGGCGATCCGGTAACTCCAAGGTCTGTTGAAGGCGTCTGTATAACATGCCGATCGATCTTTGCAATCTATTGATACGTAGTTTCGCACAACAGCTGTATTTTTTGATGCGAACAGATCTATTTCGGGAAGTCCCCATTTTTGGAAGACTTCCGCGGTCGCATTGGGTGTCAGGTGCCATTCCGCCAGGTCCTTTCCTCGTGACAACCTGTCTGCTATTATGTTGTACCTTCCCGGGAGGTAATTTTCTGACAGCGTTATTTCGAATTTGTCCGCTAACTGGAGAAGTTTGAATGTCAGTTCCAGCAACGCTAAAGACTTGGTTCCGCCTTATTTTCGGATATAAGCTATCAATGTTCGCTTGTCGGACTGAATCACTAAATGTGACTTAAAACGCTAGGTTTTTGAGTTCATTTTGATAGCAGCGAAAACGACGAATAGTTCTTTCTCGTTGCTGTGCCATTTTCTCTGGTAGTGTGACCAGTTCCCTGACATCACTTTTCCGTTTAGTTGAGCACTCCAACCCACATCTGAGGCATCCGTTGCCAGAAAATGGGTAGCCGGTTCCTTGTGTATCGGTAACGAGTGGTGACTCCGCGCCACCACACCATTTCTCGGTAAACGTTCTGCGGGATACGTTGCACTTGGCGGGGAAATCTCTTGTCGAACCGTCGCAGGAAGATTTGCAAATTGCGACAATGTAGTCTGCCCCGTGGGATGACAAAGTTGGCAAAGTTTAGCTGTCCCAACATTGTTTATAATTGTCGTAGACTCATGTGTGTCTTTTGAATAATCTGTCATTTTGTTCTTGGCCGGTAGCCATCGTATCCCTACATATTCCAAGTCTTGTGTGGGAGTCAGGACAGATTTCTGGACATTTACTTTCCAACCCAATAATTCCAAGTGTCTTACGGCTTCCGCAGCCTGAACACTCAACTTGGTTCGGTTTTGATGTACCAGAAGAAAGTCGTCTAGGTAGACTAGCACTCGACAATCTTTTGCACGCAGGGTCTCCGCGACCCAGCATGTGATGGAAGACAAAAGGTGCGGTGCAGAAGCTAGACCGAAAGGCAGGCACGTCATCTCGTAAATACGATTTTGATAACTGATTCTGCGAAAGGGTCTGTGTGATTTTGCCATAGGGACATGAAAGTAAGCCTGCGAAATGTCGATCTTTGTCATCCAGTCTCCAGGTTGGCGAAAGTCCGGCACATTTGTATGAGAAATCAAACGAAAATGTTTCGTTTTTACATATTTGTTCAGTTCCCGGAGATTGAATAATGAGCGTATCGATCCATCGCTTTTCTTCCGCAAGAAAAGTTTGGAGATGAAACTCGGAGATTTTGCCCTGACTTCTTGAAGAATATTCTGATTCAGGAGTTCGAGAATTACTTGAGTCATGTTTTTGTTGTATACCGGTCCATTATTGATTTTGTAGGCCAAACAAGGGGGGGGGTTTTTGAACAGGGGTATTCGGGATCCTGTGATTGCCGTCATGATAAATTTGTTTGCCTCCAAAGTCTGCAATTTGTCTTTGAATTGTACAAGGTGACTCCCCCTGAATGATGGTGTCGGATAGTCATTTTTTCTTATCTCTGTTACGAAATGTAATGTTTTTAGTTTGCTTGTTGTTGTCAGCTTTGCCTTTGTAAGTTTGTTTATTTTGTGGTTTTTTATTTGAGCTTTGATAATTGGGTCTCGTGGGATTATAGCTTCTAGATGTTGAGGGTTCATTAAGTTTCCTTTTCAGACTAGATCTGTCTTTTGGTTTGAATGTTTGAGTTTGTGACAACCAGTATTGTGGCCCTCCGAGGGACTGAATAAGCGACAGTAGCTTTGCTTTGTCAAAAAGAAATTCTTCGCTGGGTGGAATATTTTGAAAAGCAGTTTGTATACTTTTATTAGGTATTTCTGATATGAGTCATGAACGTCTAATCTCCACATTCCGCTCTCTTGCCACAGACGATCTGTAGTGTGCGTTCTGAATTTTTGTAGGAAGCGGAAGATTCACCAAACGTAGCGCTCATTTTATTAAATAGATTGTCACTATTTAGCAAGCTTGGGTTTTTAACAGGCCAATCTAGTATTTCTTGTAAGCCTGATTGCAACAAATCCTTTTGGTACAGCAAAGCATTTGTTAGTCCCGCAACAAATAGTTCAGTAGGGGCCAAAAAGTCTTTGCCTTTATTGAGGCAGCTCAATTCGTCATTGATTTTAAGGTTGCAAAATCCCGGAGATGCAGTGACTTCAGCTAAGGCTTTATTGTAGCGCACGTGTTGCCACAAGGGTGTGTTAAAATGGTGTAACTCTATTAGTTGTTTTAACCTATTCCCATCGGCGGGTTTCATGTGTTTTTTCTCGTCAAACTCTGTCTTGTATGTATCTAGATCTAGAGTTTTTGTTGACACCGAGGGATTGGATAAAAAGGAGCTAACATTATTTACTTGATCTGAGTTTACGTGACTACTGGATTTGTTGCTATCAGTCCCACAATGTTGATGCATTATTAAATTTGTAAGAAAACTGACCTGGTCATATAACGCGTCGATTCTCGGATCGACCGTTACCTGGGAGTCCAGCCGACGTTTCTTTCTGGGAGTACCCTCATTTTCACCTTCGTTGCTCGAACTGCTTGATTTCGAGGTATCCTCATCCTTCCGGCACTGATTATTATCGGTATACACACCATTCGAAATAGGCACATGCGAATCACTAACTTCGCCGTTTTTATTCGGGGCGCGATCCAATCGATTTCAAATAGAGACAACTAAATGTTCGAAAATATTCAATTAATTTTTTACAAAACTTCATAATATATAGAATAGAAATGTTATTTGCAACTGAATTACTTTAGAATTATTTCGACCACCTTTGGCGAAAGTACACAACACTATGAAAGAATATGGCTACGGTTCCCGCGGACTTGCTTGTAAACTATCGCTACCTAGTGTCATTTAGGTGAACTAAGTTGTCTAAGGTAGCAATCGACCACAGATTAAGGTAAGTATACGACTGCTACTTCACAGCAATGCTGTATGTTTTCCGGAAGGCACATCAATATTAATTGTGTAAATAAAAAATTAAATATAATAATATAATATTTCTAACATTTTATGGACATTCCTTCTTTCCATATTAATTTATATACATTAATAAAATATTAATTCATGTTCGAATAATCTATTATCTATAATGATTGGATAAACAAACATTCTGTGTCAGCTAATGGCAAACAACAATAATTGTTAAACATTATTAAATTGACCAAATATAATAGTAATAATAATTTCCTCCAGATCGATTTCGGCAACGGCGGCCAATCTGAAGGGAAAGTAGCCAACTGTGCAGGATATTATAGTGCACAAGTGTGTGCGCAAACACAGTGCACTCTCTATTCCCTCACCCTCATAATCCGATGGGACGGCAATCGGCCACGACCGGAAAGAGTTCAGGTGTAGGACGAACTGCTTTACGTACTTTCCGAGGCATGGGAGTGTACACACTTCCAACTTCCAGACTCCGGGATGCTACTAAGAATTTTTTGACGGAAAAACTTGATAACATTGTATTGGCCCGACCTGGGAATTGAACACAGGACCTCCGGGTCTGCGGCCTTACAACAAACCACTAGACCAACGAGGCAGTCATATACCAAATATATATTATTGTTCAAGTTTAAGACTGTAAAAAAATACACTTTATAAACAAATTAGTTTTTGATACAGACAAACAAATTGGTATCTCAAATAAAACATATATTCATTGAAAAGGTAAATAATTTAATAGAGTTTATAAAAAATATCTGTAAACTATTTTATTCTTTCTTCAAACAGTCAACCTGAAGAGAGCTATTTTAACACTACATTACACAACAAGAGAGTTCGATATTGCATACATAGGATATGTGCACACACACACCACTGGATTACTTTACCTCTAGGGCAGAGATTCCTAGGTGGGCCAGGCCTACCTAGGTCCTCTCCCACCATTGCTAAGCCTATGCACTTGTCAATCTAAGCGGCAGTACTTTTTGCTTTTTCGATATTGAGCCAGTCTCTTGGTTCTTTCAGGACTTTCATTAACTTTTCCTCGGCTGAATCAGGTTGGGGCTCGTGCATGTACTCCCATTTCTGTAATCATATGCATTTGTTTAGTTCTAAAATAGATATATTTTTTTATATATAATTCGGCTACATGTCATTTATATTTTAAACGGCTGAATCGAATTTGATAAAAAAAAAATGTGTGTGTGTGTCTGGAAACCATCCTAGGTTTAGCTTGGACACGGAAGGTGACGCTATGATTGGGTTGTAGAATTTTTAAATTATATTTATTTATATTTTTAATTTTAATTTCACGTACGAAGTCGGGACATGCCACTAATATATTATAGTATTTAATTAAACATGGACTACTTTTTGTAACAGATCTAACGGAAGTCTTTAAAACTTAAGAAAAAAGCAACTTACTGCGATAACATAAGAGATGTGACATAGAAAGTGGTGCAAAAAGTTTAATGTTTTTCTGTAAAACAAAGTTACGACTTTTATATTAGCTTTCTTTTGTTTTTATTTAACTCAATGTTAAACTTTAAACAGCTCTACATTAACGACATTTATAATAAGAACAAATCCTAATAATTTTATGATATTTTAAATTATGTAATAAATTTTATTACACCATTAAAAATAAATTACTCAATAAAATTATACATTACGAACTTTTATGGGAAAAATAAAATCCTTAACTGGCAACACTGAGTTATTACGGTAAGAGTCCATCAATTAAGATAATAAAATATTTATTTTAAACATGTCGTTTAAAATATTATTAATTATTGTCATTACGTACGTGCTTATTTGTGTAATAACTTAGTATAAGACTAGTTGTTATTTACTAGAATGCACCTTCGTTTTCGCGGTATTTTTGAGCCTACTTACTTCCATTACTATACAATTTATTGGTCCTTATCACGATGAACGGTAAGTTTGATTTGTACGAAGTTATACTAACGGCATTCAGCGGTAAAGACATGAGAATGGACTCGTATCTGGCCTCCGGAGTGTGCAGGCCGAACTTGGTGCCTCTGTCGTATATGAGGTTGAACTCGACATATCGCCCTCTGCGGAGCAGCTGCCATTGTCTCTCGTGGTAGCCGTAGGCGTCGTCCTTGTGTTTTTTAACTTTAAATAAAATTTTATCATTAGCAAGCACTATTCAATATGGCCCAGTGGAAAGAACTTTTGATGCTCAGTTGATTTGGTTCAAATCTAGCAGGTTGAAGTTATATTAAATTAGCTAGGTAAACCTGATGGTTAGTGGTCAACACGGTTCAGAGATATTGGCATAAGAAATGTTCACATCTCTTTACATCGTCAAGACGCCACTAACCTTGAGAATTAAGGTGTTATGTTTCTTGTGCCTGTACTTACACTGGCTCACTCACCGGTCAAACCATAACAAAACAATACTAAGTCTTGCTGATCGGAGTGGGTTGTACCTACGCAGACCGGCTTGCACATAGATTTACCACCAAATGTATGAAAAAAACTATACTAAAAAATCTCACAAAATTTTCGGATCGAACTTTTGGTGCTATTTTTCTTTAAACATCTTTTACTTAACTGTAAGCTATTTAACGCTATTTTAATAAAAACCACTACAATCGAACGGAATATTCACCGATGGGAATATAGCTCGGTATGACGGCTTCGGCGCAGGAGGTGACGAAGGCGAACGCGCCCTGCTGGTCCGGCGCGTCCACGTCGTCGAAGAAGATCCCGCCCACGCCGCGCCGCTCGCCGCGGTGCGTGATCGTGAAGTAGTCGTCGCACCACTTCTTGAACCTAGACCGGTTAGTAACGTCACTTCGTCTTATACCAATTTTTCATCACTTGGTATCTTTGAATAAATTATTTGGGGTCGTTAAACTTTGTTTACTGCATGGAGAGGTTTGGGCGAACTTTTACGGGCAGCCCCTTGCCCGACAGAAGCTCCCTTAGGAAATGCTATTGCATTATTCCCACCACGGTTTTCGTAATCGAGTGTTCGATTTATATCCATAAATTATTTTATAAAAACCATTTATTCAGCACTTGAAATGGGTTAGCTCTATCTGAACCACACGTCTCTTATAAAATAAGATTATCTATAATCATGAGATAGTTGAGTAGTGAGTTATTTATGAATGTCACATAACTGAAGTCCATATTTAACTATATCTAGTTTTACGTTTACAGATTAAATAAAATGTATTTATTTTTTCATCGGACCTTCAGAGTGAGGGAATTGAGAGTATCTGTGGTAGCACAGCACGCACAGCACCTGCAAAATGGTATCTCCTGTACCATTAGTTGTTGTATTTGTTTGCGAATTGCAGCTGTGGTCAATATCCTGTCCGGTGTGGAGATATTGTGAGAGAGTAGTCACCTGTCGTAGTAGGAGGGATCGTGAGTATCGCAGGCGTGTTTGAGTGTGAGATGGAAGTGGACCGCGTCCTCTTCGTTCAGGTAATATGGAGTGAGGTCCGTGCCTCCACCGAACCACCAGTGCACTTCTAATAATCAAATTTTAAGGTTTGAATTATTAATTTATTTTAGGTAAGTAGGTTCCCATTCCTTTGTGATGGTATCCTATTATTATATAAAAAAAAATATATTAATTTGATAAACCGAATGTATAACCTTTCATTTTAGCAAAACGCAAATTAAAAAAAAAATTATATCTTTATTGCTTATTTATAAAATAAGCTTTTTGACTAATTAACTTAACTTTATTGTTTCTAAATCAAATTTAAAATTAAATTTGAAAATAGAAAGTCCGTACCATTTTTATCCTTAACCTCGAAGTATCGATAGTTGAAGTGTATGGTGGGCACCATGGGGTTACGTGGGTGTATGACGGCGCTGACGCCGGCAGCGAAGAATGGCAATTCTTTGCTTTCAAAGTTTTTACCCCTATTGGTGTAGATAACAAATTCTCAGTTAAACTTTATAAATCCAACCAAGCATTATATAATATATGTATGTAACATACGTAAACCTGCCAATAATCTTGATATGATTAATGGTATACTTTTTTGAAAAAGGAATTGATAAGATATTAAAACAGAACGAACATAAAAATAAACATTAGATGAACTATCACAGCCGAAATAAATAACAAAAAAATCCATAGACAATTCTATAAGATCTATATGAAGTGTTGAATATGATCTGTTCCGTACCTGCTCTTCATCTGCTGCACAGCTGGTGGGGGCAGCTTACCCGACACCACGGATATGTTGACTCCGGCCTTCTCGAACACCCTCCCGTCTTGCAGCACGCATGTGATACCGCCCCCTCCTTCCTTGCGCGTCCAACGATCCACTTTGAACTTCGCTTCCTGTAGAATTCTTACATATTAAGAGATGAACTTGAATTGACGTCCATAAAGTACAAACGCAAGAATGAATACACTCTGTATTTGATAGCGTTGAATTGCAACTAGTTTCCCGTTGGCGGTGCTGGTTTATGATTTTTCGCAATTTTTTTAGTAAGCAATAATAATTGCGTAATTATTATAGATAAAAAATATTTCAACATATTTAGCCCACATAAATAGCCCACTGCTGGACATAGGCCTCCTCACAGGTGCGCCAATTCTCCCGCTCCTGTGTTAGTCGCATCCATTGAGCACCCGCGATTTTCCTAAAATCGTTAGACCATCGGGCGGGTGGTCTGACACTGGCCTTTTTGCTTCTCTAGGCAATGTATTTTTTTTAATATGTATAAAAATATTTATATTTATTAAAAAAATACATATTGGACGTTAAAGTTATCACCACTTCACAACGAGGTTAAATTCAAAAAGTTTCAAGTCATCCTTACAAGCATTTTTGTGTTATAACTTAACAATACGATCGCGTCACATTTAAAACTAGCATAACAAGCATCAAAGATGAAAGAAATACTGAAAATAAATTCAACAAAAATGGTACTCAAGCGCATCCATAATAGTTAGTTTAACTACGTCCGAAAAGCTAAACAAAGATTATCGGAGGTTTTTTTTAATTTTAATTAGGGTTTATAGTTCTTTGCTAATTTAATCATCATTTTAAGTACATCTATTATTACTTATTCGTAATTGTGTTTAATAAAGTAATAGAAAGGTCGACATTATTGAATCGACATTAATGTTTCGAAGCAAGTTTAAACCGATGTATTAAGAACATTTGAATTTACTTAATGTTATATATTATAATGATCCTTGCATACCGGCGACGGTAAAAATATGTCGTTGTCAAAATCATAATCGTCAGCTGTCTTTTCATCTTCCCATGCCTACAAATAAAAAAAAATATACATACAATAACAGTACAGTAACGACCTGTTAATGTCCCACTGGGCTAAGGCGTCCTCTACATATTGAGGAGAAGGATTGGAGCTTATTCCACCACGCTGTTCCAATGCGAGTTGGTAGAATACACATGTGGCAGAATTTCAATGAAATTAGACACATGCAGGTTTTCTCACGATGTTTTGCTTCACAACAAATAAATATATATATATATGTTAACTGTTAATATGTATGTTAATGTCTCAATGCTTACCTATATTCCATCTCAGAGGATTTATATGTTATCTGTGTCTTTGAATTTCTCCTATGGCTAATGAGTGTCGAAATATATATACTTAGTTCAAGAGATAAACCTAATATAATATACAATTTTATTTATTCACCTTCACCTCTAACGAGACACCTACCTAGTAGTAACTACGAAGTAAGCATTATGAAACCCAGTATTCTTAATGAGTGAATTTGTAGTAAAACTTTTAATTTAAAATTGAAAGTTAACATAAAATCCATTTGTCTCTTTTTTCTCAAAAATTATGATATATAGTCAGGAGCGTAAGAAATGAACAAACCTCATCTTCCTCCTTCTCTAATGCACGACAGAATTCAGCCTGTATTCTCATGATCAGTAGTTCCATCTGTGTCTTCATATCGTCCTGGTTCTTCTGCAGCTGATGCAAGGGTGTGATCGGCTCAGCCATGTAATTCTTCAGATATATTAGCTCTTTCATCTCTGCTTTGTTTCGTTTGAATTCATTGTAAGCTACATAGCCAGCACCCAATATTGCAGCACAATAGTATCTACAATTTATATAGTTATGCTCAAGTATATTATTTGCTCAAGTATAGTAAATTAAAAATTATATTATTGAATTATAGTGTATAACATATCATAGACTGCCCAAAAGTTGTAAAAAGTTTGTTTATATAATATCATTTATGTTATATTTGTCTCATCTAATATTTTTTATTTTTATTACTGTTTTATTTTTAAGTTTACTGTTGGTAGAGCTTTGTGCAAGCTCGTCTGGGTAGGTACCACCCACTCATCAGATATTCTACCGCAAAACAGCAGTACCTGGTATTGTTGTGTTCCGGTTTGAAGGGTGAGTGAGCCAGTGTAATTACAGGGACATAACATCTTAGTCCCCAAGATTGGTGGGGCATTGGTGATGTAAGTGATGGTAAACATTTCATACAATGCCAATGTCTATGGGCCTTGGTGACCACTTACCATCAGGTGGCCCATATGCTCGTCTGCCTTTCTGTTCCATAAAAAAAAAATATATATATTTGAAGCAATATAAAACACAACCTGTTTAATAAATTTCAATGTAACACCATTTATAGGTAAATCCGAAGGTCAAGTAAGTTAAAATAATAAAATTTAACCATATGTCGTTCATACAACAAAAGCAATAATATAAATCATAAAAAGTGAGTTATATTAAGCTAATATTATTATTTATTAATAAATAAAATTAATTAACATGTTAGTTGAATAACGGTAACAACCTGCGAATGTCCCACTGCTGGGCTAAAGGCCTCCTCTCCCTTTTTTTAAAAAGGTTTGGAGCTTATTTCACCACGCTGCTACAGTGCGGGTAAGTTGAATATACTATTTAATAAATGTGATATTTTTACCCGGTGGTAGGATTTTGTGCAAGCCCATCTGGGTGGGCACCACCCACTCATCAGATATTCTGGCGCTAAGCAGCAATACTTAGTATTGTTGCGTTTCAGTTTGAAGGGTGAGTAAGCCAGTGTAACTACAGGTACAAGGGACAATGTGAAGAATGGTTATTATTTCTTACATTGCTAATGTTTATGGGCAGTGATGACCACTTACTATCAGGTGGCCAAGTTGCTTGTCTGCCTGCCTTTAACATAAAAAAATATATGAATCATTTATCCTTTTGTAGCTGTATAATTATATTATATGTATTGTTCTTTTTTAACTTAGTATATATGATTAAAAATATAAAAATAAATGGTCAAGAGTTTCTAACTTTATCATGTCATTATTATTTTCTTGAATATAAATATTTGTATATTTTACTGTTGTCTCATAAGTAGTATTTTTATTTGAAGATGAAATTTCGAAATTGTGTCACCGGTTTAATTTTTCTGATAAACATCGTTTGACGAGTGATAAGCTAAATGATTAAAAATTCACCACCTATTCTTAACTTACTCTACACTAATCTAACTACATCAAAATAAAAAAATAAAATGCAATAAGACCTAATTCAAAGGCGCAAAACCGGTTTATGTTTAAATCATTTGAATGTGAGTACAAGAGTTCATGAGTATAATTGCGAAATAAATTAATAATGCTAAAATAACTTACCTTATAGGGCGATCTCTTATTTTCTTGTAACTCCCTAGGTAACTTAACGTTTTTAAACTTCTGATGGCCACTTTATACGACATTTCTGTTTATTTTATAGGAATATTTTAAAAGAAAGTTCAGTTGCGTGTTCTATGTTGACAGCCCGGTGCGCTATAAAATTGCCAATTCGACTGCCATGTTGACGTTAGTTTGACACTTGAGTGTTATTGCACTTTGTTTTTGCAATGCGCGCCACCTGGCGGCCACAGACGTAAGCAGATATCAGCTGTGAAAATTTCCTCCGCAAGACGTGACTAGAAACCTGCATGCGCTATATGTGTTTATCTCTTTCCGTACCACGTGCGGGGAGATCGATCGGTCGCATCGCGCTCTTTCCGGCCAGTACGCGGCGGTCCGTGTGACGGCGCGTGTCAGAATAGCTCCGAGTGCGCGTGTGTCGCCGCTCCCTGGTATCGATCTGGCGGCAGACCGCATTGCTGTACATTCCGGAGGCGGTGCCTCGCCTAGTTTTCGTCGATTGTCGGCGTGGCGGGCGCGTGTCGGCGTCGGCGGCGGCCCGGACGGCCCTGCGCAGTAGCGGTGTGAGCAGCGCGGGAGCGACCGACCTTCCTTCTGCCAAAACAGGCTCGCTGTCCGCGGCGGACGGCTGTGATGTAGCCGGGGCCGGCGTGCGAGCGGCCTTCGGACAAAGGATCCGCGCGATACGTGATTCGCAATGAAGAAGTTCACTTTCAAGGGGGTGCTGGACGGGTTCCGCAGCTCGGTGCAGGCGGCGCCGCGCGGGACGGAGCAGGAGATTCAAGAGACTTTGCGTCCGGATCACTTCCAGATTAAAAAGGTAAGTTCATCGCGCGTTGCGGTCCGAGTCTCCGCAATCATTGAGGCTGTGGGCCGAGGTGGGCAGGCTCGACGGCCACGGGGACGGTAGTGGGGACTACGTTCGGGTGGTAGCGTGTTTTTGAAACTCGATCTTCGCAAATCACGTCGCACCGTTTTTCTCCGACTCGCGTGCACCGTGTTGTGTAAACTACAGTCCGTTGACACGACATACTCGCAAACCAAAACATAGTCGTGTTTACTATCGCCTCGCCAATTTTTTATCATTAACAATACTCCGTTATACTCGAGTGGCAGTATTCGTTTCATCAGTAAAGAGTGATAAAACAGTTCTATCACGCTGACGTCAGCGTGCCCTTGGCCATGTCATCTGTTAGCGCAGTAAACATAATCTGCTTAGTTGGCCATCGGTACTTAATCGTGCTCGCTTACTTACTTAATTCTTTGATGTTTCATGTGAAACGAGAGCTGTGTCTGTTCATGCGACGTATATCCGAGGCCTTGTAGGTGGATAGGTGGCAGAATTGCGTTGATATTGAGCCGATAAAAGATTAGATAAACGCTGCAACACAATATACGTAAAGTTTTTTTCTGAATCAGGATATTTTCAACATGCAATATGATAAAATTTGTATGTTTAATATTAAAATCGAAATCGGGGATATATTGATAGAGTAATAAGCGTTTCCTGGAACTGTTTTGCTACTATCTGTTACTAAAAAGCTTGTAAAAATAATGAGAATCGCTCGGCTTTGAATATGAACTAATCATAGTTGCTTTTCTCCACAGTGCAACCAGTTCTCGCGAGTACAGCTTAAGTAATTAGGTTGTCTTTAAAATCCATTAGATAAAGTAGGTCAAGGTTTAAGCTGAAAAATTGCTTCACGAAGGGTCGTCGTAGACGGTTGGAAATGTTTTTATGGATTTGTATGCAACATTAGGTATATTTTCGTATATGTAACTGTTACAATGTTAGGGGGAATCGGACCCATTTCATTCCAAAACAATTTCCTTAAACGCACGTTTTAGGTATCGGTAATTTGTAAAGATAAAATTGTTTCCCTCATTTTCTTTGAACGATTCAGAGATTTGACATACGAAATACGATTTGGATCGTTTGATCTTAATGAGGAGCTTTCGGTACTTTTATTTCCAATATTTATCCTGTTAATTAGATATCTAAGACAAGTTAAGAAGAAAAACTGAGCGAATCTCTGCGGAAAAATCTTCGAAGGCTTTTAACTTTTAATTACTTACACGAATTCAGTGTGTTAGTAACTTTTTTAATTAAAGATGGATTTTTCTTCCTTTAGGTACTCAAACCAAATATTTATCATGGTGAATTTGAAAATAAATGATTATTTATTTTTATATTATCACATAACGCAATTAGTCGCAGTAATTATAGAAATATCATGAAACATAATAAATACGCTGTGAAACCAACCTGTATAACAAATTATACAACATGTATTATAAATACGTTACAATAACGATGTTTAGAATACGTTAAAAAATAATATATCAATAGTTAAATAAAAAAATATATATAACAACTGTATATTTGAATTAATAAAAAAATATTAGTACATAATCAACGTAAATTATCCTTTTTAAAGTAGGCCATTTCAGTTAATAGACAATTTTGTAAACCATTTTGCGTTTTTTAATATAATCATTTTGAATTCTACAGTGAAGTATGATTTTTTTCAATATTTATGTTTACCTATTAGATCATCAACAAAATTAAACATTACAAATAAAATTATTAACAAATTTAGCGGTATCTCAACTATCGGCGATAATGTCATGACACAGTAGATACAATTTTTACGCTGACAGATCTTGAAAGAATATTATCATCAATTACAAAATAATATAATGTCGTCACACAAAACTTATATTGGGAAATACGATAACGCAAACCATTTGTATAAACAAACGCATCGTTAATAATTCTAATCTACGCGTTTTATTTTATTACAATTATAAATATTTAGGTTTTTTTTTAATATAAATTTCGGACGGACAAATGGAGCACCTGGTGGTAAGTGGTCATCACCGCTTATAGATATTGACACTGTAAGAAATATTCACCTTTCCAATCGCCAATGGGACCTACCAACCTTGGGAACTAAGATGTTATGTTCCTTGTAGTTATTTAGTATGTTACGTGCCCGTAGTTAAACTGGCTCACTCACCCTTCAAACCGGAGCACAATAATACTAAGGATTGTTGTTTAACGGTGGAATATATAATGAATGGGTGATACCTACCCAGAAAGGCTTGCACTAACACCTAACCTCAATAAAACAGATATCTTCCATATGATTTATATACTTTAAAAATATTAAGACAAAAATGAATCTAAATATAAACAGATTTTTACAATTTATAATTTATATCATAGTGTTCCTATGCAAATACTTCGTATCTGCATAACACACATAAAGGCTCGGATAGTTTATGTACCTACTCGTACATATTATATACAGAAAATTATTTTATTTAGCAACAAAATAATTATTACATAAAATATCGACCTGCGTATACTAAAATGAAATAGTTTAATTATCAATAAACAAATAGTATAAATATACAATACCATCAAAAACATAAATGTGAAATGAGAGCCAAGTTCAATATTATGATATTTGCCTTGGTTGTCGACTTCAACATCAAAGGAAGTGAGATCTAATTGGGTGCCAAGTTCAACGGTCAGTCCTGAATTTTATTTATAACAACATAAAATATTTTTTAACAACTTAAAATATAATTTCTTGTAATAACTTAGGATAATATATTGAAGCCTTAAGTATGACTTGGCTTGTTTTCATATACTAATTATATTAAAGCCTTCGCAAGTTCTAAAGCTGTAAGTTCTTATTTTATTCTTCCGAAAATTTGGCTTGCTGGTAGAAAATAGCCATCGAACATAGGGCTCTTCCATGACTGTTTTGGCAGGTACTTAATAATAATTCGTCATCTGCAACGGAGTTAGAGTTTTGATCATGATAAAAATGACGGTTTTTGGACATTAATACCTAAAAAACCGTTTGAAGTGTATTTATAAAATTTAGGGCACATATGTCGCAAGTTTTATAATATATGAGCCAAATTTGTCATGTTTATGTGAAGTAGTTTTTGAATTATGAGGGGGTCAAAAGTGGCTGTAAATGGTTCGTGTAATATTACACACGGTGCTGCTCGCCAGTTCTGTTAGCCTGAACTTGGCTTGACACGCTACAGAATGTCTAAATGAAAACAGATGAAATTAACCATTTTATATTAACATATAAAATACAATATTTAATATCGAGATTAAAAAAAAATATCAATTGTATAATTTTATGGAACGTTGAACAAACAAGTTGCGAGGTCGTATCCTTTGTAGGAATGGAGGAGCAAAAATATTTAACTTACAGTTTGGAAGAATAATAATGTGGATTATATATATTATGCTCTATATATATTTCTGTGGTTGAATGTAATCATTTAAGTAGAGTTAATTGGATCAACATACTCCTAACATATAAAAGAGACGGTAGCAATATTTTTAGGTAATCCTGTCAATTTACTTGGTACACAGATAAAGTACAATAAATCTAGTAACTTTACTATACATACAAACATTTAATAGCTAATTATATTAATATTGTAAATGCGAAAGAAGCTTGCGTTACTTATCACGATTACTCCACTCAAATATATGTAGAGGTAGTGCGGACCTATCGACATAGGCGTGAACAACGGGATTTGCGGGAAAATACGGGATAGATATTGTATGTATATACTAATAAGCCGAGATGGCCCTGTGGTAAGAACGCGTGAATCTTAACCGATGATCGTGGGTTCAAACCCGGTCAAGCACCACTGAATTTTCATGTGCTTAATTTGTGATTATAATTCATCTCGTGCTTTACGGTGAAGGAAAACATCGTGAGGAAACCTGCATGTGTCTAATTTCACTGAAATTCTGCCACATGTGAATTCTACCAACCCGCATTGGAGCAGCGTGGTGGAATAAGCTCCAAACCTTCTCCTCAAAAAGAGGAGAGGAGGCCTTTAGCCCAGCAGTGGGACATTCACAGGCTGTTACGGCATACTAATAGGTATATATTGGGACATACAATAGGTGCTTCTTCCATGACCGAGTAAGATATATTCCATGAGTTATTTGGTCCTCTTCCTTTCAAAATTAAGATCAAGAATAGGGGAAAAAATAGGTACCAGTTGATAACCAACGAATTCTGAAGCCGAGACCTGAATTAGTTCAGTAGTCTATAACGTTTGCACAGTGAGTTTACGTATCATGTAGTCAAATAGAATTGACTTTCTACGTACTAATTTATACTTTCAACGACCGCATACAGTCTTGAAATCGAAAGTGAATAACTAAGATTTTTAAGTATTTGAGGATTTTTTTTGCTTTTACTGAAAGGAAAAATAAAGACTATTGACGATGGACAAGCAGATAGAAAATAGATCAATTGATAATTATTGGTAATAGCACTACACTCAATTTAAATAATAATCGATACATCTTTTGTGCAAGTATAACATATTACTCACTCTATAAATCAGAAATAAATTTCTTTATTTGTCGGTAGAATATTAGGTGGTCTCCACCCAAATGGGCCGTGTAAAAACCGGACTGCAACACTTGCCTTATAATGGCAAATATATTACTAGGTCATGGATTCCATTAGATTACTTTATAATAGCATTTGTACCTTATGGTAATGTCGATGGATGTAACGACACGTTTAATAATAATAATAATCATCGTAAAATATGACGGACAATTTTATTTTATGGTTCAAAGCACTATTAGCTTAGTATCATTACTAGCTGTTGCAAACATCTTGATATTCATTATATCGATGTATCAAGTAATAACAACATTGGAGAATGGTCCATTCTATAGACAAACACAGCTTTGAACGTTTTATTACATAAGCTATTAATATAATGTAGTAGAAATTATCTCACGCTTCGACGATTTTATTTATTAAATATTTACTGGATTCGGGACCAAAGGACTTATTATTTATTTATACTTTAGGTTAAAAGTCAAATACGTGTGTATATTTTATACTAGCAAAATCCTGCAGACCATACTACCTGAGCATATAATATATGGTCATGGTAATTATGTATTATATACTAGGGTTACAATAATGTGGATATCATAAAAACGTACATGAAAATTACATATATATTAGTATATATTATATGGAAAAAAGCCGAGATGGCCCTGTGGTAAGAATGCGTGAATCTTAACCGATGATCGTGGGTTCAAACCCGGGCAAGCACCACTGAATTTTCATGTGCTTAATTTGTGATTACAATTCATCTCGTGCTTTACGGTGAAGGAAAACATCGTGAGGAAACCTGCATGTGTCTAATTTCACTGAAATTCTGCCACATGTGAATTCTACCAACCCGCATTGGAGCAGCGTGGTGGAATAAGCTCCAAACCTTCTCCTCAAAAAGAGGAGAGGAGGCCTTAGCCCAGCAGTGGGACATTCACAGGCTGTTACGGAATTTTACGGATATGCTAGTCAAATGGTGTCGTAATCTAATAATCTCAAGAAATATATAAACGTCCTTTCTTGTTAACATGTAATATAGGTAATTGATTTGAATGATGAATTTTAATATTCCATAGTTTGTTATTTGTAATTTATAATATCAACTACATTAAATCAATTGGGATCAAATAGTAATGTGTCCCGTTGGCTATTAAGCATAACGTCGGACCTTCGTGTCTAGATTGATGACATCATTCTACATTAAACTATCTTTATAGCGCCCATCCAACCGATATTACACTCAAACTGTGATGTACATACTTATATGTATGTTAACTTCTGGCCTTAATTTTGTTCAGATTGTGTTTTCTTTTGATATTGAAAAGGAAATTATCTTCTCTTGTTTATAAACAGATAATATTTTTGTCACGTAATTATTATTAATTTGTTATGTTATATATAATATAATCGAGGCCGATATATATATTTCATACTAATATATAATTTTACTTATTTATTTACAAGTATCTTGTCTGGGTCTTATATCATTAAAGTTGATTTTGAATAAAATATAACAACATATTTGTTCGAGGAATACATCAAATTTTAATTAAAACATAATAGAAACCAAATCTTTGGCAATTAATTTTTTTTATTTAATCAGCTCATCATCATCCCTTTTTCGTGTACTGCTGGACCTAGGCCTCTCTAATGCACACCACTGAGCACGATCTTCAGCTCTCGATTTCCATCCGCTGCCAGTCACTTTGCGTATATCGTCACTCCACCTAGCTGGAGAGCGTCCTACGCTACTTTCGCCAAGGCGTGGTCTCCACTCCAGAACACATCTACTCCAAAGGTTGTCGAATTTCCGACACGTGTGGCCAGTCCACTGCCACTTTAGCTTACTAAGCCTTAATCAAGTATTGAACCAAAATTTAAATTTGTATTGGTACTTGTAATAAATTCTATGTAATCTAATGTAATAAGTTCTCTGAGCTAATAACAAACATATGGAATATGCCCCTAACTAATAAGTTACAACAAATAAATTTCTATGATTGAACAGAAAATAGAGTTAAGGAAAACTTTAATTCTCGATTCCATTCGAACTAGTCGCAAGAACATTAGACCTTTAGTCAGCTGTGATACATTAACAGGACGGTTCGGTTGTTACCGAACGCAATAACCGGGTGAAGCTCTGGGATTGCATTATTAAACCTCCCTTTGTGAGATTTAGATTACATTAGCCTCGTGCGAAATTAGGTCCGGCGTTCTGTGAATTAGTTATTTGATTGTATGTCATATGAGATTAATTTGTGTGTCTTGTGTTGAGTATATTTAAGATACGTGCAACATTGTTCGTGGCTAAATATGTATTGGCGCGAAATACGTGATGTAAATGAGCGGTGCGTTTTTGTTATTATCTGAAAGTTGAGACTGTATTCCGTAATAATAAATTAATTAGCGTTGATAGTAGGCCTGGAAGTTCATAAAAATAATATTGGTTGTTTTATTTAGGTCTGTACGTTGGAGTAGTTGGTAGATACATGCCTCTCACGCCGAAGGTTTACTGGTGGTAGGGCTTTGTGCAAGCTCGTGGGGGTAGGTACCACCCAATCATCAGATATTCTACTGCAAAACAGCAGTACTTGATATTGTTGTGTTCCGGTTTGAAGAGTAAGTGAGCCAGTGAATTACAGGCACAAGGGGTATAAAACCTTAGTTCCCAAGGTTGACGGCGCATTGGCTATTTAAGCGATGGTTGACATTTTTTACAATGCCAATGTCTAAGGGCGTTGGTGACCACTTACCATCAGGTGGCCCATATGCTCGTCCGCCTTCCTATTCTATAAAAAAAAAGATTGTGAGTTCGATTCCCACCCAGGACAGACATTTGTGTGCATGAACATGTCTGTTTTTCCTGAGTCTGGGTGTAATTATTTATATACTGTATTTACAAAAGAAAAGTAGTGTATGTAGTAAGTAATATCAGTTGTTTGGTGTCCATAGTACAAGCTCTGCTTAGATTGGGATCTGTGTGTCCCAGGATATTATTATTATTATTATAACTCGGTAGTAGCCCACTCTAGCGCTGGGCTACTATAAACATAAATAAATTAAACATTTGTATTATGTGTAATACTTATCCTTATTGTTTATTTTATTTACATAATTGAATCAATTGATTAAACAAATTGTATAATTACAAAACATACAAAGTTTTATCACATAATCGAGTAAAACGGCACGTTCGTGACATTAAACCGGTTTAATTGACCGCCATCAATACGATGACAGAGCTGTGATGATTCATCGCCATTTTGAATTTTGTTTTTGCGCTTTATGTGCGTTAGTGCATATGTTATCTGTGATTTTTTTCTTTTTAATTGAATTTATATTGATCACCTATTTAAATAACATTAAATAATTAATTTCTACTAACTTCTTCATTTCACAATCAATGATGAATAATTTCTATAAGGCTATATGGCTTAAATAAGTACTAGTATTTTTTTAATAATTTTCGATCATTTTTACCCATCATCAATAATGTAATACTTTTTTAATAAATACTAAAAAAACCATTTTGCTATATTAACATATTAATACAGATATGTTTATATAGATTAAAAAAAATTAGTACATAAAAAATTACAATATTTAATAGAAAATTTATGTATGCACATTTTGCGCATACGTGTGATGGTGCTGCCACTACAATTTATTCGTAATAATTAAAATAACCGATCACATATGTCAGTTGTGTTACGTATAACGTAACTATTACGTCATTGCGTGTCCGCGTGCCGCTGAGCTTGAAACAATGTGCACTGAACCGTGATTGCAGCTATTTATTATCTCGTCCTATTCCTACCCGTATTCGCATAAGTCCAGTTCATTAAAGTTGCGTTTCAATCGTTCACTCAATATTAAAAACTATACATGTATCTAATATGAAGTTATATTCACCGTATTAACTTTGATTACGTTTAAAACTACATATGTGATAATATAAGGCAGTATACAAAAGAACAGTCAAACACAGATTAAATAATATGAAAAGAGACCGCAAATATATACGGAATATAAAATAAATATATGTTTCTACTAATTTGATAAAAATATTGCAAGATCTGTAATTGTAGCACCATCTATACCTGTCTGTTCGTTACCTCACTGCGACTAAACCACGGGAATATTTGACATTTAGTTCGGACCCGGATAAGGTGTGTAAAGTATTCACGGTAGCTTGCGCTCGATCCCGTGGCGCTCCTCGTGAAGATGGAGAGGGTACCGCTGATTTTTTACTGGGTATTTCGATGTTCGAGGCGCACTCGGACACCCCCATTTGTTCCCGTGGGGGAAACGAGTAATGCGCTTAAAAAAAATCTCGTGTAAAGTACAACATTTACAGTAAAATTGAGGGGACAGAGTCGCGGGTAACAGCTTGTTGAATGCACACCGTCAAGATTCATAAATATAATAACAAATAGTTTCTGGTCATACAATATACTTATGCATATGATAGCGGGAATAGATAAAGTTCCCACCAGAATGTACCTAAACTATATGTCCAAATTCAACGACCGTTCAAAGGAAGTCACAATATTAATCAAACATTTAATCAAAGCCGTTAATATATAGTTTATATATATATATATATATATATATATATATATATATAATTTTTTTTTGAATCACATTTATAATAAATACGTAATTCATATTATTTTTGTTCTATATGTATATATAACAAAAACGAACGTGAAAATAATAAGAAAGATGATAACACAAGATCTAAAATTCCGCATAAAAAAAAATTATCATTCAACTTCATCTTTTACATATATTTTTTTAATGAGATGTTTCCGGTAAAATATGAATTGTACGCAAAAAACAAATCACATCGATACGGTGCTGCCTGAAAGAAGATCTGTCAGATAGTCGAGCATATTGTATTAGCTGCAATTAATATATAAAGCTTGCGCAAGCTAATTTTGCCGGTCTGACGGTGACGACGAAGTGAAAAATGCTAAACGCAAAATACATGTTCACATTTTAGTCTAAATTCCCGTTTGTAATGAATGACTGAATTTTAAAAATGATATCTACGTATTCATTCCGTAAGTACCGAAAGTGTCGGTTCATTATAGTTCAATTATATGTGTAGATTATGTTAATTTTTATACTGTTATTGCTAAATGTACTGTGAGGTTAATCACACGATATTAAAAGTAAATTAACGACAAATGTTAGGTCATGCGTGGGCGAGCGTCGTTCTCGCTCATGGCATCACCGTTTTTGTTCTGGAAAATTCGTTAATTTTGTCTTATTGAACACTAATTTTAACAATCCTTGTATTGCCATTAATTAGTGTACATTATTATATTTATAACATGTTTAAACATAATTATCAATAATTAAAAACTGACAATTTTGTCATTAATTTCTACAAAATGGATGCCGTCCGCCATATTTAATATCTGCTTGTTAAGTTAAATTGTCTCCTAATCAGGAAACTTCTTATTAAACGATTCAATTATTAAAATCGGTTGAGGCGATTAGACTTAAACAAACACATAGAGAAATACCTTAAATGAACTACCCGATTAGTGTATAACCTAAGGTCTACCGTAGCGTTGATTAATGGATCTAGTTTCGGTTTTAGTAAGTGATTTCGCGGTTTTGTGTAATGTAATCGAATACCCCGCTATAGCGACAGATCGAGCGTTTTATCGTATCGAATTTAGTTTAACGGTTTGTGGTTTTCATAGTTTTAAGTTTTTTTTTTTAAATAATAATTGACGGCAAGTGCTTTTATGCCTTACGTCGGCGTTAAAAACTTAGATATACATTTACTACGACTGTTTTTTTTTGTGAAATTCCGAATTAATAAGAAAATATTATATTTCTATGTATATGAAGGCTTTTTTTACAAATTTTATCACATAGGTACACACATTTCAATTCAAAAACTAAACTCTTAATATCTAAAATAGTAGTGAAACAGTAATATTCTGAAAGTATTAAATATATTTATTAAGAAATTCATTAATTATATAATATCGTACCTTTATTGATTTGGTCAAAGCATTGGAGCAGCGTGGAAAAAAGCCCATAATGAGTTGTGTATATACGTGGATTATATTTTTAAACTAGCAAAAGGCTTCTCCAGCGTAGGATTGTATTTGCGTCAAAAATCCTTTAAAATCTGCCATTTTAACGCACATAACACCTATTTGAATTATGTATATGAAATATTTTGATTATAAGGTAGTAGGAAGGTATGAGGAAGTTTATAATAACAAAGTTGGTTGTTTTCGTTTTTGTAACTCGCAAATAGCCTAATATGGCTAAATAGTATATTTCAAGTAGTAAATATTTTAGGTAGCATGCCAATGCATGTGATAAGTTTAATCAGTTTCATAAAATTTCCATGAAACCATTTATGCTACCTAAATGTAACCTTTAACCTTTGTTTAAGCTTAAAATATTAATTAAAAAATTAAGCCTCAATAGTGCAACGATTTACGGGCTGTCTAGTGATGCGAGAGTGACATGAATGATTCCGACCCGAAAAATGTATAGCATTTTAATGCGTGTACTAGCGCTATAAATCCTATGGAAAACCAGTCTCATCAGCTACAGATTAGCACGTCACCGCGCCAAGGTCGCGGTCGCCAATATTACAGATATCGAGCTAAATATTGGATATCACCACATAAAATTAGCATATGCAATGTTTTATATTCCTATGCTTTTTGCATGTAAAGATTTCGTGATTTTTTTGTGATTCTTCAAACATATTTGTTTCATAAATTTCACCGCTAGATGGCGCCTATACATTTTACGCATCATGGTAAATTCATGTCGATTTATTTTAAAGTTATTTCGTTTTAAAGATAAATAAACAACTTCTTATTTTAATTATGAAACATTCGATACTAGAACACAGTAGCGCTTTCTTCTGTAAGGGGATAAGAAAATTAACTGAATTCTCATAAAACTGAACATTTGCCTAAGCTGATCAATTGTGTGTCATTGCATGTTCTTCCATTAAATTCAAGGTCTTGTGGAATATTAACAAATTCTATGTGGCGCCTACATATACATGGAGCTTCGACCCTTCGTCCTTGTCGCACAGCGTCCCCTTTTCTTTCTTAGGACACGGGTTGCTCAAAAAATAGTATATTTTTAACGTTATTTACTTACTATTTTATAAATATCGTTTTAAACTTATATATAAGACAAATAACCAGTCTACGTTGTCAACTCACAATATATAACTAAAAGAGGCAATTACAGAGTCAAAAACAAATCGTATCAGCCGTATCATTATCGCTTGCAACGCTATCACAGTTTTTTTTCAACCTCGCTTAGGTTTTTTCTTTAACTAAATTCTTAAATGGGATATATATGTTTAAAATTTAATTTTATCTAATTTGAATAGTAATAACTTTCATATTAGCCTAAAAATTTAGCATTATTAGTATTACTTTTGGATTGCTAATGTTGATATATTTCAAGTTATTTATTACGATGTTTGTTTTCATGGTCCTCTATTAACGATTTGGTACTCGTCCCTGGTGACATTAATAGCTTTAGATTTACATTCTAAACCATCAATATGAGATTCTTGTCCAACATCATTTCAAAGTTACGTTTTATTGCCAGCTCTATATTAATTTTCTTCGTCCTTATCTCCATTACGCATATATACATGAGCTGGGCACTAAATTGCTCATATGAAACATTCAGGCGCGTTGTGCTTTTATTGCCGTCGTATTTATGGTTATTATTAATTGTGTAGCCCACTTCTGCTTTATGTGTCGCGTGTATGGAAACTGCATTTATCATCACGTCACTTGCTTTCGAGGTTACGAAGGGTTTTGAATCAGTGATTATGACAAATGAGTTCAGTTTAAAAGTTTTTCGCAATCGTGTTTAAAAAAACCGTTTAGATCCTTTCGTCGGTCTGTATTCTTAGCCAAACCGTTTTAAACGCTGTTTAGCTTTAACCTTCAAGTATATTATAGAACTCTCAATTATGAAGTTATTACCTAAAATATATTAGTTTTAAAGTAACTCATCAATTGTTATTATTGAATATTTTATTTTATTTCCTTTTTCGACATAAATTATGATTTATGCATTATATTATCGTCGAGACCAAACACCACTTATGTGTTGATGTACATCGGTTATTATAATTGAGCAAGGTTTCATTCATTCATGTTTCTTTATAAATTAAATGTTATACATTGTATATGAATAAGACAACCGTTCTCTTGACACAATTCTTTCACAAAGGGCTGACTGAGTGACCGCTAAATGATAAAACTACCTTTGCGCAATTTTCTATCGTACAATTTATATACGAATAAACAATTAAAAAACAAGTATAACAAGGGAACATTTGGATCCCGTATTCCTTGTATATTAGTGTAACTGACTTTGACATAACGAAGCCTTTTAATTTCTCAGCAATTTCGTCAAGAATTAGGTTTGTTTAACATGTCAAGCTTAATAAGCATGATTGAATATGTAGATCTTTGAGTGATGTGACTGAGGTTAAGGTTTCATCAGGTAATGAATGGCACGAGGCATTACTTGTACTACAAGCAAGATATATTCGTAATGTGCATTAGTATCTACTTTAACTCAATCTGTATTTCAATTGGTTTTCAGTCATTTATAGATGAGTGTTGGTCCAGTCCGAAATACGACTTAATCTGCAGTAGAAACTACCCTTTTTTGTCATGTAAGGGAAGCCTTCGGAATCGTACTCTTAATCAAATTATGTGGGATTCTTACCCGCTAGAACCTAGATCACGGTTATTCTGGGTAGCTGGTGATCGGAGAGATCTGCTTATCTCGTGGTTTGCTTCGCTGGTGGCTCCACGGAGTTTTCCTCATGGGACGAGTAAGTGATCTCGCGAGTTACTATATATTTATATTTACAAGTTTAATTTTGCTGGTGCATAAAGCGAAACAATAACGATTTTCAAACGCTGCAAGGGTGAATAGTTGCACACCAGTTACTCTCTTTCTTTCGTCAGTAGTTTAACATTAGAAGAAGGAAGACAAAACATCCTCCTACTACACAACGTTTATTAATATATTAATAGATATAGCCTTATCTATTATTATTACTTACATATTAATTAAAATGTAATTTTACTTTCCAAGGGAATCTGTAACATTCGGTCATTTAGTTTCATAGTTAAAGCGCTTAATAGTTATGTTGAAGGTTTAACGAGGTTAGTCATTATACTTTTCTAGGTTTACTGCAAATGCTTTAGCTATTACAACTTAACTTTACTACGCATGTTATGGTTCTAAAGGTTATTTTGTATATAAAAGGTAAAAGTCGAAAAACTTTGCTTAAGTTGTAAGTATATTCTTTTTGAAGATAATCTCCTTTGTTCGAAATGAAAGTTGCGTTTCAATTTCGAATTTCAGTCTAACGTTTGTATATGAAACGCTTTTGACGTTAAAATATTAGGTATACTTTTGACATGTGTTTTTTTTATTAATCTATGAGTTTGACCGAAAATCAATTATAACTGCGGGATTACCACCGAGGTAAATTCTCATTCAAAAAAGCATTGCTTTACTAAATTTAGGCAATAAACCATTGATGTATATTAATATATAAATGGAATAAACCATAAAATTGGTGTTTACTTCTCAACACATTTGTGGACAATCAACCTTAAGAAAAATATTATGTACAAAAAACATGTCATTTATTAGATAGTTTATATTAGAAAGTAATACATACATGGCTTTGGCGCACCTTGGGAGAGGCCTATTTTCAGCAGTGGACAATGATTGGCTGTTGATAATTGATATACATATATAAATAAATTGATGGTAAGTGGTCACCTTCGCCCATGAAAACTGGAACTATGAATAACTGACACTACCTTTTACAACATTGTGTCCGAAGTTACACTGGCTCACCCACAAATTAACTGGCATAGTAATTTCTTGATTTATTTGTTAAGCATCTCCAACAAAGGATACACACTTACGAGTACATTACATCGGGGAACAATGTTTTAAAATATGTGTGCTCCTTCAATTTAAGGAAGACCACTGCAAGCACATAAATAGTGACTAAACAGAAATTAAAAAAATATAAAAAATAAATGTTACATAGTGGTACTCAATAAAAACATAACAAAACACATAATAACAAAAAGATTAACAATGGTGAAACTAAGACTAAATTGTGCAAATGTGAGTGAGACTATTTACTATTATACTTTAATAGTAAATAGTATAAAAAGTAAAATAATAAAAATAACGAATAATAATAAAACTTAAAAATAAAAAATTAAATTTTTTATAAAAGTAAAAACACAAAATATTATATTTTTTGAAACAATTATTTGAGAAACAATTTTTTGAGATATTTTTTTAAATTATGATAATGTTTCGTATAGGTGTTTAGCGGTAGAATAACAAGTAACTTGCACAAACCAGACCAATATTAATTCCATCAGCTTGTGAATCTGGTAGACGTTTGGTATTTATAAAAATATTTTCCATTAAATAAAGTAATAAAGTAGACTTTTTAATAAAGCATCTTAAATCGCTTTAGAAAACCATTTTTGTTGGGTTCGTCTGTTATATCTTGATACTCATTGAAAATTCTCAGTTCACGTTTATTTAAAGCGCTTCAAATGACATGCGCTGAATATGTGTGTCATTTCCATATTTCTCTCGTATTTTTCTTAATATTTAATGTCGAGTTAAAAAATGTTGCGGTATTTAAAGGTCGCCTTGAATGACTTTAGCAGACGAGGACTCTTGTTAGGTTTTTTTCTATAATTATCTCAAGAGGTATAAATTTAAAAATAAAGAATAAAAAAATGTTCATTGAATTTTGTTATGAATCTATAACGCAAGATATCGCTTAAGAAAGTAACAGTATGTATATATTCCACTGTTAGGCTAAGGCTCTCCTTTTTGAGGAGAAGGCTTTTAGCTTACTCCATAAAGCTGCTCAAATTAGACACTTGTTCCTTCACGACGTCTTTTGTCATCTGTATTCATTACGATATTTTCCTTTTAAAATTTAGTGGTGTTTGCCCAGGTTTGAAATCGGAATCATCCATAAAGATTCACGACTACTAAGCATTGCACCATAACCTACGATAACGCTTGTGATGAATAAATCGTTACTGGTGTTTCACCAGTAAATATTACACGAGTAAAACAAAGAAAAACCGAGTCCAATGTATGTATGTTATGTCCAATGTGTATTAAATATATGTCAAAGTGCTAAAAAAGTAACTAGTTAAACAATTACTAAAATCATTAGCGAAGACAACGAGCGTTCGTTATTAGCAGGGTACGGGCAAAATAACTCGACTCCGAGGAATAGTTCAACGTAGTATAGAATGTTGCTGTCAAGTAGAACGATTTAAATGTGCTGGGTTATAGGGTTATATAGGACAGATTATATTAGGTATGGATAAATTAATTATACATTATTTCTCGTTCGGGTTTGCGTTTTGAAATTAGTTTTTGTTCTATTTGATTGTTCGTTAAGACCTTTAAAATGAACTGTCAATATTGCCCTTGTTTGTTGTTAACGAGTTTTAAACATGCTTAGTATTTCAGTTTTAACGTCGAATCACAAGAAGGTTATACCTTGAGGTGATTTAATAAAAAAAAAAAACCTATAAGTTAAAGGAAAACGGGTTGCGACAAAATATTGTGGAGTCACGTTTTTGTGTATACCGTACCGTAACAGCCTGTGAATGTCCCACTGCTGGGCTAAAGGCCTCCTCTCCTCTTTTTGAGGAGAAGGTTTGGAGCTTATTCTACCACGCTGCTCCAATGCGGGTTGGTGGAATACACATGTGGCAGAATTTCAGTGAAATTAGACACATGCAGGTTTCCTCACGATGTTTTCCTTCACCGTAAAGCACGAGATGAATTATAATCACAAATTAAGCACATGAAAATTCAGTGGTGCTTGCCCGGGTTTGAACCCACGATCATCGGTTAAGATTCACATGTTCTTACCACTGGGCCATCTCGGCTCTCGGTTTTTGTGTATGTATGTCACTAATTATTGTCAATTATTTTAATTATATTAAATTTATTAATCGTCATCGATTATTGTCAATTATTTTAATTATATTACATTAAATAAATTACTTATAAGCTGGGTTTGGTTAGTTATTATCAATATGTGACAAAGTAATGTCAAACCTCAAGTATTCGTCTTGATTCGTCTTAAACACTGAAATTGACATTAGGTAAAAACAGTGTTAATGCGAAAACATTAATTACAAGCAAAGGCCCAAAATTATTTATTAAAATGTAAAGGATAACTTAGACAATTTATTTGATATATATTTGACGAATTAAGGCGTGCTGTGCTCTGAACTAGATACTAAGGGCATGTTCATCGACCCATAGACAATACCCAGGCGGCTCAAACCGCGACTATTAGCTTAGACCGCAGGTCGGTCATCACAACAGATCGATTTGTATCTTATAAAACTAAACAGCAGGAAATCGAAGCCGATAAATATTATCTATACAAATATTGAAAATGCGTCTGTTACATTTTCACGATTAAAGTGAAAGTTCTTACCACTGGGCCGAGATAAGAACTCTTGAATCTTAACCGATGATCGTGGGTTCAAATCCACTGAATTTCATGTGCTTAATTTGTTATTATAATTCATCTCGTGCTTGACGGTGAACATGAGTAAACCTGCATGTGTCGAATTTCACTGAAATTCTGCCACATGTGTATTTCATCATTCCATGCGGGTTGCATTGGAGCAGCGTGGTGGAATAAGCTTCAAACCTTTTCCTCAAAAAGGGAGAGGAGGCCTTAGCCCAGCAGTGGGACATTCACAGGCTGTTACCGTTACTGTGTACTGATTAAAGTAAACCGATTTTGATCAAATTTTATATGAAGCAAGCTTTACTTTTGATGCCTAAAACCTACCCCTAACAATAAAACTAGCTAGTTATAATTTAATTAACTTTATTATTTGTAATCTTTATCCAAGTATATTTAAATGATAAAATAAATGGAATGGCTTACATAATCATAAGCACATATCTGTCCATGACAAGGGCAGGTATTTATTTATAGGATGGCCTTCAAATCTCAAAGTTTGCAATTGTTAAAAGTAAAATATAAAAGTTAAATTTTCGTGTACGAATAAAATAAATCTAAATGGGTCATGTTGCGTGATAGGTAAGATTGTCACATGTCCCCGCGGGGCGCGTGCGAAATAATAAACTTATTAAAATATCCTCCAGCGAATAGCCATTAAGTACGTAACGTTTGTATAAAAATATTATTTACTTGAATATTCATAAAGTCCAGATATAGCGCCTCAGTGTCGGGGCCGATGAACTCATGCCTGAAGTGAGTTTCACTTGCTCATAAACGTCTTCGCATTTTATGAAAAAATTATGCAAAAGAGGACGATAAAACGAAACGGGATTTTTTTTAGATTCTTTAATAAAGTTTATTCAAGGCTTTTTTTATATTTATCGGTACGGTTTTAAACGTGTTGAACATATTGTTAATGTTAAACATTTTTTGTATAACCAGTGTTGAAACAATATTTCAGTTAATTTTATTACGAAAAAAAAAATGAATTACTGTATTTCAGGTTTGATGATATACAATTAGAAGTTTTGAATTTCATAATTAGCATTGTTATTCGAAACAATAGGGGAGTGAACGGGTTGAAACTCCCTGGATAGTATAGTGCGGCTCATTAGACATCGAGTCATGCTTTATATTTTTAACGAAAATTTTAAATCAAATGAAATCCAAATATAATTTATTCAAGGGCTCTTTTGAATTGTCATTTTACAAGATTATATGACATGGAAAAGGCAAGAAAATCCATTTTCCATCAATTCAATATGTCAATAAGGTACAATTATATTTATGTATATTGTGAAAATCAACAATAACTAAGTCCACGCATTTTTAACATTAGATTTAATTGTATTCGTTGGCAAAGTTAAAAAAAAACTGACGAATATAAAAGCCGTGACTTTGGTATAAAAGGTTTTCTTTGTCACTGCGTCAAAATCTAAATAAATACTTTATATAGAGGCCACTTCAAACCTTCTCCTCAAAAAAAGAAGAGTAGGCCTTTAGCCCAGCAGTGGCACATTCACAGGCTGTTACGGTTACGGTTGCAGCGTCATCATGTGTACAAATAAGAAAAATATTTTTTTCATCGGTTCGGACTGTATACTTATACATTATTATGATTTTATATATCTTTCATATATATCTTACATAAAAATCTTAAAAAAAAGCCGAGATGGCCTAGTGGTTAGAACGCGTGAATCTTAACTGACGATCGTGGGTTCAAAACCGGGCAAGCACCACTGAATTTTCATGTGCTTAATTTGTGATTATAATTCATCTCGTGCTTGACGGTGAAGGAAAACATCGTGAGGAAACCTGCATGTGTCTAATTTCATTGAAATTATGCCACATGTGTATTCTACCAACCCGCATTGGAGCAGCGTGGTGGAATAAGCTCCAAACCTTCTCCTCAAAAGGGAGAGGAGGCCTTAGCCCAGCAGTGGGACATTAACAGGCTGTTACTGTACTGTACTGTACATAAAAATCAATGAACACAAACTCCACGCTTTTTATCATCTATATAATCTTGTACAAAACAATTTGTCTACGTTCATGGCAATGATGATGGTGTTTTATGGTGATTTTTTGTGATGTAATTTAATGTATCGCTTTGTGTTCATACAAATATGAATACGTTGTACTGTCAGCTCCGTTTTCCCCCGCGTTGAACGTTTGCTCCGCCGTGGGTCCTAGCGTGATGTTATATACTTTAGGTTTTGCCTTAATAAATCGGCTACCTATCGTATACATTGTTTATCAATCTTAAGGGTAACGTATATATAACGTGCGTATATCTTGTATTCGGCGGAACGTTATTAATATTCTATAGCTTTAACTATTAAAACCCGATTAAGGAATGTATATTATAATAAAGTTATTATTGTTTGTTACCCGTTTATATTCTCTTTACCCGTAATCAACAGATTCAATAAAAGTTTTTGATTTAGTAAATTTACCTAATATATGACTAACAATGCCCAGCAGACGTTATCCTGACTCTTTAAAAGTTCATATGCTACAGCGCCATCTAGCGGGGAGTTACAACAAAGTGTATAGTATAAAAACTTCGATGACGAATTGTAATGAAGGTTTGGAGGACCACGAATGATAGGATGACGATCAACAACAACGGCGACTGGTGACCATATGCCCGGGTAAGGGGAAAACCCCGAGGCCCGTACCCAGACTCTAATCGGGAAGAGACCCACTATCCCCTCGATGAGAATCAGTCAAACGGTGTCGAAGTCTATTAATCTCAAACAGATTACTCCTGATATAAGCATTTCATGCTCCTTACCGCTGCAGTCAGTTAATTCTATATAGCAACATGTAGTATGTACGCGGCCGCGGCGGTTAGTTCGCGTGGACAGACTCATTGCCCTATTTCTGATGTTATGTTAATTAAGTGATAACGTCTAGATGCCGCTGGTTTTGGATCTATCTAGATTTTAGTGTTTATGCATTTCCCTGTTCACGGAATGCGGATATTAAGTAACAAATATATAAACTAAATCGCTTACACATTCTTTCTTGTATTTCTTGGTTCATCCGGTTTTAGGTGTTTATTTCCGAACCGGTAGATTTTTTAACCATAAACGAGTGTAATAGTGAATAAACATTTTTGGTTTTGACTTTTGTCTGAATATTATAATATGTTTTTATAATATTTTCAAATCGTAATAAATAATAAGTATCTCTCTCATCTAAACATAAACTTATTAATTCGAGGAAAATGGCAATAGGAAGGCAAATGGAATAAGAGAGGTTCGTTCGACTTTTTTCGATTCGAGAAAAATATATTGAGAATTCTCAATATATTTTTTAATATTTTAATTATATTGAAACTGATAGCTAGCAAAAGTAATTGCTATATATAAATATATATTTTAACAACAATATCCTAAAATTATTTCGCTATTTTTATAGAAAATAATTTAACCTTATTTCGTATTTTAAGATCGAACCTTTGAATATTTTCCTATATTTATAAAAAAGGAAAAAAAATTGTTATTTATTTTACATTAAAATTTTAAAAATATTGAAACTGACAAGGCGGTATGCATCCTAGGGCATTTCACCTGATAGTCAGAATAATCCAGCTGTCATGTGCACTGCGAGCCCAGAGATTGAAATACCTAAAACATTATCATATAAATGTAGCGAATATATCAAAAGTGTTCGACATTAAGCGGATTATAGAAGAAGAACTTTATATGTAGTTACATGTATTTTTTAAATGTATATTTGGAAGACTGTTTAATGGGCCACTTGATGGTAAGTGGTCACCATCGTCCATAGACATTGGCAATGTAAGAAGTATTAAGCATCCCTTACATTGACAATGCGTCACCGACTAAGATATTATGTCCCTTGTGCCTGTAGTTACAATCCCTCACTCATCCTTCAAACGGAAACACAACAAAAATAAGTAATGTTGTTTGACAGTAGAAGGTGATTATAGCACCTATATTTTTTAGACGGGCTTCCACAAAGCCCTACCACTAAGTAATCACATCATGGAATATATTTGTTTGAAGTTGGTTCTTAGGTAGCACTTCTAGAGTGATTTTAAATAAACTAAACAAAGTTAAAGATCATAAATGACAATTTCCAAGCAGTTCGGAATAGATTCTACCGGGAAGAACTGACAAGAAAGTATTCTTGAAATTATCTGCCTCGTAGTCGGCTGATACGTTCATCAAGTGTTGTAAAACTATAACCCAGAGGTTATTTTGCTTAGACTTTTCTGGAATCACTCGATAGGCAGATATTGTGTTTTAATCGAGTCCCAATATTGAAATATAAATTATTAATAAATTCATGAATCTATCTACCAATGGTATCAATTATACGAGACATCTGAATTGTTTTTTTCTTATATAAAATATAAAAACCTTGTTTTTTAATAACACGTATAAATAATTCAATTAGCAGATAGTGGGAAGGATAATTGTTATGTATGCATTGAATTTATATTTAATAAGTGATCGAAAACGATTATTAACTAATATAAAAACGGAAATACTATAATCGTTCTCTTATTTAATTAATGGCTTACCAAGTATAGAAAACCTTTAGCTGCACACTTAGTTCGTATTTAACAATTATTTGTACAGATAAAACCAGTACACTAATCAGTATATACTCTATCTCCCTCTACTTTCACAAGTTATCATATAGATTAGAGCGTGACAGAATATGTTTAAGTTGTTAAACAATTAACAACTCATTAAAATAAAGACAGTCTCTCACACTGTTACATGTTAAATGTTTGTCTTGTCGTATGTTTGAAACTTTGAATCCACACTTGGATTAATTTCATTAATAATATCGGATTGTATTTGTTATATATAAATATTGAGCGAATATAAATATTAAGCGAGATGGCCTAGTGGTTAGAACGCATGAATCTTAACCGATGATCGTGGGTTCAAACCCGGGCAAGCACCACTGAATTTCATCATGTGCTTAATTTGTGTTTATAATTCATCTCGTGCTTGACGGTGAAGGAATACATCGAGAGGAAACCTGCATGTGTCTGATTTCATTGAAATTCTGCCACATGTGTATTACACTAACCCGCATTAGAGCAGCGTGGTGGAATAAGTTAATATGGAGCTCGCCCAGCAGTGAGACTTTCACAGGCTGTTACTGTAAATATTGATAATGAAATATCTATATAATTGAAGATATATATATATATTTGACGGGCCGGTTGGAGTGGTTGGTAGATACTTGCCTTTTCACGCCGAAGGTTGTGGGTTCGATTCCCACCCAGGACAGATATATGTGTGCATGAACATGTTTGTTTGTCCTGAGTCTGGGTGGAATTTTGTATATAATTATGTATTTACAAAAGAAAAGTAGTATATGTAGTATATCAGTTGTCTGGTTCCCATAGCACAAGCTTTGTATAAGCTTAATTTGGGATCAGATGGCCGCGTGTGAAAAATGTCCCACGATATTATTATTATTATTATTATTATTATTATATTGAAAAACTTTTTCGATAGTCTATTAATTTTATAATAGCTTTTCGCTTTTGTATATTTTCCCTGAAAAAAATTAATCCCCTTATTAATTATCTATTACTTAGATTAACACAATCGCTTGCTCCGTTGCTGTGCGAACAAACCTACAAACACTTTCCATTTATAATGAATGCACATTAATATTTATGTATAAAGAAACGTTTACTTTAAATCTTCGCAATGTTTTTTGTACATTCACGTTTCGATTTCGGTCATACTTTTTTTGATCAACTCTTCGTGGTCAGTGAGCTTTAATTAACGTTTGTAAACCGTGTTTGAAATGCAGCGACCTTGTCGTATCTTTTTGTGCATCATTCGCAAATAGCTCATGGGCTTTAACGCTATGGTCTGTGTTATGGTCATTATTATTAAAATAGCTTCTTACAAGCTTGTACTTCTTTCAGTGTGGGTGGGGATTGTTTATCAACTGAATTTTATATTAATAGCGACGATTTACTTGTTGGGAGGCCTATGTGCCAGCCTGTCTGAGAAGGTACCACCCACTCATCATATATTCTACTGCCAAACAGCAGTATTTAGTATTGTCCTGGTGAAGGGGCCAGGGTAACTACAGGCCCAAAATACATAACATCTTAGTTCCTAAGGTTGCGCACCACGCATTGGTAATGTAAGGAATGGTTAATATTTTTTACAGCGCCAAAGTTTATCACGTGGCCTTCATATATCTTTATTATTAAAAAAAATGTTCACAGTGACTGCCAAATATAAGCTTATATTTTTCAATTTTTTTTTAAACATATGTAAACATGTATGTACATAGTTCAGTATTTTTCTTAATGTTCTACTTTAAGTACCCGCATCGAAGTAAATTATTTCTATCTATGACCTATGCCACAACATAACCGAAGTGTACGCCTAATTTTATTATAATTTGTACATACAGACGTCATACTATCGCATATAAACAGAATTATATATTTATAAATAATTTTGATGTAATTTAGTATAAAACAGGCTTGAACAAGGAAGGACATAGGGTATTTTTTATGCAACACCTGCTCCCCTCCCAACATGGAGGCGAAGTCGCAGGTGGAAACTAATCGAATATAATGTCGCAGTACAAAAAGCGCCAAGCGTTCTTACGCCTTCAAAAGTATACACTTATAAACTGCTTAATTTATAGATATGTCGGTAACCGTTGCGTGAGGCAACGTTTTTCTACTATCGGACGTCACTGTCGCAACTCACAATTGTATTTTGTTTAACTTACGAGTATACTGAAGTGACATTTGCGCTCGTAACGAGCTCGCAAATATAGTATTTAAGTGTATGACGTAATGCGATTACAAGAACTAACTAATCGTTGTTAAAATTAATATTATATACTCATTGTTTATTTTGATAAATAAATAAATGATCATGTTTAAGTATATAGACAGGTTCTGCAAACAAATGCGGTACCAACAACCGCGAAACCTTAACAAATATTTAAGATACTTGTCGCAGGATAAATAGAACTATGAACGAAAACAAAAGTTCGTTTTAACGTTCCAGCTTTACTAGTCCGATTTGAATCTAATTGCGTTAGATAACCCCTTAATTTGGAAAGGTTATATGGCAATATGACATCACGATACGACCAGCAGCAGTAACATTAAACGCGACTGATGTTTGTATAGATGTTCGCGCTAATTTCACGAACTAAATCTCCAATACGTATAAATATTTTTGTTTTAGGGAATCCATTTTTAAAGGATGGTATAGACTAAAAACTCCGTAATTCGATTCTTAGAAGCTAAACGGTCTCCAAAAACAGCACTTATGTATTAAACCATATAATAGCCATGTATAATAAATATTTAACGCAATTGATGGTGGAACCGTAATCAATTTGTGGCTTTGAAGGGCCTTGTTGGGTTCATGTTGATAGAGCTTAGGAAAGCATATTTAATCAATCTCCCTTGGGATGTATTGAAGGCGAAAAGTCGACCGCGTTTCCTCTAATCTCAGAAACTACAAATTCGTGACGACTTAAGCCTTAAGCAGGTCGTTTCTGATGTATAGTTCTTACATAATTCCCCTTGGCATTTGATCCTACGTGTAACGTTTTTGTTTATGAACTTATATCAATTTTACTAGGTGTTCAAGCCCTACCCAGACGGTAGGTACCACACACACATTAGATATTCTACCGTTAAACAGCAATACTTACTTAGTATTTTTGCGTTCCGGTTTGAGGGTTCAACAATGACTATGCGCGGCGATCATTTACCATCAGATGGGATATTTTCCCGTCCGCCCACCTGTAATTTAAAAAGGATCATTATTTATGTGTTGTGTTCTGTGTAACTCCTAGGTGGTGAACAGTATTTTTTTTTAGAATAAATAATTTGGCGTAAAAAGACTTAAAATAGCGTAATGGAGTTTCGTTTCAAAAGCCAATCTTCTATTCAGTCAGTTGAAATATTAGAGATCGTGCTCCTTGGATTCGTTACGAGTGTGATCAAATGTATGAGACGTCTTTTGACGACCCTCTAATCAGCTAATGTGCTACGAAAATGCACAAACGCTCCGTCTTGCGCTTTGACATAACGCTACTCATACGAAGTGACGCAAATAAAAATTATGATCCGAATTGAAACTGTCAAAATATTTTGTGGTTTATTTTTTTATGGCTTAATTTTCTGTTATATAATACATTATTTATGTGCATATTCAATACGTTTTTTTATAATTACAATTATTACATACACAAGATTTACATGTACATTAACATTTACATAACAGCTAAAGTAAAATTATGATTGATTTGTGAAAATTTCAACAATCATATATATATATATATATATATATATATATATATATATATATATATATTACATATATTACATTTATAATATAATATATATATTACATTTATAATATATCTATAATATATCAATAAAATATATTATATATAATATATTTATAATATATCAATAAAAATGTACACACGTTAAGGTTTGGTTTTAAACATGAAACTGCCAGATACGTCTGGCAGTTTCATGTAAATTAACATTTAAAATCTAAGAAAGCTTCGGACAAGTATTTTATAAAGGTTGCGAGAGAAGTGTGAAATTTACGCGTAATTAAAGTCTTTATGCGAGCGTAATTCGCTGCGAAGTGAAACCTTGAAATTTTGATTTCAATTTTCAATTAACTGATGAAAAGAGGTTTTATGAAAACTAAGCTTGCCAGCATGTCTTTACATTCGAATTTAAAATTGGCTTAATTTGTTATTTATTAGGTACTTATATATACAGTATGTAAAAACATTTTCTAATAACGTACAATAGAAACCTATATATACATATGTATACATGTGTAACTTCTTATTAATTGTTATAGACACAAAAATATAAATTATAACCATTTCATCAGTCAGTTTAATCAGTGTCACGCGAAAATGTTACAAATATTGCATATTATGGTGATATTCTGGAATGCTCTGTTATATATCAGGAAATGAACGTTTTTACATAGGCTTTCAACACACTACATACACATACGAGTACATACATACACATCAAACGGCAATAAAATCATAGACCAAACTCGACTCAACTCAACCGTTGATGGTAAGTGGTCACCACTACTATAGGCGCTGGCACTGTAATAAATATTCCTTATCTTACTAATAATGAGAACTAAGATATTAAGTCTCCTGGCTCATTCACAATGCAAACCCAAACCGATGACTGCTACACATCCAGGCGAGCGAATTGCTCGCAATTTAATATTCATTTATTAAAATTTATTAAGAATAAATATTTCCTCTTTCTGTTTAACATTAGTATATCTTGTTTAAAATATGTTGTATATTTCTTCTAAAAGAGTTTTTCCGCTAATGAAAATGTATTATAATATAATTTAATTTCCTTTGAACGAAGTTTATTAAGGCGGAACTTGGACGGCACTTTCAAAGCGTTTCATAATATAAAGTTTTTATTTAGTACTTTTTATCAGACGTGCTTGCTCTTTTCTTAAGTGTTTCTATTATGACTTTTATTATTAATATCAAACTGTAGGCGGTGTATTGAATTCTAAAATATGTATCGTGTAACTATAATTAGCTGTTTCAAAAAGGAAAGTTGGAGCTTACTTCTCTGCGCTGGAATGTCGAATGTCATCCCTCACATCCGGACACGACCCCTGAATATTCGGAGACATAGGCACTTCAAATCAAAATAGAAATAAGAAACGTGACCGTCACGGGACGTCCGGCAGATGTGCAAGATTGAAACTGATGGTTATTGAAATAATTCATAAGTAATGAAAAATAAATATATAGTTTGTATGAGTTTGGTTGATAACATAAATATAATTTTCTAATTATAATTAACAAAGGAACATAAACATATATATAATGAAATATCTTGTAGATGCGCCATGCACACACAAGGGAATATACCTACTATGGAAGTCACACTTACTATTTTCTATCAAAAAAAAGTTTTCGAGACCCCGCCCCTACGAACAATAGACGAGGTTACAGTACAAATAATTTTGTCTTGTGTTATTTACTACAGAACTAAACTATCTCTCGTTGACACAATTTTGCTAGATTTTTTTTTATTATTTGCGTGAATTGAACTTATTGCAATTGCGCTTAATATTAATAATGATATTATTATTGATAAGGAATTTGACATTTAATAAAGTAAACGGCTATTTTTGGATGAAAAATTTAATCTAATTTTAAACGAATTAAAATATTTAGAAAACTATTTTTCGTTTGTTAAAAAAACTTAAATCCAAATTAGAATCTGCAACGCTATTATCAAACGGAATTATTTCCGAATTAAGGATGGTTATATTGTGGCTATCAAGTTTCGAATTTGATACAGATGTGTGTTTTGTTCAGACTTATAGTTTATAGAACTGGAAACCTTTCGTTCGCCGTTGCCCTTCCGGTCTCGGTTTTTGTTTTGACTATCACGAGGTTATTTGTGTTACATAAAGAAATTTGAAACTAATTTTGCCATTGGTGTTGTTTTAAAATGATTGTTACTTATTGAAAAATAATGGACACTTTTGTGAATAATTACTAACAAAAATAATTAGTCTATACTTATCCCGTTTCGAAGATAAAAACAGAAATATAAACAAATTACAATTTAAGTTCGGTGACCTTATTCACGGACTGTAAATATCAATGTGAAGACTTGCCCCAGTTCCCTGTCCCAAAGAATGAGCCGTGAAACAATCGTTCCAACGCTACGGCGAGCGAGTGACCGGTTTCAACGGCTTCGCCGGGCTGACCGGGTGAAGGCCGGGTCGCGACTGTTACACCCGACTCGTTTCATTTGTTTGTTAACCTGTTATTAAATCAACGGATATCATAATAAACCGATGTCGAACATTTTCAAGAAGATTTCTTTTAAATTCTTAAAAGAAATCTTCTTGAATATTTTATTAATGAGTTAATAGCGGGTACCCGAAAACCTCTGGGGTCGCAACTAGTCGGTATCAAAAACTCAGGTATATAAGTTATTCTAGGTATTGTCGCGTTTCTGTGTGTGTATTAGTGATTGTCTTCCTATAAATGAATACAAAAGTTTTGACTAAATCGTAATGAAGTTACAATTGCCTCTAAAGCAAGCTCTACACTGCTAATACGCTTACTAATATATCAATCAATCAATCAACAGCCAATCGTTGTCCACTGCTGAACATAGGCCTCTCCCAAGGTGCGCCAAAGCTCCCTGTCCTCCGCCTTCCGCATCCAGTTGGTGCCCGCCACCTTCTTAAGGTCGTCGGTCCACCTGGCTGGAGGGCGCCCTACGCTGCGCTTGCCGATTCGCGGTCTCCACTCTAGGACTCGTCTGCTCCAACGGCCATCGGTCCTACGACATACGTGACCAGCCCACTGCCACTTCAGCCTGCTAATTTTGCAAGCTATGTCGGTGACTCCGGTTCTTTTCCGGATAATCTCATTTCTGATCTTATCCTTCAAAGATACTCCGAGCATAGCTCGCTCCATAGCACGCTGAGCGACTTTGAATTTGTGGACTAGTCCCGCAGTTAGTGTCCACGTTTCGGCACCGTATGTCATGGCAGGTAAGACGCATTGGTTGAAGACTTTCGTCTTCAAACATTGCGGTATAGACGACTTGAGGACTTGACGAAGGTTGCCAAATGCTGCCCATCCCAAGCGGATTCTTCGATCGGCTTCCTTCTCGAAGTTGTTCCTACCGACTTGTATTATCTGTCCTAGGTGGGTATATTCACTAACAACTTCGAGAGGTTTCCCCTCGACGTATATCGGTCCCGGCACGACATGCCTATTGAACATGACCTTGGTCTTGTCCAAGTTCATACCGAGACCGACACGCCGGGAAGACTCGCCTAGGCTACGCAGCATTTCGGTGAGTTGTTCCAGTGACTCTGCTATGATGACGATATCGTCGGCAAATCGAAGGTGTGAGATGTACTCGCCGTTTACATTGACTCCATACCTAGTCCAATCCAGCGTTTTGAAAACGTCTTCCAACGCGTTGGTGAACAGTTTCGGGGATATTACATCCCCCTGTCTCACCCCTCTGCGCAGTTGGATCGCCTTCGTCTTACAGTCCTGGATGTGGACAGTCATTGTAGCGGCGTTGTACAGACATCTCAGTACCTCGATATATCTCCAATCGATATGACATCTCTGCAATGAGTCGAGCACTGCCCAGGTTTCGATGGAGTCGAAGGCTTTCTCGTAGTCCACAAAATGCCATACACAGCGGCTGATTGTACTCTTCGGTCTTCTGCACAATCTGCCGAACAGTATGGATGTGGTCCACGGTCCTGTAGCCTGATCGAAAGCCGGCTTGCTCTGGGGGCTGGAACTCGTCAAGTCGTCTGGCGAGACGGTTCGTGACGACTCTTGAGAACAGCTTATACACGTGACTCAGGAGGGAGATTGGTCTTCTGCACAATCTGCCGAACAGTATGGATGTGGTCCACGGTCCTGTAGCCTGATCGAAAGCCGGCTTGCTCTGGGGGCTGGAACTCGTCAAGTCGTCTGGCGAGACGGTTCGTGACGACTCTTGAGAACAGCTTATACACGTGACTCAGGAGGGAGATTGGTCTGTAGTTTTTCAAGAGGGTTTTATCACCTTTCTTGAAAAACAGTACCACCTCACTCCCGCTCCACGTTTCCGGGGTCTTGCCATGTTGGATGACGGAATTAAAGAGGCTTGCTAGCTCTTTCAGGACCGGAGTCCCGCCTGCCTTAAGCAACTCTGTTGTGATTCCGTCATCTCCCGGAGCTTTGTTGTTTTTAAGCTGTTCTAGAGCCGCCCTAATCTCGCCTTGGTCAACGACCGGGAGCTCCTCGGAGTAATGGCGCATAAGAGGGGCGCGCTGGTCATCAATACTGATTCCCACGGGTTTATCCGATCTTGAAGAGAACAACTGCCCATAATACCTCTCTACTTCTCCGACAATCTCAGGCCTAGAGGTAACGACCCCACCATTTTCAGTTTTAAGTTTTGTCAGACGCGGCCTCCCAAACTTGTGAGCGAACACTTTCGATCCCCGATTTTGCTCAATCGCAGCCTTGATGGCACGGGTATTGGAGCGTCGGAGATCGCGTCGCGTCAGCGTTTTTATTGTTCGGTTTAAGGCCTTATCTGACAAAAACGATGGTAGTTCTCGTCGTTTTCTCATGAGCTCGAGTGTCTCAGCAGAGAGTTTTGGTGCGTTGTCTCTTCTCTGTGGCGGAAAACACTTGCGGGATGTGTTTTGCAGTATTTTGACCAGCGTGTCGGTTCTCTCATCAATGTTGCTTATGGTTTCCAACGCGGTGAATTGATTTTGAAGTTCCATTTGGAACTTTTCGGAGCCTTGAGCAGCTTGGAGCATGGTAGGTCGGAGAGTAGACCTCATCATTCTAGATCTTTCGGCTTTTAAGTTGATATTTAGAGTGCCTCGAACCAAGCGGTGATCACTTCCGGTATTAAACCTGTTGATCACTGAAACATCTCTAAATATGTGCCTTTTATTCGAAATGATAAAGTCTATCTCGTTCCTTGTCACGTTATCGGGGCTTCGCCAGGTCCACCTCCTCTGAGGCTTCTTTTGAAAGAAAGAATTCATCAAAAAAAGCCCCTGCGCTTCGAGAAAGTTTACCAGCATTTGCCCCCTGTGATTTCTGCAGCCCAAGCCGTAAGGTCCGACTTTCGATTCACCGCTATCTTGTACTCCCACTTTAGCATTAAAGTCTCCCATAACAACATTGTAGTGGGCCTTCGAGGTGTCGTTGAGGGCCTTTGCGATGTCCTCGTACATCGCTTCGACCACATCATCAGAGTATGTCGAAGTTGGCGCATATACCTGTACGACCTTCAGGGAGTACCTGTCGGAAAGTTTTAGGACAAGGTACGCTACCCGGTTCGACACACTACTGATTTCCACAATGCTGCTAATGAGATCCTTTTTGACTAAAAAACCGACACCACCCTGGGAGAGGTTATCACCTTCGCGGAAGTAGAGTAAGTTACCGGACTCTAGAGTTATCGTGTCCTCCCCCTGTCTTCGGACTTCAGATAACCCCAGTATATGCCAGTTTATATGACTTAACTCTACTTCTAATTCTATAACTAATATATAATTTGCCGTTTTATTCAATAAGCTAAATACCCATCGCTTAAAAAAAGTTAAGCATGTTTTTCAACGAATATAAAAGAAAACTCTATTTCTATATATCTTAACAAAAGTAAATACACTCGTATTGTTTATAAATCGGAACGTTGATCTATGTAGATCAAAGTTTAGCAATCAGCGAGTGTAAATACGACGTCGTCGCCGTACGGTTGCCAAAACTACAAATTTTTCAAATTGGTACTACGCTATGACATAGCGTGATTCATGTTTTGGCCTAGTTACGATATTATACTGTTTAATCATTTCAACTACCTTGAGATCGTTTCTTTTATTCCAGTAAATAAATCATTAAACATTTCGCGATTTCGTCCACGTGGAATGAGTAGTAGTAATAAAATATATATCAATAATGTGTTCATCTAGCTTACGAAAAAATTTGTTAAGAAGAGTTGTTGCATTTTAATATTAAGTTAATATTAATTAAAATATTTGTATTTCTCGAATATAGAAACTAATCATGTATATTATGTTTAAAGCAAATTATTTGAATTTGCCATAGTAAGATAAATAAATACCAATAATTATCTGAGTTGTAAGGGATTAAACACCGTATTTATCTTTTCATTATCCTCGAGAGTGAAGTGTTAGCTCCGGCGATGGCTGAGCTAAGATACTTAGGTGAAATAGATACGGAGAAATGGTGGACCTCTCGATACGACCTCGTAACTGAAGATATGATTAGTGGGAGGTATGAATGGAAGAGGAAATGCTCTTCATCGTCACATATAAAAGGAGATGAAGCCAGCAAATTAACGTTATTTGGTGTTTAGTATTCCTTTGTAACCTAACACTAATGAGAAGGTGTCTTGTCATTTTTTTTTTTTTTTATAGAATAGGAAGGTGGACGAGCATATGGGCCACCTGATGGTAAGTGGTCACCAAACGCCCTTAGACATTGGCATTGTAAGAAATGTCAACCATCGCTTATAGCCAATGCGCCACCAACCTTGGGAACTAAGATTTTATGTCCCTTGTGCCTGTAATTACACTGCTGTAAGCTCACTCACCCTTCAAACCGGAACACAACAATATCAAGTATTGCTGTTTTGCGGTAGAATATCTGATGAGTGGGTGGTACCTACCCAGACGAGCTTACACAAAGCCCTACCACCAGTGTCATAAGTGTTAGGTGATATTTCCTTTAATATTCCATTATGTATTTAAAAATGAATGAAAAAAATTGTTTCAGCTTTTGACGATATTTTTAACGATTTTCTTTTGATTTATGAATAAATGGTAACACCGAGAAAAGTCAGAACTTTTCATATTATGAAGAGATTTTTTGACGACGTTTAATTTTTATATTATAAAATAATCATGATTTAATAATTTATATTATTTAAATGTATTTCAGATAGTTTTATGATATATCTATTATATAAATAATAATTTCGATATAAGAATTTTATTACATTGTTCAGATTATTTATGTAATCAATTAGTCTTATATAAAACACCTCAGAAAAGTGAAGCAGATTTATCACCCGGATATAATTCATACATATTTTACTTAGGAAATATCTGAAACGAAAGAGATAAAAATGTATAAAACAATTTCCTTAAAGCTTAAAGAACGTCTGATTTAATACGAAACGCCCGCGTCTTAGATGGAGAAACATTGAAACAATATGTAAAACAGCTGGTCTTAAGCCAGCATTCCATTAAGGCGAAGGCTTTTAAGGATCGCCGTCCATTAGATACGTAGCGCTAAGCCAAGAGGTTTATTCGACGAGCTGTTTTTTTACGATTATTTTCGTATTATCTGAGTAACCCTTTGGATCATTTATTGGATCGAAAATCTATAAGATCCTATTAATATATTTCAATATGAAGGATAATATGTTTTTATTGCTTAAATACTTTAATTGTAATCTTAAAGCATTACTCTTAACTACTGACATACAAACTGAAAACGATTTATTGAAAAACATCAGAAGAAACAGCAATATAACAATTTAATTTTCGAAATAAAATAAAAAAGGCAATTTTTTTAATAAAACGTCATTTGTTGATATTTTTTCGACTTTTGTAGATTTGAAGTACCTTTATAAGACAATTAGAAAGTACTGATTATGATGTACTGATATTAAATACTTATTTTATGTATTATAGATATATGTCTTTAAAGTCTTGAAATTTCTTTATGTATCAACGAGGTTGGCAGCACTGATTAGACTCTTATGGCGATGTAATCTCCTCCAAGCCTTCGCCAAGGTTTCCAATCTCAAGAACTAGTCAACCGGGCAGGAGATATATTATAGCGTAGTAGTGTATGTGATAACACACATGTGCTTTCCGCGGCACGGGATTGTATCACTGTTCTGTCACTGATTTCTTTACATGTTGAATGTCGAGCTGGTTCTCGATGTCACCGCCTAACTGTGACATCAATTCCATCGCGAACAAAGAAATTTGGCAACTCCTTTCTTTGTCGCACTTCCAAAAAATGGAATTCCTTACCAGCTCACGTGTTCCCCTCCTCTTACAACCCGGGTTCCTTCAAACGAGGCGTGAAGAGGCATCTTGCGGCCCGGCAAGGCGAAGGCGGTTAGTGCAGAACGTTTTTCCCGTCTGTACTGGCCGTCGTCGCGTTTGGACTCTACTACCACTTACCATCAGGTGGAGTAGAGTCATTTGCCCTCCCGGCGAATATAAAAAAAAAAGCTCAGCCGACCACCCAAGACCAACGTATAATTAATAATTATAGTATAGTAGTCGATGATTTTAAAAACTACATATGTTCTTCACTTATTAACTTTTTAACTTCTTTAACCCGTGACGAATGAAGCCAATAAGGCTTTTACCCACAGGTTGAAAAATATTGCACTTGACCAACGAAGCATTAAGAGAACTAAGCTGGAAGGATAACTATAACGCAGAGCAAAGTGTTGGAGGTTTGGCTTTAAGTGCTGGTAGATATCCTATAGTCGCGCTGCTCATTCTAATGCTTCTGTTAACCTGCCACGACTCGCGTTAAACGCTGACTCCTTCGGGAATGTAAATTAGATGATTGGCTATACCACTCATCTCAATATTATCCGTTTCATTCAAAGCTCGTATTTGAGTTTTCTTTACTTAATTATTTGGGAAATCGGAATAAGTATTATTTGAATTATTATGTTGTTATTTGAATTATTATATTATTATGAGGCTAAGTTAAAAAAAACTTTCATAAAATATCTTGTCTCGTCTCAAAATATGATACAAATATCAACGAGTTAAGTCTAAAATCCTTCTCATATCAAAGACCACTTTTATATATTTGCAGAATTATGTATTTATTTAATTATAAGCTAAATATTGTAATATATAGAATAAATACCAAGAACAAGCTTTAGATAGTTGGGGCTTTTACCCGTCTACACAGGGTTAATAATTCTTTTGTAGGACAATTTATAAGCTTTTACAACAGGGACCCAGAATACCTTCCTATCCATTTTACCTACCAGAAATCGGTTCAATTGTAAAAAATATTTATGTATATTGAATTTTATTTTCATTTATGAGAAAGGATATCGAATGACCTCTTAGACTATGACACACCTTAGGAACGAAACGACCGCCTCCATGTAATTTCAAATACTAATGTATTTTATAAATAGTAAAAAACAACTGTTGAAAAAGAAAACCCGCTAAGTTCTTTCGCCGGTCTCCGGTCTAGCAAGTTTAGGCATTGATCCATTTGTAAAGAGGTTATTATTACCTATTTAAACTCCAGCAAAGGCGAGTGACGGCTTACTCTGGTATATTATTTGTTCGCCTACCTTTTTCTATGTCCTAAACAAATACTGGTACAGTAAAGAAAATACGCTATCCCATACATTTTCTGGCTTTATAGAACTTATTTTTCTAAATCCAGTTTGCTTAGTGTAAATGAAAACGCAAGCTTTGGATTCCATTGCATTGCGGTGTATCGATCCTATGCGCCAAGCTCTCCTGCGGTCCATTCAAGCCTTCTAGATACGTTTAAATTATTATTATTAATAACATTTTCAGTTATTAATATTGATATGATATTGATGGTGTCTCTGGATAATATGTAGTATAAACATAAAAAAATACTTTTTTATTTGCTCGGGTTTCCTTATCCGTTTCGTTATAGATTAGTATTGTTTCCTCTACTGGGCAATGGCATCCTCCCTCTTGGAGAAGATTGGAGCTTCTTTGCTTTTATATATTTATATACTTTATTCTAATGTGCGTTGTTGGATACACCAGTGTGTGCCAGAATTTCTAGCCGGATTTGAATCCGCGTTCTTTGGTTAAGACCCATGTGTACTTTCTAATAGGCCATCTTTGCACTTTTGACGTTTAATTAAATCTTATAAAATGACGTCATTTAAGAGCCTAAATTAATAAATTGTATTTTGATTTATAAATAAATGCTTCTTAAGCATTATAGCAAATGTTCCATAATTACCTATTTACTTTTAAAATTTTTATAAATGTATCTAAATTAAAATAATTATTCAGAATAATTGGTGCGTTCTATATATATATTACTATTTTATTTAATTAATTTAATGTTAAACGTAAAAAATATATTTATAATTAAAAATTTTAAATATCTCATCGAAAGTAAATACGAAATATTATCAAATACAGCGATATAAATTAACAGTGTTGATAACGTTACTGTAACTATTAATTGGTAATTTATTTAATCCTTATCGCGTTCCAGATTTATTGTTAATTTAATGAGGCTATTTTTAATTTAAAACATTTCCTGTTGGAATCATTATTTTTAAGTTGAAGTTAACATGTCCTACATTGTTAGTGTTTAGGGACCGAGAGCGCTCGTGTCGTAAGTTGATTTTAACTTTTTTATTTATCCTATGTAGTATATAATAGTTTTAATGAATGTGAATGAAAAATTGCACAATTGGGTATTTTATTAAAAGGATTTTACATGTAAGTGCTACGACGTTGTCTGGTGTTTATGCTAAGCCTAAATCTGTTTAAGCCTCGATTAGCAATATAAACAAATGGCCTCTGCATCTTTGATAGATGATTTAAGCGGCATCGCGAAGGCACTTGCGTTCATGACTGAAAAGACCAATGCGAGAGAGGATCCTTCGGCCGCACTCCCGACAAGTGTATGCGCCCCCAGATGGGCGGGGATTTGAAGCTCGCTCATGACGCCTAGTGCGTTTTTCTTTTAGTAATTTAAACCAGGCATTGTCATGCTTTCATTGACCTTCGTGAATAAGGCGTCGCCACTTGGCACGATCCTCTGCCAGTTCCTCCCATCGATTGCTAGGGATGTTAAACGCAACCATATCACGCTTAGCGCAATCTTTGTAACGGAGCATAGGCCACTCAACAGACCTTTTTGCATCCACAACCTCTCCCAGTAGTATTTGCCTTGGAAGACGAGTCTGCTCGATTCGATGCACGTGTCCCAGCCACCGTAACCGTTATTTTTTGAGAATGGCCATGATGCTAGGCAGCTGTGCCTCGCCTAGAACAGACTCGTTTGTCACGCGATCCTGCCATGTGATGCCCAGAATGTTCCGAAGACAGCGCAAGTGAAATGTGTTTAGTCGGCGTTCTTGTTTTGCGTACGTTGTCCACGTTTCTGCTCCACACAAGAGTGTGATTAGGACACATGATGATAAACAAATGATTATTAATAATATTATATAAAAATTATTAACTATACAAATTATGTGATTGAATGATAATTAGGATAGCTTACCTTTTATTTAAAATTAAACAAAAATGCTGAACATCTTCTTAATTTTATTTATTACGGTCGCAATATAAAAATAAATAAATATGGGAGCCATTCATAAAAAAGGGCGGGAAAGTGCGACGGCCTTATAACGTTTGAATAGTTAATTAACAAGCAAAAGTTATTTCATTTAAATTCATAGCACAAAAAGCTTAAATATGTTAAATAACAAAGGTCGTGGGTAAGAAGTTTTGTATTATGGATAAAGTAATAAAGTAGAATGATTACTTCGTCGAACTGTTCACTTAATAATTTTAAACTGCATTTATTTTTATAAAATATAAAAACACTGGCAAGAGCTTACAGTCAACTTTTTATGCAATGCGCAACTTAATAAAAAAAAAAAAACAAAAAAATTAAAGCAAACGTTTATGCTGTTTTCAAGTCTTGTCTTGATTTGTAGCTTAAGCTTAGATTTTCAAAACTTCGTTAATTTTTTCTTATTAACTTTAAAATAAAGAAGAATTTATGTTAAACTAGTTTTATATATAATATAAAAATAGATTTAAAGTTCCTTACAACTTTATAACTTAAAATAAGACACAAAAAACCTTTCCTGCACTCTCATAATCCGATAGGACGGTAAATCCGATGCGGCCGGAAAGTGCGCGCTACGTGTTTTCAGATAGTTTACGATAGAAAACTCAAATTTTTTAGTGACCCGACCCGGGGCTTAAACCCAGGACTTCGATATCTGCTTTATAAACTAGCTGTCTGGGGTTTTTAGTTTTAATAAAAGATGTGAATAAATTCAGTATACGAACACAGCTTTGAGTTTTTTAATTTCTCCGAATACCAATAAACCGTTACGTGTTAACACATCTTAGGAATGAAACGTTTGCCTCCAGGCTGTTTCAAATACAAAATATATATATATATATATATATATATATATATATATATATATATATATATATATATATATATATATATATATATATATATAAAACGTAAACGACAACATTAAAAAAAAGACTACTGAGTTTCTTTCGCCGGTTATTCACACGTTTGATGTATTTTTTTGCGACCGATGCACTTCTTAATAATTATACAAGTTTTAAAATGTTTTTGAGTTATAGAGAAAAAAAAACAAATAATAGTAACAAAATGCTTAAGTAATATTTTCTATCTTGAAATAATTTATAAAATTAATCATTAATGTCGTAATTAAGCGATTTAATATTTTTTGTCATCAGTGTTTGTTGTCAAGGTCACGTGTCACACTGCTCTGTCACGTGACGACATGTTTTATTTCATGCTCGCTGTCATAGTGACATTACGATTGGAACGACGCCAGTAACATGGAGATATTTTATTATCTGTGTCGGTATAACGCCAATTGTTTGGATTTATGACGTCAGTTTTGGACTTTTAGGACTCAATAGTATAGTTAGTGTATCCTATAATTATATTAAATTTAAGATAAAACATATACGTATTTCCTGATAGGTACAATGTTGGAGTCTTCAAAGTCAGAGTAAACAGGTTTCTTATAGGCAAGCGTGCTACATCCTAGACCATGTCGATGCTTCACTACATCAGGCAAGTCAACGGTCAAACGATCGCCTATTAATTGTAAAAAAAATAATTATCATATCCTTACCGTAACAGCCTGTGAATGTCCCACTGCTGGGCTAAAGGCCTCCTCTCCTCTTTTTGAGGAGAAGGTTTGGAGCTTATTCCACCACGCTGCTCCAATGCGGGTTGGTAGAACTCACATGTGGCACAATTTCAGTGAAATTAGACACATGCAGGTTTCCTCACGATGTTTTCCTTCACCGTAAAGCACGAGATGAATTATAATCACAAATTAAGCACATGAAAATTCAGTGGTGCTTGCCCGGGTTTGAACCCACGATCATCGGTTAAGATTCACGCGTTCTTACCACAGGGCCATCTCGGCTTTTTTTTTTTATCATATCCTTGGTAGAAGCATATTCGAACACTAAACAGTAATACTTAGTACTGTGGTATAAGGGCGAGTGATCTAGTGTAACTACACACATAAGAGACATTACACCTTAGTTCTTAAGGTGGCGCATTGACCACTTACCATCATGTTTCCTATTTGCCCAATCTAATTGTGATATAAAAATAGTTATTAAAATAAAATGCTGTAAGCGACCGTTGGCGACTTTTGTGCACTATGAGACTATTTTCAGCGGTTGTGTAGTTTTTGCCGCTTATCATTGGTATTTCTGCGGAACATAGAAAGCACAAGTGATGGTATACGGCTATATGTATCGAGGTTCAATAAAGTCTCTAGGTCCTGGAATGACCAAACCAATCGGTGAGACGTTCGAAGTACACGTGCAATAAGAGGCTGTCGTGCCTGATAAGTAAATTTTAACCATTGTCTAGTTAGGTCTAATGTTTATTTTGTAACTATTTATTTTTCCGTGTTGAAATAATGAATTACTAAATTTTGTTGAATGTAGCATCTATACTTCCATACTTATATATTCTTTATTTATATTTAAACATGTATAAATTCGTTTAGTTTATGTTAAATCGATAAAAATAATAGCAGAAAAATGAACAACGACCCAATTTCATGACGAAGTAGATAACAATGCCGGAGTAAAGAAAGTTAAAAAATTAAATACATTGGATTGAAAGCCGAAGTTGGAAGTGCTCATTGCTTTAAATACAGGACGTAAAAACGAGCTTGAATTGTTAATGTTCCGCGCATTATTTCTCGAGTAATGGTGGGGGAGTGCGAATGAGCTTTATTTGTTTTGACGCTTGCTGTCCACTTGGAGATCGTTGCAGATAATGGCAATGTTATGTTATGCAAATGTATAAAAGGCAAAGACAAAACAGTTCAGCATCTTTTTCTAATCTGTTTGTCAACCGATTTTTTTTTCATTGTTTGGTGGCTATTGGTGAGCTTTATCAATTATCAATAAAATTTATATAGCTCGAAAAACATTTGTTAAAAAACTGTATTAAAGACATTCAGGATATTACTATTTATATTTAGGGCAAATCTTTTTTACATTTCGATTTATAGATAAATAAAGCTTAATGTCGGAATTCATTAACTTATTGCTTAATATTTAGTACAAATACTGCTGACAGTATATAACATGCGAAATGATAGCTTTACATATCGCGGTATCTAGTGCGTAGTTAACTTAAGAACTTAGGGCACGTGTGCTGACGTCACGTCAAGTGAAATCCATACGAAGTTGTAAGAGAGCCTGAATCAATTTACCTCCGGGTCTTTCAAAGTAAATTTTGTGTGAATAGGGAAGATTTATGGCTTGCCTTTTGAAAGGGGTCGGTTTTTAATGTTTATATATACTAGCAGCCGGTCCCGACTTCGTAGGGGTAAAATTCATACAAAACAATAAAGGGCAATGTCGCTTCTTAACATAGAGACGAAATTTAGAAGTTATATTCTGTTCTTTTTTTTCTAAATCTTACCATCGCTCGTAGACATCGGCGCTCTCAGAAATATAATCCATTCCTTGCATCTACAATTCGCCACCGACCTTGGAAACTAAGATGATATGTCCTTTGTAGTTGTAGTTACAAAGGCTTACCCTTCTAATCGGAACACAACCGTAACCGTAACAGCCTGTGAATGTCCCACTGCTGGGCTAAAGGCCTCCTCTCCTCTTTTTGAGGAGAAGGTTTGGAGCTTATTCCACCACGCTGCTCCAATGCGGGTTGGTGGAATACACATGTGGCAGAATTTTAGTGAAATTAGAAACATGCAGGTTTCCTCACGATGTTTTCCTTCACCGTAAAGCACGAGATGAATTATAATCACAAATTAAGCACATGAAAATTCAGTGGTGCTTGCCCGGGTTTGAACCCACGATCATCGGTTAAGATTCACATGTTCTTACCACTGGGCCATCTCGGCTTACATTAGCATTGAATTAGCATTGCCAGAATATTTGATGATTGGGTAGTACCTACACTGATACACTTGACAAAGCCTACCACCAAGTGAACCTTCGTACTTCTCGCACCAAGGATAGAATTTGCGAGTTTTTGCAATTTACTACTTCATCTTCCACAATATATATAGTCATATAATATAATATGGTAGTTTTTGGAGGTACTTAAACGGGTCGGGTTAATTTAAAAAGAGACATATCTTATGCCAATTAAAGTCCAAAACATTATTAAAATGAAAATTGTCATCGCAAATATAACAAAACGTAATGAATCAACAGGCCCCCACAAAAGCCGTGCGCTGAGCGCCTGTCGCGTAAATTGATAAAGGTTTATTACTATTCAATGTGACGGGAATATGATTTATTGGTAGCTTCGTTACAGAGTTATTTTGTATTTTAGATATTTCCATTGTCAGTACACGCTATTTTGGGTGGATTAATGATAGATCGCTTTAACTGAAACGATATTTCGTTGCTGTCAGAAATGGTTTTACAAAAATTTTCGAGCGCCATTTGAAGGCTTTTCAGATATCACTAAACTCCTGTAAAGTTTTTTTTTAAATAGTTCAGCAGGCTGGCGAATAAGTCACCTTATGGTAAGTGGTCACCACCGAGCATGGACAGCGGCAGTGTCAGAAATATTAATCATCCATTACATCGCTAATGCGCCGTTGTATTTTACCACAATGTATTTTATATTTTATTTAAATAAAAAATCAGATACCTAAGATTTATACAAAAAAACAACAATTAAATATTAAAGCGCACTTGACACAAATTAATTCCGTCGTCGGGTTACCCTCGTTACGTACAAGTACCGCAAAATGTTTTAGTGGTGACTCCACTGGTATCCAGTACGGCTAAGCGGCTTACGTCCTCAGAATATCATCATCATGGTTTAATGAAACATAAGCAGCTTAGCTTGTAAATAATGGACATGTATGGACCAATGGGGAACAGAGGACAGATGTGGTTTTCGTGATATAAAACGATGGAGGTTGTATGTGGTAGTAACCTTGATAAAATTATTTATTTATCAAGTCGTGAATATGACTTTTGGAATGACGGATTGCTTATTCATGTGTTTATAATGTATGCATTACATTACTTAAGAAAGCAGATTTAATGTGTCGACAACGTACATTACTGATGTGTCTCTTTGATATATGTACCAACAACGTTAACACATTTTATTAGTTTAGTGTTTTGCAGTATTATAGTAGAAATAAAGACGGTAAACGTGAAATGTGGGTAGACTTGAAAACTCGAAACGTCGAAGCAAAATAAAAAGGGTACGATGGCGGATGATTGCGATCGCGAAATCACAAATCTAACTTATATCATAAATGTTTTTGCTAGTTATTTGTTGTCAATCAATCAATCTCAAAGGACTCTTTTTTTTTTTTTTATATGCCCCGGGATGGCAAATGACTCTACTCCACCTGATGGTAAGTGGTAGTAGAGTCCAAACGCGACGACGGCCAGTACAGTCGGGAAGAATGTTCTGTACTAGCCGTCCCCGCCTTGCCGGCCCGCAAGATGCCTCTTCACGCCTCGTTTGAAGGAACCCGGGTTGTAAGAGGAGGGGACACGTGAGCTGGTAAGGAATTCCATTTTTTGGTAGTGCGACAAAGAAAGGAGTTGCCAAATTTCTTTGTGCGCGATGGAATTGATGTCACAGTTAGGCGGTGACATCGAGAACCAGCTCGCGTGGACTTAAGAAGGAAGGGGAAAGCAGGAATTAGAGAGAATAATTCCTCAGAGCACTCGCCGTGATACAGACGATAGAAAGCGCTCAGTGCTGCTATCTCGCGACGCAATTGTAAAGGTTCAAGGGTGTTTGTGACCTTTACGTCGCCAATAATGCGTACTGCACGTCGCTGTAACCGGTCCAAGGCCTCCATTATGTACTTAGCGGAGCCATTCCAAAGGTGCGAGCAATATTCAACGCAAGACCGTACCTGTGTTTTGTATAACAGGCACAGTTGTTGTGGCGTGAAAAAACGCCGCACCTTGTTCAGAACTCCGAGTTTTCGTGAAGCTGTTTTTATAATAGCCTCGATGTAATCCCTTGGACTAAGGTCGCAGCGAACGTCCATCCCCAGCATGGCGATTTTGCTTTGTATCATCAGCGGTGTGCCACAGAGGGAGGGATGAGGGTAAAATGGTGACTTTTTCGCCGTGAGTGCGCACACCTGTGTTTTATTGGCATTAAACTCAACAAGATTATCAGAACCCCATTTGGCGATGAGCTCTAGTGTCTTATCGAGTTCAATGACAAGATTCTCCCGCCTCTCCTCAGTTTCCGCCCGCCCAGCCACTGCGCGTCCGTGGTATCCACCATGCACTGTACTATCATCTGCATAGCAATGTATGTTCCCAAGAGAGAGCATATCATTGATATGCAAAAGAAAGAGTGTGGGAGATAGCACAGATCCCTGGGGGACGCCAGCATTCACTACATAGAATTGTGAAGCGCAACCATCTACTAAAACACGAAGGCTACGCTTGTGTAGGAAGCTGGCAATCCAGGTGCATAGCTGAGCAGGCAGACCATATGCCGGTAGCTTGGAGAGAAGACTTCTGTGCCAGACCCTGTCGAAAGCCTTGGAGATATCGAGGCTGACAGCCAACGATTCTCCATGCTTGTCGATAGCTTCACCCCAGAGGTGCGTTACGTACGCTAGAAGATCACCTGTGGACCGTTTTGGTCGAAACCCGTACTGACGATCATTAATTAGACAGTGATCTTCTAGGTAATGGATCAGTTGGTTGTTTAAAATCCGTTCCATCACCTTACAAAGTACTGAGGTGATAGCTATTGGCCGATAATTTGCCGGGTCAGACCGATCCCCTTTTTTGGGAACCGCTTGCACATTAGCTCTTCTCCAAGCCTCCGGCACACATCCCGGAGAGAGAGAAAGTTGAAACAGGCGCGTTAACACAGGAGACAGCTCCGCCGCGCACTTCTTCAGCACAATGGCTGGTATTCCATCGGGACCGCTAGCTTTCCGTATATCGAGTGATTGCAGCTCCGCACGCACATCACGTTGCCTGATTTTGATGTCAGGCATCGTGTGGCCACATGAAGGTATTGTTGGTGGCACTACAATCATCGATCACAGAGTTGTCGGCAAAGAGTTTAGCCGGGAGGTCGGCTTTCTCCTGCGGACTGTGAGCTAGCGATCCGTCCGGATTTCTGAGCGGTGGCAGCGAAGGTTGGCAGAAATTGTTTTGCACAGACTTGGTCAGACGCCAGAAGCTACGGGAGCCCCTAAGATGCGAAATAAGGTCATGACCAATCTGTACAATGCGCTGTGCATCCGCTCTCGTGTATGCCTTCCTACAGGACTTGGAATTTTTGGAAGCATCTGCCACCCGACTAAGATGGTCGAATAATCGGCTTGTCTCCAAGTCACCATTGTGGGATCTGTAGAGGCACACGTAGACTCGACTCTGACGAACCAGGTCCACACGTACCACCAACATGGAGAAGGAGGGGTCCTCCAAGCAGCGCAATCGGTGACAACAAACATCCGCCCTGACGAACAAGCATACTCCGGCTTTCGCTTTAAAAGATTCTTCAAGCATTATCTATCTTTATCTTTTACTGAATAACTTAAAGTAACTACGTTTTAATTTGGACACAACCCGTGCTTACAGTGAATACATTATATTTTCATTGCAAAATATTGCAAAATTAACTATGTTTATTAATTCTTTGTACGCTACAGCGGAACATTCCTGAAATAAGTATTGTATCGAAGTATTTAATTTAAAAATTTCAACGTTCCAATTCAGTTTTAATATCTGCGTTGAAATATGAAAATAAATATGACGTCGTATGTTGTAATAAAACAATGAAAAATATTGTCTGAAGTTAAATGAAATAAATGTACATGTGGGATGTGTGGAGTGGGCACGCGATGGCGCTCAATGAGAAAGAAATGATGACATCACTAGAGCGAGCATGCATTGTAATGGCGGCAAAGCGCACAATCGCGGGAAAATAAACGTAGTACGCTAGTAGGTACTTGAACTTTTAAAGCAGACTTCGTACTAAAACCGATTTTGACTTTCAAATAAGAGACGCATTAGAGATATTTCGACTTTTTTCTCCTATTCTATTTGATATGGTTTTGGCTGCGTTAAGAGCAAAAGTCAAGGTCTTATTTGAAACTAATAATCTTATATATAACATTTTAATCAAAGACTTCATTTATCGAAAAATCTTTGTTAGATAATTTTAAACCTTATGTATGTATGTATACACCGATAAAGGTTACCAATTTTTTTTCCGAATTTCAATGTTACAAAACGTAATAAGTTTTTGATTATTCAATGACGCAAATTTATAACTTGATATTTTCATATTAACATATCTCATATAAAAGTAATGATGTTATGGATAGAGGCTTTTATTACGCTTTTTTTACGTCAAAACTCGGACGCGTCGACGCCAGATGGCGCTCCGTGTACGTTATAATAAAATTCTTAATCGTGACTTGAATAAACTCGTACGGAGGCGAGGAAATATTTTCCGAGTGTTGTGTTTAATGTTGCTCTGTCTATCAAACTAGTGACTTATATTGATATGTTTATTCGCTGTTCGAAAACGTTATTATTTCAATTTGCTAACATTAAAAGAAATCATTTAATTCTTTTTTTAATTTTATTGATGAAAATCGCTTGCCCATTGCGTTGTTGTAATATCTGACACTATAGTTTTGCTAGCGATCCAAGAACTCTTAATAATGACATAATATTTTATAACAAGTATTTATCATAATATCCATGCATTTTATCATAGTTGATAAACATAATGCATAGAGGGATTTACACGGTGGTGTTCCGGTTTAAAGGGTTAGTAAGCCGTGGTAACACAAGCTCAAGGGACATAACATCTCAGTACCTAAGGTTGATGACGTATGGGCGATGTAAGAAATGTTTAATATTTCTTACAACGCCCATGTCGTAATTATCGTAATATATATGTCTGTCTGTAAATTAAAATAAAAAATATAACGATAAGTGTACTGAATCATACACAAGGTTGATTAATTGAATCTTCCAATTACCTGAAACATGGATAATATTTATTTTAATAGATTTAACGTTGATATTATTTAAGTAAATATCTTCTATTTAAATCAAATTATGAATATTTCCCGAGGGCTCTGAAGTTATTCAATTGACTAATGTCATTGTTTGCGAAGGAACTTTAAGCGTGTAGACGTCTGTTTCATTAACCTCCATTTTGTTTATATTGTTAACTGAATTATTCGGTGGTGTTTTGGTAGGGTTCGGGGAGTAAATATTATGAGACAGTAGATTTGATCGTGGTTTAGTTTGTGTGGGATACAACTAGTTGTGACAGATATGTGACAGTGGCTTTGGGGATGGCGGTTGACATCAAATATTTGTCAAGTTCGTATTAAGATATTATAAGATATTGAAATATTAAAGTGTGCTTTTTCCTCTTTTTATAAACATCAAAACGCTTACTGTAACTTTTCTATAAAAGATATGAGCTATTTCAGAGTTTTATGTAGAAAATTTGTACTTATATATAAATATATAAAGATCTTATGAGCATGTGTAAAGTTTTAATTTATCTGTTATAGTTGTTTTCACTTTAAAAGAACTCAAAATAATTTCGTCTAAGTATATATTAATATACGGCGTCATGTATTATATAACGCAACTCGGAAAATATTAAATATAACAAATGATTATGAATTTTAGCAGTTTTAAATTTGAATTTTAATATTTACTACGACCTTGTGCACTCAGTTTAAATGTACGCGTTAAATAAAATGTATTCACTATAACTAAAGTAATATTAAAGAATAAAGCGGTCGTTGTTGAAAAGGCACACAACAGTATCTTACGGAGATCATTACTTCCTTCTCTCTTTATATTGTACGAAACGAAACGTAATATCTCGACTCGAATAAATACGATTACGGAAATTGTATCGTCGGAGGTGTTTCTATTGTGACGTTTGAATGAAATAAGTGGTTATGAAACGAGAAGGGTGCATTTATATCCAACGACATACGACACGACGTAGTCTTTCGAGTGCTCGTATTCTGGATTACAATTTAAAGATGGCGTAAAGAAATGGAGATCCATCAGGGACAGGCTGGTCGAATATCAACCAGACCACCTCAGAAATGCATAATCCTACCTTGATCAATAACACCCCTTCAAGAAAGACAACTGGCACGCAAATATGAATAAGTAACAAACAAACAAAAATCAAAATTTCCCATATCACTACAATTTATTTTACTAGCACGCAAGTTAAAGATTCATAATTAGACAAAGTATATATAATGTTTCCGCGTCATGTAAACAGCCCTTCAGTAATCATAACGCATGAATACAGCCTGTGGAGAGTGCGGAGATATTGAACATAAAATTGACTTTGTAACATTACCGTATTCAAAATATAATGAGCACAAATTGAAATACGACAGGCGTTGAGGTGAAACATTTTGAATGTTACGTCATAATTAATTTTATAATCATGACAATATACCCATGAGCCGAGATGACCTAGTGGTTAGAACGCGTTAATCTTAACCGATGATCCTGGATTCAAACCCGGGAAAGCACTGAAATTTCATGTGCGTAATTTGTGTTTATAATTTAACTCGTGGTTGACGGTGAAGGAAAACATCGTGAGGAAACCTGCATGTGTAATTTCACTAAGATTCCGCCACATGCGTATTTCACCAACCCGCATTGGAGCAACTTATTCCGCATAAGCTTCTCCTCAAAAAAAGAGAGGAGGCCTTAGCCCAGCAGTGGGACATACACAGGCTGTTTCTACTACTACAATATCGATTGATGAATGTTTATAATTTTCACGCGTAGTTATAATTCCAGTATCGACATTTAAACGTAAGTGCTATAACGAGTATTTCGGGATGAACTATAGGTAAACGCTACTCCAGTATAGATTACTAGCGGTACCGGGTATAGCCCCGCCCCGAAAGGATTTGCGTAAATTCCATTCTTAGTGAGCGTGTACGTCGCGAAAGGTGTAACTATACTAAACCTGATGAGTCAGTCAGTCAGATTTCGGATTCAATTTCGGTCAAACACCAATTATTTTCCATGTGCTTAATTTGTAGTTATAAATAACCAGGGTTCGCCCGCGTGTGAGGGAGTAAGGAGTAGGTAATCCTTTTCGGTACCCCTAACAATGTGTAAGCAAAGTATCATGATTATCGGTTAAGTAGTTAAGATGTGTAAGCGTAATAAACAAACACACTTTCTTATGTCATGCGCCAAAACGTGCTTTTATCGGATAGTACTCTGTATAACAGTCCACATATACATACATAATTGTACACACACATCGCACTGTAATAGCTTCGTAAATTAATCTACAAACTTTCAGCTTTGGTCCAGTGGGACATTTGCGGGTTATTTTTTTCTTTACATAATAAATGGCTTTCCAATCCGTTATGTTAGCAGCACCCATAAACCCTAATGGAGTGATTGCATTTTACTGCTTTTAATATTATTTTGAAATACGTTTTCTAATGAGCTTTTTCACCTATATGCGCGACCTATCTTATTTATGTTCTCGTTTATCTTAAAATATTGTAAATAACGTCACCCAGCGTGTGATTTACGATGTGACAGTCAAGATGCCGTTGATGGTTATAGCCCGTAGCGATCAGCGTGCGTGAAAAATTGAAAATTTCTCACGACACGTTGCCGTGTACCAGCGAGTTATGATTATGGATATTACAGCTCGAGCGTGTCTCGCGGAGGCTGTGGGTTTTATGAATATGAAGCCAATTTTTTTCTTATTGAAGTATTCCTTGACACTACTAAAGTAATGGTATTTAAATTCGCTCCTAGAATGTTGTCGTGTGTATACAATGAGGCGATCTTTCTGTCTTTGCACACTCTTCTTCAATGTGTTTATTATTGAACATTTTCATTTTATTAAGATAAATTGCTGTAGAATTTTGTTCATTTCTTCCTTATTTTGATTTGTTATTTTATAACGTATATATAATGAGAATATCTTTCTGATAGTGACGGAGTAAGTAGTAGCCAACTGTGCAAGATATATGGTGGGCAAGATATGTGTGTGCAGTGTGCACAGATCTATTATTGCAACGGTCGGCAACCTTGCCATCCAAAGAGCCAAATATAGACAATACACAATTAAAATTTATTCAAAGAGCCAATTTTTAACTTAAGCTTTGCTTTAGTGGCCGCCGAAAAAGTTTATTTTTTCAACAAAAAATAGTAAAAATACATTTCGGTGCGAGCAAAATTACGCGGAAATAACATAATAATAAAACACACGTTTGCGAGCGCCTAACCGCGCTATTGTTACTTTCTGTTAATGTGCACATTTTTATAGGCTTGTATTTAAAAAAATTATTCGTCTTACAAGGCAAGATAATAATTAATATTCTGTGCGTGCACTAAACCATTTTGTGGAAGAACCGCAGCCGAGGAGTCAAAGAGCCACATGCGGCTCGCGAGACGCGGTTTGCCGACCACTCTGTTATTGCGATGTAATTTAGATATTTGGTACGCTCATCTACAAATATATCTCAGCGAGAGGAGATGACTCAATGCAGAGGATCTACTACGCAGAATACTATGAGACATACAGTCAAAAGTCAAAGTCAAAAATCTTTATTCAATATAGAAGTGTTACACTTGCTTATTGATTGTCATAAATCTACCACCGGTTCGGAAATAAACACCACAGGCATTCAGGCAAACAAATATAGGCAATGACATATAGCATATGGCGTTGACGAGAATATTCGAGATCCTACATGCAGGCTTAACTTACTACTGCAATTAGAAACATATAAAACATATATTTGAAATAACTCATGTTAGTTATTAACCATATAATACAATTTTTAATATACATAATGAATTAAAACTTCCAGAACAAATTATACATCAGTTGAATTCTGAAAAGGGTTTGTCGCATGTATACGCGAGTGAGTACTTAGCGTTTTAGTCTGATGTCTTCCGCAATCCCTTACATATCATAAAGGGATAGTAACGAAGAGCCTGTAAGTGAAGGGACGGATAAAAGAACTTACCTATTTTATAACCTAAAATGGTTTAGTATCTTCTGTACTTTGGCTCATAAATATGACAATTAGGGTGATTTTTGTAGTTAAACGACGAGCGGCTGAAAATATTTCTATCTTTTAAAAAGTATTTTTTTGTTCATATATAGGCTATTGTGTTACATAGTTAACTATTTGTTATTGGTACTACCTATAATGCTTTTTGAACCGCTTACATAACTTATGCTGACTAAACTGACTAAACGATGAGATGACAATAAAATTTCATTTTAATGTACCGATGTACATACATATAACGTTCGTAGGCGGATTATATAGCGAGAACACAATATAAACCATTCATTGCAACGTATCGGGATCGAAATTGTATATTCCAAGTATTATTACAATGGCTCACTCTCCATTCAAATCGGAGCAGCTGTATAAAGGAATGCTGTTTGGCGCTTGAATAACTGGTTCATGTAAACTACCTAGACGAGCTGGCACGAAGCCTTGTCTTTTGATTTATTAAAACAATACAACAAACGCGTTAAGTTTCGGAGAACATTCCTTGCATATAGTCATGCAGTAAGCCATTCAAATCTAGACATTTCGGCTCATGAATGGGAAAATTTTGAATAAATGCCATAATTTATAGTAATTGTGACTTTATTACTTCTTTGTACCGAATACTAATAATAACAATAAATTCGTTACGCCCTCAACTTATTTCGTAGTCATTCTTATCCACAGTATAAGTTTGACATTACGAATTCAAGATTCTATTATCATTAGTTTGAAGTTGCTAATCAACAGCTATGTGGATATATGCTCAGCTTATTCACGTAAGGCGGCCAGAACGAAGTTCGTGAATAACGTACTGCCCGGGCTGAAATTATGCCTAGTCTACACCTTTAGTTAAGTTTCTCCCATTCGTTTTTGCTTCGGGAGAAACCCACATTTACATTACAACAAGCCGCATTTGAATATCGTCGTGGAATAAGCTCAAAACCTTTTCAATGAAAGCAAGTCTTAGCCCAGCTGTGGGATAATAACAGGCCAATAATCGAGTATAACAGCCTAGTTTAATGTTAACTTCTAAAAGTAAATGTTGTTAGAATGAATATCAAAATTTATATTGTTACTAGCCCCATCTATTACATCTTACGCGTACCTACTTGCGTATGTCATAAGAAATAAAACTTTTAGTATGTGAACAACCATGTAGCGTGTTCTATTATATGAATGTTACGAAATGTGCAATTCGGAAGCGATTGAATTAATGTACTTTGTGTTTGCACATAAAACTGAACTAATATCAGTGAAATGTTATTTGTCTGACGGACGTTAAGCGCGTGGAGTTATACTAGAGGTTTAACTTTTTATTAGTTGATAGAACGTTTATATTTGCAAAACCTTTTACGTTATTTAATAATCTTTTAATGTCTACAATAATGTCTATTTTAACATACTAACTTTCAGATTGGCTACAAATACATAATCACAATTTACATGGCATGAGGCATGTGTCAAGAGGCATGTGCACATGACATATACACACAGATATACATGTGTCTAATAGGATAATTACTATTTCTTATTAAACAATAAGAAATTGTAATTTAAAACATACATATATATTTAATGTTAAAGTAAACTAAGAATATAAAACTCGTGTGTTTGTCTTTCTGTTACTTATTATAATAATAGTATTTCCCCTCCTCCAGGTCATAAAACCTGGGTTCCTCTTCACGCCTCCTTTAAACCAGGCGTGAAGAGGCATCTCGCGGGCCGGCAGGGCGGGGGCGGCTAGTGCAGAACATTCTTCCCGACTGTACTAGCCGTCGCGTTGTCGCGTTTGGACTCAACACCACTTACCATTAGGTGGAGAAGTGTAATTTGCTTTCCCGGCATATATTAAAACAAAGAAAATAGATTCGAATAAAAATTGTTACGTATGGTAGAGTATGGAAAGAAAAAAATATTTACTACTATTATTAATACTTTAATGAAAAATAAAATTATTCTAATATCTCAGGTCGTTAAAAATATCAAACAATGAAATATATATTTTGAATATTCGTCTATAAAGTTGGTTGTTCTCGGACCCCGACTCAAAGTCGAGCTATCCTGGAGTCCTCTCGCCTCGTTCAGGCGCGCTTATATCTTTGTATTTATTTATGTACTTAATTGAGATTTTACTTTTAATACAATTTTTAAAAATAGTTGAACGTCGCCTCAGTTTCTCACATTAATTATAACAGCTCAAGGGAAATTCGCTGTAGAGAAAACACAACGCCGTAATGAATTGTTTTATTTTTTAATCATGGCTACCATTTCATGGTCTGTCTGCTGCTCTCCCACGTGACGTGCGTTAAGTGACTAGTTTTATTTTCTTTTTAATACGTTATAAGACTCATAAGTTTTGTTTGATACTCACATTATTATTATGTTTCGTAGTATTGTATCAACTTTGATTAACTTTCAATTAATTGAGTTTGACTCCAGACAGAGATCCGAGGGTCGTTTTGAAAGACGAAAAATAATAATGTTTACGGTGTAGTTAATTAAGATTTCTTCCTTGTAACAATTACCGTTTAACCCAAGTCACAAGTGTGAATCTCCGCCGCCATAAAAGCCGTCCATTCCGATGTATAGTTCACTTATTAATGCACAGATGAAGTCGGACAAAAGGAGAAAGAATACGGTTATCATTTTTTTTATAGCTCCGCCGCTCGAAACAATGCCAGGGGAAGTTATGAAAACAAGAACAAAGATACTGGGAAGAATATTGCTCGGCGGTGTCCCCACTGCGCGCGGTTTTCGGGCTATTGTTCAAAATATACTCCGCGCTTTATTGTTTTTATATACAAACGTTTTTTATTGTATTTTGTTTCGCTGCGTTGATTTGCGTGTTTATTTTTATAGAATACACGAGGCTTTTTAGTTATTTTCTTTGCAATCGTAATAATCATATTTGTTTACAAATCTGGTGTTCTCTAGAGATAGCACTTTTTATTTAGCGTTGTGTTTGTAATTTAGTAGTGATATTTATTAATAATAGAAAATCGAGGTCGTAGAGTTTTATGCAGATCCGTTTGGGGGTGGGTACGACCCAATTATCAGTTATTTTACCAAATATAATGCATTATTTAAGATTAACCTATGTAATGACAGACATAAGGAACATTTCCGATTTCAGGGAGATGTTGGCATGTTATAGGTTATGTTGGCATTTTTATTGGCAACGCATTATCTGTGTAAGAAGTGAACTATTAATGTGGTTTTAGAACTTGTTTAGTCATAAAAATTAAATTCACTTACATGAAAACTTAATAATGTATTTAAAATAAACACTTACATTGTATGCGAGAATACAAAATAATACATTTTTAAACTTAAAACGTTAAAATAAAATCGAAAGTTGCTACAAAGATTGCTAAAATTTTTTTTAAATGACAAAGCAAATAAATAGCTTGACAAAAGTTGTTTTGGAAATGTTTTGCTACTTTATTGTGATAAGGGAATCAGATATTTTTAATTCGTATAATATAATAAATACAATAATCATATTATTGTAATATGTTTTGATTTGCCCCGTTTTATTTATACTTTAATAAATCCCTGAGTTTCTTCTGGATAAAACTCTTAAATTCATTACAGATAAGCACAGACGTGATGTTGATTAAATTGCACTAATTTTGAGAAAACTTCGTAATGATTAAATTGTATAAGTAGTAGATATTAGTGTTTATTTTATCTTACTTTTTTTGTAAAATTGTATATGAGTCTTGTTCCTTGAATAAATAAATAATTATTTTTATTATTAAATATAAACGCTCACCTACGTCACAGAAAGAACAATGAAAACATTAGAAGAAATAGTAAAGTTAAAATAAAAAAGGATTAGGAATTTAGCTCGCGTGTTTTTATTGCAAAGTTTTCAGCGGTTTTCTTTGATTTTTTATAGATTCTACTTTCTAGGTGATTCGATTTTCAACGCCATTCGTTTTCTAATTAATTTGTAAATTGTCAATCTTCCAACGTTATACCCAATTAAGGGTAGGTCGGCTTTCACAACCGCCATGTTGTGACCCACAGCAGCGTTAAATCAAATTTCCGTTAGGTTTGAATTGTTTTATTTCCGTTGTGCACTGGCGCGCTGTGTCTAGACAATTAGATTTAGACGTGAGGACGAGTGCATTATATCTCGCACCCGCCGCGGGCACTCACGTCACGCCCTCATAACATTTTTATTTATCGGCGAACTCATTACTATTGGCCAATATTGGCGGCGCTCCACTCGGCGTGTAATCATGGCCGTATTACTGAAACAATAAATGTGAGCATCCATCTAATAAAAATCATGTAACTGATACGAACGTTTTAAATCTCATACTTTTTTATTTGAAAATGGAATTCGAATCTAATTGAGTAATGAGAAAATACGTTCGTTCATTTTTAAATAAAACAAGAATTTATAATTCCTGAAAGTGATTTTAGAATAAAATACAGAGAAACAAAGAATACTATTGTCACCTATTGTTATATTTTCTTCTTAATTTTTTATTTGCTATCGTTTTAGTTAATTAAACGTATTTTAAGAAGACCGGCGAGCATATTATCTACCCGCTACCCCTGTCTGTACACGTGAGAACTGTAAGAAGTATAACCTGCGGTCAACGTGCCGTGGAATTGTCGAATCTAATTTGTTATGTATCTTGTGCCCTTCGAACCTAAGCAGAGCAACACTTTGTAATGCTTTTTAACGGTATAATGTAATATATTTTGCTACCTCACATCCAGTCTTGTTATATAATAATAATATCCTGGGACATTATTTACACACGGCTATCTCATTCCAAACTAAGCAGAGCTTGTACTATAGAAACTAGACGACTGATATACTATATATTTCTTTTGTAAATACATACTTATATATATAATTACACCCAGACTCGGGACAAACTGACATGTTCATGCACACAAATGTCTGTCCTAGGTGGGAATCGAACCCACAAACTTCGGTGTAAAGGGAAGTATCTACTAACCACGCCACTCTATGAATTTGTTATTTTTTTCTCAACGAAATTAATCTCCACAGACGTGTTGCCTGCGCCTGCGCCTTTAGTGTATATTATCTATTTTCTGGATTTAAATTATTATTGATCTGACTGCATGTTTTATTTCAAGCCTGCTTAACATTGAAAGACTTCTGCAGTATTTGTTTATTGTCACACTTGACATTTATTTCACCCCCGATTATTTTATTCAACGGCAAACGAGAGAATCGCTTACTTTAAAATAAAGCTCCTGCGCTAAAACTTAACTTCGGATTAAATATAAATGCTCACTTTCGTCACAGAGCGAACAATAAAAATATCAGATGAAATAGCAAAGTTCAAATAAAAAAGGATTAAGGAATTTTGCTCGCGTGTTTTTATTGCAAAGTTTTCAGCGGTATTTTTTAGCAGAAATTTTAGTGTTATTATAAAAATTCGAATATACATTATAAAATTGACATGACTGAGATAAATTATATATTAGATATCATTATATATTATCACGAGAAATTAAATTACGTTATTAAGATAATTTTATTTTATATTTAAAAAATATACCTATTATAAATGTATGCCGAGATGGCCTAGTTGTAAGAACACGTGAATCTTAACCGGTGATCGTGGGTTCAAACCCGGGCAAGCATCAGTGAATTTTCATGTGCTTAATTTGTGACTATAATTTATCTCGTGTTTGACGGTGAAGGAAAACATCGTGAGGAAATCTGCATGTGTCTAATTTCACTGAAATTTGCCACATGCATTGTTTGTCTTTATTATTATTTGTCCCGCATTGGAACAGCGTGGTGGAATAAGCTCCAAACCCTCCCCTAAAAATGGGAGAGGAGGCGTATGCCCAGCAGTGGGACATTCACAGGCTGTTACTGTAATAAATGTAATAATTTACTTCATATACGACTGGTGACTACGGCTACGTACGCATAGAAGATATTTTATAAACTTTCCAGAGTATAATGTATCGCGTGTAAACGAGCTTAAATAAACGCTTTAGTTTCCCGTCGCCTACATTCCATTGTCGGGTTTCCCACCTGTCAGTCCCGGTTACGGAACTGCGATTTCCCGGCGACGTTGCTAGCACCTACATCGTTCGAAGTAGGACATCTCTAGGAAGCAACGCCTTCCGCCATTGAATCGTGCCACCCTTTCATGTATACCCGCCATTACTGTGGAATTGTTACGTTTTAAATTGGAATTAACATTATTTATTACGAATATAACTTATTTTTTATACTTACAGTCGTTAAGTTAAACTATAGCATCAAAACACAATTTTGGGTGATGGCTATAAAAGTTTTAGCAGGCGTTTTTGAAAATTAAAGGCTGGAAGTTGTATTTATATATATTTATTTAAATACAAAGTTAACTATAGCCGAGATGGCCCAGTGTGTAGAACACATGAATCTTTACAGACGATTGCAGGTTCAACCTGGCTAAGCACTGAATTGTCTTGTGCATTAAGCACATTATATTAATAATTCTCATGCAATCTCGTACTTAGAGGGCCGCATATGTCGGTTCAAAATCTGTCATGTGTGTACCAACAAACCCGCTTTGGACTACTGAAGTGGAAATTGAAATGAGCTCAAAATAATAGAAGACTTTAGGCTCGCAGTGGGACATTTATTTTACTTTTATTTACATGTATTGTGTTGTTGATCTTATTGCTAACAAATTAAATTTATTAATTATTTTTTAATATTTTCAGGTAAGACAAGGCCCGTGCTGTTGAAAACAGGTACAATATTTTTCTAATATTGCTTTAGAAAATCACGACATATCCCAAACAACAGAAAAACAAAAGTAGTTTCATATATATTTATTTGTCATATGTAATGCATAAATAAATATATATGAAATCTGTTACGAGGTAATCAGATCCGAATCAGAGGTCAATTTGGTATCTATTCCCAAAACATTAATACCAAATAAAATTGTTATTACATTTTATCACAAATGTCACAGATTACTATCTATTATTATTATTTATGGTCGAGTATTTGTCACCTTCATCGCGCCGATAGCGTCGATTCTAGATGGTAAAACAATTCAGTTTATTACGTTATTTAAATTAAATTCAATATTTGTGTTTTTATAATTTAATTTTTCAAACAATTGAATTGATTTTTAGTTGTTTTAGGGTTTATTAAATTGATTAATTAATGAAGGTTATCTTTCGTTAACATTCTAATATTATATAATTATTCGATAATCATACTAATAATGTAATAAACTTTTATGTTTGTTTATTTTTTTCGTTTTACGTAAACACTAATAATCCGATAGGTATGGATCTATTATTATTTAACTCAGTGGTAGGTGCAAGCCCGTCTGTGTAGGTACCACGCAATCATACAGCATTAGTTACTATTGGCCGCATAGTCTATTAATATGTATCTTATTGTTGCGATATTCGAGCGTTATGTGCCGACATATTGGTAGTGATAATGTCGGTCTAGGCTCGTTCAAAGTTAGCTAAAATTACAACATATACGCATAAACTTTAATCAAATATTTATAACTCAATAAGTTTAGATAAAGGGGAAAATATAATGACATTTTAATCGTAAACGTAAATTTAAAGTATTCGCGAGTTCCCTTATCATTTATAAAGGGAGCTTTGAAATATGATAATATGAAGTGAACGTTTCTGAAACACACATTTAATATGATACGTGCGGATATAAGGGATGACAACACGATGGCTGGAAACGTCCAGCCATCCTGTTGTGCTATCGGCCCTATCGACATAAAGGAGAGAAGTTGGATGAATATAATTTTCCCTGTTTGGATATGTTCAGGGTTAGGATATCTTTGAAGGAATATACGATATCGTTTATATAAATTTCATGCTGATTAAACTTTAATTGAAATTAAAATCGATTTAAAATAATCATATATGTATGTATATGACATATTCCCATAAATCTATTAAAAATTAAATTAGCATACTGATATAAAGAGTTTTCTCATGGAAATGGGAGTTGAGTGGATTGAGTAATTGGATTCTTTAACAAACTTTCCTCTTAACAGCTTCAATATTAACGAAATCTTATCCAACGATATAAATATCATACCTGGATATTCATTATATGTAGACACATATCCATTTTGTAATTATAAACTCTTAATACATATTTATAGTAATATACATACTACATATATAATAACGTGTACTGTTTAAACTTTTGTGAAAATCGCGATATAGATAAGATAAACCATTCTTTGCACCTATGCGCCACCAACCTAGGGGCTTAGTGTTACGTCCCTTGTGCCTGTAGTTAAACTGTCTGACTCACCCTTCGCCAACTGTGTCCGTGAATTACTTCTGGTCCACGATATTTAATAAGTCTTACCGTAACCGTAACAGCCTGTGAATGTCCCACTGCTGGGCTAAAGGCCTCCTCTCCTCTTTTTGAGGAGAAGGTTTGGAGCTTCACTTTGACCAAGTCAATAAGTCTTAGCTAAATCATAAAACTTATCGCATAAATTTCATACGAGCGGGTGAATGCGATCATAAATTACCTTGAATCGTTTTTGGATAGAAATAGTTTTGATTTGGTTACTTTTTAACTTTGTCAAAACATTCTTTCGGTTACTTATGATTTATTAAACATTACACATCTTACTGATACCAATACGAAAGTTTTTTGTACGTTTATCATGTTAACAAATGGCTGGAAGGTATCTTATAATTTTATTTATATTTCAGTTTTGTAGTCAGTATTTGAGTGCAACTTTTTCACGTAACGTCAAAAAATAAAACATTCATTCCTGCCGTGACTAATGAGCTGCCCGAAATTTAACAGCCTTTATTTATTTTAAGCTAGTTTAAAAAAAACAACTATCTGCTCTGTATTATTTTAAGAATTAAAATGATTAAATCTAATTAAAAGCGTGCTAATTACCTGATAATATATTCACAACTAACGACCCGCGCCCCGGGATGAGGACTCGCGGAAGTTATTTTAAAAGAATGTGGAATACCAGATACATTGTGAGCTTCATTCTCTAAAAACATTTTAGTTTAGAATAATATGAGGGAAATTGCCATTCTTTGAGCTTTTGTTGCTGACGTAACGTGGATAAGACGGAGTTTCGTCTTGTTTTGTATGAAATGAAATTGTGTATTTATTATACATTCACATACTTCCTACTTAACCATGCTAATGCGGCTACCATAGAAGATAGTACTATACAAGAGAATGGTAGCTAATACCATGGATTTATCATAAGATTATAGTTTCAGTAGCTATAGATTTTTATATGTAAATTTATTTAATACATTTTATTGATTGGTAAAATATAAGTAAATCATAAATGAGAAATACGTAATTTTATTGTGAAACAGATCAAAATTTGACCGTGGCTAATAAATTAAAATTTGGGTCTTTCTATAACAGAAACCGCTTCTAATTTACGCTTAAAATCGTTAGTTTCTAAATACAATTTAACAAATTAATGTTCAAGACGCTGCACTGGGAAGGGCGGGGCATAAACATAAACGGCGAGTACCTTTCGCACTTAAGATTTGCAGACGATATCGTCATCGTGGCAAACCGTGCAGGATATGCAATATATGCTGAGCAGCCTGGCTGATTCTTCTGCTCGAATTGGTCTCCAGATGAACTTGGAAAAAATCAAGAACACGTCAAGATTCAACGAACACGTCAGTCCGGAACCAATAGCTCTTAACGGAGTTCCTCTCGAAGTTGTTCAGGAGTATGTGTACCTTGGGCAAACTTTGCAGTTGGGTCGAAACAACTTCGAGGGGGAAGCACGAAGAAGAGTACAGTTGGGCTGGGCAGCGTATAAAAAACTCGGTCAAGTCTTTTCGTCACGAATACCGCAATGCTTGAAGACAAAAGTCTTCAACGAGTGCGTCTTACCGGTTATGACCTACGGAGCCGAGACGTGGACACTGACAGTGCGTTTGATCCACCATTTTAAGGTCGCTCAGCGAGCTATGGAAAGGGCTATGCTCGGAGTTTCTCTGAAGGATCGAATCCCAAATGTGGTGATCCGACAGAGAACCAAGGTTATCGACATAGCCCAAAGGATTAGTAAGCTGAAGTGGCAGTGGGCTGGACACATATGTCGCAGAACCGACGACCGTTGGAGTAGACGCATTCTGGAGTGGAGTGGACCACGCCTTGGCAAACGTAGCGTAGAACGCCCTCCAGCTAGGTGGAGTGACGATATACGCAATTTGGCTGGCAGCGGTTGGAAATTAAGAGCTGAAAATCGAGCTCATTGGCGTGCCATTGTTGAGACCTATGTCCAGCAGTGGACGCGAAAAGGGTGATGATGATGATGATGATGAAATTAATAAGTAATTCAATAAGACAATACTTTAATACAAGTATGGTTTCTTGACACGAAGTAAAGTTTATTGAGCTGCTATAATTGTAATCGTTATTTTTTTTAGTTGATTTTACATTAATATTTATAAGCTATACGTTGGGTTATCCAGAGAAAAAGTTGTTGTTGACGAGAAATAATTTACGCGTCCAATTAAATTAAACAACTGAAAAACACGAGACCTCTTGTACTCTCTTCTTCCCATTATGGAAATGTAATTAAAAAACCTTTTACCCATTGGCAGAATTTAAAAATCGAATGTGGTCCTTTTTATATTCGGCGTTGTAGCATATTTTTTGTGTAAAATATGCTTTAAAGAGTCTTGATTCTTTAGGGACGGTGTTTAACTTTTGCACGTTGAAGGTTTTTATAAGTTCAATATTGGTTTCTTTAGACACCAAAAAGAGTAATAACAATATAAGTTTAACCACGGAGGGACTGAGAGGCAGCTTCATTGCATTGCCTATTTACTATAAAATTCAATAAATAAATAGTCCCTAACCCAAGAGAGGGAGCCAGGACACCCTTAGTACAGGGTAACTTAGTTTGGCCTCCTCCCTCCCACATGCAACTGTATTTGTTATTAAGATATGAAAAAAATGTAAACATTTTTGTCTATGGAAGAGAATAAATAAATTTATCATTATTATTATTATTACAGATGAACTTGTCCGCGATGTTCGTCAGCTTGCTCGATTCCTTATATGGTGACTTATCCATATAATACGAGTAATCGATAGCGTATATATAATTTATATAATTTCTTATATATAATGTGCAATTATATATAATTTTTATAGTACTAACTGTACTCGCGGTCTAACCCGCTTTGTATTATAAATGGAATACATATGTATTTTAAGTTCAAGCGGTATAACTTTCGATAAATTCAACCTTTAGTCATCAGTCAGCTCGTGACCACGAAATGTGCACTCACCAACAGCTCTAACCCGAATAGAATATATTATATAAAAATCTCGGAAGTCTGTGCCATCTTTGAAGCTCGTAAGATAAATGAAATATTTTACATTCATTCAACTGTTGATAGAATATTATATATCCAACAATCAGCGCAGCATGCGTACGTTATCTCCGATTACACTCCCATCGATCATGTTCCTATTTCAATATTACGCTCGAAAATAATGCATAATATTCAAATAATATCTGTAACACGTCCGTTGTTATATTATATGGTTTTTACATTACTTAAAAACAATATTTATATTATATTATATATAATATATAATGTATTACATTAATCTATTTTTAAAATTTTAAAGGCAACGGCCGGAGGCCTCGCAAACTGTGAAGCCCGGTGTTGTAGATGTCCATGGACATAGATAGACACTTTCCATCAAGTGACCCGCATTATCGTTTGCCTCCACTTTAAAAAAAAAAAAGAATGTATATGAGGATCCTAAATATAATGATGTCAAGTAAAAGTATATTTGCAATATTCGTTGGCGCATAGACGGTAGCCTTTAATAGTGACTTGCGTTGGTGGTCTTTGACTGTCAGACTAGTAAAAAAAATTGGGTTCGACAAATTCCCAGTAACAGCCCGAAGTTGCTAGTGCTTATTCTTTCTGTCTTTTCCTACTGTTGTCCCTCGTTTGCGCACACACTTATGCACTATAATCTCCGTTTTCTAAACTCTTTAGAATTGGTTAGGACCTGATAACGGTAAGACAGCGTATGTTTGAATGGTTCAAGCTTATTTTTCTAATGTCTATGGACGGCGGTGATCAATTGACATGCTCAGACATAATACCACAAGGCTTATTATTGTTTGCTAGTGCTCTAACCGATGAGTTATTTAAGATACCGACTAATATTATGTTATTATTATATTGTTTTTGAGTATCTGGGCTGAATTTGTTAATAATTGTTATATCTATCGAAATAAAACAATTTTAATGCAATACATTAGAGCTTTAAACTCGGCTACAACTCATAACAATTGACTCGTGGAGTCCCGAACTCACGACTCGTCTATATCAGCTGGTAACTCATAACTCGATTTAACTCCGGTTCGGAGGTAATCTTGTCGGCAGAGCAAACTTCGCTGAAATGGGATATCTTCGAATGGGTTTCGGTTCATACGTTGTTAGCCGATTTGGGTCATAGTGTGTGCGATTTCGATCAATCTCAGATTTCAGTTATATTTATATGCTATATAAGCACATTATATATATATATATAGAAGATTAAACAATTGTATTATTCAAGAATACAAGAACTAACTACATATATAAACACATAATTTGGAGTTTAGTTCAATTAAACAGTCTTACTAATATATGATTATTAGGATCTGAATATTTAAGACTATTAAAATGTAGTAAATTAAATTATTTTATCTTTAAAATTATTAATGGACCGCTTTATGGTAGGTGTTCACCTATTATACATTAGCGCTGTAAGAAATATTAACCATTACTTACATCGCCAATGCGCCACCAACCTTGGGAACTAAGATGTTATGTCCCTTGTGCCTGTAGTTAAATTTTGTTTAGTTTCATAATGCTAAACTGCCATATAACTTAATTTTTATGAAATCATAATTATGATTATATTTTTCTCAATCATCTATTGACGATAGAGAACAAGTCCATTTAACAATGTCAGGCACGCGAACACGTCATTTGTATTATTAATAAGATGATAAACCTTAAATGTTAGGATTTGTAACGGTTCTGATCGAACAACCAGCGAAACGAAATTATCTTCCACCGTAATGCTTAAAGTTTGGTTCGTGTTTAATATATATTTCTTAACTATGATATACATTACTTCGCTTTAAACACACGTATCATTGTAATGTTAGAAGTTGCAAGTAATATAGTTTTATTTATTATAATTACTGTTTGTAGGGTTGAGTAGAGCCGCGAGCCACAGGTTATTCTACGATCGTTTCAGGTACATAACATCGTAGATTAGTTATTAGTGGTAGTTTGATTGAAGATTGGGTGACGGTGACCACTTACGTACATGTAAGTGGTCAAAAAACGTAATATATCTATAAATTAAAAAAAATTATCAGTGTTTTAAGTGCAGTAGGGATGAGGTTTATTGTACTTTTGGTTTATAAAAAATGCTGGTTGGAATGAAACAGGTTGAAGAAGCGCTAGCTTAGGCACGGGATAACAATCTATTCGAATGTTATCAATACAAAAATTTTACCCATCATTTTGCCTATTCGTTTGACTTTAAAATATTATAATGACACACCTTTCAGTCATCTTAATTTATGTAAATGAAATTTTATATTATTTTCAATAAATTGAATATTGATTTTAACCAAATATATGCTGATATATGCAATAGTATCGAAAACAGGTCAAACATTTGCATATGTAAAGCGTCTTGCATATATGCAGACGCATTATTATGACAATGTTTTTAAATTATTCATATTTGATGAAAAAATTCATATTCACTCCACGTCACGAAAACATTGCGACTGAAATTATTTATTTCATTTATGTTGTTAATTTAATGGTCGTGTTCAATTTTGTTATTTGTGTTGTTTATTTACAGATATTTTAAATAACGTTACATTTATACGCACAGGTCGAGTTACAAAAATCCCTTTAAAGAATAAAATATTTTAGGCCAGAATATTAAAGGGTTTTTTAACTATAAATTTAACGTTATCTTGAAATATTGAACTGCAATCTCAAAGTAAGATTTACGTATTTTAGCTACTGTTCTACTACATTCATTTCATGGATTCATATTTGTAATATTTATTATAATATATAAATACATACTATTGTTGGGGGGTAATCTCTGAATCTACTTAACCGATTTTGAAAAATGTTTTTTTATGAATTCCTATCAAAATAAGTAAACTTATCGTCGCAAGTGTTTAAAACAAAAGACTTTTTCCTTTTACTGCATATAATTTGGACCAATGGTTAAAGAAGTAATACGATGTACATAGGTATGGAACTGCGACCGTGTCGTAATCTATCGAGTGATATTTCTATTAGACGGTTTTTTTCATATACGAAAATAAATCAATCTATTTAGAAATAAATTGCTTTTTTACTAAGGAAATTTCGTATAGATGAAATTCGTTTTTTTACAGTTTGTTTTTTGGTTACATAGTTTAAGAGATAATTTAAAATATCAAATGCGCGAGACAATTTTCACATCACAAGTAAAAATGTTAACCGCCCAACGAAGTGGGCGCGGGTCAGCTAGTAGTATATAAAATTAAATTGACCATATACTAGTTTCACAGTTTTCGCTCGTAACAATCCAAGTCTTAACTTTCTCCCTGTCCTTTAAAACTAACTATCCTGTCGAGAGATAAAAATAGCTGAAACGTGGTCGAGAGTTCGAAAGCTTTTCGATTTTAAGAGTAGCTCCGTGATTTGCGGGCAAAATGGCCGGACACGGATGACAAGCTTAGTTCATTCGGCTTAAGATCTTTGGAAGTGGCTTTAGATGTAAGCTAACGATTTAAGAAATATATATTTAATTGGGTTTCAGTCATTGCTGTGGCTTCGTTCTGGATATTAGCAAAGTATTTAATAATGGTTACACAAGATATTTGGCCTAATATATTTTATTCTTTCTAGAGACCTGGGCCTGAAATGATTTTAGTTTTTTTATTAACTTTTTTTTATCAGACTAAATTTGGGTAACTGTGACTTAAAATATTGAATTTAGAATAGAATATATAGAATTGAAATGGAGACTTTCTATACACTAAGTAATAAGTACATTTTTTATTCAGTGTCAGAATGATTTTTCATTTTTTTATTGTAACCTCGTTAATGTCCAACTCCTAGATACTGGCCTCTTGAGAAGGTTTCGAGACTTATTCTACCACTCTCTTCCAATGGGGGTCGGTGGATACACATATGAAAGATTTCCATCAGACACATTCGGGCTACCTCACGATGTTTTCCTTCTCATATAAGCACACGAAATATCAGTAGCTCTTGCGCTACTAACGTTTGAACCTATTGTCAGAATCACGACTGACAAAATGCCATGCAATTATTTTATCACCATGATGATATCACGGCTTTGTCAACAGCTGTACTTTATATATAAAATTTAACAGATATAATTACAATATGGTACTATTAAGTACATATACGTTCACGTTTTAAGCGTTTATTTATTCATTTTAAAGGATGGAATCGGTCCATCGATTAGCTATCACATATAATTACCGACCGACACGTTCGCATTCCGATGAGAATTAAACCACAATTCAAAACGACGTACTAATCGTGTCCGTTTATCATTGCTACCTCTCGGTAAGGGGGTTGGGCCTTTCGAGGTGGGTCGAGTGGAGGGGCTTGGGGGTTGACATTCGGTCATTTGCAATGAATTATCGTCGCCCGCTAGCGTTTTTCTCTGACCCAACATTAATTATATCGGGTGTATCATTTGTTCGACAAATGATCGAGATGGGATGGCGCCTACACTATACCTGTCTGCTAAAAGTATTACGTATTAACCTATCTATCTGTTCGTGTATTGTTTGGAAATGTCTATATAGATGTATGAACAGTATTGGTTTATGATATTAATGTCTTCAAGGATTTAGGCCACGACGGCGATGTATTATTGTGTTCATTTCTATTCCCACGCCCTCATGATCTGATGGGACGGTAATCTGACACGACCGGAAAGAGTACAGGCGCAGGACCAATGACATTACGTGCTGTCCGAGGCATGGGAATGTAAACAGTACTAACTTCCAGACTACGCACTGCTACTGGAAATTTCACAAGAAAAACCCAACAACTTTTTTTTATTTGGTGTTCAAACCAAAAATCTATGGATCCGTTGCCTTGCAAGCCAGCCACTAGACCGTCATGTTTTTATAATATATTAAGAGTATTTTAAAATGATGTAGATTTCAAATTTATTATAAACGAACAACGGCACACGTATCACGGCTTGGTATAATCCTGCTAAAGGAAAAGCTTGTATAAAGTTTAATCCTTTACGTCACTCGTCCTCACGTATTTTTGAAGGTATTAGGATCGATAATAAATTTTAATTATGAAAATTTCACGTTTTTTTTCTGCACGATATTCTTAAGCACATGAAATTTAATGAATTAAGCACATGAAAATGGTGTTTTCCAGGATTTGAACCAGAAATTTTCAGCCCAAAATCTCGTGTTCACTGTGCCATCGCGGCTCTCATTTCGTACATACATATTTGAAACAAACATATTTCTATTAGGTGTTTATATATTCATACATATATGAGATTTTCATAAAAGAAACATAAATTTAATGGTAATGATGTCGGCGCCAAGCCGTAAATAACAGATAAAATAACGACGATGGAAGTACTAATTACAAATTGTTTCATTGAATATTAATCTGAAAGTGTCGAGCAAACCAGGTACATACAATTACATACAGTAATTGTACACGTTTGAAATACTTCGACGGCTTGGCAACAAAATTGCTATGTCTGAAAACTGGGTGGTAGGGCTCTGTGAAAGTAGTACCACCCACTAAACAGATAATCTATTGTTTAACAGCAATACTTGATATTGTTGCGTTTCGGTTTGAATGCTGAGTGAGCCAGTGTAACTACAGGACATAACATCTTAGCTCTCAAAATTGGTGGCGATGTATAATATTAACCATTCCTGGTTAATATTCGTCCGTCTACCTATAACAGAAACAGTTTTGCTAACTTCATCCATAATTGAAATATATACAAATCATATATATTTATATATCCTAATACAACATTATATAAACTGTCTCACTCGTACATCCAGCCGCCTGTACTCATGTGCATAGCAGTATGTATCGTTTGCATTTCTTTTGTTAGTAACGAAGCAACTCGCGTACATTTGTGTCATATTTTTAAGCTCAAGCTTTTTTTATATAATATCTAGTTTTGTTCGTGCTTTCAGAGAGATTGAGTCAACTATAATTTTATACAATTTTTGCTTCTGAATCGTCCGGGCCTCTCGTGTAATCAACGAAAACTTGAACCCGTTGTTGTATTTTTTAGTTTGTTAAAACATTACTGTTTTGTCATAGGTTTTAGAGTTTGTCTAAATTCATATACGTGCAAACGTTATGTTTTTAATTTTTAAATACAATCAAGTTAACGACAATAACAAATAGTATTATTATCAACAGTAAAATTTTTGAAACAATGTTAATATATGAACAAATTATTGTGTTATAGTATGAATATTTATAAAGTTATTTAATTAGTAAAAAAGAGTAACTATTAATTTTCTTGCCGGTTCTTCTCAATCCAAATATAATAAGTTATAATCAGTAATAACGCTTTTAAGTTGCTCTCGTCCGGGTTATACGTTATGTCTCTACAAATTATTTTAATCGTCTGAAGAAATAATCACTGAATCTTAATATCGCAATCATTTCAATTTATAACAACATTATTATTATTTAAAAAAACGCCAGAAATCTTTAATCACCTTTCTCCGGAAATACTTAAGATCAAATAAGGCACATAGGTTGTATTATATACTATGTGTGTAATATGCTATGTTGTATATAAAATATCCACTCAATGGGTTGAAAGGGATGGGTATTTTTTAATTGTGTAATCATAGAGAGACACTTCAATTATATTAATTTGTTTTATGTGTGTATGTTAAAAAGCCGAGATGGCCTAGTGGTTAAAACGCGTGAGTTTTAACCGATGATCGTATGTTCAAACCCGGGCAAGCACCACTGAATTTTCATGTGCTTAATTTGTGATTATAATTCATCTCGTGCTTGACGGTAAAGGAAAACATCTCGAGGAAACTTGCATGTGTCTAATTTCATTGAAATTATGTCACATGTGTATTCTACCAACCCGCATTGGAGCACCGTAATGGAATAAGCTCTAAACCTTCTTCTCAAAAAGGGAGAGGAGGCCTTAGCCCAGCAGTGGGATATTAACAGGCTGTTTCTGTACTGAGTGTTAAGAAAATTGTCGCAGAGCAGACGCATATAAATCTCTGTACGTGGTCCTGTAACCAGAGTACAAGTAAATGTTGCCGTAAATTGATTAAAATGAAATTACAATATTCGATTCGGACATATTAACTAACAGCTTTTACCATCTACCCCTACCATCCTATCTCTCTCCTCTACCAAAGGTTGCCTGGAAGAGATCGCTGTTTTAGCGATAAGGCCGCCTATTGTACATTTTTCTTTTCTTTGTTTTTGTTTTACTCCTATTATTTTTGTCTATATTGGTGTGCAATAAAGAGTATATAAATAAAATAAGCTTTTGTAAAATAGTTCTCCTACTTATAATACTTTTTACCAGGTTAGGTAAAGTGGGGAGATCATTTAACTTAATATTAAATATGTCTTCCTAATCCGTCGAGAGCTGTCGGCGTGTTAACGAAACCATTAACTATTCACTAAGTAATATTAGGGCTATATATATGCACCTTTTGTTTAAAAGGGGCGGCTTACTGCGAGTGCCTTCTAGCTTTGTTTCGTACAATTAATTTGGGTGTTAAAAGTTTATTAAACTATGCATATGACTTAAGATAACGTAATTCACTCACGTCTTTGATCGCTGAGAAGATTTCGTAATTAAAAATTTGTGTCATATTCATATATATAGTATTTTTAGATTGTGCTTTGTACAACCCTGTCAGGATGAAGACCTTCTAATAATTTTCAGAACAATGGGGGATAATTCTGCATAGCTTAAAACATCCCTCGATGAATTATTAATAATAATTTTTAGTTAAGTTCATAGTTGTGCAATTAATTATCAAACTAAGTAAAAAGTAATGATCTGTTAAAACTGAATTAACTGTATGCGAAGAAAATGCTTTGCTTTCAACGAAAAAGACAAGTCCTAGACATTTGACCTGAAAACTTTCCTTTTAAAAGTTATAAAAAAAAAGTTGTTTATTATCAACAGCATGCAAATGGGATGTCGCTTTGAAACAAACAGTTTTGATAAATTCGTACGGCAATATGATGCTTCTAGAAACTTCTGAAACTAGCGAACTTTGACAAATTGTCAGTAGTTTTCAAGGAGTCTGCGTCTCAGGAAATCCACGAAGTTGACAAATTACCGTTTCAAATACGCAAGATGTCTCCGAAACTTTTATCTATATTTTATGTTTGAATTGAAAAATTATGAATAAGTAGCCTTCTTATAAAAGTTTACGCTTCGCTTTTAATATTTTGACTTATATATGTTTTAAATCCTGTTTTTTTTGGTTGTTGGCTAAAGTAGTTATAGCATTAATATTCTAATACGCGTATCACAGCCACAATATAATATACATTTTGTACAATTTTCAAATATTCTGAGTTCCCAGGAAATTTTGTTTAAATTAAATCGAATAAATGTTTCTTGATTTTCAGCAATTCGAGGTCTATAATCTCGCTAAATTGATACCTTCTTGTACATTGAACAGAAACATCTGCTTAGTGTCATGTTCCTTGGGGACTCAGTGCCAAGATACGGCCAAGTTTTTGAGGTTAGGATGTTTAATATTTAATTGCTTCTGTAATTATACCCTGTAATAAAAACACATTTATAAACGTATTAATATTACCAGATTCTATGAAGTATTAATAAAATGTAATGACCGTTTCTTCCAAGAATACTGTTTCATTAAATAAAAAGAACCGTTTACAACAAGTCTTTCTGTATATTGATTTCGTACACAGGCACCAGTAATGGCGTGCACAAGGTTTTAACTAAGGTTTATGTACAATATAATTATGTATAAATTATTTTGTTTATAGTGTTAAATGCTTAAACGAGTTAACGAGAGATGAAGATATCGAGTTCTTAATTAAAAATTTGTGTTTATAATTCATCTCGCGATCGACGTGTTGTGGTTGGTAGGATTTTAAGTGACAACAATGTTTAATTGGTAGATTTATGAAATGCATGAATTCGTGAATTGGGTTATAATTGGCACAACTAATTGAATTTGAATCGTAAAAACAATTTCGTTTTCTGTCATTCCATCGTCTGTTCTGATACTTGTAACTTGATCAATACTCGACTTTCAGAGACTTATCGTCGCTAACGGTTTCACAAGTGTTCACTTAATTATACAATATGTAATTATGTTTAGGTATATCAGTTTTGATAACATAATATTTTTAATTCCTGTAGGCTCTTTATAAGCACTTTCGAATCTTTGTGTTACAAGATTATATTAACTTACCATAGTTACCATCTGCTCGGTGTGTAAGTTCTAGGTAGGTAGACACCTGTTCAAATCTAAGAACATCTCATTTGCCAGAATGACGTCGGTAATGGCAGGCAAAACTCAGCTTAGTCGTAACTCGTAGTCAGTTAATTAAAATCGGATGGATTCGCGTTACGGTGATGTTTCCAGAAACTTTTGGGTTCTCGAAATCGTGGTCTCGGCTATCTCCTGAGACGTTTCTGTAAGATAAAACGATTATATTGTTATTCAGGCAGCGGCGACGTTAATCCCGGGCTGATTTAATTATGGCGGGGGAACATCGACCTGAACAGGTGCCGAATGCGAAACGAATAAAAAAAAAAATTGGAACACACTTTTTTGTTACATATAATTGAAAGTGCTGTGTGATTTTACTGTATGGGATGGAGGAGAATATTTTTTATCATATATTTTTGGACGTGTGTGTCCAGTTTTTTTTGCTCTCTGTTAGCAAGATTTGCCGGGATTCCTTGAGTGTGAAGCCGGTATATAATCTGTCAGTGTGTGCACACGCGGATATATATGTTTTAATGGAAATTTTATTCTGGAAAATACATTTTATGTTCAGCGTCGTTTGCGTTACAACTTTATTATAATAATATTATAAAGTACTTGTGTATCTACATGTACATAAATCCTGAAAAATTGGACAGTTTATAATAAATGACACCTGGGTTAAATGAGGGCGGGCGGCTTATTTGTAAAATAAGCTCTTTTGGATAGTGACCAAGTTCTTGTATTAAAATTTTCATCTAGATTGTCCATATTTTCGCTAGCGCCTTTCCACATAATTTATCTTTGCAGTTTTTAAGCACCACTTTCGCTAAAACAAATGGCTGAATTAAAAAACGTTTAATATCGCCCGGAGGGTTTTTATAATGGAGTACTTTGTATCTACCGACGATGGACCTGTAATTTACTTTTTGTTTTATTCTATTCCATTTGGAAAGTAAAATGTAAACAATATTTTATCTCTCTTGTTTTAAGTTTCGCTAAAATCACACAAAAATTTAAGGCAATGACAATGTTATTTTTAATGTTATACCTCAGTAACTGTGATCATAATCGTATGTTGACCGGACAAGGGAAATCTTATATATCAATTACCTTAAATTAAGGTAAGGTTAAGGTATATAAGGTGAGTGCATAATATTTAAAAAAGCCATTTATTTATTATTTTATTAATCTTAAAAACGATGAAATGTTGTTAGGCAAACAATGTTAGAGTCGAGACGGCCTAGTGGTTAGAACGCGTGAATCTTAACCGATGATCGTGGGTTCAAACCCGAGCAAGCACCACTGAATTTTCATGTGCTTAATTTGTGTTCATAATTCATCTCGTTGTTGACGGTGAAGGAAAATATCGTGAGGAAACCTGCATGTGTCTAATCTTATTGAAATTCTGCCACATGTGTATTCTACTAACACGCATTGGAGCAGCGTGGTGGAATAAGCTCCAAACCTTCTCCTCAAAAGGGAGAGGAGGACTTAGCCCAGCAGTGGGACATTAACAGGCTGTTACTGTAAACAATGTTTGAGCAAATTATCGAAGGAATCAGTTATAGGAACAATAGCTTTACGTGCTTTACGTATTATAGGGAATATTCCGATCTAAGCCTGGGGATGATATGTAGTGACTAGAGGCGAGAATAAAGCGGGAAATATTCCAAAGCACCATTACAAAGAGAATAAGACATTGCCATGCAAATTTTCTCATATTTCAAAACTTTTAAAATATAAACGAAACTATCAGCGATTATATTCTCTAAGTAAAACGCTCGTTTAGGGCCCTGCGAGAGCATTTCACGAGAATTCAGAGCAATATGCAAGATAATTATAAACTTGGAAACGTTCTCGTTGATAAATGATTGCTTCTTAAATAATAATTTTCTAATTATATTTCATTTTGTTCAGCATTTAAACTTGAAGTATTTGAAATGTTGATCGTTAGTAGTTTTAAATTTGACTTAAAGAATCGTAATGACTATTTAATTGTAAAAGAAAAGTCTGTATTTGTTTTGCATAGAGCATAATATTAAGAGGGCCCAATAAAATATGGATGTTACATGAACACATATCTGTATAGAACCGATATGACTGGTTATGTATATGTGAATTTTAGGCCGAAGGTTGTTCGTTCGAATCCGGGCAAGTACCTCTAAATTTTATGTGTTAAATTTGTGTCTAGAATTCATCATCGATGATATATATAAATCGTGAGGAAACCTCTACGTGTCAGCTGAAAATCTGCTACATGTGCTGAACACGCGCATCGGAGCAGCGTGGGATCAGCCGGCCCAGCAGTGGAACTAATACTGACGATCACCTTACTTTTTTACTTTATACGAGATTTACTCTTATCTACTAAAACCCCTAACTTCATCTCAACGATGTTGCGAAGATTTTCTCATAAATAATAGATAATGTTTTGTTTCAACATTAAGTTTGATATTGTCCAAGACCAAGAGAATTAATTCTCTAGTGACTTTTCATCCGCTGAAGCGATTTCTGTAAGCCTGGCGAGGTTTCTTTAAAATACATTTTAATCTCGTCTTCTTTTATCGGCTAATAAAGCGATTTAAAGTATAGCACAACTGGCCACGGGTCTCTCTTTAAGGTACCCTTCTACATCTGTTCTGAGTAAGGGCTTGCTTCGAGACCAAGAAGGCAGTCAGGAGTTAACTATTAGTGACGTATTAGAGATAATTTATAAATTTTTCTTCTTCCCTGTCGATACTTACATCACTATCTATGCAATTGTGGTCTTTATATTTTTGAAATATAAACGTAACTATGTATGTTATTAATTCAGTTATTTTACCCTCTTAAATAACTAACATCTTTGACCCTCACATCAATAAAATAAGATCATTCAACTTTAATTATGTACTATTAATTATTTTGTATATTATGATAATATTCCCAACACAATTCTCTGGTGAACCATTGTCCGGGTCTCAGCTACGAAAACAGTGAGGACAATACCCTTAAGTTTCGGGGGTTGGTTGTAAACTGTACTGTTGTTATTTATTACACACCTTTTGAACTTGTTCTGCATATTTAATTGGATGCTTTAAAACAGTTAAATAACCCACAGTAAAGATACAGAAGTACAATTCGTAGTAAGCCTCATATATTTTCACATAAAAACCGATATTACAAACTTATAGATAATATTTTAATTACTTTTTACAAAGGGCAGTATTTAAAATGACTTATTTAAATGTTGACAATACCTAGTCATTTATATCGGACTTGGAGTTCATATCCACGAAGTACTGCTGCTTCCTCCTTGTTTAAGTCGGCTTAATATCCTCTAAAATTTTTTTTTTTTATATGCCCCGGGATGGCAAATGACTCTACTCCACCTGATGGTAAGTGGTAGTAGAGTCCAAACGCGACGACGGCCAGTACAGTCGGGAAGAATGTTCTGTACTAGCCGTCCCCGCCTTGCCGGCCCGCAAGATGCCAAACTGACAACAAAATGACAACGTTACTGTTTTTTTTTAACCATTAAAATTTACTAAAAATAATTGCGTATTGGTATTAAAAGGATTCGTTGACATCAATCGCAAGATTAGAGTTTCGCAAACACCAAAAGCCGCCGGTTTCACCAATCAGCACTAACATTTCAAAAGGTATTTCAATCGTGTCTAATAAGTATTATTGTACCTAAGCTGTCAGAGATGCTGTATTCGATCGTCCAGTGAGATTACATTCATACGCACGCTTTGACGACTGACTTTAATAAGCCTGAGTACACTATTCGTAGCACCGCGCTACGCTATATCGTGCGTCGTCAGTTCTATCTACAGCTTTATGTCTATGTTTATACTGTTTTTTTTATTATTTATTTATTTATATATATATATTAATCTAGGTAAATAATAGCAATAAATATATTTCGTGTTCATTATAAGACATGCGACGTGGACGACTGAACTAATTTTAGATTTTATAAAATAATTAATAGGAAATTGGATTGCTTTGCTTTTAATTAGTTTTGAAATTTTATTTCTCGACTTTTACTTTTGCGTGATCCCTTAATTAAACTCCTAATAAGCCTTTCATTACTTTAAATAAGAAATTAAATTAATGAAAGACTAATTAGGTATTTATGTGGTTTTTGATAATCGTTGATATCTTTTGTTCTGAAGTTAAGTATGTGAGACAAAAGAAGGTAGGCTATGTATGTCATATGATACTCAAATACATTAGCGATGTACATAATATACAAACACAGATCTAAATCTTATAAATACAGTCGGTTGTGGAACTTCAAAATGAGAAAAAAAAATCCAAAATCCATCGGCCAAGAACGACGACTAGTAGAAGGCGCAGAAATACGACAATCGCCGTTTATTTCGAAGTGTATGGATGGCTTTAGACTTATTATTATAACTTATATGATAGCGGTAATAGGTATGTGTATATGTTCTCTGAAAACTACTAGACTAATAATTACGTTTCTAAAGATATAGCCTATAACAGACTGCCGGACGGTAGGGATTGGTTTCTTATATTATAGGCTTCCGATTATATTTAGATTGCGTCACGTTGCGAAGCGTTACTTGGTCGGACGCGGTGAGTCTAAGAATATGTACATTTGAATAATTCATTCTCAATTTCAGTTTATCACCGGCAAACTTTAGATCCGGCGCTCGTAACTATCAAGGTTTTAATATTTATCGCAACATTTTTACAACAGTCGTATATTTTGAGTTTTTTGGTTGTGTACTTTTATATGCAAAGTTGAAATCGATTTCAGCTGTTTTTTTTGATATAGTTGTAAGTCTGTTTTCGTTTTATTGTTACTGCTCTCGTCGAAGATAAGACAAGGAAAGTTTTTATTGAAGAACAGAAGAAAAAATAAAAGTTCCAACTATGTTAGTGGAGTTGTTCGCGACTGAAGATTCAGATCTCTTAGAAACTTTCCCACGATAAAATACTAATGCTAATACTTTGTAAAATGCGGCTGAATGTGTAGTTTATTCATTCGTCGATGTTAGATTGTTAAAAAAACATTCCGAGGATGTGAAGGCAGCCACGGATAGGGCATCTTTTTTTCACGTGCATGTGTTACTCGAAGAAGTACTCGAATCCGTGGTATCTGTGTTTTGTGGCATTTTTACTGTCTTTTTCGGTCAGATCGGTGTAGCCACAGTATCGTTTCGATATAACGTACCGCGGCACCACCGGACATAACATGGCCCCTGCCGTTTGCGTTTGCCGTTAGTGTTATTTTAAGCGATCAAGTGTGAAGAAGATCGCACCCGGGTGCTACACGAGTAATATTTGATGGTAAAATTTTGTGTGCAACGATTCTAAATGTAACGTTATAAAATAAAATTCACACGTACATATCTATAAAAACGGAAGCGCTGATATATATTTCTTTACATGGCACGTAACATTTTACAAAATATATTTTTTCATTTATACTAAGTAAATAACTTGATAGAGATACAAATTGTAATTAAACTCGCTGAAGTACGTCAAATAAATTTCATTTTGATGAACTCGACTGGTATTAAATATTGGTAACGATTTTAATCAATGCAGATATTCAGTTTGGACGAGTACCATCGTTTTGTGAGCTCGGCGATGCGTAATAATTAATTTGTACCGCGGTTTATTTGATAATGGTTTAAATTATATTTGATGGTCATCGGGACGAGTAGAATGGCACACATGTTAACGGGGATACAATAAAACGTATATAATGTATTTCTGATTAATTTATTTGTAAAACGTATTATATTTGGCTTTGCATAACTGATTCAGTCTAGTAGCTGGATTATTTATTTGCAAATTCCGAGAGTCCAGGTTCAGATTCAGGGTCAAAATAAAAGTCATTGGGTTTTTCCATCAAAGAATTTATAGTAAGTAATTGGACTTAGAAAGGATGGTCTATTGTCACTGGTCTTACCTAAACGTGGGAGTATATTGAGTGCAGCTGTGTTTGGGCACACATTTGTCAACTATAATATCTCCCGATGTAAAATTTTATGATCTAAATATTTACATATAAACGACATAATTTTAACAGAATTGATGTATATACATTTATATATAAGATTAGAGGCATCAAGTAGCTACAAACTTATAAATAAATAAAACATGATAAAACAAAAATAGCTCCCATAATAATAAAACTACTTAAAAGCATTACAAATAAATTACTTAAGTAACTTGGAAGTTAAGTCAAAAGTTAAAAAGTAAACACGAAAAACAAGACAGGGAAGAAAGTGTTCAAGACATTACTTAAATAAGTATTTTCTCTTGAACTTCTTGTTACGTAGTCTTAAGCATATCGCTACAAAAGTCGTGAAACTTATATATCTTGCGATCTTACGTAAAAGTTTTTAATTTTATTAATCAATTATGCTGCATACATGCAATATTATATACTATATACCGCAATATAACGCTCCCGGAACTCGCTCCCGCTCATTATTTGATTGCGAGATATGAACATTCATTATTAATAATACATATATAAAATGTATGTATACATATATCCTGCATTCAAATAAATAAAAACCTATTCCGTAATTATAATCTTGTGCAAAAAACTCTTCGATGACAGACTTTACATACGATACAATATACATTATTGTTAAATTGGCGATAGCGTTTGACGATTCATAAATACTTGTAAAAGTCTATTTGAATAAAAATATCTTGATTGGATTCGATTTGAAACAAGTTATGTTGTAACGGCGTTTCAAATAAAAATCAAATAATGTTTCAAATAAATAAATATAGAAGTCGTCTTCATCTTGACGCGATGCCAACCAAACACCTGTTGTTAGAACATTTACTCACTTAGCGATATTTCCTCGACCTGATTGGTGATACAACGTCACTTATTGAGTTTGTCGTTGCGAAGATCTCTTTGCTCTTTGACGTTTTTGGTTCAAATCATTTTATTCTGATAAAATTTGAATTTTATTTACGTTTTTGTCTTTCATTTTTATGTAATTTTATTAAAAACCACTTTCTAGACATTTTAATAAATACTAGTGGCCGATCATCGATCATAATATATTTGTAACATACTATTTATATAATAGATAATGTCTGACTATACGATATATATATAGCCGAGATGGCCCAGTGGTAAGAACGCGTGAATCTTAACCGATGATCGTGGGTTCAAGCCCGGGCAAGCACCACTGACTTTTCATGTGCTTAATTTGTAATTATAATTCATCTCGTGCTTTACGGTGAAGGAAAACATCGTGAGGAAACCTGCATGTGCCTAATTTCATTGAAATTCTGCCACATGTGTATTCCACCAACCCGCACTGGAGCAGCGTGGTGGAATAAGCTACAAACCTTCTCCTCAAAAAAAAAAAAAAAGGGAGAGGAGGCCTTAGCCCAGCAGTGGGACATTTACAGGCTGTTACTGTACTGTTACTGTATACGATATATACTTCACTGTGGGAGTGCGATCTACCATTATAGGTTTCATTCTTTCTAAAAAGACCGAGACAGAGAAATATGGTGACGTCTAAATATATGAAACAAATATGTCGAGTTAATATACTTTTTTAGATTAGAAATTATTTCATTCTATTTTCGTTGGCGAAGCCACTCGTGCTAATTTTATGTATAGATTAATAGTTATTATTACATTTTGTATTATAATTTATATAATCGTAAAAAAAATTGTATTACGTTCTACTAAACGTTTTATAATAAATGAATATAGTTATGGGGCGGGTTATTAACAGTAAAAGCATTTCTGCACAAAACAAAACGATTAGCTGAACTAATTACTTCACAGCGCGATGGTGAAAACGCTAGAACGGGGAGGTCGTGTTGGGCTTTTTGCAATGACTAAAGAGGCTTTTAATATTATTACAATTTAAACGAGTTATTAAAAGACAGGTGGTTTAGTAGAAAAAGCAGTGTATCTATACCGAAGACATACATTCAAATCCAGGCCAGCACGAGTGATTTCACTTAATTGTTTTGAGTCTGTTATGCCTTTATGTCCTCTTCGCCGCCGCTCTCCAAAGACTTATATAGTAATATTATAATTACAAAATATATTTATTTTATTAATGATATTCGTACGTCGTTATTATTTAATTGATTTTTTAAATCAAGGAAGGATATTATTTATTTTAGGAATGAAATTAGCAACGAGAATAAAGTTGTACTGTTCATCTCGCGATTAAATATTGAACACATTTTTTCAGTTTCAAATGACCGGGACCGATTATCGAGTCGTATTGTCTTTTCAAAACTTTAAAGTCATTGAAACTTTAAAATTAGACACGTGGTTTACTCGTTTCACCCATTTCAATGGAAATTTCTGGTATATATTTTTTTTAATAAAGTTTGATATATGGTTATGATTTGATGTCTTCCTGACTGTCCTCACGACGGGAAAGATTTTAGGTGGAAATCCAACAGCTTACGTATTTTCAAGGCACGGGATTGTGAGCATTGGCATCTTTAAAACTCCGATTTGTTATTAAGAACTTATCCGACCTAGGATTTGAACCTTGAACCTCTGGATCCGCCTATACGATTCGCATCAAAACTCATTACAATTACCTATCTTCCACCGATTCTCATACACAAAGACACGCCGTATGAAATATGCACTAACACGTTCACAGAATGGAAACAACTAAGAACGTTGAATAGTTAACACGACACACTCGGCCTCAGTCCCAGCGAAGTTCAACTCTCACAGTTTTGAGACGTGGTCCTTTGTGTTCGGGAATTTTCGACTTGACAATTTGATGTAGGCGGTGTCTTTTGAACGTGGAGTTATGGCGAAAGTCTGACTTCGACTTATCTTCTTAACTTACAAGGATTTTACCGCTTTTTAAAGCTACAAGATTTCTCCTTCACTCTAACTTGCGGAACAAATACGATCTGATGCGTACGTGTTCTCGAATTTTAATTAGTAATGCGTGAGTTTAAAAGTTTTAGTATATGTTACGAGTATCTAAGGTAATATAAACCATTTTCTTATGAAACTTTCTTAATAAAACATCTTGAGTTGAATGATTCGCTTTAATGTGCACGTTAACGTAAGTTTCACGACGTATATTAACTTTACTTATGTAATAATAAAGTGTAGTAAGATTTTAACCAATATTTTGTATAAATTTGATGTTTTGCAAATATATGACATCTCGTTGATTTAATATGAAGCCGAGATGGCCCTGTGGTAAGAACGCGTGAATCTTAACCGATGATCGTGGGTTCAAACCCGGCAAAATGCTAGCACCACTGAATTTTCATGTGCTTAATTTGTGATTATAATTCATCTCGTGCTTTACGGTGAAGGAAAACATCGTGAGGAAACCTGCATGTGTCTAATTTCACTGAAATTCTGCCACATGTGAATTCTACCAACCCGCATTGGAGCAGCGTGGTGGAATAAGCTCCAAACCTTCTCCTCAAAAAGAGGAGAGGAGGCCTTTAGCCCAGTAGTGGGACATTCACAGGCTGTTACGGTTACGAGAGTCAGCGAGACGGACAATTACTAGTAGAGTTAAATAGGCGAATATTTATTAAAAAAACCTCTTAACATACGATTTCTTTTTCAATAATACGAGCACCTCCTCGATTTATTTTATAATATTGTATGGAGTGCTTAATAGTGATATTGCCAATGTCTATTAGCGGTGGTGAACAGTTACCGTCACGGTGCCCATTTGCCATCTGCCTACTTATTTTAAATTATTAAAAAAAAAAAAATGGGTCGTGCGATAGATATTTTTAAAGTTTAATTAAAAAAATATAGATTAGTGTTGTTCTAACCGGTGTCTATATTTCTCATAAAATGTTAATGATAGACATACACACACCCAGAGATCGATCACTATATTATAGCCTTAAAGATGTGATCAGCATAGGGTGATTTATATATATATATATATATATATATATATATATATATATATATATATATATATATATATCAAAGTCAACAACGGACATACAATCTTAGTTCCCAAGGTTGGTAGCGCATTGGCTATGTAAGCGATGGTTGACATTTCTTACAATGCCAATGTCTAAGAGCGTTAGTGACCACTTACCATCAGGTGGCCCATATGCTCGTCCGCCTTCCTATTCTATAAAATATATATATATATATATATAATTCACTTATATAATTCACTGTAGACTACAAGTATTGAAATAAAAAAGCCTAATCGCAGTTGTTCTTAGGTTTGAATGATTTCTCGCCGAACTTGATTATTCACTTCACTTGCTTGTTAAATAACGATTTTGACTTTCACACAAATAGGTTTGTTTATATATATATATTGAGGTTAAAGGTTAATCTTATAGATAAGTAAGGTTAAGAAGCTGCAATAAGCAAAGACCATCCCATACTCTGTCCATGGGAGGAAGGATGTTATATTCGTGTCGTGTAACCATCCGACCTACTCACCCTTAAAACCGGAACACAGCCATTAAATTTGCTGTTTGGCGGTAAAATATCGAAGAGATAAACGTCCCACCTACACAGACTGGCTTCCAACTAACTAGTACCAACGGAATTGTTGGCGGAATTGTTGCGTATATTTGAAAATTAGAGCAATAGTCCAAACACATTTTAAAAATATATAAAAACTCCCACCTACTAACTAGCTTTTCTACTGGTTGCAGAAAAGCTAGTTAATTTTGTGTCCAGATAATCGGAGTTGCGGTTCAACGGGGGAATGATGCTGGGATTCTTGCTTCCATTCCACGCATTAATGATTTGTACATTAGCTATTTAATTTACAAATTATTCTTTCATTTCCTGTTACTTTCCGTTTGTAGTATCAAATTGATTTCTTCATTGTACATAATATTTTTAATCTATTACTAAAGGGAGAATGCTTTGTACTAGTAGTGTTACGGACGATGTAATCACGGGCCCTTTATGCTAAGCGGTGCTTCTTTATATCGAGCAACCTTATTGAGTTCGCAAAGATATAGAAATATCTTTGAGACGTGATATTTTTTTTATTTTCACAGCGAAGAAATCTTGGGACTTCTAGTCTAGAAATTAATTGAGCTTTTATAAAAAGCAACTCTTTCTATTAAAAATAGAAATCTTGCTTTAGAAGGGAATTGTAAAAACTAGTTTTTATGTGAATACGAAACTATTATAAAACGAGACGGCGTACTAGATATAAAAAGTGGATTCAAGGATTTGAAGAACTAGAACCAATATGTCATTCATGTCCTTTCTGTTTATGGTTATAATATATATTATTCAATGAAAAAACGCGATGAGAATACCCACATTTATGTCAGTTGAAATTCCGAAGTCGTTGACTAATACACATAAGCAAATTGTTGTTTTGCTGTTGTTTTACTATGAAAGTAAAGTAATCTCATATAACTGTCCCACTGTTGGGCTAACCCGTCTTCTCTACTTTAAAAGAAGGTTGAAAACGCTTCAATGCAGGTTGGTGGATTAAAATGTGTGTGGCAGATTCATGCGACAAAAGCAAGTTCCTTCTGTTTTATTTCACCGTTGAGCAAGAAATGCATTATAAACACACTAAGTCTTGAAAATATAAATGTGCTGACTCGGGTTTTAACCCGCTGCCTTCGGTGACGATTCAAGTTTTATAACCACTGTGCTATATAGTAATTCTAAATACTCCAAAAATTGAGTGCACCATTTATATGAGCATCTTGAAAGTAAAGTAAAATATATTATAATATCGTATATTACGTACGTACGTTACGTTGTGACGTACAAAGTGTTCTTGGAATTTATCCGCTTCATTGTAAAAGGCTGGAATATGAAATATGAAGCAGCTTCCACGACTCACCGACTTGATATTCGCTTATCTCTGAACTGGAGCCGTTCTTCTTTGACAGTCGATGCGTAGGAATGATTTTCGATTTTTTATTGATATATATTGGAAACGATTTGTGTCTTGATAATATTACATTTTATATTTTTTATATTTTCTTACTTAATTATAGTCAACTATATCGTTGGTATTTTGATTAGTTTTTAAAGCTGTACATCGCGAGGTCCTAGATTTCAAAGATATACTTAGAAAGGAACAGAGGAACACTTGAGTCTTACATACGTATATTTATGCACTCTCCTGCACAGGCCTCTTGAGAATGACCGCTGTGATCTGTTTTGTGAAATTGGCCCTGAGGACTTCATCAAACCTTACCTCCAGGCTAATTTATGTGTAAATTATACTCAGCCTATATGCTAACTGTTATACTTTTACCCATTGTTTTATACATTTGATTCTGCAGAATCTAGGAGCGTACTCATTCGTCATTCAAATCATAATTTAGAGAAATATATAATTCACATTACATACAGAATATTGGACTGAAATGTGACCTTGAGACTTGACTTTAATCGCGTACAAAGAAGTTGAAGTTGAAAAAAATTATATGTCATGTATAAAGTTTTATGACATGAAGGTATGATACTTTTTGTAAATTATTTTCTCAAACAAAATATATTTTTTGCTTTTTATTTCTCAGTTCAGCTTTAAGCGAGCTGTCGATGTCATTTCTAGAAGCGTTTTATAATTCGTGTGAAAACGTTGATTTTCACCTCGAATTTCGCATTGCGGTCTTTCTATCCACAACTCGACCATTTTCCGATTCCTATCTTAGGATTAATTTTCTTCCCGACTTTTATTGCGAGGAAAATTGAGATAATTCATAGTGATTCAGCTTTTTCGGACATGACTTGATTTTTGTTGCCCCAAAACGTTTATGACTGATCGATTTTTTATGATTCGATCGATTTCAGTTTCGATGAGTTTTATGTTTGCAGATGTATGATATATACTATGATACATACTATGAGAAGATACACTTGATGTGTTTAAAAGAAAATTATAAATATATGATTCATACAAAACGGGACAGAGCTTCTTTATTTATTGTACATACGAGTATATATAGTGGTTTGAGCTGGCTTTCCGATTGTGCCAGCCATTAGCTTTTATTTTACCGTAAATTTATTCATTTTTCATTATATAGTGAGCTACTGTAATTACAGGCACTAGATAGATTAAATCTTTATTTAACCCTGTGTTTGACGATACTATAAAAGTGTACGGAATCATAACAACTTCTTACCGTGCCTTTATACTTATATTGGTAAAGGTTACCACATAATACACAAATAACACAAATCTAGAAGCAACGGTGAAAGCGAAAAAGTTTGTAATTTTTTTAAATAAACTATTTTTATTTTATTTAGGTATGCTTTATACATAGGTATTGGAACTTTGTTTTATAAACTTCATTCAACTTAAGCTTTGTCGTACTCCTACGAATGTCACATTACTGATGACAGAAAGAGAGAAATATGTTATTAACTGCTTCACAAAGAAAAGTTAAAGTGGGTGAAGTAAGTCCTTTGGCTTTCAAAAATGTAACTTATAATGTTACAAGATTATTAATCAAATTTTATTTCGTTTATTTCATTTTTTTCAACGTTTTTGTTCATTGTCCGCCATTTTACTGGCTCGACGAAAATACTGGCAAGATTAATGTCTCTCTGTTGCTACCTGAGGACAGATTGTAGCATTAATGGCGGACTCGTATTGTTACACGTGTCTTGTAGAAGGAGGAGATTTGTCTCGGTATATGTGAGACAAGTTTTATCAGCAATAAACCCTATATATAAATTAGACGTCACAAAGCCAGCGAAGATATCGTAGAGTATTTATGGGTAATTAATGTATAGGAAGGTTTTTTCTTACGAAATCATTTGAATTTGACATGTAAAGTACGTCTCTTCTCGCTTTGTTAGTAAACTCCTCTTATCCCATAAATCTATAACCTATTTGGGACGCGTTTTTCAAATGCTTAAAGACTAAGGGAGCGCCGATAGTGTCACGAACAATAGTGTCTTCATGAGTAACAGCTCGGATTTCTGAGTACCGTCCCTTTTTTATTCAACTAAATCCGTACCGTAACAGCCTGTGAATGTCCCACTGCTGGGCTAAAGGCCTCCTCTCCTCTTTTTGAGGAGAAGGTTTGGAGCTTATTCCACCACGCTGCTCCAATGCGGGTTGGTAGAATTCACATGTGGCAGAACTTCAGTGAAATTTGACACATGCAGGTTTCCTCACGATGTTTTCCTTCACCGTAAAGCACGAGATGAATTATAATCACAAATTAAGCACATGAAAATTCAGTGGTGCTTGCCCGGGTTTGAACCCACGATCATCGGTTAAGATTCACGCGTTCTTACCACTGGGCCATCTCGGCTTTTTTTAACTAAATACAGGTTATTAATTGAAAGTATATTAATTAGCGTCAAGATACAAAAGATAACATTTTCAATATCCTGATCGATTTCAGCCACTGCGGCCAATCTCAAGGGAGACTAGCCAATTGCGTAGTACATATTACAGTGCACAAATATTTGTGCAAACTCAAGTCCACTCTCACTGTTTCGCTCTAATATTTCGACGGGACTGCCAATCCGACACGACCGGAAAGAGTTACGGCACAGAAACAACGGCTTAATCTGCTTTCCGAGGCAAGGGACATTTCTAATTTCTAACTTTCAAACTACGGGCTGGTTCTAAGAATTTTTAGACGGAAAATTTCGATACCTTTTTATCTCCCCGACCTGGGCTTTGTATCCAGAACATTGGGAACTGTAACCTTTTATCTAATCACTAGACCAACGAGGAGTCAAAACAGGGTCAAACAAATTAAATAAAATCAAAAATAAAGCAAATTTACACGTTTATAGTTTATCATAATATCACTAAAGTACAAATATAAATCATCTGTAGCTATAATTACTTAATACAAACGTAATATGCTTAAGTACTTCAACCACTCAGCGCTCGAACAAAATTAATTTCAAAACTAACCCACCCACTAATTCCAATAATATTCAAAGCCGATAATTCTTTGAATTTTATTTACATTTGTCAAATACTTTTAACAGCTTTCGTTTAATGTTGTTCTAAGAAGAAAGATGAAAGTTCCAAAAACAATTACTTACATATGTACATCAGACTACAAGTGAAAACGACTAAGAGTAACTATTTACCAGTTCTGAATTTGAAATATAATATATAATTATATTTTTTGTAAATTGAAATGTTGAAAAGCAATATACCCACTGAATTAGTTTTGTCGGTTTTTTTCATGCCTGCGGTAAAACCGTTAATAGATTTTTTGCCATGCATCAAGTAAGTGTTATCTATATTTCATAAAGATTTTGATTCTGAAAATTTATTTCATGAAAATATCTTAACAGAGAAAGGAAATTTCGGTAAAGACATAAAGCAACCGCAAGTTTCGATCGAGCTAAAAACTGAGGTGCAATAATTCCGCCGTCTTAACTTTACAAATTAGCGGCATTCTGCGCAACACTTGGTTCAAATAAATTCCAAAGTACGACCATTTATTGAAACACAGGTCGTAGCGTTTCAATAAATGCTAGACTGCATTGCCTCATTCGTTCGCTTGTCTGAACGCCCAGAGACGTAGTGCGGTGTCGCGCGATACATCTCCTGTGCATTGAACTCGCTCATTCGGACTTCACACGGGTACAATTAATGTTTTGTTTTGATTGATATTTATTTATTTAATTTTTTATATTTTTAAAGTCGTAGGAATTAAGGAGTTTTTTTTTCTAGTAAATTGGACATTTCACAGTTTGGGTAGATACCGAAAAACACTGTGTTCCGGTTCGAAGCTTAAGTGAGCCAGTCTAATTACAGGCACGAGGGCCATAACACCTCACTTTCCATGATTTGCAACCCTTTGGTCGTGTAAGATATGGTTAATAGCTCTTACAGTGCCAATGTTCACATATGTTAGTACAATTTGCTTGTTGTAAGTACAATTGACTCGTATGAATTGTGTTATAAATAAATGAAAAATATAATAAATAAAAATAGATGAAGAATTCTTATTAATACAGATCGCTCTCCAATACTTCAAGTACTCGTCCCTAACATCTCCTCAAACGTTGAAGCTCACTCATTGAGGCGTCCGTGGTTACAATTATTACAAGGTTACTACTCTTGAAAAATACTTGAGTTATTCTTATTTTCACAATATTTCATCTAATATGATGAAATTTGCCATTTCATCAAAGACATTTTTTTATTTACAGTTTTTACAAGATTATTTACTAGCGTACATAAGTAGAAGACCGAATTCATTAAAAGTAATTTAACTAATTACTTAGGTTAGATTAGGATTGTTTTATTTCTGTAAGCGGGCCATTTCTGTGTGTAGTGTCTCTGTATGTATATGTACATCACTATCATGTAATATCCATTTTCCAGACGACACTTTCACAGAAATAAAACTAACTTATGTCATTAGTTAAAAGCACTTTTGACCGTGGTGACAGTGAAAAGTAAAGTTGACTGAAGAGATAATTAAGAGACAATGACTAGCGTCTTGTATACTACAATTTAAAATGTATAAAAATCATATAAAATAAAAGTCCATTAAAAGAAAACCGGGTCCCGACGTCAGCTTTTATCGTATTGTGATATCTCAACGAAATTGTAGTCTCACGACGTAAGATCATTTATTGGTTTCGTATTACTCGGAATTTTCTTTTGTAACATTCGTACCTGATGTTTCACCCTTGACGCGGCAATATTTCTTTATATAAGGACGATAGTCTCGTGTCAAACGCGATAACTCAACCGAGCGACGGATATATTTTATTATTTTGATAAATGGAAATTTCTTTGTATTATTGCTATTAATACATGTACATGTCTACATTTATACAAATAAGACTGTCGTTATAATTTGTATAATCTTGAAATATATGAGCAGGTTATGAGGGGTGATAACCCAGTGGTTAGAACAGACGAACTTAAACTTTACAACGCAAAAAATAAAACACGTCTGCCTTTTTACGTGTTTTTTTGTGATAAAAAGTGGACTTCAAAAGCATTGTTATCACCTGGACCTAATTTTTTCGTTTGTCTTTGATAATTTTGCTGATTATGATTTAATTTTGATAATATTATCCGTTACTTTATTAAAATTAGAAAAAAAACATCCCTTTGAGTGTTACATTTTACATATATATTACTCGATATATTCCGATACCGTTGACCAATTTTAATGATTCATCGCTGTGAACTTAAGTAAATTATTTGTTTTTCCTATTGAAATAATAAATCTATTGGAGGCATCGATAAAGCAACGGTCATACCCGTGCCACTAGGTGATTTTTTATGAACAGGTTTATTTTTCTCTTGTTACTTTTCTCACCTCGATGATTCTTCGCGTAGATGTTACCGTTTGAAATAAACCACGACGACATACCTGCCATTAGTTTTTATATTGGCGTCCGTAATCTTTATTGTTAAACCTATTTTTAGCCACAATCGTTTTATCTTACGTTTAAAGAACGGCAAACGGTATTTAACATAATCGTAAAAAATAACGCGTTCAGCTGAATATTTCTTAATATTTGTTGCTTTAAAAGTTATCAAAAGAACCGTTACGTTCGTCTAACTTATGTTTACTTGTATCGTCTATGGTATAAGTTCTTCCTTATTGTATATATATTTATTACATATGTATAACATACCTTCCGTATGATTAAGTTTTGCAATGTTTGATCATATTTATTTTTATATAAAATTGATAGGCGCGTAAATGTGCCAGCTAATCGTTATTGGTCACTACCTATAGACATTGGTGCTGCAAGAAATATTATCCTTACATATCCCTTGTGCCTGTAGCTGCTGGCTGGCTGGCTCACTCACCCTTTAAACCGGAACACGACACTACTAAGTATTTTTATTTAGCGGTAGAATGTATGATGAGTGGGCACGTACCCAGACGGGCTTGATCTGGCTTTGTCCCAAGTAAAATATTAATATATATTTTTTTAATTACACACACGATCATCTATTCCTAAGGTAGGCAACAGTCGACTAGTATTTAAAATTATATTAACAAATATAATTTTAAATAAATTATACACCAAAATTTGGGAATCGAATCCGCAACCCCGGAGCGGAAGAGTCATTGCCAACAGGGCCAACGATCCAGTCAAACTATAACTAACGATTTGCTATCGTTTTATGCGATAAGTAAGTTAGAATGGGACCGGATTTGCACCTCCAGTAAATACGTGTAACACCTCGTGACAGAAGTAAAGAATATTGTCAGTGTTTTCGTGTATTTCGTAAGAATATAAAACTAAGTGTGAATGAAATGAATTAATATAATTATATGTATACTTTATAAAATATTTCTCTCGATTCAAGTAAAAACAATGTAATAAAACATATTCTTTCTTTTAGCTACTAATAGATTTAAGGAAAAAGGATTTTTATTATTAATGAAACGTGTCTCGTGTCAGTCTGAGGAAATTTAGTAATGTAATTTAATGATGTCTCAGGACCGGGAGCGGGAGATTAAATCACGGAGGAGTTTGAGGAAATTGTTACCGCAATGGTTTCTGATCTGATCTATTGACTGTTACCGATTTAATTTAATCATCCTATTACTTGACTCTCTCTCTGTCTACGTTTAATGAAATATTGGAATCAAATCGAGATTACCTATACTTGTTTTGCACGTAACTCGATTGTAGTTTTGTAATGTAAACAGCTATCGTTTTATTTGGAGTAATGATTAATGTTACGATACAAGTACGATATCTTAAAACAAAAGCCAAGAAACAAGTTTTAACTTTTGGTGATGTCTTCCTGACCGATTTCGACCACGGCAGCCAATTTCAAGATAGAATAGGCAACTGCGTAGAACATATTAAAGTACCGAGGAAAAGAAAGAGGCGCTATGCGTACCTTCTTCCCCCGCAGCAATAGGCGCTGCCGGGGCTAGGGGGTTCTCAGTACCGTGGGAATCCCCCCTAGAAAATGGAGGCCCGCATTGGCGAGACGTTCGTCAGAGCGTCACGTTAGCATGCGCAAGCGATCCCGTAGCGCTCCTCGTTAAAACGGAAAGGTTTCTGGTTTTTTAGTAGGTATTCCGGTGTTCGGGGCGCACTCGCCGCCTTGGGCACTGGCGTGTCTCACATGCCCCCCACTGGTCCCGTGGGGGAAACGCGTAATGCGTTTTTCCAGCGATAAAAAGGACATATTAAAGCGTACAAGTGTTTATCTAGATATCTTATAAATTTATAAATAATCTATACCAATGTATAAAGTTATGGAGAAACAAAGTGCAGGATTTAACGATTTTAAACAAATATTTAGACAGCGTATTGAGTATAACGGGTTATAAATACAACATTATATGATCGTATATGATCCACGGGGGCGGGGCAGTAACATTAAACGCGGTAGAATCCGCGCTAACCAGTTAGTAGTATATATTAAGTAATATATATATAAATTCAATAAACTTTTTCATACATTTTTTATAATAAATATAATCAATGACCTCTCCATAACACTGTGCAAAATACAATAACAAAAACTCAATTTAACTTCGGTATAACTAACTATAAACTTTTCTTTATTACAGGTAACTGTTAATTATCGTTAAAAGGTTTGCCGGCCAGTTGTGAACTATTGACGACGAGAACTATGGAGCCATTCGACTAAACGACAGCCAAGGTAACTCGCGGTAACTTCGGTAGAGCCGGCGGGCGGCCGCGGTGCGTGGCGGGTGAAGGTCGTTCGTTTTGTTATTACATTATTTCGTAGCCACGTTAATGCATTTGACAGTTTTAAAATTACTTCGTAACGGGCTTTTAAATTTATTTTTATTTACTTTATACGTATTATGTATTTCGTGAACTTTTAGTTACATGTAATTTGAAATTCAGTAATGTTCTTGTGTTTTTTTTTTTTGGAAGTAAGTGATAGATATTTTGATATTTTTATAAATATTTAGTGCTTAGGGTAGGTAGGGTAGAAGCTCATGGGTGTGTTAGTTTCGAGATATAATGTTTTGAACACTTTTTGGTAGGTGTATAACACATACCTAATAAATAGCTTATTTATATAATCTGATTTTAATTAAAATTCATTGTGTAATTTCAGTATGATGCGAGCATCCATTTAACTTAAATTAATAAAAAAAACCCGAATGCTACTTAAACTAAAAATTAAATACATATATACCCATTATATAATAGTTTTCCATCCTTAGTGTTGAAACCTTTCAACTAATTTACCGCAGGCCACCCTGAAATATAATCTTCTCATTAATATATATTAATTAAGTCTCGATTGAATCACTCTTTAATCGGCTATATAGGAGCACGTTCAATTTTAATTCAAGAAAATCCTCTCCAATTGATGCAATAAAGTGCTTAACCAATATTGATTCACAATAACAAACATCATCAATTAAATCTGTATCTGTAAATACGTTAGCCAAGACTATAAATATAATATATTTACTTTGTAATATATATCAAATAATAATTATCAAAGATGCTTTCAGCAACGAAAGCTTTTGGTCTTTAGACGGTAAAATTTGTGTCGTAGAAGTTTTCTCATTTCATATATTTTTTAGTTTACTACTCGCGGCGAATGGTAACGAAGATTAAATTTCTTTTAAAAGATTCGACGTCTTCGGAAAGTTCTCAGTGTGGCTTCGTATGCGTATATATATTAGATTTTAAGATTTTTTATTCATTGCGTTTAATATTTGCAATTTGTATCTTATAAAAAAAATGTCTCGATAGATACAATCAGTTATATATTAAAGTTTTGATGTATATATAGTGTAATGTATGCTGTCAGGGTGGATACTTGTCATCCGGAATTATATTACATTACGGTTTGAAGGGAAATGACTAAGAGTAATTGTAACGATTAAGTATATAAGATATTAGATATTAAATTTAATGGAAAACCAATGATAAAGTTTTTATCCTTTGTGTCTCTCGGATAATATTTCTTTGAAGTACCGCGTTTTATTCGACAAGGGCGAAAAATAAAATAAACACAAGCTTGTAAACTTCGTTAAATGTTTTTACTTCGATCAGTTTTCAAAGAGCTTCTGTACAAAGTTACGAATTCTTAATATAGATTGTTTGAAATTTTATACTAGAACGTTCGATAGTCCATTAGCTTAAGAGAAAATAATAAATTTGTTTTTGCTGTCTTTTTTGGTACAATCCAATTCATGGGTTATATTCACGGAAAACTTGATTTTTCTAATTAAGAATCAAGTGCTTGTAAGCCTGTCTACTGAAATAATATAGTTTCAGTGATAACGGGACAATATTTCAAAGTTATTGTTCTACTATTGCGCGTCATGCGAAGTGAATAACTGCATTGCCTGCATCTCATCTCCTGTCGCCCGTCAATTTTCTCTCGTTTGACGGCAACTGATCATTTTAATATTGTCAAATCGGCTTTGATAGATGGCGAACAACGTGGGACTTACGCGCGTTATTCTGTTTTTCAATGTTCCTAACATTAGCATATTACCTACTACTAACTAGCAATAACTATTGAACATTATAATTTATTTAACACATTTAAAACATTATTTTAATGTATTTTCCACAAAGATATGATAATTCGTCCAGTGTAGAAACCTACGTCGTTCACAAATGTCAGTTTAGAGTGTACAAAGTGGACTCTGTGCACTTCGTAAATATTCATGGGCGGCACATTGAATAACGTTTTTTTTACGTAGCATTGAAAATGCTGCACAGGTGAAATGTTTGCTTTCTACAAATTACTCACTGCGGAAAATTTTAAATGTTTTCTAAATACGTAGTGATATGTTTTAAACAAATAACTATTTACAATGAATGTAAATGACATTACTTTTATACGTTCTACCCTCTTATCAATAATTCTTTCGCTTAACAGGGAATAGTTAGATGAGTGAGCCAGTATAATTACAGACATCAACGTCATATCAACTTAGATCCTCTGGTCGCTAGAACATTAAAAGCGTAAGGACATATGCATTAGCATTGTAAGGAATATTAACTATTCCTCACATCGCCAATGAACGCAACATTTCTAAGTGGTGTTGTTTAGCAGTAGCATATCTGAGGAGTGGGCGGTGTGCGATCTCATCTGTACCTCAAAAACAAACATTATTTATCTCATACAAGAAATTTTCTATTTTGGATTTTTTTTTTGGTTATTAGGTTTATAGTAAGAGTACAAAGTCATTAAGCACTCGCGAAGCGCCCCTTAGTTTTTATAAGACATTATTTTAATAAAAAACTTATCACGTTTTGTTGTAAGTGTTAGTTCGTTAAAGACCACTCGTAATGAGAGGGCTCGTTAGGACTCGCCTGGGGAGAAACAGGGGAGGGGAGGGGACGAGGGAGGGATAAAGGCTTTATATGGGACATCCTTTGTTTGTGATGATCACAGGTCCCATACTTCTCTACCCGGCCGCATATTTTAATTGCTACCTTTGAATTATTATGAATATCTTGTAAAATGAGTATGCATCTATATAATTAGGGAGATATTTAAGAAGAACGTAATTTTATAATAATATAACTTGTGGTAACGCTTGACTATTCATAACAACTTGTAAAAGTCTGTTTGAATAAAAATATTTTGATCGATATCATGAAACTTAAAAGTGATTTGTAACTTGGTTAATTAATATTGTATACTGACGATTCAAAAGTGCTCATTTGCATGCAATATATATTTATTGTTGATTTTTATATAATTGTATTTATTTTTGCTCGTATGTCGCTTACAAGCTCCGTGTTAACAAATCACGATAATCGGCTTAACACACCTTTACTTCATATATCAATAACCATTTACTTCCATGTTTCGCATTTCCCGGGCGTCTCGTGACGATCACATTTTTTCAAGTCATACCATTTTTGAACAAAAATTATATATATAGGCCTCTGCATCTTTGTCAGATGATTTAAGCAAGCCACTCTCCGTGTTGTTTTCCACCTGCAAGACAGGTGAGCGAAGTGTCCTCTCCGTGGATGCTGCTACGCCTGGGCAGGCGACTTTATGGCAACACGGGCTTGCCCAGTACCCATGCCACCCTCTCCTCCTCCCCAGCAGGATCCGCAGGAATGACGAGTCAATACGTGTGGTGCTGGTTTGGCCGCAGGTGACTGGCTTACGCCTAAACGGAGGCACCGCTCCGGGTTTAATATTAGTTTTCCTTCTTCTTTGGCGTGACGCTGGGATAATTTTGGGAAACAACGTATCAAGGAGAGGGGTGAGGATACTGTGATCACGGAAGATACAGGAATGTGACACTAGTAGCTAGAGCAGTCCGGGGTCGCGTACCCGTAGTGATTCCAACCAGCTATCGGACAGATAACTGGTAGATCCACCCTCTGGACAAGAACAAAAATTAAAACACCTGTTAAATACATCCGTGGGAACAGTAATCCTACGAGCGAGTCCTAAATGAGGAAAATCATTTATAAGATAACGAATATTTCTCTACAAAGATAAGACATGGATTTGTAGAAATCTCATTCATCTTATTACGTCTCGTCGTTCGTCTCACGGAACGCGTTGTTCGCGGCAAGATTATTTACATTCGTGTTTAATATAAGCTCTTTCTTGTTCAAATATATATTTCTTTGTTGTGAACATAAAAAAGGGCAAACGAGCAAAAGGTTCATCTGATAGTAAGTGATCTCCGTCGCCCCGGCACGTGCAACGTCAGAAAAGTGGATGATCTTTGCAGGACTTAAAGAAAATTATACATACTATGGCAGTTTAAAAACATCCACATAATATATAAATGTGGCTACCCGGGTTGAGGACATATGTAATCTCTTTGCTGAACACTTTTCCTCAGGCTTTAATTGGTCTGTGTCTATTTCTACTCACCCTAATCCTGTTAAGGCCTTAACCGTTAATAGTTGCCTTTACTCTCTATCATTCTCCTCCTGCCAAATCCTTAAAGGTCTAGATTCTTCAAAAGCGGCTGGTGCGGATGGTATACCAGCATTATTTGTTACCAAGTGTGCTGATGAATTAGTCAAGCCACTTACCTTAATCATCAACCGATCATTGAGTACGGGTGTCTACCCTCAGCTTGGAAGAAAGCCTTGATTATACCATTGTATAAAAAAGGCGATAGGGCTTGTGTAGAAAATTATAGACCGATATCTGTAATCTCAGTGTTTAGTAAAATATTCGATCTTCTTGTATACCCATGTATCTTATCACAACTAAAGTAGACCATTGTACCGCAACAACACGGTTTTTTGAGGGCCCGTTCTACCACAACTAACCTTGTTTCGTTTGTTGAAGACCTTGCTGAGGCCGTGGATAGTGGCAATTCCATTGATGCCATTTATACCGACTTTAGTAGGGCCTTTGATACAGTTAATCATCATAAACTGTTGCAAAAACTTGAATCGATTGGTATAACGGGCACTCTTCTTGACTGGTGTGGGTCTTATCTCCACGATCGCAATTCAACTGTGGTTATCAATGGCTACGCATCTAACCCCTTCATATCTCACTCTGGAGTACCTCAGGGATCCCACCTGGGATCTTTACTGTTTCACATCTTTATTAATGATATTTGTTCATGTTTCAAACATACTAAATGCTATTTATTCGCTGACGATCTCAAGTTGTTTAGACCTGTATCCACTGTTTCAGATTCCATACTTCTGCAGAGAGATTTAAATAGTTTGGTCTCATGGTGTCACATCAACGACATGAGTAATACGGTTCAGTAGGAAAAAAACCACTCTCGTTAGATCGTACACCATCAACGGACATTTGCTTGCAGAGGTGGACAATGTGGGTGATTTAGGCATCATTTTACACTCTAAACTGCAATTTCATCTTCATGTGGACACTATAGTAACTAAGGCTTTCAGGGCTTTGGGTTTTGTCTTGCGACATTCTAGAGATTTTAAAAAGCCTCAGACTAAAATTACTTTATACACTGCTTTAGTTTGTAGTATTTTAGAATATGCTAGCATTGTATGGAATCCTCACTACGATATTTACAAGAATAGACTTGAAAGTGTACAAAAAAGATTCTTATGGCATTTATCTTACCAAGCTGCCAAGTTACGAAGATAGACTCACATTTTAAGCTTCTTTCTCTTTACAATCGTAGATGCTTCCCCGATAACATTTTCCTATATAAGTTATTGAAAGGAACAATCGACTGTAGTTACCTCCTTTTTAAAATTATGATTCGTGCTCCTAAAAAGGCCACTAGACCATCTGTGTATACTCCCTTTGTTGAAAAACTTACTCACTCCCAGGGGCGCTACTCTCCAATTAACAGGCTAATCATCGATTTTAATAATATCTACAAAATGCTCAATAATATGATTAACAATAAGAAAGTGTCAAACGAGGCTCTTATAATTGATATTTTTAATGACAATTTGAATCAGTTTCGTAAAAAAATATCTTTTTTTTCTCAATAATAATGTATAAAAATAATGTATAAATTTATGTTTTTAACATATTTTTCTTTATGTATAAAAGTACGTCTTACTTTTGTTTGCTTTTCATCAATAATTAAATTACAAATTAAAATGTTCTTAGATATTTATATTTTATTCATTTTATACCAATCAAGTGATAATTTTATAATAATTTAATTGTTAATGTCTTTTCTAGCTGTTATAAATATTTTGATTTTTAAAATTTTTATTTTTTTGTTAACTCGAAATGTTGACATACTTTGCAACACCAATAATTTAGGAGACACTTGATTTATATAACGTCACGTTTAAAGACTCAATTGTATTTATTAGTATACTTCTTGTTGGTGTTGATATTATGATAAATAAATAAATATTATAGCGAAATTCAATATTTATTGAGAATTTTTCCATTTAGCTAAATAAATAACGATGTATGAACGTACTTAGAATACATTAAGACAAATATTTAATAAAAAAGTACGAACAAGCTGTGTCCTGCGATTTCACTCGAGTCAAATTTGTAATATAACCTGGGACATTATCCACAAACGGCCATCTGATCCCAAACTAAGCGGAGCTTGTACTATGGAAACCAGACAACTGACATACTACATATACTACTTTTCTTTTGCAAATACATACTTATATAGATAATTACACCCAGACTCGGGACAAACAGGCATGTTCATCCACACAAATGTCTATCCTGGGCGGGAATCGAACCTACAACCTTCGGCGTGAAGTATGTACCAACCACGCCAACTGGCCCGCCAAATGTGTCATAGCGTTTGTCATGTTGCTTAAAAGTTGTGACGCGGTATTCTTTACATAAGGTTGTGGTGCAGTGCGATGTTATATAACCTCTAACTCTACCAATAAACAGACTCATGTAATGTTAAAATTGTAGTTTCTGAGATCAGTGAATCCAACCATACAAAATGGAGCTTTATTGTACAAATAAAGTCCATCGTCAATATGTGCAGCCCGTACATTGAGTTATTAAGTGTTGTGAGAAATCAAAAAGGAATTTCTCTTACATTAACTTTAAAGAGGATCGGACGCTTAGTCTGTGGAGATGAAAAAAAAATTACATTTTTTACAATTTACTTAAAATATATTATCTTATAACTTCATTTGATCATATGATATGTCCAGTAGTACACTATTATTACAATACTGCGTACGTGTTAGAGGCAATAGTCTGAAACCCGGGATGATGGATCGCTGTAGAGATTCGAAGCTTTGTTCTCAACGATTGATGGCCTCCCGCTGAAGATATCACGACGATTGAGGGGATTTAAGGGGCTTTTAATAAAATATGTTTTTCAGTTTGAGCAATCTAAGACATATCGTAAGCAATTTGCAATAATATAATAGTTGCCTAACAAAATATGGTTATTGAATTCGGCAATTTTTCTCCGTACCGAGATATGTCTTATAGTTCTATTAACGTTATTCAAAACATATTTGATCTATATAAGTATGTATTTACGAAAGCAATTTAGTATATGTAGTATATCAGTTGTCTGGTTTCCATAGTACGAGCTCTGCTTAATTTGGGATCAGATGACCGTGTGTGACTAATGTCATGATATTATTATTATATTATAATATCTTATCTGATTTGTTTCATTTTTAAATCTGTCTACCATATTATGAACCTATTTATGCACCATTAAACCTTAATTTGTAAATATCTATGAATACATAAATCTACCATTGGCGCAAGTAATACTTTTGTAGGAGATTGATTCATTGTCACATGACTGTCAACAATATGATTTTGTCTGCCAGTCAAAGGTTGAATTTAATATATGAATTTAAAACACACTATATTTCTTTATATTTAAAATTACTACAAAGTTATATTCTTCACATAAAATAACTGTGATGAATGAATGAATAATATTATATGAACAAAATATACTTTTTTAATTAACTCGGAACCGAATGCTCTACAGTAATATCTACTAAGTCACCTGCCGCTATCCTACCACGAAACGAGCTATCACTTGTATTACTAAGTTAATATTTCAAGGTTTTGTGACAGTGAATACAATCATAGTACATGGTTGGTTTCGCGGTGGGAAAGAATAGATTTAATATTTCTTAGTGCCCATTTTGAATACCGCCGGTTATAACTTGCCGTTTACTTTCCTATTACGAGTAAGTTAAATAAAATAACAAACATACACAGTGTCGTTCTGCTCACGTAAGCTATATACCTGGTAATCTTTTAAGTATATGAAGCTCGTAATCCTTCCCTCATGGAATCCCCTCGCTATACTTTCGTAGCAAAATTATTTGCATAGATTAATCACGCTATAAATTCTTACAATTTACCGATGACGTTTATATTTGCCGTTATATTATTAGTTGGAGTTGCGTGCGTGTGACGTTTAATCACTGTTTGGTTTGAAACACTAATCGACTGTATTCATGTAACGACGGTAGTTACTGCAGGGAACTTGTTTGCAAGGCTTCGATATTGCTTGCAGCTGCCTTGCTTGGGTATTAATTTTAACATTTTAGTACCTGCTCTGTCAAGTTCGGACTGCGAGATCTTGGATTCAAATTATGTCAAGAAATCAGTAACAAGACGGAAGTTAGCAGTATTTATCTCGGGAAGCATATAATGCCGTTAGTCCCGCGCCCAAACACTTTCCGGCCATATCAGTTTGTTGTGTCATCGGCTGAGAGTGAAGGCTTAGATAGTGCTTGTGTTTGCGCACACACTCGTCCCCTTAGTCTTACTGTCTTCAAAAGTAAGCGGCATAGCCGAAAATGTAGACAGGTACAATTATTTTTATATATAAACCTAAAATGTTGTACTGCCTCGTTGGTTTAGTGGCTTGATATAAGGCCGCAGACTCGGAGGTCCTGGGTTCAATTCCCAGGTCGGGCCAATGAAATGTTATTGGGTTTTTCTGTCAGAAAATTCTCAGTAGCAGTCCGGAGTCCGGAAGTTGGAAGTGTACACGTACGTACGGTACACTCCCGTGCCGCGGAAAGAACGTAAAGCCGTTGGTTCTGCGCCTGAACTCTTTCCGGTCGTGTCGGATTGCAGTCCCATTGGATTATGAGAGTTAGGGAATAGAGAGTGCACCTGTGTTTGCGCATACACATGTGTACTATAATATCTCCTGCGTACTTGGCTAATCTCTTGAGATTGGCCGCCGTGGCCGAAATTGGTCTGGAGGACATTATTATTATTAAAGTATTGTGGATTAAAAATCTGTAAATGTTCTGGTCTGGCTGGATTTGAAGCATCTTGACTCAATTATATTTTTTTATGATGTTTCGAAAACCCCTCCAAATAACATTGACTCGTATATTTGTTCTTGGAGTATCTGTCATTATAAAACCGACAAACTCAAGTCACGTATGACAATACATTTGCCGGATTCGCTTACATTAACCATAGTTACTGTGAAATGACAATATGTGTATGTATTAACACTCATATACTAGACACAATATCTAATCGTAAGTCATTTTATGGCGTCTTAGGCGTTTACTGTTACAGAAAGATGAATAAAAAAGCAGGAAATTTCGTACGATACAGTATTTAATTTAAAACTTATATAGAAAGTAAATCTCGGTTTTTAATTTCAAAGTGTCACATTACATAGGTTATTATACCTATGTAATTAATATGTAAAACACGTAAAAATCGTTCAGCTGTCGACAGTGCCGTCTGTTTTGTTACGTCGATTACAAGCGAGTGGAGTTGAGTGCCCTTCACTTTAACAACAGTCGGCGAAGCGTTGTTTTAATTTCCTTTGGACGCTTAAAATACTGAAAAAGTGCATTTCTACAACGTCATAATAGACGTGTGGATTATTTCCTAGAATCATTACTTTTTTCAAAAGATTCATTATTATGCGATGACGTTTATTTTACGTTTTTAAAATGAAATTTTAATGACTTTGTGTTTGACAAATTTAGTGTAGCTATCTTTCTTATATTTTCTTCTAATATAATAAAAACAACTGGCTTGAAAAATAAAAACTATACCACTTAATACAGATAATATCTAACATTCGTAACTCCGAATAATACGATATTTACATCAATAATATTCAATATCAATACATTTATATTGAACATGCGTTCTTTTTTGACCTGGTGATTTACACGTAATATTTTGTAAGAAAAGATTATAGCTGGAATAAATATTTCATCTTAAATTGCATTTTTATACGAAAATCAACAAATACTAGCTCAACGCCTTTGTAACTGCTACTCGTAAACACAGTTGTGCATTTTGATTTGAATACTCAACACAAATTGTGTTAGTGTCAGTACTCACAAGATCTTCTCAATTAACCAAAACAGAACACGTGCTAGTTCAAGATCAATACGGCTTTAAATGGTTACCCAGTAGGCAGTTAATACACCGAACAGAACAAAGGCACTCGCATCGAGCATCGAGAACGTGCCAGCCGCCAACTCCTGCCAATCAATCGGCGGCCATATTGCATTCGTTCAAAAATTCGGCAACAGCCGAATGCTATGAATATTTTATTGTCTGTGGAATTTGTTGCTGATTGAGTTTGTTATCCGTTTTCATATTGAAATTCAATCGTGTTATGCCAAACCTGTATGGAGATAAATTTGATTTTTTTTAAAGCAGATAGGTGATTTATTATACAGTGTAAGTATTTAAATTGTATAAGTCAATAGGCAATTATGTAAATGTAACAATCATATGATTTGTCTGACTCAAAAATAATTAAAATATATGTACTTTTCTTAAAAGTTTGAAGCAGAAATCTATACTAATAAATCTATATTAGAAAGGCGAATGTCTGTCTGTCTGTTACGCTTTGACGGTTAAACCACTTCATGAAATTTTATGAAATTTACTATGAAGCAAGTTCGAACTCCAAGGAAGGACATAGACTACTTGTTTTTTACCTGCGGGTGAAGCAGCAGGCGAAAACTTGTTATTAATAAGAAAAAAAAGATTGAATTATCAGTTACAATAAGATTTGAATTGTCTTACTTTGTTGTTGAATAATATGATCGTAATAATTGTTATTAAGAAAACAAATTCAAAGATTTTCTAATAACCAATATTCTTTGTCAACCTAGATCAAATAGTTCATTATATAAATATATTAAATAATCTAGGAATACATATTAAATATCTGTCATCTCAGAAGGAGAACAAACACAATTCAAAAGACATTATGCAAAGCTATAATAATAATAATAATAATACTTTATGGTTATCCAATACATACATATTATAAAAAGTAGCCCTGACTCCTGAACTGGTGTTACCCGTGCGTCAGTAGTCAGTTCCTTCCCATTCAATTATTAAAAAGTATTACAAAGGTTCTTATTACTAATTATTGTAAGTTAATCCAAGCCGTGTGTGCGTGAGTGTGTAAATGTGTGTGTGTGTGTGTGTGCTATAATTAAGCGTGTGATGTGGATGTTCATTTATGAGGTAGTTAATAGTTTCTCAAAGCTTCAGCAAAGCCGAGGGATTGATTTGAAAAAAATATTTTATAATGTTTGGATAAGAAATTGAATTAAATTTTACCTTTAAGCGTGATTGAAAAACTTATTAAAAGTTATTGCCCTTGTAACATTCTCCTCTAATAGTCAGGGTGAAAAAATTATGTAAAACGTCCTGAGGTGTTTCGGGCCATCAAGAAAAATAAGAAGCCCATTGGTTCAACACGCAATGTGTATATTTACGAATGTTGTTTTTATTCTTAAAGAATATATTAAATTAACAAACGATATCCGACATAATTGTTATAAGTATTACAAGTATTTCTATTTTTATTTGCTTTTATAGTGTAATATGCCCGGAAACATTTTCGATATCGCTTTCCGTAACACAATAATTAAAGATGCTGGTATTTTATGTCTTCAACGAGATTACTTCAATTGAATTCCATTGAGAAAATGTACAATTGCTTAATCCCAAGAGATCGACGATCGGAGAAACGCAACTACGAAGCAACAATGTAATTTAGATTCTCTCTACGATCGTCTTGATTAAATCGAAAACGAAGTTTGTGTAACTATCTCGTTATAGTCGTGACTTTATAGGTTACTTTTCATTATTTAGCACTGATTGATAATAATAATAATATCCTGGGACATTTTTCACACACGGCCGTCTGATCCCAAATTAAGCTTGTATAAAGCTTGTGCTATGGAAACTAGACAACTGATATACTACATATACTACTTTTCTTTTGTAAATACATACTTATATAGAAAATTTACACCCAGACTTAGGACAAACAGTCATGTTCATGCACACAAATGTCTGTCCTGGGTGGGAATCGAACCCACAACCTTCGGCGTGAATAGGCAAGTATCTACCAACCACGCCAACCGGCTCGTCGAATAATTGATACTTTATATTATTATATAATGTCTATAAAATTGGTTTCTCCAAAAGATATTAAAGTCTATTCGCGTCTTTTTGGAGTTTTCTTTTTATATAAGTTGTTAATTTTTCATGGAACTGAATACCAGTATTCTTTATGTATTATCTATATATATGTATATTAATGATAATTAAATTAACTAAATTGCACGATTGGGTCTTCGTAAGGTTTCCTTTGATTCTGCGAGTTAATGTATTTAGTAATTGTAAAGAGCAAAAACATTAAGATAGCACTGAAAGAAGACAGACTTTTGTTTGGAAAATATTTAGTGTCTTGATTTAGAAGCGTAAGGGGCAGTGATTTATTTCTATTTCAATCTTTTTAGTTTTCCGCCAACTAACGTGTAATTTCGTTCAGAGAGTTTTCGACGTGAGGCTGGTTGACCTTATAACGTGTATAGTCTGTAAGTAGATTTAGGTATTTGGTTCTGATGGAATCCAAATTATATTTTTCAAATTTATGTTTTTTACTTTTTATCAACATAAAAGTAAAGGCCTCTTCTCTTGAGGATAGTTTTATAATTTATTTTCCCCCCCTGCACTTTGTTGAAATGAATGAAATCTATTAATAAAAGCACAATTTACTGAAATGCACTTGAAAATCTTATGGTGCTTTCCCTGGTGTGAACCCACAATGTTCGATCTACATTCACATGTTCTAGCCACTAGGTCATCTTGGCACTTCTATATATCAACATACATTAATTAAATTATTTATTATTCAAACTACAGAGCAGCCCAACAAATAGACATAAATGCTCTCGAAAAACGTAACCCTCGTCAGAAACCGCTGAAGTTTTAATTTTCAACAAAAGTTAAAATATGTATAAAATTTTTTACAAAAAGTTATAAACAAAATATTGCATATTTTTTAGGTAGATATTTTATTTTAATTTTGTTAATAAGAAAGAAGAATGCGTTTCGAAAGCGAATATCAATAAATAACTCCCTCCCCGAACACCTCCCGAGGGACACACTCACCAATTTGTTCGTTTTCAGCCCAACAACTGAGCCCTTTGTAATGAGCTGAGCTTTTATTTTACGCAGATGTGAAACACACTATATTTTCTAATTCATTACGTTAATTAAAATATGATATAATGTGATTACTCTTTATAACATAATCTATATTTTTATTATAAACCGAAAGAGTGCTTGAACGAGATTATCTCTAAAACTGCCTGTCCGATTTCAATAATTATTTTTGAGTTTAGCTTTAAGAATTTTTTTTATTGGATTGTGCATCGGCAAATCCAGTTCAAAGGCAAAATTAAACTATATTATATTTTCAAGGGTTGAATCAACAATTTCTAGATAGAAAAAAAAAACGAAATGTCCTCTAATCCTTACATTTTATCTGATTTATACTCGTACTACTAGACAAAATAAGTTATTTAGATATTTTATTAAATTTAAATATAATCGAGGGCGGTCACTGGGGATTTGTTTTTTCGATTTCGTTTTATTTTAAGTAAAAAAGAAGTAAAATCTTTGGGAGTTTGGTTGGCTTAGTGACTTAATATATGTACTTGTTAAGGCTTTGTACATGCCCATCTTAGTGGATATCATTCGAACCACCAATTAATACACCACTAAACTTTATTACTTCGTATTACAGCGTTCTGTTTTCTAGTGTAATTATAATCGTAGGCGACATTAGATGTACAATATGACATTAACAGAATATTACTTTACTTTGGCGTTATATATCATATAACAAATATTAATATTTATTAGAATATGAAGAGTTATAAGTTTTGTAATAATTACTTTCGTAAGTGTCTTAATCTAAAATTTTAATAACCGATATTCCTCAGGGTTTTAGTACTCTCTGAAAACCTTTTAGTTCTCACACCGATACCTATAAGCCTATGATGTTGGTATCAAAAGGCTCTCAGCGGAAAGGCCGGCGTCGTTATGTTTAATATTTCCGGAAGCATGAACTTGCTTTCAAAACTAGTTTAATTAAATTTCATTGTTAAATCTGTTAGAAAGAATTTCTGAATTGTTGCAATGTTATTTTCACGTCTACAGTTTATATGATTATGTCGCTTAGGTATACCGATGAATGGTATACTGCACCGTTTGACTTATAACAAGCTTTAACGGTTGCAGACCCTTAAGCCCCTTATTCGGTTCCCGGTTCGGGTTAATGGAAGTAATTGGATTTTTCTGCACGTGAAACCATCGGTTCTGCAACTGATTGTCTCTAGGCACACACTTTAAAATATTTCCTGGGTAGTAGCTGAAATCGTGCCGGAAGGCGGATGTCTATTGGCGGGCCGGTTGGCGTGGTTGGTAGATATTTGCCTTTCACGCCGAAGGTTGTGGGTTCGATTCCCACCCAGGACAGACATTTGTATGCATGTCTGTTTGCCCCGAGTCTGGGTTTAATTATCTATATAAGTATGTATTTACAAAAGAAAAGTAGTATATGTAGTATATCAGTTGTCTGGTTTCCATAGTACAAGTTCTGCTTAGTTTGGGATCAGATGGCCGTTTGTGAATAATGTCCCAGGATATTATTATTATTATACAGGAATACCTTCTTCTTTTGTATTATGTTGGTTTCAATCGACAGCTAATTGGAAACGTAAATATCCAATGCTATGATGATATTTATATTATTGTAATATTGGTGCTAATTACTTAATCTTTACTTACCTAACGATTGTTTTTTTTTGTTCATCCATCTCATATAATTGAAGGTGGTCTGAAAGAGGTCGGTGAACGCAATTCGACCGCTTTTGCACACTCTTTGTACTTTACCCTTATTAAAAGTAGAATTTGTAATATCTTTAAATAGAACTTATGTCCAATAAAGATTTTTCTATTATATAGTTCCATCTAAGTTAAAATTGCGCGTGTATATAAGCTTGTTAAAAAAATATCGTAAATGTGTCGTATTTACAAAATATCAATCGACATAAAATGCAAGTTTCCATGATATGGTTTAAACACTAATTAAGAGAATACAACTGAGTAGCACTTGTCCGGATTGATCTCGCGACAACCAATTAAGATCCGCGTGTTCCATGACAGCTCTTAAGGTAATTTGTTTTTTGTAAAATAAGGAGAGATAAAAGATAGAGAAACGCTGATGTAGATTTTATTACAGCGGTAAAGAGTCGGCGGAGTGCTCCGTAAAATAAGCACTAAAAATAACATTGTACTACAAAGTTATTCGCAAGTAATTTCATGTATCGAAATAGTTGGGATGAAAGCCATTGGCTCGTTTTCATAATATGGAAATAACTTGTAGATTATATTGTGAGGAAATTATGCGTATCATTGTACTTTCGTATTATTTTTGATATTATAAAGGCATAACTGGAATAAGAATAGTCTTTATATTTTTACATTGTTATTTTATACGAATTAAAAAAAACGTATTTATATAATACCGTTGGTGTTTACTTAATTTATACAATTTATATTTCGACACAATAAACAAAAATAATAAAGGAAATACAACGGTAGCCCAGTTGATACTTAAAAATAGTGAATATATATTCAAAGTTAACTTACCTGAGAATGGTAAGGTAAGTTTAGAAGTGTATTTAACGCCTCGGCAATAGAAGCTCTATAAACTGGATGGTCTGATACCAACGAGCTATTGTTAAACTGTGTCCGCTGCGGTAGATTTAGGGTTACCACTTCATGACTATACAATTGACCTGAAAATATTCTTTGGTAATAAAAAAATGTAAGTATAATTAAATCAAGTAGAACGCAAGAATTTGACGATTTGCAAAACTTTCTTCGAAACATATTTAATGAATCAGAAAAAGTCAACGATTACGTTATTATTATTGAGCTTACATCTCTGGCACTTACTCAGACTTGGCATGGAGGAATACGCACCAATCACAGTGTACTGTTCGACGTAAGGGAGGACAAAGAGGGCTTACATTCTATTTATGTTTAGCTAGAAAAGAATGCAGTAACGTTGACCTTTTGTGCAATAGAGTTTTGTACTCTATTGCACATTAAAACATGTGTTACATGTGTTTTTGTATAAATGCTATTTAATATTCTGCATATTATTATGCAGAATATTAAATATATAGTAACGTTATCGTTACTATATAAGACTGGCTGATGGACTGTGCTACTTTAAGTTTTAACCAAGTATTTTGTTAGACGAGGTAGTAAGTGAGGTGTAATAAAACATATTATACTTGTGCCCAGCGCTGGCACACTGCCAAGTATTATCACACGTCTCGTGTGCTTTACGATTGTGAGGTAGCACGTAAATGCAACGTGAAACGTGTTATCGTAACTCGAATATATACAATAGTTGTTTAAACAAGATACGTAATAGGTAACGCAACGATGCTTTATAAACGTACACTTAACACGAAACAGCTAATACGAATAATCGTACGTTTAGAGAAATATCTGCGGAGTGACATTTCTTGCTTCGCTTAGTTTCGCTTGCGCAAGTATGTCCGATTCTTAATAGAAGTTACAGCTCAGTAGTTCGCGACGCTGGCTGAATGCCAGAAAATTAACATGCGTCTTTCATGTGGTCTGTCTGTGAGACATTATTCAAGTTTAAAACGTTGTTAGCTAACTGCTGAACTATCTTGTCGGTTATCTTGAACTTCGAGTTGCTGGATCTCTATGAAAGGGATTTAACTTTCGATCTGATTATTATATACGGAACGATCTAATTTTCCATTAAAATATTGAAATGTGTGAACAAGAAACACACACACAATCACACAGGAGTAATATAAAAGTACAATAGTGACTTTATATATCATAACGCTTGGATTATTTTTACGACGGTTTGTTGTTCCATTCAGTTCATGTTTATTGTATGTTATAAATCATTGTAATTCGCATTCAAATGGAGAAAATAGTAAAAAAATTTAAAAAGCCAGTATTAGGAGTGGGTGGTCTCTATGCTGCCAGCAGTTAGTATAATCGTCTGAACGGCACATGTCTAAACATTTGTCGTAAATGATAACGAGAGTTTGTTTGTTCAATTGATTGATAGCCCTCGGGATTGATAGCTAAAAAAAATCTTCAAATATAGAAAAATAAATATATGAACATCATCTGTGCATCTTTTTTTTTTTCAAACAGTCAAATGGTGTATTAATGGTGTATTATTTTTATTAAAGTCGTCTTCAAACCCGGGCAAGCAACACTGCATTTTCATTCGTTTGTTTTCATTGTTTTCATTTCGTTCGTTGTAAGAAATGTCAACCATCGCTTATAGCCAATGCGCCACCAACCTTGGGAACTAAGATTTTATGTCCCTTGTGCCTATAATTACACTGGCTCACTCACCCTTCAAACCGGAACACAACAATATCAAGTATTGCTGTTTTGCGGTAGAATATCTGATGAGTGGGTGGTACCTACCCAGACGAGCTTGCACAAAGCCCTACCACCAGTATTAGTGTATTCCACCAACCCACATTGTAGCAACGTGGTGGTATAAGCTCCAAACCTTCTCCAGGCATACTCTAATTAACGAAAAAATCTTTAATTTGTATAACAGTATGAGTTAGCAAAATATAAAACTAAATTTTGAAATGAATTAGAACATAACCGAGTGAAAAAGCTCACGTTTTTTTTTTTTTTTTTTTTTTTTATATTCGCCGGGAGGGCAAATGACTCTACTCCACCTGATGGTAAGTGGCAGTAGAGTCCAAACGCGACGACGGCCAGTACAGACGGGAAAAACGTTCTGCACTAGCCGCCTTCGCCTTGCCGGCCCGCAAGATGCCTCTTCACGCCTCGTTTGAAGGAACCCGGGTTGTAAGAGGAGGGGAACACGTGAGCTGGTAAGGAATTCCATTTTTTGGAAGTGCGACAAAGAAAGGAGTTGCCAAATTTCTTTGTTCGCGATGGAATTGATGTCACAGTTAGGCGGTGACATCGAGAACCAGCTCGCGTGGACTTAAGAAGGAAGGGGGAAGCAGGAATTAGAGAGAATAATTCCTCAGAGCACTCGCCGTGATACAGTCGATAGAAAGCGCTCAGTGCTGCTATCTCACGACGCAATTGTAAAGGTTCAAGGGTGTTTGTGACCTTTACGTCGCCAATAATGCGTACGGCACGTCGCTGCAACCGGTCCAAGGCCTCAAGTAGGTACTTAGCGGAGCCATCCCAAAGGTGCGAGCAATATTCCACGCAAGACCGTACCTGTGTTTTGTACAGCAGGCACAGTTGTTGAGGCGTGAAAAAGCGCCGCACCTTGTTCAGAACTCCGAGTTTCCGTGAAGCTGTTTTTATAACAGCCTCGATGTAATCCCTTGGACTAAGGTCGCAGCGAACGTCAATCCCCAGCATGGCGATTTTGCTTTGCATCACCAGCGGAGTACCACAGAGGGAGGGAAGAGGGGAAAATGTTGACTTTTTCGCCGTGAGAGCGCATACCTGTGTTTTCTTGGCATTAAACTCAACAAGATTATCAGAGCCCCATTTGGCGATGAGCTCTAACGTCCTATCGAGTTCAATGACAAGATTCTCCCGCCTCTCCTCAGTTTCCGCCCGCCCAGCCACTGCGCGTCCGTGGTATCCACCATGCACTGTACTATCATCTGCATAGCAATGTATGCTCCCAAGGGAGAGCATATCATTGATATGCAAAAGAAAGAGTGTTGGAGATAGCTGCAGATCCCTGGGGGACCCCAGCATTCACTACATAGAATTGTGAAGCGCAACCATCTACTAAAACACGAAGGCTACGCTTGTGTAGGAAGCTGGCAATCCAGGTGCATAGCTGAGCAGGCAGACCATATGCCGGTAGCTTGGAGAGAAGACTTCTGTGCCAGACCCTGTCGAAAGCCTTGGAGATATCGAGGCTGACAGCCAACGATTCTCCATGCTTGTCGATAGCTTCACCCCAGAGGTGTGTTACGTACGCTAGAAGATCACCTGTGGACCGTTTTGGTCGAAACCCGTACTGACGATCATTAATTAGACAGTGATCTTCTAGGTAATGGATCAGTTGGTTGTTTAAAATCCGTTCCATCACCTTACAAAGTACTGAGGTGATAGCTATTGGCCGATAATTTGCCGGGTCAGACCGATCCCCTTTTTTGGGAACCGCTTGCACATTAGCTCTTCTCCAAGCCTCCGGCACACTTCCCGAAGAGAGAGAAAGTTGGAACAGGCGCGTTAACACAGGAGACAGCTCCGCTGCGCACTTCTTCAGCACTATGGCTGGTATTCCATCGGGACCGCTAGCTTTCCGTACATCAAGTGATTGCAGCTCCGCACGCACATCACGTTGCCTGATTTTAATGTCAGGCATCGTATGGCCACATGCAGGTATTGTAGGTGGCAGTGCACTACCATCATCGATGACGGAATTGTCGGCAAAGAGTTTAGCCAGGAGATCAGCTTGCTCTTGCGGACTGTGAGCTAGCGATCCGTCCGGATTTCTGAGCGGTGGCAGCGAAGGTTGGCAGAAATTGTTTTGCACAGACTTGGTCAGACGCCAGAAGCTACGGGAGCCCTTAGGATGCGAAACAAGGTCATGACCAATCTGTACAATGCGCTGTGCATCCGCTCTCGTGTATGCCTTTCTACAGGACTTGGAATTTTTATTATAGTTTGCTTTCAGTGAGTCAATGTTAGATGCCCCGCTAATACAGCCGTTGATCCACTTGCGATATGCCGCCTGCTTAGATGATACAGCATCGGCACATTCACGAGTGAACCAACGGTTACGCGTACTCCTACTGACGAGATCTGAGCTAGGAATGTAGTATTCCATTCCCAGCATGATCTCGCCAGCAACAGCAGCGGCACTGGCTGTCGGGTCATTCCCACTGAAGCAACGTTCCTTCCAAGGGACCGACGCATAGTAATCGCGCATACCGTCCCAATCCGCCGACTTATAGTGCCAAACGCGACGTTTGCATACCGCTAGTGGCGGCAGCTTGGCCTGTGGCACTCTGGTAGAAATAAGGCTGTGATCCGAAGAGCCAAGAGGAGCCTGAACCACAACCTGATATTCCACCGGGTGAGAAGTCAGCAGAAGGTCCAGTAGAGAAGGTGCTTGCCCATCAATGTCTGGGATCCTGGTGGGCTGATCAACCAGTTGGGTCAAGTCATGTGTGAGAGCAAAAGCATGAGCAGTCCTTCCAGCATGGTCAGTTTTGAGGGATTTCAACCAGGATTCGTGGTGAGCATTAAAATCCCCCAAAAACACCAATTCCGCGTTAGGAAATTGCTCTTGCGCAGCATCTGCCACCCGACTAAGATGGTCAAATAATCGGCTTGTCTCCAAGTCACCATTGTGGGATCTGTAGAGGCACACGTAGACTCGGCTCTGACGAACCAGGTCCACACGTACCACCAACATGGAGAAGGAGGGGTCCTCCAAGCAGCGCAGTCGGTGACAGCAAACATCCGTCCTGACGAACAAGCATACTCCGGCTTTCGCTTTGAAGGATTCTTCAAGCGTGTAGCCGGGATAATTAAGGTAGCTGGTATCGGCAGGACGGAGTATTTGTGTCTCCGTGAGAAACAACATTGCTGGCCGTGCTGTCTCGAGATGGTGGTGGACAGCGTTGAGGTTAGTGTGGAGTCCTCGGATATTAGAGAACTCGACCTCAAACAGCGAGGGTATGGTGGGGGTGTGCACCGCTGTACGACCGTTATTTCTTTTTTGTTGCGCCATTTGGGAAAAATGAAGTGGAAAAGAGACGTGAAGCGAGCGATGTATTGCCACGATAGGGATGGGCAAAGTGTGGAGGCGTGTTTCCCCAAGTGGTTGCCAAAAGGAAAAATACACTGACCCGCCGGACGGAAGGGCCCCCGAACCCCCCCGGAAGTGGCCGCCGGGACCCCACCTACCGGTCACCAACCGGCACGACGGTCCACCCCGAGATTATGCGTGGCCTGGTGGGGCAGCCTCACGAGCTGGTTAGGCACGCTCGGGCCCCTGTACTATGCCACGGGCGGCCAGCGGAACAGCCGTTTCTTCGGGTCTCCCTGACCGGCAGGTCAATACAGTTTCCCCCGGCATTGGTTCAACAGCCGTCTCCAATTGGACCAACACCCATCGCGGCAATACTCGCTCGGGCTCTGGCTGTACGCTGGCTGACCTCGAAACGCGGCTGCAAGCCACTTCACGAGTTTTTCACCATGCGTACGGTGGTAACAAGCCAGGCGGATGTTAGCATCCTACCACCAGATGAGCAGATGGTCGCTCAGATATCCCTTAGTCGCCTCTTACGACACCCATGGGAAAGAGAGGGGCAGTGAAATGTATTCTTTCTCCGTCACTGCACGGAAAAAGTCACGTATGTTTCCATGTATCTAATTATTTGTGTGACCTCTTCACTCTAATTTTATATACACTAGGGCTACTCTGTAAGAAGGAACTTGAAACTTACTGCAGAAAACGGTCGTGAAATGTTAAATACGTGATATACATACAATGATACGCAACATTGACTGCAATAATTATAACATTTCAAGAATAATCGTTCACGATTGTCAACATTTTACGGGTGAGTAATAAAGTGAGTTCTTACAGAGTGGCCCTATACAATCAAGATATTGTAAACAAGAAGATAAAACGTGAAACAGTCTTTATGAATTTTAACATTCAGAACAATTCATTCCACTCTGAATTTTCTATGTTTAGGATTAAATAAATTAGCCAGATCCAATGAAAAACCAGCGACCGTTACCTGGGTTTTGCTTACAGCTGCGGCCACAACTGTGACTGGTTACGGGCCTAATTAGAACAGACATTTACTCTCCACTGCCAGCTGTTTCATTACTAAATAGTATGCTTTGATATTCCTTGTTGAATAGGCAGTGAGTTTAATCATAAGTTAGTGGTACCTCCCTCTTACAAAGCCAATATCAATCGAATAATATAATAATAAACTGTAAGGAGGTCACTGAAGTTGTTCTTCTACTTAAAACAGCAGTACTTGATATTGTTGTGTTCCGGTTTGAAGGGTGAGTGAGCCAGTGTAATTACAGGCACAAAGGATATAAAATCTTAGTACCCAAGGTTGGTGGTGCATTGGCTATGTGAGCGATGGTTGACATTTCTTACAATGCCAATGTTTAAGGGCGTTGGTGACCACTTGCCATCAGGTGGCCCAAAAAAAAACATCAGCTTTGTAAAAGTGCGACTGTATTTTTATACAGCATCATGCAAACCGGTTGCCTAATATGATGGTGTTGGTACACACATTCTTAATTTTGAGTTATTTTGTTTATTGACCATGTCACGGGTCAGATATACTATACATTTTATACAATTAATTTGTCGCTTTAACAATACTAACCTTATTTTGATTTATAAAATGTATTGAAAACACAAAAAATTAAATAAATTAGTGTTTATTGAACTACTTATAAAGTTACGGTCTCGCCTTTATAATTTGAACATAATTGTACATATTATTACAATGTGACGCATTCGTATAGTCGGTTCATGGGACTGACGTCGATTATTTTAATAACATGCCCAACTAAGCTACGAAGCTACGTAGCGATCGTAACGTGATCGTAGCGTTCGTAGTTAGTGCTACGATGTAGCAACTCTACGGATTAGCAAGCTGTCACTCTTTTTTCACACGGCTGTCATTGATAATTTATGTTTTCAAAATAATATTTTTTTAAATCTCCTTTTATTCAAAAGCTAATATATGTCTTTTATTACTGAATCATTTCAATCATTATATTAGATATTAGTTTAAATAGTCAACACACACATAAACATCAAAGCGAGCATAATTGTTCATTGTAAAAACAATTAAATAACTAACAAATATATTCGCTAATTGTGACGGGAATAATAACACAACAATGTGTGTGTTATGTCGCTATTAAGTGTATTGTTATAATAATATTTTGAACGGGTGGTGTTTATACTAATAGCAGTCGAGAGAAACATGTTCCGACTATTTATTATGCATTTAAAACCAGCTTAATTAAAAATAATAGTTTTTTTGACTTGGTGGTTGATCTTTGCTCAATAATTGGTTGTTTAATGCTTTGACTGCGCATTTGTCTAGTGGCTATCTTATAAGGATTTAGATCTCGAGGGAATAGTTTCTAATCTTTGTACAGCTCAAGTTCAAACTAATCTTTGAAGTTATTAATCAATTAAAATAAAAATAAAATGCAAATAAATAATTTGAATTTAATTGCAAAAACTGCATTTATCCATGTGTGTTATAAATCTTGTGGAAATACAACTAAATATTGAAATTATGCAGTTGTTATTGGAACTACGAGAAGCACAGAGCTCGTCTGTAAACATACGGCTCCGGGTACGTTAACATTGTGACAGATTGCTATTTAGCGTTGCATCGCCATTCGCCGTGCTCAGTCAGCTTTACAGGGTTGTCCGGTTTCATTGTATTGATTGAGGTAAATTCAACATTCTATTTATACGAGAAGTAGAGACTAAGTTTTCAAACTTCCAAATGCAAGCGAAACAAAATCTTTTACCAATTAATTTATTTTGATCTCGTGTTAAAAAAATAGACGTACATACAAACCGGTACTACTTGGTTGTAGGGCTTTGTGCAAGCTCGCCTGGGTAGGTACCACCCCCTCATTAGATATTCTACTTAGTATTGTTAGATTCCGATTGAAGGCTGAATAAGCCAGTGTAATTACAAAGCCAAGGGACGCAACATCTTAATTCCCAAGGGTGGTGGTGCATTGACGATGTAAGCGATGTTTAACATTTCTTACAATCCCAATGTCTATGGGAGTTGGTGACCACTTACCATCAGGTGATTCATATGCTAGTCCGCCTACCTATTTTATAAAAAATATATCCGGAAAACGTTTTAGCTAAAATGTGTACTGTAAACACAGCTAGTCAATTAATTTACTGCAGCTGTAGTTAAGGTTGTGGTCGAAGTCCTCGAAGCGGAGCTGCCAACCGGCGCATAGATCACTCCAATTTGTATTTCTGGCTACAGAGCATGCATCGACTCAGTCAGTAATTATGTAGATAAATACAGATCACTCCTGTCATTACCTCTAACGTCGACCGGTCTATGACAACGGGTCATTTATAACGTTCAACACAATTACACTTAGCATTCATTTCAGCTCGAATTATTGTGTTCTGAATACTTAAACCTGTTAAGTAAATTGCAACAATAACAAAAGGGTTAAGAGAAGACTGTTGTTAAACTGACAGAAATATTATATTATTTTTTGTATATTTTGTTTATTGATATCTATCTATTTATATTATTATCGTCTGCTACGATGGTCTCGTAGCTTATAAGGATGCGGATCCCCGGATTTGGTTACAATATGAAAAAATCTCAATAGTTGTTTTTGCTGTATACATACTATATATATTTGGAAATGAAAGCACTCCAGTACCTCGGAAAGCACGTAACTCCGTTAGTCCTGTGCTTGTATTCTTTCCGATCGTGTCGGCGTCCCCACTAAGTACAAGAGTGAGGAAATAGAGGGAATAGAGGGTAATTTTTTGTTGAGAAGTACTTCATTATTGTCAATGAAGAAGCATGTCGACAATCTTCCCATAAACATAACAAACTTTGTCTATTTGATATTTAAATTAATATCTTATATAGTCGTATTATAGTTTACTCTGTAATATATATTATATGACAGCATATTTGAAAGTACATTAAACATATTATCCTACGGGTCTTGTCCATTCATGTGTATAGAACATATATCTGGCGTAATGCAGTGTTTTGGCAAGGCGCGGTGGACTGATAAGGGAGCTTCCGCTGGCCTTCCGGAGTGGAAAAGTTGGACCGTTTTAAAATTTAAATACGTTAAGTTAAACTGGATTGAACTGGTTCGTATTCTGGATTAACTTTTTAACTCAATATGTTTAACAACGTGAGGTGTTAGAATTCGATTTAGAATGTTGACATTTGCATTGTGTCCATTTTAGTCTCGTTTTGTGTTCAGTAACGTTTGTAAAAAGGTTCCCCGGACATACCTATACCGGACCATATGTATGAGTAATAATAAATAATATTCACATCGCGCACACTCACTATACAGTACATTATTATATAAGATGAAAATTTTTAGATATATTGCCGTTATACTGGCACTGAATAAATATTATGATTGACTATTTTTATAAAACTAGTTTATCCCAAATCAATGATAAAAAAAATCCATGTTAATACTAATTACGGTAATATACGGTTGGAAAGCAGAGATGGCTCCGTTGTTAGAACACAATCGACATCTTTACGGGTCATAGCGAGTTCAAGCCCGGGAAAGGTACTGAATTTTCATTAATTGAAAAAGAATGGTTTTGTTATGCCTTAGACTAACCATCTTTGCTAAGAGTTTGATGTTCTCGTCACTGAGCTATCTGGGTTCTGACAAAAAGACGAATATTCATATTTATTTCAAACTAAAATACAATAATTAACAAATGAAATTCGAGGCCTGTAACCGGAGCAAACAGGAGCTCCAAGTACTCAAACCACTCAGCATGAGTCGGGTCTTAGTGTATATGAATACATTAACAGCTAAACACGGTAACTACTATATTTCGAGAACTATAGTAACTTGGTCTTCTCTGGTCAGACAGTAGTTGTTTCAGTACACACCCTAGTTAACGTGTCTATGTTTAAGGATAATTTGTAAAATTATAATAGAAATTAATTATTTACATTTAAATAAAAAAAGTTTGTTATTACCTAAAACCTTTATGACATAAATGTGTTTGGACAATTTAAAAAAAAACTTGCATTTTTTTTAAATAGGCAGGCGGACGGCAAATACGTGCAAATAGGCTATCAAAACGGACGATCCCTTACATCGCCAATGCGCCACCTACCTTGGGAACTAAAATGTTATGTTTCTTGTGCCTGTAGTTGGCTATACTGGCTCACTCACCCTTCAAACCGGAAAACGACAATATTGTATATAATAACTTAATATTGCTGTTTGGTGGTAAAAAACATATGAGTGAGTGGTACCTACGCACACAGGGCTTGCTAAATCCAGCAAGTAAACATTTTACATTGACCAACAACAGAGATACTAACTTCGTATAATCGGGTAACAAAGATGACATTTTCATAAAATAATAATGATGAGATGACGCTAAAGGGATAGTTGTCAAGTGATCCACGTTGTAATAATTTATATTATTCACTTATTGTTCTACAACATTTGTAATAGATTTATCAGAGCCTGGCTCCGTGTCGGTTGGACTCCCTGGCGATGTGCCAGGCGAATATTGGTCTAATTTCCAAGTTGGCACAGTTCGCCCGTAAATACGGAAATGCCGCTTTATGGGCGATGTTAAAATACCTGTATGCAGTTTTATAAAAACTTCAAATTCTACTAACATCGCTTTTAAAAGCTTCATTTGGAAAATGGTCACCAAAATTAGTTTTTGAAGTTACGTTAGTATACTCGTATTGAAAATAAGAAACCTATTATGACGTCGGTTTAGAATTAGGATTTAGTGGCTAATCAAGGATTTGGTAATATAATGAACACGCTATGCCGTAATTGGAGAAAACAAGCATGGAGAATCGTTGGTTGTCAGCCTCGATATCTCCAAGGCTTTCGACAGGGTCTGGCACAGAAGTCTTCTCTCCAAGCTGCCGGCATATGGTCTGCCTGCTCAGCTATGTACCTGGATTGCCAGCTTCCTACACAAGCGTAGCCTTCGTGTTTTAGTTGATGGTTGCGCTTCACAATTCTATGTAGTGAATGCTGGGGTCCCCCAGGGATCTGTGCTATCTCCCACACTCTTTCTTTTGCATATCAATGATATGCTCTCTCTTGGGAACATACATTGCTATGCAGACGATAGTACAGTGCATGGTGGATACCACGGACGCGCAGTGGCTGGGCGAGCGGAAATTGAGGAGAGGCGGAAGAATCTTGTCATTGAACTCGATAGGACGTTAGAGCTCATCGCCAAATGGGGCTCTGATAATCTTGTTGAGTTTAATGCCAAGAAAACACAGGTATGCGCTCTCACGGCGAAAAAGTCAACATTTTCCCCTCTTCCCTCCCTCTGTGGTACTCCGCTGGTGATGCAAAGCAAAATTGCCATGCTGGGGATTGACGTTCGCTGCGACCTTAGTCCAAGGGATTACATCGAGGCTGTTATAAAAACAGCTTCACGGAAACTCGGAGTTCTGAACAAGGTGCGGCGCTTTTTCACGCCACAACAACTGTGCCTGCTGTACAAAACACAGGTACGGTCTTGCGTGGAATATTGCTCGCACCTTTGGGATGGCTCCGCTAAGTACCTACTTGAGGCCTTGGACCGGTTGCAGCGACGTGCCGTACGCATTATTGGCGACGTAAAGGTCACAAACACCCTTGAACCTTTACAATTGCGTCGTGAGATAGCAGCACTGAGCGCTTTCTATCGACTGTATCACGGCGAGTGCTCTGAGGAATTATTCTCTCTAATTCCTGCTTCCCCCTTCCTTCTTAAGTCCACTCGAGCTGGTTCTCGATGTCACCGCCTAACTGTGACATCAATTCCATCGCGAACAAAGAAATTTGGCAACTCCTTTCTTTGTCGCACTTCCAAAAAATGGAATTCCTTACCAGCTCACGTGTTCCCCTCCTCTTACAACCCGGGTTCCTTCAAACGAGGCGTGAAGAGGCATCTTGCGGGCCGGCAAGGCGAAGGCGGCTAGTGCAGAACGTTTTTCCCGTCTGTACTGGCCGTCGTCGCGTTTGGACTCTACTACCACTTACCAACAGGTGGAGTAGAGTCATTTGCCCTCCCGGCGAATATAAAAAAAAAAAAAATTTTTGATTGATCATTTATCTAATTCAACTCACGTCAGAACCGGTTTATGTAAAACGCTGTTTTGATAATAATTATGACATGAAAAAATATTATATCTATTGATCGAAGACAACAAGTAACTTGCTGATAATTTAGTTTTATTATATTAGTAATTACAGTAAAATTTATTTCATTTTTAAGATACTAAAACGAGTGTTGTGAATTTTAACTCATTATATTTACATATATTATATTTTTTTTATTTAGGAATAGGAATTAGGATTTTAAGTACCCAATGCCCTTTTTTGTACCCCTGACAACGTGTATGCAAAATTCGTGATGATCAGTTAAATAGTTAAGGCGTGAAAACATAACAAACAAACTCACTTACGCATTTCTAATGTTAGTACGTATTATATCTATAAAATAATATTGTGCAAACTAATGTCTAACCTTGTTTCACTATAATGCTTGTGTTATAAGCAAATGAATTTGGGACCGTACATGAAGTCAAAAGCGCTTGTGTAACTGTGACATAAATATTTCGCTGCAACTACAAATCAAATCACAATATCTTATAACTTTCTTGTAATCTTTGATAAAAAGATAAAAACAAACATTTGACTATTTTATATGTTGAAAAAAGATTTATCAAAATAATTTCACTAGTATTGATTGACTTTAGTACGGCTTAAGGAATTATGGAAATAAATATAGACTATAAAACATGTTCATTTATTTCGTGTGTATGCATTTATTTGTAAGTAAACGGTAATTCAAAGTATTTTTCTAAAACATAGTAACGTAGGAATAAACTGCCATTGTTGCCAGCCCCAATTTAGTACACATGTCAAAAACAAAAGCTAGTAAGTTGTGTGGAACGTGACATGGACAAAATAAAAGTTCATTCAGGTTTTTTAGCAAAATTTCGTTCGAAATTTATAGCTGAGTATGGCGTGGCAGCTTTTTTTAAGTTGGCAACATTGACCAGGGAATTCAATGGTTTAACGCTGAAGAAAGGGTAGTTTTATTATTTAAACATAGGACTAGTGAAGGCCTCCTCTCAACGAGCGAGCCCTTTTCAAAGTTGTTATTTTAAACGTGTTTTGAGCTAAGCAAAAACACACCTGCTACTCTTGGAGGTTTTTGTCCAGTGAACCCTGACCGCTGGTTTTAAAATGAAAAATTGAACTACTACAAAATTCTCTTCAATTTAAAATTTATGACAAACCGGCAAGTCGGCGACCGAATAAAGTTCAACTATAACTACTGTTGTCAATCCAATACTACGAACTTACTAGTACCTATGCACAAACTTAGACTTTTTAATGCTATTATTAAATGATTACTGGTGGTAGAGCTTTGTGCAAGCTCGTCTGGGTAGGTACCACCCACTCATCAGATATTCTACCGCAAAACAGCAGTACTTGGTATTGTTGTGTTCCGGTTTGAAGGGTGAGTGAGCCAGTGTAATTACAGGCACAAGGGACATAACATCTTAGTTCCCAAGGTTGGTGGCGCATTGGTGATGTAAGCGATGGTTAACATTTCTTACAATGCCAATGTCTAAGGGCGTTTGGTGACCACTTAGCATCAGGTGGCCCATATGCTCGTCCGCCTTCCTATCCTATAAAAAAAAAAAAAGATTACCACACGGAAACGGTTTTTTTTTTTAATTTACAAGAGTTTAATTTTAATATACAGTCTGGCAAGTCTCTCTTGAGAATGGCCGCCGTGGCTGAAATAAGTGATGATATATCACGCCTGCGGAACTATCACGCCCTACAAATTAAAATTTACCGACGACCCGATATTTCGGTTTCTTTAAAGCAATATCTATAGCAAATATTGGCTTCTTTCAAACAAAACGATATTCATCTGTAACTGAAGGTCATTATAACGTATAGGTCAAGTTTTCAGACGATACTTTATGTAGAGACTTGTAGAGGTGTTCAAGGAGAGCTTGAGGACGGAAGTCTGAGAGCTCTGCTGTTCAGATTAAAGTATTCCGAGCACGCCTCGCGTATAAACATTTGGTACAGTCGCAGCGTGTACACTTCCCGGAACTGAACATGTGCTTGAAATTATCAAGGAGTGTCTATGTATTTATAAAACTGAAACAAAGATTATAAAACGATTCAAATATCCCGTTTTCTAGAACATTTTGTCAGAATTCAACTGATATCACAATAAACTTAATACACAAAGATTCCGACTATAAAATAAAAGCGATTGTACTTACGTTTATGTATGTAATTTATTTTAGTGATAATACAAGTGCCTTTACATGATCAACCAAAAGGTTAAATGGCAGAGAATGCCTTTAGGCATAAAACTTTTTTACCAATTCCAATAATTTGGTCAATATAAGGTTTTAAATAAATAAAAGCATTACTTCTACGTAAATATTAGGTCAATTCCTTCAATACACATGTTGGCTGGCTGAAAATGATGCATTCCAGCCTCATAATTCTTTTATTTTTATAAATAGTACTATTTGTTTCCTACAAAATTTTCTTACCAATACATTGTGCAGCAATGATAGTCATTGGCTGATAATTGACGACTTTTATCCGTCCAATCTGGAGAAGAGTCTTAGAGATTAGAGTAATAGTAAACATAGATTACTTATAAATATAAATTTGAATATAAATATTTGCATATCCAAATGTATTCAAAGTTAATATTCAAAGAAGGAATTGCTTTGAAATCTTAATGTGCAAATTTAGGTATGCTGGTAGGGCTTTGGACGGTGGGCAAACTATTCCCAAAGGACTTCATGTGGCGAAAGTTAGTTGGCGAGTGGAGGGGCGACCGCCGCCAAGTAATTACGTTCGGTACGGTCAAGATTAAACTAAGCGAAGATTTACAAATATATACAACATACTTAACATACGGCTTATTATTAATTATTAAAATTGTAAAAACGTGTTAGTAGTTAAAATATATTGTTATATTAATATTTCTGGAATGGAAATAAAAAAATGTTTACCGTGTTACAAAAAATAACTAACATGATATTTAATATTAAAAAAATCTTTCTCAAGTTTATTGAATAAGCTTTTCGCGAGTTGAATACAGATGAACCATTAAAATTTTTATTTATGTTATCGTTGCCATTTCTGTATTACGTTTGCAAACTCAAGTCTAAAATTTAAGTAAGCGAGAATTCACGAGACGCACAAAATCGTTAGAGACTTTATTCTTCGAGAAAATGTAATTGTGTGTGAAGACGTGGCGAGCCTTCCGCTCGGGTTGACATTCATCTTCATCCTACCCAAGTTAAGTAACACCGAAGTTACGACGCTCTACGATGGAGTCAGGGCCTTATAACGTAGAATGGATAAGTTTGAGCTGAGTTTTAAATCACAGTTAAGCTGTTGTCCAGTTGATTGGAAACTCGTGTAAAATACATTTTGGATTGGAAAAGTTTTTAGGTTACGAATGTCGTATCGATAAAACAAACAAATCGATCGATGCGACATTCAAGCGGTTCTGCTCGCATCGTTAGATTTTATTTTGCTTTAAAGCTTAAGTTTCCTCATTGTAGGTTAAATATTTTTAAAAGTTTTGAGAACAAGTTTTTAAAAATATCCGAGAATCTACTCGCATAATCTATATATAAGTTTAATTGACAAAATGGACTCAACGACATTTTATCGACGACGATGGCGACGATAAAAATACTTGCTACGATTATTATAATGTTTTTGTCACTGTGACGTTTAAATATTTGAACATTATAAGTAAAGTTAGCGGGCATCACTTCACCGTCAACTCCCTAAGTGGGCAGGTGTGTTAACGATATAATAATGTTGTGGAGACGGTCGCGAGCTCCTGCAGGCGGTTAGCGGCTAACAGAGTTTGTTGACTAAATTAGTTTACACATTACGGTACAAGCTGAAGAACTCATTACGGATAACGTAGACATGACACTATGAGTGGTGGACAGCTCTGGCGTTTAGGGTCTTAACGGTTTAGAATAGAGTTTCTAAATGCACAGCGATGTTACTTATATATTGTTCACAGTTTACTGTTATTTTACCGCAAACAGCTATATCTTGTGTTACTGTATTCCAGTTTGAATGTTGTGTGAGACAAAGGATATTAAATCTTGATTTTATTGGTGGCGGCTTCTAGACGAATTGTTTTTCAGTAGCTATGACTGAAGATCACCAGTCATATAATAATTCTGAAGGGTGAATTATGATTCAAACACTTTTATTTGCTAATATACATTAATATTTCTGAAAATTACTTTTTGTATATAATATTAATACTCATTAATTATTTAAAAATCACAAACAATAACCGCACTTGGTAAATAAGTCAAAACTGATTGAATATTTTTTTCGAGCTGTATAATGAACTTGCCTCAATTGCGCTTGATTTATACATTCATAATATTAAGTGCAATTGTGGAAAAAGCGCAAAAAGCGCATCTGCGATATTGCAGATGCCTTTTGAAATAAAATGGAAAATGTTCAAAAATTCCAACAACTATAACTCAATTAAGCTAACAGCTGACAACCAACGTTTTTACTTTATTTCATTTTAGGTGATATAGCTTTGTGCAGTGTCTGAGTAGATACCACTCATCAGATATTAATAATTTAATAAGTTTATTTATTTAAACACAAACATAAACATAAGGTTGATACATGGATTACAAACCGTTAAGCTTATGTACTAAGGCAATTGCAATATAAGTAGATTTCAAAAAAAATTTTGATTTCGCTTTTATTTTATGACCGTGTGACTGGTGACTGTAACTTACTAATCAGATATTTAACCGCTAAACAGTAATATTTCGTATTGATGAATGAGCCAGTGTAACTACAGGCACAAGGGAGATAACATCCTCGTGCTCAAGGTTGGTGGTCCATAGACGATGTAAGGAATGGTTAATATTTCTTACATCGCCAATGTCTAAAGGCCACATAACATCAGATGGCCCATTTGTCTGTCCACCTAGAACATAATTTTTTTTTAAATAAGTGAATCTCTTCACAAATATTCAAAGAATCCTTTTTTATACTAAGCAAGTTTTCTTAGGATGTACCCTGAAATCAGAGCTGAATACCACAGATTATATTTTGATAAAATATTCATAGTATTATTAAGAGTTAATCTCGTAGGTAATATTTTATTCATTCGTCTTTATAACAATGCCAACAGGCTTAAATATTATCTTTTTACATTTATTTATTTCACAAGTTTTATAAATACCACAATTTCAGTAAACGAACTTTGTTTATTTTGCATCTAGTGACAGTCCCATGTTAAATACAAATGTAAAATAATTAATTAAGTTACAAACGTTTAAGTAAAAAACTTCTTGTGTTCCGAGCGCCATAATTTAACTCCACGGTGGTATGTTATGAAATAACCGTGAAATATCTGAAAGTGGAGGAAGCGAGTTTATAATTAATTAGCAAAGAGGCACATCCGTCCGCGGTGAGGGCCTTGTTTACATAATGAGGGATCATCTGCCCTCCGGCTCGGACGGCCCTTACACTTAGGTATTTGGACTAGCCCCTGCATATTTTATTTGAGTTCTTTTATTCCCGCTCGTAATCCGTTTGCTCGTTGAAATGTTTAAGAGTAATCTTGGAAAGGCGAGTGTTTTGTGTTTAATTTTAGCTTACCTACTCGCAAACATTAAGTCCGTCTCGATACTGTAGTAGGTACTCACTATTTTTTTGGGACAAGTTGTTAATTTTTTAGGATAGTGATTTTAGTGCCTTATCAAATAATAGTGAGTCCAAATTAATAACTCAAATGTTAGACATAAAAAAATTGTTAAACATTTAATTAATTTTATTTGGATAAGAAATATTGATATTGAGATGTCTTTTTTTACGTTTATATGTCGGCACGTCACTGCCATCGAGGTCGATCAACAAATAAGGCTCTGGCGACCGACTAATGGCGGTATAACCATTCGATAATGGCGTAGCTAAACTCCGCAGACCGGTAACGGGCAGCAGCGTCACCTGTACGATGAGTTATGTTCTGCGATCACCAACCCGCCTGCCCAGCATGGTGATTATGGGTAAAAACCTCGATGGCACACACATTTACGCAACACACACACCAATACAGAGTATTATATTGCTGTGATATAATTAGTGAGTGAGCGAGGGACCCAAACGGGTCCGTTTTAAAACTCATCGCTGTTGGTAAAAGTGTATTTGATGTAGGAATAAAAACACAGAGCGTGTTTCAGAGCGGGTTTATTTATAGACAGATTATTCTGTGTTTTTGTCGCTACCAATTACAAAATCGTTTTAAAAACGCTAGTCGCCACCAGGTAAAGTATTAAATGACTTGTTTTATAGTTTCACTGCAGCATTTTTATTTTCCACCGGCGTTGTTCACAAAAGTTCTAATGGAATTGTCGAGAGCAGCCGTTTATGAGACGTGCGCGCTGCGGTACAAGTTTGAAGTGCATGCGCTTTGAAATGCTACCGGATTTTTTTATTACCTGAATATTTATAATATTCGCATTTTGTATTAGATAATTAGTTATTGATAATTTACATTATTGTTCATTAATTCAGCGTGGCTGCTGTGGCTGAACACTTAAATCGGATTATGAGTAAAGATCTTACTAATACATTTACTATAGCGTTCTAAATATTAATGGGATTTTAAATCAAGATTGAGAACGATGGTCCGGTATTAAACTAAAATTTAAATACATCGGGGCAATTATCGCGGGATCCGGGATGAGGGATGACGAGCGGATTAATTGGAGCCCCACGGGATTGCACCGTCGTCGAGCGCTTTATTTCGAGAAAGGGAAAAGGTGTACGTTGTTAGCTGTGATTTGTAAATGATTATTTGATACATGGAGACTAACTGCCGTTGTGTGTTTTGTTAATTTAAAATTTCAAAGTCCACGTAATTGGTCCTACGATGACGGTTCTAGGTATTTATATTATGATGTACGATATATACTCCATCCCGACATTATGTTTGTACGTTTATATAAATATGTGTGTATTTTATACGTCCTTTCATTGTTATGCCCTTTGGTATTGTTATAACACTGGTTAATTATTTCTTGATCGAAATGAAGTCTATAAAAGTCCCACTACTAGGCCTCGGTTGATAAAGAAAAGGCATAGAGCTATTGATAAATAAAAAAAATCACTGTTTTTTGTTAACCGCAATAACGAGGTATATAAATACTAAGCTGGTGCATTGGCCGGATTACATCCCACGATCTTCGTCTAAGATCGACTCGTTCTATCAACAGATCGTTTCACTCTTGGCGCCTACCTAAATAAAACGGGTTGGTTATAAAATATATTCAGTTAACTTTTGCTCCTGTCATTTGTTGAGTTACGAATTTTATTTACAAAAAACATCAAAACTAAAAAAATAAAAATGTAAAACTCCTCAAAGGTAAAATTTCCTCCCCGTATTAAGATAACATCTGCATTAAATCCAGCGCGTAATACGTGGGAACGAGCGCTTTGAATGTTTCCTGTGGCGAGTGAAACTTTTGTTAAGTTTTATTTAATAAAACTCTTTATATAGCATAAAAATGTTTTTGTAAAATGAAATAATTAATGACGTACTGTGTTCTGCTCTGAATGGAGAGTGTACAAGTTTAATGACAGACACAAGAGACATAACTTTGATTACATGACATGACTTGAATGGCGGCGCATTGATGATGTGAAAAATGGTTTATACTTCTTGCACTTCTTGTACATACAGGCAATTTGTGACAATTCAATTCGAATTCATAGTTATCTCGATAAATAATATTTAATAATTATTTATAACATCGATATAATATTAAGCTACCAGCAAAAAACCTTCCTATTCAATTAAACAATGTTAATAACCGGATCTATTACGGCATACGAATGAACCTTCAGTTTTCTTCGATGAAAGAATGATGAGGTACCGTTAATCAATACACTTGTTGAATTCCTGAAGTTTCGTCGTTTGTTACACTCGGGACTTGGAAACCAGTTGATCTTTTGACCTTTGTTTTGCTCACATTTCACTTTTACCGCGTTCAATGTTTTCAATGATTTATTTTCTTTGCTTACAAATCTAGACAGAACATAGATAATATTTTTGACTTATTATAAAATTAAAGTAATATTCATACTTTTTTCTCGTCAACCTCATCCGAAATAGCGAGTTCAATCCTTACCAAGCACCACACAGTTTTCACAACTTAATTTCCGTTTATAATTGATTTCGAGCTCAGCGATGAAAGACAACATTGCTTGGGAATCCGTATGTACTCGTATGTGACATTTGCCCAGCAGTGAGTAACTTATGGACTGCTTCCATATTATAAGATCTATCAAAGCTTAAGTTTGCAGAAATGTCTTGTAATTTGTCGTTGTTTAAAGAGGAAAATAAAATTGAATTATTTAGACTCTGAACAGTTAAGAGAGCGAAAATTTAAGTCATCAATATTTCAAACTATATTTATTCAAACGTTCCTAATATTCCCAATTTCATTAGATGGGTCGAGTTGTAATGTATAATTTTTACAACTTATGTTTTCAATTAAAATATATCTTAGAAGGACGGAAAGATTCAATCAACATTATTATCAAGACACCAATATTTAACAAACAAAACCCTCTCAAAAATGTAACCAAAAATCAAAAGCAAATTGTTTGCATAGCAAATATCTCACAGAGCAGAACAGAACCAGTCAAAGGAGAACTAAACAAAAACACGTCTATTATTTCAAGGAAGCGCCACGTCTGAGCGGGAAGCGTCAAACGTAACAGAATCGAGCGATGTTCCCGAGTTTCCGGCGGAATCGAACCGGATTCCCTTTGTGCAGGGGAGGGAAATTCAAATGCTATCTTGTTTCAAGATCTTTGTGATCATTTATCGGTTGATTTGTTCTCATTGCCGAGAAAACTCGCCTTCGACTCCCTACTACTATTATTATATAAATTGTCGACGAGTTCTCAGTTGAACAATTCGTGATCTGTATTTATTATGTGTTCTTATTAATATTATTAATGCGAGATTAACTCTGTCTATCTGGTAACTTATCACGGACCCGCTGATTTAATTTTGATGAAATTATTAATGGCACATTGTGGCCTGGGACTTCGACAACAATATAGACAAATGACATACGATAATTACAATAGAAATATGTGCCAGAACAATAGATACTTTATAATAAACTATCTAGATAGCTACTACGTCTGTGCATAAATTCATGATGATCAATTGAGTGGTTAAGACTTTAAAGCGTAACAAACAAACTCACTTCCACATTAATTATTATAATTAACATACATATATTATTTAAGTGAAAATAAGAAACGAATAAGATGTTTTTTCTAAACGAATTATTATACATAAAATAATTTAATATTCCGAATGATAAATAAACATAATATAAATATCTGCATTAAAAAAAACTAAGAAAGCCGTTTCTTCTTATTTTACTTTGGCAATCACAGACACGAGCTGTCACTTCTCCCGGTGAACAAAATAATTAGACACATAAAAAAAACTGATAGTATGTGGTAGGTACCACACAATCATCAGATATTCTACCGCAAAACAGCAGTACCTGGTATTGTTGTGTTCCGGTTTGATGGGTGAGTGAGCCAGTGTAATTACAGGCACAAGGGACATAACATCTTAGTTCCCAAGGTTGATAGCGCATTGGTGATGTAAGCGATGGTTAAAATTTCTTACAATGCCAATGTCTATGGGCGTTGGTGACCACTTACCATCAGTTGGCCCATATGCTTGTCCTTTGCCTTTGCCTTGTCCTTGTGCCTTTCTATTCTATAAAAAAAAACAGACAGAGCTTGTTATTGTTTGCCGCAGAACGTGCGTGAGTATTTTTGTATACATAGCTCGTTATCATATTGACTCCTACCACTTCAGCTACTTAATTTTATTCGAGAAAAAATAATCCCGCTTAGATTCTTACGCCGATTCCTCGCAGGTCTGAGGTACTTATTTTCGAACCGTGGGTTGATTTTTGACAACTAATAAATATATGTAACGCTTCCAGTCTTTATACAAAAATACTTTTGACTCAATATTTAATTGATACTTACAATGACGGATCTCCTCCGAACACTTAAATCATTGAATACTTAACTTTCTGAAAAGTTTTTCGTCAATTTATTGGATGACTTTAATATTTTATTTATTTATTTTTTTACAATAATACAATAAGTATTCCAAAAATATTTTATATTATGTTAGCATTTTTCTCAATATCAAAGTCTGATACACTTAAAGATACAGGCGAAGTTCATAAAAAATATATAGTTTCTTATACGTCCCAAATAGAGGCGGATATCGCCCATGTTTCCCTAAAAGGCTGCGTTGTTTAAATATCTTACAGCGAAGTGGTCGTAAAGCGTTAGCATGTACGATCCATTGTTGTTTGGAAAAAAGGGTGTGTAAGCGTGAAGTGCCTTAACTGTAAGACGTATTCGAGTTGTATCTTTGTATTAACACAAACACTTTCTCTTTCCAGGTATGGGCAAACAATTCGAATGGTTTTAAGTTACTTCCATATGTAAGTAAGATTTTAATAGAACTATTATTATAATATTTAAATCTAAAATATTATTTCTAGCAAGCTACGATCTAAAAGCTTACTTCAACTTTCAAATCACAGATGAAAACTAATATTTACGAAAGGAACCGGCGGTAAAAAAATTCTCGCGGTTGATGAGGCTACCCCTCAATTCCGACCCTCAAATTTCCACCCCCTTGTATTACTTACTCGGGATGTATAAAACCGCAGTGAAATCGATACTTTATATAAAAGTCCATCTGAAATTCATTCGAATATCGATGTCTCGGTTCTCGTAAATCACGCGCTCGTATCGCCCAGCCGACACGGTACTGCTTGTAAATTTCACGCTTCACATCATAATGGTCTATGATTTTTCACATTTCCGCAACATCTCCGCGTGATCGTCATTCGAAAATATTATAAAAGGTTCCATTCTAAAAATACAGAATGGAATTAAATTAGAATATTTGAATGTAACAAAATTAATAATAGTAAATCACGTGCGTTTCACAACTTAACTGTTATTGTGAGGCGGACGCAGCCGTGATTATCATAAAAGTGGCAATTCACTTGTTCGATGGTGTAATTGGCTAAAATGCGGGCCGTGCCAATAATATTTACTGATTTTTTTTATTAAAAAATTCACAGTAGCAACCGAAAGTTACGAAGTTGTTCTTCCTGCGTATCGGAAATCATGTAAAGCCGTGCATATTGCGGTCTATCTAAACTCTTAGAGTACTATTGTCCATCTGATAATAACAGTGAGGTATTAGTGTGCTTGCGTACACACACACACACTTTTGCACAATAATATTTCCTGAGCCTGTATTTGGTAGTAGTTACCGACTGTAATTTTGTTGAAGAATATTTTTTGATATAAATTAAAATATAATTTACATACAATAGTGCAACTGTTTTACACATATTAATTTACGTTCACTCTTCTGTTTTATTTATTATTTATTAAATAAAAAGACAAGAATTCAATCCTATCTATAAATAAGAACCTCATTTATATCCTAATAAGTATAAATGACAATATAAAATTATATCTAAATTGATTCTAATTTTAAAATAAATATAATTTTCTTAATATATAATATATTCGTTTACATTAGAATGATATACATTGATGATTAACATGGAATAGTAGTACGAGTCCAATATACAAAATACTTTATTTGCTAACAATAATTTATTTACTAATCGCAAGTAATCTGCCGTACGAGTCGCGTTCGTGCGCATTCGTGGCAAAAATGCAAAAACAATGTTACTGCTGAATACTAATAATTCTTTAGAAGAAAATATACTAGAGCAAGCAATGCATAAGTAAAAATATATAACTTGAGGTAAGAGGCGAATGCTCGCACCGTTTGCCTCATTCAGCATTTTCTACCGCGGGGAAGGGAGAACCCTTAAAGCTGATTCCTTGACATGACGGGGTCCTTTGTGCCTCCCTTCATAAAGACCCTATTTTCAAAGAATTAACCTGTCTACTAGATGACTTACAATTAGTTTTCTTTGAATATATATCACAAAAGGAACGTCTTTGGTGGATATAACTCATTTGATTCGACTTTTGATACGGAGGTTGTTATCATACACGTATTTTGTTATTCATTTCAAACCGTTTTGTTAAACTTAAGATATAATATAGCTTATAACTGTGAATTACTCGACAGCAAGACCCCAAGACATTTTTACTGGCCTGTCCATGTGATACGAGCTTCTAGGTTCAGAAGCTCGTATTCATTGGCCTTAAAGGCTACTTACACAACGAGGTAGTCAAACAAGACCCATAACCATATTATCTCACAAAAGTGTATAAAAATATAATAAGTATTATTCCGAACCTCTATCTGTACCGTCGAGGTGAATCAAACTGGCAGTAATACTACTGCTGAGGCAGTAATATTACCATTACACTTAAGGCCGTGTTCAATACGGCCTACGGTGCTTGCTTTAGAGCAGAGGAAAATATAAACACTACACTACATACATACATACATACATACTGAACATCTGACTCGCGTTGATCAAATAATGATCTAATGTTTTATATTACATTTCTGAATATTTTCAGTTTATTATTTACTGTATATAGAATGTGGTGATGTAGTCTTAATATTAACGGAAAAAACGCTGGTACTCGGTGAATGTACATTTGTTTCTAGCTTATATATTTTAATTTTGCTGTAATTATGAAAATCAGACATAAAGAAATAACAAAATCGTACATATAGTATTTTAATCGTATATAATATTTTCGAATTCAATGCGGTTAAAGAAAATCAATCTATTGATTTTTATAAATTGACCTTCGCCTTTTAAACGCTAATTAATGTAATGATTTCAGAACCTTCGATATCATTATCGTGTTTATTCGTTCGTCTTTATCCCATAAACTTAGAAACGTGATCACGAAATAATATTCTGTAAATTATGTGATATAATTTTGCGAATAGAACCGTCGTTACCAATGTGAGTCCCAAGTTCGTCTTCACTCGCAGTTATAATTGTTTTGATTAGTTTCATAGTTAAGATAAATTTCATTTTAGTTATTCTACTTGAAATGTTGCGGTTCGAATAATGTTATACCGGTGTAATTTACAATTAAACGTACAATTGTTTGTACATTTGATTGTGTCTGTGCTACACACAGTCCACACACACACAATCAAATATCATATTTGTCAATCTCAATTTTCAAATTCAACTTATGATATGTAGATAACAATTAATATACGATAAATAAACGATTTATTACACATACCTCCTCTCTTTATTTTGTCTCAGCACGCTTGTTTACAGAAGCCGAAATATAACTTATATTTACTTTAGATTATAACAGTTTATCTCGTAATTTATTATTAAAATATTTTACATGATCCCGTTTAATATTTTTTTTTATAGAATAGGAAGGCGGACGAGCATATGGGCCACCTGATGGTTAGTGGTCACCAACGCCCATAGACATTGGCATTGTAAGAAATGTTAACCATCGCTTTCATTACCAATGCTCCACCAACCTTAGAAACTAAGATGTTATGTCCCTTGTGCCTGTAATTACACTGACTCACTCACCCTTCACACCGGAACACAACAATACTAAGTATTGCTGTTTAGCGATAGAATATCTGATGAGTGGGTGGTACCCACCCAGACGAGCTTGCACAAAGCTCTACCACCAGTAAAATCATCATTATCATAATCAAATCATCTGAATCCATGCTTGCCACATCAATAGTCAAAAGTTAAAGCTAAAACTGCGGAGCGCAGCATCTTATATGATAAATATTCTCCGCTCGCGGCTTCGCCCGCGTCTTAGGTACCCACGGTACCATCTGACCTTTACACTTAACAACGTGTATGTAAAAACGTGTTTTGTGTTGGTGTTATTGCGAGTCGTTTGTTTGTATTAACTTAACGTGTAGATTATATTTGATTACGACTACATTGATATAACGCAATTGACCTTTACACTTAACAACGTGTATGTAAAACTTCATAATGGTCGGTTGAGTAGTTAAGACGTGATGGCCAAACAAACAAACTCACTTCCCCATTTATAATATTATATATAACGCCCTACATCTATTGGTTTTATATATTTTAGTTTAGTAGTTTTTCAGTTATCTATTACAAAAAGCGTCTCGTCATACATTAGTAAAGATTATAAAATAACTAGTTCTCGCTAATTCGTTGTAACTGTATTTATATAATGCGATTGAAAAGTAACCAAAAACTAACTAACTCGTCTGGATACACTTTGTAATGATTCCGAGAGTTTACAATTAACTTACAGTCACTAGGATTCAGTAATTAATTTTATATTAACTCAAACATTATATAACATAGATACACACACACACACTCGCACAATCACACACACACTACGTATACGTAATTACTAAGCGACTAGTTCCAACCAACCATTGTTTTGTTTCCTGTAATTTGCGTGATTACGGAAACCGACAGCGTCCTCACAAGAACTTGCGCGGATTGTTATTAACGCATCATTTTGTTGCATTTGAACTAATCTCAGTGTGCCGTTGTCGGCAAAACACCGTTATATTAATTAGTTTAAATAATTGGACTCTTTTATACGTAGCAATGTTCATTTGTTTTTCATATAAATTTAAAAAAAATTATGTTTAAGCTTATAAGACTATACTAACTCGGTAATAACATTTTGTTACAGCCAACTCCGAAATTTCGAGCCGATACAAAGAATTTATTTCAGACGGACAGTCCACTAGACAAAATAGCAGCTATGTAATTGATTATGACGCTTACTGTCCCAGAAAGTGTTACTTGAGAATAAAGCGGGAGATAACGCGGGGCGTGCTAGTATACAATAAAATGGGTTATATGTAACATCCCAGTCAGAAATCTGATTTTTTTCACAACGAATAGTAAGACAAATAAATATGAATAATTCACCGGCTGTGGTTTTGTTCCGATCTGAATATATTGTGTGGCGGACGAATAAATTCGATATTCCTACGCGCCTTGAATAGTGGACGACTTGTTTATGAATTCTATATCGAGCCTGAATAAGTTTTCAATTTCTTTAAATACTTTTTCTGTTATATCCGTTTGTAAAATAAAATAAAACAAGTTTCAATTGCAACCTGAGACAAATTGCTTTGTTCTGTTTCCACAGTTTCGGAGTCTTTTGTGCTGGTGTTATTGCGAGTCGTTTGTTTGTATTAACTGAACGTGTACATTATATTTGATTACGTCTACATTGATATAACGCTGTGTATATAAAAATATTAAGTTATAAGAAACACATGAAAATGTTTTCTTAATAATTCATCACGTAATCAGCGGTGAAGGAAAACATCGTAAGGAAACCTGCGCGTGACCAATTTCACTGAAATATGATCATCCACCACATGGTCTTTCCACTAACCATTGGAGCAGTGTGGTGGAATAGCTTCAAAACCTTCTTCGCAAGAGGTGAGGAGATATTTTTCCAGGACTTTGATATTAAGAGGTTTAGAGGCTCGCTATTTGCGATTAATAGACATAAAATCAATTCCTTGATATCGCATACTTGAATAAAGAGCATTTCGATTTCGACACTCGGCTGTTACTCTTTTACATTTATAAATATGTATATGATACAAAAATCTGAACATTTGTCATCAAGATAGAATCGATGATTTAAAGTACACGACCAATGTACACTGAGCAAGTTGTTAATCAATTGAAATAAATAATTATATTTGCACGCGTAAGACACGAGAGCCCAATCCACCCTTAGAACAAATAATACTAAACTCATTTCCCGAACATATCCTTCCAAACTGCGACGCTTCGAGAAAACCAATCACCATTATAGATTGCGTGGCCTCGTTAAGTTCCCCATAATCAATAAAAAAAATCTTCGATTAAAAATTATAAGTATGATACCCGTAGCTATGTAAATGTTTTATATTTTAGTAAATGTAAAATGCATTGTCATATTAATTTAATAAAACAAACTGAAAATTTTATATTAACAAAAAAAAAACATTTAATTTCTTATATATTTGTATTTTTCCGTCGGAAGAGTCAAGGTAGCCAAGGATTGCGGCTTTTAATTCGATACAATGTGAGCTCGGCGGGTATTTTATTACTTGTGTAGTAAAAATATTTCAATTCCTTTTACTTAACTTGAGATAAGGCCTATGTTAAACATTAATTTTAAAAGTTACTTATTCAAAATTGTAACGAACATAAGCTATCTAAAGCTATACCGCTTGTGGTTTATTGTGTCCGAGGAAATAATAAGTCTTATGTAATAAAAATCTTGTCTTTTAAAAAATAAAATCCCATCAAAAACATAAATGTGAAATGAGAGCCAAGTTCAATATTATGATACATGCCTTTCTTGTTGACTTCAACGACAAAAGAAGTGAGATCTAAATGGGTGTCAAGTTCAATGGTTAGTCCTAAAATGTATTTATAACAACTTAAAATATCATTTCTTCTTATAACTTAGGATAATACATTGAAGGTCTGACTCAGCTAGTTCTCAAAACATAGATGCTTAATATAAAATTAAACTATATCTCATTTACTAAAAAGCTGAGTCTCCACGTTTAACATAAGATTATTTTGCAAATTCTTCTTCGCTGTGGTTTAACATCTTGAAATTGTGGGGCTTTTTACATATAGATATGTTATCGTTTCTTACATGTAGAGACAAAGGTAAGTATCAGACTTATCCCGAAGTCATAATACATTTACAAGATAGAATATAAACTACATATGTTGTTAGCTCAAGGAACTGGAAGCGTTTGATGTAATCGTATTATATTTTGTATATGAATGAAAAGAAGAGGAAGCAGAAGAAATAAAAGGAGTTACAAGGTGAGCCCGGCGTGTGATCTTATTGGTAGTGTGGTTGTCAATCTATCATAAGACACACGCGGCTCTCCCTGTCTCACTCGCTATCAACAGGAGAGAAGAACGAAAATATAGAAGAATTTTGTAAGAAAGTAAAAATTTATCTATGTAAAAATAAAATAAAATTTAATGTATTAGATCGTTTTTCAAAAATTCATAAATTCAGTACCATCGGTTGTGTGGAACTGGTTTAAAAATAATTTGATTTAATTTACACACTAACCGATATATGTTGAATGAAAACCTGTTATAAAATAGTTTTCACTCGTTCGTTGTTAGCTGAGAACATAAATTTTATTTTATTTTTAAACATCAAATATTTAAAATCTTTAGAGCGAAATTGTTTGAGATCTAATAATACTAATATTGTCAACCACTTAATTATGTTACGTTATTTGTTAGTCGGTCTTGGTTCTTCCTGATAACTTTGTTTATCAATAAATTGCTTAATAATATTCTATAAGGTCTATTCTCATCTTAATGAGAAGGTGTGCAGCTTAATGCACCACAATAAACACGTGGCATAAATTCATTTCACGTATGGTTTCCTCACGATATTATCTACTTTGAGAAATTGATATGCTTGTGTGTCGCACATGTGTATGCCAGCGTATATTTATTGTCAAGAGATTGGTATGAAAATGCATCGTTAATTATATTATCAACAAATACCAAGTAGTTAAGATAAAAAATAATGGTTGAAGTTAGATATTTTATTTCCGATATACTTGGTGGTAGGGCTTTGTGCAAGCCCGCCTGGGTAGGTACCACCCACTCATCAGAAATTCTATTGCCAAACATCAATAAATACTGTCGTCTCCCAAGGTTAGTGGCACATGGGCGATATAAGTGTGGTTAATGTTTCTTACATCGCCAATGTTATGGGCAGTGGTTACGACTATCATCTGGTGCCCTGTTTGCCCATCAGCCGCCCAACATTTAAAAAAAAAATATCATAAAACGGACCACGAGACAAATTATGAACACAATTTAGACTCATGAAAGCTCTTGCTTATGCTTGGGCGAAAACTGCGATCGTCCTTCACAGGCACTTCGACTCAACAAACAAACTAACTTTATTACTTTAAGTATGTAAAGCTATGAACAACACCCGTCATTTGTGCTGACAACGTTTTTTACCCTTATTTTATTTCCACTCCGATAACTTTTATTTCATCTTCACGTCCGAGATATAAATACAACATAACATTTGTATGCGGAGGTTATCCGCTCCCGAGGAGGGTCCTGAGGGCGCAGGAAATGACAGGCCACAGTATCCGCTAGGTTAATATGAATTTTTAGATTACTTTACATTTTCTGTTTATTTGGTCATTTATTTTCTTTGTAAATACAGTAAAGTAAGATTTGTAAGTACAGTAAAAAAAGAATACGATACCGAACGCATGATGACACTCTTTGATTTTATTTTATATAAATTTCTTTGATTTTAATTTAACAACAATTGCGACGCGAACCCCGGAAATCTCTTCTAGAAATATAGGATCCAGAAACTTTTAATACTATTATAAATACTATTATGAAAATTCACTACTTATTTAGTATTAAAATTTGTCGTCCGCACGCAAGGCCGGTTATTAGTTAAAAAATTTTGTTCAAATCGATCAAAGTTCAATCTTGCTTCACACCAAATTTAATCAAAATCGGCTTAATGGTTTAGCCTTCAAAGCGCTTAACAAACACCAGAGTTACTTTCGCATTTGTAAGATTAGCATCGTATTAAATATAACTTTGTCCTACAGTTTGATTATGAAAAAAATCATTTACATTAAATGCAATAATTATGGTAAAGTGAAGTCGACTGCCAGCAGCGTACATGACATAACAGGCACGCGCTACACGCGCACGTCAACGGACAAGAATCACATTTATTGGCCGGGGGAGGCGTGGTGATTGATGGCTTATATATTGTAATACAAATCGAGGCTGAGTAGGCAGACGCCTGGTGTTTTCGTGCGCCCATGATGGTTTGAAGGCTTCAAACATTATTTTAACGAATCTATACAAGGCGATTTTTAGCATTTCGAATGCGGCTACGTGCTCCGAATTTGTTCGCGTACGAGTAAAAATCCAAGCGAGACTGGTAGCGTTATAACATCTCTTTCTACTTTATATATACATCTTTTAGTATTATTTAAATCCAATATCAATTTACTAATATATCGTCCTAAATGTAATTACTACTGCAAGGGTTTTTTATCGCGAAACTATTTGCATAATGAAATCGTACGATATGCGATTTGAAAACGTCGTAGCAAATGTGTTTTTGCTGCCGCAAAGTGCAATAATACGCGATATAATTAGGAAAACAGCGACGCAAGGGGTTTTTGTTACGATATTTATATATCGTAATATATATCGTAAATATACGATTGGCGAAATGTAATCCTGAATCAAACATTTTCAAAGGTATTTCTAAGACCTACTGAAAGTAAATTAGTTTTTATACAGCGAAAATACTTTCCCGTTAAATAAGTAAGCTGCATTTGGTCAGCAAAATTGAATGGTTTCAGGAAACCTAATAACGGAGCAGCTCTATTTCCGGTTCAGAGTTGAAATTTTAGCTCAGTGCGGAATCAGCGACACAGCGCGCAAACGATTCCAATACAAACATCGCAGTTATCTACTTATTGAATTCACAAAACGGAATAGAATGCTGTTTATTTTTAACTTCTACGTTCGGTGTGGAATAAAAAGTACCTTGCGTATTTTGTAAGAGAAATAAAGTTTACGCATTTAAATACTTTAATATAAATCATTATTAACATTTTTTTTTTTTTTTATAGAATAGGAAGGCGGACGAGCATATGGGCCACCTGATGGTAAGTGGTCACCAACGCTCTTAGACATTGGCATTGTAAGAAATGTCAACCATCGCTTACATATCCAATGCGCCACCAACCTTGGGAACTAAGATTTTATGTCCCTTGTGCCTGTAATTACACTGGCTCACTCACCCTTCAAACCGGAACACAACAATATCAAGTATTGCTGTTTTGCGGTAGAATATCTGATGAGTGGGTGGTACCTACCCAGACGAGCTTGCACAAAGCCCTACCACCAGTAAATTCATTCACCATGGGTCGATATTTCACCATGGGTCGATATTTTTGCTCGTTTAATATTTATGGAGTCTCCTAAGTGCGCGTCAGCCCACGCCAATATTAGGATTCTATACCTGTAGGAAATTGTGATAATTTGGAATACTATCTCTATACTAAACTAAAATAGAAGTAAATTTTGAAATGCAAACATTCAGTGCTTTATAATAATAAATTGATTTGTTTATTTTTACTTATTTTATTTAAAATAACGAACCTTAACGAAAATATTTTTAACGCAGTCATTTTACATAACTGAACTGCGTGCCGATCAAATACTGTTAAGTAGCGTGTTAATGTCTGCTGGACTACCGCCTATCATTTCGAGGTAAATGCTTAGAGCTTATTCCACCATGCTGCTCCAATGCGAATGTACATCTGGAAAATTTTCATCGGGCACCTGTAAGTTTCCTAAGGAAAATAGCTTATATTTTCGTTCACCGCTGAGTACGAGATAAATTATAAACACAAATTAAGCAGTAGATAATATAGTGATGCGCGTGGTTTTGAACCCGCTGTTTAACGTTTTCAAATCACTGCGCCATATGTAAATACTAAAATTCTCTGAATTTTCTGTTTGTAAATTTCGAATATTTAATTATACAAGCGTCCGTAAGAGGCTTAGTAAACAATGGAGAAGGTCTGTTGATTGAACAACTGCGATTCGATGAAAGAACTTAAGTTCAAAGGGTACTTTGTACTGGCAATATTAATTAAACGCTCTTTCATTAACTGATATTATTAATTGAAATTATAATGAAGTTACAGACTCAAATAAATCATAGCGATGCTATTTTAAAAAGGAACAAATAAATTTAAATAATTTTGTTACGTTTTTTTTTTTTAATTTAAATAAAGAATGCCCAACGACATCCACGTTTCAAGCTTTCCCCGTCCAAATATACTGACGCTCTGTGAGATATTAACTTTTCCTTACATCCTTATTACGTGTCATCTTTCGCACGCTATTCCCATCTTAGTTGGACTTTTTATACTTAGAAAAAAGCTTCGGATCATAAATAAGTTCCTAGTATCGCAATAGTTCAAATTATTTATTGTTAAAAATGTATCGTATTGAGAATAACCATTGACCATGCATTACTAAAAATGTAATAAAATACAACACAGCTACAGCACAAGCTCATTATAATGTCATTAACTTGTTTTATATTTTTATAGCATAACATCCTTTGGTAATCACAACAAAATAAATTCTTTATACATAATTTATAGTACAGTTTTTCTCTGAGCGTATTAACATAAGTATTATACGCCATTTATAAATATATTATACAATACACGGCCACGGCGAGTAATAAATTAATTATTACTAATATATAAAACATTTCAGTTACGCGTGCCAGGTAATATTTCACTTAGTACCAAATAACGCATTCTGAATATGGAGAACGAAGTGGTTGTTCCGAGTGCTGCGGTTTGTTCGCTCACATACAACGCATATAGGCGTTATATATACGTAGACGTGTTAGTAATTACGAGATAACGTCATAAATTCGCATTTAGATCGCAATTTTCGGATAACACGTTCAAAATCTCACCTACATTAAGTTTGTTAACTAACGTTACAGTACACTTACATCAAATATTCTTCGTAAAAAATGAAATGAATATTTCAATACAATTTCAATTTTCATCTACTATTTTTTATACATTTTTGTAAATAAATTTATATCGATTATATAGAAATATAATTAGTTCAAGAAGATTGGGGTCTAGAGATATTATTTTGAAGCGTTAAAAGCCCAGAGGTACTTTAGGTAATTAGTAATGTGAAAGACACTTGGATTGCTGGCATCCCCCCTCATAGTATAAGTCTCCTAATACTATAAGCATAATATTTGGGGTGAAAATAAAATATTACTAATCTCGATAGGCCTGTGGGTGTCATCAGGGTGAACACCCACGGGCATATGGGCTATGTTTATATTAAGTGCATTATATCCTGAACCAGAAAAACGTCTCTAAAGTATGTTTAGTAATTGCTGTTTAATTACTAATCGTGAATAACACACACACATATAATCTCACACCGACACAAACACACATCAGCACACTGATATCAAATTTATTGTTTCTTTATCCTTCGAAACTCGGAATTCCTTTATTTGGACTTAGTATAGAAATTCTAAAAAAAAATAATTTTAAAAACAGCTTCACGGAAACTCGGAGTTCTGAACAAGGTGCGGCGTTTTTTCACGCCACAACAACTGTGCCTGCTGTACAAAACACAGGTACGGTCTTGCGTGGAATATTGCTCCCACCTTTGGGATGGCTCCGCTAAGTACCTACTTGAGGCCTTGGACCGGTTGCAGCGACGTGCCGTACGCATTATTGGCGACGTAAAGGTCACAAACGCGTCGTGAGATAGCAGCACTGAGCGCTTTCTATCGCCTGTATCACGGCGAGTGCTCTGAGGAATTATTCTCTCTAATTCCTGCTTCCCCCTTCCTTCTTAAGTCCACGCGAGCTGGTTCTCGATGTCACCGCCTAACTGTGACATCAATTCCATCGCGAACAAAGAAATTTGGCAACTCCTTTCTTTGTCGCACTTCCAAAAAATGGAATTCCTTACCAGCTCACGTGTTCCCCTCCTCTTACAACCCGGGTTCCTTCAAACGAGGCGTGAAGAGGCATCTTGCGGGCCGGCAAGGCGAAGGCGGCTAGCGCAGAACGTTTTTCCCAACTGTACTGGCCGTCGTCGCGTTTGGACTCTACTACCACTTACCATCAGGTGGAGTAGAGTCATTTGCCCTCCTGGCGAATATATATATATATATATATATATAATTCTTTAGGATATATAATATTTTAATATATTTTTTAATATTATAACAAGCCGAGATGGCCTGAATCTTAACCGATGATCGTGGGTTCAAACCCGGGTAAGCACCACTGAATTTTCATGTGCTTAATTTGTGTTTATAATTCATCTGGTGCTTAACGGTGAAGGAAAACATCGTGAGGAAACCTGCATGTGTCTAATTTCATTGAAATTCTGCCAAATGTGTATTCTACCAACCCGCATTGGAGCAGCGTGGTGGAGTAAGCTCCAAACCTTCTCCTCAAAAGGGAGAGAAGGCCTTAGCTCAGCAGTGGGACATTAACAGGCTGTACTGTACTGTACTGTACTGTAATATTATAACGCTATTGGATTCTCAAGAAATACAGTTTTACAAACCGTGTTGGTGTGAATTCCACATTTTGCATTTTGCAGTTTGCTTTTACTCTTCGATAACTCGTCATAAAAATCTGCCAAAACCATTTTCCAACAATATAACAAAACATCAAATACATGGGATGATGAGAAGCTATATAAAATACGTACTAAGTACCGCTCGCATTTTATTACAAGCAATATTAAAAGTGTTTTCCATCAAAGCGGAATTGCAACACGTTCCCTCGTACAAAATACCAGCTAACCAAATATCGCTTCTCGTTGTCTCGGTAGACGCGATCGAGCTAAAAATCTAGACCAGAATACGTGAGTCGCGTAATAATATATGACGGCGCTATTTTAGCTTCCGGCGTCAAGATTTCGATGCGATGTTTGCGAGAACTAATGAAAATATTTAACCGATTGCAGCGCAAACCAGAAGGCCAATGTATTTTATAACATTAGATGAACTTTTTAAAATTATAATAAGACGAGTAGAATATTCCTATTATTTAGATTAATATTTACGTCAAAAATTGTATGTAGTCTATTTTATTATTTCTAGTATTATCTTCTAGCTTGTTTGGTGCAGATCTGTTTACCAGTCGCCAAAAACCTGTTCCAGACTTCTGCATTTGTGTCTATTCGAGCCACTCTGATCAAGTCTCTCATCTTATCTGCGATCTGCCTCTTTTCATCTTCTCCAGTCTTACTCCATAAAATAAACTCGTATTTGCATGAAATGATCGCGAAATATATTTATACAGCGCGTGTATATTTTCATTCGATCGTTTTTATGATTACTAATCTCAAAACAGTTCGGCTCGCTCGTTTTGTTATCACGGCTATTATAATAAAACCTTAATTAAAGTCTTTCAGTATTAATAAGCCGTCTGTCTGAGCGCACCGAAAAAATGCTAGATATAAAAATGATTCAAAGGAAATACCTCGTAAATATAAATATCAACTAGAAATTACTCTAATTGAAAAACAGAAAATACTTTTGAAATAACAAAGTAGCATTTTCTCTTCAAACTATTATTAAAAATATTCTTTAATTTTTTATGTTCGTAATCAAAAACATTGCAGCCGTTTTTAGTTTATGCCGGTGGTTAGTTTTAATACAAGCTGCTCTGGAGGTACCACTCGCTATCACACACACATCCTCATTGTAATTGCCAGTGTAATTACAGTTTTTAACATTTACATTCGCAGGTGAATGGCGACCACTCACTTTTCATTTGCTCTTTCAGTAACGTTTGAATAAAAAAAAACATGTTGTGTTGTCCTAGTAATTAACGCATATTATACGTATGTGTACCTAATATATTAATACCTATGTACGCATGTCACGTTTATCTTATTAAGTAATTAGTTAAGTAAAAACCTGTAAATGATCCACTATTGCTATGCTAAGCGATAACTTTCTTTCCACCCCTATTCAACCCGCTGCTCCAATACGGTTTGGTTGATGAATATGTAGCAGAGTTTTGTCCGACGGATGCAGGTAACCGTGCAGGATAAAAAGTTATTGGTCAAATGAAAACGTAAAAGGTTTACAGGCACATTCATATCAAGTGGAATTTCATTAGACAACTAACACAAATTAAGCACATTTAAGCGGTGCCTGCCCGGAATTGAACTCATGATTTTCGTTTGAGATCTATGTAAACTGAACCACTAAACGACTGAACCATCTCGGCTCTCGCTTATAAGTATATTCATAAAATTGATTGCGCTAGATTCGATGTAAATATTTATTTATGTCGACGTTATCAAAATTAATCTCATGTTATAATATTTGCACCCTTCACGATTCCTCCGACGCCGTGCTTTGATGTTGTAATTCGTATTTACGGTGCGCTAACAGCTTATTAATGGTATAGTTTCGAGAAGATTACCGTGTGAGTGCGAGGAGTACGAACGTGCAGTTTGCATACTACTAACGGGGAATGCGTCTTAATTATTCGCTGGAGCGTTCCAAATATACATTATACTTCTACGTATGGATACAAACATACTTAGATTATGTATTATTATGTTTTATTTTTATTGTTAAATAAAAATAACTTGATTAATCTCTTTTTGATTAAAAAAATCAGGTCAATGTTTGTTTTTTGATTATTTTATTAATTACAGAAAATTCAAAAACACATGTTTAGGGACGCCTCATTGTAAAACTCTGCCAATAATAGGCATAACAGCGAACGAATTGTGATATTGAATATCGCGTTACGTCGCGTCTCACATGGAACACATCTCTTGCTATTTTGTTGTTTAGTTATCCTATTTTAACATTATTTCATTTTCAATAGCAATATTTAAATAAATAATATCATCATAATACTATGTACATAATATATATTCTCAGTGATCATTTTATATTTGTTTATATTTTACGTATATATTTGCAAAAAAAAATATCTATTACGAGGCTGAAATCTTAAAAAGAATGATACGAATCAATGGAGCCCCATTATCGTCAAGAGAGCTGACTCGGCTGCCGACGTAACAATCGCAATTATAATTCAGCTGGAGTTGCTTTTAGTTTTCATGTCATTGAATTCTCGAAATATTAAGATTAAATAGTAAAATATATAGATAATGCTATACGTATTATTATCATATAATAAAATACCTCATTGTATTTTATTGGTATCGTGGTCAGAACGTAAGGCTGACGGTAGACCGCGAGGGTCCTGTGTTCAAATGTCAGGTGCAATCCATATTTTATTTGGGGTTTGCCGTCAATTATTCAGTATCAACTCAGAATTAGGAAGTTGACAGTGACCTGTACTCAGGAAGCCGTTAGTTCTGCGACATATCTCAATTCGCGTCGGATTGGCTTTACATAGCAGAGTGGGAAATAGATAGTGCACCTCTTTTCGCGTACACTTATATGCACAAAAATCTTCTACGTAGATGTCATTTAAGAGTAGACTTGTCGCTATGGCCACAATTTGACCACGAGGTCATTATTTTCACCAATAAACAAGTTAGGCATATTTTATGTCTTTTCCGTCGACAGCGCCACAGCTTGTTTATTTTAGATACATGTTATCTAATTTTAAAATCGTCCGTGTCAAATTTCTCAACGATCAATGGAGGCGTAGGCGAGAAAGTAGGACAGACAAAGTTACCTTTACATTTATAGTATCAAGAAACTAAGAGACGAGATTATTTCGAATAAATGTGCTATTTTCGTGGAGAAGAAGATACGAAAGAGGCAATCACTTTTTTTTTTTTTTATAGAATAGGAAGGTGGACGAGCATATGGGCAACCTGATGGTAAGTGGTCACCAAACGCCCTTAGACATTGGCATTCTAAGAAATGTCAACCATCGCTTATAGCCAATGCGCCACCAACCTTGGGAACTAAGATTTTATGTCCCTTGTGCCTGTAATTACACTGGCTCACTCACCCTTCAAACCGGAACACAACAATATCAAGTATTGCTGTTTTGCGGTAGAATATCTGATGAGTGGGTGGTACCTACCCAGACGAGCTTGCACAAAGCCCTACCACCAGTAAAATCTTAAGTACTTGAAATCTAGTAAACTTTAACTAACACATACTCATCTGTTCTGAGGAATTAAATTTGTCACACGGACTCTCTACAAATCGTAACAACAGAATAAATTTCTATGGCTATGACTAATTATCGGCAAGCTTAATAATTAAAACGTGAGTACCTAGAAATTGAGACAATATCGCGGTATAAATGAGTCCAATTAGAATTCAATACGAATTAAGATAATAATTTCTAAATACAAAGGGGAGAAGGTTTACGAAGCAGTAGTGAGGGGCTTATTCCACCGCACCGCTCCAATTAATTATTTTTTAATATTAATGGCACTTACCCATTCTCCAGCCAAACTTCTTTCAGCAAAGGTGATCGATTCTTTACATGATGTGCAATAAAGTATAAAAAATATGTATATCATAACACGAAATATTAGTTATTCAACTATGCAATGTTTTATTCTTGTCTCTCTGCGAAGCTGTTATCTGTTGAATTAGCACTAAGTTGGACGATACTCGACGGTAGCCGACGTTTCCTTTAATTGAAGTTTCACCGAAAACCGCTCTTGCATTTACTGCTCGCTTTGAAATATCTTCCACTTTGTGAATTGTAAATAATATTAATATTTAGCACACATTTACGATCTTTTGATCGTATAGATATAGTTCTACAATTTCAAATGTGTGTACCATTCCGCAGGTGTTCAGAAACGAGCTACGCGCGTAGCTTCGCTTTGTATTCAAACACAAGAGCCATCATCTACAACTGTCAAGGCAAATGCCACGCACGAACGTCATTGGAGCGTACATTGAGTCGCGATATAGCGCACGAGCACCTCTTGTATATTTATAGGCTTAAAACAGATGCACATATAATACAGACGTGCTTATTAACATAGTTCGATTGTTTTTTATTTAAGTTACAGTCTCAGGTCTCAGTGTCAATGATTTTTATAATTTTACAAGAAGTATACATGTGTATACATGTATACTTCTTGTAAAATTATATATTCTTGTATACTTGTTGTAATATAATAATATTCAATACTGAAATAATATTCAATACCTTACTTATGCCAATTAACTTTTAGTCGGTCTTAATATAACTATCGTAACCTTGAAATTCTTACAGTTCGTAAAATATAATCGAGAAATCACGTCTTTGCGTGTTTTATTTGTACATGCGACGTCAAATACTTGAAACCGCTCTATTAAATGTATATCAACTAGCACTTTATCTCCATTTAGCGAAGAAAATATAATAAAAGTATATTTCAGTAATCTTTTAAAGTAACGAACCAACCAAAATATCATGACGTTGAAGTCCTTCCTACCGATTTCGGCCACTATGGCCATTCTCGAGAGAGATCTGCGCAGAACATATTTATTATAATTGTGTGCTCAAACACATATAAAGTAGCATAATACTATGTATGAGTTTAGGTGTACGACCAACGACTTTACGTGCTTTCCTAAGCACGAGAGTGTACACACTTTCATCTTCCGGACTCCGCGCTACTACTACAACAACTACTACTATAAATCTTCGACAGAAAACTCATAAGTTTTTAACAGCCCGATCTCGGGATCTGCGATCTCATCGTAGTAAGGTGTAACTATAATACTATAATAAAAATTCCAAGTCCTGTAGAAAGGCATACACGAGAGCGGATGCACAGCGCATTGTACAGATTGGTCATGACCTTGTTTCGCATCCTAGGGGCTCCCGTAGCTTCTGGCGTCTGACCAAGTCTGTGCAAAACAATTTCTGCCAACCTTCGCTGCCACCGCTCAGAAATCCGGACGGATCGCTAGCTCACAGTCCGCAAGAGCAAGCTGATCTCCTGGCTAAACTCTTTGCCGACAATTCCGTCATCGATGATTGTAGTGCACTGCCACCTACAATACCTGCATGTGGCCATACGATGCCTGACATTAAAATCAGGCAACGTGATGTGCGTGCGGAGCTGCAATCACTTGATGTACGGAAAGCTAGCGGTCCCGATGGAATACCAGCCATAGTGCTGAAGAAGTGCGCAGCGGAGCTGTCTCCTGTGTTAACGCGCCTGTTCCAACTTTCTCTATCTTCGGGAAGTGTGCCGGAGGCTTGGAGAAGAGCTAATGTGCAAGCGGTTCCCAAAAAAGGGGATCGGTCTGACCCGGCAAATTATCGGCCAATAGCTATCACCTCAGTACTTTGTAAGGTGATGGAACGGATTTTAAACAACCAACTGATCCATTACCTAGAAGATCACTCTTTAATTAATGATCGTCAATACGGGTTTCGACCAAAACGGTCCACAGGTGATCTTCTAGCGTACGTAACGCACCTCTGGGGTGAAGCTATCGACAAGCATGGAGAATCGTTGGTTGTCAGCCTCGATATCTCCAAGGCTTTCGACAGGGTCTGGCACAGAAGTCTTCTCTCCAAGCTGCCGGCATATGGTCTGCCTGCTCAGCTATGCACCTGGATTGCCAGCTTCCTACACAAGCGTAGCCTTCGTGTTTTAGTTGATGGTTGCGCTTCACAATTCTATGTAGTGAATTCTGGGGTCCCCCAGGGATCTGTGCTATCTCCCACACTCTTTCTTTTGCATATCAATGATATGCTCTCTCTTGGGAACATACATTGCTATGCAGACGATAGTACAGTGCATGGTGGATACCACGGACGCGCAGTGGCTGGGCGAGCGGAAATTGAGGAGAGGCGGAAGAATCTTGTCATTGAACTCGATAGGACGTTAGAGCTCATCGCCAAATGGGGCTCTGATAATCTTGTTGAGTTTAATGCCAAGAAAACACAGGTATGCGCTCTCACGGCGAAAAAGTCAACATTTTCCCCTCTTCCCTCCCTCTGTGGTACTCCGCTGGTGATGCAAAGCAAAATCGCCATGCTGGGAATTGACGTTCGCTGCGACCTTAGTCCAAGGGATTACATCGAGGCTGTTATAAAAACAGCTTCACGGAAACTCGGAGTTCTGAACAAGGTGCGGCGCTTTTTCACGCCACAACAACTGTGCCTGCTGTACAAAACACAGGTACGGTCTTGCATGGAATATTGCTCGCACCTTTGGGATGGCTCCGCTAAGTACCTACTTGAGGCCTTGGACCGGTTGCAGCGACGTGCCGTACGCATTATTGGCGACGTAAAGGTCACAAACACCCTTGAACCTTTACAATTGCGTCGTGAGATAGCAGCACTGATCGCTTTCTATCGACTGTATCACGGCGAGTGCTCTGAGGAATTATTCTCTCTAATTCCTGCTTCCCCCTTCCTTCTTAAGTCCACTCGAGCTGGTTCTCGATGTCACCGCCTAACTGTGACATCAATTCCATCGCGAACAAAGAAATTTGGCAACTCCTTTCTTTGTCGCACTTCCAAAAAATGGAATTCCTTACCAGCTCACGTGTTCCCCTCCTCTTACAACCCGGGTTCCTTCCAACGAGGCGTGAAGAGGCATCTTGCGGGCCGGCAAGGCGAAGGCGGCTAGTGCAGAACGTTTTTCCCGTCTGTACTGGCCGTCGTCGCGTTTGGACTCTACTACCACTTACCAATAGGTGGAGTAGAGTCATTTGCCCACCCGGCGAATATAAAAAAAAAAAAAAGAAACTACTGAGCTTACTGAGTTAGTTATACTCGGTAGAATCTACATTCCGGACCAGTGGTGGCCTTATATTTCATTTAATTCTGTAACATGACCAAACGTGCCTGTAAACACAAACTCGAACAAGTAATCATTACATAAACAAGTATTTTTTGAATATGTTTATCATGACTGAATTTTTATTCGTATTTATCAAAGCGGTCGATACATTTTAATTAAATTCAATTTGTCTCATTCCTTACTAGGGGTGAGTGATATCGTGACACTAATTAATTTTAACCTCCCCGCCCCCCCCCCTCTGCCACCGGAAAATGGAAATATGTAACGAAAGTATTCCTACTTGGAATTTACTCAAATACAAAAATAAACTTCTGTAACTTATGAAGTAACGTTTGTAATCAAGAGTTTGTGACTCAATTGCTTTAGATGACATTAGCTCTTCCAAACTAAGTAGCCAGCAGGGACGACTGTAGTAGGTATATAAAAGGAAAGTGGTCACTCTATAAGACATTTTAATGAATTTGAATTCATATTACAGTGAATTGTATAGCGTGCCCATTGAAATATTTTCATCGCCTTTCGGAATAAGACCCAGCAAAAGTCGCATACCGTGCTCTTAGATTTTACATCATCTTTTAAAAATGATAAATTAATACATTTTATACATAATATTGACAGAATAATTTTTTGAATGTCCAATACCAATGACATGAAGTTTGGACCACCTTAGAGTAGCAGTTACAGATACTGAACACAATGCAAAAGAAAACATAAAAATCGGAATCACAAGCAAGACACTATTACATAGATACATATATATATGATCGCTATGTAGCGATAAGGCCACCAAAGATTTATGCTAATTAGATTGTATCCATGTTGTATATCTAGAATAATGTATTAATTACTATTTTATAATATGAATATATATTATCTGTGTATCTATCCGCCTGTCATCTCGAATACACACATCGCGGAGCGCGGGAAAATAGAATACACATATTGGTATTCGCGCGAAGTGAAGACGGTGTGTGTGCATAGCGAGCTGATATATAAACTATAATTTGTATTATTTAATTTGTAATACCGATATTACGACTTGAGTTAAAGGATGAATAAAGGATGATACAATAAAGTATATTGTATCTATCTATCTTTCTAAATATGCTCCTTTTAAAATAGTGTTTAAACCTTATCCTTTTTTAAATGTTCCATTAAAAATTAAACAAATGTTTATACATTTGTAACAATGTCCATTATTATCTACTTTGATTTATTATGGAATTATCCTTTGATAATATAAATTATTCAAAGAAAAAAGTTATACCAACTTACACAGATAAAAAGACGTTATGTTGAACATTGCAACTTTAAAATTGAATATCTACTCTGTAAGTTTCTCGAAGCACGCGACACGTGGGTACCAACTACAAGAGTTACATAACTCGAACTCGAAACTACAATACAATCTAAACATGTATTTTATTGAAATATTCTGCTGAGCGTCGATACTTTAAAATGATATTGAATTCTGCTGCAATTTCCCGCCAACTAGAAGAGACGTCACATTTGTTTGACACGAATCCTAATTCATAACGACGCCATTTTGAACATCGTAACAGCTGTCATTGTCAGAATTGAATGATTATTATTATTATATAACGAATTGCCCGTATATGTCTTGTTATTTGGAATGATTACTTAAAAAATGTAATATATCCTAGATATGAGCGACAAAAACCTGCGACAAAAATATAATTTGACACATTAACGGCCTTACGTTTATAAACGCTTTTTAGCGGAATATTAGTTGAACAATCCCGTGTTTTCTTCTATCGAATGTGTCAAATCATAATTTCAGAAAGAGCGAAATCAGTATTTAACTATAGCAACGTTTTATATGTAAGGCTTATAATGTATATATTTAAATAAGTCAAGTAAATATTAACGTTAGCAGCCTTTTAATTTTGGTAGTTAGCAATGTTTAGACATCCGTGCCTCCGAAAGCACGTAAAGCCGTTAATCCTCCTTTTGAGAAGATTATGAGATTTTAAGGATAGTGAGTGCACCTATGTTTGTACACACACACACTTGTGAACTGTGTCTTTTTGCGATTGGCTAGACTCCGTTAAGGTTGGATGTAGTGACCAAATTGTAACAATCAGACATCGTCTTCACCTATGTAAAAATATTTAGATTTTTATCAAATTACTGCGTACTGGGATCGCTTTGCGTGATACTGATTATATAAAAAAAACATTTCAGGATTACCTTAATTGTGCCTGTGCAAAGTTCAAACGGATTCGTATATAAAATATAAATATATACATATGTTGGAATAAACAAAATTAAACTTAGAAAATAAATTTAATATACAGTGAATAGTTTCCTAATTGAAAACACATCTATCCATCCAGTATTTGTTATGTTAAATCATATTAAATTAACTACAATACGGTCTTTAAATTTGATTGTAAATATAACACAATATAAACCGACTCAGAGACAGAACTCCTTTGTTTGCAGGCTACTGTATTCCACAAGCTGTGCATTAAGAGGTATTTTGGTTGGCAACACTGTTTTGAGGTTGCCCTGTAACTGTTCAAATATCTTTTGTTACTATTGCATTGCGCGAATCCTTTGTCCATGTATTTTACTTACGGTTTAAGAATTTATTTTTCAAAAAAACGAATATAATTCACTTTAAATATTTGAGAAAACAAGATTAACTTAAATATTATAAACTCAAGTTATACAACACACGGGCGGTACACAAAAATAATGAACAAAAAAATTAAACTCTTTACTTAAAATAATGTGGGTATGACAACTAAGATGCAATTAGACAGCGTATATTAGATAGTGATATTATTGTCTTTAGCTAATTTACAAATTAAAATTTGCAACAAAAATACAATAATGAAATAAAAATGTAAAATATCAGTCGCTGATAGTAGTAAAGGAAACGCTTAAAAACAATATCATAACAAATGCAAATAGTTTAGGGCCTTGAAAACACTTTTAAGGTGTGGTGTTTTAATATTTTTTTGTGTAAAGTTAAAGGCTGAATATCCTTAATGCTATTAGGCAATTAATTGTATAACCGTGCTCCTTCATTTAAGATACTTTTTTACCGTAGTTGGTTCTTGGTCGTACGAGACATATATTTATTATTCATCCTTTTAGTTATCCGTTTCTGTGTTTGTCCTATTTTTGTTAACGATAGTTTCATGTTAATGTTTTTGTTCAAATCTTATAATGTTATATTATATAAAATAAGCGCTTTATCTCATTTGTGTGAGGAATTACTTTGAATTGAGAAACAGGCACGTTTCTACTTCCTGCGGTATAATTTTCACAAACAAAAAAATACTTCAGTTGCGTATTACGTAAATCAATCAAGATTTGAGCTGAAGCTTTTTGTATGCACACTTAAACTTTACTCACATGTTTAACTCTATTTTTTTTATTTATTTTTTTATTTTTATATTCGCCGGGAGGGCAAATGACTCTACTCCACCTGATGGATGGTGAGTGGTAGTAGAGTCCAAACGCGACGACGGCCAGTACAGACGGGAAAAACGTTCTGCACTAGCCGCCTTCGCCTTGCCGGCCCGCAAGATGCCTCTTCACGCCTCGTTTGAAGGAATATTTGTAACTAACTGCCTTTTTCGACTTTACGCGGGCTAATTAAGGATTTGATTTCGTGCAATTTTTAACTAATGAGATACACATATTCAACCGAGCTATTCACCCATATGTGCAAATGCATCGAATAACGCGCCCTGCGAAATCATCACGCGCTTATTTAAATATCATAATATGTCTAAACCTACTGGTTACAATTTCAGAGTAAATTAAAATATTTATCAACGATATTCGTTTAAAATTATTTTATTACAAGCTAACCGTCCCGGCTTTGCACTAAATATATAATAAACGTATATAAAATATAATAAACTTTTATGTTATACTTATAACTCTATTGGGCTGCATGATTTTTTTCCGACATCTTCATTATAATATGTAGTAATTCGTTTTGACAAGAGTAAATAAATTGTTACGATTTTTTTATATTATAGGCGGACAAGCGAATAGGCCAATTGATGGTTATTGGTCACCAATGCCCATAGACATTGTAAGAAATGTTAACCATCACTTACATCGCCAATACGCCACCTAACTTGGGAGCTAAGATATTATATCCCTGGTACCTGTAATTACACTGGCTCACTCACCCTTCAAACCGGAACACAACAATACTAAGTATTACTGTTTTGCGGTAGAATATCTCATGAGTAGGTGGTACCTACCCAGGCGAGCTTACACAAAGCCCTACCACCAGTAAATTTTATTAAACAAAATAAAGGTTACTGTCTGTTATCTGAACATAATAAGTACGTAGTCGCTGACTTTCCCGACGACATGTCGAAGTCCTACAAATCTCTCTTTTAAAGTTTTTGTGTATCTGATAAAGTTTGCCCGCGTTTGCTACGAAAGCGCCCGGATCGACGATTTTGTCTCCGTCTACGTCAGCATATTAAGCTATATCTCAAAAAATATACAACATATTAACATACTATACAGCCTATATTCGTCCTAAAGTTTCATATCAAACGCATTGGTAGTAATATCAATATGATATGATAATCCGAAGCGAATTTGATACATCTATGTCAAGCACATACTTGTTAAATTACGGATTGAACGTTGTACAAATTGATTCGCTAGCAATTTTCTCATTATTTCACCTAGTATCTGGTAGCATTATATCAGTACAATGTTGTATAAAGCTACACAAAATCCAAACGGAACGAATCCGCCAGGAGTCGTCTCTTAAAGATTAACGACCAATCATTTCGAAGCAATCTCATATTATTTGATTGCTAACGATATTATTAGCGCTCGAGTTAATATTATGAAATTCAAATGATTAATAGCGGGAGTCGATTCATTAATATTTCGTTTTGAGTTTCCGAATTGATAATTTAATGTCGGTATTATTCCACCAATATGCAAGGGATTTGTTAAATTAGTTTTAAATAGATTTATGTGTACGTTCGTTATGTTTACGTCGTAAATTTCATGTGCTTAATTTGTGTTTATGATTCATCTCGTGACGGTGAAGGAAAACATCGTCAGGAAACCTGCATGTATCTAATTTCACTGAAATTCTGCCACATGTGTTTTCCACCAACCCGCATTAGGGCAGCGCGGCGGAATAAGTTCAAAACCTTTTTCTTTTCTTAATAAAGAAGAAGAGGCCTTAAAACCAGTAGTGGGACATTTACAGACTGTTAGTTTATGTTTACCTTTAGTTCTTTTAATTTACATATTAATAAAAACTATATCAGTTGGTTTTCTACAAAAAGACAATAAGGCAAAGAATTAGAAGGCAGGCATAAAAATGTACATATGCTATGTAAGATGTTACAAGGCTTTTGTGCCTGTAAAAAAGTAAATGTATTTAGCGATTGAGTTAAATAGCATAAAGTCCCTAAGTGTTGGAGATACAATAAGTAAATAGATAGTTATTGTAAGAATTTATTATTAAAGACAACCAATAGATAATGATAAATAAAAAACAAAATATATCAGTCCAATTTCCACATCTATTGATCCCAAGTAATAATTCTATTTCTTTTTATTATATAGCGTTTTATTAATAAAAATACATAGTATGTCGCAAACTCGGTACAAAATATTAATATACTTATATTTTTTGTATATACTGTTTCTGTTATCTATATAAGTATATATTTACAAAAGAAAAGAAGTATATGTAGTATATAAGTAGTCTGGTCCCAAGGTATTATTATTATTATCATTTACATAAATTTAAATAATTATTATCCTCATTTTCCACAATACTTAAATTATTTGTACTTTCAACGATTTCATTATATAACATTAGCATGTCGGTGACGCGTGACCACGAGTCTATCCCCTACGATAAATCAGCGCAACGCGTCCAACGCAACACAGTATATAGTATAAGCGCCACGCATACACAAGAACGGCGGTGGCATACGATTCGGTCTTACCCTAAAGCACGTCAATAAATTTTCACATAATTCAGACCAAAAACACACTGGCTGACTCATACTTAAAAATGAAACACACGCCAAAAACCCTTCCTAAAGTATTATTAACTATTCGTTATTTAAAAATGGAATTCTTAGAAGAGATACAAACTTTCTTAAACGTAAAGCATAAAACTTTAACAAGCATCGATCGCTTAAGACTGCATACTCGTCGGGAGTGTGTGTATAAATGTGTGTGTGCATGAATCGTATTCACGGTAAATCATTTATTAGCGATCTGTAATAACTAGACAAGTTTAATTATAACCTCTAAATGCAACCAATGTAACCAATGTTCACTGTTTTGAAGTTGGCATTGTCCAATGGCTGCATTAATCCGGTCGACTGCGCTGATGCAATTGCTTTCACAACACAATATACCACGGAAACTGTCCGCTGCTTACTAATTACATACAACGGTCTACATAACTGTGATGTCATCTATCATTCGTATATAAGAACATGTGACTTTATATCAATATAGAAACGTTTGGTACGATGATTTTGTATAATCTGCAAATTAGCGCAATTTTAAATAAGGTTACTTTTTGTAGAGAACCTTGGTAGTCTAGGTGAGGTGAGGTGGTGAATATTAACTGAAGATTTCTCATTCATAACTGAGGTTTGTATTCACGCCTGAGGCGTTGTAGGAAAACATCGTGAGGAACTGCCATTGTGAGATGAAATTCTGTCATATGTGTTTCTATCAATTAATGTTGAATCAGCATGGAGAAAGAAGTTCCACGCCGTCTGCTCGCGTGAAACCGTCGATCGTCCGTAGGAGATTTACAGGCTGTTATTTTTTACTTTAATTTTTGTATGGGATAATAGGCCTCCTTGTTGGAAATAAGCTATTAGTACTACTGAAAAATATCGTCCATATCCTATAATTAAAGGACTTACAATACGATGCAATATGATAGCGTGTGTTGCAAAGGTAAGTCCGAGGCAAACAGCGTTAGTAAATATTGAAGCGTCGCAAACAAGCTCCGTCAACACCTCCACATATTCCCTTTGCTTGTACGTTCACCACTCATACGAGACATTTGGAAATGATATTTCTTAAGACTACTAGGAACAGCATGAAAACTCTAAAGGGAAGTTCTTCATGCTATAACTAAGTTTTGTCCCCGTGGATTCGAGCACATCTTGCAGTTTTTATCTTGCTTTTCTTTAATATAATGAATAAGTTGTAAAACTCGTATTTTTAACTTTTTCCCGCTTCTTTGAAATTTTATATTAGTAGGTATTTTTTATACAAAGGTAGGTACGAAAAATCTACTTTTATTTTTTTTATCTGAACATATATATTATATTCTAAATTTTTTTTTAAATTAAACACCGGCTGTCGATATTAATCATTTAAGTATGTGTATGTGTTATCTTTGTGATATACATACATATTATATTATGTACATACGATTTTTTAATTAATAGTCCAACTTGAGCAATAGCGGTAATTTTTTTTTTATAGTATAGGAAGGCGGACGAGCATATGGGCCACCTGATGATAAGTGGTCCCAACGCTCTTAGACAATGGCATTGTAAGTAATTTCAACCATCGCTTACATATCCAATGTGCCACGAACCTTGGGAACTAAGATTTTATGTCCCTTGTGCCTGTAATTACACTGGCTCACTCACCCTTCAAACCGGAACACAACAATATCGAGTACTGCTGTTTTGCGGTAGAATATCTGATGAGTGGGTGGTACCTACCCAGACGAGCTTGCACAAAGCCCTACCACCAGTGAACTAATAAGGCCTTCTTTCATCTCAGCCAGTTTGTTACACTGACTAAGGAACATACTTCTATTATATCTTAGTTCTCAAGATTAGTGGCGCATTGGCGATACAAGGAATTATTAATATAAGAAATATTAACAGTGCCAATATCAGTAGGCCGTGGTGACCACTTACCATTAGGTGGCCAATTTACAGGTATGGCCGTCTAAAATAAACAGTTATTTCATAAAAAAATAATGCTACAAGCACCTTGGCCTGTTTATATTACTTTTTAACGAAACTGCTATTACTAAAGTACTTCTGTAATAAATCTTCAGGAGATATCCATACAAAGATTAACTGTGTGATAGAACTAATAACGGATCTGGTACTGATATGCAACCAAATTAAGAATCTTCTTTATTTAATCAGGACCATAAAAGTACTCGAATGGAAACGTAACGGTATTAAATTAAATGTAAAGCTACCGCTGACCTGGAATATCAATTCTACCGAGAAAAACCAATAAGAAACTCATTACTCTTGCACCAATTTAATGGTATGGTAGGTATGTTAATTAAATACAGTGAAATGAAATTTATTAATCCTACATGAAAATCAACGAATACCTACTTCACGCTTTTTTAACATCTTTTTTTAAATAATGAGACTTATTTATTAGAGTTTTTCGACATGAGATTTATTTTAATATAAATGTCTGTATCATATAAACGAATACCATGCCTCAGGATGGTCTGACTTTGCTCAGTTGAAACCTTGAAGATAAATAAGGTATTGTAACTAATAAAGAACAAAACAGTTAAAAAGAGGTAGTGAGCACCGTTATACAGGTTCAAGCGCTACATGCTACACGTAGCGCTTAATATGAAGTTGTTAGCGCTTTTCGCATACTGCCTAGCTGTCTATGACTACCGCTACTATCTCTCTAACAGCGGTTCTACTTCGTTCTTTACAGTTGTAATACCACCGTTGGTGATTTATTTGAGTCTTCTTTGTAATTTTAATTAGTATCAAGAAGTTGTAATTCGTATTTCGTAAAGCACCTCAGCACTCTTAAAGTGTTACAAAGCTATAAAGCTGAAATTAACGACATGTGGTTACTTAAGTAATCTGAACCTCGTATTACGTCTCCTTAATTAATATTGATCAAAATATAGAAGTATGGTTTATAAGTACCTTCTAAATGTTCTGATGGAAGGAAATCTTTGCCATAATCCTAAACGGAAAGAACACACATAATTTTATTACGTTTAGAAATAAGTCTTTCGTAACGTTAGAACTTAATTATGTATATAAAATAAATTTAAAACTAAATTTCAACTATTATCCATTCATATGCCGCATAATTGGCGGAACATAGCGGATGTTAAGGTTCCTGTAGTTTCCCTTCACGTTTCGCCGTGCTCGTGTCCCTTCATAAACAACAGCGCTTCTCCCGAGAGCTTTAAACATAAAAGGCTTTAAAGAACTCTTCAACGATATCATCGAAACTTAAGTTCTAGGTTTTTATTAGATAGCCTTTGCTTTGAAAATATTGCACTTTTATTTTTTATTGTAAACTGGCTGTGTTCTGTGGTTTTATCTGCGTAAAAAAATTATTCTACATTAATAATAAAAATCAAATGAAATTACCTATTATAAATTAAAGGCTTTAGAAAGTAATTATATTTCGTTATTTTACAAAATTAGTTCGTACGTTCAGAACGGAGATTCTACCAAGAATAATCAGCAAGACAGTCAGTAGTTACATTCTTATAACATTACAAACACACAGACAGATTCTTTTTTATACGAACAAACAAAGCATTTTACAAATATTGGATATTTATTTGATGAGAATCTTAAAACGTAAGCTTAAACAATCCGACCGCTCGGCCATTTCTCAGGTAATAATGGCTTATTTACAGGCTCCAATGTCCACGGGTTTATTGATTTATCTCGTCCCGGCGAGCCACTCTCTGCACTGAAGCAAATCTGTTATACTTATTACTTTATCGAGAACCACTTACTATAAGCTAGTCGACTCTTTCATTAGGAGATGCCCTGATAACCTGGAATCTAGAACTGCTTTAATAGATTTTATAGATAAAGAATCAAACTAATATTTAAATACCTCTAGGCATTCACCATAAATTTTACTTGCCCACTTTTTACAAAATCACCAGGACCATAAAGATCTTTTCATTTTCCTGGCGGTAAGACTTCGTACGATCTCCCGCCCACTCATTGATTATTCTACCGGTTTTCTGTATCCCGATTTAAAGGGGTAGTAAGCAAGTGTAATTACAAATACAAGACATATCACATTTCAGATCCAATGGATGGCAGCGCATCAGCTTAGTTTATATTTCTTGTCGGGATCTATGTAGATGACCACTTACTACTTACCATCAGGTGGCTCATTTTAGGAAGGCACACTTTCCTAAAATTAATGAAAATTAATTTCTTATTCTGTATGCACATATTTTACCTACAGCGATAATACCGATCTCTTTTTCATAATTGAAAATTAGTGATTAGAATATTCGCTTCTATGTCAATTAGTTATAACAAATAACTAAATTTTATTTCGCTAATATTCAATTATTTGCTACACGTACTTCAATTATTCGGGTAACACCCAAACACCCACCTCATTTAATCTATAAAACCCCCCAACGTTATATCCTTCGCAATATATAATGTTATAATGAATGGATATATTCAAATAGCTACATTGTAAACAATTTGTCTGTACATAGTTCACGCACCAGTTGAGACGGTAATTGGCTCGTCGTTATGGAGACGTGGACCGCCGCAGTAGACCGGCGACGGAAACAAATAGGATGAAACGAAATATTTGAGAAACTTTTCGACTGTTTCATTTTAAATTTCTGACGAAGAAATAAATATTTTCAAGTATAAATAATAATTCCCTAACTTTTATGAATATTGCCGAATACGAAATATTTTTAATTTATTTTAATATAAGTTAACCTTTCACAAATATTAATTGCTACAAAAAATACTGCAATTATTACTCTAGGTAATAATTTTATGTTTTTTTATTAAATATGTAATTAGGCCGCCTGATAGTAAATGGTCACCACCGCCCATAAACATTGGCATTGTAAAAAAGATTAACCATTCCTGACATTGCCAATGCACCACCAACCTTGGGAACAAAGATTTATGTCTCTTGTGCCCGTAATTATACTGTCTCACTCACTATTCAAAGAGGAACATAACAACTCTAATATTGCTGTTTGTCGGTAGAAAATCTGACGAGTGAGTGGTACCCAGACGGGCTTGTACAAAGCATTACTACCACCAAGTATAATTACACTAATATTAAATAGGGGTTAGCTTTGTTCGTTAGTGGTTATTAATTAAACATTTCATTAATAAAAACATATTGTAATTTTGGTTCTATTTTCTTTACGTTGACATAATTCTAAGGTAATGTCCATAATTAATTCAGTTTACTCTTAGATTAATTGCGACTAATTAGCCGGGGAAGGCGTGAGGCGACAAAGTTGCCAATTAGAGACGTCAAAAACTTGAGTTCTATAAAACTTTATAGTTAATTGTGAAGTTGTTCGGTTAATGTCAATTGTGTCTTTGTATGTTTTAAAGTGACGCTACAATATTTTTAAAATGATTTTGAAAAAGTCGGTCTATTTCCTTTAGAAACAAAAACCTTATTTGTTGACCGACAGTGTAATTAAGAATGTAATTCTTGCATAGATAATCAATATTTGAACAATTTTATGTCTTCAACCACAATGTATGTACGTATGTATCAATGAAATAATATTTGTACAAAAGTTATGTTACATTAATGTTACGAACAAAGCGTTGTTTGCTCGTTTATATGAAACTTTAAAGAAGTTATGAAACATTGTATAAATAAATCACACTAACACTTTGCTGCGTTCATCATTTCCACGTTGTTTCAGCGAAGTCTCGGGGGTTTCGGAGTAATACACTCACAGCCGCAGCCACAGCTAATTTATTCTCTCGTGCGATACAATGTTACAAATAATTAACAAATAACGCGAAGAACTTGACGATTTTGCGAATGAAATACTTCGTATGGTCTTTTGGGAAATAACTGCGAATAAACTGCTGATTTTTTGTTGTCAATTATTGTTATATAATGATCTTAGATATATAGTATGCAAGTATATGTTAATTGTTTCATAGTGAAGAATGCTTCACTTTCTTTTACTTTGTAACGAGGCGCTGCAGCGTGTTGACTTATATACTATTCAAACACGGAGCACGAAGAATATTTTAACGCAAGTCATATCTGATAATAGCAAACAAACAGTTGGAAGTGTTTACAAATTCATCTCTCGGAAAGCACATTAAGCCGTTTATCCTAGACCTTAACTGTCTCGAGTCGTATCGAATTTTCGTCCCGTCGGATTACGAGAGTGAAGGTATAGAGAGTGCACCTGTGTTGGATATTTGTTATATATTGGACACTATAATACGGCGATATCGGTCAGGATAATGTTATTATTTGAAACCTGACTCGGTATACAGTCACACACTTATTCCACTAGAATACTCCACCGTTGGCAGGGCTTTTTACCCATTGTACAATTATTTTATTGATATATACTGGTAACTTGATGGTAGGGCTTTGTGCAAGCCCGTCTGGGTCTTTTTTATATAATAGATAGGCACCAACTCGACCATCTAATGATAAGTTATCACCACCACCCACAGACAACGGCGCTGAAAGAAATATTAACACATCCAAAACATCTTAATTCCCATCAGGTGATCATATATTTGCCGTATAGCCCTTCTACCTATTTACAGTAAAAAGGGTTTATGGTCTATATAAGATCTTAGATTGTCGCGTTGACAATGTAACAAATAGTATTTAATATTTAAGTCAATGTCAATCTCTGGTTATTAGTTCCATTAGGTTGCCGGTTGCCGGTTATCGGTCTGCATTCCTACAAAATGGATTTTTGATTGAGAATTATTGTATTGAACACCACCTCGCTAGTTTCTTTACTTGTTTATTGTATATAAACAACTGCAGGAAATAATTTTATATTTATATTTGAATTACAAATCGGAATTAATTTGCATCTTTAAAGCCAAAATAAAAAAAAAAAACATTTTTTTGTATTACGCCTCTTAGAAATGTCTAGCGTCCGTAAGCAGAACGATTATTTTTTTAACAATACTGGATAAATCTCTTATAGTTTAATTTGTGCGTTTATAATAGTCAGTCAGTCAGGGCTTTACTGGTGGTAGGGCTTTGTGCAAGCTCGTCTGGGTAAGTACCACCCACTCATCTGATATTCTACCGCAAAACAGCAATACTTGATATGGTTGTGTTCCGGTTTGAAGGGTGAGTGAGCCAGTGTAATTACAGGCACAAGGGAAATAAAATCTTAGTTCCCAAGGTTGGTAGCGCATTGGCTATGTAAACGATGGTTGACATTTTTTACAATACCAATGTCTAAGGGCGTTTGGTGACCACTTACCATCAGGTGGCCCATATGCTCGTCCGCCTTCCTATTCTATAAAAAAGGGCAGTTGTTTTCGTTATAAAGAAACCGTCTCAATGGTTAGTTTGCCAGTATCTCTTACTTGCTGCTGTTATATAAATAAAACTTATTTTAAAAATAATCCAAATCTTCATTGCAGACAGTTTAAGAGTTGAAACGTAAAATATAATTTAAAATATACCAATATTTCTAAAACTTTCGAAACAAGATCTGTCAAGCGCTAAGTAAAAAGTTTCGTGAACAACGCGAGTCCTCGCGGGGTGACGCAGAAATGTTTTCAAGATATACCTACTTAGAGTGGGCAATAATTGTAATAAAGCTTTAAACTTTCTTCGTAACAAAAAGACGTTGCGGAGAATTCGAATATTTAAGTTGCTATACCGACAAACAGATGTATTTGTGTAATATTTCTCATTAAAAAATAATTTATATTAAAAACTTCTTTGGAGTAGACAGCGGTAAAGTTTCAATGTCGATTTTGAGTGCAACATTTTTATATATTTTATTCACATATATAATAACTATTATATTTATAATGGATGAATACACATCAACATAGTCATATTTATTGAAACTCATGACTCGGCGTTTGCACAATTTCTATATTTAGGTACATATATATTAATAACATTGATTAGCGTCGAATATTAAATCAAACTATTTTTATGTACAACTATAACATACTTTAATATATAATTATAACCTTACAGGTCTTAATATATGTATAGTTCGTATCATATTCGTGTTCCTCTCACGACCTAAACTGTTTAACTATTATAATAAACGTTACATTATTTGAAATTTATCAAGCAACGTCTAACAAATAACTATTAATAGTTTATTCTCAAGAAAGTAATATACAATTACGTCGCGAAAAGCGCTTGTTGTATAATTAATATAGAAATTTATGCAAATTGAACGTAGCTCATCCATAACGCTGAGTTATTAGCGTTTCTATTAAATCTCCTACTTGGAACTATTGCTAGCGCCGTTTTATAGAACGAATTAACTTTGTAATTGTTCCTTGATGTTATCAGGTAATACAAACGTTGACTTCTATTTTGACGTTTATTATATAGTACAGTTTATATTTAAAGTTTTAAGGTCACACCGCTATAAATACTGCCGCCATCGAAACTGAGCTAAATTTTCAAATTAAAGTTATATTAAGCCTGATACAAAATACCAATGTTTTAATTCATATGTAAACTCTAGTTTCACCATTTGTATACGTCACTTAAAACAGTATATCATAATATTGTTAGGCTTCTGAAAACAATAAACGTCACGCCAACATACTCATAAATTCCAATTTTTCTGGTGACCGGGTAAAATTCAGTCCGGTCGATATTTGATACAGCTATATATAACTGGTTATCTATAAGATTCCATCCGATTCCCCCGAGAACTTTCCTCACCCTCGTTCTGAAAGTAACCCTGACTCTGGTTACAAGGATTTGTGGCCTCATTTCATCCGATATCTTTTGTTACTTACTTCTCATTGTTCACGCCTCCTTACAAATTGTATGTCACGCAAAAATGCACAAAGCATTACATCATAATTTCGGTTATTTATTCGGCTCCTTTTTTAAATCTAAATATGAGATATTTTTAAACGCCGAGGGATTTGTATAATCTCTTCGTGACTGTAGAATATTAATCTTCTAAATTATACCATTCTTATTTTTGCCAGGTTTTTATTAACGAGTAAAATAGAGCAATGTTGTAGAAAACGTGGAATTCATATTAAGTTCGCTGATTAAATTCTTTCATGAATTATATTGTAGAAATGAGATATAAATACGTTGAATCACGAATGTTAAGTCATCTTCACTTGGACTTTTCCAATTTTTCATCTGTTTTCCTAATAAGCTTTAACCGAGCAGTTATAACGTAATTATTATTAATTTAATATTAAAATATATATTGGATTGATAAAAATGTATATACAATACAAATTTGAATCGGTTAATAATCGGTATGTCGAAGAAAGAAAGTAAATATGAAACGGCGATATTTGCAAGTTTAATGCAATTTTTATATGATGACATATTAATGTTGAACATTAATATATCATTCGCTTTTTATTATTATCCTTAACTGAACGCAAATCAGAAAACAACAATAATGAACTGTCACTTGCTTTCTTACGGCATTTTATCCTTTCAAGACCATTTACAGTTATATTTTTAAAATAATAGTAATAATATAATAATTCATACGCTAAATTATATAAGTATTATGCCCGTCAATAAATATTGCACATCGACATTTAAAAAGAGACAATCGACTAATTTCGGCATGGTAGAGCGTTATCTCTGTCGCACAAAACACTAACAGTCCGGTATTTATTAAGAGTTGTTAAAACAATTATGAGTTTTTATGTAATTGGCGCTATGTACCTATGTTTATATGTAAAGTGTTTGTGTACTTACTTGTAATAAATAGTAAACTCTGGTATAGCTGATTTTCACCGCATGGTATAATTTAAATGTTGTTTACTTGTACGATGTACGTGTTTACCTCTTATTTATTTGCCGAAATTTTATTTACCCACGGAGGAAATGTGAATGCGTGGGTTTGCTGGAAAAAAATATTTCAAAGGTTAAACATACCTTTTATACATATTAGATCTCTTTTGGCAATTTTATATCTATTTTATTTATTGCAAGTGTTAGGTAATATCAAAACGAAGTAATAACAAGTTAAATCCCATTAAGTTCTGGAAACCAGAAGATCATAAAGTTATTCAATTAACGACTTAATAAATTTCAAAACAGTTCACTCCAGAAGTACTTTGATCATTATAATACACTTAAGAGCCTATAAACACTCCCTACTTACAAAGGAATCGATGTCTTTGACGGCTTTTCTGACAAACGAACCGCACGCAATTCAAGACGATACGGATCATGGAAATTTTTGCTCGTCCTTCAATTTTTGTTGTAGGGCTTTGGGAAAGCCTATCTCGGTGCGTACCATCTACTCACCAAACCGTTAAACTTTGTTTAAAGGCTTTTTTTTTCTCGTCAGAAACACGCGTGAAGTGGGAGATGTGGGGCTCGCTAACGCTGAAGGTGCCGGAATACCCACTAAAAATCAGCGGCAGTGACATAACATGAGATTCCGTGGTTGACGGATTTGATGGTAAAATAAGTGATTTGTGCTTGCACTTACCATCAGCTGGCATATTTGTTCATCTCACTTTCTGAGATAATTGAAAAAAATGGGTCACAGTATGCGTATTAAGGCCGCTGTCGTTGCCATAATAGAAAATATTAAAATTAAGGATTGCATTATTGTCATTAGTGGACCCGTTAGTAACAAGGCACAGACTATAACAAGTGAGAACTGTGGTATTTAGTTCTATTGGTAGACAATGGTTCTTGCTAATGTCTATAGCGACAGGGATGGACGTTTGCTTATATACACGTATCATCTATAGTATTTTATATATGTTTCAATTACAAGAAATAAAATAGTATCTAATTTCCGGTAAAAATAATTTATTTCACCGGTTCTTCTCAGTTCTAGGGTAAGTTTTTTTTTTAAACCGACGGTAGATTTTTGACAATCAATAAGATATAAATTACCGACTTACCGTTTCGAATCAAAAAGGTTTTAGTCAATCTTAACTCAAAATAATTGCTATAAAGTATCTTAAAATTAATCGTTTGCCTCATCTGTTTCAGGTAACGAGATGAACACCCGACACATCAGTAAGTTCATCCCCCAGCGTTGATATCTCAATTAATTATCTGTAACACATTAAAAAGTTTATGGAGACGAGAAACTAGAGCTTAGAAATTGCTAAAATGCCAAGATTGAACGTTGGTTAAGTTGAGCCTATTCGAGTTTAAATAGATATCTTGTCAATTAAAAACTAGTTGGATCAGTCATCGCAGCTTTTCTGTGTGTCTATTACAAAATAAATTATACGTCTATTTTTACTTGTCATTCATAATGTTAAATTAACATAAATATTTTTATATACAAACTGACTTCCGTGTGAGCTAGATACTTTAATCCTTTAACAATGTCTAAGAAGATTTAAAAAAAAAAAAAACAAAATAAAATATTCGATAAACAATAATATCGCAAATGACAAAAATATAAATATAAATTTTTATGACAATCACCAAATTTATCTCTGTACCTTATTACTTGATATCGTAATCTATGCTAAAATGTACTCTAACCATTGCTATGTATTCGGAACGAGAAAATGACGGGACCAGAAATTAATGGTGCGTAAATTATGGGCCGAGATTAATGTGGAAAAGAACTTTATTATGACTTTAATATTAAGATAACATTTACTTATTTATATATATAAGATAAACAAAACTAACAATCAAATGAAGTTAATTACGAATGACCACTTTGTGCTCATAACAAGTGGCGACGTTAAGAGTTACTTATGCCTAACTAATAGCCTGAATGTACGTACTGACATAATGCACATGTATAATAATAATCTTAAGAGGTTTTATCTCACTGATCATATGTCACTGTCTTTGTAGTTATGACGAGTTGTAAATACGTAGTTATGACGAGTTGTAAATACGTAGTTATGACGAGTTGTAAATACCACGTAGACTTACATTAAACATTGCCACCATACCACGCGGTCACTTTAATGTAATTAAATGTTAGTATAAAAGCACAAAAAAAGCATACACGATGTTATTCAATAATATTATGTTTAAACTTTAACACATTTTTATGAATTTGTGTAATAAACGATGTTCATTCAATATGTGTGTTGTTCATTTTCACTGAAATTTATAACAAACAACTTGCTACGTAGCTACCGATATTCAGCGTAAGTCACGCAATCACGCCGTCACGTGACAAATCGCGGCCCGGTTCGTTTATAATTTTAAAAGTATTCTAATATAACCACACGAATTAACTTTATAAATAACACAACAAGTTCTTAAAAATGTTTATTCGTGATAAAGTTTTCGCAAAAGGTAAATGTCATTTTCAAATCTAATTCGTTCTAAAGTTTACACATTCGAGTTTGTGCGCACAAATGTGTGAACGTTTCGTAAGGGGCTTTTATTTAATACATAACATATGTAAGCGAGACGAATAAACGTCTGTCGACAAACCTTTTGTTCTCGGACTGTTAGCCGCATGAAAAATCATCCGGGACAAAATGAGGGCCAGGAATAAGTTGAAATAAAGCCGGCGGGAAATATATTGTAGCGACTTTAGTATTTACTAAAGAAAATAATATTTTGTACAATTATATTTATAACTTTAGGGTGACGTGTATACTACCCAGGATCACATAGTCTATACCCGTATGCGTTACTTTTATGAGAAGATTTATGAGACCTTATCCGAAAACCCAGCTAGCTGTACAATATCCTTAGACCCTATATGTAGGTAGATTAAATTGTACAGATTTGAAACGAACAGGTTATAAAACATTACTTCATATTTGATTGCGAAGCTCTATTTGTTTTGTACGTAAACATTAATTCTAAGAACACGGATTGTATAAACATAACTGTTATTTCACCTTAAACCGCTCCCTCCTGCCATTACAACTGTTCCAAGGATTCCTTCTCTCGCGATTCCCCGATATTTTTTTCCTTTTTTTCTCGTTTTCTTTTATTCGAATCCTCGACGAACTTTTAAATAGAATTTTACCTTAAGTGGTTTAAAGAACTCTTTTATACAAGGAAGGTAGAATCAAAACATTTGATTAAGATATTTATTTCGTTTTAAATCGTTATTTTTAGTCCAACATTTTAAGATTTTAGTTTAATAGAAGTTAAACTCAAAGAAAGTTACTATTAGAAATTTATTCTATAAAATTATATGATTTACAAAACCATTCGGACTTTCTTATTATAAATTTATAAATTAAACTTTACGTTAATGTCAACTTGATGTATTTTATATTTTTCCAACATATTAAAACTGTTGTAATGAAAAAGCTTATAAAATAATAGTGTCTCCGCCTCGTTTAACACGGGTGTCGATGCAGTGTTTTTAATTTCTTAAATAACTAGACAAGGGATTCGAAGATTTCTACGCCCTGCTCCCTGTCTGACAACAACACTCCATGTATTTGTTTATGGGTCGTAGATGCAAAATGCTGATGATAAATATGTCATTGATGGACGGGCTTACCAAAAAAATCCCATACTCGGCTCTTACGGCACCCACAAGGTTAGATGGGGATGAATAATTTCATAAAAATAAAAATACGTTCTACAATCGCTTTGGAATATAACTAAAAAGCTACCTCCGCTTTGAAATATTGGAACTTCTCCATTAAGTTATAAAATTCATTTGAATTTATATTTCATTACCTATTGACGTATCTAAGAATTAAATGTACAATTAAACAGCTTCTTTGTTACTTAAATTTTACAATTTCTGTTGAACGTTCACCTATTGTCCTATTTCATTTGCACGAACTACTCTTGAGGAAAACCACTAAGAAGAATTGTACTAAATAATAGATCTAAATCGCTCGTGCTGTCCGCTATGAGATATTTTTTTGATATATTTTGTATTTGAATTGTTGTAATACCATCTTTTGTATCTTTATTATAATTATTTATTTTATTTTATTTTGACACTTTATTGCACCCAAACTTAAAACTAAAAATTACAATTTTTAAACAAAAAAAAAAAAAATTGCATGATGTGCAACAGGCGGCCTTATCGCTAAGCAGCGATCTCTTCCAGGCAACCTTTGGGCAGAGGATCATAATATTTATAAATGGGAAGGGTATAAGCCAGTTTACCTATATACTACATACACTACTACATACATAATACATACATACATATATATACTACACTACTATTATATATAATATAAATATATATATACTATAATAAATACATACATAAATAAATACATAATATATATATAATAAAAATAGGAGATATAACAAAACAAAAAATTAACAACGACAACGACTGCTTAGTATTAATAATGCGACAAGTAAAAGTCCTTAACCATACTTTTAAAAACGGCCAATGACTGTGCGCGCCTTGTATCTAAGGATAATGAGTTCCAAAGTAATATATATAATTAATAAAAATATATATAATTAATAATAATAGTATATAATTAATAAAAATAAAGAATTTTATTTATATTTTAAAAAGGAGAGGAGATATTAGCCCAGCTGTGGGACATTGACAATGTGTATAATTTATGTTTTACTTAACAAACTCTTGCAAATCTCGGTTATTCCCCATATTGTATGCTTTATGCCAGTTAACAGCCGCAGCTTCGCCGGCGTTCGTGGATGTTTGGTTTATTGAAGCCCACGCCGGTCCGGTTCATCGCGACAAGTACAATAAATATTAAATTATAACATTACTACCGCTGGGCACGCTCGTAAATCAGACGCAGGTGGGTTAGTAATCTAAGCATCAAATCCATAGTCCGAGACAGCTGGCGTTTATCTCGAAATGCCCCGGTTAATGTTTGCCGACCTGCAGTATTGATAAATGTTCATTAATCTCTTAAGTTTCAAATAAGACAATATTACAACAATTTTATGTATATAAAAAAATATTATAGGTTACCTCACAACAGCAACAGCCTGTTTTCTCCCATCGCTTGGTGTTGGCCTTGTTAGAAGAAGGTAGAGAAATTATTCCACCACGCTACTCCACTACTGGTTGGTAGATATACACGTGACAAACTTTACCAAATATTTGCAGAATTTTACACCATGTTTTCCTTCAGCAAAGCAAAGCATTAATTATTAACACAAGTTGAACAAATGGTAACTAAAAGGTGCTCGGAAGGATTTAAGGCCGCGATATTTATATTTGTGTTTCTATCGCCCGGGGTACCGTAACCCTTTTAACATTTTTGTAAACAATTAGAACGACTCACGCGCCATATAGTTTCATCTCAAAAAACTCGAAGACTTAATCTGAAACAAATCTACTAAAATCTTTGTTATATATAAATTAATACGCAATTAATATAAAAACGAGATAGAAGTCGAGCCTCAGTGCTACGAGAAACGACCAACATTTGCTTTTACTAGCGGCTGTTGCTACATCGTGCTGAGTTTTATAAATTTTTAGCTTCCTGTCCTGTTGCAAATCTCAGTTATTCCCCATATTGTATGCTTTATGCCAGTTAACAGCCGCAGCTTCGCCGGCGTTCGTGGATGTTTGGTTTATTGAAGCCCACGCCGGTCCGGTTCATCGCGACAAGTACAATAAATATTAAATTATAACATTACTACCGCTGGGCACGCTCGTAAATCAGACGCAGGTGGGTTAGTAATCTAAGCATCAAATCCATAGTCCGAGACAGCTGGCGTTTATCTCGAAATGCCCCGGTTAATGTTTGCCGACCTGCAGTATTGATAAATGTTCATTAATCTCTTAAGTTTCAAATAAGACAATATTACAACAATTTTATGTATATAAAAAAATATTATAGGTTACCTCACAACAGCAACAGCCTGTTTTCTCCCATCGCTTGGTGTTGGCCTTGTTAGAAGAAGGTAGAGAAATTATTCCACCACGCTACTCCACTACTGGTTGGTAGATATACACGTGACAAACTTTACCAAATATTTGCAGAATTTTACACCATGTTTTCCTTCAGCAAAGCAAAGCATTAATTATTAACACAAGTTGAACAAATGGTAACTAAAAGGTGCTCGGAAGGATTTAAGGCCGCGATATTTATATTTGTGTTTCTATCGCCCGGGGTACCGTAACCCTTTTAACATTTTTGTAAACAATTAGAACGACTCACGCGCCATATAGTTTCATCTCAAAAAACTCGAAGACTTAATCTGAAACAAATCTACTAAAATCTTTGTTATATATAAATTAATACGCAATTAATATAAAAACGAGATAGAAGTCGAGCCTCAGTGCTACGAGAAACGACCAACATTTGCTTTTACTAGCGGCTGTTGCTACATCGTGCTGAGTTTTATAAATTTTTAGCTTCCTGTCCTGTTTTTTAACAAAATCCAACAAATATAATTACACGTAAGCCAAGTGTAGCGTTAAACGTTTACAGCACTAAATACATAGTGCAAATGTTTTAGGAAGCGATTTTCTGTTGTGCGCTCCGCGAACGTTGCGCTCGAAAATTGTTTGCTTTTATCGTGAAATTACAATTTAATGTTCGACGGTTTTGAGCTGCTCGTTCGAAATTTCACTATTAAACAATAATTACAACGGAAGTTCACCTGACCTTAAACTTTTATAGTAGTACAGTAGTACACAGTGTTTGAACATTGTATACTCTAATCAGATTAAATAAATCCTGAACTATATATAATAGTCACTATAGTCAACTACTACATCAACCACGAGATTGTTCTCGCTAGATTTATCTTGGTCATCCTCAGATGGTTTCATGGTCTCAGCTTAATATTTAATATATTTGACTAAAAAACGAAAGTATAATTTGATTTGACAGCAGATTAGCCAAATTGAAATATACAAATTATTTGTTTCGTATCTATTTTTCTACAAAAAAAAATCCACAATTTTTACTATGTATGGGTAGATTTAAGAATAACCTACCACTACCACACATTATAAAAGCAAGCAAGCAGTAATGCTAAAAATTTAAAAACAAAACTGTTTTATAAAGTAATTTTTTGATGAGATACCGCCGTGTTTCACCGACATTATGATATTGTTCAAACATGTTAACATAATCGTTGTTGTTAGGGAATTGTCTAAACTTTGCAGATCTTATCGTAAACTTTGTACATATCTGACTTGGTCGCTTTCAGCGCTTTCTTTTAAAAGCCTAATATTATCATTCCAGTTGTAAAAAAGTCCTCGCTACATGATAAACATTTAAGTTCGTCTCTTACTCGTCTTTTACTGACGGTTACTACTTTCAAAAAACGATTCGTTTTGCTTGCGATGGTGGAAATGTCTGCGAGACGTAATTAGTAGGAGTAAGCAGGACCATTTTACTGGTGGTAGGGCTTTGTGCAAGTTTGTCTGGGTAGGTACCACCCACTCATCAGATAATCTACCGCAAAACAGCAGTACTCGGTATGGTTGTGTTCCGGTTTGAAGGGTGAGTGAGCCAGTTTAATTACAGGCACAAGGGACATAACATCTTAGGTTCCAAGGTTGGCGGCGCATTGGCGACGTAAGCGATGGTTAACATTTCTTACAGTGCCAATGTCGTTGGTGACCACTTACCATCAGGTGGCCCATATGCTCGTCCGCCTACCTATACTATAAAAAAATTGTATTCATCATCATCATCATGTGTCGTATAAAAATATGGGATAACTTTAATGGTTTGGCTTACAATAACGATTCGTTTTTATTTAAAGAAACTTGCCATAAACTTTTAATTCAAAGATAGCTATCGATGTTTCATCCAAAATCAAAATTATTTTTGTGTTTTTAGTGCCTTTCTTAAAGGTAATCAATCAAAATAAATTTGAAAAAAATCATAATCGTTTTGTAAGAAAAAACATTTTTCGTAAGCAATTTTATTCAGTTTTGATTGAATAATTAATTATTATTTGTCACGTGACCACATTACACTCTAGCACAGTCTCGAATCTATCAATCTTATATTATTCTAATATAACCTCTATTATTTAAAAAAAACTTTGGTAAATTAACTTTCTGCATTGTTTCTCCTAAATGTTCTTCATCATAAACTGCTTTTGAAGTAAAGTTTCGAAATACTCGCCACTAATACTTTTATAAATTTACTTTGACAAAGTATTTGAAGGTATTACAAGTTCTCTAAACGACATCTTTGTGAAATACCTAGCGCCTTGAAATAATTAATTCGTCCTCCTCTTTTGTATGACACATGATTATATTGCTTTCTCTCTCCCTCATCTATACTTCGAATAATTTATTTATTTTTACGTATTTAAAACATATCTTGCCTTTTATTAAAACAAATATCTAAATATAAGCTATAACCAGTTTCGAGTGTAACGAAGACAAAGACAGACATAAATTATACATGGTCGTCTGTTCCTAAAGTAGGAAACTTAATGTCTTATATAAATATTTACAAATATAATTTTTAATTTTATTTATAAATACAGAATACACTCAGTCTTGCGGCGGGAATCGAACCAGCAACTCCGGAACAGAAGGCAGAATAACTACCAACTGCGCCAATGGGCCAGTCAAATACTACTCTCATTCACTGTATTCATTTAGATATGTAGTTATGTTTGTGAAGTACATTCAAATTATTATTAACCTGCACGAAAATAAATTAACAGTAACGCCATGCTAAAGTATGTACATTGTATGTCTCGTGCCGTGTACTCATAATTTCACTGGCTTGCAGAAGTAAAGACTCAAAGAAAGCATTAACAACTTGAAAGTTTATTTTTAGTAAATCTATTAAATTATGGAAAATGTCATCGAACAAGCGTTTTGTTTATGGTGTTAGCAATATAGTCCTGCGAGGTTATTAGTGTACCCTGTTTATATCCATTAATACCCCTGTTAATATACATACAGACATTTATCCTCAAAGTTATCGTTTCATTATACCATTAAAGGTAGGTCCCTTAATAACCTTGTACTGACGTATTTATTTTAAAAAGTCAAAATGTCTTTGATCTCCATTTTAAGACGTATAAAGTTTCAAAGCGACGATTATCGAACCGTTTCCAAGTCTTTTGTACTGGCGCAAACAATTAAGAGCTTTGTCGATTAATTTCTTTTCAGATTTTATATTTCAAAGTAAAAATATTTGGAAAGAAAGATTAGTTCGTGTTTTATTTCGTACTCTGTTTCGAATTTTCACTTAACAAATTGTGTTTTATATTTAAATGGTGAGACGATTGAATAAAACGTATCCGGAGCGCTATTATAGTTAGAGAAAATTAATAAATAAAAATAAAAAGGAAATATGGGGTAAAATAACACAGGGTTTCGTCAATAAAATAAAAATATTGTTTTGATGTTTACTCAAGTAGGGACTTTTAATCGTAGTGAGAGAAGAGGAGGCATTACGGCGTGTGGGGAAGTCTCGCCGTTTACCACCACGGTTTACGGGGTAGTCTTACTGCCCAGGCGCGTCAGTTAAGGCTTACATAAAATTTCATGTTTTTAAAGACTCTTTTACAAACACAGTGTTGTATTGAAACAATGGCTGCCTCAATGAGAGGAGTTGATGGAGCGATCGAATGACTACGTCCTCGCCCGGTCCGAATGCCGGGGATTGAATAGAGAAAGACCGAGAGCCGATTGTTATTTCAATCACTTTACTCGATATCAATAGAAAGTTGTTTTTTATCTTAGTTCTTCTTTTATCTTAGAAATATTGCATTATACACTTTACACAATATTAATGTTCATAGTAATACCTTTTGTTTTCTATCATTTTCATATATTAATCTAGTTAATGTATCATATGTATGTTACTAATAATAATTACTTAAAATAATAATAAAAAATCTTCCTAGAAGTAAACGTTTGAGTTTTTAAAATATAAACTAGCAACATACATCGTGCATGCGTATTAAAGTTATAGTGTTTAATATATATATATATATATATATATATATATATATATATATATATATATATATATATATATATATATATATATATACATATGTGTAGATAGATAAATAGGTCCTGTATTTGTAGGGTCAAATAAATCTTGCTTTAGACGGTTACAATCTTTTGCCAACTCAATTGATATGCAATTTATATAAATATCAAAAAAGAAAATTTTTCCAATACCTATATTACTAAATATTTTTTCACTGTAATCTCAATAACTAAAAGAAAACAAATAGAAACAAGCAATTTACAACGATCCCCCTGCCTATATCGATGTACGTTCCTGCCCGATGCACACGGACTGCACATTACAGAACGGCGGTTATGTGAATCGTTCAACAACATGCTATTACTGTTTGAAATTAAGGTTAAACGAGATTTCAACATCCTATTTAAAACTGAAAAATCAATTTCATATAAATATATTCAATCCGATAAAAACGAAAATTAAGCAATAAACATATGTGTTCATGTAAACCACAGTTAATAATTTTGAAATAAATATATCTGTTTTTTTTTATCTGCATTATGTTTTTTATTCATATTGTTTTTTGACGAGCCGGTTGGCGTGGTTGGTAGAACACTTGCCTTTACGCCGAAGGTTGTCGGTTCGATTCCCACCCAGGACAGACATTTGTGTGCATGAACGTGTCTGTTTGTCCTGAGTCTGGGTGTAATTATCTATATAAGTATGTATTTACAAAAGAAAAGTAGTATATGTAGTATATCAGTTGTCTGGTTTCCATAGCACAAGCTTTGTACAAGCTTAATTTGGGATCAGATGGCCGTGTGTGAAAAATGTCCCAGGGTATTATTATTATTATTATTATCTGTTGTATAAGTATACATGTCTCTCTCTCTTGTTTAAGAACTCACTTCGTATCTCACTCGTGAAACGGTAGAAATACATTTACGGTATTAAACTTTGTAGACTCGTGTATTATTTATATGTTATAATTATTATAATTGTTGCTATTACGGCTCTAATATAGTAAAGCTTTTCTGTGTGTGTTGGTCGACACTTGCAACTAAATTTTTAACCAATCCCATTCAACCGATTGAGCTGTATTTTTGCAAACACTTTTAAATTCCAGCGACAGCGATTTCCGTTTAAAACATGGATTAAATAAAAGCTTGTTTTAACTTGATATCAAATATCTGAGTACATTTAATATTTTTTGGATTTGCGGGAAGGAAACTTCAAAGGACATCATGCCGTGTATGCTTAACTCTCTTTTGACATAAATATTTATCTATATATTATCTATCGTAGTAAAAATATTAAATAAAAATAAATATCTTTTAACATGTCTGTTCAGTAAGTTCAAGTCTCTGAAAAAGAAAAAATTAAGTGAAAATATAAATTTAGCATTCATGTATTTGAGGTCGTCATCTGATTTCCGTAATCGTAATCGCTAACCGTGATACATAGGTACAATACAATACAATATATTAAGTGATGAATGAACGTTTAAACCAACGTCAGCTTAGAGTTACTACATCTAGTAGCAATAAGATAATATCGCCTGTTGCCAGACTCGCGAGCAGAGAGTGATTGATGCTCGAGATCTAATTCACTTTAACCAAATACATTTTATGAACATGTCTACATCATAATATCCTTAAACAAACTTGTAAACTGAGTTACGAAGTACAACTTGGCTGTAGATCGTGTCTTTAAATTTTAGCAAGCATCACTGTGTGTCCCCGAGCTCAATTTATGTATAGATTTTCATCTCGTGCTCTGTGCCGTTTTGGTCTAGCAGAGCGGCCTGGCTGTGCTCGATTACTCGGTGATCAAATTCTACCACATTTATATCACATTCCGAATTACAGCTTCTTGACGAAAGATCTTTGTCTAGAAGTAGGGCATTTGTGAGATATTACTGTATAATATTTAATAGGCAGGTGGGTTCGGTTCAGGTATGTTGAGCTTTCAAGCCATGTGTATATTATTGCGTTCCGACATATAGGGCGAAAGGGGGTTCATGTAATTACAGTAAGAGGCTTAATATCTTAGATACTGTCGTCAGCGCAAGAGCAACGCTAAGCCTGTTCTAATAGCAATATCTTACAACAGGAGTATTTAATTAAGATCAAATGGCTGATCATTCACTGCTCTCAATTCCTACTCCGATGAATAGAAATTTAGTAAAAGACAAACTACTGGAATCACGTAGTTACCAGATCATAATTTAGATACGGGTAACGAGATGACCCAGGGGTAAGAACGCGTGATCTTAACCGATGATCACGGGTTCAAACGCGGGCAAGCACCACTGAATTTTCATGTGCTTAATTTGTGATTATAATTCAACTCGTGCTTGACGGTGAAGAAAAACATCGTGAGGAAACCTGCATATGTCAATTTCATTGAAATTCTGCCACATGTGTATTCCACCAACCCGCATTGGAGCAGCGTAGTGGAATAAGCTCCAAAACCTTCTCCTCACAAAGGGAGAGGAGGCCTTAGCCCAGCAGTGGGACATTCTGAGTAGGACATTCAGAGGCTGTTACTGGTAACGATTTAAAATAATACTATATGAATCGATTTCGTATTTATCGAGTAGCTATTAAATAAGCGTAAATAAGGGTGTTTTGTTAAAAAGTTTGTCGAGAAAATCTCAACAGCGGACCGGGTCAAAATAATCACTACAAAAAATATTAGTATGATGTAAGTATACATCATATACAATAGAACATTGTAACACGAGTATCTCATAACACAGCACGGTAATATACGTGAATGTCAGGTGTTAATAAGTTATTAACTCCGAACTTCCCGCCGGCGCCTGTTGCGTCTGCGATAAACGGCTGAGACTGATCGATGACACTCGCTCAGCTTCACGTTATAAACTTTTTCAATAGAAAGGCACGTTGTTAACTTTATATATAATTTTAGTAATATTATAAAGATATTTTTGTTAATTTACGTATTCCAAACCCACTGCTCAAACCAATTCATACAGATGTTTAATTTTTTTTTTTATTTTAAATACGTATGCAGACTGAGAAATGGACTATCTGATGGTAAGTGGTCACCACCGCCTATGTGGCTTTTACTTGTATTTAGAATGGCTCTCTCACCCTTCAAATCGGAACGCGGCAATACTAAGTACTGCTGTTAAGCGGTAGAGTATGTGATGAGTGGATGGTACCCAGGAGCTGGTACAAGTCCCACATCCAAATACGATTACGATACCGTGTAGTGACAAGTTTTTATTTTACTTCTGTGGTTTAAGCGTTGGTACTGAATTTGAAACCACTTCCAGTACAACTCAATCACAAATACAACACAATATTGATATATTTTTGAATTGGTCCATTGTACAGCACACGTCAATGACATTTTATATCTTAAGTATTTAATTTTTTATTGGTATATTTCATAGTATATACATAATTTTTTTTATTAATTAAAATATATATCATAAATAATTTAAAAAAAGTGTATATTTAAACTATCTCTATATTTATTTTTTATTGTCACGTCGGAGCTGGAAGGCTTTGCATTGAATTTTCACCTGTGCTCGGATAGTATCACGGTCTAGCGTGATTGATGCACTGTCGTCATGGAACTCAAACTCGGTCTGCTGTCACGACTTCACTGCACTTCACTTCATAGTACACATCCATCACTTCACTTCTTTACTTGATTAAAAGTAAATGTTGTACATGTTTCATATTAGTTTTATGTTTAATAGAAATGTTTAGTTAATACATTTGCACATATTATATGCAGATTTATCTCTCTACTCCACTGAGATGGTCGTCTTCGTCACAGATCGGAGAGGCTGCGTGATTGTATCGTGGAACTCTCCTCATAGGATTATACGAAATCAATGCTGATGATTATGTACTTAGCCAATTGAAATCAATGTTTGTGGCAGTAAGATAAAGTGATTCACAACAATCTATTTTCGTTTTATTACAATGAATACCCATATTATTTTTACGTAAGACACTCACACAAGAGATCCTCAATATTGTAATATAATAATGAAGTCTAAATGTACTTCATAATCTCATACCCGTAACCCTCGGCTGGATATTCAAGAGATTCGTTTATATGTCTCCAACGTCAAATAACAATAGGAAACGTGTAACATTCACGAAAATACACAACAATACCACCTTTATGTTGTGAATCCAGCGATTTGTAATAAAAGCTATTCATCCCCTCTCTGTAACCTGAAGCGTGACAAAGAGTTCTCTTAGGACTATATCCAGACAGCGGCGTGATGGATATCACCCGAAATAACAAAGGACTATGTTTAAATTGTCCTCGCACCCGAATATTTACGGTTTTTTTTTATATAAATAAACTTGACTAATATTAAATGTAATTATTACACATTATAATTCTACGGTTATGCCAGACAGACGCCTTTACGCAGTGCTAGCAACAAGTAACAACTGTACAAATTCAACTCAACCGGATTCAAATATTTTTAAATTTTGAATCTATTGGCGCCCCGCCGCTGTAAGACTGAATCGTGTGCTGTAACAGCGAATGGCATGAAGCTCTCTTATGTGTCCTCTTTCCGCCACCGCTATACTCGCTCGTGTGTGCATGACGCTTATACTACATACTTCATTGCTATATACTATTATAGTAATAAGTAAGATTTTCTTTTAACGATACTCTTATATCTACATTTATTTTACTCCATATTTATTATTATTACTTTTCTTTAAATATATATTTTTTTCAATAACCATTTATATCAATATTTCATAAGAAACGCGTGTCCTATACGTATTTTTTATATAAGACAAAATTTAAATGTATATAATAGGTAAAACGTTTCCTTACAAAGCTAAACGAATGTTTAATCGCTTGAAATGAACACTCAAAGCATTGCGTTACCAACAATGTAATGTGTAACTGGTAAAAACGTCAGATGTGTTATTATCTTAGGCTCCTGTTCAATGAACAAACATCACATTTTGTTTTTACGATCATGAAAATAATTTAATACAAAAACCTTTTAACAATGCCTTTTGGTTGATACAAGATACTAATACACTATGGACAGTTAACTAAGGTAATAAGCTGGAAGGATTAATATACAAGATTATAACCCTAAACTTCTATGAACTGCAGTTAAAATAATTGTTAAAATTTCACTACTGTTAAGTAGCTTTAAAAATATATTTTTTGGTTAAAATAAATATGACATAATTGTATATTCGAACCGAGATTACACAGTAGTCACGTTAATGTTAACCGAACATTGCAAGTTCAATCCCGTACCAAAACAGTGATTAATTTTTATTTATAATTCATTTGCATCCAGTCGGCATTGGAGTAGCGTGGTGGAATAAGCTACAACTGAACAACAAACTATATTTTCAGTCTTCTTATACTTTTTTATATATCGTTTACACGTTGTGCTGATTATGAAACAATCCTCTGTTTAAATTCCGAAGAGAATAGTTTAATCACTATTGGGATACAGATATATCAGCGCCGCGGTAGCACAACGTAATTAAAATTTCCAATAGACATCGATATTCCAAACATTTCCAACTCCAACATGCAATATCGAACATTTACTGCAAGTATTAAAAACTTTTGAATGAAAATAAATAATTATTTTAATATCAAGCAAAAGTTACACTTCCAATTATATTATATTATAGTATATAATAGTTAAATCAAATGAATTTAATTTTTATTTTTTAATTATTATTCACTTGCACCCTTTTTTGACTGAATGTTAACAAACTGAACAAGTTGAACTTATTCAAAAGGGATTATATAAGGGGCGTGTTTCAAGGTTGGGAGATCAAAGCACTCGCCATATCAAAAAATTCACAAAGCCGTATCTCCGGGATAACGACTATATTTTATTGGTTGCATTTAGCATTTGTATATATAAAAGTATAATTTTAGGGCATTGTTAATGAAAAACAAAAATTAAATTCGATGCTATTTATTTTAATATATTACATATTAAGGTATTATATAACGGTCGCTTACAGTCTCATCATCTTATCCGCACTCATCATCATAACGTCTTTGTATGACCATCTGACCAACATGTCAGAGTCCAAGTAGGTGAGGTCGTCACGTTTCATCACCATTTCCGACATGTCGATATCTTTGACGGTGTTGGAGATACCCATGTCCTTTCTGTAGACGAGAATGTCGATGTATTTGATGTTGGTATTGTAGAAGTTGGTAACGTCGATTTCCCTGTCGAATGGGAACCCGAGGGGCATGGTGTCGAAGCAAACGGAGTAGCGGCACGCGTGACGCTCCTTCATGATTGTCATGTCGATGCTAGGTAAAACGAGGCCGGTACGAACGGGAGTGACGATGACGAAGAGCTGGAGAGGAAGTCCTCCACGACGACCCAGAGGGAGGAGCAGTCTGTGAGAGAAGCCAAGACGTTGCTTGTACCAGTAGCTGTCGACTACGCGGTCAACGGTTCCTGTGGTGTCGGTGGTGTAGTCCATGAAGCGACGGGCCCATGGCCTGTCACCAATCACGTTGTGCATCTCGAGGGAGTTGCGTACAATGGTGTTCTTGCCAGTCTCCAGTTTGTACAAGAAGCTGTCGATTTCTACCATATCAAGACGTTTGTCGTTGAAGTTTAACAAACGGCCCATACAGTCGTACTTAGGTCCAATGAACATTCGTACCACGGCATCGACTGCCTTCTCAGAGACGACATCAATGGTGACCTTGAACGGATGGTTGTTAAGACGGCGCATGCGAGCAACGTAGGTCATGTCAGACTTCTTCTTGTGCATCTCAGTCTCATCGAGATATAAGGCGTTGGTGATATCCATGTCATATTCGTCCATGAAGGTAACCAGCTTGTCGGTGACAATTTGTTCAACTCTCACTCCGTCAAAGCTAAGCTCTTCCTTTGTGTATTTAGGTAAGTACTTCTTGAAAAGGACGGCATTTTCTGTGATGCGCTTCATGACCATCCAGAACACAGGGTCACGCAGACAAGTCGAGTACATGTCCAATGCGGTCGGGATGTAAGTGTACCTGGGAAAGGTTACGACGTTGTTTTATATGTTGATATAATTACAAATTTTAAAATAAACTCACTAAATAAATTTTCAGCTTGAAATATCAGAAAAAGAAAGAAAATAAATGTAATTTTTCCGACTACCACCGGAAGAATGGGTGGTCTTATTTTTTATTATTATTAATTCCATGGTAACTGTGTAATGAGTGCTTTATACTTCTTACAATACCAAGGTTTTTGGACCGATGACAAATATTTACAAACTGCAAAATAATCTAATAAACTCACTTTTCTAAGTTGTAGTTGCCATACGACAAAATCTTCCTGAACAAATGCACGACGTGCACAACCTTAGCGTCGTCATTCACAATACCCAATCCACCGAGGAGCATCCTGGCGAGGTATTCAAAGTCTTCAGATTTCTTTAAGTTGATAACCGTTCCATCACGCTGAAAATCATAAATTGTTTTAATAGTGCTCTACTTTAATGTATTCAGCCCAAAGCGAATGAAAGCTGTATAGCGGTTATTTTGGATGTCAGCTGTCAGCAACAAGATAAATCGATCTATAGCTTGACGCCCACTAGTCGAAACCTATTAATAAAGCCGATTATATATTCAGAGAGATATATAAAGATACTTACGCGCTCAATACGACCCTTGAAGATACCTTCACGGATGATGTTCTCGATGTCATCAACGTAAAGTTTCTCTTTCAAGTTGTATTTGTTAATGAGAAGTATGTTGTTGCGACGGACGGGCATCTCATCTCCAGTGTGAAGGCGGATCTTGGGCCAGTAGCCGGTCATCAAGGGCTCGTTCCAGTTGATCATCTTAATGTCGCACATGTCGTGAGCCAGACGTTCCAGTCTGTACCTTGCAAGAAGTTGCTGGTTGCTGTACATAGTGACTTCACCGCGGCGCTCCTTGTTCAAACCGTAAACGTCGTCGGTCATCCAGTAGGGGTAGTACATGTGCAAGTAGTAGTAGTAGCTGTTAAGGTCAATGTCCTCGGTGAAGTAGGACATACGGTCGCTTTCGCTCAATACGTGACGGACTCCCTTGCGCCAGTCGATGACGACAAGATTCTTGTCGGTAACCTTGATACCATAGTAATCGAACAGTATGGGGTCAGTGGCTGCTTTAGTCATTTTCATCATAAAAGCCTTGTTGATAATGTGGCCGTCGACGAAGAAGTAAGGATAGATTTCGTAGGGAGCTGGAAGAACTACACCACGGCAGTCCTCTCTGTGGAAGACGGCACAGGTAAAGGCGTACACAAACATGCCACCGTTGATGCGCTCACGGAAGAAGCAAGCGGTCCTGATGAAGGTGTCAAAGTCCTTTGCGAAGTAAAGAACACGGAAGACCATAATGGCCTGATCCATCTGCCTATCATTGCTGTGCACGAACACTTCGCCACGAGGCAAAAAGTCCATTTTGTAGTGTTCGATGAACTTCTTCACGACATCGACTTTCTGAAAATCATGATTATGTTTAGATTTTATTTCATTACCAATTGTTATGCTTACAAATTTTAAAAATACCAATCTCTTAAATGATTATAGATTGGTTATATTACCAGGTATTTGTCGAAGTTCTCTTCCAACACCCATTCTCTAGCCACTTCCCTGATGTCATCGTATACGGTAGGCTGCAGGATGTAGTTCAGAAGTTTCATGCACAGGATTTCCTTAGTCTTAATGTCCACATTCGCTATAAAAATAAATATGACGAAAATAAGCACCGCTTTGGAAGCTTTTTATCATTTTATTGCATAATTCGTTTAATTTTGTTTGTAGCTATGAGTGTATTTTATATTGATATCGGTTACATTCGCAACTACGAGTATATGAAATATGCAATGCGTACGTAATAGCTACGTTAAAAGCTTGAAACAGTTTTCAGACATTGTAACAATAAAGTATGTAATGTATGCACCGAAACATACTTTCGCTTTTCATCGCCAAAAAAAAATGCAAATTGTTTAAACACTATAAACTATAACATAGATCAAATTATACCCTTATTGGTTTTAAGCAGACATTTAAAAAATAGTATTCATAAAAGTGAAATCCACTTACTCAAGATGTCCTTTCCAATGAAGACGGTGTGGTCATCCTTGATGACGGATGCCGATGTCACGGCGAGGATCGCCGCTAATACCACTATCTTCATGATGACCAGCTCTCTTCCAAAACTGCTGATGAATGTGTCGAACAAACCCCGAAACGTCTTTATATACTCGATGCACGCTATTTTTTATCATTCTGTTGATTGCCAGCTATCTTGTATTTTTACAGTCCTCCGATAACCTTTTCTCCAGGTGAACTTCAGATATTTAAGTTTTCCAACTCATACATCGGACCTTAACAACTGAATATTATTTGATTAATCACTAATTAAATTTAAGTTTTCGCTTGCATTAGGCATTTGACCAAAATCAAAATATAATTTATTTAAATAAATTTTTATGTACTTTTGAAAATCGTCATTCTATAGGATTGATTTCATTTATTGCATTATTGCATACATAATATAGTACGTATTCAATATGAGAACTTATGTCCGTAACTACATACATTGTTTCTCACCCGGAACACAACAATATAAGTGCTGTTTAGAGATAGATATGTTGTTACCATTCAAGACCAAGACAAGACACACCTATATTAAAAATCCATCGTATATGAAAAACAAAAAACGTAAAGTAACAGCCTGTAAATGTCCCACTGGTGGGCTAAGGCCTCTTCTTTTTGGGTAGAAGTTTAAGATATTATTCCACCACACTGCTCCAATGCGGGTTGGAGAATACACATGCAGGTTTCCTCATGTTGGTGACCATTTACCATCAGGTGGCCCATATGATCGTCCACCTTCCTATTTCATAAAAAAAAATCTTCGGTTAAGACTCACGTGTCTAGCCACTGGGTCATCTAGACTCGTTTATGATAATCTACATTTTAGCTTTTTTTGTCATATCTTAATGTTTCCCTAACTCTTTTCATCTACAATAAAGCATATTCTATTCTATGTTTTATATCAAAAGCCGAGAGGGCCCAGTGGCTAAAACGCGAGAATCTTAAATCTTAATCACAAATTGTAGGTTCAAACCTGGGCAAGCAACACTCAGTTTTTTTTTGTGTTTATAATTCATTTCAAACTCAGCAGAGGCGCTGTCCAGATGTGGGATATTTACTTAAATTATATAACTAATTTTATATCGCTGACGACGATAGTTTATTTGATAAAAAATACAATTAAATCTTAATTCATTTAAACTCCCTCTAACTCAGACATCTATCTGTATAAATTTTATTCAAATATGATATTTTTCTATATAATTATGTATTTACAAAATAAAGGTAGTATATGTAGTATATCAGTTGTCTGGTTCCCATAGCACAAGCTTTGTACAAGCTTAATTTGGGATCAGATGGCCGTGTGTGAAAAATGTCCCAGGATATTATTATTATTATTATTATATGTAATGTATAAATGAACGAAATTAAATAACGTACATATTTGACAACAATTGTCACTCTGTTACACTTCTTCTGTCACACTTGTTAAAGACTCTGTATGCACAAATTGATACGTGTGTACACATATGTAAGCATTAGTAGTGTTTGTGAAACTAAAACTAAATTGTTTCTTGTTACAGACATTCCGCCATGGGTTCCCGTTTTCGCCAACGGCACTGGCGTGGGACCCCGTGCAGAAACTACTGGCCATCGGTGATAAGGGTGGCAACCTCAGACTGTATCCTTTTTAAAACTTTGCAGTATTGATGGATGTGTTGTATATAAGCTGCATCATCAGTGTTTATATATATATAGTAGTAATAGTAGTAATAGTAGGAATTATTATAAGTACTATATATATATATATATATATATATATATACCCATAGAGAGCGAGGAAAGAAATGCCTAAATGTAAAATACATATTTTTTCATTTATTTTTCACTGTGATTATGAGTTTTATAAGGAAAAAGAAAAGAAATTGCCCTACGACCTATTCCTGGATTTAATCGGTTCCTGAAATAAATTTTACTTAAATGTGTTAATTTCGGTTACTTTAGCTTACTTATAAACATTCTTTAGCGAGTGTTTAGTTTAACGTTGATTTATCTCTTTCTAACGTAATTGACGTGATGTTCGAAGACAAAGCAATCAAACCTCAAAGAACGTTTATATGTAAAGCCGTAATCATTTTATATATCATATTTAAATCATCTTAGTTGCTATGCCAAGTGAACGTGTTTAAGTAATGTTTCACACAATCGATAGTCCAATTAAAATTTTAACCTATAAAGCAGTTAAAGTTTTAAATTACTAAATAATAATGTCTTAACCCAATGTCATTACGATAAAATAATTTAAAGAAAGGTAGGCTTCGTAACCAAGTTTTTTAATAACTATTTCACCCGACTTTGTTTGCTTCGAAATAACTTCATAAAAAGTACACAAAAGCATTCTATCTTTTAACATTCACGATATGTCGGATGAAATTCTGGCACATGTGTATCCACCATCCCGCATTGAAGCAGGTTGATGGAATAAGCTTTTAACGTTTCATCCATAATTATATCCTATAACAAAATTCGGCATTCACATAAGAGATTCATATAACAGAGAGATGTCTCTCTGTTATATGAATCTCTTATGTGAATGCCGAATTTTGTTATAGGATATAATTATGGATTACTTATAAAATTGACTGATTAATTGATTGACTTATAAGTTGACTTACTTATAAAATCTCTTTTATGAGAATGTTCTCATAAAAGAGATTTTATAAGTAAGTCAACGTACATACGAACATATTCATAAATAAATAATGAATGCTAACATCGCAACATTGTCTACTTTGTAACTCGGTGTCAGTTATCGCTCGACATCCGACCTATCATAATCCGGCGATAACTACTCGTATATCACATGTTTACTCGCAACCTGCATCGAACACGACATTTTATCTTATTTGTAAAAATATGTATATTATTTATTTCTCTCTGATAACGATGTATAATCCACAAGATTGGACCTCTTTGTTGGCGTTGAAGTTGAAATAAAATTCAGTTTTCAGAACAGAAAAACTTATATTTTATCAAAGCCTTTTTACCACCATGCCAACCTCCCATCCATAACTCGTCGTTTTGTACTCAAAGATACTACAACTGTATTGTTAAAATGATCTTTTAAAGAAAAGTTTATATTATATTTTTCTGTATTGAAACTCTTAATAGCACACCCAATGATTTACGTTAATTCACTAGTTTTACGTTGTGTCACGTTGATTCATCTCCATTCGTGTCAGCCAACCGAATGTCTCAAGAGTGATGGAATAGGGAGAGCACCTGTGTGTGCTTGACACACTTGTTAACTATAACATATCCTACACAGATAGTCTTGGAGATTTGTCGCTGTTGTCCAAATCCCATCAAAATCACATTATTATAATAACATTTGACTGAAAATCCAAAATATTGTCCTATTTATTATGAAATATTTAACCAAGACAACACATAACGAATCAGTTTAAAAGTAATTAATCATTGCTTGATTGTTCTAACTCTAACTCCACTACTCTTCGATTAATCCTGCGATCAACAGTGCTAAGTGTCGCGTGCGCGACCGCCCGGTGTTCAGATTAATATCACAGTTTGTTCGTATTCAATTAAACTTGATTGAAAAGTATGATTAAATGTTATAAAATCTATATTAATATTATAAATGCGATAGTAACTGTCTATCTATCTGATCGATACGCATCGAAATTAAACTGGACCGCTAAAGCTTGAACCTTGAAAAGTTAGTTATACATAAGGAGCTGAATCGTTGGACAAAACAAAAAATGTGTACAAAATATCCGATTAAAATTACCGAGGTGCCCAGTGGCTAGAACACAGGAGTCTTAACCGAAGAGCGCGGTTTAAATACGATCAACATTACTGAATTGTGTTCAAAAGTCATGAAGGTGAACACAAACATTAGAACACAAACAGGAAACGGATGTGGGATGATATTTTGCCACAAAACTGCGACGCAGAATATGCTATTTTATTTATTTATACAGATGGTTTTTGATATCCAGATATTATATACATTTTTATATAAATATTAAATATGAAAATAAAAACATACATTATTCAAGTAGTCAATTTATATAATGTATAATAATTTATACCGCAGTGTCTCAAGTCGAAAGTCTTCGACCAGTGTGTGTTGCCAGTGATGACTTATGGATCAGAGACGTGGTCGCTCACAATAGGCCTCATAAGAAGGCTCAAGGTCACTCAAAGGGCAATGGAGAGGGCTATGCTCGGAGTTTCGGATCGAATCAGAAATGATGAAATCCGCAGGTGAACCAAAGTAACCGACATAGCCCGAAGAATTGCTAAATTGAAGTGGCAGTGGGCGGGGCACATTGCTCGCAGAACCGACGGCCGCTGGGGCAGAAAGGTTCTCGAGTGGCGACCACGAACCGGAAGACGCAGCGTGGGCAGGCCCCCTACAAGGTGGACCGACAACTTAGAACGAGTCGCGGGAAGCCGTTGGATGCGGGCAGCGCAAGACCGGCCAACGTGGAAATCCTTGGGGGAGGCCTTTGTCCAGCAGTGGACGTCTTTCGACTGATGCGATGATGATAATGAATTAAAATCTCACGTAAAGCTATTTACTTAATTGATTGTACACTTCAATAACAATAACAACAATATCAGCCTGTAAACTAAATAGGATCTAAATAGGATAGGATACGATCATAAATACCAAACATACTCGATATATCAATCGATTTTTAAATGATCGTTCTTTCTAAAAACTGAATAAATTGTAGCAAAAATCTCAACATTTCTAGTCGAACTAACTACTAAACTTATTACTTGTTTTACTCCACTGCCAACAGTCATTAACTCTTGTATTTCAGATTCCCAGAAAGAGAACGTGAAATTATATAACATGGAAAAGTTTTATACAATTAGTGTGTTCATAGCATCCATAGAATTATTTTCTACTATTTTTGTTTTGATACAGTCATGCTGTTGTCTGAAGGCACATTAATTACTCGCAAAATGGCTGATAAAGACGGTTAATTAACTCTTGACTTGTTGAGAAAATACGGATTCGTATATAGAAGTTCCGTTCCGGGCGCCATTGCTAGCAACGAATACAACGTAATGTGTGATAATTAATATCACATCTCATCTCAGTGGTTGTTACGAATTATCTTATTAAACTTAATGTGAACTGAGGGCTTCTTACTTTAGGCAATCTATTATATTAAGTGTAAATTTAATTTGATAAATGTTAACTCTCAAATATACTCCTGCTAACTTCATCTTGTCGCTTTATTTTTAAATTTATTTTAGAAAGACGATAGGAGGTCAAAATCTATGGGCCGTCAACCACAGGATTTGAGATGTTACGTCCCTATAATTATTCAAATCAAATCAAATGTATTCTATTCAAGTAACCTTTAAAATAAAGCGTTTTTTGGATTACACAAGATCACTCACCCTTCAACCCAAAAAGCAAAGTAATACTGTTGATTGGTAGAAGAAGAAAAAAGCCGAGATGGCCTAGTGGTTAGAACGCATGCATCTTAACCGATGATTGTGGGTTCAAACCCGAGCAAGCACCACTGAATTTCCATGTGCTTAAATTGTGATAATAATTCATCTCGTACTTGACGGTGAAGGAAAACATCGTGAGGAAACCTGCATGTATCTAATTTCATTAAAATTATGCCACATGTATTTTCTACGAACCCGCATTGGAGCAGCGTGGTGGAATAAGCTCCAAACCTTCTCCTCAAAAGGGAGAGGAGGCTTTAGCCCAGCAGTGGGACATTAACAGGTTGTTACTGTACTGGTAGAATAATTGTGAGTGGATCCACACTATGAGATAATGGATGAGTCTGCACTAACCGATATTAATTTCAAAAGTTACTCTTATATACCTGCTATAATATACATGGGTACTGACAGTATTTACTCCATCAAGTAATTCGCTGATTCGAAGATTGCCTGCTCCCTAAAGTTATTGGGGCTTTTTTTATTTTTTAACATAAATTTACGGTTGGGCGCCTTACTTAATTGCTAATATTCACAAGCAAAATTTCAAACGCTACAAAAAAACCTTTGTTTATTTATATTTTTTTTCCATATTTTCGTCAGTCACGGGTTGGCTCGAGGCCAGTTTGATAGCACTATAAAATCCTAGACCACCGACCTACTCATATCCGCGCTCGGATTGTTGCGGAAATTACGTAATTTTTCAGTACTAACGAAGTGTAGCGACTATGTGTGCTGTAACTAATGTGTGTCGGCAAGTGGACTGCTGTTGCTTTACTGATGCTATTAGTACACTAAACTTCACCTTATAACAATTGTATAATAGAACTACGATAACGTGATGGAAGGTATTGTATTGCATCATATAAGGAGTTACTGAAAAGGCAGAGAGTGAGACCTTCAAAAAATTTTCGAGCACTTTTAGACCGTATATAAGATAAATTAATATACACATACAATATAAATTAATAAAATATAGTTGTCCTGTTCGAAATATTAAATCTACTAAGAAGAACCGGCAATAATTTCATTGATAATAATTTCATTATATATACCCGTATGCAATATATATGCAATTGCAAAATTCCACCTTTTAGAACTAAGTAGAACGCTTGGATCCGATTATACTGGTGGTATAGTTTTGTGCAAGCTCGGCTGGGTAGGTACCACCCACTCATCAGATATTCTACCGCAAACAGGTATTGTTGGTATTGTTGTGTTCCGGTTTGAAGGGTGAGTGAGCCAGTGTAATTACAGGCACAAGGGACATAACATCTTAATTCCCAACGTTGGCGGCGCATTGGTAATGTAAGCGATGGTTAACATTTCTTACAATGCCAATGTCTATGGGCGTTGGTCACCACATACCATCAGGTGGCCCATATGCTCGTCCGCCTTCCTATTCTATAAAAAAAACTAAGTGATATTCTTTCGGTTCCGAACCCGCGATCCTAAATCAATTCCGTAGTTTTCTCTCTATACGTAGTTTAGATAGGTTAATTATAGTTTTAACCACGATTTCATTCTCTTGCAACTTTCCGAAATTAAAATATTATTATGTCAAAGGGTGTGTGTTGCTTCGTTTCTGCGTGAAAAAAGGATAAACTAACAAATACGCTTTAACGTTTCAATAAAAGTGTAAAATAAAGTAGAAGGCTGTTCTTTCAATACCTACTTCAATTTGTTATCATGTCTTATGTCAACCTAAAAATAACTCAAGTCAAACAGAAGAATTAGATAAAACTTCCCAAATGTAAAAATCATAGTAAATTACCCAGTAAATCGACTCCATCTAATGGCATGAACACTTTTCACGAAGAAAATTTGGGCGCTACGAATCTGAGCAAATTACCTTGGAAGCAATTTCTAAGAGTCGCCATCTTTTTAATAAATTCGTTGGTAATTAATACGCTTCGTTGGACGTGGGATCTGGTTCATTTTTTTGGCTCGAATTTAATATTAAATTTTAGAAAAGTTTTCCCGTTTTATAAATAGACTTAACGTCTCCGCGTTTCTTTTATCTCGTTTGAACGCAGAATGTTCTGAGTAATTTATTCTACCAAGTTCATTTTATGATTTTGACAACGCCTACACAACAGCAAGAATTGGTTTTACTAGTTTGGAAAAATTTCGGTCCACACCTTCTCAAAATTTATATTCGATATTTCTACCTGTTTGAAAATAAATACCTCAGATCTGGGAAAAACCAACGAAAGAAAATCACAACACGAAACAACAACTGAAGCGAAATAAAATACTTCAAGATTTAAAGGTTCATTTCTTCGCACACAATCTGCTATGTCAATAAATTATGAAGGACGCATTACTTATATTGATGCGTGCCGACTGCCGTAGAGAAATATATGAAAGATTTCAGTTAATTCAGGAACGCCTCCATTTGTGCTTTGTGAATTAACGTATTTAAAGTAAACGTTTAAGTTCGTTATCCGCTTCGGCTCTGAATAGAGCGTCTTTTAAGAATCAGTCTTGTGATTATTACGCTACGCTGGTTTACGCGAGTCGTTCAGTCAAAATATCAGTTAATTTTTCCTTTCCTTTGCCACAGACTGTGGGCGATTATATATAACTGATGTTTTAATATTTATTATAAATATATCTAGCGGATAAATTATAAATTTTGATTTTCCCCTTCTCCTGTAATATAACATAAGAAAAAAGAAGACAAACTATTATGTAATTAGGCAGTCACTATACAATATACGTGTATTGGTAAAGGGATTACCGTTTCACACAATCGAATCAGTTATGTTATCATGTTAAATGACATTACACAGATCACAAGCAAGCAATCGTCTCGTGTTAAATTATTAGCTATTTACTAATACTCCTGATTACAAGCGATTTGATGATAATTTATTTTGTTATCAATACTAGTACTATTTCCTTTCTGTATTCACACATTTACATCGATACTGTCAGCCATATTACTTATTTGTAACGCCATAGTAACGTTCGGTTAGTTTTGAGCATCACCGCAAAAAATGTGTATTTTATTTGTGCCCTTGCGCAGTGACGGATCACGGATTGTTTGATAATGATTCAAAGTGTTTGTTTTCATAAAAAGATGATCGAAAATAATCTAAAAACTCCAAACATATTAATGTATAGTTAATTTGTAATGTTTATTCGAATCTATCAAAAGCAAGTTTTATTCATTTCTTCTATATTAAAAGACTTTACAAAAGAGGTTTGTAACAAATCTAGTGAAGGGACGAGTATCAAACATTTGGCTTACAATACCAGTATTGCGGCCGTCCCTTCGCTACCCAATTTGCCCCGTGATAGAGCAACTTCAGGTTTTTGTATTTTCTTTTTTATTATATTGCCCTTAACTTGGCTTTTGTGACCATTTGATAACGACGCCCATTCAGCTGGAAACATTTTACGAATTTACATCAATTATCGCAAAAATTGGAGTTTTATACTTTTTTGAATATTATTATCTCAAACGAAATGGAAATATTTCGGCCAGATTCCATTATCGTGGATATTTTATTCGTTTCGGAATTGAAAATAATTTATCGTTTATTTTCTAGAAAAACTTCTCAAATATTAATAATAATTTTAAGAAAATTTTTTTCTTAAAATTATTATTAATATTTTTTCTTAGTGGCTTGACCGATTTACATATTTTTTTGAAATTTGGTAAGATTTTTGGTATTGTTGTATTCCGGTTTGAAGGGTGGGTGATCGAATGTAACAGGCACAAGACATGTAACATCTTTTTCCCAAGGTTGGTGGCGCATTGGCGATGTAAGCGGTGGTTAACATTTCTTACAATGCCAATGTCTATGGGCGTTGGTTACTTACCATCAGGAGGCACATATGCTCGTCCATCTACCTATAGTATAAAAAAGATCTTTCTTATTAACTATACATCGTATGTCGTAGATGGCACTTAAAGAAGTTTACATAACTATGTTTTTGGATTTTTTTATGAATTCATTTTGGTTTTTTATTTATCAAACCAATTAATATTTCATTTATAGTGGACTCTGTTCTGATTGTTTGAAACTTTTAAATACATTTTTGATGTTTAATATATCGTTAAAATATTTTATTGACAGTAAAAATATTTAAAATAAAATCGGTTAGAATTTATATCATTATTGTGAATCAAATTTAATTATTTTATGCAATAAGTAAAACTATTTTCATTTGTATTCTGTTAGCAGCATCACCTGTGAACACAGTTAAATTAATTGTTATATTACGATTCTGTGTAATTGTGAAAAAATAAACTTAGTGAGTTGATTTTTTATATATAACTTATAATTCGCTATTTTATGTAATAATAATGTAGTAAAGCTAGATAAATACTGGATTTATTACTTGTTCAGTGTATAGTACTCGATATATTTTTAGATTGTAAACCGATTTTAATTATTCATATTTTATCGATTAGTTATGTTAAGGGTAGTCTATTTAATGAGATAAAAAATTCACTACTAAAGATTGAAAACCAATTTTCTCTTAATGGCGGTCACATTTGGGCAACGCGCCCCTTAATGGAAAAGCACACCATTGCCCGGTAGTAGATAATTTAGTGGCGAATTCGGATTCATTGAATCATTAAAAATGATTTTATTCGATTCAGCTCTTACCAGTAGGTTTAAAATGAAATTAAACAAACTCCAGATACAAATGCTACAGTGCAATTGGTACTCCCCAACTACCACATTACCGAAAACTGCAACTGGTTACAGTGACTCGTCTAACCGAGGTGACTCAACTGTGCAATGTTATCAGAAGTTGCCTTTAAATTATTTCGGATAAAGCTAATTCAGAACACGAGGGCTGATTGCCAAAAGCGCTCTTTTCCAAAACAGCTATTTGTTCGTTGATTCAAAAACTTCGTCTAATGAGGCATTTGGAGACTTTCCAAACTCTTCTCGCATATAAAATACATATAAACTAGTAAAACAAATAAATCAAGAACCGACTGTCAGTAACTCACCAGGTACCACTGAATTAGTGGTTCCTGGTGAGGTATCATATATCTACCACCAAACAGCAATATTTAAAATTCTTGTGTTTCATTTAGAAGAGTGAGAAAGCCAGTATAACTTCAGGTACAAGGGACCAAATACCAACAGGTTTTCCAATTGACAGTCTGTCTACCTATTTTAAATTTTAAAAAAAAATCCTAGAAATTATGATTCAAATTCAAATGAATTAAATTTAATATTATTTTCGATAAAAAAAATTGTAGAATAGCAGAATCTTAATTCTCATAATAACCGACTAGTTAACTGCGCACTGAGCGTTATAGTGCTGCCGTGTCGTTCGCGCACTCACTATTTATTGTTCGACAAGATATTAATTCGACGCGACCGGAGAGTGATCCGATGCCAGACCAAAACTTGACTTGCTTTCTGACGCTAGTGAACACAGATAACTTACTTCCGGCCGCTACTAACAGTTTCGTTACATAAAGGGTCAATCAATTTTGTAAGTCAAATCCCTACACCACGTGAACAATCCCTTATTGCTATGAAGTAAAAGTTTATAAATAACTTGGCGGTATGTAAAGATCACATCTCCTGTCTGACGTTGTTAACTGAACACGAAAATATTCATTCTCACTTTAATGACCCAACTTTTCGTTATGCATTTTAAACATTGCAAAGTTTTGTACAACTTCTCTCGTAACTCGGAACCCCGGCCCGGTTTGATGTACGACCTTTCTTGTTTTGATTATAAATTAATTTGCAACTCACACCGCCGGAGCATGCTTAGAAATTGTAATTAATAATACATCTTGAAGATTATAAGGTAACTAAAAGTAACTTGACTTTAACTAAAAGAGACGACATATCGGACGCCAGGAATAGTTACCAATATCTTACTAATCGCGATATATAAAGTTGGCTTCCCACGGTACATGGCGAACGGCCGAGAACCACGGACAGCCACGCACCGCACCGAGGCTCGATGCGTTGCGTAGCGGCCTTCAGATTCGAAGGTACACACACGTCCTTTTGCGTTTATAGGATTAGTAGGATACTTCACATATTATTATAGCATTTTCCATTAACCAGAAACTTTAACCTGGCAACCAAATGGTACATGGTGTATAAAACAGACCTGTATAGTCTTAATTTAATGCAAGTAAAGTAGCAGGGACCGTGAGGTACTTAGTCAAGTCAACAAAGATATTAAGTTTATCGATCAACATGAAGAATTGTATCCAAGTTACCGCTAAGACATAAAACTTCAATTATTAAGCAGACGTTAATTAACGTTATGCTATATTACTTATATATCACCAAGTTAGAACTTGTAATAGACGTATTTCACGTTTATTATACACCAATAATAGTGACTGTTGCGAATGGGCCATTAAATATATATATACTGTAAAACTCTTGTTTATATTCAGATTCTGATATATATTAAGCAGATAATTTTGCATACATACATGTTAGTGGTTAGTTTAAGTGATTTATGAGACAAATTATTTTGTAATATAATTAGTATAAATTGCTTTTTCAATTAGAAGTCTTGATTTTAATGTTAATGTCAAACCGTTCAACTTGTGTGTAGTAGTATTTCATAACCCGATGGGAAGGCAGGGTCGGAGAGAGTTCAAGCTGAATATCAACGGCTTTACATGCTTTCCGAGACACGTATTCTGACAGTGGTGACCGGCCGGATCGGATCGGACGGGATCGGCCTCTATAAACTAGCCACTACACCACTTAACACTAATATTTTTTTTCATATTCGTAAGCGGTAGACAGTAGTGCTGTAAAAAAACAAAAACAATGTAAACATGACTGTTTGTCCTGAGTCTGGGTGTAATTATCTATATAAGTATGTATTTACGAAAAAAAATAGTATATGTAGTATATCAGTTATCTCGTTTCCATAGTACAAGTTCTGTACAAGCTTCATTTGGGATCAGATGGCCGTGTGTGAAAAATGTCCCAGGATATTATTATTATTATCTTCTAAGGATCTGAATATTCATTTTTTAAAACGTCTATTTGATCTTATAGGCACACATGACTGGTGAGTAACTGGTGATCTATATTTGCTTATTTGTATTTCTTGAAAGAACATCAATAATTAAACACATAACGCAGTGTTTATTTTTTTGTAATTATAAATCAAACCAGTCAGAACACAGCTAACAGAACAATTAATGATTCGTAATTCCGACACGTTTCGCCGCAAAACGACACAACCCAAAATTGGAGCTCGCTTTGCATTTCAAACGCACATCAGTACCCCCCCCCACCCCTCAAACAACAGACAACGGGGGATGCGAACGTTCGAGCTACGAACAAACAGCCACTGCGTCCTCTGTACTCGTCACGGTAAATATTTACATATATGCTATATGTACAGAGGACATAGGTAAAGCACATTGCTATATATCTAATAGCAAATATAATCACGAATGGACTTAACATAGAGGACGTTCACGAGTTTTTTTATTCCGATTTCAATTTATTTTAGCGAAACAGAACACAAGAACTGGGACGACCTTACTTAAGATTTTAAATAGGAAGAGAAATTCGTATTATTACGATAGCAATTTCGAAGGAAGCTTTTGAAAGCGTTTACTTTCCGAGAGAATATGAAATAGTTTTAATTTAGTCTAAATGCCAAGCACTTGGCTACAGCAAACAGTTCGCAAGTGGAGCGCGCGCCGAGCGAGTGTAACAAATCTTGACAAGACGCGAGGCTCCGCGTCCCGCTCCTGCCGGCTTCACATTAAAGTAATGGATGTCCTACAAACGCTTTGAAACCCTCCGCTCTAGAATGAAACACAACCCCGACGTATGTTTCAAATATTAATGTTTGTTATTTCAATTATTTCGTCTTGCATTTCAACACAACAAATGTGATACGAGTCATACGGGTCTTGAAAGGTTTCAGTGAAATCTTAAGCATACACAATTATTTATAAATTACGAAGTCTTCAACATAATATATTACATTTATCTCCTCGAGTATTTTCCTGAACCAGCTCTCAGACTAGGCGGCCCGGGTGTGGACGCACACGTGCGCCACGAAGCTGGCGAGGCGGTGCTGCATGTGAAGTTCCTGATCAACGAAGGAGCTCTCGTCACAGCCACCGCTGACGACCAACTGCACCTCTGGACCTTCAGGCAGAAGATAGCCCAGAGAGTCCAATCGCTTAAATTCCAGAGAGAACGGTGAGTGTGGTCAGGATTCATTAATATTTTAACTACATGCTATATATGTGCGATATCGCTGATGTCAGACTTCAATCGCCTAAATATACGAGATTCTAATGTTATTTTACTCGTCTAACTATTCCTTTGTTTTTATCTTCGATTTATAATTACTTACTCTTTAATTACAGCATGACCTTTAATTTATATATTTACATTTTTTAATATTTATTCCAAAATGTTTCTTTTTTATATGTTCGACGAAGAAATTTATCAAAGGCTTATTTTTTGTTTATTTAATGTCGCTTTTATATGATATAACTTGAAACAGTAACATTCAGTACAAGATTAAACAGTAAAAATAACACAAACATTCATCTAAATAAATAATCATTTACATACAAAAAGCAAAACACAACGGGCTCGAATTACAACGGCTATTAACGACGGCCAGAAACAAAGAGACTGTGGAAGATTTGGTTTGATCAACGTTCATTGATGACGTTTGTCAAATGATTTTATTTGAAGTTGGTTTTTTTTAATATAAATTAAATTAAATATTTTTGAATAAAATAATGAAAGTGCAGCAGATATTCAGCGTCGGATTTAGAGGTCCAGGGCAACAAAGAATTGGCCATTAATTATGTTCTAAATAAATTGAACATTTTTTCATCGACTACTTAATAATTTATTGCGAAACAAACTAAATTATTTTAATATATTAAAATATTTGGTGATACAGAAAAAAATAAGAATTATTTTGTATTTTACTATATATGCATAACATGTTAAAAGTGTTTACTCGCTGGAATTTGTATATTTTTCGTTTAAAGGATCTCTGCTGTGGAGTCCAGGGCCTGTAGCCCCATGGTTTTCCCCTTCCGGTCCTGGATATTTAAGTGACGACGATGTTAATCATTCGGCTCAGCCGAATCCTGTAGCAAAACAGTGCTGTAAACAATGGACTTAAATATAATTTCCATTTTTTGAGAGGAAATAGAAGAAGTTCACATTAATTGATTGAAAATTCTCTGAATAACTATATCGAAAACAATTCAATGAATCATAAGACATGAGAATAGTATAGAATGCTACACGTGAAATATAATGTTAAGATTTAATTTAATTTTGACAGGAAAATGATAAATTTTCATTTTAAAAGATTAGATAAATATTCGCGCAATTTTGCATCCTGTTTCCTATGAAATGTCTTAATGTCTCTGTCATCGTCTGTTGGCTCTCAGATTGGCACTCTAATAAAGCAGTCATTATCAACATTGGAAGCCTATCCATTAATAGCGAGCTCGATAACCAGGAATGCGCTCAGTTAATCGACATACCAGCTGAGGTTATGGAATCTGATACCTAATCATCTGAAATATTAATTAAAACTGACTGAAGTAATTTTAATGAAATAAAAATCGAATTCAATATTAAACATGTGGGATCCTGTAAAAGTTTTAAATTTTAATTAAAGAGAAATTAAAGTTCACACAATAATTTCGACGACATGTTTTAGCATAAAATGTACATAATAATCATTTAGAAACACAGAATAGTATAAACATTTAGTTGGATGAATGTTGACGTGTCGACTGTCGACTAATATTTCACTCTCAATACATTGCATTTGAGGAACGAAAATTGTTTCGATGATGTTCACTTTGTTCGTCAACAAACACAGACTCTTATTAATTGTTAACACTGAGATTTTCGTGCACTTTATAAGAACAGGATATTTATATACCGTGGCAATAATGAGATCGGATTCATCTGTAATTTATATATTTTAACTGAGTGTTCAAATTGTTAGTTTTTCAAGTGTATCCATCTGTTGTATATATATACGTATGCAATAATTATTGCCAGGATATATGGAAGTGTATTGTGTTGTAAATAAAGCACATTACTGGGCGTGGTTTGCACATTGTTACAGATATTATATCAAACTATCACGACAGACTAAAGAACTGAAGGGGTGAGTGTGTGTTAGTTTGATGTTGTTCGTCTGTTCGTTTGTCTTGTTGCACGACTAGACCGCCCCACCCCCACTACACCCCCTCACACTGGCATGGCTAGCTACCGGCTGAGCTTTATGTAAAACAGTAAGCAAGTCGACAAAATCCCTTTTTATTATATTTTTGTTGATTCCTGATTATTTCCTATTTTTCCTGTCTTATTGAATGTAATTATTTTATTCGACCAGTACTTAGTAAATATAAAAATAAGATCTACTTCAAGCAATAAAACGTTAACGTTTCAAAATATATTGAACTTAAACCAAAAAGTAGATATTAAATAACGGTCTTACTAAAAGTGTTGTATAGCAATTTGTCTTCTTCATTCATTAGTAATTTGACATTCTAAAGAAGAAGATAAAGCTTTATATAACACTCTTACAACCACTTTACAATGTCTAATATTCATTATTTTTTTTAATAATCGGTAATAAGTTAGTTTGTAAACGTTTTCAAAAAGCTTGATATAAACTGTTGATAAGATTTCAATCTTAATTAGGAGAAAGAATATTTATTTTCTTTTTATGTACTAAATATTATATAAGATAATACGCATCAACATTTATGACACTATTTATCCGTATTTTCAAATATTTTTTCCAATATCCAATATTATAACAATACGAATGCATTAAACCTATTTTAAGGGTCGACGACACTTGGTATCCTACCACGGATGCTTTCAGTCAAAGGAATTCTAATATCTACTCCTTTAGGATTAAAGGTCAATTTGGGATATCCGGAATACGATTGAATTCGATCACGTCCCAAACTGCTTTTACGCTTATATTGCACGTGCTTAGTTTTAATTAAGCTGGAATGGCAGAACTAATCAGGAACTGCTTTGTTTTATCAACGTGTAGTGTATGACGATACTTTAGAAATAATATTTACCAGTGCTAAGGCTTGTTCAGCCTGTTTGGGACGGTACGACTTATTTATAATAATCAAAACAAACCAAATCAAAATCCCTTATTCAATATAGAACATATATATAGAAACATTATACTTTCTTATCGATTGTCAAATTAGAAACTGCTACCGGCTTGGAAAATAAATAACCTGACCTAAGATGGACCAGCGAAAGACACTAGAATAAAGAAACCCGCTGAGATTTTTTTTAAAGGTGACATATTTCAGTATAAAAAAACAGCCAGGGTGCGATCGCTTCACTCCCAAAGTGTGCTATCATCCATAGACTCACTAAGTGTATCCTTACCTTTTGTTATAATCAAGCAAACATTATTCATCATCAATAGTCAATATTTCTATATTTCGGTTCAAAGGATACGTGAGCCAGTGTAGTAAGAGGTACAATGTTCTGTCGACGGTGTAGTGATATTTTTAGAATAAGAAGGTGGACGAGCATATGGGCCATCTGATGGTAAGTAGTCACCAATGCCCATATACATTGGCATTGTAAGAAATGTTAACCATCACTTACATCGCCACTGCGCCACCAACCTTAGGAAGTAAGATGTTATGTCCCTTGTGCCTGTAATTACACTGGCTCACTCACCCTTCAAACCGGAACACAACAATACCAAGTACTGCTGTTTTGCGGTAGAATATCTGATGAGTAGATGGTACCCAGACGAGATTGCACAAAGCCCTACCACCAGTATATTGACTCCTTGCAGTGCCATTACTATGAGTGAAGGTGATCACTTACAATCTGGCAGCCTACTAATCTACCTTCCTAAAATAATAATATTATAATATAAGTTCAACAAAATATCTGAGTTTACTACTCTCTTTAAAAATATGTTATCTCGAATCGATATGCAAAGTACTATATAGTAAAAGCCTCAACCGCTGTGGCAGGTAGATGTTCTGATGTAACTTAAATATATTTGAAGGCATTAATATTCCAAGACACAGACAGTTATTAAAATGCATCGGCCGAGACCATGAACACTAATAAAAATAAAACAAATTACAAATGGCTATTTCGTTGAAGACATTTCGCTAGAATTTGCACAACGTAAATTGTAATTTAAGCCGACATACAGCGCCATTTGTAGGGCTCATTTCCCTAAGCAGAGTACTCGAGCGCTTCCATTACCAACTAATGTGACGTAAACTTATCGCCGTTTTTACGTTACGCTTAAAAATTACTTTTTGCGTTTCTACAGATAGCGCTCGTATGTAGCTTGACGATCATAAAACAGGGGTTATGCCTGTAATAGGGTGTAAGCTTGCCGAAATTACACCTACACCAAAACAAAGCTTTCAAAAGTCAGCATATTGCTCTCAAAACATACATTTAGTATGCAAAATAAATATCGTAAAAGTTAATGCGCCCACACGGCGCTTGCGGGTCTATTAAATCTGTTTTCAAATGCACGTTCCGATGGGTTTTATGGACTTAATAACTGTTTACATTTTTGTGGATTCCCGAACAAATAGTTATTTTTGAATTTATTGAAAAGTAATGAGGAACCAATCAATCTAATGAATACAAGACGAAGTTATTCATTGGTACTAATTAGCACCTTACTTCATTTATGGCGGACACACTGCTGAGGCATAGTGAGTGAGGGGTGCAATTTGATTGGTTCCAATTTTGACGACCGGCGTTATTACTGTATACTCGCTCATGGTACACAAGAGGGCTCTGATTGCTTTTTCATGGATGAAATTGGTTTAACAAAGTTCGCTTTTCAAAGCGCAATTACTGCGGAATCATTTAAAAAGATTTGCCCAGCTGAATGTGTTCGCACCTGCCGCTGGCCGCTGCTATCCTTTCAAAAGGCGGTATTTTTAATTTCGTTCATCAAAGTGGCTTTGAAACTTCGCTTTGTACATCTGTTAATTGTATACTATTCAGCTTCCTCTATTTTATATATTTCCAATTTATTTCAATATGCTTTATCAATGGTTGCGGCAACGCGTCTCTTCAAGCGTAAATTTAATATCGAAGCGCAAATGTAAAATATTTTTATAAAATCATATCACAGACTAGTGAGGTAAACATTCGAAAATCCTAGCGTAAAGTAAAGGTAATAATAGGTTGGAAACTATAAAAATCGTTGCGTTACTTTTAAACAATCAAGACAATTTGACTCTCAATGTAACGTGAAACCAGCACGCGACATGCTCGTTACTATGAAACGCCCAATACGAGTATTTAGAATTAGATCACCCACTAACTCAGTTTGACTTGACTTATTATTTTTTATCACTAAAATAAGAACTCTAGTAACGTAAAATAAATATTCTCTTCCTCCTTAAGGAGAAAGTTTGAAGCTTATCCAGCACGCTGCTCCGATGCCAACTTTTGAAAGAAACTAAATGCCTTTCCATTTTAAATAAACAATATCAACAATTGTACTTTCCGTACTAGTAATAACAATATATAGTATAGATATATAGACGTATCCTTAACTATATGAATTTAATGAAATAATATAAAGTAACGCGGTAACTATTTCTTATGATCATTATAAATATTGTTATTAAATTTTTGTTTTATTTTAATCTCATTACTTGGTTTTCTACTATGTATATACATATATATTTCATGAGCCGTCAAATTTAATGGAGCTCATAAAATAAGCTAGTCCGTGCAACTATATCCTTTTAAACTTTACCTCTATTGTATTTTCTATAAACTTATTGTATACAAACCTATTCCGAATTGATATCGTTACACGCTTTATGTTTTATATCCGACTAGTTCCCTGTCACGGGGTGTCAGGGGGAGTTTCACCTCCCCCATTTTCAACAAATCTACAATAAAATTCAATTTGTATCTCTATTTTATGGTGAAAACTGATATTTTGGTGATCTTTTGTATATGTTTTCTTTATACCATCTTCATATGTTCGCACAGATCCTCAAAATGGTTATAATTATATGTGAAATGGATGTTGGTGTATCTGTTAGAGATTAATGGACTAGAGCATATGTATGAATATTTTCATAGAGAAGGTTTATACTATCCACTTTGTTGTTAATCGCCGCTAGATGGCGCTGCAGCAAATAACTTGTATACCATTCAAACGATCTCCTTGATTGCTATATACACACAGACGGGAGAACGTCTGCCTGGTTGGCTAATTTATTATAAAATGTTGCTGTCCCGTCCCTAGCAACTTGTGTGAAATTACAATTTTAATAATTAATCCAATCATAATATTGGGTTTGATAACCTAAGCAATATTCAAAGTATATTTATCTTACGGCTTCGAGTTTTATTGGAATGTGAATTTCCAAAAGTGAACGAAAAGTCAAAATTCATATTTCAACCTTGTCTATTCGGTTCTCAGACACAACGGCAGCTTCACTCAATCCGACTGAACGGTCGTTTATGTTTAAGGAATGTTAACCCGAGCTCTTTGTGATAGTAGTAACTTTTCTGTCTCCTTGTCTGGCTGTATCTGATTAAAATTATTACATCGTTTTTTTCGCTATTTAATAATGACATACACACACACAAATAAAGGAAATTAATAATAATAATTTAACGCCAACTCAACATAAAACGAAAGAAAAATCATACATTATAATTTTGTATAATTATTCTGTTTTTATATATGTAATCTACGTTGGAGTTATTAACGACATTGGTAATTTTATAATAAAATTGTAGTATTAAGCGGAAAGTGTATATATATTTTATTGTAACAAAATAATAGACAAATTTTAATGAAAATAAAATAATTATACTTTAGCCATGGAGATTTTATTTATTACATTGTTATTTTAAAAAATGAAGCCTCGATTTTAATTACCCTTCTCGAGATATGCAAGCGCGTTGCAGAATCCTACCTGCTCTAAACACGATATTTCCCTTAATTGAAACATAATATTAGTGATTCTTTGTATTTAACAAACTATTTTTTTCGACAGTTAAGCAGATATCGAAACAAAAGAAACTTTTTCGTCGTAAACTTCTTCGTCGTAAAGTCACGTTATAATATTTATAAATATAAATCTTTGATCTCGAAAGATAATAGACGTTTACTTTGACACAAAACCGTTCCTTATTTGAGAAGTCGAATAGAATACCTTTAATGTTTCTCCTATCACAGTTGTTTCGCCGCGACGGCCCCGTCCCGCGGCGGTGACACAATATTGTTAGTCTAATGGGGCTATTGTGTTTCAACAAGGGAATAAGAACTGTTATATATTTTTTTCTTTAGCATTGAACAATGCTGCACCCGACTATACAGATCTTTTAGTAATTACTTTAAAAAATGGGTTAAGAGTACATTGTGCAGAAATGCAGCAACGTGTAGGAAGGTGACGCTTCGATCCCTGCTATACCCTCGGAGACATTTAAACAAATATATATGTAGTTATGTGCAAAATTTTCAGTATATAAAGTGACAATTCCAAGTAAAAACTTGACGGCTATTTGTATTCCCGTAGCTCATATTGCCTGGTATTTACAAAAGTATTCGTTTGCGTCACTTCCCCTCCCTGTCCTGTCTATACTGTATACCTTTGTAACATCATAAAGTCTGCCTCAAATGATTTATTTCTGATTTGTCACCAGGATAACCTGCCTCCATTTACCACTTCAATCGAAATGGATCCACGTCGGCACGGAGCGTGGGAACGTCCATGTGGTAAACATCGAAACCTTTGCGCTGAGCGGCTACGTCATCAACTGGAACAAAGCCATGGAAGTGTGAGTATTTTTATTTTATTAATAGACAAACCGATGAACAAATGGGGCATTGTTCGTATTTGTATCGATAGGAGAAGCCTTAGCCATATTATATATGATACATAAGCGCTTTACAGCGCTAAGTCTGTTCTCAGACGCTACGAGAGAAGCGAAAGCGCAGCGACGGGGCCAAAACAACAAATAGTACAAAAGCTGTTTTTGGGATGGCTTACATAAGCAGTCTAGCGCTCGTTGTTATTATTTAACTATGATGTCATCAAACAAGATCATAAAATAGAAAGTATTCATTCTCATCAGCAATAAACAGCCTGCGGGTCACTATTTGGGTCCTCATACAGCATAGGTCGTGTCAGGTATTCCGGTGAAGCGGTATAAAAAGTATTCAGTAAGTGCACAGAAGCACCCGTTGTATTAAATCCGTCTACAGTACAGTTTTATATTTTAAAACACGATCGGTAAGTGTATGTTAATTATTCAAGCTCTGCGTGGTAACTCGACGATAAACTATTATCGTAATGAAATATAAACACCGTTTTAATTATAGTTGTCTTTTTTATTTGTCTGTAATTATCTTTTATAAATATGCTGACGTAATTCTTCGTTTGATACTAATTACAAAAATAATCACAATAAGTAATGTTTATGGAATATCTTGCGAATATTATTTAATCAAGTTTGAACAGAATTACAAAAACGCGCAAACAGCATTAATTACGAAAAGGCGACGCAGTACAAACGGGACTTGAATAAAACGGGAAAATAAACATTGTAGATTCATTTGATACCTGGTGCCTTCGTAAATAATGAAATTAACATATAAAGGGACGTTCAGACGTCTGTTTTAACGCAACACGAGATTACCCGTGTAGGCTGTTCGTCTCCGGGAACTCTGTAAGTGATCTAATTAGGTTGAAGTTGCGTTGAACCCTCATACGTTCTTTCGGAATAGAATAAGGGTGTAATGAATACATTACGAGCTGACAAGGCCCGCTGGAGGGAAAACGTAGACCTTTACCGAAAGTCCTGGGTGGAAGTTCTGCTACATGTGTATCCCACCAAAACACATCAGAGAGCTTGTTTGTGGTTGACTCTTTATCATTAATGGACAGACGGCTTTAGCCCAGCAGTGGGATATTTACGGGATGCTACTGCCTCTACTAAAAATAGCGCTTAATTATAGGTATCTGTCGACAAGTTGTTGGAAATCAAAATAACATCAAAAGCATACTTTGACGACAGTATATATTAATACTTCCAAATCGATTGCGTCGTAGTAATAATCGTCAAACATATAAAATAAAATAAATATACACTCAAAAACATATAACTCCTCCTGTTGTATTTCTGACAACGTGCAGGGATAAAAAATAGCAATTAAGAAAGTGTTCATTCTCATCAGCAACGAAGACATAACGCCGCGCCACGTTTTAATTGCAATGAAAATTTTAATCTCCACACCCTTGTTTATTCACTTCACCGGATAACCGAGAAATCTGAGCCGTGAACCGGTTACTTCAACACAAAAGCCGGCTAACCGGCGACAGAATCAATTACCCGTCGCATTCACGCCATCTTACCCGACGAGATCCGGACAGAACCGGTGATACCCAACCCTCGTTGATAATAGATTTCATTTGGGATTTACTAACGAAATTCAGGATATTTTCACGTGAGATAAATTTAACCTGAGACGTCATCTCGGAGGTAGAACAAAGGGACGATTTAAACGCGGAAATTGTAAAGGCAGAACAGAACAACAGACCGACGGATGGGTCTTATGTTTCGTGCTTTAATCATACTAATATTGTATAATAGACTAAGCTAAAGCTGTAGAAATTTTAATTATTTCACCAAATGCGCCACCCTGTGAGGAAGTTGATGATAAAAAGGGTAGAGTTAGTATTCTTTGATTTCCATGCAGGATATAAAAAAACATTACTTTTGGTTATATAAAATTATTAATTATTAAGATTATATTTGTTCATTTCAGTAGAATCTACACACATAAGTTAAAATGTATTTGAATGAAGTATATGTTGATTGCGTGACACATACTCGTTATCTTTTTTAAGTTATGTTATGCGTAGACCAAGGTGACTAAATAATAGTTTTTCCAAATATGTTCAGTAAAAAAAATATGATGACTAAAGCTTCTTAATGAAGCATATTTTATATAAAACATATGTGCCATTTCATAATGTACTTGCCCAGAAAGGCTTTCATTAAGTAGAGCTAGGCGGACGGAGAGCCGGTAGCAAATACTTTACCTTCACGATTCGGTTTTTAACTTTTTAAGGCGGAGTTACGATGGTTCTTGCGCTGCCCTTTTATTATTACGCGGTTTTTTTAAAGGTTGGAAAATGACTTCCTGCTTTTTAGGCAAATCGGTTGAATTGTTTTGGGTTAGATTTATGGAAAGAAATTAACTTATATATCGAAATATAAACTTATATAATTATAGAAACTTTTATAAACACAATGAGATGAAAACTTAATGGTTTTTTTGTTAACCTGGCTGGAGGGCGCCCTACGCTGCACTTGCCGATTCGCGGTCTCCACTCTAGAACTCGTCTGCTCCAACGGCCATCGGTCCTATGACATACGTGACCAGCCCACTGCCACTTCAGCCTGCTAATTTTGCAAGCTATGTCGGTGACTCCGGTTCTTTTCCGGATAATCTCATTTCTAATCTTATCCTTCAAAGATACTCCGAGCATAGCTCGCTCCATAGCACGCTGAGCGAATTTGAATTTGTGGACTAGTCCCGCAGTTAGTGTCTACGTTTCGGCACCGTATGTCATGGCAGGTAAGACGCATTGGTTGAAGACTTTCGTCTTCAAACATTGCGGTATAGACGACTTGAGGACTTGACGAAGGTTGTCAAATGCTGCCCATCCCAAGCGAATTCTTCGATCGGCTTCCTTCTCGAAGTTGTTCCTACCGACTTGTATTATCTGTCCTAGGTAGGTATATTCACTAACAACTTCGAGAGGTTTCCCCTCGACGTATATCGGTCTCGGCACGACATGCCTATTGAACATGACCTTGGTCTTGTCCAAGTTTATACCGAGACCGACACACCGGGAAGACTCCAGTTGTTCCAGCGACTCTGCTATGATGACGATATCGTCGGCAAATCGAAGGTGTGAGATGTACTCGCCGTTTACATTGACTCCATACCTAGTCCAATCCAGCGTCTTGAAAACGTCTTCCAACGCGTTGGTGAATAGTTTCGGGGATATTACATCCCCCTGTCTCACCCCTCTGCGCAGTTGGATCGCCTTCGTCTTACAGTCCTGGATGTGGACAGTCATTGTAGCGGCGTTGTACAGACATCTCAGTACCTCGATATATCTCCAATCGATATGACATCTCTGCAATGAGTCGAGCACTGCCCAGGTTTCGATGGAGTCGAAGGCTTTCTCGTAGTCCACAAATACCATACACAGCGGCTGATTGTACTCTTCGGTCTTCTGCACAATCTGCCGAACAATATGGATGTGGTCCACGGTGCTGTAGCCTGATCGAAAGCCGGCTTGCTCTGGCTGAGGCTGGAACTCGTCAAGTCGTCTGGCGAGACGGTTCGTGACGACTCTTGAGAACAGCTTATACACGTGACTCAGGAGGGAGATTGGTCTGTAGTTTTTCAAGAGGATTTTATCACCTTTCTTGAAAAACAGTACCACCTCACTCCCGCTCCACGTTTCCGGGGTCTTGCCATGTTGGATGACGGAACATAAAGAGGCTTGCTAGCTCTTTCAGGACCGGAGTCCCGCCTGTCTTAAGCAGGCTCTTCTCTGTTGTGATTCCGTCATCTCCCAGAGCTTTGTTGTTTTTAAGCTGTTCTAGAGCCGCCCTAATCTCGCCTTGGTCAACGACCGGGAGCTCATCGGAGTAAGAGGCGCGTAAGAGGGGCGCGCTGGTCATCAATACTGATTCCCACGGGTTTATCCGATCTTGACGAGAACAACTGCCCATAAAACCTCTCTACTTCTCCGACAATCTCAGGCCTAGAGGTAACGACCCCACCATTTTCAGTTTTAAGTTTTGTCAGACGCGGCCTCCCAAACTTGCGAGCGAACACTTTCGATCCCTGATTTTGCTCAATCGCAGCCTTGATGGCATATATATATATATATATATATATATATATATATATATATATATATGTATATATATATATATATATGTATATATATGTATATATATTCAAACAAATATTATCCCAACCCTGTATGTAAAGTGTGTCAGATTGCTAGTAAACTAAAACTACAATCTGATAAACGTGACAGACGGCTCTGAAGACATCCATTCCGTATATTCGCCAAGTTTTTCAACTTTATCAGATACCGGGAGTGACTGTGGCAAGAGGGCCGCGCTAACTGCACTATAGCTCAGTGTCACCTCGGCTTCTGACGTATAAAACTAACCGCATATTGCAGATTTATAGTTTTGCCGCCTATAGGACCGATGTTTGCTTGATAAAAACTACATAAAAGAAAAACTTCTCTCCGTTGAACAGTGTCGAGGCGTGAAAGCTAATAAATAACGAATATATCTACACTAACGTCACTTTTTACATTTGATAATATAGTCTTATACTAAAACTACTTAAATAAAAAAAAAACTAGGTCTAATAATGAACTCATACTAACGAACATATTATCCATGAAAGTCCTAAATATGCGATTTCTTTAACGTCCTATGAAACGATTGGACACGAAATGTGTACACGTGTACTTAAAACGATCGGTGCGATAAACGTTTTTGTGTTATATTTTATAGCGGAAACCCACATAAACATCGGGATAGCGAGCGGCGCCTGTGGCGAAGGCCGACGCTTTGTAGTGAAACGAACTCATTCGTGAAAATCGATGCAAAATATTTAACGCAAACTCGACACAAATAAGGATAGAAAAGTCTACTTGCGTATTTAATAAAAATATTATGAACATGAATATTAATTTAAATTGAATGAAATTAATGACTACGTAGCGTTAACTATACTATAACATTATTTTTGACGCACTACAACAACGTGTAGACCTTCTTTTGTTGTTGGCTTTGTTTGATATTAACATTGCGGATATTATTTTGAAAACTATTTTTAGTTTTTGTTGTTAAAATATAGAGTTTTAGTATCCGCCCGCGGCTTTGGCCACCTTGGAGGGGGGGAGGTGTAATGTACCTTCTGTCCTTTTCTGTCACCTTACAACGTGTTTGCGAATTTACGTAATAATGCGTTCAGGTGTTAAAACGTGAAAGTGTAACAAACATACAAATAAACAAACCCACTTGGACATTTATAATATTTTAGTTAGGATGGACTACAATTGGAAGCGTTTTTTTTAATCAATTATTATTGTTTACTGAATACAGTAGGAAACCACTTTAAGGTTGGACCTTAAATTTTTTTTTTATTATTTGTCGCGATAGCGGCCGCGTTAACACTTCCTAATATATGGAACACAATTGACACAATTCGTTAATTTCTCGGCCTGAGGTTTGAGCCTGGAACCGAAAGATCTGCGGCCCTGTGAGTTGGTTTAGTTACTACTAAACCAACAAGGCAGCAGTTTTATCTGCAGAGAGATCAATGAATACTAAGTATGTATATACAGTTCAGTGTCAACAATTCGCATACTAAAAAATAACATCGGGACATAATAGAAACGAATACCATAATTTTATAATACGAATAAAGAATATACAGAAGGGGTGTAGGATTTCGCGGAGTTGGAAACTTGGCGTATAATTTTGTATATTTACAACACAACCTCAGTTTTTATTTTAGTTCATCGTCAGGTTTTATGTAACTTTTAACGATAGAATACGATATTCTAGCTAAAATATAAAAAAGTTAGTCTTGTTTTCTTATGACTTTCCAACAGTGAAGTTTTTTAACCCCCTTCCACTTATGCAAAGTTTCCAACTCCGTTGAACGCGAACGTGATTGTATTAACATAGTTACATAATTAATTAGATTGTCTATTTCATGTCTATAACATGTTGATATGAAAAATGGTTCTAATGTAAATTGAAAGCTCCAGCAACTTTCTTGTTATTTACCAGTCTTTAGATTTAGCGCCTCCCACGCCCTCAACAGATTCCTTTCAGAGCGCTTGTAAACACTCCTCTTTCAAGGATCTCTTTGCCATTTCAAACAACTTTCGTAATGTTATCTTTACTCTATCGTGGCGATTTTATCACAACCATTAATTCCTACGTTATATATTCATTATGTTGACCTTAATTTTGTCTTCCGTAAGGTCAATTAATAATTTGATAAATCTGTGTAAGGGTCTTGGTGTTAGGGCTTTGTTCAAGCCCGTCTGAGTATGGTGAGGTACCACCCACTCATGACAATAACCGGCAAACATTCAAACTTAGAATTGTTGTGTTCCGGTCTCTAGGGTGAGTCAGTGTAACTACTCGACACAAAGGACATAATATCGTAGTTCCCAAGGTTGTTGGCGATTTTACGATGTGAGGGGTGGTTAATTTACCAATGTACCTTGTTTAAATTTAAATGCCATCCAAATGTTTTAGAGTTTATTGTAGTAAAATTGCTTATCGTGCAAAATAAGTATTTTCGAAAACTTCAAAAGACGAACAAAACCACTACGCTGCTTAAAAAAGTTAACTGAACACCGTGTAGTCCAATAGTGAGTACGCACATCGTTTTGAATTGTAAATTATAGAACCGCCGTAATTTATGCAAAGTACTAAACACAACATTTGTCTACTTCTAGATATACAGTATAGCTCCTACAATAATATACAGGGATAAAATTCACTACTCTACGCTACCACCTTTTTTTTCTCGTGGAGGACACCGAAACCTACTTAATATTCTTCGGAAGCAAACAGTCTTCTCGGAAAAGTCTAGTAGCTTACACCGATGTCGTCACAGTCCTCGCCGGTGCAGGATCGACGTGCGTTGTCGTCTTTCTCGATAAACAGCATTGCTGACGCACCATACTTAAAAATCTAATAAATATAAATTAAAACTTTTCAAAGTTTTTATATATTTTTTATTTCTGGTGCACACCACAATATTTAAAACAAATAAATAGAATGTATACCCCCGGACGCAAATACTTAAATCTTGTAAAATACGAATAAATTGTACTTGAATAAAGTATACTTCGATTAAATATTAAATTATTCCGGGTCCATACAAACGCAGTTACAATCAGCACTGTTTATTAATATGTCAAAATATCGGTCACCAGGCGTGTGTCGGCTCAACGAACTGTACGCTATACCACCGGTCACCGATATCCGATGTTGGATTATTTTTCAATATATCACTCGAGGATCAAACAGTTTGAAATATTTATTACAATTGGAACTACATGTCGACATCGAGCCGAGTCGTAACGAATTGATTAATGTATTTAATTATACTTAATGAATAAAAAACGGTATTGAAATACAAGAAAGCAATTTTGTATAAACGATAATTATGATATAGATATACATGTGTAATAAGTATTCAATAGAATGTTTTCGAATCACACTTTTTATTATTATTTTCAATATATAATAGTTTTGTCTTCGTTTTGATAAAGGATCAGGGGCGCACGTCAGGACTTAGCTATAACATATTCCGGTTTACTGGATCGGTTTGGCTTTACATCGGCTTGCAGGCTTAACGGAACACACTTGACATATTAAGACTTTACTTAACATTCTGTCATTTATTGACGACAGTTGACTTAAAGATGAAAAGAAATGAAAACACAACTTTACCTATAACTATTATTTAGGTGGTGATTTTAATAGTTAAACGATTAAGATACGAATTAGTTAAACATTATTCTCTCTAATTCCTGCTTCCCCCTTCCTTCTTAAGTCCACGCGAGCTGGTTCTCGATGTCACCGCCTAACTGTGACATCAATTCCATCGCGCACAAAGAAATTTGGCAACTCCTTTTTTTGTCGCACTATCAAAGAATGGAATTCCTTACCAGCTCACGTGTTCCCCTCCTCTAACAACCCGGGTTCCTTCAAACGAGGCGTGAAGAGGCATCTTGCGGGCCGGCAAGGCGGGGACGGCTAGTACAGAACATTCTTCCCGACTGTACTGGCCGTCGTCGCGTTTGGACTCTACTACCACTTACCATCAGGTGGAGTAGAGTCATTTGCCATCCCGGGGCATATAAAAAAAAAAAAAAACAATCTCTTCTTCTTTGGCATTTCAAATCAATGATGACAACAAGAGTAAATCAGTATTTAAATACACACTTGCTAAACCATCTTATAAATAAGAAAACTAGATAGCGCATGCTGTTAATAATTTCATGTCGCTTAATATTAAATTATTATAATATTAAAATAGTCCTGTATCAATTACAGTAAAATATTTACTCTCTCACTGGGAGTGAGTAAACTTTATTACTAATAGCGAATGAATGTAAAGTTCACAAACAAACGACTAAGTTACTATGAATAATTATTAACAATGAGTCGCTCGATTTCTTCCACTTCTAACTAAACGTCGCAGATAATTAGGCGTGAAATTAAAGTACCAGTAATTATAATACGATGAAAATCTAGAACATTGTTATAATTTCAGATACCTTTTCGCTGGCAGGTTATAATGAATAAAAAATTTTATATAATGTTTTTTAAATTTTCAATAGTGGTCCTGTTTCTCCTCTCACGATATTTACTAAACTAAGACTGAAATAAATTGGATCTTGTCATTAATAATTCTTGTTGAGGAAACGCTTAAACTGACAGCACTAAAGATAACTTAATAATAATTAAAAATTATGGAAGAATAAATAAGCATTTGATTGCAACTGTGGCTTCCGGGAAAGAACATAGGGTACGTGACTCCTGCACCCCCACCCCCTTAAAGGGCGGAAGCCGAAAGGCGGAAACTAGTATACGACACATAAGTTTTAATTAAAGATCGTAAGAGAAATAACTGTAGATGTTGGTTACGTCCAAAATACGTTATAGTATGTATACATTTTAGCTTTTACATTGTAAGATATTTCTCATACGTACAACAATGTACAACTTTTCTTACGCCCAAGACTTCTATTGATAAAAGTTTAAGGAATTTTTATCATTTAATATAGATGCTTACTAGCTTATTACTAGCCAATAATCCACCACCGGCTTAAGAAGAAATACCTCAGACCTTAGAAAATCCAGTAAAAGTATCTCAACAAGGTTTATATTTCTCACAATTATAAAAAATCTTATAATTATTATTTACAACGAGATTAAAAGCGTTATATTTTTATTTGATATGACCCCCAAGCCATCGTATAATTCCCAAGATTACCGTCGCCTACATGACTCCAAACACTCCTTGAGTTGGGCTTTTTCTACAACCACATATTCATAAAGCGAGGGTTGTGTGTTGTATGGTTAAGACCCTAACGGTCTGTCCACAAGACATTCGCTGCAGTAAAAATTAATTTAAATCAAATGTATGGAAATAGCGTGAACAAGAACGACACGGGCCGTGGCGAACAGTGGAGCGAACGGCTTATATTATTGTTCTTCTTAAAACATAATTTATAATAAACAATATTTCATGATAATCAAATAAAATTATATTTTTAACAGTGACTGGTTTCTTCACTTTTTCTGGAATAGCAGAGAGCAGTACTTAGATAGATTGATAACCTTTTTCGTTTTTTGTTAATACCTAAGTATCAATTGACGAAATTCCTTCAGGGCTTTATTGGTGATATTCTATCCAATCCAACAAAAATCACTTTCAATATATAAATGGAATGAATCGGATAAGCAAAACCTAAGGAAGGGTCTGTTTGAAGGTCGAGGGTTAGGGCTGTGAATAATTAATCAGTTTGTAAGACAAGTTCTCTAATAATAATAGATTCATAGTCATATCTGATGATGCTAACAATTAATTCCCAAAATCATTTTCAATTTTGAACATTCACTTTATAAATTAGCGTTAAATATTGATGATTACAGCTTTGTTGTATAATATGTATTTATTTTTTGTAATTTCAAATAGCCTTACATGTAATTTTAAAGCAACATGTTTTTTGTCTATAGTATATAAAAATATATTAAACATATCCTGAATAACGCTTTTAATTTGTCTTGTAGCAATTGTGATAAATACAAACAGTTGCTTCTATTCATTAGTTCTTCTTCTGACATATTTGCTGCTACAATTTCATGGATCCTATTTATATTATATATCTATAGTATGAGTGTCGACTAGATACAATTAGGAAAAACAGAGAATTGAACTTTACTATGCTTTTCGTATAAAACTTTTTTATGTGAATATTGTCAACATTTTTCCAATACTGGCAACCCTACTAAACCACCACATACCCTGGTACCCTAGCAGTCAAACCGTATAAATCTTACACGTGGCCGCGTGCTGCGACCAGATAAGCGCACATGCCCACAGTAATAGCTACCCAATAACCTACATTACTGTTAATGTCCAATAATGTACTTGACCTTTTAAACATACCTTCGTTAACATGATGAATCGAATGCAGATATAATTTGCCTCACTTCCAGAGGAAATTAAATAAAACTGATCATATAATGTAGAAAAACGTCTTACGAATGGCAACAGAACCCACTCTCAATAGCACTGCATACATGTAGGTAATTTTTTTAATATTGTAATTGCGGGAAAACGCTCTGACTACAAAATCTAATAAATAAAATAAATAATCAATATTACCTACCGTGCTCTTACTCCACTAACATGGGTTATTACTTTTGAATATTTAACAATATAAATCAGTGAAAATTATTGAAATTTCAAATAAATTTAGAAGTTGCAGATCAGAAGAATTGGAAGTTCTCGAGTATATCAATCAATCAGTATCCAAAAGGGAGCAAATTATGCTGAATCGCAAATTTCTTCATAATTTGCTCAACGCTCATTTTCATCGTTCTGCGTTTGCAATTTGAAACTACCAGTTCTTTAATAATTATTTTTATTTATTAAATCGTTACTCCACGACTGGAGAACAAAAATGATCGACTAATTATATTAATCAACATATCTAATAAGACTTTTCCTTATATACCGCTATAAGAGTATTTTAAACGTAACTAACATTTCTTTTACCTAATTATACTGGCTAAGGAAGTCTTTTCGTTGGAATAACTTTTAAATGTGCGTAGTTTCTTTGCTGGGCGGTTAGACCTTGTGCAAGGCCGTCTGCGTAGTCACACCACTCGCATTTCTACCGCTAAACACCAATATTTTGTACCGTTGCTTTCCGGTTTGAAGGGCTTGTGAGCCAATGTAACTATAGGCACAAATGTCATAACATTTTAGTTCCTAAGGTTGGTGGCGCATTGGTGATGTAATGAATGGTTAATATTTCTTTCATCCCCAATGTCTATGGGCAATGGTGACCACTTATCATCAGGTGGCCCTTTCGCACGTCCTTCTAAACACGACAATTGTCTTATCAGGTCACGAGATACTTATCTTCAAATATATCCTTTCCACCTTTACTAGCCGAGATGGCCCTGTGGTAAGAACGCGTGAATCTTAACCGATGATCGTGGGTTCAAACCCGGGCAAGCACCACTGAATTTTCATGTGCTTAATTTGTGATTATAATTTATCTCGTGCTTAACGGTGAAGGAAAACATCGTGAGGAAACCTGCATGTGTCTAATTTCACTGAAATTCTGCCACATGTGAATTCTACCAACCCGCATTGGAGCAGCGTGGTGGAATAAGCTCCAAACCTTCTCCTCAAAAAGAGGAGAGGAGGCCTATAGCCCAGCAGTGGGACATTCACAGGCTGTTACGGTTTACTATTATTGTACATAGTCAGACACATTCCTGACCGCGTGTTTCGAAGCACATAATATATTCTCTTGATCTTCGGTGTATGTGGCGCCATCTACATACGCGTTTCACTTCAAATTCAACATTAATTTTAGGTCGACGATCGCTTCGACAAATAACGTAACTGCATACTTTAATTCTTATCTTACTTTATTGGCGGGTTACTACCCAACATTTTCAAAATCAAATGTTAGTTGTATGAGTTTAGATTAACATAAAATAATGTTCTATCTGAGAGAAATGGCTAATTAGCCGTAAGACCGTGTACTACATAATATAATAATTACACCATTGTACCAATGCACTTTTATGTACTACATTAACGTGGTATACAATTAAAGCTTATAAAATAGGTAAAATAATAGCCTGTACATATCCCAATGCTAGGATAAGGCTACCACCTCTCTTGACGAAAATAATTGGATCTTGTGGCATTTCTTACACATACACATGCAAGTTTTCCTTTGAAGCTGAATGATAAAGATCAAATGTTGGGGTCACGCTCCGTGTTCTAACCACTAATATAATGATTATAAAATAATTAACAAAATTTAAATTATTAAGATATGCACACTTTTAAAGCTTACATGAAAGTGCGTACTGCGTCCACGTTCGTGGTGCGGTCAGACAAGCGCGCTTCAACACCCACACTACTGCTTCTTCGTGCCCGCGTTACCTAACGTAACTTAGGTTACTAGCTATTCAATACTATTTAACTACTCAAATTCGCTGACATTGCTAACCCGTATTTTGCTTACATATATAACATCATTACCATATTTGGAATATATATTATATTGCATCTCTATAAAGTATTTTCTTATAAAAAATCAACGGTTTAATTTGTTATTTTGACATAAATGTTTTAAGTATATATTTCACTATTTATCGACCCGTAGTGAGGCTTTGGGCAGACTTTTTGTCTGGGTGGTCACCACTCATTCATCATAAAATAAACAGCTTCAAAATAATTTGAATATCATTAGTTTGGGAAAACTAATCAAATAAATAAATAAATAAATATCCTGGGACATTATTCACACACGGCCATCTGATCCCAAACTAAGCAGAGCTCGTTCTATGGAAACCAGACAAATGATATACTACATGTACTACTTTTCTTTAGTTAATACATACTTATATAGATAATTACACCCAGACTCAGGACAAACAGACATGTTCATGCACACAAATGTCTGTCCTGGGTGGGAATCGAACCCACAACCTTCGGCGTAAAACGCAAGTATCTACCAACCAAGCCAACCGGCCCGTCATCAAATCAATCAAAAAAACCTTCTTAGTAATTGTTGAACAGTTCAATTCTATTTTTAGAGACCAAATGTTGGCCGAACCGATAAAGAGTTTTATTTGCAAACAGGTTGTTTTTTCTTCCTTAATAATAATCTATCCTAATAAGTGAGATTGGAGTCCGTTGGACAATCTGTAAGTATACCTTCTAAATAGAAATATACATATATATATATAATGTATATTCCTTGTCTAATTCGCTCTTATTACTCTAATACGGAAATACAATACGGTCTGACCGATAAGACACTGGCACTCACCCAAACGAGCCCTCATAGCCTCGAAGCCTCAAAGTGCCTCGTTGGTATATTGGTCTCTAAATACCGAATTCTGGGTTCTAATTCCGGGTTAGTAAAATTTAATGGATTTTATGTACGAAATTTTTTCGTTAATAGACCAAAAGCTAGAGTCCTCAGGCTCGGTAAGGTTCTGCGCCTGAACTTTTTCCGTCCCAAACTGACATGAAAATACTTGTGCACTGTAATATGTGCTTCGCAGTTAGCTAGTATATTTACAATCGTTAAATTAATATATCCTGAAATATACTATTATTTACTCGTATATAATGCAAAATTATAATATAAAAGAACATAAAATAAAGTCTTCTCGTATGATAAATTACACTCATTTAGTACAATGTATCTTAGGCGGCAGTTATAAATGTCTTTTTAAAGTTCAGTTCGTTCTATATCGATATTGTAAAGGGGTGGTATTTTAAACTGTCACGTGTCCCCAGCATCTCCTTTATTTATCTCGCCTTTGTGGCTCACTATCGCTGGAATAGGACGCTAAGACGTCGACGAGCGCATTGTGTCAAGAGGTTTGAAAAATTGTTTTAGATGAGATTTTAGTTTCGAACATTTCTTAAATAAGTGCGCTTTACTTTCTATTATTTTTACTTGAATTTATATTTAGTGGTAGAACTCTAGCTATTTATCTTCTTTTATTAAATCTTGTTCCGTGGTCTAGTTATTGACAGTTTAAACATGTTACAGTTTTAATTGGTGGAAAGGTTTTGTGCAAGCACGTCTGAGTTAGATACTACCCATTAGATATTGAGCCAATCATCAGTACCGATTTACATGAGCGGCGGTGACCATTTACGATCAGGTGGTTCATTTACACGCCTTTTACATAATTACACGCCTTTGTTTATAGAATAGGTTCTATAAAAAATGGATGTATAAGATATTTTTCCTAAATCTAAATTATGACAATTAAATGTCTTTATAGGTATTTTATTCTAAAATATTTATTAAAAGGAATATTGCGTAAGTATTCAGAAAATCGAAGATTTTTTTAAAATAAATAATTTTATATAATAATGTATTTAAAAAAATATTAAAAAATCTGTCTTTATCAAGGTGAAAATAAACAAAAATTGAACTAAATTGAAAACGTATACGAATAAAAATATGCATCAAGGTACTTTCAAATGAAGTATTTTGACTTCACTCAATGTACATAATTTGTTTTTTCAAGATTGCCTCTTGAAAGGACGTCAAGTACGAAAGCGCGAATGTTAATCATACAGTTGTCACAGCCACTAATTAGACCGGCCTTCGCACTCGACTGACGTGTGACGAACAGCCTGCTACGCGGTTCTATTCTAAATATATTATTAAAATGATTTTACATATGAACATTTGCGTGTTTACGAATATTTCGTATGTATAATACATTATGTGCTAATAACTAAAAAAAAATTGTGTAAATAATTCAATTTATTAAAATATTTTAGAAAATGTAACCGACAACTAAATAACAGAAATTGCACTTAAAAGTCATAAATAAATCTATTAATTGGTTTTTCAATCGATGATTTTACTATATATACTACAAAACGTGTTGAAGCCAAAAGCTGTAAGAGCCTTTGACCACACTAAACTGGACATATCGTTTGGCTCTATACTGATCTCATTATTTTAAGGACAGTCGTGTCATAAACAATACATATTGAATTATATTTAAAATATATTATTATCATATTTTCCAAGTATGCTCCGTGTTACGTAACAAAGTTTGAACAGACAGCGGGAGACAATCAACATTATATTTAATGAATTCCAAACAAAGTCGTACCTACTCGTACGTCATTTCAATAATTCAACGCTGATTTAAAGCAAAGCCGCATTTACTGCGCTAATATGCAAATTTTAATGCGATAAGTTGAATATAGATTGACAAATTACCTCAAATTTATAACGTATAATGTTTCACTGGTCCAATGAAAAATATTTGAGACAGACACATTTTAAAAACGTTTTTTGTTTGACGCCAACGGCTGGTGTGTGTGCGTGTCTGTAGTTTGTTGTGTACGTGTATTATTATATGGTAAAGAAACAGTTATGTAAATACAATTAAAAGGAACATTAGAATTAAGACATAACCAATTTAGTACTTTTAAATGGTTAATGCGTTATGCAGAAAAAAAAACAAAACATACACGTCCCACGTACGAGACTAATTGAAGTCAAAACGAGACAATATACTGGCATTTGTGTATAATAAGTTTTAATGTGCGTGAACATTACTTAACTTCTTGTCTAAGATGTCACTTTATAAGTAATGTACATATTAATATATATACAATGGATCGAAAACTCCTGCGCGACCGTACGTAACTACAATCAAATTAATTGTTGTTTAAAGAAAGAATCAGTTTCATTTCAAATCGATTACGAATTACGAAAAAATAAAACGAAAAACAAATAACAGATTTTTCACGTGTGAAAAGAAATTTAAAAAAAAAAGTTCGTAAAACATGTCTGCGTCAGATATACGGTGGGGGAACGTTACATGTACAACTTTAACGTCCTTCATCGCGCCCGAAGAGAACGCTCCAAAATGTAAATTTTAAGGTATTAAACAAGACTGCATAAATAGATTCATGTATTTTCTATTAATTGATTTTATTTATCCTCTCGCCCTGCCGCCCCGCGTGTCCGTCGCCCGCTGACGCTCGTGAAGGTGACAGCTCTGTAATTTTCACCAAAATGACATTCAATTTTCAGATTAATTTGCGTTTAAATGAGCGCCGAGTAAAATTTAACGGGCGTCGTTTTCACCTTCGTATATTTTCGCTTTCGGTTACGTAAACGTAAAAAACTGTAACGTATTGAATAAATAATAAGACTAGTTTATTAACTCAACTCAACTTGCACTATTTTAATTTCATGTATTACTTTTCAGTCCTCTTTACTATATGATAAATGTAAAATATAGAATGCTCGTGCCAGACAGTTAATTAAAAAAAAAACTTACTTTGGGCACTTACGCGTTTCATCATAGTCCCGTTTTCAGCCACCAGTTGGTGGTTGGTGGTATTGGTGCTGCGGCCTTATCTTATAAAAATTAAAGACATTATTCTCGATACAAATAAGTACGTCAATCCGTGTTCCTCTCAATCTATCTATATTCCGAAAGGATAATATGGAAAGGCGGTTAGAAAATTTCGAAACAAAAGTGTTTGCCTATTCCGAATCGGAATAAGTTTTGTTTTAATTATCAACAAGTTAATGTCATATTTAATAACGATTTTTAATTTGATTTACTTTCAAATCAATTTGAAAATAGTTTCTAAGGAACAAATTCGCGGGTGCTTTTTTTTTTTTTTATTTGCGCCGGGATGGCAAATGACTCTATTCCACCTGATGGTAAGTCTACTACTACTTACCATCAGGTGGAGTAGAGTCATTTGCCCTCCCGGCGAATATAAAAAAAAAAAAAAGTGGTAGTAGAGTCCAAGCGCGACGACGGCTAGTACAGTCGGGAAGAATGTTCTGTACTAGCCGTCCCCGCCTTGCCGGCCCGCAAGATGCCTCTTCATGCCTCGTATGAAGGAACCCGGGTTGTAAGAGGAGGGGAACACGTGAGCTGGTAAGGAATTCCATTTTTTAGTAGTGCGACAAAGAAAGGAGTTGCCAAATTTCTTTGTGCGCGATGGAATTGATGCCACAGTTAGGCGGTGACATCGAGAACAAGCTCGCGTGGATTTAAGAAGTAAAGGGGAAGCAGGAATTTGAGAGAATAATTCCTCAGAGCACTCGCCGTGACACAGTCGATAGAAAGCGCTCAGTGCTGCTATCTCGCCACGCAATTGTAAAGGTTCAAGGGTGTTTGTGACCTTTACGTCGCCAATAATGCGTACTGCACGTCGCTGCAACCGGTCCAAGGCCTCCAGTAGGTACTTAGCGGAGCCATCCCAAAGGTGCGAGCAATATTCAATGCAAGACCGTACCTGTGTTTTGTATAACAGGCACAGTTGTTGTGGCGTGAAAAAACACCGCACCTTGTTCAGAACTCCGAGTTTCCGTGAAGCTGTTTTTATAATAGCCTTGATGTAATCTCTTGGACTAAGGTCGCAGCGAACGTCCATCCCCAGCATGGCGATTTTGCTTTGTATCATCAGCAGTGTGCCACAGAGGGAGGGATGAGGGTAAAATGGTGACTTTTTCGCTTGAGAGCGCATACCTGTGTTTTCTTGGCACTAAACTCAACAAGATTATCAGAACCCCATTTGGCGATGAGCTCTAACGTCCTTTCGAGTTCAATGACAAGATTCTCCCGCCTCTCCTCAGTTTCCGCCCGCCCAGCCACTGCGCGTCCGTGGTATCCACCATGCACTGTACTATCATCTGCATAGCAATGTATGTTCCCAAGAGAGAGCATATCATTGATATGCAAAAGAAAGAGTCTGGGAGATAGCACAGATCCCTGGGGGACCCCAGCATTCACTACATAGAATTGTGAAGCGCAACCATCTACTAAAACACGAAGGCTACGCTTGTGTAGGAAGCTGGCAATCCGAGTGCATAGCTGAGCAGGCAGACCATATGCTGGTAGCTCGGAGAGAAGACTTCTGTGCCAGACCCTGTCGAAAGCCTTGGAGATATCGAGGCTGACAGCCAACGATTCTCCATGCTTGTCGATAGCTTCACCCCAGGGGTGTGTTACGTACGCTAGAAGATCACCTGTGGACCGTTTTGGTCGAAACCCGTACTGACGATCATTAATTAGACAGTGATCTTCTAGGTAATGGATTAGTTGGTTGTTAAGAATCCGTTCCATCACCTTACAAAGTACTGAGGTGATAGCTATTGGTCGATAATTTGCCGGGTCAGACCGATCCCCTTTTTTGGGAACCGCTTGCACATTAGCTCTTCTCCAACCCTCCGGCACACACCCCGAAGAGAGAGAAAGTTGGAACAGGCGCGTTAACACAGGAGACAGCTCCGCCGCGCACTTCTTCAGCACAATGGCTGGTATTCCATCAGGACCGCTAGCTTTCCGTATATTAAGTGATTGCAGCTCCGCACGCACATCACGTTGCCTGATTTTGATGTCAGGCATCGTGTGGCCACATGAAGGTATTGTTGGTGGTTGCGCACTACAATCATCGATCACAGAGTTGTCGGCAAAGAGTTTAGCCAGGAGGTCGGCTTTCTCCTGCGGACTGTGAGCTAGCGATCCGTCCGGATTTCTGAGCGGTGGCAGCGAAGGTTGGCAGAAATTGTTTTGCACAGACTTGGTCAGACGCCAGAAGCTACGGGAGCCCCTAGGATGTGAAATAAGGTCATGACCAATCTGTACAATGCGCTGTGCATCCGCTCTCGTGTATGCCTTCCAACAGGACTTGGAATTTTTATTGTAGTTTGCTTTCAGTGAGTCAATGTTAGAAGCCCCACTAATGCAGCCGTTGATCCACGCGCGATATGCCGCCTGCTTAGATGATACAGCGTCGGCACATTCACGAGTGAACCAACGGTTACGCGTACCCCTACTGATGAGATCTGAGCTAGGAATGTAGTATTCCATTCCTAACATGATCTCATCAGCAACAGCAGCGGCACTAGCTGTCGGGTCATTCCCACTGAAGCAACGTTCCTTCCAAGGGACTGACGCTTAGTAATCGCGCATACCATCCCAATCTGCCGACTTATAGTGCCAAACGCGACGTTTGCATACCGCTGATGGCGGCAGATGGCCTGTGGCACTTTGGTAAATATAAGGCCGTGATCCGAAGAACCAAGTGAAGCTTGAACCACAACCTGATATTCAACCGGGTGAGAAGTCAGCAGAAGATCCAGTAGAGAAGGCGCTTGCCCATCAATGTCTGGGATCTTGGTGGGCTGATCAACCAGTTGGGTCAAGTCATGTGTAAGAGCAAAAGCATGAGCAGTTCTTCCAGCATGGTCAGTTTTGAGGGATTTCAACCATGATTCATGGTGAGCATTAAAATCCCCCAAAAACACCAATTCCGCGTTAGGAAACTGCTCTTGCGCAGCATCTGCCACCCGACTAAGATGGTCAAATAATCGGCTTGTCCCCAAGTCACCATTGTGGGATCTGTAGAGGCACACGTAGACTCGACTCTGACGAACCAGGTCCACACGTACCACCAACATGGAGAAGGAGGGGTCCTCCAAGCAGCGCAATCGGTGACAACAAACATCCGCCCTGATGAACAAGCATACTCCGGCTTTCGCTTTGAAAGATTCTTCAAGCATGTAGCCGGGATAGTTAAGGTAGCTGGTGTCGGCAGGGCGGAGTATTTGCGTCTCCGTGAGAACTGGTAACTCCGTTTACTGGTGGTAGGGCTTTGTGCAAGCTCGTCTGGGTAGGTACCACCCACTCATCAGATATTCTACCGCAAAACAGCAATACTTGATATTGTTGTGTTCCGGTTTGAAGGGTGAGTGAGCCAGTGTAATTACAGGCACAAGAGACATAAAATCTTAGTTCCCAAGGTTGGTGGCGCATTGGATATGTAAGCGATGGTTGATATTTCTTACAATGCTAATGTCTAAGAGCGTTGGTGACCACTTACCATCAGGTGGCCCATATGCTCGTCCGCCTTCCTATTCTATAAAAAAAAACAACATTGCTGGCCGTGCTGTCTCGAGATGGTGGTGGACAGCGTTGAGGTTAGCGTGGAGTCCTCGATTGTTAGAAAACTCGACCTCAAACAGCGTGGGTATGGTGGGGGTGTGCACCGCTGAACGACCGTTATTTCTTAGTTGCGCTACCATTTGGAAAAATAAGGAAAAGAGACGTGAAGCGAGCGACGTATTGTCACGATAGGGATGGGCAAAGTATGGAGGCGTGTTTTCCCAAATGGTTGCCAAAAGGGAAAATATACTGATCCGACGGACGGAAGGGCCCCCGAACCCCCCGGAAGTGGCCGCGGGGACCCCACCTTCCGGTCACCAACCGGCACGACGGTCCACCCCGAGATTATGCGTGGCCTGGTGGGGCAGCCTCGCGAGCTTGTTAGGCACGCTCGGGCCCCTGTACTATGCCACGGGCGGCCAGCGGAACAGCCGTTTCTTCAGGTCTCCCTGTTCGGCAGGTCAATACAGTTTCCCCCGGCATTGGTTCAACAGCCGTCTCCACTGGACCAACACCCATCGCGGCAATACTCGCTCGGGCACTGGCTGTACGCTGGCTGACCTCGAAACGCGGCTGCAAGCCACTTCACGAGTTTTCACCATGCGTACGGTGGTAACAAGCCAGGCGGATGTTAGCATCCTACCACCAGATGAACAGATGGTCGCTCAGATATCCCTTAGTCGCTTCTTACGACACCCATGGGAAAGAGAGGGGCAGTGAAATGTATTCTTACTCCGTCACTGCACGGAGCAAACTGTTCGTGTAACGTGATATCCCGTGTCAGCAGCACGATGTTCAATAATAATTAACGAACAAAAGCGCTCCCAATTAGCGAATATTATCCGTGTATCTAAAGGATTACTTTTACATACTTTAAATATGAACAATTTCATGAAAGCACAATATTCGAGCAATACGGACACATAATGCATTCATTAGTAGCTTCGCGTGGATCAATTTACATGTAATTTGTAAAATTAACTCGAAATGTAATCCTCATTTTTAATTACGCAAATTACTGTCAACATATTTATAACACGACTCGAGGCTAAACCGTTTGGTTCTTTCATCTGATGAGAGTTAATATCTTATAAGTTTCGTTTTAGTGTAGACACGTGAAAAGTACGCGACTGCATAAAAATAGTCACTAGCATTGACATAAAAAAAGTTTTTTTATATATCAATGGTTACTTGTATATTTAGTCAAATGAAGATGAAAAAGAATCACAATTGAGAACAGACGCAGTTTCTAAATATGCTCAAAATATTGAAGTTACGTGACATTAAATAATCGAGGCTCGATATTTAACGAAAATTTGTCAAAAAGTTCTTGAAATCAACATTAAAATGTCAAATGAAGATATTCTTTTTTTCTACCTAATATCTTTCAATACAATGGAATAACGCATATTTATTTATTTTTTCGCTCAAAAAAAAACACTTTCTTGAATCAAAAAACTCTATTGTAACTAGCTCCTACCTACGTCGTCTTTAATTTTGGGAATAAATGAAAATCACTGAGAGCTAACTCCGGTGAATATAGTGGTGGAATAACGAAGCATCGAATTGCGTAGTAGATAGAATAGATTGCGTAATAACAGTTTTAACAGATTTTCTTCTCATTCGTTTATCGCAACTTTGGAACAAAATTTACAAAATAAATTCCCACGCCTTGTCTCTTAGTTGAAGACAGAATTTTGCGAAACTTTGCAAAATAAAAAATGAATTGTCACTTTTAAGAGGTTTCACTCAGAACAACTTATATTCTTTATTTCATTGCTAATTACACGAGCCGAGATGGCCCAGTGGCAAGAGCGCGTGAATCTTAACCGATGATCGTGGGTTCGAACCCGGGCAAGTACCACTGAAATGCCATATGCCTAATTGTTGATTATAATTCATCTCGTGCTTGACGGTGAAGGAAAACATCGTGAAAAAACCTGCATGTGTCTAATTTCACTGAAATTCTGCCACATGATGAGTGTACGATTTTTTACTATACATAATTTTTTCATGTATCGCAAAAAACATTATTGAAATACTTAAGTGTCGTCGAAATGAACAAAAAAACCTTTAAAACGAGGACATGGGATCCAGTCCAATAGGTACTTTATACGTGTAACGAGATGCTGACCAAGACCCTCCTGCTTCCTATCCGCTGGGCCGCCGCTGCACCCGTACCCGCACTAAACACACGTAGCATTCCCGTTAAATACACAATGTATTTTAATTACAGATGTCCAGTTCGCTTCGTATAAATATAAAGCGATTTTCATTCGACTCCGTCGCGAATGACGTAACAAATGCTCAGTGAAACATTTATGTACCGAGGTGATAGTGGTTTGTTCAATTTATAGTCAAAAATATTACGTTTACGTTTTATTATAGAAAAATAAATTTAATCAATAAAATATCGTGCTCTGAAAAATAAGAAACAGAAAATATTGGTGTCCGAAATTTTTATTTATCCCAAGACAGCTTATATATTTCAAATAACAACATAGATCTCATATTCCGCCATTTGCTTCGCCGTAGTTGCTTAAATACTACTCATGAATTTCAAATTCTACTTTTAGAGTAAATGTTTATTTCGAAATAAACAAAGCTAAACTTAAGTTACAAGCGTTGTTTAGCGATTTTTAGTTTAACACGGATTTCTCGCTTTCCGTCATCATTGATTTGACATGCTAACGAAAAAGGCAGAGCATTATTTAACTAAAAACTCCCTTAATAACATGTAAAGGTAAAACCGTTAGGTACATAAGTACATTTCATAGTTACTAACTTATTTGTTTTAAACTAAACCTTTAATGGCAAGTACTTGAAGTTTCAATTAAATACCCTTGCGTATTAATAGACTCGCCGCAGGTAAGCGTTAGTCAGCGAGGGGTGCCATTTACTCTATAAACAAGGCTCTTAATTGCTGCCGTATGCCGGCGCCGTTATTATAAACGTCATATTCAAATACTGTTACATACAAAAACCCCTGCTGGGCTGTGCCGGGGGTTCGGTGCGTTATAACGAACTTCCTGAGTCCTTTTGTGACGAAAAACGTCGCTCGTGAATGGAGCGTCGAACGACACATTACGTCTACTTTTAATAGTTAGGTATGTATTTATTTATGCCGTTTCCCCTTAAATGGTTAGCAATTTCTCTATTTACATATATTTATATAGTTAACAACAGATACACCATAATGTATAATTTTATGACAATTTAAGGTAATTACACAAACTATTTTGTTACTAACACAGATTGAAGAAACAAAAGTAGCCAATTTTCTGTTTGAATATAAGAAGTTTTATTTACATCCGATATGCTACATATATACTACATAACATCTGTGATCATCATTCATGAAAAGACTATTTTTTATATTCTAAATGAAAGTGTCTATACAAAAAGGTTTCTTTAATAACATTTTGGTAATGATTTTTTTGTCTCCGTTAAATACCGGTTAGTTTATACATTAGCTTCATAAACAAATAGGCGAGTATTCCCAACTGCCTTTAATTACATACAGAAATGGCGACACGACGGCGTACGACATGGCCGCCAGGCGCCCGCACCGGACACGCTCTGTACATTCGCAAAGAAAACAATGTATTTTCTTTATTTATTGTTGATTAAAAACCGATAGAAACGTTACGTTCTTATATAAATATGTGCGAGTACATACATCGTCGTTACCGTATAATGCAATACCTATTACTCAGATACAGAACTCAGAGGAGAGCGCGGAGAGTAGAGAGCGTTCAGTCGCCGGAAACGAGGGCCGGAAGGAGCTCGATGAAATAATTTAATATCCACTCTCCGTTGTTCCGGTTTAAAGCAATTTACTTGCATCCGCTTCGATTAAAGTGAACACTTGGACTAGTTGCAGATCCATCTATATCCTTTTTTTTTTTTTTTTTATAGAATAGGAAGGCGGACGAGCATATGGGCCACCTGATGGTAAGTGGTCACCAACGCTCTTAGACATTAGCATTGTAAGAAATGTCAACCATCGCTTACTGTTTAGCGACTTTTTAGTTAAAAGCTGATTTATCTCTTTATGTCATTATTGATTTGAAAGAAGAAGACACAGCATTGTATAATTAATCACACGTTGAACAACATTTATAATAATTATATAATGTAATAAAATGTTATATGCAGTAAACAGTAAACACAAAAAATAGCACGAATCAAATTTATCCTCCTCGAAATGTATATTCCGTAACCGTAACAACCTGTGAATATTGGAGCAGCGTAGTGAAATAAGCTCCAAATCTTCTCCTCAAAAGGGAGAGGAGGCCTTAGCCCAGCAGTGGGACATTACAAGGCTATTACTGTACTTACTGTAATACTTATTCTTTTAGGTGACAACGTTCACTTGTATAATAGTAAAAATATTCGAACGTGATCCTATAACAGAAATGCGTACAGGCTGTAGCAGAAATATACCATACCAATAAATATATACATTGGAAATTGGAACAAAATGAAATTATACACAAATATCGACAAAATGATATTTCATAAAGTGACATCACACACTCAGTAATAACTCATAAACGTCGCACAAATCATAATAAAACTTCAAATGAGTGTCACATTCCCGCACAAAATATCAATTTGTTATGATAAGATCGTGATCATTATAATCACAAAGATTGATTCCATAAATCCTAGGGATAGTATAGGGACGGTCCCAACTTTATGGCATAATATGGAAAAGATAGTATGGCACTTTGAATATCCTTTTACCAAACTAGTTTGTTCATAGTATCGGTTTATACTTACCACAGCACGCCGAAACAACCCTACTTGGGTTGAGATTTTTAACATGTATGTATATTCCCGTGTATTGCATAAGCTACTTATGATATTTTGATAAATGACGAGTCGTTAGCTTCCTCTTTAAGTCCCGCGTTTCATAGACTCCGTGATGTCACATAACATTAAATATGACCGATATGATTTGCAAAATATTTCAAGAAACTAAAATATAAATTGACATATGTACCGAGTTTGATATCAAAATGAACTGGCTACTGAAAATGGCTTAAAAACCTTAAAGCCAGCAACATTTCAATTTTTTACGCCCCTCCCAGTGCGCGATCACATTTTATGTTTTTTCTATCTAGAAGGACCGGCAATATTCTATTTATTTATTTTGTTGATGTTGCTCATAGTTTACAAATGATTCTGAAGAATATAATGAACTATTTTGTCTTCATTTGTCAGTTTGGAGAAACTATTTGTACTTTTAGGCAACTGCCGAGAAAATATGATAGAACAGCAGTGTGTGTGCAAATACAGGTGTAACCTCTACTCCTTCACTCTCATGCACCCATTCAATGAATATTCAATTACCCACAATGGGAGAATATAGATATTGATCCATCCTAATATAATAATATTTATTATATCTTTACAAGATAAATGAACCATTCGAATATAGTGAACTTTCCCATTAAATGTGGTACGAGGGTATCGAGGGGAAGCCGTCACTTCGCGGTAACCTCGCAACAAGTGTCGCCGTGACGCCGTGACGTCGTGACGCCACTACTAGCGAAGGGCGCTCTCCATTATATCACTTGTTGCAAGCCTTTTTCCAGAATTATTTAACTGCTAAGAAGATTGACTAACATTTTAATCACTTGGTGGCAGAGCTTTGTGCAAGCCAGTCTGGGTATGGCGTACAACCGAATTACTGTACAAAGTGACAGATCAGCTTTAAAATACTACTTGGTACTTAAATCATTATCAAAAAAATTTAAATTTTAAAATGGCCGGTCATTGTGATGTCAAGATGACCGCCCATTTATAATTTCCGCACAAATCTCCGTATTGTGCAATTGTTTTTACACAATCATTAAGTACTTATTTGGTACCTGAATATAAATCGAAATAAAAAAAGACAACTAAATGATATGACGATATTTTAACAAAGGTACTAAATAGGTACTGAATGCTGGTAGTATTTCAAAGCTGATCTGTCACTTTGTACAGTCATTCTGTTGCACGCTGTGTAGGTACCACTCACTTATCAGATATTGTTGTACTTCGGTTTGAAGGGTGAGTTAGCCAGGGTAACGACAGCCACAAGTAGTGACCATTTACCATCAGGTGACCCATTTGCTAATCTGCCTATTTATTGTAAATATATATATAAACGTATTGCCCTAAGATAGTTGAAGCGTTAAAATCTCATTTGAAATTGATTTATGAAATTTTAGCAGTACTCATCGACATGACTGTATTTGCTATTAACAAAACTTAATACATTCCTATTTAAGAAAACACTTCAATGTAATGCGGGCATATCAAACTTCTAAGCTTAATCAAAATAATTGAACACAGTGACCAGACAACACGTCCGTGGAGTCGTTATTATTAATCAAATTTATTAGTAATAATTCGGTTGAATAAATTGAACAACTATTATTTATAGTCCTAGGATACGTCTTGCAATATGGTCGCCTTTCTGATGTTCGTTGTTGCAGTATGACGTCGCTTCGTGTTGTCTCGTAATCGTCTCGTACAAAAAAGGAAGGAGTGTTTGATCGGACACCGAACCGACCATTAAGTTAATTTCCAACTACACGATTTATAATTTTAATACATTCGCCAATAATATACCTTCATATGAACATTGTATTTGTCTACGCAAATAACACAAAAACGGTAATGACTGCAAGTTTTATACATTTTAATAATTGATGATAATTTACTGACAAGGTTTTTTAATTCATAAAAAAATCACGCTTATATAAACAGATCGTAAAACAAACTCGGCACAGTCAGCCTAGAAATATTTAACTTCCATCATAACAGCAAACTTGTCGTCTTTAAAATAATGAATCAGCTGCAACTACATTTTATGTATATCTTTTGTTGCAGAACGAGGCCGAACCACCCGGGCGCCGTCGTCGACGTTAGCGAAAATCCACTAGACGCCAGCAAAGTAATACTTTTATTTGTTACTCAGAATGATAAATAGATCTTGCAATTACAAGAATATTTAAAATCTACTGGTGGTAGAGCTTTGTGCAAGCTCGTCTGGGTAGGTACCACCCACTCATCAGATATTCTACCGCAAAACAGCAGTACTTGTTATTGTTGTGTTCCGGTTTGAAGGGTGAGTGAGCCAGTGTAATTACAGGCACAAGGGACATAAAATCTTAGTTACCAAGGTTGGTGGCGCATTGGCTGTATAAGCGATGGTAGACATTTCTTACAATGCCAATGTCCTAAGGGCGTTTGGTGACCACTTCCCATCAGGTCCGCCTTCCTATTCTATAAAAAAAAAAATTAAAAAAAACGGAAAGAAATTAGTTAAATTGCTTTAATATATTCGAAAAAATATTACCTGCGTAATGCATAACCGTACGTAAAGAAGGCGACTAAAGTGTGTTATATAAATCAATAAATACCGAGTTCTTGCTACACAATTATTAATAACATAATTAATTACGTACATTCATAAAAATACGTACATACAACATTATTTATTTTATTCTGAAGTCTCTATTAACTGTCACGTTAGTAACGCAAAGAATGAATCTAACGACTTGTATGCCTCCGTAAAATTTTCAGTTAGTAATTGCGTATGAATCTGGACTGGTGGTGGTGTGGGACCTGCGAGCGCGAGCCGCGGAATGGAGAGGATCGCTGGGTACGAGCGGGCCCGGCGAGGCCGTGCGCGCCGCGGCGTGGCAGCACGATGCCAAGCTCATGACCGCGCACGCGGACGGCGCGCTGGCTACGTGGAGCATGCGCTCTCCGAGACCTACCTCGTTGTCGTACCCACATGGTTAGTGAGCTAACTATACACCACTGTTTCTTATACAATACAAAAGATCAGTTCAGCATGAAAATAATGTTATTTCTAATTTTTGAGGATTCTAGCGAGGACGACTGACTGACTGCGTATATTACCTTAGCGTAATAAGCGTCATCATATTATATATAGAAATTATGATTTCAGCGAAAGCAAATAAGGACGGAAAACCAGAACCCTGCAAGCCCATACTCAGACTGGAATGGAAAACTTCAAGAACAGGGTAAGCATGACTTTTTTTAATTCTATAATATGTATCTTTATGTAAATAATGCTATTGTTGTTAAAAATCCTTATTGTGCACAATTGTTACATAACAAGCGGAGCAACAACAACATACAATATTAGTAAGACGTCGTCTCCTTCTCCGATTGCAACATTCGTGTATTAGGGTAGTTTATTAAATTTATTTTAGAAAGGTAGACAAGCACATGGCCCATCTGAGGGGCAGCGGTCAACTTTGTCGACAATTACTAATGAAAGAAATAAACACTTCCTTACACTATCAATTAGTCGTACAATAAGATTGACGGGGGGCGATACCCTAATGGCCCTACGCAATGCCGTACCCGTTACCGGTGGTTTAATTTCGTAAGTAAAGATTACTTTTAATTTGAATTTCAGAGAAAGTCTAGTGATCTTCTCCGGCGGTCTGCCAACCGACAAAGCTGGTCGGACGCATAGCATTACGGTGCTCAACGGAAAAAGCACAACCGTGCTGGAAATGGAGCACAGCGTGGTTGACTTTGTCACCCTCTGCGAGAGCCCTCACGCTGCCGGTCTGTTCATCGTTTTCTATTACATCACATTACGTTATATATGCTTGACCATTATAATACTAAATCATTCATTCTTATATGGAAGTTCTAAGAAAGTTAATTCCTGTTTCGGTTGCTGTTTTAAGAACCTTATCGTATATATATATATATATATAAACCTATATATAAGACCAAATAATAATTATATACTATGTGTATTTAAAAAGAACAAAGAGCATACACTCCGTCAATCCGCTTATACTGATTAAATAATGCATTAATATATACATATAATAAAAACATACAAAGACAGCTGCAGAGATGCTGCTGCATGAATAGCAATTTGTTCTATTCGGCTGCAAACATTTTATGTGCAGTGAAGACTATACTGTAATTAAACGACAGATTTGAAGTTTTTAAATTATTATTAAAAGATATCACTCCACATTTCAGATTATCAAGAGCCGTACGCGATAGTGGTGCTACTGCAGAACGACCTGGTCGTAATAGACCTGCTGACTCCCGGCTACCCTTGTTTCGAGAACCCTTACCCCATGGATATACACGAATCACCTGTTACATGCTGTTGCTACTTTGCTGATTGCCCTTCGGACTTGGTACAGATTTGAGGATTTCTAAATACAAGTTTTGATCATTTTAAAAATGTAAATATAAAACTAGAACAACGCAAATGTTCGGAATGTTCCATTTTAATGGTTACGTCTACAAGAAAATGTTAATCATGTGAACACATTTCGTAACAATTTAATTTCCAATTAGATTCCAGCATTCTACTCAGTGGGCCGGCAAGGCAACAAGAAGGTGGCCGGTTTCAGCGAGAAACTGTGGCCCATCAACGGCGGCGAGTGGGCGCCCGCCTCGTGCTCATACAGTGAAATTATACTCACTGGGTAATTAAACCTTGGCAAATTTAACCTTTCGAATATTTCTTGGTAATAAAATGTTTCTGATTAAGCTACATTTAAATTATGGTAATTTCAGGCACGCAGATGGCAGTGTGAAGTTTTGGGATGCGAGTGCGGGGACATTGCAGATACTGTACAAATTAAAATGTTCGAAAGGTGAGCGAATACACGTCAAAACAGAACACATAAACGATCGGTTCTGGTATACCATTCCGTAAACTGCGATACCGGTGTAGTGCCGTCCGCCACAATAGTGAGTCGTGCCCGCAGTGTTCGAGCGGCGCGGCGGCTACGAGGAGGAGTCCCCGCTGGCCGTGCAGCAGGCCGCGCTGTGCGCCGAGTCGCGCCGCCTGTGCGTGGCGCTGCCGCACGGACACGTCGTGCTGTTCAAGTTCCGCAAGGCCGAGGTGCACGCCGAGACGCACGTGAGTGCACGACCGTGCCGAGCTGGACTCGTTTCTCACTCGTATGCGATACACATTCCCTTCGGAATGAGACGAAAGTCGTGGCGTTCCAGGTCGTCGAGGTGCCCGTCATATCCGACGCCGTGGAGGAGGAGACGTCCCCGGACGCGGAGGGAAGTCGGTCCGCCTCCCTCGGACGAGGCCCAGAGAGCGTCGAGGGTGAAGGCCGAAGGGTGAGCGCGCCGCTTCCGAAACTCGATACGATGTATCGTGTCGCGTTTCGGTGAAGTAACTTATCGTCCGTACCGCCGTAACGGGCTCGCTCGTGCCGCAGTCGGGCTCGTGGGCGGGCAGCGCGCTGCGCGTGCGTGGCTGCGCGGGCACGGGCGGCGCCCGGCGCGCGGCCGGCTTCCAGGCCGCGCTCGTGGCGCTGCAGCACGGCCCGCCGCACCCCGTCACGGCGCTCACGCTCAACTCGTCGTACGGCCTGTGAGTATCTCCCGCCGCCGGCCCGGCCCGGCCGGCGCGCGCTGACGGCCGTCTGTCGCAGCATGGCGTGGGGCGGCGAGCGCGGCGTGGTGGTGCTGGACGTGTGGCGGCGCTGCGTGGTGGCGGCGCTGCCGGCGCACGCGCTGTACCTGCCGCACCCCGAGCCGCCGCTGGCGCGCCACGAGCGCCGCTCGCCCGACCTGGACCAGGTGAGCCCGGAGTCGCGGGGCGTACTGGCGCATCGTGTGATTAGATTCTTTCTCGTAGTTAAATATTATCACAGACTCTCATTTTGTAAAATAATTTTATGAAAAATTCCGCCGGATGTCAGGTGTTCTGTACTGAAAATACTGTTGTTTATATTGTCACATATGTACGTAAATAATAATAAATAGGCTTGCACTAATGACGAGGACTCGACTTAGCCGAAAATGATTAAAATAACTAAATACTTAAGTAGCAGTATTATGTACATTAGTTACAGACGTAGTAAATAACCTCCTCATTCCGTCGCGGCGGTGATTAATGAAATAGTAACGACTTCAGAGGCAATCTTTCACATTACATTTTATTTGCTATTTTGTTTCGTTACACTTTCGGTTGCTACAATCAAGGAGAATTTGGCTGCGCTAAACCTCCCTGATTGGATCCTGATATCGTTTTATTCTTTATGATTTTCTTTGAATTTACTTAGTATTTAGCGCTAAGGGTGACCTCGGCTTATCCCGTAGAGACATATGGCATGGCATTTAGACATTTTTTACTCTCAGCCTGTCTTCACTATTCTACAACGCCTATCTACATAGCTGTCGACACGTGCCACTAATAGATATTTAAAAAAAAATATTGAATCATGTTCTAACATAATGGCTGTTGTTAGTTGCCATAATTAAACCTCAGACCTGAAATACTAATTGCAACTGCCCTTCCAAAATGAAATATGAGTGTTATTAAATTAAAAACATTTTTGTTAATTTATTTTCTAATAGTGTTTCGTGCAAGCCCATCTGGGTGGGTATCACCCACTTATCACATATTATACCACCAAGTAGCAATACTTAGTAATGTTGTGTTCCGGTGGATAGGGTGAGGTACAAGAGACTTAACATCTTAGTTCCCAATTATGGTTAATATTCCTTACAGCAATTATATCGTCTATACGTGCCCGAGGCCACTTACCATCAAGTGGTCTACTTGTCAGTTTGTCTGCCTCATACAATAAAAAAATGTAATATATATTAGTAATTTTGGAAGGACCGTTTCGTTAGAACTGAGGTCACCGCACCGCGTCAAGGCCGGTATATATCAGCCCTCGATACGCGGTCGGGAACAAAGCTCAACAAAATGATCTATTCCCCTGTTCCTGAAGTTGGAGGAGTCACCAGCCAGCCCCGAGCCTGCTGAGGAAGCTCTGCCAGACCCAAAGCTTGACACGAGACGCAAATCCACACCATGGAAGACCTTCAATCTGAAACGTCAAATATCTAAAGTTGACCTTAAACTCAAAGCTGCCTTTGGACCTCCAGAAAATGAGGAAATAAATGAAAAAGGGAATTCACAATTCTATTGTGAAACGGCTGGTACATCTGAGGTGGCGCCTGAATCTAACACCGATTCACCCGAAGGCGAAGATGCGGGAGAAAAGAGAGTAGATGAGGATAAAAGCCAACTTTCGTCACCTTTACGAGTTTGTTCGGATGTGTTTGAACGAATGCATCGAGAACTACAAGAGAAACGAGCTACAGACGTTTACGACAGAATGCATAAAGAACTTCAGGAACGATGGCAGGACAAAGACCGAGATGAAATAACACCTGACATTTCACCCTCACGGATCGGAGATGACGAAAAAGCTACTCGTCCTGACAATCTTCCTCTTTTCGATGAAGATGGCAAGCCGTTGCGACCGCCTCGTTCAAAAGGAAAGCGAAAGGAGGACGTCACAAAGGATCAGAGAGACCAGAGATTGCTATCGGTGCCCAATATTAAGTACAACAAGCAGGAGTCGGTAAAGGACCTGCGAAAGAAGCAAGTGACTCAACAGTCGCAGTCTTTCGCCGGCAACCTAATGCGGCGGTTCAGTAAGTATCCTACGGAGCTATCCACCTCACTCTCACACATGCCGCCTCGCGCGGATCGAACTCTCTCGTAGTCTAGTCATCATGTAACATAGCGTAGATACCGTTGCTCTGGGATTGGAATGGTAATGGTTTGGGCAGTTTTTATATCGTTTACTAATATTGTAGATAAAGTTTTATCAGATAGAAGTTTTTGCTCGTAGATAAAAAGTAGTTACAAGTTTAACATTTACAAATATTATAATCTGATGACTAATGTAAGTGTTGTAATGATTCTATTCTATTCTAGAGTTTATTATGACGTTAACGGATAATCATAAAAATGTATACATCATGCTTTACGCTTCTTGTGATATTTGGCTTTTTATTTATTTTAAAATTATGTTCTTTTACAATAGAGCGTCATAAATGATGCATTTATATAATGTATACATATATATGTATATATCACGTGTATAAACTTACACTTTATATGCTGGTACATTATCTATTGCCATGACACAACATATTAGGTAATACCTGTATTTTTCTTTCCCAAGGACAAGGACTCGTCCGACGAGGATTCAAACTGCCTAAAATATCTATTCGGTGATTTTTTCGGTAATTTTATACCTTAAATAGTTAATACTGCATCGAAAGTAGGTGTTAACATCTCTGTGTTGTCGATGTCCGTTTGGGATGATATTAAAGTAAAGCTACAGTAGTGGGAATCTAGCTGTGCACCTCCCCGCTTGATAGCTTCACATCAGACCATACCGAGCTAACGACGCGCCCGGGATACTTACGATGATTAGCCGCAAAACTATTCCAATAGGCGCTACACTTTTCTGACTGATCTGCTTTCCCCAGGAGAGTTTGTAGCGAGACTTTGCACGAGAATCGAACGAAATGTCGAAGAGGAAATAAACGAGCAAGTAATAGAAGTGCCCAACGTGATAGGTATGGATCCTCAGCTAGACGGCTCACAGCACATGACTAACAAAAGGAGCAACATTACTGAACCACGCCTGACTAATACTGACGTGTCCGGCGCAGAGGTCGCCTCGTCGTATCTGTGTCCGCGTCCGTCCCTCGTATGACGTATCTGTGTTATGTACTCGTACATCAGGTGGCGGTCTACTCTTTATGTACTATTCATTTATTTCTGTTACACCTCTTATGTTACTTTATATGCATATTTATATTTATTTTATGTACTATCCGATTCGCTGTATCTTTATGTCCAAAGTAGGTAGGTGCAGTTTCCATATCAAATTCCGCTAAAAAGACCTACAATCTGTGACACGATATGTTCTTTTAATTAATGTACGTTGTGCGTTCTGTTTCCGTCCTAGGGTTAAACGTGTCGGCAATTTCAACGATGTGTCTATGGGTAATCGTAACGACGTCCACGTTTCACTATTTCTACATCACCAAATAAAAATCGTCGAAATTGATTAACAATGTACACAATTAAGTATCACATGTGCCCGTGCGGCAGTCCACAGCGAGCGGTAGGAGGGCGCGGGGTGCGGGCGGCGATGCAGTGGCGCAGGTCGGACGTGTGTGTGTGTTGTAGATGAACGGGCCCGGCGGCGGGGGCGGCGGGGGCCCGGCGGGTGGTGGGGGCCCGGCGGGCGGCGCGGCACCGGGGGGCTGCGCCGGAGGGGGCGCGGGTGCGGGGGGCCCCGCGGGGCCTCGTGCAGTGCGGCGCTCGCGCTCGCAAGGTACCCGCAAACTGCACAAGTGCCTCTCCACCGCGTCCGACGTGTACGCCGCGCCCCCCGCCCCGCAGTCTCTGCTCACGACGCGACAGTATTGCAGTTTTGGTAGTACAGTCACCTTTATTCGACCTCTCGGTCTGCCTTCCGATCTAAACAGTCGCAATTTCTCCTTTCGTTTTCATTTTGTTTCTTTCGTTCTTATTTATTTTATTATTTTGTGTTCGATGGCGAGTCGCTGGAGATGTGTTCGGATCTAAGCAGTTTTGGTTATGTGCCTCGTGCGTCTTGTCGAGCTTTGGCTGGAGAACATAAGGAAAGAGCTGACGATACTGATTGCTTAAGTGTTCATTATAATTACGCTTTAATGTTGCATCGCAGTAAATACCAGTTTGTCGAATGTATGTCTCGAAAATAATATGAAATTATACTCATGTATATCGAGCGATCTCGCCCAACTATTATTTCTTTATTACGACTTATTTATTTTGTTTTCTTTTTCTTTCTCTACACTACCTACAGCTACATCATGACCTACCATGATACTCTTCAAATATTATCTGAAATTGAAGATTAAATCAATCACATTAATAAATACTAAAGAATGAATCTTCAATTTCACGATCATGTTCAATATTAGAAGTCATCATTAATCATTAAATTATTATTATTTTACTAATATTCTAAATTGTCAAAAACGACTTATTGGACATCTCGAATCAGTCAGAAATCTGTACCATTATTCGCTGCAAAGAGTATGCTTCGAATTCTAAATAATGTATAATCATTTGATAAATTTCCAATTTCAGATCGGAATCATTTAATAGGTAATCATTACAGTCTGCCACCTCACCGTTTGTTATTTTAATTTCTAGTTGTTCATATCGAGTAGTTTTGTTTTCCTGTGTTGTACCATTGCCGTCATTAGAATGATCAGTAACTGTGTCCCCGTCACAAAGACCAATTAGTTCTTTTGCCAGAAAGTACAACTAATGGTTCGCCATCTACAGTGCTATCGTCACAAACCTTACAAGTACCAACATCGCTCCACTTATTTCAGTTGATCGATGAATAGATTTACTACATACTCATTTCTACATCTCTTATATTCCATTCAAATTCCAGTAGACCAAATCAGCGGCGTATAATGCCACAACAATGAAATAGCGACTGTAGACGACGAATCAAATTTTTCAGTAATGATGGTGGTAATGCTTGTAACACATTGTGGTTTATTTGTCGATACAGAGCCAACTATTCCGCAGACTCTCGCATCTATGGAGTACTTACAAATAATGCAACCCAATGGTATCCAAACGACATTAGCATTGATTTATTTTTTACATTTACATTTATTTAGTTTTTTTTTTCGTTTCGTGGCTTGTCACGGGCTGCGGTCCTGTATTTGTCACACGGTAGCTGGTTTGTTACTTATTTAGCGTCGAAATTGTGGCTGTGACTATCCTACGATGTTCTCCAACACTGCACCTCAACTGCACTTTACGAACAACTTCCGGCATGACTCTTAGACATAATAAAAGGTGACTTACTACTTAAAACTATCTCTTTTCTATTCTATCACTTGCTCAGTGTACGAACGGTATCTCTTATGTATGTTATATGTGCATTATATGAGCGAGGCTTTACATATTGTATACGATACACGAATTATACTTATATTATCATTTACAATTATTTCTGCGTTGTCGATAGTATTCAGTTCTTAATATTACTCATCACGAGCGGTCACATTATTTGTTTCTTTGCCTTTGTCCGCAACATATTTTTTACTGCAGACCTACTTTCACTTCGAGTGCCTGGCCTGGCTCGAGCAGTCGTCTCGGCAACTATCACTCGATTGCTATTGATATTGTATTTACTATTTTTATTAACTGCTGTTGAGTACATGACATTATCTTTTTTTTCTAGCTCGACCACAAAGCAAAAAGTTTATATGGCTCGTTTTTGGCTGCCTCTATATACGGCTGTCCTTATGTCTATGTATGCTTACAGTAATATCTTTATTAAATGCACTAGTCGCATGCGCCGCTCTAGGAACTATTCACTGCACTATGGTTGAATATATATGTTTCATGTTACAAATTCATCGAACTTGTTTGTCCGTCCACGAAAACGCTTCATTATAGTTAATGAGTTCTAACTTTTTAGGACAATTGAATCAGATAATAATCTAAATAGTAGTATACATAGGGATATATAAGAATGACGTGTTTGCGCTTTAGAAAGTTAGTGTAATTTAGAAAAGCCGCTTCACTGCGGCCAGAGCCGTCCCTAGCTTACGCCTTCTCACTTTCTCACCTTCTCATTTCACCGTAACATAACATCTTGCATCTTACACGTATCATTAGCATTAACTCTGTACTCAAGTCTCGCTTCATTCGTTGCTATCCATTTGCATTTCTAGAACTGTGTCCTTACATCATTGTCTCATGAAAGTGTAAATTATGAATCATATGTCGGTGAATGAATGTAATGTATAATATCATCAACTTCATTTTCATTAAATATCATTACGTCAAAACTTTGTGTTAACCAAATTTCCAAGGTGATTAAAGAAATGAGTAACAACATAATTTGTTGTGTAAATAAGCTGAGATTGGACGGGCATGCAACAGAACGATTATCAAGCATGACTCCTATTTAATATTTTAATCTGTTTTATATTCGGCACAGAAGAATGCTGCAGCTGAATGAGTGGTTTCAGCTAATTTCACAACCGCACACATAATCAGCTAGTTCTAGAGTGCAACTTCGTAGACTCGTAATGGAGACGGTGATAGTGGCTGCAATAAATCAGAATAAAATTCGTATAATATCTTTACTAACTAAATATAATTAACTAATGCAGCCTTTATCGCGGTCCAGACTAAGGGTCCACTAGCACAAGGTGGTATTGGACTTTTAGTTAGGTGCTAGTCAAAACGGAGGGATAATCTGTCTGTTTACACCAACCGGCCGCGTAGACAAGCTGGACAGCTCGTTCTCGCGGTCGCGCTCCAGCTCCATGTCCAGTCTCGAGAACATATCGCAAGAGGGCATTCAGTGCCTTGCCTTTGCCGATAGCTATACGAAGAGATCTGGTAAGTCACCTACTTTTCAATACTTCGTGTTCGAAGTTACTTACTTACACTAGCAGTTAAATTTCATGCTTAGATCCCACGACGTTGCTGCCGACTCTGTGGATAGGCACGACGTTGGGCTCGGTGCTCACAATGATGATCAGCCTACCAGAAGCTGACCTGCGCCACACACAGCCAGTTGTTATTTCCACGAGCGGTAAACTAAAACAGTTGTCTGTTCATTTTTGGATAGTGTTTTCATAGAAATGTATAAAAATATATGTTCATTTTTATTTCACAGGCGGTCCAATATTTAGGTTAAAGGGATCTATATTGGCCATGTCATTTTTAGACTGCAATGGTGCTTTAATTCCTTACTCGTACGAGAGCTGGAAGGACGATAGTAAAGATGTAAGTTAGCCATGTAGCGCTGATCTGTTTTCTTTTAAACTTTTGTACAAATTTAAAGAATACACTAATGAAAATACTAATACTATAGTAAAGATAATATCCGATGCAAAATCAAATCAGACGGGTACTAAATACAGGGTCGGGAGCGGCGCGAGCGAACGCCCACTAAGCAGAGCTCTTCGGGCAGTAGCCATATGAGCCCCCCGCCGGCCGGCGCGGAGGCAGCCGCCGACCGCCAGTTCGTAGTCATAGCGTCAGAAAAGCAGGCGCGCGTCGTAGCGCTGCCCAGCCAGAATTGCGTCTACCGCCAGCAGATTGTCGACACGGATTTTGTTGTAAAATCAGAGATTGTAAGCTTGAAAGGTTAGTCAGCCTCTGCCGTAATTTTGAAATTATCAGTTATTCCATTCATTAATTATTGAGCGCGTAAAAGTTTGCCACTATTTATTGTACATATTAAATTTTATGAAATTGATTTAATTTATGAATTTCAACTGTAATGTTGCCTGAATCTTGCCTTGCATCGTGTAATCTTGTCTTCAGATAGCGTCTGTCTGGTGAACTACTTATCAACGGGCCACCTGGCAGCATACAGCCTCCCTTCCCTACGGCCACTCGTTCACACGGATTTTTTGCCGCTTTCTGAACTCAGGTAACTTGGTATTCTACATGTTTACAATCTTTTATTCTCCACTAACTTTTTTCTGTGAAAAGCAGAAACCGAACTGGGACAAAATTATTAAAAATGCGAAAATATGTAGATTTAAGTATATTTTGTGTTTCGCTCTTTGCATTATGTCACTAAGTTCAGTTTCCATGTTTCACATTGTAATAAAAATATAACTTTTACCTACTTATCGAGCAAGCAATGAAAGTGAATGACTTGTCGAGGCTCACGCCCTCCCATGAAGACACGACCACTCTTAGACGATTACACGCACCCGATCGAGGCACTAAATGATAAACGGCTTGTTTTATATTTATATCCCTTAGATACAACTAGCTTCGCAATACGGGCATGAGAATGCTGTAATTATATATACCTACGCTAAAAAAAACTACAAATATCTCATTTTACAATTTTTGCATTCATCGCCAGTCACTTAATCAGATCATATTATACTTTTGCTATTTTATCATTTGGGAGCCGACGAAGAGAATTCCTTTGAGTTATGATCGATGTTAGAAAACTACACCTGTTTGATGCACGACACTCTCTTAAAATCTTTTAATCACTCGTCTTCCGTATACGAGAGTAAACTTTAACGAAAATTAAACTGAACGGTCGTGCAGCAAACAAGGGAACATGCCATCTACAACGAACACGGCCAGCACCGAGACGCTAGTGGCTGTCTTGTCTTGCCGCCGCGCTCTTTTGGATCACGAAGTAGACAAAATTTTGCAAATTTGATGAGCACCTCCTGTGCTTTCGATATTTGGCACTCTTCATCTATTTTTCAGTTGGATAACCGATATCGATCGGACATAACGAACACGACTCTAAACACATCTTCCGACTGAATGAGCGAACACAGACTCACTTTACGATCATAAACCGCCACTTGGTGCTGATTTGTGTAACGACACTAACCCCACTGACACGCTCGACGACCATTAAATGTGCCTGACATCCGATCGCATAAAACTGCTAATGATGTACTTCATAGTGTGTAACCCTCATAGAGCTCGACGTAATCTGACCGTGCATCACTAGTGCAATGTTGTCGCTCGCGCGCCCCGCGGCCGCTCCCAATGTCGCGGCTGCGGGACGCTCGAGCCCTGTAACTGACCGGTGCCTGTGTTCCTGGTAGCTTCCAGACACAGTCCAAACAGAGGGGTATCGTAGACCCTATGCTCTCCATATGGGGCCAGCAACTGATAGTTAACGAGGACACGGACCAGTAAGTCTTCGCTAATAGCGGAATTGCGTTAGTCATGTACCATCACCCCTGTGGTGTCCCCACGCGATCCGTTAGACGTGCTAGTGTTTCATGTTACCCTGCAGCTTCCAAACCTCGCCCTGCGATCATTCCGGACATGGACGAATCTTTTTGTCATCATTTTCAATTGGATTTATTTTTATAAACAAAATAATCTTCAGCTACTTAACTTGTCCCTTTATACTATTGGCACTCGTTTGATACAACTGAAGATACGCATAAAACTGTTTTCAGACATCTCACAATAAAATATATAGTATTTGCCAATAAGCAGTCAAGTATAGCAATGAACTGGATGTCTCGAAACATTATTCGCTATCTTCGAGTCGAAATTATCTTTCGTAACGTTCACAATTCGCTCCAGTCCGTCCGCTGCCTGCGACACTGCTTCACTCTCCCGATCCCGACATCCCCCATCACACGAACACTACACCTCGTCTCACCACACGCACACGTTTTGAACACCTACATCATCTCCTTCCTAACATTATACTTCACAGAGTATCGTTTCCTGTTTTCTTCTTTTATTTTCTCTTCTTTGCTCAACGGTTTATCTTTATATCTCTTATTTCTTTCTTTCTTGTAAAGCATGCCAGCTTCGAATGTTCTAGAACTATTCTACGTCTTTTGCATTTTCATTTTTGTACACTGATAAGTTAACGCTTTTTGAAGTAATTAGATATTTAAAAAAATTAAAGAATTTTCGACAGAGTGATCAGAGGATATAATTAGGAGGTAAGATAAAGTTTGTAACCTTATTACAATTAAAAAATGAATCATTATTAAACTCAGTTTACTTATTGTTATCATATTCTATTTAATAATGTAAAATATTAGACTATTAAGAGAACTATTCAAAATGATGTTTAGTTAACTTTGGATTATGAAAAGACAGTCATGGTAGTCGAACGAAAGAGCCATGTAGAAGTTTGTTTTATAAAATGCTAAAATAAATGATTGATGGTTATTTGAAATAAACTGTAATACAGATAAATTGAGAATAGAAGTTAAGATAACTCAAAGATGACTCGTTGTCTGCGGTGTGTTGCAGAATAGCGAAGACGTTTTGCTTCAGTAACCGCGGACACGGCCTCTACCTCGCCTCGCCCACTGAAATACAAAAGTTCACAATCGACGCTGAGTTCTGGTGAGTATCGAAATGAAATAAAAACATTCAATTATAAGATTAAGCCGAAAGCGACATTGTGAAACTTTCGACTTACGCTAAATATTAAATGTGCATATTAGTTAATGTGTCATTGAATACATTTATTATTAGTACATTAGTAAAATAATACATTAATTATTAATATTATTAATTAATCTATTATTAATACTATTATTTAATCTTTATTACGTCTATAATTTCTTTGACTAATTACAGAACAAAATGTAATTTCATTTTTTTATGTTCCCGAAAAAGTGCGTACAGATGAAGTACTTTACCTAAATAAACTAGACAAGCAGGGAGACGAGATATTCTATGAACATATTTATACAAGCTCCAAAACGTACTCTTTCAGTCAGCAACTAAACGAAATGATCGGAGAGCTATTCCTGCCGCGGGACATGCCCGAGCCGCCCAAGGAGAGCTTCTTTCGAGGGTTGTTCGGCGGAGGGTCCCGGCCGCTGGACAGGGAGGAACTATGTGCGTAGCTATACCATTTCGTATTACATCACGAAGTCCCCCTATCGCCCCCCATGTAACCTCTGTCCGCGCAGTCGGCGAGAACAGCGGCAAGCCGATCCGCAGCGTGGCCAAGCACATCCCGGGGGTGGAGGCCACGGGGCAGCGCGCGACGGCGGCGGCCGGCGAGGTGTCGCGCGCGCACCAGATGGTGGTGGAGCGCGGCGACCGGCTGACGCAGCTGGAGGACCGCGCCGAGCGCATGCACTCGCAGGCCTCCGAGTTCTCCAGCTCGGCGCACCAGCTCATGCTCAAGTACAAGGACAAGAAGTGGTACCAGCTGTGAGACGCCGCTTCGTGCGATGTGATAATGTAAATACTAAACGATACTATACTATACTTAATCTTTTTATACAGTGTACCTTATGTATTACCGTAGTGGTTTCTCTATATAGCACTCTTCCCGTCTCGCGTTTCTCTTGTTTTGAACACTGTACTTTATGATTCGAGATGTGTGCAAAAGGCCGGAAACGACCGTGTGTGTGCTGTGGGATGTGTTTGGAGGGAGTGTGTGTGTCGACTGTCGACTGTTGGCCGTCGGCTGTCGGCTGTCGGCAGTCGATCGAGTTAGTAGTTCTGTAGCAAAACGTTGAGAGTTATATACAACCATGTGCCGCATTGATTTACCGTTGATGTAGTGTTATCTTATTATAGTGTTGCGTCAATATGAGATTATTTAAAGTTGCTACCTTAAAGATAACTTAAGTAGATGTAATTTTTTATAGATACGAGCGAACGTAACGGATGAAATTATAATAGTAATTGTGAATCGTGTTGATCTGTGTAAAGTAAATATTTATAAATAAATGAATAATATAAAAGTAAATGATTGAAAAGTTAAGCATTGGATGACAATAATTTTGTTACATTTGTCTGAAGTTTTGATTTCGCGCTGCAAGCGTGTTCTTGTTTATTTGATCTGCACAATGTCTTCTATTGAATACCTCTTTAATAAAATTGATCTATATTATATGAGCTGTTATCTACTCTATATCCTGTTTTTATTCTAACACTTCAATCTTTCTATATATTTTAAATGATTAATTCATGTATATGTTATATATTAAGAATGAAAAGTGGGTAAAATGATTTTATTAAGATTTAATGAATTAGTCGAGGTGCGCCTCTTTACAATGATAGCAATACAACGGACGGGCTGCCGGCCTGAGTAGACCTGACCAATAGGTGTCGTGTCGGTGTTGTTAGCTAATAAACTATTAACAAATCAAACTGAAAGAAGCGATAACTAATATTATATGTAAAATATCGGTTTAAGTAACGCACTACGTATCGCAAGTATTAGATAAGTCTGTGCGGAGAAATCGTTGCAGTTTATATGTAGAGGAGCATTTATTACTTCTGCGACCTGCCAACAACCGGGCACATTTCCGAACAAATAAAATGCAGCGAGTATTATCCGCTCATTGGTTGTAGGTAGTCTAGGTATAGGTATCGGTGTATCGCATGGCAATAATCGTTTCGACCGAAGCGTCACTTGACGTCGGTCCACTTCCTTCCCCGCCCGCTCTCGCTGAAAGTCAAACAGCAATTCCGACCGATCTTGGCTTATTTGTAACCTGTGGCGTTGATTCTTTCGTTTAGTGATCGTAGCGAATTTTGTACCTAATTTCTTGTGTAGATTTCGGATGCCAAAGATGACTATTTTGAAAATCCGTTTTGTATATAATATCTAGTAGATACGCGTTACGCGGTATGTTACATTTCATTTTAGAATATGTTATATAGTTTATTTAGATAATTGCGAATATGATAATCTAGCGTTACTATCGAAGGAATATATTGAACTATTATAAACAAATATAAAACTAATGCTGTTCCGATATTATATCAATAACGTTAATATTTTAATCAGATTATTTTGGTATGTAGACGTGTATACAACCGATGACAGAATTGATTCGTAAAATTTAATATTTTCTTATCTATATTAAGTGGTTTTAGTGAATGCATATTTTAGTGTTTTACAAGTTATACTTATTCTACTACAAGGTCGTTGTAGATATCGGCTGCGACGCTCTCGGGTCGCTCGAGTTTCCGAGATGATTGTGAATTAGAAACCAATTCGTCACAGATATAAACTCGGACTTTCTTTGCATGAAGCCGTCGGTTACCCACATCGTTATGAGACTTACTATCTTTCTAAACTTTCCGCATACTAACGATGTTGTTATGAGTTATATCTTTAAACAACTAGTACTTACACTGCACACGATAATGATGTATTATTGTCAAAAAATGTCGTACAATATAATTTATTAATTTATACTTTTGTGCTATTTACTTACCATAAAAAAATTACTTACCAATTTTACAGTTTGGTGTATTTTGAAGCTTTTTCATTGTTATGGTCATAGGATCTGCATTTGACCTAAATTAATCTTAACAGATATGTATGTCGTCTATAATGTACGCTTAAGTTACCTCTTCTTAGTTCGAGATTGCCTTGAGCAGAGACCAATGCTCACAAACGGCCCGCGTCCCGCTTCCCGAGGGGTTGCCTGAACCGAATTTGTGCCTCGTGACATGCAATATCTTATTATATGTACCATCGTGTATGTTAAGTTTAAACAATTCTATTTATTGTTACTCGGCAACCGCACATTCCGGCCCCGGTCCGGGTCCGAACCGATATGTTGTTTGCGCTTTCTATATACTTCTAACTAAACGTTCCCATTGAAAGCTATTCATTTGGAAATTATGGGACTAAATTAATATAAGGATTGTAAATAAATAATTTAAAAAACTTGTGGCAAATTATTACTTGTTAATCTTTAATATTCGTAGTTAATTTGAATATTATTTTATATGGATTAGTCGACTGTCTCTTTTTTAACGTTACGGAAACGAGGAAGATATAAAAGTATAACTATACATATTGTATATAAAGGATGCTGTTGAATTATATTATTTAGTTTGGTAGATGATTATAGTCATTATATATAAATAAAACATAAAAATAAAATTATATCGAAATTAATGTGTCTTTTATTACTATCCTCCTAGTGTTAAAGAAAATCGTCAATTGCAGGTTGGTGTTTGACAACAGAGTTTATTTTTAAAATTGGAAATTAAGGTTAAGGGTTTACAATCCGGGGACCTGAGACGAGCGCGCCGCTGTGGGGGTAGCTGGCAGCGGCAAACTCTCATAGGTACATGCCCAATGTCCATGCGAGCGATTTCAACGCTTTTTTTATTTATATAAATTTTTCATGTGATTTAAAACTGCATTATTTTTGTGATATTTTTGATTTTACGATTATTTCATGGTTATCTATAAAAATAAATAAAATTAAAGTGTCTGCCTGTGATTTAAAAAAAACTGCCTCTTTTAAAGTAAAGGCTATTTGCGTGTTACCAAAATTAAAAAAAAAATCAAATCAAAATTCAAAATTGAAGTTTTGCAAGTCACCGTTTAGTAAAAGTAGAGTATCAAAAATTACAAAAAAAAGAGTTGTCATTGTTTTGTCATCGTTTCGTCTTTTTTTCCATTAATTTCATTATTGTATTGTTAATATTAAATACTTTGCGCTTTAGCCAATTATTAACTCGGTTGTAATTTTGTTCTATTTTTATATTTTGGTTTATACATTATTACTTTTAAAATTACTTAACCCTATATTATATATTTTAATTCAACACATAGATATATTATATAACTATTTGTCGTCTTATAAGAATAAAACTTATATATTTCAATTTAATACATAGGTTTAGTATACAGTATGTATAAAAAAAACCCTTTTTGACCCCAAAAGTGGTTATTAGGTATCGTGAGTTGGTTCTATCTGTGTAATCATTTTTAAAATACTAAGTAAAAAAAATTACCCCATATAAAGTTTAAATTTAAATGACGAAAATCACAAAAATTAATAAAATATTGGAAAGTCTTCATTGCTTAAGGCAGTGTCACATCACGCTCATTAGGTTTGTTTTTATTTTAATTTTATTTTTTATTTCTCTTTATTTTTGTGTCTTACACACTGTTTGGTTAATCTTATCTCATATCTATGTTTTAGTAAGTAGAGGAAACTTAATTAAGTTATGAAAAAAAATGTATTACTTATAAGTGTAAAATGACTGTATGTTTCCCTGAAAAAGTTAATAAATAAATAATGCGTTAGTGTCCAAGTGGCTCAGAACGCTTACTGAGATCGTGAGCTGGGTGATTTGTGGCTTTTTTTATTTTAGCCGGCAGACATTATTCACACACGGCCATCTGATCCCAAACTAAGCAGAACTTGTACTGTGGAAACCAGACAACTGATATACTACATATACTATTTTTCTTTTGTAAATACATACTTATATAAATAATTACACCCAGACTCAGGACAAACAGACATGTTCATTCACACAAATGTCTGTCCTGGGTGGGAATCGAACCCACAACCTTCGGCGTGAAAATCTACCAACCACGCCCACCGGCTCGTTAGAGTGACACACTCGTACACGTGCCAGCGGTAATTCAAAGGCACTCAAAGGTGCCGCCTCCAGGCTCTGATGATGTCGCATTTCAAAAAAAATGTTTAATTTTGGGGAATTGGGGCACTATTATGTGCATTTTAAATTACAATAACATTTTTATAATAATGAATACTTGATTTTTAATATTTATATATATTAATACCTATATGCCCCTTTCGGGTGGGACGGGGTTTTTTTACACATTGTATATAATTTGTAATCTAATAAGTACACAACTTATAAATTTCAAACCAACACATAGGCATAGTATAATATCGATGGCAGCAAAGTAGACACAGACATCTTTGTAATAGCAATTTTTCAGAAGATCATATTAAGTAAAAAAATAGTAACCATTTCGAAATTTATGTACCAATTAACATGAAATTTTCCAGGATGATTTAAAATAACATTTTTATTTATTGTATAACGGGTTTTATCGCTTTGTCGTTTTTATAACCTAATAAGTATAATTTAGATGTATTTTTTTACTTTGTAAAAGCCTCAACGTAAAAGAAGACATCTGCCTGATATCTGTTTATTCGTTGTAATCAAAATAGTGCTCATTCTAATTAAAATATTTTATAAATTAAGGTAACAACCTCCAGAACTATTTTTAAGGCTATTTAAAGAAATCTAAGCGACATAAAAACAGTATTCAACATTTTTAGACTAAAATTTTGTAGTTGTCTTCTTTTACTTTGCATATAACATTTCAAATAGCTTCATCTACGTCTCTCAGTTAAACCCATTTATTTTCCTAAACCACGCCAATGTTTTGTTTTAATAATAATGCGTATGTAATTTACTGGTGGTAGGGCTTTGTGCAAGCTTGTCTGGTTAGGTACCACCCACTCATCAGATATTCTACCGCAAAACAGCAATACTTGATATTGTTGTGTTCCGGTTTGAAGGGTGAGTGAGCCAGTGTAATTACAGGCACAGGGGACATAAAATCTTAGTTCCCAAGGTTGGTGGCGCATTGGATATGTAAGCGATGGTTGACATTTCTTACAATGCCAATGTCTAAGAGCGTTGGTGACCACTTACCATCAGGTGGCCCATATGCTCGTACGCCTTCCTATTCTATAAAAAAAAAAAAAAACTACCAAAGAAAATCAATGTCAAAATAAAAAATAAAGTGTAATGCTAATATACAAACAAAAAAAAGAATATGACTGTTTCTTAAAAGTATAATCAGCCTTGAAATTTACATAATATCTGGCCATTTTTAATCAGTTAAGTGTTTTATTGGTAACGAGCTGCGCCCGCGGTTCCACCCGCGTACAACTTAAAGGATTCACTAAAAGCGGACTTATAGTATTTCAGTAATAACAACATTTTTAGTTTCATTTTCGTGGGGTATTAGTATGTATTAGTTTTCGCCGCATCCAGGTCCAGATCGGGCGACATACAATTGACATGAGAACAGATAGATGAGAAAAACAGAATTCCCTTAAATCTATTCCAACAAATTTTAATGTCTGTCTCTGAGCTTTATTTATTATGACTGCAAACCTTCCTAAGAAATTGTATCCTTTTAAAATTGAAAGGTAAATCTGTATTTAAAAAATAAGTACTTATGATTAACTAAATATTAAAAAAACGAGTAATTATGAATTTAACAAAACAATGAGAAGAAAATTTACGCAAATAATGGATTATTTTAGCACTAATTTGGTTACCATAAAAAAAGGTTATAGTGAGTCATCCTTATATGATATAAATATGATATCGTAAACGTTTTTTTTTTACTTTTAAAGAAAAACAATTCTGGTTTACGTGATTTGTAACTTAACTTTAACGTTTACGCAGTGCACGTAATGGAAGCTCTCAGTTCAGCTCAAGTTTTACCCGTTTCAGCAACATTTTTTATTGATGCTTTGCACCTATTGGTTGTAACTTGATATTATTTTTTATTTATTTATTAAGTTTTACCAACAGTTGTATACACTGAATATAACACTTAATACATTTAAAAAATACATAGAATAGCGTAACGACTAATTATAGGTAAACACCGCTTGTAATTAAACACAAAAAGAAAAAAGTAGCGACAGCACATTCATGTAACATTAAATATAGATAAACTAAAACTTAATTACAACAATAGAAGAATATTCGAGGCAAGAAAATAAAAATGTATATAGTGAATAATTATGATTTTTTTCACGCTTTATCACAGCATTAACATATTTTACCCTTTTTACCCCGTTTAACTGGATTTTTAATTATGAAGCGAGCAAAGCCGCAGCTAAATCGCTAGTAAATAAAAATGAAAATATAATTATGAAACCTACTTAATAATATTGGTCCTATTGGCTGTACCAGAGTCCTTCACTAGAGAAATGTCATTTTCAAACACTATCAAGATCCCATCCCATTCTGATAGAGCGCGAATTATATCCCTTGTGGCGCCCCGTTTAATTTGCGCATTAATTGGCGACATTCAAGAACTCACTGGTGGTAGAGCTTTGTGCAAGCTCGTCTGGGTAGGTACCACCCACTCATCAGATATTCTACCGCAAAACAGCAATACTTGATATTGTTGTGTTCCGGTTTGAAGGGTGAGTGAGCCAGTGTAATTACAGGCACAGGGGACATAAAATCTTAGTTCCCAAGGTTGGTGGCGCATTGGATATGTAAGCGATGGTTGACATTTCTTACAATGCCAATGTCTAAGAGCGTTGGTGACCACTTACCATCAGGTGGCCCATATGCTCGTCCGCCTTCCTATTCTATAAAAAAAAAAAAAACTTTACATTGACACGAATGACCATTTATATATTCGCAATAGTTCGTCTCGCCACTAAATTCCCTTTGACTCGTGTGCAAGAGAGCGTCTCGACCGGCGAGGCGAAACCCAAAAGGGATGAATCAGATCGAATCGATTTTAGATATAAACATGAAGCAATGAAACGACAACCATATTGAGCAACTTTTTTTAATAAAACTTTTAACTATGATATAATAAATACAATAGAATACATTACGGGCATTTATTATGTCTCGGGCGTTCGGGCTGCGGGCGGGGCGGGGAGGGGGGAGGCCGTGGCCCCGGCGCCCGGAAGGCACATTTCTCGTTAGCAGACGGATGCGCGCCCTCTCCTTGTACACACACTGCACGCGCTAACTCAACGTAACATTGACACCGGCAATTCATTTAATTTTAAATTGTCACGACGGGAGTAGCACTAAGCCGCGTGCACATGTCATTAGTTTCGTCGTGATTTTAACAAATTCCCTGTCGATGACTTCAAACCTATCGAATTATATTTCTACATGTAACGAGCAATATTGACACACAATGCTATTTAGCTGCAGATTTCAACATTACAATAATATTTAATTTTGCAACATGAAGAAGGTTAGCGATTTACACATTAACTTAAAAATATCTGAACGTTTTATTTGTTTAAAGCAGCGGTACTCAACCTGCGGCCCGCCGGACTTCAGTGGTCGGCCCACTTGATGTTACTTCGTTTTAAACAAATATAAATTTGAAAGGTTTTTATTAATATTAGTTGTAACAATCCCGAACCTACGAAATCATTACCCAAATACTTTGTTTGCGGCCCGCGATGCCATGACTAACACGTGTTCGTGACCCCTGTAGAGATAAGGTTGAGTTTCGCTGCTTTAAAGTGTCGAGTGGGAAGACAGACGACCTAAATAACTGGTCGTTAACGATCTCATTCGGATTTAATATATTATAACACTTTACAATAAACTCGAATGCCGATATTCATTCTCGAATCACCACGTGTGTACAAGGCTCTTTCAATTTCACGCATATACAATTTTACAGAAAGACGTAATAAATAGTAGCGGAATGGTAAAGTTCGAAGTAGATCTGAAGTAGAGGCGGACGGCGCGGTCGGAGAGGGCGAGGTGTGGGCCTACATTACAGTATATCACAAAAACGCGTACATCGTAAAAAATCGCTGCGAGATTCTCGGAACGAACTTACCGGACCGAATACAAACGATCACATAGTACTATCACACTCGATCGATACAAAACTTGCATATAATTTACTATGGAAATGGGTATATTCAAAAGTTCTTTGCAAAAACGAACTCCGTCTGGTCGCATTCCTGTCGCCGGACGGAGCCTAGGAGGTCGATAGATCACGTCGGCACCACGGAGCGGTGCCGCAGCCCGCCGCGACCCACCGCGACCCACCGCGACGGGGGCGGCGGGAGACAGTACTTACAACGAGCGAGAGACATGAGTTGCGCCAAATCAACAATCGTCTAAACCTACTCTTACGCAATAAGGTATATATATAAAACATGACAACAAGATCCGAAGGCAACTAATTGCACTAAACACGTCGCGACCGACCGACCGACCGACCGCAGCGCTACGACGACCCTGCTAATCTAATAGCTCGCCGCGCGGTTGTGTACAATCGGTTCGATCGTGTTCTAAACTTTCGATGCAAAATATCTAATTTATTGCCAAATAATAGACCCGGCGCGCGCACGACACGTCACGTGACGTCATGTCACGTCACGTCGAGCACCTCTGAGGCGCGCGACCGGGAACGGAACCCGTGGCCCCGAAACTCAAATATACAACAACACTGTACGAAGCTGCGCCAGGGCGACGTCGATAGCACGACATGCTGCGACTGCGAGACGAGACTAACGATAAAAACATTTTAACGATTTGAACGCACAACGTCCGGTCTCTGGACGAAACCGACACTTTATCGGAGAACTTCAACGACGTGTAAAGAACAAAGAATAATAATAGTAAAATATTTGCCCATGGTTAGGTTACAAATAAACGATAACTTTAGTTTTCATATCTAACCCAGTGATCATAGGACCGATGATGTCATCATGTGATTAGCGAGACGATACGCAAGAAAATCGAAACACCGTTGATTCCAAAGGTTGTATGTATCATAATAGTGTTTATGAATTACTTACAAATTATATTAAATATGGAGAGAATATGAATATTGTAATGACACACGCTGCAGAATATAATACACAACTTTTACACGCGCGCTTTACACGTTAAGCGACAGTCGAGCGATCGAGTCGCGACCAAGCCGACGTGCGTCGTTGCTGATATTAATCTTATTAAGTAACTCGTAGAAAGAATTATTAAATTTAATATAAAATTTCTTTGTACACGATTTCATTACGTTTACACTTACCGGCCGAGATATGGTATAATATATCATAGTATTTATATAACGCGCATTTCATTGGAACGCATGACGTTTCGGTTAATTAATTAATATAAATCCATTCGACGAGTCTAATACAAAGTGGAAGCTGCTTCAATATTTAACAAGTGAGACCCGCGACAACGCTGACGACACGGCGATATGTTAATGATATCACATTCAAAGTGGATGGCGGTTCACCCGTTAGACAAAATCCTGTTCCTCGGCGAGAGATAATACTTGTAGACATTGCAAATAGCGACTTATATAATATAATAATACATTTCATTAGGTACGCAATAAGGCTCCGCGTTGTATGTAACGCGAACGAACAAACGAACAAACGAACGAACGACGCTGACGGGTGAACACCTCGCCAGTAACATCGAATAAAATTTATTACTTAACAACTACAGCACGAGCCGCGCAGCAGACGACGGCGGGACGACGGCGGGACGACGAGACGGTCGAATACGTTTACTTTCCGTACTGTCGACCTGTTTCACTTCATTTATATTTATAAAAGGAAGACGGACGATCAAACCGGTCACCTGAGGGCGAGTGGACTCCGCCATCGATACGTCGTCGACCGCGAAAACTAACATGTCTGACACCGGCACACTCGCCGTTCAAACTAGAGTAGAGGGGGCGACGGAGCCTCAATATTATAATCGATTCTTCCTAGACGGGAGCGATTATATATTTATCGAGTTATTGATTAGAACAATGAATCCTGAAGAGTCCTACCCACAATTCGCGTCAATCGTCTACCGCGAGTCCCGCGCGGCGCTATATGTACACGCCGCGTCCGAACACTCGCTAAGCTCCAAACTGTCTATTACTATAGAAAACTCCTCCACACTCGGTCGAGGGTGTCGACGGTATAAAATAATATGCTAATTTAAGTTTTTACATTTCTAATCTAAAAATAAAAAAATTCTAGGGAAACCCCCCTACATGTTGGTGCCATTTCGTTTTTAACATTAGTAGTTTAACCGTAAAACATAAATAATTCCACAGCACAGTTCTGAACACGAAGTCTAGTCGGGCCGTTTCGATATAACAATGTTCCCTAGCGTTCGTTACAGTATTTTCGGGTGAGGGTTATGAAACGACCTCTTACATTAAGCGCCGGTGTCTCAACGAACAAGCGACGATAACACATTATTCAATCAAGCTAACTCGCGTCGTTCGTGATCGTCAAAGTAATTATATAATAAACATTCTCAGCGTTAATCTAAGACAGAGTAACATTCTTGCTATGGAACAGTATATAGTGATACGATGGCGACCATTACGTCGAAGCTCCTATCTCTTCGTCGCCTTGTGTGTGTGTCGCGTGACAAGTGTGACACGTCACGTGACGGAATATGAAAAATATGTTAAACTATTTGTAATATTTTTCAAAGTACATTAAACACTTTGCCTTGTTTTGTTACGGAATTAAATGAACATCGCTTAAAGTCGACGTAGCCCTCCCCCACGACGGGCGGTCTCGCACAGCAGCGAGCACCGCCGGGGGGGGCGCGCGGCTGCACGATCACAACTCCGCCTTCACCGCGCCGGCCGCGCCCTCCGACACGTCGCGCGGCTGTTCCGCTTCGTGAGCGACGTGTGCTTCATGCTCGGTGAGCTCCTCGTGTGCTGTGTGCGCTTCGTGCGTGATATGCGCCTCGTGCGCGGGATGCGCTTCATGCGTTTTCTGCACTTCGGGCGCGTTCTGCGCTTCGTGCGCGTTCTGCACTTCGTGCGCGTTCTGCATTTCGTGTGCTTTCTGTGCCTCGTGTGTAATGCACACTTGATGCATATTCCACACGATATGATCTTCGTTCGCGTTCCGCGCGTTGTGCTCGTCGTGCGTAGTTTGTGTTTCGTGTGTGTTCTGCCCAATCTGCTCTTCGTGCGAAGTGTGCGCGTCGTGCTCGCTGTTCTCGTCGTGCGCAGTGTGCGCTTCGGGCTTTATGTGGTTTTCGAGTGTAGTGAGCGCTTCGTGCGCGTTCTGCTCCTCACGCGCGGAGCGTTCCCCCTGCACGTCGGGCTGACCGTGCAGCAGCGCCCCGTCGGGTGCCATGTTGCGGAAGGCGGTCAGCATCTTCTGCGCCAGCAGGATGGTGAGAGTGTCCTTGTCGTCGTGTATATCCGACTCGCCCTGTCGCTCGTCGCGCCGCTCGGACTCCGCCTCTGAAAAAATAGTTCATAACATTCAAACGACCCTTCTCTGCACCGAGACGACTCGACCGTCGAGAGTCAACAGTATCGGTCGATCCCGGACAATTTCAGCGACGTTTATTTAATTCTACTCGCACAACAAAGTGGCCACTCCGATATAAATATAATTTAAAAGCGGGTCGGATCACACTTCCGCTTTCTTATGCGAATGACACGCTCATCTACAGTCTAGCCACGACCACGCTACGCAGTCGGCGGCTCACGGCGAGGGTGTACCTGCGGAGGGCCAGAAGGGCTCGCCCTGCGCGAAGCCGTCGAACGACGCCCAGCCCTCCGCCGCGCCGCCCGCCGCGCCGCCCGCCGCGCCGCCCCACGCTGCACACACACACACACTGCGGTTACAGCTCGAGTGACTCCATGTGAAAAAAAATCACGAATCTATTTCGATCTAATTCCTCGATTATTGTAAGATTATGTATGTATCGATTTAAAAAGAGTTTTATTCGACGTATCCCGGGACGGGGAATGACTATCTTTTCGATTGAATTAAATGCATTATTTTATAAGACGTATGCAGGCAGTCAGTCAGTTTTCTGTCGACAACGGCCCGCAACCGTCCGGACGCGGCCCGGTCCGGTTCGGTCCGTGTCGGCGTGCGGGACTCACGTGACGCGTCGCAGGGCTGCGCCTCGCCGTCGTCGTCGGGCTCGTCGTCCCACATGCTGCGGACAAACACACGTGTGATTGGCGTGAGACTTTAGAGAAATCTTTTTTACATGGGAGTGAGTCACTAGGAGCTTTTAACTTTAGAATATATCTTTAGATCACACTCACTTTTTGTCATCGAAGTCCATTCCTAAGAAGTTCTTCCCACTCTCCAGCTACGGAAATAAGAGACATCATTTAGAAGACGGCATTATACATTTTTTACTATTAATATGACCTGATCATGTACATAACAGCAGGTCTAGCTCATCGTGTTTTCTTTTTGAAGACGAAATGATAAACACGCAAAGAGGAGTCGATACATTTAGGAAAAAAAAAATTCAATGTGAAGTGTGACCCTCGAGCCTGCACTTCCCACTGAGTTGTACAGAGTATATAAATGGCCATCGCTGCCAACACACGCACCCGTGGCTGACACTCACCGAGCGGTCCGCGCTCGCTTCCGCCTCCTGATCCGTGTCCGCTTCCGCTTTCGCCCCCTTGATGAGCTGTAGATAAAAAAATACCAAACAATATTTTAAAACAATTTATTTATTCAGAAGCATTACATTTTCTTATTGTTTGTTAAAAAATCTACCACCGGATCGGGAACTAACACCTAAGAAAATTGTTCAATTTGTAGCGCCCTGACGGCGATCGCTTCATTCGTAAGGTATATTTACACCTGAGAAGTCATTAGTTTTATAATATCTTTAACATACAAACAATTGTCTTTCAATTTGCCAATTGAACATTTTGGAATATTTTTTTGGGATCCAGTTGTAAAATCTGATGATCTATAATCATCCAACAAACAAGGTAATCCTGTGTAGTCGGAGAAAAGTATCTTATTAAATCCTGTAATATTTAGTAGAATTATTTAAATGGAGGTCGCACAGACGCACGCGGAGCTCCTCACCTGGCAGGCTGCGCCCTCGCCCCGCTCGCCCCGCTCGCCCCGCTGCCCGCCGGGCTCGTCCCACGCTGCGGGTGGCGAGGTCGACACATGCAACATTTCAGAAATTAACTTTATCGACAAACAGACTTTAAAATGCGCAACATTTTATCATTTTATAATTTCAAAATAGCTCAAAGTAAAAAATCACTTAAGTCCGTGATTCGAAACACTCGTTCGACTCCGTTAGAAGTTTCTCCGTTCCTCCGAAATAAATAATTTTACGTAATACATATCTCACGCCACCGGTATCCGTTACTTCTGATTTTATTAAATGCATAAATTTCAAAGGACGTATATAAAGAGACAATAGTATCAAACGCCGCCAACGTCGACAACGGTGCGTCACCGCCCAGACACGGCCCGGTCCGATTCGGTCCGTGTCGGGTGGTCGGGTGGTCGGGTGGTCGGCTGGTGCAGTAAAAAGCGGGACTCACGTGACGCGCCGCAGGGCTGCGCCTCGCCGTCGTCGTCGGGCTCATCGTCCCACATGCTGCGGACACACACACGGGTCAGACAAACTGCATTCGGGACTCGCGCAGTTAGAGAAGTATTTTTTGTGTCATTGAGTACAGCCTACTCCGACCACAAGAGGAGTAAAGACTATAAACAACATTGACATTGAATTTGTCGAGACTAGACATTAAAAATTCCGTTTTGAATCGGCGATGTTATTATTCGAACTTTGGAAGTAAATTAAAGTGTATAAGGATATACATATAGGATTAAATGATTAGTGTTATATCATAAATAAACTTATACTAATCGTCACGCTGCAGCCGAAGGCGCAAGATTACATCACACTCACTTTTTGTCATCGATCTCCAAGTCTAAGAAGCCCTCACCCTGCAGCTGTGGAAGTAAGAAATATCATTTGGAGGGTATTAGACTGCGACCATATTACAGATTCCGAACGCAGATTGCGGTCACTCACCGCGCGGCCCGCGTCGTCGTCGCCGTCCGCCCGCACCAAGGCCTTGGCCTGCTTCGTCGCCGTCACGAGCTGCAGGTATATCTACACGCAGAGGAACATCACGATATTATTCAACTGTTACTACTTAGACGCATATCTCTAATGGAGTATTCTTTGAAAGTAATTGACAAACTTTGTGAAACGGGAAATGGTACAAAATTATTATTGCAGCACGGTGATACCGCTCAACTCACTCGGAGCCGACATACTGAATGACATCGATGTGAAAACTAATATTATACTCGATGTGCAATAATGCAATTTTAATAGTTGACCGTCGACGACAGTCACCGACGGTCAAACATCGACGTACGGGTCGGGCCCGTCGGACAACTCGACTCACCTGGTAGCCCTCCGTCAACGTCTCCCGCGGCTGGTCCGACCCGACCTACAAACGATTAAGGATTACTAATCACGTCCCCCTCCCTACAAACGTGTGACCGCTCGTCCGGCGGGGCCCCGCAAGCGCCGTCCCCGCGACGACCGGCCGCGTCCTCACCTCGTACGCGTTCTCCGCCGGGTACACGCCGCCCTGCGAACAGCGAGTGCGATGCCGTGAGCGGCGAGCGGGCGGGGGGGGCGGGGGGGGGCGGGGAGCGGGCGGGGAGGGCGCGTACTCACGAGCGGCGTGTCGAGGCGCAGCAGCAGCGGGCCCAGCGAGCGCTCGCAGAAGGCGGCCCAGCGCGCGCCCAGCGCCGCGCCCGGCGCCGCCCGCGCGCGCAGCGCCCGCAGCGCGCCCAGCACGTGCCCCATGTAGCCCGCGCGCACCGCCCTGCACAGCCAGCGCGTCACAGCCCGCCCGCCGCGCCGCGCGCGCGGGGCGGGCACTCACCTCCTGTCCTCGTTCTGCTCGAACGCGTCCATCAGCCGCGTCGGCAGGTCGCACTCTTCGATCAACTGGAATTGTGAGGTACGAGTGAGTCTCCCGGATCGCCTCCGCGTCCGGCGGCCCGGTCCCGGCGGCACTCACGTGTTTCGTGTAGCGGTCGCCGAAGCGTCTGTTCTCCATCGCGTTCCGTATGAGCGCGCAGACCTGGGCGTGCAGGAAGTTGTTATGCGGATACGCGAACAGCATGTCTAATAGCACGCACGCCGTGCCTGCGGGGCGAGGAGCGACTCGTGAGATTTTGCAAAGCGGGACCGATTTCGTCGTATCGGTCGAGCGTCGAAAGGATGCGCTACCGTAAACGAGCTTACTACGAAAATAACACAAAGTTTTAAATAGAACTTTCAGAAACAGAACTTTCAGAAACAGAATTTTCAGAAATAGTCCAAAATCGGTCGAGCTACAATTCGATACAATCGCGCGGCACTGGCGCTCGGTTATGGTACAGTCGGCGGCGCACCGAGGGTGATGAGCGCCGTGGGCACGTCGTCCACCTCGGACTGCGCCAGGCGCGCCAGCAGCGCCGCGGCGTGCACGCGCTCGGCGCCCACGCCGCCCGCCGCGCCGTCGGCCGCGCGCAGCAGCGCGTTGTGCAGCAGCGGCAGGTGCGGCGCGATGGCGCGCTCCAGCGCCTCCAGCTCCGCGTCGGCGCCGTCGGCGGGCTGCAGCAGCGCCAGCAGCAGGCGGCAGCAGTGCACGAGCGCGGCGCGGCGCGCGGCGGGCGGCGCCGTGAAGGCGGCCTGCAGCAGGCGGCGGCCGGCGTCGTCGGCGCGCAGGCGGGCGCAGAGCGCGCGCGCGCCGGGCCCGCCGTCCGCGTCCAGCGCCGCGTCCACCAGCAGCGCCGCCGCGTTGGCCGCGCCGCCCGCCCGCGCGCGCGCCCGGGCCCGCTCCCGCTCCCGCTCCCGCTCCCGCTCCCGCTCCCCCTCCCCCTTCTCCGCGTTGTGGTTGGAGTCGAGCGTCTCGCGCCCGTCGGCGGGCGGGCCGTCGTCGTACGTGCCGCAGATTATGTGGATGAGACTGTCGAGGAACTGATACTCGTCCAGCCACTGAAACGGAAGCCGGACGCATTTTTGGTATATTCGGTAGTAGTAGCTTCACTTTCTCGCCGAGCCTCCGCGAGTCCGACTCTCCGTGTTAAACTTTAGTTACAAATTATTTATCATTAAGATGGCAAGAGCAATATTAACGTGAGCGATGGGCCCTCGTCTCCCATGGAGTTCCATAAAATGTAATGTTTACCGAAACTAAACCAATGAGCGAACGAAACTGTTTACTTCGAGGTAGAGTTTAGTGGAAGCTCTGCTGGGTCCACCTGGTTCACCCACCGATCAGATCTTCTCCCACCAAACGGCTATACGTAGCATTTATATCTTACTTCCGAAGGTCAAATTGTCTGGCGATGATGCTCAAAGATGAAGAATTGTGGGTGTAAAACCCAAGAAAATGTAGTGAATAAATGTTAATATAGATCCAATAGGATTCCATTTAACCATAATGTTTGTCAAATAAAAAAAATCTGTAAATAAGGTAACATTTCAAGTAAAATGCTTCTACTATATTATTATTAAAGTTTTTTTATGATTTGGAATAAATTGCGCCATATCAGCTATAATGAAACGAGATGCCAATGGATTATTTAAAAAAAAATTACAACAATTTAATCCACGGCCGCGCAAAGTAGAACTGACAACTGACACGTTAGATTTAATATGACAATAATAACCATCGTCACAGACAAAATATATTCTTTGCAAATAAGTAGTTTTACGATTTCCGTCGCAACTTAAACTTATAATAATATTTGGGACATTATTCACACGCGGCCATCTGGTCCCAAATATCCCAAGATATTATTATTACTTAAACTTATGTAATTTTATTATAAAGTAAATATTTAATAATATATCTTTTAATTATTTTTCTTTTTAAACAAAATCACCACATGAAGGAATATTAAATCAAATAGGGTTGAATCTGTAAATATATTTTCGAATTCATTTTTCGCCCAGAGGAAATGCTTCTAGCATTCTTGCCACCATTCCACGCGGTCACGATTTGTACAGTAACCATTTTTAATTTTTGTTTAATGTATTCATTTTCTGCAATATAAAGTTTCCAAATATCCACATTTCGACAGATGATCACGTGTTAAAAATTACGAAACGAAATCACGATTTCAAAGTTTTAATGCCTTAACGAATAATAAAGAGAATGAGATTCTATCGAGAGGTAACAAGTCGTGAATCAATAATAGCCCGTTATATTTTAAATAAATTAAAAAGAAACATGCAGAAGTGACTACTAGCTTATATTAATAATATGATTATAATACTTATTACTCGTATAATTAAATGGAACGAACCTCCATGATAATCTCATTAAAGGGGTCCGTGAGGCTCAAGAAGCACTTGAAAGTGTCACAGATAGCGGAGGTAGATATGTGCCGCAGCAGGTTGGGCAGGAAGTCGCGTCTTGATTTAAAGAAATCCAGAACCCGCAGACACACAATGTTATGCATATACCAATCCTGAAAGTGGAACAGCATATCATATTAGTTATGCCAGTCTAGTTTTGTATGTAGACTTTTACACCAGGCTCAAGTAAAACATCCATCGATACTGACAATTTTATGTACAATAACACCTGGATCCATGAAGCGTGAACCTATATATATAAACTAGATACAAAATAAAATAAGTATTTGCACCTGTTTTGGACTTCTCTGAAGCAAGATTTCAATAGTTTTGCTGAAGTAAGAAGCCAGCAAAGGATTCAAGGGTGGATCTCTATTAACAAAGTCACAGAGTCTGTTCATCTGCATGACGTCCATGGACAGGCGGTCGCGCAACGTGAACAGGTTACTCGCCAACACCTCGCTGGCGATGTTCGCGTGTCGATACTGAGATGTGAGCTCCACATTCTTGGGTGGCTCTTCGGTGACCAGAGTGATGAGTTCCGCGAGAATCTCTGGCTTCGTGAGACTGCAGACACATTGTTACACAGTAATACTACTTATAATATTATTAAATACTCAAACAGCAATATGATAGCGTCGCACGTTACCTCTATGATTATGGGGGAACTATGTGGACTACTATATAAATAGCGTAAATAAGAGTAAACTCAATAATTACGGGATATTTATGTTTTGGATATTTACTATCCTATTATGTGACACTCTTATAGAATTTCTTATAAAAAAGTAATAAGCTAAACAGGAAGCCTCCGTTTCTCTAAAGTTAGTTAAAACCTTTCTGATCAAATCTTATATCTTTCTGTTGTTTAGGATGTGAATACTTTTTATTATACTGTGTCCGATTATAAATGATTTTAATTTATAGAATTTATGTATTATGGATATCTGTAATAATTGGAATACTAATTTCATTAAATTGTTTGCATTTTAATATTGTCAAAAACATAACTTTATGCTAGTTTTATATATGAATTTGTATTCACACTAATTTTGGAAAAATTAGTGCAAAGGTATGAATTTTATTATAATATTTTTTTTGTTAAAACAATAAATTTTTGACAGTTTAACTTTTTAACTACAATATATGTAAACAAAATTGTAACTTACAATTGTATTAGAGCCTTGTTGTCTGCTTTGCATTCTTGCAAGATATCATACGCCTCTAGTACTTGCGTTAATGTGACGTTCTGTAAGAAACAATAATCTTACATATTACCAATAAAATATTTAATAGCACGAATAAAAATTGTTTTTAAATACAAAAAAACTAGTGCGATTTATACATGAGAAAATATTTCTATGTAGTCAATCCTCTAGCTACTCATAACCATCAATTTCAACAACAAAATACGCACCCCCTCCTTTAGGAGAACGTTTAACTCCCTTGCTCCTATATAATTACCGCTCCAGAACATAATTTAAATTAATAAGTACAAACTATATAATAATTATAAATTCATAAAAAATCATTAACTTTTAAATAATTTAGTTTATCACTATGTAGAAGTGCAACGATCCGATTTCTGTCTAACAAATTGACAATTACCGACATTCGACAACTCCGACAAGACAAGGCAAGCAGAAAAGACAGTTTAGTACTGTATTGCCAGGCTATGTTGAAGCATTTTAAGCTTGAATTAATGATATTATACTTAATATTTATTATACTTTTAAAACAACTCTAGAAGTATTTAGTTTTATAATTTACATTATAGGAAGGAATATTTATTTTACTTATTTTTGTCGTTAACATACGACCAAAGATAATATAATTTCTGGGTTTTACTGCATCTATTTGTATATTCGACTATTATATAGGTATGTATATACAGGGCTACAGGGTAATATGTCACGATCCTTTTAAAGGGTTATAGTTCAGGACAATAGCTATCAAATGACCCCCAAAATGCTTATGCAAAAGTGTATCGTTTTCGAGTTATTAATTTTTTAATATTTTTTTTATTTAAAGGATGTTTAAGATTCTAAAATTCAATAAAAAAAAATCAACGTATTTTCCCTATTTTTTTTTGTATTTCTTGCTAGGGTACATCCTAGTTAATAATAACCAGTTATAAAACAAAAACAATCTTCAAGCATTTTTAAATTACAGATCCAAAACTGTACAACTTTTCGATGTTTAATTTTGATTCTTTAAGTTACTCGCAATTTTTTTGTAAAAATCACTATGGCTCTTATCGTGCGGATCATTTTAAAAACATCTGCGTTTCCTTAGCTATCCATCGGTACATAAAAAGTACAGTAACAATCATAAACTCCAGGTAGGAAATTCTAAGAAATGCTATTGTTAAGAAATTAAATCTGGATCAAAGACAAAAGGACCTCAATGCAAAGTAGTTAAAGATTATTTTTAATAGGGGTAATAGGTAAAAAAGGAGAGATAAACCAGAGCTGTTTGTGGAATACTATTATCAATTCCTTTGCTATGGATATTGTAACGGTGACGCCGCAGCTGCTCGTCGTGAGTATAATCGTCGATTTCCGGATCGCCGGACACCTGACAATAGTGTCTTTATTGGTGTGTATCGTCGAATTAGAGAAACTGGTCGCGTGCAAAGGAGACAATCTGATTCCGGACGCCCTCGTGTCCGTTCTCCAGATGAAGAAGATGTAATTATTCGTCATTTTCGAGAGGACCCTACAGTTTCCACCAATATTGTGGCAAACCGACTGGGCGTATCTCAATGGAGAGTCTGGTTTACTGTCCACGCGGCTGGATTGTATCCCTATCATTACACACCCGTACACGTGATTGAAGAAGGAGATCCTGCAAGACGTTTAGATTTTTGCCGATTTATGCTACACTGTGATGCAGAAAATCCCAATTTTTTGAGAAAAATTTTATGGACAGACGAGTCAAAGTTTGACAAAGATGGTATTACTAACTACCACAATATTCGATATTGGTCTCAAAAAGAACAGGGAAACCCTCACAAAAAGCGATTAAGCGGTTCCCAAAGACGTTTCTCGGTAAACGTCTGGATGGGGATTATCAATGATAATCTTATTGGCCACATTTCCTACCTGATAACTTAAATGGTGAAAGTTATGAAAGCTTGCTTAGAGAAATCCTGCATGAGTTACTCGAAAATGTTTCGCTGAAACTTAGGCAGAGAATGATATTCCAGCATGATGGTTGCCCCGCACACTTTCGAATGTCCGTAAGACAGTGGCTAGACAGCAATTATCGTAATAGATGGATTGGCAGAGGAGGACCAATCCCATGGCCAGCGAGAAGTCTAGATTTGACTCCGATGGACTATTATGTCTGGGGGCATATGAAAAGCCTGGTTTATGTTGTTTCACCAGTACAAACAATTGAAGAACTCAAAACAAGAATAATGAATGCTGCAAATTCTATTCGACATAGCTTGAGTAGTGTTGTAGTAAAAAGTGAATTAAGAAAAAGAATGCGTATTTGTATACGAAATAGGGGATCTCATTTTGAACACGAATTATGAATAATAAACAGTGTAATTTCGAAAGTATGGAGTAACTAAAAAGATTAAGTATATTGTTTTTGATTTAAATTCAAAATTGCAATGACAGCTCTGGTTTATCTCTCCTTTTTTACCTATTACCCCTATTAAAAATAATCTTTAACTACTTTGCATTGAGGTCCTTTTGTCTTTGATCCAGATTTAATTTCTTAACAATAGCATTTCTTAGAATTTCCTACCTGGTCTCTTTGTTATCTAATTTTCTCCTGAGTTTATGATTGTTACTGTACTTTTTATGTACCGATGGATAGCTAAGGAAACGCAGATGTTTTTAAAATGATCCACACGATAAGAGCCATAGTGATTTTTACAAAAAAATTGCGAGTAACTTAAAGAATCAAAATTAAACATCGAAAAGTTGTACAGTTTTGGATCTGTAATTTAAAAATGCTTGAAGATTGTTTTTGTTTTATAACTGGTTATTATTAACTAGGATGTACCCTAGCAAGAAATACAAAAAAAAATAGGGAAAATACGTTGATTTTTTTTTTATTGAATTTTAGAATCTTAAACATCCTTTAAATAAAAAAAATATTAAAAAATTAATAACTCGAAAACGATACACTTTTGCATAAGCATTTTGGGGGTCATTTGATAGCTATTGTCCTGAACTATAACCCTTTAAAAGGATCGTGACATATTACCCTGTAACCCTGTATAGCATAATTAGGGTGAATTTAAGCTTTTAATATTTTAACCTGTCATCAAAATTATTTATAATAAATACAATCACATTGTATTTGTTATAAATAACAACAAGTCACATCTTACAATAGTATTTAAAAAAAAAACAATTGAATTTACTTTATTGTTTATTTACTTAAATAACAAGAACTATACAAGAACGATTTTATTGTAAAGATTATTTGGACTGCAACAATCGCATTGCTAGCGCCTCAGCCTCTTGCACTGACAATGATGCTGACACATCTTCAATCTTCTTCACTTTCCGAGGAATTATACTTTCTTGTGGAATGCCCTTACTCTCTAGCAGCTTTCTCTTAGTTGGTCTGAAAAAATCAACAAAAATCTATGATGCCATACACTTTTTATTAAACAATAATTCATGTACTAACTTTTGAAATTCTAACCTGTGATATATTTCATTCCTTTCAGATATCTCACTTTCAGAAGAACTGTAAATTTCTGAAGTATTATTTAAAGAGTTTGTTTCTTCATTATGACTATTCTCACCATCTTTTACTCCATAAACTTTGTCAGGATCTGGAAGCCATGACAAATCAGGTCCGTCTGACTCAGATTGTGATCCAAAGTCATCTTTCTCTCCTTCGTCATCTTTTTTATTTTTCAGTTTCCGTTTTTGTTCCTTATGTTTTGCTTTCACTTTTTCTCTGAATCTCATTTTATCAAATTTATCTTCTTCTCGCAAAACTTCTTTAGCTTTCTCAATATCTATACCACCCACATTTTCATTAACAAATTGTTTAGCCAAATCAGACTTAACATCTTTTTTATCATCTTCTATTGCTTCACCGTCTTCTGTAAACTTCACCAAAGTGTTGACTTTTATTTTTTTTTTAAGTATTTTCTTAGCAACTGCAGCTTTAGTCAAAGGCTTGGTATTCTTTTTTAACTCTCTGTTATCATCAATTGGAACTGTAGGTAAGTCTACATGCACATTTTTCTTTTTTACTTGAAGGAAACTGTCTTCATCGCTATCTTCATTGTCATTGTGAAAATCAAATTTAGGAATCTCTTTCTTTGTTTTAGATTTTTTGGTTACTTCCGTAACCAGTTCATTAGTATTTTCAGACTCACTCTGATCAGATCCGTCATCATTTGAAGCTTTTGCTTTTAATTTTTCAATAGCATCATCTGTATTTTTGGCATCCGGTACATGTGTTGCTATTGCAGTTTTATTATATTTCTGCAGAAATCTTATTCTCGGTGGAACTATTAGACCTAGTGATCTAGCATAGGCATCTGTGTCTATTGAGTGAATATTAAAGATGTCTTTATTCTTCATCAAATAAACAGATTTTAAATAACTGACAAATGCTCTTTGTGCTGTTTGTTTAAGATCAGTGTTATCTGAAAGCAGACTTTCTATTTTTCTTTGAGGTGACATTACCTTTGACGGGTCAACAGATATTTTATTTATAGGAATTTTATTTTTATTCAGATCTTCAATGATTGCTTCCTCATGCGGCAATAACATCAACAATCCTTCACCTTTTCCAAGCACCCCCCGAGCAGTACGACCGGCTCTATGTATATAAGTATCCACATTTTCTGGACAATCATACTGTATAACCCAGTTCACCCTAGGAAAGTCTAACCCTCTGGAGGCTAAATCTGTAGCAAATAGTATTACATTTGACTTTCTGCAGAATTCTTGATAGATTCTTTCTCTTTTCTCTTGATGTAGTGTACCATACAAAGCAAGAAGACTAACTCCAGGTCTTAATTTACAAAATAAGTCATAAGTATACTTCACTTGTTTACAAGTAGCCATAAATACTAATACTTTTTGTTTAAGATGGTTTCTGATGAAAGACCACAGAATTCCTACCTTCTCATCAATTTCACAAACAATGTAGCTCTGTTGCAGAGACTCTGGAGTAACAGTAGCAGCCTGTTCATGAGGTGCTACATATGTAGGAAAAGACAAACTCAGTCGAGCTAAATCTTTGACAGATTTTGTTTGCGTAGCCGAAAATAGTAGTGTTTGCCTCTTTGGAGGCAAATTTTCTATTATAGCATTCATTGTTGCTTCGAAGCCCATGTCAAGGCATCGGTCAGCTTCATCTAGCACCAGAATCTGGAGATGACTGCAATCAAATAGAGGATTCTCATCCATATGTTGCAAAAGACGTCCAGGTGTACATATGAGAATATTCATCTGATCCATTCTCTTCCTCTCAAATTTAAGATTTTGACCACCAATTATTAAGCCAGCAGAAAAATCATGAAGGTGTCCTACTTTCCTAAGAGTTTCATATATCTGATAAGCTAATTCCCTAGTTGGTGATATAACTAGTGCTCCAACACCATCCATTCTAGTCCATTTTTTACAGAATAATATTTCTAATATGGGTATCAAAAAAGCTAGTGTCTTTCCTGAGCCCGTCTTAGCAGCCCCTAATATATCCTTACCCTGCAAAGCATAACCTATAGCTTGCCTCTGTATGTCTGTTGGAGTAAAAAAATTGTTTTCATTAAGACCTTTTAAAGTCTTTTGTGACAAAGGGAAATCCTTAAATAACTTTATTTCCACCGGAACAATCTGAAATTGAAATTTTAATATCACAAAATATCGAATCAAATAAAATCTTTAATTTTGAGACGTACATATAAAAACCATACCTTGTCATACTGTGCCTGTAAATATTGAATAGCTGCATCTTCTTCCACACTCTTTTTCTTTTTAGGTTTAAAAAGCCGATGCTTTTTTTTATTCATATTGTTTTTTACTCCTTCTTTGGTCATATTTTAAAGACAATAACAAACTCTCTTTCCACATGTACAATTGACATAGCATTGACAATTTATTTTAATGTTGCTATCATATAATTGCTATAAATATCTTTACAATGGTGTTGTTACTATTATACTATACAAAGCTGGAAATCACTGAAAATGAAACGTTTTTGCAAAACTTGCGCTATAGGATCAGACAAATTGCATCGCTACCGAAACGAGATTTAAGACAAAACGGTATGTTTGTACATCCAGAATTAAGTGAGTGTACACACGTTTTTGTCCGATGTGATAGAGTTTCGAAGCCACTTACGTCACCCTATTCTGGACCGTTTAAAGTTTTAAGTAAATCAGCGAAACATTTCAAGATAGTGATTAATGGTATCGAAAAAATAGTAAGCGTCGATCGCCTCAAGCCGGCGTTTCTAATTACCAGCGAAGATAGCATCGATCGAATTCCAAATAAGGTAGAAGCTAATAAAAACAATAAGCCTATGACAACGAGATCTGGTCGTATAGTTAGACCTGTTGTGAGATTTGCATATAGATAGATCGAAATATTTAGTAATTTTTTTAAATATAATTAATTGTAATTTATAAACATATTTTGATGTTACACACATAAAAAAGGATCATATTATATACTTTTTTTGCTTTTTTATAATTTCTTTGTTTAAAGATTTTAGTTGTTTTTAAGATTTTTTCGAGTACCTTGGTTGCTTTTGTTTCTAGTTCATAGTGTTATACATAAATTTTTGTTGTAGTTATTGAATGTTTGTTACTGGTTTTTATTTATTTTTAGAAAATAGTTAATTTTTTTTCTCAAAGGGGGATGCTATGTGCCGTTAGCACATCGCCTTTTTAGTTGTACTCCATATTTGGCATGACGAAATCATAACAATTTCTTATTCGAATATTGTAATGCATTGATCAATCAGTCAGTACAGGGTACTCAAACAATTGTGACGTGTTGTAAATAAATATATGTTATTCCTTCGGTCTTTCAGTATTGGCTAGCCTCATACCTGGATCCGTCTCTCAATATTATATGCCTCAGTATCTCAAAATAGCCTACACGCTAAACTATATTATGCTAAATAAAAATACAATTTACATAAAACCTTCTTTTGCAACGATACAACGAAAGTATTATTCGTGTTTATATTTGTCAGTCGTTTTAAACGAAGCAAAGGCTTTTTTCGTTTCTTCGTAAAAAAGTTTAAGCACGCAAATATTTATAGCGTTGATGATTATTATTAGTATTTTGATTTATTAGGTTTACATAGGATTTTTTTTGTAGGTATAATTTTATCATTATAGCCTTGAGGCTTTTATTGAGCCTGTTATTGATAACATTTACCAAAAAAGAAATGTGATTACGATTTATTTAGATCAGATTAAATATTTTTAAATGTTTAATTTTAATACAATAAAAATGAACAAATATATAGTTATATATAAAATATTGATTTGTATAAATTATTAAATAATAATTGAAAAACTTTATTAATCTGTAGTTTAAATATTTAATAGATCTGTGACATATATTTTCATTCTCTATTTCGCTCCTTTGACGTATGAATGTAAGATCGAAGTTGAATGTTATTTGATATAAAAATCAAGTAAGCGAGGAAGTAAGCTGTTTATAAATTAATTTAGCTGGCGTAGTCAAGCAGAATTCACGTCTGACTTGCATATTTTCAATCGCTATTATTTGAAGACAACACTTAAGTTTTTAAGCGTGTTTTGCTGCTGTTATCTGTTCGTATTTCTTTGCATTAATTACGCCAACTGATTATATTACTCACATATAAAAATTAAGGTAAGACAAATCAATGAATTATATTTTTTAATATTTATAAATCATATAACACCTACTTTCTTTGTATTGAATGATGTTGTTATGTATGCGTAGTGTATAGTTTCAATAATTATTTTTGCTATGATTGATTAATTTAGAAATTGATATCAGCTAACAAGGATGCAGTACTGTTATAATAAATTAAGTTTTCATATTACCCACTAAGTTTTAATTTGAAACAAATTACCACAGCGTCTACCGCCATAGTTTATTAATTTTTATGTAGTGGTACTTTACTATTTAGCTCAAATAGATATAACATTTTAAAACTTATTGTTAAACAAATACTTTTCCCATTTTTGGAGACTCACTTTTTATGACAATTATGTAATTTTGAATGTAGATAAAGACAATGAAGAGCCTGGCCGTGTTGTTCGTGGTGGCGGTGGCGGCGGTCGGTGCCGTCAGCTTCTTCGACCTCGTCCGCGAGGAATGGAACGCCTTCAAGGTAAGCAAAATCACATATCAAGAATATTACTTCAGTATTGAGTTTCAATGTACGCTGTGGTCACCATCTCTCGACTTGGAACGTGGAATAGGATTTTACAATTGTAGTTATTAGTTTTTTGAATGAAAATTTTATACAACGAACGTAGTTTAGTTTCAAATGTAAAGAAGTGATTGTTTGCGTCATTAGCTCGAACACAAGAAATCTTATGAAAGCGAGACCGAAGAACGGTTTCGTATGAAGATCTACGCCGAGAACAAGCATAAGGTGGCGAAGCACAACCAGCGTTTCGAGCGCGGCCAGGTGACGTACCGCCTCGGCACCAACAAGTACGCGGACATGCTGCACCATGAGTTCGTGCACACCATGAACGGGTTCAACCGAACCGCCAAGTGAGTACACGCCACACGGCTACCCGCGTATCCGCCCCCACCGCGATGTAACGATGCACACTTAACTTACAAGTGTTACGTCACACTCGATCAAAACAATAAAAACTGAGTTTATATCGATACTTAAAACATACTTATGTAATTATGAAGTTTAATGGTCATAATTCTTATCTCAGAGAAGTAATGAAACATCTTTATCTATGATAAATAATGTAAATCGGCTCGCGAAGTTCCAGTGACCTCAAACAAACGCTTTGTTGTTTGGATTCCGCTTCTGCGTCGTAACTCGCAGCTCGTACGACACGCCACGATGTCACGTGACCGCCGTACGGCCGATCGGCCTCTCGCGCTCGTGTTTACATTTGCTTTACAGGACGTTCGCGTCGCGTTTGTTTGTGTTTGCGTCTTATCGAAAAATAAATAAACAGATTCGGGGTTAATACTTGGACGCGATAACCCGTCCTAAGGAACTCCTTTGTGTTCCATAACATACATGTGTTTTAATTTTTCCTCGTCGTGACCTTATTTTGTTATTGAGAGACAATGTTTTAGTTAGGTCGTGAGTAAGCGAATTTATTCCAGTGTTTGATGATTTCCTGTTCGTTTGTATTATTATTACAAGTTTATTGTATTTAACATTATAGGGACATTCGCGTAGACCCTATACCTACCTACCTATGATTACCTAATAAATACTGAGATAATCCTATAGAAAATTACACATTTATTAATTAATTAATATTCGTAATAAACTTAGGACTTCCTATTATTTCCTATTTATTATGTAAATTTTAAATTTTCCTAAGCGTTGATGTCGGGTGTTTATTTAAATCCAGTTTAAATACATGCGCATGCACTTTGTAATATATTTTGTAACAAACGAGTTTGCAAAAACTTTACTCCGCAGCAAGTACGTAGTGACGAACTTAAGGTCAATGGCTGCTCGACATGAACTGGTTCGAGATCTTTTCGTCCGCGAGTTCGAAGAAATGCACATTCTCCCGTCATTGGTACATTTCTCTTGGCGTTTGATTTACTCGTCGAAAATAAAAATATACAATGACTTGACGTCATATCGCCTGTTTTCTGTTAAAGCAGAAAATCCTTACAAGTGTCATCGTGTGATGTTACTACGTGATTTGCAAGTTTATGTTACCTACCTACTTGTAGCTAATGAGTTTTTCCTTTGATAATTGTTTATATTTTTCCTTATGTTTATGAACTTATGTATGTGATTACAACAATTAATTGCGCAATAATGTTGTCCGGTCTTAGATTATTCATTTTATATAACAGTATTCGGACGAGCAAATGTTATCGAGAATTTAAAACAATGGACCGTAAACTTTAAAACAATCGCTTTATCTCGAATGTTATAAGTATCGCGAAATTCGTTCATTCTACGTTCTTATATTTGGCGGTAATTCATCATTCCGTTTGCATACTTATAGGACACGTTGCAAATTATGAAAATGTAATTTCCCTTCCATTATAATAAATCCCTATAATAGCAATTATATAAAGATGAAAAAGAAATGAATACTTTGGAAAATAGAACATTAGTTTAAGTCGAGTGTAAGCGAAACCAGTCCGGGCTGCCGACAGACACAACAAGGCGCTGTTCAGCAAGGGGCGCGAGTGGCGCGGCGCCACGTTCCTGTCGCCCGCCAACGTGGCGCCGCCCGCGCAGGTGGACTGGCGCTCGGCCGGCGCCGTCACCGACGTCAAGGACCAGGGCAAGTGCGGCTCCTGCTGGTCCTTCAGCACCGTGAGTGTCTAGCCCCGCCTTACACGACGACTCGCTGTACATTTCCATAATCCAGTTGTCATCTTTGACGGGCCGATTGGCGTGGTGGGTAGATGCCTTTCACGCCGAAAGTTGTGGGTTCGATTCCCACCCAGGACAGACATTTGTATGCATGAACATGTCTGTTTGTCCTGAGTCTGGGTGTAATTATCTATATAATTATGTATTTACAAAAGAAAAGTAGTATATGTTGTGTATCAGTTGTTTCCATAGTACGAGCTCTGCTTAGTTTGGGATCAGATGGCCGTGTGTGAATAATGTCCCAGGATATTATTATTTATTATTATCTGCTATAATATTATTTGCGTTAGTCACGAGGGGCGGGCGAGCGAGCCTGTTCGCATGCGGTGTTGTATTATTCACCGCGCGAGGTGACTCATCGCTCACTTAACAAACTTAATATTTGTGTTTCAAACGCCATCTGCGATTATAACATCATCGAAATATTTTAAGGAAATTGGATCCGACTCTAGTAGGGTTTCCCAATTGTAGCACAAATAGTTGTGGACTTCCATCGACATATTGTTAAAGATTATTTAGTGGGGGTTTTCTAATGAGATTATTAGTATCTCGTGGTTATGGGACGAAGCCATACAAATACACACACACACAACTGTCTCATGCAAACCAAATTTGACTAATGGTTTTTTTTTTAAATGAATACTCAAACACTAAATTGTTATGTTCACTTCATAATTATATTATTAAAAACAATATTTTATTTATTATTTGTCTTAATCGTGAAGGGAAATTATTGTACACGATTGACATGTTGACAACAATGCTGCACCGACGATGGGAGAGGGGGGAACGTATATTATGTTCAATGATCGTTTTTTGATACGCGCATATCCTGACGATTTCTTTTTATAAAATAACAAACACAATAAAGTAATAATGTCTGTCGGCGTTCATCGACCCGACCTCGACCCAGTCCTAGTGTAACTTAACCGCCACCGCAGACGGGCGCGCTGGAAGCGCAGCACTTCCGCAAGAGCGGCTTCCTCGTGTCGCTGTCGGAGCAGAACCTGATCGACTGCTCGGCCGCGTACGGGAACAACGGCTGCAACGGCGGCCTCATGGACAACGCCTTCAAGTACATCCGCGACAACGGAGGCATCGACACGGAGAAGAGCTACCCCTACGAGGCCGTCGACGACAAGTGCAGGTACGCGCGAGCGGGGGGCCCTCGGGGCGCCGTCCCCCACCAGAGCAGCCACTAACGGCGCTTGTCGCAGGTACAACCCCAAGAACGTGGGCGCGGACGACGTGGGCTTCGTGGACGTGCCGGAGGGTGACGAGGAGAAACTGAAGCAGGCCGTGGCCACCGTGGGGCCCGTCTCCGTCGCCATCGACGCTAGCCAGGAGTCCTTCCAGCTCTACGCCACCGGAGTCTACTACGACGAGAACTGCTCCTCCAGCAACCTCGATCACGGGGTGAGTCTGACCTCCGTCATTATAGTTTTATTTATTTACGTCGACTAATAACGATTGTTGTTAAAAAAGGGATACACGAACGTAACGATTTCGTTATAATATTATGGCGTATCACAACGACGTATACTTGGGTTGATAAATTATTTCTATGAAAATAGCGCCCGAAGTCAACACATCGAATAATAATAATAGTTCATGATGAGTGGTGCTAATGTTGCAGCTGCTTGGCGCGCGTCACGTGTCGACCGTTGTTAACACGCACCATACGCTGTTACTGCGTTCATACAGTTTTATCGATGTGTTCAACTGAAATTATTTATTATCACAATCATTATTGGGTCGTGGGTTACTTAGGAACCCTAGGAGTCGAAATTGACCCCTTTGTTTATTTAATTTAGATGCCGCACATTGTCCCTTTCGAAAACCTAACCTATTTTATAGAATTTTCGACGCATACGTTTCATCATGTGTACTAAACAAAATCGTACTAGTTATCGATGTAATGTCGCTCCGTCGTCCGGCCGCAGGTGCTGGTGGTGGGCTATGGTACAGACGAGGACGGCGGCGACTACTGGCTCGTGAAGAACTCGTGGGGACGCTCGTGGGGCGAGCTCGGCTACATCAAGATGGCGCGCAACCGCAACAACCACTGCGGCATCGCGTCGGCCGCCTCCTACCCGCTCGTGTGAGCGCCGCCGCCGCCGCCGCCGCCGCCGCCGCTCTCACGCTGTTTAGGCGTTTTAATATCCATGACGTGAACATCTGTAACCTTCTCACATTCCTAGCGTTAAGATGATAATACTTTTAAGTAAAAAAATATTCAATAAAGGTTTTATTTTGTCATTAATTCATGTGATATAGAATAAAAAATAGATAATAAATATTTTATAAAAACTACGTGTTTCATTTCCCTTCAATTTCGTGACGCACTAAGCAGTAGTAGTGAGTACGCAAGTCTCAAACATTCCTCGGTTAGCTTGAGCGCTGGTGTTACTTGGAACCGACGAGTTGCGTCATAAATACCTGTGTGTGTGTACCTACTCCAAATATTTTGCACCAGGAGCAGGTCTTGATAAAATATATTTATTTATATATACAATACTATTCCACGACACTACTCACATCCAATTTAATTTTACTCCCTAATATGTAACAACCGTCAATATTTGAAATTGACATTTGTATGAATCCAAAGTAAATATCATTAATCATCAAGATCTCATCTAATGATATCGCATTAATCCAAAGTCGAAGTTGTTTATTTGTCTTATTCCTCCTGTGATTGGCAAAGGGAAATTCAAAAAAAAACTTACTCGATCGACGAAAAAATAATGAGTGATTTGAGTAATGAGAAACAGCCTCTATTAAAGACTAGTCAAGTAGCAGAGTTATTGGTACTGAAAATGTCCAAAATTGTAATCGGTCTGATCCAGTAATTGAAAGCTCGAGCTTAGGGGCTGCAGCCACATGCGCTAGCTACGAGGCGTTAATAGTTGGAACACTTTGGTAAAGATTTCAAGGTAAATAACAAAATAGATATAAAATTAAAACCAACAATTCCGCTAAGTAGCAAGAAAATCAGTATTGTAGTGTCACACCCATTACAAATAAATTTATCTACCGCACACGAATAAAATAAAGCTAACGTCTTTTTTAACTTGTATGGAAACAAAATTCTTATTAATTTGTTAAATTTACCACAAGGCCCGAAAAGAACTGGTAAAAGATACTCAGCAGTTTTATTCAATGTTCGTTTTTAATTTTTATTGAAAATAGGTAGGCAGACTGGCAAATGAGTCACGTGATGTAGGTAAGTCTTCATCAACGCCTAGACATTGGCGCTGTAAGAAATATTAGCCATACATTACGTCGCCAATGCCCCACCAAACCTGGGAATTAACATGTGATGTCCTTTGTGCATGTAGTTACACTGACTCACTCACCCTTCGAACCGGAACACAACAATACTAACGATAAGCAGTAAGCTACTAATGAGAGCAATGAATGTTACAAGCGATCGATGTAATCGACCAGTTAATCAGCCGTAAGCCACGCTTTACAGTAGTCGTAGTAGTCTACAAATTAAAAAATAAATTAACTAGGCAGATACAGATAAAAATAAGAAAGCAAAATGTGTAAAAAAAATATTTTTATGATTGTAGGAAATTAATTGACTGGACCTAATCGATTCGTAATTGACCTGAACTTTAATCAATATGAAACTCATGTTTAATGTTGATAACGTACGGAGTCGACATTTTGGTATGCAAGTAGGTTACCTACCTACTGTTGACTGCCTCGTTGGTCTAGTGGCAGACCCGGATGTCCTGGGTTCAAATCCCAGATCGGGCCAATAAAAAGTTATTGGGTTTTTCTAACGAAAATTCTCAATAGCAGCCCGAAGTTGGAAGTGTGGGCACTAACGTGCCTCGGAAAGCACGTAAAACCGTTGGTCTTGCGTCTGAACTCTTTCTAAAATGTGTGCCAGCGTGATTATGATAAAATAATGTTATTCCTAGAAATCCAAGTGATATAAATAATGTTAAAATACATGTATTTTGTTAAAAGTGCTCACGTTTGCTTCGATATTGGTTTTAAGCAGAGGTGCCTACTTAATACCTGTATAAATACCATATTAACCGCCGGCTACACTTGATATTTCACAAATAAGAAATTGTGATCGCAATATGGAGTTTTGGGCGAAACGGATCAAACAAAATAATTTAAATAAATACATTATATGAAGTGTTCTCTTGCAAGCTATTGTAGGGTTACTGACCTTCGTCACCTACTTTTATGTTTACTTTGTTAGCAGTTTGAACTGCGACACAATAAAATTGATTGTTCAACACATTCGATGAGTAATTATAGATTGTTCATTATGTTAATGTTAAAACAGCCGTTATTTACTTATAAGTCATCAAAATATACTTTAAAATAAGTAAATAAAGTACGTAAATAGGTATAAATACACACGAATGTAATTCTTTGTGATGGACTCGTGTGCATAAAAAAATTGATTTAGTATGTTGATATTCTCTGTTATTAATGTCATGTAGCTGAAGAAAGAGGCGGGACAGTCGACAAGCCGAGGCAGTGATAACAGTTGGCGTAGCCCGTGACCCGTGGGTCAGTCACGTGACGCTTTTGTCTGACCTAGATCCAACAAATTGTAGTAGATACGACTAAGGAATGTTTAGAGATTTAACTTTCACATGATACATTAGTGTTAGCATTCAGGACAGACGTAGGCTATGTGTAGAGTATGTTTATGTTGTATATTTTTATATACACTCGTAACTTTTTATATCAACATAGAAAAATGTCGCTTCCTAAATGATAAAACACGAGAAAACGTTGTGTACGTTTGCCTATAAAAGTCCGCTACAACGTATCTTATATAAATAAACCAGAGTGATATTTGTGTTTATATAAAGGTTAAGGATGAGCGATAACTCCCATTTTATTTATTGTCACAAAGTATCGCTTAATATGTCTTAATAAAAATTAAAATTCACTAACATTTCATTTAGATAATAATACCGGTGATGTGCCCGAGTGTTAAAAATGCATATCTACGGATACGGAACTCAACTTCTATTATAATTATAATAATTATATCCTGGGACATTATTCACACACGGCCATCTGATCCCAAACTAAGCAGAACTTGTACTATGGAAACCAGACAACTGATATACAACATATACTACTACACTTTTGTAAATACATACTTATATAGATAATTACACCCAGACTCAGGATATCAAATCAAATAGACATATTCATGCATACAAATGTCTGTCCTGGGTGGGAATCAAACCCACAACCTTCGGCGTGAAAGGCAAGTATCTACCAACCACGCCAACCGGCTCGTCATTTTAATAATACCTCAAATCATTCATACCATTTATAGAAAATGTTTAACTATTTCATTATTGTAATAATATAATTATATCACAAGGATTTGAGTTTTTTTTATGTGATAGGTAGGCGGACGGGCAGCTGGGCCACCTGATGTTAAGTGGTCATCATCGCCTATTGACATTGGCGATGTAAGAAGTATTAAATATTCATTACATCACGGAAACGAAGATGTCATGTCCGTTGTGCGTGTAGTTACACTGGCTCGCTCATTCTTCAAATCATTCCTTACATCCTTGGGGCTGCGTAGAAAATTTATTAACAGAATCCTAATCACTTTAACTGACCCTCTTTTACCGGAACCTCGAGTCGACAACGTCAGCAGACTTATAAATACACTAGAAATATAATAAAAAAGTCATTGACACGATAATTGTATATTGTAAAAACAAATGATATTCACAGCGACAGTATGAGGTTATTTACAGGGGACACGTGACTGACCCGCCGACAATAACACATGTACATCTATCACAAACATTATAGAAATATAATTTAGATAGTTATATATACAATACAATTTTATAAAACTAAGGACCGCCTGCCACAAGACTTCTCCATATCTCCTAAACATTGACACAACTTTAGACGATTTTTCAATCACCAGTGGAAAATTGTAGAACAACTGAAAAATCAGGCCTTTAAATGATTTATTTAAGTTTTAATTCATATTCGGTCATTGAGCGTGTTCGTATCACTCCAGATATTATCCGATCTCTTAAAGTACATACTTAGCAGCAATGACTCGGCACATTGTACAACATTAATTTCTTAAGTACAACCTTCCTATAGTTAACAATAAACAACTACACCTAAGTTAATATTTACAGTTCCATTTGGCACAATCTATTTTAAACACCTCCATTACGACGGCGTAGCTCGTTCTTACACTAGACGAAACACCGACTAATAAATATATAATACTTATATTTACAACCATCAAGATCTATGTACTAATATTAAGCTTAAAATATAATCACTCAACGTAACAACATCCATTATATAATTATATTCAAATATTAAGAAGTGCTGGTGAAGGGTCATCGTGTACATTTATAGGTAGAAAATTAGAAAAATAAATAATTAAATCATATTTAAAGCTCAGATCACTAAGAGTGAGCTTATTAAACGATAAAGGACCTGTTTCTTAATAACCAGGTATCCAATAACACGAGGTGGGATGTACGAGGAGAGAGCGCCAGCTAGTGGGGCTGGACTATTTCTTCTTGGGCTTCTTGGGGTTCCGGGAGCGACTCTTAGCCTTGCAGAGCGGGCAGATGGGCGCGTTGCGGTGGATCTGCTGGTGACACGACAGGCACGACTTCATCGGCGGCGGCTGCTGTCTGCAAGTGGCATGGCTATGGGACAGACTCAAAGAGTGACAGAGCAAGAGAATGGTGACTCTGATTCATCTCATTTCAAGCGTGTTGTATATTCAGAATAAGTACTATAGAGTATAAATTAAAATTAATTTAACAGAAAAACGATCGAAATATGTTTTAATTTGCATTTGAATATTTCATAAAATAAAAGAGGTGGATGAAGATTTCGTGTCCTCTCAGAGAGGTCTGAAGTCTCTGAATTAGAAAGGTAACGAGATAGAGATTGACACAGTGAGATTGTTACAATTGTTACTACCGATAAATTATTTCATAAAATGGTCAAAACTGTCATAACAATTATTAATATATTTTATAAGGGTCTATCATAAAATAGGCTATATAAAATTCGCAAACATTATTTCGTGAGGGTGACAGTCAACGCATTAGTCACATTATTTGCTTGTCATCAGAAAAAAACGAAAGCTCAATAAGTATTGCCATCCTACTCATTTATCCTTCTTGTGGTTCCTAAGTGATCGTTCACAAATTAGATTCTTTCCAGATCATAAATTATCTCGAGAAGACACGAAATCGATTTCATATCATGTATTCTCTATTACAACATAATAGTTGCAATAGATAAGGCCGTCGGGCACGAACGGAACGTAGTTCGAGTTCACAATCTGCGATCAATCACAAATGAAACAAACAATAAAAAGCAAAAAAAATGTAGCGAGCGGGGCGAAGGGGCCGGGATCCGGAGGGGCGGGGCGGGAGGCGGGTCGCAACATAAGAAACACGATCGAACCTCAGCGAGACGGTAAGGAAATCTCGGTCGAGAGCAGACCTGAACGCGGGCGGCGGCGGCGGCGGCTTGCGCGGCGCCGGCGCCAGGAAGGCGGCCGCCGCGAGCGCGCCCGCGCCGCCCGCGCCGCCCGCGCCGCCCGCGCGCGCCGCCGGCGCCGGGAAGCGGCTGCAAGGGTCGGCCATTAGCGCACCGAGACATATGGGTATCTTTCGGGAGAGGTCTCCGTCGAAGAATATACATTGAATAATCGGAGTCCTTCTCTCTGAGAACTCACTCGGGCGTTATCGGGCTGCCCTCCTCCTCGTGCAGGTCGGGTAGCCGGTCCAGGCCGAGGCATTGTCGCCGGAGCAGATCCACCTCGGTCTTTAGCGGCCGATAGTCCTCGTGCAGTCGAGATGCATTTGACAGCTTGCGAGACATGCTCTCCTCTGTCTGCTTTATGACTGTCTCCATCTGAAAAGTGTTATTCCTAATATGTAAATGAGTCGTAATCATAACACTTAAACTGAAAAAAGTTAAACATTGTATTTTTTTCACTTGAAGAGTTGACTTCTAATGTCCTTCCTTGGAATTTAAGTTTGCTTCATATCAAAATTGGTTGTGGTTTAGCCGTAAAAATGTAACAAACAGACAGCCAGAGTTACTTTTGCATTTATAAAATTAATTATAGATTATGTGAATGTGCTGATGCATTTATATCAATAATATTATAATATTTTTTGTTAAAGATAAGACATAACACTTCTACCAGTCTTAAAAATGTACATTTCATATAACTATAGCAATATAAACAATATATATAAAGTTAATCTTTTTTTTTTGTAATTAATAGGCCAGCGTTTGACCGTTGACTTGCCTGATGTTAGGCATCGACACGGTCTAAGATGTAGCACGCTTACCTATAAGAAACCTGTTTACTTTGGATTTGAAGACACCAACATTTAATCACATGGTATTTTAATTTATATGTAAAAAACAAAACACATATTTATTAAATAGGTGTTAAATACTAATCCTGTGTTAAAACATAAGAAAAGTATTTAAAAAGTAATGATAAATAATAAAGCAGTTTGCACTCAGTGAGAGCTCCAAAGATAATATAAACAATGCGAGTAGTTACAATTGTTCTTGGAGCTAACAAAACAAACATCACTACACCACAGCTGGTGTTTACAGTACTATGCTATTTTTGTACTACATTCTATTATAACTGGTACATTAACTTTACAGTTATAATGTTGCTGTAATTCAGTGCTTATCATTTATGTGCATTATCTTAATGGCTAATACGAGAATGGCAAACTTGAGCATGCAAGAGAGTACCAGTATAGAGTTATACATAAGCTATATTTGAATAGTAACAAAATAAAATTAAAAACTACTTACAGCATTTATGTCAGCATGAATTTGTCTCAGTTCTTCAACGTGGCTCATCTTCTCTTGTTGCAGCAACTCCATTTCTCTTTTGTATTGAGCGAGGCAGCGCCCTTCCTGGTCACCACTACGAACTTCATTTAAAATGCTGCGCTTCAAACGCTCTAAAGTAATTGTTTTGTTTCTGCAATGATGAAAATTTAATTACTCAACGATAATTTTTAACACAAAATAAGAGAATTGTAATTTGTAATATACAAAATGAACATTTATAGAAGTATTGAAATAGGTCTACAATTTTTAAATATTTCCAATAAATCTCAAACAAACTGCGTTATAAAATGGACTGCTTACGAACACTGCAGCAATCATCCAATTAAATTTTATGCGATGCGACCTTTAATGAAATACATTTAAGATCTTACTCACCTTTAAAATAAAATAAAAATAATGGGGTGTCAAGTGTTTATTGATCGAGCCTACAGGTGCAAAAGCCATTCTATCAAAATCGTAGGGTATCAAAGTAGTAGGTTTGTACTCACCTGATCTCTTTCATTGCTTCTAATTTGTGATATATTTCCCTTTCGTTCTCTGCGGTCATTTTCTGGGTGCATAAAAGAAAAAATTTTCTTCACTGAGAAAATTAAATGAAAAACACAAAACGTTATATACTAAAAACACACACTTGAAATAAGATTACAGTTCAGAATACAGATTATTAAGAAAATCAGAAAACTGAGAACAGTGTTTTCAGATTAAAAAATATTGACTATTGCTGTTGAGATTATAAAATTATGATGTTTCAGACACAAATTACATAATATGAAAAATACCATGTAAATTATCGTAAAGAATTTAAAAGAACATACATTATTTCTTCATGTTTTATTTCAAAATCTTACAAAAACATAAGCACCTAAAAATATCGTTTTAGGTACTGGAATGTGTCTCAGCATACACGGTGGTGTAATATGGGTCACTCCTTCAAGTTCAATTTTCTAATTCTTTGATTAGCGTGCGAGTGATATTATGTGATTAGTGATGAGGATACTCATCCTTATAAAAAATCTTGATATTCCCATAATACCTACGTATTTGGACCTGAAATTTTATTCCTAATGACCGTATAATTTTGTATATATCTACATTTTTCAAATTTTTATCTGAAACATGAAAAGTGCGCTTTACAAGACAAGTAAAAGTTTTAAGTAGGTTTACTTATTACTTTGTATAAGTATGTCATAAACTTTGATCTATGTTTCATTCTCAAATATCAACATTTCGATGTAAACCTTTAAACTTCAAGTAATATGTTTGTTGGTTGAGGTTACGCTTTAAATGTTTATATTTACATATTTAACAAAATAATTGATTGCACATTCAGCTAAGAGGTGAAGAATACAATGCATACAGCTTATGGTAATACTTAAGCAATTAATAATACACCTGTAACATTTTAAACTTGCGTAAACAATAAGTTGCCATTATAGATTATTGTTACTATTAGGCTTCGGAATATTTTTATTATTGTAATTTCTATGTAGCGGAAGATTGAAAACATTAACAAAATATATTTTTGATAACATGCCTATTTATTACCTGTTAGCAAATATTAGAAATAATTAAGTATCTGTCTAAATGAAAATGGCCGATAGACTATCGAGAGCGGCTTGCTGTCAAAATAATAAAAATACTTTTTACTAGAGCGTATGCCATATTTGATTGTATTTGCATAGTTTTCATACAACAATTATAATATTAAACTGAATGAGTTCCAAACATTTTTCCTCAGATGTTGTAAAAGTTAATACGCAGAGGTCATTTACACCTTTGCGGATTGCTTCGTGTCGTGCGTATTGAGGCACCAGTCGTACGCGCTGTTTACGTCTTAGGATGAGTGAAGAAGGAAGCGATGACTCTCCGCCGCGGCCGAAGCGTAAAATCAAGAAAGTGGTAGTCTTGTCATCATCAGACTCTGAAAGCGATGGTAGCTTTAGCGTGGCGGGGACACGTAGAAAGAGATTGAGAGTAAATATTAAAAGCGGTTATTTCTTTAGACATAAAAATATTAGTCACAAGTGTTACAACAAAGTGATGTCAATTTTCAGGTGCTTAGTGATGAAGAGGCAAGTGACAGCAGTGGAAGTTCAGTGGTGCGCGCTGGAACTAGACGGAGACGAACACTGCCGAAGCTTCGTGACTCTGAAGCAGAAAGCGATAGTTCCGGTTGGTCGACGGACCACGTAGAATCTTCCAAACCTGTGACTTCAGCTTCAAAACCAATCTCAGGATTTGCATCTGACAGTTCTGAAGGCAATTCTGATAAATGCTCAATATGTCTCTTGCGTTTTAAAGAACAAGAAGTAGGAACACCTGAAAGCTGTGAGCACATATTCTGTTTAGACTGTATCACAGAATGGTCGAAGAATGTTAATACATGTCCAGTGGATAGAATGACTTTCAATTCAATTATTGTAAAGGCTTGTGTCGGTGGGCGCGTGTTAAGGAAGGAACCTGTAAAGGTTATTGAGCGAAGGCCTTCTGTTGAGGCTTTAGTGGTTGAAGATCCAACTGTGTGTGAGGTTAGTGACCAAGTTATTTTAATAATAGAAAATTATAACAATGTTATTAACAAATTTATACATTATTTAAACCCAAAACTTATAAAAATGAAATGACTAGAGATTGTGACATTTTTATTTCATTTCTAGATATGTGGCAGTACTGAAGATGAAGAAACTATGCTGTTGTGTGATGGCTGTGACCTTGGTTACCACATGCAGTGCCTCTCACCTCCACTAGCTGAGGTATTTGCTTGATGGTTCAGCCTTTGTACATTACAGATATTTTATACATAATATAATTTTTTAAAAGTTAAGAGAGATTTTATTAATTCTTAATTGATTTCTATTAACTACTTATAATTCTAGGTTCCCGCTGATCAGTGGCTTTGCCCAAATTGTTATGTTTCTCTTAATGGAGAGAGTAATCTGCTGGAGGACATAAACCTTTCTGAAGTAGAAGATTTATTGGAGGGAGTTGTTGATATAGATCTACCTCTTGGACCAAGATCTGTTTTGTTAAGGCAACAAAGAAATGTAAGGAGATCATCTAGGAATGCAGGCCGATTCGATCAACCATCAACTTCGAACGCTGGTCATACCAATAGTAACAATTTAAACGAATTGTCTGTAACATCTAGAGGCTCAACAAGTTTACAAAGAAGTTCACGTTCCACTAACAGACGGCAAGGAATAACAAAACGTAGAAAATATAAAAGAAGAAGAACTAAAACTGTTATTATTGAATATGAGGTTCAGGAAAATGGAAAATTTCCAATTACAAAGAGGGTTAAAAAGAAAGTGAAAAAGAGAAGGGTAAATTGTTTAACTTATTAGGTAAAAGTTTTCTTATTGAGCCTTTAAAATATTAATACATGTTTTATATTTTAGGTAAAAAAAAGACAACCGCGAACCGCTGCTAGACGCTCTCATGTCCGTGCAAGTGTTCGTGCTAAACTGGCCACTCTGAACACTGCTCAGAGAGCAGATATAGTTCAAGCATCAAATGCTACCAGAAATAACCTATCTGTTCGACGTCAAAGGGCTGGTATTCCTTCACTGAGTCTATATGGGAATCCTCATGAATTAGATTACTTCTCTGATGAAGACAATGCAATCTCTGAAGAAGCATCTACTGCAGTAGCCACCAGATCAACATCTAATATACTGAGTGCATACAGACAGGTAAGTTTTCGACAATTTTAAAAAACATTATAACATTTAAACACTAATTTCCGTTGTATTCTTAATTTACAGGCCAGAAGAAAAATGATTATGGTTCCATCTCCCCCTCATGCATCATCTGCGCCCGACATTCTTTCTAACATTTTAGAAAGTCAAACTTTGCTGCATTCAAAAAAATCTATAATTTCCATATCCGTAGATGGGAATGTCGATTACAAGCTTCAATCGCGTAAGGAAAATCATGATAAAAATAATGACGTCGAGTCTAAGAATGAAGGAAAACTTGATTTGTCTAAAGCAAATGAGGCTGTTCGAAATGTACCCTCATATCCGGGGCAGAACAGGGGCGGCGGATGGGGAGGCGGATACAGAGGAAACTATCATCGTGAGCAAAATTCTAATAATTTTAACAGGGGAGGTAATTACGAAAACAATTACGGAGGAAACTATCAGAATAGACAAGGAAATGCATACAACTATCAAAACAATAATATGCGTCGTGATGACGCCGACTATTATGATAACTTTTCAAGAAGGCCGCAGCAGTATTCACACACCGATGATACCTATTTTGATAGATCTAGAAGACCGGGTCCAATGGACAATAATAGAGGTAGCAATTATTCAAACCATCAGAGACCTAATGACCAGAGCCAGGGTCGATTTAGTTTGGGGCCATCCTGGCAACCTTACAGTGGTGGAGGCCCTTCGGCGCCCACCCCCAGACAAGATGTGCCTCCAATTCAGTCTCGACATTCGTTTGGAGGATTCGAAAACCCCGTTGATATGAGAATGGGTCAAGTACCGCCGACTAATACAAATACGAATTCTGAAATGTTTGTTGGAATTGACGCACCCCGTCAAGAGAAAACTCAACCACACGCACACCAACCCCTGTCCGACCCGCAAGCGTATCAGCCGTTGACGGAACCACCGGTTTTCAATTTTCAGAAAAATTCAGAAGTGGAAAAATCCGAAGACGAAAAAAGCGATTCGGGCCTCGTTATCGATACGGAGAAATACGACCCTACAGAACCAACACACGATGACGACAGCGGTGAAGATGAACCGATCGCATCGTCGGACTCCGAGGTACCGCCGCCGCCAGCTGTGCAGAGTATCCTGGCCGGCATTGATACCAGCGCCATGAACGTGCCTCCCAATATATTAGACACAGCCGTCAGACAAGTTCTAAAAGAGCATAGAAATCTAATTGTGCCTCCTAATGCGGAGACACATAACAGAAGCGATGACGATTCGGATGGCGATTGTCCCAATTTTTCGATTTATTCCGCCACTAGTGTTCACATAGCAAATAATAGTAGCAGTTTGACTGATGAGGTGCCGAAGGAGCAGCCTCAAGATAGTTTAGAAGATTTAGTTCAAGAAGATGATGAGACACCTCCATCGACATCTCCCATAACAATACCTGACCCATTAAATAACGAAAAGAAAACCGATGTCAGTAGAACTTCTACTAAGCCCCTTGTTAGCAGTTATGATATGGATGAAAAAAAGAAATCTGAGGAAGAATATAAGGAAAAGGTGTCCAAGAGATGTCCAATAACGACGAATACACGTAACCCGATAAAAATTAAACTTAATACATCATCGTTAATCAAAAGGCAAGTCAGTCTGTATGATGAAGAAGATACAAGTCAGGATGTCGAAGCGAACGAGAAAGCAGAGGTAACTCGAGAAATGCCTGAAGAGAAATTAAATATCAATTGTAATACCATGAGCCTGAAAAAGCACGATGAAAGTCCAAAGAAGAAGTCTCCTTCACCTGAGAAGTGCGATGTACCACTTGAATCCAATGAGATCACTAAATCTGAACGATCTTCAAGTCCACTTATAAACAATGTCCTTAATAAGGATATTTTCAAAAAACAAGAACACATTATTAAAGAATCAGTTGATGATACTGTGAACGAAAATAAAAACGATGATAATAAATGTGAATATATACGATCAAATACAAATACGTCATTAGAAAAAAGCGAAGACTCTCCAAAAAATAAAGATGAGTCTGATGAGGAAAGTCACTCTGACGTCGATGACGTACCAATCATTTTCACTGAACAATCACCAAAATTAGATGTAGAAGTTGCTAGAGTCGATGATAATGTTGAAAAAATGACTGAATCGATAAGTGAAACAGAAGATGAGCGGAGCTATACGCCGTGTCTCGATGAGAACAAGTCTAACAAGGACGCGTCGTTTGAAACTGAAAAGGATAAAGGACTGGAGGGTCTGGACACGGAAATGATTTCCGAGGAGGAAGGAAACGAAATGTTTTCAGAGAACGAACGAGCTGCGTCAGATATTTCGCGTGCCTCCCCCCCGAGGGTGCCTCCCGAGAACGAGGAGGGCGAGATAGCCGATAAAAAAAAGGAGGGAAAAAAGGTATCACTGCGCGACGAGGGCGCGAAGAAGAAAAAAAAGAAGGAGTCCAAGAAAGACACAAAAGAAAAGAGTAAGAGCAGAAAAAAGAGTGAAATTTCGTTCAAAAAGCTTAGCAAAAGTGGAAAGGAGAGAAACTACAGGGAGAGAGATAAAAACGAGAAAAGGAGCGAAAGGGAACGCCGGGACTCCGGCGACGCCAACGAGAGCCGGCAGCGGAGGCGCAAAGAGAAGAGAAAGGATCTCGAACGTTACGACGTGCGCACCGTCGTCACCGAGAAGAGACGAAAGCAGAAGGATCCCTTCGGCAGGGACGTGTCGCCCCGAGGCCGCTCGCCCTCGCTGTCGCCGCCCCCGCGCTCGCCCTCCCCCGCGCCCTCCCGCCGCCGCCGCGCCGCCTCGCGCCGCTCGCTCTCCAAGGGCCGGCGCTCGGTCTCCAGGGGCCGCCGCTCCCTCTCTCGAATACGAAGATCACCCTCGCCGTCGCGGCGATCCCTGTCCCGGAGGAGGTCCCCGCCCGGCCGCCGGTCCGCCGGGCGGCGCGCCAGCCCCGCGCGCGGGCGCTCCCCGGCGCGCTCCAGGGCGTCGTCGGCGCGGCGCCGCTCGGGCACCCCGCGCGCCTCCCCGCGGCGCAGGAGCCCCCCGCGCCGCAAGCGTCGGCGCTCCGGCTCGCGGCTCGCCCGCCGGCGCTCGCTCAGCGCCAGCCCCCCGCGCCGCGCCACCAAGAAGAAGAAACGCACGCGCTCCGCCCGCCGCGCCCCCGCCGCCGTCTCGCCGGAGCGCAAGCGGCGGCGCAGCGCGAGCCGCCAGGCCGAGCCGGAGCCGGAGGCGCCCTCGCCGATGTCGCGCCCGCCCTCGCCGCGCACGCCGCCGCCCGAGCCGGAGCCCGAGCCGCGCGCGCCGCTGCGGTCGGACGACGAGCTCGAGCGGCGCGAGCGGAGGCGGCGCGACCCGGACCGCCTGAGGCGCCGCGTGCGCGACGCCGCCGGGCCCTCGAAGGAGGTGTTCACCTCCGGGGACAACATCCTCGTCAGCGTGAGCTTCAAGGAGCAGGAGCGCGGGGAGGAGGGCGATCGGCGACGCCGACGGGAGACCCGCCGCGACCGTAGACGTCGTCGGCGAGCCGCCGTCCCGCCGGAAGTCGAGGTCGCCAAGCCCGTCGCCATAATCGACCTCGAACGCTCGCCCTTCCGCGAGCTCACGCCGTCCCCGAAGAACGTGATAGTCCTCAGCGATAGCGACCCCGGCGAAAGGGAGGGCGCCGAGCCGGGAGTGCAGCCGCCGCCCGCACCGGAGCCGGCGCCCGAGCCCGCGCCGCCGGCGCTCGGACCCAAGACCCCTCCGGAGCCGACGGTGCCGGAACCCGCCGCGCCGGAGCCGGTCGAGGGACCCGACGAGCAGGCCGACGCGCCGGACTCCGAGCGGCAGTCGCCGGACGCGTACGACCCGTTCGAGCCGACGCGCTCGCCGTCCGCGTCGCCCGCGTCCGCGTCGCCGGCGCCCGAGCCCCCGCCGCCCTCCCCCCCGCGCGCGCTCATCACGCTGGAGGCGGCGCAGCGCAGCAACATGTCGGCCGACGAGGTGCTGGACCGGCGCCCGCTGACGCCCGTGGAGAAGGTGATGGCGCTGCTGCAGTCCACGCGTGACGCGTCGCCCGAGCCGGCGGCCGCGGAGCCCCCGCCGGCGCCGGCGCCGCGCATCGTGCTGCCGTCGCCGACGCGCGTGCCGCCCAAGCTGTTCCCGGGCAAGCCGTCGCCGATCAAGTCCAACCCGGTGAAGCCCATGCAGGCGACGCGGCTGCAGCGCCCGCCGTCGGAGGGCGGCGCGTCGCCGTACTCGCCGGGCTCCAGCGACTTCGGCGAGCTGTTCGAGCCGCCGCCGCGCCGCGCGCGCCTCGACCGGAAGAGAGGTACCCCCCCCCCCCCCCTAGTCCAGTGGTCCCAGCCCGACATGCCGCTAATCGACCTCTCTCCCGCAGGCAAAACGCAAGTGGGCGTTAAAATAGACGAGGAGAACCTGAAAATCCTAGACGACTTGCCGAGCTCCGCCGTCGAGATGCAAGTCAAGAGTAAAGTGAGTGACGTCATCCGTTTTGTCGGTATCTGTTAAATTATAAATACACGAGTACTTATGTTTATATCGTAAGTGCCGTTCGACGTCGCACCCACTAGCTGAAACTTTTGTATTTATCGATCCAAAGACTATTGACAATTCATACTAATAAACGAAACACTTGCTTTTATTAATTGCAATTCCAGATAAATCTGCCTGTTTGGAAGAGGGTAACCTATTCCAACCGACAGTTACGCCGAACAAACGTTAGGTGACATATTCCATGCGATTCGCTATATTATCTCCACTATGTTATGCACTAAAAGCAAGTCTGGGGCGACATGTGTATATTTATTTATAATTTACAGTTTTATAAATATTAAAGAGTCGTGTGGTCGCAGTCGGTGCGGTATGCGCTATGTGCCGTGGACACGAGACGACGTTCATCTATTTGATTCTTCAATGTTATTATACCGGCCTATCTCTTTGAAGCCGGTGACCTTCGAAAGTTATAGTATGAGGATGTGTACTTCATTTTCTTTCATATATAGCATTTTGTTAGGAATATGTCTAAAGTGATAAAAATTGTCTATAACTTCATTTCACTGTCAGTTAACTCTGGCCATTGATACGTGAATAGTATATAGGTATACGTGTATATACAAAGAGCAAAGAGCACTTATAACAATAATAATACACATAGATGGAAATATTATATATGATGTATTATTTAAATGTATACATAATCGATTGATAATCCGAAGGGTACGAGTACGAACGGTAAGTGCAGTATCTAGAGAGTTGATTAATGTAGATGTCCGTGCGTGCGCAGTTCCTGAAGAAGCTGAACCGGCAGGAGCGCGTCGTAGAGGAGGTGAAGCTCGTGCTGAAACCGCACTACATCAAGAAGCGCGTCACCAAGGAGGAGTACAAGGACATCCTGCGGCGCGCCGTGCCCAAGGTACGTTCACGCACGCGCGCACACGCGCTCAGACGCGTTCAGACGAGCCAGCCTCGCTAAATGTGTTCTCTTCGACAGATCTGCCACAACAAGTCGGGCGAGATCAACCCGACGAAGATCCAAGCCCTCGTGGAAGCTTACGTGAAGAAGTTCAGGAAAAAACACAAACTCGGACTGGCGTAGTCGCTTAGCGTAGCGGATGTTCTATCAGATTATTGTAATTATAATTTATGTACGGACAATGTATTTTACTTAAACGTTTTATTTATATTAATAAAATAATATAGATTTAAATCACGATGCATGACTTATTTAGTTTTTTCTCGGAGCGGAGCGGGGTGGGGAGAGCGGGAAATGAAACGTACGATCGATTTTGCAAAGTATGTATTGGAAATAAAGTGTAAATGACATCGGGTAACACTGAGTTATTTATAGTTAGTACCGACTCAGAGAGCTAGTGTCTTTAAAGTTACATGTAGAATATTATTGTATGACTTATAAGAATTAAAGTTCCAACCTAAATACAAAATTATACACTTTTTTTTTATAAACGTCGTAAGTCTATCTTCGAACTACAATTAAAAATCGTACTGCACTGTACAGCTCAACCGAAGTAAGGATATAATATCGATCCTAAATAACAAAAAACATTTAATTAAAAATTACAATATGTCTAATTATTATGTAACACTGTGTCAAACCGGAGAATATTCAAACTTCTGGGCAGCGAGTGACGGCCGCCACCTCGCCGACCCGGAGCGCGCGAGTCCGCAACGTGCAGCGCCTACACCGCCGGCGCGAAACCGATCTGCTTGTTCTGCGCGTCGAACTCGGTGTAGTACTTGCCGATGAACACGTCCCCGAGAATCCACAGCGGCCCGTTGGGCGGCGGGATATCCAGCCCCATGAAGCCCGACAGGCAGATCGTCTTACCGAACTGTGACACCTGAAACAGAGAGCATTCCACTAAACGGTTCCTCCCTGATCGTTCACGGCCGAGCAGTTGAAGTGAAACGGACACTCGCGGGGATACCCCTACAATAAATATTCGGCTCGTACTAGGAAACAAGATTCAAACACTCTCCATTCTCTATTTCATGCTTATTATTTATTATTTAACGAAGTGTCGAATCGAAAACAATGCTTACTGAAATTTGCTACATACCCAATGATACGACAAAAACACAAAACGATAACAAATCCGGCGGTACCCTCAGCACGTAGTCGGCGCCGTCCAGCTCGAAGCTGCGGCCGGCGATGGAGAACGCGACGGGCGGCAGGCGCGGCACGAGCGAGCAGTCCACGGCGAACTGCCCGAAGGCCACGGGCGTGGCTCCCAGCGCGCGGTTCAGCGCAGACATCTCCGCCACCGGCCCGCCGATCAGCGACGTGCCCGTGTCCGCGATCGCCTCGCAGCCCTGCGGCACGGAGCGGTCAGAGCGGGCGCGGGAGGGGGTGGGGGGTCTGTCGGAGGGGGGGCACTCACGTCGGCGCAGAACGCGGTCCCGTTGAGCAGCACGCGGTCCATGCGGAACTGCCAGTACGTGTCGCGCGAGAGCGGCACGCGCGTGAAGTCGCCGCGGTAGTGCGCGGGGTCGGAGCCCCCGAGGATGATCTCGCCGCCCTGCGCCGCGCTCGGGTCCCTGCGCAGAGCTGGGCGTCACTAGGGCCACTCGCGGCCGCCCACTCACCGCGGCGCTCCGGGCACACTCGCCTGTTCAGGTAGAAGGAGAAGACCGGCTGCACGAGGCCCTGCGCCACCATGTTGTCGAACACGGGCGTCACGCCGTCGACTGCGATGCTGTGGACGCGGACGAGCGTTAGGACCGACACGATTGTATAAAAACTAAAAGTGGACTCGACTCGCGCCGTCTACCTGGCGAAGGCCATGCCGAGGATGCCGTCGAACTTGGCGGCCACGAAGGCGAGGCCGGGCTCCGACATCGCCTCCGCGAAGGTCTGCGCGCGCACCGTCAGCCCGCCCACCTGCACGGACGCAGAACAGACAAGTGTTTTAATTGATAGTCGCAGACTCGCTCTTCCGAAGCCTCGAGTCTTTGCTTTATTATACGCCCGATCGTTAAGTGTTAAGAGTGCTATTACATTGCAACCGTATTTTTTTCATTAAACGATCAACTGATTCGTGTTCGTATTATGAGAAATTGAAATTTTTAATTATTGAAAAATAAAGAACAGTTATTAGTATAGGTTATAGCGCCCTCTGTTTTCTTGATTTGAGCTTATCTACATATTTATACACAGTGCAAAATTCCAAAGCAAGTATTACGTAAAATGCGCGAATACACTTTTATGAGTTCGTAGATTGAACTGACTGAGTACTGATCAATATGAATGGAAAAAATACAATACTATAACATAAACAGTGATTTAGTCCACAGCGGCCTGAAAAATTTGATATTTGTATGAAACAAAAACATCTCATTAAAACTACTAAAAATACTCCAAAATAGTCTTGAATTTCTCCTTAATGACTAAAATTACTATTAAGAAAAAAATATACCAAAATTAACGTTACTACATATAATTTTTTTTTAAATATATCTAATTAATAGACTAAAAAAAAAACAATAATAAATTCTAAAATGCTACAAAATGCGATGCGTTGGGCGTTCTAATTCATTACTGCGCGGGGGCTTCTGAAGGACTATGCCTATGACCCATGAATTTTTAACTGCCAAACCACGCCAAACGATACAGCGTGAACTGCATAGAGCGCCTACCTATTGTAGATCATGTATAATACATTATACTTTTTTTATTATGTTAAATAATTAAATACAAGCAAACGCAATCAAGAGAATTAATTTTGTTTAAAATACTTACGTAACGTTCTTAAAAAAACAAAAATATAAAGGCATAATACAAAACCATATAACGGCCAATAGTGCTACGGCTAACGAGCCGCATACAAGTCCCAGGTTCGAACCAATTTTCACAATTCCTAGCGTAAGCTTTATTTTTTTTACACTTAAATATGTTTAATTGGAGGGGTAAATTAATAAAATTCCTAAATTCCTTAAAATTTTGAATACTATAATGATTTACACGAGGGAAGCTTGTGGCAGAAACTCGAATGCACACAAACTGAACACTGAACACATTCAAATCACAGTGAAAAACACTGAAATTTCACAAAAAAAAAAAAAAAGATTTTTTGGATTATGAGATATCTGCCAGCCTTCCCTAATTATTGAATTGCTTATCACAATTAACAATATTTTAAGAAAAATATAAAACAATAAATTAAATAATAGAAAAACTATCAAGATTGTTTAGTCATAGCAAAAGCTCAAAGCTCGTAAACTCAAGAACACGATCGAGTCGTCGTCGCGCGTATATGAGTTATTTCAAAAAAAATTCTACCGTAGGTTTTCGCCGTGTCCTTCAACTTTGTTTAATTATTTTTTCATCATGAATAACGTCTAGCAGAATATACTTATTTAAGTGAAAAAAAGATATTTTTAAAATAATATATAAATTCTCGATTTGTTGTTACTGTACCAAATATAAATTTCACAAAGATTTTACAATATTTAAGACCATCGGATATACCTGTCCCCTTCCCAACTCGTGTCAGATTATCTTGATAATTCCAATAATTTCATGTGTGTGAATGGTTTAGTAAATATAATTTGAATTCTTAAAAGATTAATTTAAAAGTTAAGGGTATCAAAAACATTTATATTTATTTATGTTCTATTTAAAATAAATCTAAAATGAAAACCGAAAATTTGAGCTAACATTCCGTATTGTGACTGCTATTTTAGCAAAAAATAATCTTCTAAATAAGGAACAATTTGACACGAAATGGCAGCACACATATCATTCTTAGGGTCCGTTCACACAGACCGGCTCGGAGAGGAGAGCAGATTTTTATCACGTTGGAAACAGTGTTTTGAGTGATTGTAGTAAAGTTTATTTTTGCATTTGCACCTTTTTTGTCATTAAAAATGCCTGAACGCGCTTCGTGTGAAGTAATAAAAGGAGCCGACCGGCTCCGCTTGCGTGCTCTTTCTCGCTCGCACCCGCTTTCAGATCTCTTCCAGCCGGTCGATGTGAAATAGTTGGCGGCTCCGCTCCGGCCAATTCCAAGCGTATACGACCCGGTCTGTGTGAAAAGAAAAAAGCAGGCCGATGCTCTCCGAGCCGGTCTGTGTGAACGGACCCTTATCGGGAGACGTTATTTTGCTTTAATTTTCAAATTAACTTATCGCCAGCGCGGACGCAGTGTTGAAATATTCTGTGTTTCAATTTCGTTCCTCAGGTATGTGACCAAGTTTTAGTATTATAAATCACTTTTATTTAATAATTGTTATTGCTGACATGTTGCGTAATATTTGATATCAAAAAGTCAATAATCTTAAGTAGGATAGGTAATTGTTAAAGAATTTAAAAGTACAAGAAGGTGACCCCCGTTTTGTGACTTATTCTACGGTCACATTTAACGGAACAGCAGGTCACAACAGGTCGGAAAGTGAAATAAAATAGTAAGTAGTATTACAGTACTACTGATGTTTTTTTTTTTTAGAGAATAGGAAGGCGGACGAGCATATGGGCCACCTGATGGTAAGTGGTCACCAAACGCCCTTAGACATTGGCATTGTAAGAAATGTCAACCATCGCTTTTATCGCCAATGCGCCACCAACATTGGGAACTAAGATTTTATGTCCCTTGTGCCTGTAATTACACTGGCTCACTCACCCTTCAAACCGGAACAAAACAATATCAAGTATTGCTGTTTTGCGGTAGAATGTCTGATGAGTGGGTGGTACCTACGCAGGCGAGCTTGCACAAAGCCCTATCACCAGTCAAAATCTTGGATGTTCCTCACTTCCAAGTAAAAAATATATGTAAATGTTGTAAGGCCCGATGCTTTTCGAATTTATTAGGCTATAGCTACAACTCTGAAACTAAAAACAGTCTGAAAAAAACTTGGAAAAAATAATTAAAGTATAAAAAAATGATCAAATGGCATTATATGTCATAAATTTAACGTTTCGTTTCTCGTTGAGAAAGCAAAATGTATGTCATAATAGGTACACATTCAGGCAATTTTGATCATGATTTGATCTTCCATTTTGTCACTGTGTCAATTCAAATATATAAAAAGCCGAGATGGCCTAGTGGTTAGAACGCGTGAATCTTAACCGATGATCGTGGGTTCAAACCCGGGCAAGCACCACTGAATTTTCATGTGCTTAATTGGTGATTATAATTCATCTTGTGCTTGACGGTGAAGGAAAACATCGTGAGGAAACCTGCATGTGTCTAATTTCATTGAAATTATGTCACATGTGTATTCTGCCAAACCGCATTAGAGCAGCGTGGTGGACTAAGCTCTAAACCTTCTCCTCAAAAAGGGAGAGGAGGTCTTAGCCCAGCAGTGGGACATTAACAGTCTGTTACTGTAAATCTATGAAATCTAGGAGTTTTTACGATTTAATTCCGTGCGGCCATAATTATTTATCCAGTAAATATATTACTTTTCGAAAAAGCTATCACATCAAGTAAAATATTATATTTACGGAGTAAAATTAAAAAATAACAAAGTTAAAAGCGACAGAGTCACAAAACTGAATAAAACGCACTCATTTTGTGTAAATCCTTGAAGCTACGGCTATTTTCTTTGATTTATCAAGTGATAATATGGATTACTAGTTTAGTTAAATTTAAGAAAGGCTTATTAATTACATACTTTTCTTTAGTTTTGCTTTTAAATATAGTCGCTCAACGGAAACGATTACGCCACAAAGTCTGTTTTGTTTCGATACTTAAGAGAAAAAACCTCGAATTCCGCGTTCCTTCTTATTTTTCTCTACAGTAAACTATATTCCCGAGTACATTATGGTAAAGTTTGTAATAAAAAACAACATTACAAATAAAATATTTTTTTACAGAAGGGTACAGTTTATTTTGAAATCGCTCATATACTTAATTTTGAAGAATGAAATTTTGTGATAGGCCTCTTAAGCTAAGGCATCAACTTTAATATCTTAGAAAAGATCAGTGCTTAAGTCGAAGTTACTTACGGTGACGTCATCGGTGGAGAGGAAGCCCGACAGGCTGCCGGAGCCGTAGTGGATGGCGAACTCTGTGCCGTTCTTACGGTACGATTTCGACTTGCTACTGTCATACTTGTTGTGCAGCACTGGACGAATTAATTATATTATTAAGATAATCGCCCTATAGTATACGGACAACAGCAGTCAGTGGGCGAGCCTCGCGTCGATTAATATAAACGTAATGTGTTAATATTAAGTTACAATGTAGAGATGAATTGTGCAGCATCGCGGTAGTAATTACAAATTGCGAAATTGTAGGCGGAGCAAATTTAGAATTAATAATGTTCGTACATAAAAATAATACAGAATATAGGGCATTACTCACACGCAGTCAAATTCAAAGTCTGTAAAATAACACTAAAATTTACATTAACATTTTATAAACTCCATATGCTATATTTCTTGTAAAATATAAATAAGCAATTGTTAACGGCACACTATTACAAATCGTAATTATTTTACACATAGATCTAATCATTGTACATTATAAATAACGAAATGAAAACAAAGTATTTGAACATATAACCTGTATGTCTATTTGTGCATGTATGCATTTAACCCGGTGCTGTGCGGAGTTTCAATACTATAGTTATAGGGACAAGCAGGGCTAGACGCACATTGGCATAATAAGGAGTACTTATATTCTTTGCAATGCCAGTGTCTATGGCATATTTGATCGGTTTTCTATCATTGATTAATTTAAAAAAATGCATCAAGAAAATACAGCCCACTCGATTGTCAGATTATCTTAGTATAAATAGTAAACATACAGGGCACTTTCCAATACTATAAAATAATTTTGCATTTTTTTATATATTAAATCTAATTGGAATATTTTTTTTTTCAAATTGTTTTGTAATTTTCTCTGTGAGTGATTTAACCGTAATTAGAATAATTAAAATATAATATTAATATTTACCAATAAAATATAAGCAATAATAGTTAACATGAACTAATTCAAATTTATTCATTCTGCTTTCATGCTAAATGTATTACACTAAGTATATCCATGTTTCAGGTGAAAATAATAATATTAGGTGTAATAAATAGGTTCAATACTAACAGCAGGCAATGTTGGTGTAGTGGCATTTCTTGGAAGGCACCCACAGGTTGGAGGAGCCCGTATCAAATACCACCTTGAATGTCTGAGGCGGATTTCCGATAGAGATTGGTCCATAATATTGAGCCTACATGGAATAATATGACAAATTAATTCACAAAATATGCAATAGACATTACTGTAAATAATAATACAAATCAGGTGTGGGGAGGCAATTAAAATATTCTTCATAGTATGCTCTATAAGCCCTTTTGCTCTTCATACATCATAAGTTACAGGATTAACTTGATTGACATTTATTTTTGTCAGCTATTTTTGTGCATAGCTTTGTGCTAATCATTCAATAGTATGTAATTTCTACATACTTTTATTTTAGTTGTCTAGTGAAATGTCAGTAGTCATATAATACTAAAATATTGGCTTCCCAAAGACCAAACATAAACACGAACATAGTCAACTTTAAGTGATTCACTTTGTTGCTGTTAGCCATCAACAAAAAGGCATTATCAATATGTTGACAGGCAATTTATACAAAGGCAATAACCATGATAAGAGTATATTTTAAAGTAGTGTTTTATCAAACTATAATGCTCATTAAATTTATTTTTATGTGTTTACACATAAATATTGACTAGCTGCAAATTGTCGCAATATTCTTTCAAATATTTTTGAAGATAATCTTGCTGTAAAAACATTCTTTGATAGGCAAGTCAGTGATGTGTGCAGTCAGTGACATATGTAGATAAATTAATAATGAGGTTATCATTTGTGTGTAAACACATTCTTGGCAAACAAACAACAAATAATACATATATACACTTTATAAATAGACGATTTATCTCAAAAGAGACAGACTAAGATGTTCCAAAAAAAATTATCATGCTCAGACAACAAAAGAACAAAGAGATTATTCCTCAGTTTTTGTTCATAACAAATTTAGGGAAACACACACATAGTATTACAGGAAATTAAGCAAACTTGACTTGTTTTACAAATTATAGAAATATTAAGACTGAATGAGACTTGAGGCTACTTAATCTGCTGATAAATATGGTACTTGGTATAATTGTAGAGTTAATGTATATCATCATTATTTTTTTGGTAGGGTAAAATAATTGATTGTAAAATTATATAATTTCTTCATGAATAAATATATTAGCTTTCTAGCAAATAAACTATAAAATACGTACATCTAAGTAATTTGAAAGTGGTTCAGGGGCAGGTCCTGTAGCTGCATATTTAATGCGAGCCATGTGCAGCTCAGTGCCCACTTCATGGAAATGCTTGCGGACAGTCTGCATGCGATACAAAGGAACCCTATAAACATTTACCTCAGATACAAGTTTTGTTCGTCAATTATTATAAACTTTAATTAAAAAACTACTACCTTAAAAACTGTGCCGAGCATGTAGCGGCTAGCGCCAGGAATAAAAATAATAATTTACTCATTGTTACTGCAAGTCACCGCCAGGCTCTGAAATATAAATTGTACTAAGTTTATTACTTCCTTAGATATATTTGCATGAAACAAATGACACTTTACGTACTGCCGATAAAGCTTCGATTATTTTCCTGTGCGACCACTAGCTATGTACGAAGAATACGTGCCGTAGTTATTCTTTATAAAAAACAATTAATCAAATTACCGGTAAAACACTACTTTTATATACTTAGACGTCAATAAATAGAATCATTGTCATTTTTAAAATTGCTTTGTTAATATGTCAGTGACGTCAGTGTCAGATTTTTTTGTTATTGAGGATTTTCTTGACGTACAAGGCATACGTATTTTATTTTACAGCCTTATCTTCTATTATTTAAGAATGTTAATATTTAGTCAGTTTATACAAAATATCACTATTACCTGGTTTTGCGCTCGAGTTACCAATTTTATTTAGAGAATAACAAAAGTTTCAATATATGTTATTAGAAACGATTTTAAAATTCATTTTACAAGATTAGACAAAACCATGAATCGAAGATAATTAACCTCATTTTACACCATCTGCCCAACCCGACTTAGTTCGGTAAAATAAGGATTTATTTGAGCTATTTTTTACCCATTCACCGATTTAGTTATCCGTACTCTGCTAATATGTCGTATAAGACGTCCCGCGTACTTTTTCACATGTTTATTTAAATTTGTCGTAATCTTTCTAATAGTACCAGTTAAAATAGCAAAGTGTAAGAGGCATTACACTTGACCTGTGGTAATCCGGCCCCTGTCTGATCCAGTATCTCTTCTTGTCCGACATGCTTATAACAGTACATACAAAGCACATTTATTGCTTCGATGAGATCTTCGTAAATGTACTAATCATTTAATCATGTTGTAACTTGTTTGCAAGGCCGCATTACAAAATGCTCCTATTAATTTTCAAATATGTTCCGAACTACAATGGGTGACACTGGTGGCACTCTATAGTCCGATAATTTCTATCACTCACCATTGTATCGTAAAGCATTTTTCCATTACCACGTTAACTGCAGGGTTGTCTTTAACCCTGAACGCCCTGGGCACATAAGGATCGCGGCGCCCCTGTGTGAAATCGTAATTGTTTACAATTTTCAGCGAAAGAAAGCAGCAGCCAGGAGACGATCGTTTCATTTCCGAGTTATGCTATCCGTTCTAATACTATAAATGCGAAAGTGAGTTTGTTGTTACGTTTTAACGTCTCAACTACACCAATTTTGTAATAAAGAAAAAAAGTATGGGACGTCAACACCTGCTCTCTCTTACGTGTTCGTACACTTACTTAGATTTTTTTACTTTATATATAATTTATAAGCTGTTTCAATGTAAAAGTCCTGTTATATTTTTTCTTAAATTTTATTCTCGTAAGATTAGTAAAGTTGTTGTCTGTTTTAGGGCCCCCTTCAGACCAAAGCCGTCGACACAACCCAGCGGCCTATATGTATATAATCGTGCCGGCAAATTGCGATCGCGCGTATTACAAGGTGACTTGCGTACGCAATCGTTTAGTTGCCCGGCGGCTTTCCGACTTGCAATGAGTGAAGCCACCAACTGGCCCGCCGACAAAAAGTTGACGACATAGGCCGACGGGTCGGCGGCTTTGGTGTGTCGAGCGCCTAACACTATTTAATTTTTATTTTTTTACAAATAAAAGTTAAACCCGTGCTATGCAGAGGAACAACTGGGACATTTATCGCAAGCGGCAATAACAAGCTCTTTGATGATTACGTTTGGGTAATTAAAACAACACTTTTATATTGTAGTTAATTTTATAAACAAAATAACAATATTATTTATATTTTGGCAACTTCCACGAGTCTGTCCGTTGCTTTATTTACATTCACAATAATTATTTACAACATAGTTAGTGTGCACACAAACCAGCTCATAGCCGTCCTATTGCAGCAAACAAACAATTAATGTTTACATTACGAGTTACGGCACTCAGTGCACTCCGCGTCCGAAATACTGAAGGCACAATTTTAATGTACTTTATATTCAGATCTCGCGAATCAACAGTTTCACAACGCTGTTCACGTGTTACTTATTATTTTGTACAAATAATTAATTACATAATAAATTTTGAAAATAATATTTGTTTGCCAGACCTATAAATGTAGTACTTATATTATATTAATAGTTATTGTTAAGTCATCAAATCCGCAAATATAATTAATTTTTTATACTCTAAAAATATATTTTCCTTATACTAATAATTGTCAAAAGGGACGGTATTATTTGTAAAACGTTTAAATTACTTTATAGTAAATACTCTAAAGGTAAGTAAAGGAGATTAAAGATCTTTCATTTAATAAAATTGAAAAGCTATGTTCAATTTTATTAATATAAAAATATAACAGAGTGCACTGAAGGGATTTGTCAACCCGATGAGGTCTAGAATAGTACCCTGCCACCGACGATACACACACTTCGATAATACTTACAACTTATTTCTACATTATTATAGTGATTGAGCGTATAATTAATGTTTTTGGTATTCTGTTGCTAACTTGAGTCCGAACAGATTCAATACTACAAGCTGTGTATGCATTAGTTCAATGTAGTAGTTAAATGGTTCTCTTGTTAGTGTAATATATTTGATAACATACTTATACTCAGCTACTCATTGCCACACTATACATTAACGGTGTGTATTTGGGATTGTATATTTTAAGTATTAGACAGATTCTATAGAGCAGTGATTGAATAAATTCAAATGTACAACTACATTAGCAACGGTTACAATCCATACAAGTACTTTATGTACATTGCGCACACAGCTGCATTTATAATAAATATTAAATATGAAATGTCACATGATAGATAACAATACATTGAATTATATTAAAATTATTATATAAAAATAAATTTCAATAGAAAAAAAGATATCTGAAAACAAAAAAGAGTGTAGTCGTTAAATTTGTATATGCAAAAAATGTAAAAGAAATTCAAAAGAATTGAATTGATTGAGAACACCTCAATAAGCATAAAGGTTTAGGTTACGAGATGGAACACACTACATCTTACATGTAAACTACAAATGCTTTAATTATTATATGTACAACACTTACAGTACGTATTGAATCAGAATATATATTTTAGTGCAATATTATTTTGGGAAATTATTATATTACTATTACAAGTTTTGAAAAATGTAACTTTTAAAGTTTTGTCAGTAATACGAACACTGTTTTTTATATAATATTGACACTGGTTTAACTATTAACACACTCTCTCTTTCTATCTCTATCTCTCTCTCTCTCTCTCTCTATATATATATATATATATATATATATTTAAATCTTTTAAAGCAACACCCACCGCGCTCACAGCCAGCTTAGCTTCTTCAGTTCATTGATATGTTAATTCGCATAGCGCGTCATTTCTAACTACAGCAATTCCATAAAACACATTAAATGTTTGTCTTGAAAACCAGCACCTTGTTAGAGTACCTTCATAACACCATATATCAAGTATCATGGTCATGTACGCAATATTTACAATATAAACACATTCCGGAATCTCCTTAGAAGCTCTTATCGTAGGAACTGCTCGTCGGCTGCGGCCACGGTGCGGTAGAGGCGCTCGTCCGTCGACACGAGCCGAACCGAAAAGGTGTTCAACGTTAAGGGCGGCCCTTGAACTATTTGCACGTTGCCAGCGTTCGCCTGAAATTATTCCATCAAGTATATTTAGGATAGTACTACCGGCCGATTTCGTTAGGGACCATCATAGGTCATCAATTCTGGAAAGGTTATTACATCCCAGTATTCGTCATAACATAAAGTTAAATCATGCGCAGTTTCTCTGTCAGACTCTCGACGGATGCTGCCGTCTTCAGCCTCAAATCGACAGTTAACTACTACACCTAACTACACAAACAGGGGAACTTCTGTCTATGATTGCTTCTTAGCCTAAGCCGTGCCTTTGACTTAGTTAACTATCAGCGTCTATGGCAGAAACTAAAACTTTCTAATGTACCACCTAAGACGGTGAATCTTTTGAGATACTGGAACGACAACCAAACTAACTTTGTAAAATAGGGTAACACCGTTTCTAATGATTATATACTGGAGTGCGGCGTGCGTCAGGGTAGGCTGACCTCTCCGGATCTCTTTAACGTTTACGTTAATGACCTAATTGAGGAACTTGGAAGTACAAGGTTTGGATGCCACATAGGCACAACGTGCGTTAATAATTTCAGTTACGCTGACGACATGGTTCTTCTGAGTCCCTCAATTAGAGGATTGAGGAGATTATTGAGCGTCTGCGAACGGTGCGTGAGTGAGCATGGCCTCAGGTACAATGTAAAAAAGACGCAAATGATGGTGTTCCGCTCGGGCAGAGGCCCGGAGAGGTTACCGCTGATTTCTTTGGATGGTGTACCGATCGAAAGAGTAGAGCAGTTTAGGTACTTGGGACATATTCTTACTTCGGATCTACGTGACAAACTCGACATTGAGTGTGAACGAAGGAACAGCCAAAGGGCTCTTCGGTGTAATATGATCGCATGTCGGTTCGGGCGATGTAGTACTGAGCCAAAGCTGACGCCGTTTCGAGCATATTGTCAGTGTTTACACGTGTCAGCTGTGGTGCAACGGCACGAAAAGTGCATGCTACTAAGCATGTTAAGTATTGGCGTGCCGTATATCGCGACAACAACCAGAAATAGTTTCATTGTGTAGACTAACTTAGTTTTAAGGATAAAGTGTTACTAACAATAATATAGTAAAAAAATTGTAATTTTTTGCATCTCAAAATCTTTTGTTTGGATTGGATTTGGATTTGGATGGACTTTTGTTGTCTGAGAATAAATGATTATTATTATTATAGTAACGCAGCGCAGAGATAAAGCAAAAATAGTAGAGCAGGAGAAGCTCACCAGAAAAAGCGTGGCGAGAAACAGCTTGGACACGTCCCCCGCGTCGTCGGCCGTCCGCGCGAGCAGCGCCGCGAAGGGGCTGCAGGGCGGCAGCGCCTGCGCCGCCGCCAGCAGCGCGCCGGCCGAGCGCTGCACGTCCGCGCCGCGCGCCTCCGTCGCCGCCGCGCGCGCCACCACGCGCTCGCGCCACGACGCCCACTCGGCCGAGCCGGGCAGCGCCTGCGGCACGACTTCGTTGACTACTGACCACCGAGATACAGCGCGTGATAACGAGGGCGAGCTACCGCGAGCGCCGTGGCCCCGGGCGCGGCGCAGTCTTCGTTGCGCGACGTGTCGGAGTCGCCGAGCGAGCTCTGCTCGAAGAACCCGTCGTCGTCGCTGTCGTCCGGGCGCCGCGCCGCCGCCGCCGCCTCCGCCGCCAGCGCCGCCTGCACCGCCTCCGACGTGCTCCACCCGACGAAGCCTGCCGGAGAATGCGTAACCCCCCCGTGTAATATTTACTTTGAATTCGTTTCGATCGTCGGCGTCGGTTATTAAAGTTGAAGTACTCCATAGTCAATAGTACTTCGTAGTTGCAGTAACTCACCTCCGACGTCGACAGAGTCGGAGATATCGAATCCGCGAAAATCTGGAAATGAATATTTTTCTTATTACACGTTACGTCTTAAATGTGACGAAAGGTTTTATTTAACATAAGTTAATTTAAAATGGATACCTAGCGCGCTCGTGAGCGGCTCACCGGCGAGCGCGCGGCGGGCGTCCAGCACGGCGGCCTTGCGCGCGCGCACCACCCGGGCGACCCACTCCTCCGGGATGCTGAACTCCTCCACGCGTTGAAATCTGCGCCGCAGCCCTGTGAATATATATATTTTTTAATTTCTTATATTGTTATAAATATTTTTTTTATATTTTGCGAGTCGTTCAAATATTACTAGAAAATTAATTAGAATAACCTCCCAGTGTCTATACAGCATCTGTTGGTTTTTTATGATAGCCATTGACTCGCTAGCAGTTAATCGAAGCCAGTTCAACCAGCCGCTTATCACATTTTCTACCACAAAAGAGCAATATTTAGTACTGTTGTGTTCCAGTTTAAAAGATGAGTGAGCCAGAGTAACTATAGGCACAATTTATGATGCCTCGTGTTGCATTGGAATACAAATAATATTTGGTCAATTAAAATTAATTATAGTTTACAAATCTTAATACTATTGTCATTAAATAAAAAATGTCATCTAGTTAATAATAAATACATATTATGATAAAAAAAATTGAAATACAATAATGTCAATTGATTTAAATAAAATTAGTTTAATTAAATTCAATAATTATAATTATTATACACTTATTAACATAAATTCAAAATTTCGTTTTAGTTTTTAAAATTATACTACTAATTAAATTATACTAGAATTTAATTTTAAGGAGGTCACAGACATTGTAAAGGCACAAAAATTATTAGATAATTTTTTAATCAGTTTTTTTTTATTTGGCATCGTTAATGATTTTATGTCGTTCGGTAAGTAGATGTATATTTTTAATGACATGTAATAAACGTTATTTATAATAGGGACAAATGTTGTGTGAAGAACACACACACATACACATGTGTGTATATATATATATATATATATATAAATATTAATATTAATTAAGACGCAAACCCGAGTGGACGGCGTTGTTAAAAAGCACCGATGGCTTGTGCCTACGCGCCGTCCACGATCGTCGCAGCGGGCAGTGATGTTTTACTGGCATTACCCTCCACAAGTGATATACTTCGATCGCCCATAACATAATTGTTTTCTCGTATATGTTAAATTATAGTTAATACGACTTCGAATATTCTTTCTGTTCTGATTAACGTGATTGACTTTATATGCATGTTAGTGTTCTCCTGACTGTATTGTGTTGTGAATTATATGTGTACGTCTGAATTAATTAGTGACTTTTATTTCGTCCGGTAACAGGCTATCGAACACATTGTTAAGTGTTATTTGCATTTGGACTGCCATCACAACTAAAGTTGCAACTGTATTTCAATATTTGTATTTTGACGTCGGTTTAAATTACATTTTAGTGGAAACAATACAAGATTTTTTAAACGAATTTCAAAAATGAATAAAGCCGGTAACACCTATATGTTTCTCTTTTTAATAGTGACTTGCAACTTGTATGATATTTATGTATGTAGGGATGGTTAATGTTTCTTACAGTTCACTTACCAGCCGTTTTTTTAAACGCTGGAAAAACGCCTTATGCGTTTCCCCCACGGGAACAGTGGGGGGTATATGGGGCTCGCCGGTGTCCAAGGCGCCGAGTGCGCCCCGAACATCGGAATACCCACTAAAAAACCAGCGGTACCCTTTCCGTCTTAACGAGGAGCGCCACGGGATCGCTTTCGCATGCTACCGTGAGTTTACTTACCAGCCTGCTAGCCCATACAACAAAAATCATAATTCAGAGCAAAGGTGACTATTTACTCAAAGCTTATCAGTTTCGTAAAGCGTTAACAATAAAAACTCACTTTTGTTCATGAGTAGTTTAACAGCACCCTCCATATGTTCGCCGTCGCCGTCGTTTCTTCTCTTTCTCTCCCTCTTCTCCGGCGGAGGCGTGGCGGGCGCAGGCGTGGCGGGCGCAGGCGTGGCGGGCGCAGGCGTGGCGGGCGCAGGCGTGGCGGGCGCAGGCGTGGCGGGCGCAGGCAGCGGCGTGCTCGTCGAGCTGGTCGGCGCCGCCGCCGGCGAGCTGGGCGGCGTGAAGCACGGCGGGGGCGAGGGCGGGGCCGCCGCCTCTATCGCCGCCTGCAGCTCCGTGAGCGGCAGGGCTCGCAGCGACGAGTCACTGACGCCTCCAGCCGCCAACTCTTCCACCAGGAGTCCATCCTGATGATGAATAATTTAAATTTAGACAGGTGTATATTTATAAGCGGCCGTATATACAGTAACACCATTTCCAGTCGGTACAATTTTGCATCTGATCAGATTGGCGACTAAATTGGATGACGGTCACATTCTCTATTTGTTTCTTTGAGTAAATAGTCTCCATACACAAGTGTACTATTTGTCCTCTATATATGGGAAAAGTGTCCTTTTATTTTCATTTACAGCTTATAGTATTTCTGTAGATGATTTTACAAGTGCTATATCAATTGTTTCTGCGCCTCGTTCATTAAACCAGTCATAAGAGCGGTTCAGATTGTTGAATGCTTGAAATAGTGGATGAAGGCAACGTCTTCTTATAGAAGAGCAAGACTTGTATGGATATGATCAATAAAATTTTACCTTTTTCATAAACCTGCTTGCTCTATCAGTTGATTTACGTCCAGTTATTTCTTTTCTAAAAGCCGAGATAGACCAGTGGTTAGAACGTGTGGATCTTAACCGATGGTCACAGTTTCAAACTCGGGCAAACACTACTGGATTTTCATGTGCTAAATGTCTTTTAATTCATTCATTAAATTCGTCTTGTGCTTGATGGTGTTGCATGAGTAATTTCACTGAAATTCTGTCACATGTGTATTTCACCGATCCTTATTGGAGCAGCGTGATGAAATAAGCTCCAAACCTTCTCCGCAAAAAAAAAAAGGAGAGGAGGCTTTAGCCCATCAGTGGGACAGTCACAGGCTGTGACTTATCTCCTTTTTCATGGAAGAGAAAAATATTCGATTCTTCCCCATTGGTTAGGATTGCTCATATGTATTTCTTCTGCCATTCCTCTTATCAGCTTCTTTGATACATTATCAAGTATCGATAGGACATCTTCATATAATACTTGGATTTATGTGTGGATCGTTTATTTTGTTCGTGTCTTTGTCAGAACAATAGTGTCTGTTTTGATGTCATAATACAATATACTCGATTCTCTACAATTACTCGACTAATTTAATTGAATATAACAAATAAAGGTGGACCTGCAATCGCCAGGTGACGTGGAAGTCGCCGAGCAGGCCGACGGGCTCCCCGCCGTAGTCCCGCAGCGGCACGTCGCAGGCGGCCAGCACGCGCGGCTCCAGCTCCACGTACACGCGCGGCAGCGTGGGCGGCGGGCGCGGGCCGGCCGCCTCGCGCCGCGCCGCCGCGCTGGCCTGCAGCTCCACCGCCGCGAACTGCTCGGGCGCCGGCGCTCTGAGCCGCCGCCGCCCGCCCTGCGGCGTCTGCGCCTCCTCCGCGCCGGGACTCGCGCTGGGTTCTCTGCGGGACGGTAACGATGCAGTGTACCTCCATCGGGAGCCGAGGCTTCGTGATCGTCTCGTCGCTGACGTATTGTATTAAATGTGTTAGAACATATCTAGAACTTGTCTGCGATGAAACTATGGCATGAGCGAAATGTTTTCAACGTTCTACTACTTGGTGGGTATACGTTTTTGCATAGTGCAATTTCCTTTATTGCCAAGCGCGATGAAGATTGGCAAAACTCAGTGGCGGTTGTAGAGATTGGAAATGCGGAATCTTAGCTAGGCCGTATTTGCTGTAGTATGTCTAGATAATGTAGAAGATACTAAATAAAAAATTAATAATGTAGAGACAAAATATTTGATTAACATTCTTTGGTACCTATATTTTATAAATATATAAGTTATTTCATGTCTCTTTGTTACCTTCCTCGTTTTAGATATAGCATTACAGATAAAATGAAATCTGACCTTGTAATTCAAGTCTGGAGGTAAAACAAATATTTATTTTAAACTAATCATACTGATAATATTAACTTGTATGAGGGACGTTGAAGGTTGTCACAACAAAGAACTCTTTGTTAAAAAATCTTTTTATTTTTGTTAATTAAGATTATGATAAAAACTCCAAAAACTTAAATAAATATCATATTTTTAAGGAAAACAATAATAAAAATGATTGAAAATGTATAAATCATACTTACTGAGTACTATTGTGTAACGATTCACTGACACTAAGTACATGTTGGTACAGGAAGTCAACCTTCCTACTGTAGATGCAGGCAGACTGCTGCAGCAACAATGCCAGCTCTGCAAAGTTTGGGATAGTGGCATTCTCTACCGCTCCCTCCTCTGCATCCAGTGCGTGGAGGCCCGCCTCCGTCAGGTACTCCTCCAACAACTACAATATTATATAGTATGCTTTGAGTTTTTGAGACTACAAGTCTGTAGTAGTACATTGTTTTTTAATAAGAAATAATTTGATTATTATTTAAGTTTGTATTTTATAATGGTATAATGACATAATTTACATACTTATATAACACAAAACAAATGTTTTTTGTATATTCTAATAAAGGTAGTAATTGCTAGTCGTCTGACATTTTGTTCGCACCGAAGCGTGTTTGCTTTTGTTTAACGACATACAGTTAGTATGCCTTCACACAGAAATATACACTAAGACATTTCAACGAAATTTTGTCCTTTAAAATAGTTTATAAAACAACATGTTTTGTATTATGGTATTGAAAAGTATTCTGTCAAAAGAGCAAAAGTGGCGGGACGGCCTTTAGCCGGGAGCGAGACTCACCGCGCTGAGGTCCGTGTCGAAACTTCGGCGGACGTCGCTGATGGGTCTCATCAGCTCCGCCACAATTTCTTCCAGTCTTTGTGAATTCATGCTCCACCGATTCCTCCGTTGAGATATATTCCTGAAAACAATGTGTTTCCATTGATAACATAACTGAGAGGCGTCGCGAGCACAACATAAGCACCAACTTATAGCTGTGGCGCGAAACTTTCTGTCATTGGCGCTATTTTGATTTGCAAAAATATATTGCGAAATGTAGCATTTCTAGGACATTTTTGAGAAGTTGTTTACATGATAATATATACCTTCGTCTTTCCCTGTAGTCGGCGTCCATCTTACAAACATAAAGTTGTGTGATTAGGAAAAACGTAATAAAAACGGTGGCCATTTATTTATGTTTTCGGAGGAAACGATCCATATTCACATATTCGCTGTCATAAGTTTGTTCGCGTTCGCGTTATGTTCTCCTTAATTATCTGTATCCACATAAATTTGCTTCGCACGCGTAGTCTATGAATAATGTTTGCAAATGTTTTTTAAAACATTAATAAGCTTTATTTTAATATTGGATTATCAATTTTTCTTTAAGCGACTATGAAATATATTAATATACTTTTACACAAAAAATAATATAATAAAATTAAGTTTATAAAGACTGAGCATAGACAAGATAAATTTTGTGACAAATTCGTTAATCTGTGACTTTTGTATGGGAATGGGAGGAGTGTTTACAAAATATAAATAATAAAAGCAATTGATCACTTAAAACCAGTGTAATTTACTGAAAAAACTATATATTTCAAGAAATATTGTCGCTAACCTTAATATAAACATTCATATGAATCTATATCTTACGTTTGCATAAGATTAGGTAAACATGGGTATGTCTCGTTGCTACTCATTGATGAAGTGTTTATTGATAATATTCAACATTTTATTTCTCGTAAGTACTTAATTTTAAATTACAATTATATCATTAAATTCTTCTTTTTCTTATTGTTCTACAATGCACTAGTGGAATAGTAATAAAAATATACCTCTTACAACACCTTACCGTCAGGTGGCCCACTTGCCAGTTTGCCTACATAATAGAGTAAAAAAAACAATTTTTTTATCTAGAATACAACCAACATAATATATGTTTAATAAACATGCACTCTTTTATAATTGCATTCTTAGAGTTGACAAAACTAAATGCATAAACACAAATAAAATAACTTTCATCAATCCCAATTGTTACTAAATAATAAAGTTGTTGTTGTTGATTATTGACCCCATTTGTATACATGAGTATTTATTTAAAATAACTAAACCTTAACATTAAAGTATAGGAGGAAGTCAACAGACAGTTCTAGAAGCAAGCTTTAGTTAGTAACATAAAACAGATGCTGAAAGCAGTCTCTTTATATAAACAAACTACCAACTCATGAAAGCTTACTTGAATATTGAACTGTATCCATCTCACTCTTTAATATCAGTATATTCAAAGCTCAAATATCTTATCAGTGTTGGTTGATTGACTGCTTTTTGATAAAATTGTACATACAACAATAATATGATATTGATTTGTTTTTTACTTTTGTGAAAACATTTATTTATAAAATACATAAAATATGTATAAAACGGTGACAAAGAGTACATTTATGACATGGTGGTGTATTTTTAACTGTCTATTGTATGTTTGTGAAATGTCAATATGCATTAAAGATAAAAAATGTGTGTTTAAGCTTAAAATCACTACTTCAATAACATGTAATCAATATTCGCATTAGAAATTATTTCTAATATAGGCAGCTAGGCAAATAAGTAACGAGTGGTCAGAATAAGAAATATTAATCATAATATATCTCCATGTAAATTTTATAATTTCACTCGCACTCAAGAATCAATAATCTTGTTTCTTCTCCTACGTGACATTGGCGAATTAAAAGCAAAAAAAAATGAATACTTTTAAATAGTAAAAAAGTCGATTTCACGATGGTTTCAAGGATATTCGTTACATGTCAGATCGTGGGCGTGGGAGTGTGCGCGTTCGCGGGCTGGGCGCTGTGGGACGGGCGCGCCTCCGAGACCAGCGCCGGCCGCGCCGGGCTCTGCGCGCTCGCCGTGTGGGCCGCCGTCCTGACTTTCGGGGCCGTGGCCGCTCTGGCGGGTAACATTAGGACATACATTGCGCTTACGTAATTAAATATTAACTAACGAGGTCGGACGGGCGCTCATCACGGGACACGTGTCGCAGGCGCCGTCCGCGGCTCGGCGTCGCTGCTGGCGGGGGCGTTCGCGCTGCTGGCGCTGAGCGCCGTGGCCGAGGGCGCGGCGGCGTGGTGGGGCGCCGCGCACGCGCCGCAACTCAAGCAGGTCGGGGGTGCACATGTACACGGTCATAAATAAAAAGGACAACGCGTATCCTCCTTCGTCTTTTCTCGACGTTCATCGCGAATATTCATGCGTGCGCAGGCGCTGCGAGACCGACTGCGCCACACGCTGCTGCACGACTACGGCGTGCTGCCGGCGCGCACGCAGATGCTCGACGCGATCCAGCACGGGGTGAGTGGGCCGGGCGGGCGGTCTCGCGGCGCGTCGCGCGGCTCTGTACCGCTGTATCCGTCGCCCACAGCTGCAGTGCTGCGGCGCCGAGAGCGCGCTGGACTGGCAGCAGGCGAGCTGGGCGCGCGCGCGCGGCGCGCTGGACCTGAGCGTGCGCGCGCCGCCCGCCACGTACCGCGTGCCGGCGTCGTGCTGCGCGCGCGCGGGCGCGGCGTGCGAGGCGGCGCGCGACGTGCCGGCGGCGGCGCGCGGCGGCGCGGGGCTGCACCGCGCGGCGTGCGCGGCGCGCGTGCTGGCGGCGCTGGAGCGCGCGGCGCGCGGCCCGCTGCTGGCGGCCGCGGCGCTGCTGGGCGCGCACGGCGCCGCGCTGCTGCTGGCGCTGGCGCTGTGCCTGCGCGCGCGCCCGCCGCCGCGCTACAAGGCCTAGGTACGGCCCCGTCCGGCCCCGTCCGGCCCCGTCCGGCCCGGTCCTAGGGGACCGTCTCTTGTATTGTCTCGTTTACTCGCTTTCAGGCCGCTCGTCGACCGCCCTCGCGAGGCTGCCCCGGGCGCCGCCGGCGGTCGGCCGGGGCGACCCCTGCGCGCCCGTCGGCGTGCGAGGCGACCGTAGCGCCCTCCTATTGGATACTTTTGTACGACGGAGCGGACCTACTTTGCGACGAGTGCGCGACGCCGGAGCGGACCTCGTGCTGAGCGACGCGACGCGATGCGATTGTTTTTTGGATCGTCTACCTGATCCGGCCGGCAGGACCGAAAGGAAATTATGAACTTTTATATAAATTATTGAATGATAACTTTATGAGGAGCCTCGCCAAGTTTTACAATGAGTGAACATGACCATTTGAATGCGTCTGAACGAAATGTCTGGTAAACGATCCACGCGTTGCGTCGTGTGAGAGCAAATGGAATGTAAAAAGATAGATTATAGCCGACATCGGCCGAGTGCCCCCGCGGGCGGCGGTCGCCGGCCCCCACGGCCGCGTCGCTGCGCACCGAACGTACACCAGCGGTTCGTCGCTCGCTGCGTGCACTCGACTGACAGAATAGTATTTTATTACATTATTTACCCTAGTCATATTATTTACGGTCGCATTCCTTACCGGACACCGACCACCGACCACCGCGTCCCTCGTTCGAGGTAATCCAGAAGGTTGTTTTGTTTATTGCATTTACTTTACTCGTTCCTATTTTTATATTTGTTTACAAACAAGACTGAAGCTTATTGATAAAAGACAAATATCTCATTTTTTATATATTTTATGTTTTCACGCATCTCGAAACGTAAAACAGACACGGAGTCTTTACACAGACGCGGCTGAGTGTGCACCGCGGCCGACACGCTCACGGGCGGGCGACGGACTCGACATTAACGTTGTGTTCGGGTTTCGCTCGCTATTACGCGGGTCCGTCCGGGCGGCGGCACGAGCTTTTGGTGTCACGTTACTTTTATTTATTCGTCGCGGCTAAAATATATAACATCCACTTCATATCAGCGGACTGAGATTCTTATTTTCTTAAACTTCTTGCTTATACTTTATTATAATGCGTAGTCGGTTGAGACCCTTTAAAGACAACCTTGTCAGTAGTCGAAATATTGAAGATATATTACTCAAGAACTGTGTAGTGCATAATATACACGCGCGGGTCGCGCCCTCAAAAAAGGTTATGGTGTGGCATCCGAAAATCAACCAAGTATGTGTCGAACGAAGGACTCACTTATGTTCGCTATCGCATTCCTACGAAGGAGTGTGCCCACAACGGTAAACCGCGCCTCATAATATAACAGACCTTGTAGCGAATCGCATGCAATACGTAAATTCGAGGTTTGTTTGTCCTTACTCCTTCGATTGGACTTGGCGTAGGTTCCACTTCAGACATATCTGAGTATTTGTACGCGTCGGCACATATTGTTTTTAAAGAACTCGTCATCGCATCTGCGACTCGAGTCGCTTTCGTTCTTTCGATTCTTAACTACAAAATCTCATATATCGTCAATATAATCTTAAAATATAATTGTCACCGAAGGACAGGATTCGGTTCGGCCGTTTTGAAGTTCATATCTCGGCTTTAAAAGTTGTTTTTTCTGTAATAATGTTCGAGTTCATAAAATATTCTTTTATTGGTTGCGCATTAAACAGAAAATGATATAACTTGTGTGTGCGCTTTCATGGAAAGCCAGAGTCGCCACAGTCTTTATATTAATATCATATATGTGAGGAATGTAACTGTTTGTGAATTATAAGTTACTTTATTATGTAAGCTCTCTTGCAGTGAGTGATCCGACTGCGATATAATGCAAAGTGTAAACAAGATCGATCGATCGATATATAATGTTACCGACTTTTGCCATAAACCATTGACGAATGCAATAAAATCCGGTTCATATAAGAATACTAATGATAATAATAGAATAATGAAGTACGTTGATGTGAGTATGCTCCGACATGTTCCCTTAATCCAAACTGGATGTAATGCCATCAATCTACATATGATGTATGGGAACGTTTTTTACTTTATGGATTATAGTTGTGGTCGAGGTCTCCCCGAGCAAGTCGAGCACTCCCGATGTGGACGCCGGTGGAACTGAAACATGTCGTTATAATAATACCACGCTAACGCATAACGATTCGACACAATTGCGTGGCCTCTTGTTTACACTTCGTGTAATAATATATTGGATGAAGTAAGCGCATGTATTTATTAAATGTTTCGTTTGGTATTAATTAATTGTTAACTTTAAGTCGTAACCAAAACGTGTGTTAGTGTTAAGAGTGCGTTGACCTCTCTAGGCTAAGTACTTGTAATTGTAATTGTGTGTCGTCTTCACGTGTAGCTGTTGTTCACTCGCTGCGACTCTTCGGGTGTCTCCTTGCAGTTCGCGTCAGGTAACTTTGCCGCTCCGAGACAGACCTGCGCTGTTATCGACTATGACCTGTAAATGTCATGAGTTAAAATATTTGATTACTTTTTCTTCATCCATTAGGATTTTCTATTCATACATATGTAATGAGTTTATTAACTCTATTGTTACTTTTTATAAAAGCAGTCTGGCCGGCGCCGAGTGCTACCGTAACATCCGCTTCATCGATCACTGGATTAGACTCCTTCAACAAAGTTGTCTGTATTAAGTACTTCGCAGTCGTCTCAGTCTGTTTTACCTGAATTTGTAATATGGATCTTTATCAGATTTCGGAAGCCAAGCTTTCTGTAACAACTTAACAAAAATAATACAAACAATATTAAAACCCGAACGACGCGTTACACTTCTGAAACCAACTACCGCGCACTCTAGTGCTGTCTATTTCACAGCGGCAAAGTTACGTGTTGCGAATATTGTCGTAATATTTGAATGCCGTGTTCAGTGTGTGTCGTGACGACGACTCCGGTTAACTCGAGGCTGGTGCGAGGAGAGACCTCGTGGCGCTGAAGTAAAAGACTGCACATATGTAATACTCACTGCCACTGTACCACCCGCAATAGACATTAAGTTCTGACTGATTTATTTATAATTATATTTTCTAGCGGCCTTCGACGACGCGACGAAGCGAACACGTGAAACTTGTACTGTTAATATTGGTACAGCTAGTGAGAGCGTGTCCAGTCGTCGGTGGCCGTCTCTGAGTACAAATTTTTACTTCTCGTTTTAATTCATAATATAATGTTTATACGGTTATGTTTTTAAGATTTATACCAATATACTTGTACGGAGGCTACGAAGCGCGCCGGCCGAGCCCTCGAGCACGAGCCTCGTTCCTCGTTTATTAATATATAGTTGTACTACTTTTAATACTTCGGTAATGTGCCGTACCGTTCGATGATCGCTAGTCGTATAAAGTAAAGAACGACGGTCTGTGTCTTTACATATCATATTTAGTATTAAGTACTTAAATGTAATATGAAACTGAAGTCTGCAAATGGATCGAATACAGAGGGAAACGACCAAGAGCGCGGCGGGCCGGCGAAGATAAGTGTAAGTTGGGTTTTCTATTCGGATATTATTTAATCTAATTTTAAGTTTCTTTTGTACAACAATATTGCACTGCGATGTTTGCGATGAGCAGCTACTGCGCGTAGAGAATTACACGATATCGCTTGATTGATATTTTAGTTTCCGTTTTAGTCTTTGCGAGTTGATCGCCGGCTGACTCGCGTCATGTTGTCGTATTGACGGATCGTCCACTGCGGCACGACTGCGGCACGACTGCAGCACGACTGCGGCGAGTTGGCGACCAGTGGCACTCTTACGCTACGGTCGCCTTAACATACGGTGGTCATAGAATATAAGTACAAAAGTACACGCCGCTACTCCATATTAGAGATATTAGATAAATAATAAACCATCGGCCTCACGGGCATGCTGAAAAACAATGTTGAATTCAGTAACTTCGCAGCGACATATAAAATATATTATAGTATTTAACAATTCAATCCGATGACTCGTTTTTTTCTTTGATAATTTTTGGCATTTTAAACTGGCGCTGCAACGATTCGAAATAACTAGAGACGCGACCCAAAGCGGTTGGCTGTTGTTTATAGGAGACCGCAGGCTTACAGACTAAAGAAAATAATTACTAAATAAAAAAGCAAACGATCTGTAATTTTGTAAAGAGGTCTTCCTTATTAAAAAAAACACTTCACGATATATAGTTCAATAGCCACAGGGAAACAGAAGGACCAGCTGAAAGCATTTACCTACTGTGGTCCTTTTGACAAAGGAATTGCATTAAAAATGTTTGTCTCGTGACGTGAATGCGACAATATAAAGGGGGCCTTGCACTTGTTAGACATATCGCCATCGCCGATGTATAGAGTATATTGAGCGTAGCATTTAGCAGTCGCAACTCGCAACTCGCAACTCGCGATTCGCGATTCGCAAGCGTCGCGGTGCGCTCGCGGTGCCATGTAGTGTAACGTGACTCGACTCTGTCACGGAATAAGTATTTTGAACACTAATAAATGTATTAACAAATTATAAAGTCTTTTATTTTGTTATTTCATTATTTGAGAAGCAGTTAATCATGTATATCATTATAAATCAGCATAGCTGGTGAAAGCTTTAGCAGATAATAGATAATTACTGAGTACAATAGATCAGCATATTAAAAAAATGAAAAAGCTTATGTAATTACTAGCTTTGCCCACGGTTTCACCCGCGTATAATTAAAAAAAAATCACTTGGAGCAGACTTAAAATATTTCAGTACAAACAATATTTTTTATTTTCATGGGATATTAGTATTTATTCGGTTTTTTCCGCAGCCGGATCTAGCTAGGGCAACATACAATTGGAATCATACATACAGAAAAACTTCATTTCCTTAAATCTATTCCAACATACTTGTATGTCTTTCCCTGTGTTTTATTTATTGTGACTGCAAACGATACCTTCACAGGAAATTGTGTCTTTTAAAATTACAACGTAAATCTGTTTTTTTAATAAGTACTATTATTTTATGCGACTAATTGGTTCATTTTTCGCCCAGAGAATCGGAATTGCGATTCAAAGGGGCAAATGCTGCTAGCGTTCTTGCCACCATTCCAGACGGTCACGATTTGTACTATTTTTATTTAATGCAAATATTTTTAAAATTTATTATTTATAAAATGGTTTTTCTTCACTTGTCAAACTAACCGACTAAGTATAAATTTAACTAAACTATGAAAAAAATATATATGCGGCAACGAAACGAAATACCTACCTAACCTATAATATATAAACGTTAACTTACAAAGTTATTTACAAACCGAAAATAAATATGTATGTATGTATGAGTATTTTCAAACAAGTTACTCAACTACCCGTTATAATAATATGTCAAAACTATAAAAAGTACTGAAAACTATCTATTTTCGGTCTTATCTCGATAGTTTTCATAAGAATTAAAATTTTATAAAAACGACTTTGCAAATAATGCATTATCTTAGAACAAATTTGGGCGAGTTAACCGACTAATAACACATTTATAGGCAGCTAAAGTTTCAGCCCACGTAACTGAACAGTTATGTTATAGCAATTTTATTGAATAAATGTTCGATGTGGTTTTTTAAATTGACATAACTTTATTATTTATGAACCGATTGAAAAACAAACACTAAATTTTAAGTGAAGTTAGCCACAATACATTAGTGAAAAACGCACTCGAATTCGTTAAACCGTTTCTAAGATTAGTGTGCACAAACGCACAGACAAAAATTCTAACAATCATTGTTTTGCGTTCTATTGCGTTGATAAAAGTAATAGTTTTACTCATATATCTTCCATGTATAGACAGCGATCAGTTACAGATTTATTATATGTATGGATTATTAATAATATGAAATGGAAACTTGAGGAACAGATTCTATATAATACGCCGCTCGGTCGCTACTTCCTCGCAGAATTTACATCGTAATGCACGAACCATATTGTATTGCGTCAAAAAACGCAGTGACACTAGAGAGTTGAGGAATCAAATACACATTTGCCGCGCGCTGACGCAACGCAACATTATAAAAAGCTTACGCGAACGACATGCGGTTTGATTCTATCTCGTCATAAATCTTGATCTCTTATATCGTCTTCACCCGTCCCGACTTTGCTCGGCTAAGTTAGCACGGTGTCCCATAACATTAGTAAATTAAATTAGTATTTCATCAGCTGCGAGGTAAGCGATCTATCTGACCGTACTGTGCTAATTCATCTTTAACCAGGCTTTACTGTGCTAATTCATCAATATATTGTTATGCCTGTCTATAAGTTACAAAGCACGTAAATTAATAAGTTATTTATTCTGATGAGGAGCGCCCGCTTTTGACAAATTAAGCTAAGTGGTCGTTTATTTTTTGCTTTTTATTAAAACCAAAAATTGTTGCTGTGAACAATAGATAGGTATAGTATATATTATATAAAGGTGTATCCTGTGGCAGACTTATCTGTTGATACTTTGGCGTGTTTAAAGGTAGGTATAATGGATCATTTTGTCTTATATTAAATACTTTTTATTATTTTTTTTTCTTCAAGGATAAATATTTAAGAATACAGGTATTGTTTTTATCATATATTATATGATGGTTCACTCGGTGGAAGGGCTTTGTGTAAGTCCGTCTGGATTAACACTGGATAACACTCAAACATCAAATGTTCTATCGCCAACCAGTAATACATATATAGTATTGACGCATTTCGGTTGGAAGGCTGAGAAATCCAGTGAAACTGCAGGCACAAGGGACGTAGCATCTTCCTAAAGTTCGTGGTGCATAGGCTATGTAAGCAATGGTTAATATTTCTTACAGCTCCAATGTCTATGTGATAGGTGATCACTTATCAACCTATTTTACATGAATAAAAGTTCATAATCATTGTAGGTTCTGGCTCTGGGTACTGAAATACAGTTAAATCTAGTTTAGAAATCAAAGTCTCATAATATAATTGTACAGTTATTGGGTTGCAATAAAGATTAAGTACTAGCATCAATATAAATAGTTACCTACTAATTATACAATTATATGAGATATGATAGATATCTAATGATACTATGGATATCTTATGACTGAAACTTAAGAGTGATAAAATAGATGGGTACGTATAATGTACATACATACATTATCTTTTAGCTGTTCTAATTATTAGCGAGCCTGTCAAACGGTTATCTTTCTCCTTATCTCCACATTTACAACGTACGAGTTGTCTCCTTGTTTCAAAGCGATTACTCACATTACAGCTTGTTACTGTCTTATAACAATTATCGTCTCCCGAAGCAATATTGTTTATGAGCATATTTTATGTATAAAAGCTTTCAAGAATTTATCACAAGCGTTTCCATAATTGATGTTGCACGTTAACGGTGAATGCGCTATTCTATTACATCATAAAAGAGATAAGTAAATTTATATTATGAAAATGTAATATTATGTCTGCACTGCACATTATTATGTAATAAGAATAACATTAATTATTTTCGCTAGCAATATATCATGGTTAAGCTAAGAAGATGTCGCATCGGTTATATAAAAGGAAGCGGGCGTTCACTCGCCTTATAATTGCATCTCTAGAGCGAGCAATTGAAAGTTATTGAAGGCGATGCCGCGTCTTTGCTCTCTGACCGATTAACGAATGCCGCCCAATGTCTCATTAGGTACAATCAATAGAGCGCGAGTTTGGCAATCGACGAGATGCTGTCAACTGAGTAAATGTATGTTATTGGGGTCACATTCAGCTGAAAATTGTTTGGACATCGAACGCCTACGTAACCGATACATGTGTATACAAAGTGTTAACAAGTTTTGGCCAAAAATACTCGTGTTAACTTACTAATTTAAAATAGCACACGTAATACATTACAAGTCTGTCTGTCTTGTGTTGTTCCTGAGTACATAAGTGGTATAAAAGGGAAAAAATTTAATATGGATTGTGTTTTTGTATAAGTTCTATGATTTTTTACGGTTTTAAATTTTTATTTATACTATAACAAATATTTTTTCAAGCTTTTAATTTCACACAGTCGTGTTGTGACGACTTTATGAAATTGAGGCAAGATTAAAACTTTTTAATTTTCGTTATAAATATAAAACCTTATTTAGAATAATACCCTACTTCTATTAACCTAGGTATTATAAATTATTAACATATTTATTAAACTAGTTATCTAAACATTCTTCGCTGTGCAAGCTTCTTTATCCTAATAATTATAGCCACAGTTCAGTTTCACTCTCCCATGTTACAGTGAGGTGAGGCCTCAAGGAGCTTGAAGAACAAATGAAGCTTAAAGACAACCAAGTTAAATTCGATTGGATTGACTAAAAATAAAATAGACAAAGCCGAAGTTAGAATCTATTTTGGGGTTTGCTGAAAAGCGTTGGTCAAACCGAGGATTGACAAGTTGCAGGACCACCCTTTAAGTGCAACATAAGTATATACTGACTATAACAAGGGCTAGTGCGTGAAGTCCCCTAGTGGTGTAGAAATCGCGCATAACGCGCATGTAATTAATTTAGTAAGTTGTTAAGAAGCTTATTTAGGACTTAGTTCTAGGAATAATTTATTACAGACGCAAATTACGCGCGACAAATTTTTAGGTTTTTCTTTTGCATCAAATTGCATGGCAGTCAATAAGCGAACAATGTTAAATTCTTCTAATAAATAATGCTCATCCGTTAAAATATATATGCATTACTAGCTACCGGTCGCGGCTTCGGACTGGGACGAAATTTTGATTATCATATATATATATATATATATATATATATATATATATATATATATATGATATTTTGCTTATTGTGTTCAATTTGACTGACAGACAGATGCGGCGTTACGAGTTTATTTTATAATATAATTATTTACACTTGATATTCATTTGCGATGAATCTAGCACCTTTAAAGATTTATACTTCAGACCTAAGATGAAAAAGCGAATGAAATTTAGCGTAATCAAATCCTTAGGTAACTACACAGAAAGAAAAAGCGGCAAAATCATCAATCACGATAATTTCTCAGAATTTCTATGTCTACGTGTGTATTTACTATACTGCACCTTGAATATGATTAAGTAACTATTTAAAGATTGTTTAGAATATAACGAAATATACTCAACACAATAGAAAGAAATAATAAAACAGTTAAAATGGTATAAAAAATCAAGCAAGCTTACGTTTGACCACAACCACACAATACCGGTGTAGGCTAAGACGGAACCCTCTGTTCTAGAAGATGTTTTATTTTTAAAACATTCAAACATTTTAAAGATTCTAGTAAAACAAGGATTTAATGAGCCTCCACAGAAAGCATTAATAACGACTAACGAGGCGCTACGAACCTTTCATAAACATGCCCGCTGGCCGGAAACAAAGTGATACGAGTAAATGTGATGCGTTTTTTTACATGAAATATAAAAAGGCAAACGTCCAAAAGTTACTTCGACTGCTTCGAGTATACTGTATAGCTCCGAATATGATCCGAAACTAAAATTTACCAAAACATACCTTACATAGAAAGCAAAACACACTTTCTATGTGCAGATATAACATTTCAATAGAACATTGAATATTTAGATTAGTTAGTTATTCTTTAAATAATATGAGACAATTTTATCCCGATATTTACCTGTGCGCTCAGTTCAGAAAAACAAATAAAAGGTATTATAGCGTTAAGAGTAGAGAGTTGGAGACTAGACAGGGTTAACAGGGCGCTGGGCGAGTGTAGCGGCAGCGTGTGCGGTGTGGGTTGCGGGGCGCGCTCCCGTCCGGCCACGCGCTCCGCTCATCACATCGCACCCGCGTCCGTCGCCGCCCGCCGCGCCCCAGTGCCTTACGAGGCGCGCTTCGATACTTACGTGTCGTGTGTTGTCGATCATCGCTCTCCCGATGTTGTGCTGTGCCCCTGTGACTGTGACTCGGTGACGGTGACCAGCACCTGCCAGCCTCCCTATAAACACACACCATGGGGTGCGGCCGCGGACTCTGCACTGCCGACAAAATCTTCATCTTCATTAATATCGCTTTTGCGGTAAGCTTTTTAAAATTTTATCTAAACATGAATTAAAACTTGCAAAATTATAACAGATTGTTTGTGTTTCGTGTAAAATCTTCCTATAGGACTTTATTCTCATAATGTGTTGGGGATTTTTTTCATCTTCTTCAAGTCTCAAATATCATCTTCAAATATTTAACTATATATATTTAAAATTGATGTACAAAGCTTTATACGTACTATTATTTATGTTTTATTCAAAGGCAAATATTTTTTTCTAATTATAATATACAAGAATATATTTTATTGTAATATCTAATTCCACTGGTTTTAATTTTGTACCGTGGGTGCAAACAATGCACAAGTTTTAAAGTTCCCTTCGCCAGCGCTTCGGCTCGCGACGACGACGCTTCGTTACCTGCTTGTGGTACTCGCGCCGCGGTACAAAACGTCGAGCACAATACACGCACCCGGCCGACCCTGCCGAGCTTCTCTATAGGCGCATAATTCATGACCCAAATAGTGAACAATTTTGAATGTTTGATCTTTCATAATTTATTATATAATTCAAGATTATAACCCGATATAATACTTTTAACCTCGAAGATGACTAATATTTATAGACTTGTATCAAGTGGCTTTAGACTAATAAGCGCTAACAACTGAATATGATTCATAATTATCTATAGCCGTTAGTGATTGATATGGATCTGATACGATAGATTTATATGCTTTTACAAAAGAATCCAGAAAACGTTTAAAACGTTTCAGCGGAATTCAAAAAACGGTAAACACTGTGTGTTTTCAAGTCTGGGAAACGGTCGGGCCAGTAACATACATTTTAAAAATTAGTTAATTTGTTAATGCTGATACCAGTTCTGAATTTTGGTTTTTCGGAATCGATGGTAATTTTTGACAATTTCGCCAAGTGAGGGTAACACTTTCAATTTCATAAGTAATTGACTGTGTTGTTGTAGTAAAAATATGAATAATACGAATATATACGTATCTTATTTAAATAAATTAGATTTGTAAGTATTTAATGATGATGAGCACGTTTTACATTAAATAATTTATCGTCAATATATCTTAATTCTTTCAAGTCCGCAGAACGATAAAAATTGAATGTCAGTGAGCAACCAATCGGCTAGAAATGAGCCGCTGACTTAACGCCGCGCTTCTAGGTCAGTTGACCTCAGAGGTTGACACTGATGGGCGATAGCTCAGCGCTTATGTTCAATATAGGCGAGTTTCAAATCGAAACCGGTAATGTGTTATGTTTTTCTTATGTCATACGTTCGGTTTAATGTTATTAAAACTACTTGATTATAACGAATTATAAGGAAAAACTACCGATGTGATATTTAATTAATATAAAACTTTTCCCAATAAATAATATATCTATTACATTTGTCCTTGGTAGTGACCCCGGCGGTTATGCTTTTATCGAGGACATTGGCATAACTAACGAAATACCAAGAAAGCCATTCATTGTGATGCGCATCTTGAACTGACGTCGCCCGTTTGTATAATTTTGGTATTCATTTACCGTCTTGCTTTCTACGAAGAAAGGTTTTCAGACAGACGCTAGTACGTGCTGATTTTTGCTCTTCCATGTCTTAACTTTTTAAATAATTTACCGAAATTATTGTTTCAAGGACCAACGATAAAAGAAAGTGTTAGTAAATTCTTGAGTTTGTAGAGGAGTATCAATAGGAATTGATAAAATAATCAAAAACGTAAACATTAAATGCCTTCCGTTGATTTTTCTATAGAAGTCGATTTTGCTAAGAGTTTTTAAAAAATATATGACGTTTTGAAAGCGATCATTACCCACTCTCTATACACAAGAGCTAATGTTACGAATGATGGTGTAAAAAATGAAATGAAGTGTAATTATGGTTTTAAAAAAGGCGTTACACCACCTCATTCCGGCAAGCACATTAGGAATAATAAATGATGTCAATAAACGTTTTTGCGATCAGTCAAGCGAGTCGCGCTACGACAAGACATTTCTAAGTTACGGCCGACGAAATCAAAGTTATTAATGCTAGTACATTATAAAATAAAATGTTGTCATTATAATTGCGTTATATGATAGGTGTGTGTTCTTATCTTATACTTAACATCCATATTACGAAGATTACTAACTATAACACGAGCACAGGCGACAGGCGAGCATAACACCGATACCTCTTTTACGGTCCATCAGAGTTGCTCGTTATTCCTTGGAAAACTTAGAACTGCCTCAAGGTTCGTTTGCGATTGGTTTTCGTTGTAAACGTCAACTAACAAGCGCGGACACGTCCGCTGCTATTCGGTTATGCAGATTCTAACTCACGTCTGTAAGGCACAGATATTAGTCAGAATGGATATATTCAATCATAAAACTAATATCGTCATATTCATAACTAAAAAAACAGTTTTCCGACTGAAAGAGGTTGAGAGGGCTTAAATGTTGAGCAAAGCCTCTTAAGATAAAAACCGCTTTTATCTTTCCAGTACCACAGTTTCGCCGTCCTATTGTTCTCTATTTATTTTATTAATACGAAGCTGAGTTAAGAACAAAGTGCCAGTGAAGAACCTAATTATTAAATCTGTCTCGAATACCAATATTCTTATCCTATTCTCCTGCGAATAAAGCAATTTGTTACTTTTGATTTGATTTAACGATTACTTTATACGATGTAAATCAACTAAGAATGATCTCCGTCGAAGCATTTCTGTTTGTGCAGATATTCGAGTACGTTAGGAATATCGCGTTACTTAATATCACGATCGGGTAACTCATCGTGAACAATACCTATTATACATAGGTAATATATCCTTGTTATGCTTAGTAAACTAAACCAAGCGAACTGATTATCGATGTAATTACATGTGTGTTTAATCTTATTCATTTGTACATATAGTCTTATTGTAATTTGGAAGTAATTTTTATTATTCACTGCGTCATTCCGACGCAGCTACGTTATTGATATTGTTATTTGTTATTGAATAATATTGTATCCGCATATTACTAATATTTATAGTATGTAACTATGAGGGGAGGTCGTTCGTTCGTTTAGATTATATTTAAAAAACCAAGTGAAAACAAAATATTATGGAATGTGTACTTACCTCGTAAGCGTTTGAACAGTTTTAAACGTGTCGATCAGGAATGTTAACAGCGGCGAGTCGGCGGTCTAACAACGCTCATTAGCTCCGATTAAACTTCCGCCGAATGCAACCCGACGCGTTCTTTTATTTTAAAACGACAGGAGAAATATTAACAGAAAACAGATCATCATTATTTCGTATTCAAAAACAAACTTGTTAGCAGAACAATTAAAAGAAAAATATGTACCACGTAAATACATTAAGTAATTCATATTTCAATGCCGTAACATCGCGTGTCAACGTCTGACCCACTTTATGTGGGTAAGTGGACCGCGTACTCCCGTGGTTTCAGCGACTAGTACGGGGGACCCAACTAATGGGGGAGAGTTGCTCCTCACCCTGTGCTCTGAGCACCTGCGTCCCTTGTGTCTGTGTCTCCACAAAAGTTTGTCAAGGTGTGCGTTAGAATTTGTACACACATGCAATTAAACTGTAACGGAGGCTGGAGCCACGCCTGAGATATGATTACAATACATTATTTATGATAACTGATACAATTTTCTGTAATAACATTAGTAAAGTGAATTAAGGTTAATTAACATACGATAGCTAGTTGTAGATATACGTCTGTCAAAAGGAAATTAAAAGACAACCATTGCATAAGGTAAGTGTGCTCGCGTATTTTAGCTGGATTCATATTCGCATTAACCTTCTCGTCGCTTTATAATTAAACGTTGCGGGTAACTTCACTAATTAATATTTATTTCGTTATGAAAATATTAAAAACAAATAGTTATATACTTACGTATATTTTATTTTATAATGATGCTAAGATGTTGTTGTAAAAAATCTTATTTTTTATATATTTTTATATAGCATAGGTAGGCGGACGACCATATGGGCCACCTGATAGTAAGTGGTCACCAACGCCCATAGAAATTGGCATTGTAAGAAATGTAAACCATCGTTACATAGCCATGTGCCACCAACCTTGGGAACTAAGATGTTATGTCCCTTGTGCCTGTAATTACACTGCTCCGCTGAAGAAGAACGGAGAGAAGAAAGAGGTGCTATGCGCACCTATCCCCTCGCCGCAATAGGTGTCGCCGGGACTAGGGGGATTCTCAGTACCCTGGGAATTTCCCCTAGAGAATGAAGGCCCGCATGGGCGGGTCATCCGTCAGAGCGTCACGGTAGTAGGTAGTAGGTAGGTAGGTAGTATGTGCAAGCGATCCCGTGGCGCTCCTCGTGAAGTTGGAAAGGATACCGTTGGTTTTTTAGTGGGTATTGAGATTTTTGGGGCACAAGGCGCCGTGGACCGGCGAGTCCCACATACGCCCCCACTGTTCCCATGGGAGAAACGCTTAATACTTTTTTCCAGCGTGAAAAAAAGTACGTACATGTATAGCTTGATAAACTTACGGTTTAGCGCTATGTGCGCAAGTTATTTTATTCAGTGAAATTCATATTGAGCACGTGAGTTTACTTTGTATAATCAGCTCCAATAAATACGTTTCCAAAGATAGCATAATACAGATATTCTATGAGTAATAAGTAATAACGCGATTGATGTGCTCCTTCGCTCTTTGGAATGCACATAACCGGTTTTACATTCACGACATTCAAACAATAATAACACTTTTTGTTCATAAAATTGCCAATATAAAGATAAATGAATAATTTATAGTTTAAATTAATAAATAACCTACAATCAGTATATATTTCATATATAATTCTATTCAATTACTTAAAAGATAAATCTACGATGTTTGATATTTAGGGAGTTGAATAATTTATGTATCGCTCGTCAATATTTAGGCCAAAAGGAAAATCTTTTTTTAAACACCTACTTGTGCCTGGGGCGACATGTTATATTTGCTAACAGATAAAATAATTGAATGTATTAAATAGTGTCTATTGTTCAAGAAAAACTATAATATATTAATTTATATAAAATACTTAACAAGTTGGAAAAACAAAGGGGAAATACCATGGTACAAATATTCCGCAATTCATGTTATTGGCCGAAGGTTTTTCTACTAATATTGCGAGTGTGTCGTCATTTGCGATAAAATAATGTTAATTATAATATTGTTGTGGCAGTTCTTGTAAGAGAGGAAAACACAATGACATTTTCATAATTAAACTTTATTGTAAAAGAAATGACGAAATTATGAATTACAGCTGCAATGTTATGTTAAAGGTAAATGGATCCTAACAGAAAATAGCAAATATCTGCATTTTAAGTTATTTGTATCTATACTATTCCACCAGCAACACGATAGAACAGCGTGGTGGAATAAACCTTAAACAGCCTTGGTCCAGTAGTGGGATACTACGTGAGTTGTTCCGTATACACATGTGTAGATGTGGATGTTTTCCCAGATGCCCCTGTGATGTCGTTAAAAGCCGTTAACCGACCAAATTGATCGGCGGTCGCGACACATCTCGAGACATTCTCTCATTTCCCCGTTCCTCCCTCCGCTCGTCCCTCCGCCATTCAAACCTACACATGGACGTAAGTCCGGTTTAACTTGTTGTATATTCATATTACTGCTGCAACGAATACTTATAATAATTTACTCATGTAACAGATTTGGTCTTAACAAAATGTATAATGTTTCTATAACTAATGTAATACTTGTTGCGCTGCGAGTTGACATTAAACAATATCATTCTTAGTGAACCGCTGAGTGGAGTTTGTGGTGAGCCCTGCAGGTCGACTCAGCCCGCATCATCGCGGTTAGTAAAGTGATACAGCTACTGACATTGATACTGCTCGATTTGTATACTTTGGATGTTTTAATAGATCCAAGTCCTATCGTATCGTACTGCGATACCAGTTCGAGCTCTCTCATTGATAAAGGAGAGAAGGCCTTCGCACAGCAGGCCAGGGTTTACGGGCTGATACTTTTACTTACGTATACATGTAATACGTCCTGCGGTAATATTGCTTTGGGTAACGCTGCATAGAAACGGGATTCATTCATTCTGTCTCCGCAAAGTGAACTTCCTTGGGTAAGTTAACTTTGTCAATTAGTTGATTTAAATCTCATGTTGAAATAACATAGATAAAAGCGTGGTACTCGATAAAACTTTATATAAAAAGCTCGAATTAGCATTCGTTAGCGTTCATGCCGGGTAAATAATAATTTAATTGTACTTAATTAACATATAACTGAGAGAGAGAGAGAGAGAGCTGAAGATCGAGCTCAGTGGCGTGCCAATAGAGAGGCCTATGTCCAGCAGTGAACAACAAAGGATTGACGATGATGATGATGATGAACATATACCTATGTAATTTAATAGTCGGAAATGAGTAGGTTATAAGATTGTTGCCGGTTTCTCGTGGTAAATTAAAATGTAATAAAGTAAAATTAATATTCAATGAACCTACTTGAATAAACGATGTTTTAGATTTTTTGATTGTTGGATTTCTTAACGGAGAGTAATATAACTAATATTTTGGGACAATATTGTTTGCACACGAGTAAAATACATGTACCGTATACAAGTGTGCACGAGACTTAGTGTACTCTAGCAATGTATTAATGATAATGAAAGTGTTATGTGTGTGAACATGATACTTGAATGTAAATAATGACGTGGCGATATACTTTGCTTTGTAGTTTGGGTGTTTATTACGATGCGTAATATTTGTAATTACGTGGGATTATTTTATTTTATAATTTAAAGTAGCAGCAATAGCTGGGAGTAGATGGTCCACTGATTGATAGTTGCCACCACCACCGCCCTTAGACCACCATTCCTTATTTCGTCAATGCACTATTCACCACGTGATGTGATGTGAATGTGTCCGACCAACTAAAATGTACAAGGTACGTACATGCTGTCGGTACGTACGCGGGCGATATGTTCATACTGCACAATATGCTTATTAATATTATTAATATTATATATTAATATTATTTTATTCATATCACCACCTACCCCATATCCTATCTGTAAATACTTACACTCGGTTACCTGGAAGAGATCGCTGTGTAGCGATAAGGTCGCCATAATTGTACATTTATTTAGGCAATATACATGTTTTGTATCTTTCTCTTTGTGGTGTGATGTACAATAAAGTATTAAAGTAAAGTAAAGTATGCTTCAGCAGTCTCTGCAACAAGTGGGAAAAGGTTATTGATTTGAAAAACGGTCTACTTTAGCGAAACTCACGCTCCGTTTCATTACGAAATCGCTAACACGAAACTGTACTTTGTTGATTTACTCCTATAGAACAAGCTAATGCCCGGTATGCGTTGCATATCGCCTTAATTTTTCTAAATCTGATGTGTCGCTAGGACGTGCAGAAAATGAATTATTTAACATGGTACCACCGTTACATTTCCGCCATAGCACCCTTCACCGCTGGAGTCAATTTCATCTACACCACGTGGAGGCTTGGTATCCTACTAATGTGCGTGCATCAAGATTATTCTTAACGCGCAGGTGCAGGTTGTGGAATGATCTTCTTTCTGAAATTTTCCCGGAGCGTTATAATATGGGAGATATCAAACACCTGTGTACTTCCTTCAAGGCCGGCAACGCATTAGCAGCTACCCGTATGTTGCAGGAGTCCATGGGCGACGATGACCACTTTCAATCGGACCTTTTGTTTTTCCCCAATTCCAATTCGTTTGTCCCCTTAACTATAATAAACTATGTTTACTTACTATAGTAATTATTAATTGTACAATCGATTCTTGGCGAAATTGTTAGCGGCAACGATATCACGTAATATTCAATATTACGTGATATATTCTGTTGTTTACATTTGTCGTGCACGTGTACTCTGCCTTCTGCTTAGTCCGAGTATGCATGAAAGAATGCATGTGTGTATGCATGAAAGTATCTATGTGTATATATACGTATGTATTTATTAGAATTACAAATATTAGCCCAACTATTCAATGAAAGGAAGTTGGTAATTGAAAACATGAAACGAATTTTATTACTTTTTCGTTTCTTTGTAGTTTGTTGTCGACTCTGTGCAGCACGTACACATTACAAAGTTATTTTAATGATTCTAACAATTATAGTAGTGTACAAATATACGATAGTATTTATTATAAGATATATTTGTATCAGTAAAAATATTTGTTTATTATTTTACGAATCATTCATGTTTTATGTCATACATGGTTCATAGAAATTGCGGCCAATGAATATTATTGTAATGCGTCGGTAGCACGAGGCGGGCGCGAGCAGCGAGCGCCGAGCCAGCTGCGGCTGGAATGTTATCACGCTTTGTTAGACTCGTACACACGACTCGTAGATCCTCAGCCCGTCATCTTAGGTGTCGTGACGTATGTATCCGTATGTGTACTCGTACTTAACATTTTGGATTCTAGATGAAGTAAGAACTTTATTTAAACAAGTGTGTAGTAGGAGACCCGATAACTGTAATATTTTTATACGTCCATCTCTTTTTGAATCAAAATATATTTTTATATATAATAAATAATTAATTAATCGAGAAAAACGTTCCGCCGGTTTGAATGTCAAAGTATAGTCGCAATTATTAAATAATATATAATTATTTAATTTTAAAGACAAATAATTATAGAGACGTATATTAATTCAACAAACATGATATTAATTTTTTTCGTTAATATTTGCGGTCATTTTAGATAGCCCAGCGAAGTTTTATTTCTCCATTAATTGAGAAAATCTTTTAATTTTTTCTATAATTAACTTTTAACTTTACAACAAATACAATATTTGCATTATTATATTGAACTTATAACAATAATAAGAATGTCGAAATCGTGAGATAATTTCTTTCGGAAGTTTCTGTTAGTGGGCTGCGCTGTCTTCGCTTACCCTTGGCCGTGCAGTATCAACAATGAGCGAAGTAGGGCAACGGCGACCGCGCCGACATCTCCGCAGGCATCTGCGCTGATCTCTCTTGCACCCTGCTGCCGCGCCGTAGAGCTCATTACACTCTGACAAGTCTGTCGCCTCGCATTCGGGCCGCGCTGTACGAGACTTGCCATCTTCAATTCGATCGATGAAATATTTGCCTTAAAGATCAAGTCTAAGTAAAAAAATCATCAAAACAAAAATTCTACAAATTGAAACATAATGTAACGAAATATTTAATTAATCGCTCTATTTCTACACAAACAATGATACAATGTAATCTTTTGGGGATTCTTCACTTAAGCGGCTTCAACAATCAGCTAATGGGAAAACGTTTACAACTAAATCACGATATCATTTACAACTAATTTTATTACGCGACCGTCGCCGTAATTCCGAATATATTGGCTCGCGAGTCGCGAATAGAAAACGATAAATATATAGTGTTACTAATACTGTTTGCGTAACAGGAAATTAATTCGATTAATACTATATGTATGTTTATAATTATGTTCATACATATTATTCCTCACAGTTACATTGCAAAATCAATGCATCCTTCTCGAGGCAAGGATTCCGATTCCTAAAAGTTTTATTTTTTTATTAAAATTGAAAGATGACGATTTAAAAGAACGTCAATAAAACATTTTTAATGTTATTGTCATTTAATGAAATGCTTTGATAAAGTACCGTCGGTTTGCTTGCTATAATACGTGTGACCCGTGTTAAGACGGGTTTATATAATGTACGTACAGAAAGTAAACACTCATTTTATTGCACTAGTACTAAAACCGTAGCCGCGACCACGCGCGGCTGCGGGTCAATGACCGGCGTTCCTTACAGCTGCAGCATCTGTACTTAGTGTCGTGTCGTGACGTCCTGTGGCCGTGTCGTCCCCGCGGGGCGGCGCACGGCTACGCTGACCACTCGACCACTTTAACTAATTTATAACGATTGATCCTATTCTCCTACGATTAGTTACGAACATTTATTTGTAATTAAAACTTAATATTTTTAAACAAACTTTGCCCCTGATTTTTTTTTGCAATGGGAATCAAATTCTACCAACTTAGCTCAAAAACCTTATACCTGTACCGAGTCGCTTACTTAACTGCGATATAAAAATTAAAATATTTTAGATGTAAAAATGTACCTTTGCACATCGATAACGGATAATTACACACAATTATACTTTAGAGTATTTTAGTCTAAAGAGCGATTAGTAAAACTTTTTTAAGTTGCTTTCCGCTAATGATATACGGAACGAGATCCAGAAACCGGTCGTCGCATTTCAAGCGCAAGAACTAACGTCAACAGCCTTTTGTAAACGGAACAAATTTTTAGTAGACTGGCGTGTATTTAAATTAATATTACATAAGTAAAATTCAACATCAGAATTTCGAATATGAGCGATATTCGAAATTCTGATGTTGAATTTGACTTGCGACGATAGTGTGATATCTCGAAAAACTTTAATTTTATAGGAAGCGATTTTTAAACTTTTAAACGATCCTATCTTTTTAAATTTTGCACATATGATGTAATACTGTAAGAGCGTGTTTTAGATCAACTAATATTGAAACTTTTCATGTAAGAGTATCGTAAGTTTTCTATCAAAATAATGAAATTACGAAAGGAGAGGAGCCCATAGCCCAACAGTGGGATATACACAGGCTGTTACTTTTACTGTTATGTGGTAATCTTATTTACACCTCAGCCTTGAGCCTGTGATTCGTCCCACACATAACTTTCAACATGGGTCATTTTAAAATTGTAGATTGTTAAATTCAGTACATTCAATTTCGATTTATAATAAAAAACAAAAAAATTTCCTTTTGTAAAAAGGGAACTGAAACATCTGTTAACCATAAACGGCTACTGCTATGACATCTTTCTTATCCTACTCCTTCTCCATTCGGGACAAACGTTTTTTTTCGAGATGTTGTAAATAAATTAGTTTTAATTCTTTTTCTTCTACGAAACTATTTTTGTAAGCTTCGCAAAATTCGCAAGTCTTTTTTCGGAACGAAGAAAGATATATTGAAGTCCTGTGTAAATATGCGACAAATAATAATACAATTAACTATACCAACGTTATTGGTCGAGACCAGTGATCCACATAATCTCTGTGAATATCTGAGATGGTTTTACTTAAATCGATGTAATGTTTCTTGGAATTAGATCGTATATAGTGAGATACAATTTTAGGGATAAGATAAATAAAAACTCTTGCTTCATTTTTCAGTGCATCATCTACGTGTTCATGATTAGATTGACATCCACGATTATCTTTAAGCAAATAGACCTTTTGTTTCTTTATTTTTCTTTTTTGATGCAGTTCTATGGGTCGATTGTTTATAGCTAAAGTGTTGACAAAAGAAGACATTATTATTTTCTCTTTTTGAAGCTGGTGCTCCGCTTTCATCAACTTTGACATAACGGTAAGCTGGTTTTACCTCTTTATTAGACTAAATTATAAATGACCATTGCCTTTCAAATTCCATTAATCATTTAGAAGGTGTTGTCGTTTTAGGTAAATTATATTGGCTAGGCATTTCTTTGCAAGTTGGCTTAAGTTTTCGTTCGGGCATATCTTTCTTGGTTTTAGATGATCGATAGGACTTGCCACTATTTCTTTCTTTTTCTTCTGGCAATTACTTTCTTGTCTTGGTCTTTCTTCCCTTTTTCTTAGGTTTTGGTTTAAGCATCCGTTTCAATGATGCCAGGGTCGATTAAAAATGGGGACGTTTTCTATAATAGCGTTCGAAGTATAATTTTCTGTGATGGTGTATGGTTCATTTATTGTATTATTTAGTATATTTTCGTGTAAATCTGTTATATTTGATTCGCAGGCTGACCTTTCTTGATTTTGATTGGTTGCTTGCAAATTTGCTTTAGTGTATCTTGTCGTAGAGATGTCGGTTAGTTCGTCTAAAGTAAATTTAAGCTTTGGCTTTTTTTGTACAACTTGGTAATCTGGGTCTTTCACGTAATCTGTATATGTATAGTAATCTGAGTCATCGCTGTCTGCAAAAATGCATAAACAGCAGGTAATTTGTTCTATATTCGTGTTAAGTTATATTTAAGGTTCTACCAACTTTCATGGAACAATGATGACGAAGAACTACTTGAAGAGCTGCTAGACGAGTTACTTGATGAAGAACTTATAGATTCAATTCGGGGGCTTTAAGTTTGAACTGTCTCTTGATTCTCTGAAATTGGAGGATACATACGAATAGAATATAATAGACAGATACCTACATTTTCTCGAAATGTGTACCTACCTTCTTACTACATAATTATCTACACGGGCAGCTAACTTTGACGTATATTTTAATCACATTAGCACATTTTATAGAATCTATTTTCTGCAAAACGGTCGGAATTTGGAATATCGTCTTCCTTTTTTTTTTTTGTTAACTGTGGCATTAGTTTTGATCTTGACCCCATCTGTAAATAAAATACTAATAGAAAGTTATTGTTTAGGATATATAAAATTATAAGTGTAAATAAATTCATAACCTAATTGGAAAGTATTCCGAAATAACAGTACATCAACAAATAAACCAAATCACATTTCGCTTTAGAACAAACGCTCTATCATCTTCAATGTTACTATTCAAGTTACCACAATGTAATTTAGTATTTTTACAAAAAAAAAATGTGATATTCAGGATCAACCACATCATTTTTTTTCATATTTTACAAAAACACTGTGATAAAGTGGAATTGCGATAAAAGGATCAAAATTATACTTACCTTTTAACCAAACACGTGATAACTTTGATTATCAAGTTGTTCGCGAAAAACTCAAGCACTTCACACAAGCACTAACAGGGGACAACTGAGCTGTCACTTTCTTAAAGTCAACCAGTTCGCTGAATGAGATAGTGCTACACTGTGATATTTGGGACTCTTTCTCTCATAGCTCCGCCATTTTTAGAGTAGAAAATATCACGTTTTTACAGATAATAGTTGCGATACGGCGATTCCGAATTTCTATAAAACCAAAATCGAGTTTTTTGAAATATCATATCGTCGCAAATGGACGATATTTACATAAATACTTAATAACTGATTACGTCAACTTAGTCGGAGAAGTCAGGACCTTAAAATGGCAGATGTTGTAGGTACTACTACTAACTACCCTTCGTTTCCTTACAAACAAAGTTATTAAACTTGATAAAAACTAACGATAAACTTCTTTCTATTATTATTAAATAGTAAACACACTCATTTATGTGGCTGCAACCTTGGACGCACTGAAACTAATATTAAAGGAAAACACTCGAATAATTGATTTAAAAAAAATTGTTTGCCCGCCAGTGAATCATGCTCCCGCGCCGGATGTTGTAACTGCATTCTTATAATTGTTGAATGATTATTAATTATTACAATTTCATTATTTTCTTTGTTTAATAACATTAAGTAAATAATGTTTTAAGAGTATCTTCTGTGTTCACTTTTATGTTTACTGTGATATTAATTAAGGATTTCAATTAAATACAATAACTTAGATAGAAATTATTATAATGTTCAAATCTTCATTGCGCCTCGCTAGGATGCTAGCAGCATCCCCGATGAATCGTAATTTGGATTTTCTCGGCGGACACTTAATCGGCCTCTCAGACAGCCGTAGAGACAATAGACGCGGATTTACTTCGTTAATATTTTTTCAAGGTTCAAATGTTTCAATTGCAATTCGTGCAACAATAACATTTCGAATTAGCATTTGTCGCTGCAGCTCCAGCATGTAACGCTGTGTTCCTGACATAAGTCGGGCTCAACGTGTCAACGCCTGTGGGTCCCCCAGGCATCCCACCCGAGTTTGCAGGAAAATAGGATCAGCCTATCAGATCTTCATCCATTATCCAGTTTCAACGAGAGCAGGAAAATCGTTATAATTTCTTATAGAATGCTAAGTCGATCAAACTAAGTTGGTGAAAATGAGCACGAGGCTTTATTTTAGAATACAATATATAATGAAAACTCACCATGATAAGTCAAAGTATGTGGAGACAGAAATACTATTAAGTAGGGTATGTGTAAAATATTGAAAAAATAAATGTAATCATTGTAACTTTAGTAACAACGAGCGCAAGCGGTCGTATATATTCAGAGAAGACGTAGTTTATGTTGAGGAGTTCATGCAGCTGTCAGTTACGATGTGAAACAACTAATAATGGACCTGAACCGAAGTGGACAAAAAATATAAACAATGACACATTGACATAAACCAATCAGTTGTAATATTCATTACAATAGAATCGTGTCATGTGATTATTTATAGTTATTAATGATGCACGTGCACATGCAGATGCTGCAAGCGAGCGGCTCCTAGTACCGCACTCCAGTAAAAATGCAACCAGTGTTTATGCTAATATACATATGTCAACGGTAAAGAGGTCTTCGTTGCACAACGTTCGAAAGAACGATGCTACAGAAATTATTATCGGCTAATATTTCATCATGCATCTTGTAAGAAATCTTTGTTTGCAAAAATGATGATAGCAGATATTGACGACACAGTCAGTACAATTCAATAGAAAAGAACAATCGACGTCTTGTAGGTGGAATAATGAAGCGGCGGTGTTCACGGCCGCTAACCTCAGGTTCGGGAATGACGTGTTCTCTCGATGACTTGCATTTAGGCATTAGTCGGCTCAGCTCGACGCGGCTCCCGCCACGCGCTGCGGTGAAGGCAGACCGAGGTCGCGGGCCGATCGCAATTTATCGCGAATGGCTTTGTACAAGCAATCTGTTGCTAGTATTGACATCGGATCCAATTCGGTAAACACTTCGAAATGTTTGCCATTATGATTTTGCAAACAATGATCATGTTTTTAAAAGAAAAAGAGAGGACAAAGCTATTGTTGGTATTTCCTATGCTTGTCATTCTGATATGTTTTCGTGAATAACATTTATACTGGATAAGTGTGATTTTGGTTTTTATAAAAATTATTCAGCAAGCAACTGTTGTATCATATCATTAAAATAAAGTGTTGCTCATCATTGTTTTTATTGCAAAAACAATAATTTTATAATTATAGGTTTAGTTGGTTTCCTTATTTTTCATTTCAAATACGTTATTTTTTTTGACGTTATTATATTATTTATGTAGTGCCACGTCTCTGGTATTGCAGATGTACAGCGGCGCGTTGCTGGCGACGGCTGCGCGGCTGGCGTGGGACCCCAGCACCTACACTTGGTTCCGCTTCCTGTGCGCGACGCAGTACCGCGTGTCGGCTGCTTACGTGCTGGCGGCCGGCCTGTGGCTCGCCGCGCTCGTCTACATAGCCGCCGCGGCCGCCCATCGCTCCGCGCGCACCTGTCTACACATTGTAAGTGAGCCTGTATAGCCTTCACTATCCCAACGGTATCAAAACTGACATACCCACAGCATAGCATAGCTTGAATCTTTAAGCATTCAATTTCTTAAAAGAAAAAATGATTTGGTAATATAAATTAATTGTTAAGTTTTGCCGTAATGTAAGCTTGTGGTGTGTATTCTGTGTCAGAGATAATAATAAAATAATTTCTTTTAAGTGATTTGGTTATCGGGTCTGTGACCGGATCATGTCGAACGCTGTGTACCAAATTTCAACTGGTTTTCGTCTATCAAACTCAGAGTTTTCGAAAAGGTTGTCCCTAAGGATTTATTATTATTAGGTCACTGTTTGTAAATAATAACGAGTTAATAACGTAAACTGTAATGTTGCTTGCAGTACGCGGCGGGCGTGGCGTGCCTGGCCGTGAGCGAGGTGGCGTACGGCGCTTGGATGGTCACGTCGATGGTGGCGTGGTGGCGCAGTGCGCCGGAGGCCGAGCTGGCGCGCCATGGCATAGACCTGCTGCATGACCTCAAGCCCGCGCTGCTCGCCGTGGAGCGCTACCGCGACGTGGCCCGCCCGCTCTATGACATGATTGAGGTCTGCCTCGCCTTATCGTATTTAAGGTTTAAATAAAACTTGTATCTTATTAATATCTTATTGAATCGAGATAAAGCGTCCAATAAAGTTAGGAGCGTAGTTTTGAATTATTTACTGCAATCTTAAAATAATTTTATCCATGCGTGTACTGCGTTACTTGTTCGTGTATACGTGCATATGTATGTGTGTATGTAGATTACTCTTAAATAATAATTACTCGTCGATGCCGTTGCTGGCGGCTCTTTATTACTTCTTATTGAACGATTCGATCTCGTGACATCTCCTGAATGCCACAATTGGCTTAATTGGTCGTTCAAAGCAAGAAGGGGGGTTCTTTATCAACTTCTGTTGAAATGTGCGCTTTTGTAAGGTCATATGTCACGAGTAAGTAGGTAGGTACCTATGTATTGTGAAAACCGTTAGGTCTCGGTCGCATGATGTAACTATTTCATTACTAAAGCTACTGAAACAAACTATAACAGTGTGAACTGCTCGTAAAATGTAATAACATACAATTAGCTGCGGAATCGAGTTCTGCGGTCGGTCTGAAAGTTTGGAAACAATTGTTTTTGTTCTTGCAGGAAATGGAGCGGGAGGCGCCGAACAATGCCTTCGTGATCATCGTGTTCGCTGTCGTCGGTATCATACTGCAGGTATGGAACAGGAGGACACACACTCACTACCGCTTAAAATATCAAGTGTTCCTAACAACGATCTCTCTGTAAAAGAAATGAAAGGTCTATGCCCTCCAAACCCAGGTGCAGAATTTGATCGCTGATATGTATGCGTAGAATAGCATAAACGTAAACGACTTCCCAGATCGCGGCGTTCGTGATGGCGCGGCGGCTGGCGCGGCGGTCCGACGCGGAGCCCCGTGCGGCCCCGGAGCCCTGCGCCTGCGACTGCGACTGCGACAAGCGCGCCTGCGACGACGACAGCGACAGCGACGCCCGCGACGCGCCGCCCGGCTGGCGCAAGAAGGCCAACCTCCGCATGTACACCATACTCGATAAGATTTTCTAGCAGGTACTTCTCTCCCACACCTCAACGTTCGCCTCGAGGCGGCATAGACTCACTCCGACCTCTCGCAGGACGAAACGTCGGCGCCGGCGGCGGAGGCGAGGCCGCCCGCGCCGCGCCGGCGCGCCCGCCGCCGCGCGCGCCCCCCGCGCGCCCCGCGCCCCGCGCGCGCCGCCCGCCCCGCCCGCCCCGCGCCCCCCTCGCGCGACGCGCGCTGGGACGCCGTGCACGCGCAGTTCGCGGCGTCGCGTCGCGCCCCCTGCGCGCCGGCCGCGCCCTCCGCGCCCTCCGCGCCCTCCGCCCCCTCCGCCCTCCTCATCCTGCGGGCTGAACTCTAGCCGAAAACGAAACGAATTTAAGAAGCCCATTCGGAAATTGAATGAAGTTGTATTTATTAAATTTACGAAACGACCGAAATGATGGATGATATTGGATTATCGGGACTGAAGTTTACGATTAGTTGATATTTGTAGTACCGGCCATAGTCAGTCGATCAATATTTTAATGTTTTAAAAAGATCGTGATGTGTGCAATATTTCCACATAAAAACCTTACGGTGTGGGATGAAAGTAACTATTGACGATACATTTTATACTATAGCGATTTATAAAATATTTCGTCAAATTCTGTTGTTAACTCGAAGTGCACTTTTATTAAACTAAAAAAAATGTTTTTGTGTAACATTTGCGAGTTTCTGCGTCTCAGAATAAAATTGTAATTATACTTTAATATCTTAAGACAATGTTATATACACATCGTATGTACAAATTGCGGAGTCGCAACTCGCCAGATTGTACTATTAGCCACTAACAGACTGCCATATTGTTTAATATTTAGATAATTGTTATTCTAGATAAGATATATATATATATATATATGTAGGTTATATCGTTTAGAGTAAGTCATACCATATCATAGCGAGGGAGACGCTCGCCGTTCTCAGTGTTCAACGACGTTGGAGATACGAGCTCGTATCGTACTATACATATACTTTAATTTATTTTTATACTTCGATTAGGTTTCTTTCCTTGTAGTGATGTTTCGAGAGAGTCGAGAGACGAGTGGTGCTATATACACTGTACGTAAGTGACCGGCCGAGTCGCGGGCGCGGACTGCGGGCCCCTCGCCGGGGGAGCGAGCGGCTCGGCTTCAGCACAATTCCATTGTTTCTGTGATTCCGATGTAGATACATAATGTAAGAGAAACGAGTAATGTAGCGTCGATGACGAACGTTCAGTTTTACTACGTAGGAGTAGCCACTCTCTTCGCTACGTCCACGTCCGTCGTGACACGCGTCGAGATCTCTGGTGCCAAATAGGTTCACCATCATCCGCTGCACTAGCGGTGTGCGTTCGGTAGACAATACGTAGTCGGGCTCTCGGAGCTCTCGCTGCGACTAGACAATAAGAGAGCAGTGCGTCGCGCCCGCGCTGACGTCACCGTCTCGTTAAGCCTTAAGACTACCAAGCAATAAAGTGATATTTTTATACAATCTGCTGTTATTATTTTGCTACCAAAATCATAATCAAAACTATACTGTCTTCAAGTAGGTTCCTTCAAATTTACTTGTGGTACGGCTCGTTGCGAGCCTGTCTGGGTACCAACCACTCTTCACATATTCAATAGACAAATAGCAACACTTAGTTAGTGTAACTAAAGGCACAAGGGCCCTTATATGTCAATTCCCAAGATTGATGACGCTTTTACGATGTTAATATTTCTCACTCGGATTTTTTTTATATTTATCTTACAATTGCACGTACTATACAACAGTAGAATAATAAGTTCATTAAAATTTTAAATTCACAAATGAATATTTTTGCGCGTTTTCTGCGATTTGTTGTAAAAACAAACGTTGTCCCATAAAAGACTTACTAACCCCGTGTCGGGTAATAGTAGTTGTAAGTTTATACTTGTTGTTAACAGTATGTATGTACGTCACAATTTCATGTTTTTTTTTGCGTACTTACATAACATTATCAAATATATATATAGAGAAGCGACAGTCATTATTTTATTTTCTTTAAATTTACATCTTAGTGAATCTTTTGGGCCCAGGTTATAAATAGCACGAAAAGCCCTCTTCTGTAGTACAAAAATCGTATTAATATCGGCTGCAATACCCCAGAGTAGAAGGGCATAAGACATTATACTGTGGAAATAACTAAAATACACTAGGCGAGTCGTATCTGCATCAGTCAATATCCTAATTTTTTTACCGCGAAAGCCGCAGAGCTGAATCTATTCACGAATTTACTAATGCGCGGGCTCCATTGAAGCGTAGACTCTATAGTGATACCAAGGAATTCTGTTGCTTCTACAGCTTTTAAAGCTTTCTCATTTAAAAGTCTCATCCCAATTTGAGAAACCTGTCATGTCTGAAGAATTTTCGTCGTACCTAATTAAGTAAATATTTATCTTCTTATTTATTCTGTTATATAGAATCGAGCTCAAAAAATTATATTGTTGACTTGTTATAGCTGATGTCCAGGAATGGTCCAGCAAACCATATCTACCTCTCGATATCTTTCGAAGAATTGCTCGAAGTACATAAGTATTAAGTATTTTACTAGTAATTCAGCTGTTGGGAGACGAATAGGCTAAGATAGCATAATTTTTAATAGAAGTCTGCGCTCTCTTTAATCGAAGTATATTGATCTTATCAGCATCTTACCATGCTGTGTGAGAGAGAGTAAGAGATATTAGGCTACATAATAGCGAAATATACAGGTATATACACTGGCCTCCAAAAAAATCGACCCACCTACATTTTTTGTAAAAAAGCTATCGTATGGTTTTAAACTACCACATATTTATATTTTTAAGATTGATAATGAAAAAGTGCAATTGTAGGATTGTACAAAAACAGAAATAGTGCGCAAAAAATAGGTTTTTAGGTAAATATGTGACAAAACACGAAAACACAAAATTTTACGCAATTTTATTTTTTTGTGTACAAAACGATTATGCCGTTTGTTTTTAAATTTGGGTGCCTAAATCTTACTTTAATAGGGAGTGTTTCCTCCTCTTGACCTAATCACTGCCTGCATACGCCTATTAAGTGACCTGATTAGCTTTTTAATGTCTTCCTGTGGGGTCCGTTGAAATTCTTCAGTTAGGGCAGCTTCCAGCTGATTCAGGGTTTCTGGAATTGGATTTCGTGCTCGAACCGTACGTTTTAGCTGGTCCCAGAGGTGCTCTATCGGGTTTAAGTCCGGACTATTGGCTGGCCACTGCATAACTGGAATTTCCACTTCCCTGAGATAGTCTTTAACAATTCTAGCGACGTAAGGTCGTGCGTTGTCGTGCATAAGTTGGAAATTATTCCCAATATATCCAGCGTAAGGCATCACATGAGGCTCCAGAATGTCCGTTATGTAAGTTTCAGCATTAACAGCACGATTACGGAAATAAACCAGCGCTGTGCGTCCCGTCAAAGAAATACCTCCCCAAAACATTGTAGAGCCTCCACCAAATCGGACTGTTTCTCGAATGCAACACTGAGAGTAGCGTTCTCCTGGCCTTCGCATGACGTTACGTCGTCCATCAGAGCCTACTAGAGACATTCGGCTTTCATCACTGAACAATACTGTCTCCCATTGGTCCAGTGTCCAATCGACGTGCTGCCTAGCAAATTGTAGTCTTGCTTGTCGATGGGATGCTGTGAGTTTTGGTCCTATTGCTGGCTTGTGAGGGGTTAAGTTTTGCTCTCGAAGTTTTCTTCTTACAGTATTTTCACTCACAGATACTCCACGACTTTCTCGGAGTCTACCTTGAACGTCAACAGCCGAAAGATGTCAGTTTCTTAAAGACGTCAAACCAATAAAACGGTCATCGGTCGGGTTCGTGACACGCCCCCTGCCAGATCCTGGTCTCCGGCGATACTCCCCAGTCTCCAAGTAGCGTTTGTACACTCTTCGCACCGCTGAACGACTTAATTTTAGTGTTCTAGCCACATTTCGCTGACTTAACCCCTCATGAATAAGAGCTACGACTTGAGCAGCTTCTGCTTCAGTAGTATCCATTTTTTATGTTTAAACTTATTAAAATTATTGTTTCAACAAAGTTTCATACACTTAATCAATAATAAACATCGAACCGAGATGACTCCGCGTTAAGAACTGGAAATAAACTAACCATGCACTTTGTGCACAAAGTAACGTTTTCTTATCAATACTTTAAAAATATTCCAAATATCCTCAATAACACTTACAACTCCTCCAAATCAATATCAAGTGGGTAATAAAATGTTAAATGTATGTCCCATAAGTAAAACAATCCACCTAGGTCGTCGCATAGTTAAGATAACAACTTTGTAAGTAAAAAAATACGGGTGGGTCGATTTTTTTGGCGGCCAGTGTATATATATATATATATATATAATTCTGGAAACAAACATCTGTTTGTTTCCAATAAGGTATGTATTTAGATATCTTAGGTCATCTGCCCTAAGATATAGTAAGTATAGTATGCCCTAGTCCCGCATAGTCTCACTTCACGTGGGCAAACGTGAAACGCGTTTTTTCAGCGAGAAAGAAAAAGGTTCTAGAAAAATTGCAACTACAAAAACTTCATCACCTAGATTTTAACCCCGGCGTAGTCAGCCTTTAGGAAAATAGAAGTCTCCAGCTTTAAGATTACAAAAATAACTCTTGACGATCGTTTTTCAAGATCGACTACAGGTTATGTGTCTGCAGCTCAAAGTGTTATAATAATAATTTTGTAATATAGACGCGATACTGTGGAGAACACCACGATATAATAATAGAGCAGTTGTCAATATAATATCAGTTATTGGTTTGTGTGGTTTTATTTGCTCAGCTCAGCGTATACTGCGGTTATGGAAGTCGGACAAATAACTATTCTGTACTTTTAAGGAGGATAAAAATTATATTGCTGTTTCATTCTAAAATAATTCCTAAAAATACAGCGATATCATTTGTATTGAGATATCTTCGTTTGACATTGGATATTTTTTATTGGTTTGTTTTAAACTTCTATACGTTTTACACTATGTTATATCGGAAGTAGGTGCCATTAAAATAGAATTGGAGATGATTTATAAACCTATTGTTACCATCTAAAATTATTGATTATGAATTCTATTAGGAAATGTTCAAAATAAGCGTTACGTTTATAGTACAATCGTATGAAAATACCAATAACATTTTGTGATTTCACCCTTGCTTCGTGTACATGCTTAAGAAAGGTTATTCGTTTATAAAAATAAACAATCAAGTTTAATTTGCTAAAATTAAATTAAATTTATTTAACAAATTATAAGAAATACAAAATAATTTCTGCACTGCTCGCAGTCAAATTCAGTCTTCAAAAATCGATTCTGTCGCTAACAGAGAGAGCACAGAAGCAAACGGTCGACGCGAACTCTTCAACGACACTACACTGTAACTGTAACAGACTGGGGTCGCACGAGCGAGCTGACGTCTCACACCATCACCAGGCGACCGTTCCTGTACACTGCTCTCAGCGGAGTCTTCTCGATGTCGCCTCTCCTACAACTATAACAGTTTGCAGTTTTACTAGAAATTAATATAGAATACCTTATTTGACCTTAATTTGGCCCTTAATTTGGCCTCAGTTATTCGCGATAGACGGCGATAATTGTATTGTGATATACTATTTAAAAAGGAATAATAGAGGAACGGGTAATGAGAGTAAATAATTTATCTTTATATATTTAATATTTCGCTGTTTAGAGAACGAGATTCATTTGTACGTAATGCTTTAATCACGTCGTATTAACTTATATGTTATCTTATAATTTACGATTATGTAGTTATTACATCGTATGCGGACCTAAGCGGGGTGGTAGAAGTGACAGTGCTGTGAGCGTCGGGCGTCCGAGCGCGGGGCCGCCGCCCACAGCGAGTAGACAGTAGTGCCAGCGTGGCGGACAAGGCCTGCAGCCCGACCATGATGCCGCTGGCGCACGCCAACACGTACACGTTGCTCGGGAGATCAGCCTCCGCTTCCTGCAAATATTAATTCGTTATTAGTTTCCTTGACAAGAACCTTCGACAATTGCCTTTACCCACTCTGTTCAGTTAAGAACATTGTTCGTGTTCGATACGATAATTCTTGGATAGATTACCTTCATAAGTTGGTTGACCTTTTCGGGCAGTGGGTGATAGTGCGCTAGGTGCTGCAGTAGTGGATGCAGGTGGTCACTCAGCTCTAGCGCGTGGCGCAGCTCGGCCGCTTGCTTTCCACGCATCCAGCGCAGCACGCGCCATGTCACCCAGCATCCCCAAACCACCTCGCACCAGACCACCAAGAACGTTGTGGTCGCGTACTAAACGTTTTACAAATATGAGGCTCATGATTAAATAAATAAATTAATGTATATATTTATATACTAGTTGTGCACGCGGTTTCATCCACGTATAACTCTATCTAAATCTATTCCGACATACTGGAATGGCTTTCCCTGTGCTTTATTTATTATGACTGCAAACAGTACCTTCACAGGAAATTGTGTCCTTTTAAAACTGAAACGTAAATCTGATTTTTTAATAAGTACCTACTTATCAACTAGCCGACTGACTGGTTTATTTTTCGCCCAGAGAATCGGAATTGCGATTCAAAGGGGAAATGCTGCTAGCATTCTTGCTACCATTCCAGACGGTCACGATTTGTACTATTTTTAATTTTTATTTGTATTTATTTATAAAATGGCTTTACTTCACTTGTCAAACTAACCGACTAAAAATAAATTTAACAAAACCATGAAAAAAATATATATGCGGCAACGAAACGAAACCTAAAAACTTTAATTGACAAAGTTATTTAAAAACCGAAAATAAATACCTATGTAGGTTTCCAACTTTTTTCATTTCAACCAACTTACTCAACTAGCCGTTGTAATAATATGTATGTCAAAACTATAATAAGTAATAAAAACTGTTATATCTCGGTATTTTTCATAAGAATTACTTAATGTTTTATAAAAACGACTTTGCAAATAATGCATTGTTTTATAATAAATTTGGTTACCATAAAAAAGGTTATAATCAACCTTAAAAGATAGACATATCTACGCATTGGCGTTTAACCGAGATATACCAGCATAAGTTGAACCATATTTAATATAATTGATCATATGGATCTGAGTTCGACATTACATTGGAAGTACATTGGAAGACCAGTTATTTTATAGCTATTTTATCGAAAAAATGACGTGATTCTTTTAATTGACATAATTTTATTATTTATGAACTGATTGAAATAAACAGCAACAGTACAGTAAACAGTAACAGCCTGTGAATGTCCCACTACTGGGCTAAGGCTTCCTCTCCCTTTTTGAGGAGAAGGTTTAGAGCTTATTCCACCACGCTGCTCCGATGTGGGTTGGTGGAATACACATGTGGCGGAATTTCAGTGAAATTCGACACATGCAAGTTTCCTCACGATGTTTTCCTTCTCCGTCAAGCACGAGATGAATTATAATAACAAATTAAGCACATGAAAATTCGGTGGTGCTTGCCCGGGTTTGAACCCACGATCATCGGTTAATATTCACGCATTCTTACCACTGGGCCATCTCGGCCGAAATTGAAATAAAACAAACACTAAATTTTAAGTGAAGTTAGCCACATACATTAGTGAAAACCGCACTAAGATCCGTTAAGCCGGTTCTAAGATTAGCGTGCACAAACGCACAGATAAACAGACAAAAATTCTAACAATCATTGTTTTGGGTTCTATTGCGTTGATAAAGACGATATCATACCGGTAATAGGTTTACTCATACATCTTCCATGTTTGTACAAAAAGTGATCAGTTATAGATTTATTACATGTATCGATTTATTATATTCATATATAATAAGCTCTTTAATATATTGTATAGAGACCAATATGAGAAGTACGCGTCTCAGGCTTAGTCGGCGGCAACGCAATGCGGTGAGCGCGAGATGCGCCAACAGCATAATGCTAAACCCTGTGCCAGGCAGCATGACCGCAGCCGTGCGGTATTCCAACGTGAACAGTTCCCGCGCCGCGATGTAAGCGCTCGGATCCCACTTAAGGCGCGCTGCCGCTGATAGAATCGCGCCCGCGAACAACTGTGGAGTAGTAGGGGGGGTGTGTACACAGTGTGATATATAATCATATGTTTTTAGTTATATACAATTGTCTTTGTTTCAAATAGGAATAAATGTTTGTAATAATTGCTGTTTTATAACATTATGTTTCACTCGAGAAAAGTGCTTACTAATAGCAATCTAGTAACAGACAATATTCTCAAACGTCACTTGTTACGGACGTTACTCAGTATTAGACCATGTGACTCAATTGGCTTACCAAGACGTTGTGCAGAATCACATACAACGTATAAACAAACATATTGATAAATGTAACGACCTAAACTGTGAGTTAGGTCAGACATGAACAAAGCGTAATTACTTATCTTTTGAGAAGAATACGTTTAAAATAATATATTGTGATTCGAACAAGACTTGGACAGTTATTTTTAATATAAACGTGTGACTTTTACTGGGTTAAGAAAGGCTTAGGTTTCTGTGATTAAACAATTAGGAAGTTCGGTAGGTTTATATATGTGCAGACCTAAAGATAAACACACACACACACATACATTAATGTGTAACGCACCATCAATAACAGATTGATGTGTAAAAACGCAGTGGGCACGGCGCGCGCGACACACCCCATGTTGCACACGACAGTACAACACCACGCCACAGCACAGCACCACACAAGAAGCTGGAGCGCTACAGGCACATGATCAAGAGCTCCTCCATACACAACACGACACCCGCCGAGATATTGTTTAATGAAATATAAAAGCGAATCGTTGGTCTACGCTTAATATATAAATCACTCTCGCGTCACTCGCTCGAAACTCTGCTTCGGTTAAAGTATTTATGGTAAATACAAAAGAGTGAGGTCGTTATCACAGTTATCAGTGAACGTAAAAATAAAATCAGCTGCGCCTATCGGTGTTTATCGCCGAGATAGGAGCTTCGGTCCTATATCAAATTTACTCGCAATGACTAATTCACGTTTCGTGGAAATCATTTTATTAAAATACACGAGGTATTTTAATAAATTTAACATTTTAATGCATTATACTCGGACACAGGGTATGTGTGGGATATGTGTGATATTTGTATTTGATCCAATTTTAAAGATCGAAATGGTTCGTATTGTGTCGACTTGATGTGTGGACGGGTCGGATCGCATTTCATCGATCCGATTTTCAGAAGACCGATCCAAAATATAACAATTAAATAAGAAACGTTTAATATTTTCAGACCTTCGATGTTTTAACTTTTTAAAAACAATAGTTTTGAAACACGATTTCGGTCCAGCCTGTTACGACTCTCAAAGGTTACACGTCTCATTAGCTGACGATAAGTGTGATGCTGACGGTACCTCTGCCGATAGGAAAACGTAGAGATATTATTAAATGATCTTCTATAATATTCATTGGATCTTTTTTCATTATGAGACGCACTAATAATACATACATATCTGTAATGGAGCTACTGTGTGCTTGTATTTGTGACTAGCAAGCTGATTAAAGCCGAGACGATTCGTGTTTACATAACTTTGCTTTGCTCATAACTAAACAGAGCTCAAGTTCTGAGCTCGCCATGATAACGGTCTTGCGTAAACATAATAATTGTGTTGTTTACAGTTCATAGTTCAATCTCCGCAATCCGATCATTTTATAGATCGAAACGGTTCAGCGCAGGTCCAGTCCCAAGTCGGGCAAAAGTTAAAGTAATTAAAAAAACGTTTATCAGGCACTAAGGTTTAATCGAGAGGTGGACATTTTACGATTGTCATGTTCACTTTTCACTCGCTAAACGTCATAATAGTGGAGTGTTTTTATTTTAATTTTATAGCTGCAGCGACAGCTTTACAGCGACAGCTTTACTGGTGGTAGGGCTTTGTGCAAGGTCGTCTGGGTAGGTACCACCCACTCATCAGATATTCTACCGCAAAACAACAATACTTGATATTGTAGTGTTCCGGTTTGAAGGGTGAGTGAGCCAGTGTAATTACAGGCACAAGGGACATCAAATCTTGTTCCCAAGGTTGGTGGCGCATTGGCTATGTAAGCGATGGTTGACATTTCTTACAATGCCAATGTCTAAGGGCGTTTGGTGATCATTTACTATCAGGTGGCCCATATGCTCGTCCGCCTTCCTATTCTATAAAAAAAAGACATCATAATTAGTTTACTTCCAATCAGAGCTTTTATTATTCTAAATAGAATCTGAAGACTTAATTCTAAACTCGGTTTCGGAAAAAAAACTTCAGACTTGAGATTTACTGCATTTATTTTATTTATTCGATAACCAACGTAACATACACTAAATAAAGTTATATATATACAAAAAGAATAGGTCTTGTATTAGGTACTCATTAACGACGACGCGACACGATAGATAAGGAGGTACTCGTATAAGTCGCTCGACATATTGATAATTCCTATCATTCTAAAGGATTCTCTTTTTCTTTTGATGTATCTACAAAACCGTTTTTTAATTCAACGTTGCCAGTTTGTGCTTTTTTCTGCGAATAGAGGGAAACGGGTTACGGGGGTCTCCTGCAAGATTGTTCTGTTTCGGCTTAGAACTAGTGACTTATGGCATATTTCTATTCATTTGTGCTATAATATATGATGATGATAAGAGGGGTATATGAACATTCTCTGTATTCGCGCACTTCAAGCCTCATTGACGATTTGTAACTTCGTCTTGTGGAAATCCCTTCTGTTTGTATTATTGTTTATAATGTTTAATTTATTTTAATTAAATTATTTTAAGTCTGTGGGCAAAAATCGGCTTTGTCATTTATTATATTATTTTTTATTTAATAATAATTACACAACACCGCCAACAAAACAAAGAAGATTTTTTTTTACAATAGTGGGAGATTTGCGGGCTGCTTTTTTACCGCCCTTAAAAAATCATGATTTTTAAAATCTTTTTTTTTTGCCGTCCACTGCTGAACGAAAGCCCATAGAACGCCAACTATCCCGATCTTGGGCAATCCGCATCCATCCCGTACCTGCCAACTTTTTTAAAGCGTAGGTCCACCTTGCCACAGGGCGTCCTACTGTGTGCTCATCATGAATATATAAACTAAAATAATTTATAAATCAATCGTACCTATTAGTAGTTTTCGCGCAAATCCACAGATGTCCGTGGATGAGGGTCGACGTCTCGATAACTAGACGTCCCCTAGACGTCGGCTGTTCGTATTCAACGACGTCGTGCTCTGGTGTTTGCTCAAATTGTCTGCCGTTATTCTCAGCGTTACTCTGCTTTATAACAACATAACTTATAGCAGAATACGTTTATCCACACGTGTCAAGATATAAGGTATTCTACAAATTCGTATTGTCTTTTATTTCTTAGTCTACGACACTTGGAGCATAATAACATTACTACGTTTCTTTATCATCTATATCGACGACTTACTGCAAAAGCTGAATTGTGTTGTAAATACTGGTAAAACGGAATACAATGTGTAGAATATTTGCGCTAGGATAGGTTAAATAAAGCAGGACTATTCATAAATAGAAAAGTATAAATAAAGCGTCAATAAATAAAATACAAAATGAATATTTCAACATTTATTATGATATATTTGAAATTGAAGGTCGTCGCAGGGCGCGCAACGCAGCGCCGCTTCCCGCGGCAGCGAGAGCGAGCGGCGACCGCGTCGCGGAGCCTCGCGCAGTGCAAAAATATATAACTGTGCCGCGCTCACATCGCTAAGAGTAATTTTACAACAAATGTATACATATAGTCATATGTCTATCGTTTTAAATGTCTACATTACCAACAAAAATATAGAGGAAACGGCGCAGCGCTGTCGCTACTACCGTACGCATACATCTAACTCATCACACCATGATATGAACTCGTGATTCAAAAACTTGTACATTTACACAACAACACAAATCAGCTCTCTCTTCTTATATTGCGATTGGCGATGTATTGCTTGCAATAATGAAGAGGATCAGGCTACAATATAGCTATTAAATAGAAATCCCTTTTTTGTTAACAGCAGGTATAATAATTGATATTATAACATATTATAGAGTATTCTTTATAATAATCTTAAATATATATGCTAGTTTACGATACAACACACAACGACAGCACGCACGATACGTTACAACAGCGAGTTTGAGCTATTAGGTAGAAGATCATGTCGAGCCACGCATGAGTCGTGAGCGTGACGCGCCGAAGGACTTCGCAGTTTGCATGAACATTGTATAACGAATGTCGTACTAAGAAGCATGTGGTATTATTAAGATGAGCTATTATCGTTATTAACCACTTTATAAATAAAGTTTAATTTCTAATACGGTAAGAGAATACAGACATCACATCGAGATATAGATTGTTATTGTTATTATAATCTAACACGAAATCTTACATCTACTACATGGAGCATGAATTGACGCAACGTTTAGCCTTGTCGCTCATGGGGGAAGCTGATGTTGTGTTACAGCGTGGCTAATAAGGTCTTCGTCTGGAATCTCGGAATTTACATTGCAGGACACGTTTGCTACATATTTCGTTGTACGCTGAAGCCACGCCAAGAGCCCTTAAAAGGTTCGAGTAAGTGTTGTAAGAAACTAATGCCAATAGTAAGGTCACGGTCAAATAAAACGTGTGTTTGAATTTCTTGACTAAATTTGTTTGTCTTATATATATACCTAAGCAACATATTGTACTTAGCATTATTCGTCTGAAATTTAGTTTGGTCGACGTTCTCTACATTTCAAATATTCTGGTATTACAAGGCGATTGAGAAATGCGCGTCAATAATGAAATAAATTAATTTTATTTTAACAACTTAATTTTCTAAATGTGCATACTTATATACTTTTAATATCTACTTTCGGTTCTATGTAAAGAACAAGCGAATTTATATTCTTGCTTTAATAGAAGTTCCGAATTGTAAATTGCAGAAGTCACTTCCTTTTATAGTTGAAAGGTCTTACAAACGCGATGTATGGAGGTACGTCAGGAGGATAGAATAACGTCGCATCGAGTGCATTTTTTACTTAATTTCTGTCTTTTATTGTAAAAGTCATCAAGGCAACGGGCACTTCCCACCGAGCCATACGAATGTATCGGGCAGAATATGCTCAGGAGTAGTCGTCTGTGGTCGCTAAGATAACATGTGTAGCGAAAAGTAATACTGTTGTATAGATCCTGAAGGTGTCGATAGGAGGGCGTCGGAGCCAGGTGTCTATCTGTAGGCGGGCTCCGATAGAAAAGGGTTTGCGGGGCGCGCGGGAGCAGCGCCTGGCACGCTCAGGCTGTCTGCGCCACTGTAGCTCTGCAATACAATCGATGTGCCGTGAAAACAAAGACATCATCACGCAACTTAGAACATTGCATACATCGATCCGGCGGATGCGACTTCAATGTCATCTCGTTTTGTGTCAGTTATAGCAAGATTAACGTTTTTAATGATGTCATAATCGCACCTGCGTTGCGCCGTAGTTGTCGTGATGTGCGAGGTCTGCGAGGCGCGTGGAGGACAGCGCGCGCGGCAGCGGGTTGGAGGGCACGCCGTGGGGCGCCAGCACTCCCGCCTCGGCCACCGCCCGCGCCTCCTCGTCGATAGCGGCGCCCGCCACCGGCGCCTCGGCATCGCCGCCTCGGAAGTTCACAAAGGCGAAAGCGGCGAGGGCGACGCCACATAGAATGCCGTAACCCGCGAACGTGCGGGTCGTGCCCCACTTCGCCACCGCGATTCCGCCCAGGACCGCTCCGCAGCCGCGGCCGAGTCCGTGGTGAAGTCCTGTGCGAGCGGAAGGTTACTCAGTATGTTCGTTTATGTTTAACACGCTTTTATCAGCTTCACTTTTGAAGTCATATGTAAGCAAACATAGAAAATGATTTTAACCCTTTCCTACGGACACTGTTATTTTTTAACTATATACTTCTGATTTTCCCGTTGATTTTAACTTTGCGTTAAGTAGAATAAAGTGAATTTCCATCTATAGATTCGTAAGAGTGACTTTTGTTAACACATCAATACCATTGCGCGTTTAAGGGGGGGGGGGTATCAACCATCCATAACTATAGTTGCGGGACAATATGTTCACAACAATGTCACGTATATTAATGTATATGTCGCAGGTATATAGTCAAAGCCAATGTAATATCAATACAAAGTCACTAAAACTAGGCCGTTAAAATTGTAAGAAAAGAAGTCGATTGACAATCTAAAGCTTAATTATAATATCACGGCTTTGACAATATACTTGCGACATATACACCCTTAGCTTTAATTTAACCCTTTAACGTGTACTTATTAGAGCCTACTCGAATAAAGTATGTTTGGATTTTGATTTAAATATTCAATGGCTAACAGAAATCCTCTAGAGTTTCGGCTCATTTGGGTTGTTTTGACGTGTTCCACATCCCATCTCATCTGTGGTCGAGTTATCCATGATCGAGCCAGAGGTAGAGAAAGGCAACGATTTATTTGGCTTGTAAATATTATAATTTTAATTAATATTTTCCATTATGCTAAAATGTAAAAATACAAGTAAATAGTTTGAAATAATCGCATTCGGAAGTAGATATTAAGTCCGACTTATGCGGTAATTGACTTCATATTTCAAATTTTTAAATTGGATCAGGTTTTTAATCACAGTTTGTATTCGTGTTTATGTCTTTGTTAACTATAACTACACAACCTTGCAATACGCCTTGGGCAGAGGAGCGCAGGTTCGGCGGGGCACCATGAGCGATATAGGAGCAGCATGCGGCCCAGACGGCGGCGTGCGTCACCCCCTGCACAAACTCGAAGGGCAGAACCCACCAGGGTAGCGTGAGCCACGAGATGTATAGAAATCGGACCACGTTGCCGGCCAGACCCAAACATAGTACCTAAACGTTCATTTGAAGAATTAGACAAATTAGAAAAAGTTTCGAAGTCAATCATAATTACGATTAAAACAAAAAAAAATTATTATAAATTTATAATATAATTACTTTAACATGTCCCATTTGCGTAATGAGTTTGAAGCTAAAGAAATAAGCAAAGATTTCAGAGATGTGGTTGATGACGGAGGCGACGCCGAAGAGCGTGGGAGAGCCGCCAATGTCCTGCAGAAAATACATGCGAGTAAGCTGTTATTTGACTGAGAATTAAGTTTTTTTAAATTCTTTTGTATATTAATAAACATACATGTAAATTTGTAGAATATAAAAACGCAATAAATTTCAGAGGCTAAACTACATTACTAGTATTTATTCATACCTGTAAATGCCAGAAAAGAAATGTAAAGATGAGGCCTATTCCGAAACCCATGAACCAGGCGACGAGAAGAAAGGAAGCGGCTTTCACATTCTGGAACTGCTTCAAAACCGTCACCCACTCTGGCATCTCGCGCGTGGTCTGCGCGAACACCTGTCGATACCAAAAAGCGATACACATATAATAACATAGTTTATTTACGTAAAAACTCAGTTTATATATATAATAAAACCAAGGCTATATTTTTATATACAGATGTGTACACTCACGATCCAAAAAACCACTTCCGTAAGTTCCGGTTGATCTGTACAGCGAAGATAAGAGCACGCGTTCGATTGTTATTTTTATCAGACTCAATTTGACAGACAAAAATATTAGAAAAACGCACAACGTACGTCTATCTTCTATATATTATAAACGCGAAAGTTTTTATGGATGTTTGTTACTCTTTCGCGCAAAACTACTGTGACAGTAACAGCCTGTTAATGTCCCACTGCTGGGCTAAGGCCTCCTCTCCCTTTTTGGGGAGAAGGTTTAGAGCTTATTCCACCACGCTGCTCCAATGCGGGTTGGTAGAATACACATGTGACATAATTTCAATGAAATTAGACGCATGCAGGTTTCCTCACGATGTTTTCCTTCACCGTCAAGCACGAGATGAATTATAATTACTAATTAAACCCTGACGGGTTTGAACCCACGATCATCGGTTAAGATTCACGCGTTCCAACCACTAGGCCATCTCGGCCAAAAACTACTGAATGAATTTTAATGAATAATATAGCTCAGGTAGTACATCAGAATAGCGTATGGGGTGTAATTTATACAGCTATTGATTAAATTGGCAAAAACAAAATAATAAGTGTCACGTAAGTCGAGAAAAAATTCTCCTATCTGCGAGCCATTCTAGCGTGCGCTGCAAAAACCGTAAGAATTATGCGAATATAATGTATGGTGGAAATGTATCTCTTAAATAGCTCTACAAAAAAATCCGGATATATGATATATCTATCTTTTATGTGTAAGCCATTATCGCTAAAATAGTGAATCGAAAATACAATAAAATTTGATATTTATTTCCAAACTGCATAGTTTGTATTAACAAATTGATTCTTATCGAACAAATACTTTTATCACTTCTGATATTTAAAGTAGATAAACTTTTTCTTTTACACTATGTCATTTGGACAAATATTTCAAAAATACGACGATGACAATGTGAGCGCGCGCCGCGCGGTGCGTGCTGCGTGATGGCAGACGTCGTTGATGGTTGTGTCTGTTTTGCGATATTCAAGGCCATAGCAATTTGTTAAAGACGCACTTTACCTGTATTTATTGTAATAGGTAGGCGTTGGAAGGTTTTTTTGTGGTTAGTTACATTTACAACAAATTATTTCGTTTTTATTTAAATTACATAGATAGGCATTTGTTTTTTATTTTGTTTGTAATAACAGCTAATTACAATAAAACTGTGTAACCGTTGCTTATTAACTTTACTTAAAATATTAAATTGTTAAACATTAAACTCAAATTAAATTATTACTATCGATACATATAATAAATCTGTAACTGGTCGCTGTTGTACAAACATGGCATATGTATGAGTAAGCCTATTACCGCTATGATATCGTCTTTATCAACGCAATAGAACCCAAATCAATGATTGTTAGAATTTTTGTCTGTTTATCTGTTTGTCTGTGCGTTTGTACAAGCTAATCTTAGAAACGGTTTAACGGATTTGAGTGTGATTTTCACCAATGTATTATGGCTAAATTCATTTAAAATTTAGAATCACGTTGAACATTTATTCGATAAAATTGCTATAAAATAACTGTTCAGGTCAATTGGTTGAAACATTAGCTACCTGTAAATGATAGTCTGTAAAATGATGATGATTGAAAGTTTATTTATAACAAACCAAAGTTAAAAAATGGACAGTTTCAGAGATTTAGTACTTCCAATGTAAGTTGAACTCAGATCTATACGATCAATCATATTAAATAGGGGTTCAGCTTATACTGTTGTACGTCGGTTAACTCGCCCATGCGTATATATATGTCTATCTTCCAGGTTGACTGTAACTTTTTGTATGGTAATCAACTTTGTTCTATAATAATGCAATATTATCAAATTCGTTTTTATAAAATATTAATCCTTATGAAAGATATCGAGATAAGACCGAAAATAGACAGACAGTTTTTATTGCTTTTTCTAGTTTTGACATATTATTACAACGGGTAGTTGAGTAGGTTGTTTGAAAGTACTCATACATGCATACGTATTTATTTTCTTGAATAAATACTAATATCCTACGAAAATAAAACTAAAAATGTTTATATACTGAAATATTATAGTCTGATCTTAGGAATTGTATTAAGTTATACGCGGGTGAAACCGCGGGCAGAGCTAGTATTAATTTTTTTTCAGTTTTTCCTGTAAGTTATCCCAACAAAATCCAACTTAAGCTAGTGTTTGTATTATTGTCATTATTGGTCTCTGTCTTTGTTTATACACCTATATGTATACTATTAATGTTTTAATTGTCACTGAGTTAACTGACATAGACCTGCTCACACGCGGCAACAAGTGTACAAAGTGGCACGAAGTAACGAGATGAGATCATAGACTAATTTTAGTACTTTTTATAGTTTTGGCATATTCCTAACAGTAGTTTGAGCTACAAGAAATCCCGACGGTCCTTTGTTTAAGCCCTGTGTTAAAATTTTACCATAGATACCACCTCCAGGCTACCAATTTCTTCAGATTTGTTAAAAGATTCATCTTTTAATTTAAACAGGTTTAGGTTTAGGTAAATTTGAACACATATGAATAGCGATTGGTTTCAAGAAGTAGTGCTATTAATAATTTTTAAAAAACATGAGCCTCGACTTCTATCATTAAACAAGGGTCTGATAGAGTATTTGTTTTGACATGAACTTGTTGATGTCTTTCGACTTTATCTAGTCTTGCGGAATAACTTTTGTTTATTATCTTTCTCAGCCCTAGTAGTTGGACCGCAGTCTCTTTGATAAAAAATACTTGAGAAACTTGATCTATTAAAGATCTGAAAGTTACTTCAATACTCGCACGAGACTCAACTCAGATTTGAAACGTAAAAATAATTTATTTAAAAATCGAAACCTCTATATTAAATAATCTTTAAATAGTTTCCATGAAGGTAACTCATCAAAACAATCACATACTTTCCATTTTCAGTTTTCTCGATTCCCAATCTCATTTAAAGCATGAACTATGTAACTACTACATTTATATTAACATTAACATTAAATTTCTTCACAGGAAAAACTTCGCTAATTGGTTCAAGTGTTACTTTTGAAATAAATAGGTAACAATACTCAACAGTAACAATTTTTATTATCATACACTTAATCCGATTCGCTAAAATGAGTTTTGGCAGAATATTGAATTGACTGAGAAATGTGTTACCTTAGCATGTTCCAGAGCAGGTTGACGAAGTGGTGGAGCGCTTGTGTCGAGACCAGGAAGTTGGAGCTGTTCCGCGAGCTGCTCTTGCAAGCGTTCTTCGTGTGTTGGCTCTGAAGGTGCGGGAGCCGGTGGAGTCTCTACGCTTATCGTCTCGTACTTAAACTTGATCTAGCGCAGGTAATTATATTTAAATTCAGAAGATGTCTTAATCGTTATCAGTGAGTTTCATATATTTAATTGGAAACCTTTTGAAAATTTTCATTCAGACCGGAGTTGAATTGAAACTAAACTTTTTGTGTTTTTTTCTAGATTATTAAAAAAAATTAAGATTTTATAAGCATGTTTTAGTAAGTTTGTAGTAATTGTTGGTTAAAAGTATATATTAGTTAGGAAACCTGGGTAGCAGTTATGAGTGCCGCACCCATCAGCACCGAGAACGTAGCGAAGCAGATGGTGTAATTTTTCTCATAGCGCTGCGGACCTCCACAAGGATGTGTGCTGAAAGCTGTACTATGGTCCAACGCGATGCCAACAAAGAACATCGCCAAGCCCCAGCCCAATGAACCAAACATCCGCTGGTGCCCATACCTGTCCAGAAGGCGATATTGTCGTGACCATCATAATATATGTATTTGTTTCAATAATGTGATTCATGTTTTAATCAACATTAATTCTTAAATTTACCGCAAAACAGTAATACTTGGTATTGTTGTGTTCCGGTTTGAAGGGTGAGTGAACTAGTGTAGTTACAGACACAAGGGACATTACATCTTAGTTCCAAAGGTTGGTGGCACATTAGTAATGTAAGTGATATTTAACATTTCTTACAATGCCGTTGGTGACCACTTACCATCAGGTGGCCCATATGCTCGTCCGCCTTCCTATTCTATAAAAAAAGTTTTATTCCAGTTAAAATGTCAGTCACGTTTACTTAGTTTGCGATTACGATTGCACGCATATATAGACATATTTAAAATAAGTTTAAATATTTGATCTTACCTATCGGCGTCTTCTCCGAGTAAAGTTATAACGGCAGAGTCAGCTAAAGTGATCGCTGGGGCGCTGAAGAATTCTCCGATGACGACGAGCAGCAAAAGGAGGAAAAATGTTTTCTGTATGTCCGGGGTGCTGTATACAATATACGAGTGCAAGGGCGTTACCCAGTTGGAGTTAGTGTCGGGGTTATAGTTTTCCGCATCAGAAACCGACAATGGTGAACCCTCGCGCCCAGCCGATGGCAAGCGGAAGTGCCGTGTTGACGTGGGCCAATCTTCGTCGTATCGCGGTGACACCAGCCGGTAGACGCTGTCGTTGACTGGCTGTACGCATGACACTGCTGTCGGTTGTACCCAACTGAGCGGTAGTGTGAAGACTATCCATGCACTGAGGGAGGCCAGCAGCAGTGTCCTTCCCTTCTGCCACCTGTCAGCCAGCCCCCCCCAAAAAGGCGCCGACAGGAACTCCACAAAAGGTCTTGTGCCGATCAGCAAGCCGCATTGTCCTGCATTCATTCCCATCTGTTTGAAGTATACACCCATCAACGGGAAGAGAGAGCCAAAGGCCGAGTAGAAAAAGAAATAGAACGTCTTGACTGTCAACAGCTCAGGGTCGACTGTCCCCGCGCCGCAGATCAACTCGAGCACGTCGCTGCGGCCGCGAACCTTGTGAGTCGCCTCTTTCGGCGCCGGGTACCTGGAACGGCAAATGAACTTGTCGTGAAAGTTGAAAGTATTATTTGTTCGCATCGATATAAATGATGATTCGGCTTCTAGCTCACTAGTAAATTTAACGCATTTTCTTTAAATATTTCGTGGTTAGTAAAACATTAAGTACGTTTTGATAATGTGTGTATTTAATAATAATTTGAACACGAAGGGTAAAAATATATATTTTTTTAAATATGTGTATTACATTTACGGCATATTTATTTTTAGTAAAGTCACTTATCTGATCTCAGCAGTGCAAGATACGATACGATGAGTAAAATAAATAAACAGTAAGTATTCATTATTAGTCATTTACTGTTTTAATTATTTCATTAAAGCATTATTTCATCAACAATATTTTTTAAACTTGTCATCGACCTTGACATATATATAAATATATATGACATAATTTATTTTCCATTTAGGCCATTAAATGATTGGCAGATTTTGGTAAATTGTAATTTCTTATCAAGGCCATGCCTGCAGCTATATTCCACCAACGAACACGTTAGTGCTGAGATCAATACGACACTAACAGCTACGGATTTCTTGTTTTGGTGATTCCGTTTCAAAACTATGAATTTAAGATAAAATGGAATAACCAAGTATTTCTTCTTATGAACGCCATTGTAAAACAACAAGTACATTATAGATAAGTACATAGCAGGTAGGTATGGCTCGTATCTAAGTGATATATATATATATATATATATATATATATATATATATATATATATATATATATATATATATAGGTACCTACCTATACAGAACTTAGGCAAATTTATATTTTGTGACGCACGACTAAAACAGTAAAACATTAACCTATGTTATGTGATGATGTTACTAATTACAGAGAGAGAGAGGGAATATTGCTATAGGAGAGATTTTCTTGAGAAAATATTGTTTTGGGATGCGATAGAAATGGTCATGTTTCGTGAAAATGATATAATAGTGTGGAGAGTAGGTATATATACATATATATTGTCGGGAACATAAAACTGATTGGGCGAAGGAAGATGAGCGCACCTGGAGGTGTCGACTTCACCATACTCATCGGGGTTGACGAGGGGACGCGCGACGGGCGGCACGGTCTGTTGATGCGCCTCCATTTTGAGCGAGCGGCGGCGGACGCCCGACTGCCGTGCCTGCTCGCTCGCCACCACCCGCTGCCGGCCCGAGTCGATACGGCCGCGCCTGCGCGTCGTCATCGCCGCGCGCAGCCTCTTTGACGCCCGCCCATGACGTCACTCGATGAGTCCTCAGCTACACTCGAAACGTTCTTTGCGATCGACATTTTCATAACAGTTACTTGAAAATAACTACCGCTAGTACCTACCTCTTACCCTGTCGCCTTCAAGCCTTACACGGTCTCGAAGGCAGCAGGGTTTGCTAAATTTATAATATATAATAAATACTCAAAATTTATAATATATAATAAATTAAATTGTATTTATTCCATAATAATCGCTTCACCCGCGTCATAATCAAAAATCCATTTAAACGGGATATAAAGGCCAAAATATGTTAATTATGTCATTTTTTAACAGTGATAAAGCGTGAAGAAGTAACAAATATTCACACACAACATTTCGTATTTATGATATTAATGCGATTATTATTATTGTAAAGCATCCATATGTACTATAGTACTACTATAGTATTTCCATTTGCTAGAACTAAGATATCTTTGGCTTGTCTTACACGTGAACAAGCCACATATTGTAATTATAAATTATATAATATAATATAATTATTATTTATTTACGTCGCGTTTGGACTCTACTACCACTTACCATCAGGTGGAGTAGAGTCATTTGCCCTCCCGGCGAATATAAAAAAAAAAAAACATATGGTTGCCCATGGGTAAAGAAGTTCTCTCTTACTTAAATCAAAGATTACTTTCTTCAATGTTTGACCTTGTGAGTTATAAATAGTCATTGCGAAACAAAAAATAATAGGAAATTGAAATCTTCTAAGCTGGAATGAATAATCAAAACTAAAAGATTACCTAGACCCTTACAACTAATGATTAAAATAAAAGATACTTAAAAACATAGATTTTTTTCAACTCTTCTAATTTAATTAAACTATAAATAAGGATAAAACTTAACAATGTAATGCAAATTTTATTATGCCTGTAGCAGTACGTCGTTACACACATAGCAACAAGAGCACACGCCACGTATGCCGCATTATATGACGTTTTAAACAAAATCAAAAAATCAATCAACAACCAATCGTTGTCCACTGCTGAACATAGGCCTCTCCCAAGGTGCATCATCAAACGTTTTAAACGTTTGATGTTTAAAACAACGAATAGCTCTGAAAAGATCTGTTTATTTGAACAAGAAGCAGCATGCAATGACGTAGTATGACGTAATGTCAAGCTCTTAAGCCCTCAAGAACTGTTTTTATATTTATTATCTTCATATAATAATCTTCGCTTCAATTGGTTCCACTTCTTCAACGAAAACAACTCGACTTGCTAACTTCGTGAGACACGCCTGCATTCCACGCGCCGCTCGAACTGACTGAACGAGAAGCCGCGGTAAAACTAGTATTTGCGGAATCGAGAGTCAATTTTTTTTTTACAATTTCCATTTTTTAACATTGAGATAACATTTATATAGACATGTTAACATGGTAACGTTTCGGCTTGCGAGGGTGTTTATCAGACACCTTATATTTACAACAGTGAACGGAGATCCGGGTGCAAATGGTGCAATTTTAAATAATGTCGGGTAACAATAAAGTTTCCCAAACCTGTCATATTTCTTCATTTTAATTTCGACTTCATATAAAACGGACAGAGTCGGGGATACATTTGACAGATTCGGGAAGCTTGCTGCTAGGCCATTGTACACGGATAACAACATAATTAAACATTTTTGAGCTTTTTTTACACGGGGTTGAGTTATAACGCCCAGCGTCATAACACGGGTGAGATAGATAAATATAACAAAATATATATTAATTTAGTTAACTTAATAAATAGGTAAGTTATGATAAATATATATAAACGATGTATATTGGATAATATTAATAAAACACTAATTTGACTCATCTGTCATTCAATATAAAAGAGTGGGAACAAGTGTAGAAAAGTTCAGTAGTTCCCTGGCAAGCGGCAAGTATTACTAAGGTAAGATAATTGTTTTTATTGTAAAATATTAATGTATGGCTGTTATATTGTCTTTCTATAATGTGATTATATTGTGTGAGGGTAATTTGTATAATATGAAAATAGATAAATATACGATATTATTATCATTTATGGCCCTAATACAAGGCTGATCCTCATAATCTCTATAGTATTAAATATAAGCAATAATTACCTAACAAATAAGCATTATTATTATTATTTGGATAACCAACAAAAGAAAACATTATTACATTCATTTCATTATCAAACTATTAACAATAACTTAAATGTCCTTTTAATTATAGGCTATCACATCATGCAAAATATAATAATTGTAGTATATCAAGATTTAAATTAAAAAACAATAATAATAAATTCAATAAAACATTACATAATAATCAATAACATTGACATAACTAATAACATTATTACAGAAAATACAATTTAACATTTCAATATAACACAAAGTTTTAAAATATCACAAAATTAAATTTAAAAAAATATTTTATTTTATTATAGTTATTTAAAAAAAAAATGCATTATGTGTAATACTAAAATTAATCAAGAAGAAAATATATATTATATGTACATATATGAATATTCATAAATGTCTATAAAAAATATCATTAATTAATTCATGACAAACAGATCCAAGTTTAATTTAAATTATAATTTCAATAGTGCATGCATTATTAATGTATTATTTTAAAAAGGCCAAAATTTTTTGCCTAAATTGTACCAACTTGTGGCATATGTCTAAATCTTAATTTAACCTTTCATATATCACAATATTAATATATATACATTATTACATAGGAAATATCTGACAGGCGCAGGTTCATTGAAAGTGCCGGGGGCGCCTGCGCCCCTAACACCGCTGCGCCCGTGTGCACTGCACATCCTGCACTATAGGCAAAGACGCTTCTGGAAAAGGGAATAGTATCTTGACCCGAGAAATCGGATTAAGTTTCTACGTTGTTTGGCCGTCTGTTCAGCTTACAACGACCAGTTGTAACTGGTTTTTCGGTGAGAGCCCGCCCTTTAACATCTCGGAGCCAATGAATGTTCTGTGGCATCTAGCATTCGGTCGGGATGCGCCACCGGGAAGCTCGGAAGTTGGGGGTTGTTTGTTACTACCGTTTGGCGTTTGTTATTATTAAGACGTGTACTTTAAAAACAAAAAAAACAGCACGTCTCTCATAATTTATTTATGCAAATGAATAATCGGAAGATAATACATGAATATTACGCAATTACATTTGAATTATATACATATATTTTCTTTGAATATAAAAAAATAGTTCGATGAGCAGATACGCGGTTCAGCGCGCTCAGCGGGGCGTGGGCGTTGTGGCGTGCCTGGCGAGGCGCAGGCTGGCGGCGTGCATGGACGAGCGGCGCGCGCTGGCGCGGCCCGAGCGCGGCGTGGGCGAGCGCGGCGAGGCCGAGCGCAGGCGGCGCGCGGCGCCGTCCGCCGCGAGCTCGGAGCGCGCGGACGGCGTGGAGGCCGAGGGCGAGGCGAGCGAGCTGGCCGCGGGAGTGAGCGGGCCGCGCACGGGCTTCACCGACTGCTCGAAGCGGAACACGAAGCGCAGCTCGGACCAGAAGCTGCCGAAGAACGAGCGCTCGGGGTCGCGTGGCTGTCGCCACGCGCAGTACGCGAGATCGCAGCAAGACACCAGCACGCCCAGAGCGCAACCCACCACCAACACGAGGAAAAGTCCCATGAAGTTGTCCAGAGAGAGTTCCTCGCTTTCGTAATCATTTGACGGCTGCGTAAAAACCATCATTATTATATTAATTCACAAAAAGCTTATCGTATGAATGATACGATTTATAAAAACTGAACTTAAATAGGTAATATTCATGTAAACGAATATGTTATGTACTCGCGTGTGGGTGTGTGTATGTGTGCGTGCGTATATGGTGAATAGCAGCTTATAATTTTATTTATTTATACATATTATTATATATTTTATGTTTATACAGAATATTTAGTCCTAACAGCCTGTGAATGTCCCACTGCTGGGCTATAGGCCTCCTCTCCTCTTTTTGAGGAGAAGGTTTGGAGCTTATTCCACCACGCTGCTCCAATGCGGGTTGGTGGAATACACATGTGGCAGAATTTCAGTGAAATTAGACACATGCAGATTTCCTCACGATGTTTTCCTTCACCGTAAAGCACGAGATGAATTATAATCACAAATTAAGCACATGAAAATTCAGTGGTGCTTGCCCGGGTTTGAACCCACGATCATCGGTTAAGATTCACATGTTCTTACCACTGGGCCATCTCGGCTCTTTAATAAAATATTTAGTCAGTAAAAATAAATGTGTGATTTTAGCTTCGAAAAAACATTTCTTGTTCCAATTATTTTTGGTGGCTAGTTTTATGAATGTTGGTTGGTGAAGGTTTTATGAATTTATAAAACTCGTTATCATTTGAATCCTCGAATCTATCAGGGCCGGTACCTGGCAGGCGCCGCCCCCGTGCATCTCCTTCCACCAGCGGTACTTCATCTCGCGCAGCACGCCCGCTTCTTGCAGGTTCAGCAGCGCCAAGTTCAGAGACTGTCGGTATTCTGAATCTGTAATAGTTTTCATATGATAAGGCCGCGAGAGTGATTGGTAATTAATGGATGAATACTAAGCTAATACCAAACACAGAGATGAGGTCCATCGCCAGTTATTACAAATTTACTTTTAATTGTAAATGGGCTGTTAACGACAGTTGGACTAAGGATAATATTACGACGATTTGTCGAGCAATAAGACGTCAAAAAACACTTACTTTTTTTCATTGCTATCCCGTATCCTTTACTGTCTAGAAGATCCCCCACCTAGGCATTGTGAGAGGAATACTTATATATGTAGATAGGTGCGTATTATTGTTATCAAGTACTTTTGGTTCAAAACAAGAGTTACTCACGCTAGTCACTTCACAGTTGCGTTCTACTGTATATTCTATTGTGGTAGACTCAGCGAAAAAGGCATATTTTTCGGTCATTACTCTGAAACATTTGAAAAGAGAATTATTATAAAAATGATACACAAAATGCTAAACGAAATGATTTTATGAAATATAATATACTTTTGAATACCGTCCTCATTACTAGTGGGCATTTCCTGTTCTTTCATTTTCTGAAACATTTTTTGGTAGAGCTCGTTTTCGGACAGCTGAAACAGTGTTCAAGTTTTTGTATACGATTTAATTGCGATTATAAATATCGTTCTATATATACTCGTATATGTTGGTATAATCAAATACCTCGAAAAACGTATAAGTCGACCCGCCGGCCTTGGCGCCGTAGGTGATGCCCTGATCGTTGTCGGCGAGATCGCGCACGTTTTTGATCAACTCCGCGGAAGACTTGGTTGCCAACAGCGTGGCCAGGTTGGCCGTGTAAGAGCTGGTGATCACGAGTGCGAATATCCACCAGCAACTGGCCACCGCACGTGTACCGTATGCGCTAAATAATATTCATTTCAAATGTTCAAATAAAATATACAGTTATTCAACTTTTGAATTGATGATACACTAATGTAATAAATAAAACTTGGATCATTTGAACAATACAATCTTATTCATTTTTAACAAATTCTTCTTAAATCTAATATACTATGTATATACAATTCAAATTTATGATTAAATATAATAAATTTGTATCATACATATCTTGTCCTTTCTATATCAGGTAATTTAAATCAAAGTAATTCATAATGTTCCCCTACGGCCTATATATTAAATAATGATAGAAGTTTATTTTGTTAAATATTATTTTTAATGAAATCCCTATTTTTTCATACTTTTATATTTTGTAATGTAAAGTTTCTGTAGACTTTGTTTACGCAGTCGATATTATACGTAATACTAACACAGGTGCTATTTCCGAGCCCTGTTGCAGCACGGCGCCGAGATTGAACCAGAGTGCGTTTGCGAGTGTGAACTGGTTCTCGAGAGTTGGCGGCTCCTCCACGCAGGGGTAGGGGTTCTGCCACTCGTCGGGGCACAGTCGCCCCACCACGTACAACACCAGCGATGTGCCCAAGTAAGCTAGACCCAGACACAGCCATACCTATCATTAAGGTTATAACAATAAGTTAGGTCATTATACCCCTTTTCGGTACTTTTACTGGTTATTATAATAAATGTAAACATAAGTTCAACTTGATAAATATCAAATCTGTATAGAATGTAGATTCAAAAATGTAAACAAATACATTGATTTCATTTGGTTTATTTTTTCTTTTGATTGAATAAATTATATATATTTTGAGCTACCCCGTTAGAGAAAGGCAAGAGAAAAGCTAGCAGAGCTGGCTCTGGCTGCTGCGGCTTTCGGAACAGGATGCTGATCCCGAGGTTCATAAAGGGCGTGGTGAAGTCCACCGCCTCTTCGCGCTCCGCCGTAATGGTCAGATCCGTTACCGCGAACTGTATATCCTGTTGTGTACGGCACTGATTATTATTGGTTACTGAGGCTGGTCTTTCGTCTGATTAAAACGAGGCAAATTACTATTGAGTAGAAACTATTGATCACATCGTAACTGGTATGTCTCTCATGCTGGTCTCTTAGACTTGTCTGTTCGAAGGTCACATGAGAAATTGACATTATTTTATATTATATCTTTGCCTTCGTTTTTAATTGAGGTTGTCTGAACTGAATATAAAAATATAATAACTGGATCATCCATGAGACGGCGCATCATGCCGTTCCAAAGTTTCGTGGTCTTGTTGCGAACGCCGTACGCGCCGTTCGTCTGCTCCACGAAAGTATAGTTGAAGTGCAGCAGCTTCGACAGCCGGTCGATGAGTTCAATGCAGAAACCTGTGCAGCCAGTGTGAAGAATATGGAGGTAAAAGTACTTCATATTTATCATCTAGTGACAGTATAATTTGTCAAACCTTCGTATCGATCGTTGCCAAAGAGACGATCCGAGGATTGCTTCTTCATAATGTAGGGCTTATTCTGAAACGAAAACATAATATGAAGGATAACTTCTCTCGAAAAGAAATAACGGGATAGCAATGACCTTATTAATTTTAGTCACCGACTCACCATGGCAATGAGTACGTTGAAGGTGCGGTTGGTCATGAGCCCGCCGGGCGGCGCGGGCGCGGCGGCGCGCGGGCGCCAGGCCAGGCCGGCGTGCGGCGCCCACGACGCCACGGGCGCCAGCCGCCCGCCGCGCGCCAGCTCCGTCACCTGCAGCAGCACCTCGTGCCTCTCGCCGCCCGCCTCCCACGCCAGCGGCCCGCTCGCACCTTCCCATTTTTCCTGCATGAGGTCGCGTTGCTGCGATTAATGTATTTTACACTAGTTTTCGCCATCGGCTTCGCCCGCCACTGCATCCGCGTGTTAGGGTAGGGGGCAAATTATGTATGTAAAAAAGTAACCTATCCCTCTCTGGGGTTCCAGCTTGCCTCAAATTCTTAAAAATCGATTCAATTGTTTAGGCGTGAAAGCGAACCAGACAGACGGACAGACAATCACTTTCGTTATTATAATATCAGTATCGTGTACCGTTCCGACCGGTTTTCATCGCTTAACCTTTCGAGAGTTACGAGGTGACGAACTCATCGATCGCCGCGGCATCTTACCGAACGCAAATAATTAAGAAGTGTGTCGGCGTGAAAGGAGGCCGTTCCGTGCTCGCAGGAGCCGGGTTCGTCCGTCGGCAGGTCGAGGTACTTTATCGCCTTTGCTACGATAGTAGCCGCATCGTACGACAGGAGAACTGCAGTCGGAGGGTTATCCGCGATCTGCGAAATATTTTCAATATTATACTATTTTTATTATATATTATATTATATATTGAGTACTAAGCAAAGCAAAATCTTTAAAATCTCAAGAATAAAGGAGATGTAGGGGCTATTGCTTCCCTAACTATTTCGGAGGTTTCTTGAGTATCGTAATAAACTTGTCGATGCTTCAGGTGGAATGATTTTATTTGAAATTTACACAGATATATATACAAAAATGACAATTATTAATAACCAATAAACAATATTTACAGAAATTCGTCTCCAATAAAAAGTTTCACATTATAACCAATGAAATTGGATTATAATGTGAGTTACAATTTAATTACCGGTTTACCAATCGGAAGGGCTATAACAAGAATAAAATTCTTTAAGAAAATTATGTACAAATCAAAACATTGGCTTTTCTACCAATAGCGAGTGAGTATGTAAGAACAATAATTATTTCTTACGAATTGTACGAGAGGTGAGGGGCGCACCGTCGCCGCGGGGGGCACCATATAAATTCGCGCCTATCTGTGTCCATACAAAACTCGGCGTATGTGCTCCTACGTTTTAGTAACCGCGCGCCTTCGGCTCGCGACGGTCATATGCTTGATGTTTTGTATGGACGCTGCGTGTGGTAGGTAATGTAGGTCCCACATCACTCCCCCTCAAGAAAATCGTACGGATGGCTTGACTTTTCTTCCAGATCTCGTCGTGTAGGTCGGAGAGTTGTCCTGGCATCTGCTGCTGACCGGTGGGTCCTCAGACGATGGCGACTCGTTGTATGTATATGCTGGCTTGAGTCGGTCCAATGTGACAACTGTCGTGCGTGTTGGCAGTTGTATCTGGAAGTACTTGTCGTAGCGTTTCAAAACTTCGTAAGGCCCATCGTACGGCGGAGTTAGTGGAGCTCGAACTGTATCGTTGCGCACGAATACATGCGTACACGTCGCTAGGTCTTTATAAACAAATGGTTTGTTTTGCGGCGTGTGCGAGCGCGGCGTTGGTTGTAGCGTTGCCATGGTCTCGGTGAGGCGGCGTACATACTCGGCGTCGTCAATCTTCGACTGTGTAGGTACGAAGAAATCCGCAGGTATGCGCAGAGTAGTACCGTAGGTCATAATTGCCGGACTAAAGTTGTTATCGCTGCGTAACTCCGTGCGTAAACCGAGTAGCACGGTGGGTAACCCGTCCGTCCATTGAATTGTAGCTTCGCGCGCTATCAGTGCAGCTTTCAGGGTTCGGTGCCATCGCTCAATTTGGCCATTCGATTGCGGGTGGTATGCAGTAGTTCGAATTCTTGTAATTCCGAATCTTTTCATGAGAGAATTGAATAGCTCGGATTCGAACTGACGTCCTTGATCCGTTGATATACGCAGCGGGCAACCGAAACGTGCGATCCATTGTTCGTATAAGGCTTTTGCGACGTTTTCAGCTGTTATATCTTGTATCGGTACTGCTTCGGGCCACTTCGTACAGCGATCGATCATAGTCACTAGATATCGACAATCCTTCGACGGTCTTAGCGGTCCGACTATGTCGATGTGTATATGTTCGAAGCGCTGTGACGGCGGGAACTCGCCTAAGGGTGTGACGACGTGTCGATGTATTTTTGCTCGTTGACAATTAATACACGACTTAGTCCATGTACCGATGTCTGTGTTCATGTTCGGCCAAAAGTATTTCGAACTTATTTGTTTTCTTGATGTCCGCACGCTCGGGTGGCATAGATCGTGTTGCGCTTTGAATGCTGCGTAGCGATAAATGCTCGGTAGGTACGGTCGCGGCGTCGCGGTAGACAGCTCGCATGTAATTGGCTGCTGTATCCCAGGCATCGCGACGTCGGCGAATTTCAAGTTAGGTTGTCTTCGTAATGATTTTAGTTCTTCGTCGTTATGTTGATCGATGGCTATTTGATTGAAATCGATGATCGTCGGGCATTGAATGTCTTCTATGCGTGAGAGAGCGTCGGCGACTGTGTTTTCTTCCCCTTGTATGTATTTGATATTTGAGCAGAATTGACTAATGAAATGTAGTTGTCGTTCTCTTCTCGGAGTGTCGCTACTATTTGCTTGGCGATGTAGTGCGTAGGCAAGTGGCTTGTGATCGGTGTACACAGTCACTTCGCATCCCTCGATGAGTCGTCGGAAGTGTTTTACAGCTGTATAGATCGCTAGTAATTCGCGATCGTATACACTGTAGCGGCGTTGTGTAGCACTCATTGCTTTTGAGAAGTATGCGAGCAGTTTCCATTCGTTGTTTACTTTCTGTTGTAGTATGGCGCCGAGACTGTGATCTGAAGCGTCAGTCATGATGCTGAGTTGTGTACCGGGTAGCGGATGAGTCAAAGTTGTAGCTTTTAAAATGCTTTGACGGCAATTTTCAAAGGCTACGTCGGCTTCCGGTGTCCACTCGATCGGGGTTTTGTCGTTTTTCTTACGATTGTGCAAATATTTGTTGAGTTCGTGTTGAAGTTCGGCTTGATGTGGTAGGCAGTCTCGATAGAAATTCAACATGCCTAGGAAGCGACGTAACTCGACGATGGTTTTCGGTTTCGGATATTTTGAAATGGCTTCGATGCGATCTTCAGTCGGTTTGATTCCGTCCGCTGAGACTTCGTAACCGAGAAAATTAATTTTGCTTTTTCCGAATTCGCATTTTTTTATTTTCAGTGTGACGCCAAATTTTTCTAATCGCTGTAATACTTGATGTAATAATTCAATGTTTTTCTTCGTTTTCGGAATATAATAAGATGTCATCGACGAAACAGAAGCAGTTTTCGACGCCTCAGAGTACTTCGTGCATAAATCGCTGGAATGTCTGGCTCGCGTTACGTAGTCCAAAGGTCATGCAGTTGAATTCAAACAAACCGAATGGAGTTATAATCGCGGTTTTCTGTGCGTCTTCCTCAGCAATTGGTATCCAGTAGTAAGCCATTTTTAAGTCGATCTTCGAGAATATTGTCTTGTTATGAAGTTGATATGTGAAGTCTTGTATGCGAGGTATCGGATAGCGGTCGGGTAGTGTGATCGCATTTAGACGTCTGTAGTCACCGCAAACTCGTAAGCCGCCGTCCTTCTTCTTCACAACGTGTAGCGGGCTCGTCCAGGGACTGTTTGACGGTTTGCAGATGCCCATTTCCAGCATATTCTCGAACTCAGTCTTTGTAGCTTTATACTTATCCGGTGGAAGCGGACGCGGACGGGCGTAGAGTGGCGGGCCAGTTGTCTCGATATGGTGGACGACGTTATGCCTCGAAGGTTGTTTGAGTGACATGGGTCGAAGTACATCTGGATATTGCTTCAGTACGTGGTAATAGGCTTGGTTTGTGCCGATTACGTGTACCTTTTCTGTTTCTGTTTCAGCGCCTGTAGAAATTTCAATAGCATCGACGGAAAGTTCGGTGACTTTATCTATTAGTTTCTTCTTATGCAGGTCTACTAATAGTTTGAAGTGTCGTAGAAAGTCAGCTCCCAAGATCGATGTTTTGACGTCAGCGATGATGAATGTCCATAGAAAGTTTCGTCGTAAACCAAAATCCAATCTTAACGTTTTTTCGCCATACGTCTTGATAGGTGTGTTGTTTGCGGCAAATAATCTGCAGGCGTTTTCGATTTTTGTATTGCTTCTATAATTTGATGCTGATAATACGGATATATCGGCGCCGGTATCCACGAGGAAACGTTCTCGAGTGTTGCGATCGTAGATACATAGGCGGTTGCTGGCAGTAGGGACATCGAGGTCCGCCGTAGTCGATGTCGGAGCTAGTTTAAAGCTTTGTTTCTTCGGCAACACGGCGATTCGCAACGCTTCGCTTTATCGCCGAATCGGTAATGGTATTTACATTCCCACGTGGCATCGCCGGGCTTCACAGATGATTTGTTTCTTGTTGAGTTTGAATTGGATCGTGGCCTTGACTGGGAGCGATAGCGACGGTATTGACGATGTGTGGAGCGTATTTCGTTGATTTCTAGCGACAATTTTTCTAGCTGCTTCGATAACATTGCTATTTGTGTTGATACGGCGTCGTTCGTAGTTGTTGTTGCGGTCGATACAGCGGCGATCATCGCGGGCTCGGAGTATTCCGCCATCTTGTCGGCCATGGCGGCGAGTGTGTCGAGTGATGACTCGGTATTTACGGATAGAACAACGCGTATCTGAGTAGGTAAATGGTTAAGCCACTCGATACGGAGCCCTTCGTTCGTAATCATACCGGCGCTTAGTTCTCGCATCTTGCGAAGTAATTGAGAGGGTTTCTGGTCACCCAGCTGTAGACCGCTGACGAGCTTCTGGAAGTTCTTTACGTCTGATTTTTCATATACGGCGAGTAGTCGGTTCTTCAATGTGATGTATTTATCAGTAGCTGGCGTGTCGTATAGAATGTCGGTGACGTGTTGCAGGTCCGTGGCTTGCAGCTGTTGCAGGACGTAACGGAACTTCTGATCATCGGACGTCTTCAAGGGGTCGACGACAGCTTCAAATTGTATGAACCAGGCTCGTGGAAGGTCCCTCCAGAATGGTAGTATCCGTGACTGTACGGAGATGGCTGCCAGGTCTACCTCGGCTAGAGGTTTGGGGTCTTGAGCAGCAGTATCTTGATCCATTTTCTCAACGTCGGTAGGTCACCACTGTAGGGGCTATTGCTTCCCTAACTATTTCGGAGGTTTCTTGAGTATCGTAATAAACTTGTCGATGCTTCAGGTGGAATGATTTTATTTGAAATTTACACAGATATATATACAAAAATGACAATTATTAATAACCAATAAACAATATTTACAGAAATTCGTCTCCAATAAAAAGTTTCACATTATAACCAATGAAATTGGATTATAATGTGAGTTACAATTTAATTACCGGTTTACCAATCGGAAGGGCTATAACAAGAATAAAATTCTTTAAGAAAATTATGTACAAATCAAAACATTGGCTTTTCTACCAATAGCGAGTGAGTATGTAAGAACAATAATTATTTCTTACGAATTGTACGAGAGGTGAGGGGCGCACCGTCGCCGCGGGGGGCACCATATAAATACGCGCCTATCTGTGTCCATACAAAACTCGGCGTATGTGCTCCTACGTTTTAGTAACCGCGCGCCTTCGGCTCGCGACGGTCATATGCTTGATGTTTTGTATGGACGCTGCGTGTGGTAGGTAATGTAGGTCCCACAGAGACAACAAAGAAAAGCGTCTAATCAAATAATACTAACAAGGTATTAAGTATGTAATAGTATAATACCTTGGCGATTTCTTCCTCGTTTTCGGTTTCGCCAAGTTGCTTAGCATATTCTTCACGCCAGGCGCTCATCGCTTCTAACACTTTGCTAGATTCCGCGTTAAAGACACGCAGACCTGTGAGCACCAGATATGTAATGCGATATTGATTGCGCCGTATCGATGTAAACTAACTAATCGGTAAGTATTTCCGAATAGAGGACCAGTAATATTAGCGCCGCCATAGCTGTAGTCGGCGAGCGGCAGCGTGTGCAGGTCGAGCGCGGTCAGCAGGTAGGAGTGCCGGTCGGCGAGCAGCCCCACGCGCTGCGCCGCGTCCAGCACGCGCACGCTGCACTCCGCGTCGCACCACACTATGAAGTTGATGGCGCCTAACTTCTTAAGAACCAGGAGGAGATTTCTGGAAGTTACAGTTGCGTTGTTGTTGACGTGTTATCGATAATATTCATACGGTGGTTGGTACAATACTGAGGCAATCATATCTCATCATACATACAATAACACAAACAACGGATCGTTTAACCTGAGCGCATTGTCATCTTGCTGCGGCGGCAGTTGCCGTGCCCGCAACGCCAGCGCGTCGGTGTCGGGAGCCAGGCGCGGAGCCACGCGCGCACTTCCCTCGTGCAGTACCACGGCGTTTTCCCAGCCTTTGGCCTCGCATAGTGCCGCACACGCCTAGCTATCACAACACCGCACGTGGTAAAAGAAACTATTTGATAATTGCATCCTGGACGAGACCTAATCGTATCTCTTGAATTGTAATAAATGTAACCAGAAAAAAAATCACTTCTATTTAGTTATTATTTTCTATTAATTAAATGAAAACGATATTACCCGAGCGAGAACATCGAAGTGCGGATACAGTTCGAGTGCAGACGATAAGTGACGGTTCTCGGGAGCCGGTTCAGCGAGTAGCAGGGCAAGGCCAGCGCGCGCAGCCGCGTCTGCGCCTGCGCTGCCACCGACGACAGCGGTTGCGCTCTGACTGGCCTACGAGTTGAATCTATTTATTTAATACAGTAACAAATATTTACTTATTTTGTACTCAATTTTAACAAATAGAACAAAAATTAGGTTACAGGTTAAATTTTTTTTTAATAATAAATGTAAATTATGAGGTATAAGGTGTAGATCGACTAAGCTTGCGCAGACCTGCCTGGGTGGTTACACCCACATTAGTTATTGCTCCGCTAATCAGCAATACTTTATTGAAGTAGCTTTAAACTAAAGCTTAATTTTTAATAATATCCAGCGAGACCCTATAGACTTATCTGATGTAACGAGCAACACGCTACAAACGAGTTGATACTTATTTGTTTTAAGCTGTACACTTTAGATCAGCGCTATGAAAGTCGTCCTCTTACTTGTAAACATATTTGTCCAGGCTCGGCGAGAGGCTCCTGCGGTTCGACAGGTGCAGGTACTTTCAGCAGCGCTCCGTCGTGGTCACGCAACACAGCGTTGACGGCCGCTACCAGTTTCACTGCGATTTCCGGCCGAGCTTCTACCACGCCTGACCTCGTCGATGATGTATAAAACAGACGGTATTTTATTTATTTGTTTCATAATTTCATTGACGTGTCAAGACAAGTTTTTAGAAAATTCATTAAAAGCTTCCTTGCCTATTTGAATAGTCTGCGCAGCGTAAGTCGGTATAAATAACAACACCACTACTACGCAATTGAAATTGTTGCGTGAATACATAACGGCGCACGCAGCAATGCTGTACTAACGCCGCGCACGTGTCACGTGGTCGTTGGGAGCGAGGAGTGTCTAGATTTTGAGGGTCGATTATTATATCGATAACAAAAAAAAATATTTTCGTGTATTATTAGTATACAACTAGGTTAGCAGCGTTCGAGGCGATAATTGTTTCTGTTGTTGACGATATGAACGCTTGTAAACACTCACAAAACACTTTGTAAGAAATATACTTCGTAAGAGACTTCAATATAAATAGAACCATCGTATTGAAATTTAAGCGCATCCCTAGCGAGTGGCGATACGTGCCGCCACTCGCCGCCGCCCCCGCCTTCGCCCCCGCGTTCGTCGCGGCGCGACGCGAGCTATTCTGGAAGCGGGTCGCGTCATGGCCACCGGCGGGCGCGGTCAAAGCGTTTCATCTGCCCATCGATGTGCTACACACCGACTATTGTGAACATATAACCGTGTTGTTATTTTAGAAGACAAATTTACAAATGGGCCATCTGAGGATAAATGATCACTAAGTATACTGAATAGTTCTAAGCCAGACGTGCCTAAACAAGTTGTATCGGCGGGAATACTACGCTATGTTTATGTCATGATTATATTTAATAAGTTGAATCCCCTTAGAAAATTGATTGATTGCTTATCATTCCTAACGGATACATACATCCTGGAACACTTTTGGCGTCATGCACGTTGTGCAAAGTTACGACGTCCCCTGGTTCTGATATTTTTTGTCTACAAATTACCTACTGCGCCGACTTTTTGACTTCCAGTAAATTTTAGTGCGTAAATGCGCCGTTGCCGTAATTACAATGTAAGAAAGAGATAAAATCTTTTTATCTCTTACAATGGTTAATTTATTTACACTTAAACTAATTTTCGTCCGCAGCGTATGACTTTTTTTTTTGTTTCGCTGGAAAAACGCGTGTACGCGTTTCCCCCACTTGAAGTGGGGGGGTATGTGGGACTCGCCGGCGCCGAGCATGCGCCGGAATACCCACTAAAAAACCAGCGGTACCCACACCGCATTTTCGAGGGGCGTCACGGGATCGCTTGCTCATACTACCGTGACGCCCCGACGGTTGGCCCGCCTCTGCAGGCCTCCAAATCCTAGGGGGTTTACAGGGTACAAAGACCCCTTAACCCCGGCAACACTTACGGCGGGAGGAGAAGATGCGCATAGCGCCGACGCCTTCTCCCCGGTCTTATTCGGCGAAGCGACTCAGCGGAGGCCCTCTCCTCACGCTCCCGCTCCGCTGCCTCTTTCTGCGACATGACATTTTCGCAGAAGGAGACCGTCTCCAACCAGCACCTCTCGCTACCAAGCATGGCGTTTATCACACTCGGCAGCGAGAGGTCTTCACCGACTAAGGCCGCCAGGGACAGGCGCCGAGGTCCCCAAGCAGCACACTCCATCAGAATGTGACACGCTGTGTGCGAAAGCGCACCACACTTATGGCCGGAGGGTGTCACCTCCCGCCTCGCTATCCGGTGCAGGTACTTACCGAAACAACCGTGTCCGGTAAGTACCTGCGTCAGCCTGAATGTGAGTGTGCCGTGACTCCGTTCCACCCAGCGATTCAAGTGGGGGCGGACCGCCTCCACTGTCACTAGGCCTGCCGAGGGGGACCTCAGGTCCTCCTTCCACCTGCGAATCAAGGCTCGCTGGGCTAGGGCCCTGACTCGCTCAACCTCCGCCGACCCTGGACGGACGCCGCTTGAACTCGTTTCCACCCAGAACCGGTGCACTTCCGCAAGCATCTCCGCCTGGAGTTCCCAGGGCGGATCGCTCGCGAGAAGTGTCGCTGCCGTCCATGACACCGTACGGTACCCACGTATCGCTCTCACCACTATGACTCTTGGGGCCTCCGCAGAAGAGCTCTGTTACGAGCGGTGAGAGCATCCACCCAAATGGGTGCACCGTACAATGCCATGGAGCGTACCACGCCAGCGTATAAACGCCGACATGGTGTTTCCGGCCCTCCTACATTCGGTAGGAGGCGGCCCAGGGCGGCAGCAGCGCTTATAAGCTTCGGGCCGAGTTGGATAAAATGCTGCCTGAAGCTCCATCTTCCGTCCAGGATCAGGCCCAGATACCTCATCTGGGCTTGCACTTTAATCACCGTCCCTTGGACGGTGATAGACGCCCCTCGAGGGGGACCCCGACGTGGACCGTGGAATAGGAGGGCCTCTGTTTTTGTGACAGAGACCCTCAAGCCCAGCATCCTAGTCCGGTCCATTGTGAGCGACACTCCAACCTCGGCCAGGCGGGCCACATCCTGAAAGGTCCGCCCCGTCGCCGTGATGAGGGTGTCATCCGCGTAGCACAACACCCTCAACCCGGGAAGGATAGGGGCCCACAGGAGCCAATCGAATCCGACGTTCCACAGGATTGGGCTGAGTACCGACCCCTGTGGAACGCCACAGCCTACCCAAGAAGACTGTTGAAGGCGTTCGTTACGTCCAGCGATACCCTCCGTGGTCCAGGTCTTTAGGGCGTCCAGGGCGTCAATCGATCCTCCCTGAACCCGTACTGAGCCTCTGAAAGACCCGGCCCCACCTCGTTGAGGTGCTGAATACTTCCGTCCTTCGCGTCCCTCTGTCTCTGTATCAGAGCCAGAATCGAAACCCACGCGTGGGCGCTTCCGACTAGCAAAAGCATCTGAGGACGTATCTATTGTAGTCGTTATTCATCCTTGCGATAGCCATAGCTGCCAAAATTATAATAAATTCTATTCAGATATTCATATTATATATTTGAAAAAATCAATGCTTTTTAAAATAAAATATGATTTGACATTATTCTAATTAATTTAGTTAGTTCCAATTAATTGTATTTTTTTATCTATATATTTTAAATTGTTGTTTTTTTGTTAAATTATTGTGGATTTTCTCTATTATGTTTGACATTCTTGACTACAGTCACACTTTTTTTTTCCTAGATTATATTTTGCAATATTGTTCAAATTAACATTTAACTAATTTCATTAAAATTATTATGAATACTAAGTATAACAAATTTCTAATTTTATTCAATTTAATTTATTGTTATCATAATATGTTATTTATTAATGATTATAAAATGTAATTAATGTAATATATTGGTCACTCAGTTAATACAAAATTAATAAAAAGCAAGCTGTAATTACATATAATTAAAAGTGCAATTAATCTTGCTTAGCCCAAATTATATATTGGTTGTTGTATTATTATAACTTTTGTTGGTAATTTGATATAAAATAAATAAGGTAAAAATATAATATATTAATTTATATATGATTGTACGAACACATCTTAATATGCAATCTTTTAGTTTGTTATAAATTTGCAATTGTAGTCATATTCTTATTTGCCTTTTAATACATGGTTAAAAAAGATATATTTTTATATATAAATTATTTATTTACTGCACTTTTATTGATCTTATTTAATATTACAATGTTTAGTTATGTGATTTAATTTGTTTTGTTTTTGTTAAATTTTTGTTTAAATAATTAATTTTATTTGTTTACACAAAATATCTTACTACACCTTTATTGATTTCACTTAATATTATTGTTACATGTGTTAGCAATGTGATTTTATGTAGGTTTTGTTTTTGTTAATTTTAGAAATTGCTTAGTTGCTATTGATGGAAACTAGGCTGATGTATGTATTATTTTATATTAATATGCTACAAGTGTCATAACATTGTAAGTTTCCCTTAAAAATTAATAATAATAATTAACACTAAACCTACCAGAATGGTCAAATGACCGCTTTTTAAACGTTAATCAAAACTGTTATATAACTGTTTTTTTAAATTATATACTTTTTCTATATTACATGTGTAAGCAATAAAGCAGCTTATTAAAATGTATGTCAAGTTCGATGGACCACATTTGTTTTTAATTGCCTTATTTTTGGTTTCATTAAAACATAAGTATAATTATTTTTTTATGTAAGTCAAAATTAGGATATAAAGATAGGATAATAAACTGAGTAGCCTTGGCAAAGTCTGTGATTTTATTTAGTACTAGCCCCTGGCTTCACTCGCACTTGAGTATAAAGAAAGGATAATGATTGTTAAGAAGTCTGTGATTTTAAATTAAGAACCAAGAAATGCCATTCTGGTTAGAAAAAAATAAGGTTTTTTATTTTTATATTGATGATTACTCTTTTAATAATCATCAGTGACTGATCATAACTTACTTACTGTAAATCCCTGTAGTTTTACTTAATATATTTTAAAGTGACTTAAATGGTTTGAAGAAAACAATATTTTATACAAATCTTCCGATCTATGATAATATATGATTATGTTGCTTAAATACCCCGACATCTATCCCCACTGTTGGATATAGTTAATATTCTAAATGATCAAGCATACCAATTTATTTTGTTTGTTCTATTCTATCAAACTCAGGTTAAACAAAACTATTCAACTCACTGCATACTTTATTTATAATTAATAATCGAAGCACCTCTTTGTAAACGGTGGTAGGGAATGATTAATATTTCTTACATAGCCAATGTCTAAGGACAGTGGTGACCTTTTAACATCAGGTGGCCCATTTGTCCATATCTAAGATTTTTACATAAGCAACATTTACCTCTGACTCCGAAACTAATATAAATTGTAATATTAGTCGGCGATTCTGATATTACAATTTATATACATCTTATTTATATCAAAAAACGATGTTAGCGGTATTTCCTTTTGTTAGCGGTATTTGTTACTCGCAGAGCTCACTCTGGAGCATGCAACATAAAAACTGTCCATGTGAATAACACTTCTCATTTAAATCAGCGGCGGCCATGTTCAACGACAGGCAATGGGACTTTTGATTGTCATGGGGAAGCAGACTTTAAGAGGGAACTATATACTTTCAAATTCAAATTATATATTCTCATGGATGGAATTCTTGGAATGAAAACTACCTCTCATCGAGCACATCCTAAAATTAATCTGTAGGAATTACGGCAAAGTAAGGAACGAGTATGTCAGGGGATCGTTAAAGGTAACACCAATTGTTGAAAAAGAAATGTCGACCATCTCATCAAGAAAGCCTTAAATATCCTGGACTTACCGCGGGGAAGAGGGCGACCGCCCGCAACCTGGTGGTCAAACATGCAAAAAGAGGCCCAAAAAGAGAATATGAGTACACCGACAAGCCAGAACAGAGCTCTCTGACGCAGACGTATAAGGAGACCCGACCCCAGCTGAAGTGGGAAGAGGGTTTGGACAAAGAAGAAGAGGAAGGAATTGAGAGTCATGTTGAGATCATCAATGAAGTGGTGCACATAGCAATAATGGAATACTTTTTTTTATATTTGCCGGGAAGGCAAATGACTACTCCACCTGATGGTAAGTGGTAGTAGAGTTCAAACACGACGACGGCCAGTACAGTCGGGAAGAATGTTCTACACTAGCCGCCCCCGCCTTGCGAGCCCGCAAGTGATGTTATCCCGGTGTATTATTGAAGTTATATTTGTCGACGTAAAATCATTAAACTCTTTCCTAAATCTAAATTATTTTAATATTACTAAATTAATTTACAAGTTTATTTGACTAAGTAATGTTATGATTAAAATGTATGATTTGACTAAGTAATATTAAAGAGAAGGTGTAATGGTTGAGTAGTATTTTAAGAGACGAACAATTACTCCTTATTTGTTAAAAAATTAATCTTTAAATTAAAAATTTAATTGTAAAACTATTATCTGGATTTATAAAAAAACAACACATCATTGTTTAGTTATTTTGATTACATTTAAGTAAATAAGTTGCATTATTCTAGGCATCATAAAACGGAAAGTTCCGTTAACACCGTTAGTTGTTTATAAAGATATTTTGCTTATTAATTTTACGTTCTAAATTAACAAAATAATTGCTACAATTAAACTTACAATTTATAAGTAACAATGGTTATTTTTGTTTATGAATTTCTGTAACATCAAAAGAAATAGTTTTCATTTTTACTCTCAGCGTGCTAACTTTGTTTGCCGTCTTAAAATGTTTTTATTATTAGTTTTATATTCTAAAATTCTAAGCAGTGTTTAAATAATTTTTAAAAAATTGTTTCATAATTTAATAAATTAAAATTGTGTTGCAATAAAATTGTTAACTTTAATTTCATTATTTTAAAGTGAGTGTATTAATTAAGTGACTGCAGTTTTTTAAATGTTTTATTATTAGTTTTACATTCTAAAATTATAAGTAATGTTTAAATAATTCTTAAAAATTGTTTTATAATTTAATAAGTTAAAATGATGTTGCGTTAAAACTGTTAACTTAAATTCATTATTTAAAAGTGAGTGTATTAACTGAGTGACGGCCATCTTGAGAGGATAGCCGTCGCTGAGCGCCGCAGGCGATGGTTGCTAGAGTGGTGAACGGGAATTCGAGGATTTACTTTCTGGGTAACGTCGAGGCAAGGTGTGGATTCACTGTGAGTACAACTCAGATTTTATTAAGCATAAGGAGGGTGAGGTTAGCTATGCTGACAACACCGTTCTTAACGATTTGGTTGGGGATTCTAATCCGTTATATTATAATAATCAATATAGACACATTACATACTTATTGTCAGCCAAAGCATACACACAAATCGCTGTCGTGTGCCGTATTTACAAATATGCTGGAAAATTATTAAAAAAAGTGTTTTTAATAAAAAAAAATAATAATATTTGCAACGAAGCTTACAGTAAATTGTAACGTAATGTGGCTTACATTCACGTTACAGTTACATTTGTTTAAAATAAAAACGACGAATATCTAATTTGAATTTCTAGCTTCAATAAAAAAAAACTTAAATAATACCGCTAACATTGACTTATGCGATTGAATTATGCATTATGCATTCTTGACCTGATAGAAATATTATGATTTACTATCTTTGAGATGATCGTTGACATTTG